>NC_138197.1:30235376-32894324 GCF_964194105.1 Spermophilus citellus | reverse complement strand
CCTACTGTTATCAAACATTATAGCATGTTTCCAAAGTCACTTAGGCTTACACTTTAGAGAAGTACAAGTATCACTTTTCAGAAAACAGCAAGGAAAAGATGCAGATTCAGTAATCCCCTTCACCCTGGGCCCTTTTCACCTACTTCCCCTAAGCTCTCCTCATCCCAGGATCCTTGTGTTCTCTAAAGTCCTTGTTGCATGTTATATTCTTCCTGCACCAAGAAAAGGAGAAAAAGGAAGAGGCAAGTTCCCAGGATGAAACTAAGGATATTTGTTATAAAGAAGATCCCAGTAGTAGGATTTGAATGGACCACTGAGTGGGGGCATATCTTGAATATAAAAAAGATGGGGGATGTCCTGCCCCTTATTATCACATGTTGGCACTCAACATGATGAAGTCACAGCTTCAGGAACAATGCTAAATTGTGAGAGCCTGGCAGAGACCTCAACCCCATCCCATGCTGTCCTAGATGTTAAATAAAAGAATGCTCGTGAATACCTGGAGGCTTCATAGCTGCCAGAGACTTAAAGATTCAGAGGCACAAGATCCAGCCCCTTTCACATCTGAGTCACCCACATCTGATCAGGGAGAGAGAAAGCTCAGAGCACAGTATTTTCTGAGTGATCTGTTTCTTCAGCTATTTTTTCCCTAAATCAATCAAAGGAAAGAAAAGTTTTCCTGAAGAGACATCTTATCCTTTTTTTTTGAAGGACTAAGGGTCCCTCTGGACATATTCAGCCCTGTCTAAAAGGTCTGCTCCAGAGGGAAATACATTTTCTCTATCTCACATGTGGGTAAATGGAGAGAACCCGGAACTTGTTTGATAATAAAACAATTTTCCCCTATAGCCTAAGTAGAGAACCATCTCCAGGACATTGACATTCCTTGCCTCTACATTGCTAGGAAGTGCCAGGCCCTGTCCTCTAAAAGGGCCTGGAGATTTCAGGTATTCAGTCACAGCTTCCCCTACAGTAAGAGAGCTTTGCTTCATGGAAACACTTTTTCAAAGAGCATTTTTACATCCTTTTATGGTTTGGATCTGTGATGACCCCTCAGTGCTCATATGGTAGAGGAAGTTTCAAGGTAGTATATTATTAAGAATGTGGCATGAATATTTCTGGCTACATGTAGTTAGGTTTACATTTAAAATCAGAAATAAAGTAGAGCAAAAAGATTAGAAAGACCTGCAGTTAGGCCAGAAAATCACCTGTAAAATTGAGGTTATGGAAGCTCTGAAGAAATTAGTACCATTAAAAGGACCCAAGCACTTTTGTACCCTTGTCCCTTGAAGGTATCTTGGGTATTAACAAGATCCCAACCATAGCAGGTTCAAGAGTGTACAGGTGAAAACTTGTTCAAAAGACTTTTCTTTGAGAAGAGAGCACTGTTACCACAGGGGCTACCTAAGAAGTTGTTTCCACAGGGTACAGTACACTGTGCTCCCCTTTCTAGGCACTCAGAGGCCACTACTGTGGCCTAAGTGAGCCACACTACAGCTCAAACTCCTGCAGAATTTGGCATCATCCATTTTGTGCTGGTTTTGCAGGCATGAAGAATACAAGGGTTACAGGGACATGGAGGTTTCTGCCAAGATTTCAGAAAAAATCCTTGGAGGACAGACAGTGTGTGACAGGGTTGGTATCCCTTGGACAGCCCATGAGATGGGAATGAATAAGGCTTTTACAGTGAAGTCAAAACTAAATTGGTCACCCCAGTAAGTTAGAGGTGCCAAGAATGTGGAAAGTCTGCTGAGGAGAGCTGCAAGAATTGAGCAGAGCCAGCCCAAAAGGGGTCATGTGGGCTTCAACTGGCAAGGTCATAGAGGCAGGAATGCCTAATCTCTAGGAGCTCATAGGTTACCACCATGTTCCCCAGATGCTAGACATGAAGCTACCATATTTAAAGTTTGCCCTCCTGGGTTTCAGTCTTTCTTTGATCCAATCCTTCCTTTATATTCCCTCCTTTCTCCCTTTTTGGACTAGGTATTTTTCCTGCCCCACCATTGTATATTGGACATATGTAAATTGTTATTTTTAAATTTTGCAGCTAACAACTGCCTTCAGTCTCAGAGGACACTTAGAAGTTGAACTTTAAAGAAATTCTAGGACTTCTAACACTATGGAGATTCTTGAAGATTGACTGAATGCATTGTGCATTGTGAGATGTTCATGAGATTTTGGGGATCAGGGACAAAATATGATGGTTTATATTTGAGGAGGCCTCCCCAAAGGCTCATGTATTGAAGTATTCATACCCAATGCAGCAATGCAGCCTTGTTCAGAGGTTGAGATTCGTGGAAGTGATTAAATCATGGGGACTCTAACCTCATCAGTGAATTAATCTTTTGATAGGTTCATAACTTGAATGAATTATTCAGTGTTGGTGGAAACGGTAGGTACTTGAACCTAGATGGACAGAATGGGTCCTTGAGATTGTGCTCTTAAGAACTATATATTCTCCCCAACCCCTTCTCTCAACTTTCTTCCCTTTTCTCTCCTTCTGGCAGCCATGAATTGAGCAGATATCCTCTGCCCTGTTTCTTCATCATGACCCAAAGCAATTGAACAACCAAGCCACACTGTAATCTCTGAATATGCGAGCCATAATGAATCTTTCCTTATTTAAGTTGTTTTTCTATAGTATTTTACCACAGTGATAAAAAGTTGACTAACAATGTTACTATTTCCCTGGGATGAAGCTGAAGCTGGATATGGTGGTGCATGCTAGTAATCCCAGAGGCTCAGGTGCCTGAGGCATGAGGATCACAAGTACAAAGCCAGCCTCAGGAAATTAGCAGGTCCCAAAGCCACTTAGTGAGACCCTGTCTCAATATAAAACACTTCAAAATGGCTTGAGATGTTGCTCTGTGTTTAAGTGTCCCTGAGTTTGACCCATAGTACCAAAAATAAATAAATAAATAAATAAATAAATAAATAAATAAAAAATAATCTAAGTAGAAAAAATGAAAAAAGAAAAACATTACTAAGGGACATTGCATAATAGTACAATGAAATACCATGCAACCCTGTAAGGAAGGAAATCTTGTACCAGCTACCACACAGATTAAACTTAAACATAGACTATACATTTAAAAATGTTTTTTATTTTTTTAAAGAGAGAGAGAGAGCAAGAATTTTAATATTTATTTTTTAGTTTTCGGTGGACACAACATCTTTGTATGTGGTGCTGAGGATCGAACCCTGGGCCGCACACATGCCAGGCAAGCATGCTACCGTTTGAGCCACGTCCCCCAGTCCTAAAAATGTTTTTTAAATAATAGACTTTATGTGTTTTTTGCACAAAGAACAAATGAATCACATTGTTATATACTAACATTAAACAAAAATAAAAAATAAAAACATAATAAAAATTGTATTTGCAATAACCAAAAAACACATATTTATGTATACATTCAAAGAGATATATCCAAGATTTGTATGTAGAAAGATTTAAAAGGTATATAATAAATTTAAAAAGACAAATGGAGAGACATTCTCCATTCATGGATTACAAAATAATTAGATTTATGTGAATTTCTATCTAAAGTATATTGAAAAGTTTTGTATATATAGAGAAGCTTTTTTAAAATTTATGCAAAAAGAAAATGAATGAGAATATCTAAAAATGAGGAGGAAATAATAAAATGGGAGGCATCAGTATATGCACTATCAAGACATTTATAGCTATGATAATGCAGACCATTTGGCTTAAGTGAAGGGACTGGCATGTGAGTGGATGGAACAGAACAGATAACATAGAAACAGACTTACATAGATAGTCAATTGAGTTTTTATAAAGGTGCAAAAGAACTTCTGTGGAGAAAAGCTAGCCTAGAGGTAGTGATGCAATTAGGCATCTATGAGCAAAGAAAGCAAATTAACTTTACCTGAGTTTCACTTCTTATAAAAAATTAACTGAAAATGCATCCTGGGTTTAAGTATAAAATGTAAAACCACAAAACTTTTAAAATATAATTTAAGAGAAAATCTTTGGGATCTAGGGATGGTCAGAGAGCTGTTTGATGACACCAAAAGCATGATCTATTATATAGGTAAAAATTGATAAATTAGACTTAATCATAATAAAAATCTGTTTCTTTAGAAAATTCCAGCCCCAGACTGAGAGAAAATATTTGCAAAAGAAATATCTGATAAAGTTATATCTAGAATATACATAAATTTCTCAAAACTCAACACTAAAAATATTCAATTTGAAAATTGGCAATACATATCAACAAAGAGTTCAATAGAGAGGATACATAAATGTCAAATAAGCATGTGAAAAATGTTAAAAAAAACTAACCATTAAAGAAACAATTTAAAACAATGATAAAATGTCACTAAATCTATTCACATAGATAAAATTTAAAGTACCAACTACTAAATGTAAGAGTGGATTCAAAAGATTAGATCTCTCCTGCATTGCTGGTGACAGTGAAAAGTTTCTTGTTTTAATACTGCATTATTATTTTACAACTTGTAAATTTTGGGTAGAATGGGATGAAGAGTATGTGAGTCACCTCTAGTTCTACAACTACCTAAAATATGTAATCATGTTAGAGTGGAATTATTTTTAAAAGCAGTATGCAACTATGTTTCTATAAGAAATGAATTGTAAATATAGTCACCAAAAATTGCAAAGGAAAGGGATGGAAATAATATAATGAGAAAACATTACTCATAATAAAATTGGTATAACTACATTCATATAAGAAAAAGTAGAACCCAATGCAAAGGCTATGACAATAATTAAAGAAGGACTTTTCATGATGATAAAATGTAAAGTTTGTGAAGAAAACAAAACCACCATAAATACTCGTGCAAATAATGGCAGAGCATCAAAATCCATGAAGCCTGGATGATACAAGCAAAGGGGGAAATAGACAGAGCTGCTATCTTAAGTGGGATGTTTTAATATTCCTGTCTCAATAATTGATCAAGCAAGTAGACAACACTTCAGGAGGTATGCCATATTGGGTAGAGGTTGAGTAGAGGTCATAAGAGAATGTGAAAGTGAACTAAGCAATTTATATGAGAATGAAGGGAAGAAGAGGAGGTATAGAAAGACATGCTGAAAAGGAGGACCCAGGAGCAGGCAGGCACCCTCTTAATCCCACAAAGACAAAAGAGTGTCAGAGAGAGGAGAGCTGAATTGTAAATGAGAAATGAATGTATAACTTTTTTTCAATCTCTGATCCCACCATGTCCCAGGGAAGTGTAATTTATTCCCATGTGAAATCAATAAAAGTTTTCTGAGATATGACTGAAGGAGAGGAAGACAGCCTTCATAAATTTAGAAATTCATCAAGAGAGTCATGGACAGGCTTCACTTATAACCTAGAAATGAAAGGGGAGGAAAGTTAAGCCTATAGGATCCAAACTCACATCCTTGTGATGTCCAACTCACCTTTGTCCATTCCCCAAAGTCTTTTAATCTTTCTAATCCTCTTCCTTTTTCTTCTTACAGTTAAGGACATATTGAATCCTTGCAGCCACAGCATGCTGGTGCTGTGACACTGGAAAACTAGTTCTCACTCAACAAAGGTCGTCTTTTCTTGGATCCACTGGGTAATGGAATTGACCCAAAACCTTGTGCCTGACTAATGCTAGCAACCCGGTGGAACCTGCCACTAAACCAAGCCCCTGAGGTAAAAAATTACTTTTCTATATGAATATGAGAATAGAAAGAAATCTGATATCAAAAGACCCCTATTTTATATAAGGAGTTAGTTAAGATTCAGCAGCTAATTGATGTTTTAACTTCAGAAAGTTTCCTTTTCCTATAGTCTCTAGGGCAGGGAAGACGTTAAACACAGTTTCTATTGGCTCCCAGAAGATGGCCATGTCAGAGGCTGGCACTATATAATCCCCTTCCTGTGGTAGGAGCCCCATCAAAAGCAGCTGGGAGGGCTCCCCAGATCATCTGGGGAAGCCGATGCTGTGACCAGAGGACACAAGGAACAAAAGGACCATGCAGGGACACTGCCCTCTCCAGGGACTTGCTTTTCTCCTCCTTACTGTCCTAGCGGATGCACAAGGTAAGCATAGCCCCATTTTTTAAGACCAGGGAGATGCTGGATTAGCTCCAAGATTCTGGGAAATGGTCCTTGGGATCCTAAAGACAATGCCTCTTTATTGATCATTTGGGTTTGACCCACTATGATCCTAGTGACAGGAAATGCTGATTTTTCTTCTGTGGGGTCTCAGTTATTCAAGAACAACAACAGGATGTTGCAAAGATATAAAGTTTGTTCACAGATCAACCAGAGACTGTATTTTGGATTTCCACAAAGACACCTAATAACTCACTTCCCAGGTTTCCCATAACAGTTAGAGGCTGAGAGATGACCTCAGGCTGGGCCTCTTATCTGTTCCTCCTGTACTCTATAGTATGCTTACCCACCCTATTGGTATTTCTGCCCTTTTAGCCAGTGAACTGGTGTATTTGTGTGTATGAACGAGAGAGAGAGAGAGAGAGAGAGAGAGAGAGAGAGAGAGAGAGAGAGAGAGAGAGAGACAGAGATAGAAAAGGAAGGAGGGAGATAGAAGAGTCATAGAGAGTGATGTACCTGAAGAGAGAAGGGGGAGAGAGAAACAGGAAGAAAAATACAGGAGAAGAGAGAAGAGAAAGATGAAAGAAAAAGGAGGAAAGATTGAAAAATAAGAACAGGGATAGGTGAGGAGGGGGGTTACAGAGAGGTGGAGGGGTAGAGGGAGAGAGGGAGAAAAGTAATGGGTGAAGGAACTTTGAAAGTAAAAGTGTGAGCAGGAGCATGTCTGCCCTCTGGAAGTCAGCTGTTTAGACAGAAATCCATAGAAATCACTCTGAGCCATGGTGCCGGATTTGATAGTGAGGACAGTTGTGGTTAAGATATATGTGTATGTGCACATGACAAGGACAGATGTAAACCTTGGTGCCTATAAAGAACCCCACACACACACATGAATGCAATTATACCACAGATAACCCTGCACCTGCACTCTAAGCCTGACATGAAATTCTTTTTCTTCCTCACAAACCCACAGCTCAGGCGTTTTCTGCCTTGCTATAGTGTTTCCCCCACCCAGGGTACTTGGCAGAACTTTGTCTTTCTGCACGTGTTTTTCGCTTCCTATCACTTGGATTGATCCAATTCTGATCCAATTGTATAGACAAAAAAATTTTAACAGACATATAAAAACAAAAATGTACACATAATTATGGGATATCAGGTAATTTATTCTGCATATATATTATGCAATGTTTAAATCAGGTTAAACCTATCTATCTCCTCAAATATTTTTAATTTCTTTGTGGTGAAACCTTTCAAATTCCATACTTGGAGCTTTTGAAATATGCAGCACATAAACATTATCTATAGTCATCCTGCTGTTCAAGAGCACAACAGAACTTCTTTCTCCTATCTAGCTACATAACCTGGAGCCCCTCATCAGCCTTTCCCCTTCATCTCCTCTCCCCATAGGCCTCCAGTCTCTCCAGCTGCTTCTAACCTACCTTTCATTTCAGTGAGATGGACATTTTTATAGTGCTCATCTCAGAGAGCTCACCTGGCACTTATCCTTCTGTACTCTGCCTGTTTCACTAAACCGTGATATCTACTTGCATCCATGGTTTTGAAAATGGCAGAATTTCATGCTTTTTGGTGCTAAATAATATTTTGTTGTTTATATACATCACATTGTTCACATCCCCAAACTCATTAAGTTTTTTTTTTTTTTTTTTTTTTTGGTAATAGCCATTCTTACTGGACAGTAAGGCAATATGCCATTGTCATTTGGTTTGCTTTTCCTTGAAGATTAGTGATGGTGAGCATATTCTAATATACCTTGTGGGTATATGAAAATATGCTCTCTCTCTCTCTCTCTCTCTCTCTCTATATATATATATATATATATATATATATATATATATTTTTTTTTTTTTCCTTTTTGTAGTGCTGAGATGGAACCCAGGGCCTGTGCATGCAAGGCAAGCACTCTATCAACTGAGCTGTATCCCCAGGCCCTATTTCATATATTTTGAGAAGTATCTATTTCAATCTATAACCCATGTTTTATCAGGGTTTTTAAATATATCTTTTTAAAAAATATGTTCTGGACATAAACCTGTTTTCATATGTATAGTTTACAAATATTTTTTTCCCATTATGTAGATTGTCTCTTCACTCTATTGAGTGTCTCCTTTACTATTTGGAAGACTTTAGTTTTTTTGTAAATCTCATGTGTCTATTTTTTGTTTCCTGTTCTTTTGATGTCTTTTCCCAAAGTTTCCTGCCCATTCCTATATCCTGAAGAATTTCTCCTATGTGTAGTTGTTTCATAGCTTGCATTTAAGACTTTAATCCACTTTAAATGAGTTTTGTATCTGGTGAGAGTTAAAGATCATTTTTTTTTTCTTTTGAATGAGTCTAACCAGTATTCTCATCTGTATTTAATGAAAAGGTTTTCTTCCTCCAATGCATGTTCTTAGCACCTGTATCCCAAGTCAGTTGATTGTGGATATATGAATTTACTACTAGGCTATGTATTCTGTTCTCTTGTTCTGTGTTTCTGTTTTTATGCTAATAACCTGTTTTGTTTTGTTTTGTTTTGGTTACTGATTCTTAAGAGTAAATTTAGAAGTAAAGTAATGAGTCCTATTTGGGTGTTTAGGCTCAAAATGGCTTTGCCTATTCAAGGTTTTTTTCTTATTCTATGTACATTTTGAGATTGCTTTTCTTCAGATGTGTGAAGAATACCATTGGTATTTTGACAGGGATTGGCTTGAATCTGTAGATTTCTTTGGATAGAAATGTTGACTCCTGATCTATAAACATGGCATGACATTCCACTTGTGTTTTTGTGTATGTTTTCTTCAAAATCTTTCATTAATGTTTTATAGTTTTTATTATAGAAATTTCTCTTTCTCTAGTTATATTTATTCCTAAGTATTTTTCATAGCTATTATAAATGGAATTGATTTTTGATTATGTTTCAGATATTCCACTATTGTTAAACCACAGGACTATGAATTTTCTTTTCTTTCTTTTTTTATTGATTATTTAAAGCATTACATAGCTCATGATATATCATCTTTCATACATTTGACTCAAATTGTGTTTTGAAAATAAGATGTCAAATTGTTGTTTGCAGATCACAAGATCCTGATACAGAAAATCCCAGAGTCTCCATCAAACGACAACAACTGAAACTAGAAAATGAATTGACCAAATTTGTAGGATACACAATTGATGGAGACTCTGGGATTTTCTGTATCAGGATCTTGTGATCTGCAAACAACAATTTGACATCTTATTTTGCACTTTGGATTCCTTTGATGTTTTCTATTACCGGGTTGCTCCAGCTAGGATTTCTGTACCAAGTAGAACAAAAGTGACAGAAGTGGACATTATCATTTGTTTCAGATCTTAGGAAGAAAGATTTTGAGTTCTCCCATTCAGTAACATTATACCTGTTGGCATTATAAATAGCCTTTATTATGTTGAAGGATGTTTCTTCTATCCTAATTTATTCAGTTTTTTTATTGTAAAAGAATGATAAATTTTATTCCAGACCTTTTTTTGCATTTATTATTATATAATTTTAATATTATATTATTTTTATCCTTTATGTTTACCATTTTGAGTTTGTTAAACCACATTTGCATCCCCAGGATAAATCCCATTTGATCATACTACTAATCTTTTTAATATGCCATTAGATTTGCTAGTATTTTGTTGAGGATTTTGACATCTATAATTATGAAAGGTGTTGGGCCTATAGCTTTTCTCTTTTTGTGTGTGTCCTTGTCTAATGTTGATATGAGGGGATTCTGGCCTCTGAGAATGAGTTTGGAAGAATTACCTTGTCTATTTTTTGAAATGATTTTAACAGTATTGATATTAGTTCTTATTTAAACCTTTGTGGATTACTCAGTATTGAAGTCATATGCCCTTGAGACTTTTTGTAGTGGGATGGTTTTTATTAATAATTTAACTCTTTACTCACTATTGGGTATCTTCATGTATTCTATTTCTTCATGATTCAATATTGATAAGGTTTATGTGTTGAAGAATTTGTCCATTTCTTCTACATTATCAAATTTGTTCCCATATAGTATTTATAATAATTTCAAATGATCCTTTGTATTTCTTTGGTGTGAGTTGTAATGTCTACCTTTTAGTCTCTGATTTTATTTGAGGTTCTCTCTCTCTCTCTCTCTCTCTCTCTCTCTCTCTCTCTCTAATAGTCTGGTTGTCAATTTTTTGAGTATTTATAAAGAACCAGTTCCTAGTTGTGTTGATATTTTAGTCTCTACTTCATTTTTTTTCAGCTTTGGTCTTTGTTCTTCCTTTCTGCTAATATTGAATTAACTTCTTCTTGTCTTCTTTTACATCTTTTAAACACAATTAAAATATATGTAATATCTTTCTGTTTTTGTTTTATTTTTGATGTAGACATTGCTAAACATAATTTTCCCTCCTTGAGATACCTTGCTGCATCTCATCCACTTTGGTATGTCTATTTTGATTTGTTTTAAGAAAATATTGAAGTTCCTTTATGATAACTTCCTTGATCCATTGCTTGTTTGAAGTAAGTTATTTTATTTTCATGTATTTGTATAGTTTCCACCCATAAAATACCCCTATGTATTATTTATATTCTTTTGATGTATTGAAAAAAACTATATTTAGTTTTTTAATCCTGTTCTAAATTTCCTTTGAGTTCAGTAATTTTTTTGTTCTTGTATGTATTCTGCCATCTCTCATTATTTTAAATTCACTTAGTTTATTTTTCACCTCAAAGATTTCTGCTTGTTTTTTTAATTACTTCCATTTCTGTAAATTTCTGTTAGAATATTAAATTATTTCTCAGTTTTTGTTAAAAAAACTCATTGAGTTTCATTAAAATAGTTGTTTACATTTCATAGCAGGGTAAATCGATAGTATATGGTCACTTTCTTTTACTTATTTCAACCATTAGGTAAGGTCATTCTTCCTGGGAAGCTGGTCACTTGTATCTTGGTGATGTGTAACATCACCTGCATATTGAATGATCAGCATGTGGAACAGCATTGCAGCATTAGTGGCCAAAGACCTTCCCACTCCATTCCTCCAAAGACCTTCCCACCCCATTCCTCTGCCCTCTTCAGACGGAATAACATGAAGAGAAAAAACTGCCTTCTCAGGAAGTAAAAGGGAGATCGGCACCATCTATGGTTAAAAATCTGGGGCCATGTGTCTCTTCTCCATTCAGGGGCAATGCCCTGGGAACAAGTACCACCAGGATCTTACCAGTATTAGATTTTGCCTGTCTGGCACTAATATACAAGGCCAAATCCTGTGCTTAATTTGCTTCCTACACCCAGAAAATTGAGGTTGGCTCAACATTCTGCTGCTCAGTACTGATATAGTGTTGAGTTAAGGTAGTTAAGGTAGTTCTTTGACCACCAAAGTTAGCACTAAATTGGGTTCCATCTGAGTCTCACAGCTACAAGTAGCTGCATAATCTCAGGGGTGTATCTAGGGGCTCCCTATAACTTGTTCTGCTGTAGGCCAAAACATAGATCCATCCTATTGATGAGTAAACGTCTACCCTGAGCTCTGCTAGGTCTGGAGGCTCTGTGTGTGAGCTCTGGCCTGAGTAGAGGGACCCTTGGGTTTTTCCTGGTGCTATGTGTCACCATTGTGGGCCAGAACTGGACTTGGGATATGGCCAGGCACTGGAGTTCACCATGGAATGCTTAGTATTAAAGTCTAAGGTACAGCCTTTATTCCTTCTCCCTACCTATATGGGAAACATCTCTCTCCAGGCTGCATTACTTGATAAAAGGGCGAGATATCATGAGTAACTCTTTTCTTCCTGCCTTATCCAATGCATCTTTTTTACTATTATAATGCAACCAAGTAATATGTTTTCTTGCCTGGATTCCTTAACTCTTGTGAAAGTAGTTTGGAGAGTGAATATCTAATTCAATTGATGTGTCTATGGCAGATAATCACTGAAACACTGTTGGCAACATTTTGTTCCACCACTTTGGTTGTGATTTTGTTTTTTTATTTGTTCTTGTACCAGTTTGGGAAAATAATATCTTCCTAGAAATTTATTAGTTTTATATAAGTTGTCACATAAATTAGCATGAACTGGATTAAAGCATTTTCTTATCAAGGATAATGGGTGATTATTTAAAATGGAGTGATGCCATCTCCTACATTCATTATACTGGTAATTTGTGACTTCTCTATTGTTTCCTTGATCAATTCAACTAGGTATTTTTCAATTTCATTGCTATTTTTGAATAACAACAGAACTGCAACAGCAGGCATGATGATGTAGGAGTCCCATGCTCAAGTACCATCATTGTATTGTCCAGTGTCTGGGAGAATGAAAAGTTCTAGATTAGAAGGTTTCTGATTTCTGGGGAAATAGGAGTTGGATGGGCAAGAAGGGACTCAGAGGTCTACCTCTAGACCAAGACTGCTCAGTTTCTGATTGCAATGAGCTTCAGTTACTTCCCTCTGGTGAGTCTCAACTACAGTTTTTCCTTCTCCAGTTGTCTGTCTTAAAAAAAGATAATTTATTTTAATAATACCTCAATTAAAATTAACTTTATATTCTTTATAATTTTGTTCTTATAAGTATCTTATAATCCAAAACATCTGAAAATCAACAGATATATCTCCTTAGAGACCATGAGCCTGTCAGAAGAAAGGACTAGAATTAGGTTGTACTTTTCTCAGTTGAAGTGTTTCCATATGTGTAGCCTGAGACACTGTTTTGCACTAGACCGATAGATGTATAGGCACAGAGGTATCAATAAACAAATCACAGAGGAATTTATGGGTTGCTACAAAGTCACAAGTCTCTTGCATTCAAGGAAAATAATACATACTCTTTGGTGAGAGGGATAAAAAACTACAGATTGAAAGCTCTGAGTTGTGGAATCTCCTTTTGTCTTTACTACAATCAATTCTCTTCATTTTTATTAACACAACATCTTCATAAACTCAAATTGGAAGAAACACTCGGCTGTGTGTTTGAAAGTCAAAGTTGGGTTTAATAAAATGTCATTAGGTATATATTTTGGTAAAAGATGATAGTTTCTACCTGTTGCATTCAGTCATAAAAGTGCATTTGGTGTTATTTGATAAGACTGGGAGGATGGAGACAAGTGGACTTTGGGAACATTAAAGAGGTTTTTAGTAATAGTGTTTGACAATGAGAGCTGGCTACGTATTTAAGGATTCTTTGAGCAGAGCTGAAGACCCAGTTGTAATTTGGAGAATTTTCTGTGTATATTTAAGTGAATTCTACATGGCTATTGTAGGAAAAGAGAAGAATGAGTTGGAAGAGTGACTCAAGTTTGAGGCACTAATCAGATCAAAATATTGAAAAAGGGGTTCCAGTGATAAGATTTCATTAAGAATCTTGCCTTAGGTCAAAGTGCACACATTATAGAAAGAAATGAAACAGAAACACATATGACTGAAATATTCATTTTGCCTTTGGTTAGATTGGCTCATATAAATCAGTAGTCCTCTGTAGGGGCAATATCTCTTTCTTTGTCCACCCAGGTCATTCATAAACTTTTCAAATGACTTGAAACTATTTGCTTCTCTTTCTTTCCACTAGAAATAAGGAACTTCAAAGCTAACATCATAGTTTTCTTGTGATTTATATTCTCAAGAACTACAAATATTCTTGCAACATAAAGAAATCTAAAAAGTTATTTGAATTTTGAATAAAACAACATGGGGAATTTTACTCAGCAATAAAAGAGAATAAAATCATGGCATTTGCAGGTAAATGGATGGCACTGGAGAAGATAATACGAAGTGAAGTTAGACAATCCAAAAAAAAAAAACCCATAAAAAACAAATGGCATATGTTTTCTCTGATAAGGTGGCTAATTCATAGTAGGATAGGGAAGGGGAACATGGGAGGAATACATGAACTCTAAATAGGGAGATAGGGCAGAGGGGTGGAAGGGAGAGGGAGGGAGGCAAGGGGTTAGCAAGGATGATGGAATGTGATAGACATTATTACACGTATGAAGTACACGTATGAAGACATGAATTGGGTCAATGTACTTTATATAAAATCAGAGACATGAAAAATTGTGATATATATATATAATTGTACTGCATTCCACTGTCATTTATTTTAAAAAATCAATTAAAAAACATGAGGTGAACTCTCACTATTGCTTTCAAATAGTCATCTTCAACATAAATAAAAAACCTTAGCAGAAAGTTTACATATACCTCTTTGAAGTCTCCTGTTCTCCCCCATTTTCATTATGTTCTAATCTGAGGCTCTTATGGCTATTTCTCAGCATCTAGAGACCATGCTTTTTGCCCCTTCTTTACCTTTATTGGAAGGTCATGCAGGCATCTCTGCTTTGAAA
The DNA here is from genome assembly GCF_964194105.1 of Spermophilus citellus. Taxonomy (NCBI): domain Eukaryota; kingdom Metazoa; phylum Chordata; class Mammalia; order Rodentia; family Sciuridae; genus Spermophilus; species Spermophilus citellus. The sequence goes on along the minus strand of NC_138197.1, from coordinate 32,879,938 downwards.
GGTAAAAAGCTAGATGGTCTTCAAGGAACATACTTTGATCTTTGTGGATCTGTAATTGACCAAATACCACATCTAATGGAGACATCCCCAGTATCTCAAGCAGCACAGTGCTCTGTCCCAAGAGAAAGTAGGAGCCTGGAGTGATGTATGAGAGACAGATAGATAGAGGTGAGGATATTGCCACAGGACCTGGGAGTTGGTTGAATGCAGATTGAGTCACAGCTACAGGCAGGATGAAGAAAGCAACCCTGGACACAGAGAAAGAAATATATGTACAATCTTGATGAAATGAGAACCATCCTTGTCATCCTAGCTTTTTGGTTTACCTGGATAAAATTGAGACCTAAAGCTCTAATCATGAGAAAGGTTAAGAGGAGACATTTTCTGTGGTCAATAAAGCCCTGAAAAGAGCAGAAATGTGGAGAATTGAGGATCTTTTGGTTCAAGCATAGGTACAAAGGAACAATTTTCTAGTTTGGACCCTGAGAGTCTCCTGTCACTCAGGTTGGTGTCTTTTTTGCAAGTGAGTTAATCATAAGATATGGAGAACACTTGTCTGAGAGGAAAGTAGAAAATAAGTGCCAGGAGATTGACATACAATATATACCTTACAATGAGCCAAAGGAGTGGGAGATGTGCAATCACGTGTCATGTGAAGCTGTCATTGGGAAGAATAAAACAAGGACAAGGACATGAGAGGATAGGTCAGGATGCCAACCATATTCTCCAAATTTATAACTTTGTACAAATCACTAACCCTACCCCATTCCCATCTCTTCCAAAATAAAAGAAAATGGTGCTTTACAATCCTCAATTTAATTTACAGGTTAATGATTTTTAATCTTAGCACTGATATAAGTCACTAACAGAAAATACTTAGGATATTGGATATGTAAGACACTAAAAGATGATTCTAGGAAACAAATGAAACTGAGAGTGGTTTTATGCTACAAAATCAAAGGGACAGTATTTTCTCTGCTTAGAAATAAAACAACCATGTACGGCCATACCACCCTGATTGCACTGGATCTCTTCTCATCTTGGAAACTAAGAAGGGTTGGGTCTGGTTAGTACTTGGATGGGAGAAATAAAACAACCTCCAAATCTGAATTGTACATCAACCACTTTCCTGTCATTCCAAGTGTAACCACCAAAGATGATTTTTGCTGTCTTCTGCCAAACACATATCTTCAGTCACTTATAGGCCCAATACCTCATGTCTCATAGGCCACTAAGAATTATATTTGGCATGGTCTGAGCCTGGGTTCTTTCTTTTTTGACTGACACACTGATGTGTCTCTTTTTCTTCTAATCAATGATTAAAAAAGAAAAAAAAATCTGAGTATAGTTCTCTACAGTCCAAGACATATTTTAAAATGTATGGTTTTCTTTACTTTTAAGTTTTGCGCTCTTTGTCCTATGATATTTCTGTAGAAGTGCATTCAATATATTAATTCTAAACACAGTGGCCATTGGTAAAATTGTTCCTCTTTAACTAGACTTTCCAAAAATGCAATGACTGCTATATTTTGGATCTTAAAATTGTCCCTAAAAGCCCATGGTAAATCTTAATCTCCAACATGGTTCGGTTGGGAGGTTACAGACACCTCAAGAGTTTGAGAATAGTGAGAATCACTCTTTTAGTTAGGTTTCCTTCATGCAAGACATAAAATTTTATTTTTTGAGTAAGTTTTTCAAAAATGCTCCTACCAAATCAATGCCCAATGAAAAGATTTTTGCTACATCCCAGAAATGAAGGATGTTAGTCAATATGGAAATATGGAGCCATTTTCATGACAGGCTGAAATTTTTAGGTTAGTAGGAAAGTAGTCAAATATGTCTTCTTTACAATACTTCTTTTGGATATTATTGGATATGTATGTGCATGTGTTTTGCACCTATGCATTATGAATGACTTCAATATGTGCTTATTTAACCAGTTAAAAATTTTATTTTAGAGCACAATAAAAAGCAGTGGTAAAATACTATTTTTTTTTAAAAAAACAATACTTAAATTTTCAACAATCTAAAAATATATATGTCCTAATGATTTAAGGTGTTAAATTTTAAATACTAACTTCTTAAAAATACAATTGTATTTTGTCTACATTTACATTCTGCTTCATTGCACTCTCATAATAACTTAATTCTTTTTAATATGTTTTAAATATCATGAATATTTTTACAGCAGCCTTCTATTTCACAAATTTCTTTCCTATATTCACATTTATTTTATAAACTTGAAAAATCCTATAGAAAGCATCAAATTTGTAACAATTTAGATGTTGAACTATATTATATCAAGTATTTGCATTCACAAAGAAAACAGTATAAAAATTATTTGTGTTTCCCACTTTAAAACCTTCAAAAATAATACAGATTCTTATTAAGGAAGTCACAGCCTAATCCAACATGATGGAGATTTGGGCCTACTTTTTCTTCAAATAGGCAGAGTGTCTCTAGTTTAATTCCCTAGGTCTTTGATCCACATTGAGTTGAGTTTTGTGCATAGTGAGAGATAAGGGTTTAATTTCATTTTGTTGCATGTGGATTTCCAGATTTCCCAGCACCATTTGTTGAAGAGACTATCATTTCTCCAATGTATGTTTTTGGTGTCTTTGTCTAATACAAGATAACTGTAGTTATGAGTTTGTCACTGTGTCTTCTATTCTGTACCATTGGTCTATCAGTCTATTGTGGTGCCAATACCCTGCTGTTTTTGCTACTTTTGCTCTGTAGTATAGTTAAAGGTCTGGTATAGTGAGGCCACCTACTTCATTCTTCCTGCTAAGGATTGCTTTAGCTATTCTGGCTCTCTTATTTTTCCAGATGAATTTAATGACTGCTTTTTCTATATCTATGAGGAATGTCATTGGCATTTTGATTGGAATTGCATTAAATCTGTATAGTGCTTTTGGTAGTGTGGTCATTGCGACAATATTAATTCTGCGTATCCAAGAACAAGGTTTGATCTTTTCATCTTCTAAGGTCTTCTTTAATTTCGTTCTTTAGTGTTCCATAGTTTTTGTTGCAGAGGTCTTTCCCCTCTTTCATGGAATAAAATTCCATTGTATATATATGCCACATTTTTTTATCCATTCATTTGTTGAAGGACATCTAGGTTGGCTCCACAGTTTAGCTATTGTGAATTTTGTTTCTATAAGTGTTGATGTGGCTGTGTCTTAGTAGTATGCTGTTTCTAAGTCCTTCAAGTATAGTCCAAGGAGAGGGATAGCTGAGTCAAGTGATGGTTCCATTCCCATATTTCCAAGGAATCTCCATACTGCTTCTTTAATGCATTTTTAAAGATAAATACATGTATTACTGACTTTCAATAATACTAATTTCTGAACATCTCAGGATCTCTGTTCACCACAATGACAGATGTTCAGTTGATGGTCTGAGTACATGTACTATATGAATTTTATTCTTCATTCTCTCCATCTATAGCTGGTCTGTGTGGAGTAGAAGAGTAAAGGTGAAATCTACATGAGAGATCTATCTTTTTATCTGAAATGCTTCCAATTTTTATTAATGGAATTTATACAAAAAATTCTTGCAAAGATTTGATAATTTAATAGAATTCAGTGCTTAAAACAAAGATACCCTCCTAACATTTCAGTCAGAGGACAGACACTATGCTCAGATACCCCAGTGGATTGTCTTAGATAGAGCTTGAATGTAATGTTATTCTACCTCAACTGAGACAATCTAACACTTGGATACTAGAAATGGGCAAAATACAGTTAATTAAAAAAAAAATAAAGTGGACTAGTGCCACTGCAGGCATGTTCGTGTTTTTATCTGAGCTGAAACTACAATCAGTCATGCAAACCTGGTGGTCCTCCCTGGTGGTACTCATTTTGAACTTCAATTTGAAAGTGACTGAGTGGAAACCAGAATTCACAGAGAAGAGGACCTGGCTGCCTCAATAGGCAGAGATTACAGACAGCCAGATTTCTGTTCTAGAGTCTGATCTTTAGTTTTCCTGTTACTGGATAACTGAATTTGTGGCTGATTTTATGATGTGCCTGCAGGTCTCATATTCTTTAAAACACGACCTTCTGGGGCTGGGGATGTGGCTCAAGTGGTAGCGCGCTCGCCTGGCATGCGTGCGGCCCGGGTTCGATCCTCAGCACCATATACCAACAAAGATGTTGTGTCCGCCGAGAACTAAAAAATAAATGTTAAAAAAAATTCTCTCTCTCTCTCTCTCTCCTCTCTCACTCTCTCTTAAAAAAAAAACACAACCTTCTAAAGATTAGTGATTTCAGTTTGAAATTTGTGTATCTGCATTTTGACTCTATAAGTAAGGTACACTATATTACTCCTCTATAATAATAAAATAAATTAAAATTACCATTGCAGTAACACTTCAGGAATCCACACTTCATGTTAATTCATCAGTTTCAGAGAGAAAAGGGGGGATTCCAATTTTAAAAAGGTAGATTAATGTTTTTGATGTTTGATTGTTTACTTAGGGGGAAAATTAATGAAATTAATGAACATGCTATTCTCTTGAGAAAGATTCCTTGCTGAATTTCTTCACTACAAAAATTACTATACTATTATAATTTCACATCTGTAACTAAATGCCTCCCCAAAGGTCTGAACAGATACACAAAATCACTTCCTGATTACCTTCAATAGATGCATAATGGATTCTGCAAACTCTGTTTATTAGAAACAAAATAATTCCAAAATAACACAAACAAAAAAATGCTCAACTCTCTGGATAACATCTGTTCATAGTTCAAATGCCATTTCAGTCTTCTTTAATGGGAAGGATGATGTAAAGAATCCTGATTATTTTTGTCACAATAACCAGGTTTCTATCTCACCTATTTAGTGGTCTCTTTTCTCATCTCTAAATTGAAAATAAATATCAAATGTCAGTTTGGACACATTGGAATTTTTCATTCATTAACAAATGTTATCTTAGTTGGAATTATCTGTAAATCTGTGAATTGGAATTTTCAGGGCATAAAATAGTAAAAAATTAATCCTAATCTTTTTCTATAATGGGTTCACATTCAGAGAATAGATACAGATCCTATACAAAGAAAAAGGAGATTACAGTATCAAATAAAGCCAGAAAACCACAGATGCCTTTATAATATAAAGAATAATATGTTCCTATAAAATAAAAATCCATTTTTACATGATCTATATCTATATCTATCTATTTATCTATCTATCTATCTATCTATATATATGTATATACATTTCTTGGAAACACACATATTCATGTATGTATAGGTATGCGCATGGGACAGTGTATACATTCATATCATGAAACAGCAATTTAGAAAGCACATTACAAATTCCTTCTCCAAAATTTATCTTCAGACACTTGCTCATAGAATTCATATTCTGGCACCACAAATTGAATCCACACCCCACACTACAACCCTGGAAAATGAAAAGATTTCACAGCATTACCTGTGAATTGTAGCTTCCTCCTTCTATTCAATGGTATTTGTTGTTTGTTTTTTCTCTCATAGGATTTGTGCATCTGGTTGGAGGACAGGGATCTTGCTCTGGGCGAGTGGAAGTGAATTCTGGAGGACAGTGGATTCCAGTATCTGATGGGAATTTCACATTAGCCACAGCCCAGGTCATCTGTGCAGAGCTAGGGTGTGGCAAGGCTGCATCTGTCCTGGGGAACCTGCCCTTTGGAGAAGACAGTGAACAGATCTGGGCTGAAGAATTTCAGTGTGAGGGGCAGGAGCCTGGCCTCTGGTTCTGCCCCAGAGTGCCCTGTCCTGCAGGCAACTGCCCCCACAAAGGAGCTGTGCAAGTTATCTGCTCAGGTGAGACTCACAATAGGACTCTAACCTCCCAACATACTCTATGGCCATAAGAAAAATGTGGAATATTGCTAAACCCTGTCTTCTACCAGGATATACAGATGTTCGGCTCATGAAAAATGGCAGCTCTCAGTGTGAGGGTCAAGTGGAGATGAAGACCTCTGGAGGCTGGAGAACACTCTGTGCCTCCCACTGGAATATGGCCAATGCCAATGTAGTTTGCCGTCAGCTGGGCTGTGGAGTCGCCATCTACACCCCAAAGGGAGCATACTTTGTGGAAGGAGGAGATGAGATCTGGAGAGACCGATTCCACTGCTCAGGGTCTGAGTCCTTCCTGTGGAACTGCCCTGTGACTGCCCTGGGTGTTCCTGCCTGTGCCCATGGAAACACAGCCTCTGTGGTCTGCTCAGGTAAGAGAGGTCAGGGCTGACTGGTACTTGAGTGACATGGCTCTAAGAGCAGACAGCATGGAGAGCTGACTTCAAAAATTAGGCATTTTGTGGTGAATTAGGATTCTTATTATCATTCATCTTTCAGCCCTTTCAAGAAATATTAAGAGGATTGGTTTTAAATAGGCATTATAATTTATTGAAATTAATGGATATCACTGTATAACAATGAATGACAGCTCTGTCATTTTCCTCACCCTGGACTATCAGGGAGTATCAGCAGCTCCCAGATGTCACCTGCACATCCCTCCAGTCACTGTGCCCTCCTCCCCTCCAAAGAAGACCAGTCTAACTTTTGCTGCCAAAGATTTTTTTTTCAGGTTTTGAGCTTTATGTAAAATCATGTACCATGTTCCTTGTTGTGTCTACTTTGAATCAACATAACATTTAGAATTCACTATGCTTTTATTTTTAGCTCAGCCTCATTTATTTTTATTGCTATAGAGTTTTCTCCTAAATAACCACAGGATCATATATTGATTCATTCAAATGATATGGAGATTTGAGTATTTGCACATGTTGAGTTCTGAAATAATGATCCTACATATTACCATGCAATATTGTTTGGTGCAAATATGGGTATATTCATATACATTTTTAATCCTTTCTTTGTATTTTTCCTCTCTTAATATTGTCTACATTTAGGGATCAATTTCTTCTTCTTGATGAAGCAGAGTGTATAAATGTTTCCCATACACAGAGTGTCCTAAAGTCCTTTTTTTTTTCTTTTGGTACTGGGGATTGACCTCAGAAGCACTGGATCATGGGGCCACATCCCCAGCCCTGTTTTGTATTTTATTTAGAGACAGGGTCTTACTGAGTTGTTTAGTGCCTCACCATTGCTGAGGCTGGCTTCGAACTTGCAGTCCTCCTGTCTCAACCTCCCAAACCACTGGGATTATAGGCGTGCACCAGTGCACTTGTCTCTAATGTTCTTTTAAATATAACTTTACTACCATAGATTATAAAAATGTTCTCCAATAGTGTCTTATGCATCTTTAGTTACTTTTATTTTATATGTAACTTCACAATCTTTCTGGGGTCAGTATTGTATATAGTGTGTGTGATGCTAAAAAAATGTTTCATATTATTGTTTGAACATCCAATTGACTCAGAATCATTACTGAAAAGACTTTTCCCCACTGCTGTGTCACCTTTGAAATATACAGGGTGTAGATATTTCTGATTCCTGCTCTATACTCTATTTCATTTTATTCTGTCATTTTCTAGGACTGTAGACATGCATATTCCCTTAGTTATCATAACTTTATAGCATGTCTGATTAACTTTTTAAAAGATTTCTTTAAAGTAACTGCTCTAATTGTGTTGTTTTTCCTGCCCAGTGCATTGATCATACTTGGTCTTATGCATTTCACATAAATATTATAAATAACTTCATACATTTATCTTTTATTTGTATCTATTTTATTTATTTTATTTTATAAATAATTTATTTACTTTTTACTTATATGTGACAGCAGAATGCATTGCAATTCTTATTACACATACAGAGCACAAGTTTTCATATCTCTGGTTGTATACAAAGTATATTCACACCAATTTGTGTCTTCATACATGCACTTTGGATAATCATGATCATCACATTCCACCATCATTTCTAACCCCATGTCCTCTCCCTTCCCCTCCAACTCCTCTGCACAATCTAGAGTTTGTCTGTTCCTCCCATGCTCCCTCCCCTTATTCCACTATTAATCAACCTCCTTATGTCAAAGAAAACATTTGGCATTTTTTTTTTATTTGGCTAATTTCACTAGCATTATCTTCTCTAACTCCATCCATTTACCTGCAAATGCCATGATTTTATTCTCTTTTATTGCGGAGTAATATTCCATTGTGTATATATGCCACATTTTAAAAAATTCATTCATCTATTGAAGGGCATCTAGGTTGGCTCCACAGTTTAGCTTTTGTGAATTGTTTTGCTATAAACATTGCCATGGCTGTGTCCCTGAGTATGCTGTTTTTAAGTCCTTTGGGTAAAGAAGAAGGTGAGGGATAGCTGGGTCAAGTGGATGTGAAGACCTCTGGAGGCTGGAGAACACTCTGTGCCTCCCACTGAAATATGGCCAAAGCCAATGTAGTTTGCCATAAGCTGGTCTTTGGTACAGAGGTGAATCTCCAGTACCAAATGGTGGTTCCATTCCAAATTTTCCAAGAAGTCTCCATACTGCTTTCCATATTTACTGCATGAGTTTGCAGCCCCACCAGCAGTGTATGAGTGTACCTTTTCCCCACATCCTGGCCAACACTTATTGTTGTTTGTCTTCATAATAGCTGCCATTCCGACTGGAGTGAGATGCAGTCTTAGAGTGGTTTTGATTTGCATTTCTCTAATTGCTAGTGATAATGAACATCTTTTAATATATTTGTTGATTGATTGTATATCATCTTCTGAGAAGTGTGTGTTCAGGTGGTTGGTCATTTGTTGATTGGGTTATTTTTTGTTTGTTTGTTTGTTTTCTGTCTTTTTTTTTGGTGTTTAGATTTTTGAGTTCTTTATACACTCTAGAGATTGGTGCTCTATCTGATGTGTGAGGAGTAAAAACTTGCTCCCAAGAAGTAGGCTCTCTATTCGCCTTACAGATTTTTTTTTTTTTGGTTTTATTTTGCTGAGAAGAAACTTTTCAGTTTGAATCTATTCCATTTATTAATTCTTGATTTTAATTCTTGAGGCAAAGGAGTCTTATTAAGGAAGTTGAGACCTAATCCCACATGATGGAGATGAGGGACTACTCTTTCTTCTAATAGAAGCAGGGTCTCTGGTTGTATTCCTAAGTCCTTGATCCATGTTGAGTTGAGCTTTGTCAATGGTAAGAGATAGGGGTTTGCTTTCACTTTGTTGATACATCTAATACAATAAAATCATGGTGATATTAAATTGAGTTTGGATTTGATCTAAACATCAAAATGGAGCTAGTTGACTTACAATGTATATCTCTAATTTCTCTCACTGATTATAATTTTTACTAGTTATACTCTTAGTTTTTTATGTTTTTGATGCTACTTATGTTTCTTATAATGAAATGTCCTAATAATTAATTCTGCTTATGTTTTAGATAGCTTTTAGCTGCTGTGACAAAAAGGTCTGACAGGAACAATTTTAGGAGGTAAAATTTATATTGATGTTCACAGTTTCAGAGGTCTCAGTCCTTAGATAGCCTACTGTACTCCTTTGGCCTCAAGATAAGGAAAGATATCATGATGGAAGAGTGTAGCAGGAGAAAGCAAGTCAGCAGATGGCCACCAAAAAGCAGAAATAGGGAAAACTCTGCTCAACAAAGACAACATATAAACCCAAAGATACACACCCAGACACCTACTCATCAAGCCACACCCTACGTGCCTACAATTACCTCCCAGTTCAAACTATTAGAGGATTAATGTGCTGATTGGGTGAAGGCTCTCATAACATATATCTCACTTTTAAACTTTCTTACATTGTCTCATGCATGAGCTTTTGGGGACACCCAGTATCTAAATTAGTTTTCACATTGTGTTATTTGTGGTTTTGTTTTCCTTTTTTCTCTATCATTTATTTTTACTTTTTTGATAATTTGAGAATTCTGAATAAGCTTCAAGGATAAGATAAAATTCCCAGGTAACCCTGACTGAGATTCCTCAATGCTATTATTTTTCTATATTCTCGCCTCCTTCTGCCATATTTATCCCTGGATATATAAAATATTTCTGAGTGACTATTAACATTAGGTGGATAAGATGATATGTTCCTTTAACCTTCCAATATTTTCAAGATTTTTTTAGATAACCACAATGTCATTGCCAAATTCCAAAAATTAACTCTCTTGTCTTCTGTGTATGATGAAGAACATGTGTCTTTCAGTGTTTGGGTAATGAACTTAACATAATGTCCTACAATTTCATGCATTTAATGCAAAAAGTAGAACTTCATTCTTTTTATGGCTGTATTAATATCACATTTTCTTTATGAATTTCTCTTTCATTATGCACCTGATTCCTTATGGTAGCTATTGTGAATAGTGCCACAATAAACATGGAAACATATGACTGCTGTTTCACAGTAAACGTAATTGTCCTGGTTGCTATTGCTTTTTTAATGCATTATTCCCACCCCATTCCCTCAAAATAGCAACACAAATAAAAATATTTTATTTTGCCCATAGTTTCACGATTCATAAATTCAGCAAGGATTCTTGGCAGTTGCCTCTTATGGTCTCTCATGAGGTTACACTTGGATCTCATCTGCAGCTCAGGTCATTGTAGACTTGACCAAGCTGGGAATCCAGGACAGTTCATTCACATGGCTGGTAGCTTGAAGTTCACCTGGGGCTGCTGACAGAACAACCTGCAAATGCTCTCTCCCACATAATAGTTTCTACAGAGTAGATTTCCCATTAAACAAACATCCTACTAAGTCAAGAGGAGGAGGCAGGACTTTAGTAGCAAGGTTCTCAAGTCAAGCTGTGCTGGCTTCACCACATTCTGTTGTTATAGACAACTTACTACTGTCAGCCCAGATTGGAGGGAAGGAGGAATGGACTGTACAGGTCAATGGACCTTGACACAGATTTTGTGGGTATTTTCAAAAACTAAAATTGTATTAAATATCTCACTTTGTTTATTTTCTAATTTGTATTTTTGTGTGATCAACTATGGCTTTAATACCTAAAACTTGTAGAGTATTTAGGAATGGTAGTTTCTCTCACCATTGCTCTTAGTATCCTATTATATTCCTTATGTGTTTGTCTTTCTGTTCTTCACTCTGTATTTTTCCACTTATTTTCCATTTTCTGTTAAACTACACTGTTGTTAGACTCATCCTCTGGTTTCTTATTTTTAGCTACTGACTTTTTATTGGTTCTTTTAAATTTTATTGACTCTCAGTCATTTATTTGATTTTTGTTATCATTTTTCTAACAATATGCCCATATTGTCATTTATTTATTCATGCCTATTGGAATTACCTATAAGGTAATTCACCAATACTGTTCTCTGAATATGTTTTCTTTTTTCTACTTTGTTCATTTTATTTTATTCATAAACTCTTTAATATGTGCGGTTGTTTGTTTTTCTTTTCTTTTGACAAACATTGTATTTGAAAAAGCATCTATCCTACAAAAACTTCAGAAAAGAGTTTATTTAACTTCTTCAGTTCACTTTATTTCGGGTAGATCACCTTATTCAAAAAGAATTGAAGTGTTGAGATACTGGGCACCATATCTCTGACAAACATTCTCTTACAAAATATGATACAAGTTTACAGTTGTTTAATATGATTCTTCCACTTTGGTCCAACCTAAATTTTACTTGTGTACTCCAGGAAAAAACTGGCAAACATGCTGAGATTTTCAGAGTCCCACCTACTACCATTGAATGGTCAAATGCCTCCAGGGAAAAATCACTGATTCTAATTTTTACTTTTCTCTGAACTTGACTCCTAAGTCTTGCTTCCCTGGGAACTATGAAATACTTTCCAATAGCGCTGCTGTATTCACACTTTGCTAATGTCATTCCTGGGACTGTAGCAGATTTACACTTCATTTAACTAAGAGAAAAGTGTGTGTTAGAAGCAGAAGCAGAATCCTTGAATAGAAGATAGGAAGTCACTGATTGTGGGCTACAGCTTTCAGATGCCATCACTGGGTTATTGTCAAGTTTAATTCAGTTTATGCTCTCTAATCCCATCTGTAGGAAACCAGACCCAGCTGCTGTCCCAGTGCAATGACTCCTGGTCTGACCCAGAAAGCTCTGCAGCCTCAGAGGGCCACACTGCCAACTGCTCAGGTGAGCAAGACCCCCAGCACCAGAGCCTTCCCATTCCCTGTGTAAATGCCCACTGACATGACCCTGTCTCTCCTCAGACAGCAGACAGCTCCGCCTGGTGGATGGGGGCAGTCGCTGTGCAGGGAGAGTGGAGATCCTGCAGCAGGGCTCCTGGGGCTCCATCTGTGATGACAGCTGGGACCTGAGTGATGCCCACGTGGTGTGCAGACAGCTGGGCTGTGGAGTGGCCCTGGAGGCCACCATCTCTGCTCACTTTGGAGAGGGATCAGGGCCCATCTGGCTGGACGAGCTGAACTGCACAGGAGAGGAGGCCCATGTGTGGCAGTGCCCTTCCCAGGGCTGGGGGCAGCACAACTGCAGTCACAAGAAGGATGCTGGGGTCATCTGCTCAGGTACGTGCACAGGCTGGGAGGTCTGGGAGGGTGTGCAGGATGGTGTCTGAGCATTGTACAGGGGTTGGGACAGGTGAGGGGAAGGACAATTCTTGTCCTTCCAAAAGAGAACATGAGGTATTTCTGTTTCCTGCTGCAGCATCTGAGCTTCTGCTCCTTCCTTCTCAGCACTGTCCCCTGTCACAGTCATTCTCTACAGTGTCCATTAAAAGTAGTCATCACTCTTCTGTGACCTGTGGGTGCAACATCCTGACCCATTGAATTATATTTCTATTTCTGCTATAACAAGTGGCTCAAAACAACACATATGTGTCATCCTATGGTGTGTAGATTAGAATTTTTAACAAGGTCTATATGGGGTATGAACAACATGTGAGCAGGTTGTAACAGTTGAAGCTCTGGGAAGACTCATTTCCTTCCTTTTGAAGCTTCTAGCATTTGACTGAATTCCTTGTCTCATGGCTTCTTTTTTCTTCAAAACAACAACAGGGCAATACTCTGATCATCTTTTCATATTCACATCTCCCTCTGATGAGGGGCAAAAGAATCATCTGATTTTGATGATAGACTTCTGGGATATGATTAGATTGCACTCAGCCACTAATCCAGGCTGATCCAGAATAATGCACAAAAGGATCTTTTCTTAATTTTGTCTTAAAAGCACTTTGGCAATGAGGTAAAATATCCACACACTCCCAAGATCAGGCAGTGGACAGCCTGTCCGCTCTGTTCATCCTCCTTTTCTAGGATCAGTCAGATGGTTTGTCAGGTAGTAAATAAAGTTTCTTTTCCACAGAGCCCCCAGGTCACTGTTCCTCCTGTTCATTTGCTTATATTTACATTGTTGTAGAAACAAAAAGAGAGGTACAAGTTAGCAAAACAAGTTAAAGGGACAAAACTTGCAGTCTTCCACCTAGTGGACATTTCTTCAGCAGAGTCAGCAGTGAATGCTCACTACTTGTGAATTAAAAAAAAAAAAAAAAAAAAAAAAAAAAAAAAAAAAAAAAAAACAGCAGTTAGAGTTGAATACTCCCTGACCCCTGTTTTCCTCCTCTTGCTTTTAGACTTCCTGGCTCTCAGGTTGGTGAGCGAGGACCAGGAGTGTGCTGGGTGGCTGGAGGTTTTCTACAACAACACCTGGGGCAGCATATGCCAAAGCCCCATGGAACCTGTGACCTTGTCTGTGATCTGCAGACAGCTTGGCTGTGGGGATACTGGGACTCTGGATTTCTTGGTACCTTCGAGGGAAGGTTCTAGACCTCGCTGGGTGGATGGAATTCACTGTCGAAAAACTGACACCTCTCTCTGGCAGTGTCCTTCTGACCCCTGGAAACATCAATCTTGCTCACCAAAGGAGGAAGCTCATATCACATGTACAGGTGACCTACTGTCTACTTCTATGGGTCTGTCCTATACCTGTAGGTTGTTGTCAGGAAAGGTTCATATATTTAAAAATAATGGATGCGTTGAAATAAGTCTACAACATGAATCCTGGTTAGAGATTACTTGACCCACCTGTTGCAATCCTGTTTCAAGGCAGATGTGAGAAAACCAGCAAAGATAGCGATTTATGTGAAAAGTACCTGATAGGGAACTTAGCATATGGGAGCATAAAGTTACACTCTGATGAACATTTTTAGCAATTAGCTAATGCAGTCTTACATTGTATTCATTACTCTGTATTTCCTTAGTGAGATGGTGAATGATTGAACCTCAGTAATATACATTGTTTGCTCTGAGTTATCACTTTGTTCCCCACTATCACCACACATAATGAAGCTTAATCATCACATTAAAGGCTTGGTAGGCATTATGGTGATCCTTTGTTTCAGATGAGGAAAATGAGGTTTGGAGTAAGCACTTCATCTTTCTCACACTTTCAATTAAGTGAGTGGCAACTTGGGGAATTCAATACAATGGGCTGTTCATTCTGGAATCAACTACAGCAGTCAGACAACCTCTCAGATTAGTTTGTTGATGATAAGTAATTGGGTCATTTGTAGGTAGAAACTTACTTCCAGGCAGGAAAACAGACACATGAAGAAATTACCTTCCCTGCTCTCATGGAGTTTTCACTCCAGCCTGATGACACACACCATGCATGAAGTTTAGTGTCACGAAGGCAAGGTAGGTGCTGTACAAATATGTGCATTGAGGAAGAGAGAAACCATATTTAGGTTGAGAAAGAAAGGTGGAGTAGAGGTGCAATGCAGGAAGAAAGTAGAGCATTTTTTCAGTGTAATTACTGAGGTAAAAAGAGCACGGTGACCTTCAGTTACTGATGCAGTCTCATCCTGAGCAGAGCAGGAGGAGGATGGAGAAGAGCAATGCCTGATTACCTGCATGGGTAAGAAGAGCTCGACACCTCTCCCACACATGACCCAATAACGATCTTGTTGAAAAGCTGTTTCTTAGTCTTCTTCTCTGGCACATCATGAGGCAGTGCTATGAGATGAGGGGCCTGGTCTCCCCTCATTTTCTTCTTGAATTGATCTCCTTACAGTGCCAGTGGTCTTGGTTGATACTGTTCCTCTGAGCCATATACTACTGCAAACTAAGGTGCCCACTTCATCTCTCTCTCAGGAAACATTAATGGGGTCTGAATGAAATTGGAGCCCAATATCTTCTAACTTCATATGAAGCTATAAAGAAGAGCTGGGGTTCTGGCTCGGCGGTAGAGCACTTGCCTAGCACACACAAGGCCCTGGGTTCAATCTTCAGCACCACATAAAAATAAGTAAATAAAATAAAGGTATTGTGTCCAACTACAACTAAAAAGTAAATATTTTTTAAAAAGAACTGTAATGTGTAATGTGCCCTTCAGACTCATGATCTGATAAAAAAAAACCTGGCTATCCTCTAGAAACAATGATTTCCTTATTAGTAGGAGGCTCTGCATTTCCTTTTAAACATGCAATCTTTTTTCTGGCCAAATCAGAGAATATTTTTGCATCACCTTTTCATTTTCAACAATTTCTTTCCTTTTTCTCCATGTCCAGAAACATTAAATTTGCCCCATGAGGTGATACCGGCCACCACTTCTGTTGGTGTCGCTCTCCAGCCTGGTCACTCCCCCTCATCCAGGAAGGCTGCAGTACCAGGCTCACCAGGCTCCTCTGTCTCCTGTTCCTGGTGCTGCCAGCATCCTTGAACACAACTGAGATAACATCCTGGCCTCTCCAGACCTGAATTTCTCCCTTTGAAATGCTCCCTCACACCCATCTCCATCTATAGCCACCCTTTTGACCATCACTAACTGTCCAGCTTGGAATCTTGATGGCATTATTCACTTCTCTGACTGTTGCTTCTTCTCCTTATGACACATATTCATGATGCAACTTTTCCAGATATTTTATCCTTATGCAGATTCTAAATGTTTTCCCTTATCAGTTTTTCAGTTTTCCACTCTCCTCATGATTGTACATGTTCTTCTTACCCTGATTAAATTAAATAATATCTCATTATAATCATCCCCCTTCATTACACCCAACTCTCTAGTCTCTTCTGTAATTCAAAGATAAGAATAGTATCACCTCTGACTTAATCCCATCAGAAGATCAATTCACCAATTGGATTAAGACTTATGAGAGTCTTAACTCTTATAACCCAATCATTTCTCCACTAAAACTTTTGCATTGTCTTATCAGGAGCTTTGGGGGGCACCTCACATTTAAACCATAACACCCACCAAGGCTTGAGCAGGGCTAGGTCATGATAATATTAAGGTACTGCCGCAGTCCGGCTGCAGCAAAATAACTGGGGGGTGACGAACAACTTGTGTACATTGATACAGCAGGAGTGGGAGCCGTTTATTGTAGGACAACAGAGGTATTTATACATTCCACACAGCTTATCTTAATTAACATAAACTAGATACAGCAGTCAACCAATAAGGAATCTCCACACTTAATGGCTCCTTGGAGTTACTTCACAAACCACTCCCTCTGGCAAAATGCCAGGCGCCATCCTGACTTGTTTACAGACTCTAACAGGTACAACCTCACTCTTGTGGCTAGAAGTATAGTTCAGTGGCACAGCACACCCAAAACTGTTCAAGGTTCTTAGCTTAATCATGATCATAATTGAGAAAGAAGAAAATGAATAACAGCAGTAGCTACCACAGACACATAAATCAGCTATAAAAATACTATAAAATATAGTAATAATCAATTAAAATCAATAACAACTAAAAATAACTAGAATGAACAAGAAAGTAAATTAATAAAAGGAAAAATAATTCAAAAAGGAAGAAACTCATAGAGAAGAAGAGGAATAAAAAATAACAAGAAAATCATTTTATATATAAAAGATGAGAAAGAAATTTTCATTTAAAGAATTTTAAAATTCATTAAATATATACTAAAAGGTAAATATAATAATGTAGATATTAAAAAATAAAAAATATGTCAAAAATCCTTCCAGACAAAATACTCACATACAGGCACCTCTTCCCTGGTCATTTAGACACCTCTTTCCTGGTCATTTAACATTTGAATCCAGCAGGTGTCCCTAGGCTAAAAAAAAAGCCAACTGTAGATCCTTTGAATTCCATCAAAATGAGCTAGGAGCAGGTGTGGTGGTGAACACCTGTAATACTAGCAGCTCAGGAGGCTGAGGCAGGAGAATTGCTAGTTCAAAGCCAGCCACAACAACAGCCAGATGAGATGCTAAGCAACTCAATGAGATCCTGTCTCTCTATAAAATACTGGGGATGTGGCTCAGCAATCAAGTGCCAGTGATTTGTGGACCCCACTTGTGGGCCCACACTTGTTCCAGGGACCTTGTGCCCTTGGGGTCTAGCCAAGTGTCCTAGCCATGGTGAGTCTCTGGAATTCCTGTGAAAAGTGGTGCAAGCAATCAAACTACTGAGCTCCACCCAGGAGATGGGGCACAGGAATGGGGTGAATCACCAGATGTGATCTCTGAGCTTTCAATCCAGGCCTCTCTGTGCAGCCGCCTGAGACTGGAATCACTTCTTTTCACATAGAGAAGGACCATGTATCAATGAGGCTTCTAGTCCTTTCTCTGCTGCCATCTCAGTGTGTTTGTGGAAGTCAGTCTTCCTATCTGAGACTGTAAGTGCTCACATCTTCCATCCAGTTTCTGTGAGGGATGACCAAAGGACCCGTGTATTATAATGAATCCGTTTTATAATTCCAGCACAGTTTTGCCCCTACAATACTACCCTTCTCAAGATGGCCCCTGGTTATAGCACTCTGAGACCTCTGAGCAATGTGATAAATTCCTTCTGCAAATCTGGCTTGTTCTATGGAAGGCGTCCATCTCAGAACAAGAACCCAAATTTGATCTAACACTTGTAAGAACAATGTGTTTCTCCCACAGGTAAAACAGCTGGAGTTGAAGTTGAAAATTGATTTGCATTTTTCTCTGGGCTGCCTTAATGCTTCTCCATTCTGTCAACATTTCTCATCATTTCTTCATTGGTTCCCAGTTTTCTTCCTCTTTCTCTTCTCAAAATACAGTTTCTCCTGTGTTCTCTGGCTCTTGTCACTCACAGAGTCACAAAAAGTGTACTTCTATTCTACTATTTGCCTTCTCCTCGAGAACTCTTGGCAGGAAATCCAAGCACAGATTGGATATATTTGGGGAATAAGTAACATTCTATGATTCCTAGTGGCATTTGGGCAATGCCAATACCTGATATCATCTATTCAGGGAGGTTGCCCAATCTACCTAAAGTGAACATAAATTTAAAATTTAATATCCATATTTGAAATATAAAGCCTAGAATCAATAGTGAAATATATTACATTAGCTATGGTTTGTCTTATGATCCATTGACTTCTCAGTCTTAATGCCTGTATAATTTCATTTTTTCCCCTGGATTCATGGCTGTCACCTGAGACTTCTTATGATCCCATCCCCATTTCCTACCCCATGTGCTCTCATCCTTCCAAATCTCAGACCATGAATAGTCACGTGTATGTGCTTTACAAGAAACCAATTCGGATACTGGCTCATTCATTCAGAAAAGACAGTTTCAGCTAATCAAATTAAGTATCAATCAGAAAAAGACACTTTCAGCTACTAAAAATAGGAATCTTGGCATTTCTCAAATAGTTTTGTCACATCATATGCAGAACTCTACCAACAGCAAGTTTTACTCTGACCAGATCTGCATAATAACTTCTACCTAAGACTACTCACTTAATTATGTTGTGTTTGATTTCATTTCTTATTTTTTTCACAATTAATTTTCTCAGGTTATGTTAGAAACTCAGACTTACCTGCTAACCTAATATAATGAATGATTCCATGTCTTACTCAGTAAGTTCTGCATTCTGAAAGTACATGCTGCCAACTGCTTGGTTGGGAAGGCAGTACCACATGATAAGAGAACCCTTCTCATTCTCTTTTTAAATACAACCATTGACATGATTCTTTCTCTCAGACAGCCCACAGGTCCGCCTGGTGGATGGGGACAGTCGCTGTGCAGGCAGAGTGGAGATCCTTCACCAGCATTCCTGGGGCACTGTTTGTGATGACAGCTGGGATCTGAAAGATGCTCATGTGGTGTGCAGACAGCTGGGTTGTGGAATGGCCTTCAATGCCTTGCTCTATGCACAATTTGGAGAGGGATCGGGACCCATCTGGCTGACAAAGATGAAGTGCACAGGAGAGGAGGACTACTTGTGGAATTGCCCTGCCCTGGGCTTGGGAAAGAACAACTGTAAGCACTATAGGGATGCAGGTGTCATCTGCTCAGGTATGGTCAGGCATTCTCCACTATCTAAGAGAATGGAAAGTTCCAGAAAGTAGTGTCTTATCCCTGGGGGAATAGGAGGTGAATTGTCCAGAGAGGACTAAGATCCTTTTCTGAATCTGTGGATTCAAGGGTAGCACTGGATGACAGGCTTTATTTATCCCTGTCCTGTAAATCTATGATACTGTCCTTTCCCTTCTCAACTCTCTTACTTCACAAGATATTTTTTTGTAGAACATTTAAACTTAAAGTCAATTTTATACTTTCATTTCTCTAATTTACAGGGTTTTTTTAGGATTACAGATAAATTAGCACACACACTCTGTTTGCAACACTTTTCAAAGGACACACAAGAATGAGGCCCTACTTTCCTCAGTTGAATTGAATGTTTGTAAATGTATAGTCAGAAATATTTTGTACTGGTTTAGTAGGTATATGGGCACAGAGATCAAACACATCATAGGGTAATTTATGGATTATTGCAAAGTTGCAATTCTCCTTTCTTGATTTAGACATCAGAATTTTTATGTCATTGGCAGGAAGGCCAGAGATCTGTGATCTCTCACACAAACACCATGTAAACAGTTTTTCAGATACCAAACAGTTTGATAAGAGATAATAAACCAGGTGCATGAAAAGAAAAGTAACCAAATGATTGCCTGCTTTTATGATAATAAAAAGAAAAGACACATTGAACGAGAGAAGAAAATAAGAGTTATCCTTTCCCTTAATCAAAGCAGCCCAGCATGAAGAAATATGCATCCTTCTTGGGGAATGGAAAGGTAATTAAGTCAAGGCCTTAGACTTGAAACATAGAACTAGGGAGGTGCCCAGTAGAGCCAAACAACCCTTGGTCCTGTGCTAGTAACCTCAGATTGAGACTCTGGAACTATGTTTATTTGGACATCTAAGAGACTATCTCCACCCTCACTCTTCCAATCTGTCTTGGCAGAAGGAAATCAATACTCTGCTTTCTAAGGAGCAGGACACAAGAACAAATATAGAATTTTGTCTTAGAGCAAAATGACAAGCACATTATGATGATAGTTAGTACTCAGTAGGAAACAGAGGCCCCAAATGTAAGACAGAACTCATAAGGAGAGCATGTCCTGTGTACTGTGGGACACACTCAAGAAGAGCCTGTGGCTGGTTGCAGGAGTCTTGGGCCATGAGTCCACCTCAACAGTAGGCAGCTCATGGCATTGAGGACCTTGGTCCCTCCCCAGAGCTGTGTTGCCTTGGCAGGCTGTGGCCTAGTGTGTGACATACCATTGCAGCACTCTTCGCCACAGGACCACACTCCTCACTCCTTCCCAAAGCCCCAGGGAGCACACTATAGAGAGATTTAAGTCTCTGCTTGGGCTTGAAAGTTTAGTTGGGTGCCCAAATTTGACCTGGATGCTTGAGCTCTTGTCATTCCATATTGTGATACAGCTTTCAAAGATGAAAGATAAAGAGTCTCAAGGAATCACGAATAAAGACACAAAGAATACAGTGTCCTAATTCATCTGACAGTTAACGTCCTGACAGGAAACATGTAGACAAGAAGTGAGTGAAATGAGATTTTCATAGAACTGAAGGAAAAATCTGAGAATTAAAAATATACAACATTGGGCTGAGGATGTGGCTCAAGCGGTAGCATGCTCCCCTGGCATGCACGGGGCACTGGGTTCGATCCTCAGCACCACATAAAAATAAAATAAAAATGTTGTGTCCACCAAAAATATTAAAAATGTGCTCTCTCTCTCTCTCTCTCTCTCTCTCTCTCTCTCTCTCTAAAAAAAAAATACAGAACATGGCAAAGGTGTCCTTTACAAACAAAGGAAATACAAAGCTATTATCAGACAACCCTCCCTCCAAAAAATCACCAAATAATACAGCAATCACTGCTGAGCATATATCCAAAGGAAATGAATTCAGGATGTTGAAGGGACCTCTGTACTCTCATGTTTATGGCAGTTACTGACAGTAGTTGAAAGGGAAATAATCTAAGTGTCCATCAATTTATACCTGAATACAATGAAGTACATTTACATAATGGAATACTCCTTGGCCAAAAAAAAAAAAAATAATGAAATCCTTTCATTTGCTGCAGCATGCATGGACCTGAAAACCATTAGGTTAAGTGAAATAAGTCAGGCAAAAAGGACAAGAGTCTTATAATCTCATTATATGTGAAACCCAAAAAAGTTGACCTCATAAAAATTTATTAGTTTAGACTGGAATTGTGATTTCCATAGGCTGGAAAGTGTAAGGGTTAGATATGGAAGGCTGCAGATTGATCAGTTATAGGTTTTACTTAGGTAGACCAGAAGTTCTTGTGCACCATTGCACAGTAGAGTGACTATAGATAGCAATAAGAAAACCTATTTCAATAAGCAAGAAGAGAGCATATTGGAAATTTTCACAAAAGAAAATGAAAAGTGTTTGAGGAAACAAAATAACACAGTATATCTGTGCATCAAGATATCTATTTACTCCATTAATATGTATACTATTTATATTTTAGGTATTAGTTAAAACAAATTTAAATGAAAAAAGGAGAAAAATGCTATGGGTGACAGATATGAGGGAAGTTTATATAGTTTATATGTGATGGATTCAGTAATACAAGGGAAGTGCATTGTGAGGTAAATTTGATAAGAATGAGAACAATGGAACATTTTGAGGAAGACAGAGGAAACTTCCAGGGTCTGGGGGATGGCAACAGAGGATTAACAAAGAGCATATAAGGATTATCTGAGCAGCACTTAAAGCCCTTGTGTAGGGTGAGGAGTCTGTGTACATTTGTGTGAGTTCTGGTCACCCTTGCTGTGTCAAGGAAGAATGATTTGTAAGTGTAACTCAAAGTTGAGGTATTTAGGTCAGAATGGGGGAGCAAAAGTTCCCATGATGACACCTTTTTAAGAAGTGTGAAACTTGCCCAATGAAGCAATGTGTCCTGAAGCAAAGAATCAGAGAAGGATAGATCTGATTGCAATCTCTAGTGAGAATGATTCATGTGAATCAATGGACTTCTGCAGATGCCATTTTTCTTCTTTTTTTCCCCCAACCAGTACTCTCATAAACTTCAAATGGCTTGAAATTATTTGGTTTTGTTCTCATTATTTCCTTGAAATATTCATGCTCAACACCTAAAAACATTTCTGGAACATGGTAAATGCTAAAAAGATTAGTAATTTGGTTTAGAAACCATGAAAGAAGATTCTCAATACTCTCTTCAAATACCTCTCTCCTATATCAGGTCAAGGTGAAAAGTTTAGATTATGTCTACTTTGAAAACCACTCTTCCTCATTTTATCCTTTCCTAATCACACACATTTTTGCCCATTTCTGGGCCTCCATTGACCTCTCTCCTTGTCCCCTGCTCTGCGTCTAAGGGAAGGTCTTGCTGCCTCCTCTGGCTTTCAGAGATGAGTGGGAAGCCCAAGAATACAGGTCAAGTTTGGTCTTCAAGGAAGATTCTGGGATCTATATGCACCTCTGCCTGGCCTAATACCACATCTGATGGAGACTTTCACATCTACTCAGGTGACACGGTTCTGTGTCCTAAAGAGTATAATAAGATCTTGGAGTGATGGACAAGGAGACAGGTGGATTCAGAAACAAAGCTTGTGTTCAAAGCCCTGGAGACTTGGTTAGATGCAGATGAGTGGAGCAGGAAATCTTGGCGTTAGTGGAAGTAAAAAAAGTGTGATCTTGATGAAAGATGTTGGGAATCAACCTGGCCACCCTGCCTCTTTTGTTTACCTGGATAAATTTGAGCCCCAAAGTTCTAATAGCAATGTGAAGTGAAAGAGGCCATTTCTACAAGGGGAGAGAGCCCTAGTTTTGTAAAATCTGGGATGTGGAGAATTGGGGATCTCCCAGAAGCTGGCACAGATACAGAAAGTGTAGTTTCCTGCAGACCAGGTTTCTATAAGCCCTTCTGGGTCTTTATTGAAGTGTTTTTGCAAATAAACCCAGTTGGTAAAGTGAAGGGTACATCTGTGAAATAAGAGTAGAGATGCAGCACCAGAGAAAGGCACAGGGTATATCCTCTATTGAGGGGCTGGTTGAAGCAGTGGGGGGGGGTGTAGGAAAGTGGGAGCTTGAAAGCAAGAGCAGCTGTCATGGCGAGGCATAAATGAGGATATAGTGGCCAGGCCTGGATTCAAGCTTATCTTTAACTTCTAAAAGGTCACTTACTCTCCCCAAGATCTGTCTTCTCTGTCAGTACATAAGGATGTAGCATATGAGCATCCTCAAAAGTATATCATTTTTAGTAACTTTTAACACATTTAACACTGTCAATAGCATTTATCTCTGTGGAGCTTTAAACTTAGCCATGAAAAAGGCCTAAACATAAGATAAAATTTCGGAATGATGGATGAGGAAACATCACAAATCAGAAATTCTTTTGATTTTTAATATGAAAATTATATAAAAGTTTATTGCAAAGGTTTGATATTCCAATAGAATTCAGTGCCTAAGACAAAGATACCCTCAACAAAAAGTTGAGGAATTTAGGTTACTAGAGAATTCAGATAGAGAGGTTTAGGAAGGGAAAATGAGACTGAGAATGGATTTAAGATAAATATCATAACACCTCATTTATTTATACAGGAAGCACCTACACCCAGACCTTGCCTGGGAGCTTCCCATCTGTCTGTCCCTATAAGAGGAGCTACCAAAAGACTCTCTTTGCTGTCATGTGCTAAACATACACTCTGCACCCTCAGTTCTTTTTGGTGCCAATTCGCCAGGTTTCTTAGGCTACAGAGCAGGACCATTTTCCTTTATTGGTTGTTGTGGGATTTGATGTTTTCCTCTTTTGGACTGAAGTGCAAGTGTGTCTCTGACTCTTCTGATTTAACATAAAAAGCAAAATCTGTTCTGTAATGTTCAAGATGTAGATATCAAACCTTAAGATTTCAAAGTTACTTTAGTTTTTGCTGTGTTTGTCCTTTGGAGTTTTCATGGAATTTGGCTAGTTGTATTAATTCTACATTCATTAGTTCTTGTTAAAATAGCTCTTTTTTAAAAAGACAAATAAATGTATTGCTGAGTTTGCAACAATACTGCGCTCTGAACACCTCAGGATTTCTGATCAGCACAATTACAGAGGCTCAGTTATGGTTTGAGTACATGTACTGTATGAATTTTACTCTTTCCTCTCTCAGGCTGTATAGCTGGATCAAGTTTCTATGATCTATGAAGAGTAGAAGAGTAAAGGTGAAACTTACATTGGGTGATCTATTTCTTTATTTAAAATTCTGCTGATTTTTAATAATGTAAATTATATAAAAGTTTATTGCAAAGGTTTGATATTCCATTAAAATTCAGTGCCTAAGACAAAGATGCCCTCATAACATTTCAACCAGAGGACACTACACTCATATATTCCAGTGGATTATCTCAGATAAAACTTGCATGTAATGTTATTTTATCTCCATTGAGACATTCTAACTCTTGGAAGCTAGCAGTGGGTCAAATATTATTTTTTAAAAAGGAAAATAAAAACGGAGATAGTGCCACTTCAGTCAAAATTGTGTTTCTATCTGAGCCTAAACTGCAATCAGTCATGCAAACCTGGTGGCCCTCTCTGGTGATACTTGTGTTTACCTTTAATGTGAAGGTGGAACTGAGTGGAAACCAGAGTTCACAGAGAAGAAGACCTGGTGCATCCACAGGCAGAGCCTTCAGCCAGTCAGGTTTCTGTTCTGGAGGCTGATCTTTGTTGTTCCTGTCACTGGAAAACAGTAGTGATGGCTGATTTTATGATGCTCCTGTAGGCCTCATATTCTTTTAAACATAACCTCCTAAAGATTAGTGATTTCAGTTTGAAATTTGTATATCTGCATTTTGACTCTATATGTAAGGTACACTATATTACTCCTCTATAATGATAGAAATTAAAATTATCAATGTAGTTACACTTTATTCATTCACACTTTATTTTAATACATCAGCTTCAGAGATAAAAGGGAGTATATTAAGAAAGAATTGTATTAATTAGATTAATGCTTTTGATCTTCATTCCACTTTGATGGTTTACTTGGGGACAAATATAATGAACATGCTATTTTCTTGAGAAAGGATTCCTTGTTGAACTTTATTACTACATAAAATTACTATTACATTACAATTTCACATCTATAACCAAATGCCTCCCCAAATTATCTGAACCCATACTTGAAATCACTTCCTGACCAGCTTCAGTAGATGTATAAGGGAATCTTAAAACTCTCTTTATTAGAAACAAAATAAACTCTTAAAAAACACAAAATAAAAGAAAAAAAAATAACAATGCTTAAGCTCAAATATCTCATATCTTCTGTTCCTATTTAAAAATGGCCTTTCTTTCTTCTATAATGTGAAGAATGATTTAAAGAACTCTGATTATTATAGTCACAATAACCTGTTTTCTATCTCAGCCTCACACTATTTAGTGGTCTCTTTTCTTATGCGTAAATGAGAAATAAGTATAAACTGTCAGTTTCCAGATCTATTGATTTTTTCATTCATTAACTAATGTTATATTAGTTGAAATTATTATCTGTGAATTGATAATTTCAGAGGATAAAATAGTGAAAAATTAATCCTAGTCTTTTTCTACACTGAGTTCACTTTCAGTGGATACATATGGATCTAATTTTAAAAAAAAAGGAGATAGATTTCACAGAAAGTCATTAGATTAAAATGCTTAAATTAAAATGATTAAAACACACAGATACATTTATAATATAAAGAATAATATGTCCATATAAAAGAAAACTGCTATTACACACTATATATATTAATTTTTTGGACATACACATGTGTGTAGAGCAGTGTGTATATTCATTTCTTGAATCAACAATTTAGAATTGATATCACAAATTCCTTCTCCAAAATTTGTCTTCACACACTTCCTCCATGAATTCACATTCAGACACCATCTGTTGAATCCAAGCCCCACACCGCAACCCTAAAAATCAAAACAAAAAAATTCACAGCATTACCTGTGAATTGTAGCTTCCCTATTGGCTGGTACTTGTTATTGTTTGTTTTTTATCCCATAGGATTTGTGCATCTGGTTGGAGGACAAGGACCCTGCTCTGGGCAAGTGGAAGTGAATTCTGGAGGAGAGTGGATTCCAGTATCTGATGGGAATTTCACATTAGCCACAGCCCAGGTCATTTGTGCAGAGCTGGGGTGTGGCAAGCCTGCATCTGTCCTGGGGAACATGCCCTTCAGAGGGGACAGTGAACAGATCTGGGCTGAAGAGTTCCAGTGTGAGGGGCAGGAGCCTGGCCTCTGGTTCTGCCCCAGAGTGCCCTGTCCTGCAGGGAGCTGCCCCCACAAAGGAGCTGTGCAAGTTATCTGCTCAGGTGAGACTCACAATAGGACTCTAACCTCCCAACATACTCTATGGCCATAAGAAAAATGTGGAATATTGCTAAACCCTGTATTCTACCAGGATATACAGATGTTCGTCTCATGAAAAATGGCAGCTCTCAGTGTGAGGGTCAAGTGGAAATGAAGACCTCTGGAGGCTGGAGAACACTCTGTGCCTCCCACTGGAATATGGCCAATGCCAATGTTGTCTGCCGTCAGCTGGGCTGTGGAGTCGCCATCTACACCCCAAAGGGAGCATACTTTGTGGAAGGAGGAGATGAGATCTGGAGAGACCGATTCCACTGCTCAGGGTCTGAGTCCTTCCTGTGGAACTGCCCTGTAACTGCTCTGGGTGTTCCTGCCTGTGCCCATGGAAACACAGCCTCGGTGGTCTGCTCAGGTAAGATAGGTCAGGGCTGACTGGTACTTGAGTGACATGGCTCTAAGAGCAGACAGCATGGAGAGCTGACTTCAAAAATTAGGCATTTTGTGGTGAATTAGGATTCTTATTATCATTCATCTTTCAGCCCTTTCAAGAAATATTAAGAGGATTGGTTTTAAATAGGCATTATAATTTATTGAAATCAATGGATATCACTATATAACAATGAATGACAGCTCTGTCATCTTCCTCACCCTGGACTATCAGGGAGCATCAGGATCTCATAACATACATCTCACTTTTAAACTTTCTTACATTGTCTCATGCATGAGCTTTTGGGGACACTCAGTATCTTTTCACATTGTGTTATTTGTGGTTTTGTTTTCCTTTTTTCTCTATCATTTATTTTTACTTTTTTGATAATTTAAGAATTCTGAATAAGCTTCAAGGATAAGATACAATTCCCAGGTAACCCTGACTGAGATTCCTCAATGCTATTATTTTTCTATATTCTCGCCTCCTTCTGCCATATTTATCCCTGGATATATAAAATATTTCTGAGTGACTATTAACATTAGGTGGATAAGATGATATGTTCCTTTAACCTTCCAATATTTTCAAGATTTTTTTAGATAACCACAATGTCATTGCCAAATTCCAAAAATTAACTCTCTTGTCTTCTGTGTATGACGAAGAACATGTGTCTTTCAGTGTTTGGGTAATGAACTTAACATAATGTCCTACAATTTCATGCATTTAATGCAAAAAGTAGAACTTCATTCTTTTTATGGCTGTATTAATATCACATTTTCTTTATGAATTTCTCTTTCATTATGCACCTGATTCCTTATGGTAGCTATTGTGAATAGTGCCACAATAAACATGGAAACATATGACTGCTGTTTCACAGTAAATGTAATTGTCCTGGTTGCTATTGCTTTTTTAATGCATTATTCCCACCCCATTCCCCAAAAATAGCAACACAAATAAAAATATTTTATTTTGCCCATAGTTTCATGATTCATAAATTCAGCAAGGATTCTTGGCAGTTGCCTCTTATGGTCTCTCATGAGGTTACACTTGGATCTCATCTGCAGCTCAGGTCATTGTAGACTTGACCAAGCTGGGAATCCAGGACAGTTCATTCACATGGCTGGTAGCTTGAAGTTCACCTGGGGCTGCTGACAGAACAACCTGCAAATGCTCTCTCCCACATGATAGTTTCTACAGAGTAGATTTCCCATTAAACAAACATCCTACTAAGTCAAGAGGAGGAGGCAGGACTTTAGTAGCAAGGTTCTCAAGTCAAGCTGTGCTGGCTTCACCACATTCTGTTGTTATAGACAACTTACTACTGTCAGCCCAGATTGGAGGGAAGGAGGAATGGACTGTACAGGTCAATGGACCTTGACACAGATTTTGTGGGTATTTTCAAAAACTAAAATTGTATTAAATATCTCACTTTGTTTATTTTCTAATTTGTATTTTTGTGTGATCAACTATGGCTTTAATACCTAAAACTTGTAGAGTATTTAGGAATGGTAGTTTCTCTCACCATTGCTCTTAGTATCCTATTATATTCCTTATGTGTTTGTCTTTCTGTTCTTCACTCTGTATTTTTCCACTTATTTTCCATTTTCTGTTAAACTACACTGTTGTTAGACTCATCCTCTGGTTTCTTATTTTTAGCTACTGACTTTTTATTGGTTCTTTTAAATTTTATTGACTCTCAGTCATTTATTTGATTTTTGTTATCATTTTTCTAACAATATGCCCATATTGTCATTTATTTATTCATGCCTATTGGAATTACCTATAAGGTAATTCACCAATACTGTTCTCTGAATATGTTTTCTTTTTTCTACTTTGTTCATTTTATTTTATTCATAAACTCTTTAATATGTGCGGTTGTTTGTTTTTCTTTTCTTTTGACAAACATTGTATTTGAAAAAGCATCTATCCTACAAAAACTTCAGAAAAGAGTTTATTTAACTTCTTCAGTTCACTTTATTTCGGGTAGATCACCTTATTCAAAAAGAATTGAAGTGTTGAGATACTGGGCACCATATCTCTGACAAACATTCTCTTACAAAATATGATACAAGTTTACAGTTGTTTAATATGATTCTTCCACTTTGGTCCAACCTAAATTTTACTTGTGTACTCCAGGAAAAAACTGGCAAACATGCTGAGATTTTCAGAGTCCCACCTACTACCATTGAATGGTCAAATGCCTCCAGGGAAAAATCACTGATTCTAATTTTTACTTTTCTCTGAACTTGACTCCTAAGTCTTGCTTCCCTGGGAACTATGAAATACTTTCCAATAGCGCTGCTGTATTCACACTTTGCTAATGTCATTCCTGGGACTGTAGCAGATTTACACTTCATTTAACTAAGAGAAAAGTGTGTGTTAGAAGCAGAAGCAGAATCCTTGAATAGAAGATAGGAAGTCACTGATTGTGGGCTACAGCTTTCAGATGCCATCACTGGGTTATTGTCAAGTTTAATTCAGTTTATGCTCTCTAATCCCATCTGTAGGAAACCAGACCCAGCTGCTGTCCCAGTGCAATGACTCCTGGTCTGACCCAGAAAGCTCTGCAGCCTCAGAGGGCCACACTGCCAACTGCTCAGGTGAGCAAGACCCCCAGCACCAGAGCCTTCCCATTCCCTGTGTAAATGCCCACTGACATGACCCTGTCTCTCCTCAGACAGCAGACAGCTCCGCCTGGTGGATGGGGGCAGTCGCTGTGCAGGGAGAGTGGAGATCCTGCAGCAGGGCTCCTGGGGCTCCATCTGTGATGACAGCTGGGACCTGAGTGATGCCCACGTGGTGTGCAGACAGCTGGGCTGTGGAGTGGCCCTGGAGGCCACCATCTCTGCTCACTTTGGAGAGGGATCAGGGCCCATCTGGCTGGACGAGCTGAACTGCACAGGAGAGGAGGCCCATGTGTGGCAGTGCCCTTCCCAGGGCTGGGGGCAGCACAACTGCAGTCACAAGAAGGATGCTGGGGTCATCTGCTCAGGTACGTGCACAGGCTGGGAGGTCTGGGAGGGTGTGCAGGATGGTGTCTGAGCATTGTACAGGGGTTGGGACAGGTGAGGGGAAGGACAATTCTTGTCCTTCCAAAAGAGAACATGAGGTATTTCTGTTTCCTGCTGCAGCATCTGAGCTTCTGCTCCTTCCTTCTCAGCACTGTCCCCTGTCACAGTCATTCTCTACAGTGTCCATTAAAAGTAGTCATCACTCTTCTGTGACCTGTGGGTGCAACATCCTGACCCATTGAATTATATTTCTATTTCTGCTATAACAAGTGGCTCAAAACAACACATATGTGTCATCCTATGGTGTGTAGATTAGAATTTTTAACAAGGTCTATATGGGGTATGAACAACATGTGAGCAGGTTGTAACAGTTGAAGCTCTGGGAAGACTCATTTCCTTCCTTTTGAAGCTTCTAGCATTTGACTGAATTCCTTGTCTCATGGCTTCTTTTTTCTTCAAAACAACAACAGGGCAATACTCTGATCATCTTTTCATATTCACATCTCCCTCTGATGAGGGGCAAAAGAATCATCTGATTTTGATGATAGACTTCTGGGATATGATTAGATTGCACTCAGCCACTAATCCAGGCTGATCCAGAATAATGCACAAAAGGATCTTTTCTTAATTTTGTCTTAAAAGCACTTTGGCAATGAGGTAAAATATCCACACACTCCCAAGATCAGGCAGTGGACAGCCTGTCCGCTCTGTTCATCCTCCTTTTCTAGGATCAGTCAGATGGTTTGTCAGGTAGTAAATAAAGTTTCTTTTCCACAGAGCCCCCAGGTCACTGTTCCTCCTGTTCATTTGCTTATATTTACATTGTTGTAGAAACAAAAAGAGAGGTACAAGTTAGCAAAACAAGTTAAAGGGACAAAACTTGCAGTCTTCCACCTAGTGGACATTTCTTCAGCAGAGTCAGCAGTGAATGCTCACTACTTGTGAATTAAAAAAAAAAAAAAAAAAAAAAAAAAAAAAAAAAAAAAAAAAAAAAAAACAGCAGTTAGAGTTGAATACTCCCTGACCCCTGTTTTCCTCCTCTTGCTTTTAGACTTCCTGGCTCTCAGGCTGGTGAGCGAGGACCAGGAGTGTGCTGGGTGGCTGGAGGTTTTCTACAACAACACCTGGGGCAGCATATGCCAAAGCCCCATGGAACCTGTGACCTTGTCTGTGATCTGCAGACAGCTTGGCTGTGGGGATACTGGGACTCTGGATTTCTTGGTACCTTCGAGGGAAGGTTCTAGACCTCGCTGGGTGGATGGAATTCACTGTCGAAAAACTGACACCTCTCTCTGGCAGTGTCCTTCTGACCCCTGGAAACATCAATCTTGCTCACCAAAGGAGGAAGCTCATATCACATGTACAGGTGACCTACTGTCTACTTCTATGGGTCTGTCCTATACCTGTAGGTTGTTGTCAGGAAAGGTTCATATATTTAAAAATAATGGATGCGTTGAAATAAATCTACAACATGAATCCTGGTTAGAGATTACTTGACCCACCTGTTGCAATCCTGTTTCAAGGCAGATGTGAGAAAACCAGCAAAGATAGCGATTTATGTGAAAAGTACCTGATAGGGAACTTAGCATATGGGAGCATAAAGTTACACTCTGATGAACATTTTTAGCAATTAGCTAATGCAGTCTTACATTGTATTCATTACTCTGTATTTCCTTAGTGAGATGGTGAATGATTGAACCTCAGTAATATACATTGTTTGCTCTGAGTTATCACTTTGTTCCCCACTATCACCACACATAATGAAGCTTAATCATCACATTAAAGGCTTGGTAGGCATTATGGTGATCCTTTGTTTCAGATGAGGAAAATGAGGTTTGGAGTAAGCACTTCATCTTTCTCACACTTTCAATTAAGTGAGTGGCAACTTGGGGAATTCAATACAATGGGCTGTTCATTCTGGAATCAACTACAGCAGTCAGACAACCTCTCAGATTAGTTTGTTGATGATAAGTAATTGGGTCATTTGTAGGTAGAAACTTACTTCCAGGCAGGAAAACAGACACATGAAGAAATTACCTTCCCTGCTCTCATGGAGTTTTCACTCCAGCCTGATGACACACACCATGCATGAAGTTTAGTGTCACGAAGGCAAGGTAGGTGCTGTACAAATATGTGCATTGAGGAAGAGAGAAACCATATTTAGGTTGAGAAAGAAAGGTGGAGTAGAGGTGCAATGCAGGAAGAAAGTAGAGCATTTTTTCAGTGTAATTACTGAGGTAAAAAGAGCACGGTGACCTTCAGTTACTGATGCAGTCTCATCCTGAGCAGAGCAGGAGGAGGATGGAGAAGAGCAATGCCTGATTACCTGCATGGGTAAGAAGAGCTCGACACCTCTCCCACACATGACCCAATAACGATCTTGTTGAAAAGCTGTTTCTTAGTCTTCTTCTCTGGCACATCATGAGGCAGTGCTATGAGATGAGGGGCCTGGTCTCCCCTCATTTTCTTCTTGAATTGATCTCCTTACAGTGCCAGTGGTCTTGGTTGATACTGTTCCTCTGAGCCATATACTACTGCAAACTAAGGTGCCCACTTCATCTCTCTCTCAGGAAACATTAATGGGGTCTGAATGAAATTGGAGCCCAATATCTTCTAACTTCATATGAAGCTATAAAGAAGAGCTGGGGTTCTGGCTCGGCGGTAGAGCACTTGCCTAGCACACACAAGGCCCTGGGTTCAATCTTCAGCACCACATAAAAATAAGTAAATAAAATAAAGGTATTGTGTCCAACTACAACTAAAAAGTAAATATTTTTTAAAAAGAACTGTAATGTGTAATGTGCCCTTCAGACTCATGATCTGATAAAAAAAAACCTGGCTATCCTCTAGAAACAATGATTTCCTTATTAGTAGGAGGCTCTGCATTTCCTTTTAAACATGCAATCTTTTTTCTGGCCAAATCAGAGAATATTTTTGCATCACCTTTTCATTTTCAACAATTTCTTTCCTTTTTCTCCATGTCCAGAAACATTAAATTTGCCCCATGAGGTGATACCGGCCACCACTTCTGTTGGTGTCGCTCTCCAGCCTGGTCACTCCCCCTCATCCAGGAAGGCTGCAGTACCAGGCTCACCAGGCTCCTCTGTCTCCTGTTCCTGGTGCTGCCAGCATCCTTGAACACAACTGAGATAACATCCTGGCCTCTCCAGACCTGAATTTCTCCCTTTGAAATGTTCCCTCACACCCATCTCCATCTATAGCCACCCTTTTGACCATCACTAACTGTCCAGCTTGGAATCTTGATGGCATTATTCACTTCTCTGACTGTTGCTTCTTCTCCTTATGACACATATTCATGATGCAACTTTTCCAGATATTTTATCCTTATGCAGATTCTAAATGTTTTCCCTTATCAGTTTTTCAGTTTTCCACTCTCCTCATGATTGTACATGTTCTTCTTACCCTGATTAAATTAAATAATATCCCATTATAATCATCCCCCTTCATTACACCCAACTCTCTAGTCTCTTCTGTAATTCAAAGATAAGAATAGTATTACCTCTGACTTAATCCCATCAGAAGATCAATTCACCAATTGGATTAAGACTTATGAGAGTCTTAACTCTTATAACCCAATCATTTCTCCACTAAAACTTTTGCATTGTCTTATCAGGAGCTTTGGGGGGCACCTCACATTTAAACCATAACACCCACCAAGGCTTGAGCAGGGCTAGGTCATGATAATATTAAGGTACTGCCGCAGTCCGGCTGCAGCAAAATAACTGGGGGGGTGACGAACAACTTGTGTACATTGATACAGCAGGAGTGGGAGCCGTTTATTGTAGGACAACAGAGGTATTTATACATTCCACATAGCTTATCTTAATTAACATAAACTAGATACAGCAGTCAACCAATAAGGAATCTCCACACTTAATGGCTCCTTGGCATTACTTCACAAACCACTCCCTCTGGCAAAATGCCAGGCGCCATCCTGACTTGTTTACAGACTCTAACAGGTACAACCTTACTCTTGTGGCTAGAAGTATAGTTCAGTGGCACAGCACACCCAAAACTGTTCAAGGTTCTTAGCTTAATCATGATCATAATTGAGAAAGAAGAAAATGAATAACAGCAGTAGCTACCACAGACACATAAATCAGCTATAAAAATACTATAAAATATAATAATAATCAATTAAAATCAATAACAACTAAAAATAACTATAGAATGAACAAGAAAGTAAATTAATAAAAGGAAAAATAATTCAAAAAGGAAGAAACTCATAGAGAAGAAGAGGAATAAAAAATAACAAGAAAATCATTTTATATATAAAAGATGAGAAAGAATTTTTCATTTAAAGAATTTTAAAATTCATTAAATATATACTAAAAGGTAAATATAATAATGTAGATATTAAAAAATAAAAAATATGTCAAAAATCCTTCCAGACAAAATACTCACATACAGGCACCTCTTCCCTGGTCATTTAGACACCTCTTTCCTGGTCATTTAACATTTGAATCCAGCAGGTGTCCCTAGGCTAAAAAAAAAGCCAACTGTAGATCCTTTGAATTCCATCAAAATGAGCTAGGAGCAGGTGTGGTGGTGAACACCTGTAACACTAGCAGCTCAGGAGGCTGAGGCAGGAGAATTGCTAGTTCAAAGCCAGCCACAACAACAGCCAGATGAGATGCTAAGCAACTCAATGAGATCCTGTCTCTCTATAAAATACAAAATAAGACTGGGGATGTGGCTCAGCAATCAAGTGCCAGTGATTTGTGTACCCCACTTGTGGGCCCACACTTGTTCCAGGGACCTTGTGCCCTTGGGGTCTAGCCAAGTGTCCTAGCCATGGTGAGTCTCTGGAATTCCTGTGAAAAGTGGTGCAAGCAATCAAACTACTGAGCTCCACCCAGGAGATGGGGCACAGGAATGGGGTGAATCACCAGATGTGATCTCTGAGCTTTCAATCCAGGCCTCTCTGTGCAGCCGCCTGAGACTGGAATCACTTCTTTTCACATAGAGAAGGACCATGTATCAATGAGGCTTCTAGTCCTTTCTCTGCTGCCATCTCAGTGTGTTTGTGGAAGTCAGTCTTCCTATCTGAGACTGTAAGTGCTCACATCTTCCATCCAGTTTCTGTGAGGGATGACCAAAGGACCCGTGTATTATAATGAATCCGTTTTATAATTCCAGCACAGTTTTGCCCCTACAATACTACCCTTCTCAAGATGGCCCCTGGTTATAGCACTCTGAGACCTCTGAGCAATGTGATAAATTCCTTCTGCAAATCTGGCTTGTTCTATGGAAGGCGTCCATCTCAGAACAACAACCCAAATTTGATCTAACACTTGTAAGAACAATGTGTTTCTCCCACAGGTAAAACAGCTGGAGTTGAAGTTGAAAATTGATTTGTATTTTTCTCTGGGCTGCCTTAATGCTTCTCCATTCTGTCAACATTTCTCATCATTTCTTCATTGGTTCCCAGTTTTCTTCCTCTTTCTCTTCTCAAAATACAGTTTCTCCTGTGTTCTCTGGCTCTTGTCACTCACAGAGTCACAAAAAGTGTACTTCTATTCTACTATTTGCCTTCTCCTCGAGAACTCTTGGCAGGAAATCCAAGCACAGATTGGATATATTTGGGGAATAAGTAACATTCTATGATTCCTAGTGGCATTTGGGCAATGCCAATACCTGATATCATCTATTCAGGGAGGTTTCTCAATCTACCTAAAATGAACATAAATTTAAAATTTAATATCTATATTTGAAATATGAAGCCTAGAATCAATAGTGAAATATATTACATTAGCTATGGTTTGTCTTATGATCCATTGACTTCTCAGTCTTAATGCCTGTATAATTTCATTTTTTCCCCTGGATTCATGGCTGTCACCTGAGACTTCTTATGATCCCATCCCCATTTCCTACCCCATGTGCTCTCATCCTTCCAAATCTCAGACCATGAATAGTCATGTGTATGTGCTTTACAAGAAACCAATTCAGATACTGGCTTAGTACACTAACTCTTAGAAATCATTCAGAAAAGACACTTTCAGCTACTCAGATTAGGAATCTTGGCATTTATCAAATTGTTTTGTCTCATCATATGTAAAGCTCTACCAATAGCAAGTTTTACACTGATCGGATCTACATTATAACTTCTATCTTTGACTACTCACTTGATTATGTTGTGCTTGACTCCATTTCTTATTTTTTTTCACAATTAATTTTCTCAAGTTATGTTAGAAACTCAGTTTTACCTGCCACCCTAGCATAATGAATGATCCCATGTCTTGCTCAGTAAGTTCGCATTCTGAAAGTACATGCTGCCAACTGCTTGGTTGGGAAGGCAGTACCACATGACAAGAGGACCTTTCCCATTCTCTTTTTAAATATAACCATTGTCATGATTCTTTCTCCTCAGAGAGCCCACAGCTC
The DNA here is from genome assembly GCF_964194105.1 of Spermophilus citellus. NCBI lineage: Eukaryota > Metazoa > Chordata > Mammalia > Rodentia > Sciuridae > Spermophilus > Spermophilus citellus. The sequence goes on along the minus strand of NC_138197.1, from coordinate 32,843,589 downwards.
CGCCTGGTGGATGGTGGCAGTCGCTGTGCAGGCAGAGTGGAGATCCTTCACCAGCATTCCTGGGGCACTGTCTGTAGTGACAGCTGGGACCTGAAAGATGCCCACGTGGTGTGCAGACAACTGGGCTGTGGAGTGGCCTTCAATGCCATTATCTATGCACAATTTGGAGAGGGATCTGGACCCATCTGGCTGACAAAGATGAAGTGCACAGGAGAGGAGGACTACTTGTGGAATTGCCCTGCCCTGGGCTTGGGAAAGAACAACTGTGTGCACTATAGTGATGCAGGAGTCATCTGCTCAGGTATGGTCAGTGCATTCTCCACTACCTAAGACATTGGAAAGCTCCAGGAAGTAGTGTCTTATCCCTGGGGGAATAGGAGGTGCCCAGAGAGAAATAATAGATCCTTTCCTGAATCTGTGGATTCAGGAGTAGCAGTAGATAACAGGCTTACTTATTCCTGTCCTGAAAATCTCTGATACTGTCCTTTCCCTTCTCAACTCTCTTACTTCATAAGATATTTTTTTGTAGACCATTAAACTTAAAGTCAATCTTCATCTTTCATTTATATAATTTACAGATAAATTAGCACACTCTGTTTTCAGCACTTTTCAATGGACAGACAAAAATGAGGCCCTACGTTTCTCAGTTGAAGTGAGTGTTTGTAGATGTTAGTTAGAAATATTTTTGTACTGGGTTAGTAGGTATATGGGCACAGGGATCAAACACATCACAGGGGAATTTATGGATTATTGCAAAGTTGCAATTCTTCTTTCCAGATTTAGACATCAGAATTTTTATGTCATTGGCAGGAAGGACCAGAGATCTGTGATCTCTCACAAAAACACCACATAAACAGTTTTTCTCACACCAAAAGTTGATAAGAGATAATAAATCAGGTGTATAAAAAGAAAAGAAAGCAGATGATTGCCTGCTTTTATGATAATAAAAAGAAAAGTCACATTGAAAGAGAGAAGAAAATAAGAAGAGTTATCCTTTCCCATAATCTAAGCAGACCAACATGAAGAAAGATGCATCCTTCTTGGGAGTTGGAAAGGTAATTAAGTCAAGGCCTTAGACTTGAAACTCAGAGCTAGGCAGGTGCCCAGTAGAACCCAACAACCCTTGTTCCTGTGCCAGTAACCTCAGACTGAGACTCTGGAACTGTGTTTAGTTGGACATCAAAGAGACTGTCTCCACCCCCACTCTTCTAACCTGTCTTGGCAGAAGGAAATCAATACTCTGTTGTCTAAGGAGCAGGACACAAGAACAGATATAGAATTTTGTCTTAGAGCAAAATGCCAGACACATTAATGATGATACTCTGTACTCAGTAGGAATTAGAGGCCTCACATTTAGGACAGAGCTCATAGAGAGAGCATGATCTATGTGCTGTGGGACACACTCAAGAAGAGCCTGTGGCTGGTTGCAGGAGTCTTGGGACATGAGTCCACTTCACCAGTAGGCAGCTAATAGCATTGAGGGCCTTGGTACCTCCCCAGGGCTGTGTTGACTTGCCAGGCTGAGGCTTCAGTGTTTGACATATCTTTGCAGCATTGGTGGCCACAGGTCCACCCTCTTCACTCCTTCCCAAAGCCCCAAGGAGCACACTTTGGAGAGAGTTAAGTCTCTGCTTGGGGTTGAAAGTTTAGTTGGGCACCCAAGTTCTATCTTCTCTGTCAGGACATAAGGATGTAGCACATGAGCATTTTCAAGAGTATATCATTTTTAGTAACTTTTAACACATTTAACACTATCAATAGCATTTATCACTGTAGAGGTTTAAACTTAGCCATGAAGAAGGCCTTTGGGTTATACACAATTACATATAAGAGGAAAGGAGGAGTAGGATAAAAATTATATAAGTGGAAGAAACGATTTTTAGTAGAGGGGGTGGAGAGAGAGAAGGGGAGGGGAGGGGAGGGGAGGGGAGGGGGGATAGTGGAGAATGGGATAGACAGCAGAATACATCAGTCACTAGAAAGGCAATTTATAAATCAATGGAAATGTAACTGATGTGACACAGCAATCTGTATACGGGGTAAAAAATGGGAGTTCATAACCCACTTGAATCAATCTGTGAAATATGGTATATTAAGAACTATGTAATGTTTTGAACAACCAACAATAAAATATTATAAAAAAAAAAGAACAGAAAAAAGAAGGCCTTTATGTTAAGTTATTTAGGGCACTGCTGTATTCACATAGAGGTTTAGGAAGGGAAATTGAGACTGATAATGGATTTAGGATAAATATCACAATACCTCATTTATACAGGAAACACCTATACCCAGACCTTGCCTGGGAGCTGCCCTTTGTCTGTCCCTATAAGAGAAGCCACCAAGAGTCTATTTGCTGCCATGTGCCAAACAGATACTCTGCACCCTCAGTTCTTTTTGGTGCCAATTTTCCAGATTTCTTAGGCCACAGAGCAGGACCATTTTCATTGATTAGTTGTTGTGGGATTTGATGCTTCCCTGTTTTGGACTAAAGTGCAAGTGTGTCTCTGTCTCTTCTGATTTATGAGAAAAAAGCAGAATTTGTTCTCTAGTGTTCAAGATGTAGATGTCAAACCTTAAGGTTTTAAAGTTACTTTTTTTTTTTTTTTGCTGTTTGTCCTTTGGAGTTTTCATGGAATCTGGTTAATTGTATTAATTCTACATTCAGTAGTTCTTGAAAAATGGGAGTTCATAACCCACTTGAATCAATCTGTGAAATATGGTATGTTAAGAACTATGTAATGTTATGAACAACCAACAATAAAATAATTTAAAAAAAATAAATAAATAAAAAGACAAATAAATGTATTGCTGAGTTTGCAACAATACTGTCCTCTGAACCCCTCGGGATCTCTGTTCAGCACAATGACAGAGGCTCAGTTATGGTCTGAGTACATGTACTGTATGAATTTTACTCTTTCCCCTCTCAGGCTGTATAGCTGGATCAGGTTTCTGTGATCTGTGAAGAGTAGAAGAGTAAAGGTGAAACCTACATTGGGTGCTCTATTTCTTTATCTGAAATTATTCTGATTTTTAGTAATGGAAATTATACAAAAGTTTATGGCAAAGGATATTCCAATAGAATTCAGTGCCTAAGAGAAAGATACCCTCCAGAGGACACTGCACTCATATACCCCAGTGGATTATCTCATATAAAACTTGGATGTAATGTTATTTTATCTCCACTGAGACATTCTAACTCTTGCTATCAGTGGGACAAATGTTATTTTTTAAAAAGGAAAATAAAAAGGAAATAGTGCCACTGCAGGAAAGTTTGTGTTTCTATCTGAGCCTAAACTACAATCAGTCATGCAAACCTGGTGGCCCTCTCTGGTGGTGCTCATGTTGACCTTTAATGTGAAGGTGGAACTGAGTGGAAACCAGAGTTCACAGAGAAGACCTGGCTGCATCCTCAGGCAGAGCCTTCAGCCATCCAGGTTTCTGTTCCGGAGGCTGATCTTTATTGTTCCTGTCATTGGATAACTGTATTGATGGCTGATTTTTATGATGAACCTGCAGGTCTCATACGCTTTTAAACATAACCTCCTAAAGATTAGTGATTTCAGTTTGAAATTTATGTATCTGCATTTTGACTCTATAAGTAAGGTATACTATCATTATCCTCTATAATGATAGAAATTGAGATTATCAATGTAGTTACACTTCATTCATTCACACTCCATTTAAATATATCAGCTTCAGAGAGAAAAGGGAGTATTTTGAGTAACAATTTTATTTGGTTAGTTTAATGCTTTTGATCTTCATTCCACTTTGATGGTTTACTTGGGGACAAATATAATGAACATGCTATTTTCTTGAGAAAGGATTCCTTGCTGAACTTCATTACCACATAAAATTACTATTACATTACAATTTCACATCTGTAATCAAATGCATCCCCAAATTGTCTGGACCCATACTTGAAATACTTCCTGACCAGCTTCAGTAGAGATATAATGGAGTCTTCAAACTCTGATTATTAGAAACAAAATAAACCCTTAAAAAACACAAAACAAAAGCAAAAAATAACAATGCTCAAGCTCAAATTTCTTGATGACTTCGGTTCCTTTTTCTAAATGGCCTTTCTTTCTTCTATAATGTGAAGAATAATTTAAAGAACCCTGATTATTTTAGTCCCAATAACCTGTTTTATATCTCAGCCTCACACTGTTTAGTGGGCTCTTTTCTTATGCCTAAATGAGAAACAATTCTAAATTTTCAATTTCCATACGTGCTGATTTTTTTTCATTTATTAGCTGATGTTATCTTAGTTGGAATTAATATCTGTGAATTGATAATTTCAGAGAATAAAATAGTGAAAAATTAATCCTTGTCTTTTTCTACACTGAGTTCACTTTCAGTGGATAGATATGGATACAATAAAAACAAGAAGGTAGACTGTCACAGAAAGTCATACAAACACACAGATACATTTATAATATGAAGAATAATATGTCCATATAAAAGAAAACTGTGTATTACACACTACATATATTTATTTCTTGGACACATACACATCTGTGTAGAGAAGTGTGTATATTCATTTCTTGAATCAACAATTTAGAATCAACCTTACAAATTACTTCTCCAAAATTTGTCTTCACACACTTCTTCTAAGAATTCACATTCAGGCACCATCTGTTGAATCCAAGCCCCACACCACAATCCTGAAAAACAAAAATATTTCACAGCATTACCTGTGAATTTTAGCTTCCTCCTTCTATTTGCTGGTACTTGTTGTTATTTGTTTTTTCTCTCATAGGATTTGTGCATATGGTTGGAGGACATGGACCTTGCTCTGGGCGAGTGGAAGTGAATTCTGGAGAAGGATGGATTCCAGTATCTGATGGGAATTTCACATTAGCCACAGCCCAGGTCATCTGTGCTGAACTGGGGTGTGGCAAGGCTGCATCTGTCCTGGGGAACCTGCCCTTCAGAGAGGACAGTGAACAGGTCTGGGCTGAAGAGTTCCAGTGTGAGGGGCAGGAGCCTGGCCTCTGGTTCTGCCCCAGAGTGTCCTGTCCTGGAGGAAGGTGTCCCCACAGAGGGGCTGTGCAAGTTGTCTGCTCAGGTGAGACCCACAGCAGGACTTTATCCTCCCTACACACTCTATGGGAATAATAAAAATGTGTGTTGTTGCTAAAACCCTGTCTTCTACCAGGATATACAGATGTTCGGCTCATGAAAAATGGCAGCTCTCAGTGTGAGGGTCAAGTGGAGATGAAGACCTCTGGAGGCTGGAGAACATTCTGTGCCTCCCACTGGAATATGGCCAATGCCAATGTAGTTTGCCGTCAGCTGGGCTGTGGAGTCGCCATCTCCACCCCAAAGGGAGCATACTTTGTGGAAGGAGGAGATGAGATCTGGAGAGACCGATTCCACTGCTCAGGGTCTGAGTCCTTCCTGTGGAACTGCCCTGTGACTGCCCTGGGTGTTCCTGCCTGTGCCCATGGAAACACAGCCTCTGTGGTCTGCTCAGGTAAGAGAGGTCAGGGCTGACTGGTACTTGAGTGATGTGTCTCTAAGATCAGACAGCATGGAGAGCTGACTTCAAAAATGAGACATTTTGTGGTGAACTATGATCCTTAACAGTTATTCATCTTTCAGCCCTGTCAAGAAATATGAAGAGGATTGATTTTAACCAAGAATTATAATTTATTGAAATTCATAGATAACACTATATAACATTGAATGACAACTTTGTCACATTCCTCACCCTGCACTATCAGAGAGCGTCAGCAGCTCCCAGAAGTAACCTGCACATCCCTCCAGTCACTGTGCCCTCCTTCCCTCCAAAGAAGACCACTCTAACATTTGCTTCCAAGGAATTCTGTTTTTTAAATTTGGAGCTTTATGTAAAATCATGCACCATGTTCTCTTTTGGTGTCTACTTTGACTCAACATATCGTTTAGAATTTACCCATATTTCTAGTTTTATCTGAGTCTAATTTTTATTGCTGTAGAGTTTTCTGCCAAATAACTACAAGATCATATGTTGATCAAGTCAAATGATATGGGGATTTGAGTTGTTTGTGCTTTTTGAGTACCCAAATAATGATCCTATAAATTACCATGTCAATATTGTTTGGTGCAAATATGGATATATTTGTATATCTTTATTAATCTTTGTCCTTTCATATGCCCCCTCTTTATATGGTCTTCTTTCTGGAGTCAATTTTTTGTTCTTAATGAAGCACAGCGTATCAACATTTGCTGCTCTCATAGTATTCTAGTGTCCTTTTGAAAAGCACTTTGCTATCATAATATCATAAAAAATATTCTTCGAGTATTTTATACACATTTAGTTACACTTCTTTTATATATAGATGCACAATCTTTCTGGAATTGGTATTGTATATGATGTGTGGTGTGAAAAAAAGTTTCACATCATTGTTGGGATATCCAATTGACTCAGAATCATTACTGAAAAGACTTTTCCCCACTGCTGTGTCACCTTTGAAATACACAGGGTGTAGATATTTCTGACTCTTGCTCTATGCTCTGTTCCATTCCATTCTGTCTTTTTCTAGGCTTGTAGCCATGAATAATTCCTTAATTATCATAACTTTATAGCATGTCTGATTAACTTTTTTAAAGATTTCTTTAAAGTAACTGCTCTAATTGTGTTTTTTTTTTTCTGTCCAGTACATTGGTCATGCTTGGTCTTCTGCATTTCAAATAAATTTTACATACAATGTGATATATTTAATTCAACAATAGAATGATGGTCTTTAGATTGAGTTTGGATTTGACCTAAACATCTAATTAATGAACAAGCTAATTAATGTATAAGGTATATCTCTGATTTCCCTCAGAAATTAAAAGTAACTTTCACTAGATATACTATTGGGGTTTTATGGTTTTGGTGTTATTTTATGAGTTTCTTTTAGTAAAATGTTCTAGGACATTTAATGTTTTAGTCTGCTTTTTTATGCTGTGACAGAAAGGCCTAACTAGAACAATTTTAGGAGAAAAAAATTATTTTGAAGCCGAAGTTTTCAGAGGTCTCAGTCCATAGATATCCTACTCCATTCCTTGTGGTTGAGGTAAAGGCAGAATATCATGGTGGAAGAGTGAAGCAGGGTAAAGGAGGTCAGCAGTTGGCCACCAAGAAGCAGAAATGGGGAGAACTCTGCTCAACAAAGACGACATATAAATCCCAAATTCATGCCAACAGGGACCCATCTCATCCAGCTACAACATATCTGACTATTGTCACCACCCAGTTAATACTATCAAAGAATTAATGTGCTGATTAAGTTAAGATGTTCCTAACCCAATCATTTCAATTGTAAACTTTCTTTCATTGTCTCACACATAAGGTTTTCTGGGATACCCAGTATCAAAACACCACAACTAGTTTTCACATTTGCTTTTTTGGTGGCTTTGTCTTTCTTTTTCTCTTTCATTTGTCTTATTATTTTTCTTGATGATTAGAGAATTCTAGATAAGCTTCAAAGATAGCACAAAATTCCCAGATAATCCTAACCCTGATTCTCCAATGGTATTTTTTTCTATATTATCCCCTCTTTCTGCCACATTTTCCCCTGAATATGTAAAATATTCTGACTGACTAGTTAAGAGTAGGTGAATAAGATATTTCCTTATTCTTAAAATACTATCAAGACTATTTACATAACTACAGTGTCATTGCCAATTTCCATAAAATAATCTGTTGCCTTCCACATATGATGGAGAATGTGTGGTACTTGTCTTTCTGTGTCTGGGTTATTGAAGGTAACATAATGTCCTATGATTCCATCTATTTTGATGCAAAAGGCAAGGCACTATTCCTTTTATGGTCATATTTATACCACATTTTCTTTATGAATTTCTCTTGCAATGGGCATCTGATTCCATAATATAGCTATTGTGAATAGTGTTCCAATAAACATGGGAATGTACAATTGCTGTTACACAGTAAATGTATTTTTCCTAGTTGCTATTGTTTTTTAATGCATCACTGCCCCCCCCACCAATAGCAACACAAGTAAAAATATATTTCATTTTGCCCATAATTTCCAGATTCATAAATTTGTCAAGGGCTCTTGGAAGTTGCCACTTGTGATCTCTCATGAGGTTGTTTTTCTATATCATCTGCAGCTGAGGTCGTTGAAGGTTTGACCAAGCTGGGAATCCAGGACAATTTATTCACATGGCTGGTATCTTAATGTTCACCTGGGGTTGCTGACAAAACCACCTACAAATGTTCTCTCCGACAAGATAGTCTCTACAGAGTAGATTTCCATTAAGCAAACATTCTACTAAGTCAGAGGAGGAGGCCTGACTTTCTTAGCAATGTTCCTAAGTCAAGCTGTGCTGGCTTTACCACATTCTGTTGCTTATAGACATTATAGACAACTCACTACTGTCAGCCCAGATGGGAGGGCAGGAGGAATGGATAGCACAGGTCAATAAATAGAGTGTCACAGATTTTGTGGATATTTTCAAAAACTACAAGTGTGTTAAATTCCTCACTTTGTGTATTTTCTAATTTTATTTTTGTGCAATCAATTATGGTCTTAATACCTAAAATTTGTAGAGTATATAGGAATGTTAGGTTCTCTCACCATCTCTCTTTGTATCCTATTATATTTATTATGGTTTGTCTATGTTTTTCACTCCGTGTTTTCCCATGTTAATCCACTCAATTTTTTCTAGTTTGTGTTAACCTACAGTATTGTAAGACTCATCCTCTGGTTTCTTATTTTTAGCTACTGACTATATAGGTTCATTTTACTTGGTTCTTTTTAGTTATACATAACTCACAAATATTTATTGGATTTTGTTATTTTCTACTAAGATGCACCATCTCTATGACAAATATTTTTTTTATAAAATATAATACAAGTTTCCTGGTTGTTTAAATATGATTCCTCCTCTTTGTTTCAATGTAAATTTTACTTGTGTATTCCCAGGAAAAAATGGCAAACATGCTGAGATTTTCAGAGTGTCACCTACTACCTTTGAATGCCCTAATGCCTCCATGGAAAAATAGCTGAATATAGTTTTATTTTTCTCTGAACTTGACTCCTAGGTTTTGCTTCCCTGGGAGCTGTATACTTTTCTAAAGTCATTCCTGGGACTTTAGTAGATTTAGACTTCATTTAAGAGAGAAGTGTGTCTCAGAAGCAGAAGCAGAATCCTTGAATAGAAGATAGGAAGTCACTGATTGTGGGCTACAGCTTTCAGATGCCATCACTGGGTTATTGTCAAGTTTAATTCAGTTTATGCTCTCTAATCCCATCTGTAGGAAACCAGACCCAGCTGCTGCCCCAGTGCAATGACTCCTGGTCTGACCCAGCAGGCTCTGCAGCCTCAGAGGGCCACACTGCCAACTGCTCAGGTGAGCAAGACCCCCAGCACCTGAGCCTCCCCATTCCCTGTGTAAATGCCCACTGACATGACCCTGTCTCTCCTCAGACAGCAGACAGCTCCGCCTGGTGGATGGGGGCAGTCGCTGCGCAGGGAGAGTGGAGATCCTGCAGCAGGGCTCCTGGGGCTCCATCTGTGATGACAGCTGGGACCTGAGAGATGCCCACGTGGTGTGCAGACAGCTGGGCTGTGGAGTGGCCCTGGAGGCCACCATCTCTGCTCACTTTGGAGAGGGATCAGGGCCCATCTGGCTGGATGAGCTGAACTGCACAGGAGAGGAGGCCCATGTGTGGCAGTGCCCTTCCCAGGGCTGGGGGCAGCACAACTGCAGTCACAAGAAGGATGCTGGGGTCATCTGCTCAGGTCTGTGATACATTCTGTGCATAGGTTGGAAGAGTCTGCAGGATGGTGCCTGAGCCCCAGGGCTGGTATTGGGTAGTTGCTGACAGGTCAAAGGTGAGGTGGTGCCTCTCACAATTCCTATCCCTGCAGTAGAGGAAAAGATTAGGTCCTTTGATGTCCTGCTGCAGCAGCTGAGCTTCTGCTCCTTCCTTCTCAGCACTGTCCCCTGACACAGTCATTCTCTACAGTGTCTATTTAGAGCAGTCATCACTCTTCTGTTACCTGCCAGTGCAGCAACTTCCTGACCCACTGAAGTAGTCTTCTATTTCTTCTGTAACAAGTTACCATAGACTGAGGGTGTTAAAACAATACAAATTTATCACCTTACAGTGTATAGGTTAGAACATTGACCTGGGTCTGTGTGGGCTATAAACAAGTTGTCAGCAGGCTGCAACAGCTGGAGCTCTGGGAAGACTCTTTTTCTTACCTTTTTCCTCTTCTATAAATTACCTGAATTCATTGTATGACACCTTCCTTCTTCAACCCAAATTGTTTCAACCCTCTTGCCATTCTATGTTCACATCACACTATGGTGAGGTACAGAATGGCTTATCTGTTTGTGAGGATACTGGTGTAAGGATGGCATTACATTAGAGAAATCCTATCCAGAATTATCCAGAATAATGTCACAATGAAAGCATACTTTTGTTAATTTTATTTTTTGTTTTTGTTTGTTATTTTGGTACTGGGCTTGAATCAGGGGACTCAACCACTGAAGCACAACCATGGCACTTTTGTTTATTTTTTATTTTAAGACAGAGTCATATTAAGTTGCTTAGAGCCTCACTAAGTTGCTGAGGCTGACTTTGAACATGGGATGCTCCTGCTTTAGCCTTCCAATCAACTCGGAATACAAGCATGTCCCATCTTGCCTAGAGAAAGGATTCTTTTCTTAATCTTGTTTGAAAAGCCCTTTTGCAATGTGAGTTCAAATATTCACAGGCCCTAAGGATCAAGAAGTAGACATATTTGGAGCTCCACCCTACTACCACTCTATTTATAGTCATTTTTTTAGGATCTGTCAGATGGTTAGTCAGATAGTAGATAAAGAATTCAATTCCTGTAGAGTCCCCAAATCATTGTTCCTGCCTATGCATTTGTTAATATTACATTGTTGAAGAAAGAGAAAGAGAGGTACAAGTTAGCAAAACACATTAAAGGGACAAAAATTCCAGTCTCCCACTTAGTTGACATTTCCTCAGTAAAGTCAGCAATGAGCACTTACTACTTAGGAATAAAAAGAAACAGCCGTAAGAGTCGAATGCTCACTCTGCCCTTTTTCGTCCTTTCCATTTCAGAGTTCCTGGCTCTCAGGCTGGTGAGCGAGGACCAGGAGTGTGCTGGGTGGCTGGAGATTTTCTACAACAACACCTGGGGCAGTGTATGCCGCAGCCCCATGGAACCCATGACCTTATCCATGATCTGCAGACAGCTTGGCTGTGGAGACACTGGGACTCTGGATTTCTTGGTTCCTCTCAGAGAAGGTTCTAGACCTCACTTGATAGATGGAATCCACTGTCGAGAAATTGATAGCTCTCTCTGGCAGTGTCCTTCTGACCCCTGGAAACACCAATCTTGCTCTGCAAAGGAGGAAGCTCATATTACGTGTACAGGTGACCTACTGTCTATTTTTACGTGTTTGTCCTATGCCTGCAGGTTGTTGTTAGGAAAGTTTTATATATTCAAATATAATGAATGAGTTGAAATAAGTCTGCAGAATCAATACTGGATAGAGATTACTTTATCTAACTCTTGCAATCCTGTTTCAAAGGCAGATATAAGAAAATCTGCAATGATAGAAATTTATGTGAAAAGTACCAGAGACTGAACTGAGCATATGAGAGCATGAAGTTACACTCTGATAAACATTCCTGGAAATTAGCTAATGCAGTTTCAGATTATATAAATTAATCTGTATTTCCTTAGTGAGAGAGTGAATGATTAGATCTCAGTAGTACACATTGCTTACTGTGTGCTATCACCTTTCCCCCACCCCACCATACCACAAATAATGTGGCTTAATCGTCACAATCAACTGATGATAAGTATCATGGTGATCATTTATTTCAGAGGAGGAAACTGAGGTTAGGAGTAAACACTTCATCTCCCTAAAACTTTCAAACCAGTGGGGAACAATTTGGGGAATCAAATATATTGGATTCTTTACTCTGAAATCCATCTACACCAGACAGAATACCTGTCAGTTTATTTTGTTGATGGAAAGTAATCAAGTAGAAAGTACTTGTAGGTAGAAAAATAATTCCAGGCAGGAAGACAGATACAAGAAGAAAACACTGCTCCTGTCCTCATGGAGTTTGCAATTCAGCCTGACTACACAACCTTGCATAAGGTGCTATGGAAATGTGTGATTTTGGAAAAAAGAGAAAAAAATTTTTTTGAGAACTTAAGGAGCACTAGAAGTTTAATGACAAAAGAAAGTAGAGGATTTATCAGTGTAAGTACTGACTTGGGAGGAACATAGTGACCTTGAGATACCATGAGCAGAAGAGGAAGAGGGTGAGGAGAGTGATGCATGATTACCTGGATGGGTAGGAAGAGCTCAAGGCCTCTCCAAAGCATAGCCCAAATAACAATCCTGTAGAAAAGCTGTTTGTTAATCTTACCCTTTGCCACATCATGGGGAACTACTGTGAGATGAGGGGCCTGGTCTCCCCTTATTTTCTTCTTTGAATTCTCCTCCTCACAGTCTCAGTAATCTTGGTTGATATTACCTCCTCTGAGCCTTTATCGATATGCTACTGCATCCCTCTCCCAGAAAACATTCCATGGGGCCTGTTGGAAATTGGAGCCTATCATCTTCTAATGTTTTTAAGACCTATCATGTCCCGTTCAGTTTCTTGTTCTGAAAAAAACCTGGCTGTCCTCTGAGAACAATGAAGTTCTTGTCATTTGGAGGCTCTGAGCTTCCCTTTCAACATGCTTTTTATTTCTATGTCAAATCTTAGAATAAGTTTGTAATTATCCATTCTATTCTTAGAATATTTCTGCTGTGCTCTGTAATTTTTAATAAATTCTTTTCTTTTTCTCCATGTGCAGCTGTTTGATTTTGCCTATGAGGTGGTACCTGCCAGCACTTTTGGTGTCACTCTCCAGCTTGGTCACTCCCCTCATCCAGGAAGTCTGAAGTACCAGGCTCCTCTGTCTCCTGTTCCTGGTGCTTCCAGAAACCTTGCACACAACTGAGATAACATCCTGACCTCTCAATTATTGGCTTTCTCCCTTTGAAGCACTCCCCTTACATTACATCTCCATGTGTGGCCACGCTATTGACCATCACTAAGTGTCTAGCTTGAGATCTTGATTGCATTGTTCCCTCTCTGACTATTGCCTCTTCTCCTTATGGCACATATTCTTGATGCTCCTTTTCTCCAGATATTTCATCCTCATGCAGATTCCAAATGTTTTCCTTTATCAGCTTCCCAGTTTTCCACTCTCCTCATGATTGCACATGTTCTTTTTACCGTGTTTAGACAACATGACGCTGCATTATAATCCTCCCCCTTCAAGTACACTCAATTCTCTGCTCTCTTCTTTATCTGTCAATGACAAGAATGGTTGTGTAAACTACCTAACTCTTCCCTGCCTGTACTGGACTGGGCAATGACTGCTGAATCATGAACAAGTGCTGTATCTTGTTATAATGTGAAATTATCTTGCAATTCTCTTTGAATTTGAATCCAACCTCTGACGGACCGTCCACGCTGGCCCATATTCTAGTGTACTGCTTTCACATGTGCTTTTGCCCTTTCTGTAACATGTTATTTTACAAATTCTGAGATCTCCCCCATGCTGATATTGTAACCCCACCATACACTTAAATGATGATCTTGCCTCAAATATCCCTGGAAAATAGAAACCTTCAGCTGCCTACTTTGTTTTTTCCTCATACAGTCACTTTACCCTATTGGTTGTTCTTATTTTGTCTTATGGATTTTCAATTTCTCTTTGCCTATAATTTTTTTTCTGGACAGCTTGAATAATCTATCGTCACATCTTTCTCCCTTATTCATCTTGGAGCTTTTTCTTTTTCTTTTTTTTTATTGGTTGTTCACAACATTACAAAGCTCTTGACATATCATATTTCATACATTAGATTGAAGTGGGTTATGAACCCCCAATTTTACCCCAAATGCAGATTGCAGAATCACGTCGGTTACACATCCACAATTTTACATAATGCCCTATTAGTAATTGTTGTATTCTGCTACCTTTCCTATCCCCTACTATCCCCCCTCCCCTCTCCTCCCATCTTCTCTCTATACCCCATCTACTGTAATTCATTTCTCTCCTTGTTTTTGTTTAACCATTCCCCTCACAGCTTCTTATATGTAATTTTGTATAACAGTGAGGGTCTCCTTCCATTTCCATGCAATTTCCCTTTTTTCTCCCTTTCCCTCCCACCTCATGTCTCTGTTAAATGTTAATATTTTCCTCCTGCTCTTCCTCCCTGCTCTGTTCTTAGTTGCTCTCATTATATCAAAGAAGACATTTGGCATTTGTTTTTTTAGGGATGGGCTAGCCTCACTTAGCATAATCTGCTCTAGTGCCATCCATTTCCCTGCAAATTCCATGATTTTGTCATTTTTCAGTGCTGCATAATACTCCATTGTGTATAAATGCCACAGTTTTTTTATCCATTCATCTATTGAAGGGCATCTAGGTTGGTTCCACAGTCTTGCTATTGTGAATTGTGCTGGTATGAACATCGATGTAGCAGTGTCCCTGTAGCATGCTCTGTTTAGGTCTTTAGGGAATAGACGGAGAAGGGGAATAGCTGGGTCAAATGGTGGTTCCATTCCCAGCTTTCCAAGAAATCTCCATACTTCTTTCCAAATTGGCTGCACCAATTTGCAGTCCCACCAGCAATGTACAAGTGTACCCTTTTCTCCACATCCTCGCCAGCACTTGTTGTTGTTTGACTTCATAGTGGCTGCCAATCTTACTGGAGTGAGATGGTATCTTAGGGTGGTTTTGATTTGCATTTCTCTGACTGCTAGAGATGGTGAGCATTTTTTCATGTACTTGTTGATTGATTGTATGTCCTCCTCTGAGAAGTGTGTGTTCAGGTCCTTGGCCCATTTGTTGATTGGGTTATTGGAGCTTTTTCAATTTACTGAATTGTTAATGTTTGATTCTTTCCTCCTTCTCACTTTTTTTTATCTGCTCTTCTAGTGAGATTTATTCTTTCCTATGCTCTCATGGCTCAGTTGTCCTGCTTCCTACTCTGTGTGTGGGATTGCTTCATTATCTTCTACAGTGTAGGTTCAGTGGTTCAAAATTCCTTTAACTGATACTTATCTTCAAAAAGACTTATTTATTTATTCTAAAAATAACTTCACTGAACATAGTCATGTAGTTCACAGTTGTTTTCTTTCAAGGTCTTAAGTACATAACTCCATACCCTCCTGGTATTTATTGTTTCTGTTTGGAAATCTGATATGTGAAGATATTCTTAAAAAGCACTTTTTCTTAACGATATGCCTTGAGGTGTAGGTGTCTTGTAGTGTTGAGATTAATTTAAAGTGGACATTGTAGGTTGTTTCTCTGTGGATTCTTTGGCTGGTAATAATGGGTTTTGAAACTTCAGGTATGTGTCAGAGCACGTCTTTCCTATAGCTCTCATATAAATGGAGTCCTTCTGGTAGTTCAGGGGTGTTTTTATGGACAACACAGTGTCAGGGCATTCTTCCTGTGGTATTATTTTTTAGTGTTTGCTCTGAGGGGTATGGAAGCAACCTGTACTGAGGTCTTTCAAGGCACTTTTTTTTTTACAACATTTGGATTATTTCTCTCTGGAGAAATAATTAATAATTAATGTGGAGATTGTCCAAGAGCAGGAATTATGCCAACTTGTGACTGGCTCTTCAGCTGTGGATTTCTTATTTCCCTTTTCATTAAGTTGAAATAGCCACTAATGCTTCACCAGGACTAGGTCACAGCTCCATTAAGGTGAAATTTCCCTATAGTGGCTAGAGTTAAGGGTGTATCAAGTGTCCTAGCCATGCTGAATCCCTGGAAATCCTGTGAGAAATAGTGTGATCACTGGAGAGGTGACATGGGGAAGCTGTGAATCGCCAGATGTTGTCTCTTAGCTCTCAGACCTGGTCCCTATGTGCAACCATATGTGCCTGGAATTGCTCTTCTTCACAGAGAATAGGACCACTTACCAATGAGACCTCCATCCCTCCCCTGTAATTCAATGCTCTCAGCATGTTTGTGACGGGCACTCTTCCTATCTGAGACTGCAGAATGCTAACTTCAACCCAATCACTGTGGCAGGGTGGCCCAGGGACCTAAAATTGTCATTACCACATATTGTCTTAGCCCCAGAGCAGTTTAGTTCCTAACAATGACCACTTCTTAAGATAGCTCCTGGTTATATCACTCTGAGAGCTTGCTGGGCAATGTGGTGAATTTTTTTCTCTAAAGCTTGCTTATTGTACAGAAATACTCCGTCTCAGAACAATGCCCCAAATTTGATTTAAAGCTTGTAAGAACCATGTGTTTCTCCCACAGGTAAGACACCAGCTGGGTTGTCTGCATTCTCCAGTTTACTTTATATTTGCAAGTTGCCTCCCTCACTCAGGTAGCTGGAGATGAAGTTGTAAATTGCTTTGTACTTTCCTTAGCCGCCTTTCTGCTCTCCATGAAGTTTATCATGACTTCTTTATCAGCTCCTTTCTTTCTCTTCTCAAAATATAATTGTCCCTCTGTTCCCTAACCTTTTTCACTCAGAGTCACAACAAAGGTGCCTCTTTTGTGCGATTTATTTCCTTGCCCCAAACTCCTATTTTTGTATAATAACAATTCCTGAAAACAATTCCAAGCATAGATTTGATTTGTTTGAGGGGTAAAGTAACATTCTATGGGTGTTGAGCAATGTCAATATCTGACATCAACTTTTTTGAGAAGTTGCTCAACCTACCTAAAGTAAGTCAAGTTTTGGCATTACATATCCATCTGAACTCTGAAGCCTAGAATCATTAGTGAAATATTTGGAGGCAAAGCATGGTCCATCCATTTTCCAGTTTTAATGACCATATGGTTATAATTTCTCCTGGATTCATGGCTGTCACCTGAAGTTTCTGATAATCTCATCCCAGTTTCTTACTCTACCCACTGTGTTCTGATCCTCCCATATATTAGGCAATTAGAACTCAAGTGTGTGTGCTCTATAAGAACAAGTCAGATGCTGGCCCATTGACTTTTAGAAATCATTCAGAAAAAGACACTTTTAACTACTCAAGGTAGGAAACCTGACATTTCTAGAATTGTGTTATCAGACCCTATGGAGAACTCTGCAAATAATAAGTTTAACTCTAATAGCAGCTACATAGTAATTTCTATGTAAGACATCTGACTATATTATATTGTGTTTAATCTTTTTCTTATTTTTTACATAATTGATTCTTCTACTTATTTTGGTAGACATTGAAACTTAGCTGCTGCCCTGGTGTAAATGACTCCATGTGTTACACAGCAAGCTCTGAAATCTGAAAATGGATTATACCAACTGATTTGTTGAGGGGGGAATAGCAAAGAACAAGAAAACACTCCTCTTTTTCTTTGTAAATAGAACCATTGACCTAATTGTTTTCTTCTCAGAGAGCCCACAGCTCCGCCTGGTGGATGGTGGCAGTCGCTGTGAAGGCAGAGTGGAGATCCTTCACCAGCATTCCTGGGGCACTGTCTGTGATGACAGATGGGACCTGAATGATGCCCACGTGGTGTGTAGACAAGTGGGCTGTGGAGTGGCCATCGATGCTATGCGCTATGCACAATTTGGGGAGGGATCAGGACCCATCTGGCTGGACGAACTAAAGTGCACAGGAGAGGAGGACCAAGTGTGGAAGTGCCCAGCTCAAGGCTGGGGTCATCATGACTGTGCACACATTCTGGATGCAGGTGTCATCTGCTCAGGTAGGGTCTGTGCATTCACTAGCCTAAGAGAATGGAAAGGACCAAAAGTGTTTATCTGATCTTGGGGAAATAAGGGACAGATGATGAGCCATGGAGGATTAAGGGGTCCCCATGAATGCTGATTGCTCAAAACAGCAGTATAGGATGGGTTTTATTTAATTCTTTCTTGTAAATCTCAGATAGTGTCCTTTCTATTCCCTGCAGTCATACTTGATGAGATAAGGTTTCTTTATATAATCATTCCACATAAAATCATCTTTATAATTCTGGTTCTATGATTTACTATTTGTACAGTTACCTATAAATTACCAAACATATTCTCTTTACAAAAGACAGACAAGAATGGGGATTGTTTTTTTTTTCAGTTGAATTAAGTATTTATTTATGTAGAGCCAGAGATAGTTTTGCACTAGGTGAGTAGGTGTATAGGCACTTGAATGGGATTAAACATATCACAGGTGAATTTATGGATTACTGAAAACTTGCAATTCTCCTTTCCAGATTCAGACATCAGAATTATCAACTCACTGGCAGGAAGGGCCAGAGAACTTTGAGTGAAATGCTTTGAGTCACAGATATTCCTTCCATCATTACTACAATAGATTCTCTATCTACATTTCTTTTTCAAAGCAATAAACTTATACTTGTGAGATGAATTTAGCTCTGTGCTGGTAGATTAATGTTGGGTGTAATAAAATATCAATGCATATGTTTTATAGTAAGATGTTAAATAGTTTAGGACTAGAACCAGAAGGGTTGTTTAATGATCTCCCACAAATACACCATATTAATTGTTACTCACACACTAAACTGGCTTCATAACAGACAATAAACAAGGTGAGTGCCTGATTTTACTATGATAAAAAGAAAAGACACATTGAAGGAGGAAGGAAGATAAGACTTGCCCATTTCCCAACCTCAAGTAGCCCAGCATGAAGGTAAAAGCATCCTTGGGAAATGGAAAGGGAATTAAACTCAGACATTTCACTTGAAACCCAGGATTAGGTCTGCCATAGTGAAACTTGGTGCCCAACATATCCCAACAATATTGTCCCCATGCCAGTAACCTCACACTGAGTCTCTGGAACTGTGTTTAGTTGGGCAGCAAAGAGACTGCCTCCACCACAACTATTCCAATCTCTAGCAGAAGAGGAGAAAGTAAGACTCTAAGGATCAGGCAGAGTGCTGGCATAGGACTTTGTGTTGGAATTCAGTGCCAGACCCACCATGATCATACCCAGCACCAAGTAAGAATTAGAGGTCTCAAATGTAGAAGGGATATGACAGAGCAAGACCCGTGTGCAGGTTGGACAGACTCAAGAAGAGCCTGCTGCACCTGTGGCTGGTTGCAAGAATCTGGAGCCTTGAGTCCACCTCAGCAGTAGGCAGCTCGTAGTATTTAGGGCCTTGGTCCCTCCCAAGTTCTGTGTTGCCTTGGCAGGCTGTGGCTTCAGGGTGTGATGGCAGACAAATGGGCATCTGCAACATTGGTGGTCACCTATCTCATTCCTCCGCAACCTCCAGCATCATAACATGGAGACAGTTGAGTGTTTGCATGAATGTGAAAAGTTAGTTGAGCTGTTGTGACTGGGAGCCTCAGATTCTTATCCATATAAATTATAATACAGCTCTCAAAGATGAAGGATAAAGAATATCAGGCATCAAGGGAATAATAAGAAATAACACATGTAAGCATGTCCCAATTCACCTGATGGCAGACTTCTCAACAGTAAACATATAGGTCAGAAGTGAGTGCCATGAGGTTTTCATAGAACCGAAGAAAAACCTGCCAATCAAGAATACTGAATACTGAATCCAGAAAATCCATCCTTTAGAAATAAGGGAGGTACAAAGACATTATCAAACATCCAGTGCCCACAAATTGCTATATGATACAGCAATCTCAATGCTAAGCATATGTCAAAAGGAAGTGAAATCACTATGTTACAGAGACATCTGGACTCCCATGTTTATGGCAGCACTATTCATAGTAGCTAAGAAATGGAAATAATCTAAATGCCCATCAGATGATAAATGGATAAATAAATGAAATACAATGGAATAGTATTTAGCCATAAAATGAATTAAATACTTTCATTTGACATAATATGCATGGGTCAGGAGATAATTAGGTTAAATGAAATAAGTCAGGCAAAGAAAGACAAGTATCTTATAATCTCACTGTATGTAAAATATAAAAGAGTTGACCTCATAGAGGTTGAGAGTAGAATTGTGGTTACCATAGACTAGAGAGTGTAGGGAATGGGAATGGAAGGCAACAGACTGATCAATGAATAATGGGTTTTACTTAAGTAGGAACAAGAAGTTCTGGTGCACCGTGGCACAGGAGGATGACTACATGAAACAATAATAAACTACATTTCAAAAAGCTAGAAGAAAGTGTATTGGAAGCTTTCACCAAAAATAAATGAAAAGTTTGAAGAGACAAAGAAATGCAATGCATACATATATCAGCACATGAATTTACTCAATTAATATGTACACTATGTCAGTACATTTCAGTTAAAATACATTTGAAATTTAGAAAAACATAAAGTGACAAGATATGTGGAAAATTATATTGTTTATATATGATGGATACAATAATATAAGAAAAGTATATTGTCAGATAAATTTGATAAGAGTGGGACAGGAAGACAAACAGAATTTTCTGAAACACAGCGGAAGCTTCCAGGATCTGGGGGATGGACTGCAAAGGTTGGCAAAGAGCACATAAGGATTTCCTCAGCAGCACTGAAGACCCTGGTGTAGGAAGGGCGATCTGTGTACATTGTGTGAACTCAGTACACCCCTCCTGCACAAAAGGAGGAAAATGATTTGCAAGAGTGACTCAAAGCTGAGGTATTGAGAAGGTCAGAATAGAGGAAGAAAAGGTCCATTGGATGATACTTTCATAAGAAACCCCAAAAAATGCCCAGGAGAACAATGTGTCTATGGAGCAAAAGATCAGACAAGGATATAAATGGATGCAACTTTTAATGTACTCAATTGAGAATGATTCATATGAATCAATAGATTTCTGCAGATGCAAGTTTTCCACCCAGTGACTCACAAACATCAAATGGCTTACAACTGGTTTTCTTTTTTTTTTAAAGAGAGAGTGAGAGAGGAGAGAGAGTGAGAGAGAGAGAGAGAGAGAATTTTTAATATTTATTTTTTTTAAGTTCTCGGCGGACACAACATCTTTGTTGGTATGTGGTGCTGAGGATTGAACCCGGGCCGCACGCATGCGCGGCGAGCGCGCTACCGCTTGAGCCACATCCCCAGCCCAACAACTGGTTTTCTCCCCGCTGGATATAAAGCTCTACAAAGATGATGATATTATTTTCTGAGGATAACCCTAACCCTAACCCTAACCCTAGAAACACATCTGGAAATTGACAAATTCTGAAAACATGCTAGTGTTGTGAATAACAAAACAGGGAAGCAGACTCTCAATATTGATTTTGTACACCTCTCTCCTATATCAGGCCTAGGCAGCAAGTTCAGATTGTGTCTCCTTTGAAGACCTCTCTGCTGTGTTTTTATCCTTTCCTGATCAGAGGCATTTTTATCCATACTGGGTAACTTCCATTTTGATGACTTACTTTGAAAAGAAAAATTACTGAACATGTTGTTTTCCAGAGAAAGTATTCCTTCTTCAGGATATCAACCTACTATTACATTACAATTGCATATCTGTAGTCAGATGCCTCCCCAAAAGTCTGAACCCATACTCAAAATTACTTCCTGATCAACTTCAGTAGACATCCAATGGCTTCTTCCAACTTTACTTATTAGTAACTGAATGATTCTTAGAAGCAAAACAAAAAGGCAAAGGAGCATGCTCAAATCTGTTGACAACTTCTGATCCTACTTCTTTTGGGGTTGGGAGGTACTAGGGATTGAACTCAAGGGCCCTCAAACACTGAGCCATATCCCCAGCTTTTTTTTAAGAGAGAGAGAGAGAGAGAGAGAGAGAGAGAGAGAGAGAGAGAGATTGATTTAATATTTATTTTTCAGTTTCAGCAGACACAACATCTTTATTTTACTTTATGTGGTGCTGAGGATTGAACCCAACGCCCCACACATGCCAGGCAAGCGTGTTACCGCCACATCCCCAGCCCCCCAGTTCTTTTTTATGTTTTATTTAGAAAGCAACAGACTGATCAATGAGTTGCTTAGCAGCCATTGCTGAAGCTGCTTTGAACTCAAGATCCTCTGGCTTAGCCTCCAGTGCCACTGGTATTATAGGCGTACACCAACTTGCCCAGCTTATCCTACTTCTAAATTCCGTTTTCTTTAATGGGAAGAATGATGTAAAGAAGCCAGGTTATCTTAGTCCCCATAAGCTACTTTCCATCTCTGCCTCACACTATTTAGTGGGATCTTTTCTCATGTCTAAATGGGAAATTAACATAAATTGTCATTTGGATATATTTTGAATTTGTCCATTCTTTAACAAATGTTAACTTAGTTGTAATGATTATTTGAGAACTGAAAGTTTCTGAGGATAAAAGAGTGGAAAATTAATCCTACTCCTTTTCTATGGTGAGTTCAAGTCAGGGAATTGGGCTGATTAAAAAGGAGGTAGACTGAGACAGACAGACAGACAAACACACAGGTATATTGTAATACATATAATTATATGTAATATATATATATATATATATATATATATATATATATATATATATATATATGATTTCTGGATTCAGCCATTTAGAACTAAACTTACAAATTCCTACTCCTAAAGTTGTCTTCAGACACTTATTCATGGAATCTCTATTCTGACACCATTGAATCCATTCTCCACATCCCATTCCTGGGGAAGGAAAAGATTCCACATCTTTCCTGAGACATGTAGCTCCCAATTCCAACCCATTGTACTGGTTATGTTCTTCCACAGGATTTGTGCGTTTGGATGGAGGAGGTGGACCCTGCTCTGGGCGAGTGGAGGTGAATTCTGGAGGAGGATGGACTCCAGTACCTTATGGGAATTTCACACTATCCACTGCCCAGGTCATCTGTGCAGAGCTGGGGTGTGGCAAGGCAGCATCTTTTCTCTTGGACCTGCCCCTCAGAGAGGCCAGTGAACAGGTCTGGGCTGAAGAGTTTCAGTGTAAGGGATGGGAGTCTGAGCTCTGGTTCTGCCCCAGAGTGCCCTGTCCTGCAGGCAGCTGCCCCCACAGAGGGGCTGTGCAAGTTGTCTGCGCAGGTGAGACCCACAGCAGGACTTTAACCTTTTTGCACATTCTGTTGTGGTAAAAAATGTGTGATGTTGCTAAAACCCTGTCTTCTACCAGGATACACAGAAGTTAGGCTCATGAAAAATGGCAGCTCTCAGTGTGAGGGTCAAGTGGAGATGAAGACCTCTGGAGGCTGGAGAACACTCTGTGCCTCCCACTGGAATATGGCCAATGCCAATGTTGTTTGCCGTCAGCTGGGCTGTGGAGTTGCCATCTCCACCCCAAAGGGAGCATACTCTGTGGAAGGAGGAGATGAGATCTGGAGAGACCGATTCCACTGCTCAGGGTCTGAGTCCTTCCTGTGGAACTGCCCTGTGACTTCCCTGGGTGTTCCTGCCTGTGCCCATGGAAACACAGCCTCTGTGGTCTGCTCAGGTAAGAGAGGTCAGGGCTGACTGGTACTTGAGTGATGTGTCTCTAAGAGCAGACAGCATGGGGAGCAGAGTAGAAATATGAGACATTCCTTGGTGTAATGTGATTCCTCTTGGTGATCATTCATTTTCCAGACCCTGTCATATGTTATTCAGAGGAATGTTTTTGATTGGCAAAGTCTAAATTTTATAATTACCTATATAGTTTAAGCACACAGAAAAACAGAGTAAGATAAGGAATACACATTTTGTTCTGCAATGTTATATCAAATCTTAAACTTTTGCAACCACATTTGCTTCAAACTTTTTTATTTTTATTTTTATGTATTCTTACTACCTATACATGATAGTAGAATGTATTTTGATATATTATACACATCTGGAGTATAAATTCTCATTCCTCTGGTTGTACACGGTGAAGAGTTACACCAGTCATGTAATCATAAATGCACATAGGGTGATAATGTCTGATTCACTTAGCTATCCTACCTACTCTTATATAAATTCCCCTCCTTCCAATCCCCTCTGTATAATGCAAAGTAACTCTATGCTTTCCTATCACCCACACACCTTATTTTGAATTAGCCACCTGCATATCAGAGAAAACATTTGGCCTTTGGTTTTTTGGGATTGTCTTATTTCACTTAGCATGATAGTACACCCATTCAATCATTTACTCCAAAATGCCATAATTTCATTCTTCTTTATGGCTGAGTAATATTCTAATGTGTATATATACCATATTTTCTTTAAACATTCATCTGCTGAAGTACATCTATGTTGGTTCCCTAACTTAGCTATTATGAATTTAGCTGCTCTGAACTTTGATGTGCTGTATAGCTATAGCATGCCGATTTTTAGTCCTTCTGAGTCAAATGGAGGTTCCATTCCAAGTTTTCTGAGGAAACTCTATATCACTTTGCATAAGCAGTCCCACCCACATTGTATGAGTGTACTTTCCCCATGTACTTGCCAACATTTTTTGTTACTTGTATTCTTGATAATTGCCATTACAACTGAAGTGAGATGAGTTCTCAGTGTAATTTTAATTTGCATGTCTCTAAATACTGGAGATGTTGAATTCTTTTTATATATTTGTTGACCAATTGTATTTCTTCTTCTGTGAAGTATCTGTTCAGTACCTGAGCCCATTTATCTGCTGGGTTATTTGGTGGGGGAGTGTGAAGTGTTTGAGATCTTTACATATCCTGGAGATTAATGCAGGTGACAATGACTTTCTCCTAATTTGTAGGCTCTTTTTTCATATTCTTGATTGTTTCCTTTGCTGTGAAGAAGCTTTTTAGTTAGAATCTATCCCATTCGTGGTTTCCTGATTTTACTTCTTGCACTTTATAAGTCTTGTTAAGGAAGTCAGTTTCTAAACTGACATGGTGGAGATTTGAGCCTACTTTTACTACTATTAGGCACAGGATCTAAGGTCTCAAGCCTAAGTCCTTGATGCACTTTGAGTTGAGTTTTGTGCAGGGTGAGAGATTTGGGCTCCCTTATATTTTGCTACAATGAATCTCCACTTTTCCTTGCACCATTTTTGAAGAGGCTATCTTTTCTCCAATGTATTTTTTGGACTTTTGTCTAGTATGAAATAACTGTATTTATGTAGGTTTGTCTCTGTGTCTTCACTCTGTAGCATTGGTTTACCTGACTTTTTGGTGCCAACACTATGCTGTTCTTTGTAACCATAGCTCTGTAGTATAATTTAAGGTCTGGTATTTTGATGGCTCCAGCTTTGCTTTTATTGTTAAGGATTGCTTTGGCTCTTCTGCATCTCTTATTTTTCCAAATGAATTTTATGACTGATTTTTCTATTTCAATAAAGAATGCCATTGGAATTTCTATTAAATTTGAATAGAGCAATCGAGAGTATGGCCATTTTGGCAATGTTAATTCTACTATCCATGAACATGGGAGATCCTTCCATCTTCTAAGTTGTTTTTCAATTTCTTTCTATAACGTTCTGTAGTTTTCATTGTAGAGGTCTTTCATCTATTTTGCTATATAGATTCCCAAATACTTTAAATTTTGAGGCCATTATGAATGGGGTAGTTTTCCTGATTTCTTTTGGAGGATTCACCCCTGATGTATAGGTATGCAATTGATTTATGGGTGTTAATTTTATATTCTGCTACTTTGCTGAATTCATTTGTTAGTTCTTCAAGTTTTCTGGTGGGATTTTTTTGGGGTCTTTTAATATGGGTCATGTCCTCAGCAAATAGGGATTGTTTGAATTCTTTCTTTCTTATCAATTTCTTTCTTCTGTCTTATTGCCCTGGCTAGATTTTTAAGGACAATGTTAAATATAAGTGGTAAAAGAGAGAATTCTTGTCTTATTCCAGTTCTTTGAGGGAATGTTTTCAGTTTTTCCCCATTTAGAATACTGTTGGCCTTGGATTTAACATATATAACTTTTACAATTTTGAGGTATGTTCCTACTCTCCCTAATTTTTCTAGTGTTTTGAACATGAAACCATGTGTATTTTGTTAAGTGCTTTTTCTGAATCTATTGAGATGATCATATAATTCTTGGCTTTATGTCTATCAATGTACTGAATTATATTCATTGATTACTCTATGTTGAAATAAATTTGCACCCCACGGATGAGCCCCACTTGATCATGGTGCACTATTTTCAATATTTTTCTATGAGATTTGCCAGGATTTTAATGATTATTTTTATATCCATGTTCATCAGGGATATTGGTCTGAAGTTTTCTTTCCTTGATGTGTCTGTGTCTGGTTTTGGTATCAGGGTGATAGTAGCTTCATAGAATGAGTTTGGAAGGATTTTCTTCTTTTCTGTTTCATGGAATAATTTGAGGACTATTGGTGTTGACTGTATTCTTGACTGATATTCATTTTCTTTCAAGATCTTGTAGAACTTGGCTGAGAATCCATCTGGTCCTGGGCTTTTCTTGATTTGTGTGCTTTTCATGGTGACTTCTATTTCAATGCTTGAAATTGATCTGTTCAAATTGTGTATGTCCTCCTGATTCAGTTTGGATAGTTCATATGTCTCTAGAAATTTGTCAGTGTCCCCTAGATTTTTTTCTTTTTTTTGAGTATATAAATTTTCCAAATACTTTATGAATATCATCTGTATTTAAGTAATACTTTTTTTTTCACCACAAATTTTAGTAATTTTTGTTTTCTCTGTCTTTGTCTTAATTGCTAAAGGTTTATCAATTATGTTGATTTTTGCAAAGAACCAACTTTTCATTTTGTTAATTTTTTGAATTATTTATTTTGTTTCCATTTTATTGATTTCAGCTCTAATTTTATTTTTTTCCTGTCTTCTACTTTATTGGTGTTGATTTGTTGTTCTTTTTCTAGGGCTTTGAGATGTAATGTTAGCTTACTTATTTTTTGACTTTATACTCTTTTAGTGAATGAGTTCAATGCAATGAAATTTCCACTTAGTACTGCCTTCATAGTGTCCCAGAGATTTTGATATGTTGTGACATTATTTTCATTTCCCCTATGTATTTTATTATTTCATTCCTGATTTCTTCTATCATTTGGTCATTCAGTAGTGTATTATTTAATTCTATGGTGTTAGAGTAGCTTCTATTTTTTAAATTATATCACTGATTTCTAATTCCATTATGATTGGATAGGATGCAAGGTAACATCTCTATTTTTTATATTTTCTAAGAGTTGCTTTGTGGCATAAGATATGGTCTATTTTAGAGAAGAATTCATGTACTGCTAAGAAGAAAATGTCTCCAATCATTGATGGATGAAATACTCTATATATGCCCTTAAAGTCAAAATTATTGATTGCATTATTTAGTGCTATGATTTCTTTTGTTTTTGTTTTGAGGATCTATGGAGTGGTGATAGAGGTATGTTTAATTCAGTTAGTATTATTGTGTTATGAACTATTTCTTTTTTGAAATTGAGAAGAATTGTTTCATGTGCATAGATGCTGATTTTTTTGAGGCATAAATATTTACAACTGCTATGTCTTGCATATGTATCATTCCCTTAAGCTGTATCAAATGTCCTTCTTTGTGCCTTAAGATTAGTTTTGGCTTGAAGTTCACTTTATCTGATATGAGGACAGAAATACCTGACTGTTCACATGATCCATATGAGTGATATAGTTTTCCCATCTTTTCACTTTTAGTCTGTGATGTCTTTGCCTGAGCGGTGAGTCTCTTGGAGAGGGCATATTGTTGGGTTGTGTTATTTTAATCCAATATGCCAGTCTATGTCTTTTGATTGATGAGTTTTGCCTATTTATGTTCAAATATATTATTGAGATATGATTTGCATTCCCTGTTATATTGTTTTATTTCTGGTTTTTAATTTGATTTAGTTTATCCCCTTCTCCCTTTGCTGATTTTCACTTTTATTTTTCATTTTTTTCTTCCTGGAATATTTTTCTGAGAATATCCTGTAGTGCAGGCTTTTTAGTTGTGATTTTTTTAAAATTTTGTTTATCATGGAAGGTTTTAATTTCATCTTCAAATATGAAGCTTAATTTTGTTGGGTATTGTATTCTTGGCTGACATCCTTTTTCTGTGAAAGCTTGATGTATATTATTCCAAGACCTCCTAGATTTTGGAGTCTGGTTTGAGAAATAAGCTGAGATGCAAATTGGTTTTTCTCTAATTGTAATATGATATTTGTTTCTAGCAACCTTAAAAATTCTATGGTTATTCTGTAAGTTAGGTATTTGAAAGAATGAAAGCAAGAAAGAAAGAGAAAGGAAGAACAACACAAATGAAAAATATATTTCATTTTTTTCTCATCATTACCTGACTCATGAATTTGGGAATGCCTCTTGGCTGTTGCCTCTTGGGATCTGTCATAAGGTTACCCTTGAATATCATAGGGAACTGAGATCACTTGAAGACTTAACCAAGCTGGGAATCCAGGATAGTTTATTCACATGGCTGGTAGCTTGAAGTTCAAGCTTGGGGCTGTTGACAGAACCTCCTGCAAATGGTCTCTCCCACATGATAGTCTCTATACAATAGATATGCCATAAAGCAAACACCCTAAAGAGAAGGAGGCATGATTTTCTAAGCTAGGATTCTATGTCAAGCCATTTTGTCTACACCACATTCTATTGCTTATAGACAACTCACCATGGTCAGCCCAGATTCAAGGGAAGGAGAAATGGACTCCAGAGGTCAATAGATAGAACATCAAAAATTTTGTGAAAATGCTTTAAAGCTATATGCATATTGAGTATATGAAATTGTGTATTCTCTAAGTTGTACTTTTAGCACTATTATAGTGGCCTTAAATATCTAAAACTTATAGGTTACATAGGAATGTTAGGTTCTCTCACCATGTCTCGCAAGTCCTTGTTTGTAGTTTCTATCCTTATATTTCTGTGCTTTACTCTGTGTATTTTTCTGTATTTTTGTACTTTTCAATTTCTATTCTGTGATAATCTAATGTTTTTGACTCACCTTTGAGTTCTTATTTTTAGCTCTTGATTTTTTAACTTGCAAATTTTTACTATATTTTGGTGATCATTTCTCTGCCAAGATACACATCATGCCATTTAATAGACCAATTAAACATGATTATTTAGATCACCTATAAGGAAACACCAATACTAATATCTAAAAATCTTTTCCATTTTTTTTTCATTGTTCCTGTTTGTTGTCTACTAAACTCTATTTCATGTGGTGTTTTGGATCAATATGCTTTTTGAGAAACTATACAAAACCTTCAGAAAGGATTTTATTTTGCACCTTCCATGTATTGTATTTAAGGTAGATCACATTATACAAAAACAAGTGAAATTTTGAGAAACTGGGCACCATCCCTGTGACAAAAATCCTTTTTCTTTCACAAAATATGATACAAGTTTCCTGGTTGTTTAACATGATTTCTCCTCTTTGATCCAAGCTAAATTATATTTGTGTATGGCCAAGGCAATCTGGCAAATATGCTGAGATTTTTAGTTTTACTTTCTAACTTAGAATAGGCAAGTACCTCCAGGGAAAAAAATAGCTAATCCCACATTTTACTTTTCTCTTCACTTGACTGCTAATGTCTAGCTATCATGGGAGCTGTGCAATGTCCTCAAGAAGCATTAACATATTCTCACTTTTCTAAAGTCACTCTGAGTGCTTGACATATAGCCCCCAAAGTGTCAGAGTCAGAAGCAGAAATCTCCATTAGGAGAACAGTTCTGAAGATAGGAAATTACTGATTTTCTCCTACAGCTTTCAGATGCCATCACTAGATTATTATGTACTTTAATTGAGTTTCATCCTCTCTACTCGCATCTGTAGGTAACCAGACTGAGTTGCTGCCCCAGTGCAATGACTCCTGGTCTGACCCAGCAGGCTCTGCAGCCTCAGAGGGCCACACTGCCAACTGCTCAGGTGAGCAAGGACCCCAGCACCTGAGCCTTCCCATTCCCTGTGTAAATGCCCACTGACATGACCCTGTCTCTCCTCAGACAGCAGACAGCTCCGCCTGGTGGACGGGGGCAGTCCCTGTGCAGGGAGAGTGGAGATCCTGCAACAGGGCTCCTGGGGCTCCATCTGTGATGACAGCTGGGACCTGAGTGATGCCCACGTGGTGTGCAGACAGCTGGGCTGTGGAGTGGCCCTGGAGGCCACCGTCTCTGCTCACTTTGGAGAGGGATCAGGGCCCATCTGGCTGGACGAGCTGAACTGCACAGGAGAGGAGGCCCATGTGTGGCAGTGCCCTTCCCAGGGCTGGGGGCAGCACAACTGCAGACACAAGGAAGATGCTGGGGTCATCTGCTCAGGTCTGTGGTCCACACTGGGTACAAGTAGGAGAAATCAGAAGCATGTACAGGATGGTATCTGAGCCTTACGGAAGAGGAGGGGAAATTGGTGGCAGGGTCGGGGGGGAGGAGGCTCATCCCACAGTGCCTGTGTCTCTAGCAGAAAAGATGAAGGGCTTCCATTTCCTGGTGCAGCAGCTGAGCTTCTGCTCCTTCCTTCTCATCCCTGCCTCCTGATTCATTCTCTTCAGTGTCCATTTGACTACAGACCTCATGCTTCAGTTACTGTGTGTGCAACATCCTGAGACCCACTGTATTAGTTTCCTATTGCTGCCATAATAAATTACCACAGAGTAAGTGGCTTAAAACAACATGAGTTCAAGTCTGACCCCAGTCCACCTGAGCTATAAACAAGGTGTCAGTGAGCTACATGCAGCAGAGGCTCTTCAAATACTCATTTCCTTGCCTTTCTAATATATAAAAATTACCTGTATTTGCCTTCACTATTCAAGTCAACCACCTTGCATACTTCTGACCATTTTTTAATCTTCACATCTTTCTATGATCAGAGTCAGAAACCATTGTCTGCTTGTAAGTATACAGATAAAAGATGTTAGATTGAGCTGACATAATTAATCCCAGATAATCTAAAATAATCTCACCATTAAAAATTCCTCATCTTGATCTTTTTTGCAAAGCCCCTTTGCCTCAAAAGGTAACCTATTCACAAGCTTCAGGATCAGGGACTGACATATCTGGGACTTCACTCTTCTGCCACCTCATTGTCCATACCCCTTTTCCCAGGGTCTGTCAGATATTTAGTTAGGTAGCTTTTCCTCCCTCCCCTTAAGAACCCCACTTCAGTGTTCCTGCCTGTTCACATTCCACTATACCATTGTCATAGAATTACAAAGATACAAGTTATGAAAACAGGTCAAGGGATATATGTTTTGTCTTTCCACCTGGTGGGTATTTCATAAGCAAAGTTAGTAGTGAGGACTCACTATATACGGGTAAAGTAAAACAGCACTAAACATTAAATACTCACTGTGTCCTATTTTCCTCCTCTTGGTTTCAGAGTTCCTGGCCCTCAGGTTGGTGAGCGAGGACCAGGAGTGTGCTGGGTGGCTGGAGGTTTTCTACAACAACACCTGGGGCAGTGTCTGCCACAGTCCCATGGAAGCTGTGACCTTGTCCGTGATCTGCAGACAGCTTGGCTGTGGGGACAGTGGGATTCTCAACACTTCTGTTCCTCTCAGAGAAGGTTCTAGGCCTCGTTGGGTGGATGGAATCCGGTGTAGGAAAACGGACACCTCTCTCTGGCAGTGTCCTTCTGACCCCTGGAAACAGAGATCTTGCTCTGCAAAGGAGGAAGCTTATATCATGTGTTCAGGTGACTTACTCCCTATTCCTGTGTCCTCACTCTAAGTTTTTTTCATACTTTCAAGCGAAGAGAATAAGTTCAAATAAGTTTCTGAGATACAAATTTGAATAGAGATTATTTTAGCCTCAATTTACAATCTTGTTTCAATGACAGAATTAAGTAAACCTGTTCTGACAGCCACTTATGTGGAAAATGCCATGGATATTAAATTAAGCATGAACTTATCCTCTAAAGGTAAAAAACTGTCTAAAAATTGCTAGTACAGTCCAAGTCTATAATAATTATTCTCTATTTCCTTAGTAGAGTGAAGAATTTTACCTCAATTATATAAATCACTTGCTATGTCCTGTCATAGTGTTAAGGTTTTTTTTTGTTTGTTTGTTTTCTACATGTAATGAAGATTAAACCTCTCAGCAAACTCTCATATGTATTATGGTGATCATTTAATCCAGATGTGGAAACTAAGGTTAGGAGTAAGCACGTCATTCACCCCATATTCTCAAGAGAGTGAGGGAAACTTGGGGTATCCAGTACTAGTCAGTTATGTTTGAGCCCATGGTCTTTTATGGACATCAGCCATCTACATCAGTCAGACAAACTCTCAGTTTAGATTGTTGATGATAAGTAATTGAATTGCATCTAGCAACTTCATTTGAATCATGAGGAGGAGAGACAAGAAGAAAATACTCCCCCTGACCTCATGGAGTTTATCCTCTAGCATGATGACACACACCAACCATAAATGGGAGTGTCATAAAGAAGTGGAAGGTGCTGTGTAAATGGGTAATTTGAGGAAAAGAGAAATCACATTTAGGTTGAGACCATTGAAGGAAGTAGATGTCAAATGAAGACAGTAATAAGAGCATTTGGTCAGTGTAAGTACTGAGGTGTGAGAAGTCTGGTGACCTTGAGGGACTGATAAAATCTCATCATGAGCAGAGTAGGAAGAAGCTGGAGAGAGTGATGCCTGATTATCTGGATGGATAAGAAGAGTTCAACTCCTCTCCATGGTCCCAATACCAATTCTGTTGAAAAGCTGTTAATCTTCTCGTCTGCCACATTATGGGGAATTGCTGTGAGATGAGGGGCCTGTCTCCCCTTTTTTATTATTGAATTCATCTTCTTACATTCCCAGAGGTCTTGGTTGATACTCCTTCCTCTGAGCCTTTATCCATATGCGACTGCAAACAAACCACTTCATCCCTCTCCCAAGAAACATTCTATGGAGCCTGTTGGAAATTGGAGGCTATTGTCTTCCAATTTCTTAAAACCTATAATGTGTGCTTCTGTTTAATATTCTGATAAAAAAAATTGGCTGTCCTGTGAAAACAATATCTTTATCATCTAGAGACTCTGTGCTTCCCTTTCAAAAGAATATTTCTGGGTCAAATCTTAGAATAAAAATGTTCCCACTTTCTTTTGTCATTTTCAACAATTTATATTATTTTTTCTCCATGTCCACGTGCTTAAAATTTGTCCCATGAAGTGGTACCAGCCTCCACTTCAACTGGTGTCAGTCCTCAGCCTGGTTGCTTCCCCTCATCCAGCAATGCTGCAATCCCAGGATCACTAGGCTCCTCTGTCTCCTGTTCCTGGTGCTGCTAGGAAACTTGCACTCCACTGAGATAACATACTGGCCTCCATTCCTGACTTTCTCCCTTGGAGGCACTACACTTACATCCCATCTCCCTGGATGGCCACACCATTGACCATCACTAACTGTCCAGCTTGAGATCTTGTTTGCATTATT
Organism: Spermophilus citellus; assembly: GCF_964194105.1. Lineage (NCBI taxonomy): Eukaryota > Metazoa > Chordata > Mammalia > Rodentia > Sciuridae > Spermophilus > Spermophilus citellus. The sequence continues at coordinate 32,810,381 of NC_138197.1, read as the reverse complement.
CCTTCTCTGACTGTTGCCTCTTCTCTGTGGCACATATTCATGATGCTTCTTTTCCAGGTATTTCATCCTCATGCAGATTGCAAATGTTTTCCCCTATCAGTTTTTCATTCTTCCACTCTCCTCAGGATTGCAGATGTTCTTCTTACCCTGATTAGACAACATGATGTCCCAATATAATCCTCCCCCTTCAAGTACACTCAATTCCCTGGTTTCTACTTTATCTGAAGAATAGTTGAGTCAGTTACCTAACTCTCCACTGCCTGCACTGCACTAGGCAAGGACTGCTGAATCATGGACAAGTACTGTATCTTGTTATAATGTGAAATTACCCTGCTAGTCTCTTTGAATTTGTGATCCAATCCCTGATGGACCTCCAAACTGGCCCCATATTGTAGTGTGCTTCTCTCACATGTGCTCTTGCCCTCTCTCTAACATGACATTTTACAAATTCCCTGATCTCCCTCTCATTGCTATTTAAACCACATCATACATACAAAGTATAATCTTCACTCAAACTTTACTGGAAAAAGAGAAACTTTCAGCTGTCTATCTTCTTTTATGTTTTCTCCTCATGGTCACTCTAATTTACTGATTATTATTCTTGCAACTTCTTCATTCAGTATCTAAATTTTAGACTCTCTATTCTTCCTTAGCTCTTTCCTTCACTAATCTCATTGGGGTCCAGGCTTTAGATGATATTATTCCACTGACAGCTCCCAATATAAAGTCCATATCTGATCTCTGACCTTAAATCCATTCTAATATATTTCATTGCTACTGGACCCTCACTTGAATATAAATGGACAACTTAAATTTAGTTTTCAAAGTAGAGCATTTTATTTCACTCCTTCAAACTGCCTCTACCCATTTCTCCCTGTTCTATTCCCCATCCCAGTTAATGCCACTGTTGTTGCTCAGTTACTTATTCTCAGTCTACATTCACATCTCCATTTCACTCTCCCTCCAGTTCCAATGTAGAAGCAAGTTCTATTCCTGTACCAGAAACCAAGTCCTAATTCCTTCTAGTCTTTCCTTCCCACCCTCATCTATCTTAGTTCAGGAAAGATCACTTGTTGCTTGGACTCTTCCAACAATCTTCAGAGATCTTTGTCTTCCATATCATAATGTCTATCTAATGCTGGAAATATGCTCCTTTGATTACCAAGTTTATTAATGTGTTGCTATGTCACAGGTGAGCTGCCTTTAGAAGTGGCACTGGAAAATTTCTCTGTGGCTCCCAAATGCAGAAACAGCTTGAAAACATGGCTCAGCAGTTTGTAATTACCATAATTTGCAGAAATGCCAGGAAGAGTGAACACATTGATTTTCTCAGACTTTGAAGGACTTCCCCATGGAAGAGGGAGGAGACTGTGAGCCACTTCAGGGTCAAGGATGTTACTCAGGGGTGCAGATTACGACTGGTTGGGTTTGGGTTCACTCTAAGTTTAAGTAACTCTAAAGAACCTCACCATTTGAGGAAACCAAGGGAATGAGTAATGTTGTCTCTCTGGGCAAAGAGCACTGGAGGCATAAAGGGATGTCCACCCCACCTTCTCTTATGCTGTGTTATATTTTTTGATCTCTTCACATGATTGGCAAATATTTGACACTAGGTGATTTATGTTCTTCTTTCTAGTTTATTTTTGGTGTAGAATTAAATAATTTGTTTTCAATTACACTGAATTACCAAAACCCTAATTACTCATTGAAATCAAGGAAGACATTAAAATATAAATGGTACATTAGTGACATTGCATAGTCACTTGTCTATTCATATTCCCCTGATGTAAATAGAATTAATGGACTGGTAGTTACTCTTTTCCCAATTCTCCATTTTCATGGAATTTTATCTAAACTAATATAGTGATAATAGCATTTATCTTATGGTGTCTTTTTATTTGGTTTTACAATGTTGGGCTTGTATCATACTTACTATTGTTACATTGGCTTTCTTAACAATATATTAAGGATGTTCCACAAGTAGCGCTCACTCCTTTGTAAAACAACTCCATAATGTTACATTCTTAAGAGATAAGTAGTAGAGCTTGCATAATCATTTTTGCTATTTATTTATATTTTTTTTTATTTTTCCCTTCTAAAAACAATATTGTAATAAATATCCTTACACATGTCACACTACATACTCGTAGGTTATTACTACAAGATGACTGCCAATGGTTGCAAGATCACAGGATATGTATTTTTTAAACAGATATCATCATATTGCTTTGTAGGAGCAATTGTTTTCAAACAGTATTTCATATCTTCATAGAATACACTGGGATTTTTTTATAACTTGACCATTACACTAAAGTCAAAGAACATACAGAAGCTCAAAAATCAAAAAAGGAACAAAGCCCACAAACCTATGCTAGGAACTGCCTAAAATCCAGGAAGGATGAGAAAATAAATGATGGTAAACATTTCAAAAGCAATTTTTTTTTTACTCTTTTCCTTATTATACCTTTCCTTGCCTTATTTTTTCCTTTTTCCTGTAGAGTCTAAAGTGATAATAAATAATAAGATTAGGTACCGATGATGTCTTTTTTTTACAATAGTTTCAACATATTGAGAAATAGACACCTAATCCTGAAGTAAGCAACCACCCAAAACAGGTCCTGCCATCATCTAGAGATGTTCTCAGTATAGTGTAGGAGGTTGACAGAATAATGGGGATAATGTATATCCATGAAGGTGTTTTAGGACAAGTGGCATGCATGTTTTGTCCATGTTAATTTCCATTTATATGTATTCTTTTGTTTGCTCGGTTCTATGTTACCTCTAAGTCCTTTCATGTATTAATTTTCCTCAGTGTATTATCTTTACATGAAAATATTTCTCTTTCCAGCTAACCATTGTTTACTTATTAACTTTTCTCTAATATCTGCTTGCATAATTTATTTAAAAAATATTTTAATTTATTTAAAATAATAGTTTCAATTAATTTAAATGAATACTTTCAATGTTTGTAATTTTTCATTAACAATATGAGAGATATTGAGTATGATTTATTTTGGGGATTATTCAGTACTTATGTTTTAAATGCCTAATATTTATTACCAAAAAACATTGACATTAATTTACATTTCTTTTATTGGCTTTAGGATTTGAAAGAATTAAAAACTCTTTTTCAGCGGATCTTGCTCATTTATATATTTAATCATTAAATATTTACCAAGCCACTGTTCATAGCGTTCATAGAAACTCACCCATATATATTTCTAAGGAATGCACTCAACATGCCAGGCATTGTCCTATTAGCAGGAACAGAGGGAATGAGGCAAGTCTCCTTTCTAGAGGAGTTTTCTTTCTGGGTAACATGTGTCTGAGTGTGTTTTCGTGTACATACATGAGAATGTGCATTATCATGTTTGTATTTTTTTCACATAGTAGGCATTTAAAACAGGTAAATTGATAAAAATAATTTCAGCTGCTGATAGGAATATGCTATAGAGAATGAATGTCTCAGTCACCCAGTCTAATAGACTACTTCTGAAGCACCTTATCTCCACCTGTCACCTGAACTGAACCTAGGCACTTAGAGAGACTTGTCTGGGGGCAGGATCTCCCCAGCTGTCACTTACTAGTGCTTCCCCCACTGTCTGCTCCTACAGGAAACAGACCCAAGAGCTGTCCAGCCACTGCGCCCTGCACAGGTACCTCATCCCCTCCCACCTTCCCCATGGCTTCCAGGGGCTCCTTTCCTTCTTCCAGGGAGTAAGAGGAGGTGCTGCTGCCTTTTCAGACAAAGAGAAGCTCCGACTCAGGGGAGGAGACAGTGAGTGCTCCGGGCGAGTGGAGGTTTGGCATGAAGGCGACTGGGGCACTGTGTGTGATGACTCCTGGAGCCTGGCAGAGGCTGAGGTGGTGTGTCAGCAGCTGGGCTGTGGCTCTGCCCTGGAAGCCCCAGGGGAGGCTGCATTTGGCCCTGGAAATGGAAGCATCTGGCTGGATGAGGTGCAGTGCAGGGGCAGGGAGCCCTCCCTGTGGGCCTGTGCTGCAGCACCCTGGGGACAGAGTGACTGCAAGCATGAGGAGGACGCTGGTGTGAGGTGTTCTGGTGAGTAGCAGGACAGGAGAGGGGGCCAGGGTTGAAGGAGTGTGTTTGCATCCAGAGGGCTTCCCAGGCTGCCCAGCTGCCCTGAGCCCTGGCTCTGTAAGGCTGTGCCCAATCTCCTGGCATCTGGGACAGAACTATGTGCCAATGGTTGGGGGTGGGGTCCAGAGACATTCCCAGACCAAAACAGTGCAGTGATTCTATTTTCCTTTACTTCTCTCCAGGTGAAAGGACAACAACTCGCCCCACCAGGAGAAGTAAGTGTTATTTTTTATTTTTATTTATATTTTGCTCTGAACCGGGTAATGGAGAAGATAGGCAGATTTTCAGTGTTCTGCACGATGGAGTCTACCCAGCTCTGGTCATATTACAGTAGACCTGATGATCAGGTGTTAGAAGAAGCCATCACTTGTGTTAAATTGTAACACTCAGGGAGCTCCACTGCCTCACCCGCATTAAATTTATAGAAATCCCTTAAAACCAGACTCAGAAGATAGTTGAGACAGCCCAGAGCAGGATCTAGGGTGGTAATATCCTGAGATTTATGATATATAATGTCTGAACTAGGGACTTCATGGTCCTGAGGACTCAAGTGATAATTGGGTTCTCCTGAGCTTATGGTCCTCTCTAAAAACTCATGGCTCTTTTTCTTCTTCAGGCACCAGTTCAGCCTCAGCTCCTGTCCCTGGCATCTTCTCCTTACCTGGGATCCTCTGCATGATCCTGGGAACCCTTCTCTTTCTTGTTCTCATCATCCTGGTAACTCAGCTGCTCCGATGGAGAGCACAGCGCCAAGGTGGGACTTGGGAATTCTGTGACCTGAAAGTATGCACAAGAATATTGGGCCAATTTTTTTAAGTACACATTTTAGTCTTGTTCTCATTATATGAAATATTGCTTTCTCTACCATGGACTTGGAAACTTAAAAGACATGAATTCATCCTGGGTTGAAAAATGGAGCCCTCAAATAGGATGATTTCCCATGTGGGCAGTGCTAGTGGAGACTGGGTTTAAAATCCAGGGGTGGACAGAAATCTAGTTCTATCCCATGGTCTGTTGGTAATGGAAAGACTTCCAGGATCAATGTCTGAACTCATTCTGCTTTCCATAGCCTTATCCACATTTGAAGATGCTGTTGATGAGGTGCTGTACCAGGAGATAGATTACCCCATAAATCCTGAGAAGGAGAGCCTGCTGAACAGCCCAGGTGTGTTCCATAGCCTCCTTTGTTTGCATGAGTTTGCTATCAGTGTGGGAATCTGCAATAAGCAAAGATCACATGACTAACCCAACCTCACATGGCATATTTGGTAGCTTTCTATTACTGAAATAAAATGCCTGAGATAATCAAATTATAAAGAAGAAAGTTTGATTTGGCTTCCATTTTTAAATGTTTTATTTCTTTTGGCCTGTGCAAGGCAGCCTGTTATGCTGGAAGCATGTGGAGGAGCAAAGATGCTCACCTCACAGTGACCAGAATATTAAGAGAAAGAAGAAGAGATTAGCATCCTACAATACTTTTCAAGAGGATGCACTGAACAACTTCATTCCTCCCACTAGTTCTCACACCTTAAAAGTTCTACCTTTTCAAATACCACCAACCTGAGGACCAAACATTTAGAACAAGAACTTTTAGGAATATTCCTGGACCACTATAACAATTATCAGCATCCTTCTAAGTCAGGAGCTCTAAGCCCTCTCTCTACAAGGATGAAGCTTCAAAATTTTTTTCTGAACCATGACATTGGACCTCCTACTGTGTTTATCTATGATGTTTTCTCTCTACTAGGAACCATATCTGATGATGGCTCAGCAACTAAGCTACCCTATTACACAGGGGACAATGAGGAGAATGGAGACCCTGAACCTGCCCCAGGTAGTAGAGACAAGTCTTCCCCTGGATAGTGGGAGTGAGGAGGAGGCTATCATCTGAGAAGAACTTTCTATGATTAGGATGGGAAGGATCTTTTCCTTCAGGTTCACAACTACTTTTTCTCTCCACCCACTCTGTCATACAGAAAGGGAAAGATGAGATTCTAATCTGTAGGTTTCAATAGGTACTTCCATATGGTCACAGACATACCTCAAATATATCATTATGAAATCCAAGGCCATAACTTTAAAAAGAACATTTGAACTTGATCATCTCACAAATTCTATGGTGAAAGAGAACATATGGATTTGACCTGAAATACAGGGATGTATGGACTATTTTGTGGTTTATGGAATATGAAGACAAAAAATTACCTTCATAATCACTAGAACACAAGGAGTGTGTGTGATGCCTGTACTTATCAATCATTGGAAGAGCTTCTCTAAAATGACCTAAGAAAGGAGGACATCATGGACCTTCCCCAAGTGGTAAAAATGGAGAGTTCCTAGGATGAGGCATGACCAGGAGTGCTCTTTAAAATTAAATCTTAAGGACAGCAAAGCACTAGAGGAGGTTGAAACCCATGCCTCCTGGGATTCAAATTGGTAAATAGCCTAACTGTGGGAGGGAGAAACCCAGACTTCTCTTCTGTGTCTCCATTGCCTCAGAGGCCATATGAACAGCCTGGGTTCTCCTTAGGCCTGATGAAATCACCCTCAATCTCTGATATGTACATATTTTCCAACCCTTTATCATATGCCTGGAAAGAGTGCATCAGACTTACAGCATAAGTTTTATTGATGTTTTTTGGCATAACAGGTTAGTAAAATATTATTAGATTTCATACATTGAAATATTTAGATGATTTACATGATCTAAGAATACGGACATCAAATGTATGCCTTTGGGACAGCCTTGGAATATAGTACTTATATTTCTCAACTATGAGAATCTCTTAGAATCTCTTCATTAGAACAGACTGAAGACATTACCAAGACTAACAAATATCTCTCTCTTCCTCCTTATTCCCTCTCTTCAGAACCTGGAGGACAGCATGCAGTTGCCACAAGCAGTGGTTATGATGATGTTGAAGAGATACCTGTTCCTGAAAATCCTTCTTCATTTGGAATGAAGGAGAAGAATTTTTTCCCAGAAGAGGGAGGTGGTGCCAGGTGTTCTCAGACAGGTAAGTGGATAACTATGTCTCCAGTGGTCTTGCATTATTATCATGGTAAAGATGGATTCGGACATATCAACGATCAGATTTCCTTTACTACAAGACTCTAAGTAGCCTTGTAAACCAAGATGATGCATTTGCTTTCCTTTTTCTGTTCACTGAAGCTATTTTATTTCTTCTGAAAGAAGGTAAATATCGTGTCCTCTGTCTGCACACCCTGCTCTTGGGATCGATACATGTCTGTGTGAACTGCAGAGACTTTGTGGCTTTGTTCCAGTCTTTACAAAGCAAACCAAGACTTCTGTTTGAACATCAAGTATTCTTGTCTTTAAGCATGTGAGAAGTTCTTTGGAGAGCATTTTGGTATTTTTATTAGTGCAATATAATTATTCATAATAGTGGCATTAATTTTGATATATTCATAAATACATATAGCATAATTTGCTCCATTTAAATATCTAATGCTTCCCCTTTCCTTTCTCCTTCCCTCTGATTACCTTCTTTTAATCAACATGTCTGCCTTCTATGTATTTATTGTTTTTGTAGTGAGAACATAATATTCATACATAAAAGTAAAATTCATTGTGATATATTCAAGCACAGAGAGATCATAATATGGAGAATTTCATTTCAGAGATCCTATCCATTTCTCCCTGACATGCCTCCCCTCAACCCCCTTCTAATCCACTGTTATTACTTCTATTTTCATAATATCTCTCTTTTTATTTCTTACTTCTATGTAGCTTCTGCATATGAGAGAAAAGTTTCAACTCTTATCATCCTGAATCTGGCTTATTTCACTTAGCATGATTTTCTCCAGTTCCACCTATTTACCAGCAAATGATATAATTTAATTTTTCTTTAAGACTGAATAGAACTCTATTATGTGTGTTTGTGGGTATTGTGTGTGTGTGTGTGTGTGTGTGTAATTTTTTATTCATTCATTTATTAAGAGACACCTAGGCTGGTTCCATAACTAGGTCACTATAAAGTCAGCTATTATAAATACTGATATACCTGTATCATGGTTTTATGCTGATTTCAGCTCTTTTGATACATATCAACAAGTAGAATAGCAGGGTCATATGGTAGCTGCATACCTACTCTTTTAAACAATGTTCATACTGCTTTCCAAAGTTGTCATACTAATTTGCCATCTTATCATGAATGTGTATGTATTTCTTTATCCCCACATCCTCACCAACATTTATCTATTGAATTCTGAAATTTTTATCAGTGCATTATATTTCTCCATAATAGTAGTGTTCATTTTGAACTATTTATACACCCACAAAATAAAGTTTTCTCCATTTTAATTCCCCGTATTCCACTTTTTTCCTCTCCCCTCTTCTGCTCCTCTTCCTTTACTTACCTTCTTTCTGTTAATTTATAGTTTTTTTAAATAAATTAGTGATATATATCTACAATTATATATACATACACACATATACTTTAACATGGTATATTTATGTTTAACATAATTTAGTTGATTTCATTCTAAAGTTCCTCCTTTTTCTCATCCTTTCTCCCTTCGCATCAACCCCCTTACTCTCTTCCACTGATCTCTCTTTTTCTTTCATGAGTCACTTTTAATTCAGAATTCTACCCCTTTTTTCTCCTTCATGCCTTATTTTGCTCCAACTTCTGCATATAAGAGCGGAAATTGAATTTTTGACTTTCTGAGTTTGGTATATTTCCCTTAGTATGATGTTCTCCAGTTCTGGCCATTTATATGCAAATACCATAATTTAATTCTCCCTTATGGCTGAGTAAAATTTTGCCACATTCTCTATATCCATTCATCAGCTGACAGACACCCAGTCTGTTTTCATAACTTGGCTATTGTAAATTGTGCTTCCATCAACACTGATATGCCAATATCATGCCAGTATCTTTAATTTAGTTCTTTGGATAAAACCAAGGAGTGACATAGTCATGAAGTTATTTTACTCCTAGTCTTTTGAGAACTCTTTATACTATTTTCCAAAGTGGCTGTACTAATTTGCAGTGCCGCCAAAAATGAATGAGTACTTTCCCCCACATCCACTCCAGCATTTATTTTATATATATATATATATATATATATATATATATTCTTGATTCTAAAAGGGGCCTGATGATATAAAAATTTAGTTTTGATCTGCATTCCCTTGATTGGTATAGATGTTAATCAACTTTTCATATATTTCTTGGTCATTTGTATTACTTCTTTTGAAAAATACCTGTTTAGCTTTACTGTCCATTTATTAATGAGATTAAGTGATTCTTAGGTATTAACTTTTTGAAATGTTTATATATTCTGGTTATTAATCCTCTGTCAAAAGAATAGCTGGCAAATATTTTCTTCCATTTTATAGGCTCTCTATTCATTCTCTTATTTCCTTTGCTGTACAGAAATATTTTAAGTGATACCATCCCACTTGTTGATTCTTAGCTTTATTTCTTGAGCTTTCAGGGTCTTGATTAGGTGCCTGTGCCAATATGTTGGAATAGTAAGCCTATATTCTTCTGTCAATCACAAAGTTTCTGGTCTAATTCCAAGGTCATTGATTCATTTTAGTTGACCTTTGTGCAGGGTGAAAGATAGGGAACTAGATTCATTCTTCTACATACAAATATCCAGTTTTCCAAGCACAATTTTTTTTAAAAGGCTCTTTTCTCCAATGTAAGTTTTTTGTTCCTTTGTCAAATATCAGATGAAAATATCTATTTGAGCTTATTCTGTGTTTTTTATTCCATTGCATTTGTCTTCATGTCTGTTTTGATGCCAGTACCATGCTGTTTTTGTTAGTACAGCTCTCTCCTTAGCTAAAATAACCAAAAGAGAGAGAACACCCAAATCAACAAAATTAGAGATGAAAAAAAAGAATATCATCACAAACATTTTAGAAGACCAGAGGCTCATTAGGAACTATTGTGAAAATTCATACTAAAATTATAATATCTAGAAGATATTAACCAATTTCTAGGTAGAAATCAAACCAGCAAAATATAGAAAACCTAAACGGACCAATATCAAGCAATGATACTGAAGCAGCAATTAGAAGTCCTCCAACAAAAGAAGTCCTATCAAATTATTAAGGGAGAAATTTTACTCATCTTCCTCAAATTATTCCATGAAACATAAAAGGAGGAAACACTTTCAAATTTATTCTGTACAGCCAGGATTACTCTTACACCAAAAAAAAACAAGACAAAGACACATCAAAGGAAAACTACAGACCAATGTCCCTGAATGACACAGACACAGTAATTTTCAATAAAATATTACTAAAGTACATTCAAAGACAAGCTAACAAGATAGTACAGAATGAAAAAGTGGGTTTCATGTGAGTGGAATGCAAGGGTAGTTCAACATATGCAAATCAATAAGTTTAATTCACCAAAAAATACATCTAGGGATAAGAATCAGATGATCAGTTCAATAGATAAAGAAAAAAACATTTGATAAATTTTAGCTCCCATTCATGTTAAAACTTCTGAAGAAATTAGGGATAGAAAGAACTTACCTCAACATTTAAAGGCTATGTATAGCAAATACAAAGCCAACTTCCTATTGAATGAAGAAAAACTTGTTCCTCTGAAATCAGGAACAAGAAAAGGATGTTCACTCTCACCACTCCTGGTCAATATAGTTATTGAAACTAAAGTCAGAGCAATCAGACAAGAGAAGAAATTAAGGAGATACAAATATGAAAAGAGGTCAAATTATCTGTTTCCTGAAGAAAGGATCCTGTATGTAGTATACTCAAACACCTCCATCAGAAGAATTCTAAAACTTATATACAAAATTAGGAAAATAGAATACAAAATTAGCATTCAAAAATCAATATCTTTTCAGGCTGGGATTGTGTCTCAGCAGTAGAGCACTCACGTAGCTCATTCAAGGCCCAGGTTTCAATCTCAGCATCACATAAAATAAACAAATAAAATAAAGGTATTGTGTCCAACTAAAACTAAAAAAAGTAAATATTTTTTAAAAAATCAATACCTTTTCAATATTCCAATAATGAATCTGCTGAGACTAAAATCAGGAAAACTATTCAATTCACAATAACCTAAAACATGGCTATGATTATTATTTATCTTGAATCTTGTCATTCTAACTGGGGTGAGATTAAACCTCACTTTTATTTCATTTCCTTTATTGTTAAGAATTTTTAATAGTTTTTTTCATATATTTGTTGGCCATTTTCATGTCATCTTCTGAGAAATATCTGTTTAGATCACTTGCCCATTGACTGACTGGGTTATTTGAGTTATTTTGATGTTTACATACTCTGGATATGAATCCTCTGTCAGAAGAATATGTGGCAAGAGTTTCTCCCATTCTTCAGGCTCTATTTTCAACATCTTGTTTCCTTTGCTGTTTGAAGTTTTAAAATTTGAAACTGCCCCAATTGAGTCTTGGTTTCATTTCTTGAGCTTTGGAAGTTTTATTAAGGTAGTCACTGTTTGTGCCTGTGTATTGTAGAGTTGGCCCTATGTTTTCTAGCAGTTGTAAAGATTCTTATCTAATTACTAGGCCTCTGATCCATTTTAGGTGATGTTTATGCAGGTGAGACAGAGGGAGCTCCTTTCATTCTTCTACATATGGATATCCTGTTTTCCCATTTGTTAAAAAGTCCATTTAGTCAGTTTTTTCACTGCTGTGACTAAGAGACCCAACCAGCACAATTGTAGAGAAAAAAATGGTTTATTCGGGGGCTCGTGGGTTTCAGGAGTCTCTATTTATAGACAGCAGGCTCAATTCATTGGGGCGAGAGGTGTGACTGAACATCATGAAGGAAGAGTGTGACAGAAGAAAGCAGCCTGCATGGTGATCAGAAAGAAGAGACAGACTCCACTCTCCAGATACACAATACATACCCCAAGGTCATGCCTTCAGGAACCTACCCACTCAACCCACATCCCACTAGCCTTCAGTTACCACTCAGTTAATCTCCATCAGGGGAATAATGCAATGATTGCATTAAGGCTCTTACAATCCAATTGTTTCTCCTCTTGTGTTGTCTCACACATGAGCTTTTGGAAAACACTTCACATCCAAACCATAACATTTATTTTTTTCTCCAATGTGTTTTTACTATTTTTCTCAAGAATCACATGTCTATATCTGTGTGGGTTTATCTCTGTGTCCTCTATTCCACTGACTTTAAAGTTGCTTTTTATAAAAATGCCATTCTATTTCTGTTAGTACAGCTCTGCAGCATGATTTGAACATGGGAATTGTGATGCCTCAGCCTTGTTCTTCTTGCTCAGTAGTCCTTTGGCTACTCTGGATCTTTTATTCTTTCATATGAATTTTAGGACTGATTTTTCTAGTTCTGTGAAGAAAGTCATTCATATTTTGATTGGGACTGATTGAAATTATAGATTGCTTTTGGTTGTATAATCATTTTATCAATATTAAATCACTTATTGAAGAACAACAGATGCCTGTCCATCTTCTATAGTCTTCTTTAAATTCTTTCTTCAGTGATCTATAGTTTTATTTTAGAGGTCTTTCAACTTCCCAGCTAGGTTTATTTTTTTTCTTGTTTGTTTGTTTGTTTGTTTTTGCTTTAGGTTATTTTTTAATATTTTATTTTTTAGTTGTAGTTGGACACAATACATTTATTTTACTTATTTTTATATGGTGCTAAGGATCGAACCCAGGGCCTCACACAAGCTAGGCAAGCATTCACCACTGAACCACAACCCCAGCTCTGTTTTAGGTTATTTTCAATGGAATACTTTTCTTCATTTTTTGTTGGATTTACTATTGGCATATAGCAAAACTATTAATTTTTGTATGTTGATCCTGTTTTCTGCTACGGTGATGTATTTATTTATGAGCTCTAAAACTCTTCTGATGAAAATTCTATGTATAGAATCATAGCATCTGCAAATGGACATAATTTGACTTCTTTTTCTTATTGTATCCCTTTAATTTCTTCCTCTGTCTATTTGACATAGCTAACATTACAAAAACTATATAGAATAGGAATGGTGAGAGTATGAATCTTTATCCTACTCTAGATTTTTAGAGGAAATGCTTTTATTTTCTTACCATTCATTTTGATGTGATGTTGGGTTTGTCATGTATAGACTTGAGAAGATTGAGATAATTTTCTCCTATCCCTAGTGTCTTCACAGATTTTAACATGAATGGATGCTAAATTTTGTTGATGAATCTTTTTATGCATCTACTGAGTTGATTATATAATTTATGTTCTAAATTCATTTATGTGATAAATTACACTTACTGATTCACATATGCTGAACCAACCTCTGTAAAAAAATTATTTTTAAGGAGGCACATAACCAATTATTTTTTTTAATTTTTTATTTTTTTTATTTTTTTAATTTTATTTTTTTTATTGGTTGTTCACAACATTACAAAGCTCTTGACATATCATATTTCATACATTAGATTGAAGTGGGTTATGAACTCCCAATTTTACCCCAAATGCAGATTGCAGAATCACGTCGGTTACACATCCACATTTTTACATACTGCCATATTAGTGACTGTTGTATTCTGCTACCTTTCCTATCCCCTACTATCCCCCCTCCCCTCCCCTCCCATCTTCTCTCTCTACCCCATCTACTGTAATTCATTTCTCTCCTTGTTAATTTTCCCATTCCCCTCACAACCTCTTATATGTAATTTTGTATAGCAATGAGGGTCTCCCTTCATTTCCATGCAATTTCCCTTTTCTCTCTCTTTCCCTCCCATCTCATGTCTGTTTAAAGTTAATCTTTTCTTCCTGCTCTTCCTCCCTACTCTGTTCATAATTGCTCTCATTATATCAAAGAAGACATTTGGTATTTGTTTTTTAGGGATTGGCTAGCTTCACTAAGCATAATCTGCTCTAGTGCCATCCATTTCCCTGCAAATTCTATGATTTTGTCATTTTTTTATTGTTGCGTAGTACTCCATTGTGTATAGATGCCACATTTTTTTTATCCATTAATCTATTGAAGGGCATCTGGGTTGGTTCCACAGTCTAGCTATTGTGAATTGTGCTGCTATGAACATCGATGTGGCAGTATCCCTGTAGCATGCTCTTTTAAGGTCTTCAGGGAATAGTCCAAGAAGGGCAATAGCAGGGTCAAATGGTGGTTCCATTCCCAGCTTTCCTAGGAATCTCCATACTGCTTTCCAAATTGGCCGCACCAATTTGCACTCCCACCAGCAATGTACAAGTGTACCCTTTTCCCCACATCCTCACCAGCACTTCTTGTTGTTCGACTTCATAGTGGCTGCCAATCTTACTGGAGTGAGATGGTATCTTAGGGTGGTTTTGATTTGCATTTCCTTGACTGCTAGAGATGGAGAGCATTTTTTCATGTACTTGTTGATTGATTGTATGTCCTCCTATGAAAAGTGTCTGTTCAGGACCTTGGCCCATATGTTGATTGGATTATTTGTTATCTTATTGTCTAATTTTTTGAGTTCTTTGTATACTCTGGATATTAGGGCTCTATCTGAAGTGTAAAAAAGTAAAAATTTGTTCCCAGGATGTAGGCTCCCTATTTACCTCTCTTATTGTTTCTCTTGCTGAGAAAAAACTTTTTAGTTTAAGTAAGTCCCATTTGTTGATTCTAGATATTAATTATTGTGCTATGGGTGTCCTATTAAGGAATTTGGAGCCCGACCCCACAGTATGTAGATCGGAGCCAACTTTTTCTTCTATCAGACGCAGAGTCTCTGATTTGATATCAAGCTCCTTGATCCATTTTGAGATAACTTTTGTGCATGGCAAGAGAAAGGGATTCAGTTTCATTTTGTTGCATATGGATTTCCAGTTTTCCCAGCACCATTTGTTGAAGATGCTATCCTTCCTCCATTGCATGCTTTTAGCCCCTTTATCAAATATAAGATAGTTGTAACTTTGTGGATTAGTCTCTGTGTCCTCTATTCTATACCATTGGTCCACCCGCCTGTTTTGGTACCAGTACCATGCTGTTTATGTCACTATTGCTCTGTAATATAGTTTGAAATCTGGTATCGCTATACCGCCTGATTCATACTTCCTGCTTAGAATTGCTTTTGCTATTCTGGGTCTTTTATTTTTCCATATGAATTTCATGATTGCTTTATCTATTTCTACAAGAAATGCCATTGGGATTTTGATTGGTATTGCATTAAACCTATAGAGAACTTTTGGTAATATCGCCATTTTGATAATGTTAGTTTTTCCTATCCATGAACAGGGTATATTTTTCCATATTCTAAGATCTTCTTCTACTTCTCTCTTTAGGGTTCTGTAGTTTTCATTGTATAGGTCTTTCACCTCTTTTGTTAGGTTGATTCCCAAGTATTTTATTTTTTTTGAGGATATTGTGAATGGAGTGTTTTTCCTCATTTCTGTTTCAGAAGTTTTGTTGCTGATATACAGAAATGCCTTTGATTTATGCGTGTTGATTTTATATCCTGCCACTTTGCTGAATTCATTTATTAGTTCTAGTAGTTTCTTTGTAGATCCTTTTGGGTCTTCTAGGTATAGAATCATGTCGTCCGCAAATAGTGATAATTTAAGTTCTTCTTTTCCTATTTTTAGGCATTTAATTTCTTTTGTCTGTCTAATTGCTCTGGCTAGTATTTCCAGAACTATGTTGAACAGAAGTGGTGAGAGAGGGCATCCCTGTTTTGTTCCATATTTTAGAGGGAATGCCTTCACCTTTTGTCCATTCAGAATGATGCTAGCCTGAGGCTTAGCATAGATAGCTTTTACAATGTCAAGGTAAGTTCCTGTTATCCCTAGTTTTTCTAATGTTTTGAACATAAAGGGATGCTGTACTTTGTCGAATGCTTTCTCTGCATCTATCGAGATGATCATATGGTTCTTATCTTTAAGTCTATTGATGTGGTGAAAGCATTTATTGATTTCCGTATATTGAACCATCCTTGCATTTCAGGGATGAATCCTACTTGATCATGGTGCACAATTTTTTTGATGTGTTTTTGTATTCGATTCGCCAGAATTTTATTGAGTATTTTTGCATCTAGGTTCATTAGAGATATTGGTCTGTAGTTTTCTTTCTTTGAGGTGTCTTTGTCTGGTTTCGGAATCAGGGTGATATTGGCCTCATAGAATGAATTTGGAAGAGCTCCCCTCCCTCTTTTTCTATTTCCTGAAATAACTTGAAAAGTATTGGTATTAATTCTTATTTAAAGGTTTTGTAAAACTCCGCTGTATACCCATCTGGTCCTGGGCTTTTCTTAGTTGGTAGTCTTTTGATTGCTTCTTCAATTTCATCCATTGATATTGGTCTGTTCAAATTGTGTGTATCCTCCTGACTCAGTCTGGGCAAATCATATGACCTAAGAAATTTATCGATGTCTTCACTATCTTCTATTTTATTGGAATATAGGTTTTCAAAATAATTTCTAATTGTCTTCTGTATTTCTGTAGCATCTGTTGTGATATTGCCTTTTTCATCCCGTATGTTAGTAATTTGAGTTCTCTCTCTTCTTCTCTTCGTTAGCATGGCTAAAGGTCTGTTGATCTTATTTTTTTTTCAAGAACCAACTTTTAGTTTTGTTATTTTTTTCAATAGTTTCCTTTCTTTCAATTTCATTGATTTCTGCTCTGATTTTAACTATTTCTTGCCTTCTGCTACATTTGCTGTTATTTTGCTCTTCCTTTTCTAGGGCTTTGAGATGAAGTGTGAGCTCATTTATTTGTTGGTTTTTTCTTTTTTTGAGGAATGACCACCAGGCGATGAATTTCCCTCTTAAAACTGCTTTCATTGTGTCCCATACATTCCAATATGTTGTGTCTGTATTTTCATTTATCTCTAAGAATTTTTTGATTTCCTCCTTTATGTCTTCTGTAACCCATTGATCATTCAGTAATATATTGTTCATTTTCCATGTGATGTAGGATTTTTCTTTCCTTCTTTTATCATTGATTTCCAGTTTCATTCCATTATGATCAGATAAAATGCATGGTATTATCTCCACCCCTTAATATTTACTGAGGGTTGCCCTATGGCATAATATATGGTCTATTTTTGAGAAGGATCCATGTGCTGCTGAGAAGAAAGTATATCCATTTGATGATGGTTGATATATTCTATATATGTCAGTTAAGTCTAGGTTATTGATTGTGCTATTGAGTTCTATAGTTTCTTTATTCAACTTTTGTTTGGAGGATCTGTCAAATGGTGAGAGAGGTGTGTTGAAGTCACCCATAATTATTGTGTTGTGGTCTATTTGATTCTTGAACTTGAGGAGAATTTGTTTTATGAATGTCGCAGCACCCTTATTTGGTACATAAATATTGATAATTGTTATTTCTTGTTGGTGAATGGTTCCTTTTAATAGTATATAATGTCCTTCCTTATCCCTTTTGATTAACTTAGTCTTGAAGTAGATTTTATTCAATATGAGCATGGCCACCCGTGCTTGCTTACGAGGACCGTGTGCATGGTATATTTTTTCCCATCCTTTCACCTTCAGCCTGTGTATGTCTTTTCCAATCAGATGTGTCTCCTGGAGGCAGCATATTGTTGGATTTGTTTTTTTAATCCATGGTACCAGCCTATGTCGCTTTATTGGAGAGTTTAAGCCATTAACATTCAGAGTTACTATTGATATATGGTTTGTACTTCCAGCCATGTTTGATTATTTATCCTTTTTTAAAAAAATTTAGTTTGTTTCTCCATGATTATCTTTCCCCTCGCCCTCTGTCTTTACTGAGGCACTTCCCACTGGTGGTTTTGGTTATTGTTTTTCATTTCTTCCTCGTGTAATGTTTTGCTCAAAATGCTTTGTAATGCTGATTTTCTGGCTGCAAATTCTTTTAACTTTTGTTTATCATGAAAGATTTTTATTCCGTTGTCATACCTGAAGCTTAATTTTGCTAGATACAGAATTCTTGGTTGGCATCCATTGTCTTTCAGTGTCTGAAATACGTTGTTCCAGGATCTTCTCGCTTTCAGCGTCTCTGATGAAAAATCCGTTGTTAACCTTATTGGTTTACCCCTGAATGTAATCTGCCTCCTTTCTCTTGTAGCTTTTAATATTTTCTCTTTGTTCTGTATATTGGATATCTTCATAACAATGTGTCTTGGCGTTGGTCTACTATACTTTTGTGTGCTCGGTGTCCTGTATGCATCTTCAATTTGTATATCTGTTTCCTTTTTTATTTCTGGAAAGTTTTCTGTAATTATTTCATTCAGCAGGTTACTCATTCCCTTGGTTTGAATCTCTGTAACTTCTTCTATCCCGATGACTCGTAAGTTTGGTTTTTTTATGTTATCCCATAACTCTTGGATGTTTTTCTCGTGATTTTTTACCAGCCTTTCTGAGTTGGCTAGACTCTTTTCAAGATGATATATTTTGTCTTCATTATCTGACGTTCTGGCTTCTACTTGCTCCACTCTGTTAGTGATACTCTCAATTGAGTTTTTAATTTGGTTTATTGTTTCCTTCATTTCTAGAATTATTGTTTGATTATTTTTATAATCTCTATCTCCTGATAAAGATGCTTAACTTCTTCTTTTATCTGTTTATGTAATTCATTCTCAATGTGTTCTTTCGCTGCTTGAATTTGCTGTCTTGTATCCTCTTTAAGGTTACATTCCATCTGTCTAAGGTGTTCCTTGAGTTCTTTATATGACCATTTTTCTGATGACTCTAGGTCCTCCTGAATATTTAGGCTGTCCTGCATTGTTTGTACTCCTTTTCTTTCTTGCTTTTTCAAGTTGCTCATGTTACTTCTTGTTCTGTTTGACTGCTGAGTTACTGTTTACTCCTATAAATTAATTTGATGCTTGGGAGGAAAGGTATTAGAAGGGAAGGGAAGAAGTCAGTAAAGAGAATGAGAGTAAGCAGGTAGAATTCACGGAAGGGGGAATAAGAAAATTGAAAAGAAATGAAAAGACAAAAGAAGAAAAAATAGGAAATAAAAAAAGAGGAAAAAATTTTTTAAAAAAATTAAAAAAATAATAATAAAAAAATTAACATTAAAATTAGAAGAAAAAATTTTTAAAAAAATTGTAAAAAAAAATTAAAAAACAACAAGAAAGAAAAATGAAAATGAAATTAAAAACCCAAATCAAAAAAAGAGAAAAAAAAAACTAATAAATGTAGTCTTAGAGTTTGATTAACTTCTCTTCCAGTAGGTGGTGCTGTGCCCACCAGGCCAAGTTTCTCCTGTCAATACGCGGGAACCAATCACTGTGCAGCAGCTCCTCCTCCCAGACTGGGCGAGTCTCCAATCCTGAGTGCCTAGGGCCTCCTCTTGTGTCTAGTCACTTTCCCACCTTTCCTCTAGCCAGGCCCCTCTCACGGGTGCCGCTCACCACAATACTGGCTACATGCCAGGTTTGCTGCTCCCGGGAGCCCTGTTTTCATGAACAACTGGGCACACTCTCCCAGTTTGCCAATCCCTCAGACCCTAAGTTTGTAGAGCTTGGGGCTGAGAATCCTCAGCGAATTTTACTTGCCCTCTGGTAGCTACGCTCCCAGTAGCTGGTGCAAGAGACCTCACTTGTCAGTACTGGTGAGAGTGGTAGCCGGGAGTTCCACGCCACGGGTCCCGCGCCACGTCTGATTCCCTCGGTCTGGCTATCGCGCTCACGGGAGAGCTGGGAGGGGCCCTTAAGGTTTCCCCGATGTGTGGAGAGGGAAGGCTAGGGAATTACACACCTGTAGCTGCAGGTTTCAATGAAGTTATCTCCTCCGCCGCAGTCTGGTGACGTCAGTTCTCTGCCATGGTGGTATCTCTTGCAAATGGCGACAGTTCGTTTCCCTTTGCCGGGTGACCAATGCAACGGGTGGGTCCTTACTGTCTCTCCCAAGCCCCGTTTCAAACCTGTGGCCACTACCTATGAAGGCTGGGTTGGCATTTACCTCCGTAGGATCAGAAGGGCCGACCAGTTGTGTTCAGCTGGATGGATTAGTGCTTGGTCACAGCTGTTTGTCTGCAGGAAGCAGGCAAACGGGAGCTTGAATTCAGCTGATCCGGGCTCAGTGTGTGTTCTGAGAGGCCCAGACTGATCGCCCCAGATCCACGTCAGTTCAGCATTGCCTAGTGATCCTGAGCAAACAGAATTTAGATTGTTTACGACTCCCTATGCCCGCACAGCTGAAGAGGTCAGAGACTTGATCTCTCTGTGCCCGCCGCCATGTTGGAAACCATAACCAATTATTTTCATTAACATTTCCCACTTTAATCCATAATGCAAAATAGCCTTAAGTAGAGATATTGAAAATTCCTATGCTAGAAGAATAATTCTCTTATTGTTTCAAATAACATATGGTGTCATATTTTAGATGTGTGCTTTTCACTTGTGCATGGTCATGTGGTCCATGGGAAAAGGAAAATATTGAATTCAATAAACTGCCCTTCTTTGTCATCTTTCAAAGTACCCAAATTGTTGTCATGAATACTGTGAAGGAAAGTGTGGTATGTTATTGAGGTAAGAGGAACTGAGGGAGGTCATCTTCTGCCTGGAGTGCTTAAGGAATCAGATCAGCCTGGTGTGGAAGAGGGCACTTGCATCTCTTTGCCACTCCTCACCATTTTTAACCCATCCTCCTTCACATTGTTGAAATCAAGACATTTGCACAGGACATAGTCAATAAGATATAGCTCTATCACTCATTCCAGAAAAGTCCTGGTTCCCCATAGATATTTTGAAGCCACTCTACTATTCCTTTCATTCTTCAAGAGGACTCTGGACTTTCATTTGTGTCATCACTGAAACCAGGATTCTCTTACTGTTTCAGGCATCTCTCCTCAGTCTCTCAAAGAAGCTGACAATTCTAACATGGAAGAGACAGCATCCTTATTGGTCCTGAGACAAGAAGACACAGGATATGATGATGTTGAGCCTAACACCTTGTAGTGCTTTTTTTTTTTGTATTTTGTGTAACTAAGTCTTTAGATAACTTCTTATGATATTGTTTTCTGATAAAAGAGAGTTCTGTCTTCTTCATTACTGGAAAGTTTCTATATATATCTCTCATTTACAATAAATACTCTGCCTCAAATACCAGTGTCAATCTCTTAATTTGAATGCATTCACCCCCAGCAATCTCAGAAAATTCCATGTTCAAACTCAATGGATCCCATATAGGATCCCCCCACACTGCACACTTGCTTCTGTTAGATGAACAGAAGTTTATTATTCTCTTGAACAGCATAAAACTGGAATGCGGTCCGAACTAAGATGTTGGTCTTATGAAAATTAACTTAGAAACACCTATCTTAATATTCAAAAACATCCCATTCATGCTTGAATAAAACCCACATTTAGTAATTGGGGAATATCAGGTGGATGGAAAATGACAATGTTTCTCTTAATTTTTCATGGTTTTTCATAAAATATCAATAACTTGATTCTACTACAGCCTATTAGTCTTTTACTCCAATGGCTTCTTCTCCTTTCTTGTTATTCCACAACTCTCTAAATCTCATCTTTCTCCATAAAATTGCATTGTTACTCATTTTTGTATCATTTTTCATTGCTCTCTACTCCTTTCTCTGGATATCTTTGTTTAAACCACAAATAATTCTAACCACCAGAATCGCAAAAGATTCTAAGTGGCTAAATTTACTGTGAATTATTCCCATCCCAGATCATACTCACATATTTATTTGAGTTGGAAAGGACTGAATAAGTGAGCCAAACTCTGAAATTCTGTATGCTAGAGTCTCATTTCATCTATAGCAAGTTTTTCAAAATTCAGATATTTGCATGCAAACAAATGAATGTTTCCACATCTCCATTCTAACTGAATAATTTTAAACCAGGATTTTACTTACTCTTTTTTGTGATTCCTTCCTTTTCCTTAATGATTTTTTATTCTGTTTAATTAAATCTTTTGTAGTTGTAGATGGACACCATGCCTTTTTAAAATTCATTTATTTATTTTTTATATGGCGCTAAGAATCAAACCTAGTTATTCACACATGCTAGGCAAGTACTCTTCTACTGAGCTACAGGCCCAGTCTCTTCTGTTTTTATTAATGCATTAGAGTTATACATAATAGTGTGATTTATTTTGACATATTCATACTTGCATTTAATATAGTTTGCTCTATTACCATCCCCAGTTCTTCTCTCCCCCTCCTCTCCTCCTTTCCCCTGCTCCCCTGCCTCTATCTGCTTTTCTCCCTTATGTCTTTTCGGGTTGTGTTTGGTACTTCATAGATACACATAAAGGTTGAATTTACTCTAGTATATTCATATATGTACTTAGCATAATTTGGTCAATTTCATCCTGCAGTTCCTCACATTTCATGTGCCTTCAATGTTCCCCTCAATTCTCTTCCTCTCCTCCACTGAACTCTCTTCTACTTCCCTGGATTCCCCATTTTGAATTTTATTTCTCTCTAGCTTTATCATATGAGAGAAAGCATTTGATCTTTGACCGAGTCTGTTTTTCTTTACTTTTATAACTTTATTATTTTATTTAAAAACAAAAATATATTTCCTACAATAATATACATAAAGTTACTTTAAAACTTCTGAAATTTATGAACCATATATACAGTTATTTTTTTCAAAAACTTCCCAGGCACTTCTGCAATTCAGAATTGGGAATCATGTAGCTGTATTAGAAAGTCAAAGGCCTTATTTTATTTAGACTCTGAAGTCCCCACATGTGGAGGTCTACCTTCATTGTTGGACTTCATTAGATATACACTTATAGTCATTTTAGGAAAGAGCAATAGCAACTGTCAGAAATAACAAACTATTTTCTAAACATATCAGACTCATTTACAAATCTATGTTTTGTTTTATTTGGGGGTTGTTCTTTTCACTTTTATTCAAATAAACACAATACTCATACATAGACTGATCATATAAACTTTTAAGCTAATGTATCTGGATTTTCAGATGTGCAGTGCTGTGGTCAAATCATGATTATTCTATAATTTGAAACAATTATTTTGGACACACAAGCAAATAGACGGGAGGGGGGTCAAAGAAAAAGAGCTTATAAAAATCACTGTTATGACACTTGTCCACTTGAGGTTTATGGATGCAAGGACAGGGTTTTTTTTGTGTGGGGGGGGGGAGTCGTAAAAATCTAATGTACCTTTGGATAAAATGCAACTGTTTCCTCTCCTTCTTTCCTAGGATGGGCACTTGGAAAATGAGAAATTTTAGGAGTGGTCTAAAGAGTTTGTCAATTTCCGTTGGATTTGATTTCCTATGAAACTTTAAACAATTTAAACAATATGGAAGAACACTGAAGTTAGCCTTTGCCATTAGAGTTAATTAGACCATAATGAATAAAATATTTTCTGATATTCTAGACTTGTAATTCATAAATTAAGGAGTTGGAGAAATTTTATTCATTTTAAATTAGTCTTGCTTCCCCAGAAATTCCATCTTGAAAACTAAGTAATACCTTTGTTAGTTTGAAATTGGTCTTATTAATATCAGTGTCCTTTCTGTTGCTTGGGCTTTGCTACTCCTACATATTAATTTAATTTCAATAAAGTTATGGCTTCAAGTACTGAGTGATAGTTTGACCTGTAAGAAACTAGTTTAGGCAGTCACATCACCCTTATCTGAAGCCAATTAGGGTGAATGCAACCTGGGGTTCAATTCAACTTAAAAATCATAGCAAAAAAGCAGCCAAAGACAGAGGCCTGAGACAAGTGGGCTTACAGAACTGAAGATTGGGGAGTGTGGGGCTCGTTCCAGGCCATTGTCTGTGTGGATGTTGTATTAGCACAAGCAGGCTGGCCCGGCCCTGACTGCTTCTGGCTGCGTCACCTTTACAGAATGGCTGTGGCATCTGGAGAGAGCAGGGCTGGCACAACTATACTTTCTATCAAGTCCCTGGAGGGACACAGGCAAGTCCTATTCCTTAGCATTTTCCCCCACTGCCCACTTCTAATCCCACTTCCTTTGTAAGATGTGACTTGGATCAACAGTAACTTTGAAGAGTGGATATAGGCCTGGTGTGTTGAGACTTGCTCCCGCCTACTGTGATAGCCAAGGTTAGAAAGGTCATCTGGAAACCTGAAACAGGATAAGCCCACTTTCTACTAGTAAAAACTCCCAGTCATAGCCCAGAGTGGTGGTGCATGCCTGTAATCCCAGCAGCTCACATGTCTCCAGCAGAAGGAATATGAAAGCAAAGCCAGCCTCAGCAAAAGTAAGGTGCTAAGCAACTCAGCCAGACACTATCTCTAAATAAAATATAGAAAATGGCTAGGATATGGGTCAGTGATTAAGCCAACTTGATTTCCATCCCTGGTACCAAAAAAAAAAAAAAAATCCAGTCACATTATAGGCTATCCAATAAAGTAAAACAAAATGTCTTTGAAAAATAACACATTTTGAAACTCTGACACATTTATAAAAACAAAAACCAAGAAATTTCAAACAATGTCTTTAGAAGTCCTTTAAAAATGTATCAATTTACTTCTTCGTAACAAATTTATAAAAAACAGTTTAAGAACCTCTGTGACTTTCCAGTGGGATACATACACATTAAGGTTTTACTACTAAAATTATCTATTTGGTAAAACCTCTAGGAAAAGTTCTATCAAGAAATAATTGTTTTGGAATTACTTTTTTTGAAATGTCAAAAAGAATTAAGGTAAACACACATACTTAAAATGTTAAAACAATAAATTAATTCAGTTGAATAAATCAAAGAAAGTGGCACCAACTTTATGGCAATTTTTTTCAAGAGTAAGATATAGTTCAAGGATATTTTAAAACAAGAATGATCATTCTCAGCACAAGCCAACAGCATTCAAAATAAAGTACTATGAGAAAAAGTAGCTCCACAAACTTCAGCTTATTCACAGATGAACAGAAATATTATCTTGATATTTAGGCCTGACATATTCATCATGAGGAGAAATTTACCTTCACAAAGGCCTGGCTTGGGGCTCTTTTGCCATTTTTGTCCCCTTCCCAAAATGTACTTAAATATTTTCTTCAGGACTTTGTAAACTATTCGTTCTTTTTCAGAATCAAAATTAACTTAAGTGAAAGATTTAATGATGTGAACAAAGCAAGCTTTCTCCACCTCAATGGGAATTTCTGCAGGTTCACTATGCAATGCAACATTCAAAGGATAATCTGGTACTGTCCCTTCTCTAATAAGAACAGGGCTTCAGTGGCACCTGCGTTTCTGTCAACCAATGTGTCCACATCCTCGTTGGAGATTATAGGCTCCTTTAGTTGTTCCACCAAAGACCACATCAAACGACCCAGGATGAAAGGATCTCTCTCACCACATGTTCTTTCCCATGCTCCATTTTGGAAATTTAGCTCTTTCTGCTACATTTCTACCTTCCTTTTCACTTCCTCCTTTTCTACAAATTTAGTTAAATTTGCTAGGGTTTTGATTGTCAGTATATTCCTTGCTTCAACAGTCAATTCACATGACAAGTCAGCACATGGCACTGCTTCAGACAGAAGCAGTTGTTCTTTGTTTCATGTCCAACCAAAAACTGTGTCTTGGAACTGAAGCCACAGTCCTGAGAGCTGCAGCACATCCTCATCCTCCTCCACAGAGCCTGGGCCCCAACCACTGTGCAGTTCACAATGGCAGAGGGCCACTTGCTGCTGATAAGGGTTTAGATCTTTATGGAGATTTGCAAAGTTGGTGTAAATGGTTCCCAAGGATTGCATGAATGTGAAATACCCACAGAGAATGTTCTACTCCGTTGTACTTCCTTTGGAATATCTCTCCTACAAAATAGTGATGGTTCATCATCCTTGGGTCTTTTGAAACCTCCACAGTTAGACTGACTCCAGAAAGAAAATCTGTTTCCAAACAATGCCTCCTCTGGAACTCTAGTTCTGGAGATGGTGAGTCTCCACAATGTCTGATGGGCTTCTGCTGCTGAAGGTTGTGGCCCAGCATATCCTGGGCAGGCATGGTGTCTCCTCTTGCTCCAGGAGAGTTTGGGTCCTCTTTAAATCTGAGTCACTGTAGCTGAATCACATTTTCAGATAAGTCACTGGACATCCTGCCTCTTCCAAAGTGAGTCAAACTCTTGCTCATTGGAAAGAATCATCCCATTTCTCAAACTCTGCCACCACTGCAGTAGGGTTAAATGGGTCTGATGCCTCACTCTTGTGCTTCATTAACTCTTCATCCAGCCACATTGTCATCATCTCAGACATGGTCTTTTCAATTTCAGCAGAGAGTTCGGGTCCTTTCAACATGACCTTCATCAGGACTGGCCTGTTTTCAGGCAGGAATTTGCAGATCAGTTGGACAATTTGGAGCATGTGCTTCAGAAGTCATGACTCATAACCATGAATCAGATGATGCTGATGAATTAGGTACTGGACTAATGTGACAGTGTGTGCTTTGGTATCACAGCAAGAGAAACACTATGGAAGAGGAGTGAGAAACTGAGTAATTTCCTGTACACACAGCAGTTGTCTTCTGGTTTGTATGGAATTAGGTCACTTTGCCAGCACAAATATAATTGCTTGGTCAGCAGTCATTTTTGTTGCAAAAACTAAATAACATGCTATTAAAATACCTGTGTGGCTGAGCCCTGCATGACAACAAATGACTACTTTTCCTTTCTGTAAGGAAGATGTCATCACTTTCACTGTATCCAAGATGGTAAGAGATGCTACCCCATAATCCTTCCATCCAAAATTGTAGAAATAAATGCCACCCTCCATGAACACTTCAGGAAGGAATGTGAAATCTTTCTTGTTCCACAGAGTTCCCACAGCTAGCATCCTTACCAGGGTGCTACAGGTTGGTTATTGACTTTAGACCATGACTGAGGACCTGCTCCATGATGTGGTACTTCTCGAGGAGCTCAGATAATAGGAGAGCCATGACCTGGATATTGTTAGTGACCCTGGATGAGTAAATACCCTTAATGTCTTGCTCCTGCTCACTCCAGCAGGCTGCATTCTCACATTTGCATGCTCTACTACCACACGCTATGGAACACACTAGTGTCCAGGGATGGTATTCCTGTACTTACTCTCCCAATTTTATGTATTTCATTGTTGGATATTCTGAATTTCCTTTCATGTTTGCAGCATACCCACTATTATTCGCCAACATGGAATATGGTTGTTCATTTGGAGGCAAGACTCCTGCGGCAATAGTTTCTTTTGGAGCGTTGCTGTCACTGTCAGGATCCAGAGCCCTTTGAGCCAGTGGTCTCATTCATTATACAGGGCCCAGTGGTGCAGGCGGACAGGCAGAGCTAGCTACCACAGAGGTGCTACTTCTGAGGGTCTACAGGAGACCTACCAGGCTACTCTTCACTGCCCAGGGTGGGAAGTGAAGTCCAGGCCAGGACATAGATAATGTCCTCCTCGGCAGGCCACACACCTGCAAATCTGTGTTTATACATGTTTCTGGAATGGCCCTCTGTACTCTCCAGTCCTTTTTTATATGGTGTGTCTAAGTCAGGTTTCTCAGAAGGTACAGTCAAGGGGCCTGTTGGTGTGCCGTCATCTCAAGCTGCGGCTGTTGGGGAGGACTCACTGTGAGCTCCTCACCTTGTTCTTGATGGTGTTCTGTCCCTCCTTTGTGGCCTCTCCATGAACTGACAGAGAAAAACCAATCTCAGTTGTAGGGATGGGCTGGAATTTTTCTTAACATTAATTGTTGCAATCTGGAAGATGCAGAATTTATTAGAAGATTCAGAGGGAGAGGGTTGAGCAATAGGAGCAGACATACTTACCAGAGCTCCCAATAGTGGCCATAACCAAAAGGTTAGTAAGTAAAATTTAATGTTTTTATTTACCTGTACACATCTCAGGATATGGATTTAAAAAAAATCATGATCAGACTTAAGTTAATTCAGATAAAACATGATTTTAGCAGAGCCTCTTTTGATAGTTATTATCCAACACTCATGCATAATACCTTTTTCTCTACAGCATCTCTACTTACTTTTGGTAGGGCTGACACAGTGTGCATCTCATGGTATATTAAAAGAAGATATTCTTAAAGGACCTTCTTTCCTTTGATACATCCATGATGGCTGTGTTTTGGTTATACTTTCCCAACAAGTGTTTAAGAGCAAATGGGTCAAAAATTGACCTTGTCCTATCTACTATTAAGGTCACCTGAGATTCCTCGAAGGTTCCTCTTGGGAACATGTGAAAAGCCTTTTGGCTTCTTTATCTTCTTGACTGGTTGTGCTGTCTACCAGGAAGGATCAGGGTCTTGCTGACCACACCTGGCTTCTCTTGGAAGTATCAGGGACAATTTTCTCTTCAATAATTCTCCTCTTTGCCTAATGTATACTGATTGGCTTTTGAATGACCAGGATCCTCATCATTGCCCTGATCAGGACATCAGTTGATTCACCAGATTTTACAGCTTTTTAGAAGGGTTCTGTCATTCCCTAGATCCTGGGTGACTTTAGAATGCAAGGTCCTAAATATAGGCAGCCCTTTCCTTACTCCTTTTACTTCCATGGCTTTGGTCTCCAAGTTTTGGTTTAAAATATTGAGCAGGTCACCTTCACAACTCTTGGGGTGGAAGTAATAGTTTTAGCTTTAATGCCCATAATTTTTACAGTTACCCCTTTTCATTAGTTGGGGTCAGTATTAGTACTGAAGATCAGCATTATAGTCTATGTATCCTATAAGTGAGTGTTTGTTATCTCAGATTAACCCAGGTTGTTTTGTTAGTATTAGTACTTCTACAAACAAAAGGCAATGGTAATGATATTGTACAAGGCAAGTACAAAACAAAATTTTTACAAGTAAAGCAAATCCAGTTTGTATAATAATTTTGAAAATCAGATGGAATACATAAACCATAAGTTAAATTTGACTTGTTTGAAGATTGTTGTTATTATTATTTTAGGTTATTCACAAACATGGAATATGGTTGTTCATTTGGAGGCAAGACTCTTGCGGCAATAGTTTCTTTTGGAGCTTTGCTGTCACTGTCAGGATCTGGAGCCTGTCGAGCCAGTGGTCTCATTCATTCAGTGTCCAATCTTTTAATCAGAGTAGCATGGTTAGGAAAGCCATGTATTTGGACATCTTTAGCTATTTTTTCTCTTAAAGGTGATGGTCATAATGTTATTAGGATCACAGAAATATAAACCTGGAAAATTACTAATAATTTTAGTTGGAGGACACCTGTTTTGTAGTGTGTTTTCTTAAGCTTTTGCATTTTTAATAGGCACCAATATATATGCAGTAGATGTTTCAATAAGTAGAAGGAATACATTCTAAAATAATGGTGCAGTATAGTACAGTAAATACATAAACAAGTAACAGAGTCCTTTATTATCATTATCAAGCATTATGTACTAGATATAACATAATTTTCTATGCTTTTATAAGACTGGCAGGACACTAGGTTTGCTTCCTCCATTACCAGCACAGACATGAGTAATGTGCTGCACTGTGATGTGGCTATAATGTCACTTGGCAAGAGGACTTTTTTATTTCCATTGTGAGACTGCCATTCTGCCACGCAACCAGCACGCTAGCTTCATACTAGAGGTTCTAAGCATAGAAGTTAACTAGTGAGATCAAAATAAACACACATAAACTCAATTTACCTTTTTCTTTGACCAGGTCTGAGACGCCCCCCCCCCCCGCCCGGCTCCTGCCTCGAGCCACCTGGTGGAGCAGCGAGGTTTACACAAGAGACTAGCAGGAGAGAGAGGCAGGGCACGCCAGAGAGTGGCCTTTTATTGGGGAACAAGAAATTCAGGGGAAAATTCCATCCAATGAAGGTCGAGGGGGACAGCATTCCAAGGTCAGGGTCAGTGATTGGTCTCAGGGTCAATGGTCAGTCACACCCCCACAGGGATGGGCTCTTGCACCTAAAAAGGGTGGGGATTAGTTCTGACACAGCTTGGCCAGAACACCTCACACCCAGTCAGGGAGATGCCCAATCACATTCGAGAACAGCTTCCCACAGCCATCATATATGCCATCCAGCGTTGATCAAAGCATCTTGTGTTGCATGCTTGTGTATACATGAGAATTTATTTCTCTTTTTTAAATTTATCATTTCAGGATTCATAGTTCTCCATGTTATTATTTCTAAAATATCACTAATAGTTTCACTCTGTTGCATTAAGTGAATAAATCATAATTTTGAAAATAATTCCTTTCTTGCTGAATGTTTGGAATTATTTCTTCACTTAACAACTATCAACTGTAAATATTGTACTGGACAAAGTAGGCAAACTCTCCTGGGGCTTAAATTCTAGGGGTTCTGAGAGGGACTGATAATAAACAAATGTCAGGTGATAAAAAATGCCATGAAAACAGGAAAAAGAATTTAGAGGACAATATGGTTGCTGTTTTGCATAGAAGGATTAACAGAAATAAAGTCACAATGAATAGCTTGGCTCATAATTGCTTTTTATTTTTTCAAATAATTTTGTCAACATAGTTCCCCACAGAAAAAAACTACAGCCAAGAAATGTGAATTTTTTGTATTCTTAATATGTATTGGTAATTGCATTCCAAAGGGTTATAGCTACTGTATTACCTACCACCTTTAAGGTAAGATTGTTGAGTATTTGTGCTACTTTATAAGCTTTGTTTATTTGAATGAATATTTTTCTTTTTTGTTCTAATAATCATACATAACAGTAGAACGCATTTGACACATCATACATAATCGAGTCTAACTTCTCATTCTTCTGGGTGTACATAATGTAGAATTACAGCAATAATTTAATCATATGTACATACAGGGTACTAATGTCTGATTCATTCTACTACCTTTCCTACCCCCATACACCTTCCCTTCACTTCACTTCCATCTGTATAATCCAAAGTGACTCTATTCTTCCCTAGACCCCTCACCACCTTATTGCAAATCAGCATCCACATATCAAAGAAAACATTTGGTCTTTGATTCTTTGGAATAGGTTTATTTCACATAGCATGATATTCTCCAGCTCCATCCATTTACCAGCAAATGCCATGATTTCATTATTCGTTAAGGCTGAATAATATTCCATTGTGTATATATATCACATTTTCTTTGTCCATTTATCTGTTGAAGGGCACTTACATTATTTCCATAGCTTAGCTATTGTGAATTGAGATACTATAAAAATTGATGTGGCTTAGTGCCACCACCAACCAGCGTGGGCAGTTGAACTAAGGTTGCTCATGTGAATTTGTGGTGACACAAATAAAACACAGACACAATTTACCTTTACACAATATTTAGTATGGCTTTCCCCAACTCTCAGGCTCCCCAAAAGGGAGAGCAAGAGAAAGTCATAAGAGGATAACAAGAGAGAGACAGGGAGCACGTTCAGAAGTCAGCTTTTATTGGGGGGTGGGGTGGTTAGGAAGACACTGTTCTTAGGATTTATCCATAAAAGAGCAGAAGGGGTAGGATTACAAGGGAGCAGATGAGTGTAACTCAACCTCATGGTACGCCTACACCTGAAGACTGGCCTTGCTATCTGAGCTGGGTCAACGCCCAAACCACCATGAATGTGGTGATTGGTCAGAGCCTCCTGCTTCAGGACTGGAAGGCGTGGTCATTCAGAGTGTCTCCCCACAGTTTATTCATTATACTATGCTGATTTTAAGTCCTTTGGGTATAAACTGAGGAGTGGGATAGCTGTTTCAAATGGTGGTTCCATTTCAAGTTTTCTTAGGAATCTCCATATTGCACCAATTTGCAGCCTCAACAACAGTGTATGAGTGCACCTTTTCCCCTACATCCTCACCAACATTTACTGTTCCTTGTATTCACAAAAATTGTCTTTCAGAATGGAGTAAGATGAAACCTCAGTGTGGTTTTAATTTGCATTCCTCTGCTAGAGATGTTGAACATTTTTTCATATATTTGTTGAATGATCATATTTCTTCTCCTGTGAAATGCCTGTTCAGTTCCTTTTTCCATTTATTAAATGGGATTTTTTGTTTGTTTTATTTTTTTTAGGGTAAAGTGTTTTCAATTCCTTGTGGATCCTGGAGATTAATGCTTTATCTGAGGTACATGTGGCAATGATTTCTCCCCTTCTGCAAATGCTCTCTTTCCATTCTTGATTGTTTCCTTTGCTATGAAGAAGCTATTTAGTGTGATTTCATCCCATTTCTTGATTCTATATTTCACTTCCTGTGCTTTAGGATTCTTGTTAAGGAATTCAGTTCCTAAGCCAACATGATTGAGATTTGGGCCTACATTTTCTTCTATTAGGAACAGGGTCTCTGGTCTAATACCAAGGCCCTTTATCCACTTAGAGTTGAGTTTTGTGCAGGGTAAGAGAAAAGCATCTAATTTTATTTTGCTACACATGGAGTTCCAGTTTTTTCAGCACCATTTGTTGTCATTACAATGTGTTTTTGTTTCTTTGTCTAGTATTCATGGGGGTTTGTCTCTGTGTCTTCTATTCTGTACCATTGATCTGTGTGTCTGTTTTGGTGCCAGTACCATCCAATTTTTGTTACTATGTAGTATAATTTATGGTCTAGTAGTGATGCCTCCTGCTTCACTTTTCTTGCTAAGGATTGCTTTGGCTATTCTGGGTCTCTTATTTTTCCTAATGAACTTCATGATTGCTTTTTCCAGTTCTATGAAGAGTGTCACTGGCATTTTAATAGGAATTGCATTCAATCTGTATAAAACTTTTGGTAGTATGACCAATGTTAATTCACCTATCCAAGACCGTGGAAGATCTTTTCATCTTCTAAAGTCTTCTTCAATTTTATTGTTTAGAGTTCTGTAGTTTATATTGTAGAGGTCTTTTACCTCTTTTGTTAGATTGATTCTCAATTTTTTTGAGGCTACTGTAAATGGGATAGTTTTCCTAATTTCTCTTTCAGTGGATTCATCATTGATGTTTAGAAATGCATTTGATTTATGAGTGTTGATTTTATGTCCTGCAATATTTCTGAATTCATTTATTAGTTCTAGAAGTTTTTGATAGAATTTTTTGGATCTTCTAATTATATAACCTTGTCCTTGGCAAACAGTGATTGAGTCCTTTTTTTCCTATTTGTATGCCTTTATATTTTTTTTGGCTTTTTTCAAGATTATAATGGTTTTTTAATTGGTTGTTCAAAACATTACATAACTCATGACATATCATCTTTCATACATTTGATTCAAGTGGGTTATGAACTCCCATTTTTACCCCAAATACAAGTTGCAGAATCACATAAGTTACACATCCACATTTTTCTTCAGATCGTATACATCTTTCACCTTTAATTTTTTTCTCCTGTTTAATTTCTCTGGCTAGAGATCTAAGGACAATGTTGAATAAAATGGTTAAAGAGGGCATCCTTGTCTTGTTTCAGTTATTAGAGGGAATAATTTCAGTTTTTCTCCATTTATAATGATGTTGGCAAGGTGCTAAGCAACCCAGTGACACCCTGTCTCTAAATAAAATACAAAATGGG
The DNA here is from genome assembly GCF_964194105.1 of Spermophilus citellus. NCBI lineage: Eukaryota > Metazoa > Chordata > Mammalia > Rodentia > Sciuridae > Spermophilus > Spermophilus citellus. Next base: position 32,776,952 of record NC_138197.1, on the reverse strand, counting down.
GCTAGAGATATGACTCAGTGGCCCCTATTACCAGGGGGAGTGGAGGAAAAGCAAAAGTCATTCGGTATTATTCCATCATGGTTTATTTCATTCTTGAAATTGAGAATGGTTTGTTTAATATATATATACATACTTCTTTGGAACAAAATATTTGTAATTTCTATGTCTTATTGATGTATAATTTTGTTAAGCAGATTGAAATATTCTTCTTTGTCCCTTATGATATGCTTAGTATTTAGGTCCAATTTAACTTATCTGAGGGTAGAAACCTCTGCTTGTCTACATGACCCAGGTGAGTGAGATGTTTTATTCCATCCTTTCACCTTCATAATGTATATGTCTTTGCCTATGAGGTGTGTCCATTGAAGACAGCATATTGCTAGATCTTGTTTATAATTCAATCTGTCCATCTATGTCTTCTGATTTATAAGTTTAGGCCATAAACATTCAAGGATATTATTGAGATATGATAGTATTCCTGGTCATTTTGGCTTATTTCTCATTTTTAATTTGACTTAGTTTATACTTTGATTGACTATTCATCTAATGTAGTTTCTCCCTTGGCTGATTTTCACTTTCTTTCATTTCATCTTTATGGAATATTTTGTTGAGAATGTTGTATAGTGCATCCTTTCTAGTTGTGAATTCATTTAACTTTTGTTTTTCATGGAAGGTTTTTGCTTCAATTTCAAATCTGAAGCTTAATTTTGCTCAATGTAGAATTCTTGCTTGGCATCCATCTTCTTTCAGAGCTTGTTATATATTATTCTAGGACCTCTAGGCTTGAGTATCTGGATTTAGAAATTAGTTGAGATCTAAATAGTTTTCCACCTATACATAATCTGATATTTTCTCTCACAGCCTTTAAAATTCTATCCCTATTCTTTATGTAAGGCATTTTCATTATAATGTGCCTTGGTGTGGTTCTGTTTTAATTTAGTACATTTGGGGTCCTATAAGTCTCTTGTATTTGGTTTTCCATTTCATTCTTCAGGTTTGAGAAGTTTTCTGATATTATTTCATTGCAAAGATTGTTTATTTCCCTTCTCAGCAGTTAAGTCTGGAGTTTGATTCCAGTTCTACCCTCAGGATGGTTGAGGTTGGTATGGTGGGAGGGTTAGTCCTGGAAGCAGAACTTCTGAAGGTAGGCTAGGTATGCTTTAGTCTCTTTGCTGCATGCCAATTCACTTGGAGATTTTATATCAGTGCACCTCTCGGGCCCAACAACTGCCAGTCCATGTTGGAAGACTGCACCTCAGGAATCTCCCTTGGGTTCCACTTGTGTGGTATAGGAGCCTGTTGTTAACCCCTTATGTCACCTGCAAACCCCCAAATTCCTGGTCTCTGATTTAGTCTCCCAACTCAATCTCTCCTGTCACCACCATTTTGAATTCCTGAGCAGGCACTTCTCTCAAGCCAGTCCTGAGGCCTGGGTGCCAGGACCTGTGTACCCTTTGCAGAGCTGTATGCTGGACTTGGCAGCTAAGAGGCATGTGGGGCCCAGCCACATCAGGGGCCCAGCTGTTCTGTCAGGTGAATCAAGACCAGGGAATGACACTTGTAGGCCAGCTGCAAAGCTAACAATGATGTCTGGGTTAGTCTGGGGTCTACGTCTGGGAAACTGGGGTATGTGGAGGGCCCTGTTAGGTGCTGGACTCTTCCCCTGGGCAAAATGCTCCCATTTTCTTACTTTCTCCAAAACTGTTAGGCTCAGACATGCCCACGTCAACCTAGAGGCAAACTCACAGATCTGAGTTTTAATTTCCATAGGTTCTGCCAAACTGTAATCTCAAAATGGCTTTTGGATTGAAGAACACTGATGAACTCTGGTGGAGAGTTTTTGTTTTTTAGTTTAGTTTTGTTTCTTTGATTATTGACTCATGTTCTTTGGGCTAGGGCAGATTGCCCCTTGAGACTTGGGATTTTTCACTCTAATCCTTGGGGAGACCTGGTTTCTGGGTAGCTAAACTAAGAATAATGATGCCTCACACTAATCCACTATCTTCCATCTCCTTAATTCAATTTCTTTCCTGAGTTTTAAGTAGGTTATTGTTTCCTTATTGTGAGACGACGCGTATTTCACAAGGGTACTTCATGCTCATCCACAATATCTTCCTCCTGAGGCTCCACAGACAGCTCACCACAAAAAGCAGCACAGGAAACCACATAAAGACCATTTGATGTCACAGAGTGCAAGTGGTGATTGACAACTGCTGGGGGAGAACAGCAAAGCCCTGAAACTTTCTTCTTTGAGAAGCAAAATTTCTGTGTCACTAAATGAAGAACTGCAAACCTTTACTTTAGTGAACAAACTCAGTGCTTCTGATGAAGAAGTGGAAACAAACAAGTCTGCCTCTTGCTTCATTTCTCTTGTTAAGAGGTGAAGTAAAAATTCTCAACCAAACAGGTGGTAAGAAAAACACCTTGGATCTGGGAACCAAAACTAATACTAACCAGAGGTCTGCTCAATCCTGAGGAAGTAGCGTAAAGCAGCTATCAAAGATCAACCACAGGTACATTTCAGTTTGCTTCTGTGGGGAGAAGCAACACAGATGCTGAGAAGATCCACACTGTAAAAGATATTTGCTCCCACAATGAACTTAACACCAAGTAAGAAGAATGAGATCTGAGGGAAGTCTGCTAAGGCTATTATAAAATACCATAGAACAGGTGGTTTAACTACAGAACTTTTTCCCTCACAGTTCTTAACCCAGAAAATCAGAGGAGAGGAATAAATCCTAACTAATTCTATTAGGCCAGCATTACTCTAATACCAAAACCTGAAAAAGACATTTCAGGAAAGCAATACTACAGACTAAATTTCTCATGATTATAGATGCAAAATTTTCAATTAAATATTAGTAAATGGAGTGCAACAATGTTTTAAAAGAACATGACCAAGTGGGAGTTGTCCCAGGTTTAGAAGGCTAGGTCAACATTTTAAAAAATCAAAGTACTCCATCAGTTCAAAGAAACAGACAATGAAAAAAAACCCATGATAATGTCACTATATGCCAACAAGATATTTGTCAGAATCGGATATATTTTCTCTTTTTTTTTTCTTTTTTAGTACTGGAGATTGAACTTAGGGGCACTCAACCACTGAGCCCCATCCTTATACTTATGTATGTATGTATGTATGTATGTATGTATGTTTTTATTTATTTATTTATTTTAGAGACAGGGTCACACTGAGTTGTTTATCACCTTCCATTACTAAGACTGGCTTTGAACTTGGCATCCTCCTGCCTCACCCCCGAACACACAGGGATTACAGGTGTGCACCACCATTTCCACTTGATATTCATTCTGAATAACAACTCTCAGCCCACAAATATAGAGTGGTGAGTTCTTCAACTTGATAAAGAAGTTCTACAAAAGAAACCTAGAGCAAAATTATACTTACTGGTAAAAATCTCAAAGATTTCTGACTAAGATAAAGAAAAGACAAGGAATTCCCCTTTCATCATGCATATTAAAGCATCCTGGAAGTCTTTTGTAATGCAATAAGATAAGAAAAGAGAAATAAAAGTATACAGATATGGAAGAAAAATAATTCAAACTTGCTTCAGTTGTAGATGTAATGATTATCTGTGTAGAAAAAAATATCAACAGAATCAACAACAGAAAGTCTAATTTCCGGAACTAAACAAGGACTGCAGAAAGGTTGCATGATGTAATGCTATTACATTAAAGCCAGTCACTTTCCTATTTACCAGGAAAGAACATGAGGAATTGGAAATTAAAAACACCTTACCATTTACATAAGCACCCACAGAACAAAGACCTAGATATAGATCTAATCTATAGTAGACGTATAAAATGAAAATTATACAAATTTAATTAATAATAACAAAGAACTAAATAATCAATACTCCATATTCTTCAATAAGAAATCTCAAAAATATTAAATAAATTTTTTTAATTTCTTGTGAGTTTTAAATAGAGGGTCATTTTTATTAGCATGACAAATTTTTGAATCTGAATTCAATTCATCTTACCAGAATGGTGAATCATCCCTTTTTCCAGTGCAATGTACAAGATATTTTGAGAGTGAGAGAGACCACATTCACATAAATTGAATTAAACTATACTGTTATAGGGTTCTATTTTTTTTATTGGTTGTTCAAAACATTGCATAACTCATGACATATCATCTTCCATACGTTTGATTCAAGTGGTTATGAACTCCCATTTTTTTACCCCAAATACAAGTTGCAGAATGACATCAGTTACACATCCACATTTTTACATAATACCATATTAATGACTGTTGTATTCTGCTACCTTTCCTATCCCCTACTATCCCCCCTCCCCTTCCCTCTCATTTTCCCTCTCTACCCCATCTGCTGTTGTTTAATTCTCTCCCTTGTTTTTTTCCCCTTTCCCCTCACAAACTCTTATATGTAGTTTTGTGTAACAGTGAGGGTCTCCTTCCATTTCCATACAGTTTCCCTTCTCTCTCCCTTTCTCCCACCCCACTCGTCTCTGTTTAATGTTAATCTTTTCCTCATGTTCTGATCTTAGTTGCTCTCTTTATATCAAAGAAGACACTTGGCATTTGTTTTTTTAAGGATTGGCTAGCTTCACTTAGCATTATCTGCTCTAATGCCATCAATTTCCCTGCAAAATCCATGATTTTGTCGTTTTTCAGTGCGCGTAATACTCCATTGTGTATAAATGCCACAGTTTTTAATCCATTCATCTATTGAAGGGCATCTAGGTTGATTCCACAGTCTAGCTATTGTGAATTGTGCTGCTATGATCATTGATGTGGCAGTATCCCTATAGTATGCTCTTTTAAGGTCCTCAGGGAATAGACCGAGAAGGGCGATAGCTGGGTCAAATGGTGGTTCCATTCCCAGCTTTCCTAGGAATCTCCATACTGCTTTACATATTGGCCACACCAATTTGCAGTCCCACCAGCATTATTAGTTTTTGCTGTTAATCTTTAATTGTGCCTAATTTATAAATTAAATATAATCATAAGCGTGAACATATAGGGAAATATAACACATGAAGAGTTTGGTACAATCCAGTTTGGCATCACTGAGGCCCTTGGAAAGTGGTCCCATGGAAAAAGGGGCACTGTTGTGTCTTCTCAAATAATAGGGTTAAGTGAGAAGTTGATATCATAAACCACAATTAGATAATTCACAAATTTGTCAAAATTGACCAACATACTTGATGAATGAATGAAAGAAAAAATCAGGATGGAAATTACAAAATATTCAGAGATGAAAGAAAATGAAAACACAATATGCCACATTGATGGAATCATGAGAGCAGTACTAAGGGGAAAATTTACAACTATTAAATGAAATTTTTTTAAAAAAATCTTGAATCAGCAACCTAATATTACAACATGAGGCCCTAGAAATAGAACAAACTAAATCAAAATCTAACAAATAGATGGAAGAAGTGATGAGAGCAAAAATAAGTAGAGAATAGAAAAGCAAGATAATACTAATGAAACCAAAACTTAGGACTTTGAAAAGATCAACAAAACTGACCTGCCTTTAGCAACATAAAGTAAAGAGAGAGAGAGAGAGAGAGAGAGAGAGAGAGAGAGAGAGAGAGAGAGAGAGAGAAGACATTGATTACTAGATGCTTAATTGAAAATGGGGCGCTCTTGCCAATTCTATACAAATGTAGTGTGAAAGTACTGTAAACAATTGTTAACCAAAAAAAAATGGATAACCTAGGTAAAATGGATAAATTCCCCAAAACACAAAAGCTACCAAAGGGAAATATGTTGGAATAATTTCTCCAATTTCTTTTACAGTTTTTTGTTTTCTTATATAATAGTACTTCTTCCTTGCTAGCTTGAAGAAACAGAATCATATAAAAATCTAGACATATGTTTCACTAAAGGTTAACCTTTGAAAAATATTTTAATTCCCTGATACTTATTGTTGAATTAAACTCACTAAATCTGCTTATTTTAAAAGCAGCATCATATATATTTTATAAAATTATGAACTTATTTAATTGATAATATACTTCTACCTCAGTTAGGAATGACTTTCTAGCCATACATATAATCCTAAATTCAAAGTTATTGTTTTTTAAAATTGTATAAGTCTTTATTATCTTCTTATAAACATTTTTGCTGTTTAGAGTCAATCTGATACACACTTCCTGGCAGATCTCATTCCCTTTCACTTGGATGTTAATTTGGTACTTTTCAGATTCCTCTATAAATTGGCGAGGTATGATTGTTTTTAATTATGGCAATGTAATAGTGTTTTCAAATTGAGATTACATCTCTCTGTTTTTTTTTTCCTTCTGTGAAATTTAATCTGTTTGTTTTAAATTCTTTCTTTTTCACCAGGTTTATTTCCATTCTTCTGGGATTTCATATAAGTAGATGTGTATCTCAGTCCTTCAGCATTTCACTGATATTTTCTCTCTTCTTTTCTCTTGCCTTCTTGGTAAAATTTATTCCAAGTCAAATATTTTTTTAATTTTTGTTTTTATGAGTCATAGACACAACAATTAGATTGCTACCAGAGTTTTGTGGTTATAGAACAAGAAATAAATGGGGAAATGCAAGATCACAAGATTCACTATTTTGTCAGAAAGAGAGATACATAGCATAGAACACAAATTGTTCCATTTAAGAAAAAATATTTAGAGAACATAATACAAGTACTCAAAATTTTTGATCCAAACTAAATGAAATATCAATTAATAAATCAAATTCATATGTCTACAATTAAATGCCCCTTTATTCCTGTGATTGGTCAATCTTCTAAAGCTGCTACTTTAAAAGATTCTAAACATACTCCAGATCTTTCAGAGTTATACAAAATATACAAACCACACCACAATTCTCTGCCAAGTGGTGATCATCAAGGCTTCTTGTATTGCTGTTAATAAGATATGACTAAAAGTTCAGGATGTGTTTCTGTTTGTCATTACAACCATTTAAGTTTGTCACCACAGTGGTATATAACAGGAAGGAAAATTTTGTCCTAACAAGAAAAAACATAAGTCGATTTCACACTCAGGAAATGGGGGTGGGTTACAGGTAAGTAAGAGTTAACACTATGTGTGCTGTACTGTGGGGGGTCACTCACTGCCCAATCATTATGACTGGATTCATATTTCTAACAGTAAGCCTGCTGTGTACAATGTTTTTTCATTAATAAAGTCTTTTACAAGCACTGTGACCAGAAGTAGATAAAATTCTTCTACTCTGACTTTAATGAAGGAATAATATTTTACTGGCTTACTCTCCTGTTAAATCTCTATATCCAAGCCTAGAAGGGTCAATTCAAGAGGACTTGTTGGAGCCAATTCAAACCTTGTAAAACAAAGAAACCAAGCAAGGTTGGGAGACATAGAGGGAAATCTATATAAAGTTATGAACATAATTAGGGTGAAATGTGAAGAAAGATGAAGATAAATCCTCTCAGAAGAAGGAATATGGAGGAACAGAAGTTGTAAGTTAAAATTAGGTCCATGTGCTTATAGTTACATTGCACTTTCCTTTTAAGAGTAAATATTTATCAATGTCCACTACATAAAATAAACTTCCAAGAATAATGTTTTGAAGAAAGAAAAAACTCAAAATGTTCACATATTAAGTAAAATTCGGGCAGAAAGAAAATAGGAAGCATAGGGAGAAAAATAGAATTAGAGTCTGAGAATTCAGCCAGAAAACACTTACAGGCTGTGTTAGATGCACAGCAGCTGGGGCACACCTAGGAGCCATTAGAAATACTCCAGAGTGTACAGAGAGCAATGCTTCAACTACTTTATGTCTTGTGGAAATGATGAGATGATTTGGACTTGTTATCTGCAGATGTTAAGTTTATGCTCAGCAGACTTGTGAACTCCAATGATTTTTCACAGGAAGCTCAAAGTTTAAGCAAGTCTGACCCTACTCTCTACAGTGTGTCTTCCTTCTGATACTACCACAGCAGGTCAGAAATAAACAGCCTCATTCTCCTTATCTTCCACTGATAAACACATATTGGGATGAAATTGCGTTTAGATAAAAGTAAGCACTTTTAGTACTTAAGAGGTGATCAATTGAATTTCTTGTACCCACAGCTTGAACCTAGAGGATTACTTCATTTCTTCAAAGTATATAATTCAAATAAGAATACAGAATAATTTAGAAACAGTATAACTTCTTACACTAGAATTAGTTTTCAAAAAATCTTGCATCACTATCTTCCAGGATATTGGCAAGAATATCCATATTCATCATGGTTACATGATAAATGAGGGAACCAGAATAGTCCAGACCCCAACAGAACCTCATTATCCCCAGTCCTAATTCACTTCTAGCACTATTTTTTTGTGTGTGTGCCAAGGATTGATCCTCGGGTGCTTAATCACTGAACAATATCCCCTGTCTTATATATTTATTTATTTACTTACTTACTTATTACTTATTTATATCTTGAGACAATGTCTTGCTAAGTTGCTCAGGGCCTCACTTGATTGCTAATGCTGGCTATGAACTTGTAATTCTCCTGCCTTAACCTCTGGGATTACAGGCATGCACCACCACACCTGGCTCTAACGGTATTTTCACCCACCAAGAGACAGAGTTTATGACCTTTTCCCATAGAGGAAATGACAAGAAGAAATAAAAAAAATATTTCTCCATATAAAATCTATGTGTGTCATGAGGTCAATTGAATTTGTTTATATCATAAAATCACTGTAGGTCTAGTGATGTAGCTCAGGGTTAGAGTCCTTGCCTACAATGGGTGAGGTTTCATTCCCAGAAAAACAAAAACAAAATATGGTTTTATTATTCATTAACACAGATGAGGTGCCAAACACTTTAGTTAAACTTGAAAAGACAAGTATCTGTCTTAGGAATGAATTGGGGTCTCCAGAGTCAATGTTTCAATGTTAAAAGTTTTAAAATCTTCTGATTCCAAATGACTTCAGCAGCTTTTATTCCAATGAAGTCTCTGATGTTTTTTTATTTCTATTATTTTGAGATTAATGATTTTCACTTATTACTGTCACAACTGCATCTTTTTCCATAAAACCAAATTCCAGTCATTGTGGAAGGACACAAAATGACATGAAAAAAATGTAATTAACACAAATATTTCTGGACTATCCAAGCATTTTAAAAGTGAAGTCATCTTTGGGGAGAGAAACATTAGCTTCAGAGCTGGACCCAGTGTCCTTCTCAGTCTGAACACAAGTCACTTACCTAGGGTTTCACTCTGGAAAAAAATATATACCTGTGGACTAAAATGGCCAGGTTAGAATTTTGTAAAAGCAATTTGTTTAACAACACTAGTTGTTCACAAACATTTCTCAATTACACAAAACCAGTCAGAATGGTCAAAATATGAATGACATCTTAAAATGGGACAAAGTCTGAATTCTTCTATCTGACTAGAAATGTGATTGTTTCTGTACCTATAGTTTGGACCAAAATTTAACTTGTTCCAATAATAACATGCTGATGCTGAGTTGTTGTTGTTGTTGTTGTTTTGTTTTTGAGAACTGGGGATTGAACTCAGGGACACTCAACCACTGAGTCACATCCCCAGCCCTATTTTGTATTTTATTTAGAGATAGTGTCTCACTGAGTTGATTAGCACCTCACTTTTACTGATGGTGGTTTGAAGCTCATGATCCTCCTGCCTCTGGCTCCAGAGCCACTGGGATTACAGGCATGCACTAGCACACCCAGCCAAACATGCTGATTATTTGTGTAACATCCCAGATTCCTTGAACTCAGTATCTTTATTTCTAGGCTCCTATTCAATAAAAAATCTTTATTTTATTTATTTATTGTTTTATGTGGTGCTCAGTATCTAACCCAGTGCCTCACACATGACAGGCAAGTACTCCACTACTGAGCCACAGTCTAATTCTTTATTCACAACTTTCTTTTCTCTCAGATATTTTTCCTTCAACCCATGTAAAAAAAAAAAAAAAAACAACCAGAAGTAGCAAATTTAGAGTCAAGTTAAAGTTAAGAGCTAGAGACAAAGCAGAGCCCTCTAAAGGCATCAGAATCATGGGCAAGGTAAAAGCACAAAATAGAGAGGAACCCAAATAGAAATAATATCAAGCAACACTAAACACCTAACAAACAAAAACTGTTGACCTCAGTTCATTATCCTGAAACTTTCTCTCAAAGGAATCATTGGCAAACAAGAGAACACTGTAAAGTGTGATTTCTCAGTCTCTATAACTAAACACATGAAATCAGAGACAGGAAATGTGAATATCCCATTTTTCCTAGAAAAACTCTTAAGAAATTGATGGCAGGAAGGTACTTCTCTGTTACCATCTATACCATGAAGACAGTTAAGTAACAGATCCTCACTTCCCAAATGCCCACAGAGTTAATCCCAGCCCTTACTGAAAGTCCTCAAATGGGTGCAGCTGCCATGATTTTTCTCCTCCCAAAGGACTAGACCACTGTCATACAGGCTGTGGTTTATTGAGCCAATCATCTCTGAAATGCCAGAGACACCTTCATGGTCATGTGGCCTATAGAATTGCACAGTGCTCAGGATCAGAAGGGCCTCATGGTTTGTTGAATGTTCCAGACCCATTTTGAACATATGAATGATTTTTAAATTGATTTTGATATTTTTAAATTGATTCAAATTATTTTAAATTTTAAAATTCAAAATAAATGTGAATTAATACATAAAAACTAAAAGATTAATTAAAAATAAACAAGTCTAAGTCTCACACACACACCAAGAGAACATAATTCAAAATCTGAATTAAACTGGGCTTTCAGGTAAGTTAAATTACACTAACAAATAAAAAAATAGTATTTGGTTTTCAACAGGTTCTTGAAACTGTAAAACCTAAGGTTAGAACTCAGGTTCTTTCAGGCTTATGAGTCCTCCTGAACTCGAGATTAAATTGAAGTTTTCTGAAGGGCTATAACCCCAAAAGGGAGTAACCTAGAAGTAAGCTTAGCCCTAATAAAATTACCATCCAAAAAAATTCTTTCTGATTGATTCTGCCTTATGAAATAAAAGGAGAACTTTTGGATAAAGATTATGTCAAGTCAGAACAAAATTTTTAACTTAAAAAAATCTAGCATTCAATCAATTTTTAGGCATGATAAGAAACAGGAAGAAAGAGGGAGAAAACATACAACATAAACAGGTTTAAAGATGATAAAAGTCTGTCATAAACAGGCTAAAACTTTCAAATAACAATTTTTGAAATACCCATTCCTGTTGCGAATAGAGAAAACTACAAAGAATATTTCTCCTACAACATTGAGAAAAAGATAGAGGAACTAAAAAGGCATACCTTTTTCTTCCTTTAACTTAATTTTTTATTGAAGTCATGTGTTATTCAAGTAATCTAGATCCCAAGTAGAAAGTCCACTCAAAAAAAAAAAAAATAGGACATAACATATAATTTGAAAGAGTTGCTAGCCATAAAGTATAGACTTCCTTGCCAAGTTTTGAATTGTTGAGGTCAGAGACACAGGGTACTTCACATTCAAGTCTCAAGTATCTTCCTCCTGGGCTTCCATCAAAAAGATTGGGAGCAGCACAAGACATCAGTCTCACAGAGTTGATCAGCAACTGCTGATGGAGGAAAAGCAAAGTTTTGTCTTCTCTAAAACTTTCTCTTATAAGAAGCAAAAGTCTTAAGTCACCAGATAAGGGGAAGCAACCTTTTCACTTTAGGGTATAGCAAAAAGTTCAGTGCTTCTAAGAAAGGAGTAGAAGAAAAATAAGTGCTTCTTCTTTCCGAGGTACAAAGATCCATTCTCTTCTAAAGGGTAAAGCATAAACTCTACCTCTGAAGTAAGGGCAGGGAACTGTCTTGGCTATGAACCAACACTACTAACACCAAACAGAAGGCTCTTGAAAATGGAGGACATGGCACAAAACCACCACCAAACATCAACTACAGGCACATTTCAGAGTTCAACTGTTGTGGGGAGGAGCACAGAAGCTGAGAAGATCCACATCATTAGTTCAAACACAAAGGTATTTGCTCCCAGTAGGAAAAAACCTTAATCCTTTTAGGCTACTACTAAATAGAGCAGCTCAACAGCAATGTGAGCACTTATTTCTCAAAGTTCTTATTCAAAGAATAAAAGCTAAGGGAATATTTACTAATTCATTCTATAAGGCCAGCACTATGCTAACACCAGACAAAGGTATTACAGGAAAAGAAAATGACATTCCAACATCCCTCATGAATGTAGAAGCAAAATTCTTAACAAAATATTAGTAAATAGAGTCCAGTGAAGTATTAAAAGAATTATATACAATGAGTGAGTAGGATTTATTCTACTTGTACAAGGCTGATTCAACATTCAAAGCTCAAATAATATAATTCATCACATCAACAAGACAGAAAAAAAATCACATAATCATATCAATATATGCAGAAAGACTTTTGAAAAATTCAACACTTGCTACAAACCCTCAGCAAATCAGGGATGTAGTGGAAAATTCCTCTCTTGATAAAGAAGTTCTAAAATAAAACCTACAGGTAATGGTAGGAAAATCAAAGATGCCCACTAAGATAAGAAACACACAAGGATGAAGGATATTCCCTCTCACCATGCCTTTTAAACACCATTGAGAAGTCCTTAGTAATGTCATAAGACAAGAAAAGGAATACAGATTTGGAAGAAAAAATAAATAAAGGAAAAAATGAGGGGAAGGAAAAAAATAAAAAATCTTTGTTTACAGATGCAATGATTATCTGTAAAAAAAGAATCAAAAAAATCAACAACAAAAGCAATAATCCTGGAAATAAAACATGAATACAGCAAGGTTGCAGGATGTAAAGTTACTGCACTAAAGTCAATCACTCAAGTATACCAGAAAAGAATAAGTTGCTTTGGAAATTAAAAACACATTAGCATATATGTAAGCACCTCAAAAATTAAGCACTTAGGTATAAATTTACCAAGACGTGTAAGAATTTAAAAAGGAAAACTATAACAAGGAAAGATAGCAAAGAACTGGATAAAGAAATACTCTATAAACCTTGTATTTTCTTTATTATTACATTATTTTCAATTCAATTAAAATTAGCTTGTATTGTCTATATAAAATAAGGCAAAAAAGACACACTCTATGTTCATGAGTAAGATGACTCAAAAACATTAACTGAAAAATTAAAATAAAACTATTTGCAATTTTTTAAAACATGAGTCTATCTGAGAAGCATAATGACATTTTGAAGCATTCCTGTTTATCCCAACAAGATGGGAATTATCCCTTCACCGAGCATACAGTATAATAAGGTATTCTGACAGTGAGAGAGACCAATTTCAGGTAACTATTACATTATATTTTTATAATTGTTTGGTTTGATTATTCATTGTCACAGTTAATCTTTTACTGTGACTAATTCATAGATTAGACTTAATCAGAGGCAGGTGCATATAGGTGAATATGTGGAATATTTTGGGCTTGGTTTTATCCACAGTTTTCAAGCATCCACTGAGGGTCTTAAAAAGCTGTCCCTGTGGACAAGAGGAGACTATTATATCTTCTTCATCCACAATGGGATAAAGTTAGAAATCAATAATAGAAGCACAACTGAAAAAAATCACAAACTTGTGAAATTAAACAACACTCTTAAACCACCAATGGGCCAAAAATAAATCAGAGAGAAATGAGAAAATACTTCTGAGATGAATAAAAATGAAAACAGCATGATGAAACTTATAGCATTTAGTGAGAGCAGGGATAAGAAGGAAATTACAGCTATAAATATATACATGAAAAAAAAAGTTCTTACTCGAATCAGCAACCTATCTTTGCAACTGAAATAGAAGGCCAGAGAACCTAGAAATAGAAGAAAAAAAAACGCAATCAAATAAACCACAAGAATAGAAATAATGAAGATTAGATCTAAGATAAGCAAAATAGAAGCCAGAAAAAAAAAGAGAGAAAATTATCACCTTATCTTTGAAAAGACCAACAAGATTGACAAACCTTTAGCAGGGTGCCCTGGTGCACACCTGTAATCCCAGCCTCTAGGGAGGCTGAGGCAAGAGGACTACAAGTTCAAGACCAGCCTCAGCAACTTATCGAGGCCCTAAACAACATAGTGAGACACTGTCTCAAAGTTTTAAAAAAACAGGGCTTGGGAAGTCTAAGGATGTAGCTCAGTGATAAAGAGCCCCTGTGTTAAAATCCCCAGTGCCAAAAACAATTCAAAAGATTGATAAATTTTTAACTAAAGAAATTAGAGGAAGAGAAGACACAAATTACTTAAATTAGAAATAAAAATAGAGACATTGTTGCAATTCTATGGAATTTTTTAAATGTTATGAGAGTACTATGAACATTGTACACCAAAAAAATTGGATAATCTAGGTGAAATGTATAAATTGATAGAAACACAAAAATTGCCAAGACTAAACAAGATGGACATTTTTTCCACTATTTTTGTTTGTTTGTTTTTCTTTTTGTGTAGAAGAGAAATTCTTCTATGGTAGTTTGATAAAATTCAACAAAAAACAATCTAGTACTGTGTCTAAGATTTATCTTTGAAAAACATTGCAATTTCCTTATACTTTTTAAATTGCTTTTATTTTTTAAATACATGACAGCGGAATGCATCACAATTCTTTTTACACATATAGAACACAATTTTTCATATATCTATATATAAAGTATGTCCACACTAATTCATGTTTTCATACATGTGCTTTGTATAATTATGTCCATCACATTCCACCATCATTGCTAACCCCCTGCCCCCTCCCTTCCCCTCCCACCCCTCTGCCCTATCTAGTATTTGCCTATTTCTCCCATGCTCCCTCTCTACCTACCCCACTATGAGTCAGTCATCTTATATCAGAGAAAACATTCACCATTTGTTTTTCTGGGATTGGCTAACTTCACTTAGCATTATCATCTCCAACTGCATCCATTTACCTGCAAATGCATGATTTTATTCTCTTTTATTGCTGAGTAAAATTCGATTGTATATATATGCTTCATTTCTTTAATCCATTCATCTACTGAAGGGCAATTAGGTTGGTTCCACAGTTTAGCTATTGTGAATTTTGCTGCTATAAACATTGATGTGGCTGTGTCCCTATAGTATGCTGCTTTTAAGTCCTTTGGGTATGGACTGAGGAGAGGGACAGCTGGGTCAAATGGTGGTTCCATTCCAAGTTTTCCAAGGAAGGTCCATACCACTTCCCATATTGGCTGCACCAATTTGCAGTCCCATCTGCATTGTATGAGTGTGCCTTTTTCCCCACATCCTCACCAACACTTATTGTTGCTTGAAAATAAAAACTACTCTAAGATACCATCTCACTCCAGCTACAATTTCCTTACACTTATTGGAATTGAATTTACTCTTTCTTTTTATGTTAGTAGCAGCATGATATATATATATATATATATATATATATATATATATATATATATATTTTATAAAGTTGTGGACTTATTTAACTGATAATGTATTTACACTCTCTTAAGAATGATATTTTTGCTGTAAATACAATTCTAATTTTAAAGTTTTTGGATTTTATTATTTTAAAACATTACCTTATTATTTGTTTAATAAGCAACACTGTTATTAAAAAGTTTAGAGTCAACTTGATTCTTGCATTCTAACAGATTATATGCCACTTTGGGGGAGTTTTACATGTTATACATGACAGTAGAATCCATTGTGACATAATTATACATGCATGTAATATATCTTATTCTAATTTGTCTACCTGTGATTATTATTATTTATCATACTTAAGTAGTAATGTACAAGTCAAAATAAGATTTTTTTTACTTGTCTGAAATTTTCAACTTATAGTTCTTCATTTTTTTTTTACTTTTCTCCAGGCTAAGATTTCATTCCTTCTAGGATTCCTGATAAATAGATGCTCTATGTCCTTTAGACTTTCAGAGATAAGTTCTGCCTCTATTCTTTCTTCTTATCTTCTTCGTATATTGACATTCCAATGCAAAAAAAAAATTCTTCAACTATATTCACCCTGTTTTTAATTCTTTAATTGTTTAACATTTTAATTTAGTAACATTTGCACTTCCTTGATATGTCATGGACACATACACTAGCTCTGATTATTTCCACAAAGGTCTGTGGCTATAACACAAGTGATAAAATTATTCGGGAAATGCATGATCAGAACTTCCCTACAATCCACACTGCCATTGCATCCCTGATGGAGTCCTCTTCTCAGATTAAAGTCCTTTTATCACCCATAAACCTTATTTACCAGTTTAATACAGGCTTCAATCTACTTAAGGACAAAATTACTCTAATGTGCTTAATTCTTTGGGTAGTACTCCCATTATCACTACTATTTCTCCAGAGTTGATTATGGAAGTGGGAAGCCCCTGTTAGTTCACTGATTTGGCAAAAAATATGGAGACATCGCCAATCAAACACATTATTTCATTTAAGAGAAAATATTTAGAGAATAGGATACAAATCATTGTCACCTTTTAGCCAAACTACATGAAAAGCTATCATTTAACACATCAAATTCAAATTTCTAAAACTAAATGCCCCTTTATCTCTACAATTGATCATTGGTGAGGCTAGTAGTTTAGGAAATTATGTAGATGCTGTTGATATTTCAGAACAATCTAAGATACACAAGTCATCCCACAATTTACAGCCAAGTAGAGATCAGCAAGTCCTCCTGCATTACTGGTAATCAGATATGACCAAAGGTGCAGGATGTTTTTCTGCTCATCTTTATACCCATTTGCAGTTATAAAAGGAAGGAAATTTTTGCTATATACATAGCAAAAATTACATATATAATCAGCAGTTATGTTTTCATTCAGGAAATTGAGGATGTGAGTAACAGTCATAAAAGTTAATGCTGTATGTATACTGTATTATAAGAGATCAGTCAGTGCCTGATTATTATAATTTGATTCATTTTCCTAACTGTAAGTCTGCTGTGTTGATAAGGTTCCTATTAGTCCCTACAAGCCAGACTGATCAGTTTGCCAAACTTCTGCCATGTTCCTATTTAGGCAGTCCCTCTTGGACTAAATCATGGGTGTGGACTAGACTCCAAATACACAGATTGCACAAATCCTATTTTGTGGGGTCACCTTGTGCATAGAATAGCTCACATATGAGAATCAGGGAATCAAAACTGGCCAAGTAATGACTGTTGGGAACATAAAATTTTCTTTGATTTCCAGGCCATTGAACAAAGTATAAGATAGGAAGTAGACAAAAATTCCTCTTTTTGAGGAAGAATATTTAATTGACTTACTCTCCTGTTACCTCTCTACACCTGAGGCAAGAGGATCAATTTCAAGAGGACTTATGGGAGCCATTTCAAAAGTCATAAAAAAAAGAAATCCAGAAAGGCCAATCTGAGAGATGGAAGAGACTCCTATAAGTCATTGCCATGATTAGGGTTATATTTAATGCAAAGATTTACAAAGAGAAATTTCCCTTAATGAAAGGGATTGATGGGCACAGCAGTAGGCTATTAAAATTAGGTTAATTTGATGATGTTTACATCTTGCTCCAGGTTGTATCATTTTTCACTTTCCTTTAACACTAAACATCAGTAAATATTAACTACATAAAATAAACTTCTAAGAGTAATATTTTGGATAAGGAATAAGTACTAAAATGTCTATACATTAAGTGAAATAGGGCAGAAAGAAAAGAGATAAGAGCCCACTTACAGAACACAGTACTTGGAAGTATGATAGCCTGACACACCCAAAAGCTATTAGAAATACCAGAGTCTATATAGAACTAATACTTCTTCCACCTTCTTTCTCATTACTGAAAAAAATTAAAAACTTGGACTTGTTATCTGCAGATGATATGTTTACTTCTAGTAGAATGTGAACTCTAATAATTTTCCAAGGAAGCTCAGAGGATAGCAAGTCTACCCTTACTCTGTACAGTGTGTTATCCCATTAACCTACCACAACAAGTCAGAAATAACCTTATACACCTCCCCTTCCACTGATAAGAACATATTGTGATGAAAAAGATAGACACTTTTTTTTGCTTAAGAATTGGTTATTTGGATCCACCCACACCAGCCTATACATGACTGAGGCTCACAACTACCCAGGATCCCAGGGCCATCCCAGATCTGCCAACAACAACTTGCATAGGACCTAGATTCAGGGTAGGTCCAAGTTCACCACCCACACCTGGGAACCTAAGACTTAACCAATTCCATCTTGGGACACTGCAGTCACATCATAGCCTTCCCCACACAGTAGCCCCTAGCTTTTTAACAACAGACAGGACCTAGAAGCAGCTGCATCTCAGAACAGCCATTCCAAAGAGAGTGTGAGGCCCACCCTTTCAGCCCCATCTGTGTAAGACATCACATCCATCTTGGGGCACCTCAACTATTATCTTGAGTTACCTTGGTATTGCTGCCACCACCTTTAGATGCAGTAGCATACATTGAGGGACACCAGCAGGGCCTGGAAGTCCAACATTAAGGTGAGGTGCAGACAATCTGCATAGATACTACAAGAATATAGGGTAGAAACTGTAATATCTCATATCCACACTGCAACAAAGGAAGACAGATAGACAATATGAAAAAAATAAGGAAATAAAGTGCCCCAAACAAACTAGGATACTATAATAACAGAGCCCATGGACGGCAAAGTGGATGAAATGTCAGAAATGGAATTCAGAAGGTTCATAATTAAAAATATCTGTGAATTAAAGAATGACCTAAATGAACAAATACAGACAAAAAATTGATCACTCCAATAAAGAGAAAAGAGAGCAAATACAGGTAACAAAAGATTTCTTCAAAAGCAAGAGACTCTGAAAACAAAAATCATAAATCCTATAAATAAAGGATACAATAAATTAAATTTTAAAAAAACACCTCTATAGAAAGCATAATAGAAAGCATAACCAACAGAAAAGATCACTTGGAAGAAACAACATCAGATAATGAAGACAAAGTATACAATCTGGAAAATAAAGTTGGTCACACGTGAAGATAGTAAGAAATCATGATCAGAATATCCAAGAATTATGGGAAAGTATCAAAAGACCAAATCTAAGAGTTATTGGGATAGAGGAAGGAACAGAGTTTTAAACCAAAAAAATGTACAATCTCTTCAATGAGATAATATCAGAAAAGTTTCCAAGCATGTAGAACAAATTGGGTAACCAAATACAAAAGGCTTACAGGAAACCAAATGTACAAAATTACAACAGATCTACACCAAGGCACATTATAATGGAAATGCCTAGCATACAGAATAAGAATAGAATCTTAAAATATGCAAGAGAGATATATAAGGGGAGACTAATTTGCATCTCAGCAGATTTTTCAACCCAGAGCCTCAAATCCAGAATATCATGGAACAACATATACCAAGCTCTTAAAACAATGCATGCTAATCAAGAATCATATATCCAGCAAAACTAAACTTTAGATTTGATGATTAAAAAAACCTTCCATGATAAACAGAATTTAAAAGAATTTACAACTAGAAAGCCTGCACTAGAGAACATCCTCAGCAAAATATTTCACAAAGAGGAAATGAAAAACAATGATGAAAATCAGCAGAAGGAGGGATTACACTAAAGTAAAATCTAATCCGAGGAGAAACAAAGTCACAGTAAATAACACACAGTAAATAACAAAAATAAACAAAAATGGCTGGGAATACAAATCATGTTTCAATAATAACCCTGAATGTTAATGGCCTAAACTCACCAATCAAAAAACATAGACCAGCAGAGTGAATTTTTTAAAAAATCCCAATAATATGTTACATCCAAGAGACTCATCTCATGGATAAAGATGTCCACAGACTGAAGGTGAAGGTTTGGCAAAAAATCATATCACTCACATGAACTGTGGAAACAAGCTGGGGTTTCCATTCTCATATCAAATAAAGTAGACATCAAACTAAAGCAATTAAAAAGGATAAAGAAGGACACTACATACTGCTCAAGGGAACCATACACAAACAGGACTTAACAATTGTAAATATATATTCCCCAAACAATGGAGATGTTATGTTCATCAAACAAACTCTTCTCAAATTCAAGAGTCAAGTAGACCACAACACAATAATTTTGGGTGACTTTAGCACACCACTTTCATCACTAGAAAGACCTTCCAAACAAAAGCTGAGCAAAGAAACTATAGAACTCAATAATTCAATCAATAACTTAGACTTAACTGAAATATAGAATATTTCAACCTTCAATAAGAGAATATACTTTCTTCTCAGCAGCACATGGATCCTTCTCTAAAATAGACCATATGATTTGCAACAAAGGAACTCTTAGCAAATATAAAAAAAGGCAGAGATACTACCCTGTCTTCTATCAGATCATAACGAAATGAAATTAGAAATCCATGATAAAATAAGAAATAAAATCCACTTCAACACCTCGAGACTTAATAATATGCTATTGAATGAACAATGAGTTGCAGAAAACATCAAGGAGGAGATTAAACAATTTTAGAGGTAAATGAGAACACAGATACAACATATCAAAATCTCTGGAACACCATGAAAGCAGTTCTAAGAGGAAAGTTTATTGCATGGAGTTCATTCCTTAAAAGAAAGAAAAGTCAAGAAATAAATTCTTAACATTACATCTCAAAGTCCTAGAAAAAGAAAAACATACAGACACCAAAAGCAGAAGACAGAAAATACATAAAATAAGAGCTGTAATCAATGAAATTAAAAGAAAAGAAACAATTGAAAAAATTGACAGAACAAAAAGTTGGTTCTTTGAAAAATAAATAAATTTGGCAGACCTTTAGCCATGCTAATGAAGAGAATGAGAAAAAAAAACTCAAAACTAACATACATGATGAAAAAGGAAATATCACAACAGACACTAAAGAAATACAGAAGATAATTAGAAATTACTTTGAAAACATGTACTCCAGTAAAATTAAAAATTTCAAAGGCATCTACAAATTTCTAGAGTCATATAATGTGCCCAACTTGAATCAAGATGATACACAATATAAACAGATCAATTTCAAGTGTTGAAATAGAAGATGCCATCAGAAGTCTACCAATCAAGAAAAGCCCAGAACTGATGGATACAGCTGAGTTCTACAAGACCTTTAAAGAAAATCTAATAACAATACACTTCATTTTATTTTAGGAAATTGAAAAAAGAAGCAGTACTTCCAAACTCATTCTATGAGGCCAGTGTCATCCTGATTCCAAAACCAAGCAAAGACACATAAAAAAAAAAAAAAGAAAGAAAGAAAAGAAAACTTTGGACCAATATCTCAAATGAACATAGATGCAAAAATTCTGGCAAATCAAATACAAAAACATATCAAAATTCACCCCAGGGATACAAGGTTGGTTCAACATACAGAAATCAGTAAATGTAATTCATCACATCAACAGACTGAAAGATAAGAATCATATGATCATCTCAATAGACACAGAAAAAAAATTTTGACAAAATACAGCACCCCTTCATGTTCAAAACACTAGAAAAATTAGAGATAACAGGAATATACCTCAACATCATAAAGGCTACCTATGCTAAGCCCCAGGCCAACATCACTCTAAATAGAGAAAAATTGAAGGCATTCCCTCTAAAAACTGGAACAAGACAGGAATGCCCTCTTTTACCTCTTCTATTTAACATAGTTCTTGAAACACTGGCCAGAGCAATTAGACAGATAAAAGAAATTTGTCTCTGTAAAGGGATAAACATAGGAAAAGAAGAACTCAAATTGGCACTATTAGTTGATGATATAATTCTATACCTAGAAGACCCTAAAAGTTCCACCAGAAAACTTCTAGAACTAGTAAATGAATTCAGCAAAGTAGCAGAATATAAAATCAACACACATAAATCAAAGGCATTTCTATATATCAGTGACAAATCCTCAGAAAGGGAAATGAGGAAAACCATCTCATTATCAATACCCTCAAAAAAAAAAAAATACTTGGGAATGAACTTAAAGAAAGAGGTAAAATATCTATATAATAAAAATTACAGATCCCTAAAGAAAGAAATCCAAAAGGACCTTAGAAGATAGAAAAATCTACATTGCTCTTGGATAGGCAGAATTAATATTACCAAAATGCCCAGACTACCAAAAGCACTATACAGATTTAAAGGGATTCTGATCAAAATCCCAATGAAATTATTCATAGAAATAGAAAAAGCAGTTATGAAATTCATCTGGAAAAATAAGAGACCCAGAAGAGCTAAAGCAATCCTTAGCAGGAAGAGTGAAGCAGGTGGCACCACTATACCAGACCTTAAACTATATTACAGAGCAATAGTAACAAAAACAGCATGATACTGGCATCAAAACAGACTGGTAGACTAATGATACAGAATAGAGGACACAGAGACTAACCCACAAAATTACAATTATCTTATATTAGACAAAGGCTCCAACAACATGCATTGGAGAAAAGATAGCTTCTTCAACAAATGGTGCTGGGAAAATTGAAAATCGATATGCAACAAATGAAATTTAATCCCTATCTCTCACCATGCACAAAATTCAACTCAAAATGGATCAAGGACATAGCAATTAAACCAGAGACCCTGAGTCTAATAGAAGAAAACGTAGGCCCTAATCTCCATAATGTGGGATTAAGCCCCAACTTCCTTAATAAGACTCCTTTGGCACAAGAATTAAAATCAAGAATCAATAAATGAGATGGACTCAAACTAAAAAGTTTCTTCTCAGCAAAAGAAACAGTCTGTGAGGTGGATAGAGAGGTATATTTAGGAGCAAATATTTACCCTCACACATCAGCTAGAGCACTAATCTCTAGGGTATATAAAGAACTCAAAAAGTCAAACACCAAATAAAAAAAAACCTAATCAATAAATAGGCCAAGGACTTGAACAGACACTTCTCAGAAGATGATATGCAATCAATCAACAAATATATGAAAAAATGTTCATCATCGCTAAAAGTTAGAGAAATACAAATCAAAACTACTCTAAGATTTCATCTCACTCTAGTTCAAATTATGAATATAAACAACAATAAGTGTTGGCAAGGATGTGGAAGAAAAGGTTCACTCATACACTGCTGGTGGGCTGCAAATTGGTGCAGCCAACACGGAAAGCATTATGGAGATTTCTTGGAAAATTGGAAATGGAACCACCATTTGACCTCCTCAGTTTATACCCAAAGGACTTAAAAACAGCATACTATAGAGACACAGCCACATCAATGTTTATACCAGCACAATAGCTAAACTGTGGAACCAACCTAGATCCCTTTAGTAGATAAATGGATAAAAGATATATATATATATATATATATATATATATATATATATATATATACACATACACACATACATACACAATGGAATATTACTCAGCAATAAAAGAGAATAATATCATGGCATTTGCAGGTAAATGGGTGGAGCTAGAGAAGATAATGCTAAGTGAAGTTAGCCAATTCCAAAAAAACAAATGGTGAATGTTTTCTCTAATATAAGGAAGCTGATTCATAGTAGAGTAGGGAGGGGGAGCGTGGGAGGAATAGATGAACTCTAGATAGGGCAGAGGGGTGGGAAGGGAAGAGAGGGAGGATGAGGTTAGAAATGATAGTGGAATGTGATGGACATTATTATCCAAAGTAGATATATAAAGACATGAATTGATGTGAATATACTATGTATACAATCAGAAATGAAAAATTGTGCCCTATATGTGTAATATAAATTGTAATGCATCCATCATATATAAATTTTAAAAATTAATTTAAAAAGAATTTTAAAATGGTTATTTGAATTTCCCCCACTCCCAGCTTGAACATAGAAGGTTATGTTCACTTAGCATTATCTTCTCTAGCTCCACCCATTTACCTGCAAATGCCATGATATTATTCTCTTTTATTGCTGAGTAATATTCCATTGTGTATGTATGTGTATATATATATATATATATATATATATATATATATATATATATATATATATATAATCCATTTATCTGCTAAAGGGATCTAGGTTGGTTCCACAGTTTAGCTATTGTGCTGCTATAAACATTGATGTGGCTGTGTCTCTATAGTATGCTGTTTTTAAGTCCTTTGGGTATAAACTGAGGAGGTCAAATGGTGGTTCCATTTCCAAGGTTTCAAAACAAGTTATTCAAAGACATGGGAAAGAGAGTAATCTCTGTAATCTATATATACAGAGAGTATAAATAGTTATACTAAAACTATTTTTTCAAGGTATCATGCCTCCATATCTTCTTTTTTTTATTGTTGGTCGTTCAAAACATTACATAGTTCTTAATATATCATATTTCACAGTTTGATTCAAGTGGGTTATGAACTCCCATTTTTACCCCATATACAGATAGCTGTATCACATCAGTTACACTTCCATTGATTTACATATTGCCATTCTAGTGTCTGATGTATTCTGCTGTCTATCTTATTCTCTACTATCCCCCTCCCCTCCCCTCCCCTCCCCTTTTCTCTCTCTACCCCCTCTACTGTAAATCATTTCTTCCACTTGTATTATTCTTCTCTTACCCCTCATTACCTCTTATATGTAATTTTGTAAAACCCTGAGGATCACCTTCCATTTCCATGCGATTTCCCTTCTCACTCCCTTTCCCTCCCACCTCTTATCCCTGTTTAATGTTAATCTTCTGCTCAGGCTCTTCGTCCCTACCCTGTCCTTGGTTACTCCCCTTATATCAAAGCAGTCATTTGGCATTTGTTTTTTAAGGATTGGCTAGCTTCACTTATCATAATCTGCTATAATGCCATCCATTTCCCCCCAAATTCTATGATTTTGTCATTTTTTAATGCAGAGTAATACTCCATTGTGTATAAATGCCACATTTTTTTATCCATTCATCTATTGAAGGGCATCTAGGTTGGTTCCACAATCTTGCTATCGTTAATTGTGCTGCTATGAACATCGATGTAGCAGTATCCCTGTAGCATGCTCTTATTAGGTCTTTAGGGAATAGACTGAGAAGGGGAATAGCTGGGTCAAATGGTGGTTCCATTCCCAGCTTTCCAAGAAATCTCCATACTGCTTTCCAAATTGGCTGCACCAATTTGCAGTCCCACCAACAATGAACAAGTGTAGCCTTTTCCCCGCATCCTCTCCAATACTTGTTGTTGTTTGACTTCATAATGGCTGCCAATCTTACTGGAGTGAGATGGTATCTTAGGGTGGTTTTGATTTGCATTTCTCTGACTGCTAGCGATGGTGAGCGTTTTTTCATGTACTTATTGATTGATTGTATGTCCTCCTCTGAGAAGTGTCTGTTCAGGTCCTTGGCCCATTTGTTGATTGGGTTATTTGTTATCTTATTGTCTAATTTTTTGAGTTCTTTGTATACTCTGGATATTAGGGCTCTATCTGAAGTGTGTGGAGTAAAGATTTGTTCCCAGGATGTAGGCTCCCTGTTTACCTCTCTTATTGTTTCTTTTGCTGAGAAAAAACTTTTTTGATTGAGTAAGTCCCATTTGTTGATTCTAGTTGTTAACTCTTGCGCTATGGGTGTCCTATTGAGGAATTTGGAGCCCGACCCCACAGTATGTAGATCATAGCCAACTTTTTCTTCTATCAGACGCCGTGTCTCTGATTTAATATCAAGCTCCTTGATCCATTTTGAGTTACATGTTCAGCAAAGAAAACTAGCCTACGCCCTAACAGAACATCATTAACCCTGACCTCAATCCACTTCTAGCACTGTTATTACTTACGAAAAGACAGGGCGTTTCTCATCTTTTCCCACATTCAGAGGAAATGAACAAGGAGCTGAAAATTGTTTCCCCAAGTAAAACCTAACAATGTTATGGAGTCACTTTACATTTTAAAATATCATTGCAGGGGCTGGGGATGTGGCTCAAGCAGTATCGCGCTCACCTGGCATGCGTGCGGCCCGGGTTCGATCCTCAGCACCACATGTTGTGTCTGCCAAAAACTAAAAAATACATATAAAAAAAACTCTCTCTCTCTCTCTCTCTCTCTCTCTCTCTCTCTCTCTCTCTCTCCTCTCTCTCTCTTTAAAAAATAAAAAAATAAAATATCATTGCAAGATTGGGAGTGTAGCTCAGTGGCATAGCACTTGCCTAGCAGGCACAGTGCCATGGGTTCAATCCCCAGCTCAGAACAAGTAAATAAATTAATTGATAAAACAAAAAAATATATCATCAGAGTTGAGAAAGTATGAGATAGTCTTTACTGGGAAATGTAGAGATGAGAGTTCCTTGCCTTTGGTACATGAGGTGTTGTACTCAGTAACTCAACCACAAAAAGGTAGAGAAGGGCTTGAAAATAAATTGCAATCCGAAAAAGTTCACAGCCAAAATCTCAAAGTTAACTATTTAAAAATGTGTGGCTTCCAACTTATTTCTCTACCTTCCCATTACAATTAAGTCTGTGAGAAGCTTTTAGATTTCTAATGTTTTGGATTTATTACTTTTTATGCAGGAAGTCATGTCACACCTGCCTCTGCTTCCATGTAACAGAGTTCCAGAGCTACTAGGTGTGGGGGAAAATTATGCAAGAAAAGATACTGTAATTAGCATTGCAATTTTCTGGAATATTCATTTGCTTTTACTGTAAAGTATCAGCTGGGCCTTGACTCAGCATCTTCCTGAGTTTGACCACAAGTAGACTCACCTTGAGTTTCACCCACCAGAAAAAAATATACCTCTCAGTTAAAGGGGAAACATCATGAATTCTGAAGAGCATTTTGTGTTGGCATCTCTAGGGGTTCACAGACAATTCTCAACTACACAAAACTTGTCTAGAATGGCCAAAGTATTTATTATTGCCTAGTGAAAATGAATGCTTAGCCAAGAAATCCTAATGTATTAGGAACTATAAAGTATCAAAATACTGTATCAATGTTATGTCCTTTTTTACTCTATTTTCACTTTGCTTTACAACCTGAATTAACCCCAAAATATCTATTCATAATTCATGTCATTGTTGTGGCTGGAAAGATAAGGTTGCTGCATGGTGAAACACATGTGATTGTAACTATAGGTGAGAGCCTATCACAAGTTTCAATCTCTTCCCATCTCCCTAAATATGCCTAGAATTAAGAGAAATGATTTGGGAAGTTGATCCTCATTGAGAAAAAATTATGAGCCCACTCAAGCTTTGTCTTTACAGAAAATTTGACAATTAATGACTCAAACTCATCCTCCCAGGAAATAATGACTTCTAAATATGAACCTCACTTTAACCTATCTATGAGGAATTGCCCCCCTGGGATAAAAAACTTGTAAGGCCCAGGGCAAAATTAGAATGCAGGGTGTCTTGCATAAAAAAATACTCAAAAAGCCATTCATTTCTGTTACTGTTTTCTGGGCCATCATCCTTCTGTCCTCTAAAAGCAGACAAGAGTCCCTGATGGAAGCATGAATTTGATTTGGAGCTGTGGCTAGGGATGAGAATATGGCCATCCTGGATCTAATAGTGACTTGTGTGCAAATTTGAGGAAGTCCCATATTATCCACTTTCAGTTACTTCATGTGTGAAGTAGTAGGTTGCTGGGCAAATATTGTGAACCCTTCCAGTGCTAAGAATCACAGAATCTGCAATTAAAGACATTGTGGATACTTATTAGATGTACCTACTTCAAAATTTGTTAACATAATTCCCTTCAAACAAAATGCTGAGTAAAGCCTAGTATCTTTCAATAAAATGTTATTTCTCCATTGTTTCATCATAAAGTTTTGTGACTTTATTATTATTATTTTTAATCTAATGACATGTCTTGACTACATACAAATTTATATCTGAAACCATCAGGGAAGCTATGAACATGGAGAACATAGATTGGTTTCTATTCTTTGAGGTCACAAGACACTCAAAATTTTCAGAAAAGGAAGGATAATAGAGTGTAAGCCAGAAACATTTAAGTTAGAAAGGCAGTCATTATATTCCTTAAAGGATGGTCCCAGG
The DNA here is from genome assembly GCF_964194105.1 of Spermophilus citellus. Taxonomy (NCBI): domain Eukaryota; kingdom Metazoa; phylum Chordata; class Mammalia; order Rodentia; family Sciuridae; genus Spermophilus; species Spermophilus citellus. Next base: position 32,749,080 of record NC_138197.1, on the reverse strand, counting down.
AGAACCAGATACTCCCTCTCAGAGGACAGATGTTCTGAGTTTCCTAAACTCTATTATCCTCAACATCTCCTCTATGTAAAGCCATATCCTTCCTCATCTCCACTCCCTGGAGGTTATTTGCCCACATTGCCTAGAATATTTATGAAACCAATTTGGTCTTCACACCTCCCAGTGCTCAAAGGCAGATCTATTTCTGAGGTGGGACTCAGAAATGATGGATGCAGACATTGCCTCACAGGCAGTGGGAAAAACCCCAGATGATGGTTTATGGGGAAAACATGGTAGGGACATTCCCTGACTCCAACTCTTTCTCCACCCTGTTCTTAATATCTCCATGAAAGTCCTTACATGCTACCTAACAGATAAAATATCACATGCAATCAAGATTGAGACAAAGGTTGAATAAGAAACATCATAAAACACCTTCATATAGACCAACCCTTGAGGTCTTTGAGACCGCTGTCAGATTAACAGAGTCCCCATAGTCTTCATGTTCTCTGTGCTTTGAGGGACAGAGTTTCTGTACATTGAAAAAAAGGACACCCATCCCTGGCCTAAGTTGGATCCTGGTCCCATGTGTCCATCCCTACTGTTATCATACATTATACCATGTTTCCAAAGTCACTGAGGCTTACAGTTTAGAGAAGTACAAGTATCACTTTCCAGAAAACAATAAGAACAAGAGGCAGATTCAGTAATCCCCATCACACTGGGCCCTTTTCACCTACTTCCCCAAAACTCTCCACATCCCAGAATCCTTGTGTTCTCTAACGTCCTCCTTGGCAAGTTATTTCCTTCCTGCACCAAGAAAATGAGAAAAAGAAAGAGGAAAATTCCCATTGTTGTTGATTTTCCAGTCACAATAATGACATGAATTATGGAAAGATATTTTTGGGTTAATTCAAGATGTAAAGCCAAGTGAAAATTAGAACTTGCCTGGGAACTTGTTACAGTGATGGAAAGTTGACTAACAATGAAACTAAGGATATTTGTTATAAAGTAGATGCCAGTAGTAGGGTTTGGAAGGACAGGACCCCCCCCCAAAAAAAACCTATATTGGATATAGAAAGGATGTGGGGGGTCCTGCCCCTTACTGTCACATGTTGGCACCCAACATGATGAAGTCACAGCTCCAGGAACAATGCTAAATTGTGAGAGCCTGGCAGAGACCTCAACCCCATCCCGTACGGTCCTAGATGTTAAATAAGAGAATGCTCGTGAATACCTGGAGACTTCATAGCTGCCAGAGACTTAAAGATTCAGAGGCACAAGATCCAGCCCCTTTCCACATCTAACTCACCCACATCTGAGCAGGGAGAGAGAAAGCTCAGAGCACAGTATTTGCTGAGGATCTGTTTTTTTAGCTGTTCTGTCCTAAATCAATTAAAGGAAACAAGAGTTTCCCTGAAGAGACATCATATCCTTTTTTTGAAGAACTAAGGGTCTCTCAGGGCATATTAAGTCCTGTTTGAAATGTGTACTCCAGAGGGAAAAAGATTGTCTATACTCTCACATGGAGACAAATGGAGGAAACCCTGTACCTTTTCCCTATATCCTAAGTAGAGATAACCTGGGGGGGTCTAGCCATCATCAGGACATTGAACCGGAATTCCTTGCCTCTGCATTGCTGGGAAGTGCCAGGCTCTGTCCTCTAAAAGGGCCAGGAAAATCCAGTTATTCAGCCACATCTTCATCTATAGTAACAGAGCTTTGCTCCATGGAAACACATTTTCAAAGAGCATTTTTACATCCTGTTATGGTTTGAATCTGTAATGTCCCCTCAGTGCTCATATGCCAGAGGAAATTTTAAGGTAGCAAAACACTCAGGATATGGCTTGGATATTTCTTGCTGCAGGTAGCTAGGTTTACATTTAAAATCAGAACAAAGAAGTAGAGCAAAAAGATTATAAAAACCTACAGTTTGGCCAGAAAAATCACTTGTAAAATTGACACTACAGAAGCTCTGAAGAGATTAGTGCCATTACAAAGAATCCAAGCACTTTGTACCATTGTGCCTTGAGGGCATCTTGGGTATTAGCAAATCCTAACCCTAGCAGGCTCAAGGCTACCTAAGAAGTTGTTTCCACAGGGTACAGTACATTGAGCTCCACTTTGTAGGCACTCAGAGGCCACTGCATCTGTAGCCTAAGTGAGTCACACTACTGCTCAAACTGCTTCAGAATTTGGCATCATCCATTTTGTGCTGGTTTTTCAGGCATGAAGAATACAAGAGTTACAGGGATTTAAAGTTTTCCTCCTGGGTTTCAGTCTTTCTTTGATCCAATCCTTCCTTTATATCTCCTCCTTCCTCCTTTTTTGGACTAGGAATGTTTACCTGCCCCACCATTGTATGTTGGACATATGTAACATTTTATTTTTTAATTTTTGCAACTAACAGCTGCCTTGGGTCTCAGAGGAGACTTTGCACTTGCACTTTTAAGAAGTGCTGGGACTTCTAAGACTATGAAGATTCTTGAGGATTGACTGAATGCATTGTGAATTGTGAGATATCCATGAGCTTTTGGGTATCAGGGACAAAATTAGGATGGCTTGGAGATGAAGATCCCCCCCCCCACCAAAGGCTCATGTATTGAAGACTTCATACCAAATGCAGCAATGCAACACTGTTCAGATGTGGAGCTTTGTAGAAGTGATTAAATCATGGAGACTCTAACCTCATCAGTAGAGTAATCTTTTGATAGATTCATAATTTGAATGAATTACTCAGAGTTGGTGGAAACGGTAGGAACTGAAACCTAGATGAATGGCATGGGTCCCTGGGAGTGTGCTCTTAAGGACTATATCTTGTTCCCAACTCCTTCTTCTAACCTCCTTCCCATTTTTCTCCCTCCTGGAAGCCATGAATTGAGCATATTTCCTCTGCTATGCCTTTCCACGCTGGCTCAAAGCAATGGAAGAACTGAGCCATACTGTAATCTCTGAAACTGTGAGCCATAATGAATCTTTTCTTCTTTAAGTTGTTTTTCTAAAATATTTTACCACAGTGATGAAAAGTTGACTAACAATGTCACTATTTCCCTGGGATGTAAATATGAAGCTGAAGCTGTATATGGTGGTGCACGCCAGTAATCGCAGAGGCTCAGATGGCTAAGGCATGAGGATCATACGTACAATGTCAGCCTCTGGAAATTAGCGGGTCCATAAGCCACTTAGTGAGATTCTGTCTCAATACAAAACACTAAAAAATGGCTTGGGACGTTGCTCTTTGGTTAAGTGTCCCTGGGTTTGATCCCTGGTACCAAAAAATAAAATAAAATAAAAAATAATCTAAGTAGAAACAAAGAAAACAACCATCACTAAGGGACATTGCATTAAGTGGACTATAGTACAGTGGAATAACATACAGCTCTATAAGGAAGGAAATCCTGTACTAGCTACCACATGGATTAAGCTTAAAGACCAGCTGTGTGTTTAAAATGGTTTTTAGATTAAAAAAAAAAATTCATGGATTCAACTATAGAATAGGTAATTTCAGGCTGCCATTCACCTGCATCTCGCAGACAAATTACTCAGGCTCAGTGCTAAAGAACCTGCGGAAACTGCTTCTTGGAGCCTGCTCCTATCAGAACATACACCAAGCCCAGAGCGGCCGAATTCTGGCTCCCAGAACTGCTCTGGCCCAGGGCTAAAGAACCCACAGAAACTGCTTATCGGTCCGGGTCCTGCTGAATACTGTGGAGGTAAATACCAACCGAGACTTCATAGGCAGTGGCAACAGGATTGAGACGGGGCTTGTGAGGGCCGGTCAGGACTCACCCGTTGCTTTGGTCACCCAGCAAAGGGAACAAAATGCTGCCATTTGCATGGGATACCAACATGGCAGACATCTGATGTCATCAGAAAGGGGCAGAGGAGATAACTTCATCGATACCAGCAGCGACAGAAACAGTTGGTCTCCTGGTAAAGAAAGTGAGTCACATACACCCGAGTCTCTCTCACTTTGTCTTCAAGCCAGAGGGGCAGAGCAGAGCTGCCGCCTGTGCCTGGAAAAGGCCCAGCGACCCACCGGCGTGGTAGTCACATCACCACAATTGGAGTAGGGGCAGAGCAGAGCCACCACCCACGCCCACAAGGTAGGCAGACCTGCGACCGACCGGCGGAACAGGCCCAGAGGCGTTCTGGTGTGGTAGACACATCACCCCAATTGGAGTAGGGGCAGAGCAGAGCTTTCGCCCGCGCCTGGAACATGCCCAGCAGCTCGATGGCGTGGTAGTCACGTCACCCCAATTGGAGTAGGGGCAGAGCAGAGCCGCCGCCCACGCCCGCAAGGTAGGCAGGCCTGTGACCAACAGGTGGAACAGGCCCAGCGGCCTGCCAGCATGGTAGACACGTCACCCCATTTGGAGTAGGGGCAGAGCTGAACCACCGCCCGTGCCTGCAAGGTAGGCAGACCTGCAACCAACTGGAGGAACAGGCCCAGCGACCTGCTGGCATGGTAGACACATCACCCCAATTAGAGTAGGGGCAGAGCAGAGCCGCCACCATGCCCTGAACAGGCCCACCGACCTGCAGGCATGGTAGACACGTCACCCCAACTGGAGTAAGGGCAGAGCAGAGCCTCCACCCGGACCTGCAAGGTAGGCAGACCTGCGACTGACCAGCAGAACAGACCCAGCGGCCCGTCAGTGTGGTAGACAGATCAACCCAATTGGAGGAGGAGCACAGTCGCCACATGCCCCTGCAAGGGAGACTTTTCAACTATACAAGAGCAATATAAAAATATAGGTGGAAAATTTCAAAAACACATCAGTTTCACCAAGCAGAAAGAAACACGAGCAGTATGAAAAGACAAGGAAAGAAAGGACCACAAGCAATGCAGGTCAACTCAACTTTAGAAGAGGTAATAGCTGCAGCACATGGAATGTCAGATAAAGAATTCAGGATATACATGCTTCAGATGATCTGGAGTCTCAAGGAAGACATTAGACAGCAAAATCAGACAATGAAAGATCACTTTGACAATGAATTACATAAACATATCCAAGAAACAAAAGATCAACTATACAGGGAGATAGAGGTTATAAAAAACAAACAAACAGAAATCCTAGAAATGCAGGAAGCAATAAACCAACTTAAAAACTCAATTGACAATACTACCAACAGAGTAGAACACTTAAAAGATAGAACATCAGACAATGAAGACAAAGTATTTCAACTTGAAAAGAACATAGACAGCTCAGCAAGACTGTTAAGAAACCATGAGCAGAACATCCAAGAAATATGGGATAACATAAAGAGACCAAACTTAAGAGTTATTGGGATACAGGAAGGTATAGAGGTCCAAACCAAAGGAATGAGAAATCTGTTCAATGAAATGATATGAGAAAACTTCTCAGACTTGAAGAATGAAACAGAATTTCAAATCCTAGAAGCCTACAGGACGCCAAATGTGCAAAATCATAAGAGATCCACAGCTAGACACATTATAATGAAGATGCCCAACATACACAATAAGGAGAGAATTTTAAAAGCTACAAGAGAAAGGAAGCAGATTACATTTAGGGGTAAACCAATCAGGATAACAGCTGATCTTTCAACACAGACTCTGAAAGCTAGAAGATCCTGGAATAACATATTTCAAACACTGAAAGAAAATGGGTTCCAACAAAGAATCATGTATCCAGCAAAATTAAGCTTCAGGATGGAAGATGAAATTAAACCTTACATGATAAACAAAAGTTAAAAGAATTTGCAGCTAGAAAACCATCTCTTCAAAACATCCTCAGCAAAACATTACAGGAACAGGAAATTGAAAATAACAATGAAAACCAACAGTGGGAGGTAGTACAGTAAAGGGGGGAGGATAATCAAAGAGGAAAACAAACCATGTTTAGTAACATAAATAAACAAATGTGGCTGGAAGAACAACCCATATCTCAATAATAACCCTAAATGTTAATGGCTTAAACTCACCGATTAAGAGACACAGGCTAGTAGAATGGATCACAAAACAAGACCCAACAATATGCTGCCTACAGGAGACACATTTGATAGGAAAAGACATACATAGACTGAAGGTGAAAGGTTGGGAAAAATCATATCACTCATATGGACTTCGGAAACAAGCAGGAGTGTCCATACTCATATCAAATAAAATAGATTTCAAGCCAAAGTTAATCAAAAGGGATAAAGAGGGACACTACATACTGCTCAAGGGAACCATACACCAACAAGACATAACAATCATAAATATATATGCCCCAAACAATGGTTCAGCTATGTTCATCAAGCAAAATCTTCTCAAGTTCAAGAGTCTAATAGAACACCATACAACAATCATGGGAGACTTCAACACACCTCTCTCACCACTGGACATATCTTCCAAACAAAAGTTGAATAAGGAAACTATAGAACTCAATAACAGAATTAATAACCTAGACTTAATTGACATATATAGAATATACCACCCAACATCAAGCAGTTACACTTTTTCTCAGCAACACAGGGATCCTTCTCAAAAACAGACAATATATTATGTCACAAGGCAACTCTTAGAAATTATAAAGAAGTAAAGATAATACCATGCATCTTATCTGATCATAATGGAATAAAACTGAAAATCAATGATAAAAGAAGGAAGGAAAAATCATGCATCACTTGGAGAATGAACAATAGGTTACTGAATGATCAATGGGTTATAGAAGACATCAAGGAGGAAATTAAAAAATTCTTAGAGCTAAATGAAAACACAGACACAACATATCAGAATCTACGGGACACATTGAAAGCAGTTCTAAGAGGAAAATTCATTGCTTGGAGTTCATTCCTTAAAAAAAGAAAAAAACCAACAAATAAATGATCTCATACTTCATCTCGAAATCCTAGAAAAAGAAAAGCAAAACAACAGCAAAAGAAGTAGATGGCAAAAAATAATTAAAATCAGAGCTGAAATTAATGAAATTGAAACAAAAGAAACAATTGAAAATTTGACAAAACTAAAAGTTGGTTCTTTGAAAAAATAAATAAAATCGACAGACCCTTAGCCATGCTAATGAAGATAAGAAGAGAGAGAACTCAAATTACTAGCATACGGGATGAAAAAGGCAACATCACAACAGACACTTCACAAATACAGAAGATAATCAGAAATTATTTTGAATCCTTATACTCTAATAAAATAGAAGATAGTGAAGGCATCAATAAATGTATTAAGTCATATGATCTGCCCAATTGAGTCAGGAGGATATAGACAACCTAAACAGACCAATATCAATTGAGGAAATAGAAGAAACCATCAAAAGACTACCAACTAAGAAAAGCCCAGGACCGGATGGGTATACAGCAGAGTTTTACAAAAACCTTTAAAGAGGAACTAATACCAATACTTTTCAAGGTATTTCAGGAAATACAAAAAGAGGGAGAACTTCCAAATTCATTCTATGAGGCCAACATCACCCTGATTCCTAAACCAGACAAAGACACTTCAAAGAAAGAAAACTACAGACCAATATCTCTAATGAACCTAGATGCAAAAATCCTCAATAAAATTCTGGCGAATCGGATTAAAAAACATATCAAAAAAATTGTGCACCATGATCAAGTAGGATTCATTCCTGGGATGCAAGGCTGGTTCACTATAAGGAAATCAATAAATGTTATTCACCACATCAATAGACTTAAAAATAAAAACCATATGATCATCTCGATAGATGCGGAAAAAGCATTCAACAAAGTACAGCATCCCTTTATGTTCAAAACTCTAGAAAAACTAGGGATAACAGGAACATACCTCAACATTGTAAAAGCAATTTATGCTAACTCTCAGGCTAGCATCATTCTGAATGGAGAAAAATTGAAGGCATTCCCTCTAAAATCTGGAACAAGACAGGGATGCCTGCTCTCACCACTTCTATTCAACATAGTTCTCGAAACACTGGCCAGAGCAATTAGACAGATGAAAGAAATTAAAGGCATAAAAATAGGAAAAGAAGAACTTAAATTATCTCTATTTGCAGATGGCATGATTCTATACCTAACAGACCCAAAAGGGTCTACAAAGAAACTATTAGAGCTAACAAATGAATTCAGCAAAGTGGCAGGATATAAAATCAACACGCATAAATCAAAGGCATTCCTGTATATCAGCAACAAATCCTCTGAAATGGAAATGAGGACAACCACTCCATTCACAATATCCTCAAAAAAAAAATAAAATACTTGCGAATCAACATAACAAAAGAGGTGAAAGACTTATACAATGAAAACTACAGAACCCTAAAGAGAGAAATAGAAGAAGATCTTAGAAGATGGAAAAATATACCCTGTTCATGGATAGGCAGAATGAACATCATCAAAATGGCGATATTACCAGAAGTTCTCTATAGGTTTAATGCAATGCCAATCAAAATCCCAATGGCATTTCTTGTAGAAATAGAGAAAGCAATCATGAAATTCATATGGAAAAATAAAAGACCCAGAATAGCAAAAACAATGCTAAGCAGGAAGTATGAATCAGGTGGTATAGCGATACAAGACCTCAAACTATACTACAGAGCAATAGTAACAAAAACAGCATGGTACTGGTACCAAAACAGGTGGGTGGACCAATGGTATAGAATAGAGGACACAGAAACCAATCCACAAAACTACAACTATCTTATATTTGATAAAGGGGCTAAATGCATGAAATGAAGGAAGGATAGCATCTTCAACAAATGGTGCTGGGAAAACTGGAAATCCATATGCAACAAAATGAAACTGAATCCCTTTCTCTCACCATGCACAAAAGTTAACTCAAAATGGATCAAGGAGCTTGATATCAAATCAGAGACACGGTGTCTGATAGAAGAAAAAGTTGGCTACGATCTACATACTGTGGGGTTGGGTTCCAAATTCCTCAATAGGACACCCATAGCACAAGAGTTAATAACTAGAATCAACAAATGGGACTTACTCAAACTAAAAAGTTTTTTCTCAGCAAAAGAAACAACAAGAGAGGTAAATAGGGAGCCTACATCATGGGAACAAATTTTTACTCCTCACACTTCAGAGAGAGCCCTAATATCCAGAGTATACAAAGAACACAAAAAATTAAACAATAAGAAAATAAATAACCCAATCAACAAATGGGCCAAGGACCTGAACAGACACTTCTCAGAGGAGGACATACAATCAATCAACAAGTACATGAAAAAATGCTCACCATCTCTAGCAGTCAGAGAAATGCAAATCAAAACCACCCTAAGATACCATCTCACTCCAGTAAGATTGGCAGCCATTCTGAAGTCAAACAACAACAAGTGCTAGCGAGGATGTGGGGAAAAGGGTACACTTGTACATTGCTGGTGGGACTGCAAATTGGTGCAGCCAATTTGGAAATCAGTATGGAGATTTCTTGGAAAGCTGGGAATGGAACCACCATTTGACTCAGCTATTCCCCTTCTCGGTCTATTCCCTAAAGACCTAAAAAGAGCATGCTACAGGGACACTGCTACATCGATGTTTATAGCAGCACAATTAACAATAGCAAGACTGTGGAAGCAACCTAGATGCCCTTCAATAGACGAATGGATAAAAAAATGTGGCATTTATACACAATGGAGTATTACTCTGCATTAAAAAATGACAAAATCATAGAATTTGGGGGGAAATGGATGGCATTAGAGCAGATTATGATAAGTGAAGCCAGCCAATCCCTAAAAAACAAATGCCAAATGTCTTTTTTGATATAAGGAGAGTAATTAAGAACAGACTAGGGACGAAGAGCATGAGAAGAAGATTAACATTAAACAGGGATGAGAGGTGGGAGGGAAAGGGAGAGAGAAGGGAAATTGCATAGAAATGGAAGGAGACCCTCAGGGTTATACAAAATTACATACAAGAGGAAGTGAGGGGAAAGGGAAAAATAATACAAGGGGGAGAAATGAATTACAGTAGAGGGGGTAGAGAGAGAAGATGGGAGGGGAGGGGAGGGGAGGGGAGGGGGGATAGTAGAGGATAGGAAAGGCAGCAGAATACAACAGACAAGAGTATGGAAATATGTAAATCAATGGAAGTGTAACTGATGTGATTCTGCAATCTGTATACAGGGTAAAAATGGGAGTTCATAACCCACTTGAATCAAAGTGTGAAATATGATATATCAAGAACTATGTAATGTTTTGAACAACCAACAATAAAAATAAATAAATAAATAATTTTTTTTTAAAAAAGGCAGGGGGGATTAACCAGGCATGGTGGAACTGGCCTGTAATCTGGAGGCTAAGGCAAGAGGACTAAAAGTTCAACACCAGTGTCAGAAACTTAGTGAGACCCTAAGCTACTTAGTGAGATCCCTTCTCAACATAAATAAATATATAGAATTTAAAAGATCTGGGGATGTGGTTCATAGGTAAAGTACCTCTGGATTCAATCACCAGCACAATTAAGTGAAAGGAGGAGAGCAATAAGAAAGAAGATGGAAAGAATCCATTTGAAAAATTAAAAAACAAATTAATTAGAGCTCTATCTGAGGTACCTATGGCAAAGACTTTCTCCCATTCTGAAGGCTCTTGCTTCACATTCTTGATTGTTTCCTTTGCTGTGAAGAAGGTTTTAGTTTGAATCCATCCCATTATTCATTTCTTGATTTTACTTTCTTGTGCTTGTGTCTTGTTAAGGAAGTCAGTTCCTAAGCCGACATAGTGAAAATTTGGGCCTACTTTATTTTTTTATTAGGCACAGAGTCTCTTGTCTAATGACTAAGTCCTTGATCCACTTTGAGTTGAGTTTTGATAAGGATGAGAGATTTAGGTTCAATTAAATTTTTCTACATATGCATTTTCAGTTTTCCCAGAATCATTTATTGAAGAAGTTATCTTTTCTCTAATGTATGTTTTTGGCACCTTTGTCTGGTATGAGATAACTGTATTTATGTGGGTTTGTCCCTGTGTCTTCTACTCAGTACCAATGGTCTTCATGTCTGCTTTGGTTCCAATACCATGCTGTTTTTTGTTACTATATCTCTTTAGTATAACTTAAGGTCTGCTATTGGGATACCTCCAGCTTCACTTTTATTGCTAAGGATTGCATGGCTATTCAGGATCTCTTCTTTTTCCAAATAAATTTCATGACTAATTTTTCTATTTCAATTAAGAATGTCATTGGAATTTTAATGATAAGCATTAAATCTATATAGTTCTATTGAGAGTGTGGCCATTTTGACAATGTTAATTCAGCTATCCATGAACATGGATGATCTTTCCATCTTATAAGATATTCTTCAATTTTTTTCTTTAGTGTCCTGTAGTTTTCATCGTAGATGTCTTTCACCTCTTTTGTTAGATTGATTCCAAATATTTTAATATTTGCTATTGCAAATGGTGTAGTTTTCCTAATCTCTTTCAGTGAATTCATCACTGACACACAGAAATGCAATTGATATATTTGTTTTAGAAGTTTTCTAGAGGATCTTCTAAAAATGGGATCATATCATCAACAAATAAGGATAGTTTGAGTTCTTCTTTTCTTTTTTTATCTATTTAATTTCTTTCTTCTGTCAAATTGCTCTAGCTAGAATTTCAAGGATTATGTCCAACAGAAGTGGTGAAACAGGACATTTTTGTCTTCTTCCAGTTCTTGGAGGGAATGCTGTCAATTTTTCTGAATTTAGAATGATGTTGGCCTTGAATTTAGCATATATAGTTTTTACAATGTTGAGATATGCTCCTGCTATCCCTAGTTTTTCTAGTGTTTTGAATATGAAGGGTGTTGTGTCTTGTGAAGCACATTTTCTTAATCTATGTTGCACTGTTTTTAATATGTCTTTGTATTCAATTTTCCAGAAATTTATTGAGAATTTTTTGTGTCTGTGCTCATCAGGGATATTGGTCTGAAGTTTTCTCTCTTGGATGTGTTTTTGTCTAGTTTTAATATCAGGGTGATACTAGCCTCATAGAATAAATTTGGAAGGTTCTCTCCTTTTCTATTTCATGGACTAATTTAAGGAGTAATGGTGTTAATTCTTCTTTGAAGTTCTTATAGAACTCCTCTGAAACTGTCTGGTCCTGGGCTTTTCTTTGTTAGTAGGCATCTTCTATTTCATTGCTTGAAACTTATCTGTTTAAATTGTGTATGTCTTCCTAATTCAGTTGGGATAGGTTGTGTGTCTCTAGAAATTTGGTGATGTCTTCAAGATTTTCTATTTTATTGGAGTATAAATTTTCAAAATAATTTCTGAATATCATCTATATTTCAATAGTGTCTGCTGTGATATTCCCTTTTTCATCACAAATTTTAGCAATTTGAGTTTTCATTCTCTTAGTGGCCTAGAATTTATCAATCTTATTGATTTTTTTCAAAAAGTCAACTCTTTGGTTTTTTAATTTTTATTTTCATTGTTCCTTTGGTTTCAATTTCATTGATTTTAGCTCTGATTTTAATTATTTGCTGTCTTCTGCTGTGTTTAGTATTGATTTGTTCTTCTTCTTCTAGGGCTTTGAGACGTAATGTTAGGCTATTTATTGTTGAATTTCTATTCTTTTAGTGAATAAATTCAATGCAATGAACTTTCCTCTTAGTACTGCCTTCTTAGCACTCCCAGAGATTTTGATATGTTGCAACATTATTTTAATTTACCCCTAATCATTTTTTGTTTAATCCTTGATTTCTTCTGCTATCCATTGATCATTTAATAGTGTATTATTTAGTCTCCAGGTGTTAGAATAGCATCTATTTTTTATTTTATCATTGATTTCTAATTTCATTTCATTATGATCTTATAGAATGTAAGGCATTATCTCCATTTTTTTGTATTTGCTATGAATTGCTTTATGACCTAAGATATGGTCTATTCTAGAAAAGGGCTGTGCTGCTGAGAAAAAAGTGTATTTGATCATTGATGGATGCAATCTTTTATATGTCTGTTAAGTCTAAGCTATTGGTTGTATTATTAATTCTATAGTTGATTTATTTAGTTTTTGTTTGGAGGATCTATCCAATGGTAAGAGAGTTATGTTAAAGTCACCCATTATTATTGTATTTTGATCTATTTGATTCTTAAAATTGAGAAGGTTTTTTTTCATGTATATATGTGCTCCATTTTGGAGGGAATAAACATTTACAATTGCTAGGTTTTGCTGATATATCATTCCCTTCTTTGTCCTATCTGATTAACTCTGACTATCTGATAAGAGGATAGAAATCTATCTGATATGAGGATAGAAATCCCTGCTTGTTTACATGATCCATGTGAGGGATATGATTTTTCCCATCCTTTCACCTTCAGTCTGTGAATGTCTTTGCCTATAAGGTGAGTCTCTTGGAAAGGACATATTGTTGGGTCTTGTTTTTTTTTTGTTTTTTTTTTTTGTTTTTTTTTTTTTTATTCCAATGTACCAGTCTGTATCTTTAGATTGATAAGTTTAGGCCATTAATATTATTGAGATATGATTTGTATCTCCAGTCATTTTGGTTTATTTCTGGTTTTTAATTTGATTTAGTTTATCCTTTGAATATTCCTTTAATGTGGTTCCTCCCTTTGCTGATTTTCAGTCTTAATTTTTTTCTTAATGGAACATTTTGCTGAGAATGTTCTGTAGTGCAGGCTTTCTAGTTGTGGATGCTTTTAACTTTTGTTTATTATGGAAGGTTTTTATTTCATCTTCAAATCTGACGCTTAATTTTGCTGGGTATTTTATTTTTAGTTGACATCCATTTTCTTTGAAGGCTTGATATCTATTATTCCAAGACATCTTAGATTTGAGGGTCTGGGTTGAGAAATCAGCTGAGATGCAAGTTGTTTTCCCACTAAATGTAATCTGACACTTTTTTCTAGCAGCCTTTAAAATGCTATCCTCATTCTATATGTTGGGCATCTTCATTATAAAGTGCCTTGGTGTAGGTCTGTTGTAATTTTGCATAATTTGTATATTTGGGGTCCTATAAGTATTTGATTTTCCATTTCATTCTTTAGGTTTGAGAAGTTTTTTTGATATTATTTCATTAAAAAGGTTGTTCCTTCCTTTGGTTTGTATTTATGCCTTCATCTATCCCAATAAATATTAAATTTGGTCTGTCATGTTATCTCATATTTCTTACAAGTTCTGTTAATTGTCTCTTAACATCTTTTCTCCATGGTCAACTTTATTTACAAGATTATATATTTTGTCTTTATTGCCTGAAATTCTGTCTTCTAAAAGTTCTAGACTGTTGATCATGCTTTCCATTGAAATTTTAATTTGGATAATTCGTTCCTTCATTTTGAAATTATCTACTTGATTTCTTTTCAGGATCCCTATCTTTTTTTTTTTTTTGAAGTGATCTTTCACCTCCTGAATTTTTTCTCTGATTTCACACCTTATATCATCCTTTAACTTGCAGATCAGTTTAACTGTGTACATTCTAAATTTCTTCTCTGAAACTTCTTCCACTGTGGTGTCAATGGATTCTATTATTGGGGCATTTTGGTTTGTTTGGGGTGCTTCTCTCCCTTATTTTTTCACATTGTTTATCTCTACCCAAATAGCAGTGTAGATATAGGCAGTACAGCTTCTACCCTGTAGATCTGTAGTGTCCCTGAAGATTTCAAGTACTTTGTTATTAAGGGGGACACAAATAATAACAGTAACCAATGTAAAAAATACACAGCCTTAAGCCAAATGGCTCCTACTAAAACATCTATAGTTTTTTCAAAATAAACAGAAATTATTCTCCCATTCTTCTGCTACATGTATCCCTGAGTATATAATCTTTCTGACTGATTAGTTAAGAGTAGATGGATAATATTATCTTCCCTTTACTTCTGAAATGCTTTCAATAATTTTATATATAACCACATTACAGTAGCCAAATAACATAAGTCAATCTTATTATAATACTATTATATAGTACATTCGTCTTGATCAGATTTTTATTAATTTTTCTAAGTATGATATTAACAGTAATGTGCTGCACTCTAGTTCTTGTATTTATATAATCTTCTTCACTATGAAACTCTTGGAATTTGTCTTTGTATTTATTTGACATTGCTTTTTTAAGAATATAAGCCAATAATTTTATAGAAACTCCTCATTTTGATCTGTGTCAATAAGCAAAAAAAGATAAGTACTAAGAGAACATGTAAATTCTACATAAATGAAAATTGCCTTTGACATTTTTACAAAGTAGAAATTTAAACTATATACGTTAGAAAAATTAATCACAGAACACAAGTCTTCCTTAACTTTTGCACATGAATTTTATACCATATTGCACAGAGATAGTGCTATGAGTATGTCCTACAGCCTGTAGCAATCACCACTCTCCATTCAAGAGGACTCACTTGGCTTCCACATATGATAGAGAACAACATAGTACTTGTTTCTCTGTGTCTGGGTTATTTAAGATAGCATAAGGTCCTCCAATTCCATCAATTTTGCTAAAAAAAAGACAGAATTTCATCTTTCTTTATGGCTATGTATATACCACAATTTCTTAATGAATTAATCTTTCAGTGGCACCTGGGTTGATTCCATTCCTTAGCTATAGTGAATAATGCTACAATGAACATGGGAATGTAAAATTGCTCGGTTTCACAATAATTTTAATGGTCCTGGCTTCTATTGCTGCATGATACATCCTCCAAATAAATAAATAAGCAACACAAATGAGAAATATATTTCATTTTCTCATGATATCCTGACTCATAAATTTGGGAATGGCTCTTGGCAGTTATGTCTGGGAACTATCATAAGGTTGCACTTGAATCTCATCTGGAGCTGAGATCACTTGAAGGCTTGACCAAGCTGTGAATCCAAGGAAGTTAATTCACATAGCTGGCAGCTTGAAGTTCAGCTGAGGGTGCTGACAAAACCACCTGCATGCTCTCTCCCACATGATAGTCTCTGTACAGTAGACTTCCCATAAAGCAAAATCCTAAAGAGGAGGAGGCATAACTTTATAAGAAAAGTTCCTGAGTCAAGCCCTGTTGGCTTCACCACATTCTGTTGCTTATAGACAACTCACCATGGTCAGACCAGATTCTAGTAATGGACTCCACAGGTCACTGTATATAGCATCACAGATTTTGCAGATAATTTTTAAAAGTATATTTGTTTTGAATATCTCACTTTGTGTTATGCTTTTAGCACTATCAACAATGGTCTTAAAGACCTAAAACTTATAGTGTATAAAGGAATGGTATGTTGTCTCACCATGTCTCTCATTTTCCTGTTTATATTTTCTATCCTCATCTTTCTGTGCTTAATGTATTTTCCTATGTTCTTATACTTTGCTATTTTTATTCTGTGGTAATCTACTGTTTTTATATTCATCTTCTGGGTTCTGATTTTTAGTTGCCAATTTTTTAATTCTCAAATTTTTATTACATTTTTGTGATCATTCTCTGCCAAGATGCATGTCATGCCGTTTAATAGAACATTTAATCATGATTTTTTAAATTGCTTATAAGGAAACACCAATACTAATATGTAAACATCTTTCCCAATTTTTCACATTTTATTCTTTGTTCTCTCTCTAAACTCCATTTCATGTGGTATTTTTGACCAACATTGTATTTGAACAACCTTTAAAAAGGATTTTATTTAGCCTTTTCCAGGTACTTTATTTAAGATAAAACACCTTATACAAAAATAATTGAAGTTTTAAGAAACTGAGCACCATCCTTATAATAAAATTATTTTAGTTCACAAAATATAACACGAGTTTCCTGGTTCTTTAACATGATTCCTCCTCTTTAGTCCAACCTAAATTATATTTGTGTACTCCCAAGGCAATCTGGCAAACATGCTGAGATTTTCAGTGTCACCTTCACCTCTGAATGGATAAATGCCTCCAGAGGAAAATAGCTGATCTAGTTTTCACTTTTCTCTGAACATGACTCTAAAAGTCTTGCTGTCCTAGGAGCTATGCAATGCTCTTAAGAAGCACTGGCATAGTCCCATTTTCCCAAAGTCACTCCTAGTGCTTGACATAAAACACAATAGTCAGAGTCAGAGGAAGAAATCTCCATTAAGAGATTAGCTCTGAAGACAGAAAACCACTGATCATTTGCACAGCTTTCAGATACCATCACTAGATTATTGTCTAGTTTAATTCAACTTCCTTTTCTCTAACCCCTTTGATAGGAAACCAGACCCAGCTGCTGCCCCAGTGCAATGACTCCTGGTCTGACCCAGCAGGCTCTGCAGCCTCAGAGGGCCACACTGCCAACTGCTCAGGTGAGCAAGGCCCCCAGCACCAGAGCCTCCCCATTCCCTGTGTAAATGCCCACTGACATGACCCTGTCTCTCCTCAGACAGCAGACAGCTCCGCCTGGTGGATGGGGGCAGTCACTGCGCAGGGAGAGTGGAGATCCTGCAGCAGGGCTCCTGGGGCTCCATCTGTGATGACAGCTGGGACCTGAGTGATGCCCACGTGGTGTGCAGACAGCTGGGCTGTGGAGTGGCCCTGGAGGCCACCGTCTCTGCTCACTTTGGAGAGGGATCAGGACCCATCTGGCTGGATGAGCTGAACTGCACAGGAGAGGAGGCCCATGTGTGGCAGTGTCCTTCCCAGGGCTGGGGGCAGCACAACTGCAGGCACAAGGAGGATGCTGGGGTCATCTGCTCAGGTCTGTGGTGCACACTGTGCACAGGTGGGAGAAGTGAGGAGGGTATGCAGAATGGTATCTAAACCTTAGAGCAGAGAAGGGGAAATTTGTGGTAGGGTGGAGGGGGAAGAGACTCCTCCCACACTGTCTGCCACTCTATCAGAGAAGATGGGGTACTTCCATTTCGGGCTGCAGCAGCTGAGCTTCTGCTCTTTCTTTCTCAGCCCTGTTTCATGACAATCTTTCACTTCAGTTGTCCATTTGACTGCAGACCATATCCTTCATTTACTGTGGGTGCAACATCCTGAGACTACTATATTAATTTCCTATTACTGCTACATAATAAATTACCACAGAGCTAATGGCTTAAAACAACAGGAATTCAAGTCTGAGCCCAGGCCACCTGGAGTATTAACAAGGGGTCAGCGGGCGGCATTCAGCTGAGACTCTGGGAAGACTCATTTCCTTGTCTTCTCCAGCATTTGTCTATAACCCCCTTCCTTCTTCAAGTCAACCACCTTACATTCCTCTGACCATTTTTTTTTCTCATTTTTACATCTCTCTCTGACCAGGGTCAGAAACAGTTGTCTGCTTCTGTGAATACAGGTCTAAGGATGTGGTTAATACAAGATAATCTAAAATAATCTCACCATTAAAAATCTTCATTTTGATCTTGTCTGCAAAGTGTGTTTGCCTCACAAGATAACCTATTCACAAGCTCCAGGATCAAATTGACATATCTGGGACTTCACTATTCTGTCACTTCACTGTTCAAACCCCCTTTCCCAGGGTCTGTCCCTTCAAGATCCCCAGTCCAGTGTTCCTGCCTGTTCATTTTCCACTATAACTTTGTCATAGAAATAGAAAGAGACATACAAGTTATCAAAAAGGGATGAAAGTTTTGTCCTTCCACCCAATAGATATTTCTTCAGCAAAGTTAGCAATAAGCTCTGCCTAAGGATAAAGAAAAAACAGCACTAAGTGTTAAATACTCACTGTGCCCTGTTTTCCTCCTCTTGGTTTCAGAGTTCCTGGCCCTCAGGCTGGTGAGCAAGGACCAGGAGTGTGCTGGGTGGCTGGAGGTTTTCTACAACAACACCTGGGGCAGTGTCTGCCACAGCCCCATGGAAGCTGTGACCTTGTCCATGATCTGCAGACAGCTTGGCTGTGGGGACACTGGGACTCTCAACACTTATGTTCCTCACAGAGAAGGTTCTAGACCCCGTTGGGTAGATGGAATCCAGTGTATGAAAACGGACACCTCTCTCTGGCAGTGTCCTTCTGACCCTTGGAAACAGAGATCTTGCTCTGCAAAGGAGGAAGCTTATATCATGTGTTCAGGTGACTTACTCCCCACTTCCATGTCCTCACTCTGTAAGTTGTTAGAGAAATTTCATACCAAAGGAATGAGTTCAAATAGGTCTACAAGGTAAAAGTTTGAATAGAGATTATTTAAGCCTCAATTTATAATCTTGTTTCATGACAGAAATAAGTAAAATTGTTCTGACAGCCATTTATGTGAGAAATGTCATGGATATTAAAGTAAGCATGTGGAAGCATAAACTTATCCTCCGAAAATTCATCTAAGCAAATGACTAGTGCAGTCTAGGCTATAATAATTACTCTGCATTCCTTGGTAGAGTGAGGAATTTAACCTCAATTATGTAACTCACTTACTATGTCCTATCATTGTATTGGTTTTCACATGTAATGAAGGTTAATTCTCTCAGCAAATTGTTCATAGGTTTTATGGTGATCATTTATCCAGAGGTGGAAACTGAGGTTAGGAGTAAGCACTTCATCCATCCAATACCCTCATAAGAGTGAGGGACATCTTGGAGGACCCAGTACTACTGTCTGGGTTGCTTTTGAGCTCATGGTCTTTTACTCTGAAATCCATCTACATCAGACAGACAACGTCTCATTTCAGATTGTTTACGGTAAGTAATTGAGTGACTTGTAGGGAGAAACATAATTCTAGACCCGAGGAGAGACAAGAAGAAAATACTGTCCCTGTCCTCATGGAGTTTATCCTCCAGCATGATGACACATACCAGCTATAAATATGAGTGTCATGAAGAAGTGGGACGTGCTGTGAAAATGTGTAATTTGAGGAAAAGAGAAATTATACTTAGTTTGAGACCCAAGGAGAAGTAGACATACAATGAAAGAAGTAATTAGAGGATTTTGTCAGTATAAATACTCAGGTGGGAGGAGCATGGCGATCCTGAAATACTGATAAAATCCCATCAAGGACAGAGCAGGAAGAGGGTGGGGAGAAAGAAGCATGATTATCTAGATGGGTAAGAAGAGCTCAAGGCCTTTTCACAGCATGGCCCCACTAACAACAAACCTGCTTGTTAATCTTCTCGCCTGCCACATCATGAGAAATTGCTGTAAGATACAGGGCCTGGACTCCATTTTCTTCTTGAATTCATCGCCTCACAGACCCAGTGGTCTTGGTTGAGACTGCCTCCTCTGAGCCTTTATTCATATATTACTACAAACCCATATGTCACTTCATCCCTCTACCAGAGAACATTCCATGGGGCTTGTTGGAAATTGGAGTCTAACATCTTCCAATTTTTTAAGACCTGTAATGTCACCTTCATTTCCAAGTTCTGATAAATCCTGGCTTTCAACTGAAAACAATGATCTCCTTATCATTTGAAAGCTCTGTGCTTCCTTTTAAACAGGATGTTTCTGGACCAAATAGTAGAATATTTTTGCTCCCACTTATCATTTTAAACAATTTTTTTTCTTTTTCTCCATGTTCAGTTACTTGAAATCTGCCCCACGAAGTGGCACAATCTACCATTTCTTTTGGTGTCACTATCCAGCCTGGTTGCTCCCCCTTATCCAGGAAGGCTGCAGTATCAGGCTCACCAGGCTTCTCTGACTCCTGTTCCTGATGCTGCCACCATCTTGGAACATAACTGAGATAACATCCTGGCCTCTCCATTCCTGACTTTCTCCCTTTAAAGCACTCCCTCACACCCCATCTCCATATATGGCCACACTACTGACCATCACCAACTGTCCAGCCTGTGATCTTGATTGCATTTTTCCTTCTCTAACTCTTGTCTCTTCTCCTTGTGGCACATATTCTTGATGCTCCCTTTTCCAGATATTTAATCTTCATGCAGATTCCAGATATTTTTCCTTATCAGTTTTTCAGTTTCTTCCCTACCTGTACAAGACTAGGCAAGGACTGCTGAATCATGGACAAGTGCTGTGTCTTGTTATAATATGAAATTATTCTACCAGTCTCTTGGAATTTGTGATCCAATCTGTGATGGATCCTCCACACTGGCTCCATATTGTAGTGTGCTTCTCTCACATGTGCTCTTGCCCTCTCTCTAACATGACATTTTACAAATTCACTGATCTCCCTCTCATTGCTATTTAAACTGCATCATACACATGAATGATGCTATTCCCTCAACTTCACTGGAAATAGTCACTCTAATTTACTGATTATTATTCTGTCTTAGAGTCTTGCAACTTCTTTGTTCAATATCTAAATTTTAGACTCTGTATTCTTCCTTAGCTCTTTTCCATCCCTTCTCTCATCAGGGTCCATGGCTGTAGATGATATCATTCCACTGACAGCTCCATACCTCCGTAGCTGGTCTCTGCCCTTAAATCCAAACTCACACATTTCATTGCTAATGGATACCCTCACTTGTATTTTTAATAGACCACTCAAATTTAATTTTCAAACTAGAGTGTTTTATTCCACCCCTTTAAGCCCTGCCTCTACCATTTTCTCCCTGTTCTATTCCTCATCCCAGTTAATGCCACTGTTGTTGCCCAGTTACTTATTCTCAGTCTAAATTCACGTCTTAATGTCCTCTCTTTTGCTCTCTCTCCAGTTCCAATGTAGTAGCAAATTCTGTCTCTATCAGCAAATACATCTTAAATCCTTCTTCTCGGATCTTCTCACTCTCTTCTTAGTTCAGGAAAGATCACTTGCGGCTTGGACTCTTCCAACAGTCTTCAGTGGTCTTTGTCTTCTATAACATAATGTCTATCTAATGCTGGGAATATACTCATTTGGTTACCAACTTGATTAATGTGTTGCTGTGTCACAGGTGAGCTGCCTTTAGAAGTGACACTGGCACATTTCTTTGTGACTCCAAAATGCAGAAACAACAGGAAACCATGTCTCAGGAGTCTGTAAGTAGCCTATTAGCAGAAATTCCAGGGAAGATGTATTCAGCATGTTGTTCTCAGACTTTGAAGGACTTTCCATGGAAGAGGGAGGAGACTGTGAGCCACTCCAGAGGTCAGGGCTGTGACTCTCGGGTACAGATTTCTACTGGTTGGGTTTGGGCTCACTCTAAGTTTAAGTAACACTAATGAACCTCTCCATGTGAGGACCCCCAGGGAATGAGTAATACTGTCTGTCTGGGCAATGAGCACCGGAGGCATTTAAAGCTGGCCATCCCACCTTCTCTTTAGCTGTGCCATTTTTTTTTTTTTTTTGCTTTTTTCACAGAATCGGCCACATGCTTGACACTGGGGGATTTATGTTCTTCCCTCTCGTTTTTTTTTTTTTTTTCTGTAGAGTTAAACAACATCTTCTCTATTACACCTAATTACCAAAACATTAATTACTCAATGAAATAAAAAAGACATATTAAAATATAAAAGGTACATTAGTGACATTGCTTAACCCTTGTCTGTTCATAATCCCCTGATGTGAATAGGATTAATGGACTGGTAATTACTTTTTTCCCAATCTTGCATTTTCATGGAATCCTATTTAAGCTCATGTAGTGATAAAAGCATGTATCTTATGGTGTCTTTTTATTTGGTTTTACAACATTAGGATTACATCTTACTTACTATTGTTACATTGGCTTTTCTTAACAATATATTATGGATATTCCTCAAGTAGAAATCCCATTTTTATAAAATAACTCCATAATGTTTCATTCTTAAGCCATTAGTATTCCAGCTTGCAGAAAATTTTGCTACAAATTTATAATTCTTTTCTATTTTTCCCTTCTACAAACAATATTGTAATACATATCCTTACACATGTAACACTACATACTAGTAGGTTTGTTACTACAAGTGACTACCATTGGTTATAAGATCACATGATATCTATTTTTGACAAAGATACTGTCATTACTTTGTAGGAGCAACTGCTTTCAATCAGTATTTCATATCTTGATAGAAGACACCAGCATTTTTTTATAACTTGACCATTCATCTAAATGCAAAAAATCATACAGAACCTCAAAAATCAAAAAAGGAACAAAACCCACAAACCTCTGCTGAGAACTGCCTAAAATCCAGGGAGGATGAAATGATAAATGATGGTAAATGCTTCAAAAGCAAATGCTTACTCTTCTTTTCCTACTTTTCCACACCTTATTTTTTCTTTTCCCTGTAGAGGCTGAAGGGATAATAAATTATAAGAATATGTATTTATATGTTTTTCTCTACAATAGACTCCGCATATTGAAATAGTGAGACAACCGGTCCTGAAAGTGAGCAACCACCAAAGACAGGTCCTGTGATCATTTCTAGAGCTGTTTTCTGCATAGGGTAGGAGTTGACAGAATATTAGGTACAATGTATACCCATGATGGTGTTTTAGGACAAGTGCCTTGTATGTTTTCTCTATATTTTTTTCATTTTTATATATTATTTGTTTTGTTTTACTTGACTCCAGTTTACATTCTATGTCCTTTCATGTATTAATTATCCTCAGTGTATTATCTTTTTATAAAAATGTTTCTATCTAACCAGTGAACAATTCTCCACTTATTAACTTTTCTCTGAATTCTACTTGTTTTATTTATGTAAAAAGTACTTTTATTTTATTTAAAAGATTACTTTCAATTAAGTTAAATGAATACTTTCCATATATTTGTAAGTTTTCATTAACAATATGAGGGTATTTGAGTACAAATCACTTTGGGGATTTTGTAGTACTTATATTTTAAATGTCTGCTATTCATTACCACAAATCATTAACATTAACTTACATTTCTTTTATTCCCTTTTTGATTAGCAAAAATTTTTTTAAAATTCTTCAGCAGATTTTACTCATCTGTTCATTCATTCAGTCAATATTTATCAAGCCACTGTTTGTGGCATTTGTAGAAAATCGCCTGTACATATTTATAATGACACATTCAACATGCCAGGCATTGTCCTGTTTGTAGGAACAGAGAGAATGAGGCAAAGTCCCCTTTCTAGTGAAGTTTTTTTCTGGGTTACGTGTGTCTGTGTATGTTTGCATGTACACACATGAGCACGTGCATGATGATCATGTTTGTATTTTCTCATGTAGTGGGCACAGTAAGAACAAGTAAACTGATAAAATAATTTCAACTGCTGATAGGGATATGCTCTAGGGGATGTCTCAGTAACCCATCCTGTTAGACTACTTCTGAAGCACCTTACCTCCACTTGTCACCCAAACTGATCCCAGGACCTTAGAGAACCTTGTCTGGGGGCAGGATCTCCCCAGCTGTCACTTACTAGTGCTTCCCCCACTGTCTGCTCCTACAGGAAACAGACCCAAGAGCTGTCCAGCCACTGCACCCTGCACAGGTACCTCATCCCCTCACACCTTCCCTATGGCTTCCAAGGGCTCCTTTCCTCCCACCAGGGAGTAAGAGGAGGTGCTGCTGCCTTTTCAGACAAAGAGAAGCTCCGACTCAGGGGAGGAGACAGCGAGTGTTCAGGGCGAGTGGAGGTTTGGCATGAAGGTGCCTGGGGCACTGTGTGTGATGACTCCTGGAGCCTGGCAGAGGCTGAGGTGCTGTGTGAGCAGCTGGGCTGTGGCTCTGCCCTGGAAGCCCCAGGGGAGGCTGCATTTGGCCCTGGAAATGGAAGCATCTGGCTGGACGAGGTGCAGTGCAGGCGCAGGGAGCCCTCCCTGTGGGCCTGTGCTGCAGCACCCTGGGGACAGAGTGACTGCAAGCATGAGGAGGACGCTGGTGTGAGGTGCTCTGGTGAGTAGCAGGACAGGAGAGGGGGCCAGGGTTGAAGGAGTGTGTTTGCATCCAAAGGGCTTCCCAGGCTGCCCAGCTGCCCTGAGCTCTGGCTCTGGAAGGCTGTGCCCAATCTCCTGGCATCTTGGAGAGAATGATATGTCAGTGGTGGTGGGTGGGATCCAGTGACATTCCCAGACCAACACAGTGCAGTGATTCCATTTTCCTTCTCTTGTCCCCAGGTGAAAGGAAAACAGCTCACCCCACTCAGAGAAGTAAGTGGTTCTTTTGCTCTTAACCAGGTAATGGGGGAGATAAGCAGATTTTCAGTGTTCTGCTCTATGGAGTCTACCCAGCTCTGGTCATATTACAGTAGACCTGATGATCAGGTGTTAGAAGAAGCCATCACTTGTGTTAAATTAGAGCAGTCAGAGAGCTCCAAAGCCTCATCCACATTTACTTTATAGAAATCTCATAAAATCAGACTCAGAAGATAGTTGACACATCCCAGAGCAGGATCTAGGGTGGTAATATCCTGGGATTCAGGCAGATCTGTGATGACTGAGCTAGGGACTTCATGGTCCTGAGGACTCAAGTGATGACCAGGATAATTGGGTTCTCCTGAGCTTATGGTCCTCTCTAAAGACTCATGGCCCTTTTTCTTTTTCAGATACCAGCCTCAGCCCCTGTCCCTGGCATCTTCTCTTTACCTGGGATCCTCTGCATGATCCTGGGAGCTCTTCTGTTTCTAGTCCTCATCATCCTGGGAACTCAGATGCTCAACTGGAGAGCAGAGCGCCAAGGTGGGGCTTGGGAATGCTGTGACCTGAAAGTATGCACAGATAATATTGGACCAATTGTGGGGTTTTTTTTAACTACACATTTTAGACTTGTTCAGATTATATGAAAAACTGCCTTATCTACCATGGACTTGGAGATTTAAAAGACATGAATTTATCCTGGGTTAAAAAGTGGAGCCCTCAAATATGATGGCTACCCAGATGAACAGTGCTAATAGGGACTGATTATAAGATCCAGAGGTGGACAGGTAATCTAGTTCTATCTCAGTGCATCACAACACTAAAGGACAGGACCCTGGAAACCCAGAGGAGTGTCTCCAAGAGTGTGCATTGGAAAAGGTTTTGTCTGTTGGTAAGGAAACGACTTCCAGGGACAATGTCTGAACTCATTTTGCTTTCCATAGCCTTATCCACATTTGAAGATGCTGTTGATGAGGCCCTGTACCAGGAGATAGATTACCCCATAAATCCAGAGAAGGAGAGCCTGCTGAACGGCCCAGGTGTGTTCCATTGCCTCCTTTCTATGCATGAGTTTGCCATCAGTATGAGACTCTTCAGTAAGCAAACACCACATGACTAACCCAACCCCACAGGGCATATTAGGTAGTGTTAACTTACTGAAATAAAATGCCTAAGATAATCAAATTATAAGGAGGAAAGATTTATTTTGACTCACATTTTAAGATGTTTTTCTGCCTGGTACCTGGCCCTGATGCTTTGGGCCTGTGCAAGGCAGCATATCATGCTGGGAGCATGTGGTAGAGCAAAGATGCTTACCTCATAGTGACCAGAAAATTAATAGAAAGAGGAAGATATTGGCATCCTCTGATCCTTTTCAAGAACATGCTCCCAACAACTTAGTATGTTCCATTAGTCCCCCTCCTTAAATCCAGCTTTTCCAATACCACCAACCTGAGGACAAACCATTTAGAACATAAACTTTTAGGAATATTCCTGAACCACTATAACAATTGTCAGCATCCTCTAAGGTAGGAGCTCTACGTCCTCTCTCTCTACAAGTGTGAAACTTCAAAATTTCATCTGAACCTTGACATTGGACATCCTACTGTGTTTGTCTATGTTGTTTTATTCCTACTTGGAACCCTGTCTGATGACTCAGCAACGAATCTACCCTATTACATAGGGGAGAACAAGGAGAATGAAGAACTTGAATCTGCCCCAGGTAGTAGAGACAGGTCTTCCCTTGGATGGCGGGGGTGAGGAGGAGGTTATCATCTGAGAAGAACTTTCTGTGATTAGGATGGGAAGAGTTTCCTCCATATTATTTACAGCTATTTTTTCCTCTTTACCCACTCTGTCATCACAGAAAGGGCAAGATTAGATTCTAATCTGTTGGTTTCCATAGCTACTTCCGTATGGTCACAGACATACCTCAAATGTAACATTATAAAATCTAAGGCCATAAATTTAAAAAGAACATTTGAGGCTCATAATCTCAAAAATTCCATGGTGAAAAAGATCCTTGGGAAGTATGGATTTGATCCTGAAATTCAGAAATGTATGATTCATTTTGTGGTTTATATGAATAATAAGACCAAAAAAATGACCTTTCTAATCCTTGAAACACATGGAGTATGTAGTGCCTATACTCATCAATCACCAGAACCTCTTCTCTACAAAGGATCTAAGAAAGGAGAATATTTGGGACATTCCCCAAGTGGTAAAAGTGGAGAGTTCCAAGGATGAGGCATGTTCAGGAGTGCTCTGTTAAGAACGAATCTTAAGGACAGCAGAGCACTAGAGGAGGTTGAAAACCATGCTTCCTGGGATTGGAATTGGTAGGATAGCCTATGTGTGGGAGAGAGAAAGCCAGTCTTCTCTCCTGGACAGCACTGTGTCTCTACTGCCTCAAAAGCCATATGAATAACCTGGGTTCTCCTTAGTCCTGTTGAATTCTCCCTCAGTCACTTATATGTATATATTTTTCAACCCTCTATCACATGTCTGAAAAGAATGCCTCAAACTCATAGCATAACTTTTATTGATATTTTTGGCAAGAAATTTTTGTAAATTTTTTTTAACTTAATACATTGAAATATTTAGATGATTTGCATGCTTTCTAAGAATACAAATATCAAATGTATGCCTTTGGGACAGCCTTGGAATATGGTGCCTATTTTATCAGCTATTAGAATCTCTGCATTAGAAGAAACTGAAGCACAACCCAAACTAATATGCTGCTCTTCCTTCTAATGTGTTTTCAGAACCTGAAGGGCAGCAGGCAGATGCCACAGGTAATGGTTATGATGATGTTGAAGACTTACCTGTTTCTGAAATTCCTTTTTCCCCTGGAATAAAGGAGAAGAATTTTTTCCCAGAAGAGGGAGATGGTGCCAGATATTCTCAGACAGATGTGTGAATAGCCATCTCTCCAGTGGTCTTGCATTATTGCCATTGTAAAGATGGATTTGGATATATTAATGATCAGTTTTCTTTTACATCAAGAATCTAGGTAGCCTTGTAAACCAAGATGATATCATCTCTTCCCTTTTTCTATTTGTTGAAGCTCTTCCATTTCTTCTGAATATATTGTGTTCTTTGTCTGTACACCCTGCCCATGGGATGGAGGCATATCTGTATGAGCTACAGAGACTTTGTGGCTTTGTTCCAATTTTCATACAGCAAACCAAGACCTATGTTTGAACAACAAGTATGGTGGTCTTTAAGCTTGTGAGAAGTAATTTGGAGAGCATTTTAGTGTTTTTATTATTGCATTATAATTATTCATAACAGTGGCATTAATTTTGACATATTCATAAATGCATATAACATAATTTGCTACATTTAAATATTCAGTACTTCCCCTGTCTCTCCTTTCTCCTTCCCCTGATCACCTTCTCCTAATCAACAGGTCTGCCTTCTATGTATGAATTGTTTTTGTAGTTAGAGCATTACATTCATACATAAAAGTAGAATTCATCATGATATATTCAAGCACACAGAGAGCATAATTTGATCAATTTCATTTCAGAGTTCCTCCCCATTTCTCCCCCTCATCTCTCCCCCTCAACCCCTTTCTACTGCTCTTATTACTACTATTTTCATGATATCTCCCCTTTTTATCCCTTACGTCTCAATAGTTTCTGCATATGAGAGAAAAGACTCAACCCTTAACTTCTTGAGTCTGACTTATTTCACTTACCATGATTTTCTACAGTTACATCCATTAACCAGCAAATTATATGATTTAATTTTTCTTGATGACTGAATAAAACTCCATTATGTATTCTATTTTATACACACACACACACACACACACACACACACACACCCCACAATTTTTTACCCATTCATTCATTGAGAGAAACCTAGGCTGGTCGTTTTCATGTCATCTTGTGAGAAATATCTGTTTAGCTCACTTGCCCATTGACTGATTGGGTTATTTGGGTTATTTTGACATTTACATATTATGGATATGAATCCTCTGTCAGAAGAATAAGTGGCAAGAGTTTCTCCCATTCTTCATGCTCACTTTTCATTATCTTGTTTCCTTTACTGTTAGAAATTTTTAAATTTGAAGCTGCTCCAATTGATTCTTGAGTTTGGGAGTTTTAGTAAGGTAATCACCGTTTGTGCCTGTGTATTGAGAGTTGGCTGTGTGATTTTTTATAGCAATTGTAAATTTTCTTGTCTAATTACTAGGTCTCTGATCCATTTTAATTGGTTTTAGTGCAGGGTGAGATATAGGGAGCCTACATTATTCTTCTATATATGGATATCCTGTTTTCCTAGTACCATTTGTTTAAAAAAATTCATTTAGCCAACTTTTTGCTGCTGTGACTAAAAGACTCAACCAGCCAGCACAAGTGTAGAGGAGAAAAGGTTTATTCAGGGACTCATGGTTTCAGAGGTCTCCATCCATAGTCAGCAGGCTCCATTCCTTGGGGCTCAAGGTGAAGCAGAACATCAAGGTCGAAGATTGTGGCAGAAGGGAGCAGATCATGTGGTGATGAGGAAGCAGAGAGAAACTTCACTCACCAGATACAAAATATATACCCCAAGACCATGCCCCCAGGGACCCACCTCCTCCAGCCACACACTCCATGCCTTTAATTACCACTCAGTTAAATCCCCATCAGGGGAATAATTCAATGATTGCATTAAAGCTATTACAATCAAATTATTTCTCCTCTTTTATTGTCTCACACATGAGCTTTTGCAGGACACTTCACATCCAAACCATAACATCCGTCTTTTATCCAATGTGTGCTTTTACTGCTTTTGTCAAGAATCCAATGACTATATCTATGTAGGTTTATCTTTCTGTCTAGTATTCCATTGACTTGCATGTTGGTTTTTATTAAAAGACCATTCTATTTTTGTTAGTAGAGCTCTGCAGCATAATTGGAGCATGGGAATTGTGATGCCTCAGCCTTGTTCTTCTTGTTCAGTATTGCTTTGGCTACTCTTAATCTTTTATTCTTCCATATGAATTTTAGGACTGATTTTTCTAGTTCTGTGAAGAAAGTCATTGATATTTTTCTTTGTTAAATTATTAATTTATTCTAATTTGCTATGCATGGTGTCGGAATGCAATTCATTTCGTATTACACATATAGAGCACAATTTTTCAAGACACTGGTTGTACATAAAGTGTTTTCACACTATTTATGTCCTCATATATGTACTTAGTGTAATGATGTCTAACTCATTTCACCACCATTTCTACCCTCCTTGACCCCTCTCTTCCTCTCCCTCCCTTTTGTCCTATCTAAAGTTGCTCCATTCCTCCCAGTTCCCTACCATCACCATTATGAGTCAGCATCCTCATATCAAAAGAAAATCCTCATATAAAAAAATTGGCCTTTAATTTTTTGGGATTGGATTACTTCACTTAGCATTATATTATCCAACTCCATTTCCTACCTGCAAATGCCATGATTTTATTTTCTTTTATTGCTGAGTAATGTTCCATTGTGTATATATAAAGTTTCCCTATGAATTCATCTACTGGAGGGCATCTGGGTTGGTTCCACCATTTAGTTATTGTGAACTGTGCTGCAATAAACATTGATATGGCTGTGTCCCTGTATTATGCTATTTTTAAGTCCTTAGGGTATAAACTGAGGAGTGGGATGGTTGGGTCAAATGGTGGTTCCATTCCAAGTGTTCCAAGAAATCTCCATACTGCTTTCCAGATTGGCTGCACCAATTTGCAGTCCCACCAGCAATGTATGAGGTGCCTTTTCCCCCACATCCTTGCCAACACTTATTGTTGTTTGTCTTCATAATACCTGCCATTCTGACTAGAGTGAGATAAAATCTCAGCGTGCTTTTGATATGCAGTTCTCTAATTCCTAGTGATGATGAACATGTTTTCATTGTTTGTTGATTAATTGTACATCATTTTCTGAGAAGTGTCTCTTCAAGTCCTTGGTCCATTTTTTGATTGGGTTATTATTTTTGGTGTTTAACTTTTTGAGTTCTTTATATACCTAGAGATTAGTGCTCTATCTGGTGTGTGAGGGGTAAAGATTTGCTCCCAAGATGTAGGCTCTCTATTCACCTCACAGTTTGTTTCTTTTGCTGAGAAGAAGCTTTTCAGTTTGAGTCCATCCCATTTATTGATTCTTGGTTTTAATTCTTGTGCCATAGGAGTCTTATTAAGGAAGTTGGGGCCTAATCCCACATGATGCAGATTAGGGCTTTCTTTTTCTTACATTAGAGACAGGGATTCTGGTTGTATTTCTAAGTCCTTGATCCATTTTGAATTGAGTTTTGTGCATGGTGAGAGATAGGGGTTTAATATCATTTTGTTGCATATGGATTTCCAGTTTTCCCACCACCATTTGTTGAAGAGGCTATCTTTCTCCAATGCATCTTCTTGGAACCTTTGTCTAATATAAGATAATTGTAGTTTTGTGGGTTAGTCTCTGTGTCCTCTATTGTGTAACATTGGTCTACCAGTCTGTTTTGGTTCCAATACCATGCTGTTTTTGTTACTGTTGCTCTGTAGTACAGTTTAAGGTCTGGTATAGTGATACCACCTGCTTCAGTCTTCCTGCTTAGAATTGCTTTAGCTATTCTGGATCTCTTATTTTTCCAGATGAATTTCATGATTGCTTTTTCTATTTCTACGAGGAATGTCACTGGAATTTTTATCAGAATTGCATCAAATCTGTATAGTGCTTTTGGAAGTATGGTCATTTTGACAATATTAATTCTGCCTATCTATGAGCAAGGTAGATTTTTCCATCTTCTAAGTTCTTCTTTGATTTTTTTCTTTAGGGTTCTGTTATTTTTATTACATAGATCTCTTTGACTTCTTTCATTAAGTTTATTACCGAGGTTTTTTTTTTTTTGAGGCTATTGAAAATGGGGTAATTTTCCTTGTTTCACTTTCTGAGGATTTGTCACTGATATACAGAAATGCCTTTGACTTATGGGTGTTGATTTTATATCCCCCTACTTTGCTGAATTTATTTACTAGTTCTATGAGTTTTCTGGTGGAACTTTTAGGGTTTTCCAAGTATAGAATCATATCATCAGCAAATAGTGCCAATTTGAGTTTTTCTTTTCCTGTATGTATCCCTTTAATTTCTTTCATCTATCTAATTGCTCTGGCCAGTGTTTCAAGAACTATGTGTAATAGAAGTGATTAAAGAGGGCATCCCTGTCTTTTTCCACTTTTTAAAGGGAATGCCTTCAGTTTTTCTCCATTTAGAATGATGTTGGCCTGGAGTTTAGCATAGATAGCCTTTATGGTGTTGAGGTATAATCCTGATATTTCTAGATTTTCTAGCACTATGAACATGAGGGGATGCTGTATTTTGTCAAATACTTTCTTTGCATCTATTGAGGTGATCATAAGATTTTTATCTTTGAGTATATTTATGTGATGAATTACTTTTTTTCATTTCCATATGTTGAACCAACCTTGCATCAGACCACAATGGAATATAATTAAAAACCAATAATAAAATAAAAAATAAAAGCTACTCCAACATCTGGAGACTAAATAATATGCTACTGAATAAACAATGAGTTGCAAAATATATCAAGGAGGAGATTAAAAAATTCTTAGATGTAAATGAGAAAATAGACACAACATATCGAAATCTCTGGGACACTATGAAGGAAGTTCTAGGAGGAAAGTTCATTGCAAGGGGTTCATTCCTTAAAAGAAGAAAAAGTCAACAAATAAGTGATCTAACATTACATCTCACAGCCCTAGAAAAAGAAGAACAAATCAACCCCAAAAGTAGCAGAAGACAGAAAATAATTAAAATCAGAGCTGAAATCAATGAAATGGAAACAAAAGAAACAATTGAAAAAAATCGACAAAACAATAAGTTGGTTCTTTGAAAAAATAAATAAAATTGATAAAGTAATAGCCATGCTAACAAAGAGAAGGAGAGAGAAAACTCAATTTACTAACATCCATGATGAGAAAGAAAATATGACAGACACTATAGAAATACAGGAGATAATTAGAAATTATTTTGAAAATTTGTACTCCAATAAAATAGAAAATATTGAAGCCACTGACAAATTTCTAGAGGCATATGATATGCCCAAAATAAATCAGGATGATATACACAATATAAACAGATCAATTTCAAGCAATGAAATAGAGAACACCATCAGAAGCCTACCAACCAAGAAAAGCTCAGGACCAGATTGACACACAGCTGAGTTATACAAGACCTTTAAGAAGAACTAACACCAATATTTCTCAAACTATTTCATGAAATAGAAAAAGAGGGAACCCTTCCAAACACATTCTATGAGGCCAATATCATCCTGTTTCCAAAACCATACAAAGACACATCAAAGAAAGAAAACTTCAGACCAATATCTCTAATGAATATGGATTCAAAAATTCTCAATAAAATTGTGGCAAATAAAATACAAAAACATCAAAAATACAGTGCACCATGATCAAGTCATTGATATTTTGATTGTGACTGACAGAAATTCTAGGTTGCTTTTGGTTGTATATCCACTTTAGCAATATTAAATCTGCTTGTTGAAGAAAAAGGGATAATTTTCCATCTTTCATAGTCTTCAAATTCTTTCTTTAGTAATCTTTACCTTCATTTTAGAGGTCTTTCAACTTAGGCTTATTTCCATTTTTTTATTTGCTTGTTTTGTTTTGTTTTGTTTTAGGGTATTTTCAAAGGAATACTTCCACATGTCTTGATCTTTTTGGTTGGGTTTACTATTGGCATATTGAAAACTATTAACTTTTGTATATTGATCCTGTATTCTGCTACTTTGCTGTATTTGTTTATCTGCTCTAAATGCCTTCTGGTGAAGATTCTATATATAGTTCATATCATCTGCAAATGGAGATAATTTGACTTCTTTTTTTTTCTCTTTGTATCCTTTAATTTCCTCCTCTTATCTGATATGGCTAATATTACAAGAACCATATAGATTAGGAGAGGTAAGTGTGCGAATTTTTGTCCTGTTCTAGATTTTAGAGGAAATTATTTTATTTTCTTACCATTCGTTGTGATATGATGTTGGACTGGTCATGTAGTGAGATAATTTTCTTCTATTCTTAATGCCTTCAGAGCTTTTAATATGAATGGGTGATAAATTTTGTTGATGAAATTTTTCTGCATCTATTGAAATGATTATGTAATTTTTGTTCTTAATTCTATTTATGTGATGGATTACATTATTGATTTTCATATGCTGAACCAACCTTGCATTTGTAAAAATTTATTTTGAAGGAAGCATGTAACCGATTATTTTCATTGACATTTCCCATTTTAATGCATAATGTACAATAGCCTTAATGAGAGATATTGAAATATCCATGCTAGAAGGAATAATTCTTTTATTGGTTGAAATAACATATGGTGACATATTTTGGAAGTGGGCTTTCCACTTATGCATGGTCATGCAGTCCATGGGAAAAGGAAACTGTTGAATTTAAATGAACTACCCTCCTTTGCCATCTGCCAAAGACCCAAATTGGTGTCTTGAATACTGTGAGGTCAAGTGTGGACTGTTATTGAGGTATGAATGAACTGAGAAAGGTCATCCTCTGCCTGAAGTGTTTGAGCAATCAGACCAGCCTGATGTGGAAGAGAACACTCGCATCTCTTTGCCACTCCTCACCATTTTTGACCCATTCTCCTTCTGATGGAAATCAAGACATTTGCACAGAGCAGAGTCCCTGTGATGTAGTTCTATTAATCCTTCCAGAAAAGTTTTGGTTCCCCATAGATATGTTTTAACCACTCTACTATCTTTTCATTCTACAAGAGGACTCTGGACTGTCATTTTTGTCACCACTGATACCAGAATTCTCTTACTATTTCAGGTATTACTCCTCAGTCTCTCAAAGAAGCTGACAGTTCTAACATGGAAGAGACAGCATCCTCATTGGTCCTGAAACAAGAAGACCCTGGATATGATGATGTTGAACCTATCACCTTGTAGTCTTTTTTTTCTTCTTTTCTCTTTTTTTTTTTTAGCAACCAAGTCTGTAGAACTCCTTATGATATTGTTTTCTGATAAAAGAGTTCTGTCTTCTTAATTATTTTAAAATTTCTACATGTGTTCCTTATTCACAATAAATACTCTGAGCCTCAAATACCAGTGCCATTTTCTTAATGTGAATGCATTTGCCCCCAGAAATCTCTGAAAATTCAGTGTTCAAACTGAATGGATCCCACATAGCATCACCCACACACACTACACACCTGTTTCTTTTAGATGGACAGATGTTTATTCTTCTCTTGAATAGCATAAAACTGAAATTCAGTCCTTAACTAAGAACTTAGTCTTACAAAAATTAACTTAGAAGCACCTATCTTAATATTCAAAAACATCCCATTCATGCTTGACTAAAACCTAGATTTAGTGATGAGGTAGATTCTGTGGATGGAAAATGGCCATGATTCTTCTAGTTTTGCCTAATGTTTTATAGAATGTCAATAACTAAATTCTACCACTTCCTATTAGTCTAGTACTTTAATGGCCTCATCTCCTTTCTTGTTATTCCACAACTCTCTAAACTCATGTTTCTCTATAAAATTGCACTTTAACTCATTAAATTATATTGTTTTCTATCATTTATCATTGTTATTTACTCTACACTTCTTTTTTCTGGCTATCTTTGTTTAAACAGCCAGTAATTCTATCCTCCAAAATTGCAAAAGTGGCTATATTTACTGTGAATTATTCTCATTCCAGACCATCCTCACATATTTATTTGGGTTGGAAAGGACTGAGTAGGCAAGCAACACACTGAAATTCTCTGTGCTACAGATTCATTATTATATGTAGCAAAGTTTCCAAAATTCAGTTATTTGCATGCAAACAAATGAATGTTTCCAAATCTACATTCTAACAGAATAATTTTAAACCAATATTTTATTTATTCTTTTTTGTGATTCCTTCCTTTTCCCGTATGAGTTTTTTTCCTGTTTTAATTTTGTTCAATATTTTTGTTGTTGTAGATGAACAGCCTGCCTTTATTTTTTCACTTTGGATTTTTTTATTTTACATTTCATAGATTATCCAGTTTTGCATTCTCACAGGATCAGCAATAACAACAGCCACATAGTCTCCCACATCTGAAATGGCAAGACAGTCACAGTTGTGACTAAATGTAAAGCACTGATATGCTCACAAAGCAAAATAAAATTGCTCAGTTTTTCTTCATTTTTTCTTAATGCCAATGTCTGACACAAAGGCTCGCTGCTGAGGAACAAAAACTTTTCTTCTTCATGCCTCAATCTAAACATTAAATTTATCTGCCAAGGTGAACAAGG
The DNA here is from genome assembly GCF_964194105.1 of Spermophilus citellus. Taxonomy (NCBI): domain Eukaryota; kingdom Metazoa; phylum Chordata; class Mammalia; order Rodentia; family Sciuridae; genus Spermophilus; species Spermophilus citellus. The sequence goes on along the minus strand of NC_138197.1, from coordinate 32,713,040 downwards.
TCTCTTTAATAATTAATGGCACACACATAAAAAATCCTTTATGATGCAGAAATATTTTGTTATACAGGGTGCAAAAATATTTTCACCTTTTGATTGGTTTTCAGATTTGGAAAAATCTGAAAAATATGCCGCAGTCTGGCTGGGCACAATTCAGGAGCCACTTGTCAAAAGAAACTAACTTTATTTTTAGAACTACAAACGCCAAACAAAACAGCTCCTCAGGGAAAACCCCTCAGAGCCCAACTGCCACCACCGGCTTCCCACAAGCCTCTCTCCCCCACACAACCCTCACCACCTCCCACAATCCTCCTGTTCTTGAGGCCGATTGGCTGGGTTGTGTGGGCGGAGCCAAAGAAGTCCCCCAATCAGCAGCTCCGTGGAGGAGCCAATCAGCTAGATGTTGCTGGGGCCTCTGTGAGCCAATCATCAGCTGGCAGTCTGAAGGGCAGGGAAACAGCCCAATAAACATCACCGCAGAGGAGCCAATCAGCTAGATGTTGCTGGGGCCTCTGTGAGCCAATCATCAGCTGGCAGTCTGAAGGGCAGGAAAACAGCCCAATGAACATCACCGCAGAGGAGCCAATCAGCTAGATGTTGCTGGGGCCGCTGTGAGCCAATCATCAGCTGGCAGCTGGTTGCTGGCAGCTGGAAGTTTGCTGGGGCCCCTTTGGCTGTGGCTCTCAACATCTCCCCCTCTCTGTTTAAACAACAAGTATGTGGCTTGGGGACCGTGCCTGCCTTAGGTTGTCCAATACTACATATGGTCCTTACCCGTCTTCGGATGAGCTGACCTCAGGGCGTCAGCCTCCTGTCTTAGGTTGGTACCATTGTAATTGGATCTTACCTGTCATTGACTACCGGTCCAGTATACAGCCACACCTGTGGAGAGGTCTTTGTCATGAAAAGCAGAAGGGAGGAAGATACACTAAGCCAATTGATGGCTCTTGTTGGAAAAATTGTACCACCGATGACATCATCAGCAAAAATACCCCAACACTACCACAAGTCGCTGCACCAACAGATAGTTCACAATGCATAGTCTAGGCAAGTCTAGGCAAGTTCTGCAAGTTCTGCACATAGTTTAGGCAAGTTCTGCAAGCAGTTCAGTGATGGCTATTGCAGAAGCTGTAGATTAGTTTTATCTTTGTCTTCACCGGCACTGGGATGAAGATAGGAATTCTGGCAATAATGGCTAAAGAAAAAATTATGTAACATTCCAGAAGGCACTAAAAGAAAACAATTTTCTTAACAATTTACATTGTCTTCACTGGCACTGGGATGAAGATAGGAATTCTGGCAATAATGGCTAAAGAAAAAATTATGTAACATTCCAGAAGGCACTAAAAGAAAACAATTTTCTTAACAATTTACATTATCTTGAAGAGAATTATTAAATATAATGAAAAGGTAAGGTGAGAATTATTAAATATAATGAAAAGGAAAGGTGAAAGTAAACAAACAGATCTGTTAATCTCCTTTCTTGTTTACATATTAAAACAATTCTTAATAGTTATTTACCCAATTTAAATTAAACCATTTTAAATCACGTGAATAAAAAAAATATTTGGATCCATTTTTTCACGAGCGCTCATCATATATGATATATGGACATACATACATTCAAACATATAACACAAAACACAAGTGTGCACACAAAATATAATACATACAACACATAATAGTAAAGGCCTTATAACTTTTTACAGGTGAAATCTCCATTGCAATGTTTAAAAACTCTATAGTCAAAAAAAAAAAAAATAGAACTGATCAGCAAAACATTAACTTAGGTCTGTATGAGCTCAAAAACCAAAATAGAACTTCATGATATGGGAAGAGGCAATAATAAAATAGATATTGAAAAAAGCATCCTGGTTCTGTCGCAGATGTAAGGATAGCTAAATTGGAGTTTTGGATATCAGCTGTTATGGATTTGAGCCAAATCATCTTCTTTTTGGTCTGTAGAAATCGCTTTAGTTAATCTCTCTGGAATCCAAATCGGCTGCTGTTTTCCCTGTGGAAATACACAAATAGGCCCCCGACTCCAGACAATCACTGGGTCAGGACTTTAGTTAATCTCTCCGGAATCCAAATCGGCTGCTGTTCTTCCTGTGGAAACACACAAACAGACCCCCGACTCCAGACAATTACTGGGTCAGGACCTTTCCATTGTCCTGTTAGAATATCTTTCCAAAGTACCTTGGGCTTATGTACATTTTTTGGACACATATGCCTTTCTGCAGCACTAAGTCCTGATGAATCCAAATTTAAAAAGTTTAGAGTAAAAAGGGTTATTTTAAGTTTATCTTTGGGGAATATATACCCCTTCCCAATTCCGTCTTTTTGCTTTAATAAGTACATTTTAATAGTTTGATGAGCTCTTTCAACTATGCCTTGTCCCTGTGGATTGTATGGGATTCCTGTTATATGAGTAATGCCAAATGATGAGCAAAATTGTTTAAAAGAGCTAGAAGTATAACCAGGGGCATTATCTGTTTTTAACTGTTTTGGAATGCCCACAGTGGCAAAATTTTGTAAGCAATGAGCTATAACATCTTTAGTTTTTTCTCCGGCATGAAGGGAGCCCATCAAAAATCCAGAAGAAGTATCAACTGTAACATGCAAATATTTTAATTTTCCAAATTCTGGCAAATGTGTGACGTCCATCTGCCAAATATGGTTAGGTATCAATCCTCTAGGATTGACTCCAAGATTAACTTGTGGTAAAAAGGTCACACAATTTTGACATTGTTTTATTATTTGTCTAGCTTGTTCCTTAGTTATTTTAAAACGCTTTTGTAAAGTATTAACATTAACATGGAACCTTTTATGAAAATTTATAGCTTCTTCTAGTGTAGAGAAAATATGTATGTCATGTGTAGTTTTATCTGCTAAATCATTGCCCAAACTAAGGGCTCCAGGGAATCCCGTATGTGCCCTGATATGTCCTATAAAGAATGGATCTTTTCTGTCCCAGATTAAACTTTGTATAGTGGAAAACAAAGAGAAAACAGTAGAAGAAGGGGAAATCCTACCAGCATCTTCAAGGGATACTATAGCATTAACTATATACTGACTATCAGAAAATAAATTAAATACAGAATCTTTAAACATCACAAAAGCTTGTAATACTGCATTCAGCTCTACCTTTTGAGCTGATTGTTTGGGTACTAAAAATGTAAAAGTTTGATCAGGTGTAACTATTGCTGCTGTACCATTATTTGACCCATCAGTGAATATATTTGGAGCATTCATGATAGGTGTTTTTCTTGTCATTTTTGGAAAAATTACAGGATGCAATGACCAAAAAGACAATAAAGGATTAGATGGTAAGTGGTTATCAAATGAAACATTAGATTTGCACATGATTATTGCCCAAGTATTTAGCTCATTAGCTAATTCATCAATTTGATTCATAGTATATGGAGTAATAATTTTATTGGGAGAAATTCCAAATACTCCCTTTGCTGTTTTTATTCCTTTGAGTATTAATTGTCCTACAGCCTCAGGATACCTAGTAAGAATAGTGTTAGGAGAATAAGATAAATGTATCCATAATAATGGACCTTCTTGCCAAAATACTCCTGTAGGAATATTTTTTGTTGGTAGTACAATAAATAATAAAGGCAAACTTATATCAATTCTATCCAAATGCATATTTTCCATATATGTTTCAATGATTTTTAATGCCTTTCTTGCTTCAGGTGTTAACATTTGGGGTGAATTTGGATCTGATGGACCTTTTAGGATATCAAATAAAGGTCCCAATTCTCCTGTTGGAATACCTAGATAAGGCCTTATCCAATTTATGTCTCCTAATAACTTTTGAAAGTCATTAAGTGATTTGAGTTGATCTACTCGTATTTGAATTTTTGGTGGACGGACCATGGTTGAGGATAATAGAACTCCTAAATAATTAATTGGAAAATTTAATTGTACTTTATCTATTGCTATCTCTAGATTATAATTTTTTAATAAATTTGTAAGTGTGGCATAACATTCTAGCAATGTGTTTTTAGCTTTGTGTGCTAATAATACATCATCCATATAGTGAAATATTTGTAGTTCAGGATTTTGATTTCTAAGTGGCTGGATTACTTTGTTAACATAAATTTGACACATAGTTGGGCTGTTAGCCATCCCTTGAGGGAGTACTTTCCATTCATATCTCTGATCAGGACCTTCATGATTTAGTGCAGGGATAGTAAATGCAAAACGTGGACTATCCTCAGGATGAATTGGAATTGAAAAAAAACAATCTTTAATATCTATAACTAAAACATACCAAGTTTTTGGCAAAGCAGACAATTGAGGAATCCCCGATTGAGCAGGTCCCATAATGACCATTTCATTATTAATGGCTCTTAAGTCTTGCAATAATCTCCATTTACCAGATTTCTTTTTGATGACAAAAATGGGAGTATTATGGGGAGATACAGAAGGTTGTATATGTCCTTCTGCTAATTGTTGTTTGACCAGATCATGGGCTACTTGTATCTTTTCTTTAGTCAAGGGCCACTGAGGAACCCATACTGGTCTTTCTGATTTCCATGTAATTTTTATTGTCTCAGTGGCCCTTTGTGAAAATCCAACCCATGTCTGTCTGTTCCTTGATCTATTTGTATTGGTGTTGCTATACCTTGTTCTTGTTTTTCTAATCTTTTTCCTTTCCTAAAACCTTGTCTAGCCATAATAGTGGGTGCATTTTGATTGATGTTATTTGTTAATGTCAAACCTAATTGATCTAAGACATCTCGTCCCCATAAATTTACGGGAAGATGATCCAATACATATGGCTGTATAGTTCCTTCACATCCTTCAGGATCCTTCCAATCTAATACCATTGCGCTTCTATCAGGATTAGTCGCCACTCCTAGGCCTCGAAGTGTTTGAGTGGCTTGTTGTAATGGCCAATGTTTTGGCCATTCTTGACGAGAGATGATGCTAAGGTCTGCGCCTGTATCCAGTAGCCCATTAAATTCATGTCCTTGAATATTTAGTTTTAGCATGGGGCGAGAATCTAAATTTAAAGAAAGCATAGCCCAATCTACACCTGTGGAGCCTAATCCCTTGGAACCTCTTTTACAGCATGACTGGAAAATTTATCATGTAGGCTTGGTATTATTAGTAACTGTGCTATTCTATCTCCTGGTGAAATTACTGATATACCCTTTGGAGAACTGGCTATAATTTTTATTTCACCTTCATAATCGGGATCAATTACCCCAGGACTTATCAAAAGTCCTTTTAGAGTAGAAGAGCTGTGTCCCAATAATAAGCCTACTGTTCCTTTGGGAAGAGGTCCTTTTACCCCTGTGGGAATGATTTGAACTCCCATCTCTGGAGTTAGTACTGATCTGGTGGAGGCGCAGATGTCCAACCCTGCGCTCCCTCTGGTTTGTCTGATGAGGGATCTGATGGACAACGTGTCCTGGTCATTACCCTGATGGGGTTGCTGGGTTCCTCCAGTGCTCCGTATATTTGTGGTTTGGGGCCCCGGAGCATTGGGGCCCCCTGTCCATTTTTTGGCAACGGAGCCCGATGCCTTTGTCCACGATATTGTGGATAAACACCTTGTCCTTGTTCATTTTTTAATGGAGTACCCTCTATGGTGGTTTGAGAACGGTATTCATTAGCCCAATGTAATGGAGTACCCTCTATGGTGGTTTGAGAACGGCATTCATTAGCCCAATGTCTCCCTCTACGGCATCGTGGGCAAATACCCGGTATTCTACTCCTTTGATACCTAGTTTTGTTAAACCCTCCTCCTATGGGGCAATTCCTTTTAAAATGTCCTGTTTGTTGACAATTGTAACATGTTCTTGGCCTGGTATATAAAGCCTGTTTTACTGCAGCTGCCACAATTTGCCCTTGTTCATTAATGTCTCTGGCATCTAAAGCCTGTTTTACTGCAGCTGCCATGACTTGCTCTTGTTCATTAATGTCTCTACATAATTTAATATATGTGTTTAAATCTTCCTGTTTCCATGGTCTAATGATATCTCTGCACCAACGATTCGCTTGGTCATAAGCCAGTTGTTTTATTAATGGCATTGCTTGTTCTGTATTCCCAAAAATTCCGGTAGCTGTTTGAATAAGCCTATCTACAAATTCAGCGTAAGGTTCATTAGCTCCTTGTATTATCTTAGATAATTGACCTTGTAAACCTCCATGTCCTTGTAAAGTCTTCCATGCCTTAACTGCATCTACAGCAATTTGTGAGTATACGCCAGGATCATATGCAATTTGTTGCTGCGGATCCTCATAAGGTCCCTTTCCTAACAACATATCTAGATTTCTCTGAGAATAACCAGCTGCTGCATTTCGCCTAGCCGTCTCCTTGCAAAATTCCTCATTGGCAACCTTCCATAACAGGTATTGTCCTCCATTTAGCACAGCTTTACACATATTAGCCCAATCTGCTGGCGTCATGTTCAAGTTGTTAATGGATTCGACCAAGCTTACAGTGAAGGGTGCTTGAGGACCATAGGTTGTTACAGCCTCTTTTAGCTCCTTCACTGTTTTGAAATTTAAACCCTGGTAAATTCGCTGCCCTCCTACCTTAAATACAGGGCATACTTGAGATCCTGTCTCAGGATCCCAACTATCAACTGCGGGGGTTGGGAGTCTCCTAGCATATGGAGGTGGTGCTGTTGATTGGACACTTATGTCCTCTGGTGATAGAATGCTGTTTGTAGCAGTCTCCTGTAGAGGTGGTGCTGATGGTTGGACACTTACACTCTCTGATAGAAAGGTGTTATTAGCAGTCTCCTGTTGTAACTTTTCCCCTGATGGCTTTTTCTGCTCTAAACTTCCTTCCTCTGTCTCACTAGCTCGAAAGACCTTCTCTTTTACTTGAATCTTTTCCTCTTTCTGACTAACTTGAGAGACCTTCTCTTTTACTTGAATCAATATGTCTTCTCCTTCCTCTACCTTTGTCTGAATTGAAGGCTTTGGACTAAGCAAACCAGATACCAACGCCCACAATGTCAATGTGCCAACTGGCAGAGTCCCTGGGTTGTTCTTTTCTATTCTTTTTAAATCTTCACCATGATGGTTCCATTGTGATATATCTAACAACTCCTCCTTAAAAAGCCATGGGCTACATTGTTGTATTGTATCAACGTATGCCCTGACTGTTCTTGATTTTACTGTGATGCCTCCTTCCTCTAACAATTTACTTAACAGTCTTTCGGTTTGTTTTTTACTAATTGCTGATCCCGTATTTCTACTATAATATAACCCAACAAGATAACACCAAACAAAACTGAGACAGAATGAAATAAAAATGGAACCACACAAAATCATTATGACAGCCTTTCTATCCTCCTGACATGTGCATCCGTCCTTTCTCCCTATCTGTTCCTCAGACGCAAATAGTTTTTCCTCAGACGCAAATAGTTTTTCCTCAGATGTGAGCGGTTTCTCCAGGGACAGGCAAGTTAAAACAAAAATGAAGCAAAACAAAAGAGGAATCTTAGAATGGCTACCCATCCTCTCGCCCTGCCCTCAGGGGCGAGCAGTTTACTTACCCTCAGTCGCTCCCCGTGCGAGCCACCAAATGCCGCAGTCTGGCTGGGCACAATTCAGGAGCCACTTGTCAAAAGAAACTAACTTTATTTTTAGAACTACAAACGCCAAACAAAACAGCTCCTCAGGGAAAACCCCTCAGAGCCCAACTGCCACCACCGGCTTCCCACAAGCCTCTCTCCCCCACACAACCCTCACCACCTCCCACAATCCTCCTGTTCTTGAGGCTGATTGGCTGGGTTGTGTGGGCGGAGCCAAAGAAGTCCCCCAATCAGCAGCTCCGTGGAGGAGCCAATCAGCTAGATGTTGCTGGGGCCTCTGTGAGCCAATCATCAGCTGGCAGTCTGAAGGGCAGGGAAACAGCCCAATGAACATCACCGCAGAGGAGCCAATCAGCTAGATGTTGCTGGGGCCTCTGTGAGCCAATCATCAGCTGGCAGTCTGAAGGGCAGGAAAACAGCCCAATGAACATCACCGCAGAGGAGCCAATCAGCTAGATGTTGCTGGGGCCGCTGTGAGCCAATCATCAGCTGGCAGCTGGTTGCTGGCAGCTGGAAGTTTGCTGGGGCCCCTTTGGCTGTGGCTCTCAACAGTTATACAGGGTGCAAAAATACTTTTCACCTTTTGATTGGTTTTCAGATTTGGAAAAAACAAGGAACAGTGGCAGGACAGGGTACCTGTCTAGAGGTCAATGAGATAGGCAAAGGAAAGGACTTTCTTATAATTGTTGGCCCATCTGAGAATGAGGCAGAGGACTGATTTGAAATTACAAGGCAAAAGCTGTGTAGTGGCTGCTGAGTCTGGAAGTGTATGTGGTGCATACATACACTTTTAGTTATTGATATTTATAGAATATAACTCCTCAAGGTAGAAGTGGCCACAGGGCTCAGGCCTCTCTGAAGCAGGGCAGGTATAGAGGTAGGATATGGAGAGAGGACCAGGTACCATAAGTCAGGACGTGTCGCTATGGAGATAGTGTGAGAACAAACTGCACACTCATATAAACACAAGTTTAAGTTCCTTAATTTATGCCAGAAAACATGCAAAATTAAACGCCTCATTTTCTTATTTTTTTTTGAGAGAGAGAAAGAATCTTTTTTGTAGATGGACACAACACAATGCCTTTATTTTTATGTGGTGCTGAGAATTGAACCCAGGTCCCACCCAAATGCTAGGCGAGCACTCTACCACTGAGCTACAATCCCAGCCCCAAAATTCCTCATTTTCGTGAGGGAGAGCTTAAGAAGCATGTTTGAGTGGGAGGTCAGGTCAGGTCTTGCTGGATCACAGTGAAGGCTCCTAGCTGGGTCTGGGTGTCCCAGCAAGAAGGCCCTCAAATCCTCCTGGAGGCCTTGGAAGAGAGGTTTGGGGTGGAATAAGCCTGAGGAAGAGGGAAAGGAACAGAAAGCAGTTCAATGAGTCAGGCTTTAGATTCACAGTCTCTGGAAAAGCAGCATTCTGCACAGGCTGCAGGGGGCGGTGGAAGATGAGGACTCTATTCTGTCCCTACCACATAGTCCAAAACCAACTCTCTGGTGACCAGACTGAAGAATTAACAGAACTGACCATACTTCCATCCTTGCTGGGTGGTATCAGAGGAGGGGTCCCAGGGCCCCTGACCATGTAGGGCAGCAGCAGCAGCTGGGAGGGTGAATACAGCATGTGAGATGGCTGGGGGTCAGCTCTGTAGTGTACAGAAGGTATGACACCCAGGACTCTGGGGACTCAGGGATTTGTGCAGCCTCTATCAGGTCATAGGGGGTGCCAGGAAATGAAATGTGCTCCTAGGGAAGGCTGAACACTGGTGGTATTTGGCACTGTCATTATCTTGCTCTTGGCCATCTTTGTGTTGGATTTGGCAAGCTAGCTTCAGTGTTTGCCGGTTCTCAGGATCAAAGCAAATACCATTCAATGCATTCTTGGTGGCTTTTGCTCCTGCCAGACTGTCAAAGATGACAAAACCCATGGCCTGTTTTGAGGTGAGCTTGATAAGGGACCCTTCATACCCCTTGAATGGCCAGAAGAGCAGGTAGAATTCCCTGGGTTTAATGTCCACCAAAAACTGAAAACTAAATATTAAACAAAAATCAATCTCTCTCTCTCTCTCTCTCTCTCTCTCTCTCTCTCTCTCTCAAAATATATATATATATATATATATATATATATATATATATATATATATATATATATACTTTCTGACCATAATATGCATGTTAAATTCTGAAATTTATGAATCATATATGTTGTTATTTTCTCAAAAACTTCCCATGCACTTCTATAATTCAGAATTGGGAATCACTTAGCTATATGAGAAAGTTCAAAGGCCTTAGTTTAGACTATGAGTCTCCACATTTGGAGAACTACCTTCATTGATCAACTTCATTAGATATACACTTACAGACATTTTAGGAAAGAGCAATAGCAGCTGTCAGCAATAACTATTCCCTAAACAATTCAGACACTATTATGCAAATTTGTTTTTGTTTTGTTTTATTTTTTTATTTTCTTGTTCTTTTCATTTTTATTTATATAAATACAATACTTGTACATAGACTGATCATATCTCCTTTAAAGCTGAAGTTCCTGGATTTTCAGATGTGCAGTGCTGTGATCAAAACATGACTATTTTGTAATTTGAAACAAGTATTTTGGACACACAGGTAAATAGATGGTTTTTGGTCAAAGAAAGAAAAAGAGCTGATAAAAAGCACTGTGGGAGGAGCCCAGCCTCCCACCTGCACAGTAGGCAGACCACGTGGGGGGCACAGCCGCCTGCCTGCATGGTAGACAGACCACCCCAACTGGAGGTGGAGCCCAGCCTCCCACCTGCATGGTAGGCAGACCACGCGGCCTGGAGAGGGGGCACAGCCGCTCAGCTGCACGGTAGACAGACCACCACAACTGGAGGAGGGGCCAAGCCACCCCCTGCTGGGTAGACAGACCACCCCAACTGGAGGAGGGCCCCAGCCGCCCAAGCCCATGCAGTCACCGGACTGAGCTCTGGACAAACATAAGGTCTCCCCAACACCCCCTACCTCATCAAACACCTTATGAGAAAAACTGATGGAAATCTTGGAAAATCCCACCAACCCTTAAAACTCATCAAGTGGTGGACATGACTACCAGTGCGGTTCTGCAGCGGTTCAGGCACCTGGTTTACATCACAGAGACTAAGAGTAGAGAGGCCACAGGTGGAAGCTCAACTCCTGTCACAGTGACTACCATCACCAACCTGAACCAAGAGACTCAAGCTAGGAATAGACAATGCCACCTACTGCAAAAAAGAAAACAGAGTCCTGAGAGACAATTTTTTCTTTCTTTTTTTTTTCCTTTTTTCTCTTCTCTCTTTTCATCTATTCATCCAGTCTCCTCTACCCTTCCCCCTCTGGTCCTCCCAACCTTAACATATGTGAAACCAAGAATTGTGCATGAAAAAGGACTTTAACAACTGAATCACCAGAATAATATAATATAGAGGAATTGCATATGCCCCACCTCCCTCCCCCCCTTTTATTTCTCTTCTTTTTTCTCTTTTTTCTCTTATTTTCTTTTTCCCGTTCCCTTTTTTCTCTTTTTTCCTTGTTATTTTTCTCCTTCTTACTCCCTCTATCCAACTTTCAACCCCCTAAATTTTACTATTGATAAGTAAGGTAATCTTATAAATACAGATAGGAGTTTGAATTTATACATTCTTCCGTAAATTACCCATCTATTGGTTCAAGCTCTCCAAAGTTACTAAGTTAGATTAACCCCATACCCTCACTCCTTTCCCCCTAAACATAATATCCTACACCTGAAATTCAGTTTTTTTCATGCTATCAGAAATGGTATGCCTTTGATGAAACTAATGACTATATTTGTAAATGATAATTGAAACCAACATTTGTAGACAGAGTCTAACTATAAATGTAGTAAAAAGGAAAATGTGTGCATAGATGATGTACTATTGATATTGGGAACTGTTAACATTGTCTTTCTCCACAAAAGGGAGATTTTGGAACTATACAAAAGCAATATAAAAATATAGGGGGAAAATCAATAACGCAACAGTTTCATAAAGCAGAAAGAAACGTGAGCAGTATGAAAAGACAAGGAAAGAAAGGACCACAAGCAATGCAGGTCAACTAAAATTTAGAAGAGGTCATATCTTCAGCAGATAGAATGTTAGATAAAGAATTCAGGGTATACATGCTTCAGATGATCTGGAGTCTCAAGGAAGACATTAGACAGCAAAATCAGACAATGAAAGATCACGTTGACAATGAATTACATAAACATATCCAAGAAGCAAAAGATCAACTATACAGTGAGATGGAGGTTATAAAAAAAAAAAAAAACAGAAATCCTGGAAATGCAGGAAACAATAAACTAAATTAAAAACTCAAATGAGAGTATTACCAGCAGAGTAGAACACTTAGAAGATAGAACATCAAACAATGAAGACAAAGTATTTCAACTTGAAAAGAACATAGACAGCTCAGCGAGACTGTTAAGAAACCATGAGCAGAACATCCAAGAAATATGGGATAACATAAAGAGACCAAACTTAAGAGTTATTGGGATACAGGAAGGCACAGAGCTCCAAACCAAAGGAATGAGCAATCTATTCAATAAAATAATATGAGAAAACTTCCCAGACTTGAAGAATGAAACAGAATCTCAAATCCTAGAAGCCTACAGGACGCCAAATGTGCAAAATCATAAGAGATCCACACCTAGACACATTATAATGAAGATGCCCAACATACAGAATAAGGAGAGAATTTTAAAAGCTACAAGAGAAAGGAAGCAGATTACATTTAGGGGTAAACCAATCAGGATGACAACTAATCTTTCAACACAGACTCTGAAAGCTAGAAGATCCTGGAACAACATATTTCAAACACTGAAAGAAAATGGGTTCCAACCAAGAATCGTGTATCCAGCGAAATTAAGCTTCAGGATGGAAGATGAAATTAAAACCTTTCATGATAAACAAATTTAAAAGAATTTGCAGACAGAAGACCAGCTCTTCAAACCATCCTTGGCAAAACATTACAGGATGAGGAAATGAAAAATAACAATGAAAACCAACAGCGGGAGGTAGTACGGTAAAGGGAAAAATAATCAAAGAGGAAAAACAAATCATGTTAAGTAACATAAATAAACAAATCTGGCTGGAAGTACAAACCATATCTCAATAGTAACCCTAAATGTTAATGGCTTAAACTCACCAATCAAGAGACACAGGCAGTAGAATGGATAAAAAAAAAAAGATCCAACAATATGCTGCCTACAGGAGATGCATTTGATTGGAAAAGACATACATAGACTGAAGGTGAAAGGTTGGGAAAAATCATATCACTCATATGGACCTCAGAAACAAGCAGGAGTGTCCATACTCATATAAATTAAAATAGACTTCAAGCCAAAGTTAATAAAAAGGGATAAAGAAGGACACTATATACTGCTCAAGGGAACCATACACCAAAAAGACATAACAATCATAAATATATATGCCCCAAACAATGGTGCAGCTATGTTCATAAAACAAACTCTTCTCAAGTTCAAGAGTCAAATAGATCATAATACAATAATTATAGGAGACTTCAACACACCTCTCTCACCACTGGACAGATCTTCCAAACAAAAGTTGAATAAAATAAAGAAACTATAGAACTCAATAACAGAATTAATAACCTAGACTTAATTGACATATATAGAATATACCACCCAACATCAAGCAGTTACACTTTTTTCTCGGCAACACAGGGATCCTTCTCAAAAATAGACCATATATTATGTCACAGGGCAACTCTTAGAAATTATAAAGAAGTAGAGATAATACCATGCATCCTGTCTGATCATAATGGAATGAAACTGGAAATCAACGATAAAAGAAGGAAGGAAAAATCCTGCATCACTTGGAGAATGAACAATATGTTACTGAATGCTCAATGGGTTACAGAAGACATCAAGAAGGAAAGTTAAAAATTCTTAGAGGTAAATGAAAACACAGGCACAACCAGTAGGAATCTATGGGACACAATGAAAGCAGTTCTAAGAGGAAAATTCATTGCTTGGATTTCATTCCTTAAAAAAAAAAAGAACCAACAAATAAATTATCTCACACTTCATCTGAAAACCCTAGAAAAAGAAGAGCAAAACAACAGCAAAAGTAGTAGAAGTGTGAGATGAAAAAGGCAATATCACAACAGTCACTCCAGAAATACAGAAGATAATCAGAAATTATTTTGAATCCTTATACTCCAATAAAATAGAAGATAGTGAAGACATCAATAAATTTCTTAAGTCATATGATTTGCCCAGATTGAGTCAGGAGGATACACACAATTTAAAAAGACCAATAACAATGGTGGAAATAGAAAAAGCCATCAAAAGACTACCAACCAAGAAAAGCCCAGGACTGGATGGGTATACAGTGGAGTTTTACAAAACCTTTAAAGAATAATTAATACCAATACTTTTCAAGTTGTTTCAGGAAATGGAAAAAGAAGGAGCTCTTCCAAATTCATTCTATGAGGCCAACATCACCCTGATCCCGAAAAGAGACAAAGACACTTCAAAGAAAGAAAACTACACACCAATAACTCTAATGAACATAGATGCAAAAATCCTCAATAAAATTCTGGCAAATCAGATGCAGAAACATATCAAAAGATCTTGCATCATGATCAAGTAGGATTCATCCCTGGGATGCAAGGCTGGTTCAATATACGAAAATCAATAAATGTTATTCACCACATCAATAGACATAAAGATAAGAAACATATGATCATCTCTATAGATGCAGAAAAAGCATTTGACAAAGTTCAGCATCCCTTTCTGTTCAAAACACTGGAAAAACCAGGGATAACAGGAACATACCTCAATACTGTACAAAGCTATCTATGCTAAGCCTCAGACTAGCATCATTCTGAACAGAGACAAATTGAAGGCATTACCTCTAAAATCTGGAACAAGACAGGGATGCCCTCTCTCACCACTTCTGTTCAACATAGTTCTGGAAATACTAGCCAGAGCAATTAGACAGACAAAAGAAATTAAATGCCTAAAAATAGGAAAAGAAGACCTTAAATTATCTCTATTTGTGGATGACATGATTCTATACCTAGCAGACCCAAAAGGGTCTACAAAGAAACTACTAGAGCTAATAAATGAATTCAGCAAAGTGGCAGGATATAAAATAAACATGCATAAATCAAAGGCATTCCTGTATATCTGTGACAAATCTTCTGAAATGAAAATGAGGACAACCACCTCATTCAGAATATCCTCAAAAAATAAAATAAAATACTTGGGAATCAACCTAACAAAAGAGGTGAAAGATCTATACAATGAAAACTGCAGAACCCTAAAGAGAGAAATAGAAGAAGATCTTAGAAGATGGAAAAATATACCCTGTTCATGGATAGGCAGAACGAATATCATCAAAATGGCTATATTACCAAAAGTTCTCTATAGGTTTAATGCAATGCCAATCAAAATCCCAATGGCATTTCTTGTAGAAACAGATAAAGCAACCATGAAATTCATATGGAAAAAAAAGACCCAGGATAGCAAAAGCAATTCTAAGTAGAAAGAGTGAATTAGGTGGTATAGTGATAGGAGACTTCAAACTACACTACAGAGCAAGAATAACAAAACAGCACGGTACTGGTACCAAAATAGGTGGGTGGACCAATGGTACAGAATAGAGTACACAGAGACCAATCCACAAAATTACAACTATCTTATATTTGACAAAGGTGCTAAAAGCATGCAATGGAGGAAGAATAGCATCTTCAACAAATGGTGCTGGGAAAACTGGAAATCCATATGCAACAAAATGAATCTGAATCCCTTTCTCTCACTATGCACAAAAGTTAACTCAAGATGGATCAAAGAGCTTAATATCAAAACAAACACTCTGCATCTGACAGAAGAAAAAGTTGGCTCCAATCTACATACTGTGGGGTCGGGCTCCAAATTCCTTAATAGGACACCCATAGCACAAGAGATAATAACAAGAATCAACAAATGGGACTTTCTTAAACTAAAAAGTTTTTTCTCAGCAAGAGAAACAATAAGAGAGGTAAATAGGGAGCCTACATCCTGGGAACAAATTTTTACTCCTCACACTTCAGATAGAGCCCTAATATCCAGAGTATACAAAGAACGCAAAAAAAATAAATAAAAAAAATAAGAAAACAAATAACCCAATAAATAAGTGGGCCAAAGACCTGAACAGACACTTCTCAGAGGAGGGCATACAAACAACAATGTGCTGGTAGCCTCAAAATACTAAGGGGCTTCTGCTGCAGGAGTTGTGGCCCAGCAAGTTCTGGGCAGGCATGGTTCACGAAGTCTCCCCTTGCTCCAGGAGAGTTTTGGTCCTCTTTAAATCTGAGTCACTGTGGCTGAATTGCCTTTTCATATGAGTCACTGGACATTCTGCCTCTTCCAAAGTGAGTCAAACTCTTGCTCATTGGACAGAATCATCCTATTTCTCCAACTCTGCCACCACTGCAGTAGGGTTAAATGAGTCTGATGCCTCACTGTTGTGCTACATTAACTCTTCATCCAGCCACATTGTCATCATCTCAGACATAGTTTTCTCGATTTCACCAGAGTCCAGGTCCTTTCAATAGGTCCTTCATCACCACTGGCCTGTTTTCAGCAAAGTCTGGCAGCAATCCGCAGACCAGTTTGACAGTTTTGGGCATGTGTTTCAGAAGTCATGACTCATAACCATGAAGTGGATGATGCTGGCAAATTAGGTACAGGTCTGATGTGACAGTGTGTGCTTTGGGATCATAGCATGGAAAAATACTTCAGGAGAGGAGTCAGAAATTGAATAAATTCCTGTACACGCACAGCAGTTGTCTTCTGGTTTGAGTGAACTTGGGTTTGCCCAGCACAAATATAATTGCTTGGTCAACAGTCATTCTTGTTGCCAATACTAAATAACATGCTATTAAAACACCTGTCTGCACAGTTTAGCTATTGTGAATTGTGCTGCTATAAACATTGATATGGCTGTTTCCCTGTAGTATGCTGTTTTTAAGTTCTTTGGGTATAGTCCAAGGAGAGAGATAGCTGGGTCAAATGGTTCTATCCCCAAATTTCCACGGAATCTCCATACTGCTTTCCATATTGGCTGTACCAATTTGCAGTCTCACCAGCAATATATGATTGTACCTTTTTACCCCACATCCTCTCCAACACTTATTGTTGTTTGTCTTCATAATAGCTGCCATTCTGACTGGAGTGAGATGATATCTAAATGTGGCATATTTACACAATGGAATTTTGCTCAGCAATAAAAGAGAATAAAATCATGGCATTTGCAGGACAATGGATGGTATTGAAGAAGATAATGCTAAGTGAAGTTAGCCAATCCCACCCAAAAAAATGCTGAATGTTTTCTCTGATATAAGAATGCTGACTCATAGGGGAATAAGGAGGGGGAACATGGGATGAATAGAGAATTTTAGATAGGGAAGAGCGGAGGGAGGGAAAGGGAGAGGGCAGGGGATTAGCAAGGATGGTGGAATGTGATAGACATTATTATCCAAAGTACATGTATGAAGACACGAATTAGGTGTCAACCTACTTTATATACAGAGATATGAAAAATTGTGGTATATATGTGTAAAAAGAATTGTAATGCAAAAAAAGTCCTTTGTTTAAAGACATGAATTGGCATGAACATACTTTATGCAAAGATATGAAAAATTGTGTTCTATATGTGTAATAAGAATTATAATACATTCTGCTTTTATGTATTTAAAAAAATAAAATCAATTTAAAAAAAAAGAAAAAAACCACACTTATCTGGCTTAGCCCTGTGTGACAATGAATGGCTACTTTTCCTTCCTGTAAGGCAAATGTCATATTCTTCCCCATATCTAAGATGGTAGTAAGAGACACTACACCATAATCCTTCCATCAAAATTGTAGAAATAAATGCCAGCCTACTCTTACACTTCAGGAAGGTACATGAAGGCACTTTCTTATTCCAGAGTGTTCCCACAGCTAGCACACTTACTAGGGTGCTGCAGATTGATTATTGGTTTTAGACCACAACTGAGGACCTGCTCCATGTTGTGGTAGTTCTCAAGGAGCTCAGATAATAGGAGAGCCATGACCTAGATATTGTTAGTGACCCAGGATGAGTAAACACCCTTAATGCCTTCTCCTGCTCACTCCAGCAGGCTGCATTCTCACATTTGCATGCTCTACCCCCACACCCCATGATGGAACACACCAGTGTCCAGGGATGACATGCTCATACACCCTCTCCCACTATTTTGTACTTTAGTGTTGGATATTCTGAATTTCCTTTCATGTTTGCAGTATATTATTCACCCATGTGGAATATGGTTGTTTGTTTGGAGGCAAGACTCCTGCAGCAATGGTAGTCTCTTGGCACTTCACTGTCATGTTCTGGAGGTATTTCAGCCTGAAATCTTGATAGATGTCCAGAACCTAGAGGCTCAGGCGGACGGGCAAGGATGGCGCTAGTTGCTACCTAGGAAGGTTTGCAGGCAAGAGACCTTATAGGCCACACTGGGTCCTACACTTTCCACCACAGGCAAGGTGGACAATGGGGTCCAGCCCAGCACATAGACAATGTCCTCCTTGGCAGGCAACACACCTGCAAATCTGTTTTATACATGTCTCTGGAATGGCCCTCTGTACTCTCCAGTCCTTTTTTATCTGGTGTGTCTAGGTCAGGTTTCTCAGTAGGTACAGTCAAGGGGCTGGTTGGTGTGTAGTCATCTCAAGCTGCACCTGTGGGGGAGGACAGGTGAGCTCCTCACCTTGTTCTTGATGGTGTTCAGTTCCTCCTTTGTGGCCTCTCCATGAACTGACAGAGAAACCATGGCCTCAGTTGTGGGGATGACCTGGAATTTTTGTTTTACCATCTTCTTAACATATAATTGTTGTAATCTGGGTGATGAAGACTTTATTAGAAGATTCAGAAGGCGAGGTTGAGCAATATGAACAAACATATAGTTACCAGAAGTCTTAAGAATGGCTATAACCAAAGTTCATTAAGTAAACTTTAATGTTTATATGTGCCCTTTTATATCTCAGGATTTGGATTTTTTTAAAAAAATCATGGTCAGACTTAAATTAATTCAGGAAAACATGATTTTAGCAGAGTATCTTTTGATAGTCATTGTCAGACTTTCATGCATCAGACTTCTTTCTTTATAGCCCTCTACTTACTTTTGGTAGGGCTGAAACAAGTGTGCATCTCATGTTATATTAAAAGAAGATATTCTTATATGATGCTCTTTCCTTTGGTATGTCCATGAGTGGTTGTGTTTGGGTTATACTTTTCTGATAGGTATTTAACAGCAAACTGGTAAAAAATTGACCTTGTTCCTATCTACTATTAAGGTCACATGAGATTCCTCTAAGGTTCCTCTTGGGAACTTGTGAAAATCCGTTTGGCTTCTTTATCTTCTCTACTAGCTGTGCTTTCTGCCAGGAAGGGTCAAGGTCCTGCTGACCATACCTGGCTTTCTTTGAAAGCATCAGAAACATTTCTCTCTTCAATAATCCTCCTCGTGCAAAATGTGCATTGACTGACTTCCTGTTTTTAGGATCCTGGTGTTTGCCCAGTTCAGCTCACTGGGTGACTCACCAGATTTTCACAGCCTTTAGAGGGATTTAGTCATCCCCTGGATCCTGGATGACTTTAGATGCAAGGGCTTAAATATTGGTAGCCCCTTCCTTAGTTCTTTTACTTCCATGGTTTTGGTCTCTAAGATTTGGTTTAAAACATTCAGCAGGTCACTTTAACCACTCTTGAAGTAGAAGTTAAGAGGTTTTAACTTTAATGTCTATAATTTTTACAGTTACTGCTTTCACTAATTGGGGTCACTATTAGTACTAAAGGTTAGCATTATATTCTATCTTGTAGGTGAGGGTTTATTATCTCAAATCAATCCAGGTTGTCTTGTTAGTAGTAGTACTTCTGCAAAACACCAAAAGGCAATGGTAATGATATTTTTTTACAAGGCAAGTACAAAGCAAAATTATTACAAGCAAAGCAAATCCAGTTTGTATAACAGTTTTGAAAATGAGATGGGATACATAAACCACCAGTTAAATTTGACTTGTTTGAAGATTATTATTTTAGGATATCAGCACCCTATCTTTTAATCTGAGTAGCATAGTTTGGAAAGCCAAGTCTTTGGGCATATTTAATTATTTTTTCTCTTAAATATGATGATCATAATGCTATTAGGACCACAGAAATATAAACCTGGAAAATTATTAATAATTTTAGTTTGGAGCTCACCTGTTTGGTAGTGTTTTCTTAAGCTTTTACGTTTTAGTAGGCACCAATATATATGCAGTAGATGTTTTAATAAGTAGAAGGAATACATTTTAAGATAATGGTGAGGTATAGTAGAGTAAATACATAAACAAGTAATAGAGTCCTTTATTATCATTATCAAACATTATGTACTAAACACAATTTAATGTGCTATGTTTTTATAAAACTGACAAGACACTAGGTTTGTTTCCTCCATTACCAGCACAGACATGAGTAATGTGCTACACAGTGATGTAGCTATAATGTCACTAGGCAAGAGAAATTTTTCAGTTCCATTGTAATCTTATGGAACTGCCATCATATATGCCATCCAGTTTGGATCAAAACATTATGTGGGTCTGGGATTCTGGCTCAGTGGCAGAGCGCCTGCCTAGCACATGTGAGACACTGGGTTCAATCCTCAGTGCTACATTAAAAATCTAAACAAACAAAATAAAGGTATTATGTCCATCTACAATTTATATATATATATATATATATATATATATATATATATATATATATATATAAAAATCATGTTATATGCCTCTGTGTACATAAGAATTCATTTCTCTTTTTTAAAAATTTTATCTATTTATTATTCATACTTTTTCATGTAATTATTCTTAAAATGTCCCTAATGGTACACATTATTATGTCAAGCTATTAGGATGTCATGCTAATCATAATTTTTACTTCATGCTAAATCATAATTTTAAAAACAATTTCTTTATTGCTGAATTTTTGGACTTATTTCTTCATTTAACAACTATCAACTAAAAATATTATACTGAACAAAGTAGGCAAACTCTCCTGGGACTTAACTTTTAAGGGTGCTGAGAAGGACTGTTAATAAATAAATGTCAGGTGATAATAAATGCCATAAAAAACAGGAAAAAAGAATTTAGAGGAAAACACTTTTGCTGTCTGTTATAATATGGTTAACAGAAATAAGGTGGTAATAAGTAGATTGGCTTATAATGCTTTTTACTCTTTCAATGATTTTTTTTTCAATTCTGGGGGAGGAGTATAGGAACTACAGTCAAGGAGTATGAATTTTTTGTATTCTTAATATATATTGCTAATCTCATTCCAAGGGATTATTCTTACTTTATTACCTACCACTTTTAAGGTAAGATTGTTGAGTATTTGAGCTATTTTATGCACTTTGCTTATTTGAATTTCTTATTTATTTGAATAAAGTTTTTTTTCCTTTTTTAAACCTTCTTCTTATAGTTATTCATAACAGTATAATGCATTTTGACACATAATACACAAATGGAGTATAACTTCCTCATTGTTCTGAGTGTACATGATATAGAATTACACCAATCATTTAATTATATATGCACATAAAGTCTGATTTGTTCTACTATCCTTCCTACCCTCATACACCTTCCCCTCACTTCACTCACTTCTTATAATCCAAATTAACTCTATTCTTCCCTAGACCCCCATCCTCAACCTTATGGTGAATTAGCATCCACATATCAGAGAAAACATTTGGCCTTTGATTCTTTGGAATACACTTATTTCACTCAAGATGATATTCTGCAACTCCATCCATTTACCAGCAAATGTCGTAATTTAATTCTTTTTTAAGGCTGAATAATATTCCATTGTGTATATATGCCAAATTTTCTTTATCCATTCATCTGTTGAAGGGCACCTACATTGTTTCCATAGCTTAGCTATTGTGAATTGAGATACTATAAATATTGATGTGGCTTTGTCACTGTAGTATGCTGATTTTAAGTCCTTTGAGAATAAACCAAGGAGTTGGATATCTATATCAAATGGTGGCTCCATTCCAAGTTTTCAGAGAAATCTCCATACTGCTTTCAAGAGTGGGTGCACCAATTTGCAGTCCCAACAATGTATGAATGCACCATTTTCCCCACATCCTCACCAACATCTACTGTTCCTTATATTCTTGATAATTGCCTTTCTGACTGGAGTGAGATGAAACCTCAGTGTAGTTTTATTTTGCATTCCTCCAACGGCTAGAGATGTTGAACATTTTTTCTTATATTTGTTGACCAGTCATATTTCTTCTCCTGTGAAATGCCTGTTCAGTTCTTTTGCCCATTTAATAATTGGCTTGTTTGTCTTTTTAGGGTTAAGGTTTTCCAGTTGATTGTATATCCTGGAGATTATTGCTGTATCTGAGATATATGGCAATTTTCTCCCCTTCTGTAGGCTCTCTCTTCACATTTGTGATTGTTTACTTTGCTGTAAAGAAGCTTTTTAGTTTGATTCCATCCCATTTATTGATTCTTAATTTTACTTCTTGCTTTTTAGGAGTGTTGTTAAGGAAGTCATTTCCTAAGACAACATGGTAGAGATTTGAGGCAATATTTTGTTCTATTAGTCACAGGGTCTCTAGCCTAATGTCAAGGTTCCTGATCTGCTTAGAGGTGAGTTTTGTGCAGGGTGAGGAAATAAGGATCTAATTTCATTTTGCTACATGTGGCTTTCCAGTTTTCTCAGCACCACTTGTTGAAGAGGCTATATTTTCTCCAGTGCATTTTTGTGCCTTTGTCTAGTATTTATGTGAGTTTGCTTCTGTGTCTTCTACTCTGTACAATCAGTCTGTTTTGGTGCCAGTACCATGCCATTTTTGTTACTATGGCTCTGTAGTATAACTGAAGGTCTAGTATTGTGATGCCTCCTGCTTCACTTTTATTGCTAAGTATTGCTTAGTGGCTATTCTGTGTCTCTTATCTTTCCAAATAAATTTCATGATTGCTTTTTCTAATTCTATGAAAAAGTCATTGGAATTTTAATACAAATTGCATTAAAATGTTAATTTTAATTTTTGACAATGTTAATTCTGCCTACCAAAGAGCAAGAAGATCTTTCCATCTTCTAATATTTTCTTCTATTTCATTGTTTAGTGTTCTGTAGTTTACATTGTAGAGGACTTTCACTTCTTTTTTTATTATTTTATTTTATTTTTTATCCTTTAATTTTTATTGTTGGTTGTTCAAAACATTACATAGTTCTTGACATATCATATTTCACACTTTGATTCAAGTGGGTTATGAACTCCAATTTTTACCCCATATACAGATTGCAGCATCGCATCAGTTACACATCCACTGTTTTACATATTGCTATACTAGTGTCTGTTGTATTCTGCTGCCTTTCCTATCCTCTACTATCCCCCATCCCCTCCCCTCCCATCTTCTCTCTCTACCCCCTCTACTGTAATTTATTTTCCCACTTTTTCCCCCTTTCCCTTAACTTCCTCTTGTATGTAATTTTGTATAACCCTGAGGGTCTCCTTCCATTTCTATGCAATTTCCCTTCTCTTTCCTTTTCCCTCCCACCTCTCACCCCTGTTTAAAGTTAATCTTCTTCTCATGCTCTTCCTCCCTGCTCTGTTCTTAGTTACTCACCTTATATCAAAGAAAACATTTGGCATTTGTTTTTTAGGGATTGGCTAGCTTCACTTAGCATAATTTGTTCTAATGCCATCCATTTCCCTGCAAATTTTATGATTTTGTCATTTTTTAATGCAGAGTAATACTCCATTGTGTATAAATGCCACATTTTTTATCCATTCATCTATTGAAGGGCATCTGGGTTGGTTCCACAGTCTTGCTATTGTGAATTGCGCTGCTATGAACATTGATGTAGCAGTGTCCCTGTAGCATGCTCTCTTTAGGTCTTTAGGGAATAGACCAAGAAGGGGAATAGCTGGGTCAAATGGTGGTTCCATTCCCAGCTTTCCAAGAAATCTCCATACTGCTTTCCAAATTGGCCACAAAAATTTTCAGTCCTACCAGCAATGTACAAGTGTACCCTTTTCCCCGCATCCTCTCCAGCACTTGTTGTTGTTGGACTTCATAATGGCTGCCAATCTTACTGGAGTGAGATGGTATCTTAGGGTGGTTTTGATTTGTATTTCTCTGACTGCTAGAGATGGTGAGTATTTTTTCATGTACTTATTGATTGATTGTATGTCCTCCTCTGAGAAGTGTCTGTTCAGGTCCTTGGCCCATTTGTTGATTGAGTTATTCATTTTCTTATTGTTTAATTTTTTGATTTCTTTGTATACTCTGGATATTAGGGCTTTATCTGAAGTGTGAGGAGTAAAAATTTGTTCCCATGATGTAGGCTCCGTATTTACCTCTCTTATTGTTTCTCTTGCTGAGAAAAAAAAAAAAAACTTTTAGTTTGAGTGAGTCCCATTTGTTGATTCTTGTTTTTAACTCTTGTGCTATGGGTGTCCTATTAAGGAATTTGGAGCCCGACCCTACAATATGTAGATCGGAGCCAACTTTTTCTTCTATCAGACGCAGAGTCTCGGATTTGATATCAAGCTCCTTGATCCATTTGGAGTTAACTTTTGTGCATGGCAAGAGAAAGGGATTCAGTTTCATTTTGTTGCATATGGATTTCCAGTTTTCCCAGCACAATTCGTTGAAGATGCTATCTTTCCTCCATTTCATGCTTTTAGCCCCTTTATCAAATATAAGATAGTTGTTACTTTGTGGATTAGTCTCTGTGTCCTCTATTCTATACCATTGGTCCACCCGCCTGTTTTGGTACCAGTACCATGCTGTTTTTGTTACTATTGCTCTGTAGTATAGTTTGAGGTCTGGTATCTCTATACTGCCTGATTTAAACTTCCTGCTTAGAGTTGTTTTGCTATTTGGGTCTTTTATTTTTCCATATGAATTTCATGATTGCTTTATCTACTTCTACAAGAAATGCCATTGGGATTTTGATTGGTATTGCATTAAACCTATAGAGAACTTTTGGTAATATAGCCATTTTGATGAAGTTCATTCTGCCTATCCATGAACAGGGTATATTTTTCCATCTTCTAAGATCTTCTTCTATTTCTCTCTTTAGGGTTCTGTAGTTTTCATTGTATAAGTCTTTCACCTCTATTGTTAGGTTGATTTCCAAGTACTTTTTTTTTTTTGAGGATATTGTGAATGGAGTGATTGTCCTCATTTCCATTTCAGAGGATTTGTCGCAAATATACAGGAATGCCTTTGATTTATGCGTGTTGATTTTATATCCTGCCACTTTGCTGAATTAATTTATTAGCTCTAATAGTTTCTTTGTAGACCCTTTTGGGTCTGCTAGGTATAGAATCATGTCATCCGCAAATAGTGATAATTTAAGTTCTTCTTTTCCTATTTTTATGCCTTTAATTTCTTTCGTCTGTCTAATTGCTCTGGCTACTGTTTTGAGAACTATGTTGAACAGAAGTGGTGAGAGCAGGCATCCATGTCATGTTCCAGATTTTAGAGGGAATGTCTTCAATTTTTCTCCATTCAGGATGATGCTAGCCTGAGGCTTAGCATAGATTGCTTTTACAATATTGGGGTATGTTCCTGTTATCCCTAGTTTTTCTAGAGTTTTGAACATAAAGGGATGCTGTACTTTGTCGAATGCTTTTTCTGCATCTATCAAGATGATAATATGGTTCTTATTTTTAAATCTATTGATGTGGTGAATAACATTTATTGATTTCCGTATATTGAACCAGCCTTGCATCTCAGGGATGAATCCTACTTGATCATGGTGCACAAGTTTTTTGATATGTTTTTGTATCAGATTCGACAACATTTTTATTGAGGATTTTTGCATCTAGGTTCATTAGAGATATTGGTCTGTAGTTTTCTTTCTTTGAAGTGTCTTTGTCTGGTTTAGAAATCAGGGTGATGTTGGCCTGGTAGAATGAATTTGGACGTTCTCCCTTTTTTTCTATTTCCTGGAATTGCTTGAAAAGTATTGGTATTAGTTCCTCTTTAAAGGTTTTGTAAAACTCTGCTGTATACCCATCCGGTCCTGGGCTTTTCTTAGTTGGTAGTCTTTTGATGGTTTCTTCTATTTCCTCAATTGATATTGGTCTTTTTAAATTGTGTGTATCCTCCTGACTCAATCTGGGCAGATCATATGACTTAAGAAATTTATGGATGCCTTCACTATCTTCTATTTTATTGGAGTATAAGGATTCAAAATAATTTCTGATTATCTTCTGTATTTCTGAAGTGTCTGTAGTGATATTACCTTTTTCATCCCGTATGCTAGTAATTTGAGTTCTCTCTCTTCTTCTCTTCGTTAGCATGGCTAAGGGTCTGTTGATTTTATTTATTTTTTCAAAGAACAAACTTTTAGTTTTATCAATTTTTTCAATTGTTTCTATTTCATTAATTTCAGCTCTGATTTTAATTATTTCTTGCCTTCTACTTGTTTTGCTGTTATTTTGCTCTTCTTTTTCTAGGATTTTGAGATGAAGTATGAGATCATTTATTTGTTGGTTTTTTCTTTTTTTAAGGAATGAACTCCAAGCAAAGAATTTTCCTCTTAGAACTGCTTTCATTGTGTCCCATAGATTCCTACTGGTTGTGCCTGTGTTTTCATTTACCTCTAAGAATTTTTAAATTTCCTTCTTGATGTCTTCTGTAACCCATTGAGCATTCAGTAACATATTGTTCATTCTCCAAGTGATGCAGGATTTTTCCTTCCTTCTTTTATCGTTGATTTCCAGTTTCATTCCATTATGATCAGACAGGATGCATGGTATTATCTCTACTTCTTTATAATTTCTAAGAGTTGCCCTGTGACATAATATATGGTCTATTTTTGAGAAGGATCCATGTGCTGCTGAGAAAAAAGTGTAACTGCTTGATGTTGGGTGGTAAATTCTATATATGTCAATTAAGTCTAGGTTATTAATTGTGTTATTGAGTTCTATAGTTTCCTTATTCAACTTTTGTTTGGAAGATTTGTCCAGTGGTGAGAGAGGTGTGTTGAAGTCTCCCATGATTATTGTATGGTGGTCTATTGGACTCTTGAACTTGAGAAGAGTTTGCTTGATGAACATAGCTGAACCATTGTTTGGGGCATATATATTTATGATTGTTATGTCTTGTTGGTGTATGGTTCCCTTGAGCAGTATGTAGTGTCCCTCTTTATCCCTTTTGATTAACTTTGGCTTGAAATCTATTTTATTTGATATGAGTATGGACACTCCTGCTTGTTTCCGATGTCCATATGAGTGATATGATTTTTCCCAACCTTTCACCTTCAATCTATGTATGTCTTTTCCTATCAAATGCGTCTCCTGTAGGCAGCATATTGTTGGGTCTTGTTTTGTGATCCATTCTACTAGCCTGTGTCTCTTAATTGGTGAGTTTAAGTCATTAATATTTAGGTTTATTATTGATATATGGGTTGTTCTTCCAGCCATATTTGTTTATTTATGTTACTAAACATGGGTTGTTTTCCTCTTTGATTATTTTCCCCCCTTTACTGTACTACCTCCCACTGTTGGTTTTCATTGTTATTTTCCATTTCCTCTTCCTGGAATGTTTTGCTGAGGATTTTTTGGAGAGATGGTTTTCTAGCTGCAAATTCTTTTATTTATCGTGGAAGTTTTTAATTTCATCTTCCATCCTGAAGCTTAATTTCGCTGGATACACAATTTTTGGTTGGAACCCATTTTCTTTCAGCTTTTGAAATATGTTGTTCCAGGATCTTCTAGCTTTCAGAGTCTGGGTTGAAACATCAGCTGTTATCCTGATTGGTTTACCCCTAAATGTAATCTGCTTTCTTTCTCTTGAAGCTTTTAAAATTCTCTCCTTATTCTGTATGTTGGGCATCTTCATTATAATGTGTCTAGGTGTGGATCTCTTATGATTTTGCACATTTGGCGTCCTGTAGGCTTCTAGGATTTAAGATTCTGTTTCATTCTTCAAGTCTGGAAAGTTTTCTCATATTATTTTATTGAATAGATTGCTCATTCCTTTGGTTTGGAGGTCTGTGCCTTCCTGTATCCCAATGACTCTTAAGTTTGGTCTTTTAATGTTATCCCATATTTCTTGGATGTTCTGCTCATGGTTTCTTAACAGTCTTGCTGAGCTGTCTATGTTCTTTTCAAGTTGAAATACTTTGTCTTCATTGTCTGATGTTCTATCTTCTAAGTGTTCTACTCTGCTGGTAGTATTCTCAATTGAGTTTTTAAGTTGGTTTATTGCTTCCTGCCTTTCTAGGATTTCTGTTTGTTTGTTTTTTATAACCTCTATCTCCCTGTATAGTTGATCTTTTGCTTCCTGGATTTGTTTATGTAATTCATTGTTGAAGAGATCTTTCATTGTCTGATTTTGCTGTCTAATGTCTTCCTTGAGACTCCAGATCATCTGAAGCATGTATATCCTGAATTCTTTGTCTGACATTCCATCTGCTGCAGATATTACCTCTTCTAACGTTGAGTTGACCTGAATTGCTTGTGGTCCTTTCTTTCCTTGTCTTTTCATACTGCTCGCATTTCTTTCTGCTTGGTGAAACTGTTGTGTTATTGAATTTTCCACCTATATATTTATATTGCTCTTGTGTAGTTGCAAAGTCTCCCTCGAAGGCGCAGGTGGCGGCTCTGCCCCTCCTCCAATTGGGGCAATGTGCCTACCACACCGGCAGGCCGCTGGGCCTGTGCTGCCGGCCGGTAGCAGGTCCGCCTACCCTGCAGGCACAGGTGGCGGCTCTGCCCCTCTGCGGGCCACTGGGCCTGTTCTGCCGGTGGGTCACAGTTCCGCCTACCTTGCAGGCGTGGGCCGCTGGGCCTGTTCTGTCTGTCGATTGCAGGTCTGTCTACCATGCAGGCGTGGGTGGTGGCTCTGCCCCTCCCCAAACCTGGGTGATGTGTCTACCACACTGGCGGGTCGCTGGTCCCGTTCTGCCGGTGGGTCGCAGGTCTGCCTACCTTGCAGGCGCAGTTGGCAACTCTGCCCCTCCGCGGGCCACTGGGCCTATTCTCGACTTTCACTTCTTTTGTTACATTGATTCCCAATTTTTTTGAGGCTACTGTAAATGGGATAGTTCTCCTAATTTCTCTTTCAGTGGATTCATCACTGATGTATAAGAATGTGTTTGATTTATGGGTGTTGGATTTATGTTTTGCTACTTTGCTGAATTTACTTATTAGTTCTAGAAGTTTTCTGGTGGAATTTTTTTGGATCTTCTAATTATATAATCTTGTCCTTGGCAAATAGTGATTGAGTTCTTCTTTTCCTATTTGTATCCCTTTAATTTTTTTCTCCTGTCTAATTGCTGTGGCTAGAGTTTTAAGATGATGTTTAATAAAAGTGGTTAAAGGGGGCATTCTTGTCTTATTCCAGCACATAGAGGGAATGCTTTCAATTTTTCTCCATTTAGAATTATGTTGGCATTGGTTTTAGTGTATATCGCTCTTACAATGTTGAGGAATATCCCTACTATCTCTACATTTTCTAGAGTTCTGAACATGAAGGGGTGCTGTATTTTGTCAAATGTTTTTTCTGCGTCAATTGAGATGATCATATAATTCTTGTATTTAAGTCTATTGATGTAAAAAAATTTTTATTAATTTCCATACTTGAACCAACCTTGCATTCCTGAGATGAACCCCCACTTGATTGTGTTACACTATCTTTTTGATATGATTTTGTATGTGATTTTCCAGAATGTTATTGAGAATTTTTGTATCTATGATCATCAGGAATATTGGTCTGAAGTTTTCTTTTTTATTATTATTTTAAATTTTTACTTATTTATTTTTTAGTCATACAGGACAGTAAAATGCATTTTGATATATAATACATACAGCTCAGAAGGCTGAAACAGGAGGATCTCATGTTCAAAGCCAGCCTCAAAAAAGGCAAGGCACTAAGAAATTCAGTGAGACCCTGTCTCTAAAATACAAAATGGGGCTGGGACATGGCTCAGTGGTCAAATTCTCCTGAGTTCAACCCCTAGTACAAAAGAAAAAAATAAAAAGAAAAGCAAAAGTCAGCCAGTATTATTGTGTTATGGTCTATTTCATTCTTAAAATTGAGAATTTTTTGTTTAATGTATGAAGATGCTTCATTGAACCATATATATTTATGATTGCTGTGTCATGTTGATGTATAATTTAATTAAGCAGTATGAAATATTCTTCTTTGTACCTTATGATATACTGAAGATTTAGGTTCACTTTAACTTATCTGAGGGTAGAAACCTCTGCTTATTTACATGATCCAGGTGAGGGATTTTTTTTCTTCCTTTCACCTTTAGTACATGGATATCTTTCCTATGAGGTGTGTCAATTGGAGAAAGCATATTGTAGGGTCTTGTTTTAATCCAATCTTCCAGTCTATGCCTTTTGATTGATGAGTTTAGGCCATAAACATCCAAGGTTATTATTGAGATATGATTTGTATTCCTGGTCATTTGGGTTTATTTCTCATTTGTAATTTGAATTAGTTTATCTTTTGATTAACTATTTATTTAATGTAGTTTCTCCCTTTGCTGATTTTTCACTTTTTTAATTTCATCTTTATGGAATATTTTGTTGAGAATGATCCATAGTGCAGCCTTTTTAGTTGTGAATTCCTTTAACTTTTGTTTATCATGAAAGGTTTTCATTTCATCTCAAAGCTGTAGCTTGATTTTGCCTGATTCAGAATTCTTGGTTGGCATCCATTTTCTTTCAGTGCTTGGTATATATTATTCCAGGACCTCCTAGTCTTCAGAGTCTGGGTTGAGAAATCAGCTGAGTTATAAATAGTTTTTCACCTATACATAATCAGATATTTTTCTCTCACAGTCTTTAAAATTCTATCCTTATTCTGTATGTAAGGCATTTTCATTATAATGTGCCTTGGTGTGGGTCTATTTAAATTTTGTACATTGGGGGTCCCATAAGTCTCTTGTATTTGATTTTTTTCATCTCATTCTTTAGGTTTGGGAAGTTTTCTCATATTATTTTATTGCAGAGATTGTGCAATCCTTTGGTTTCTATCTCTGTATCTTCTTCTATCCTGACAAATCTTAAACTTGGTCTTTTCATGTTACTTATGATTCTTGGAAGTTCTCTTCATAGTTTCTTACCATCTTCTAGGCATGATCAACTTTATTTTTAACATTATATATTTTGTGTTCATTGCTTGAAGTTCTGTCTTGCAAGTGATATAATCTGTTCATGATGCTTTCAATTGAATTTTTAATTTGGTTTGTTGATTCCTTCATTTTCAGGATTTCTGTTTGATTTCTGTTCAGGATCTCTCTTTATTGATGTCATGGATCAGTTTAATTATGCACATTCTAAATTCCTTCTCTGACATTTCTTCTACTGTGTTGTCAATGGATTTTTATTATTGGAGAATCTTAGTTTTCATCATAACTAGGTTTTTCATGTTGTTCATGTGTCTGGCCATCTAGCAGTGTGGATTTGAGGCATTATAGTTTCTTCCCTGTAGACTTATACCATTCCTGAATGTTTCCAGTACCTTGCCTTTAAAGAGAGAGAACAATACTAACAGCACCCAATGCAAACAGTATTCAGCCTTAAATTCCTATTAAGATGTCTACAGTCTTGTTGCAATAAACAGAAATTATGTGTTCAATTATTGTCTATGATATAAATAGTAAGTTTGCAAAAAGCTTTATGACTTCAAATGGTGAACAAAGAAAGAATAGAAGTGGTGTAGGAAATTATGTTTATGAGGTAGGAAGACAAAAGATAGAAGTAAAATAATAGAAAAAGTGAAAGAGAAATTAATTAATAGAGTTTGGTTGTTAGCAAGAGAAAAAAGAATCCAGGGAAAGGGGTAAATGAGAGAGAGAGAGGCAGAGAGAGAGAGAGAGAGAGAGAGAGAGAGAGAGAGAGAGAGAATTTTTTTAATTAAAAGGAAAAGAAAAAAGTAAAAATAGGGGCTGGGGATGTGGCTCAAGAGGTAGCATGCTTGCCTGGCATGCGTGCAGCCCAGGTTCAATCCTCAGCACCACATACAAACAAAGATGTTGTGTCCGCTGAAAACTAAAAAATAAATATTAAAAATTCTCTCTCTCTCTCTCTCTCTCTCTCTCTCTCTCTCTCTCTCTCTCTCTCAAAAATTTAGAAGTAAAAATAAAAGAATACACAACAAAACTGTAACATACTATTCAGACATTCTAGTTCTCAATAAACTGATATATGAAAAATACTTGGTTTCAAAAATGGTAGAAATATGAGGAAAAAAAACAGTATTTTGAAAAATTGAACAATTATTTTCACTGCAGTTCAAAAAGTTTCTCAGCTTCCCTTCTAAGCAGTTAGGTCTGGAGTTTGATTCTAGCTCTACCCTCAGGATGGTTGGGGTTGTTATGGTGGGAGGCTTAGTCCTGGAGGCAGAACTCCTAGAGGTGGGATGTAGGCTAGGTGTGCTCTAGTCTCTTTGCTGTGTGCCAATTAGTCTGGACATTTTATGTCAGCACATCTCCAGAGCCCAGCAATTGCCAGTCCATGTTGGAAAACTGCACCTCAGGAATCTCCTTTGTGTTCTACTTGTGTGGTATAGGAGCCTTTTCTTAGTCCCTTGTGTTACCTGCAAACCCCAGAATTCCTGGTCTCTGATTTAGTCTCCCAATCTCTCCTACCCTCACCATTTTGAATTCCTGGTCAGGCACTTCTCTCCCAGCCAGTCCTGAGGCCTGGGTACCAGGACCTGTGTACCCTTTGCAGAGCTGTATGCTAGACCTGGCAGATAAGAGGCATGTGGGGCCTAACCACATCAGGGGCCCAGCTGCTCTGTCAGGTATATCAACACCAGGCACTGATACCTGTAGGCCAGGTGCTAAGCTAGCAGTGATGTGTTACTCTGGGGGCTATAGAGGGTTTGGGAAATTGGGGACTGGGTATGTGAAGGGCCCTGTTGGGTGCTGGATTGATGCCAGACCTGGTGGGACTAATGGACTGGTGGGTGCTGGAATAGGGAGGGAGTCAGGGATAAGATTTGTGCCAGGACCCAGGGAGTGCCAGCCTGAGTGGGCCCAGAAACCCAGTGGGTGCTGGACCAGCCTCTGGACTCAAGGAGCTGGGGAGAACCTGGCTTTCTCCAGCCTCTCTAACCTGCCTTCCCCTGGGCAACATGCTCCCAGTTTCGGACTTTCCCCAGGATTGTTAGGCTCAGTCAGGCCCACACCAACCCAGAGGCAAACTCATGTATCTGGGATTCAGTTTCTATAGGCTCAACCAAACTGCAGTCTCAAAACAATTGATTAACTCCAGTGGTGAGGGGTTTTTGTTTGTTTGTTTGTTTGGTTGGTTAGTTGGTTGGTTGTTTTTTGATTAATGAATCATGCAGTATGTGGTTGGGCTATAGCAGACTGTCCCTTGAGTCTCAGAATTTTTCACTCTAATTCTTGGGGAGACATGGTATTCCCTCTGTTTGAGTTCTGGGTAGCTGATCTAAGAGAAATGCTGCCTCACTCTAATCCACCATCTTCCTTATCCTCAATTCACTTTCTTTGCTGAGTTTTCACTAGGTTATTTACCTCTTTATTGTTGGGAGGTAATAGGTTTTATGTATTTTGCATACTAGCTCCTTATAAAATACATGATTTGGAAAATTATCTCCATAATGTGAGTTGGTTTTCAATTTTTTGCTTATGACATTTGGGAGTATTGCAATTTGAAATATGGAACATTTTAATTGTAATGAAGTTGAATTGGTCTACTTTTTCTTTTCTTGCTTACATTATGGGTATCATATTTTTTGCTTCAGATTGCCAAATCCAAGGCTATGAAGATTAACACCCATGTTTTCTTTATCATATTTTGGTATGAGGACAATACTGGAATCATTTAAGAGTAGATAAGCTACAAATATCATATATGTTTTGTTTTCAGGTTATTCTTCTAACTGAAGTAATAAGTCACCTGAGTAAGCAATCCAATTTGCAAGATGGACAATCCACTCCAAAAATAGGATATAAATGTTCTAATGAATTGTTCAAGATTCCTGGGCTGTTGAGTCAGTTTGGAATAGTTGAGGCTCATTACACAAGAATACTTCATGCTCCTCCACAATATCTCCCTCCTGGGCTCCACTCAGAGCTCACCACAAAGAGCAGCACAGGAAACAACATGAAGACCTCTTAATGTCACAGAGTGAAAGTGGTGATCGACAACTGCTGGGGGAGAACAGCAAAACTGTGAAAATTTCTTATAAGAAGCAAAAGTTCTATGTCACTAAATGAAGTGCTGCAAATTTTTACTTTAGTGTATAGACAAACTCAGTGCTTCTGATGAAGAAGTAGAAGCAAAACAAGTCTGTCTCTTGCTTCTTTTCTCTTGTTAAGGGGTGAAAGAAAAATTTTCTACCAAGGAGTTGGTAAGAAAAACACCTTGGATCTGGGAACCAAAACTGATACTAACAAAGGGTCTGCTCATCACTGAAGAAGAAGCATAAAACAGTTATCAAAGAACAACCACAGGTACATTTCAGTTGGCTGCTGTGGGGGAAGCAGCACAGATGCTGAGAAGATCCACCCTGTAAATCCAAACATAAAAGGTATTTGCTCCCACAATGATCTTAACAACAAGTAATAAGAATGAGATCTGAGGGAAGAGAGAAGCCAAGGCTATCATAAAATACCATAGAACAAGTGGTTTAACTACAGAACTTTTCCCCTCATGGTTCTTAGGCCCCAACTTCCTTAATAAAACTCCTATAGAAAGAATTAAAACCAAGAATCAATAAATGGGATGGAATCAAACTAAAAAGTTTTTTCTCATCAAAAGAAACAATCTGAGGTGAACAGAGAGCCTATATCCTGAGAGCAAATTTTCACCCCTCACACATCAGATAGAGCACTAATCTCTAGAACTCAAAAAGCTAAACACTGAAAAAACAAATAACCCAATCAACAAATGGACCAAGGACCTGAACAGACACTTCTCAGAAGAGGATATACAATCAGTCAACAAGTACATGAAAAAATGCTCATCATCTCTAGCAATCAGAGAAATTCAAATCAAAACTACTCTAAGATACCATCTCACTCCAGCCAGAATGGCAGCTATTATGAAGACAAACAACAATAAGTGTTGGTAAGGATGTGGGGAAAATGGGACACTCATACATTGCTGGTAGAATTGCAAATTGGTGCAGCCAATTTGGAAAGCAGTATGGAGATTCCTTGGGAATCTGGGAATGGAACCACCATTTGACCCAGCTATTCCTCTCCTCAAACTATACCCAAAGGGCTTAAAAACAGTATACTATAGGAACACAGCCATATCAATGTTTATAGCAACACAATTCACAATAGCTAAACTGTGGAGTCAACCCAAACGTCCTTCAGTGGATGAATGGATTAAAAAATGTCTCATATATACACAATGGAATTTTACTCAGCATTAAAAAAGAACAAAATCGTGGTGTTTGCAGGTAAATGGATGGCTTTGGAGAAGATAATGTTAAGTGAAGTTAGCTAATCCCAAAAAAACAAATGCCAAGTATTTTCTCTGATATAAGGATGGTGACTAATAGTGGGGTAGGGAGGGAGAGCATGGGAGGATTAGATTAATTCTAGATAGGGAAGATGGGTGGGAGAGGAGGGTAGGGGGCAGAGGATTAGCAAGGATGGTGGAATGTGATGGACATTATTATACAAAGTACATGTATGAAAACTTGAATTGGGTGTCAACATACTTTATATACAAACAAAGATATGAAAAATTTTGGTATATATGTATATTAAGAATTGTAACACAAAAAAGTACATGTATAAAGACATAAATTGGCATGAACATACTTTACATAGAGAGATATGAAAAACTGTGCTCTATATGTTTAATAAGAACTGTAATGCATTCCACTGTTGTCATGTACTTTAAAAAATAATAATAAAATCAATAAAAGAGCAGCAGCATATATATTTTATAAAAATGAATTTATTTAACTGATAATATACTTCTACATTAGGAATTACTTAGGAATGACTTTCTAGCCATACATATAATTCTAAGTTCAAAATTATTGTTTTTTAAAATTTTATAAAGATTTTTCTCTTATCTTCTTAGAAGCACTTTTGCTGTTTTGGAGTCAATCTGATTCACACTTCCTGGCAGATCACATTCCCTTTCACTTGGATGTTAATTTGGTATTTTTCAGATGTCTCTATAACTTGGCCAGGTAGGATTGTTTTTAATTATGGCAATGTACTAGTGTTTTCAAATTGAGATTGCATCTCTTTTTTTTCTTTCCTTCTGTGAAATTTAATCTGTTATTTCTAAATTCTTTATTTTTCACCAGCTTTGTTTCCTTCTTTCTGGGATTTAATATAAGTAGATGCTATCTCTCTGTAATATTTTCTCTTATCTTCTCTTCTGCCTTCTTGGTAAAATTTACTACAAGCCACTAATTTTTCATTTTTTGTTTTTTCATTGTTTAATTTTTTACCTTAGTAACATTGATATTTCTCTGATATGAGTCATAGACACATCAATCATATTGCTACCAGAGTTCTGAGGCTATAGGACAAGAAATAAATGGGGAAATGCAAGGTCACATATTCACTATTTTGTCAGGAACAGGGATTCATGGCATAGAACACAAATTGTCCGATTTAAGAAAAAATATTTAGAAAACATAATACAAGTACTCATAATTTTTGAACCAAACTAAATGAAATAATATTACTTAATAAATCAAATTCAAATGTCTTCAACTAAATGCCTCTTTATCTCTGTGATTGATCAATAGTGAAGCTGCTACTTTATAAGATTCTAAATATACTATAGATCTTTTAGAGTGATCCAAAATACACAAACCGCACCACAATTTTCTGCCAAGTGGAGATCATCAAGGATTCTTGCATTTCTGTTAATCAGATATGACCAAAAGTGCAGGATGTGTTTCTGTTTGTTATTACAACCATTTGCATTTGTCACCACAGTGGTATATAACAGGAAGGAAAAATTTGTCCTAACAAGTAAAAACAGGAGTTTCTTTTGCACTCAGGAAATGGGGGTGGGTTGTAGGTAATAGTAAGTAAGAGTTAACACTATGTGTGCTGTACTACAGGAGGTCAGTCAGTGCCTAATTATTATAACTGGACTCATATTTCTAACAGTAAGTCTACTGTGTATAATGTTTTTTCATTAGTAAAGTCTTTTACAAATTCTGTGACCAGAAGTAGATAAAATTCTTCTACTCTGACTATAATGGAGGAATAATACTTTATTGGATTACTCTCCTGTTAAATCTCTACATCCAAGCCTAAAAAGGTCAATTCAAGAGGACTTGTGAGAGCCAACTCAAACTTTGTAAAAGAAAGAAACCAGGAAATATTAGTAGATAGAGGGGGAAATCTATACAAAGTTATGGACACTATTAGGGTGAAAATGGAAAGAAAGACAAAGAGAAATCCTCTCAAAGTAAAGAAATATGGAAGAACAGAAGTGGCAAATTAAAATTAGGTCCATATGCTTATAGTTACATTGCACTTTCCTTTTAAGACTAAATATTTATCAATGTCCACTACATAAAATAAACTTTCAAGAATAATGTTTTGAAGAAAGAAAATCCCCAAAATGTTCACACATTAAGTAAAATCGGGGAGAAAGAAAATAGGAGCATAGGGAGCAAAATAGAACTAGAGTATGAGAATTCAGCCAGAAAACACTTACAGGCTGTGGTTAGATGCACAACAGCTGGGGCACACCCAGGAGCCATTAGAAATACTCCAGAGTGTACAGAGAGCAATGCTTCAACTACTTTATTTATTGTGAAAATGATGTGATAATTTGGACTTGTTATCTGCAGATGTTAAGTTCATGCCCAGCAAACTCAAATGATTTTCCCAGGAAGCTCAGAGTTTAGCAAGTCTGACCCTACTCTGTACACTGTATCATCCTGTTCACACTACCACAGCAGGTCAGAAATAAACAGCCTCATTCTCCTTATCTTCAACTGACAGGCACACGTTGGGATGGAATTGGGGATAAAAGTAAGCTCTTTTAGTATTCAAGAGTTGATCATTATCATTTCTTGTATCCACAGCTTGAACATAGAGGGTTACTTCATTTATTTAAAATGCATAATTCAAAGAGGAATAAAGAATAATTTAGAGAGAGTATAAGTTCTTATAATAGAACTATTTTTCAAGAAATCATGCATCACTATCTTCCAGGATATGAGTTGAGAAGAATATCCACATTCATCATGGTTACATGATGAATGAGGGAACAATAGTCTAGACACCAACAGAACATCACTAACCCCAATCCTAATTCATTTATAGCACTATTTGTGTATGTGTGAGTGCACGTGCATGAGGAATTGTCCCTAGGGGTGCTTAATCACTGAGCCACATCTCCTGCCTTACTTATTTATGTATTTATTTATGTTTTGAGACAGAGTCTTGCTAAGTTTCTTAGGGCCTTGATAAATTGCTGAGGCTGGCTTTGAACTTGGAATCCTCCTGTTTTAGCCTATGAAGCTGCTGGGATTATAGGCATGCACCACCACACCTGGCTCTAGCCATATTTTACCCACCAAGAGAGAATTTATGACCTTTTCCCATTGAAATGAAAGAAGAAATAAAAAACTGTTGCCCCATATAAAGCCTATATGTGTTATGAGGTCAATTAAATTTGTTTACATCATTAAATCACTGTAGGTCTAGTGGTGTAACTCAGGTAGAGTCCTTGCATACAATGGGTGAGGTTTCATACCCAGCAAAGCAAAATCAAAATATGGTTTTATTGCTCATTAGCACAAATGAAGTGTCAAACATAGTAGTTAGACCTCAAAAGACAGAATTGGTTTTTGAAATGAATTGGAGTCTGAGATTTCCATAGTCAACATTTTAAAGTTAAGAATTTAAAAGTCTTCTGATTCCAAATGACTTCTGCAGCTTCTTATTCCAATTAAGTCTCTGGGGGTTTTTTATTTGTTTATTTCTGTAATCTTAGGGTTAATGATTTTCACTTAGGTCTATCACAACTGCATCTTTTTCCATATAACCAAATTCCAGTCATTGTGGGAGGACCCAAAACAATGTGAAAAACAAAATATGTAATTGGCACAAACATTTCTGTATTATTCAGGCATTTTAAATGTGAGGTCATCCGTGGGGAGAGAAACCTTAGCTCCAAAAGTGGACTTAGTATCCCCCTCAATCTGACCACAAGTCACTCACCGAGGGTTTCACTCTGGGAAAGAAAATATATCTGTGGACTAAAATGGCCAGGTTATGAATGCTGTAAAAACAATTTGTTTGACATTGCTAGATGTTCACAAACACTTTCCAATTAAACAAAACCAGTCGGAATGGTCAAAATATGAATAACGTTTTAAAATGGAACAAAGGCTGCATTCTTCTATCTGGATATAACTGTGATCATTTCTGTACCTCTAGTTTGGACCAAAATTTAACATGTGTTCAATACAAACAAGCTGATGCTGATTGTATGTGTGTGTGTGTGTGTGTGTGTGTGTGTGTGCGCGCGCGCGCGCGCGCACGCGCTAGGGATTAAACTCAAGGGCACTCAACCACTGAGCCACATCTCCAGCCCTATTTTGTATTTTATTTGGAGACAGGGTCTCTCTGAGTTACTTAGTGCCTCACTTTTGCTGAGGCTGGCCTTGAACTTGTGGATGTGGACCTGTACCTAGGGATTAGGATAGGGTTAGCCTGAATCTAACAGTGACTTCTGAGTGGCCTTGAGAAAGTCCCATATTATTCACTTTGAGTTACTTCATGTGTGGAGTACTATTTTGCTGTGCCAAACTTGTGATCCCTTCAAGTACTGATAATCCCAGAGTCTGTAATTAAAGACATTTTGGATAGTTGTTAGAGGTAAGAAATTCAGAATTTGTTAGCATAAATCCCTTCAAACAAAATGTTCAGTAAAGCCTAATATCTTTCACAAAAATGCTATTTCTCCATTGACTCACCCTAAAATTTATGAGTTTTTTGGGGGGGAGCTTTTTGTTTGTTTTGTCTAAAGACATGTCTTCACTATATACAAATTCATATCTAAAACCATTAGAGAAGCTATGAACATGGAGATCGCAGACCGGTCCCTCATCTTTGAGGTCACAAGGCAGTCAAAGGTTTTCAGAAAAGGAAAAAGAAACTTCAGTGTAAGCCAGAAATATTTAAGTTAGAAAAGCAGTCGTTCCGTTCCTTAAAGGACAATGCCAAGAGAACTAGATGCTCCCTCCAGAGGACAGATGTCCTAAATCCCCTAACTTCTATTACCTTCAGTGTCTCTTCTATATAAATCCATATCCTACCTCATCTCTCCTCTCCAGAGAATATTTGCCCACATTGTCTAAGACATCTCTGAAACCAAATTGGTCTTCACACCTGTCAGTGCACAAAGGCAGCTAGATTTCTGAGGTGGGACTCGGAAATGCTGGGTGCAGACTTTGACACACACACAGTGTGAATAACCCCAGATGATGGTTTATGGGGAGAACATGCTAGGAAAGATAAGGGACATCTCCCCTGACTCCGCCTTTCTCCTCTCTGGTCTCAATACCTCCATGGAAGTCTTCACATGCCACCTCACAGATAATATCACATGCAATCAAGATTGAGAGAAAGTTGAGAAAGAACATCATGAAACACCTTCATTTAGACCAACCCTTGAGTTTCTGGGACTGCTGTCAGATAAGCAGAGTCCCTACAGTCTTCATGTTCTCTGTGCTCTGAGAACACTTAAAAAACCTACTCCTGGCCCGCCCTAACTTGGTTCCTGGTCCCATGGGCCCATCCCTGCTGTTATCATACATTACACCATGTTTCCTTGGCACTTGTAATCCAGTCACTGAGGCTTAGAGTCTAGAGAAGTACAGTATCAGTTTCCAGAAAATGCAGTAAGGACAAGATGCAGACTCAATGATGCACATTAAACTGGGCCCTTTTACACTCACTTCCCCAAAGCGTTCCTCATCCCAGGATCTTGGTGTTCTCTACAGTCCTCCTTGACATGATATTTTTTTCCTGCACTAATAAAGCACAAAGAAAATGAGGAAAAGAAGAGGCAAGTTCCCAGGCTAAAACCAACCAAGGATAGTTGTTATAAAGAAGATCCCAGAACCAGGATTTGAATGGACCCCTGAAAAAAAAAACATATCTTGACTATAGAAAGGATGTGGGGGTCCTGCCCCTTACTATCACATGTTGGCACTCAACATGATGAAGTCACAGCTTCAGGAGCAATGATAAATTGTGAGAGCCTGGCAGAGACCTCAACCCCATCCCATGCTGTCCTAAATGTTAAATAAGAGAATACTTATGAATACCTGGAGGCTTCATAGCTGCCACAGACTTAAGGATTCTGAGGCACAAGATCCAGCTCCTTTCCACAAATG
This sequence comes from Spermophilus citellus, assembly GCF_964194105.1. Classification (NCBI taxonomy): domain Eukaryota; kingdom Metazoa; phylum Chordata; class Mammalia; order Rodentia; family Sciuridae; genus Spermophilus; species Spermophilus citellus. Next base: position 32,672,063 of record NC_138197.1, on the reverse strand, counting down.
AGTCACCCACAACTGATCAGGGAGAGAGAAAGCTCAGAGCACAATAGTTTTTGAGTGATCTATTTCTCCAATTGTCTGTCCTAAATCAACCAAAGGAAACAAAAGTTTTCCTGAAGAGGCTCCTGATATTTTTTGAGGGACTAAGTGTTGCTCGGAGCATATTCAGTCCTATCTGAAAGGTGTGCTCCAGAGGGAAAATTATATTATCTGTGTTCTCACAAAGGGAAAAATGGACAGAACCCTGTACCTGTTTGATAATGAAAAATGATTAGGGTATACATTCCTCTATACCCTAAGTTGAGAGAGAACCTAAGGTTGTCTAACCATCCCAGGAAATCAATTCTGCATTTTTTGCTTCCCCCTCTTCTTCCCTTTTGGATCGGGATGTTTACCTGCTCCACCATTGTATATTGGACATATGTACCTTGTTATTTTTAAATTTTTTTAGCTAAGTGCTGCCTTAAGTCTCAGAGGGGACTTTGACTTAGACTTTTAAAAAATGCTGGGACTTCTAAAACTATGGAAATTCTTGAAAATTGACTGAATGCATTTTGCATTGTGAGATCTCCATAAGCCATTGGAAATGAGGAACAGATTAAAATGTTTTGGATCTGAAATGTCCCCTAAAGGCTTTATCTCCAGTGCACCAATGCAGCACTGTTCAGAGGTGGAGCTTTGTGGAAGTGATTAAATCATGGAGATTCTAACCTCAACAGTGAAAATCTTTCAATAGATTCATAAATTGAAATATTTATTCATAATAAATAAATTTAAATTTGTTCATAATGAATAAATTACTTGGAGTTGGTTTAAACTGTAGGAACTTGGACCTAGATGAAGGGCATAGATCCTTGGGAGTGTGCCCTTAAGGACTATATCTTGACCCCAATCCCTTCTCCATTATCCCTTTCCTCTCCTCTCCTTCCTGGCAGCCATGAATTGAGCAGATTTCCTCTGCCATGCCTCTCCACTATGGCCCAAAGTAATGGAACCACCCAACCACACTGAAATCTCTGAAACCATGAGCCATAACAAATCTTTCCTACTTTAAGTTTTTTGTCAGGTATTTTGTCACAGTGATGAAAAGTTGACTAACATTACTACTATTTCCTTGGAGTGTAAATAAGAAACTGGGTATTGTGACATGCCAGTAATCCCAGAGGCTCAGGAGGCTTCAGCATGAGAATCACATATTTAAAGCCAACCTTAGCAAATTAGCAGGGTCCTAAGCAACTTAGTGAGAACCTATCTCAATATAAAACATTTTAAAAGGGTTTGGGATGTTACTATGTGTTTAAGTTTCCCTGGGCTTGATCCCTGGTACAAAATAAATAAATAAAATTTTAAAATAATGTGCATAGAAACAAAGACAAAAAAAAACTATTACTAAAGCACTTTGCATAACATGGTCTATAGTTAAGGAAGGAAATCCTATACCAGCTACCACATGGATTAAGATTAAAGGCTCAATGTACATTTAAAAATTGTTTTAGATAATAAATTTTATGTGTTTTCCCACAAGGAACAAATAAATGCAATTTCTATATGCTAGAATTAAACAAAAATAAAAATTAGAAACATAATAAAAATGTCATTTGCAGTAACCAAAAAAACACATATTTATGTGTACATTTGAAAAGATGTATGCAGAAAGTTTAAAAATGTATAAAATAATTTTTAAAAGACAAATAAAGGAGACATACTCTATTCATAGCTTAGAAAAGTCAACTTCTATCTAATGTCTGTCAAAAATCTTTGTACATATAAACAACTTTAACATTTATGCAAAAAGAAAAATGAATGAGATATCTAAAAATGGGGAGGAAATAATAATGTGGATGGAGTGAGTATATGCACTATCAAGAGATTTACAATTATGATAATGAAGACCATCTGGCATAAATGAAGGGACTGACATGTAAGTAGATGGAACAGAAAAGAGAACACAGAAACAGACTCACACAAACAGTCAACTGAGTTTTTACAAAGGTGAAAAAGCAACTCAGTGGGGAAAAGCTAGCCTTTCAACAAGTGGGGATAATGCAATTAGGCACTCATGGGCAAAGGAAAAACTGAACCTTACCTTTCACCTCCTATAAAAAAAAATAACTGAAAATGCATACTGGGTTTAAGTATAAAATATAAAACTTTTAAATTATAATTTAAGAGAAAATCTTTGGTATCTGGGGCTTTGCAACAAGCTATTAGATGACACCAAAATCATGCTCCATGAAGGTAAAAATTGATAAATTAGACTTACTCATAATTAGAAACTCTTTTTCTATAAAATTCCATGTAAAGAAGAAGGAAACACAAGCCTCAGACTGAGAGAAAATATTTACAAAACAATTATCTGATAAAGAAGTTATATTTAGAATATATAAAAATTTGTCAAAACAACACTAAAAAATATAATTAGAAAATTCAAAATAGACATCCATAGACCATTCAACAGATAAGATACATGAATGTCAAATAAGAATGTAAAAAATGTTCAGCAAAACTAGCCATTAAAGAAACAATTTAAAACTATGACACAATATAACTGTAACCCATTAGAATAAAATGAAAATACCAACTATTAAATGTAAGAATGAATGTAAAATTTAGCTCTCATGCATGGCTGGTGACAGTATTAAGATCCTTGTTTTGATACTGTACTATTGTTTTGCAACATGTAATTTTTGGATGGAATTGGATGAAGGATATGTGGGTCACCTCTGTAAATACTTAAAATCTATAATCATGTTAGAGTAAAAAGGTTTTGAAAAACACTATGCAACTATGCTTTCTATAAGAAATGTACAATAAATGTAGTCACCAAAAATGCAAAAGAAAATGATCAAAAGAAATATAACATGAAAACATTATCCACAATAATATTGGTATATCTATATTCATATAAGAGAAATAGACACCAAGACAAAGGCTATGACAATAACTAAAGAAGGACTTTTCATGATGATAAAATGTAAAGTTTGTGAGAAAAACAAAACCACCATAAACACTCATGCAAATAATAGCAGAGCATCAAAATTCATGAAGCCTGGATGATACCAGAAAAAAAAGAGAAATAGACGAAGCTACTATTTTTTTTAAAGAGAGAGAGAGAGAGAGAGAGAGAGAGAGAGAGAGAGAGAGAGAGAGAGAATTTTTTTAAATATTTACTTATTTTTTAGTTCTCGGCGGACACAACATCTTTGTTGGTATGTGGTGCTGAGGATCGAACCCGGGCCGCACGCATGCCAGGCGAACGCGCTACCGCTTGAGCCACATCCCCAGCCCCACAAAGCTACTATTTTAAGTGGGATGTTTTAATATTCCTGTCTCAGTAATTGATCAAGCAAGTAGACAACACTTCAGGAGGTATGCCACACTGGGTAGAGGTTGAGCAGAGGGCAGAAGAGAATGTGAAAGTGGACTAACCAGTTTATATGAGAATGAAGGGAAGAAGAGGAGGTAAAGAAAGAAATGCTGAAAAGGATGACCCAGGAGCAGGCAGGCACCCCATCAATCCCAAAAGGACTGGAGTGTCAGAGGGAGCAGAGCTGAATTGTAAAATGGGAATTGACTGAGAAACTAATTTCTAATCTGTGATCCCATCATGTCCCAGTGAAGTGCAATTTATTCACATGTGAAATCAGTAAAAGTTCTTTGAGATATGACTGAAGGGAGGAAGACAAACTGTCAGAGTTATGGACTGGCTTCACTTACAACCTAGAAATGAAAGGGGAGGAAAGTTGAGCCTATGAGATAAACATTCACATCCTTTCCATGTCCAACTCACCTTTGTTCATTCCCCAAAGTCTTTTTTATCTCTCTAACCCCAATTTGCAACTCCCCTTCCTTTTCCTTCTTACTAAAAGGGACATCTTGATTCCTTGCAACCACAACATGCTGGTCCTGTGACACTGGAAACCTAGGTCTCACTCAACAAATGTTATCTTTTCTTGCTTCCATTATTAATGGAACTGACTCAAAACCTTGCATCTGACTAATCCCAGCAACTGGGTGGAACCTGCCATTGATCAAAACCCCTAAATTTAAAAATTGCTTTTCTCTAGCATCCTTGAGAATGGAAAGAAGCCTGATATCAAAAAGACTCCTATTTTATAAAAGGAAATAATTAATATTCAGCAGCTAATTGATGTTTTAACTTCAGAAAGTTTCCTTTTCCTCCAGTCTCTGAGGGCAGGGAAGACGTTAAGCAGAGTTTCTATTGGCTCCATGGTCATGTCAGTGGCTGGCACTATATAATCCCCTTCTTGCTGTGGGAGCCCCATTAAAATCTGGGAGGTCTCCCTAGATAGTATGCAGAAGCCGATGCTGTGACCAGAGGACACAAGGAGCAGAAGGACCATGCAGGGACACTGCCCTCTCCAGGGACTTGTGTTTCTCCTCCTTACTGTCATAGCGGATGCTCAAGGTAAGCATAGCCCCACTTTTTAAAAGCAGGGAGATGCTGGATTAGCTCCAAGACTCTGGGAAATGGTCCTTGGGATCCTAAAGACAATGCCTCTTTATAGATCATTTGGTTTTGACCCACTATGATCCTAAGTGACAGTAAATGCTGATTTTTCTTCTGTGGGGTCTCAGTTATTCAAGAACGACAATGGGATGCTGCAAAGATATAAAGTTTATTCCCAGGTTAACCAGAAACTATTTCAGAGTTCCACAATGACATCTAAAAACTCACTTCCCAGGTTTCCCATAACAGTTAGAGGCTGAGGGATGACCTCAGGCTGGCCCTCTTATCTGTTCCTCCTATACTCTATTGTATGCTTACCCACCCTTTGGTATTTCTGCCCTTTTAGCAAATGAACTGGTATATTTTGTGTGTGTTAAAGAGAGAGAGAGTGAGAGACAGAAAAAGACAGACAGGGAGGGAGATAGAAGGGCCATAGAAGAAATAGTGATATACAGAAATAGAGAAGGGGATAACAGAAAGAGAAATATAGGGAGAGAGAAGAGGGGAGGCAATGATGAGAAGGGAGAAAAGACTGAAAAATAGAAACAGAGACAGAGGTACAAAGGGGAGAGAGAGCAAGAGTGAGAGCGAGAGCAAGAGCGAGAGAAAGAGAGAGTAATGGGTATAGGGACTTTGAAAGTAAAAGTTTGAGCAGGAGCATGCCTGCCCATTGGAAGTCAGCTGTTTAGACAGTAGTCCATAGTAATCACACTCAGCCACGGTGCTGGATTGATGGTAAAGATGGTCCTGGTGCTGATGATATGTGTGGATGTGTACATGATGGGTGCAGATGTAAACTTTGGTGCCTATGAAGAAAGCCTCCCCCACCAATGTAAACTGTAATTATACCACAGATAACCCTGCACCTGCACTCTGAGCCTGACATTGATATTCTTTTTCTTCCTCACAAACCCACAGCTCAGATGTTTTCTGCCTCATTATAGTGTTTTCCCAGGCCTGGTTTCTTGCCAGAACTTTGTATTTCTGCAGGTGTTTTCTCTTCCTATCATGTGAATTGATGGTCTTTCGATCCTGTTGTGCAGAAAAAAAAATCTATTTCAGATGTAGAAGGTCATGGATGAATTGATGTTAGTACTATAGGCAGAGCAGGGACCCAGCCTTAGAGACTTCAAGATGAGGCTCTCCTTGTTCAATTCTCCCTTCCTTGTGGGTACTTGATCTTGTTCTCTCACATGCCAAAAATCTGCTGCTTAGAAGGACCCTGTGCTCATGAAAGCCTTCATGGTGATTTTGGTTTTTTTCCCTTGTGGTTTCCTCAGATCCTACATGAAATCTGGTCTCCACTTGGCTTGTGGCTCAGTGGAGTTCAGGTTACCAGTGTTTGAGCTCCTGCAATGGGAATGATCTAGCCACATCCCTGGAGAACCTGCACTTCTAGTTGTAGGTGTTGGTTCTACCTTCTTCAACAATATTTCTCATTTCTCTGTCTCTTCTCAATTCAAATTTTCTTCCCTATTTCAAACCCTCTGTTCAGAAGTCTCTGTCCCTCTTATTTGGGAAACTCAGTCCCTCCCAACAAGAACAAGAAGTTCTGCTCCTCACTCCCTTACTGTATATCTAAGAAAATCCAGTTCCTTAGGTTCTAGCCATATGTCCATGATGGTTTTCTGTCTGCAAAGCTGTGCTGTCTCTTAGAGGTGGAAGTATACTCTCAGTATGAAATGTAAAATTGATATCCTGATTCCATTTTGGCCTCTTTCAGCAAATCAGTGAATTAATTTCTTATCAGGCTGTGAAGACATTGTACCTCATTCAAACAAGTGTAATTTTTCCTCAGAGAGAACATTTTATAAGATTATATTATCAAAACACATGTTCACATATTAAAGCACTTGGTTCAAATGAATTTGCCCCATCTTGCAAAATTTCAACCTTGGAATTATATTGACAGAGCATTAAAAATCCCTCTATCCTGGAACATGTTACAATAACCTTTACTGCAAGTAGTCCAGGTGACCACAGCAGCCTGTCAGGTCACACTTGATCCTTTCTTTGGTACAGATTTAATGGGTGTATCCACAATAGCTCCCACAGTGCCCCCTCAATACAGTTCCAAGGTATAGCTTCCTCAGAGGGGGGTCCCATCAAAATTTGTCTGTTTCTTCTGCTGGCTTATATCTCATATATCAAAGCCAGGCTGAGCTCTTGACCCGTTTCCTAGTTGTTCTGTGGAATATTTCCTCTGTATACTGGAGGGTTCCCTAGAGTACCTAGTACACTGCATTGCTAGATGTAATCATCCTTCACTGTGCCTTAACAGGCACCAGTGCTACAACAGTGAGCACACTTCTCAATGACACAGCACAGTAGGGAAGGTGGACAACTAAACCAGTAACAATGATAAATCATGCTATGTACAATAATTAAGAAAGTAAAGTCTGCTCTGGGAACACAATAGGGAGTCAGCTAACAAACTTAGAAGTGGTCAGGGAAGGCTTCCTGAAAGAAATAGAAATGTAAAGGGACACAGTACATTTTAGAATTGAAATAATTTTTAGATATAAAACTGTGTACATACACCTATGTCATCTATAAAATGCTATAACAGAAGTATTCACATTTGTGAGCAAACACATTTATTAATATAAATCATTACTTCCATATTATTAATAATTTTTTCTATTTTGGGCAAATGCTAACCAATAAGCATGTAAAGAAATACATATGTTCTGATTTTCTTAGAGTTCTAACTTTTCCTAGATTCAAAGTTCATAATTTTTATCTTAAAACAACATTTGTGCTCAGTAAAGTCTCAGCAAGGTTATATTACTGAGATAGTTTAACATATGAATAGAGGCTTTGATCTCTGAAATCAGATGCATGGTTTTGAATCTTCATTTTAAATTTTCATTTATAAAATACAGAAGTATAAAATAAAGAAGAGTTCAAAGTCTCAAGCTTTAGAAATTTTCATGAAGTGAATACATGTAAACATCACAGAAATCAATAAATAGAATATTAACAACTAGAAGATAACTTTATGACTCCTTTCAGGCAAGGTTAACCAGTTCCCTGACTTCCAGCACCACACATTAGTTGCCCTACATCTGTGCAATGGTACAGTATGTGACACTTTGTTCCTTATTTTGTTTGTTCAACATTGTGTCAAAATATCTGTTAAAATTTGTTGTACTTTATTCCTTATAATTGCTATATAGTATTCCATAGTGTAACAATGTCACAGAATATCTATCACAGAATATCTTATTCTCCCCTCAGCAGTCTCCAGTTAAAAGATATTATAAGTAATGCTGCTGTGTATATTCTTTGTGTATCTTCTGATAAACACATGGATACAGATCTGTTGTTGTGTACATAGCACATAACTTCTGAACAGAGGGTTTGAAATACGGAAGAAAATTTGAATAGAGAAGAGACAGAAGTATGAAATGTAAAATTGATATTCTGATTCCATTTTGGTCTCAAGATGTGATTATGTTAAGCTATAGTAAATACTGCCATATAATAGCTGTACAAATATACCCTCTCAGTAACATCTAAGAACTCAAGTTCCTGCACACTCTGTCCAACCTAATATTGCCAATATTTTTTTTTCATTTTAGCAATCTGCAAGTATAGAGTTGTACTGTTTCCTGGTTTTAATTTGTATAGCTCTAATGGCTAGGTAGTACCCATTTTATATATTTATTGGCAACATGGGTTTTCTCTTATGAAATGCTTGATCTTTTTGCCCATTTTTTCTTTATTCAAAATCATAGAAGTAGATTTTAATACATTGTGTAGAACCAATAGAAGATGCAGTAAAATGTCAATTTAGAAAGATAGAATTTAGACAGATGTGTACGTATTTTAATTTTAATAATATATATGGAACTCTCCCCTTTGTTTCCAGAAGACAAATTAATTTCATGAGTAGTTTTGTTTTATTTTGGCTTTTTTTGTTGTTGATGTTGGCTTTATATATGTTTATGGAGTACAACAGAATGTTTTTAAACATCTGTACACAGTAAAATGACTGCTACACTCAAGAAAACTACATCAAGTTAACTCCTACATTTCCTTACATTGTTAAATTGTGTGTGTGCATCTGGGTGTATATATGGTAACAACTCCTAAAATCTACTCTGTTAGTAAATTTCAGCACGCATTACAATGTTATTAACTAAAGTCATGATGTACAGTCTGTCTCTAGACTTACCCATCCTACTCAACAGCAACTTTATACATTTGGCCTCATTTTCTACTGGATTGTCTTTTCCTTATAAAATTACAGGAATCTTTATGTCTAAAACACAACCTAAAGTCATGCATTGATTGGTAGACATATGTATTTTTAATTTTTCTGCCACTATATGGGGGTTTTGCACTCCTTAATGAGATCTTTTGATAAATAAATGCTGTTATCCATATTATTATCTGATATTGCTTGTATCCACCACAGTTAGACATTTATATAAACCCTTTGTAAAATATTCATAAATATGAAGCCAAGAAAATATCTTATACTTTATTTTTTTAAAACTGTATTACTCTACTATTAAAATTTATAATTGCAATCAATATTAGAATTGATTATGGTTTCTGGTATGAATTAGACCTCTTAATTTTTATCCCATGAGTTACAATTAACCTATTAAATTAAAAGATTACTTTTCCTTCATATGAAATGCAGTAAAGCCTAAGTAATTAATTAGATATTTCTACTCCTGTGGGTCAGGTTACAATCCTCTGTATTCTATGTGATAACATTATGTGTCTCTCCTTGCACAAAACCATTTCATCTTAGTCAATATAACTTTATAAAAATTAAATAACTTTGTCTCATAACATAAATTATCTAATTTTGTTCTTGTTCATTAGAAATTATTGTATATTCCTGGCCTTTTCAAATGAACTTAGAATAATTTAGATAATTTTACCTCCAAATATATGACTTTCTGCTGGGCATGGTGGCACAGACCTGTAATCCCAGTAGCTTGGGTTCCTCATGCAGGAGAATTGGGAGTTCAAAGCCAGCAGCAGCAATACAGCGATGCACTGAGCAACTTAGCAATACCCTGTTTCAAAATAAAATATTAAAAAAGGCTGGAGGTGTGACTCAGTGGTTAAGTACCCCTGGGTTCAATCCCCAGTACAAAAACAAAACTAAACAAAAAAATGTGGAGCCAATCTAGATGCCCTGTAGTGGATGAATGGATTTTTTAAAAGTAGCATATATACACAATGGAATTTTACTCAGCAATAAAAGAGAATAAAATCATGGCATTTGCAGGTAAATAGATGGCATTGGAGAAGATAATGCTAAGTGGAGTTAGCCAATCCCCCAAAAACAAATGCTGAATGTTTTCTCTGGTATAAGGAGGCTGACTTATAGTGGGGTAAAGAGGGGGAGCATGGGAGGAATAGATGAATTCTAGATTAGGGCAAAGGAGTGGGAGGGAAAGGAAGGAGACAGGGGGTTAGCAAGGATGGTGGAATGTGATGGACTTCATTATCCAAAGTACATGTATGAAGATAGGAATTGGTGTCATCTATATAAAACCAGAGATACGAAAAATTGTGCAGTATATGTGTAATAAGAATTGCAATCCATTCCACTGTCATTTATTTTTTAAAAAATCCATTTAAAAAGCTAAGAAAATGAACATTTAAAAAAGTGACTTTTTATTGGGACTGTGTTCAATAATCAGTTAAGTATTTCCACATATCAGTCTGGGGATAATTTTAACAGCTTAGCAACTCTGAATCTCCCAGTAAACAAGTATATGTAGTGGCTGTCTTGCATAGTTTTCCTTTGACTTATGAATATGTGCTTGAAGATTTTGATGCTAGTGTAAATGGTATTTCTTTGTGTGCATATAGTTTATTAATTTGACAGATAAATTTTATCAGTTATAATTACAAAACAGTACATTAAATCCATTTAAGCATACATATTAACTAGAATTGACACATTGTAAATATTAAAATGAAGTCACAGAACATTTCTATTATCTTAGACAATCTGAACAGACCAATATCAATAGATGAAATTGAAGAAGCCATCAAAAGACTACCAACCAAGAAAAGCCCAGGACCGGATGGGTATACAGCGGAGTTTTACAAAACCTTTAAAGAAGAATTAATACCAATACTTTTCAAGTTATTTCAGGAAATAGAAAAAGAGGGAGCTCTTCCAAATTCATTCTATGAGGCCAACATCACCCTGATCCCAAAACCAGACAAAGACACCTCAAAGAAAGAAAACTACAGACCAATATCTCTAATGAACCTAGATGCAAAAATCCTCAATAAAATTCTGGCGAATCGAATACAAAAACACATCAAAAAAATAGTGCACCATGATCAAGTAGGATTCATCCCTGGGATGCAAGGATGGTTCAACATACGGAAATCAATAAATGTTATTCACCACATCAATAGACTTAAAGATAAGAACCATATGATCATCTCGATAGATGCAGAGAAAGCATTCGACAAAGTACAGCATGCCTTTATGTTCAAAACATTAGAAAAACTAGGGATAACAGGAACTTACCTTGACATTGTAAAAGCTATCTATGCTAAGCCTCAGGCTAGCATCATTCTGAATGGACAAAAGTTGAAGGCATTCCCTCTAAAATCCGGAACAAGACAGGGATGCCCTCTATCTCCACTTCTATTCAATATAGTTCTCGAAACACTGGCCAGAGCAATTAGACAGACGAAAGAAATTAAAGGCATAAAAATTGGAAAAGAAGAACTTAAATTATCACTATTTGCAGATGACATGATTCTATACCTAGAAGACCCAAAAGGGTCTACAAAGAAACTACTAGAACTAATAAATGAATTCAGCAAAGTGGCAGGATATAAAATCAACACGCATAAATCAAAGGCATTTCTGTATATCAGCAACAAAACTTCTGAAATGGAAATGAGGAAAAACACTCCATTCACAATATCCTCAAAAAAAATAAGATACTTGGGAATCAACCTAAAAAATTTTCTTTATTCCATTTTGCAGCTAATTCTCCTGTCAGCTCCAGTAGACAACATATTACTTATTGAATTTATGTTATTATATAATTACTTTATTGTAAATTTTCATATGTACCCTTAGTATCTATTTATCAACAAGATATTTTTTAAGAGTAACCTATGTCTTTGAATGTGTCAATTTTTATTCCTTCTTGTGTTATTCGGTCCCCAAGAAGAATCAGATATTGCCAGTTGTCACAAAGTAGATGAGCCTCAAGGACATTATGCTAAATGAAATAAGCCAGATAGGGAAAGAAAAAGATTACATGATCTCTCTAATATGTGGAATCTAAAAAAAATCAAATACACATAGATAAGGATCAATATAGTATTTAGGCATGGGATGTGAGGGGGAAAATGTTGAAATGTAGGTGAGAGGATACAAAATAGCAGGTAGGTAACATGACCAACTCTAGAGCTCAAACATACAACATGAGAACTATAGATAATAAAATTGTGCTATTTCATGGATTCATACCAAATGAGTAGATTTTAGTTGCTCTTGCCAATGGAGGTCGCGGGGAGCAAAACTAAATTTGGGTAAGTATGTGGTTTGTTGGTTATGATATTTTGCTTCACTACAGTAAATATACATGTGTGTATACATATCTATATACATATATAATTTACCATGGCATCATGTAATATACATTAAATATACACAATAACATTTATTTTAAAATACTTTATTCATTTTATTATATAACATCTTTTCATTTCATGGATATATCTCAGTTTGTTTATCCATTCACCTACTATGGAATAACTGTGTGACATCCTAGTTTAATTATTATAAATAAAAATGTGAAGAATATTCATGTCATACCTCTCATTGCATTGGAGTATTATTGAAATTGTCACATCATATTGTCAGTATATTTTTTTAAGTAACAGCTGGAGGTTTCCAAATTTAATACTACCATTCCCATTATTACAAATCCTCTCTAAAACATACTATTTACTCTTTTAGAAATTCTTGTAAATACATTTAATTCTCTGTGAATCTAAATTGCTCTCCCCTAGTTACTAATGGGTTTCAGTACCTTTTGTGACTTCGTTAGTTATTCTTATTTTTCACTCAGGAAGGGAAACATAACAAGAGAGTATGATTCTAGGCTCCTGTTAAGTTCCAGTGATCTATATGATTATCCTTAGGCCAGTACCATACTGTTTCAATATGGTAGATTTATAGCAGATCTTGAAATAAGTACTTCTTTCAAAAACAATTATTAAGCTTTCTGATTTTTGTTGCTATAATAAGATGTTTTAAATTTTATATTGTGCTCATGTCTTGAAGCTTTATAAGTACTAGCAGATATTTGCAGATTCCTAGTTTCACATACACAATCATATTGTCTGAGAATAAACACAGATTTACTTCATATTCCATAAGCTATATACCTTTTCTTTCTTTTTCTTGCCTTTTTTTGGGCCTCCAACACAAAGAATGGAATTTTTAAGAGAGACTGTTATTGTAGCTTAATGAGATTCTCTCTTATTCCTACTCTCCTGAGAATTTTTATTATAAAGGAATATTGAAATTTTCCAAATGTTTTCTCTCCATCTACTTAAGTAATCATGTACTTTTTTCATTTATTCTACTAATATGGTGAAATATTTTTATTTACTTTTTAATATAATCAACATTGCATTCCTGGGTAAACCCATTTGGTGCTGGTGCATTATGCTGTTTCTGTATTGTTAATTATGACTTGCTGTTTTTTGCTGAAGATTCTTGTGTCTATATTCATGAAAAATGTTGTTTTACAGTTAATTTATTTTCTTCTACCACCTTGATTTTGACATTATGTCTTATTGACATCATAAAATATATTATAAAGTGTTTTATTTCTTTTCTGAGAAGTAAAACAAAATCTAGAAGTCCTATAATTTTCCTGTGAAGTATAATTCACCACTGAAAAAATTCTGACCCTGGAGATTTTTTTATGGGGAGGTTTTAAACAATAATTCAGTTTGGTTATAAATTTGGTATGATAGTGATTTTTAACAGATATATAAAAACATAAAATGTACACATAATTATGGGATACCAGGTGATTTATTCTATGTATATATTGTGCAGTGCTTAAATCAGGTTAAACATATCTATGTATAATTTCAAGTATGTATAATTTCTTTGTGGTGAAATCTTTCAAAATCCATACTTGGAGCTTTTTGAAATATGTAGCACATTAACATTATCGATAGTCACCCTGCTATTCAAGAGCACAAAAGAACTTCTTGCACAACAGAACTTCTTTCTCTATCTAGCTACTTAACCTGGTGCCCTTAATCAGCCTCTCCCCATCGTCACCCTCCCCCCATGCCTCCAGTCTCTCCAGCTGCATCTACCCTACTCTTCATTTCAGTTAGATCGACTTCTTTATAGTGCTCATCTCAGAGAGCTCACTTGGCACTTATCCTTCTGTACTCCACCTGTTTCATTAAACCATGAAGTCTATTTGCATCTATGTTCTTGCAAATAGCAGGGTTTTGTGCTCTGGGTGCTAAATAATATTCTATTGTGCATATACACCACATTTTTCACATCCTCACATTTGTTAGTTTTTGAATATTTCAAACTGAGATTGCATCTCTCTCTCTTTTCCTTCTGTAAAATTTAATCTGTTATTTCTAAATTCTTTATTTTTCACCAGCTTTATTTCTGTTCTTCTGGGATTTTATATAAGTATATAAGTAGATGCTGTCTCTCTGTCCTTCAGCATTTTAGTGATATTTTCTCTCATCTTTTCCCTTGCCATCTTGTATTATTTATTCCAAGTCACTATTTTTTTTTTACTTTTTGTTTTTTCATTGTTTAATTTCTTCCTTAGTAATAATTGGTACTTCCCTGATATGAGTCAAAGACCCATCAATGAGATTGATACCATAGAAAAAGGAATAAATGGGGAAATGCAAGATCACAAGATTCACTGTTTTGTCAGGAACACGAATCCATGGCATAGAACACAAATTGTCTCATTTAAGAAAAAAATATTTAGAAAACATAATACAAGTACTCATAATTATTTAGACAAACTAAATAAAATAATATGTTAATAAATTAAATTTAATTGTCTACAGCTAAATTCCCCCCTTATCTCTATGATTAATCAATGGTGAAGCTGATTTGTTAGAAGATTCCAAACATACTATGGATCTTTTAGAATGATCTAAAACACACAAACCACATCACAATTTTCTGCCAAGTGATGATCATCAAGGCTTGTTGCATTGCTGTTAATCAGATATGACTAAACAACTAGCAAACAAAAACTTTTACCCTCAGTTCATTATCTTGAAAATATCTCTCAAGGGAATTATTGGCAGACAAGAGAAACTGTAAAGTGTGATTCCTCAGTCTCTGTAACTCACCACATAAAATCAGAGATCGGAAATGTGAATATTACATCTAATTTTTCTTAGGAAAAAATCTTAGGAAATTTGTGGCATAAAGTTACAGGTCTGTTACCATCTATCCATAAATATACTTAGGGACCAGATTCTGACTTCTCAAATGCCCCAGAGTTAATACCAGCTTTTTTTCTGACAGTTGTCAACTGGGTACAGCTGCCATGATTTTTTTCCTCCCAAGGGACTAGACCACTGTCACACAGGCTGTGGTTTGTTTGGCCAATCATCTATGAAATGCTGTGGAACAGAGACAGCTACATGGGCATGTAGCCTATAGAATTGCACAGTGCTTTTTAATTTTTTTTTAATTTATATATGACAGCGGAATGCATTACAATTCTTATTTAATATATAGAGCAGAAATGATCATAGTTGTATCCAGACTGAAGAACACAGTCTTTGTTCCCTTTTAAGATGTCATTCATACACTTTTTCATATAGCTGGTTGTATACAAAAGAATTGCACAGTGCTCAGGATCAGAAGTGCCTCATGGTTTGTTGAATATTCTAGAACCATTTTGACCATAATAGTTTTTAAATTTAATTTTAAATTTTAAATTGATTAAAATTATTATTAATTTTAAAATTTAAAATAAATGTGAATTAACACATAAAAATATAAGATTAATTAAAACAAACAGGTCTAAGTAACAGACACACCAAGAGAACATAATTCAAAATCTGAATTAAAGTGGGCTTGTGGGTAAATTAAATTACACTAAAAAAAAAGAATAGTGCTTAGTTTTCAACAGTTTCTTGAAACTGTGGAAAATAAGTTTTGAACTCAGGCTCTTCCAGGCAATCTGTGTCCTTCTGAACTCTAGATGAAATTGAAATTTTCTGGAGGGCTATAACCTCAAAAGAGAGTAACCCAGAAGTAATCTTAGCCCTAACAAAATTACCACTCAAATGAATTTCTTCTGATTGTATCTGCATTAAGAAATAAAAGGTGGACTCATAGAGAAAGATTATGTCAAGTCAGAAAAATATTTTCAATTTAAAAAAAATCTAGCATTCAATCAAAACTTTTTAGGCATAATAAGAGACAGGATAAAAGAAAGAGGGAGAAAACAGACAATATAAACAGGTTTACAGATGATAAAATTCTATCATAAGCATGCTAGAACGTTAAAAGAACAATTTTTAAAACAACCTTTCTGTTGAGAATATAGAAAATTACAAAGAATATTTACTTCTCCTTCTTCAACGTTGATAAAAAGGTAGATGAGCTAAAAAGGCATAGATTTTTTTCATTTATCTTATTTTTTTAATTGAAGTCATGTTTTATCCAAGTAATCCTGATCCCAAGTAGACAATCCACTTAAAAAGTTTATAACATCTAATTCGAAAGAGTTGTCTCCTTGCCAGTTTTGAATTGTTGAGGTCAGAGACACAAGGGTACTTCACACTCAAGTATCTTCCACCTGGGCTTCCATCAGAAAGTCTGGGAGCAACACAAGACATCAGTCTCACAGAGTTGATCAGCAACTGCTCATGGAGAAAAGCAAAGTCCTGTCTTCTCTAAAACTTTCTCTTATAAGCAGGAAAAATCTTAAGTCACCAGATAAGGGGAAGCAGCTTTTTCACTTTAGGGGGTAGCAAAAAGCTCAGTGCTTCAAAGGAAGGAGTAGAAGCAAAATAAGTGTCTCTTCTTTCCAAGGTACAAAAAGATTCACTCTCTTCTAAAGGGTGAAGTAAAAACTCTACCTCTGAAGTAAGTGCAGGAACTGTCTTGGCCCTATGAACCAACACTACTAACACCATACAGAAGGCTCCTAAAAATGGAGGACATGGCACAAAACCACCACCAAAGATCAACCACAGACACATTTCAGAGATCAATTTCTGTGGGGAGGAACAAAGAAGCTGAGAAGATCCACATCATTAATTTAAACACAAAGGTATTTGCTCCCAGTAGAAAAAAAAAACTGTAGTCCTTTTGGGCTACTACTAAATAGAGTAGCTGAACAACAATGTATTTATTTCTCAAGGTTCTTATTCAAAGAATAATAGCAAAGGGAATATTTCCTAAAGCATCCTATGTGGCAAGCATCATTCTAACACCAGATAAAGGTATAACAGGAAAAGAAAATTACACTCCAACATCCCTCATGAATGTAGAAGCAAAATTCTTAACAAAATATTAGTAAATAGAGTCCAGTGAAGTATTAAAAGAATTATAGAACATGGGCAAGTAGGATTTATTCTACTTGTACAAGGCTGGTTCAACATTCAAAGCCCTATTCATATAATCCATCACATCAAGAAGACAGAAAAGAAAAATCACATGATCACATAAATATATGCAGAAATTATTTTGAAAAATTTAACACCTGCTCATGATAAAAACAACAAACCCTAAGAAACTCGGGGATGTAGTGGGAACTTCCTCACTTGATAAAGAAGTTATACAATAAAACCGGAAAGTAATGGTAGGAAAAACAAAGATGCCCACTAAGATCAGAAACAGACAAGGATGAAGGATGTCCCCTTTTACATGCTTTTTAACACTATTGAGAAGTCCTTAATGACATAAGACAAGAGAAGGAAATAAAAGGTGTACAGATTTGAAAGGAAAAAAAAATCTGTTTACAGATGCAATGATTATGTATAGAAAAAATCAAAAGAATTAACAACAAAAGAAATAATTCCTGGAAATACATCATGAATACAGCAACACTGCAGGATATAAAGTTACTGCACTGAAGTCAATCACTCAAGTATTCCAGAAAAGAACAAGTTGCTTTGGAAATTAAAAACAGTGAGCATGTATGTAAGCACCTCAAA
Source organism: Spermophilus citellus (assembly GCF_964194105.1). NCBI lineage: Eukaryota > Metazoa > Chordata > Mammalia > Rodentia > Sciuridae > Spermophilus > Spermophilus citellus. The sequence continues at coordinate 32,654,392 of NC_138197.1, read as the reverse complement.
AATTAATAACTCTGGTATAAATTTAGAAGATACATATAAGAATTTAAAAAGGAAAACTAAAACTAAGGAAAGATAGCAAAGAACTGAATAAAGAGATACTCTATCATCCTTTTATTTTATTTATTATTAATTACTTTCAATTCAATTAAAATTAGTCTGTATTGCCTATATAAAATAAGGGAGAAAAAAAAGATACACTCTATGTTTATGAGTAAGAAGACTCAATTTTTAATTTTTAAAACATGTGCCATATTGAGTAACATAATAAATCTTGAAGCATTCCTGTTTATCCCAACAAGATGTGGGTTATTTCTTCATCCAGCATACAGTAAAATAAGGTATTGTATTCTGAGAGTGAGAGAGACCACATTCACATAACTATTACATTATATTTTTATAATTGTTTCATTTGATTATTCATTGTCACTGTTAATCTTGTACTGTGACTAATTTGTAGATGAGACTTAATCATAGAGGCAGGTCCATATGGGAGAAAATGTGGTATATTTTGGGCTTGGTACTATCCACAGTTTTTAGCATCCGCTGAGGGTCTTAAAAAGTTGTCCCTGTGGACAAGAGGGGACTATTATATCTTCTTCAACCACAATGGGATAAAATTAGAAATCAATAACAGAAACACAACTGGAAAAATCACAAACTTGTGAAAACTAAATAGCACACTTAAACAACCAATGGATCAAAGAGATATCAGAGAAAAACTAGAAAATACTTCTGAGAAGAATGAAAATGAAAACACAGCAAGACAAATTTAGGGCATTTAGTGAGAGCAGAGATAAGTGGAAAATTACAGCTATAAAAACATACATAAAAAAGTCTCTCACTTGAATTAGCAATGTATATTTGTACCTAGAAATAGAAATCCAGAGAACCTAGAAATAAAAGAACAAGCTAGGCTCAAATCAAGCAGAAGGATACATCTAATCTTAGATCTAATAAGAATTAGATCTAAGATTAACGAATAGAGCCCAGAAAAGAAAAACAGAGAATATTATTACCTTATCTTTGAAAAGACCAACAAGACCTGATGAATCTTTAGCAGGGTGCCCTGGTAGACTCCTGTAATCCCAGCCACTAGGGAGGCTGAGGCAGGAGGATTACAAATTCAAGACCAGCCTCAGCAATTTAGAGAGCCCTAAATTGCCTAATTAGACCCTCTCTTAAAGTTTTAAAAATCGGGGTTGGAAGAGGCTGAGGATGTAGCTCAGTAATAAAGAGCTCCTGGGTTAAAATCCCCAGTACCAAAAACGATTTAAAAGATTGACAAACCTTTAACTAAAGAAATAAGACAAAGAGAAGACACAAATTACTGAAATTAGAAATGAAAATAGAGGCATTGTTGCCAATTCTATGGAATTCTTTTATGTTATTAGAGTACCATGAACAATTGCACACTAAAAAAATTGGATAACCTAGATGAAATATATAAATTCATAGATGTAAGATGCCGCAGCACACTATGAATGGAAGATACCTCACGACACAAATCACCGGAGAGGTTCCGCTTTACTACAAAAGGCTGTGGGTTTATATAGATCTAAGGAGAGGTAGCAGGGCTGAAGTAGATAATGGGTCACCCATTTATTGGCAAGCTCTTCCATATGTCAGTTCTGGAGCCCAAGAATTTAATCCACCCGCAGGATTTGAACATTGGCGCCAGCAGGAACGTTTTGCGCCAGTGAAAGAAAAAAGAGGAGAAAGAGGGTCATTAGGCACCATGTTGGGGGTTTTCTTTGGGGTGCTACTGCTGTTATATGTTTTCCCAATATTCCTCCCTTTTTTTCCTTAGGAATTGGGGATCTTTGGTCAGATCTGGCTGCTTCTGGCTGTGTGGGGGCGGTATAGGGCCTAGAAGGGGAAGTGGAGAAATGTTCAGGGGGCAGGTCTGGGGATATCATGGCAACCAGAAATAAAACCCAGGGGCTATAGACAGCTACTTCGGTAGGGGTGAAGTCTATAAAAGTCCCCTGTAACTACAAGTCGTCAATGGCATCAAACAAGTCCTAGATGGAGGAGATTGTTGGTATCAGCCACTGGTCCTGTAACAGAGACTCTAGGAAATGTTGGAAGTGCTGCCTTGACATGGCATCACCAGCACCTGAAGAAGATCAGAGAGAACAAAAGTAAGATGAAGATAAAGATTAAAGCAAATGTCAGTTTTTGGCAGAAGTTCCATGTTGGTGGACTGACAGAGAAGAGGCCAAGGGCCATGAGGAGACTTAAAAGGACAAAAAGGCTCAAGAGTCCAGGATGGCAGATTAAGAGGTTCATTGGGCTCATTGTCTCCCACTGTCCGATGTCCGTTGCATTCCATCCTGCCTGGTAGTGAGCTTCAGCACTGAGTGAGCTGTTCTCTTGAAGATGTTAGGGGTTCATTGGTCATCAGAGGCTGGTAGTGCCTAAGCAGAAGCTGGTTGAAATTTTGATTAGAAATTTTCTGCAATTGGGTTTGAAGGAACTTCATTATGCAGGGCAAGAGAGCACAAAAAAGGAGCATCCCAATAAGGGGCCCCAAGAGAGGATTGGAAGAACTCTGTTATGGTATTAGAGGAGTTGGGTTTGAGCATTTGGGTCGATAATTCCTGTAATTTAACAACATTTTGTTCTATTAGACAAGGTTCATTAATATAATCCCTGAGAAATAAGCAAGTACCTCCCTTCTCCACTGTTAGAAGGTCAATTTGGTGTATGCTCAATTCTCATAGCGAAGCTTATTTAGAAAGCATTTTTTGCATGAATTATAAGGGCATCTGCCATAGGTGTCAGGCCAGTGCTTACAGGATTCCTCAGTTTGATCTGCTATGAAGCAAAGCATTGCTTAACATAAGTGGGATGAGGTGGCCTGGTTGAATCCAGTAACATTAAGAGGCCAATTATAGCCAGTGAAAGGGCAATTGCCTTGACCCATAAACTGAGAGTGGGTGGTGTCATCCTGGTGTCATGTCGCTTGAATGTAGAAGCAGTATCTCTGGTTTGAGGTAAAAACTTGAGAGATAATAATGATTAGTAAAAGAAGAAGAGGGTTGGGGAGAAATTTTGAGTTTGGTGGGCCCCAGCATAGTGGAAATGTGACTGTATGGGTTTCTGTCCGGCAAGGATTCAATGACTGAGAATGTAGCTCTCGAAGTAAGACTGCATCACCCGGTTGAAGAGGGTCCAATTTAATTCCTGGCTGTGCTGGAACAGAAGTAACAGATGGTGCAGGAACACAGCCGTCTGCGTGTTTCTTAGGAGTTTGTATAGAAGCATGAGATAGGGCAGGTAGGAAACAAGGGGAGGAGGAGTGACAGGAAAGTTTTAGTTGATTAAGAAAGGCATCCATAGAACAGCTCAAAGGGGCTAAGGCCTGAGGGGGCTCTAGGGGTTGCCCAAATTTGGGTGAGGGCCAAGAGCAAAAGATCGGGCCAGGACAGTCTGAGTTCAATAGCAAGTTTAGTGAGATGATCCCTGAGAATGCCATTAGGCCTCTCAACCTTACCCGAGGATTGGGGTCAGTGGGGGATGTGGAGCCTCCAAGTGCTGTTAAGGCCTTTGGAAACTAGTTAAACAATCTGAGAAGTGAAGGCTGGACCATTGTCTGACTGGATGGAGGCAGGAAGTTCGAACCTAGGAATGATCTGCTCAATGAGGATTGAGGCGACAGTGTCGGCAGTTTCCGATGGTGTCAGAAGTTTTCCTGGAGGTAGGGAAGGATTCTCTCCAACTGTAAGGGAGTTTTACCCCCAAATTACAAACAGTTAAATCCTGTGTCAAGGCCTGACCAAAGTGGTAGGGATTGTCCCTGAGGCCTTGGGGTAGGCCTATCCATGTCAGCTGTTGAAACCTAAAGAATGTAGGGTCTTCCCATGTGAAGGCAAAGAGGTAATAAGAGTCAGGATGCAGAGGCACTGTAAAGAAATCAGCTTTAAGATCTAAGACAGTAAAGTGAATGGTCAAATGGGGATATGAGAAAGAAAAGCATGAGGGTTGGAAACCACCGAGTGGATGGGAATAACTGCCTCATTAATTAGGCAGAGTTCCTGGACTAAGTGATAGGCTCCTGAGGGTTTGCATACCAGAATATGGGAGTGTTGCAGGGGGAGTCTTAGGGACCCAAAGGAAATTTAGTTTGGGGTTTCAGCTGGATTCGGACTGGCTTGTGGTGGGAGGCTATGACCAGCGTGGAGATGTCCCAGATCTGGGGATCGACTAGGTCAGGGAGCAATGACACAATAGGTATTGGTGGGTTATTAGAGAGGGTAAGAATTAAAGAAAGAAGGAGATGAGTGGTAGTATTCTTGGGGTGTAGTTGGAGGGTGGCTCCTAGTAATTGGATAACATCTCTGCCTAGGAGAGGAACTGGACAGGATGGAATGACCAGAAGGGTGGGTGAATGGGTGTCCCTCCAGGGCACAGGCCAGCTTTACAGCTCTGTTTGGGGAGAAGGGTTTTTCATTAATCACCATAACTGAGACCTGGGAAGGAAACAGAGGCCTAGAATGGGCAGGCAAGACAGAATAGGTAGCCCCTGTGTCCACAAGGAAGGTTATGGACTTACCCACTTCCCAGAGCATTACCCTGGGCTCGGAGAGGGCTGAGGGGGTCTTTGAATCTGGGCTTCTTCAGTCTTCTGTGAACCCCAAAAGTTCAGGAGAAGGGACTGCCTGACTGGTCATACCCCTGTGTAGAGGCGCCAAGGAAGGGCCAGCCATGGGGCAGTCAATCTTCCAATGTCCTGTCTGCTTACAGGTGGGGCATGGCCTGGAAGGAGGCCATGGGTTTGGGCATTGGCGAGCCCAGTGACCTTCGCATCCATATTTGAGGCAAGCCTCTGGTGGAGAGGAATGCTAGTTCCCCTCTGAAACTTTTGCTGGAGATGTAGGCCTCAGGGCAGCTGCCAAGGCCTGAGTTTGGGGTGTTACCTTCTTTTCTGCAATGGAGCCTGCTTTAAAGGACATTTTCACCAGATCTCTGAGAGGGGTCTGAGAGTCCTCCTCAGCTCATTTGAGCTTTTTCTAATATCCTGAGCCGATTGAGTAATGAAATGGGTTGCTAACACTGTAGCCCTGGTGGGAGACTCAAGATCCAGCTTAGTGTATTTGGTGAGATCCTCTGTAAGGCAGTTGAGAAATAAGGATGGATTTTCATCAGGATTCTGGGTAATTTCCCTCAGTTTATCGAAGTTAACTACCTTATTAGAAACTGCTTGCATGCCTGCTATAAGATATTGGACCATGCGAGCACAGCGACAGCGACCTTGTTGGCCATCTTGATACTCCCAGTTAGGTTCAGTTATGGGATGTGTACTCAGACTATCCCTTCAGCACCAGCTACTTCCCTGAGAAGACAAAGGAACTGTGAGTTATCTGATAAGAGGGATCAGTGGGACTGGGTGTGGGCACTGACAGGAGATGAGAGGCGTGAGTAGGGGGAGGGAAAGGCCTTATCAGTAGAAGAGGTGGGCAGAGTGTGGGGGGGCTCAGAGGAATCCGGAGATCCCACCCATTGTAAGCCGGGTGGGACCCATCCTGCCTGCCAGTTGGAACCCAGAGGCAAAAGGGAGGTGAGTGTGAGTCGGGGGCTCGAGCGAAAGCTGCCCTGATGCAATGAAGGTGAAGGATGGCGGCTTACCCGCCAGCTGAGGTGGGATCCCAAGGCCTCTCCAGGCTGCTGAGGGCACACTACCGGCCCGTTTCGCCTGCCGCACAGGGAAGGTGGTGCACCAGCGCACATGTCTGGTGGCCAGGCAGACTGGAAGTGCGCAGACAGGGCCAAAGGCGGAGGCGGTGGACAGGAAGAAGAGAGAAGGGAGGGGGATGTCTTCTCGGAGGAAGAGGAGGGGAAGTGCACAGGCAGGGCCTGGGGAGGAGACTGCAGCAGGCAGAGGGAGGGGACACGGATGTGGTACCACTGGGAGGGAGAGCAGACATGAAGAGGGGAGGGAAGAGTGCAGAGGGAAGATCCGGAGCAGAGAGCAGAAGGCAGGATGGGAAGACCTGGGAACCTCTTTCTACCCTTTCAGGTGCTGGCAATAGTTAAAAAGGTCCCTGAGGAGATTTGGATCTAACGAGCCTTCTGGAGGCCAATGATTGTCATTATCTAGTGGATATGTGGGCCAATCTTGGGTACAGAATCTGATAAGAATTTTGAGCTTGAGATCCGGGGAAAGAGAGAGAGTAGCCAAATTCTTAAGGAGACACTTGAGTGGTGAGGTTTCGGGTATAGACGAGGAGGCACCCATAGTTAAATAGTGGAGGAAGGGACAGCAAAGGGAGAAAAATAATTAACCCAGGCCACAGGGGCTTCCTGGAAGCATAGAGCAGATGGAGGATCACATGGGCATCCCCAAAGTGAACAGTCCACTGCGAGTAGGCACAGAGGGCACAGGTTCGTTGTCCCCGACGAAGTGCAGTCTGTGTGACCCTGTAGGGTCAAGGCCGTGGGCAACCTGATGTCAGGAAAGTTTTTCCACCGGAACTAGAGAGAGTCAAGAAAGAAAAGGGACAGAACTCCAGCAGAACGCAGCTCCAGGCCAGAAGTTCAGCTCCGGATCAGCCCCAGAGGGGCGAGTTCCAGCGGGATGTGGCTTCCACGGAGGAGGAAGAGACCAGGGAGCCTTTCCTGTAAACCCAGAAGCCTCAGGCCCCAAAGGGAAGTGGGTCACCAGAGGGTCCACTGCGACTAGTGAAGGTCTTAGTGGGGTGCATTCCCTCCTCCCTACTGGGCGTCAGGAGCGTGCCTGACGATCACGGTCACATCTCCTGCTGCTAGCCGGAAGGGAGTTGGCGAGCCGGGGAGGGGGAACTTACCTAAACCCGATCAGTGGGTGAGTGCAGGGAGCCAGCACCCAAAAAGACAGACAAGGGTGAAATGTGTTGTTGGTGATGGCAGTGGCGGAGACGGGGCTCAGTTTGTCGAGCACACCATCTCCCAGGTTTTCAGCACCACTGTAAGATGCCGCACCACACTACGAATGGAAGATACCACACGACACAAATCACCGGAGAAGTTCCACTTTATTACAAAAGGCTGTGGATTTATATAGATCTAAGGAGAGGTGGCAGGGCTGAGGTAGATAACGGGTCACCCGTTTATTGGCAACCTCTTCCATATGTCAGTTCCGGAGCCCAAGAAGTTAATTCTTCTTGGGGCTAAGGTTTCCCACCCGCAGGATTTGAACATTGATGCTGGCAGGAACGTTTCACGCCAGTGAAAGAAAAAAGAGGAGAAAGAGGGTCGTTAGGCACCATGTTGGGGTTTATCTCTGGGGTGCTGCTGCCGTTATATGTTTTCCCAACAATAGAAACACAAGAATTGCCAAGACTAAACAAGATGGATATTTTTCCACTATTTTTTGTTCTGTTTTTCTTTTTGTGTACAAGAGAAAATATTCTTTGAGAGTTTGATGCAAGTCAACAATAAACAATCTAGTCCTGTGTTTTACTAAGATTGATCTTTGAAAAGCATTACAATTTCCTTACACTTATTGTTGAATTGAATTTATTCTTTCTTTTTGTGTTAGTGGCAGCATGATATATATTTTATAAAGTTGTGTGCTTCTTTAACTGATAATATGCTTACCCCTCTCTTAAGAACAATATTTTTGCTATAAATAGAATTCTAACTCCAAAGTTGTTGGATTTTATTATTTTAAGATATTACTTTATTATTTTTTGTAAGCAACATTGCTCTTAAAAAGTTTAGAGTCAATTTGATTCTTGCATCCTAGAAGATCACATACCCATTTTTTGGAAATTTTACTTTAGTACTTTTTTTATTATTTCTTTTTAGTTAAACATGACAGTAGACTCCATTTTGACATGCATGGAATAAAACTTATTCTAGTTTTTCTACTTGTGATTATCATTATTTCTTATACTTAAGTGGAAATATACAAGTCTTTTCAAAATAAGACTTGTTTTTTACTTCTCTGCAATTTTCAACTAATAGTTCTTCATTTTTTATTTTCTCCAGGCTTATGTTTCATTCTTTCTAGGACTTCTGATAAATATATACTCTATAAACTTTAATGTTTCAGAGAGAAGTTCTGCTTCTACACTCTCTTCTTACCTTCTTGGTAAATTGACATTCCAACTAAAAAAATTGTTCTTCAACTATATTCACCCTGTTTTTAATTTTTTTAATTGTTTAACATTTTAATTTAGTAACATTTGTACTTCCCTGATGAGTCATGGACAAATAGACTAGCTTTGCTGATTACCACGAATGTCTGTGACTATAACACAAGTGATAAAATGAATTCGGAAAATGAATGATCAGAACTTCCCAAAATCCACACTGTCATTGCCTCCCAGATGCAGCCCTCTTCTCAGACTAAAGCCCTTTCAACACCCATAACCCTTATTTACCAGTTCAATACAGGCTTCAATCTACTCAATGACAAATTTATTCTAATGTGCTTAATACTGTGGATAGTTACTCTTATTATCACTATTATTTCTCCAGAGTTGATTATGGAAGTTTGCTGATTTGGCAGGAATATGGAGACATTGCCAATAAAACACATTATTTTATTTAAGAAGAACATGATATAAATCATTGTCACCTTTTAGCCAAACTACATGAAAAGCTATCAATTAACACATCAAATTCAAATTTCTAAAATTAAATTCCTCTTTATCTCTGATTGATCATTGGTGAGGCTGGTTGTTTAGAAAATTATGTAGATACTGTAGATATTTCAGATACACAAGTCACACCACAACTTACTGCCAAGTACAGATCAGCAAGTCCTCCTGCACTACTGGTAATCAGATATGACCTAAGGTGAAGGATGTTTTTCTGCTCATCATTATACCCATTTGCAGATGGGATGTGTGTAGCAGTCATAAAAGTTAATGCTATATGTATACTGTATTACAGGAGATCAGTCAATGCCTGATTATTGTAATTTGATTCATTTTCCAAACTGTAAGTCTGCTGTGTTGACAAGGTTCCTATCACTCCCTGAAAGCCAGACTGATCAGTTTGCCAAACTTCTGCCATGTTCCTATTTAGGCAGTCCCTCTTGGACCAAATCATGAGTGTGGAGTAGACTCCAAATAGGCAGAATGCACAAATCCTATTTTGTGGGGTCAGTTTCTTCACACCATAGCTCACAATGAGAATCAGGGAATCAAACTGGCCAAGTAATGACTGTTGGGAACTTAAAATTTTTGTTGTTTCTGACCATTGAACAAAGTATAAGATAGGAAGTAGACAAAATTCCTCCACTTTGCCTCTTTTGGAGGAAGAATATTAATTGATTTACTCTCCTGTTACCTCTCTATACCTGAAGCAAGAGGGTCAATTCCAAGAGGACTTATGTGAGCCATTTCAAAACTCATAAAAGAAAGAAGCCGGGATATGCCAATCTGAGAGATGGGAGAGACTCCATAGTAAGTTATTGTCACAATTAGGGTTAAATTTAATGGAAAGAATCACAAAGAGAAATTTCCATGGGTGAAAGGGATTGAAGGGTACAGCAGTAGGATATTAAAATTAGGTTAATTTAATCACGTTCACATCATTCTCCAGGTTGTATCACTTCTCACTTTCCCTTTAACACTAAACATCAGTAAATACTGAGTATATAAAATAAAGTTTTAAGAGAAATATTTTGGATAAGGAAGAAGTAGTAAAATGTCTGTACATTAAGTGAAATAGAGCCCACTTACAGAACACAGCACTTGGAAGCATGATAGCCTAACACACCCAAAAGCCATGAGAAATACCAGAGTGTTTATAGAGCCAATCCTTCGTCCACTTTCTTTCTCATTACTGAAAGAATTAAAAATTTGGACTTATTATCTGCAGATGATATGGTTACTTCCAGCAGAATGTGAACTCTAATGATTTTCCCAGGAAGCTCAGAGGATAGCACGTCTGATTTTACTCTACAGTGTGTTATCCCAATAACCTACCACAGCAGGTAAGAAATAAACTCATATCCCTCTCCTTCCACTGATAAGAAGATATTAAGATGGAATTTGGAGAAAAGATAGACAATTTCTTTCTTTCTTTCTTTCTTTCTTTCTTTCTTTCTTTCTTTCTTTCTTTCTTTCTTTCTCAAATCAAGTTATTCAAAGATAATGGGATAGAGAGTAACTTACAGAGAGTGTAAATAATTATATTAAAACTATTTTGCACAGTATCATGCATTCATATCTTCTCATAGCTTAACATGCTCAGGGAACAAGACTTGTCTACACCCTAACAGAACATCATTAACCCTGATCCCAATCCACTTCTAGAACTGATATAATCTACCAAGATACAGGGAGTTTCTCATCTTTTCCCACATTCAGAGGAAATGAACAAGAAGCTGAAAATCGTTTCCTCAAGTAAAACCTACCAATGTTACAGGGTCTGAATTTGTCTACATTTTAAAATATAATTGCAAGATTGGGAGTGTAGCTCAGTGGCATAGCACTTGCCTAGCAGGAACAGTGACATGGGTTCAATCCCCAGCACAGTACAGGTAATTAAATTAATTAATAAAACAAACCAAAAAATATCATCAGAGTTAGTATGAGATAGTCTTTCATGGGAAATGTAGAGATGAGAGTTCATTACCATTGGCACATGAGGTGTTCTACTCAGTAACTCAACCACAACAAGGTAGAGAAGGGCTTGAAAACAAATTGCAATCTAAAAAACTTCACAGCCAAAGTCTTAAAGTTAACTATTTACAAATGTTGGGATTCCAAATTATTTCTCTACCTTCCTATTACAATTAAGTCTGTGAGAAGTTTTTAGATTTCTAATGTTTTGGGATTTTACTTTTTACCCAGGACGTCCTGTCACACCTGCCTCTGCTTCCATGTAACAAAGTTCCAGAGCTACTGGGTGTGGGGGAAAATTACACAAGAAAAGAAACTGTAATTAACATTGCAATTTTCTGGGATATTCATTTGTTTTTACTGTAAAGTATCAGCTGGGCCTTGACTCAGCATCTCTCTGAGTTTCACCACAAGTCAACTCACCTTGAGTGTCACCCATCAAAAAAAAAAATACACCTCCCAGTTAAAGGGGCAACATCATGGATACTGTAAGAGCATTTTGTGTTGGCATCTCTAGGTGTTCACAGACAATTCTCAACTAAACAGAACTGTCTAGAATGGCCAAAGTATTTATTATTGGATGATTTATATATAAATGAAAGACAAATTACCATTACTCACCCTATCTGAACACATACTGTGATGGTTTCCGAACCTGCAGCCTGGACCAAAAGTATCTTGGGTCAATACACTGGATCTTCAAGTGACATTCCAAAGATTCTGAGCTCAGAATCTTCATTTCCAGACTTCTCTTATTAATTCAGAAGGTTATCCTCTTCCAGATCTTCTTCCTCTGAGCAAGTTAAAAAACCAAAATAGCAAATTTAGGGTCTTGTGATAATTATGACCTGAAGACAAAACCGAGCCCCCTAGAAGCACCAGAATTATGGATGAGGTAAAAACACAGCAACCTAGGGACCCAGACTGAGATAAATTTTTAAACAACATTAAACATACAGGGTAACATAAACTATTGAGCACAGAGTTCACTGGGAAATATCTCTCATAGGGATTACTGACACACTAAAAAACTGCAAAGAACTATTTCTCAATCTATACAAATAATCAGGGACATGGGGTCAAAGGAAAAAATTGTGAACATCCCACATTTTTCCACAATTTCTCTTAGGATATTGGTGGCAGAAAGGTACAGCTCCACTACCATGTATTCCATGAAGAAACTTAGGAATCGGACCCCAACTTCAAAAGGGCCCACAGGGATAATCCCAGGTTTTACTGAAAGTCAAGTGTGTGCAGCTGCTCTGATTTTCCTCCTCCAAGCTACTAAACCACCCTCACAGAGCCGTGCTTTATTGGGCCAATCAGCTCTGGAATGCGTGAATCAGGGAAGCATCACAGGCATGTGGTCTGTAGAATTGTACAGTGCCCAGGAACAGAAGGGCCTCATGCTTTGTTGAATGTTCTAGATCCATTGTGAACATATTCATGGTTTTTAAATAAGACATCCCACATTGTTATCTTTCACTATATCCTGAAAATGATGTATTCAGTCTTGCTGTATGTCTTAAACAACTATGGAGTAATTACTTTTCCTCACCAACCCCTGCCTAATGAAAATGAATGCTTAGTTCCTATGTATTAGAACTATAAAGTATCAAAATACTGTATCAATATTATGTCCTTTTTTACTCTATTTTTCACTTTGCTTTAAATCCTGAATTAACCCCAAAATATCTTTTCATAATTCATGTCATTGTTGTGACTGGAGAGATAAGGTTGCTGCATGGTGACTGATGCATGTGACTGTAACTATAGGTGAGAGCCTATCACAAGTTTCAGTCTCTTCCCATCTCCCCTAAAGATGCCTAGAAATAAGAGAAATGATTTGAGAAGGTGATCTTCATTGAGAATAAAAATTTTGTCTTTGCAGGAAGGCTTGGTAATTAATGACTCAAACTCATCCTCCCAGGAAATGATGACTTCTGATATGCACCTCACTTTTACCTGTCTATGAGGAAGTATCCTCTGGGTTAAAGAACTTGTAAGGCCCAGGGCAAAATTAAAATGCAGAGTCTCTTGTGTAAAAACTACTAAGAAATTCAAGACAGTGACAACAGAGCAATCAGACAGCACATGATCATACTGTGATGGCCCTTAGGTCTTATTCCTAGAGAGTGACCCTGGCTATGTCCATCTAATTAATTTTACATAGAGAAAGCTAAGAAATAATTGCAGTCTCAGGAAGCCATTCATTTTTGTTACTGTTTCTTAGATCATCAGTCTTCTGTCCTCTAAAAGCAGATAAGAGTTCCTACTGGAAAGCATGAAGGTGATATGGACCTGTGGCTAGGGATGAGAAGCGGGACATCCTTGATCTAACATGACTTCTGTGCAACCTTGAGAAAAGTCTCATGTTATCCAGTTTCAGTTACTTCATGTGTGAAGTAGTATTTTGCCCTGCATACCTTGTGACCTCTTCAAGTACTAAAAATCCCAGAGTCTGTAATTAAAGACATGTTGAATAGTTGTTAGAGGTACCAACTTCAAAATTTGTTGGCATGAGTCCCTTCAAACAAAATGTTTAGTAAAGCCTAATATCTTTCTCAAAAATTGTATTTCTCCATTGACTCACCCTAAAGTTTTATGATTTTTTTAAAAAAATTTGGTCTAATGACATGTCTTAACTACATAAAAATTTAAATCTGAAATCATTAGAGAAGCTATGAATATAGAGAACACAGACTAGTTCCTACTCTTTGAGGTCATGAGGTAGTCAAAAGATGTCAGAAAAAGAAAAAGAAAATAGAGGGTAAGTGAGAATTATTTAAGTTAGAAAAGCAGTCATTCCTTTCCTTAAAGGATGGTCCCATGAGAACAAGATGCTCCCTCTCAGAGGACAGATGTTCTAAATTCCCTAAGCTCTATTATCCTCAATGTCTCCTCTATATAAAGCCATATTCTACCTCAACTCCCTCACATCTCAGTGCATAAAGGCAGATCTATTTCTGAGGTGAGACTCAGAAATGCTGGGTGCAGACATTGCCCAACAGGCAGTGTGAATAACCCCAGATGATGGTTTATGGGGAGAACATGCTAGGGGCATCCCCCTGACTCTAGCTCTTTCTCTTTCCTAGTCTCAATACCTCCATGGAAGTCCTTACATGCCGCCTCACAGATAATATCACATGCAATCAAGATTGAGACAAAGGTTGAATAAGATATATCATGAAATACCTTTTTTTTTTAAAGAGAGAGAGGGAGAGAGAGGGAGAGAGAGAGAGAGAGAGAGAGAGAGAGAGAGAGAGAGAGAGAGAGAGAATTTTTTTAATATTTATTTTTTAGTTCTCGGCGAACACATCTTTGTTGGTATGTGGTGCTGAGGATCGAACCCGGGCCGCACGCATGCCAGGCAAGCACACTACCGCTTGAGCCACAACCCCAGCCCCCATGAAATACCTTTATATAGACCAATCCTTGAGGTCTCTGGGACTGCTGTCAGATCAGCAGAGTCCCCATAGTCTTCATGTTCTCTATGCTGAAGGACAAAGTTCCTGTATATTAAAAAAAGACTCCCACTGCTGGCCTAACTTGGTTCTTGGTCCCATGTGCCCATCCCTACTGCTATCATACATTACACCATGTTTCCAAAGTCACTGAGGCTTAGTGACTTTGTGACTTAGTGACTCAGTTTAGATAAGTACAAGTATCATTTTCCAGAAGACAGCAAGGACAAGATGCAGATTCACTAATCCCCATCACCCTGGGCCCTTTTCACCTACTTCTCCAAAGTTCTCCTCATCCCAGGATCCTTGTGTTCTCTAAAGTCCTTATTGAATATTATTTTCTTCCTGCACCAGGAAAATGAGAAAAAAGGAAGAGGCAAATTCCCAGGATAAAACTAAGTATATTTGTTACAACGAAGATCCCAGTATTAGGATTTGATAGACCACTGGGGGGAGGGCATATCTTGAATATAGAAAGAATGTGGGGAGTTCTACCCCTTACTATCACATGTTGGCACTCAACATGATGAAGTCGAGCAATGCTAAATTGTAACAGTCTGGTAGGGGCCTCAACCCAATTCCATGCTGTCCTAGGTGTTAAATAAGAGAATGCTTGTGAATACCTGGAGGCTTCATAGCTGCCACAGATTAAAAAGTCAGAGGCACAAGATCCAGTCCCTTTTACATCTGAGTCACCCACATCTGAGCAGGGAGAGGAAAAGCTCAGAGCACAGTATTTGCTGAGTTTCTTCAGCTGTTTCTTCCTAAATCAATAAAAGGAAACAAAGAGAGTTTTCCTGAAGAGACATATTTTCCCTTTTTTGAAGGACTAAGGGTCACTCTGGGCATTTCTGTCCTGTCTGAAATGTGTGCTTCAGAAGGAAAGAGATTCTCTCTACTTTCACATGGGGACAAATGGAGGGAAACCTGGACTTGTTTGATAATAAAACAAATTTTCCCTATACCCTAAGTAGAGAGATAATTGGGGTTCTCTAGCCATCTCCAGGACATTGACTGTGAATTTCTTGCCTCTGTGTTGCTCGTAAGTGCCAGGCCCTGTCCTCTAAAAGGCCTGGAGAATCCAGGTATTCAGCCACAGCTTCACCTATAGTAAGAGAGCTTTGCTCCATGGAAACACTTTTTCAAAGAACATTTTTTACATCCTGTTATGGTTTGGTTCTGTGATGTCCCCTCAGTGCTCATATGACAGTGGAAGTTTCAAGGTAACACTTCATTAAGGATGTGGCATGGATATTTCTGCCTGCAGGTAGCTAGCTTTGCATTTAAAATCAGAATTAAGAAGTAGAGCAAAAAGATTAGCAAAAACCTACGGTTGTCCAGAATATCACTTGTAAATTAAGGCTACACAAACTCTGAACAGATTATTACTATTACAAAGAACCCAAGTATTTTGCACCCTTTTGCCTTGAGGGCATCCTGGGTATTAACAAGATCCCAACCATAGCAGGCTACAGAGTGTACAGGTGAAAACATGTTCAAAAGAACAGAAGAGAGCACTGTTACCACAGGGCTACCTATGAAGTTGTTTCCACAGGGTACAGTACACTGTGCTCCACTTTCTAGACACTCACAGGCCACTGCATCTGTGACTTAAATGAGGCACACTACTGCTCAAACTGCTGCAGAATTTGGCATCATCCATTTTGTGCTGGTTTTGCAGGCATGAAGAATACAAGAGTTACAGGGACATGGAGACTTCTACCAAAATTTCAGAAGAATTCCTGTGAGAACAGACAGTGTATGTCAGGGATGGTATCCCTGTGGACAGCCCACGAGAAGGGAATGAATGAGGCTTTTACAGTGAAGTCAAAACCGAAGTGGACACCCCAGGAAGTTAGAGGTGCCAAGAATGTGGAATGTCTGCTGAGGAAAGCTGCAAGAAATGAGTAGAGCCAGCCCTAAAAAGGTCAAGTGGGCTGCAACTGGCAAGGTCATAGAGGCAGGAATGCTTAAACCCTAGAAGCTCACAGTCCACCACCATGGTCCACAGATGCCAGCTTATGGAGCTACCAGATCTAAAGTTTGCCCTCCTGGCTTTCAGTCTTACTTTTATCCAATTCTTCCTTTATATCACTCTCTTCCTCCCTTTTGGATAGAAATGTTTACCTGCCCCACCATTGTATTTTGAACACATGCAACTTACTATATTTTAAGCTTTGCAGCCAATAGCTGCCTTGGGTCTCAGAGGAGACTTTGGATGTGGACTATTAAGAAATGCTGGGACTTCTAAGACTATGGAGATTCTTGACTGAATGCATTGTACATTGTGAGATATCCATGAGATTTGGGGGATCAGGAACAAAATAGGATGGTTTGAATCTTAAGAGTCCCCCCCCCCCTCAAAGGCTTATATATTGAAGACTTCATGCCCAGTGCAGCATTATTCAGAAGTGGAGCTTTGTGGAAGTGATTAAATCATGGGGACTCTAACCTGATCAGTGGATTAATATTTTTTGTTTGGTTGGTTGGTTTTTTGAGAGAGAGAGAGAGAGAGAGAGAGAGAGAGAGAGAGAATTTTTTAATATTTATTTTTTAGATTTCAGTGGACACAAAATCTGTTATTTGGTGCTGAGGATCAAACCCAGCACTCAGTGCATGCCAGGCGAGCGTGCTACCACTTGAACCACATCCCCAACCCTGGATTAATCTTTTGATAGATTCATAACTTAAATGAATTATTCAGAGTTGATGGAAATGGTAGGAACTGGAACCTAGATGAATGGGAGTGTGCTCTTAAGGACTATATCATGTCCGCACCCGTTCTCCCAACCCCTTCCCTCTTCTCTCCCTCCTGGCAGCCATGAATTGAGCAGATTTTCTCTGCCATGCTTTTCCACCATGGCCCCAAGCAATTGAACAACCGAACCATATAGTAATCTCTGAAATTGTGAGCCATAATGAATCTTTCCTTCTTTACGTTGTTTTTCCAAAGTATTTAGTTATAGTGATGAAATGTTGAATAACAATGCTACTATTTCCCTGGGATGTAAATACAAAGCTGAAGCTGGATATGATGGTGCATGCCAGTAATCCCAGAGGCTCAGTAGCTGAGGCATAAATATCACAGGTACAAGCCAGCCTCAGCAAATTAGCAGGTCTCTAAGAAACTTAGTGAGACCCTGTCTCAATATAAAACACTTCAAAATGGCTTGGGGATGTTGCTTTGTGGTTAAATGTCTCTGAGTTTGATCCATGGTACCAAAAAATAAAATTAAATTAAAATAATGCAAGTAGAAACAAAGGGAAAAACCATTACCAAGGGACATTGCAAAATGTGGTCTATAGACAATGGAATATCATGCAGCTGTATAAGGAAGGAAATCCTGTACCAGCTACCACATGGATTAAGCTTAAAGATCAATTATACATTTAAAATCGTTTTTAGATAATAAATTTTATGTGTTTTCCCACAAGTAACAAATAAATGGAATTCTTACATACTAACATTAAACAAAAATAAAATTTAGAAACATTGAAAATGTTATTGGCAATAACCAAATAAGACATGTTTATTTATATGTTCAAAAAGATATATCCAAGACTTTAATG
The DNA here is from genome assembly GCF_964194105.1 of Spermophilus citellus. Taxonomy (NCBI): domain Eukaryota; kingdom Metazoa; phylum Chordata; class Mammalia; order Rodentia; family Sciuridae; genus Spermophilus; species Spermophilus citellus. The sequence goes on along the minus strand of NC_138197.1, from coordinate 32,636,799 downwards.
TAGAAAGATTTAAAAGGTATACAGTACATTTAAAAAGACAAATGGAGAGACATCTCTATGCATGGATTAGAAAATCATTAGATTTATGTGAATTTCTATCAAAAGTTTGTTGAAAAGTTTTGCATAAATAAGAAGCTTTCTTTAAAATTTATGCAAAAAGAAAATGAGTGAGAATATCTAAAAATGGGGAGGAAATAATAAAATGGGAGGAGTCAGTGTGTGCACTATCAAGACATTTACAGCTGTGATAATGCAGACCATCTGGCTTAAGTGAAGGAACTGGCATGTGAGTGGATGGAACAGAACAGAGAGCACAGAAACAGACTTACACAGTCATCTGAGTTTTTATAAAGATGCAAAAGTAGTTCAGTGGAGAAAAGCTAGCCTAGATGTAGTGATGCAATTAGGCATCCATGAGCAAAGAAAGCAACTGATCCTTACCTGAGTTTCACTCCTTATACAAAAATTAACTGAAAATGCAACTTGGGTTTAAGTATAAAATGTAAAACCACAATACTTTTAAAATATAATGTAAGAGAAAAATCTTTGTGATCTAGGGCTGTGCAGACAGCGATTAGATGGCACCAAAAAGCATGATCTTATTATAAAGGTAAAAATTGGTAAATTAGAATTAATTATAATAAAAAACTTTTTCTCTAGAAAATTCCAAGAAGATGGAAAGACAAGCCTTAGACTGAGAGAAAATATTTGCAAAACAAATATCTGATAAAATTATATTTAGAATATATATAAATTTCTCAAAACTAAAACAAAAATATTCAGTTATAAAATTGGCAATAATTCAAAATGCCAAATAAGCACATGAAAAAATGTTCAGCAAAACTAGCCATTAAAGAAACAATTTAAAACTATGACATAATATCACTGTAATCTATTCAAGTCGAAAAAATGAAAAATACCAACTACTAAATGTAATACTGGATGCAAAAAATTAGATCTCTCATGGTTGCTGGTGACAGTGTCAAGTTCCTTGTTTGATACTGTACTATTTTTTTAAAATACATAAATTTTGGGTAGAAAATGATGAAGAGTATGTGGGACACCTCTAGTTCTACAAATACTTAAAATCTATAATCATGTCAGAGTGAAATTGTTTTTAAAAGCAGTTTGCAACTATGTTTCTATAAGAAATAAATTATAAATGTGCAAAGGAAAAGAATACAAAGAGATACAATGAGAACACATTACTCATAATAAAGTTGGTATAACTACATTCATATTAGTAAAAGTAGACCCCAATACAAAAGCTATGACAATAATAAATAAAGGACTTTTCATGACAAGAAAATGCAAAGTTTGTGAAGAAAACAAAACCACCATAAATACTCATGCATATAATGGCAGAGCATCAAAATCCACGAAGTCTGGATGATACAAACAAAGGAGAAATAGACAGAGTTTCCATTTTAAGTGGGATGTTTTCGTATTCCTGTCTCAGTAATCTATCAAGCAAGTAGACAACACTTCAGGAGGTATGCCATAGTGGGTAGAGGTTGAGCAGAGGTCAGAAGAGAATGTGAAAGTGAACCAAGCAATTTATATGAGAATGCAGGAAAGAAGCAGAGGTATAGAAAGAATTGCTGAAAAGGAGGATCCAGGAGCAGGGTCTAAAAGGGCAGAAATACCAATAGGGTGCAAAAGAAATCCTTTTAGCAGGGTCCATGTATCTCATAAAGACTGGAGTTTCAGAGGGAGGAGAGCTGAATTGTAAATGAGAAGTGAACTTATAACTTATTTTTAATCTCTGATCCCACCATGTCCCAGGGAAGTGCAATTTATTCTCATGTGAAATTGGTAAGAGTTCTCTGAGATATGACTGAAGGAGAGGAAGACCGTCTTTATACATTTAGACTGTTCTCAGTAGAGCTATGGATAGGCTTTACTTATGACCTAGAAATGAAGAGTAGGGAAGTTAAGCCTAAAGGATCAGCACTCACATTGTGATGTCCAACTCACCTATGTTCATTCCCCCAAAGTCTTTTTATCTTTCTAATCCCCTTCCTTTTTTCCTCTTACATTAAGGACATCTTGATTCCTTGCAGCCATGACGTGCTGGTCCTGTGACATTGGAATCCTAAGTCTCACTCAACAAAGGTCATCTTTTCTTGATTCCACTAGTTAATGGAACTGACCCAAAAGCTTGCACCTGACTAATGCTAGCAACTGGATGGAACCTGCCATTGAAACAAACCCCTGAAGTAAAAAAAAAAAAATGCTTTTCTGTATCAGTCCTGAGAACAGAAAGAAATCTGATATCAAAAAGATGCCTATTTCATATAAGGAGATAATTGAGATTCAGCATCTAATTGATGTTTTAACTTCAGAAAGTTTCCTTTTCCTATAGTGTCTGAGGGCAGGGAAGATGTTAAATACAGTTTCTATTGGCTCCCAGAAGATGGCCATGTCAGTGGCTGGCACTATATAATCCTCTTCCTGCCGTAGGAGCCTCATCAAAAGCTGGGAGGGCTCCCTAGATCATCTGGGGAAGCCGATGCTTTGACCAGAGGACACAGGCACAGAAGGACCATGCAGGGACACTGCCCTCTCCAGGGACTTGCGTTTCTCCTCCTTACTGTCATAGCGGATGCTCAAGGTAAGCATAGCCCCATTTTTTAAGACCAGGAAGATGCTGGATTAGCTCCAAGACTCTGGGAAATGGTCCTTGGGATCCTAAAGACAATGTCTATTTATCATCATTGGGTTTTCACCTAATATGATCTGAAGTGATAGTAAATGTTGATTTTTCTTCTGTGGGGTCTGTTATTGAAGAACAACAATTGGATTTTGCAAAGATATACAATTTGTTCCCAGAACAAATTATGAGACTATATTTTGGATTTCTACAATGACATCTAAAAACTAACTTCACAGTTAGAGGCTGAGGGATGACCTCAAGCTGGCCCTCTTATCTGTTCCTCCTGTACTCTGTAATATGCTAAATTACTGTATTGGTATTTCTGCCCTTCTGGCCAGTGAACTTGTGCGTTTGTGTGTATGAAAGAGAGAGAGACAGAGAAAGAAGGAGAGAGAAAGAAGGGCTACAGAGAGGGTGATGTACTTAAAGAGAGAAGGGGGAGAGATAAACAGAAAGAAAAACACAGGGGGAGAGGACAAAGAGGAGAAAGATGAGAGAGAAGGGAGGAAAGATTGAAAATTAGAAACAGAGACAGATGGGGGGACAGAGAGGGTGGGGGGACTGAGAGGTGGAGGGATAGAGAGAGAGAGGGAGAGAAAGTAATGGGTGAAGGAACTTTGAAGTAAAAGTGTGAGCAGGAGCATTCATGCCCACTGGAAGTCAGCAGTTTAGACAGGAGTCCATAGAAATCACTCTGAGCCAATGTGCTGGATTTGATAGTGAGGGCAGTTTTGGTGATGATATATGTGTATTTGCACATGACAAGGGCGGATGTAAACCTTGGTGCCTATAAAGAACCCCACCCCCAACATAGACTGCAATTATACCACAGATAACCCTGCACCTGCACTCTGAGCCTAACATGAGATTCTTTTTCTTCCTCACAAACCCACAGCTTAGGCGTTTTCTGATTTACTATCATGTTTCCCCTGCCCAGCATACTTGGCAAAACTTTATCTTTCTGCAGATTTTTTTTTTCTCTTCCTATCACTTGGATTGATGGTCTTCTGATCCCATTGTGCAGAAAAAAAAATCTACACCAGCTGTAGAAGGTCATGGATGAATTGATGTTAGCACTGTAGGCAGAGCAGGGATCCAAACTTAGAGATTTCAGCATGAGCCTCTTGTGATCCAATTTTCCCTTCCCTGTGGGTACTTGAACTTGTTCTCTCACATGCCAAGAATCTGCTGCTTAGAAGAACCCTGTGCTTGTGAAAGTATTCTGGTGATTATTTTCCCTTTGTGGTTTCCTCTGACCTTGCCTGAAATCTGGTCAACACTGGGCCTGTGGCTCAGTGGAGTTAGGTTACCAGCATTTGAGCTCCTGAAATGGGAATGATCTAACCATATCCCTGGAGAGCCAGCTTTTCTAGTTACAGGTGTCAGTCCTGCCTGCTTCAACAATGTCCCTCACATCTCTGTCTCTACTCAATTTTTCTTCCCTTTTCCAACCCCTCTGCTCAGAAGTCTCTGTTCTTCTTTGAGAAACTCTACCCCTCCCAACAAAAACAAGAGGTTCTACTACTCATTCCCTTACTATATGTCTAGTAACATCCAGTTCCTTGAGTTCTAGCCAAAGGCCCATCATGGTTTCCTGTCTGCAAAGCTGTCTGGCTCTTAGGGGTGGGGATGGACTCTCAAAATGAAATGTAAAATTAATGTTCTGATTCCATTTTGGTCTCTATCAGCAACATCAGTGAATGAATTTCTCATCAGCCTGAGAATAAATTATACCTCTTTCAAATAAACATAGTTTTTCTCAGAGAGAAAATTATCCTAAAAGGATGAAAACATCAAAATATATGTTCACATATTGAAGCACTTGCTTCAGATGAATTTGCCCCATCTTCTTGCAAAATTTCAACATTGGAATAATGCTGTGAGTGCATTAAAAATTCCTCAATCCTAGAAAATGTTATAAGACCCTTTACTGCCAGTAGTCCAGGTGACCACAACAGCCTGCCAGATCACTTGACCCTTTCTGTGGCACAGATTTAATACCTCCCACATTGCTCCTCAATACAGTTCCAAGGTATAGTACACTCACAAGGGCTCCCCTCAGAATTCATCTGAGAACTACCCAATTTCTCCTGCTGGCTTATATCTTACATATCAAGGCCATACTGATGTCAAGACCTGTTCCCTAGTTGTTCTGTGGAGTATGTCCTCTGTATACTGGAGCATTCCCTAGAGTACCTAGTACACTGCATTGCTAGATGTAATCATCCTTCATTATACATTAACAGGCACCAGTGCTACAACAGGGGGCACACTTCTCAGTGACACAGCACAGTGGGGGAGGTGGACAACTAAACCAGTACTAATGATAAACTATGATATATACAGTAATTAAGAAAGTGAAGGCTGGTTTGGGAACACAATAGGGAGTCAGCTAACCTACTCAGAAGTGGTCAGGGAAGGCTTCCTGAAAGAAACAGAAATACAAAGGGACATAGCATATTTTGGAATTGAAATTGTTTTTAGATATAAAACTGTATATACACACCCACAACGTCTACATAATGGTATAACAGAAGTCCCTACATTTGTGTATGCACACACATTTATTAATATAATCATAATTCTTATATTATTAATTTTTCCATTTGGGGCAAATGCTAACCAATAAGTAGGTAAAGAAATATATATGTTCCACTGTTCTTAGAATTCTGTTAGGTTTATAATTTTCATATTAAAACAACATTTGGGACTAATAAAGTCTCATGAAAATTATATTACTGATATAGTTTAGCATAATCATAGAGGGTTTGATCTCTGAAACCTGATGGCCTGGCTTTGAATCTTCATTTTAAATTTTCATTGAAGTATTAAAATATAGAAGAGTTCCAAGTCTCAAGCTCTAGGAATTTTTGTGAAGTGAATACATGTAAACAATACAGAAATCAAGCAATAGAATATTAACAACTAAAAGAAAACTCCATGCCTACTTTCAGGCAAGGTTACCAGTTCCCTGACTTTCAACACCACACATTAATTGGCCTACATGGATGCATTCAAACAGTATGTGACACTTTGTTCCTCATTTTGTTTGTTCAAAATTATAGACTTAGGTGAGAGGATACAAAGTGGCAGATAAGTAACATGAACAAGCCTAGAGCTCTAACACCCAACAGAAGGACTATAGATAATAAAACTGTGCTCTTTCAGGGATTCATGCTAAATGACTAGATTTTAGCTGCTCTTGCCAAAGGAAAAAAAAGCAAAACAAAATTTGGGAAAGTATGTGGTTTGTTGGCTATGGTATTTTGCTTCACTATAGTAAACATATATGTGGAGATATATATAATTTACCATGGCATCATGTAATATACATTAAATATACCCAATAACATTTATTTTATAATACTTTATTCATTTTACTAAATAATAACTTTTATTGTGTGGATATATCTCAATTTCTTTATCCATTCACCTGTTATGGAACAGCTGAGTGACATCCTAGTTTCGTTACTATAAATAAAAATGTTAGGAACATTCTTTGCTTTGGAATATTATTGAAGTTGTCACAACATATTGCCAGTATCTTTCTTTTAATGTAACAGCTAGAGATTTCCAAAGTTAATATTCCCATGACTACAAATCCTCTCTAACGCTTGCTATTTGCTCTTTTAGAAGTTCTTGTGAAGAAGTTTAATTCTCTGTGGATATAACCTTAGTTACTAATGATTTTCAGTACCTTTTGTGTCTTCATTGGTCATTCTTATATTTTACTCAGGAAGGGAGGCATAACATGAGAGTTTGATTCTAGGCTTCTGTTAGGTTCCAGTGACCTATATGATTATCCTTATGCCAGTACCATACTGTTTCAATATGGTAGATTTATAGCAGATCTTGAAGTAAATGGTCTGATGTACTTCTTTCAAAAAAAGTTATTAACCTTTCTGATTTTAGTTGCTACAATAAGATGATTTAATTTTTATATTGTGTTCATGTCTGGTAGCTTTATAAGTACTGGCAGATATTTACAGATTCCTTATTTCACATACACACTCATATTGTCTGAGAATAAACTGAATTTTACTTCATATTTAATAAGCTATATACCTGTTCCTTATTTTTCTTGCCTTTTCTGGGGACTCCAATACAAAGTATGGAATTTTTAAGAGAGAATGTTGTTGTAGCTTAATGAGATTCTCTTTTATTCCTATTTTCCTGAGAATTTTTATTATAAAGGGATATTAAATTTTACCAAATGTTTTCCATCCATCTATTGAAACAATCTTGCATTTTCTAATTTACTCTATTAATATGGTAAATTACTTTCATTTACTTTTTTTAAAAAACCAACATTGCATTCCTGGGTAAACCTCATTTGGTCCTGGTGCATTATGCTGTTTGTGCATTGTTGAATATAACTTGCTGTGTTTTGCTGAAGATTCTTTTGTCTATATTTGTGAAGAATATTGCTTTGCAGTTAACTTGTTTTCTTCTAAAGCTTGATTTTAACATTATGTTTGAATGACATCATAAAATAAATTAGAAAGTGCTTACTCTTCTTTTCTGAAAAGTAAAACAAAACCTGGAAATCCTATAATTTTCCTGAGGTATAATTCACCACTGAAGTCTTCTGGTCCTGTGGGTTTTTTGTGGGGAGGTTTTAAATAATAATTCAACTTGGTTATAAACTTGGTATTTTAGTGATTTTTAACAAATATATAAAAACATAAAATGTATACATAGTTATTGGATATCAGGTGATTTATTCTACACATATATTATGTAATATTTAAATCAGCTTAAACATATCTACTCCTCAAATATTTATAATTTCTTTGTGGTGAAACCTTTCAAAATCCATAGTTGGAGCTTTTGAAACATGGAGGACAGTAACATTATCGATAGTCACTTTGCTGTTCAAGAGCACAAAAGAACTTTTTTCTCCTATCTAGCTACATAACCTGGAGCCCCTCACCAGCCTTTCCCCATCAGCCCCTCTCCCCACAGGCTTCCAGTCTCACCAGCTGCTTCCATCGCACTCTTCATTTCAGTGAGATTGACTTTTTTATAGTGCTCATCTCAGAGATCTCACTTGGCACTTATCCTTCTGTACTCTGCCTGTTTCACTAAACCATGATGTCTACTTGCATCCACACCTTTGAAAATAGCAGAATTTCATGCCTTTTGTTGCTAAATAATATCCTGTTGTGCATATACACCACATTGTCCACATTCTCACACTTGTTAGTATTTTTATGTTTTTATAATAGCCATTCTTATTAGAGTAAGACAATATTCCATTGTCCTTTGGTTTGCTATTCCTTGAAGATTAGTGATGGTGAGCATATTTATATATACCTGGTCTCTCTCTCTCTCTCTCTCTCACACACACACACACACACACACACACACACACACATATATATGTATATATTGGTGGTGGTTCTGGATATCAAACTCAGAGCCTTGTGCATGCGAGGCAAGCATCCTACAAACTGAGCTATACACCAGCCCCCTTTGTATATATTTTGAGAAGTAACTGTTTTGATCTACATCACATACTTTATCAGGTCATTTTTTAAATATATCTGTTTTAAAAAATATGTTCTGGACATTAATCCATTTTCATATGTATATTTTACACATATTTTCTCATGTTATGTAGACTGTCTCTTCTGTTGAGTGTTTCCTTTACTATGTTGAAGACTTTAGATTTTTTTGTAAATCTCATGTGCCTATTTTTTACTTTTTTTCCTGTTCTTTTGATGTCATGTCCAAAAGTTTTTTGCCCATTTTCTGAATCCTGAAGAATGTTTCCTATTTTTTGTAGTAGTTTCATAGTTTGCATTTAAGTCTTTAATCCACTTTAAGAAGATTTTTGTATCTGGTGAGAGATAAGGATCTAGGTTTTTTTTTCTTTTCTTTTTATAATGTTTATTTATTTCTTAGTTACAACATCCCCATTTGTATGTGGTGCTGAGGATCAAATACGGGCCTCACGCATGCCAGGCGAGCTCGCTACCTCTTGAGCCACATCCCCAGCCCTGGGTTGTTTTTTTTTTCTTTTGAATGAGGTTATCCATTATTTTCACCAGTGTTTATTGAAAAGACTGTCCTTCCTCCAATGCATGTTCTTAGCACATGTGTCCAAAGTCAGTTGACTATGGATGTATAAATTTACTTCTGGGATACATATTCTATCCTGTTGGTCTGTGTTTCTGATGTTATGCCAATAACCTGCTTTATTGATTACTGCAGGTTAATAGTACATTTAGAAATTGAGTACTGTAATGAGTCCGGTTTTAGTATTTGGCTCAAAATGGCTTTGCATATTCAAGGTTTTTTCATTATTCTGTATAATATTTTGAGATTGGGTTTTTCTAGATATGTGAAGAATACCATTGATATTTTGACAGAAATTGGCTTGAATCTGTAGATTGATTCAGATAGAAATGTTGACTCTTGGTCTATACATATAGCATGACTTTCCACTTTGTTTTTTGTATATGTCCTCTTCAAAATCTTTTATTAATGTTTTATACTTTTTATTATAGATATATTCTCCTTCTTTAGTTAAATTTATTTTTAAGTATTATTTATAGATATTATGAATGAAATTGATTATTGATTATGTTACAGATATTTTATTAATGGAAAACCACAAGATTATAAATTTTCATATATTGATTGTGTATCCTACAAATTTACTGAATTTATTTTCTAGTTTCAATAGTTGTTGTCATTTGATGGAGTCTTTGAGGTTTTCTGTATTAAGAACTTGTGATCTGCAAATAAAAATTTGACATCCTCTTTTGCAATTTTAATTACCTTTATTGTTTTCTCTTACCTGGTTGCTCCAGCTAGGATTTCAGTACTAAGTTGAACAAAATTCATTGAAGTGGATATTATCATTTTGTTCTAGATTTTAGGAAGAAAGATTTTGAGTTCTCCCATTCAGTAACATTTTACCTGTTGGCATATTATGAATAGCCTTTTCTATGTTGAAGAATCTTTTCTATTTCTAATTTATTCAGATTTTTATTGTAAAGGAATGCTGAATTTTATTTGAGGCCTTTATTGCATTTGTTATTATATAATTTTAGTATCATATGATTTTTGGCCTTTTTTCTGTTGATGTGTTGAATCATGTTTAAAGTCTTGGATTTGTTAAACCACATTTGCATCCAAGATAAATCCCAATGTATTATACTACTAATCTGTTTAATGAGCTGTTACATTTGCTAGTATTTTGTGGAGGTTTTTGACATCTATAATCATCAAAGGTGTTGGGTCTATAGCTTTTCTCTTTTTTGTGTGTCCTTCTCTAATGTTGATATGAGGGAATTCAGGCCTCTGAGAATGAGTTTGGAAGAATTCCCTCATCTATTTTTTTAAATGATTTAACCATATTGATATTCGTTCTTCTTTAAACCTTTCTGAGTAACTCAGTATTGAAGTCATATGCCCTTGGAATTTTCTTTTTTTTTCAATCTTTTTTTTAATTTATTTTTTTAAAATACATGACAGCGGAATGCATTACCAGTCTTATTATACATATAGAGCACCATTTTTCATATTGTTATATATAAAGTATGTTCATGCTAATTCATGCCTTTATTCATGTACTTTGGATTTTTTTTTGCATTTACAATTGTTAATACACATATATACCACAATTTTTCATATCTCTGTTTGTATACAAAGTATGTTGACACCCAATTCAGGTCTTCATACATGTACTTTGTATAGTCATGTCCATCACATTCCACTATCCTTGCTAATCCCCTGCCCCCTTCCTTTCCCTCCCACCTCTCTTCCCAATCTAGAATTCACCTAATCCTCCCATGTACCCCCTCCCTACCCTACTATGAGTCAGCCTCCTTATATCAGAGAAAACATTCAGCATTTGTTTTTTGGGGATTGGCTGACTTCACTTAGCATTATCTTCTCCAACGCCATCCATTTACCTACAAATGCCATGATTTTATCCACTTTTAATGCTTAGTAAAATTCCATTGTGTATATATGCCACGTTTTTTTTATCCATTCATCCACTGAAAGACTTCTAGTTTGGCTCCACAGTTTAGCTATTGTGAATCTGCTGCTATAAACATTGATGTGGCTGTGTCCCTGTAATATGCTGTTTTTAAGTACTTTGGGTATAGTCCGAGGAGAGGGATAGCTGGGTCAAATGGTGGTTTTATTCCAAGATTTCCAAGGAATATCCATACTGCTTTCCATATTGGCTGTATCAATTTGCAGTCCCACCAGCAATGTATGAGTGTACCTTTTTTTCTACATTCTTGCCAACACTTATTGTTGTTTGTCTTCATAAAAAGCAATCATGAAAATCATCTGGAAAAATAAGAGACCCAGAATACCTAAAGAAATCCTTAGCAGGAATAATGAAACAGGTGGCATTGCTATACCAGACCTTAAACTATACTAAAAAGCAATAGTAAAAAAGAAAGCATGGTATTGGCACCAAAACAGACTGGTAGACAAGTGGTACAGAATAGAGGACACAGAGACTAACCCACAAAATTACAATTATCTTATATTAGGCAAAGGTGCTAAAACAAGGCCCTGGATAAAAGATAGCATCTTCCACAAATGGTGCTGGGAAAACTGGAAATCCATATGCAACAAAATGAAATTATAACCCTTATCTCTCACCATGCACAAACTTATTTCAAAATGGATCAAGGACCTAGGAATTAAACCAGAGACTCTCTGAATCTAATAGAACAAAAAGTAGACCCTAATCTTCATCATGTGGAATTAGGCCTCAAATTCCTTAATAAGCCTCCTATCGTGCAAGAATTAAAACCAATAAAAATAAATGAGATAGAATCAAACTAAAAATTTCCTCTCAGCAAAAAAATCAATCTGTGAAGTGAACAGAGAGCCTACATCTTGGGAGCAAAATTTTTCCCCTCACACATCAGATAGAGCACTAATCTCTAGGGCATATAAAGAACACAAAAAGCTAAGCACTGAAAAAACATATAATTTAATCAATAAATGGACCAAGGACCTAAACATACACTTCTCAGAAAAAGATATACAATCAATGAACAAATATATAAAAAAATGTTCACCATCTCTAACTTTTAGAGAAATGCAAATCAAAACTACTCTAAGATATCATCTCACTCCAGCAAGAATTTTCTTTAGTGGGATGTTTTTTATTAATAACTTAACTATTTACTCATTATTGGGTTTCTTCATTTATTGTCTTTCTTCATGATTTTCTTCATGATGTGTTGAAGAATTTGTCCATTTGTTCTAGGTTATCAAATTTGTTAGCATACAATATTCATAATAATCTCTAATGATCCTTTGTATTTCTTTGATGTGAGTTGTAATGTCTACCTTTTAGTCTCTGATTTTATTGGAGTTTCTCTCTCTCTCTCTCTCTCTCTCTCTCTCTTAGTATGGCTGTAAATTTTTTGAGTATTTATAAAGAACAAGTTCCTAGTTATGCTAATATTTTACTCTCTACTTCATTTATTTCAGCTTTGGTCTTTGTTCTTTCTTTCTGCTAATATTGAATTAGTTTCTTCTTGTTTTCCTCTAATTCTTGGAGACACAATTACAATATACGTAATATCGTTCTGTTTTTGTTTTTATTTTTGATGTAAGAAAATATTCAAGTTCCTTTCTGATTTCTTCCTTGATCCATTAGTTGTTCAAAGTAAGTTATTTTCTTTCCATGTATTTGCATAGTTTCCACCCAAAAAATACCACTATGTATTATTTATTTTCTTTTGATGCCTTGAAAAACTAATCTTTAATTTTTTAATCATGTTCCAAATATGTTTAAGCTTTCTTGCTTCCTGTTCATTATCTTTTCTTTCTCTCCTCAAACTGTGTGATTTCAAATAATCTGTATTTAAGCTCACTATTTTTTTTCTTTCTTGTATGTATTCTGCCATCTCTCATAGTTTAAAATTCACTTAGTTTTATTTTTCATCTCAAGGATTTCTGCTTGCTTTTTAAAAAATTACTTCCATCTCTATAAATTTCTGTCAGAATATTAAATTATTTCTCTGTTTTTGTGAAAGCTCATTGAGTTTCATTAAAAAAAGTTGTTTACATTTTCATCCAAGAGTAAATGGATAGTATATGGTCACTTTCTGACACTTATTTTGACCATTAGGTGAAGTCATACTTCTTAGAAATTTTTCATACCTCGGTGGTGTGTCACATCACCTGCATAATGAAGGATCAGGTTTTTATTTCAGTCTTTCTAACCTTGATTTAAAACAATTTCATATATATACACATATATTTGTATTATATATATATATATATATTAATGCAGATAATGTGACATTACCATACACACATGTAATGTACACAAATGATAACTAAGCAAACTTCATATTTTCTCTGAGCCTGCTGACACTTCTGTTATTTTAATACTAGGTAGTAACTTAGCCTATGCTTTCTTTGTTCAGTAGAGAACAACACCGGGTTTTTCCCACATCCATAGCAGGTGTGTTTTTCAAAATGAACTGGGGAAATGGGGGAGAACCTCAAAGGGTAGTTGATACAAACTCTCCCTGAGACTGGAGTAGGTCAAGATGCCTCAACCGGGGTCACTAGCCTGCATTCAGGTACTCTGATATTCCAATGGGCCCTGGAAAGAATCACTTTGGAGTGACCACCTCCAGACTCTTAAACACAGATGGTGCCCATCTCCCTTTTACTTCCCAATGAGAAAGTTTTTCTCTTCATGTTGTTCTGCCTGAAGCTGGCAGAAGAATGGGGTGGGAAGGTCTTTGACCATTAACGCTGCAATGCTATTTCACATGCTGAGGCCACAGTCAACTCTGAAGAAGGACCTAGACCAATGCTGCTAGGAGTCATGTACTGCCAAGGTGGATTCATGGCCTGTGACTGCTGCAACCAGCCATAGGACATGCTGGCTGGAATACAAGTCCAATTGACTGGGCCATGTGTCTCTTCTCCATTCAGGGGCATTGGCCTAGGAACAACTACCACAAGGATCTGTCCAGTATTAGGTTTTACCTATCTGGCACTGATATACAAGGCCATCCTAGCTCTTTGGTTGACCTGGACAAAATTGAGACCTAAAGCTGTAATTATGAGGGGAGTAAGAGGAGACATTTCCTATGGTCAATAAAGCCCTGAAAAGAGCAGAAATGTGGAGAATTGAGGATCTTCTAGGCTCAAGAATAGGTAAGGAGAAACAATTTTCTACTGTGGACCCTGAGATTCTCCTATCACTCAGGTTGGTGTCTTTCTTGATAGTCAGTTAATTATGAGATATGGAGGGCACTTGTCTGAGAGTAAGTAGAAAGGATGTAGAGAGACTGACACACAATATATATCTTACATTGAGCCAAGGGAAAAGGAAATGTACAGTCACCTGGCATGTGAAGCTGTCATTGGGAAGAGTAAAACAAGGACATGAGAGGATAGGTAAGGATGTCAGCCATATTCTCCAAATTTATAACTTTGTACAAATCACCATCCCTACTCCAGTCTACCATCTCTGCCAAAATAAAAGGAAATGGTGCATTAAAATTCTCAATTTAATTTACAGTTTAATGATCTTTAATCTTAGCACTGAAATAAGCCACTATCAGAAGATACTTCAGATATTGGATATGTAAGACATGAAAAGATGATTCTAGGAAACAAAAATAAAACTGAGAGTAGTTTTATGCTACAAAATTAAAGGGATAGTACTTTCTTTGCTTAGAAATAAAACAAACCCCAAATCTGAACTGTGCAACAACCACATTTCTGTCATTCCAAGAGTAACCATCAAAGATGTCTTTTGCTGTCTTGTGCCAAACATATCTTCAGAAGCACTGATGTGTCTCTTTCTTCTAATTAATGATTTTTTAAAAACATGAGTATAGTTCTCTAAATGCAAGACAGATTTTAAAAATTATGGTTTTCTTTACTTTTAATTTTTGCTCTCTTGATCCCATGGTATTTCTATAGAAGTGCATTCAATATATTAATTCTAAACACAGTGACCTTTGGTAAAATTGTTCCTCTTTGGCTAGACTCTCAAAAAACCCAATGACTGCTAAAGTTTGGATCTTAAAATTGTCCCCAAAGGCCCATGGTAAATGCCTAATCTCCAACCTAGTTCTTTTGAGAGTTGAGAGACTCCTCAGGCTTTTGAGAATATTGGGAATCACTGAGTCATTAAGGCCTGTTCTTGATGGAGATTATAGAACCCTGGCCTCTTCTTACCTCTCTTTCCAGATACGAGGTGAGCATTTGCTGTACCTTGTTTTTTTAATAATGAGGGGCGATGCTACCACTCAAAATTAGGCCAACCAAATACTAAGTATAACTTCTAAAATTGTGAATGAAATTAAAATTTTCTCATTTAAAGCTGATTATCTAATGTGTGTCTTAAACTTTTCTCTTTATAAGCTGATTATCTAATGTGTGTTTCATAAAAAAGCATTTGCTAACACACTAACCTGGCTGATAGTTTTAACATTCATGTAAGACATAAAATTCCATTTTTAAGTCAAATTTTTTAAAAAATGCTCTTATCAAATCAATGGTTAATAAAAAAATTTTACTACATCCCAGAAATGAAGAATTTTACCAAATATGAAAATATGGAACTCTTTTCTTCCTACTCTTCCTCCCTGCTCTGTTCATAGTTGCTCTCATTATATCAAAGAAGACATTTGGTATTTGTTTTTTAGGGATTGGCTAGCTTCACTAAGCATAATCTGCTCTGGTGCCATCCATTTCCCTGAAAATTCTATGATTTTGTCATTTTTTATTGCTGCATAGTACTCCATTGTGTATAGATGCCACATTTTTTTTATCCATTCATCTATTGAAGGGCATCTGTGTTTTTTCCACAGTCTAGCTATTGTGAATTGTGCTGCTATGAACATCAATGTGGCAGTATCCCTGTAGCATGCTCTTTTAAGGTCTTCAAGGAATAGTCCGAGAAGGGCAATAGCAGGGTCAAATGGTGGTTCCATTCCCAGCTTTCCCAGGAATCTCCAAACTGCTTTCCAAATTGGCCGCACCAATTTGCATTCCCACCAGCAATGTACAAGTGTACCCTTTTCTCCACATCCTCGCCAGCACTTGTTGTTGTTTGACTTCATAGTGGCTGCCAATCTTACTGGAGTGAGATGGTATCTTAGGGTGGTTTTGATTTGCATTTCTCTGACTGCTAGAGATGGTGAGCATTTTTTCATGTACTTGTTGATTGATTGTATATCCTCCTCTGAGAAGTGTCTGTTCAGGTCCTTGGCCCATTTGTTGATTGGGTTATTTGTTATCTTATTGTCTAATTTTTTGAACAGAGACATGAGATGGGAGGGAAAGGGAGAGAAAAGGGAAATTGCATGGAAATGAAGGGAGACCCTCACTGCTATAAAAAATTACATATAAGAGGTTGTGAGGGGAATGGGAAAATAAACAAGGAGAGAAATGAATTACAGTAGATGGGGTAGAGAGAGAAGATGGGAGGGGAGGGGAGGGGGGATAGTAGGGGATAGGAAAGGTAGCAGAATACAACAATTACTAATAGGGCATTATGTAAAATTTTGGATGTGTAACCGACGTGATTCTGCAGTCTGCATTTGGGGTAAAATTGAGGGTTCATAACCCACTTCAATCTAATGTATGAAATATGATATGTCAAGAGCTTTGTAATGTTGTGAACAACCAATAAAAAAAATTAAATTAAAAAAAAGAAAATATGGAGCCATTTTCATGAGAGGATCAAATTTGGGTGTTTGTAGGAAAGTGCTCAAATACGTCTTTTTTACAATAAACTTGGATATTATTGGATGTGTGTGTGTGTGTGTGTGTGTGTTGTTTGTGCATTATGAATGACTTTCACATGTGCTTATTTAACCACTGAAAATTTCATTTTAGGGCACAATGAAAAGTAGTGGTCAAATACTATTTTTAAAAAAAATATTTAACTTTCCAATGATGTAAAAAATATATATGCTGGTGATTTCAGATGTTACCTTTTACATACCAACTTCCAAAACATACAATTGTCTTTTGTCTACATTAAAAATTCTGTTATTTGGCATTTGTTTTTTAAGGATTGGCTAGCTTCGCTTAGCATAATCTGCTCTAATGCCATCCATTTCCCTCCAAATTCTGTGATTTTGTCATTTCTTAATGCAGAGTAATACTCCATTGTGTATAAATGCCACATTTTTTTATCCATTCATCTATTGAAGGGCATCTAGGTTGGTTCCACAATCTTGCTATCATGAATTGTGCTGCTATGAACATCGATGTAGCAGTGTCCCTGTAGCATGCTCTTATTAGGTCTTTAGGGAATAGACCGAGAAGGGGAATAGCTGGTAGGGACGAAGACCTTGAGAAGAAGATTAACATTAAACAGGGATGATAGGTGGGAGGGAAAGGGAGAGAAAAGGGAAATTGCATGGAATTGGAATTTGATCCTCAGGGTTATACATAATTACATATAAGAGGAAAGGAGGGGTAAGAAAAAAAATACAAGTGGAAGAAATGATTTACAGTAGAGGGGGTAGAGAGAGAAAAGGGGAGGGGAGGGGAGGGGAGGGGGGATAGTAGAGAATAGGATAGACAGCAGAATACATTAGACACTAGAATGGCAATATGTAAATCAATGGAAGTGTAACTGATGTGATACAGCAATCGGTATACGGGGTAAAAATGGGAGTTCATAACTCACTTGAATCAAACTGTGAAATATGATATATTAAGAACTATGTAATGTTTTGAACGACCAACAATTAAAAAAAAATTCTGTTACATTGGACTCTCATAAGAACTTAGTTCTTTTTAATATTATTAAATCTCATGAATATTTTTATAGCAGCCTTCTATTTCACAAATTTCTTTCCCATATTCACATTTATTTTTACTTATGAACTTCAAAAATTCTATAGAAAACATCAAATTAGTAATAATTTAGATGCTGATAGGCTGGGGATGTGGCTCAAGTGGTAACATGCTCACCTGGCATGAGCGGGGCACTGGGTTTGATCCTCAGCACCACATAAAAATAAAATAAAGATCTTGTGTCCATCAAAAATCTGAAAAATAAATATTAAAAATTCTTTCTCTTCTCTTTCTCTCTCTCTTCAAAAAAATAGATGCTGAACTGTATTCTATCAAAAATTTTCATTCACTAAAAAGACAGTATAATAATTATTTATATTTCTACTTCAAACATAAGATGTTTAAAACCTTCAAAAATAATTTGGAGTCTTATTAAGGAAATCAGGGACTAATATGACATGATGAAAATTTGGGCCTCCTCTTTCTTTAATAGGTGGAGTGTCTCTGGTTTAATTCCCTAGGATATTGATCCACTTTTAGTTGAGTTATGTGCATGGTGAGAAATAGGGGTTTAATTTTATTTTGTTGCATATGGATTTCAGTTTTCCCAGCACCATTTGTTGAAGAGGCTATCTTTTCTTTAATGTATGTTTTTGGTGCCTTTGTCTAATATAAGATAACTGTAGTTAGGTGGGTTTGTCTCTGTGTCCTCTATTCTGTACCATCAGTCTACAAGTCTATTTTGGTGCCAATTTCATGCTGTTTTTGTTACTGTTGCTGTGTAGTATAGTTTAAGTTCTGATATAGTGATGCTACCTGCTTCACTCTTCTTGCTAAAGATTGCTTTAGCTATTCTAGGTCTCTTATTTTTCCAGATGAATTTCATGACTACTTCTTCTATTTGTATAAAAAATGTCATTGGGATTTTGATTGGAATTACATTAAATCTGTATAGTCTTTTGGTAATATGGTCATTTTGGTAAAATTAATTCTCCTATCCAAGAACAAGATTTATCTTTCTATCTTCTAAATCTTTTTTAATTTCTTTCTTTAGCATTCTGTAATTTTTGTAGTAGAGGTCTTTCCCTTTTTTTGTTAAGTTGATTCCCAAGGGTTTCTTTTTTCTGATGCTATTGTAAATGGAGTAGTTTTCCTTGTTTCTCTTTCAGAGGATTTATCACTGGTATACAGACATGTCTTTGAATTATGGGTGTTGATTTTACATCTTGCTATTTTGTTGAATTCATTTATTAGTTCTAGAAGTTTTCTGGTGGAATTTTCTGGGTCTCTGGGTATAGAATCATATCATTGACCAACAGTGCTTTTTTGAGTTCTTCTTTTCCTATCTGTATCCCTTTAATTTCTTTAGTTTGTCTAATGGAATACTACTCAGCATTAAGAGAGAATAAAATCATGACATTTGCAGGTAAATGGATGGAGTTGGAGAATATAATGCTAAGTGAGGTTAGTCAAACCCAAAAAGCCAAATGCCAAGTGTTTTCTCTGTTATGAGGATGCTGTTCCATAATGGGGTTGGGGTAGGAGCATAGGTAAACAAACTCTATATAGAGGAAAGAGGAGGGAGGATGAGGGAGGAGACATGGGGTAGGAAAGACAGTGAAATAAGATGGACATCCTTACCCTAAGTGCATGTATGAAGACACATATGGTGTGACTCAACTTTGTATACAGCCAGAGATATGAAAAATTGTGCTCTATGTGTATAATATGAATTGTAATGCATTCTGCTGTCATAGATAACAAATTTGAATTTAAAAAATAAAAAAAATAGTCTGATTGCTTTTACAAGGGTCCTACATATTCCCTGTTAGATTTATTTTCTTAAATTTAGTAGCTGTATTCCAATTTGCTGCTAAATATCTCTTCTTTTGGTGCACCATTACTCTTGATCAACACAGTGTTGATGGTGCACTACTAATTCACTATACCTGATGGATTAGTAACTATCCCCTCACAAAACATAGGAGATCAGTAGGAGTCACTGCCCTGGGTTTACCATATTCTTGTGGATCAAATATACATTCCGGGGTCCACAGTCTCAGCTGTGTGGGAAGCGCATGTCTAAAGAGCAAAGGTAAATGAAAAATATCAGGAACTGGGAAGGAAATGTTCTAGAAGCATCAAGTGCCTGTTCCTCATGTTTTCTCTTTAGAAGCTCATCTTTTCTGTGATCTCTACAGTTTTATGTATGAAACCACTTTTGGTTAGTGCCTATCATTTGTAGTGAAAATAACATTAAGAGACTCAGTATCAGATATTTTGTTTAATGTCATTGTCTAAACAAATGCCTCAGGCTGTAGGCTTACTATGTGTAAAAACTGCAAGCAGTACTTACACTATAAGTGCTTTTATAAATCAGATGGGTAAGATGCCTGCCAATTGCTTCAGTAAGCCATGAAAAATTGCCATTACAGGTAAATGCCAGCACTGTAGGCCTTTAAACCATGCTCAAGTTATGACATATTCCACTCCCCAGTGTTCAAGGTGGGCTACTCTGAACACATATTCGGTCATTTTGTATCTATATTATAGAGGTCTCGATGAGCCAATCATAACATTATGAAACATGCTTATTGATGATTGTAGAGTGTACAGACACTAGATTATGACACATCACTTCTATTGCATGAAAAACACAGGTGTGAGGACAGCTCACTAAGTTGATGGTATTTTTACCTCAGCCATCTGGAAATGGAAAAGAAGATGGAAAATTTTCATCTTCAGATTCTTATCAACCAGTGAAATATTACAAAAGTATGTGTACTTTTGAAATTAAAATCAAGTACTGTGTTTAAACCATTGTAATAAAAGGAACACCTTTCTAGTTGAAGGCTTGGTAGACCAGAGCAATACTCATCTTTTAGAATCAGGTGATGTTGATTTGTAGAGCAGTGCACACCTGCATCTGAGCCACACCCCTGACTGTGCACTGTTTACACCTCTCATTTGCAAGAGTCCATCGATTCCTGAGAACTACAGGTGAGGATCATCTGTCTGTACAGTTGATAGCAGACTGAGATTTCTAAGTCATATATTATTCAAAAAAATATATTATCCAAAAAAAACTTTTCCATGGCTTCTGGGTGAATAAATTTCTTAACATAATACTAGAACATGATAAATGAGGGTAAGGGAAGGTTGGTGGGGCTGGCCATCACACTACAGGGATTTTGTTAGCAAATCTGGGAAGCATTTCAAAACAAAAGTCAAAGCCACCACAAGCCCTTCTTTAAGTACTTTGTGAATCCAACTGGTGGGCACAAACTTTTTCCAGAGGCTCTAGTCATTGCCCATGGAAGTGTACTAGTCATGGTGGATTCTTAGAATGCCTGTGAAAGTGGTGTAAGCAATCAAATCATTGAGCTCCACCCTGGAGAGGGGATATGAGAATGCAGTGAACTGTCAGATGTATCGTCTGAGCTTTCTTCCTCTGTGCAAGCACATGTGAATGGAATCACTATTCTTCACAGAGGGAAGGACCACTTACTAATGAGGTTGCAGGCCCTTCCCTGCCACTCAATCATCTCAGTATGTTTGCAACATGAATTACATGAATCTTAGAGATCGTTCACAAAAAGATACTTTCAACTACAAGGTAGGAATCCTGATATTTCTAGAAATGTTTTATCACACCTTATGAATAGCTCTACCAATAACATGTTTAACTATGATAGGACCTACTTAACTTCTACTTGAGACTACTTATTAGATTTCAATGAGTTTAATTCTTTTTTTTACACAATTAATTTACCTACTCATTTTCATAGAAACTGAGACTTAGTGCTCCTCTGCTGTAACAACTCCATATCTTACCCAGAAAACTCTGCATTCTGAAAGCTTAGTTTGTGGGAGGGACTAGAACACTTTTCATTCTCTTTGCTTTTTTATATTAATTTGTTTAATATATGACAATGAAATGCATTACAATTCATATTACACATATAGAGTACAATTTGTCATATCTCTGGTTGTACACAAAGTATATTCACACCAATTCATGTCTTCATACATGTTCTTTGGAATATGATATCCATCCCACCCCCCATCATTTCTAACCCTATGCCCCCTCCCACCCCTCTGACCTATCTAGAGTTCAACTATTCCTCCCATGCTCCCCCTCTCTATCCTACTATGAATAAGCCTATTTATATCAGAGAAAACATGTGGCATTTGGCTTTCTGGGATTGACTAAATTCACTTAGCATTATATTCTCCAATTCCATCCATTTACCTGTAAATGCCATGATTTTATTCTTTTTTATTGCTGAGTAACATTCCACATTTTTTCATCCATTCATCTACTGAAGGGCATCTAGGTTGATTCCACAGTTTAGCTATTGTGAATTGTGCTGCTATAAACATTGATGTGGCTGCATTACTATAATATGCTGTTTTTAAGTCCTTTGGGTATGGACCAAGGAGAGGGATTGCTGGGTCAAATGGCTGTTCCATTCCCAGTTTTCCAAGGAATCTCCATACTGCTTTCCATATTGGCTGCACAAATTTGCTGTCCCACCAGCAGTGTATGAGTGTACCTTTTTCCCCACATCCTTACCAACACTTATTGTTGTTTGTATTCATAATAACTGCCATTTTTGACCGGAGTGGGATGAAATCTTAGAGTACTTTTGAATTGCATTTCTCTAATTGCTACAGATGATGAATATTTTTTTCATGTATTTGTTGATTGATTGTGTATCCTCTTCTGAGAATTTCAGGTCTTTGGCCCATTTACTGATTGAGTTATTTGTTTTGTTTGGTATTTAGCTTTTTGGATTTTTATATATCCTAGAGGTTAGTGTTATATCTGATATGTGTGAGAAGCAAAACTTTGCTTCCAAGATGCAGGCTTTCTATTCACCTCACAGATTGTTTCTTTTGCTAAGAAGAAAATTCTTAGTTTAAATCCATCCCATTTATTGATTCTTGATTTCATTTCTTGCACTATAGGAGTCATATTAAGGAAGTTGGAGCCTAATCTGACATGATGGACATTAGGGCCTACATTTTCTTGCATTAGTCACAGGATTTCTGGTTTAATTCCTACGTCCATGATCTAATTTGAGTTGAGTTTGTGCATGGTGAGAGATAGGGGTTAATTTCATTTTGTTGCATATGAATGTAAGTTTTCCCAGCACCATTTTTTTTCAGTATTCTTTTTTTTCTTTTTTTTATTGGTTGTTAAAAACATTACAAAGCTCTTGACATATCATATTTCCAGCACCATTTTTTGAAGAGCCTATCTTTTCTCTAATGTGTGTTTCTGTTGCCTTTGTCTAATATAAGATAACTGGAGTTAGGTGGATTTGTCCCTGTGTCCTCTATTCTGTACCATTGGTCTATCAGTCTATTTTGGTGCCAATACCATGCTGTTTTTGTTACTATTTCTCTCTAGTGTAGTTTAAAGTCTGTTATAGTGACGTCACCTGCTTCACTCTTCCTGCTAAGGATTGCTTTAGCTATTCTGGGTCTCTTATTTTTCCATATGAATTTTATGACTGCTTTTTCTATTTCTATGAGGAATGCCATTGGGATTTTGATCAGAATCGCATTAAATCTGTATAGTGCTTTTGGTAATATGGCCATTTTGGTAATATTAATTCTGGCTATCCAAGAGCAAGGTAGACCTTTTCATTTTCTAAGGTCTTCTTTGATTTTTTTTTCTTTAGGGTTCTGTACTTTTCATTGTTAGATCTTTCACCTCTTTCATTAAGTTGATTTCCAAGTGTTTTTTTTTTTTTCCCTTTGGGGCTATTGTAAATGTCCATGGGCTCTCTCTCTTCCAGTGAGGAGGTTCACAGAACAGGGTAGAGGAGAGTGTGGCTGTGGATTCACCATTCAAGATCTCTGGAGACCAAGCAGGAAGCAGGTCGGATTTTATTGAGCAGTTGATGAATATATATTCAGACAGTAGCCAAGAAGATTACAGACACCAATACAATTTCTGGCCAACTGTCCTTGTAGCAACCAATCCAGGAACGGGCCATGGAGCAGGCACAGGGACTGTAATGTATGGCCTTACACCCAGGGCTATGCCTGTGGGATAAGCAGTTTGCCGCTCATACACCTAGCACGGGGGAGTGGTTTGCCACTTAGATGCCCCTAATATGTGCCGTGTATGCAGTACACTCTGCACTTGTCCACACATAAATGGGGCAGTTTTCCTCATTTCCCTTTTAGAGTATTTGTTATTGATATACAAAAATTCCTTTGATATATGGGTGTTGATTTTATATCCTGCTATTTTTCTGAATTCATTTACTAATTCTAGAATTTTTCAGGTGGGACTTTTTGAGTTTTCTAGGTATACAATCATATCAACAGCAAATAGTACTAATTTGAGTTCTTCTTTTCAAATGCATATCCCTTTAATTTCATTCATCTGTCTAATTACTCTGACAAGTGTTTTAAGAACTATGTTAAATAGAAGTGGTGAAAGAGGGCATCCCTGTCTTGTCCCAGTTTTCAGAGGGAATGTCTTCAATTTTTCCCCATTTAGAATTATGTTGGCCTGAGGCTTAGTGTAGATTGCCTTTATGGTGTTGAGATATGTTTCTGTTATCCCTAATTTTCTAGTGTTTTGAACATGAAGGGGGGTTGTATTTTGTCAGATGCTGCTTCTGCATCTATTGAGATGATCATATGGTTCTTATCTTTAAGTCTATTGGTATGATGAACTACACATTAATTTTTGTATGTTGAACCAAATTTGCATCCCTGGGAAGAATCCCACTTCATTGTGGTGCACTATCTTTTTGATATGTTTTTTTATTCAATTTGCCAGAATTTTATTGAGAATTTTTGCACATATGTTCATTAGAGATATTGGTCTGAAGATTTCTTTCTTTGATGTGTCTTTGTCTAGTTTGGGAATCATAGAATGAGTTTGGAAGTGCTCCCTCTTTTTCTATTTTCTGAAATAAATTGAAGAGTATTGTTATTAGTTCTTCTTTAAAGGTCTTATGGAACTCAGCTCTGTATCCATTTGGTCCTGGGCTTTTTGTTGGTAGTCTTCTGATAGTGTCTTCTATTTCAATGCTTGATATTGGTCTGTTTAAATTGTGCATATCATCTTGATTCAATTCAGTCAAATCATATGACTTAAGAAATTTGTCAATGTCTTCAATATTTTCTATTTTATTGGAGTACAAGTATTCAAAATAATTTCCAATTATCTTCTGTATTTCTATAGTATCTGTTGTGATATTGCCTTTTTTATCACATATGTTAGTAAATTGTGTTTTTTCTCTCCTTCTCTTTATTAGTATAGTGTATTTATTTTTTCAAAGAACCAACTTTTTGTTTTGTCAATTTTTTCATTTTTTTTTGTTTTCATTTCATTGGTTTCAGGTATGATTTTAATTATTTCCTGTCTTCTACTGCTTTTGGTGTTGATTTGTTCTTCTTTTTCTAGGGATTTGAGATGTAATGCTAGGTCATTTATTTATTGACTTTTTCTTCTTTTAAGAAATGAACTCCATGGAATAAACTTTCCTCTTAGCAGTGCTTTCATAGAGTCTCAGAGATTTTGATATGTTGTGTACATGTTCTCATTTACCTCTAAGAATTTTTTAATCTCCTCCTTGATGTATTTTGCAACCCACTGCTCATTCAGTACTGTATTTTCATTTTTTAAATTTTTTAAAGAGAGAGGGAGAGAGAGAGAGAGAGAGAGAGAGAGAGAGAGAGAGAGAATTTTTAATATTTATTTATTTATTTGGTTTTCAGCAGACACAACATCTTTGTTTGTATGTGGTGCTGAGGATCGAACCCGGGCTGCACCCATGACAGGCGAGCGCGCTACTGCTTGAGCCACATCCCCAGCCCCAGTATTGTATTTTAAATCTCCTAGTGTTGGAATAATTTTTATTATTTATTTTGTCATTGATTTCTAATTTAATTCCATTATGATCTGATAAAATGCAGGGTAGTGTCTCTACTTTTTGTAAGTGCTAAGAGTTGCTTTGTGGCATATTATATGGCCTATTTTAGAGGAAAAACAAGGTATATACAACACACCTATATTATATTATTCAGATGTTGCAGTCCCAAAAAATCTTAATTCATGAAAAGCACTTGGTTTCACATATGTGGGGGATGCGAGGGTGGGAGGATAGAGGAAGAGAAGAAAAAGAAAAAAGGTTTGAAGGAAGTAACCAGTATTATTGATTGTTTTGGAGATCAGCGTCTTTCCTGCTTCTCTTCTCATCCAATGGGTGGAGCTGTCTGTTGTTAGCTGGTATCTCAGCTCTCAGCATGGTGAAGACAACCAGGGTGGGAAAGCTGGACCTCATGCAGGGCACATGGAAGTGAGGCATAGCACCTGTCAGTCTCTGCAGGGAGATTTCACCTCAAGGGTTTCTTTTTGGTCTGCTCATATGACTTGATCGCCCAGTCCTATCTCCCTATCATGCCTGAAGATTTCCCAGTTCATGATCTCTCTGTTCTACAAAATTTTCCGGGTTCCCTTTCCCTTAGCAGTTCCCAATTAAGGGAACTGTCTCACGGCGCTCCTGTGGTTGGAGCCCTGGTAGCATTGCACACCCCTCCCACTGAAAGCTGTTTTGTGTTGGGCAGTTGCTATGAGTGTACTGTGTAGGAATGGACAATGAGTTTAATTCCTTTTTTCTTTTTTACACAATTAATTGTTCTACTTGTTTTGGTAGCAACTGAGATTTAGCTGCTACCGTGGTGTAACAACTCCATGTCTTACCCAGCAAACTCTGCATTCTGAAAGCTTAGTTTGTGGGAGGGAGTAGAACTCTTCTCATTCTCTTTGTAAATGCAAACATTGACATGATTCTTTCTCCCCAGACACTCGACAGCTTCGCCTGGTGGACGGGGGCAGTCGCTGTGCAGGCAGAGTGGAGGTTTTTTACCAGCATTCCTGGGGCACTGTCTGTGACTACAGCTGGGACCTGAATGATGCCCACGTGGTGTGCAGACAAATGGGCTGTGGAGAGGCCCTAAATGCCATGCACGAGGCATTCTTTGGGGAAGGATCAGGGCCCATTTGGCTGGATGACCTGAAGTGCACAGGAGAGGAGTCCCATGTGTGGCAGTGCTCTTCCGTAGGCTGGGGACAACACTACTGCACACACAAGTTGGATGCAGGTGTCATCTGCTCAGGTATGGCCAGTGAATTCCTACTGTATTGGAGAATGAAAAGGTCTAAGGAAGTGAGTGCCTTACCCATGGGGGGGGGGTAGAAAAAGAACAGTCTATAGAGGACAGAGAGGTTCTTTCATAGACCCTGAGTGTTTGAAATAGCTGCACATGACGAGCTTCATTGGTTTCTCTTCTTGTAAACTTTAAACATTCTACTTTTCTTTCTCAATTATCTTTCTTGATAAGATAGGCTTGTTGTAGGATGATTCCACTTAAAATCAATCTTCATAATTTTGTTTCTCTAGTTTACTATTTTTAGAATGACACATAATTACCACACATTCTGTTTGCAGTACTTTTCAAAAGACACACAAGAATGAGTTTTTGCTTTTCTCTGTTGAAATGAATGTGTGTGTGTGTGTGTGTGTGTGTGTGTGTGTGTGTATATATACACATTATATACATATATACATTAGGTTTCCTTTTCAAAGCAACATCTGTATAAACTCATATTTGGGAAGTTTAATGTAACCCAGTCCTGGATAATGTTGAATTCCATAAAATATTAGTGCATATTAATTATGGTAAGAGAACATATAGTTTAGAACCAGGATATTTATTCAGTGATCTCCACAAATACACTTAGTTAACTGCTATTCACACACCAAACTAGCTTGATAAGAGACAATACACGAGGTGAGTGCCTGATTTTAGTATATTAAAAAGAAATGACATATTTAAAAGGGAGGAAGTTTACAAGTTTCCAACCTTAATCAGCCCAGCATGAAGACAGATGCATCCTTCCTGGGGAATGGAAAAGAAATAAACCTTAGGCTTAAGACTTAAAACCCAGGACAAGAACTGCCAGAATAAAACCTGGTGTCCTGTAGAGTCTGACAACACTGATTTCTATACCAGTGCCTTCAGACTGAGAATCTAGAACTGTGTTTAGTCAGCAGCAAAGAGGCTGTCTCCACCACCACTCCTCCAAGCTGCCTTGGCAGAGAAGGAAGTAAGACTCCACCTGTTAAGGAGCAGGGCACAGGGCTGCCATAGAACTTTGTGTTGTAGCTCAGTGTCAGGCCCACCATGGGGGAGTGATACTCAGCACTCAGTGGGAATTAGAGGCCTCAACTGTAGGACAGAGACCATAGGGTGAGAAAGACCTGAGTGCTGGTGGGACATATTCAAGTAGAGCCTGTGGTTGGTTGCAGGAGTCCTAGTCTTTGACTCTACCTCATCAGTAGGCAGCTCATAGCCTTTAGGGCCTTGGTGAATTCCCAGTTCTGTGTTGTCCTAGTTGTTTCCTAGGGTTGTGAAATAGCATGGAAGCATTGGTGGCTACAGAACCACTCTCCTCATTTCTCCCCAAACCCAGACAGCACACTATGGAGAAAGTAGAGAGTTAAGTCTCTGCTTGGGGTGAAAATTTAATTGGCCACCCAGATTTGACCTGGAGCCTTGGGCTCTTTACATGTTACATGTTACTCTCAAAGATGAAAGATAAAGAGTTTAAAGAAATTAAGAGAAAAGAAACAAACAACACATAAGGGTGGCCTAAATCACTTGATGGCAGGCTTCTCAACAGCAAACATATAGACCAAAAGTGAGTGAGTGTCATGAGATTTTCATAGAGTGAAAGAAAACCCTGCCAATCAAAAATACAGAACTCATTGACAATAGCTAAATTGCTGAACCAACCTGGATATCCTTCAGTAGATGAATAGATAAAACTGTGATACACACACACACACACACACACACACACATATATGTATATATATATATATATATATATATATATATATATATATATATATATACACACACACATACATACATACACATACACACACACAATGGAATATTGCTCAGCATTAAAAGAGAATAAAATCATGGCATTTGCAAGTAAATGAATGGAGTTGGAGAATATTATGCTAAAGGAAGAAAGCCAATCCCAAAAACCCAAAGGCCAAATGTTTTCTCTGATATGTGGATGCTGATTTCTCTGGGGATGGGTACAGAGAGAGCATGGAAGTAATAGAGGAACTTTATAGAGCAAAGGGGAGGGAGAGGAAGGAAAGGGGAAGGTAGATAGGAAAGATGGTAGAATGAGATGGACATCATTACCATAAGTACACGTATGAATACATGTTGTGACTCTACCTTGTGAGCAATCAGAGACAGGAGAAATCATGAGCTATATGTGTACTATGAATTTAAATGCATACTGCTGTCATGTATAACAAATTAGAATAAATAAATATTTTTTAAAAATACAGAAAGCAAAACTATCCTTTACAAACACAGGAAATATGAAGACATATACCAGAAATTTCCCAGAAAAATTACCATATAATATATTAATCCACTGCTGAGCATATATCCAAAGATAATAAAATAAATAAAATCGGGTGTTAAAGAGACAGGAATACTGCCATTATCTAAGAAATGGAATTGATGTAAGTGTCCATCAACTGATAAATGGATAAATAAAATAAAATAAATTTGTGCAATGTAACACTCTAGGGAAGAAAGGAATTAAAACCTTTCATTTACTATGTGAAATAACTCAGGCAAGGAAAGAAAAGTGCTTTATAATCTTATTATATGTCAAATCTGAAAGAGTTGACCATTTGGAATTTGAGACTGGAATTGTGATTGCTATAGGCTGGAGAGTGTAGGGGATATAGATGGAAGGCTACAGATGGTAAATGAATAAGAGATTTTGCTTAGATAAGAGCAAAAATTTCTGGTGCACCACTACACAATAGGGTGACTATAGAAAACAATAATAAACTATGTTTCAAAAAGTCGTAAGAAAGCATTTGGAAATTTTCAACAAAAAGAAATAAAGTGTGTGAGGAGACAAAGATAACACAATGTATACATACACCAGAACATCTCTTTACCCGTTAAAATGTACACTATTTCTGTTTTTAGGGATCAGTTGAAATAAATTTAAGGAGAAAAATGAGAAGATATGGGGGAAAGATTATATAGTTTACATTGATGGATTCAATGATACAAGAAAAGTGCATTGGAAGGTAAATTTTATAACAATGGGAACAAGGAGACAAATAGAATGTTTTGAAGACTGAAAAAGCTTACAGTATATGGAAGATGGCAACAGAAGGGTGACAAAGAACACACATGAATTATCTGAGCATCACTTAACACCCTGGGTGTACAATGAGGAAATCTGTGTACATTTGTGTGAATCCTGTACACCTTAGCTGTACAAAAGGAGAAGAATTATTAACAAAAGCGACTCAAACTTATGTCATTGAGGTCAGAATGGGAGAAGAAGAGATCCCATGGATGACACATTTTTCAGAAACTTGAAACATTCCCAAGGAAGCAATGTGTCTATGTAGCAAAAGATCAGACAAGGATATATCTGACTGCAAATTTTAATTTACTCCAGTGAGAATGATTCATTTGGTTCAATATACTTTTGCAGGTTGAATTTTTCTTTCTTTTTCTATCCATGTCTCACAAATTTTTCCAATTGCTTGAAACTTTTATTCCAATACTTATGCAGCTCCACAAAGATAACAATATTATTTCCTTGAAATATACGTATTCAGAACAACAACAAAAAAACCCAAACACATACTTCTATAACTTGGAAAGTTTGGGCATATGTTTTGAATAAGAAAACATGGAAGGAGACTCTCAAAATTGCCTTTATACACATGTTTGGTACAATAGGACTGGGCAGAAAGTTTAGGTGTCTACTTTGAAGACCTCTCTGCCCCATTTTTACCCTTTGTCAGTGAGAGGCATTTTAAACCATACTGGGCCTCTAATGTCCCCTGCTGTGCATTGATGGACAGGTCATGCTGACACCTCTGGCTTTCAAAGGTAACTTGGAAGCCCAATGGTAAAATTTGCTCTTTGAGGCAGACACTTGACCTTTGTGGACCACTGCCTGGGCAAATACAACACATGATGGAGGCAATCCCATGTACTCAGGTGACACAGTTCTGAGACCTAAACAGAATATTAAGATTGTACAGTAGTGGACAAGGAGACAGGTGGACACAGAAATGAGGTTGCTGGACCCAACGTTGAATATTATATTTAATTTTTATGTTTCAATAAAGCCTCAGGTAGGTTTGCTTCATCTTATGCCTCAAAACTGAAAGAAGAAATTTCCAACACAACTCAGAGGGAGCAATGCATATCAATACTTTGAATACTTGAAAAATTACCATTCTGGGTAAATCTTACCAATTTAGGTCTCTTCAGTAATGTTGCAGCCTTCATAATATTTCCTCTTGATTCAAGAAGAAGGACTACTCTGATAATATATTTGATAATTAGTGTTCATACACTAGAGGTCCAGATGAACCAACCTCAACATTCAGACCTCTGGGATTTGGTGACTGTAGATTGGTCAAACTGAGTGAATAGGTTCAAAATACCTTAGTTTGTTGTTGTTGTTGTTGTTGTTGTTGTTGTTATTGTTGTTGTTACTGGAGATGGAACTCAAGGATGCTTAAACACTGAGCCACATCCTAACCTCTTTCTTATATTTTATTTAGAGACAGGGTCTCACTGAGTTGCTTAGCATCTGGCTGTTGCTTGAGGCTGGTTTTTAACTCACAATCCTCCTGCCTCAGCCTCCTGAGAGCCACTGGGATTACAGGCATGTGCCAGAGCACCTGTTGCACCTTAGTTTTATTTGAGAATGTATTTTGTATAAACAAAATAGGTGTACGGGATGATAAACAATAAATGGTTGAATTATTTACCTCAACCATCTGGCAATGCAGATAAGTAAGGAAAATAATTTTTTATCTCCAAATCCATTTATACCATATTTTATCAAAACTGATATGTATTTTTGCCAATAGTACTAATGAGGATTTCTAAACCACTAAGATATAAGAAATACCTACTTAGCTGAAGAACTATGTAGACCGTAGTAATACCTACCTCTGGAGTCAGGGGATCTGGGTTTATAGAGCAATGTATACCTACTTCTGAACCATACTTTGACTGTTCTATTTATATTTGATTAAATACAACAGAGCAATTCTACCCCTGAGAATAACAAGTGGGGATCATCTCTGTGTAGATGGTAGCTGACTCTAATTTGTACATCAAGTATTTAAAAAAATGTTTTGAGTTTTCTGAATGTATGTTATTTCATTAAAAATGCCTAGAAAACAACAAATAATATAGTTTTAAAGATGAATAAAAATATTGTTGAGTTTGCAAAACCACTGTCCTCTGAACACCTCAGGATCTCTGTTCAGCACAATGATAGACACTCAATTGATGTTATGAGTATGTGTTCTGTATAAATTTTACTCTTCACTCTCTCAGGCTTATAACTGGATTAGGTCTTTCTGATCTGTGAATAGTAGAGGACCAAAGATGAAACCTTTGGATAATCTGTATATTTTTTATCTGAAATGTTTCCAATTTTCATTAGTGTGATTTATAAAAAAGTTCTTTGTGAAGATATGATATTGCAATACAATGTTTTTCTTAGTCCAGTGCCGAAGAAAATGTGCCACATAACATTTCAATTGGAGAACACTACAATCATATATTCTACTGAAATGTCTCAGAACTCAAAATAATGTTATTCTAACTCACTTGAGGCATTCTATATTGGGATCTAGTAATATATAATATACAATTAAATGAAAAAGAAGTAGTGCTTCTGCAGACAAGTTTGTGTATCTAATAGAGCCAGAACTTTAATCAGTCATGCACAACTCATTATGGTGGTGGTGTTAACCCATAGTGTGTAGATGTCCTGAATAGAAACCAGAATCCACAGAAAAAAAGAGCAGGCTGCATCCACAGGGAGAGCCTACAGTGATGATTTCTGTTCTGGAGTCTGAACTTAACTGTTCCCGTCACTGTACACCAATATTGATAGCTAAGTTTTATGATGCCCGGCAGGTCTCATACTCTGTAAAACATACCATGTGAAAGTATAATGATTTCAATTTGAAATTTTGTATTTTCATTGTGACTTTCCAAGTAAGGTACATTATCATCACTCTTCTGTAAAAATTATATAAATTAAAAAGTCCTTGTAGTCATAAATCCACACTAAATGTTAATATATCAGTTTCAGAGAGAAATTATAGTATTCTAATTATAATGCTTTAAGTAAAAATTTTGATAATGTAGATGAATACTTTTGATGTTAAATCCATTTTGAAGGCTTACTTTGGAAAAATAATCAATGATTATATTATTCTCTTCAGCAAGAATTCTCTGCTGAACTTCTTCATGACCTAAACTTGCTTACTTTCTTTTCCATACCTGTGGCCAAATGCCTGTTCAAAGGTGTGAACCCATACTTGAAATATCTTCCTGATGAGATTCAATAGATAGCTAATGGCTTCTTCCAACTCCACTTATTAGTAAGAAAATAATCTCTCAAAATAAAATAAAACAAAAATGCAAAAAAACTTGCTCAAATCTCTTGATGACTTCTTGAGTGTGTGTGTGTGTGTGTGTGTGTACTTCTGATCCTACTTCTAAATTCTCTTGCTGTCTTAGGAAGTATGATATAAAACCCTGATTATTTTAGTCAAAATAACCTGGTTTCATCTCAGGCTCACACTATTTAATGGACTGTTCCCTCATCTCTAAATGGAAAATAGATATAAATTGTCAGTTTTTGATACATATTTATATTTTTAATTCATTAACAAATGTTAAGTTAGTTGGAATTTCTTTAGTGAAGAAAAAGTTCTTGAGGATAAAATTGTGAAAATTAAGCCCAGTTATTTTCTACTGGAGTTCAAATTCAGTGGATTGATATAGGTGCTATAAAAAAGGAAGTAGACTGATAGAGACAGATATACAGACACACACACAGGTATCTTTTTAATATAAAGTATAGTATGTTCATATAGAAAAAAAGCAAAAACACATATATTACACACACAAACACAAACACAAGGAGTTATACAGATATCCATTAATTTCTTAAATCAATCATTCAGAGTTGATCTTTTAAATTCCTCCTTGTACATTATTCTTCACACACTTGCTCCAGAAATTTCCATTCTGATACCAACTGTTTAATACACTCCCAACACAATGGGAAAAGAAAAACTCTCAAGCATTGCCTGAGACATGTGGCTATGAATTCCAAGCCAAGATACTCATTTTGATAGTTAATTTCTTCCATAGGATTTGTGCGTTTGGAAGGAGGAGCTGGACATTGCTCTGGGCGAGTGGAAGTGAATTCTGGAGGAGAGTGGTTTCCAGTATCTGATGGGAATTTCACCTCCCCGATGGCCCAGATCATTTGTGCAGAGCTGGGGTGTGGCCAGGCTGTATCTATCCTGGTGAACCTGCCAGCCAGAGAACCTGGTGAACTGTTCTGGGCTGAAGAGTTCCAGTGTGAGGGGCAGGAGCCTGAGCTCTGGTTCTGCCCCAGAGTGCCTTGTCCTGGAGGAAGCTGCCCACACAGAGGAGCTGTGCATGTTGTCTGCTCAGGTGAGAAAAACAACAGGATGTTAACCACCATATAACTCTGAGGGGGGTAATAAAAATGTGAGATGTAGCTAAAACCCTGTCTTCTACCAGGATATACAGATATTCGGCTCATGAAAAATGGCAGCTCTAGGTGTAAGGGTCAAGTGGAGATTAAGACTTCTGAAGGCTGGAGAACACTCTGTGCCTCCCACTGGAATATGGCCAATGCCAATGTTGTCTGCCGTCAGCTGGGCTGTGGGGTTGCAATCTCCATCCCAAAAGGAGAATACTTTGTGGAGAGAGAAGATGAGATCTGGAGACAACGATTCCACTGCTCAGGGTCTGAGTCCTTCTTGTGGAATTGCCCTGTGAGTGGCCTGGGTGTTCCTGCCTGTGCCCATGGAAACACAGCCTCTGTGGTCTGCTCAGGTAAGAGAGGTCAGGGCTGACTGATACTTTAGTGGCATGTCTCTAAGAGCAGACAGCATGGAGAACACATGTTCCAAAATGAACTATGATTCTTCTCAATGATCATTTATCTTTTAGGCCCTGTCAAACGGTTTTAAGAGGAATAGTTCTAAGTAAACATTATTATTTGTTGCAATTCATAGAGAACACTGTATAAAAAATGAATGAATGAAAACTCTGGAAAGTTTCTCTCCCTGGATCATCAGAGAGCATTAGCAGCTCCCAGAAGTCACCTGCTGCACATTCCTCCAGTCACTGTGCCCTCCTCCCTTCTGAAGATGTGCACTCTGACATTAGCTGCCAAAGAAAAATTTTGTAGATTTGACCATTATGTAAAATCATGCAGTATCTTCTCTTGTTGTACCTACTGTGACTCCACATTGTGCTTAGAGTTTACCCATTTTGCTATTTGTAGCAGAGCTTCCTTTATTTTTATTGCTGTTGAGTTTTCTGCTGAATGACCACATGACCATGTATGGATACATTCAAGTGATATTGAGATTTTTCTTGTTGACTTCCCAAATAATGATCCTACATATTTTAATGGTAATACCTTCTGGTGTAGATACGTGTGTATTTGTATCAGATTTTTAACCTTTGCTTTTTACTTTCACTCTCTTAATATGGTATTCTTTCAGGTGTCAAATGTAGTTCTTAATGAAGCACAGATTGTCAACATTTTTTGTACCCTAAATAGAAACTCTCTACCATGAGAGCATAAAAATATTCTCCCAGAGTATGTTATACATGTTTAATTCCTTTTATTTTGCATATATTGTACAATCTTTCTGAGGTTCATATTGTAAGGGTGTGTATGATGTGAAGAAAAATTACACATTATTGTTTGGGCAGCAATTTGACTCAGCATTATTGCTGAAAAGGCTTTTCCCCACCACAAGGTCACCTTTGAAATAAACAGGGTGCAGATTTTCTTACTCATTCTATACTCTGTTCCATTCAATTCTGTTGTGTATCCTTCCACCAGTCCTTACGTCTTGAATTATTATAACTTTATAGCATGTGTGAGTAAGTTTCCTTTAAAGATTGCTTTACAGCACCTCCTCTAATTGTGTAGTTTTTCTTGCCTAATGCTTTGGTCATACTTGGTCATATGTGTTTCACATACATTTTAGAAGCAACTTTATATGTTTACTACAAATAAAAGCATGACATTATTTAGGTTGACATTGGATTTGGACTACACATGAATATGGAGATAATTGATTTATGAGGAATATCTCTAATAATCTCTCAAAGATCATACATAGCCTTTATGGTGTTTGGTCCTAGGTTTATTTGTGTTTAAGGCTGTTAATGTTTCTTTTGGTGAAATATTATAGGAATGACTTTAAATTGTTTTCAATTTTATTTTTTGTTTGGGGGATTGATTTTTCTTTTTGTCTTTCTTTCATTTAATTTATTCATTAATGTTAAATTGATAATTCTGGAAAAGTGTTAAGGATAGTATAAAATTGCCAGGCAATTTTAAATAAGATTTCTAAATGCCACTATTTTATAATATTACCTCCTTTGATCCATTGATGCCTAAATTTATCAAATCTTTCTTCATGAGTAATTAAGAGGAAGTGGATAATGTAATGTGTCCCATTACTACTAAAGTATTTTCAAGAATTTTATATGTAACCACACTGCTGTTGCAAAATTCCATAAATTCACCTTGATGTAACATAATTATATAGTGTATAAGTCTTGTTCAGATTTTTACTAATTTTACTAAATATGTCATTCACAGTAAAAAATGTAGGGTAATGTGCTGAATTCATTTCAACATAACATTTTGTTTCTTACTATGAAACTCTTTTAATTTTTCTTTGTATCCCATGATATTTTTGAAGAATATAAGCCAATAGTTTTATGAAAAGTTCTCATTTTGAGCTATGGCAATAAGCAAAATAAGTAATAAAAGAATTTGTAAATCAATGTTTGAGTCTGTTCTACTTAAATGAAAATTTGCTTTGGCTTTTTTCCAAAGTAGAAATTTAAACTATATATGTTAGAGAAATTATTCACAAAATACACATCTTCTTCACTTCATGCACAAGAATTTTTATACCAGATTGGACATATCTATTGCTGTAAATATGACCTACACCCTGTAGCAATCTCCTATTTTCCAATGGACTCCTTTTGGCTTCCACATATGATAGAGGACATGGGTTCTTGTCTTTCTGTATCTGGCTTATTAAACAAAACACAATGTCTTTCAGTTCCATCTATTTTGACGTAAATGACAGGATTTCATTCTTCTTTTTGGCTATATATATATAGCACTTATACTTTATGAATTTGTCTTTCAGTGAACAGCTGGGGTGATTCCATACCATGGCTATTCTAAATAGTGCCACAACACACATGGGAATGTAGTATTACTGAGTTTCATAGTGTAATCTTGGATGCTATTGCTGCTTAATAAATTTTTTTTATTTTTATTTTTTTAAAGAGAGAGTGAGAGAGGAGAGAGAGAGAGAGAGAATTTTTAATATTTATTTTTTAGTTCTCGGCGGACATAACATCTTTATTGGTATGTGGTGCTGAGGATCGAACCCGGGCCGCACGCATGCCAGGCGAGCACGCTACCACTTGAGCCACATCTCCAGCCCCTGCTTAATAAATTTTATCCCCAAGATACCAATTCAAATAAAAATACATTTAATTTTTCTCATGATTTCCAGACTCTTGAATTTGGCAAAGGCTCTTGACAGTTGCCTCTTTGGGTCTCTCGTGAGTTTGAGCTTGCTTATCTTCCAGAACTGAGGTCATTTGAAGGCTTGGCCAAAATGGGAATCCAGGATAGTTCATTCACATGGCTGGTAGCTTCATGTTCAACGGAGGTTGCTGACAGAACCATGTGCAAATGCTCTTTCACACAATAATCTACAGAGTATATTTCCCATAAAGCAAACATCCTACTAAGTCAAGAGGAGGACGCATGACTTTCTTAGCTAGGTTCCTAAGTCAAGTCATTCTGGCTCCACCACTTTCTATTGTTTATAGACAACTAACTCACCACTGTCAGCCCAGATTGGTGCTAAGAGAAATGGACTGCACAGGTCAATGGATAGAGTATCACAGATTTTATTTATATGATTAAACACTGCAGGTGTATTAAATATCCCACTTTATGTATTTTCTAATTTCTACCTAGCATTATTAAACCAAATGTTTTCTCTGATTTGTGGAATGTTTTTTTCTGATTTGTGAAAGCTAACACACAGAAAGGGGTTAGTTAGGTGGCAGTGAGGGGAAGAATAGAAATGCAGTAGATTAGAGATAGAGGGAAGGAGAGGGATAGGAAAAGAAAATACAGTGGAATGAATCTGACATAATTTTCCCACAGGCACATATGAAAACCTCACAGTGAATCCCACCATCATGTGCATCAATAAGAATGTAACTCTAACTGCAATAAGATATATTCCATGCTTGTATAATTATACTAAAATGGGTTCTTCTGTTACATATAACTAAAAAGAGCCATGAATTTTTAACAAAAATAGTAGCTTTAAGTACCTAAAACTTGTAGAGTATTAGGAGCATTAGTTTCTCTCACCATGTCTCTTAGTTCCCTATCATATTTCCTATCATTTTTTCTTTCTGTGCTTCACTCTGTATTTTCCCATGTTCTTCCACTTACTATTTTTATTTTGTGCTAATCTACCATGTTCTTAGACTCATCCACAGGTTTCTTATTTTTAGCTTCTGACACTAAAATCACACATAACTTTTAAACATTTATTGGATTTTTTAATAATTTCTCTGCCAAGATGCACATCCTATGAAACCTTCAGAAAGGTATTTTGCTTCCTCTATGCAGTTAATTTAGGGTAGATCACCTTAATTAAAAGTGATTGAGGTGGTTAGATATCGGGCATCATCTAAAAGAAAAACTCTACTTTCAATTCATTAACTATGATAACCGTTTTCAAGATGTTTAACAGGATTTTACTTCTTTGGCCCAAACTAAATTATACTTATGTATTCCCAGGGAAATCAGGCAAACATGCTGAGATTGTCAGAGTTTCTCCTACTACCTTTGAATGAGAAATGCCTATAGGAGAAAATAGCTGATGCTAGTTTTTCCTTTCTCTGAACTTGACTCCAAAAGTCTTCCTGCCCTGGGAGCTGTGCAATGCTCTCCAGCAGCACTAATATATTCTACTTTCCAACACCTGATGTAGACATTCCCATTTACTCAGGTGACACAGTTCTATGCCCTATAGAGAATAGTAGAATTTTGGAGTGATGGATAAGGAGACATGTGGATACAGAAATGGAAATTTAGTCCTCAACAATAAAGTTTAAGCCTTCATACAATTTTTCCCTCATGATTCAAGAATAAAATCTACTCTGAATAAATAATAGATAACTATGTTTTCATATACTAGAGGCTCAGATGATGCAACCTCAACATTCAGAACTCTGGGATTTGGAGACTATAGATTGTTCAGACTGAGTGAACAGGTTCGATATGGCACCTTTGTTTTGTCTTTTGTTTTTTGAGGAGATACCAGATATTGAATTCAGGGGTTCTTAAACACTGAATCACATCCTAAGTCCTTTTTTATATATTATTTAGAGACAGGCTCTCACCGAGTTGCTTAGTGTCTTGCTGTTGCTGAGGCTGGCTTTGAACTCACAATCCTCTTGCCTCAGATTCCTGAGACTCTGCAATTACAGGTGTGTGCCACTGCCCCCAAATCACCTTAGTTTCATTTGAGAATATATTCTGTATAAGTAAGTCAGGTGTAAAGAAGGGTAGATAATAAAATAGTGGTACCATTTACCTCAACTATCTGGTAATAACAATGAGCAGGAATATCATTTTTTTCCAAATCCCTTTATACTATTGATATTTTACCAAAACTGATATGTATTTTTGCCAATGATATTAATGAGGATTTCTAAACCACTATGATATAAGAAATGTCTACTTAGCTGAAAAACTATGTTGACTATATTAATACCTACCTATGAAATGAGGGGATTTGGGTTTACAGAACAACATATACATGCACCTGAACCGCACTTTGACTGTTCTATTTATATTTCATTAAATACCACAGATTAATTCAACCCCTGAGAATAACAAGTGGGGATCATCTCTGTGTAGATGGTAGCTGATTCTGAACTCTAAATCAAGTAGTGTCAAAAAATTTTTTGAGTTTTCTGGATGTATGTTATTCAATTAATAATGCCTAGAAAACAACAAAAATTAATATAGTTTAAAATATGAATAAAAATATTGTTGAGTTTCCAACAACACTGCTCTCTGAACACCTCAGGATCTCTGTTCAGAACGATGACAGATACTCAGATGACTGTCTGAGTACATGTTCTGTATAAATTTTACTCTTCACCTTCCCAGGCTTGTAGCTGAATTAGGTCTCTCTGATCCGTTAAGAGTAGAAGAGCAAAGATGAAACCTGCATTGGGTGATCTATTTCTTTTCTGAAATGCTTCCAATTTTCATTAGTGAAAATTACAAAATTCCCTGTGAAGATTTGACATTGCAACAGAATTCAGTGCCTAAGAAAAACATAACCACATAACATTTCAACTAGATGAAACTACAATCAGATATTCCACTAAACTGTCTCAGAACTCAAAAGTAATGTATTCTACCTTAATTGAGACATTTTATATTAGGAACTAGAACTATACCATACACAATTAAATGAAAAAGAAGTAATGCTTCTGAAGACAACATTGTAGTATCTAATTGAGCCAGAACTTTAATCAGTCATGCACAACTCATGGTGGTGGTGGTGGTGGTGGTGTTAACCCCTAGTGTGTAGATGTCCTGAATGGAAACCAGAATCCACAGAGAAAAAGACCTGGCTGCATCTACAGGGAGAGCCTACAGTGATGGTTCCTGTTCTGGAGGCTGATATTTATTATTTTATTCACTGGACACAAATATTGATAGCTGATTTTTATGACACCTTGAATGTCTCATACTGTGTAAAACATACCATCTGAAAGTAGATTGATTTTAGTTTGAAATTTTGTACTTTCATTGTGACTTTCCAAATAAGGTACATTGCCATCTCTCCTCTGTAATAATGATATAAATTAAAAAGTCCTTGTAGTCACAAGGTCACAAATCCATACTTGATGTTCATATATCAATTCCAGAGAGAAAAGAGAATATTATAATTATAATGCTTTAAGTAAAAAATTACTAAAATAAATTAATTCTTTTGATATTTATTCCATTTTGAAAGCTTAAATATTCTTTTTCATCAAGAATGCCCTGCTGAACTTCTTCATCACATAAACATTACTTTTCTATACCTGTGGCCAAAAGTCTGCCCAAAAGTCTGAACCCATACTTGAAATTTCTTCCTGATGAGCTTCAACAGATATCTAATGGCTTCTTCCAACTCCACTTATTAGTAACAAAATAATCCCTTGAAGCAAAATAAAACAAAAAGTCAAAAAATCCTTAAAACTCTTGATAACCTCTTTTTAAACTTCTGGTCTTTTATCTAAACTCTCCTTTTGTCTTCTATAATAGGATGTATGATGTAAAGAACCCTAATTATTTTAGAAAAATAACCTGGTTTCATCTCAGCCTCACAAGATTTAGCAGACTCTTTCTTCATCCATAAATAGCCATAAATGAGAAAGAGGTATAAATTGTTTTTGATAAATTTTGATATTTTTTCATTCATTAACAAATGTCAACTTAGTTGGAGTTTTTTAGTGAAGTAAAAGTTTTTGAGGATAAAATGTTGAATATTAAGCCTAGTCTTTTAAACTTGGCTCCAAATTCAGAGATTGATGTAGATCCTATTTTAAAAAAGGAGATAGAAGTAGACGTAAGCCAATAATTCGAAACTCAATCTTTTAAATTCCTCCTCCGAAATTTGTCTTCAAATATTTGCTCCTGGAATGCCCATTCTGATAACAACTGTTGAATCCATTCCCCACACCCTGAGTAAAGAAAAGCTCTCAAGCATTGCCTGAGACATGTAGCTCTTAATTCCAAGCCAAGATACTCATTTTGTTAGTTAATTTCATCCTTAGGATTTGTGCATTTGGAAGGAGGAGCTGGACATTGCTCTGGGCAAGTGGAAGTAAATTCTGGAGGAGAGTGGATTCCAGTATCTGATGGGAATTTCACATCACCCACAGCCCAGGTCATCTGTGCAGAGCTGGGGTGTGGCAAGGCTGCATCTGTCCTGGGGAACCTACCCTTCAGAGAGCCTGGTAAACAGGTCTGGGCTGAAGAGTTCCAGTGTGAGGGGCAGGAGCCTGAGCTCTGGTTCTGCCCCAGAGTACCCTGTCCTGAAGAGCACTGCCCACACAGAGGGGCTGTGCAAGTTGTCTGCTCAGGTGAGACTCACAGCAAGAATTTAACTGCCTTATACACTCTGTGGAGGTAATAAAAATATGGGCTATAGCTAAAACCCTGTCTTCTACCAGGATATACAGAAGTTCGGCTCATGAAAAATGGCAGCTCTCAGTGTGAGGGTCAAGTGGAGATGAAGACCTCTGGAGGCTGGAGAACACTCTGTGCCTCCCACTGGAATATGGCCAATGCCAATGTTGTCTGCCGTCAGCTGGGCTGTGGAGTCGCCATCTCCACCCCAAAGGGAGCATATTTTGTGGAAGGAGGAGATGAGATCTGGAGAGACAGATTCCACTGCTCAGGGTCTGAGTCCTTCCTGTGGAATTGCCCTGTAACTGCTCTGGGTGTTCCTGCCTGTGCCCATGGAAACACGGCCTCTGTGGTCTGCTCAGGTAAGACAGGTCAGGGCCAACTGGTACTTTAGTGGCATGTCTCTAAGAGCAGAGAGCATGGAGAACACATGTTCCAAAATGAACTATGATTCTTCTCAATGATCATTTATGTTTTAGGCCCTGTCAAGTGGTTTTAAGAGGAATAGTTCTAAGTAAGCATTATTATTTGTTGCAAGTCATAGAGAACACTGTATAAAAATGAATGACAGAACACTCTGGGAAATTTCTTACCTTGCACCATCAGAGAACATTAGCAGTTCCCAGAAACCACCTGCTGCACATTCATCCAGTCATTGTCCCCTCCTTCCCTCTGAAGAAAAATTTTGTAGATTTGACTATTATGTAAAATCATGCAGTATCTTCTCTTGTTGTACCTACTGTGACTCCACATTGTGCTTAGAGTTTCCCCATTTTGCTGTTTATAGCAGAGCTTTCTTTATTTTTATTGCTGTTATATTTTCTGCTGAATGACCACATGACCATGTATGGATACATTCAAGTGATATTGAGATTTGATGCTTATTAACTTCCCAAATAATAATCCTACATATTTTCATGGTAATACCTTCTGGTGTAGATATGTATGTATTTGTATTAGACTTTTAACCCTTTTCCTTTTATTTTCACTCTCTTAATATGGTATTCTTTCAGGTGTCAAATGTAGTTCTTAATGAAGCACAGATTTTCAACATTTTTTGTACCCTAAATAGAAACTCTCTACCATGAGAGCATAAAAATATTCTCCCAGAGTATGTTATACATGTTTAATTCCTTTTATTTTGCATATATTGTACAATCTTTCTGGGGTTGATATTGTAAGGGTGTGTATGAGGGCCACTGGTACTTGAGTGGCATGGCTCTAAGAGCAGACAGCATGGAGAGCACATGTTCCAAAATGAACTATGATTCACACATTACTGTTTGGGCAGCAATTTGACTCAGCATCATTGCTGAAAAGGCTTTCCCCACCACAAGGTCACCTTTGAAATAAAGAGGGTGCAGATTTTCTTACTCATTCTATAGTCTGTTCCATTCAGTTCTGTTGTTTGTGTGTCCTTATAGCAGTCCTTATGCCCTTAATTGTTATAACTTCATAGCATGTGTGAGTAAGTTTCCTTTAAAGATTACTTTACAGTACCTCCTTTAATTGTGTAGTTTTTCTTGCCTAATATGTCAGTCATACTTGGTCATATGCATTTCACATACATTTTAGAAACAACTTTATATATTTACTACAAATAGAAAGCATGATGATATTTAGGTTGACAATGGATTTGGACTACACATGAATATGGAGATAATTGATTTACGAGGAATATCTCTAATCTCTCTCAATGATCATACACAGCCTTTATGATGTTTAATCCTAGGTGTTTTTGTTTTTGAGGCTATTAATATTTCTTTAGGTGAAATATTATAGGAAAGACTTTAAATT
Organism: Spermophilus citellus; assembly: GCF_964194105.1. NCBI lineage: Eukaryota > Metazoa > Chordata > Mammalia > Rodentia > Sciuridae > Spermophilus > Spermophilus citellus. The sequence goes on along the minus strand of NC_138197.1, from coordinate 32,593,108 downwards.
GTTTTCACTTTTATTTTTGTATTTGTATGGGGGTAGTTATTCTTTTTTCTTTCTTTCACTTTTTAAAATATTCTTAAATATATTTCTAGTTTGTTCTACATGACAGAGGAATGTATTTAAATTCATAGTACACATATAGGGCACAATTTTTTATTTCTTTGGTTGAACACAAAGTAGAGTCACATCATTTGTGTCTTCATTCATGTACTTAGGTTAATGATGTCCATTGCATTCCACCATCTTTCCCACACCCATACTGCCTCCCTCTGCTCTCTCACATTTTTCCCTATTCAGAGTCCCCCTATTCCTCCCATGCCTCCCCAACCCCCATTCTGAATCAGCATCCACACATCAGAGAAGACATTTGGCCTTTGAATTGGGGAGATTGGGTTACTTCACTTAGTAGGATATTCTACAACTCCATCCATTTACTTGCATATGCCCTGATTTTATGGATGCCAACAAAGAATAATTGCCAGGTAACCCTAAACCAGATTTCTAAATGCAACTCTTTTACTATATTCCCTCCTTCGGAACCATTTGTGCCTAAATTTTTCAAGTCTTTCTGAATGAATAGTTAAGAGTAAGTGGATAATGTAATGTGTCCCATTACTCCTAAAATACTTTCAGGAATTTCATATGCAACTAGAGTGCTGTTGCCAAATTCCATAAATCCACCTTAATGTAATATGATTATATACTGTATTATCTGTATATTATCAAGTTCTTGCCATTTTTACTAAATATGTAATTCATGTTAAACCACATCACAAAGCAAATACCATTGACTACAAATTTAAATCAAATTAAAGCAAATGTATATTGTTTAAACAAAGAAAGCTGGCCAGTGGCTGTCTCTCCCTAAGCCAGGCTAGAGATCAGTACCCCAGCCCTACATGAACAAGGCTTTATAGAACAAAAAGTTGTGAAAGAGGTGTCATGAAAATTTACAGCTAACAGGGTTTGACAAGCATAATACAAAGGTAGATAGTAGGTTAATGATCTACATGGCTTAACATTTCAAGGGTAGGTAATAAATTCAGATCCAAACATCAGAATTTATGAGACACCACTGTGGTTTCAGAAAGGGTTGTTTTCTGGTCAGGAGGAGCCAGGATTTATGAGGCACTGCTAAGTATTTAGAGAGGGTTGTTATCTGGTCAGGGAAAGCCAGGCATGGGTGAGTTCAAGGCATGAGCAGAAATTCCAAACAAGTTTGGAAATCTCAGTAATATATAGTAAAAGAGAAATTAACTTTTCACGACTTTGTGATGAGATGGTTCCCAATCTTAAGATGGATTTAGTCTGGGTTCATCAATTCACACTAAAAAAATGTATGGTAATGTGCTGTGTTCAGTTCTCATGTTTATTTATGTTTCTTACTATGAAACTCTTTCAATATTTCTTTGTATTCCATGATAAAGATATTTTTGAAGAATACATGCCAATAATTTTATGAAAAGTTCTCATTTTGAGGTATGGCAATAAGCAAAATAAGTAATAAGAGAACTTGTAAATCAATGTTTGAGTCTGTTCTACATAAATTAAAATTGGCTTTGACTTTTTTCCAAAGTAGAAATTTAACATATACATTATAGAAATTAATCATGAAATAAACATCTTTCTTAACTTCCTGCACAAGAATTTTTATACCATATTGGACATATCTAGTGCTATAAATATGACCTACAGCCTATAGCAATCGCCTATATTTTGATGGATTCCTTTTGGCTTGCACATATGATAGAGGACCTAGATTCTTGTCTTTCTGTATCTGGCTTAGTAAACAAAACACAATGTTTTCCAGTTCCATGCATTTTGATGCAAACAGGATTTTGTTCTTCTTTATGGCTATATATATAGCACTTATACTTTACGAATTTGTCTTTCAGTGAGCACCTGGTGTGATTCCATATCACAGCTATTCTAAATAGTGCCACAACAAACATGGGAATGTAGGATTACTGAGTTTCATAGTCAGTGTAATCTTGGCTGCTATTGCTGCTTAATAAAATTTCCCCCAAGATACCAATTCAAATAGAAATACATTTAATGGGAGATAGAGGGAAGAAGAGGGATAGGAAAATCAAAGACAGTGGAATTAATCTGATATAATTTTTCCATGTGCACATATGAAAACATCACAGTGAATCCCACCATCATGTACATCAATAAGAATGTAACTCTAACTGCAATTTTATATTATCCTTGAAACTTTTTCAGAGTTATCAAATTAACATTAATAAATAAAATGAAATAAAGAGGGAGATCCAATGTGGTGGTATAGAGAAAGTCTGCATTTTGAGTAGCTATGTGACCTGGGATTCAAGTGGTGGGACTATTATTTCTGTGTGACTTATTGAAACCAGAATTAGAAAGAATTAGACAGGCTGTTGATATAGATAGGTAAATCAACTCAGGTCAGATCAAGGAGGTCAATTTGAGTGAGTCCCAGAAGTTGGAGACTGCCCCCTTAAGTAAAAATGATTGAGGTAGTTAGATATTGGGCACCATCTAAAAGAAAAACTCTACTTGCAATTCACAAAATAAGATACCAATTTTCAAGATGTTTAACAGAATTCCACCTCTTTGGGGCTTAAACTAAATTATACTTGTGTATTCCCAGGGAAATCACGCAAACATGCTGAGATTTTCAGAGTTTCTCCTACTACCTTTGAATAAAAAATTTCAATAGGGGAAAATAGCTGATTTTAGGTTTTCTTTTTTCTAATTTTTTTATTATTAGTTGTTCAAAACATTACAAAGCCCTTAACATATCATATTTCATACATTTGATTCAGGTTTTCTTTTCTCTGAACTTGACTCCAAAAATCTTGCTGCCCCAAGAGCTGTGCAATGCTCTCCAGCAGCACTGATGTATTCCAAAGGATAGGCTTAAAACAACAACAAAAAAAACTTAACATAATAAAAAGTAGAAATCTCCATTAGCATATCAACTGTGAAGAAAGAAAATTGATGCTTCTTTGTTGTTGCTTTCACCTCAGATGCCATCAGTAGATTATTATATACTTTAATTCAGTTTCCTGTTATCTAATCCCTTCTGTAGGAAACCAGACCCAGCTGCTGCCCCAGTGCAATGACTCCTGGTCTGACCCAGGAGGCTCTGAAGCCTCAGAGGGCCACACTGCCAACTGCTCAGGTGAGCAAGGCCCCCAGCACCTGAGCCTTCCCATTCCCTGTGCAAATGCCCATTGACATGACCCTGTCTCTCCTCAGACAGCAGACAGCTCCGCCTGGTGGATGGGGGCAGTCCCTGTGCAGGAAGAGTGGAGATCCTGCAGCAGGGCTCCTGGGGCTCCATCTGTGATGACAGCTGGGACCTGAGTGATGCCCACGTGGTGTGCAGACAGCTGGGCTGTGGAGTGGCCCTGGAGGCCACCGTCTCTGCTCACTTTGGAGAGGGATCAGGGCCCATCTGGCTGGACGAGCTGAACTGCACAGGAGAGGAGGCCCATGTGTGGCAGTGCCCTTCCCAGGGCTGGGGGCAGCACAACTGCAGGCACAAGGAGGATGCTGGGGTCATCTGCTCAGGTCTGTGGTTCACACTGTGCACAGGTGGGAGAGGGCAGGAGAAAGTAAGCAGGATGGTGTTTCAGCCCCAAGGCAGCAGTCAGGACAGGGTAGAGCAAAAGAACAGTCCCTGTCTTTCCAGCTGAGAAGATGAGGTGCTTCCATTTCCTGCTGCAGCAGCTGAGCTTCTGCTCCTCCCTTCTCAGTCCTGTCTCCTGACACAGTCATTCTCTACAGTGCTCATTTAATGCAGTCATCTATGACCTGTTGGTTTGACATCCTGACACACTGAATTAGTTTTTTTTTTTTATTTCTGCTGTAACAAGGTAGTATAGACTGAGTGATTCAAAACAGCACATATGTGTCATCTTACAGTGCGTGGGTTAGAAGTCTGACCCAGGTCTGTCTAGGCTATAAACAAGGTATCATCAAGCTGGAACAGTTGAAGCTCTCAGAAGACTCTTTTCTTGCCATTTTCATTTTCTAGAAGTTGCCTGAATTCCATGTCTCATGACACCTTCCTTCTTCAAACCAACAGTTTCACAATACACTAAGCAACATCTTGCTCTGATGAGGGCCAGAAGGAATTATCTTCTTTGGAGGACACAGGTCTAAGGATATGATTATGTTGCACTCCCTTATGAATCCAGGATGATCCAGGATAATCCATAAAAGGATCTATTTTTAATCATGTCTGCAAAGCCCTTTTTCAAAGAGGTAAAATACTCACAGGCTTCCAGGATCAGTGAGAGGATATATTTGGAGCTCCACTATTCTGCCACGCCTCTGTCCATGCTTTATTTCTAGGATCTGTCAAGTAGTTCCTCAGACAGTAGATAAAGAGTTCACTTCCAGCAGAGCCCCAGGTCAGTGTTCCTGCCTATTGATTTGCTAAGATTACATTGTTGTAAAAACAGAGAGGTACAAGTTAGAAAAAAGATTAGAAGGACATAACTTCCAGTCTTCCACCTGGTGGGCACTTCTTTAGCAGAGTTAGCAATGAACATTCACTACTTAGGAATAAAGAAAAAAATCAATAAGACTTCAATGCTCACTGAGTCCTAATGTTTCCCCTTCCATTTCAGAGTTCCTGGCCCTCAGGTTGGTGAGCGAGGACCAGGAGTGTGCTGGGTGGCTGGAGGTTTTCTACAACAACACCTGGGGCAGTGTTTGCCACAGTCCCATGGAAGCTGTGACCTTGTCCATGATCTGCAGACAGCTTGGCTGTGGGGACACTGGGACTCTGGATTTCTTGGTTCCTTCCAGAGAAGGTTCTAGACCACGCTGGGTGAATGGAATCCACTGTCGGGAAACTGATACCTCTCTCTGGCAGTGTCCTTCTGACCCCTGGAAACACCAATCTTGCTCTCCAACGGAGGAAGTTCATATCACATGTACAGGTGACCTACTGTCTATTTCTATGTGTTTGTCCTATGCCTGCAGGTTGTTGTTAGAAAAGGTTCATATATTCAAACATAATGGATGAGTTGAAATAAGTCTACAAAATGAATACTGGATGGAGATTACTTGATCCCACTGTTGCAGTCCCATTTCAAAGGCAGATGTAAGGAAACCATTGATAATAGCAATTTATGTGAAAAGAACCAGAGATGGAAATGAGAATATGGGAGCATGAAGTTATACTCTGATGTACATTCTTAGCAATTAGTTAATCTAGTCTTAAGTTATATTAGTTAATCTGTATTTCCTTAGTGAGAGGTTGAATGATTGGACTCCAGTTATACACATTGCTTGCTATGTGCTATCCCTTTATTCTCACAGACACAATCAACTCTTGGTAGGTAGCATAGTGATCATTTATTTCAGATGAGGAAATTGAGGTTAGGAGTAAACATTTCATCTTTCTCACAATTTCAATTGAGTGAGTGGCAACTTGGGGAATCTAATACACTAGGATGTTTACTCTGGAATCCATCACCAGAAAACCTCTCAGATTAGTTGGTTGATGGTAAGTAATTGAGTGATTTATAGGTAGAAACTTAATTTCAGGCAGGAGGACAGATGCAAAGAGGAAATACCACCCCTCCTATCATGCAGTTTGCACTCTAGCCTAATTAAATGCACCATGCATAAATCTGAGTGTCATGGAGGCATTGTAGGTGCTGTGGAAATATGTACATTGAGGAAGAGAGAAATCATATTTAAGTTGAAACCTAAAGGAGGACTAGAAGTCCAAGGAAGAAAGAAAGCAGAACATTGGGTCAGTGTAAATATTGAGGTAAGAAGAACATGATGACCTTGATATACTGATAAAATCCCATCATGAGCAAAGCAGGAGGAGGGTGGGGAGAGAGATGCATGATTACTTGGATGCATAATACAAGCTAGAGTCCTCTCCAAGGCATGGGTTAGATAACAATCCTGTTGAAAAGCTGTTTATTTATCTTCTCCTCTGTATATCATGGGGAATTTCTGTGAGGTGAGGAGCCTGGTGTCCCCTTATTTTTCTCTTGAATTGACCTCCTCGCAGTCCAAGTGGTCTTGTTGATACTACCGCCTCTAAGCCTTTATCCATATCCTACTGCAAATAAGTATGCCCATTTCATTCCTGTCCCAGAAAACATTCCATGGTGCCTATTGGAAATTAGAGCCTATCATCTTCTAATTTTTTAAGACCTATTATGTCCCATTCAGTTTCATGTTCTGATAAAAACCTGGCTTTCATCTGAAAATAATGATGTCCTTATCATTGGGAGGCTCTGTGCTTCCCTTTCAATGGGATATTTTTGACACAAATTTTAGAATAAGTATATTCTTGCTTTACTTTGTCATTTTCAACAATTTCTTTTTTTCCATGTTCAAGTACTTGAAATTTGCCCCCTGTAGTGGCAACAGCTACCATTACTGTTGGTGTCATTCTCCTGACTGATCACTTCCCGTCATCCAGGAAGGTTGCAGTACCAGTCTCTCCAGGCTCCTCTTTCTCTTGTTCTGCTGCCAACATACTTGAATACAACTGAGATAACATCATGGCCTCTCCATCCCTAACTTTCCCCCTTTGAATCATCCCTCACACGCCATCTGCTTTATGGCCACACTATTGACCATCACTAAGTGTCCACCTTGAGATCTTGATTGCATTGTTCCTTCTCTGACTATTGCTACTTCTCCTTTGTAGCACATATTCTTGATGCTCCTTTCCCATACATTTCATCCTAATGCAGTTTCCAAATGTTTTCCCCTATCAGTTTTTCAGTTTTCCACTCTCCTCATGATTGCACATGCTTTTCTCACCCTGATTAGTCAATATGATGCCGCTTATAATTCCCCACCTTCAAGTACACTCAACTCCCTGGTTTCCTCTCTCAGTCAAAGACAAAAATAATATTAACTCTCAGTTAATCCCACTAGGGATTAATTCACTTATTTAATTAACACTCATAACCCAATCATTTCTCTTCTAAAACTTCTTGCATTGTCCCAACAGGAGCTTTCAGGGGACAACTCTCATCCAATCCAAAACATCCACCAAGACTTGTGCAGGGTTAGGTCATGGCTACAATACGGTACATCCTCATTCTAGTGTCTGCTGGTATAGCTCAGTGGCAAAGCACATCCAATCTGTTCAAGTGTCTTGGCTTGATAAACATCATAACTCAGAAGAAGAATGTGAATAGCAGCAGTATCTACCACATAAACATAAATCAGCTATATAAATTCAGTAATAATTAAACTCAATAACAACTTAAAAAATAGTAGCAATAGATTAGGCAAAAAATAAACAGAATGAATAAGAAAGTAAAATAATAAAAGGAAATTAATTATGAAAAGAAGAAAAAGAAGAAAAGAGAAAAATCCATTTGAAGAATTTACAAATGCATTAAATACAGAGTAGTAAGGAGATATATATATATATATATATATATATATATATATATATATATATATATATATAGTTAAATGCATAAAATATTCCTCCCAGACAAAATACTTTCATGAAGACAATCCTTTTTTGGTCATTTAAAATTTGAACCCACCAGGAATACCGAGTTAGTAGCCTAAAAATGAAACCAATCATAGTTCCTTTGAGTTCCCATCAAAATGAACTAGGATATGGTGTGATATGTTGGCTGCACCAAGCTCCTCATTTTCTGCCATGGAGGCTAAGGGAATATTGATGGGGCAGGCCCTATTCATTCTGGATAAATTCTGTTTGCAAACCTGGGTGCATGGCAAAAGTCAAAATCATCCAAGCCTTTCCTTCAGTAGTTTCTGGACCCAACTGATGGGCACACACTATTCCAAAGACTCATGCCCATGGGGGCATGCTGAGTGTCCTAGCCATGATGAATCCCTGGAATTCCTGTGAAAAGTGGTATAAGCTCTCCAACCACTGAGCTCCACTCTGGAGATGGTTGAATCACCAGATGTGGTCTCTGAGCTCTCAGTCATGGCTTCCATGTGCAACCACATGAAACTGGAATCACTCCTCCTCACATAGAGAAGGACCACATGTCAGTAAGTCCTGTAGTTCCTTGTGTGCCACTATGACAGTGTGTTTGTGGAAGTCAGTCTTCCTATTTGAGACTGTGGGTGCTCACTTCCTTCACACAATCACTGTGGAGGGTGACCCAGGGACCTGGAATTATGATTAATCCATATTTTACAATCCCAGCACAATTTATCCCCTACAATAGGACCCTTGTCAAGATAACCCCAGGTTATAACACTCTGAGAGCTTGCTGAGCAATGTGATGAATTCCTTCTCTACAGCTCTCTTGTTGTGCATGAGGAGTCCCTCTTGGAACATCTCCCCAAACTTGTTCTAAAACCATGTGTTTGTCCCATGGTTATCCATTACATGGTTACAGCTGGAGTTGAAGTTGTAAATTGCTTTATACTTTTCTCTGCGCTGCCTTAACGATCCTCTGTATCATTGACATTTCCTATAAATTCTTTATTGGTTCCCAGTGAGTGTTCTTCCTCTTCCTCTTTCTCAGAATACAGTTTTTCCTGTGTTCTCTGAATCTTTTCACTCACAGAGTCATAAAAAGTGTACTTTTGTTCTCATCAAGAACTCCTGGCAGGAAGTCCAAGCACAGATTAGATATATTTGGAGGAACAAGTAGCATTCTATCATTTCCAGTGACATTTGGGCAATGTCAATATCTTACATCATCTATTTAGGAAGGTTGCCCAATCTACCTAAAGTGAATGCAAAATTTAAATTGCATATCCATATTTTAACTATGAAGGCTACAACCATTGCTGAAATGTATTGTATTAAACATGGTTTGTCTTATGATCCATTCATTTTTCAGTCTTAATTACATTTATTTTACTGGATTCATGACTGTCACCTCAAGACTTCTGATGATCTCATTCCATTTCTTACTCCATCTCCTGTACTCTGACCCTGCCAATCTCAGGTCATGGATCCTCAAGCATATGTCCTCAAGAAGCCAATTCAGATACTGGCCCATTACAGAAACTCTTAGAAATCATTCAGAAAAGACACATTCGGCTACTCAAAGTAGGAAATCTGGCATTTCTCAAAATGTTTTGCCACATCATATGCAAAACTCTACCAGTAACATGTTTTATTCTGATCAGATCTACATAATAACTTCTACTGAGACTACGCACTTGATTACATTGTAGTTAATTCCCTTTCTTATTTTTTCACAATTAATTCTCCTACATGTGATGGTAGAAACTAAGACTTACCCGCTGCCCTAGTATAATGAATGACTCCATGTCTTACACCACAAGCACTGCATTCTGAAAGTAGATTCTCCAACTGCTTTGTTAAGGGAGGGAGTACCACATAACCCTTCTCATTACAACAATTGACATGATTCTTTCTCCTCAGAGAGCCCACAGCTCCGCCTGGTGGATGGTGGCAGTCGCTGTGCAGGCAGAGTGGAGATCCTTCACCAGCATTCCTGGGGCACTGTCTGTCGTAACAACTGGGACCTGAAAGATGCAGATGTGGTGTGCAGACAAATGGGCTGTGGAGTGGCCTTCAATGCCTTGCCCTATGCACAATTTGGAGAGGGATCTGGGCCCATCTGGCTGACGGACCTGGCGTGCACAGGACAGGAGGATTACCTGTGGAAGTGCCCTGTCCTGGGCCAGGGAGAGAACAACTGCAGGCACTCTAAAGATGCAGGAGTCATCTGCTCAGGTATGGTCAGTGCATTCTCCACTACCTAAGAGAATGGAAAGTTCCAGGAAGTAGTGTCTGATCCCTGGGGAAATAAAGGATGAATTGTCTGCAGAGGAGTAGGATGCCCTTCCCTGAATCAGTAGATGCATGGATGGCAGTGGATGATGATCTTAATTTATTACAGTCTTGTAAATCTCAAATATTGTCTTTTCCACTCTTACTTGACAAGATTTTTGTAGAGTATTTCAATTTAAAATCAATCTTCATAATTTTGTTTCTCTAATTTACTATTTTTAGGATTATATTCAAAATTAGCACACACACTCTGTTTACACCATTTTCAAAGGAATTCATTGTTTGAATATGTATAGTCAGAAGTATTTTTTGCACTGGGTTAGTAGGTATTTGGGCACAGGGATGGGATTAAACACATCACAGGGGAATTTATGGATTAAGGGAAAGTTGCAATTCTCCTTTCCAGATTTAGACATCAGAATTATCAGCTCATTGGCAGGAAGGGTCAGAAAACTGTGAGCATTTTGCTCTGAGTCACAATTTCTCCTTTCTTTACTATAGTAGATTCTCTCTACATTTCTTTTTCAAGCAATTTGTGTATAAACTCATTTTGGGAAGTGAATTGAACACTGTGCTTCCAGATCAATATAGGAAGCAATAAAATATTAATGTATATTTATTATGGTAACAGATTATATAGTTTAAGACTAAGATCAAGGTGTTTATTCAGTTATCTACCACAAATATACCACATAAACAGTTTTCACACAAAAATGGCTTGATATGAAAAAATGAACCAGGTGTATGAAAAGAAAAGGAGCCAGGTAAGTGCCTGCTTTTTAAAAAATATTTTTTTTTTAGTTCTAGATGGACACAATACCTTTATTTTATTTATTTACTTTTATGTGATACTGAGGATGGAACCCAGTGCCTCACATGTGAGAGGCAAGTGCTCCACCACCGAACTACAACCCCAGCCCAAGGGCCAGCCCAAGTGCCTACTTTTTTGATAATAAAAAGAAAGGAAACTATGAAGGAGAAAATAAAATAAGAGTTGCCCTTTCCCTTAATCCAAGCAGCCCAGCATGAAGGAAGATGCACCCTTGTTGGGAAATGGACAGGTAATTACGTCCAGGCCTCAGACTTGAAACTCAGAACTAAGCTGGTGCCCAGTAGAGCCCAACAATCCTTGTTCCCATGTCAGTAACCTCAGACGGAGACTCTGGAACTGTGTTTAGTTGGGCAGCAAAGAGACTGTCTCCACCCCACTCCTCCAAGCTATCTTGATAGAAGGAAAATCAAGACTTGACTTGCTAAGGAGCAGGACACAAGAGCAGAAACAGGATTTTGTTTTAGAGCACAATGCCTGGCCCACCATGGTGATACTCAACACTCACTAGGGATTACAGTCCTCAAAGGTGGGACAGAGTTCATAAAGAGAGCAAGACCTGTGTGCTGGTGGGACAGACTGAAGAAGAGCCTGTGACTGGCTGCAGGAGTCTTGGGCCATGAGTCCACTTCAACAGTAGGCAGCTCATAGCATTGAAGGCCTTGGTCCCTCCCTAGTTCTGTGTTGCCTTGGCAGGCTATGGCCTCAGAGTGTGACATAGCATTGCAGCATTTGTGGCCACAAGACCACCCTCCTCATTGCTCCCTAAAGCACCAGGCACCACACTATGGAGAGATTTAAGTCTCTGTTTAGGGGTGAAAATTCCAGATTTGACCTGGACCCTTTGAGCTCTTATCATTATGTATTATAATACAGTTCTCAGGGATGAAAGATAAAGAGTCTTAAGGAATTAAGACAAAAGAAACAAACAACACATAAGGGTGTCCTAACTCATCTGACAGTGAACTTCCCAACAAGAAACATGTACACCAGAAGTGAGCACCATGATATTTTCATAGAATTGAAGAAAAAAAATCTGCCAATCAAAAATACAGAACACGACAAAGTTGTACTTTACAAAGGAAATACAAAGACATTATCACATAGCCTCCCCCAAATTATCATACAATACAGCAATCCACTGCTGAGCATACATTCAAAGGAAATGAAATCAAGATATTGAAAAGACATCTGTACTCCCATGTTTATGGCAGCACTACAGACAGTAGCTAAGAAGTGGAAATAATCTGTGTCCATCAACTAACAAATGGATACAATGAAGTACATTTGCATAATGGAATACTCTTCAACCCCCCCCCCAAAAAAGAGAGAGAAAAGAAAAGAAAAAAGGAATGAAAACCTTGACCTGAAAATCATTAGGTTGAGTGAAATAAATCAGGCCAATAAGCACAAGAGTCTTCTAATCTCACTATATCTCAAATCTGAAAGAGTTGATCTAATAAAAGTTTAGAAGTTTAAACTAGAATTGTGATTACCATAGGATAGAAAGTGTAGGCATTAGAAATGTAAGGCTACAGACTGATCAATCAGTTATAGGTTTTACTTAGATAGGAACAAGAAATTCTGGTGCACCATTGCACAGTTGGGTGACTGTAGATAACAATAAGAAACATTTCAAAAAGCAAGAAGAGAGCGTATTGAAACTTTTCACAAAAGGAAATAAACAGTGTTTGAGCAAACAAGATAACACAATGTACACATGCATCAAGAGATCTATTTACTCCATTAATAGGTATACTATTTATGTTTGGGGCATCAGTTTAAATAAATTTAATTTAAATGAAAAAAGGAGGAAAATGCTACAGGTGACAAGATATGGGGGAAGGTTATGTAGTTTATGTGTGATGGATGCAGTAATACAAGAGAGGTGCACTGAGAGGTAAATTTGATAAGAACAAAAAGGGAACAAATAGAACATTCTGAGGAAGATAAAGGAAGTTTACAGTGCCTGGGCTTAAGATCTTGGTTTAGGGTGCTGACTCCATGTACATTTGTGTGAATTCTGTACACCCCCTCACTATATAAAAGAAGAAGAATGAATTGTAAGAGTGACTCAAAGATGAAGTATTGAGGACATAAAGGGAGGAGAAAAGGCCCCATGGATGACACCTTTTTAAAACATGAAACTTGCCCAAGGAAGCAATGTGTCCTTGAAGCAAAGAATCAGACAAGGATATATCTAACTCCAACTTTTTAATTTACTCTAGTGAGAATGAGTCATGTGAATCAATGGACCTCTGCAGAAGCAATTTTTCTTTCTTTTCCCATCCAGATCTCTCATAAAGTTCAAATGGCTTGAAATGGTTTGTTTTTGTCTGCATTAATTCCTTGAAATATTCATACTCAACACCTAAAAATATTTCTGGAACATAGCAAATTCTGAAAAGAAATTAGTATTTTGAATTAGAAAACAGGGAGGCAGATTCTCAATACTCTCCTCAAATACCTGTCTCCTCTATCAGGCAGAAAGTTTAGGTTATGTCTCCTTTGAAGATCCCTTTGCTCCATTTTACCTTTCCTGATTACACACATTTTTGCCAATTTCTGGGCCTCCAATGAGCACTCTCCTTATCCTCTTCCTGTGCTTCAAAGGGAAGTTCATGCTGCCACCTCTAGCTTTCAGAGATGACTGGAATACAGAGAAAGTTTGGTTTTCAAAGAAGATACTGGGATCTATGTGGACCTCTGCCTGGCCAATGTCTCCACATCTGATAGAGACATTCCCATCCACTCAGATGACACAGCTCTGTGCCCTAACGAGTACAGTAAGATTGTGAAGTCATGGATGAGGACATAGATGGATACAGAAACAAGGCTTATGATCAAAACCCTAGAGAACTGGTTGTATGCACGTGAGTCCCAGCTACAGGCAGGGTGGAGCAGGCAGTTTTGGTCTTAGTGAAAGAAAGAAAAGTGTGATCTTGATGAAAGATGTTATAAATCAACCTGACCACCCTGCCTCTTTTGTTTACCTGGATAAATTTGAGCCCAAAAGTTCTAATAGTGATAGGAAGTGAGAGAGGCCATTTCGACAAGATTAAAGAGCACTAGTTTTCTAAAAGATGGGATGTAGAGAATTAGGGATCTCCCAGGAGCTGATACAGGTACATAAAGAGTAGTGACCAGGTCCCTAAAAGCCCTCCTGGAAATTGACTGAAGTGTTTTTGCAAATGAACTGAGTTTGTAAAATGGAGGCCACTTCTGTGAAATAAGAGTAAAGATGAGACACAAAGGAGCAAAAAACATGATATATCCTCAATGATGGGGTGGAGGATGGAGTAGGGGGCAGCTGGGATGTGGGGAAGTTGAAGCCAGAAGAACTGTTGCTCAGAGGCAGAAATGAGGTCATGGTGGAAAGATCTGGATGGCACAATGTCTCCAACCTCTAACAAGTCACTTACTCTTACCAGGTTCTGTCTTCTCTGTCAAAGTATAAGGATGTAGCATATGAGCATCTTCAACAATATATCATTTTTATTAACTTTTTACACATTTAACACTGTCAACAGCATTTATCACTGTGGAGCTTTAAGTAGCCCTGAAAAGGGACATTATGTCAAGGAATTTAGGTTACTGGAGAATTCAGATAGAGTTTTAGGAAAGGAAATTGAGACTGAGAATGAATTTACTATAAACACCACAGTACCTTATTTATTTATATAGGAACCAACCAACACCCAGACCTTGCCTGTGAACTGCCCATCTGTGTGTCCCTATTAGAGAAGCCACCGAGAGTCCATTTTCTTCCATGTGCCAAACACACACTCTGCACCTTCAGTTCTTTTTAGTTCCAATCCTGCAATTTCCTTAGGCCACAGAGGAGGACCATATTCCTTGGTTGGTTTCTATGGGCTTTGATGCATCCTCCTTTTGGACTGAAGCATGAGTGTGTCTCTAACTCTTCTGATTTATGAGACAATAAGCAGAAATTATTCTTTAGTGTTCAATATGTAGCTGTCAAAACTTAAGGTTTTGAAGTTACTTTTAATTTTTGCTGTGTTGGTCCTTTGGAGTTTTCATGGAATTTGGTTCCATGTATTAATTCTCCATTCAGTGGTTCTTGGTAAAATTGTTCTTTCTCTGCTATCCCTCCTATATACACATAAATCCTAATAACCTTTAGCTGAGATTAGGAAAAACGATTTCCTTTAAAAGGACAAGGAGCTGGAGAGTAGCCTTCAGTGTCAGCCCACTCTTCACCCTGAACATTCAACCCCTGTCCTCAGATGAGTCAGGCATGAGCTGAGTGAGGAGCTCAAGTCAGTCAGGTTCTGCCTTGGCCCTCATGTGGAGAAATGTTAGGCACAAGACACAGAAAAACAATGTTGATACTGTTTCAAACAAACATATAGATGGCTCTGCTGAACCCAAAATCTATGTACCTCACATGACAATATCTATGGAATTAGTTCAACATTAAGACTTCCCATGTCATGAAAATACTAGTCTTGTGCAGATATTGAAATGTCCTTACCATACCTCATGCAATTTCAATTGGTGGTCATGACTGAAACAACATGCAACCATGGGGGAAAATAAAGAACCACTTCCTTTTTTTCTTTTTCTTTTTCTTTTCATGTCATTGTCACCAATCACTAATTTGTCTCTAGGGACAAAGGCAAGCATGCCTCCTCTTACCAGACTTACTACTCCTGGAACAGTTGATTAGACTGGGATGTGGCTCTGTTCTCTAAGTGTGATGCGTCAGAGGAGGAGATTCAATAGTCTTCACTGAAGCATCACAGATTTAGAAGAAGAGCCAGTTACTATAGCTGAAAGGTTGTGAGGAATTTTCATTCTGCTGTTTTGCAATGAATTCTTCAGTCTAAAGTCTGTCATCCATATTCCTAATCCAACCTGACTCATGTCCTCAGAAGAGGGAACACAGAGACAGACACAGAGAAAAGGGACAGGTAGGCACAGAGGCAGCAACTAAAGTGATGCATCTGTGAGCCAAGGCACACCAAGGACTGTCATTGACCAGCAGAAGTGAGGGAGGGCAAGGACGGATCCCCTCCTACAGTCTTGAGAGAAGGAGCCAACCTGGCTGACACTCTCAATCCCCACTTTTGTCCCCCACAACTTTAAGGTAGTGAAATTGTGTTTTAAGCAAAATAATCATCAGTAGTGATATTGATTCCTTACCCAATTCTAGACCAATGAATGGATTTGTGTTATATCAGATAATTGAAAGACTTTAGTCAATATGGAAAAGTCATGTTAGAGGACACACTGAAAATGTTATATTAAAAGGAAAGCCCTAGAATGGGTCTTCTTTATAATCCACTCTGATATTTTCTAAAGAGCGGGTATCATTTGTACTCCATGAGTTATGACTTTTTTTAATATATATTTTTTAGTTGTAGTTGGACACAATACTTTTATTTCACTTATTTATTTTTATGTGGTGCTGAGGATCAAACCCAGGGTCTCACATGTGCGAGGCAAGCACTCTACTGCTAAGCCACCACCCCAGCCCTGTGTTATGACTCTTTTTGACATTTACATATTTGACTATACAGGAAAATACCAGAAACTAATTTCTTTTATTTATTATCTATCCCTAAAATATCTAACTCTATAAGAATATGTGGTCTAAAAATTTAAAATATTTTATTTAAAATTAAATGTAGGTATGTGAATGATTTTGTAAGTACTAAATTCTACATACATATACACACGTATGTGTGGTGTTTGAATCTCTTTGTATTTAATTCCAATCCATTCTAAGCCTATTATTTAATAAAAATATAATTATTAATAATTTTAACATATTTCATACATAATATCTCCCTTCATACCAGCCTTCTGTCATAAATGTCCTTGAATCATGGGCACACTTTTTCTCATGAAATTTCAAGTCCTATGGAAAACTTGAATATTTGACCTCTGTTTCTGCAAATAAGTGCATTTTCTAAGGGAAACAAAATTAACCATTAAAAGTATAATATAGTTAATAAACACCATCATAAAATTGCTGTAATTGTGTTTACATAGATCCCATATATTTGCTCCTCCTAATATTCTGCTGAGCATCTCTTCCTTTGGGAAGACAGACCTCATGATCATTACTGGGTGTATTTGATGTGCTCATTCATACCATTCCACTCTCCGTGGTCATAGTGGTGAACCAATAACACAGGTAGAGTCAGTTGAAGCCTTTGCCCTGAATTTACCCTCTGTGGATCCAGCAGCACACCAGGCACATTCTCAGTTCTGTGTATAAGTTAGTTCTGAAGAGCTAAGACAAAGAAACTGGGATTGGGAAGGAATATGGGGATCGGGGGTCCTGGAAGCATTATGTCCCCATTCATCACACTTTACGTTTAGAAGTTCATGTGAGCTCTGCTAGCCATGTGCATCAAATCTATTTGAATTGGTTTGCTTCTTGTGGCTTTGTTTTATTTTTTGTTTATTTAATTTTATATTTATGAAATTTATCCATAGTTGACTGATCAGATCATTTTATTGCAATCCACCCTATGTATGTGGATATTACGGCCTGGGAACAGGCAGCAGCCTCCTCTGCCTGCCTTTCCCTGACCATGGACCCCCACAAAGTGAGCGAGCTTTGGGCCTTCAGGCCATTGTGAAAATGTGTAAGCAGGATCCAAGCGTCCTGCACACCAAGAAGATGCGCTTCCTGAGAGAGTGGGTGGAGAGCATGGGGGGTAAAGTAGCACCTGCTACTTATAAACCTAAATCAGAAGAAAATACCAAAGTGGAAAAAAAAACAGCAAAAAGACGGAAGAAAACATTAAGAGAGATGAGCCATCAAATGAGGAAGGTGATCTAGAAATTGATAATGAAGGTGTAATTGAACTATACAGTGATGCCTCTCAAGAAATGGGAGATGAAAATGCAGAGATAACTGAGGAGATGTTGGATCAAGCAAATGAAAAGAAAGGGGCTGCCATTGAAGCCCTGAATGATGGTGAACTACAGAAAGTCATTGACTTGTTCACAGATGCTATCAAGTTAAATCCTCACTTGGCCATGCTATACGCCAAGAGAGCCATGTTTTCATCAAATTACAGAAGCCAAATGCTACAGAAGCCAAATTACAGAAGCCAAATGACTTGTTCACAGATGCTATCAAGTTAAATCTTCGCTTGTTCTATATGCCAAGAAAGCCAGTGTCTTCAACAAATTACAAAAGCCAAATGACTGTGACAGAGCCATTGCAATAAATCCGGATTCAGCTCAGCCTTACAAGTGGCAAGGGAAAGCCTACAGACTTTTGGGCCACTGAGAAGAAGCAGCCCATGATCTTGCTCTTGCCTGTAAACTGGATTATGATGATGATGCTAGTGCAATGATGAAAGAAGTTCAACCACAGGCACAGAAAATTGCTGAACATAGGAGAAAATATGAGCGAAAACGTAAAGAGTGAGAGATCAAAGAAATAGAGTTAAGAAGGCTTGAGAAGAACATGAGAGAGCCCAGAGGCAGGAAGAAGTCAGATGACAAGCAGGAGCTCAGTTTGGCTCTTTTCCAAGTGCCTTTCCTGGAGGAATGCCAGGTAATTTTCCTGGAGGAATGCCTGGAATGGGATGGGGCATGCCTGGAATGGCAGGAATGCCTGGGCTCAATGAAATTCTTAGTGATCAGAGGTTCTTGCAGCCATGCAGGATCCAGAAGTTATGATGACCTTCCAGGATGTGGCCCAGAACCCAGCAAATATGTCAAAATATCAAAGCAACCCAGAGGTTATGAATCTCATCAGTAAATTGTCAGCCAAATTTGGAGGTAAAGCATAATGCTCACCTGACAAAACCCTTACTGAAGGAAAAGCAACCTAGATCACTTAATGGCTGTCACAATAATACAAACCACTGTACCTCTGACCTCATCAGAAGAGCTGGGGTGCTTTGAAGATAATCCCTATCCCTCTACAGCAAATTCAGTTGAAGCATTTTACAATGGTTTGCCATTAGGGTGTTCATTCAGATAATGTTTTCCTACTGGGAATTACAAACTTAAAACACTTTTTAAACCTTAAAAATATTTAAAACTCAAGGAGGTGTTATTTCCTACATTTTTATTTACTAATCATTTTGGAGTTTTTTCTTTGATATTGGGCAAGGCAGATACTAAATATGGAAAATACATAGCTGTAACCTGAGTGAAATGAAGACTTACTAATGGGAAGTAAATAAATCTCATTTATATAGATAAAAGTTTCAGTTGAATATATGATTACTGAGACTGAGGCATTTTAATTTGTCTTTAAAAATAATTTTTAAATAATTTATTTCAATAAAACTATTGGACCACCAGTATTTCACTCTAACCTGGGTAGTGGAAGTACTTGGTAAGGCAGCAGCAGTCTTACTATTTGATATGACATGCACTCTTATGCAGGTTGCATTTAAATCTTACACTGTACTGAAGAGGTGATTTTTTGTTATGTTGCAGTGGAGTTGGATTACTTAGCTCTGTTGTTGTTCAATATATCAAATAAATGTTTCATATTATTTCCACCAAAAAAATTCAGTTTACGTTCATTGTTGGGAGCTTGAGTTGAATGTGCATAACTTACACAGAAGATGAGAGCCTCCCAGGTGAAACAGAGAGCTGAGGCTGAATTGTTTGTAATGAGAATTTTCAGTAAGAGATTCAGCACTGGATATTATATTTAATGTTTTTTTTTCATAAAATCTTCACACATTATGTGTGCTTCATACTATGCCTCACAGTCAAATTAGAAGTTTCCACTGTAAATGCTGTTTATGGCACAGCAGTTATCTCAAAAGACCATATAAATCAGACATTGTTGATAAATTCTACCAATTTAGGCCTCTTAAATAATCTTTAGGCCTTGAAATCTTCTATTCCCTAAGATTCAAGAGGAAGGGCTACGCTGAAGGCATAGCTGGCAATTATGTGTCCATACACTAGAGCCCCAGATGAAACAACCTCAACATTCAAACTGCTGAGATTTCAAGACTGTAGGTTGTGCAGACTAAGTGGTAGGTTCAATATGGCACCTTAGTTTTATTTGAGAATATATTCTTTATAAGCAATACAGATGAAAGGAAGAGTGGACAATAAAATAGTGGACAATACTTAAAATTGATCATTTTCAATAGATGTATAATGGATTTGTCAAACTGTGTTTATTAGAAACAAAATAATAACTTTAAAAAAACATAAAACAAACAACAAAACATGCTCAAATGTCTGTTTAACTTCCGTTACTACTTCTAAATTGCCTTTCTGTCTTCTGTAATACGAAATATGATGTAAAGAACCATGATTATTTTAGTCACAATAAGCTTGTTTCATCTCAGTCTCACACTATTTAGTGAACACTTTTCTCATCCCCAAATGGGAAATAAATATGAATTGTTAGTTTTTGATACATATTGATTTTTTCATTCATTAACAAATGTTATCTTCACTGGAATTATTGTCTGAATTGAAAGTTTCAGGGGGTAAAATAGTGAAAAATTAATCCTAATCTTTTTCTACATGAAGTTCACATTAAGTGGATAGATATGGATCCTATCAAAAAAATAAAGGAGGTAGACTGTCACAGAAAGTTATACAAACACACATACTTGAATAATATGAAGAATAATACATCCATGTAAAAGAAAAAAGCATCATAATATATATCTATATATAGATATAGATATATTATATATATATATATATATATATATATATATATATATTCATTTTTTGAACACACAGATAT
Source organism: Spermophilus citellus (assembly GCF_964194105.1). Lineage (NCBI taxonomy): Eukaryota > Metazoa > Chordata > Mammalia > Rodentia > Sciuridae > Spermophilus > Spermophilus citellus. The sequence continues at coordinate 32,572,819 of NC_138197.1, read as the reverse complement.
ATATTTATGTGAGAGGGGCATGCATACATTCATTTCATGAGTCAGCAATTTAGAACAGACTTTACAAATACCTCCTCCTAAATTTGTCTTTAGACACTTGTTCATTGGATTCACATTTTGGCACCATCAGTTAAATACACTCCCCAGAAACCAACCATGAAAAATGAAAGATTTCACAGTATTACCTGTGATTTGTAGCTTCCAATTCTATTCACTGACACTTCATGTTGCTTTTTCTCCCACAGGATTTGTGCATCTGGTTGGAGGACATGGACCCTGCTCTGGGCGAGTGGAAGTGAATTCTGGAGGACAGTGGATTCCAGTATCTGATGGGAATTTCACATTACCCACAGCCCAGGTCATCTGTGCAGAGCTGGGGTGTGGCAAGGCTGCATCTGTCCTGGGGAACCTGCCCTTCAGAGAGGACAGTGAACAGGTCTGGGCTGAAGAGTTCCAGTGTGAGGGACAAGAACCTGGGATATGGTTCTGCCCCAGAGTGCCCTGTCCTTCAGGCAGTTGCCTCCACAGAGGGGCTGTGCAAGTCGTCTGCTCAGGTGAGACTCACAGCAGGACCTTAACCTCCCTACGCATGCTGTGGGGGTAAGAAAAATGTGAGATGTTGCTAAACCCCGTCTTCTACCAGGATATACAGATGTTCGGCTCATGAAAAATGGCAGCTCTCAGTGTGAGGGTCAAGTGGAGATGAAGACCTCTGGAGGCTGGAGAACTCTCTGTGCCTCCCACTGGAATATGGCCAATGCCAATGTTGTCTGCCGTCAGCTGGGCTGTGGAGTCGCCATCTCCACCCCAAAGGGAGCATACTTTGTGGAAGGAGGAGATGAGATCTGGAGAGACCGATTCCACTGCTCAGGGTCTGAGTCCTTCTTGTGGAATTGCCCTGTGACTGCCCTGGGTGTTCCTGCCTGTGCCCATGGCAATACAGCCTCTGTGGTCTGCTCAGGTAAGTTGTCTGCTCAGGTGAGACTCTCAGCAGGACCTTAACCTCCCTAAGCACTTTGTGGGGGTAAGAAAAATGTGGGATGTTGCTAAAACCGTCTTCTATCAGGATATACAGATGGTTGGCTCATGAAAAATGGTCAGTACTGATTGGTACTTGAGTGACATGTCTCTAGGGGCAGACAGTGTGGAGAACTGACTTCAACATTCTGTGGTGAAATATGGTTCTTCTCAATGATCATTCATCTTTCAGGCCCTGTCAAGGGGTATTATGAGTAATAGTTTTAAGTAAGCATTATTTTTATTGTAATTCATAGAGAACACTGTATAATAATGAGTAGTAGTTCTGTCAAGTTTCTCAACCTGGACCATCAGAGATCATCATCTATTCCCAGGAGTCACCTACAGATGCCTCAGTCACTGTGCTCTCCTCCTCTCCAAGAAAGACTACTATAAATTCTGATGTCAAAGAAAAATTTTGTCCGGATTTGAGCTTTATCTAAAGTCATAGCATGTTCTCTCTTTATGTCTACTTTGAATCAACATAATATTTATAATTTACCTATCCTTTTATTTTTAGCCTAATCTCATTTATTTTTATTGCTGTAGGGGTTTTCTGTCAAATAAAAAAGGATCATGTATTGATCCATTCAAATTATATGGAGATTTGAGTAGTTTGCACTTTTTGAGTACCCAAATAATGATCCTACAAATTACCATGTCAATAACTTTTGGTGCAAATACGGATATATTTGTGTATGGTTTTTAACCCAGGACCTTTTAAATGCCTTCTCCTATTATGGTATTCTTTCTGGAGTCAGATTCTTGTTCTTAATGAAGCATAGTGTATCAATATTTCCTGTACACTTAGTGTTCTAATGCCCTTTTAAATAGAACTTTACTACCTTAAGATCATAAAAATATTCTCCAAGAGTATCATATAGAAGTTTATTTACATTTCTTTTACATATAATTGCACTACCTTTCTGGGGTTGGTATTGTACATAGGGAGTGTGGTGTAAACAAAAACTTTCACATTATTGTTTGTACATCCAGTTGACTCAGAATCATTACTGAAAAGCCTTTCCCCACTGCTGTGTCACCTTTGAAATACAGAGTGTGCAGATATTTCTAACTCTTGCTCTATGCTCTGTTCTGTCCCATTCTGTCATTTTCTATGCTTGTAGCCATGCACACCTCCTTAATTATTATAAATTTATAGCATGTCTGACTAACTTTTTAAAAGACTACTTTAAAGTAACTGCTCTAATCGTGTTATTTTTCCTTCCCAGTGCATTGGTTATACTTGGTCTTATGTATTTCATATAAATTTTACAACAATTTGATGTATTTAATTCAACAATTCAACTTGATATAGTTAATACAATACTTGCATAATGGTATTTATATTGAGTTTGTATTTGATGTAAACATCAATATGGAGCTAACTGACTTTCAAGGTGTATCTCTAATTTCTCTCAGAGATTGTACATAACTCTTAATAGGCATACTCTTGGAGTTTTAGGTTTATGATGCTATTTTGTATGTGTGGTTTTTATGTTTGGTTTGTGTGTGTGTATGTGAAATGTCCTAGGAATTAATTCTATTAATGTTTTAGTCAGCTTTTTGTGCTGTGACGAAAGGGCCTGACAAGAACAAATTTAGGAGAAAAAGTTTATTTTGAAGCCCAACATTTCAGAGGTCTCTGTCCATACATAGCCTACTCCATTTTTTGTGTTGAACGTAAGGCGGAATATCATGGTGGAAGAGTGAAGCAGGAGAAAGAGGTCAGCAGATGGCCACCAAGAAGCAAAAATAGAGAGAGCTCTTCACAAAAAGGACAAAATATAAACCCCAAAGGCACACGCGCAGGGACCCATCTAATCTAGACATACCCTACCTGTCTACCTTTACCACCCAGTTAATACTTTCAGAGTATTAATGTGCTAATTGATTAAGGGTCTCATAACCCAATCATTTCACTTTTAAACTTTCTTTCATTGTCTCACACATGAGCTTTTGGGGGACATCCAATAACTAAAAACCATAACAACTAGGTTTCATCTTCACATTTTTGTGGCTTTTTCTTTTTTCTCTTTAATTAATTTATTTATTTGATTATTTGAGAATTCTGACTGAACATCAAAGATAGTATAAAATCTCCAGATAACCGTAATGCAGATTCCCCAATGCTATATTTTTTCTATATTCTCCCCTTGTTCTGACACATTTATCCTTGAATATATAAAATATTTCTGAGTGAATAGTTAAGAGTAGGTGAATAAGATGATGTGTCCTTTACTCTTAAAATATTTTCAAGAATCTTTTTTTTACATAACCACAGTATCATTGCCAAATTCCATAAATTAACCTGTTGGCTTCCACATATGATATAGAACATGTTGTACTTTTCTTTCTATGTCTGGGTCATTTAACTTAATATAATGTCCTACAATTCCATCCATTTGATGTAAATGGCAGGATTCCCTGCTTTTTTATGCCTATATTTATACCACATCTTCTTTATGAATTTCTCAAGCAATGGGCATCTGATTCCATACTGTAGCTTCTGATTTCATACTGTAGCTAATGTGAATAATGCCACAATAAATATGGGAACATAGGATTGCTATTTCACAGTAAATGTAATTGTCCTAGTTGCTACTGCTTATAATACATTCCTCCCCCTAGAAAAAAAATAGTAAAACAAATAAAAATACATTGCATTTTGCTCATTATTTTCAGATTCATAATTTGGCAAAGGCTATTGGCAGTTGCCTCTTGAAATCTCTCATGAGGTTGCACTTAGATCTCATCTGGAGCTGAGCTCATCGAAGACTTGACCAAGATGGGAATCCAGGATAGTTCATTCACATGGCCAGAGGCTTCAAGTTCAACTGGGGCTGCTGACAGAGCCACCTGCAAATGCTTTCTCCCACATGATAGTCTCTATAGAGTAGATTTCCCATAAAGTATACATCCTAAGTCAAGAGGAGGAGACATGACTTTCTTAGCTGGGTTCCTAAGTCAAGCTGTGCTGGCTTCACCACATTTTATTGCTTATAGACAACTCACCCCTGTCAGCCCAGATAGAAGGGTAGGAGGAATGGACTGCAGAGGTCAATGGATAGAGTGTCACAGATTTTGTGGGCATTTTTCAAAATGATAGGTGTGTTAAATAACCCATTTTTTATTTTCTAATTTATACTTTTACACTACCACTTATGGTCTTAATACCTAAAACGTATAGAGTACATAGGAATGTGAGGTTCTCTCACTATGGCTCTTATCGTATTATATTTCTTATGTTTTTGTCTTTCTGTTTTTCACTCGACATATTCCCATGATCTTCTCTCACCCACGTCCTGCACAGATAATGGGAATGGGGTTCCCTTCTGTGGAATGAGCTGGCTGAAAAACAAAAGATAGGAAAAATAGAAGGACAAAAATTTTCAGAAAGCAGGGGCAGGACGGACTAGACAATCATATGGATCAAGCTTCTATACTAAAAAGCAAAATGGAGCCTGCACCTGTTTTACTTATATTGGGGGACATCAAAGGCCTTCCATAGAATGTTCTCCATAAAAGGTTAAAAAGGTGGGCTATCCAGTTCCCAATGTGTTATGCCCTTTTCTAGAGTGACCATGAGAGATCTTCCTAGCAATGCAAAGATAAAGTTCATGTGCCTTGGGCAATGTATTGCATGGGAGAACCATGGATAGTTCCCAAGGTGAAACTTTAAATCTCCTTGGCTTCATGCCTAGAGAAGATCCTCATGTGTTTTTCATGGATGGCTCCCTACATTCTTCCACTTACTGTTTCTACTTTGTACTAACCTGCAGTGTTGTTAGACTCATCCTCTGGTTTCTTATTTTTAGCTACTGACTTTTTATTGGTTCTTTTTCATTACTTCTTTTTATACACAACTCTCAAAAATCCAATATTTATTAGATTTTTATTATCATTTCTCTAACAAAATGCACATCATGTCACTTAATTTACAAAATTTAATCATGATTAGTTCAATTACCTATGAGAAAACACTAATACCACTCTGTGAACATCTTTTTTTTAAATCTCCTTTGTGCACTTCATTTTCTATGGAAACTCTTTTATATATGTGTGTTGGGGGGGTTGATGAACAGACATTCTATTTGAAAAAAATCCATCCTACAAACCTTCAGAAAAGATTTTACTTTTTCCAATGCACTTTATTTAGTGTAGACCACCTTATACAAAGAGAACTGAAATGGTGAGAAACAGGGCACTCATTCCTTATGACAAAAACTCTTTGAATTCATAACTTTTCTGGATGTTTAAGAGGATTCTTTTCTTTGGTCTGACCTAAATTTTACTTGAGTACTCCCAGGGAAATGTGGCAAACATGCTGAGATTTTCAGTCTCAACTACTACCTTTGAATGGTTAAATGCCTTCATGGGAAAATAGTTGATTCTAGTTTTTACATTTCTCTGAACTTGACTCCAAAAGTCTTCCTTCCCTGGGAGCTATGCAATGCTCTCAAACAGCACTGATATATTCACACTTTTCTAAAGGAACTCTTGGGTCTTGGTTTAAAAAATAAGAGTATGTCAAAAGCAGAAGCAGAAATCTTGAATAGACAATCAGCCTTGAAGACAGGAAATTACTAATTGTATCCTACAGCTTTCAGATGCCATCACTAGATTATTATGTGCCATAATTTAGTTTCCTGCTCTCCAATCTCTTCTGTAGGAAACCAAACCCAGCTGCTGCCCCAGTGCAATGACTCCTGGTCTGACCCAGCAGACTCTGCAGCCTCAGAGGGCCACACTGCCAACTGCTCAGGTGAGCAAGGACCCCAGCACCCTACCCTCCCCATTCCCTGTGCAAATGCCCACTGACATGACCCTGTCTCTCCTCAGACAGCAGACAGCTCCGCCTGGTGGATGGGGGCAGTCGCTGTGCAGGGAGAGTGGAGATCCTGCAGCAGGGCTCCTGGGGCTCCATCTGTGATGACAGCTGGGACCTGAGAGATGCCCACGTGGTGTGCAGACAGCTGGGCTGTGGAGTGGCCCTGGAGGCCACCATCTCTGCTCACTTTGGAGAGGGATCAGGGCCCATCTGGCTGGATGAGCTGAACTGCACAGGAGAGGAGGCCCATGTGTGGCAGTGCCCTTCCCAGGGCTGGGGGCAGCATGGCTGCAGTCACAAGAAGGATGCAGGGGTCATCTGCTCAGGTTTGTGGTGCACACTGTGCACAGATGGGGGGGGGGGGCAAGAGAGGCTCTGCAGGATGGTGTTTGAGTCCTAGGGCAGGGATTTAGTAGTTGCTGACAGGGAAGAGGGGGAGACTCACAGTTCCTGTCTCTGCAGCAGAGGAAAAGATGAGGTATTTCTATTTCCTGATGCAGCAGCTGAGCATCTGCTCCTTCCTTCTCACCACTGTCCCCTGACACAGTTATTCTCTACAGTGTCCATTTAAAGCAGTCATCACTATTCTGTGACACGTGGGTGAAACACCCTGACCCACTGAATTAATTTTCTATTTTCTGCTGTAACAAGTCACCATAGACTGAGTGACTCAAAACAACACAAATTTATCATCTTACAGTGTGTAGGTGAGAACCTGACCTGGGTCTCCCTGGGATATAAATGAGGTTTCAGCAGGCTGCAATAGATGAAACTCTGGGAAGACTCATTTTCTTGCCTTTTTTACCTTCTAGAAGTTGCCTGAATTCCTTGAAATGATTCCTTCCTCCTTCAAAACCAAAGTGTCTCGACCCTCTCACAATTCCACATTTATCTCCCTCTGATGAGGGCCAGAAAGGCTTATCTGTTTTTGAGGATACTGTGTAATGATGTCATTAGATTGGGCACATCCCATCAAGGATTATCTAGTATAATCTCACAGTGAAAACATTCTTTTGTTAATTTTTTTTTTGGTACTGGGAAACTCAGGGGGCTCAAAATCTGAGCCGTAGCCACAGCCCTTTTATTTATTTTTTACTTTGAGTCAGGGTCACATTAAGTTGCATAGAGCCTCACTGAGTTGCTGAGGCTAGCTTTGAACATGGGATGCTCCTGCTTCAGCTTCCAGGCAACAGGGATTACAGGCATCTCCCACTGTGCCTAGAGAAGGGATCCTTGTCTCCATTTTGTCTGAAAATCCCTTTTGCAATGTGAGGTAAAATGTCCACAGGCTCTCAGGGTCGGGAAGTGGACTTATTTGGAACTCCACTATTCTGCCACCCCTCTGTCCATGCTCCTTTTCTAGGACATATCATATGATTAGACAGATAGTTGATGCATATAGATAGATAGCAGATAGTAAATAAGAGTTTACTTTCTGCAGAGTAAACACCCACATCAATGTTCCTGCCTATGCATTTGCTAATATTACATTGTTGTAAAGAGAGGTACACGTTAGCAAAACGTATTAAAGGGACAAAACTTCCAGTCTTTTACCTAGTGGGTACTTCATCAGCAGAGTCAGCAATGAACACTCACTCCTTAAGAATAAAGAAAAAAATACCAGTAAGAGTTAAATGCTCACTGTGCCCTGTTTTCCTCCTCTTGCTTTTAGAGTTCCTGGCCCTCAGGCTGGTGAGCGCGGACCAAGATTGTGCTGGGTGGCTGGAGGTTTTCTACAACAACACCTGGGGCAGTGTCTGCCACAGTCCCATGGAAGCTGTGACCTTGTCCATGATCTGCAGACAGCTTGGCTGTGGGGACACTGGGACCCTGGATTTCTTGGTTCCTTCCAGGGAAGGTTCTAGACTCCGCTGGGTGAATGGAATCCACTGTCGGGAAATTGATACCTCTCTCTGGCAGTGTCCTTCTGACCCCTGGAAACACCAATCTTGCTCTGCAAAGGAGGAAGCGCATATCACATGTACAGGTGACCTACTTGCTGTCTATTTCTCTGTGTTTGCCCTATGCCTGTAGATTGTTATTAGGAAAGTTTCACATATTCAAACATAATGGATGAGTTGAAATGAGTCTACAAAATGAATACTGGATAAAGATTACTTGATCCACCTGTCGTAGTCCTCTTTCAAAAACAGATGTAAGGAAACCATTGATAATAGTAATTTATGTGAAAAGAACCAGAGACTGAAGTGAGAATATGGGAGCATGAAGTTATACTCTGATGTACATTCTTAGCAATTAGCTAATGCAGTCTTAAGTGATATTAATTAAACTCTCTTTGCTTAGTGAGAGGGTGAATGATTGGACCTCAGTTGTGCACATTGCTTGCTCTGTGCTATCACTATGTTCCCACACTCCCACCCCACCACAGGTAATGTGGCTTAATCATCACTATCATCTGATGATACGTATCATTTATCTTATATGAGGAGTAACACTTCATCTCTCTCACACTTTCATGTGAGTGGGGGGCAATTTGGGGAATCAAATATATTGGGCTGTTTACTCTGAAATTCATCTACACCAGACAGACAACCTCTCAGGTCATTTTGTTGATGGAAAGATATCAAGTGATTTGGAAGTAGAAACTTTATTCCATACATTTTTTTCATGTATGTAAGAAATAAAAATTTTAAAAAATGTTAATGAAATTTAAAAAAACTTAATTCCAGGCAGAAGGACAGACACAGAAAGGAAACACCTCCACTGTCTCCATGGATTTTCCACTCCAGCCTGACAACACAACCATGCAAAAATTTGAGTGTCATGAAGGTGCTATGGAAATGTGTGATTTGGGGAAAAGAGAAATCATTTTTAGTTTGATAACTAAAGGAGGAGTAGAGGTCTAATGAAAGAAGAAAGTAGACTATTTATCAGTATAAATACTGAGGTGGGAGGAGCATAGTGACCTTGAGGTACTGATAAAAATCTCATCATGAGTAGAGCAAGAAGAGGGTGGGGGGAGAGAGATGCATGATTACCTGGATGGGTAAGAAGAGCTAGAGGTCTCTCCAAGGCATGGCCCCAATAACAATTCTGTTGAAAAGCTGTTTGTTAGTCTTCTCATCTCTACATTATGGGGAATTGCTGTGAGGTGGGGGGTAAGTCTTCCCCGACTTTCTTCTTTGATTTATCTCCTCACAGTCCCAGTGGTCTTTGTTGATACCACTTCCTCACCTTTATCCATATCCCACTGGAAACTAATATGGCACTTCATCCCTCCCCCAGAAAACATTCCATGGGGCCTCTTGGAAATTAGAGGCTATCCTCTTCTAATTTCTTAAAATTTATAATGTCCTTTTAATTTCTTGTTCTGATAAAATCCTGGCTGTCCTCTGAAAACAATAGTGTCCTCAACATTTGGAGTCTCCATGCTTCCCTTTCAACATGCTTTTTTTTCCCCCCCAAGGTCAAATCTTAGATTGTATATCATTTTTAGAATATTTCTGGTTCTCCTTGAATTTTTCAATATTTTGTTTCTTTTTCTCCATGTCCAGCTGCTTGAAAATTGCCCCATGAGATGACACCAGCAACCACTTCTGTTAGTGTCACTCTCCAGCCTGGTCATTCCCCCTCAACCCAGAAGGCTGCAGTACCAGGCTCACAAGACTCTTCTGTCTCCTGTTCCTGTTGCTGCCACCATCCTTGAACACAACAACTAAGATAACATCCTGGCCTCTCCATTCCTCACTTTCTCCCTTTGAGGCACTGTGCTCCCTCCCACCCCATCTCTGTGTATGGCCACACTATTGACCATTAACTGTCCAGCTTGAGATCTTGATTACATTCTTCCTTCTCTGACTGCTGTCTCTTCTCCTTATGGCACATAGTCTTGACACTCCTTTTCCAGATATTTTATCTTCATGCAGATTCCAAATGTTTTCCCTTAACAGTTTCCAAGTTTTCCACTCTCCTCAGGATTGCACATGTTCTTCTTACCCTGATTAGACAGCATGATTCCCCATTACAATCCTCCCCCTTCAAGTCCACTCAACTCCCTGCTCTCTTCTTTATTTGTAAATGGCAGGAGTGGTTGTGCAAATATCTAACTCTTCCCTTCCTGCAATAGACTAGGCAAGGACTGCTGGATCATGGACAAGTGCTGTGTCTTGTTATAATGTAAAATTATCTTGTTAGTTTCTTTGAATTTGTGATCAACCTCTGATGAACCATCCACGATAGCCCTGTATTCTAGTGTGCTTCTCTCACATGTGTTCTTGCCCTCTCTGTAACATGTTATTTTACAAATTCCCAAATCTCCTTCATATTTTAACCCCACCATACACTTAAATGATGATCTTGGCTTAAATCCCTGGAAAATAGAAACCTTCAGCTTTCTACTTCATTTTTCCTTCATATAGTTACTCTACCTTATTGGTTGTTCTTATTCTGTTTTATAGGTTTGCTATTTCTCTGTTAACCTTTAAATTTTAGACACATTCTTGGTTGAACCTCAGACTCTCTACTCTTACTTACCTATCCTACTTTCCCAGATGTGTATTCTAAAGATGTTGGATGGAATATTCTGTAGATATCTGCTAAGTCCAGTTGATTTATAATGTTAGTGTAACTATGATGTGTGCTTGTTGATAATTTTCTCTGCATTCCAAATCTATTAGGGAGATGGGATATTAAGATACCACTAGGATTGTACTAAAGATTGTTTTCCCATTATTTTATATAGGTATTTTTAAAATAAAGTTTTATGTTATTTTCTTTGGTGCATATTTATTTGTAATTATTATATCTTCTTGATGTTTTATTTTATTTACTAATATGTAGTGACCTTCTTTGTCTCTTCTGACTGATTTTGGAGTGTGTTTTTCACACATGAATACAGATACTTCTGTTTGCTCTCAGGTTCCATCTGCTTGCAATTTCATTTTAATAATTTTATTCTCAGTCTACTTATGTTTTTGCCTATGTGGTGAGTTTCTTGCAGGTGGCAAGTTGTTGGCTCTTGTTTTTTAATGCAGTTATCCAGTCTGCATCTTTTAATTTGAGAATCAGAACACTGATTCTCAGAGTTATATTTGAAAGGTTTTTACAAGTGCCTGTCATTTTTTTTCTGTAGAGTTTGAATAATCTGTGATCATGTCTTTCTCCCTTATTCATCTTGGAGCTTTGATGATTTACTGAATTGATAATGTTTAATTCTTTCCTCTTTCTCACTTGGTTATCTGATCTTCTAGTGGGATTTATTCTTTCCTATGATCTCATGGTTAGGTTGTTCTGCTTCCTATTCTGTGTGTAGGATTGTTTCATTACCTTCTACATTGCAGGTCCAGTGGTTCAAAATTCCTTTCACTGATGCTTATCTTCAAAAGACTTATTTTCCTTTGATTCTGAAGGATAAATTTTCTGAACAAAGTCATGTAGGTGGCAACTATTTTCTCTCAAGGTTTCCAGTACATCATTTATGCCCCCCTGGCTGCTAGTGTTTCTACTTACAAATCTACTATGTGAGGGTCTTCTTAGTAAACACCAATCTCTTAATCATGTGCCTCGGAGTGTAGGTGTCCTAAGAGTTGAGATTAATTCCAAGTGGACATTTTAGGTTGTTTCTCTGTGGCTTCTTTGGCTGGTAATAATGGGTTTTGAAACTCCAGGTATTGTGTCAGAGCACGATATTTTTCTCTATATTTCTCATACAAATGGAGCCCTTCTGGTAGTTCAAGCATGTTGTTATAGACAGCACAGTGTGTAGGGCATTCTTTCTGTAGTTATTTTTCCAGTATTATTTTTAGTATTTGGTCTGAGGGGATATGGCAACAATATGTGCTGTGGTCCTTCAAAGCACTTTTCCCACATTTGGATTATTTCCCCCATGTTTCCTTAAGCTAGAGATTGTCCAGAAGCAGAAGTTACGTCTACTTGTGGCTGGCTCATCAGCTGTGGATTTCTCTCTTCCCTATTCATTAGTTGAAATATCCACCAACACTTCAGCAGGACTAGGTCATGGCTTCAGTGAGGTACAACTTCTCTAGATTGGCTGGAGTTATATCTCAGTGGCAAAGCACACACCCAATATGTTTGAGGTTCTTTGCTTGATCACCAACATAATTCAGAAAAAAAAGAAAACAACAGCAATAAGCACAATATAACAATAAACTGACTGGACATTCGAGTACATGTCAATAATCCCAGCCACTCGGGAGGCTGAGGCAGTGAGTTCAAAGCCATCCTCAGCAACTTAGCAAGGCTCTAAGCAACTCAGTGAGACCTGTCTGAAAATACAAAAAGGAAGCTGCCCGGCACATGTCTGTAATCCCAGTGGCTTGTGGGGCTGAGACAGGGATTGCAAATTCAAAGCCAGCCTAATCAATTTAATGAGTCACTAAGCAACTCAGTGAGACCCTGTCTCTAAATAAAATACAACATAGGGCTGGGGATGTAGCTCAGTAGTCCATGCCCCTGAGTTAAATCCTCAGTACCTCCCAGCCCCTCCCCCACAAAAAAATACAGAAAAGGGGCTGGGCATGTGTCTCAGTGGTTAAATTCCCCTGAGTTCAATCCCTGGTTCCAAATAAAATGAATAAACCAGCTATAGAAATACAGTAATAATCAATTACATTCAACAATGATTAAAACAGCAATAACAATAAAGGAAAGAAGAAATATAGAATGAAAAAGACAGTCAAAAGTTAGTAAAAGGAAAATTAATTTAAAAAATATTGAAAGTGGAAAATAAAGGGAAAGAATAAAGGGAATTTAAAAAGAGGAATAAAAACATTTGTAACAAAAAAAAGAGAAAACATTAACCAGGCAGGTAGCACTTGCCTGTGATCCTATGGGCTCTGGAGGCTGAGGCAGGAGGATTACAAGTACAGTACCAGCTTGAACAACTTAGAGAGAATCTGTCTCATAAATAAATAAATAAATAAAATTTTAAAAGACTGGGGATGTAGCTCAGTAGTAAAGTGCCTCTGGGTTTAATCACCAGTACAATAAAGAGGAGGGGAGGGGTGAGAAATAAGAAGAGAGAAAAAATCCATTTGAAGAATTAAAAAACAAATTAATTAAATTATATATATATATATATATATACACATATATATATGTGTATATATATATATATACACATATAATAAAGCATAAAGAAAAATATTTCTCATATATTTTTCCCACCAAAGTATTTGCTTTGAAGACACCTTTTTCAGGTCATCTAACTTTTGAATCCACTAGATATGTGGGAGTCAACTGCAAAAGAAATCAGTTTCAGTTCCTCTCTTTTCCACCAAACATTCTGGGATAAGAGGCAATAGATTGGCTATACTGTGCTCCTCATTTCCTGTCAAGGAGGTTAAAGGAGTGTTGACAGGACAGGCATAATATCCCCGCAGAGCTTTTGTCTGGAAATCTGAAGGCATGTCAAATGTCAAGTCAGCTCTTACTTTGGTGGTTTGCAGCCCCAACAGGTAGACACATATTTGCCCCCAGAGGCCTCTAGAAGGTGTCCATTGGGGTGTTCTAAGGGTCCTAGCCATGGTGAATCCCTGGAAAGCATGTGGAAAATAGTATAATCCTTGAATAGATGATATGGGAATGCCAGACGCTGTCTCTGAGCTCCCAGACCTGGTCCCTATGTGCAACCACATGTGTCTGGAATTGCTCTTCTTCAAAGAGGGTGGGACCACAAACCAATGAGACCTCCATCCCTCCCCTACAATTCAATGCTCTCAGCATGTTTGTTACAGGCACTCTTCCTATCTGAGACTGTAGAACACTAACTTACACCCAATCACTGTGGCAGGGTGGACCAGGGACCTAAAATTGTGATTACCCCATATTGTCTAAACCCCAGAGCACTTTATTTCCTAACAATGACCACTTCTTAAGATAACTCCTGGTTATATCACTCTGAGAGCTTGCTGAGCAATGTGATGAACTTTTTCTCTAAAGCTTTCTTGTTGTACAAGAGTATTCCCTCTCAGAACAATTCCCTAAATTTGATCTAAAGCTTGTAAGAACCATGTGTTTCTCCCACAGGTAAGACACCATCTAGGCTGTCTACACTCTCCAGCAGGTTACCTCCCTCACCAGGCAGCTGGAGATGAAGTTGTAAATTACTCTGTACTTTTCTCTGGGCTGCCTTTCTTCTTCTTCTCCCTTTCTTCTACAGGGAGAAGTTTTATAAATAGTGCTTTATAGTTCCTCTATTTGTCTTCTCAAAGTACAAATACCCCTTTGTTCTCTAACATTTTTAACTCACAGAGTCACAACAAAGTTACCTTTTTTCTCCAATTTACCTCATATTTTTGAATAATAACAACTCCTGAAATAAGAATTGGGGTTTGTGTGGGGGGGTAACATTTAATGATACCTAGCGAAGGTGAGCAATGTCGATAACTGAAATCATCATTTTGGGGACCTTGCTCAATCTACTTAAAGTGAGTCAAGTTTTGACATTACATGTCCAATTTGAACTCTGAAGCCTAGAATCATTAGTGAAATATTTGGAGCTAAACCATGGTCCATTCATTTTTCAGTCCTATGGCTATATGATTATGATTTCTCCTGGATTCATGACTGTCACCTGAGGTTCCTGATGATCTCAAATTTGATACTTACTCTATCCCCTGTGTTCTGGTCCTTCCACATCTCTGGCCATTGGCACTCAAGTGTGTGTGCTCTATAAGAAACAGAAGCCAGTCCATTGACTTTTAGAAATCATTTGGGAAAAGACACTGTTATCTACTCAAGATAGGAAACCTGACATTTCTAGAATCATGTTATCAGATCCTGTGAAGACCTCTGCAAATAGTATGTTTAACTCTGATAGCAACTACCTCACAATTTCTACCTGAAACATCTAACTAGAATATATTGTGTTTTATCTCATATCTGGTGTTACAGAATTAATTCTCCTACTTGTTTGGTAGGAATTGAAATTTAGCTACTACCCTGGTATAAACAATTCCATGTCTTACACAGCAAGTTCTGCAGTCTAAAAGTGGATTCTACAAACTGATTGGTTGGGAGAGTGAGTACCAGAGGACAAGAATACCCTTCTCTTTTTCTTTGTAAATACAACCATTGACATGATTCTTTCTCCTCAGAGACTCCACAGCTCCGCCTGGTGAATGGTGGCAGTCGCTGTGCAGGCAGAGTGGAGATCCTTCACCAGTATACCTGGGGCACTGTCTGTGACTACAGCTGGGACCTGAAGGATGCCCATGTGGTGTGCAGACAAATGGGCTGTGGAGTGGCCCTCGATGCCATGGACTATGCACAATTTGGGGAGGGATCAGGGCCCATCTGGCTGACGGACCTGAAGTGCACAGGAGAGGAGGACCAAGTGCAGAAGTGCTCTTCTCTAGGCTGGGGGCACCACTACTGCACTCACGCTGCAGATGCAGGTGTCATCTGCTCAGGTATGATCTGCATATTCTCCACTGCCTAAGAGAATGGAAGGGACCAAAAGTGTGTATTTGATTCTAGAGAAATAAGAGACAGATGAGCCACAGAGGACTCAGAGTTCCCCATCAACCCTGGGTGTTCAAAATAGCAGTGGGTAATGGCTTTAATTATTTCTTGTAAATCTCAAATATTGTCCTTTCCATTCTTTGCAGTCATACTTGAAAAGACAGGTTTTTGTCTTTGTAGAATCATTTCACTTAAAATCATCTTCATTTTGTTTCTATAATTTACGATTTATAGATTTATCTATAAATTATCACACATATCCTCTTTCAAAAGACAGACAAGAATTGGGCTAACTTTTTTCAGTTGAATTTAATGTTCATATATGTATAGCCAGAGATAATTTTTCACTAGATTAGTAGGTGTATGGGCACAGGGATGGGATTAAACACATGGCAGGGGAATTTAAGGATTATCACAAAAATGCAATTCTCCTTTCCAGGTTCAGACATCAAAATTATCAACTAATTGGCAGGAAGGGCCAGAGAACTGTGGGTAAATGTGGGTAAATGCTCTGAGTCAGGTTTTCCTTCCATCATTACTACAATGGATTATCTCTACATTTCTTTCTTAAAGCAACATCTGTATAAACCCATAAGTGGGAGGTGAATTTAGTTCTGTGTTGGCAGATAAGTGTTGGATGAAACAAAATATTAATGCATATTTATTATGGTAAGATGTTATATAATTTAGGACTCAGATCAGGATGGTTGTTAAGTGATCTCCCACAAATACATCACAATAACTGTAATTCACAGACCAAACTGACTTCATAAGAGATAATAAAGCAGGTGAGTGCATGCTTTTACAATGATTAAAACAAAATAAAGACTCATTGAAGGAGGAAAGAAGATAAAACTTACCCTTTCCCCAACCTCAGGCAGCCCAGAATGAAGAGAAATGCATACTTTTTGGGGAATAGAAAGGGAAGTTAGCCCTGACCTTAGACTTGAAACCCAGGACTAGGCCTGCCACAGTGAAACCTGGGTCCCAACAGAGCCCAACAACCTTGTCCCCATGCCAGTAACCTCACACTGATACTCTGGAATTCTGTTGTGTTGGGCAGCAAAAAGACTGTCTCCACCACCACTTCTCCAACCTTTAGCAGAAGAGGGAAAAGCAAGACTCTCTAAGGATCAGAGCACAGTGCTGGCACAGGAGTTCAGTGCCAGGCCAATCATGATCATACATAGTCCTGAGTAGGAATTAGAGGTCTCAAATGTATACAACAGAGAATGACCTGTGTGCTGGTGGGACAGACTCAAGAAGAGCCTGCAGCACCTGTGGCTAATTGCAGGAATATGAAGCCTTGAGTCCACTTCAGCAGTAGGCAGCTCATAGCACTGAGGGCCTTGATCACTCCCCACTTCTATGTTGCCTCAGCAGGCTGTGGCCTCAGTGTGTGACATAGCATTGCAGTGTTGGGGGCCACAGGACTTCCCACCTCATTCTTCCTCAAACCCTGGCAGCACAATATTGTAGGATTAATATAGGCCATAGGTTGGGGAAAGGGTAAATTTTATCTTCTTTACTCCTTCAATGTGTCTTTATTTTGTTTTAATCATTGTAAAAGCATATTATAGGATTAATGTGAAGGTGAAAAGTTAGTTGAGGAGTTGTGACTGGGAACCTCAGGTTCTTATCTCCATATATTATAGTACAGCTCTCAAAGATGAAAGATAAAGACTCTCAGGCATCAAGAGAAAAAAAAGAAATAACATATATAAGCATGTCCCAATTCACCTGATGGCAGACTTCTCAACAATAAACATATAGGTCAGAAGGGAGTGCCATGAGATTTTCATAGAACTGAATAAAAACCTGCCAATCAAGAATACTGAACCTGGCAAATCTATCCTTTATAAATAAAGGAGGTACAAAGACATTATCAGACATCCTGCCTCCCCAAATTACCATCGGATTCAGCAATCCCAATGTTGAGCATATGTCCAGAGGAAGTGAAATCTGTATGTTGAAGAGACATCTGTACTCCCATGTTCATGGCAGTACTATATATAGTACTAAGAAATAGACATAATCTAAACTTCCATCAGCTGATAAATGGACAAATAAATTAAATACAATGGGATACTATTCGTCCATAAAATGAATCAAATCCTTTCATTCCGCAGAACATGCATGGGTCAGAAGATCACTAAGTTAAGTGAAATAAGTCAGGCAAAGAAAGACAAGTATCTTATAATCTAACTGTGTGTCAAATATAAAAGAGTTGACCTCATAGATGTTGAGAGTAGAATTGTAGTTACCATAGACTAGAGAGTGTAGGGAATGGGAATTGGAAGGCAACTGACTGATCAATGAATAATAGGTTTTACTTAAATAGGAGCAAGAAGTTTTACTGCACCATGGCACAGTAGGATGTCCATAGAAAATAATAATGAACTACATTTCAAAAAGGTACAAGAAAGTGTTTTGGAAGCTTTTACCAAAAAGAAATGAAAAGTTTTGAGGAGACAAAGATGTGCAATATATACATGCATCAGCACGTGAATTCACTCAATTAGTATGTACACTGTGCCAGTAGATATCAGTTAGTATAAATTTACTTAGATGAAAATGAAGTAAAATATAAAGGTGACAAGATATGGGGAAAATCATATTGCTTATATCTAATGAAAACAATGAAACAAGAAGAGTGTATTGTCAGATAAATTTGATAAGAATGGGTCAGGAAGACAAATAGAATTTTCTGAAGAAGACAGGAGAAGCTTATAGTATGTGGTAGATGGCCTTCAAAGGTTGAGAAGCAGCACATAAGGATTACCTCTGCAGCACTTAAGAGCCTGGTGTAGGAAGGGCAATCTGTGTACACTGTGTAAACTCAGTACACCCCTCTTGCACAAAGGGAGGAAATTATTTTCAAGAGTGACTCAAAGCTGACGTATTGAGAAGGTCAGAATAGAGGAAGAAAAGGAAGGAATACTTTCACAAGAAACCTGAAGGATACTTTCACAAGAAACCTGAAATGTGCCAAGGGGAGCAAAGTGTCTATGGAGCAAAAGTTCAAAGATACATATGGCTGCAATTCTTAGTTTATTTTAGTGAGAATGATTCATATAAATCAAGAGATTTCTGCAGATGAAATTTTTCTTTCTTTTTCCATTTAGTGGCTCACAAACTTCAAATGGCTTAAAACTGGTTTTCTCCCCCACTGGATGTAAAGCTCTACAAAGATAATGACATTGTTTTCTTTAAATATACATACACAGCATCTAGAACACATCTGGAACATGAAAAATTCTGAAAACATGTTAGTATCCTGAATAACAAAACAAGGAAGCACACTCTCAATATTGTCATTGAACACCTCTCTCCTATATCAGGCCTGAGTAGAAAGTTCAGATTGTGTCTCCTTTGAAGACCTCTCTGCCTCATTTTTATCCTTTCCCAATCAGAGGCATTTCTACCCATACTGGGTAAATTCCATTTTGATGACTTACTTTGAAAAGAAAAATTACTGAACACGCTGTTTTCCAGAGAAAGTATTCCTTCTTCAGGACATCAACCTACTATTACATTACAATTGCATATCTGTAGTCAGATGCCTACCCAAAGGTCTGAACCCATACTCAAAACCACTTCCTGATCAACTTCAATAGATGTCTAATGGCTTTTTCAACTCTACTTATTAGTAACAAAATGATCCCTCGAAACAAAACAAAAAGGCAAAGGAGCATGCTCAAATCTTCTGATCCTACTTCTTTTGGGGGGTGGGGAGGAAATAGGGATTGAACTCAAGGACACTCAATCACTGAGCCACATCCCCAGCCCTTTTTTGTATTTTATTTAGAAGGCAACAGACTGGTCAATGAGTTGCTTAGCACCTTGCCATTGTTGAGGCTGCTTTGAACTCAAGATCCTTCTGCCTCAGCCTCCAGAGCCACTGGGATCACAGGCATATGCCACCTCACCCAGCTGATGCTACTTCAAAATTTTCTTTCTATCTTCTTTAATGGAAGGATGATGTAAAGAAGCCAGATTATCTTAGTCACCATAACCTAATTTCCATCTCTGCCTCACACTATTTAGTGGGATCTTTTCTCGTCTCTAAATGGGATATTAATATAAATCATAATTTTTGATACATTTTTAATTTTTTCATTCTTTAACAAATGTTAACTTAGTTGGAATTATTACCTGTGAACTGAAAGTTTCTGAGGATAAAATAGTGAAAAATTAATCCTAGTCTTTTTCTACACTTAGTTCAAATTCAGGGGATAGATGTAGGGCTTATTAAAAAGGAAGTAGACTGACAGACACAAATAAACACAGAGTTAGATATATTGTAATACATAGAATAATATGTACATATTATATACACACACTATATATATATATTAATTAATATTAATATTAATTAATTAATTTCTGGAGTCAGCCATTTAGAACAGTCTTACAAATTTCTCCTCCTAATGTTGTCTTCAGACACTTGCTCATGCAATCTCCATTCTGACACCATTGAATCCATTCTCCACATCCCAGTCCTGGGAAAAGAAAAGATTTCACAGCTTTCCTGTGAAATGTAGCTCCCAATTCCAACCCTAGATACTTATTGCACTAGTTATGTTCTTCCACAGGATTTGTGCGGTTGGATGGAGGAGGTGGACCCTGCTCTGGGCGAGTGGAGGTGAATTCTGGAGGAGGATGGACTCCAGTACCTTATGGGAATTTCACACTATCCACTGCCCAGGTCATCTGTGCAGAGCTGGGGTGTGGCAAGGCAGCATCTTTTCTCTTGGACCTGCCCCTCAGAGAGGCCAGTGAACAGCTCTGGGCTGAAGAGTTCCAGTGTAAGGGATGGGAGCCTGAGCTCTGGTTCTGCCCCAGAGTGTCCTGTCCTGCAGGCAGCTGCCACCATAGAGGGGCTGTGCAAGTTGTCTGCTCAGGTGAGACTCACAGCAGGACTTTAACCTTTTTGCACAATCTGATGTGGTAACAAATGTGAGATGTTACTGAAAACCTGTCTTCTCCTGCCAGAGTACGCAGAAGTCAGGCTCATGAAAAATGGCAGCTCTCAGTGTGAGGGTCAAGTGGAGATGAAGACCTCTGGAGGCTGGAGAACACTCTGTGCCTCCCACTGGAATATGGCCAATGCCAATGTAGTTTGCCGTCAGCTGGGCTGTGGAGTTGCCATCTCCACCCCAAAGGGAGCATACTTTGTGGAAGAAGGAGATGAGATCTGGAGAGACCGATTCCACTGCTCAGGGTCTGAGTCCTTCCTGTGGAATTGCCCTGTGACTGCCCTGGGTGTTCCTGCCTGTGCCCATGGAAACACGGCCTCTGTGGTCTGCTCAGGTAAGACAGGTTAGGACTGACTGGTACCTGAGTGGCATGTCTCTAAGAGCAGACAGTGTGGAGAGCTGACTAGAAAAGTGAGACATTCCTTGGTGAAATATAATTCTTCTCAGTGATCATTCATCTTTCAGACCCTGTCAAGAGTTATTCAGAGGAAATTTTTTTGATTGACAAAGGCTATAGGTTTATTATTACCTTTATAGTTTAAACATTACAGAAAAACAGCATAAGAGAAGGAACACCCAAATGCCTTCTGCAAAGTTTTCTCAAACCTTAACTTTTGCTACCACATTTGGTTAAAACTTTTTTCATTATTATTTTTATTTTTCTTACTAGCAATACATGATAATAAATGCAGTTCTATTATATTGAAATATTATACATATATGGGGTATAAATTCTCATTCCTCTGGTTCTACATGGTGTAGAGTTACACCAGTCATGTAATCATAAATGCACATAGGATAATAATGTCTGATTCACTCTACTATTCTTCCTACCCTTATACAACTTCCCCTCCTTCATTTTCCTCTTTATAATCCATAATAAGTCTATACTTTCCTAGCACCCATCCACCTTATTGTGAATTAGCATCTGCATATCAGAGAAAACATTTGGCCTTTGTTTTTTGGGATTGGCTTATTTCATTTAGCATGATTGTCACCAGTTCAATTATTTATTGACAAATGCCATCATTTCATTCTTCTTTATAGCTGAATAATATTCCAATGTGCATATATTCCATATTTTCTTTAACCATTCATCTGCTGAATAGTATCTAGGTTGGCTCCATAGCTTAGCTATTGTGAATTGAGCTGCTATAAACTTTGATGTGCTGTGTAGCTATAGCATACTGATTTTTAGGTCATTGGTTATATGCTGAGTAGTGGGATAACTGAGTCAAATGGTGTTTCCATTCCAAGTTTTCTGAGGAATCTCTATACCACTTTGCATAATGGTTGCACCAATTTGTGGTCCCACCCACATTGTATGAGAGTACTTTTTCCCCCACCTCCTTGCCAACATTTATTTCTACTTGTATTCTTGATAATTGCCATGCTAACTAAAGTATATGAGTTATCAGTGTAGTTTTAGTTTGCATGTCTCTAACTACTAGAGATGTTGAATATTTTTTTATATATTCATTGACCAATTGTATTTCTTCTTCTGTGAAGTATCTGTTCATTACCTTAACCTATTTATCTATTGGGTTGTTTGGTGGGGGGGCAGGGTATTAAATTTCTGAGATCTTTATATATCCTGGAGATTAATGGAAATGACAATGATTTTCACCTAATCTGTAGGCTCTCTCTTCATATTCTTGATTGTTTCCTTTGCTGTGAAGAAGCTTTTTACTTTGAATTCATCCCATTTGTGGTTTCTTGATTTTACTTCTTGCACTTTATAAGTCTTGTTAAGAAAGTCAGTTTCTAAGCTGACATGGTGGAGATTTGGGCCTACTTTTACTTCTATTAGGCACAGAGTCTCTGGTCTCAAGCCTAAGTTCTTGTTCCACTTTGAGTTGAGTTTTGTGTAGGATGAGATATTTGGGCTCATTATATTTTGTTACATACGAATTTCCAATTTTCCTAGCACTGTTTTTGAAGAGGCTGTCTTTTCTCCACTGTATATTTTGGCATCTTTGTCCAGTATTAGATAACTGTATTTATGTAGGCTTGTCTCTGTTTCTTCATTCTGTACCACTGGTATACCTGTCTGTTTTGGTGCCAACACCATTCTGCTCTTTGTAACCATATCTCTGGTATTTTGATGGCTCCAGCTCTACTTTTATTGCTAAGGATTGCTTTGGTCATTCTGGGTCTCTTACTTTTCCAAACACATTTCATGACTTATTTAAGAATGCCATTGGAATTTTAATGGTACTTGCATTAAATCTGTATAGAGCAATTGAGAGTATGGCCATGTTGGCAATTGCTGCAGTCTGGCTGGGTACAATTCAGGAGCCACTTGTCAAAAGAAATGAACTTTATTTTTAGAACACACACACCAAACCACACAGTTCCTCAGGAAAAACCTTCAGAGCCCAACTGCCACCACCGGCTTCCCACAAGCCTCTCAATCTCCCCCACTCCTCCTGCTCTTGAGGCTGATTGGCTGGGTCACGTGGGCAGAGCCAAAAAAAGTCCCCCAATAAGCAGCTCCGAGGTCTGAAAGGGCGGGGAAGCAGCCCAATGAGCATCACCACAGAGGAGCCAATCAGTTGGCAGCTAGAAGTTTGCTGGGGCCACTGTGAGCCAATCATCAGCTGGCAGCTGGAAGTTTGCTGGCAGCTGGAAGTTTGCTGGGGCCCCTTCGGCTGTGGCTCTCAACAGGCAATGTTCATTCAGCTATCCATGAACATGGGAGATCTTTCCATCTTCTAAGGTGTTCTTTAGTTTCTTTCTTTAATGTTCTGTAGTTTTCATTGAAATGGTCTTTGTTAGATTGATTTCCAAATATTTTAATTTTTTGAGGCCATTATGAATGAGGTAGTATTCCCAATTTCTTTTGGTGCATTCACCACTGATTTATAGGAATGCAATTGATTTACATGTGTTAATTTTATATCCTGATATTTTGCTGAATTCATTTATTAGTTCTACAAGTTTTCTTGTGGAATTTTTTGGGTCTTCTAAATATGGATTATATCATCAGCAAATAGGGATAGTTTGAGTTCTTTCTTTCCTACTTACATCTATTTAATTTCTTTCTTCTGTCTAATTGCTCTGGCTAGAGTTTTAAGGACAATGTTGAATATAAGTGGTGAAAGAGGGCATTCTTGTCTTGTTCCAGTTCTTAGAGGGAATGCTTTAAGTTTTTCCCCATTTAGAATGATATTGGCCTTGTATATATATAGCTTTTACAATATTGAGGTGTGTTCCTACTATCCCTAGTTTTTCTAGTGTTTTGAACGTGAAGGTGTGCTGTATTTTGTTAAATGCTTTTTCTGCATTTGTTGAGATGATCATATAATTATTTTCTTTAAGTCTATTGATGGGTTAAATTATGTTTATTGATTTCTGTTTATTGAATGAAACTTGCATCACTAGGATGGACCCCACTTGATCATGGTGCACTATTTTTAATATTTTTGTATGAGATTTACCAGAATTTTAATGAGAATTTTTGTATCTATGTTCATCAGAGATATTGGTCTGAAGTTTTCTTTCCTTGATATGTCTTTGTCTGGTTTTGGTATCAGGGTGATAGTAGCTTCATAGAATGAGTTTGGAAGGATTCCCTTCTTTTCTATTTCATGGAATAATTTGAGAATTATTGGTGTTTATTTTTTTGTATTCTTGACTGATATTCATTTTCTTTCTAGGTCTTGTAGAACTTGGATGAGAATCCATCTGATCCTGGGCTTTTCTGATTGGTAGGCTTTTCATGGTGACTTATATTTCAATGCTTGAAATTGATCTGTTCAAATTGTGTATATCCTCCTGATTCAGTTTGTGTAGGTCATATGTCTCTAGAAACTTGTCAGTTTTTTAAGATTTTCTTTTCTCTTTCTTTTTGGGAGTACAAATTTTCAAAATAGTTTCTGAATATCATCTTTATTTCAGTGATATTTCTTTTTTCATCACAAATTTTAGTAATTTTAGTTTTCACTCTCTTTGTCTTTAACTTTTATTTTCATTTCTTCTTCATGTAATATTTTGCTGAGTATGTTCTATAATGCAGACTTTCTAGTTTTGATTTTTTTTAATTTTGTTTATCATGTAAGGTTTTGATTCTATCTTCAAATATGAACCTTAATGTTGCTGGGTATTGTATTCTTGGCTAAGGATTTATCAATTTTACTGATTTTTTTCAAAAACCCAACTTTTCATTTTGTGAATTTTTTGAATTATTTATTTTTTTTCAGTTTTATTGATTTCAGCTCTAATTTTAATTTTTTCCTGTCTTCTATTGTATTTGGTGTTCATTTATTCTTCTTTTTCTAGGGCTTTGAGATGTAATGTTACATTATATGTTGAATTTATATTTTAGTGAATGAGATCAATGAAAAGAACTTTCCTCTTAATACTGTATTTATAATGTCCCAGAGATTTTGATATGTTGCGACACTATTTCCATTTCTCCCAAGTGTTTTCTTTGTTTCGTTCTTGATTTCTTCCATCAATTGGTCATTCAGTAGTGTATTATTTAATCTCCTGGTGTCAGAGTAGGTTCTATTTTTTAAATTTTATCATTGAGTTCTAATTTTATTCCATCATGGTTGCATAGAATGCAAGACATTATTTCTATTTTTTTTGCATTTTCTAAGAGTTGATTTGTGGCATAAGATATGGTCTATTTTAGAGAAGGATTCATGTGCTGCTGAGAACAAAGTATCTTTGATCACTGATGGATAAAATACTCTACATTTGTCTTTAAAGTCTGAAGTATTGATTGTATTATTTAGTTTTATAGTTTATTTAGTTTTTGTTTGGAGAATCTATCCACTGGTGATGGAGGTATGTTATACTCACCCACTATTATTGTGTTGTTATCTATTTTTTCTTGAAATTGAGAAGAATTTGTTTCATGTACATAGATGCTCCATTGTTTGGGGCATAAATATTTACAATTGCTGTTTCTTGCATATGTATCATTCCCTTAATCAGTATGAAATGTCCTTCTTTATGCCTTATGGTTAGCTTTGGCTTGAAGGTCACTTTATCTGATATGAGGACAGAAATCCATGCTTGGTTACATAATTCATGTGAGTGATATATTTTTTGCCATCTTTTCACTTTTAGTCTGTGAATGTCTTTACCTATGAGGTGAGTCTCTTGGACTTGCATGTTGTTGGGTCATGTTATTTTAATCCAACATGCCAGTCTGTCTTTTAATTAATGAGTTTTAGCTATGTATATTCAAAGATATTATTAAGATATGATTTGTATTCCTAGTCATTTTGTTTTATTGCTGGTTTTTAATTTGATTTTGTTTAACCTTTGTTTGACTATTCCTTTAGTGTGGTTCCTCCCTTTGCTGATTTTTATTTTTATTTTCATTTCTTCTTTATGAAATATTTTGCTGATAATGTTTTGTAGTGCAGGCTTTCTAGTTGGGAATTTTTTAAAAATTTGTTGTTTATCATGGAAGGTTTGATTTCATCTTTAAATATGAAACTTAATTTTGCTGGGTATTGTATTCTTGACCAACATCCATTTTCTTTGAAATCTTGGTATATATTATTTCAAGACCTCCTAGATTTGAGGGTCTGGGTTGAGAAAACAGGTAAGATGCAAATTGGCTTCCTTTTAAATGTAATCTGACATTTGTTTCTAGAAGCCTTAAAAATTCTATCCTTATTCTGTATGTTAGGCATTTGAAAGAATGAAAGCAAGAAATAACAAGGAACACAAATGAAAAATATATTCCATTTTACTCATCATTCCTGACTCATAAATTTGGGAAGGGCTCTTGGCAGTTGCCTCTTGTTATCTGTCATAAGGTTGCACTTGAATGTCATCTGAAGCTGAAATCACTTGAAGGCTTGACCAAGCAGGAAATCCAGGATAGTTCATTCACATGGCTGGTAGCTTGAAGTTCAACTGGGGCTGTTGACAGAATCAAGTACAAATGCTCTCTCCAACATGACAGTCTCTATTGAGTAGACATACCATAAAGCAAATATCCTAAAGAGAATGAAGCATGACTTTCTAAACTAAGTTCCTAAGTCAAGCTATGTTGGATTCACCACATTCTATTGCTTATAGACAATTCTCCATGGTCAGCCCGGATTCAAGAGAAGTAAAAAGGAACTCCACGGGTCAATGGATAGAGCATCACAGATATTAAGAATATTTTTTAAAGCTATATGTATATTGAATATCTGACTTTGTGTATTTTCTAAGTGATACTCTTAGCACTATCATAGTGGCTTTAATTATCTAAAACTTATAGATTACATAGGAATGTTAGGTTCTTTCACGATGTCTCTCAAGTCCCTGTTTATAGTTTCTATCCTTATCTTTCTGTGCTTTACCCTGTGTATTTTTCTGTGTTTTTGTACTTTGCAATTTCTATTCTGTGATATTCTAATGTTTTCTACTCATCTTCAGGTTCTTATTTTTAGCTCTTGACTTTTTAACTCTCAAATTTTTATTACATTTTTGTGAACATTTCTCTGCCAAGATGCACATAATGCCATTTAATAGGCCATATAATCATGATTACTTAAATTACCTGTAAGGAAACACCAGTACTAATATGCAAAAATCTTTCCAATATTTCCTCATTTTTCCTCTTTGTTCTCTATTAAACTCTATTTCATGTAGTATTTTGGATCAACATTGTTTTTGAGAAACTATACAAAACCTTCAGAGAGGATTTTATTTTGCCTCTTCCAAGTACTTTATTTAAGGTAGATCACGTTACACAAAAACAAGTGAAGTTTTGAGAAACTGAGCAGCATCCCTTTGACAAAAATCCATTTAGTTCACAAAATATGATACAAGTTTCCTGGTTGTTTAACGTGATTCCTCCTTTTTGGTATGACATAAATTATATTTGTGTACGGGCACAGCAATCTGGCAATCATGCTGAGATTTTCAGTCTTACCTTCAAACTTTGAATGGGAAAAATAGCTGATCTCACTTTTTACTTTTCTCTGCACTTGACTCCTAAAGTCTAGCTGCCCTGGGAGCTGTGCAATGTTGTCAAGAAGCACAAACATATTCCTACTTTCCTAATGCCACTCCTAGTGTTTGACATAAAGCACAAAAGTGTCAGAGTCAGAAAGAGAAATCTCCATTAGGATAAGAGTTCTGAAAAATAGGAAATTACTGATTTTGTCCTACAGCTTTCAGATGCCATCACTAGATTATTATGTACCTTAATTCAGTTTCCTAATCTCTATTCCAATCTGTAGGAAACCAGGCCCAGCTGCTGCCCCAGTGCATGAACTCCTGGTCTGACCCAGCAGGCTCTGCAGCCTCAGAGGGACAGAGTGCCAACTGCTCAGGTAAGCAAGGTCTCCAGCACTAGAACCTCCCCATTCACTGTGTAAATGCCCACTGACAGGACCCTGTCTCTCCTCAGACAGCAGAGAACTCCGCCTGGTGGACGGGGGCAGTCGCTGCGCAGGGAGAGTGGAGATCCTGCAGCAGGGCTCCTGGGGCTCCATCTGTGATGACAGCTGGGACCTGAGTGATGCCCACGTGGTGTGCAGACAGCTGGGCTGTGGAGTGGCCTTGGAGGCCACCGTCTCTGCTCACTTTGGAGAGGGATCAGGGCCCATTTGGCTGGATGAGCTGAACTGCACAGGAGAGGAGGCCCATGTGTGGCAGTGCCCTTCCCAGGGCTGGGGGCAACACAACTGCAGACACAAGGAAGATGTGGGGGTCATCTGCTCAGGTCTGTGGTGCATACTGTGCACAAGTGGGAGAAGTGAGGTGGGTGTTCAGGATGGTATCTGAGCCTTAGGGCAGAGGAGGGGCAATTGGTGGCAGGGTGGATGGGGAGGAGGCTCATCCCACAGTGCCTGTGTCTCTAGCAGAAAAGATGAGATGCTTCCATTTCCTGATGCAGCAGCTGAGTTTCTGCTCCTCCCTTCTCATTCCTGCCTCCTGACAATCATTCTCTTCAGTGTCCATTTGACTGCAGACCTCATGCTTCCGTTACTGTGTGTGCAACATTCTAAGACCCATTGGATTTGTTTCCTATTGCTGCTATAATAAATTACTAAAGAGTTAGTGGCTTAAAACAACACAAATTCAAGTCTGACCCCAGTCCTCCTGAGCTATAAATAAGGTGTCAGTGAGCTACATTCAGCTGAGGTTCTGGGTAGACTCATTTCCTTGCCTTTTCCAGCACTAAAGGATACCTGTATTTCCCTTCCTTATTCAAGTCAACCCCTTGCCTACTTCTGACCATTTTTCATCTTCACATCTCTCTTTGACCAGGGTCAGAAACCATTGTCTGTTTGTAAGAATACAGATCTAAGAATGTGGATAGATTGTGCTCACATGGTTAATCCTGGATAATCTAAAATAATTTCACCTTTAAAATATTCTCAACTTCATATTGTTTGCAAAGCCCCTGCCTCAAAAGATAACCTACTCCCAAGCTCCAGGATCAGGAAGTGACATATCTGGGACTTCAGTTTTTTGCCACTTCATTGTCCATACCCCTTTTCCCAGGGTCTGTCAGATATTTATTCAGTTATCTTTTCCTCCCTCCCCTGAAGAGGCCTACTTCAGTGTTCCTGCCTGTTCATTTTCCACTACACCATTGTCATAGAAATAGAAGGAGACATATAAGTTATCAAAACAGGTGGAAGGGACAAAAGTTTTGTATTTCCACCCTGTGGGCATTTTATCAGCATATTTAGCAATGAGCACTCACTACTTAGGGGTAAAGGAAAACAGCACTAAGTGTTAAATACTCACTATGTTCTGTTTTCCTCCTCTTGGTTTCAGAGTTCCTGGCCCTCAGGCTGGTGAGTGAGGACCAGGAGTGTGCTGGGTGGCTGGAGGTTTTCTACAACAACACCTGGGGCAGTGTCTGCCACAGTCCCATGGAAGCTGTGACCTTGTCCGTGATCTGCAGACAGCTTGGCTGTGGGGACACTGGGAGTCTCAACTCTTCTGTTCCTCTCAGAGAAGGTTCTAGACCCCATTGGGTAGATGGAATCCGGTGTAGGAAAACGGACACCTCTCTCTGGCAGTGTCCCTCTGACCCCTGGAAACAGAGATCTTGCTCTGCAAAGGAGGAAGCTTACATCATGTGCTCAGGTGACTTACTCCCTATTCCTATGTTCTCACTATATAAGTTTTCAGAGAAATTTCATACTTTCAAGCCAAGAGAATGAGTTCAAATAAATCTATGAGATACAAATTTGAATAGAAATTATTTACGCTTCAATTTACAATCTTGTTTCAATGACAGAATTAAGTAAACCTGTTCTGACAGCCATTATGAGGAAAATGCCATGGATATTAAATTGAGCATGAACTTACCCTCTAAAAAACTGTATCAGCAAATGGCTAGTGCAGTCTTAGCCTATAGTAATTACTCTGTGTTTCCTTGTTACAGTCAGGAATTTGACCTCAAATATATAAATCACTTGCTATGCCCTGTCAGTGTTACATTTTGGTTTTTTTGTTTGTTTGTTTGTTTGTTTGTTTTGTTTCTCCACATTAATGAAAGTTAAACCTCTCAGCAAACTGTTCATAGGTATTATGGTGGTCATTTAATCCAGATGTGGAAACTAAGGTTAGGAGTAAGTAGTTCATCCACCCCATACACTCAAGAGAGTGAGGGACAACTTGAGGTATCCAGTACTAGTGGGTTATCTTTGAGATTATGGTGTTTTACTATGAAATACATCTACATCAATCAGACAGACTCTCAATTAAGATTGTCGATGATAAGTAATTGAGCGAATTGCATGTAGAAACTTAATTCTAGTCATGAGGAGGAGAGACAAGAATAATATCTTCTCCCTGTCCTCATGAAGTTTACCCTCCAGCATGAGGACACACACTAGCCATAAAAGTGAATGTCATGAAGAAGTGGAAGGTTCTGTGGAAATGGGTAATTTGAGGAAAACAGAAATCATATTTAGGTCAAGACCTAAAGGAGTAGTAGATGTCAAATGAAGGAAATAATTAGAGCATTTGGTCAGTGTAAATACTGAGGTTCGAGAAGCCTGGTGACCTTGAAGTACTGTCAAAATTCCATCATGAGCAGATTAGGAAGAAGCTGGGGAGAGTGATGCCTGATTATGTGGATGGATAAGAAGAGTTCAACTCTTCTCCATGGAATGGCCCCAATACCAATTCCATTGAAAAGCTCTTTGTTAATCTTCTCATCTGCCACATTATGGGGAATTGCTGTGAGATTAGGATCCTGTCTCCCCTTCTTTTCTTTATTTTTATTAAATTATTTGTCTAATTGTTATACATGATGGCAGAATGCAATTTATTTCATATTACACTTATAGAGCACAAATACCCAAGTAACTGATGTTATACAATGTATTTTCACACCAGTCGTGTCTTCATACATGTACTTAGGATAATGTTGTCTAACTCATTCCACCATCATTTCTACCTCCTTCCCCCTTCATTTCCCCTCCCTCCCCTTTGCCCTATCTAATGTTCTTCCATTCCTCCCATGCTTCCCCTCATCGCCATTATGAGTCAGCATCTTCATATCAAAGAAAACTTTCAGCCTTTGGTGTTTTGGGATTGGCTTGCTTCACTTAGCATTATGTTCTCCAGCTTTATCCATTTCCCCTTATTTTCTTCTTGAATTCTTCTCCTCACACTCCCTGTGGCCTTGCTTTATACTATCTCCTCTGAGCCTTTATCTATATTCTACTGCAAACAAACCACTTCATCCCTCTTCCAGAAAACATTCTAAGGGGCCTGTTGAAAAATGGAGGCTCTTGTCTTCCAATTTCTTAAGACCTATAACGTGTGTTTCATTTTCATGTTCTGATAAAAAATAACTGGCTGTCCTCTGAAAATAATGATATTCTTATCATTTTAATGCTCTTTGCATCCCTTTCATCAGGATATTTCTGAGCCAAATCTTAGAATAAAACTATTTCTGCTTTCCTTTGTCATTTTCAACAATTTATTTTCCTTTCTCAGCATGTCTACTTACTTGAAATTTGCCTCATGAGGTGGCACCATCTACCACTTCAATTGGTGTCACTCTTCAGCCTGGTAGCTCCCCCCCCATCCAGGAACACTGCAGTACTAGGCTAAGTAGGCACCTTTGTCTCCTGTTCCTGGTGCTGCCAGAATCCTTGAACACTCTGAGATAGCATCCTGACCTCCATTACTGATTTTCTTCCTTTGAAGCACTCCACTTACATCCCATCTCCCTGTATGACCATTATATTGACCATCACTACCTGTGCATCTTGAGATCTTCTTTACATTGTTCCTTCTCTGACTGTTGCCTCTTCTCCTTATGGCACATATTCATGATGTTCCTTTTCCAGTTATTTCTTTCTCATGCAGATCCCAAATGTTTTCCCTTATCAGTTTCCCAGTTTTCCACTCTCCTCATGATTGCACATGTTCTTCTTATCCTGATTAGACAACATGACACGGCATTATAATCCTCCCCCTTCAAGTACACTCAACTCCCTGGTCTCTTCTTTATCTGTCAAGGAGAAGAAAGGTTGAGACAACTACCTAACTCTTCCCAGCCTGCACTAGACTAGGCAAGTACTGCTGTATCATGGAGAAGTAATTTTTCTTGTTATAATGTGAAATTATCCTGCTAGTCTCTTTGAATTTGTGATCCAATCTCTGATAGATCCTCCACACTGGCTCCATATTGTAGTGTGCTTCTCTCACATGTGCTCTTGCCCGCTCTCTAACATGACATTTTACAAATTTCCTGATCTCCTCCTCATTGCTATTTAAACCACATCATACACATAAATGATGATCTTTCCTCAAACTTCTCTAGAAATAGACACTTAGCTGTCTATCTTTTTTATTTTCTCCTCATGGTCACTCTAATTTACAGATTATTATTCTGTATTAGAGTCTTGCAACTTCTTTGTTTAATATCTAAATTTTAGACTCTCTATTCTTCCTCGGCTCTTTTCCTTCCCTTATCTCTTTGGAGTCCATGGCCTTTGATGATATCATTCCACTGACAGCTCCATACCTCCATACCTGGTCTCTGCCCTTAAATTCAAACTCTTATATTTCATTACTAATGGAACCTCACTTGAATATATAATGGACAACTCAAATTTAGTTTTCAAAGTAGAGCATTTTATTCCACCCCTTCAAGCCCTGCCTCTTACCCTTTTCTCCCTTTTCTATTCCCCATCCCAGTTAATGCCACTGTTGTTGCTCAGTTACTTAGTCTTAGTCTACATTCACATCTCCATTTCACTCTCCCTCCAGTTCCAATGTAGTAGCAAGTTCTATGCCTGTAGCAGAAACCATGTCCCAATTCCTTCTACTCTTTCCTTCCTACCCTCATCTTAGTTCAGGAAAGATTACTTGTTGCTTGGACTCTTCCAACAATCTTCAGTGGTCTTTTTCTTCTATAACATATTGTCTATTTAATGCTGGAAATATGCTCATTTGATTACCAAGTCAATAAGTGTGTTGCCGTGTCACAAGTGAGCTGCCTTTAGATGTGACACTGGCAAATTTCTCTGTGGCTCCCAAATGCAGAAACAACTGGAAACCATGGCTCAGCAGTTTGTAATTGCCATAATTTGCAGAAATGCCAGGGAAGAGTGAATATATTGTTGTTCTCAAACTTTGAAGGACTTCCCC
Organism: Spermophilus citellus; assembly: GCF_964194105.1. NCBI lineage: Eukaryota > Metazoa > Chordata > Mammalia > Rodentia > Sciuridae > Spermophilus > Spermophilus citellus. The sequence continues at coordinate 32,539,957 of NC_138197.1, read as the reverse complement.
ATGGAAGAGGGAGGAGACTGTGAGCCACTTCATGGGTCAAGAATGTGACTCACAGGTGCAGATTACTACTGGTTGTGTTTGGGTTCACTTTAAGTTTAAGTAACTCTGAAGACCCTCACCATGCGGGGAACCCAAGGGAATGAGTAATGTTGTCTCTCTTGGCAAAGAGCACTGGAGGCATAAAGGCATGTCCACCCCACCTTCTCTTATGCTGTGTTATATTTTTTCTCTCTTCACAGAATTGGCCACATATTTGACACTAGGGGATTTATGTTCTTCCCTCTAGTTTAATTTTGGTGTAGAGTTAAACAATATCTTTTCTATTACACTGAATTAGCAAAACCTTAATTATTCATTGAAATCAAGGAAGACATATTAAAATATAAAATATACATTAGTGACATTACATAACCACTTGTTTATTCATATTATCCTGATGTACATAGGATTAATGTACTGGTAGTTATTCTTTTCCCAATCCTTCATTTTCATGGAATTCTATCTAAACTCATACAGTGATGAAAATATTCATCTTTTTAAAAAAACATTTATCTTGTGTCTTTTTATTTGGTTTTACAATGCTAGGATTGTATCATACTTACTATTGTTACATGGGGTTTCTTAACAATATATTATGGATGTGCCTCAAATAGAGTAAAACAACTCCATAATTTTGTAAAACAACTTTTGTAAAACAACTCCATAATTTTTCATTCTTAAGAGATTAGTATTACACTTGCATAATCAGTTGGCTACTTGTTTAAAATTGTTTTCTATTTTTTCCTTGTACAAACAATATTGTAACAAATTTCCTTGCACATGTAACACTACATACTAGTAGGTTATTACTACAAGATGACTGCCAATGGTTGTAAGATCACAGAATATCTATTTTTTGAACAGATATTGTCATACTACTTAGTAGGAGCAATTGTTGTCATTTGGTATTTCATATCTTGATAGAAAACACTGGGGTTTTTAAATAACTTGACCATTAAACTAAAATCAAAGAACAAAAAGAAGCTAAAAAATCAAAAAGGAACAAAGCCCACAAACCTATGCTAGAAACAACCTGAAATCCAGGGAGGATGAGATGATAAATGATGGTAAACATTTTAAAAGCAAATGCTTACTCTTTTCCTCCCTTTCCTCACCTTATTTTTTCCTTTTTCCTGTAGAGGCTGAAGTGTTAATAAATAATAAGATAAGGCACAATAGATTCCACATATTGAGACATCCAATCCTGAAGTGAGCAACCACCCAAGACAGGTCCTGCCATCATTTCTAGAGATGTTCTCAGTAGAGTGTAGGAAGTTGACAGAATAATGGGGATAATGAATATTCATGATGGTGTCTAAGGACAAGTATCATGAATGTTTTCTCATTGTTAATTTGCATTTATATATTATCTCATTTTGTTTTACTTGGCTCCATGTTACCTCTATGTCCTTTCATGTACTAATTTTCCTCATGCAAATGTTTTTATCTTTTCATGCAAATATTTTTATTTTATTAGCAACTATTGTCTACTTATTTACTTTTCTCTGAGTTCTGCTTCTTTATTTATGTAAAACATATTTTTAATTTATCTAAAAGAATAGTTTCAATTAATTTAAATGAATACTGTCAATGTTTATAATTTGTATTAACAATATGAGAGATATTGAGTACAATTTATTTTGGGGATTACTCAGTACTTATGTTTTAAATGCCTAACATTTATTACCACAAATCACTGACATTAACTTACATTTCTTTTATTATCTTTTGGATTAGCAGGAATTAAAAATAATAATATTCAGCATATTTTACTCATCTATTTATTTAATCAATCAATATTTATCAAGCCACTGTTCATAGCATTCATAGAAAGTCACCCATACATACTTCTAATGAATGCATTCGACATGCCAGGCATTGTCCGGTTTGCAGGAACAGAGGAAATTAGGCAAGGCCTTTTTCTATAGGAGTTCTCCTTCTGGGTTATATGTGTCTGTGTGTGTTTGAGTGTACACACATGAGCATGTGCATGATCATGTTTTTGGTTTTTTTTTTCTCCACATAGTAAGCATAGTAAAAACAGGTAAATTGATAAAAATAATTTCAGCTACTGATAGGAATATGGTCCAGGGAATGTCTCAGTAACCCAGTCTAATAGACTACTTCTGAAGCACTTTATCTCCACATGTCACCTGAACTGAGCCCAGGACCTTAGAGACTTGTCTGTGGGTAGGATCTCCATAGCTGTCGCCTACCAGTGCTTCCCCACTGTTTGCTCCTACAGGAAACAGACCCAAGAGCTGTCCAGCCACTGCGCCCTGCACAGGTATCTCACCCCCTCCCACATTCCCTATGGCTTCCAGGGGCTCCTTTCCTCTCACCAGGGAGTAAGAGGAGGTGCTGCTGCCTTTTCAGACAAAGAGAAGCTCCGACTCAGGGGAGGAGACAGCGAGTGCTCAGGGCGAGTGGAGGTTTGGCATGAAGGTGCCTGGGGCACTGTGTGTGATGACTCCTGGAGCCTGGCAGAGGCTGAGGTGGTGTGTCAACAGCTGGGCTGTGGCTCTGCCCTGGAAGCCCCAGGAGAAGCTGCATTTGGCCCTGGAAATGGAAGCATCTGGCTGGATGAGGTGCAGTGCAGGGGCAGGGAGCCCTCCCTGTGGGCCTGTGCTGCAGCACCCTGGGGACAGAGTGACTGCAAGCATGAGGAGGACGCTGGTGTGAGGTGCTCTGGTGAGTAGCAAGACAGGAGAGGGGGCCAGGGTTGAAGGAGTGTGTTTGCATCTAGAGGGCTTCCAAGGCTGCTTTGCTTCCCTATGCTTTGGCTCTGGAAGGCTGTGCCCAATCTTCTGGCTTCTGGGACAGAACTATGTGTCAGTGGTGGTTGGAGGGACCCAGTGACATTTCCCAGACCAACACAGTACAGTGATTAAATTTTTCTTCTCTTCTCCCCAGGTGAAAGGACAAAAACTCGCCCCACCCTGAGAAGTAAGTGAATCTTTGGTCTGAACCAGGTAATGGAAGAGATAAGCAGATTTTCAGTGTTCTACACTATGGAGTCTACACAGCTCTGGTCATATTACAGTAGCCCTGATGGTCCAGTGTTAGAAGAAGCCATCACTTGTGTTAAATTAGAGCAGTCAGAGAGCTCCAAAGCTTCACCTGCATTAACTTTATTTTTTTTAGTTTTATTGATTTTATTTTTTTAAAATACATGACATTGGAAATCATTACAATTCTTATTACACATATCTTATTACACATACCATGATTTTTCATATCTTTGTATATAGAGTATGTTCATGCCAATTCATGCACTTATACATGTACTCTGTTCTCTTTTTTTGCATTACAATTCTTATTACACATATATACCACAATTTTTTATATCTCTGTTTGTATATAAATTATGTTGACACCCAGTTCAAGTCTTCATACATGTACTTTGGATAATGATGTGCATCACATTCCACCAGACTCAGAAGATAGTTAACACAGCTAAGAGCAGGATCTAGGGTGGTAATATCCTGAGTTTTATGATATATAATGTCTGAACTAGGGACTTCATGGTCCTGAGGACTCAAGTGATGACCAGGATAATTGTTTTTTTTCTGAGCTTATGGTCCTCTCTAAAGACTCATGGCCCTTTTTCTTCTTCAGGCACCAGTTCAGCCTCAGCCCCTGTCCCTGGCATCTTCTCCTTACCTGGGATCCTCTGCATGATCTTGGGAGCCCTTCTGTTTCTTCTTCTCATCATCCTGGTAACTCAACTGCTCAGATGGAGAGCACAGCGTCAAGGTGGGACTTGGGAATGCTGTGACCTGAAAGTATGCACAGATAATATTGGACCAATTGCGGCTTTTTTTTAAGAACACATTTTAGTCTTATTCTTATTATTTGAAAAACTGCCTTCTCTACTATGGACTTGGAGACTTAAAAGACATGAATTCATCCTGGGTTAAAAAAGGAAGCCCACAGATATGATTTCTTATGTGGAAGTGCTAGTGGAGACTAGGTTTAAGATCAAGGGTTAAAGATCCAGGTGGGCAAAAATCTAGTTGTATCCCAGTGGATTACAATGCTAAAGAAAGGGACCTTGGAAGCCCAGAGAAATGTCTCCTAAAGTGTTCATTGGAGGAGATTTTCTCTGTTGGTAATGGAAAGACTTCTAGGAGCACTGTTTGAACTCATTCTGCCTCTCATAGCCTTATCCACTTTTGAAGATGCTGTTGATGAGGTCCTGTACCAGGAGATAGATTACCCCATAAATCCAGAGAAGGAGAGCCTGCTGAACGGCACAGGTGTGTTCCATTGCCTCCTTTCTATGCATGAGTTTGCATCAGTGTGGGATTATTCAGTAAGCAAAGATCACATGACTAACCCAAGCACACAGGGCATATTTGATAGCTCTCTATTACTGAAATAAAATGCCTGAGATAATCAAAATAAAAAGAAGAAGGTTTTATTTTCCTTCACATTTTCAGATGTTTTACTTCATGATAACCTGGCCCTGTTGTTTTTGGCCTGTGCAAGGCAGCCTATCATGCTGGGAACATGTGGTGGAGCAAAGATGTTTACCTCACAGTGGCCAGAAAATTATAGAAAGAGGAAGAGATTGGCATCCTGTAATCCTTTTCAAGAGCATGCACCCAACATCTTAATTCCTCCCACTAGTTCCCACACCTTAAAGGTTCTACCTTTTCTAATACCACCAACCTGAGGACCAACCATTGAGAACAAGATCTTTTAGGAATATTCCTTGACCACTAAAACAATTATCAGCATCCTTCTAGGGAAGGAGCTCTAAGCTCTCTCTCTACAAGTATGAAGCTTCAAAATTTCTTCTGAACCATGACATTGACCTCCTCCTGTGTTTGTCTATAATGTTTTCTTCCTAGTAGGAGTCCTGTCTGATGAAGGCTCAGCAAATAAGCTACCCTATTACTCAGGGGACCATGAGGAGAATGGAGACTCTGAATCTGCTCCAGGTAGTAGAGACAAGTCTTCCCCTGAATGGTGGGGGTGAGGAGAAGGTTGTCATCTGAGAAGACCTTTCTGTGATTAGGATGGGAAGGGTCTCTTCCTTCAGGGTCACAACTAATTTTTCTCTCCACCCACTCTGTCATACAGAAAGGGAAAGATGAGATTCTAATCTGTTGGTTTTCATAGCTACTTCTGTATGGTCACAGACACACCTCAAATATATCATTATAAAATCCAAGGCCATAACTTTAAAAAGAACATTTGAACTCGATCATCTCAAAAATTCTATGGTGAAAGAGAACATTGGGAAATATGGATTTGACCCTGAAAAACAGGGACATATGAACCATTTTGTGGTTTATGTGAACAACAAGACCAAAGAAAATGACCTTCATAATCCATAGAACACAAGGAGTGTGTGGTGCCTGTACTTATCAATCACTGGGAGCTTTTCTCTACAAAGGACCAAAGAAAAGAGGACATGCTGGGCCTTCCCCAAGTGGTATAAATGGAGAGTTCCTAGGGTGGGAATGTCTAGGAGTGCTCTTTAAAATTGAATCTTAAGGACAGCAGAGCACTAAAGGATGTTGAAACCCCTACCTCCTGGGATTCAAATTGGTAGAATAGCCTATCTGTGGGAGAGAGAAACCCAGACTTCTCTCCTGTGTCTCCATTGCCTCAGAGGCCATATGAACAGCCTGCGTTCTTCTTAGTCCTGATGAAATAACCCTCAGTCACTGATATATACTTATTTTTTCAAGCCTACCACATGCCTCAAACTCATAGCCATAACATTTATCAAAGTTTTGTAGCATGGTATTTAGTAAAACATTACTGAGTTAATATATTGAAATATTTTGATGATTTATATGATTTCTAAGAATACAGAAATCAAATGTATGCCTTTGGGACAGCCTTGGAATATGGTGCCTATATTTCTCAGCTGTTAGAATATCTGCATTAGAAGAGACTGAAGACATCACCTAGACTAAGAAATATCTTGCTCTTCTTCCTTATTCACTGTTTTCAGAACCTGGAGGGCAGCATGTATTTGCCACAAACAGTGGTTATGATGATGTTGAAGAGTTACCTGTTCCTGAAGTTCCTTCTTCCTTTGCAATGAAGGAGAAGAATTTTTTCCCTGAAGAGGGACATGATACCAGGTGTTCTCAGACAAGTAAGTGGATTACTGTGTCTCCAGTTGTCTTGCATTATTGTCATGGTAAAGATGTATTTTGTATTTGGACATATCAATGATGAGTTTTCCTTTACTACAAGAATCTAAGTAGCCTTGTAAACCAAGATGATGTCATCTCTTCCCTTTTTCTGTTTATTGAAGCTGTTTTATTTCTTCTGAAAGGAGGTAAATATTGTATCCTCTGTCTGCACACACTGCTCTTGGAATTGAGACATGTCTGTATGAGCTACAGAGACTTTGGGGCTTTGTTTCAATTTTCACACAGTAAACCAAGACCCATGTTTGAACAAGAAGTGTGGTGGTCATTAAACTTGTGAGAAGTATTTGTAGAGCATTTTATTAGTACATTATAATTATTCATAATAGTGACATTAATTTTGACATATTCATAAATACATATAGTATAATATGCTCCATTTAAATATCCAGTGCTTCCCCTTTCCTTCCTCCTTCCCCCTGATTACCTTCCTCTAATCAACAGGTCTGCCTTCTATGTATTTATTGTTTTGTAGTTAGAGCATTACATTCATACATAAAAGTAGAATTCATTGTGATATATTCATGTACACAGAGAGCAAAATATGGAGAATTTGAGACTCCCTCCCCATTTCTTCCCTTCATGCCTCCCTTAAACCCCCTTATAAGCCACTGTTTTTACTTCTATTTTCATAATATCCCCTCTTTTATTTCTTACTTCTATGTAGATTCTGCATATGAGAGAAAAGTTTCAACTCTTATCATCCTAAGTCTGGCTTATTTCACTTAGCATGATTTTCTCCACTTTTCTTCCCCTCTCCCTTCTTCTCCCCTTTCTCTACTTGTCTAATTTCTGTTATAGTTTTTTAATCAAACAGTGATATATATATATATATATATATGTGTGTGTGTGTGTGTGTGTGTGTGTGTGTATAATTATGCACATGCACACATACACATATACTTCACCATGGTATATTTATGTATAATAAAATTTGGTTGATTTTATTCCACAGTTCCTCCTTTTCTTCATCCTTCTTCACTTCGCATCAATCCCCTTACTCTATTCCACTGATCTCTCTTTTTTTTATCATGAGTCATTTTCATTCTGGAGTTCACCCACTTTTTCCCCTTCAAGTCTTATTTTGCTCCAACTTCTTCATATAAGAGAGGAAATTCAATTTTTGACTTTCTAAGTTTGGTATATTTCACTTAGTATGATGTTCCCCAGTTCCATCCATTTATATGCAAATGCCATAATTTGATTCTTCATTATGGCTGAGTAGAATTCTGTTGTGCATATTTCCCACATTCTCTGTATCCATTTGTCAGCTGACAGGCCTGCAGGCTGTTTCCATAACTTGGTTATTGTAAATTGTGCTTTCATCAACACTTATATGCCAATATCACTCCAGGATGCTTCATTTAGTTCTTTGGATAAAACCAAGGAGTGAGTTAGTCATGAAATTGTTTCAGTCTTTGTCTTTTGAGAAATCTTTATACGGTTTTCCAAAGTGGCTGTACTAATTTTCAGTGCCACTAAAAATGAATGAGTATACTTTTCCCCACATCCACTCCAGCATTCATTATTATGTATATTCTTTTTTAACTTTTTCTTTTCTAACTTTATTTTACTTACTTATATGTGGTGCTGAGGATCAAACCCAGGGCCTTGCACATGTGAGGCAAGCACTCTACCACTGAGCCATAACCCCAGCCATAATATGTATTATTGTCATTCTAACAGGGGCCAGATGATATAAAAATGTAGTTTGATCTGCATTTCCATGATTGGTATAGATGTTAAGCAGCTTTTCATATATTTCTTAGTCATTTGTTTTACTTCTTTTGAGAAATACCTGTTTAACTTTACTGCTTGTTTACTAATTAGATTAATTGTTTTCTAGGTGTTAACTTTTTGAGATCTTTATATATTCTGGATATTAATTCTCTGTCAAAAGAACAGCTGGCAAAAAATTTTCTTCCATTTTATAGGCTCTCTATTCGTTTTCTTGTTTCCTTTGCTGTGAAGAAGTATTTTAATTTAATACAATCCCATTTATTGATTCTTAGTTTTGTTTCTTGATCCTTAGGATTCTTGATAAGGTGCCTATGTCGATATTTTGGAATAATGAATCTATTTTCTTTTGTCAATCACAAAATTTCTAGTCTAGGTGCCTAGGTCTTTGATCCATTTTAGTTGACCTTTGTGCAGGCTGAGAGATAAGGAACCTGTTTAATTCTACATACAAATATCTACTTTTCCAAGCACCATTAAAAAAAACAGGCTTTTTTCTCCAACATATGTTTTTTGTTCCTCTGTCAAGTATTGGATGAAAATATCTCTTTGGGATTTTTCTGTTTTCTATTCTATTGCAATGGTCTTCATGTCTGTTTTGATGTCAGTACCATGCTGTTTTTGTTACTACAGCTCTCTCCTTAGCTAAACTAACCAAAAAAGAGAGAAGACCCAAATCAACAAAATTAGAGATGAAAGAGAGTGATATCATCACAAACATTTCAGAAGTCTAGAGGCTCATTAGGAACTATTTTGAAAATAGTTTTAACTATAAAATATAGAAGATATTAACCAATTTCTAGGTAGAAATCAAATCAACAAAATATAGAAAACCTAAACAGACCAATATCAAGCTATGATCCTGAAGCAGCAATTAGAAGTCCTCCAACAAAAAGAAGCCCTACCAAATTATTACGAAAGAAATTATACCCATCTTTCTCAAATTATTCCATTCAATAGAAAAGGAAGAAATATTTCCAAATTTATTCTATAAAGCCAGTATTACTCTTTTACCAAAAAAAAGACAAAAACACATCAAGAAAGGAAAACTACAGACCAATGTCCCTGAGTAACACAGACACAAAAATCTTCAATAAAATATTATTAAAGCACATTCAAAGACACTTTAACAAGATATTACAGAATTAAAAAGTGGGTTTCATGTGAGTGAGATGCAGGGGTAGTTCAACATATGGAAATCAATAAGTTTAATTCACCAAAAATACATCTAAGAATAAGAATCACATGGTCAGTTCAATATATGCACTAAAAATGATAAATTCCTGTTAAAACTTTTAATGACATTTTCATGACATTTACATGAAAAAATAGGGATAGAAAGAACTTACCTCAACATTATAAAGGCTCTGTATAACAAATGCAAAGCAAATTTCCTATTGAATGAAGAAAAACTAAAAACATTTCCTCTGAAATCAGGAACAAGAAAAGGATGTTCACTCTCACCACTCCTAGTCAATATAGTTATTGAAACTAAAGTCAGAGCAATCAGACAACAGAAGAAACTAAGAGATACAAATATGAAAAGAAGTCAAATTATCTGTTTCCTGAAGAAAGGATCCTGTATGTAGTATACTCAAACATCTCATTAGAAGAAATCTAATACTGATATACAAATTCAGGAAAGTAGGATAGAAAATTATCATCCAAAAATTAGTACCTTTTCAGGCTTGGGTTGTACCTCAGCAGTAGATTGCTTGCCTACCACATGTGAGTTTCTGGGTTCAATCCTCAGCACCACATAAAAATAAACAAATAAAATAAAGGTATTCTATTCAACTACAACTATATATATTTTTTTAAAGAATCAATACCTTTTCAATATTCCAATAATAAATCTGAGAAACAAGTCAGGAAAACTATTCCACTCACAATAACCTAAAACAAGGCACTGGTTATTTTTTATCTTGAATCTTGTCATTTTAACTGGGGTAAGATGAAACTGCAGTGTACTTTTTATTTTATTTCCTTTATTGTTAAGAATGTTGAACAGTTTTCTCATATTTGTTGTCCATTTTCATCTCATCTTCTAAAAAATATCTGTTCAGATCACTTGCCCATTGACTGATTGGGTTACTGGATTATTTTGATATTTACATATTCTGGATATGAATCCTCTGTCAGAAGAATAAGTGGAAAGAGTTTTCTCCCATTCTTTAGGATCACTTTTCAATATCTTGTTTCCTTTGATGTTTGAAATTTTTAAATTTGAAAGTGTCCCAATTGATTCTTGGTTTTATTTATTGATCTTTGGGAGTTTTTTTAAGGTATCACTGTTTGTGCCTGTGTATCAGAGAGTTGGCCCTATGTTTTCTTCTAGCAATTGTAAAGATTCTTTTCTAATTACTAGGGCTTTGATCCATTTTAGTTGATGTTTATGCAGGGTGAGACAGAGGGAGCTCCTTTCATTCTTCTATATATGGTTATTCTGATTTCCCATTTGTTAAAAAGTCCATTTAGTCAGTTTTATTCACTGCTGTGGCTAAGAGACCCAACCAGCACAATTGTAGAGGAGAAAGGGTTTATTCAGGGGCTCATGGGTTTCAGAGGTCTCTATTTATAGACAGCAGGCTCAATTCATTGGGGCGAGAGGTGTGACTGAACATCATGGTGTAAGAGTGTGGCAGAAGAAAGCAGCCTGCATGGTGATCAGAAAGAAGAGACAGACTCCACTCTCCAGATACACAATACATACCCCAAGGTCATGCCTTCAGGAACCTAGCCACTCAACCCACATCCCACTAGCCTTCAGTTACCACTCAGTTAATCTCCATCAGGGGAATAATGCAATGATTGCATTAAGGCTCTTACAATCCAATTGTTTCTCCTCTTGTGTTGTCTCACACATGAGCTTTTGGAAGACACTTCACATCCAAACCATAACATTTATTTTTTTCTCCAATGTGTTTTTACTATTTTTCTCAAGAATCACATGTCTATATCTGTGTGGGTTTATCTCTGTGTCCTCTATTCCATTGACTTTAATGTTGCTTTTTATAAAAATGCCATTCTATTTCTGTTAGTACAGCTCTGCAGCATAATTGGAGCATGGGAATTGTGATGCCTCAGCCTTGTTCTTCTTGCTCAGTAGTCCTTTGGCTACTCTGGATCTTTTATTCTTCCATATGAATTTTAGGACTGATTTTTCTAGTTCTGTGAAGAAAGTCATTGATATTTTGATTGTGACCGATTGAAACTATAGATTGCTTTTTGTTGTATAATCATTTTATCAATATTAAATCACTTTTATTAAATCAGCAGCAATTAGAAGTCCTCCAACAAAAGAAGTCCTAACAAATTATTAAGGGAGAAATTTTACTCATCTTCCTCAAATTATTCCATGAAACATAAAAGGAGGAAACACTTTCAAATTTATTCTGTACAGCCAGTATTACTCTTACACCAAAAAAAAACAAGACAAAGACACATCAAAGGAAAACTACAGACCAATGTCCCTGAATGACACAGACACAGTAATTTTCAATAAAATATTACTAAAGTACATTCAAAGACAAGCTAACAAGATAGTACAGAATGAAAAAGTGGGTTTCATGTGAGTGGAATGCAAGGGTAGTTCAACATATGCAAATCAATAAGTTTAATTCACCAAAAAATACATCTAGGGATAAGAATCAGATGATCAGTTCAATAGATAAAGAAAAAAACATTTGATAAATTTTAGCTCCCATTCATGTTAAAACTTCTGAAGAAATTAGGGATAGAAAGAACTTACCTCAACATTTAAAGGCTATGTATAGCAAATACAAAGCCAACTTCCTATTGAATGAAGAAAAACTTGTTCCTCTGAAATCAGGAACAAGAAAAGGATGTTCACTCTCACCACTCCTGGTCAATATAGTTATTGAAACTAAAGTCAGAGCAATCAGACAAGAGAAGAAATTAAGGAGATACAAATATGAAAAGAGGTCAAATTATCTGTTTCCTGAAGAAAGGATCCTGTATGTAGTATACTCAAACACCTCCATCAGAAGAATTCTAAAACTTATATACAAAATTAGGAAAATAGAATACAAAATTAGCATTCAAAAATCAATATCTTTTCAGGCTGGGATTGTGTCTCAGCAGTAGAGCACTCACGTAGCTCATTCAAGGCCCAGGTTTCAATCTCAGCATCACATAAAATAAACAAATAAAATAAAGGTATTGTGTCCAACTAAAACTAAAAAAAGTAAATATTTTTTAAAAAATCAATACCTTTTCAATATTCCAATAATGAATCTGCTGAGACTAAAATCAGGAAAACTATTCAATTCACAATAACCTAAAACAAGGCTATGATTATTATTTATCTTGAATCTTGTCATTCTAACTGGGGTGAGATTAAACCTCACTTTTATTTCATTTCCTTTATTGTTAAGAATTTTTAATAGTTTTTTTCATATATTTGTTGGCCATTTTCATGTCATCTTCTGAGAAATATCTGTTTAGAACACTTGCCCATTGACTGACTGGGTTATTTGAGTTATTTTGATGTTTACATACTCTGGATATGAATCCTCTGTCAGAAGAATATGTGGCAAGAGTTTCTCCCATTCTTCAGGCTCTATTTTCAACATCTTGTTTCCTTTGATGTTTGAAGTTTTAAAATTTGAAACTGCCCCAATTGAGTCTTGGTTTCATTTCTTGAGCTTTGGAAGTTTTATTAAGGTAGTCACTGTTTGTGCCTGTGTATTGTAGAGTTGGCCCTATGTTTTCTAGCAGTTGTAAAGATTCTTATCTAATTACTAGGCCTCTGATCCATTTTAGGTGATGTTTATGCAGGTGAGACAGAGGGAGCTCCTTTCATTCTTCTACATATGGATATCCTGTTTTCCCATTTGTTAAAAAGTCCATTTAGTCAGTTTTTTCACTGCTGTGACTAAGAGACCCAACCAGCACAATTGTAGAGAAAAAAATGGTTTATTCGGGGGCTCGTGGGTTTCAGGAGTCTCTATTTATAGACAGCAGGCTCAATTCATTGGGGCGAGAGGTGTGACTGAACATCATGAAGGAAGAGTGTGACAGAAGAAAGCAGCCTGCATGGTGATCAGAAAGAAGAGACAGACTCCACTCTCCAGATACACAATACATACCCCAAGGTCATGCCTTCAGGAACCTAGCCACTCAACCCACATCCCACTAGCCTTCAGTTACCACTCAGTTAATCTCCATCAGGGGAATAATGCAACGATTGCATTAAGGCTCTTAAAATCCAGTTGTTTCTCCTCTTGTGTTGTCTCACACATGAGCTTTTGGAAAACACTTCACATCCAAACCATAGCGTCTATTTTTTCTCCAATGTGTGTTTTTACTGTTTTTGTCAAGAATCACATGTCTATATCTGTGTGGGTTTATCTCTGTGTCCTCTATTCCATTGACTTTAAAGTTGCTTTTTATAAAAATGCCATTCTATTTCTGTTAGTACAGCTCTGCAGCATGATTTGAACATGGTAATTGTGATGCCTCAGCCTTGTTCTTCTTGCTCAGTAGTCCTTTGGCTACTCTGGATCTTTTATTCTTTCATATGAATTTTAGGACTGATTTTTCTAGTTCTGTGAAGAAAGTCATTCATATTTTGATTGGGACTGATTGAAATTATAGATTGCTTTTGGTTGTATAATCATTTTATCAATATTAAATCACTTATTGAAGAACAACAGATGCCTGTCCATCTTCTATAGTCTTCTTTAAATTCTTTCTTCAGTGATCTATAGTTTTATTTTAGAGGTCTTTCAACTTCCCAGCTAGGTTTATTTTTTTTCTTGTTTGTTTGTTTTTGCTTTAGGTTATTTTTTAATATTTTATTTTTTAGTTGTAGTTGGACACAATACATTTATTTTAATTATTTTTATATGGTGGAAAGGATCGAACCCAGGGCCTCACACAAGCTAGGCAAGCATTCACCACTGAACCACAACCCCAGCTCTGTTTTAGGTTATTTTCAGTGGAATACTTTTCTTCATTTTTTGTAAGGTTTACTATTGGCATATAGCAAAACTATTAATTTTTGTATGTTGATCCTGTTTTCTGCTACGGTGATGTATTTATTTATGAGCTCTAAAAGTCTTCTGATGAAAATTCTATGTATAGAATCATAGCATCTGCAAATGGACATAATTTGACTTCTTTTTCTTATTGTATCCCTTTAATTTCTTCCTCTGTCTATTTGACATAGCTAACATTACAAAAACTATATAGAATAGGAATGGTGAGAGTATGAATCTTTATCCTACTCTAGATTTTTAGAGGAAATGCTTTTATTTTCTTACCATTCATTTTGATGTGATGTTGGGTTTGTCATGTATAGACTTGAGAAGATTGAGATAATTTTCTCCTATCCCTAGTGTCTTCACAGATTTTAACATGAATGGATGCTAAATTTTGTTGATGAATCTTTTTATGCATCTACTGAGTTGATTATATAATTTATGTTCTAAATTCATTTATGTGATAAATTACACTTACTGATTCACATATGCGGAACCAACCTCTGTAAAAAAATTATTTTTAAGGAGGCACATAACCAATTATTTTTTTTAATTTTTTATTTTTTTTATTTTTTTCATTTTATTTTTTTTTATTGGTTGTTCACAACATTACAAAGCTCTTGATATATCATATTTCATACATTAGATTGAAGTGGGTTATGAACTCCCAATTTTACCCCAAATGCAGATTGCAGAATCACGTCGGTTACACATCCACATTTTTACATACTGCCATATTAGTGACTGTTGTATTCTGCTACCTTTCCTATCCCCTACTATCCCCCCTCCCCTCCCCTCCCATCTTCTCTCTCTACCCCATCTACTGTAATTCATTTCTCTCCTTGTTAATTTTCCCATTCCCCTCACAACCTCTTATATGTAATTTTGTATAGCAATGAGGGTCTCCCTTCATTTCATGCAATTTCCCTTTTCTCTCTCTTTCCCTCCCATCTCATGTCTGTTTAAAGTTAATCTTTTCTTCCTGCTCTTCCTCCCTACTCTGTTCATAATTGCTCTCATTATATCAAAGAAGACATTTGGTATTTGTTTTTTAGGGATTGGCTAGCTTCACTAAGCATAATCTGCTCTAGTGCCATCCATTTCCCTGCAAATTCTATGATTTTGTCATTTTTTTATTGTTGCGTAGTACTCCATTGTGTATAGATGCCACATTTTTTTTTATCCATTAATCTATTGAAGGGCATCTGGGTTGGTTCCACAGTCAAGCTATTGTGAATTGTGCTGCTATGAACATCAATGTGGCAGTATCCCTGTAGCATGCTCTTTTAAGGTCTTCAGGGAATAGTCCAAGAAGGGCAATAGCAGGGTCAAATGGTGGTTCCATTCCCAGCTTTCCTAGGAATCTCCATACTGCTTTCCAAATTGGCCGCACCAATTTGCACTCCCACCAGCAATGTACAAGTGTACCCTTTTCCCCACATCCTCACCAGCACTTCTTGTTGTTCGACTTCATAGTGGCTGCCAATCTTACTGGAGTGAGATGGTATCTTAGGGTGGTTTTGATTTGCATTTCCTTGACTGCTAGAGATGGAGAGCATTTTTTCATGTACTTGTTGATTGATTGTATGTCCTCCTATGAAAAGTGTCTGTTCAGGACCTTGGCCCATTTGTTGATTGGATTATTTGTTATCTTATTGTCTAATTTTTTGAGTTCTTTGTATACTCTGGATATTAGGGCTCTATCTGAAGTGTAAAAAAGTAAAAATTTGTTCCCAGGATGTAGGCTCCCTATTTACCTCTCTTATTGTTTCTCTTGCTGAGAAAAAACTTTTTAGTTTAAGTAAGTCCCATTTGTTGATTCTAGATATTAATTATTGTGCTATGGGTGTCCTATTAAGGAATTTGGAGCCCGACCCCACAGTATGTAGATCGGAGCCAACTTTTTCTTCTATCAGACGCAGAGTCTCTGATTTGATATCAAGCTCCTTGATCCATTTTGAGATAACTTTTGTGCATGGCAAGAGAAAGGGATTCAGTTTCATTTTGTTGCATATGGATTTCCAGTTTTCCCAGCACCATTTGTTGAAGATGCTATCCTTCCTCCATTGCATGCTTTTAGCCCCTTTATCAAATATAAGATAGTTGTAACTTTGTGGATTAGTCTCTGTGTCCTCTATTCTATACCATTGGTCCACCCGCCTGTTTTGGTACCAGTACCATGCTGTTTATGTCACTATTGCTCTGTAATATAGTTTGAAATCTGGTATCGCTATACCGCCTGATTCATACTTCCTGCTTAGAATTGCTTTTGCTATTCTGGGTCTTTTATTTTTCCATATGAATTTCATGATTGCTTTATCTATTTCTACAAGAAATGCCATTGGGATTTTGATTGGTATTGCATTAAACCTATAGAGAACTTTTGGTAATATCGCCATTTTGATAATGTTAGTTTTTCCTATCCATGAACAGGGTATATTTTTCCATATTCTAAGATCTTCTTCTACTTCTCTCTTTAGGGTTCTGTAGTTTTCATTGTATAGGTCTTTCACCTCTTTTGTTAGGTTGATTCCCAAGTATTTTATTTTTTTTGAGGATATTGTGAATGGAGTGTTTTTCCTCATTTCTGTTTCAGAAGTTTTGTTGCTGATATACAGAAATGCCTTTGATTTATGCGTGTTGATTTTATATCCTGCCACTTTGCTGAATTCATTTATTAGTTCTAGTAGTTTCTTTGTAGATCCTTTTGGGTCTTCTAGGTATAGAATCATGTCGTCCGCAAATAGTGATAATTTAAGTTCTTCTTTTCCTATTTTTAGGCATTTAATTTCTTTTGTCTGTCTAATTGCTCTGGCTAGTATTTCCAGAACTATGTTGAACAGAAGTGGTGAGAGAGGGCATCCCTGTTTTGTTCCATATTTTAGAGGGAATGCCTTCACCTTTTGTCCATTCAGAATGATGCTAGCCTGAGGCTTAGCATAGATAGCTTTTACAATGTCAAGGTAAGTTCCTGTTATCCCTAGTTTTTCTAATGTTTTGAACATAAAGGGATGCTGTACTTTGTCGAATGCTTTCTCTGCATCTATCGAGATGATCATATGGTTCTTATCTTTAAGTCTATTGATGTGGTGAAAGCATTTATTGATTTCCGTATATTGAACCATCCTTGCATTTCAGGGATGAATCCTACTTGATCATGGTGCACAATTTTTTTGATGTGTTTTTGTATTCGATTCGCCAGAATTTTATTGAGTATTTTTGCATCTAGGTTCATTAGAGATATTGGTCTGTAGTTTTCTTTCTTTGAGGTGTCTTTGTCTGGTTTCGGAATCAGGGTGATATTGGCCTCATAGAATGAATTTGGAAGAGCTCCCCTCCCTCTTTTTCTATTTCCTGAAATAACTTGAAAAGTATTGGTATTAATTCTTATTTAAAGGTTTTGTAAAACTCCGCTGTATACCCATCTGGTCCTGGGCTTTTCTTAGTTGGTAGTCTTTTGATTGCTTCTTCAATTTCATCCATTGATATTGGTCTGTTCAAATTGTGTGTATCCTCCTGACTCAGTCTGGGCAAATCATATGACCTAAGAAATTTATCGATGTCTTCACTATCTTCTATTTTATTGGAATATAGGTTTTCAAAATAATTTCTAATTGTCTTCTGTATTTCTGTAGCATCTGTTGTGATATTGCCTTTTTCATCCCGTATGTTAGTAATTTGAGTTCTCTCTCTTCTTCTCTTCGTTAGCATGGCTAAAGGTCTGTTGATCTTATTTTTTTTTCAAGAACCAACTTTTAGTTTTGTTAATTTTTTCAATAGTTTCCTTTCTTTCAATTTCATTGATTTCTGCTCTGATTTTAACTATTTCTTGCCTTCTGCTACATTTGCTGTTATTTTGCTCTTCCTTTTCTAGGGCTTTGAGATGAAGTGTGAGCTCATTTATTTGTTGGTTTTTTCTTTTTTTGAGGAATGACCACCAGGCGATGAATTTCCCTCTTAAAACTGCTTTCATTGTGTCCCATACATTCCAATATGTTGTGTCTGTATTTTCATTTATCTCTAAGAATTTTTTGATTTCCTCCTTTATGTCTTCTGTAACCCATTGATCATTCAGTAATATATTGTTCATTTTCCATGTGATGTAGGATTTTTCTTTCCTTCTTTTATCATTGATTTCCAGTTTCATTCCATTATGATCAGATAAAATGCATGGTATTATCTCCACCCCTTAATATTTACTGAGGGTTGCCCTATGGCATAATATATGGTCTATTTTTGAGAAGGATCCATGTGCTGCTGAGAAGAAAGTATATCCATTTGATGATGGTTGATATATTCTATATATGTCAGTTAAGTCTAGGTTATTGATTGTGCTATTGAGTTCTATAGTTTCTTTATTCAACTTTTGTTTGGAGGATCTGTCAAATGGTGAGAGAGGTGTGTTGAAGTCACCCATAATTATTGTGTTGTGGTCTATTTGATTCTTGAACTTGAGGAGAATTTGTTTTATGAATGTCGCAGCACCATTATTTGGTACATAAATATTGATAATTGTTATTTCTTGTTGGTGAATGGTTCCTTTTAATAGTATATAATGTCCTTCCTTATCCCTTTTGATTAACTTAGTCTTGAAGTAGATTTTATTCAATATGAGCATGGCCACCCGTGCTTGCTTACGAGGACCGTGTGCATGGTATATTTTTTCCCATCCTTTCACCTTCAGCCTGTGTATGTCTTTTCCAATCAGATGTGTCTCCTGGAGGCAGCATATTGTTGGATTTGTTTTTTTAATCCATGGTACCAGCCTATGTCGCTTTATTGGAGAGTTTAAGCCATTAACATTCAGAGTTACTATTGATATATGGTTTGTACTTCCAGCCATGTTTGATTATTTATCCTTTTTTAAAAAAATTTAGTTTGTTTCTCCATGATTATCTTTCCCCTCGCCCTCTGTCTTTACTGAGGCACTTCCCACTGGTGGTTTTGGTTATTGTTTTTCATTTCTTCCTCGTGTAATGTTTTGCTCAAAATGCTTTGTAATGCTGATTTTCTGGCTGCAAATTCTTTTAACTTTTGTTTATCATGAAAGATTTTTATTTCGTTGTCATACCTGAAGCTTAATTTTGCTAGATACAGAATTCTTGGTTGGCATCCATTGTCTTTCAGTGTCTGAAATACGTTGTTCCAGGATCTTCTCGCTTTCAGCGTCTCTGATGAAAAATCCGTTGTTAACCTTATTGGTTTACCCCTGAATGTAATCTGCCTCCTTTCTCTTGTAGCTTTTAATATTTTCTCTTTGTTCTGTATATTGGATATCTTCATAACAATGTGTCTTGGCGTTGGTCTACTATACTTTTGTGTGCTCGGTGTCCTGTATGCATCTTCAATTTGTATATCTGTTTCCTTTTTTATTTCTGGAAAGTTTTCTGTAATTATTTCATTCAGCAGGTTACTCATTCCCTTGGTTTGAATCTCTGTAACTTCTTCTATCCCGATGACTCGTAAGTTTGGTTTTTTTATGTTATCCCATAACTCTTGGATGTTTTTCTCGTGATTTTTTACCAGCCTTTCTGAGTTGGCTAGACTCTTTTCAAGATGATATATTTTGTCTTCATTATCTGACGTTCTGGCTTCTACTTGCTCCACTCTGTTAGTGATACTCTCAATTGAGTTTTTAATTTGGTTTATTGTTTCCTTCATTTCTAGAATTATTGTTTGATTATTTTTATAATCTCTATCTCCTGATAAAGATGCTTAACTTCTTCTTTTATCTGTTTATGTAATTCATTCTCAATGTGTTCTTTCGCTGCTTGAATTTGCTGTCTCGTATCCTCTTTAAGGTTCCATTCCATCTGTCTAAGGTGTTCCTTGAGTTCTTTATATGACCATTTTTCTGATGACTCTAGGTCCTCCTGAATATTTAGGCTGTCCTGCATTGTTTGTACTCCTTTTCTTCCTTGCTTTTTCAAGTTGCTCATGTTACTTCTTGTTCTGTTTGACTGCTGAGTTACTGTTTACTCCTATAAATTAATTTGATGCTTGGGAGGAAAGGTATTAGAAGGGAAGGGAAGAAGTCAGTAAAGAGAATGAGAGTAAGCAGGTAGAATTCACGGAAGGGGGAATAAGAAAATTGAAAAGAAATGAAAAGACAAAAGAAGAAAAAATAGGAAATAAAAAAAGAGGAAAAAATTTTTTAAAAAAATTAAAAAAATAATAATAAAAAAATTAACATTAAAATTAGAAGAAAAAATTTTAAAAAAAATTGTAAAAAAAAATTAAAAAACAACAAGAAAGAAAAATGAAAATGAAATTAAAAACCCAAATCAAAAAAAGAGAAAAAAAAAACTAATAAATGTAGTCTTAGAGTTTGATTAACTTCTCTTCCAGTAGGTGGTGCTGTGCCCACCAGGCCAAGTTTCTCCTGTCAATACGCGGGAACCAATCACTGTGCAGCAGCTCCTCCTCCCAGACTGGGCGAGTCTCCAATCCTGAGTGCCTAGGGCCTCCTCTTGTGTCTAGTCACTTTCCCACCTTTCCTCTAGCCAGGCCCCTCTCACGGGTGCCGCTCACCACAATACTGGCTACATGCCAGGTTTGCTGCTCCCGGGAGCCCTGTTTTCATGAACAACTGGGCACACTCTCCCAGTTTGCCAATCCCTCAGACCCTAAGTTTGTAGAGCTTGGGGCTGAGAATCCTCAGCGAATTTTACTTGCCCTCTGGTAGCTACGCTCCCAGTAGCTGGTGCCAGAGACCTCACTTGTCAGTACTGGTGAGAGTGGTAGCCGGGAGTTCCACGCCACGGGTCCCGCGCCACGTCTGATTCCCTCGGTCTGGCTATCGCGCTCACGGGAGAGCTGGGAGGGGCCCTTAAGGTTTCCCCGATGTGTGGAGAGGGAAGGCTAGGGAATTACACACCTGTAGCTGCAGGTTTCAATGAAGTTATCTCCTCCGCCGCAGTCTGGTGACGTCAGTTCTCTGCCATGGTGGTATCTCTTGCAAATGGCGACAGTTCGTTTCCCTTTGCCGGGTGACCAATGCAACGGGTGGGTCCTTACTGTCTCTCCCAAGCCCCGTTTCAAACCTGTGGCCACTACCTATGAAGGCTGGGTTGGCATTTACCTCCGTAGGATCAGAAGGGCCGACCAGTTGTGTTCAGCTGGATGGATTAGTGCTAGGTCACAGCTGTTTGTCTGCAGGAAGCAGGCAAACGGGAGCTTGAATTCAGCTGATCCGGGCTCAGTGTGTGTTCTGAGAGGCCCAGACTGATCGCCCCAGATCCACGTCAGTTCAGCATTGCCTAGTGATCCTGAGCAAACAGAATTTAGATTGTTTACGACTCCCTATGCCCGCACAGCTGAAGAGGTCAGAGACTTGATCTCTCTGTGCCCGCCGCCATGTTGGAAACCATAACCAATTATTTTCATTACCATTTCCCACTTTAATCCATAATGCAAAATAGCCTTAAGTAGAGATATTGAAAATTCCTATGCTAGAAGAATAATTCTCTTATTGTTTCAAATAACATATGGTGTCATATTTTAGATGTGTGCTTTTCACTTGTGCATGGTCATGTGGTCCATGGGAAAAGGAAAATATTGAATTCAATAAACTGCCCTTCTTTGTCATCTTTCAAAGTACCCAAATTGTTGTCATGAATACTGTGAAGGAAAGTGTGGTATGTTATTGAGGTAAGAGGAACTGAGGGAGGTCATCTTCTGCCTGGAGTGCTTAAGGAATCAGATCAGCCTGGTGTGGAAGAGGGCACTTGCATCTCTTTGCCACTCCTCACCATTTTTAACCCATCCTCCTTCACATTGTTGAAATCAAGACATTTGCACAGGACATAGTCAATAAGATATAGCTCTATCACTCATTCCAGAAAAGTCCTGGTTCCCCATAGATATTTTGAAGCCACTCTACTATTCCTTTCATTCTTCAAGAGGACTCTGGACTTTCATTTGTGTCATCACTGAAACCAGGATTCTCTTACTGTTTCAGGCATCTCTCCTCAGTCTCTCAAAGAAGCTGACAATTCTAACATGGAAGAGACAGCATCCTTATTGGTCCTGAGACAAGAAGACACAGGATATGATGATGTTGAGCCTAACACCTTGTAGTGCTTTTTTTTTTTTTTGTATTTTGTGTAACTAAGTCTTTAGATAACTTCTTATGATATTGTTTTCTGATAAAAGAGAGTTCTGTCTTCTTCATTACTGGAAAGTTTCTATATATATCTCTCATTTACAATAAATACTCTGCCTCAAATACCAGTGTCAATCTCTTAATTTGAATGCATTCACCCCCAGCAATCTCAGAAAATTCCATGTTCAAACTCAATGGATCCCATATAGGATCCCCCCACACTGCACACTTGCTTCTGTTAGATGAACAGAAGTTTATTATTCTCTTGAACAGCATAAAACTGGAATGCGGTCCGAACTAAGATGTTGGTCTTATGAAAATTAACTTAGAAACACCTATCTTAATATTCAAAAACATCCCATTCATGCTTGAATAAAACCCACATTTAGTAATTGGGGAATATCAGGTGGATGGAAAATGACAATGTTTCTCTTAATTTTTCATGGTTTTTCATAAAATATCAATAACTTGATTCTACTACAGCCTATTAGTCTTTTACTCCAATGGCTTCTTCTCCTTTCTTGTTATTCCACAACTCTCTAAATCTCATCTTTCTCCATAAAATTGCATTGTTACTCATTTTTGTATCATTTTTCATTGCTCTCTACTCCTTTCTCTGGATATCTTTGTTTAAACCACAAATAATTCTAACCACCAGAATCGCAAAAGATTCTAAGTGGCTAAATTTACTGTGAATTATTCCCATCCCAGATCATACTCACATATTTATTTGAGTTGGAAAGGACTGAATAAGTGAGCCAAACTCTGAAATTCTGTATGCTAGAGTCTCATTTCATCTATAGCAAGTTTTTCAAAATTCAGATATTTGCATGCAAACAAATGAATGTTTCCACATCTCCATTCTAACTGAATAATTTTAAACCAGGATTTTACTTACTCTTTTTTGTGATTCCTTCCTTTTCCTTAATGATTTTTTATTCTGTTTAATTAAATCTTTTGTAGTTGTAGATGGACACCATGCCTTTTTAAAATTCATTTATTTATTTTTATATGGCGCTAAGAATCAAACCTAGTGCTTCACACATGCTAGGCAAGTACTCTTCTACTGAGCTACAGGCCCAGTCTCTTCTGTTTTTATTAATGCATTAGAGTTATACATAATAGTGTGATTTATTTTGACATATTCATACTTGCATTTAATATAGTTTGCTCTATTACCATCCCCAGTTCTTCTCTCCCCCTCCTCTCCTCCTTTCCCCTGCTCCCCTGCCTCTATCTGCTTTTCTCCCTTATGTCTTTTCGGGTTGTGTTTGGTACTTCATAGATACACATAAAGGTTGAATTTACTCTAGTATATTCATATATGTACTTAGCATAATTTGGTCAATTTCATCCTGCAGTTCCTCACATTTCATGTGCCTTCAATGTTCCCCTCAATTCTCTTCCTCTCCTCCACTGAACTCTCTTCTACTTCCCTGGATTCCCCATTTTGAATTTTATTTCTCTCTAGCTTTATCATATGAGAGAAAGCATTTGATCTTTGACCGAGTCTGTTTTTCTTTACTTTTATAACTTTATTATTTTATTTAAAAACAAAAATATATTTCCTACAATAATATACATAAAGTTACTTTAAAACTTCTGAAATTTATGAACCATATATACAGTTATTTTTTTCAAAAACTTCCCAGGCACTTCTGCAATTCAGAATTGGGAATCATGTAGCTGTATTAGAAAGTCAAAGGCCTTATTTTATTTAGACTCTGAAGTCCCCACATGTGGAGGTCTACCTTCATTGTTGGACTTCATTAGATATACACTTATAGTCATTTTAGGAAAGAGCAATAGCAACTGTCAGAAATAACAAACTATTTTCTAAACATATCAGACTCATTTACAAATCTATGTTTTGTTTTATTTGGGGGTTGTTCTTTTCACTTTTATTCAAATAAACACAATACTCATACATAGACTGATCATATAAACTTTTAAGCTAACGTATCTGGATTTTCAGATGTGCAGTGCTGTGGTCAAATCATGATTATTCTATAATTTGAAACAATTATTTTGGACACACAAGCAAATAGACGGGAGGGGGGTCAAAGAAAAAGAGCTTATAAAAATCACTGTTATGACACTTGTCCACTTGAGGTTTATGGATGCAAGGACAGGGTTTTTTTTGTGTGGGGGGGGGAGTCGTAAAAATCTAATGTACCTTTGGATAAAATGCAACTGTTTCCTCTCCTTCTTTCCTAGGATGGGCACTTGGAAAATGAGAAATTTTAGGAGTGGTCTAAAGAGTTTGTCAATTTCCGTTGGATTTGATTTCCTATGAAACTTTAAACAATTTAAACAATATGGAAGAACACTGAAGTTAGCCTTTGCCATTAGAGTTAATTAGACCATAATGAATAAAATATTTTCTGATATTCTAGACTTGTAATTCATAAATTAAGGAGTTGGAGAAATTTTATTCATTTTAAATTAGTCTTGCTTCCCCAGAAATTCCATCTTGAAAACTAAGTAATACCTTTGTTAGTTTGAAATTGGTCTTATTAATATCAGTGTCCTTTCTGTTGCTTGGGCTTTGCTACTCCTACATATTAATTTAATTTCAATAAAGTTATGGCTTCAAGTACTGAGTGATAGTTTGACCTGTAAGAAACTAGTTTAGGCAGTCACATCACCCTTATCTGAAGCCAATTAGGGTGAATGCAACCTGGGGTTCAATTCAACTTAAAAATCATAGCAAAAAAGCAGCCAAAGACAGAGGCCTGAGACAAGTGGGCTTACAGAACTGAAGATTGGGGAGTGTGGGGCTCGTTCCAGGCCATTGTCTGTGTGGATGTTGTATTAGCACAAGCAGGCTGGCCCGGCCCTGACTGCTTCTGGCTGCGTCACCTTTACAGAATGGCTGTGGCATCTGGAGAGAGCAGGGCTGGCACAACTATACTTTCTATCAAGTCCCTGGAGGGACACAGGCAAGTCCTATTCCTTAGCATTTTCCCCCACTGCCCACTTCTAATCCCACTTCCTTTGTAAGATGTGACTTGGATCAACAGTAACTTTGAAGAGTGGATATAGGCCTGGTGTGTTGAGACTTGCTCCCGCCTACTGTGATAGCCAAGGTTAGAAAGGTCATCTGGAAACCTGAAACAGGATAAGCCCACTTTCTACTAGTAAAAACTCCCAGTCATAGCCCAGAGTGGTGGTGCATGCCTGTAATCCCAGCAGCTCACATGTCTCCAGCAGAAGGAATATGAAAGCAAAGCCAGCCTCAGCAAAAGTAAGGTGCTAAGCAACTCAGCCAGACACTATCTCTAAATAAAATATAGAAAATGGCTAGGATATGGGTCAGTGATTAAGCCAACTTGATTTCCATCCCTGGTACCAAAAAAAAAAAAAAAATCCAGTCACATTATAGGCTATCCACTAAAGTAAAACAAAATGTCTTTGAAAAATAACACATTTTGAAACTCTGACACATTTATAAAAACAAAAACCAAGAAATTTCAAACAATGTCTTTAGAAGTCCTTTAAAAATGTATCAATTTACTTCTTCGTAACAAATTTATAAAAAACAGTTTAAGAACCTCTGTGACTTTCCAGTGGGATACATACACATTAAGGTTTTACTACTAAAATTATCTATTTGGTAAAACCTCTAGGAAAAGTTCTATCAAGAAATAATTGTTTTGGAATTACTTTTTTTGAAATGTCAAAAAGAATTAAGGTAAACACACATACTTAAAATGTTAAAACAATAAATTAATTCAGTTGAATAAATCAAAGAAAGTGGCACCAACTTTATGGCAATTTTTTTCAAGAGTAAGATATAGTTCAAGGATATTTTAAAACAAGAATGATCATTCTCAGCACAAGCCAACAGCATTCAAAATAAAGTACTATGAGAAAAAGTAGCTCCACAAACTTCAGCTTATTCACAGATGAACAGAAATATTATCTTGATATTTAGGCCTGACATATTCATCATGAGGAGAAATTTACCTTCACAAAGGCCTGGCTTGGGGCTCTTTTGCCATTTTTGTCCCCTTCCCAAAATGTACTTAAATATTTTCTTCAGGACTTTGTAAACTATTCGTTCTTTTTCAGAATCAAAATTAACTTAAGTGAAAGATTTAATGATGTGAACAAAGCAAGCTTTCTCCACCTCAATGGGAATTTCTGCAGGTTCACTATGCAATGCAACATTCAAAGGATAATCTGGTACTGTCCCTTCTCTAATAAGAACAGGGCTTCAGTGGCACCTGCGTTTCTGTCAACCAATGTGTCCACATCCTCGTTGGAGATTATAGGCTCCTTTAGTTGTTCCACCAAAGACCACATCAAACGACCCAGGATGAAAGGATCTCTCTCACCACATGTTCTTTCCCATGCTCCATTTTGGAAATTTAGCTCTTTCTGCTACATTTCTACCTTCCTTTTCACTTCCTCCTTTTCTACAAATTTAGTTAAATTTGCTAGGGTTTTGATTGTCAGTATATTCCTTGCTTCAACAGTCAATTCACATGACAAGTCAGCACATGGCACTGCTTCAGACAGAAGCAGTTGTTCTTTGTTTCATGTCCAACCAAAAACTGTGTCTTGGAACTGAAGCCACAGTCCTGAGAGCTGCAGCACATCCTCATCCTCCTCCACAGAGCCTGGGCCCCAACCACTGTGCAGTTCACAATGGCAGAGGGCCACTTGCTGCTGATAAGGGTTTAGATCTTTATGGAGATTTGCAAAGTTGGTGTAAATGGTTCCCAAGGATTGCATGAATGTGAAATACCCACAGAGAATGTTCTACTCCGTTGTACTTCCTTTGGAATATCTCTCCTACAAAATAGTGATGGTTCATCATCCTTGGGTCTTTTGAAACCTCCACAGTTAGACTGACTCCAGAAAGAAAATCTGTTTCCAAACAATGCCTCCTCTGGAACTCTAGTTCTGGAGATGGTGAGTCTCCACAATGTCTGATGGGCTTCTGCTGCTGAAGGTTGTGGCCCAGCATATCCTGGGCAGGCATGGTGTCTCCTCTTGCTCCAGGAGAGTTTGGGTCCTCTTTAAATCTGAGTCACTGTAGCTGAATCACATTTTCAGATAAGTCACTGGACATCCTGCCTCTTCCAAAGTGAGTCAAACTCTTGCTCATTGGAAAGAATCATCCCATTTCTCAAACTCTGCCACCACTGCAGTAGGGTTAAATGGGTCTGATGCCTCACTCTTGTGCTTCATTAACTCTTCATCCAGCCACATTGTCATCATCTCAGACATGGTCTTTTCAATTTCAGCAGAGAGTTCGGGTCCTTTCAACATGACCTTCATCAGGACTGGCCTGTTTTCAGGCAGGAATTTGCAGATCAGTTGGACAATTTGGAGCATGTGCTTCAGAAGTCATGACTCATAACCATGAATCAGATGATGCTGATGAATTAGGTACTGGACTAATGTGACAGTGTGTGCTTTGGTATCACAGCAAGAGAAACACTATGGAAGAGGAGTGAGAAACTGAGTAATTTCCTGTACACACAGCAGTTGTCTTCTGGTTTGTATGGAATTAGGTCACTTTGCCAGCACAAATATAATTGCTTGGTCAGCAGTCATTTTTGTTGCAAAAACTAAATAACATGCTATTAAAATACCTGTGTGGCTGAGCCCTGCATGACAACAAATGACTACTTTTCCTTTCTGTAAGGAAGATGTCATCACTTTCACTGTATCCAAGATGGTAAGAGATGCTACCCCATAATCCTTCCATCCAAAATTGTAGAAATAAATGCCACCCTCCATGAACACTTCAGGAAGGAATGTGAAATCTTTCTTGTTCCACAGAGTTCCCACAGCTAGCATCCTTACCAGGGTGCTACAGGTTGGTTATTGACTTTAGACCATGACTGAGGACCTGCTCCATGATGTGGTACTTCTCGAGGAGCTCAGATAATAGGAGAGCCATGACCTGGATATTGTTAGTGACCCTGGATGAGTAAATACCCTTAATGTCTTGCTCCTGCTCACTCCAGCAGGCTGCATTCTCACATTTGCATGCTCTACTACCACACTCTATGGAACACACTAGTGTCCAGGGATGGTATTCCTGTACTTACTCTCCCAATTTTATGTATTTCATTGTTGGATATTCTGAATTTCCTTTCATGTTTGCAGCATACCCACTATTATTCGCCAACATGGAATATGGTTGTTCATTTGGAGGCAAGACTCCTGCAGCAATAGTTTCTTTTGGAGCGTTGCTGTCACTGTCAGGATCCAGAGCCCTTTGAGCCAGTGGTCTCATTCATTATACAGGGCCCAGTGGTGCAGGCGGACAGGCAGAGCTAGCTACCACAGAGGTGCTACTTCTGAGGGTCTACAGGAGACCTACCAGGCTACTCTTCACTGCCCAGGGTGGGAAGTGAAGTCCAGCCCAGGACATAGATAATGTCCTCCTCGGCAGGCCACACACCTGCAAATCTGTGTTTATACATGTTTCTGGAATGGCCCTCTGTACTCTCCAGTCCTTTTTTATATGGTGTGTCTAAGTCAGGTTTCTCAGAAGGTACAGTCAAGGGGCCTGTTGGTGTGCCGTCATCTCAAGCTGCGGCTGTTGGGGAGGACTCACTGTGAGCTCCTCACCTTGTTCTTGATGGTGTTCTGTCCCTCCTTTGTGGCTTCTCCATGAACTGACAGAGAAAAACCAATCTCAGTTGTAGGGATGGGCTGGAATTTTTCTTAACATTAATTGTTGCAATCTGGAAGATGCAGAATTTATTAGAAGATTCAGAGGGAGAGGGTTGAGCAATAGGAGCAGACATACTTACCAGAGCTCCCAATAGTGGCCATAACCAAAAGCTTAGTAAGTAAAATTTAATGTTTTTATTTACCTGTACACATCTCAGGATATGGATTTAAAAAAAAATCATGATCAGACTTAAGTTAATTCAGATAAAACATGATTTTAGCAGAGCCTCTTTTGATAGTTATTATCCAACACTCATGCATGATACCTCTTTCTCTACAGCATCTCTACTTACTTTTGGTAGGGCTGACACAGTGTGCATCTCATGGTATATTAAAAGAAGATATTCTTAAAGGACCTTCTTTCCTTTGATACATCCATGATGGCTGTGTTTTGGTTATACTTTCCCAACAAGTGTTTAAGAGCAAATGGGTCAAAAATTGACCTTGTCCTATCTACTATTAAGGTCACCTGAGATTCCTCGAAGGTTCCTCTTGGGAACATGTGAAAAGCCTTTTGGCTTCTTTACCTTCTTGACTGGTTGTGCTGTCTACCAGGAAGGATCAGGGTCTTGCTGACCACACCTGGCTTCTCCTGCAAGTATCAGGGACAATTTTCTCTTCAATAATTCTCCTCTTTGCCTAATATATACTGATTGGCTTTTTATTTATTTTTTTTATTTTATTGTTGGTTGTTCAAAACATTACATAGTTCTTAATATACCATATTTCACAGTTTGATTCAAGTGGGTTATGAACTCCCATTTTTACCCCGTATACAGATTGCTGTATCACATCAGTTACACTTCCATTGATTTACATAGTGCCATTCTAGTGACTGATGTATTCTGCTGTCTATCCTATTCTCTACTATCCCCCTTCCTCTCCCCTCCCCTCCCCTACCCTTTTCTCTCTCTACCCCCTCTACTGTAAATCATTTCTTCCACTTGTATTATTTTTCTCTTACCCCTCCTTTCCTCTTATATGTAATTTTGTATAACCCTGAAGATCACCTTCCATTTCCATGCGATTTCCCTTCTCACTCCCTTTCCCTCCCACCTCTCATCCCTGTTTAATGTTAATCTTCTTCTCAAGCTCTTCGTCCCTACCCTGACCTTGGTTACTCCCCTTATATCAAAGCAGTCATTTGGCATTTGTTTTTTAAGGATTGGCTAGCTTCACTTAGCATAATCTGCTCTAATGCCATCCATTTCCCTCCAAATTCTATGATTTTGTCCTTTTTTAAAGCAGAGTAATACTCCATTGTGTATAAATGCCACATTTTTTATCCATTCATCTATTGAAGGGCATCTAGGTTGCTTCCACAGTCTTGCTATTGTTAATTGTGCTGCTATGAACATCGATGTAGCAGTGTCCCTGTAGCATGCTCTTTTTAGGTCTTTAGGGAATAGACCGAGAAGGGGAATAGCTGGGTCAAATGGTGGTTCCATTCCCAGCTTTCCAAGAAATCTCCATACTGATTTCCAAATTAGCTGCACCAATTTGCAGTCCCACCAACAATGAACAAGTGTACCCATTTTCCCGCATCCTCGCCAGCACTTGTTGTTGTTTGACTTCATAATGGCTGCCAATCTTACTGGAGTGAGATGGTATCTTAGGGTGGTTTTGATTTGCATTTCTCTGACTGCTAGCGATGTTGAGCATTTTTTCATGTACTTGTTGATTGATTGTATGTCCTCCTCTGAGAAGTGTCTGTTCAGGTCCTTGGCCCATTTGTTGAATGGGTTATTTGTTATCTTATTATCTAATTTTTTGAGTTCTTTGTATACTCTGGATATTAGGGCTCTATCTGAAGTGTGTGGAGTAAAGATTTGTTCCCAGGATGTAGGCTCCCTGTTTATCTCTCTTATTGTTTCTTTTGTTGAGAGAAAACTTTTTAGTTTGAGTAAGTCCCATTTGTTGATTCTAGTTGTTAACTCTTGCGCTATAGGTGTCCTATTGAGGAATTTGGAGCCCGACCCCACAGTATGTAGATCATAGCTGACTTTTTCTTCTATCAGACGCCGTGTCTCTGATTTAATATCGAGCTCCTTGATCCATTTTGAGTTAACTTTTGTGCATGGTGAGAGAAAGGGATTCAGTTTCATTTTGATGCAAATGGATTTCCAGTTTTCCCAGCACCATTTGTTGAAGATGCTATCCTTCCCCCATTGCATGCTTTTAGCCCCTTTATCAAATATAAGCTAGTTGTAGTTTTGTGGATTGGTTACTGTGTCTTCTATTCTGTACCATTGGTCCACCGCCTGTTTTGGTACCAGTACCATGCTGTTTTTGTTACTATTGCTCTGTAGTATAGTTTGAAGTCTGGTATCGCTATACCGCCTGATTCACACTTCCTGCTTAGCATTGTTTTTGCTATTCTGGGTCTTTTATTATTCCATAAGAATTTCCTGATTGTTTTATCTATTTCCACAAGAAATGCTGTTGGG
This sequence comes from Spermophilus citellus, assembly GCF_964194105.1. Taxonomy (NCBI): domain Eukaryota; kingdom Metazoa; phylum Chordata; class Mammalia; order Rodentia; family Sciuridae; genus Spermophilus; species Spermophilus citellus. The sequence goes on along the minus strand of NC_138197.1, from coordinate 32,508,750 downwards.
ATTTTGATTGGGATAGCATTGAACTTATAGAGAACTTTTGGTAATATTGCCATTTTGATGATGTTAGTTCTGCCTATCCATGTACAGGGTATATTTTTCCATCTTCTAAGATCTTTTTCTATTTCTCTCTTTAGGGTTCTGTAGTTTTCATTGTAGAGGTCTTTCACCTCTTTTGTTAGGTTGATTCCCAAGTATTTTATTTTTGGGGGGGATATTGTGAATGGAGTATTTGTCCTCATTTCTGTTTCAGAGGATTTGTCGCTGATATACAGGAATGCATTTGATTTATGCGTGTTGATTTTATATCCTGCCACTTTACTGAATTCATTTATTAGCTCTAATGGTTTCTTTGTAGACCCTTTTGGGTCTGTTAGGTATAGACTCATATCGTCTGCAAATAGTGATAATTTAAGTTCTTCTTTTCCTATTTTTATGCCTTTAATTTCTTTCGTCTGTCTAATTGCTCTGGCCAGTGTTTCGAGGACTATGTTGAACAGAAGTGGTGAGAGAGGGCATCCCTGTCTTGTACCAGATCTTAGAGGGAATGCCTTCAGTTTTTCTCCATTCAGAATGATGCTGGCCTGTGGCTTATCATAGATTGCTTTTACAATGTTGAGGTATGATCCTGTTATCCCTAATTTTTCTAGAGTTTTGAACATAAAGGGATGCTGTACTTTGTCGAATGCTTTTTCTGCATCTATCGAGATGATCATGTGGTTCTTATTTTTAAGTCTATTGATGTGGTGAATAACATTTATTGATTTCCTTATATTGAACCAGCCTTGCATCCCAGGGATGAATCCTACTTGATCATGGTGTATAATTTTTTTGATATGATTTTAAATCTGATTTGCCAGAATTTTATTGAGGATTTTTGCATCTAGGTTCATTAGAAATATTGGTCTGTAGTTTTCTTTCTTTGAAGTGTCTCTGTCTGGTTTAGGCATCAGGGTGATGTTGGCCTCATAGAATGTATTTGGAAGTTCTCCCTCTTTTTCTATTTCCTGAAATAGCTTGAAAAGTATTGGTGTTAGTTCCTCTTTAAAGGTTTTGTAAAACTCTGCTGTATACCCATCCGGTCCTGGGCTTTTCTTAGTTGGTAGTCTTTTGATGGTTTCTTTTATTTCCTCTATTGTTATTGGTCTGTTTAGGCTGTCTATATCTTCCTGACTCAATCTGGGCAGATCATATGACTAAAGAAATTTATCGATGCCTTCACTATCTTCTATTTTATTGGAGTATAAGGATTCAAAATAATTTCTGATTATCTTCTGTATTTCTGAAGTGTCTGTTGTGATGTTGCCTTTTTCATCCCGTATGCTAGTAATTTGGATTCTCTCTCTTCTTCTCTTTGTTAGCATGGCTAAGGGTCTGTTGATTTTATTTATTTTTTCAAAGAACCAACTTTTGGTTTTGTCAATTTTTTTCAATTGTTTCTTTTGTTTCAATTTCAGTGATTTCGGCTCTGATTTTAATTATTTCTTGCCTTCTACTTCTTTTGCTGTTGTTTTGCTCTTCTTTTCCTAGGATTTTGAGATGAAATATGAGATCGTTTTTTGTTGGTTTTTTCTTTTTTTAAGGAATGCACTCCAAGCAATGAATTTTCCTTTTAAAACTGCTTTCAGTGTGTCCCATAGATTCCGATATGTTGTGTCTGTGATTTCATTTAACTCTAAGAAGTTTTTAATTTCCTCCTTGATGTCTTCTATAACCCATTGATCATTCAGTAACCTATTGTTCATTCTCCAAGTGATGCATGATTTTTCCTTCCTTCTTTTATCATTGATTTTCAGTTTCATTCCATTATGATCAGATAAGATGCATGGTATTATTTCAACTCCTTTATATTGTCTAAGAGTTGCCCTGTGACATAATATATGATCTATTTTTGTGAAGGATCCATGTGCTGCTGAGAAAAAAGTGTAACTACTTGATGTTGGGTGGTATATTCTATATATGTCAATTAAGTCTAGGTTGTTAATTGTGTTATTGAGTTCTATAGTTTCCTTATTTAACTTTTGTTTGGAAGATCTGTCCAGTGGTGAGAGAGGTGTGTTGAAGTCTCCCATGATTATTGTATGGTGGTCTATTAGACTCTTGTACTTGAGAAGAGTTTGCTTGATGAACGTAGCTGCACCATTGTTTGGGGCATATATATTTATGATTGTTATGTCTTGTTGGTGTATGGTTCCCTTGAGCAGTATGTAGTGTCCCTCTTTATCCCTTTTGATTAACTTTGGCTTGAAATCTATTTTATTAGGCATGAGTATGGACACTCCTGCTTGTTTCCGCAGTCCATATGAGTGGAATGATTTTTCCCAGCCTTTCACCTTCAGTCTATGTATATCTTTTCCTATCAAATGCTTCTCCTGTAGGCAACATATTGTTGGATCTTGTTTTGTGATCCATTCAACTAGCCTGTGTCTCTTAATTGGTGAGTTTAAGCCATTAATATTTAGGGTTATTATTGAGATTTGGTTTGTTCCTCCAGTCATATTTGTTTATTTATGTTACTAAACCTGATTAGTTTTCCTCTTTGATTACTTTCCCCCCTTTACTGTCCTACCTCCCACTGATGGTTTTCAATGTTATTTTCAGTTTCCTCTTCCTGTAATGTTTTGCCAAGGATTTTTTGAAGAGATGGTTTTCTAGCTGCGAATTCTTTTAACTTTTGTTTATCGTGAAAGGTTTTAATTTCATCTTCCATCCTGAAGCTTAATTTCGCCGGATACACGATTCTTGGTTGGAACCCATTTTCTTTCAGTGTTTGAAAAATGTTATTCCAGGATCTTCTAGCTTTCAGAGTCTGTGTTGAGAGATCAGCTGTTATCCTGATTGGTTTGCCCCTAAATGTAATCTGCTTTCTTTCTCTTGTAGCTTTTAAAATTCTCTCCTTATTCTGTATGTTGGGCATCTTCATTATAATGTGTCTAGGTGTGGATCTCTTATGATTTTGCACTTTTGGCGTCCTGTAGGCTTCTAGGATATGGGATTCTGTCTCATTCTTCAAGTCTGGGAATTTTTCTCGTATTATTTCATTGAATAGATTGTTTATTCCTTTGGTTTGGAGCTCTGTGCCTTCCTGTATCCCAATGACTCTTAAGTTTGGTCTTTTAATGTTATCCCATAATTCTTGAATGTTCTGTTCATGGTTTCTTAACAGTCTTGCTGAGCTGTCTATGTTCTTTTCAAGTTGAAATACTTTGTCTTCATTGTCTGATGTTCTATCTTCTAAGTGATCTATTCTGCTGGTAGTATTGTCAATTGAGGTTTTAAGTTGGTTTATTGCTTCCTGCATTTCTAGGATATCTATTTGTTTGTTTTTTATTACTTCTAACTCACTGTGAAATTGATCTTTTACTTCCTGGATTTGTTTCTGTAGTTCCTTGTCAATGTGATCTTTCATTGTCTGATTTTGCTGTCTCATGTCTTCCTTGAGACTCCAGATCATCTGAAGCACGTATATCCTGAACTCTTTATCTGACATTCCATCTGTTGCAGCTATTACCTCTTCTAGAGTTGAGTTGACCTGCATTGCTTGTGGTCCTTTCTTTCCTTGTCTTTTCATATTGCTTGCGTTTCTTTCTGCTTGGTGAAACTGTTGTGTTTTTGAAATTTTTCCCCCTATTTATTTATATTGCTCTTCTATAGTTGGGAGATCTCTCTTGTAGGGCGGGTAGTGGCTGTGCTCCTCCTCTAATTAGGGTGATCTATCTACCACGCTGGTTGGTCGTAAGTCTGCCCACCCTGCGGGTGCGGGTGGCTTCTCTACTCTGCCCCCACTCCAATTGTGGTGACATAACTACCACGTCCTCGGATCGTTGGACCGGATCCGGATGTGGGCGGCAGCTCTGCTCCACCCCTACTCCAATTGGTGTGACGTGTCTACCACGCTGGTCGGCCTCTAAGCCTGTTCCGCCGGTGGGTCTCAGATCTGCCTACCTTGCGGGCTTGGGCGGCAGTTCTGCTCAGCCCCCACTCCCAGTGGGGGTACCTAACTGCCTCTCCAATGGGTCGCTGGGACTTTTCCAGACACTGGCGGCGGCTCTGCTCAACCCCCACTCCAACCAGTGTGACGTGACTGCCTCGATGCTACTTGTCCACCACACAGGCAGGCTGCCGAGCCTGTCCTGCCAGTGGGATGCAGGTCTGCCTACCTTGCAGGATCAGACGGCGGCTCTTCACAGCCTCCACTCCAAATGGGGTGACTTGGCTACTGCGCCGTCGGGTCGCTGGTCCTGTTCCAGGCGTGGGCAGCTACTCTCCTCGGCCCCAGCTCCAGTTGGGGTGTCGTGATACCACACCGGCGGGTCCCTTAGCCTGCTCTGGGCGCAGGTGGCAGCTTCACTCTGCCCCCCAGGCCCCCGCAGCACCCAGCAGGACCTGGACCAAGAAGCAGTCCCTGTAGGATCCCCAACCCTGGGCCAAAGCAGCTTCGGGAGCCAGAAGCCGGCCTCTCCGATCCCAGCCATATTCTGCTAGGAGCAGGCTCCACAGAGCAACCGCTGCGGGTTCCCCAACCCCAGGCCAAAGCAGCCCCGGGAGCCCAAGCCTGGCCGCACCAAACTCTCCCTGCTCGGTGCTCACTCCGCTAGGAGCAGAGTCAAAGACGCAGTCCCCGCGGGCTCCCAAGCCCCGGGCCAAAACTGTTCCGGGAGTCAGAGCCCCGCTGCCCCTCGGCGCACATTTCACTTGTAGCTGGCCTCAGCTCGCAGTCCCCGCAGGTTCCCTGGCCCTGGGCTAAAGCAGCTACGGGAGCCAGAACCCAGCCTCTCCGATCCCTGCCACACTCTGCTAGGAGCAGGCTCCACAGAGCGACCCCCGCGGGTACCCCAGCCTCAGGCCCAAGCAGCCCCGGGAGCCCGAGCCTGGCCACTCCAAACTCTCCCAGCTCGGTGTACGCTCCGCCAGGGGCAGGGTCAAAGACGCAGTCCCCGCGGGCTCCCCAGCCCCGGGCCAAAACTGTTCCGGGAGTCAGAGCCACGCCGCCCCTCAGCGCACGATCCACTTGTAACTGGCCTCAGCCCAGAGTCCCTGTAGGATCCCCCACCCTGGGCCAAAGCAACCCGGGGAGCTAGAATCTGGCCGCTCAAAGTCCGGCGCCCGCCTTGCCAGGAGCGAGCCCTGAAGAGTATTCTCCTCAGGTTCTCCAGTCCCAAGCCTGAGCGATCTGTCTGCGAGACGCAGGCAAATACCAGCCTGGAATCACCTGTTCCGTAGTTGAATGAGCTGAGATCAGTAGAAAACAGGGATGATTGCATCAGCTCTCCAAGATGGCGGCTGCTGTCCTCCTCCGTGTTCCGACCGGTGTCGGGAATCGAACTGGACCGGTTCTCTCCTCTGTCTCAAAGCCGGAACTCAGCACTAAGCGTGGCCAGTGCACCGCTGGCAGGAGCCTCCAGAATCCGCTTCGCTGTAATCCCGCTCTGGTACCTCGCCGCTAACTAACTAGCACGCGCCCCAGACTCCATCCGCGGGGCGGTCCGCCGACCAGGTACTGCTACCCTCCTTGCGGAGAAATCGCCCGCGACCGAGTCCCCGCAGCCGAATCCCGCGCGCTGGAAATCTGTCCTCTAGATTCTGGAGCACCTCAATTTCACTGGAAATTCCCAACAAGGTAGCCTTCAGCCGTTTCACCTCATCTTTCTCCCGCACAGTGACGCGGCGCACTGGGGTGATGCACTCTCATCGCCGCCATCTTCCCAAGTCCCCTGATTGGCTTTTGAATGAGCAGGATCCTCATCATTGCCCTGATCAGGACATCAGTTGATTCACCAGATTTTACAGCTTTTAGAAGGGTTCTGTCATTCCCTAGATCCTGGGTGACTTTAGAATGCAAGGTCCTAAATATAGGCAGCCCTTTCCTTACTCCTTTTACTTCCATGGCTTTGGTCTCCAAGTTTTGGTTTAAAATATTGAGCAGGTCACCTTCACAACTCTTGGGGTGGAAGTAATAGTTTTAGCTTTAATGCCCATAATTTTTACAGTTACCCCTTTTCATTAGTTGGGGTCAGTATTAGTACTGAAGATCAGCATTATAGTCTATGTATCCTATAAGTGAGTGTTTGTTATCTCAGATTAACCCAGGTTGTTTTGTTAGTATTAGTACTTCTACAAACAAAAGGCAATGGTAATGATATTGTACAAGGCAAGTACAAAACAAAATTTTTACAAGTAAAGCAAATCCAGTTTGTATAATAATTTTGAAAATCAGATGGAATACATAAACCATAAGTTAAATTTGACTTGTTTGAAGATTGTTGTTATTATTATTTTAGGTTATTCACAAACATGGAATATGGTTGTTCATTTGGAGGCAAGACTCTTGCGGCAATAGTTTCTTTTGGAGCTTTGCTGTCACTGTCAGGATCTGGAGCCTGTCGAGCCAGTGGTCTCATTCATTCAGTGTCCAATCTTTTAATCAGAGTAGCATAGTTAGGAAAGCCATGTCTTTGGGCATCTTTTGCTATTTTTTCTCTTAAAGGTGATGGTCATAATGCTATTAGGATCACAGAAATATAAACCTGGAAAATTACTAATAATTTTAGTTTGGAGGACACCTGTTTTGTAGTGTGTTTTCTTAAGCTTTTGCATTTTTAATTGGCACCAATATATATGCAGTAGATGTTTCAATAAGTAGAAGGGATACATTCTAAAATAATGGTGAAGTATAGTACAGTAAATACATAAACAAGTAACAGAGTCCTTTATTATCATTATCAAGCATTATGTACTAGATATAACATAATTTTCTATGCTTTCATAAGACTGGCAGGACACTAGGTTTGCTTCCTCCATTACCAGCACAGACATGAGTAATGTGCTGCACTGTGATGTGGCTATAGTGTCACTTGGCAAGAGGAGTTTTTTATTTCCATTGTGAGACTGCCATTCTGCCACGCGACCAGCACGCTAGCTTCATACTAGAGGTTCTAAGCATAGAAGTTAACTAGTGAGATCAAAATAAACACACATAAACTCAATTTACCTTTTTCTTTGACCAGGTCTGAGACGCCCCCCCCCCCCGCCCGGCTCCTGCCTCGAGCCACCTGGTGGAGCAGCGAGGTTTACACAAGAGACTAGCAGGAGAGAGAGGCAGGGCACGCCAGAGAGTGGCCTTTTATTGGGGAACAAGAAATTCAGGGGAAAATTCCATCCAATGAAGGTCGAGGGGGACAGCATTCCAAGGTCAGGGTCAGTGATTGGTCTCAGGGTCAATGGTCAGTCACACCCCCACAGGGATGGGCTCTTGCACCTAAAAAGGGTGGGGATTAGTTCTGACACAGCTTGGCCAGAACACCTCACACCCAGTCAGGGAGATGCCCAATCACATTCGAGAACAGCTTCCCACAGCCATCATATATGCCATCCAGCGTTGATCAAAGCATCTTGTGTTGCATGCTTGTGTATACATGAGAATTTATTTCTCTTTTTTAAATTTATCATTTCAGGATTCATAGTTCTCCATGTTATTATTTCTAAAATATCACTAATAGTTTCACTCTGTTGCATTAAGTGAATAAATCATAATTTTGAAAATAATTCCTTTCTTGCTGAATGTTTGGAATTATTTCTTCACTTAACAACTATCAACTGTAAATATTGTACTGGACAAAGTAGGCAAACTCTCCTGGGGCTTAAATTCTAGGGGTTCTGAGAGGGACTGATAATAAACAAATGTCAGGTGATAAAAAATGCCATGAAAACAGGAAAAAGAATTTAGAGGACAATATGGTTGCTGTTTTGCATAGAAGGATTAACAGAAATAAAGTCACAATGAATAGCTTGGCTCATAATTGCTTTTTATTTTTTCAAATAATTTTGTCAACATAGTTCCCCACAGAAAAAAACTACAGCCAAGAAATGTGAATTTTTTGTATTCTTAATATGTATTGGTAATTGCATTCCAAAGGGTTATAGCTACTGTATTACCTACCACCTTTAAGGTAAGATTGTTGAGTATTTGTGCTACTTTATAAGCTTTGTTTATTTGAATGAATATTTTTCTTTTTTGTTCTAATAATCATACATAACAGTAGAACGCATTTGACACATCATACATAATCGAGTCTAACTTCTCATTCTTCTGGGTGTACATAATGTAGAATTACAGCAATAATTTAATCATATGTACATACAGGGTACTAATGTCTGATTCATTCTACTACCTTTCCTACCCCCATACACCTTCCCTTCACTTCACTTCCATCTGTATAATCCAAAGTGACTCTATTCTTCCCTAGACCCCTCACCACCTTATTGCAAATCAGCATCCACATATCAAAGAAAACATTTGGTCTTTGATTCTTTGGAATAGGTTTATTTCACATAGCATGATATTCTCCAGCTCCATCCATTTACCAGCAAATGCCATGATTTCATTATTCGTTAAGGCTGAATAATATTCCATTGTGTATATATATCACATTTTCTTTGTCCATTTATCTGTTGAAGGGCACTTACATTATTTCCATAGCTTAGCTATTGTGAATTGAGATACTATAAAAATTGATGTGGCTTAGTGCCACCACCAACCAGCGTGGGCAGTTGAACTAAGGTTGCTCATGTGAATTTGTGGTGACACAAATAAAACACAGACACAATTTACCTTTACACAATATTTAGTATGGCTTTCCCCAACTCTCAGGCTCCCCAAAAGGGAGAGCAAGAGAAAGTCATAAGAGGATAACAAGAGAGAGACAGGGAGCACGTTCAGAAGTCAGCTTTTATTGGGGGGTGGGGTGGTTAGGAAGACACTGTTCTTAGGATTTATCCATAAAAGAGCAGAAGGGGTAGGATTACAAGGGAGCAGATGAGTGTAACTCAACCTCATGGTACGCCTACACCTGAAGACTGGCCTTGCTATCTGAGCTGGGTCAACGCCCAAACCACCATGAATGTGGTGATTGGTCAGAGCCTCCTGCTTCAGGACTGGAAGGCGTGGTCATTCAGAGTGTCTCCCCACAGTTTATTCATTATACTATGCTGATTTTAAGTCCTTTGGGTATAAACTGAGGAGTGGGATAGCTGTTTCAAATGGTGGTTCCATTTCAAGTTTTCTTAGGAATCTCCATATTGCACCAATTTGCAGCCTCAACAACAGTGTATGAGTGCACCTTTTCCCCTACATCCTCACCAACATTTACTGTTCCTTGTATTCACAAAAATTGTCTTTCAGAATGGAGTAAGATGAAACCTCAGTGTGGTTTTAATTTGCATTCCTCTGCTAGAGATGTTGAACATTTTTTCATATATTTGTTGAATGATCATATTTCTTCTCCTGTGAAATGCCTGTTCAGTTCCTTTTTCCATTTATTAAATGGGATTTTTTGTTTGTTTTATTTTTTTTAGGGTAAAGTGTTTTCAATTCCTTGTGGATCCTGGAGATTAATGCTTTATCTGAGGTACATGTGGCAATGATTTCTCCCCTTCTGCAAATGCTCTCTTTCCATTCTTGATTGTTTCCTTTGCTATGAAGAAGCTATTTAGTGTGATTTCATCCCATTTCTTGATTCTATATTTCACTTCCTGTGCTTTAGGATTCTTGTTAAGGAATTCAGTTCCTAAGCCAACATGATTGAGATTTGGGCCTACATTTTCTTCTATTAGGAACAGGGTCTCTGGTCTAATACCAAGGCCCTTTATCCACTTAGAGTTGAGTTTTGTGCAGGGTAAGAGAAAAGCATCTAATTTTATTTTGCTACACATGGAGTTCCAGTTTTTTCAGCACCATTTGTTGTCATTACAATGTGTTTTTGTTTCTTTGTCTAGTATTCATGGGGGTTTGTCTCTGTGTCTTCTATTCTGTACCATTGATCTGTGTGTCTGTTTTGGTGCCAGTACCATCCAATTTTTGTTACTATGTAGTATAATTTATGGTCTAGTAGTGATGCCTCCTGCTTCACTTTTCTTGCTAAGGATTGCTTTGGCTATTCTGGGTCTCTTATTTTTCCTAATGAACTTCATGATTGCTTTTTCCAGTTCTATGAAGAGTGTCACTGGCATTTTAATAGGAATTGCATTCAATCTGTATAAAACTTTTGGTAGTATGACCAATGTTAATTCACCTATCCAAGACCGTGGAAGATCTTTTCATCTTCTAAAGTCTTCTTCAATTTTATTGTTTAGAGTTCTGTAGTTTATATTGTAGAGGTCTTTTACCTCTTTTGTTAGATTGATTCTCAATTTTTTTGAGGCTACTGTAAATGGGATAGTTTTCCTAATTTCTCTTTCAGTGGATTCATCATTGATGTTTAGAAATGCATTTGATTTATGAGTGTTGATTTTATGTCCTGCAATATTTCTGAATTCATTTATTAGTTCTAGAAGTTTTTGATAGAATTTTTTGGATCTTCTAATTATATAACCTTGTCCTTGGCAAACAGTGATTGAGTCCTTTTTTTCCTATTTGTATGCCTTTATATTTTTTTTGGCTTTTTTCAAGATTATAATGGTTTTTTAATTGGTTGTTCAAAACATTACATAACTCATGACATATCATCTTTCATACATTTGATTCAAGTGGGTTATGAACTCCCATTTTTACCCCAAATACAAGTTGCAGAATCACATAAGTTACACATCCACATTTTTCTTCAGATCGTATACATCTTTCACCTTTAATTTTTTTCTCCTGTTTAATTTCTCTGGCTAGAGATCTAAGGACAATGTTGAATAAAATGGTTAAAGAGGGCATCCTTGTCTTGTTTCAGTTATTAGAGGGAATAATTTCAGTTTTTCTCCATTTATAATGATGTTGGCAAGGTGCTAAGCAACCCAGTGACACCCTGTCTCTAAATAAAATACAAAATGGGGCTAGAGATATGACTCAGTGGCCCCTATTACCAGGGGGAGTGGAGGAAAAGCAAAAGTCATTCGGTATTATTCCATCATGGTTTATTTCATTCTTGAAATTGAGAATGGTTTGTTTAATATATATATACATACTTCTTTGGAACAAAATATTTGTAATTTCTATGTCTTATTGATGTATAATTTTGTTAAGCAGATTGAAATATTCTTCTTTGTCCCTTATGATATGCTTAGTATTTAGGTCCAATTTAACTTATCTGAGGGTAGAAACCTCTGCTTGTCTACATGACCCAGGTGAGTGAGATGTTTTATTCCATCCTTTCACCTTCATAATGTATATGTCTTTGCCTATGAGGTGTGTCCATTGAAGACAGCATATTGCTAGATCTTGTTTATAATCCAATCTGTCCATCTATGTCTTCTGATTTATAAGTTTAGGCCATAAACATTCAAGGATATTATTGAGATATGATAGTATTCCTGGTCATTTTGGCTTATTTCTCATTTTTAATTTGACTTAGTTTATACTTTGATTGACTATTCATCTAATGTAGTTTCTCCCTTGGCTGATTTTCACTTTCTTTCATTTCATCTTTATGGAATATTTTGTTGAGAATGTTGTATAGTGCATCCTTTCTAGTTGTGAATTCATTTAACTTTTGTTTTTCATGGAAGGTTTTTGCTTCAATTTCAAATCTGAAGCTTAATTTTGCTCAATGTAGAATTCTTGCTTGGCATCCATCTTCTTTCAGAGCTTGTTATATATTATTCTAGGACCTCTAGGCTTGAGTATCTGGATTTAGAAATTAGTTGAGATCTAAATAGTTTTCCACCTATACATAATCTGATATTTTCTCTCACAGCCTTTAAAATTCTATCCCTATTCTTTATGTAAGGCATTTTCATTATAATGTGCCTTGGTGTGGTTCTGTTTTAATTTAGTACATTTGGGGTCCTATAAGTCTCTTGTATTTGGTTTTCCATTTCATTCTTCAGGTTTGAGAAGTTTTCTGATATTATTTCATTGCAAAGATTGTTTATTTCCCTTCTCAGCAGTTAAGTCTGGAGTTTGATTCCAGTTCTACCCTCAGGATGGTTGAGGTTGGTATGGTGGGAGGGTTAGTCCTGGAAGCAGAACTTCTGAAGGTAGGCTAGGTATGCTTTAGTCTCTTTGCTGCATGCCAATTCACTTGGAGATTTTATATCAGTGCACCTCTCGGGCCCAACAACTGCCAGTCCATGTTGGAAGACTGCACCTCAGGAATCTCCCTTGGGTTCCACTTGTGTGGTATAGGAGCCTGTTGTTAACCCCTTATGTCACCTGCAAACCCCCAAATTCCTGGTCTCTGATTTAGTCTCCCAACTCAATCTCTCCTGTCACCACCATTTTGAATTCCTGAGCAGGCACTTCTCTCAAGCCAGTCCTGAGGCCTGGGTGCCAGGACCTGTGTACCCTTTGCAGAGCTGTATGCTGGACTTGGCAGCTAAGAGGCATGTGGGGCCCAGCCACATCAGGGGCCCAGCTGTTCTGTCAGGTGAATCAAGACCAGGGAATGACACTTGTAGGCCAGCTGCAAAGCTAACAATGATGTCTGGGTTAGTCTGGGGTCTACGTCTGGGAAACTGGGGTATGTGGAGGGCCCTGTTAGGTGCTGGACTCTTCCCCTGGGCAAAATGCTCCCATTTTCTTACTTTCTCCAAAACTGTTAGGCTCAGACATGCCCACGTCAACCTAGAGGCAAACTCACAGATCTGAGTTTTAATTTCCATAGGTTCTGCCAAACTGTAATCTCAAAATGGCTTTTGGATTGAAGAACACTGATGAACTCTGGTGGAGAGTTTTTGTTTTTTAGTTTAGTTTTGTTTCTTTGATTATTGACTCATGTTCTTTGGGCTAGGGCAGATTGCCCCTTGAGACTTGGGATTTTTCACTCTAATCCTTGGGGAGACCTGGTTTCTGGGTAGCTAAACTAAGAATAATGATGCCTCACACTAATCCACTATCTTCCATCTCCTTAATTCAATTTCTTTCCTGAGTTTTAAGTAGGTTATTGTTTCCTTATTGTGAGACGACGCGTATTTCACAAGGGTACTTCATGCTCATCCACAATATCTTCCTCCTGAGGCTCCACAGACAGCTCACCACAAAAAGCAGCACAGGAAACCACATAAAGACCATTTGATGTCACAGAGTGCAAGTGGTGATTGACAACTGCTGGGGGAGAACAGCAAAGCCCTGAAACTTTCTTCTTTGAGAAGCAAAATTTCTGTGTCACTAAATGAAGAACTGCAAACCTTTACTTTAGTGAACAAACTCAGTGCTTCTGATGAAGAAGTGGAAACAAACAAGTCTGCCTCTTGCTTCATTTCTCTTGTTAAGAGGTGAAGTAAAAATTCTCAACCAAACAGGTGGTAAGAAAAACACCTTGGATCTGGGAACCAAAACTAATACTAACCAGAGGTCTGCTCAATCCTGAGGAAGTAGCGTAAAGCAGCTATCAAAGATCAACCACAGGTACATTTCAGTTTGCTTCTGTGGGGAGAAGCAACACAGATGCTGAGAAGATCCACACTGTAAAAGATATTTGCTCCCACAATGAACTTAACACCAAGTAAGAAGAATGAGATCTGAGGGAAGTCTGCTAAGGCTATTATAAAATACCATAGAACAGGTGGTTTAACTACAGAACTTTTTCCCTCACAGTTCTTAACCCAGAAAATCAGAGGAGAGGAATAAATCCTAACTAATTCTATTAGGCCAGCATTACTCTAATACCAAAACCTGAAAAAGACATTTCAGGAAAGCAATACTACAGACTAAATTTCTCATGATTATAGATGCAAAATTTTCAATTAAATATTAGTAAATGGAGTGCAACAATGTTTTAAAAGAACATGACCAAGTGGGAGTTGTCCCAGGTTTAGAAGGCTAGGTCAACATTTTAAAAAATCAAAGTACTCCATCAGTTCAAAGAAACAGACAATGAAAAAAAACCCATGATAATGTCACTATATGCCAACAAGATATTTGTCAGAATCGGATATATTTTCTCTTTTTTTTTTCTTTTTTAGTACTGGAGATTGAACTTAGGGGCACTCAACCACTGAGCCCCATCCTTATACTTATGTATGTATGTATGTATGTATGTATGTATGTATGTTTTTATTTATTTATTTATTTTAGAGACAGGGTCACACTGAGTTGTTTATCACCTTCCATTACTAAGACTGGCTTTGAACTTGGCATCCTCCTGCCTCACCCCCGAACACACAGGGATTACAGGTGTGCACCACCATTTCCACTTGATATTCATTCTGAATAACAACTCTCAGCCCACAAATATAGAGTGGTGAGTTCTTCAACTTGATAAAGAAGTTCTACAAAAGAAACCTAGAGCAAAATTATACTTACTGGTAAAAATCTCAAAGATTTCTGACTAAGATAAAGAAAAGACAAGGAATTCCCCTTTCATCATGCATATTAAAGCATCCTGGAAGTCTTTTGTAATGCAATAAGATAAGAAAAGAGAAATAAAAGTATACAGATATGGAAGAAAAATAATTCAAACTTGCTTCAGTTGTAGATGTAATGATTATCTGTGTAGAAAAAAATATCAACAGAATCAACAACAGAAAGTCTAATTTCCGGAACTAAACAAGGACTGCAGAAAGGTTGCATGATGTAATGCTATTACATTAAAGCCAGTCACTTTCCTATTTACCAGGAAAGAACATGAGGAATTGGAAATTAAAAACACCTTACCATTTACATAAGCACCCACAGAACAAAGACCTAGATATAGATCTAATCTATAGTAGACGTATAAAATGAAAATTATACAAATTTAATTAATAATAACAAAGAACTAAATAATCAATACTCCATATTCTTCAATAAGAAATCTCAAAAATATTAAATAAATTTTTTTAATTTCTTGTGAGTTTTAAATAGAGGGTCATTTTTATTAGCATGACAAATTTTTGAATCTGAATTCAATTCATCTTACCAGAATGGTGAATCATCCCTTTTTCCAGTGCAATGTACAACATATTTTGAGAGTGAGAGAGACCACATTCACATAAATTGAATTAAACTATACTGTTATAGGGTTCTATTTTTTTTATTGGTTGTTCAAAACATTGCATAACTCATGACATATCATCTTCCATACGTTTGATTCAAGTGGTTATGAACTCCCATTTTTTTACCCCAAATACAAGTTGCAGAATGACATCAGTTACACATCCACATTTTTACATAATACCATATTAATGACTGTTGTATTCTGCTACCTTTCCTATCCCCTACTATCCCCCCTCCCCTTCCCTCTCATTTTCCCTCTCTACCCCATCTGCTGTTGTTTAATTCTCTCCCTTGTTTTTTTCCCCTTTCCCCTCACAAACTCTTATATGTAGTTTTGTGTAACAGTGAGGGTCTCCTTCCATTTCCATACAGTTTCCCTTCTCTCTCCCTTTCTCCCACCCCACTCGTCTCTGTTTAATGTTAATCTTTTCCTCATGCTCTTCTTCCCTGTTCTGATCTTAGTTGCTCTCTTTATATCAAAGAAGACACTTGGCATTTGTTTTTTTAAGGATTGGCTAGCTTCACTTAGCATTATCTGCTCGAATACCATCAATTTCCCTGCAAAATCCATGATTTTGTCGTTTTTCAGTGCGCATAATACTCCATTGTGTATAAATGCCACAGTTTTTTAATCCATTCATCTATTGAAGGGCATCTAGGTTGATTCCACAGTCTAGCTATTGTGAATTGTGCTGCTATGATCATTGATGTGGCAGTATCCCTATAGTATGCTCTTTTAAGGTCCTCAGGGAATAGACCGAGAAGGGCGATAGCTGGGTCAAATGGTGGTTCCATTCCCAGCTTTCCTAGGAATCTCCATACTGCTTTACATATTGGCCGCACCAATTTGCAGTCCCACCAGCATTATTAGTTTTTGCTGTTAATCTTTAATTGTGCCTAATTTATAAATTAAATATAATCATAAGCGTGAACATATAGGGAAATATAACACATGAAGAGTTTGGTACAATCCAGTTTGGCATCACTGAGGCCCTTGGAAAGTGGTCCCATGGAAAAAGGGGCACTGTTGTGTCTTCTCAAATAATAGGGTTAAGTGAGAAGTTGATATCATAAACCACAATTAGATAATTCACAAATTTGTCAAAATTGACCAACATACTTGATGAATGAATGAAAGAAAAAATCAGGATGGAAATTACAAAATATTCAGAGATGAAAGAAAATGAAAACACAATATGCCACATTGATGGAATCATGAGAGCAGTACTAAGGGGAAAATTTACAACTATTAAATGAAATTTTTTTTAAAAAATCTTGAATCAGCAACCTAATATTACAACATGAGGCCCTAGAAATAGAACAAACTAAATCAAAATCTAACAAATAGATGGAAGAAGTGATGAGAGCAAAAATAAGTAGAGAATAGAAAAGCAAGATAATACTAATGAAACCAAAACTTAGGACTTTGAAAAGATCAACAAAACTGACCTGCCTTTAGCAACATAAAGTAAAAGAGAGAGAGAGAGAGAGAGAGAGAGAGAGAGAGAGAGAGAGAGAGAGAAGACATTGATTACTAGATGCTTAATTGAAAATGGGGCGCTCTTGCCAATTCTATACAAATGTAGTGTGAAAGTACTGTAAACAATTGTTAACCAAAAAAAAATGGATAACCTAGGTAAAATGGATAAATTCCCCAAAACACAAAAGCTACCAAAGGGAAATATGTTGGAATAATTTCTCCAATTTCTTTTACAGTTTTTTGTTTTCTTATATAATAGTACTTCTTCCTTGCTAGCTTGAAGAAACAGAATCATATAAAAATCTAGACATATGTTTCACTAAAGGTTAACCTTTGAAAAATATTTTAATTCCCTGATACTTATTGTTGAATTAAACTCACTAAATCTGCTTATTTTAAAAGCAGCATCATATATATTTTATAAAATTATGAACTTATTTAATTGATAATATACTTCTACCTCAGTTAGGAATGACTTTCTAGCCATACATATAATCCTAAATTCAAAGTTATTGTTTTTTAAAATTGTATAAGTCTTTATTATCTTCTTATAAACATTTTTGCTGTTTAGAGTCAATCTGATACACACTTCCTGGCAGATCTCATTCCCTTTCACTTGGATGTTAATTTGGTACTTTTCAGATTCCTCTATAAATTGGCGAGGTATGATTGTTTTTAATTATGGCAATGTAATAGTGTTTTCAAATTGAGATTACATCTCTCTGGTTTTTTTTCCTTCTGTGAAATTTAATCTGTTTGTTTTAAATTCTTTCTTTTTCACCAGGTTTATTTCCATTCTTCTGGGATTTCATATAAGTAGATGTGTATCTCAGTCCTTCAGCATTTCACTGATATTTTCTCTCTTCTTTTCTCTTGCCTTCTTGGTAAAATTTATTCCAAGTAAAATATTTTTTTAATTTTTGTTTTTATGAGTCATAGACACAACAATTAGATTGCTACCAGAGTTTTGTGGTTATAGAACAAGAAATAAATGGGGAAACGCAAGATCACAAGATTCACTATTTTGTCAGAAAGAGAGATCCATAGCATAGAACACAAATTGTTCCATTTAAGAAAAAATATTTAGAGAACATAATGCAAGTACTCATAATTTTTGATCCAAACTAAATGAAATATCAATTAATAAATCAAATCATATGTCTACAATTAAATGCCCCTTTATTCCTGTGATTGGTCAATCTTCTAAAGCTGCTACTTTAAAAGATTCTAAACATACTCCAGATCTTTCAGAGTAATACAAAATATACAAACCATACCACAATTCTCTGCCAAGTGGTGATCATCAAGGCATCTTGTATTGCTGTTAATAAGATATGACTAAAAGTTCAGGATGTGTTTCTGTTTGTCATTACAACCATTTAAGTTTGTCACCACAGTGGTATATAACAGGAAGGAAAATTTTGTCCTAACAAGAAAAAACATAAGTCGATTTCACACTCAGGAAATGGGGGTGGGTCACAGGTAAGTAAGAGTTAACACTATGTGTGCTGTACTGTGGGGGGTCACTCACTGCCCAATCATTATGACTGGATTCATATTTCTAACAGTAAGCCTGCTGTGTACAATGTTTTTTCATTAATAAAGTCTTTTACAAGCACTGTGACCAGAAGTAGATAAAATTCTTCTACTCTGACTTTAATGAAGGAATAATATTTTACTGGCTTACTCTCCTGTTAAATCTCTATATCCAAGCCTAGAAGGGTCAATTCAAGAGGACTTGTTGGAGCCAATTCCAAACCTTGTAAAACAAAGAAACCAAGCAAGGTTGGGAGACATAGAGGGAAATCTATATAAAGTTATGAACATAATTAGGGTGAAATGTGAAGAAAAATGAAGATAAATCCTCTCAGAAGAAGGAATATGGAGGAACAGAAGTTGTAAGTTAAAATTAGGTCCATGTGCTTATAGTTACATTGCACTTTCCTTTTAAGAGTAAATATTTATCAATGTCCACTACATAAAATAAACTTCCAAGAATAATGTTTTGAAGAAAGAAAAAACTCAAAATGTTCACACATTAAGTAAAATTCGGGCAGAAAGAAAATAGGAAGCATAGGGAGAAAAATAGAATTAGAGTCTGAGAATTCAGCCAGAAAACACTTACAGGCTGTGTTAGATGCACAGCAGCTGGGGCACACCCAGGAGCCATTAGAAATACTCCAGAGTGTACAGAGAGCAATGCTTCAACTACTTTATGTCTTGTGGAAATGATGAGATGATTTGGACTTGTTATCTGCAGATGTTAAGTTTATGCTCAGCAGACTTGTGAACTCCAATGATTTTTCACAGGAAGCTCAAAGTTTAAGCAAGTCTGACCCTACTCTCTACAGTGTGTCTTCCTTCTGATATTACCACAGCAGGTCAGAAATAAACAGCCTCATTCTCCTTATCTTCCACTGATAAACACATATTGGGATGAAATTGCGTTTAGATAAAAGTAAGCACTTTTAGTACTTAAGAGGTGATCAATTGAATTTCTTGTACCCACAGCTTGAACCTAGAGGACTACTTCATTTCTTCAAAGTATATAATTCAAATAAGACTACAGAATAATTTAGAAACAGTATAACTTCTTACACTAGAATTAGTTTTCAAAAAATCTTGCATCACTATCTTCCAGGATATTGGCAAGAATATCCATATTCATCATGGTTACATGATAAATGAGGGAACCAGAATAGTCCAGACCCCAACAGAACCTCATTATCCCCAGTCCTAATTCACTTCTAGCACTATTTTTTTGTGTGTGTGCCAAGGATTGACCCTCGGGTGCTTAATCACTGAACAATATCCCCTGTCTTATATATTTATTTATTTACTTACTTACTTATTACTTATTTATATCTTGAGACAATGTCTTGCTAAGTTGCTCAGGGGCTCACTTGATTGCTAATGCTGGCTATGAACTTGTAATTCTCCTGCCTTAACCTCTGGGATTACAGGCATGCACCACCACACCTGGCTCTAACGGTATTTTCACCCACCAAGAGACAGAGTTTATGACCTTTTCCCATAGAGGAAATGACAAGAAGAAATAAAAAAATATTTCTCCATATAAAATCTATGTGTGTCATGAGGTCAATTGAATTTGTTTATATCATAAAATCACTGTAGGTCTAGTGATGTAGCTCAGGGTTAGAGTCCTTGCCTACAATGGGTGAGGTTTCATTCCCAGCAAAACAAAAACAAAATATGGTTTTATTATTCATTAACACAGATGAGGTGCCAAACACTTTAGTTAAACTTGAAAAGACAAGTATCTGTCTTAGGAATGAATTGGGGTCTCCAGAGTCAATGTTTCAATGTTAAAAGTTTTAAAATCTTCTGATTCCAAATGACTTCAGCAGCTTTTATTCCAATGAAGTCTCTGATGTTTTTTTATTTCTATTATTTTGAGATTAATGATTTTCACTTATTACTGTCACAACTGCATCTTTTTCCATAAAACCAAATTCCAGTCATTGTGGAAGGACACAAAATGACATGAAAAAAATGTAATTAACACAAATATTTCTGGACTATCCAAGCATTTTAAAAGTGAAGTCATCTTTGGGGAGAGAAACATTAGCTTCAGAGCTGGACCCAGTGTCCTTCTCAGTCTGAACACAAGTCACTTACCTAGGGTTTCACTCTGGAAAAAAATATATACCTGTGGACTAAAATGGCCAGGTTAGAATTTTGTAAAAGCAATTTGTTTAACAACACTAGTTGTTCACAAACATTTCTCAATTACACAAAACCAGTCAGAATGGTCAAAATATGAATGACATCTTAAAATGGGACAAAGTCTGAATTCTTCTATCTGACTAGAAATGTGATTGTTTCTGTACCTATAGTTTGGACCAAAATTTAACTTGTTCCAATACTAACATGCTGATGCTGAGTTGTTGTTGTTGTTGTTGTTGTTGTTTTGTTTTTGAGAACTGGGGATTGAACTCAGGGACACTCAACCACTGAGTCACATCCCCAGCCCTATTTTGTATTTTATTTAGAGATAGTGTCTCACTGAGTTGATTAGCACCTCACTTTTACTGATGGTGGTTTGAAGCTCATGATCCTCCTGCCTCTGGCTCCAGAGCCACTGGGATTACAGGCATGCACTAGCACACCCAGCCAAACATGCTGATTATTTGTGTAACATCCCAGATTCCTTGAACTCAGTATCTTTATTTCTAGGCTCCTATTCAATAAAAAATCTTTATTTTATTTATTTATTGTTTTATGTGGTGCTCAGTATCTAACCCAGTGCCTCACACATGACAGGCAAGTACTCCACTACTGAGCCACAGTCTAATTCTTTATTCACAACTTTCTTTTCTCTCAGATATTTTTCCTTCAACCCATGTAAAAAAAAAAAAAAAAAAAAAAAAAAAAAAAAAAAAAAAAAAACCACCAGAAGTAGCAAATTTAGAGTCAAGTTAAAGTTAAGAGCTAGAGACAAAGCAGAGCCCTCTAAAGGCATCAGAATCATGGGCAAGGTAAAAGCACAAAATAGAGAGGAACCCAAATAGAAATAATATCAAGCAACACTAAACACCTAACAAACAAAAACTGTTGACCTCAGTTCATTATCCTGAAACTTTCTCTCAAAGGAATCATTGGCAAACAAGAGAACACTGTAAAGTGTGATTTCTCAGTCTCTATAAGTAAACACATGAAATCAGAGACAGGAAATGTGAATATCCCATTTTTCCTAGAAAAACTCTTAGGAAATTGATGGCAGGAAGGTACTTCTCTGTTACCATCTATACCATGAAGACAGTTAAGTAACAGATCCTCACTTCCCAAATGCCCACAGAGTTAATCCCAGCCCTTACTGAAAGTCCTCAAATGGGTGCAGCTGCCATGATTTTTCTCCTCCCAAAGGACTAGACCACTGCCATACAGGCTGTGGTTTATTGAGCAAATCATCTCTGAAATGCCAGAGACACCTTCATGGTCATGTGGCCTATAGAATTGCACAGTGCTCAGGATCAGAAGGGCCTCATGGTTTGTTGAATGTTCCAGACCCATTTTGAACATATGAATGATTTTTAAATTGATTTTGATATTTTTAAATTGATTCAAATTATTTTAAATTTTAAAATTCAAAATAAATGTGAATTAATACATAAAAACTAAAAGATTAATTAAAAATAAACAAGTCTAAGTCTCACACACACACCAAGAGAACATAATTCAAAATCTGAAATAAACTGGGCTTTGAGGTAAGTTAAATTACACTAACAAATAAAAAATAGTATTTGGTTTTCAACAGGTTCTTGAAACTGTAAAAACGAAGGTTAGAACTCAGGTTCTTTCAGGCTTGAGTCCTCCTGAACTCGAGATTAAATTGAAGTTTTCTGGAGGGCTATAACCCCAAAAGGGAGTAACCTAGAAGTAAGCTTAGCCCTAATAAAATTACCATCCAAAAAAATTCTTTCTGATTGATTCTGCCTTATGAAATAAAAAGAGGACTTTTGGATAAAGATTATGTCAAGTCAGAACAAAATTTTTAACTTAAAAAAATCTAGCATTCAATCAATTTTTAGGCATGATAAGAGACAGGAAGAAAGAGGGAGAAAACATACAACATAAACAGGTTTAAAGATGATAAAAGTCTGTCATAAACAGGCTAAAACTTTCAAATAACAATTTTTGAAATACCCATTCCTGTTGGGAATAGAGCAAACTACAAAGAATATTTCTCCTACAACATTGAGAAAAAGATAGAGGAACTAAAAAGGCATACCTTTTTCTTCCTTTAACTTAATTTTTTTATTGAAGTCATGTGTTATTCAAGTAATCTAGATCCCAAGTAGAAAGTCCACTCAAAAAAAATAGGACATAACATATAATTTGAAAGAGTTGCTAGCCATAAAGTATAGACCTCCTTGCCAAGTTTTGAATTGTTGAGGTCAGAGACACAGGGTACTTCACACTCAAGTCTCAAGTATCTTCCTCCTGGGCTTCCATCAAAAAGATTGGGAGCAGCACAAGACATCAGTCTCACAGAGTTGATCAGCAACTGCTGATTGAGGAAAAGCAAAGTTTTGTCTTCTCTAAAACTTTCTCTTATAAGAAGCAAAAGTCTTAAGTCACCAGATAAGGGGAAGCAACCTTTTCACTTTAGGGTATAGCAAAAAGTTCAGTGCTTCTAAGAAAGGAGTAGAAGAAAAATAAGTGCTTCTTCTTTCCAAGGTACAAAGATCCATTCTCTTCTAAAGGGTAAAGCATAAACTCTACCTCTGAAGTAAGGGCAGGGAACTGTCTTGGCTATGAACCAACACTACTAACACCAAACAGAAGGCTCTTAAATATGGAGGACATGGCACAAAACCACCACCAAAGATCAACTACAGGCACATTTCAGAGTTCAACTCTTGGGGGGAGGAGCACAGAAGCTGAGAAGATCTGCCGCAGTCTTGGCTGGGCACAGAATCACGAGCCACTCAAGCAGGAACAAAACTTTATTTTGAAAAAGCCGCCAATACTCCGTAGGCGCCGGCAAGCTAAACCCGGTCCTCCCACATGGGCGTCTGCCGGAACTGCGCGTTCCCCCTGAATCGGGGCCCCCGGACCTCCCATGGAATTTCCTCTTATTATCCTTCCCCAACCAATGGGAATTCTCCAGGAGTCCCGTAACTTGAGTCCCATAGCAGGCCAAGGTGAACAACAGGAGCCCAATTTGCATATGAATGTAAATCTTAACATAATCATATCATCTCAGTGGCTAGCTGGCGTCACTTTACAAGCAAAGGTGCCATGCATCATTTATCTGCTTGTGGCTCCTAGCAAAGATCCACATCATTAGTTCAAACACAAAGGTATTTGCTCCCAGTAGGAAAAAACCTTAATCCTTTTAGGCTACTACTAAATAGAGCAGCTCAACAGCAATGTGAGAACTTATTTCTCAAAGTTCTTATTCAAAGAATAAAAGCTAAGGGAATATTTACTAATTCATTCTATAAGGCCAGCACTATGCTAACACCAGACAAAGGTATTACAGGAAAAGAAAATTACATTCCAACATCCCTCATGAATGTAGAAGCAAAATTCTTAACAAAATATTAGTAAATAGAGTCCAGTGAAGTATTAAAAGAATTATATACAATGAGTGAGTAGGATTTATTCAACTTGTACAAGGCTGGTTCAACATTCAAAGCTCAAATAATATAATTCATCACATCAACAAGACAGAAAAAAATTACATAATCATATCAATATATGCAGAAAGACTTTTGAAAAATTCAACACTTGCTACAAACCCTCAGCAAATCAGGGATGTAGTGGGAAATTCCTCACTTAATAAAGAAGTTCTAAAATAAAACCTACAGGTAATGGTAGGAAAATCAAAGATGCCCACTAAGATAAGAAACACACAAGGATGAAGGATATTCCCTCTCACCATGCCTTTTAAACACCATTGAGAAGTCCTTAGTAATGCCATAAGACAAGAAAAGGAATACAGATTTGGAAGAAAAAATAAATAAAGGAAAAAATGAGGGGAAGGAAAAAAATAAAAAATCTTTGTTTACAGATGCAATGATTATCTGTAAAAAAAGAATCAAAAAAATCAACAACAAAAGCAATAATCCTGGAAATAAAACATGAATACAGCAAGGTTGCAGGATGTAAAGTTACTGCACTAAAGTCAATCACTCTAGTATACCAGAAAAGAATAAGTTGCTTTGGAAATTAAAAACACATTAGCATATATGTAAGCACCTCAAAAATTAAGCACTTAGGTATAAATTTACCAAGACATGTAAGAATTTAAAAAGGAAAACTAGAACAAGGAAAGATACCAAAGAACTGGATAAAGAAATACTCTATAAACCTTGTATTTTCTTTATTATTACATTATTTTCAATTCAATTAAAATTAGCTTGTATTGTCTATATAAAATAAGGCAAAAAAGACACACTCTATGTTCATGAGTAAGATGACTCAAAAACATTAACTGAAAAATTAAAATAAAACTATTTGCGATTTTTTTAAAACATGAGTCTATCTGAGAAGCATAATGACATTTTCAAGCATTCCTGTTTATCCCAACAAGATGGGAATTATCCCTTCACCAAGCATACAGTATAATAAGGTATTCTGACAGTGAGAGAGACCATTTTCACGTAACTATTACATTATATTTTTATAATTGTTTGGTTTGATTATTCATTGTCACAGTTAATCTTTTACTGTTAGAAATCAATAACAGAAGCACAACTGAAAAAAATCACAAACTTGTGAAATTAAACAACACTCTTAAACCACCAATGGGCCAAAAATAAATCAGAGAGAAATGAGAAAATACTTCTGAGATGAATGAAAATGAAAACAGCATGATGAAACTTATGGCATTTAGTGAGAGCAGGGATAAGAAGGAAATTACAGCTATAAATATGTACATGAAAAAAAAAAGTTCTCACTCGAATCAGCAACCTATCTTTGCAACTGAAATAGAAGGCCAGAGAACCTAGAAATAGAAGAAAAAAAACACAATCAAATAAACCACAAGAATAGAAATAATGAAGATTAGATCTAAGATAAGCAAAATAGAAGCCAGAAAAAAAAGAGAGAAAATTATCACCTTATCTTTGAAAAGACCAACAAGATTGACAAACCTTTAGCAGGGTGCCCTGGTGCACACCTGTAATCCCAGCCTCTAGGGAGGCTGAGGCAAGAGGACTACAAGTTCAAGACCAGCCTCAGCAACTTATCGAGGCCCTAAACAACATAGTGAGACACTGTCTCAAAGTTTTAAAAAACAGGGCTTGGGAAGTCTAAGGATGTAGCTCAGTGATAAAGAGCCCCTGTGTTAAAATCCCCAGTTCCAAAAACAATTCAAAAGATTGATAAATTTTTAACTAAAGAAATTAGAGGAAGAGAAGACACAAATTACTTAAATTAGAAATAAAAATAGAGACATTGTTGCAATTCTATGGAATTTTTTAAATGTTATGAGAGTACTATGAACATTGTACACCAAAAAATTGGATAATCTAGGTGAAATGTATAAATTGATAGAAACACAAAAATTGCCAAGACTAAACAAGATGGACATTTTTTTCCACTATTTTTTTTGTTTGTTTTTCTTTTTGTGTAGAAGAGAAATTCTTCTATGGTAGTTTGATAAAATTCAACAAAAAACAATCTAGTACTGTGTCTAAGATTTATCTTTGAAAAACATTGCAATTTCCTTATACTTTTTAAATTGCTTTTATTTTTTAAATACATGACAGCGGAATGCATCACAATTCTTTTTACACATATAGAACACAATTTTTCATATATCTATATATAAAGTATGTCCACACTAATTCATGTTTTCATACATGTGCTTTGTATAATTATGTCCATCACATTCCACCATCATTGCTAACCCCCTGCCCCCTCCCTTCCCCTCCCACCCCTCTGCCCTATCTAGTATTTGCCTATTTCTCCCATGCTCCCTCTCTACCTACCCCACTATGAGTCAGTCATCTTATATCAGAGAAAACATTCACCATTTGTTTTTCTGGGATTGGCTAACTTCACTTAGCATTATCATCTCCAACTGCATCCATTTACCTGCAAATGCTTATGATTTTATTATCTTTTATTGCTGAGCAAAATTCGATTGTGTATATATGCTTCATTTCTTTAATCCATTCATCTACTGAAGGGCAATTAGGTTGGTTCCACAGTTTAGCTATTGTGAATTTTGCTGCTATAAACATTGATGTGGCTGTGTCCCTATAGTATGCTGCTTTTAAGTCCTTTGGGTATGGACTGAGGAGAGGGACAGCTGGGTCAAATGGTTGTTCCATTCCAAGTTTTCCAAGGAAGGTCCATACCACTTCCCATATTGGCTGCACCAATTTGCAGTCCCATCTGCATTGTATGAGTGTGCCTTTTTCCCCCACATCCTCACCAACACTTATTGTTGTTTGAAAATAAAAACTACTCTAAGATATCATCTCACTCCAGCTACAATTTCCTTACACTTATTGGAATTGAATTTACTCTTTCTTTTTATGTTAGTAGCAGCATGATATATATATATATATATATATATATATATATTATAAAGTTGTGGATTTATTTAACTGATAATGTATTTACCCTCTCTTAAGAATGATATTTTTGCTGTAAATACAATTCTAATTTTAAAGTTTTTGGATTTTATTATTTTAAAACATTACCTTATTATTTGTTTAATAAGCAACACTGTTATTAAAAAGTTTAGAGTCAACTTGATTCTTGCATTCTAACAGATTATATGCCACTTTGGGGGAGTTTTACATGTTATACATGACAGTAAAATCCATTGTGACATAATTATACATGCATGTAATATATCTTATTCTAATTTGTCTACCTGTGATTATTATTATTTATCATACTTAAGTAGCAATGTACAAGTCAAAATAAGATTTTTTTTTACTTGTCTGAAATTTTCAACTTATAGTTCTTCATTTTTTTTTTACTTTTCTCCAGGCTAAGATTTCATTCCTTCTAGGATTCCTGATAAATAGATGCTCTATGTCCTTTAGACTTTCAGAGATAAGTTCTGCCTCTATTCTTTCTTCTTATCTTCTTCGTATATTGACATTCCAATGCAAAAAAAAAATTCTTCAACTATATTCACCCTGTTTTTAATTCTTTAATTGTTTAACATTTTAATTTAGTAACATTTGCACTTCCTTGATATGTCATGGACACATACACTAGCTCTGATTATTTCCACAAAGGTCTGTGGCTATAACACAAGTGATAAAATTATTCGGGAAATGCATGATCAGAACTTCCCTACAATCCACACTGCCATTGCATCCCTGATGGAGTCCTCTTCTCAGATTAAAGTCCTTTTATCACCCATAAACCTTATTTACCAGTTTAATACAGGCTTCAATCTACTTAAGGACAAAATTACTCTAATGTGCTTAATTCTTTGGATAGTACTCCCATTATCACTACTATTTCTCCAGAGTTGATTATGGAAGTGGGAAGCCCCTGTTAGTTCACTGATTTGGCAAAAAATATGGAGACATCGCCAATCAAACACATTATTTCATTTAAGAGAAAATATTTAGAGAATAGGATACAAATCATTGTCACCTTTTAGCCAAACTACATGAAAAGCTATCATTTAACACATCAAATTCAAATTTCTAAAACTAAATGCCCCTTTATCTCTACAATTGATCATTGGTGAGGCTAGTAGTTTAGGAAATTATGTAGATGCTGTTGATATTTCAGAACAATCTAAGATACACAAGTCATACCACAATTTACAGCCAAGTAGAGATCAGCAAGTCCTCCTGCATTACTGGTAATCAGATATGACCAAAGGTGCAGGATGTTTTTCTGCTCATCTTTATACCCATTTGCAGTTATAAAAGGAAGGAAATTTTTGCTATATACATAGCAAAAATTACATATATAATCAGCAGTTATGTTTTTATTCAGGAAATTGAGGATGTGAGTAACAGTCATAAAAGTTAATGCTGTATGTATACTGTATTATAAGAGATCAGTCAGTGCCTGATTATTATAATTTGATTCATTTTCCTAACTGTAAGTCTGCTGTGTTGATAAGGTTCCTATTAGTCCCTACAAGCCAGACTGATCAGTTTGCCAAACTTCTGCCATGTTCCTATTTAGGCAGTCCCTCTTGGACTAAATCATGGGTGTGGACTAGACTCCAAATACACAGATTGCACAAATCCTATTTTGTGGGGTCACCTTGTGCATAGAATAGCTCACATATGAGAATCAGGGAATCAAAACTGGCCAAGTAATGACTGTTGGGAACATAAAATTTTCTTTGATTTCCAGGCCATTGAACAAAGTATAAGATAGGAAGTAGACAAAAATTCCTCTTTTGGAGGAAGAATATTTAATTGACTTACTCTCCTGTTACCTCTCTACACCTGAGGCAAGAGGATCAATTTCAAGAGGACTTATGGGAGCCATTTCAAAAGTCATAAAAAAAAAGAAATCCAGAAAGGCCAATCTGAGAGATGGAAGAGACTCCTATAAGTCATTGTCATGATTAGGGTTATATTTAATGCAAATATTTACAAAGAGAAATTTCCCTTAATGAAAGGGATTGATGGGCACAGCAGTAGGCTATTAAAATTAGGTTAATTTGATGATGTTTACATCTTGCTCCAGATTGTATCATTTTTCACTTTCCTTTAACACTAAACATCAGTAAATATTAACTACATAAAATAAACTTCTAAGAGTAATATTTTGGATAAGGAATAAGTACTAAAATGTCTATACATTAAGTGAAATAGGGCAGAAAGAAAAGAGATAAGAGCCCACTTACAGAACATAGTACTTGGAAGTATGATAGCCTGACACACCCAAAAGCTATTAGAAATACCAGAGTCTATATAGAACTAATACTTCTTCCACCTTCTTTCTCATTACTGAAAAAAATTAAAAACTTGGACTTGTTATCTGCAGATGATATGTTTACTTCTAGTAGAATGTGAACTCTAATAATTTTCCAAGGAAGCTCAGAGGATAGCAAGTCTACCCTTACTCTGTACAGTGTGTTATCCCATTAACCTACCACAACAAGTCAGAAATAACCTTATACACCTCCCCTTCCACTGATAAGAACATATTGTGATGAAAAAGATAGACACTTTTTTTTTTTTGCTTAAGAATTGGTTATTTGGATCCACCCACACCAGCCTATACATGACTGAGGCTCACAACTACCCAGGATCCCAGGGCCATCCCAGATCTGCCAACAACAACTTGCATAGGACCTAGATTCAGGGTAGGTCCAAGTTCACCACCCACACCTGGGAACCTAAGACTTAACCAATTCCATCTTGGGACACTGCAGTCACATCATAGCCTTCCCCACACAGTAGCCCCTAGCTTTTTAACAACAGACAGGACCTAGAAGCAGCTGCATCTCAGAACAGTCATTCCAAAGAGAGTGTGAGGCCCACCCTTTCAGCCCCATCTGTGTAAGACATCACATCCATCTTGGGGCACCTCAACTATTATCTTGAGTTACCGTGGCTATTGCTGCCACCACCTTTAGAAGCAGTAGCATACATTGAGGGACACCAGCAGGGCCTGGAAGTCCAACATTAAGGTGAGGTGCAGACAATCTGCATAGATACTACAAGAATATAAGGTAGAAACTGTAATATCTCATATCCACACAGCAACAAAGGAAGACAGATAGACAATATGAAAAAATAAGGAAATAAAGTGTCCCAAACAAACTAGGATACTATAATAACAGAGCCCATGGACGGCAAAGTGGATGAAATGTCAGAAATGGAATTCAGAAGGTTCATAATTAAAAATATCTGTGAATTAAAGAATGACCTAAATGAACAAATACAGACAAAAAATTGATCACTCCAATAAAGAGAAAAGAGAGCAAATACAGGTAGCAAAAGATTTCTTCAAAAGCAAGAGACTCTGAAAACAAAAAGTCATAAATCCTATAAATAAAGGATACAATAAATTAAATTTTAAAAAAACACCTCTATAGAAAGCATAATAGAAAGCATAACCAACAGAAAAGATCACTTGGAAGAAACAACATCAGATAATGAAGACAAAGTATACAATCTGGAAAATAAAGTTGGTCACACGTGAAGATAGTAAGAAACCATGATCAGAATATCCAAGAATTATGGGAAAGTATCAAAAGACCAATTCTAAGAGTTATTGGGATAGAGGAAGGAACAGAGTTTTAAACCAAAAAAAATGTACAATCTCTTCAATGAGATAATATCAGAAAAGTTTCCAAGCATGTAGAAAAATTGGATAACCAAATACAAAAGGCTTACAGGAAACCAAATGTACAAAATTACAACAGATCTACACCAAGGCACATTATAATGGAAATGCCTAGCATACAGAATAAGAATAGAATCTTAAAATATGCAAGAGAGATATATAAGGGGAGACTAATTTGCATCTCAGCAGATTTTTCAACCCAGAGCCTCAAATCCAGAATATCATGGAAAAACATATACCAAGCTCTTAAAACAATGCATGCTAATCAAGAATCATATATCCAGCAAAACTAAGCTTTAGATTTGATGATTAAAAAAACCTTCCATGATAAACAGAATTTAAAAGAATTTACAACTAGAAAGCCTGCACTAGAGAACATCCTCAGCAAAATATTTCACAAAGAGGAAATGAAAAATAATGATGAAAATCAGCAGAAGGAGAGATTACACTAAAGTAAAATCTAATCAGAGGAGAAACAAAGTCACAGTAAATAACAAAAATGGCTGGGAATACAAATCATGTTTCAATAATAACCCTGAATGTTAATGGCCTAAACTCACCAATCAAAAAACATAGACCAGCAGAGTGAATTTTTTAAAAAATCCCAATAATATGTTACATTCAAGAGACTCATCTCATGGATAAAGATGTCCACAGACTGAAGGTGAAGGTTTGGCAAAAATCATATCACTCACATGAACTGTGGAAACAAGCTGGGGTTTCCATTCTCATATCAAATAAAGTAGACATCAAACTAAAGTCAATTAAAAAGGATAAAGAAGGACACTACATACTGCTCAAGGGAACCATACACAAACAGGACTTAACAATTGTAAATATATATTCCCCAAACAATGGAGATGTTATGTTCATCAAACAAACTCTTCTCAAATTCAAGAGTCAAGTAGACCACAACACAATAATTTTGGGTGACTTTAGCACACCACTTTCATCACTAGAAAGACCTTCCAAACAAAAGCTGAGCAAAGAAACTATAGAACTCAATAATTCAATCAATAACTTAGACTTAACTGAAATATAGAATATTTCAACCTTCATTAAGAGAATATACTTTCTTCTCAGCAGCACATGGATCCTTCTCTAAAATAGACCATATGATTTGTAACAAAGGAACTCTTAGCAAATATAAAAAAAGGCAGAGATACTACCCTGTCTTCTATCAGATCATAACAAAATGAAATTAGAAATCCATGATAAAATAAGAAATAAAATCCACTTCAACACCTGGAGACTTAATAATATGCTATTGAATGAACAATGAGTTGCAGAAAACATCAAGGAGGAGATATCAAAATCTCTGGAACACCATGAAAGCAGTTCTAAGAGGAAAGTTTATTGCATGGAGTTCATTCCTTAAAAGAAAGAAAAGTCAACAAATAAATTCTTAACATTACATCTCAAAGTCCTAGAAAAAGAAAAACATACAGACACCAAAAGCAGAAGACAGAAAATACATAAAATAAGAGCTGTAATCAATGAAATTAAAAGAAAAGAAGCAATTGAAAAAATTGACAGAACAAAAAGTTGGTTCTTTGAAAAATAAATAAATTTGGCAGACCTTTAGCCATGCTAATGAAGAGAATGAGAAAAAAAACTCAAAACTAACATACATGATGAAAAAGGAAATATCACAACAGACACTAAAGAAATACAGAAGATAATTAGAAATTACTTTGAAAACATGTACTCCAGTAAAATTAAAAATTTCAAAGGCATCTACAAATTTCTAGAGTCATATAATGTGCCCAACTTGAATCAAGATGATACACAATATAAACAGATCAATTTCAAGTGTTGAAATAGAAGATGCCATCAGAAGTCTACCAATCAAGAAAAGCCCAGAACTGATGGATACAGCTGAGTTCTACAAGACCTTTAAAGAAAATCTAATAACAATACACTTCATTTTATTTTAGGAAATTGAAAAAAGAAGCAGTACTTCCAAACTCATTCTATGAGGCCAGTGTCATCCTGATTCCAAAACCAAGCAAAGACACATAAAAAAAAAAAAAGAAAGAAAGAAAAGAAAACTTTGGACCAATATCGCAAATGAACATAGATGCAAAAATTCTGGCAAATCAAATACAAAAACATATCAAAATTCACCCCAGGGATACAAGGTTGGTTCAACATACAGAAATCAGTAAATGTAATTCATCACATCAACAGACTGAAAGATAAGAATCATATGATCATCTCAATAGACACAGAAAAAAAATTTTGACAAAATACAGCACCCCTTCATGTTCAAAACACTAGAAAAATTAGAGATAACAGGAATATACCTCAACATCATAAAGGCTACCTATGCTAAGCCCCAGGCCAACATCACTCTAAATAGAGAAAAATTGAAGGCATTCCCTCTAAAAACTGGAACAAGACAGGAATGCCCTCTTTTACCTCTTCTATTTAACATAGTTCTTGAAACACTGGCCAGAGCAATTAGACAGATAAAAGAAATTTGTCTCTGTAAAGGGATAAACATAGGAAAAGAAGAACTCAAATTGGCACTATTAGTTGATGATATAATTCTATACCTAGAAGACCCTAAAAGTTCCACCAGAAAACTTCTAGAACTAGTAAATGAATTCAGCAAAGTAGCAGAATATAAAATCAACACACATAAATCAAAGGCATTTCTATATATCAGTGACAAATCCTCAGAAAGGGAAATGAGGAAAACCATCTCATTATCAATACCCTCAAAAAAAAAAAAATACTTGGGAATGAACTTAAAGAAAGAGGTAAAATATCTATATAATAAAAATTACAGATCCCTAAAGAAAGAAATCCAAAAGGACCTTAGAAGATAGAAAAATCTACATTGCTCTTGGATAGGCAGAATTAATATTACCAAAATGACCAGACTACCAAAAGCACTATACAGATTTAAAGGGATTCTGATCAAAATCCCAATGAAATTATTCATAGAAATAGAAAAAGCAGTTATGAAATTCATCTGGAAAAATAAGAGACCCAGAAGAGCTAAAGCAATCCTTAGCAGGAAGAGTGAAGCAGGTGGCACCACTATACCAGACCTTAAACTATATTACAGAGCAATAGTAACAAAAACAGCATGATACTGGCATCAAAACAGACTGGTAGACTAATAATACAGAATAGAGGACACAGAGACTAACCCACAAAATTACAATTATCTTATATTAGACAAAGGCTCCAACAACATGCATTGGAGAAAAGATAGCTTCTTCAACAAATGGTGCTGGGAAAATTGAAAATCGATATGCAACAAATGAAATTTAATCCCTATCTCTCACCATGCACAAAATTCAACTCAAAATGGATCAAGGACATAGCAATTAAACCAGAGACCCTGAGTCTAATAGAAGAAAACGTAGGCCCTAATCTCCATCATGTGGGATTAAGCCCCAACTTCCTTAATAAGACTCCTTTGGCACAAGAATTAAAATCAAGAATCAATAAATGAGATGGACTCAAACTAAAAAGTTTCTTCTCAGCAAAAGAAACAGTCTGTGAGGTGGATAGAGAGGTATATTTAGGAGCAAATATTTACCCTCACACATCAGCTAGAGCACTAATCTCTAGGGTATATAAAGAACTCAAAAAGTCAAACACCAAATAAAAAAAAAACCTAATCAATAAATAGGCCAAGGACTTGAACAGACACTTCTCAGAAGATGATATGCAATCAATCAACAAATATATGAAAAAATGTTCATCATCGCTAAAAGTTAGAGAAATACAAATCAAAACTACTCTAAGATTTCATCTCACTCTAGTTCAAATTATGAATATAAACAACAATAAGTGTTGGCAAGGATGTGGAAGAAAAGGTTCACTCATACACTGCTGGTGGGCTGCAAATTGGTGCAGCCAACACGGAAAGCATTATGGAGATTTCTTGGAAAATTAGAAATGGAACCACCATTTGACCTCCTCAGTTTATACCCAAAGGACTTAAAAACAGCCACATCAATGTTTATAGCAGCACAATAGCTAAACTGTGGAACCAACCTAGATCCCTTTAGTAGATAAATGGATAAAAGATATATATATATACACACACATACACACATACATACACAATGGAATATTACTCAGCAATAAAAGAGAATAATATCATGGCATTTGCAGGTAAATGGGTGGAGCTAGAGAAGATAATGCTAAGTGAAGTTAGCCAATTCCAAAAAAACAAATGGTGAATGTTTTCTCTAATATAAGGAAGCTGATTCATAGTAGAGTAGGGAGGGGGAGCGTGGGAGGAATAGATGAACTCTAGATAGGGCAGAGGGGTGGGAAGGGAAGAGAGGGAGGATGAGGTTAGAAATGATAGTGGAATGTGATGGACATTATTATCCAAAGTAGATATATAAAGACATGAATTGATGTGAATATACTATGTATACAATCAGAAATGAAAAATTGTGCCCTATATGTGTAATATAAATTGTAATGCATCCGTCATATATAAATTTTAAAAATTAATTTAAAAAGAATTTTAAAATGGTTATTTGAATTTCCCCCACTCCCAGCTTGAACATAGAAGGTTATGTTCACTTAGCATTATCTTCTCTAGCTCCACCCATTTACCTGCAAATGCCATGATATTATTCTCTTTTATTGCTGAGTAATATTCCATTGTGTATGTATGTATGTATATATATATATATATATATATATATATAATCCATTTATCTGCTAAAGGGATCTAGGTTGGTTCCACAGTTTAGCTATTGTGCTGCTATAAACATTGATGTGGCTGTGTACTCTATAGTATGCTGTTTTTAAGTCCTTTGGGTATAAACTGAGGAGGTCAAATGGTGGTTCCATTTCCAAGGTTTCAAAACAAGTTATTCAAAGACATGGGAAAGAGAGTAATCTCTGTAATCTATATATACAGAGAGTATAAATAGTTATACTAAAACTATTTTTTCAAGGTATCATGCCTCCATATCTTCTTTTTTTTATTGTTGGTCGTTCAAAACATTACATAGTTCTTAATATATCATATTTCACAGTTTGATTCAAGTGGGTTATGAACTCCCATTTTTACCCCGTATACAGATAGCTGTATCACATCAGTTACACTTCCATTGATTTACATATTGCCATTCTAGTGTCTGATGTATTCTGCTGTCTATCTTATTCTCTACTATCCCCCCTCCCCTCCCCTCCCCTCCCCTCCCCTTTTCTCTCTCTACCCCCTCTACTGTAAATCATTTCTTCCACTTGTATTATTCTTCTCTTACCCCTCATTACCTCTTATATGTAATTTTGTAAAACCCTGAGGATCACCTTCCATTTCCATGCGATTTCCCTTCTCACTCCCTTTCCCTCCCACCTCTTATCCCTGTTTAATGTTAATCTTCTGCTCAGGCTCTTCGTCCCTACCCTGTCCTTGGTTACTCCCCTTATATCAAAGCAGTCATTTGGCATTTGTTTTTTAAGGATTGGCTAGCTTCACTTATCATAATCTGCTCTAATGCCATCCATTTCCCCCCAAATTCTATGATTTTGTCATTTTTTAATGCAGAGTAATACTCCATTGTGTATAAATGCCACATTTTTTTATCCATTCATCTATTGAAGGGCATCTAGGATGGTTCCACAATCTTGCTATCGTTAATTGTGCTGCTATGAACATCGATGTAGCAGTATCCCTGTAGCATGCTCTTATTAGGTCTTTAGGGAATAGACTGAGAAGGGGAATAGCTGGGTCAAATGGTGGTTCCATTCCCAGCTTTCCAAGAAATCTCCATACTGCTTTCCAAATTGGCTGCACCAATTTGCAGTCCCACCAACAATGAACAAGTGTAGCCTTTTCCCCGCATCCTCTCCAACACTTGTTGTTGTTTGACTTCATAATGGCTGCCAATCTTACTGGAGTGAGATGGTATCTTAGGGTGGTTTTGATTTGCATTTCTCTGACTGCTAGCGATGGTGAGCGTTTTTTCATGTACTTATTGATTGATTGTATGTCCTCCTCTGAGAAGTGTCTGTTCAGGTCCTTGGCCCATTTGTTGATTGGGTTATTTGTTATCTTATTGTCTAATTTTTTGAGTTCTTTGTATACTCTGGATATTAGGGCTCTATCTGAAGTGTGTGGAGTAAAGATTTGTTCCCAGGATGTAGGCTCCCTGTTTACCTCTCTTATTGTTTCTTTTGCTGAGAAAAAACTTTTTAGATTGAGTAAGTCCCATTTGTTGATTCTAGTTGTTAACTCTTGCGCTATGGGTGTCCTATTGAGGAATTTGGAGCCCGACCCCACAGTATGTAGATCATAGCCAACTTTTTCTTCTATCAGACGCCGTGTCTCTGATTTAATATCAAGCTCCTTGATCCATTTTGAGTTACATGTTCAGCAAAGAAAACTAGCCTACGCCCTAACAGAACATCATTAACCCTGACCTCAATCCACTTCTAGCACTGTTATTACTTACGAAAAGACAGGGCGTTTCTCATCTTTTCCCACATTCAGAGGAAATGAACAAGGAGCTGAAAATTGTTTCCCCAAGTAAAACCTAACAATGTTATGGAGTCACTTTACATTTTAAAATATCATTGCAGGGGCTGGGGATGTGGCTCAAGCAGTATCGCGCTCACCTGGCATGCGTGCGGCCCGGGTTCGATCCTCAGCACCACATGTTGTGTCTGCCAAAAACTAAAAAATACATATTAAAAAAAAACTGTCTCTCTCTCTCTCTCTCTCTCTCTCTCTCTCTCTCTCTCTCTCTCTCTCCTCTCTCTCTCTCTTTAAAAAATAAAAAAATAAAATATCATTGCAAGATTGGGAGTGTAGCTCAGTGGCATAGCACTTGCCTAGCAGGCACAGTGCCATGGGTTCAATCCCCAGCTCAGAACAAGTAAATAAATTAATTGATAAAACAAAAAAATATATCATCAGAGTTGAGAAAGTATGAGATAGTCTTTACTGGGAAATGTAGAGATGAGAGTTCCTTGCCTTTGGTACATGAGGTGTTGTACTCAGTAACTCAACCACAAAAAGGTAGAGAAGGGCTTGAAAATAAATTGCAATCCGAAAAAGTTCACAGCCAAAATCTCAAAGTTAACTATTTAAAAATGTCTGGCTTCCAACTTATTTCTCTACCTTCCCATTACAATTAAGTCTGTGAGAAGCTTTTAGATTTCTAATGTTTTGGATTTATTACTTTTTATGCAGGAAGTCATGTCACACCTGCCTCTGCTTCCATGTAACAGAGTTCCAGAGCTACTAGGTGTGGGGGAAAATTATGCAAGAAAAGATACTGTAATTAGCATTGCAATTTTCTGGAATATTCATTTGCTTTTACTGTAAAGTATCAGCTGGGCCTTGACTCAGCATCTTCCTGAGTTTGACCACAAGTAGACTCACCTTGAGTTTCACCCACCAGAAAAAAATATACCTCTCAGTTAAAGGGGAAACATCATGAATTCTGAAGAGCATTTTGTGTTGGCATCTCTAGGGGTTCACAGACAATTCTCAACTACACAAAACTTGTCTAGAATGGCCAAAGTATTTATTATTGCCTAGTGAAAATGAATGCTTAGCCAAGAAATCCTAATGTATTAGGAACTATAAAGTATCAAAATACTGTATCAATGTTATGTCCTTTTTTACTCTATTTTCACTTTGCTTTACAACCTGAATTAACCCCAAAATATCTATTCATAATTCATGTCATTGTTGTGGCTGGAAAGATAAGGTTGCTGCATGGTGAAACGCATGTGATTGTAACTATAGGTGAGAGCCTATCACAAGTTTCAATCTCTTCCCATCTCCCTAAATATGCCTAGAAATAAGAGAAATGATTTGGGAAGTTGATCCTCATTGAGAAAAAATTATGAGCCCACTCAAGCTTTGTCTTTACAGAAAATTTGACAATTAATGACTCAAACTCATCCTCCCAGGAAATAATGACTTCTAAATATGAATCTCACTTTAACCTATCTATGAGGAATTGCCCCCCTGGGATAAAAAACTTGTAAGGCCCAGGGCAAAATTAGAATGCAGGGTGTCTTGCATAAAAAAATACTCAGAAAGCCATTCATTTCTGTTACTGTTTTCTGGGCCATCATCCTTCTGTCCTCTAAAAGCAGACAAGAGTCCCTGATGGAAGCATGAATTTGATTTGGAGCTGTGGCTAGGGATGAGAATATGGCCATCCTGGATCTAATAGTGACTTGTGTGCAAATTTGAGGAAGTCCCATATTATCCACTTTCAGTTACTTCATGTGTGAAGTAGTAGGTTGCTGGGCAAATATTGTGAACCCTTCCAGTGCTAAGAATCACAGAATCTGCAATTAAAGACATTGTGGATACTTATTAGATGTACCTACTTCAAAATTTGTTAACATAATTCCCTTCAAACAAAATGCTGAGTAAAGCCTAGTATCTTTCAATAAAATGTTATTTCTCCATTGTTTCATCATAAAGTTTTGTGACTTTATTATTATTATTTTTAATCTAATGACATGTCTTGACTACATACAAATTTATATCTGAAACCATCAGGGAAGCTATGAACATGGAGAACATAGATTGGTTTCTATTCTTTGAGGTCACAAGACACTCAAAATTTTCAGAAAAGGAAGGATAATAGAGTGTAAGCCAGAAACATTTAAGTTAGAAAGGCAGTCATTATATTCCTTAAAGGATGGTCCCAGGAGAACCAGATACTCCCTCTCAGAGGACAGATGTTCTGAGTTTCCTAAACTCTATTATCCTCAACATCTCCTCTATGTAAAGCCATATCCTTCTTCATCTCCACTCCCTGGAGGTTATTTGCCCACATTGCCTAGAATATTTCTGAAACCAATTTGGTCTTCACACCTCCCAGTGCTCAAAGGCAGATCTATTTCTGAGGTGGGACTCAGAAATGATGGATGCAGACATTGCCTCACAGGCAGTGGGAAAAACCCCAGATGATGGTTTATGGAGAAAACATGGTAGGGACATTCCCTGACTCCAACTCTTTCTCCACCCTGTTCTTAATATCTCCATGAAAGTCCTTACATGCTACCTAACAGATAAAATATCACATGCAATCAAGATTGAGACAAAGGTTGAATAAGAAACATCATAAAACACCTTCATATAGACCAACCCTTGAGGTCTTTGAGACCGCTGTCAGATTAACAGAGTCCCCACAGTCTTCATGTTCTCTGTGCTTTGAGGGACAGAGTTTCTGTACATTGAAAAAAAGGACACCCATCCCTGGCCTAAGTTGGATCCTGGTCCCATGTGTCCATCCCTACTGTTATCATACATTATACCATGTTTCCAAAGTCACTGAGGCTTACAGTTTAGAGAAGTACTGTCGCGACCCCCTTGCCCGCAAGGAAGACGCAACAACAGGAATCTTCTTTCAGCCGTTTATTCAGGTCCTTGATATTTCTTCTTCTTCCTCTCGGATGCCTCTCCCAGCCTTAATAAAGCATCTCAAGCCCCAATGCGAAGCTGCCACGTGGAGCTTTCTCATAGGGTGTTAAAAAACCATGCGCCAACTCTCCCAAATAAGGAGTTGTTTGTTACAGACCACAGCGGAGCCAGCGCCATCTTGTAATGGCGACCACAGTCCGCAGAAACGGCTCACCACAGTTCCCCCTTTTGTTTTCCAAAAACAATACAGGCGAGAGTAGAGGTCCTATCCCACTGTGCAGAAGTGGCTGCATAGTATGGCTCAGCCCCAAGGAGGGCCCTTCCCCAGATCTGAGGCCATATCAGCCGACGCCTTTTTTCGTGGGACGGGGCGTGGACGCGTCTAACCCGCATGCAATAGGACATGCTCTCCTTGAGGTCCACTTCAAGGATCACTCAAGTGCAGTGCCTTGCCTCGCATCCTGTATCGTGATGATGGTAGACGAAGGGGGATGGCTGAGGCTGAACTGTGGCTGTATAGAAATACGACGACAAACAAGTTGGCAACACCCTAAAAGAAAGGCACGGGTCTTAAGGCGATAGAAAAGCACTAGTGTGGAAACCCATCTGCGTGCAATGGCAGTAAAGCCGGCAGAGTGCAAGGGCTTTCCAACACTAAGAGAATAACAAAGAAAGACATGTCGATCCCAGTGCAATGTTCATAAAACTTGGGGTGCAACGACCATGTCAAAGATTTACTGTTTAATCTGCGCAAGCCAGACTTGAGATGAGATGCCATTTTCTAAAGCTGCAAGAGCTTGTATGATCATAGCTTTATCTGGACCAATTTCCGGCCAAATATTCGCCAATGATACGGGAGGCATTCCTGGAATCATTAAATCATGAACCGGCATCGGCATTGGCCAAGCCCGTGCCGCTGCCCACCACTGCATTGGTGTCGTCCATGTCATCGGCACCAGCACCAGAGCCAGAGCACTCAGCAGAATGAAGATCCTCATCACGGGGTTGCTGTGGTATTTCTTGTTGCTGAGTAGCTGGCGTCAAGACTCTTCTTGTCAGGCGTTCAGGGACCCACAATGGTTCCGTGCGATCCTGGGAAAAAACACATACAGATCCTCGTGCCCATGTCAGCACGGGGTCGGGGCCGTTCCATTGGCCCGTAAGAACATCTTTCCACTTAACATAGCCAATCACAGAGGGCTGAGGGGACACATGTCTATCGGCCGCAGAGCGACCGTGAATATCCAAATTCAAAAAATTAATGGTAAAGAGAGCTAAGGACAGGCGTTCTTTAGGAGTATGTTCAGCTCCTATTCCCCCCTTTTGTTTTTGTAAAGTTTCCTTTAAGGTGCGATGAGCACGCTCAACAGTAGGCTGCCGCATAGTGGCAAGCACACATAATTGGAAAGGTTTATCACTCTGGAGCCTGCATAAAGTAGCATGTTGTATAGCTTCTTCTACTGTCATAAGGGCCGCTCTAGCCTCTTTAGTGAGGCTACGAGGGGAAGTAAGATCTGGATCACCCCTAAGAGTAGCATACAAAGGCTGTAGCATAACATTAGAAATATGTAAATATCCTCGTATCCAATTAATATCTCCCAGCAGTTTTTGATAATCATTTAGAGTTTGGAGATCCTGAGTTCGTATGGTGATTTTTTGTGGTCGTAATTTGCCATACCCAATTGTTGCTCCCAAATACTTAATAGAATCCCCTGTGATCATATACCTCAAGAGGGAATCCTGTCTGTTGATTAGCAAATCTACCTTGCCCCAAAAGCATGTCCTTATCCCAATGAGGATGTCCCGCCGCATGGTTTTGGGCGGCCTGTTCTATTGCGCCCTCTAACACAAATGTTCTCCAGTCCAAATATTTACCTGGGGAAACACAAGCCCGAACAAGGCTAGCCCAATCAGAGGGAGTCATACAGTATCTAGACAGACTCTCCACCTGAGTTAGTGTGAAGGCGGCATCCACCCCATAAGTGCGCACAGACTCCGCCAGGGTCTTCACAATTTTAAAATCTAAAGGCTCATGGAATCTTCCCCTATTATCGTCCTGAAAAACTGGATAAGCAAGACCCATCTCAGCGTGAACAGCCTTCCATGTTTGAGCATGGAAAGCTCTCCCTGAAACACCCCCACCATACGGCGGTGGATCCGGAGGATCACATTTCTTGAGCCCCTGCTTATCTTTGCTCCCTTCTCCTACAGCTAAACTCCCTAGCTGGCGAGACAGCCTCCCAAGCTCCTCCTCCTCATTCTCCTCTTCCTCTGACCCACTTTCACATGGAGGTGTGCGCAGCGCACTGAGATCTGGATACAATCGCCTCTTCCCCTGTTTCACGCTCCGCACACTTCCATCCTCCCGAGATACCTCACTTCCTGCCGTCTCTGATTTCTCCTCATGTAATTGTTCTAGAACTTCCTGTCCTTTAGTAAGTGCGTCATGACATCTGTCCTCTGTGAGGCAACTACGGACTATTCTCCAAAGGGGTATCACCCCGCCCTCTAATATGCCCTGCTCAGAAGCAAAGTCAAGATCTTTGCCTAATTTATCCCAACTAGGTATGGTAAGGCTGCCCGAAAATGCAAACCACGGTGCAGCAATATCTATCTTCTGTAAAAATCTCTGTAAAGTACGATGCTTCACTTCCAGGCCCTTGGAACATAACAGGCCATCTAGGGCCAGGAGAAGCGGACTTGAAGATGCGGCACCCATGACACAACAACAAAAGAAACACAGAAAACAAAAGACACAGACGACAAAAGAAACACAGAAAACAAAAGTGAAAGTACACATTGCAGCTGCAATAAAATATGAGGCTCTCTCTTTCTTTGTAGAGGAGCTGACCCCGCTTTGGTCGCGGATCCCACTTACTGGGACTATCCCCGCTTTGGTCGCGGGTCCCACTTACCTGGGACTATCCGGTGCACCACCCCTGACGTCTGAAAGTTCTGGTTCCCGGGTTTCGGCACCACTTGTCGCGACCCCCTTGCCCGCAAGGAAGACGCAACAACAGGAATCTTCTTTCAGCCGTTTATTCAGGTCCTTGATATTTCTTCTTCTTCCTCTCGGATGCCTCTCCCAGCCTTAATAAAGCATCTCAAGCCCCAATGCGAAGCTGCCACGTGGAGCTTTCTCATAGGGTGTTAAAAAACCATGCGCCAACTCTCCCAAATAAGGAGTTGTTTGTTACAGACCACAGCGGAGCCAGCGCCATCTTGTAATGGCGACCACAGTCCGCAGAAACGGCTCACCACAAAGTACAAGTGTCACTTTCCAGAAAACAATAAGAACAAGAGGCAGATTCAGTAATCCCCATCACACTGGGCCCTTTTCACCTACTTCCCCAAAACTCTCCTCATCCCAGAATCCTTGTGTTCTCTAAAGTCCTCCTTGGCAAGTTATTTCCTTCCTGCACCAAGAAAATGAGAAAAAGGAAGAGGAAAATTCCCATTGTTGTTGATTTTCCAGTCACAATAATGACATGAATTATGGAAAGATATTTTTGGGTTAATTCAAGATGTAAAGCCAAGTGAAAATTAGAACTTGCCTGGGAACTTGTTACAGTGATGGAAAGTTGACTAACAATGAAACTAAGGATATTTGTTATAAAGTAGATGCCAGTAGTAGGGTTTGGAAGGACCCCCCCAAAAAAAACCTATATTGGATATAGAAAGGATGTGGGGGGTCCTGCCCCTTACTGTCACATGTTGGCACCCAACATGATGAAGTCACAGCTCCAGGAACAATGCTAAATTGTGAGAGCCTGGCAGAGACCTCAACCCCATCCCGTAAGGTCCTAGATGTTAAATAAGAGAATGCTCGTGAATACCTGGAGGCTTCATAGCTGCCAGAGACTTAAAGATTCAGAGGCACAAGATCCAGCCCCTTTCCACATCTAACTCACCCACATCTGAGCAGGGAGAGAGAAAGCTCAGAGCACAGTATTTGCTGAGGATCTGTTTTTTTAGCTGTTCTGTCCTAAATCAATTAAAGGAAACAAGAGTTTCCCTGAAGAGACATCATATCCTTTTTTTGAAGAACTAAGGGTCTCTCAGGGCATATTAAGTCCTGTTTGAAGTGTGTACTCCAGA
The DNA here is from genome assembly GCF_964194105.1 of Spermophilus citellus. Taxonomy (NCBI): domain Eukaryota; kingdom Metazoa; phylum Chordata; class Mammalia; order Rodentia; family Sciuridae; genus Spermophilus; species Spermophilus citellus. Next base: position 32,465,127 of record NC_138197.1, on the reverse strand, counting down.
GGGAAAAAGATTGTCTATACTCTCACATGGAGACAAATGGAGGAAACCCTGTACCTTTTCCCTATATCCTAAGTAGAGATAACCTGGGGTGGTCTAGCCATCATCAGGACATTGAACCTGAATTCCTTGCCTCTGCATTGCTGGGAAGTGCCAGGCTCTGTCCTCTAAAAGGGCCGGGAAAATCCAGTTATTCAGCCACATCTTCATCTACAGTAACAGAGCTTTGCTCCATGGAAACACATTTTCAAAGAGCATTTTTACATCCTGTTATGGTTTGAATCTGTAATGTCCCCTCAGTGCTCATATGGCAGAGGAAATTTTAAGGTAGAAAAACACTCAGGATATGGCTTGGATATTTCTTGCTGCAGGTAGCTAGGTTTACATTTAAAATCAGAACAAAGAAGTAGAGCAAAAAGATTATAAAAACCTACAGTTTGGCCAGAAAAATCACTTGTAAAATTGACACTACAGAAGCTCTGAAGAGATTAGTGCCATTACAAAGAATCCAAGCACTTTGTACCATTGTGCCTTGAGGGCATCTTGGGTATTAGCAAATCCTAACCCTAGCAGGCTCAAGGCTACCTAAGAAGTTGTTTCCACAGGGTACAGTACATTGAGCTCCACTTTGTAGGCACTCAGAGGCCACTGCATCTGTAGCCTAAGTGAGTCACACTACTGCTCAAACTGCTTCAGAATTTGGCATCATCCATTTTGTGCTGGTTTTTCAGGCATGAAGAATACAAGAGTTACAGGGATTTAAAGTTTTCCTCCTGGGTTTCAGTCTTTCTTTGATCCAATCCTTCCTTTATATCTCCTCCTTCCTCCTTTTTTGGACTAGGAATGTTTACCTGCCCCACCATTGTATGTTGGACATATGTAACATTTTATTTTTTAATTTTTGCAACTAACAGCTGCCTTGGGTCTCAGAGGAGACTTTGCACTTGCACTTTTAAGAAGTGCTGGGACTTCTAAGACTATGAAGATTCTTGAGGATTGACTGAATGCATTGTGCATTGTGAGATATCCATGAGCTTTTGGGTATCAGGGACAAAATTAGGATGGCTTGGAGATGAAGATTCCCCCCCCCCCACCAAAGGCTCATGTATTGAAGACTTCATACCAAATGCAGCAATGCAACACTGTTCAGATGTGGAGCTTTGTAGAAGTGATTAAATCATGGAGACTCTAAACTCATCAGTAGAGTAATCTTTTGATAGATTCATAATTTGAATGAATTATTCAGAGTTGGTGGAAACGGTAGGAACTGAAACCTAGATGAATGGCATGGGTCCCTGGGAGTGTGCTCTTAAGGACTATATCTTGTTCCCAACTCCTTCTTCTAACCTCCTTCCCATTTTTCTCCCTCCTGGAAGCCATGAATTGAGCATATTTCCTCTGCTATGCCTTTCCACCCTGGCTCAAAGCAATGGAAGAACCGAGCCATACTGTAATCTCTGAAACTGTGAGCCATAATGAATCTTTTCTTCTTTAAGTTGTTTTTCTAAAATATTTTACCACAGTGATGAAAAGTTGACTAACAATGTCACTATTTCCCTGGGATGTAAATATGAAGCTGAAGCTGTATATGGTGGTGCACGCCAGTAATCGCAGAGGCTCAGATGGCTAAGGCATGAGGATCACATGTACAATGTCAGCCTCCGGAAATTAGCGGGTCCATAAGCCATTTAGTGAGATTCTGTCTCAATACAAAACACTTAAAAATGGCTTGGGACGTTGCTCTTTGGTTAAGTGTCCCTGGGTTTGATCCCTGGTACCAAAAAATAAAATAAAATAAAAAATAATCTAAGTAGAAACAAAGAAAACAACCATCACTAAGGGACATTGCATTAAGTGGACTATAGTACAGTGGAATAACATACAGCTCTATAAGGAAGGAAATCCTGTACTAGCTACCACATGGATTAAGCTTAAAGACCAGCTGTGTGTTTAAAATGGTTTTTAGATAAAAAAAAAAAAATTCATGGATTCAACTATAGAATAGGTAATTTCAGGCTGCCATTCACCTGCATCTCGCAGACAAATTACTCAGGCTCAGTGCTAAAGAACCTGCGGAAACTGCTTCTTGGAGCCTGCTCCTATCAGAACATACACCAAGCCCAGAGCGGCCGAATTCCAGCTCCCAGAACTGCTCTGGCCCAGGGCTAAAGAACCCACAGAAACTGCTTATCGGTCCGGGTCCTGCTGAATACTGTGGAGGTAAATACCAACCAAGACTTCATAGGCAGTGGCAACAGGATTAAGACGGGGCTTGTGAGGGCCGGTCAGGACTCACCCGTTGCTTTGGTCACCCGGCAAAGGGAACAAAATGCTGCCATTTGCATGGGATACCAACATGGCAGACATCTGATGTCATCAGAAAGGGGAAGAGGAGATAACTTCATCGATACCAGCAGCGACAGAAACAGTTGGTCTCCTGGTAAAGAAAGTGAGTCACATACACCCGAGTCTCTCTCACTTTGTCTTCAAGCCAGAGGGGCAGAGCAGAGCTGCCGCCTGTGCCTGGAAAAGGCCCAGCGACCCACCGGCGTGGTAGTCACATCACCACAATTGGAGTAGGGGCAGAGCAGAGCCACCACCCACGCCCACAAGGTAGGCAGACCTGCGACAGACCGGCGGAACAGGCCCAGAGGCCTTCTGGTGTGGTAGACACATCACCCCAATTGGAGTAGGGGCAGAGCAGAGCTTTCGCCCGCGCCTGGAACATGCCCAGCAGCTTGACAGCGTGGTAGTCACGTCACCCCAATTGGAGTAGGGGCAGAGCAGAGCCGCCGCCTGCGCCCGCAAGGTAGGCAGGCCTGTGACCAACAGGTGGAACAGGCCCAGCGGCCTGCCAGCATGGTAGACACGTCACCCCATTTGGAGTAGGGGCAGAGCTGAACCACCGCCCGTGCCTGCAAGGTAGGCAGACCTGCAACCAACTGGAGGAACAGGCCCAGCGACCTGCTGGCATGGTAGACACATCACCCCAATTGGAGTAGGGGCAGAGCAGAGCCGCCACCATGCCCTGAACAGGCCCAGCGACCTGCCGGCATGGTAGACACATCACCCCAACTGGAGTAAGGGCAGAGCAGAGCCTCCACCCGGACCTGCAAGGTAGGCAGACCTGCGACCGACCAGCAGAACACACCCAGCGGCCCGTCAGTGTGGTAGACAGATCAACCCAATTGGAGGAGGAGCACAGTCGCCACACGCCCCTGCAAGGGAGACTTTTCAACTATACAAGAGCAATATAAAAATATAGGTGGAAAATTTCAAAAACACATCAGTTTCACCAAGCAGAAAGAAACGCGAGCAGTATGAAAAGCCAAGGAAAGAAAGGACCACAAGCAATGCAGGTCAACTCAACTTTAGAAGAGGTAATAGCTGCAGCACATGGAATGTCAGATAAAGAATTCAGGATATACATGCTTCAGATGATCTGGAGTCTCAAGGAAAACATTAGACAGCAAAATCAGACAATGAAAGATCACTTCGACAATGAATTACATAAACATATCCAAGAAACAAAAGATCAACTATACAGGGAGATAGAGGTTATAAAAAACAAACAAACAGAAATCCTAGAAATGCAGGAAGCAATAAACCAACTTAAAAACTCAATTGAGAATACTACCAGCAGAGTAGAACACTTAAAAGATAGAACATCAGACAATGAAGACAAAGTATTTCAACTTGAAAAGAACATAGACAGCTCAGCGAGACTGTTAAGAAACCATGAGCAGAACATCCAAGAAATATGGGATAACATAAAGAGACCAAACTTAAGAGTTATTGGGATACAAGAAGGTATAGAGGTCCAAACCAAAGGAATGAGAAATCTGTTCAATGAAATAATATGAGAAAACTTCTCAGACTTGAAGAATGAAACAGAATTTCAAATCCTAGAAGCCTACAGGACGCCAAATGTGCAAAATCATAAGAGATCCACAGCTAGACACATTATAATGAAGATGCCCAACATACAGAATAAGGAGAGAATTTTAAAAGCTACAAGAGAAAGGAAGCAGATTACATTTAGGGGTAAACCATTCAGGATAACAGCTGATCTTTCAACACAGACTCTGAAAACTAGAAGATCCTGGAATAACATATTTCAAACACTGAAAGAAAATGGGTTCCAACAAAGAATCGTGTATCCAGCAAAATTAAGCTTCAGGATGGAAGATGAAATTAAACCTTCCATGATAAACAAAAGTTAAAAGAATTTGCAGCTAGAAAACCATCTCTTCAAAACATCCTCAGCAAAACATTACAGGAACAGGAAATTGAAAATAACAATGAAAACCAACAGTTGGAGGTAGTACAGTAAAGGGGGGGGGGATAATCAAAGAGGAAAACAAACCATGTTTAGTAACATAAATAAACAAATGTGGCTGGAAGAACAACCCATATCTCAATAATAACCCTAAATGTTAATGGCTTAAACTCACCGATTAAGAGACACAGGCTAGTAGAATGGATCACAAAACAAGACCCAACAATATGCTACCTAGAGGAGACACATTTGGTAGGAAAAGACATACATAGACTGAAGGTGAAAGGTTGGGAAAAATCATATCACTCATATGGACTTCGGAAACAAGCAGGAGTGTCCATACTCATATCAAATAAAATAGATTTCAAGCCAAAGTTAATCAAAAGGGATAAAGAGGGACACTACATACTGCTCAAGGGAACCATACACCAACAAGACATAACAATCATAAATATATATGCCCCAAACAATGGTTCAGCTATGTTCATCAAGCAAACTCTTCTCAAGTTCAAGAGTCTAATAGAACACCATACAACAATCATGGGAGACTTCAACACACCTCTCTCACCACTGGACATATCTTCCAAACAAAAGTTGAATAAGGAAACTATAGAACTCAATAACAGAATTAATAACCTAGACTTAATTGACATATATAGAATATACCACCCAACATCAAGCAGTTACACTTTTTCTCAGAAACACAGGGATCCTTCTCAAAAACAGACAATATATTATGTCACAAGGCAACTCTTAGAAATTATAAAGAAGTTGAGATAATACCATGCATCTTATCTGATCATAATGGAATAAAACTGAAAATCAATGATAAAAGAAGGAAGGAAAAATCATGCATCACTTGGAGAATGAACAATAGGTTACTGAATGATCAATGGGTTATAGAAGACATCAAGGAGGAAATTAAAAAATTCTTAGAGATAAATGAAAACACACACACAACATATCAGAATCTACGGGACACATTGAAAGCAGTTCTAAGAGGAAAATTCGTTGCTTGGAGTTCATTCCTTAAAAAAAGAAAAAAACCAACAAATAAATGATCTCATACTTCATCTCGAAATCCTAGAAAAAGAAAAGCAAAACAACAGCAAAAGAAGTAGAAGGCAAAAAATAATTAAAATCAGAGCTGAAATTAATGAAATTGAAACAAAAGAAACAATTGAAAATTTGACAAAACTAAAAGTTGGTTCGTTGAAAAAATAAATAAAATCGACAGACCCTTAGCCATGCTAATGAAGATAAGAAGAGAGAGAACTCAAATTACTAGCATATGGGATGAAAAAGGCAACATCACAACAGACACTTCAGAAATACAGAAGATAATCAGAAATTATTTTGAATCCTTATACTCTAATAAAATAGAAGATAGTGAAGGCATCAATAAATGTCTTAAGTCATATGATCTGCCCAATTGAGTCAGGAGGATATAGACAACCTAAACAGACCAATATCAATTGAGGAAATAGAAGAAACCATCAAAAGACTACCAACTAAGAAAAGCCCAGGACCGGATGGGTATACAGCAGAGTTTTACAAAAAACTTTAAAGAGGAACTAATACCAATACTTTTCAAGGTATTTCAGGAAATACAAAAAGAGGGAGAACTTCCAAATTCATTCTATGAGGCCAACATCACCCTGATTCCTAAACCAGACAAAGACACTTCAAAGAAAGAAAACTACAGACCAATATCTCTAATGAACCTAGATGCAAAAATCCTCAATAAAATTCTGGCGAATCGGATTAAAAAACATATCAAAAAAATTGTGCACCATGATCAAGTAGGATTCATTCCTGGGATGCAAGGCTGGTTCACTATAAGGAAATCAATAAATGTTATTCACCACATCAATAGACTTAAAAATAAAAACCATATGATCATCTCAATAGATGCGGAAAAAGCATTCAACAAAGTACAGCATCCCTTTATGTTCAAAACTCTAGAAAAACTAGGGATAACAGGAACATACCTCAACATTGTAAAAGCAATTTATGCTAACTCTCAGGCTAGCATCATTCTGAATGGAGAAAAATTGAAGGCATTCCCTCTAAAATCTGGAACAAGACAGGGATGCCTGCTCTCACCACTTCTGTTCAACATAGTTCTCGAAACACTGGCCAGAGCAATTAGACAGACGAAAGAAATTAAAGGCATAAAAATAGGAAAAGAAGAACTTAAATTATCTCTATTTGCAGATGGCATGATTCTATACCTAACAGACCCAAAAGGGTCTACAAAGAAACTATTAGAGCTAACAAATGAATTCAGCAAAGTGGCAGGATATAAAATCAACACGCATAAATCAAAGGCATTCCTGTATATCAGCAACAAATCCTCTGAAATGGAAATGAGGACAACCACTCCATTCACAATATCCTCAAAAAAAAAAATAAAATACTTGGGAATCAACCTAACAAAAGAGGTGAAAGACTTATACAATGAAAACTACAGAACCCTAAAGAGAGAAATAGAAGAAGATCTTAGAAGATGGAAAAATATACCCTGTTCATGGAGAGGCAGAACTAACATCATCAAAATGGCGATATTACCAGAAGTTCTCTATAGGTTTAATGCAATGCCAATCAAAATCCCAATGGCATTTCTTGTAGAAATAGAGAAAGCAATCATGAAATTCATATGGAAAAATAAAAGACCCAGAATAGCAAAAACAATGCTAAGCAGGAAGTATGAATCAGGTGGTATAGCGATACCAGACCTCAAACTATACTACAGAGCAATAGTAACAAAAACAGCATGGTACTGGTACCAAAACAGGTGGGTGGACCAATGGTATAGAATAGAGGACACAGAAACCAATCCACAAAACTACAACTATCTTATATTTGATAAAGGGCCTAAAAGCATGAAATGGAGGAAGGATAGCATCTTCAACAAATGGTGCTGGGAAAACTGGAAATCCATATGCAACAAAATGAAACTGAATCCCTTTCTCTCACCATGCACAAAAGTTAACTCAAAATGGATCAAGGAGCTTGATATCAAATCAGAGACACGGTGTCTGATAGAAGAAAAAGTTGGCTACGATCTACATACTGTGGGGTTGGGCTCCAAATTCCTCAATAGGACACCCATAGCACAAGAGTTAATAACTAGAATCAACAAATGGGACTTACTCAAACTAAAAAGTTTTTTCTCAGCAAAAGAAACAACAAGAGAGGTAAATAGGGAGCCTACATCATGGGAACAAATTTTTACTCCTCACACTTCAGAGAGAGCCCTAATATCCAGAGTATACAAAGAACTCAAAAAATTAAACAATAAGAAAATAAATAACCCAATCAACAAATGGGCCAAGGACCTGAACAGACACTTCTCAGAGGAGGACATACAATCAATCAACAAGTACATGAAAAAATGCTCAACATCGCTAGCAGTCAGAGAAATGCAAATCAAAACCACCCTAAGATACCATCTCACTCCAGTAAGATTGGCAGCCATTATGAAGTCAAACAACAACAAGTGCTGGCGAGGATGCGGGAAAATGGGTACACTTGTTCATTGTTGGTGGGACTGCAAATTGGTGCACCTAATTTGGAAATCAGTATGGAGATTTCTTGGAAAGCTGGGAATGGAACCACCATTTGACCCAGCTATTCCCCTTCTCGGTCTATTCCCTAAAGACCTAAAAAGAGCATGCTACAGGGACACTGCTACATCGATGTTTATAGCAGCACAATTAACAATAGCAAGACTGTGGAAGCAACCTAGATGCCCTTCAATAGACGAATGGATAGAAAAATGTGGCATTTATACACAATGGAGTATTACTCTGCATTAAAAAAATGACAAAATCATAGAATTTGGGGGGAAATGGATGGCATTAGAGCAGATTATAATAAGTGAAGCCAGCCAATCCCTAAAAAACAAATGCCAAATGTCTTTTTTGATATAAGGAGAGTAATTAAGAACAGACTAGGGACGAAGAGCATGAGAAGAAGATTAACATTAAACAGGGATGAGAGGTGGGAGGGAAAGGGAGAGAGAAGGGAAATTGCATAGAAATGGAAGGAGACCCTCAGGGTTATACAAAATTACATACAAGAGGAAGTGAGGGGAAAGGGAAAAATAATACAAGGGGGAGAAATGAATTACAGTAGAGGGGGTAGAGAGAGAAGATGGGAGGGGAGGGGAGGGGAGGGGAGGGGGGATAGTAGAGGATAGGAAAGGCAGCAGAATACAACAGACAAGAGTATGGCAATATGTAAATCAATGGAAGTGTAACTGATGTGATTCTGCAATCTGTATACAGGGTAAAAATGGTAGTTCATAACCCACTTGAATCAAAGTGTGAAATATGATATATCAAGAACTATGTAATGTTTTGAACAACCAACAATAAAAATAAATAAATAAATAAATTTTTAAAAAAAGGCAGGGGGGATTAACCAGGCATGGTGGAACTGGCCTGTAATCTGGAGGCTAAGGCAAGAGGACTAAAAGTTCAACACCAGTGTCAGAAACTTAGTGAGACCCTAAGTAACTTAGTGAGATCCCTTCTCAATATAAATAAATATATAAAATTTAAAAGATCTGGGGATGTGGTTCATAGGTAAAGTACCTCTGGATTCAATCACCAGCACAATTATGTGAAAGGAGGAGAGGAATAAGAAAGAAGATGGAAAGAATCCATTTGAAAAATTAAAAAACAAATTAATTAGAGCTCTATCTGAGGTACCTATGGCAAAGACTTTCTCCCATTCTGAAGGCTCTTGCTTCACATTCTTGATTGTTTCCTTTGCTGTGAAGAAGGTTTTAGTTTGAATCCATCCCATTATTCATTTCTTGATTTTACTTTCTTGTGCTTGTGTCTTGTTAAGGAAGTCAGTTCCTAAGCCGACATAGTGAAACTTTGGGCCTACTTTATTTTTTTATTAGGCACAGAGTCTCTTGTCTAATGACTAAGTCCTTGATCCACTTTGAGTTGAGTTTTGATAAGGATGAGAGATTTAGGTTCAATTAAATTTTTCTACATATGCATTTTCAGTTTTCCCAGAATCATTTATTGAAGAAGGTATCTTTTCTCTAATGTATGTTTTTGGCACCTTTGTCTGGTATGAGATAACTGTATTTATGTGGGTTTGTCCCTGTGTCTTCTACTCAGTACCAATGGTCTTCATGTCTGCTTTGGTTCCAATACCATGCTGTTTTTTGTTACTATATCTCTTTAGTATAACTTAAGGTCTGCTATTGGGATACCTCCAGCTTCACTTTTATGGCTAAGGATTGCATGGCTATTCAGGATCTCTTCTTTTTCCAAATAAATTTCATGACTAATTTTTCTATTTCAATTAAGAATGTCATTGGAATTTTAATGATAAGCACTAAATCTATATAGTTCTATTGAGAGTGTGGCCATTTTGACAATGTTAATTCAGCTATCCATGAACATGGATGATCTTTCCATCTTATAAGATATTCTTCAATTTTTTTCTTTAGTGTCCTGTAGTTTTCATCGTAGATGTCTTTCACCTCTTTTGTTAGATTGATTCCAAATATTTTAATATTTGCTATTGCAAATGGTGTAGTTTTCCTAATCTCTTTCAGTGAATTCATCACTGACACACAGAAATGCAATTGATATATTTGTTTTAGAAGTTTTCTAGAGGATCTTCTAAAAATGGGATCATATCATCAACAAATAAGGATAGTTTGAGTTCTTCTTTTCTTTTTTTATCTATTTAATTTCTTTCTTCTGTCAAATTGCTCTAGCTAGAATTTCAAGGATTATGTCCAACAGAAGTGGTGAAACAGGACATTTTTGTCTTCTTCCAGTTCTTGGAGGGAATGCTGTCAATTTTTCTGAATTTAGAATGATGTTGGCCTTGAATTTAGCATATATAGTTTTTACAATGTTGAGATATGCTCCTGCTTGCTATCCCTAGTTTTTCTAGTGTTTTGAATATGAAGGGTGTTGTGTCTTGTGAAGCACTTTTTCTTAATCTATGTTGCACTGTTTTTAATATGTCTTTGTATTCAATTTTCCAGAAATTTATTGAGAATTTTTTGTGTCTGTGCTCATCAGGGATATTGGTCTGAAGTTTTCTCTCTTGGATGTGTTTTTGTCTAGTTTTAATATCAGGGTGATACTAGCCTCATAGAATAAATTTGGAAGGTTCTCTCCTTTTCTATTTCATGGACTAATTTAAGTAGTAATGGTGTTAATTCTTCTTTGAAGTTCTTATAGAACTCCTCTGAAACTGTCTGGTCCTGGGCTTTTCTTTGTTAGTAGGCATCTTCTATTTCATTGCTTGAAACTTATCTGTTTAAATTGTGTATGTCTTCCTAATTCAGTTGGGATAGGTTGTGTGTCTCTAGAAATTTGGTGATGTCTTCAAGATTTTCTATTTTATTGGAGTATAAATTTTCAAAATAATTTCTGAATATCATCTATATTTCAATAGTGTCTGCTGTGATATTCCCTTTTTCATCACAAATTTTAGCAATTTGAGTTTTCATTCTCTTAGTGGCCTAGAATTTATCAATCTTATTGATTTTTTTCAAAAAGTCAACTCTTTGGTTTTTTAATTTTTATTTTCATTGTTCCTTTGGTTTCAATTTCATTGATTTTAGCTCTGATTTTAATTATTTGCTGTCTTCTGCTGTGTTTAGTATTGATTTGTTCTTCTTCTTCTAGGGCTTTGAGATGTAATGTTAGGCTATTTATTGTTGAATTTCGATTCTTTTAGTGAATAAATTCAATGCAATGAACTTTCCTCTTAGTACTGCCTTCTTAGCACTCCCAGAGATTTTGATATGTTGCAACATTATTTTAATTTATCCCTAATCATTTTTTGTTTAATCCTTGATTTCTTCTGCTATCCATTGATCATTTAATAGTGTATTATTTAGTCTCCAGGTGTTAGAATAGCTTCTATTTTTTTATTTTATCATTGATTTCTAATTTCATTTCATTATGATCTTATAGAATGTAAGGCATTATCTCCATTTTTTTGTATTTGCTATGAATTGCTTTATGACCTAAGATATGGTCTATTCTAGAAAAGGGCTGTGCTGCTGAGAAAAAAGTGTATTTGATCATTGATGGATGCAATCTTTTATATGTCTGTTAAGTCTAAGCTATTGGTTGTATTATTAATTCTATAGTTGATTTATTTAGTTTTTGTTTGGAGGATCTATCCAATGGTAAGAGAGTTATGTTAAAGTCACCCATTATTATTGTATTTTGATCTATTTGATTCTTAAAATTGAGAAGGTTTTTTTTTTCATGTATATATGTGCTCCATTTTGGAGGGAATAAACATTTACAATTGCTAGGTTTTGCTGATATATCATTCCCTTCTTTGTCCTATCTGATTAACTCTGACTATCTGATAAGAGGATAGAAATCTATCTGATATGAGGATAGAAATCCCTGCTTGTTTACATGATCCATGTGAGGGATATGATTTTTCCCATCCTTTCACCTTCAGTCTGTGAATGTCTTTGCCTATAAGGTGAGTCTCTTGGAAAGGACATATTGTTGGGTCTTTTTTTTTTTATTATTCCAATGTACCAGTCTGTATCTTTAGATTGATAAGTTTAGGCCATTAATATTATTGAGATATGATTTGTATCTCCAGTCATTTTGGTTTATTTCTGGTTTTTAATTTGATTTAGTTTATCCTTTGAATATTCCTTTAATGTGGTTCCTCCCTTTGCTGATTTTCAGTCTTAATTTTTTTCTTAATGGAACATTTTGCTGAGAATGTTCTGTAGTGCAGGCTTTCTAGTTGTGGATGCTTTTAACTTTTGTTTATTATGGAAGGTTTTTATTTCATCTTCAAATCTGACGCTTAATTTTGCTGGGTATTTTATTTTTAGTTGACATCCATTTTCTTTGAAGGCTTGATATCTATTATTCCAAGACATCTTGGATTTGAGGGTCTGGGTTGAGAAATCAGCTGAGATGCAAGTTGTTTTCCCAGTAAATGTAATCTGACACTTTTTTCTAGCAGCCTTTAAAATGCTATCCTCATTCTATATGTTGGGCATCTTCATTATAAAGTGCCTTGGTGTAGGTCTGTTGTAATTTTGCATAATTTGTATATTTGGGGTCCTATAAGTATTTGATTTTCCATTTCATTCTTTAGGTTTGAGAAGTTTTTTTGATATTATTTCATTAAAAAGGTTGTTCCTTCCTTTGGTTTGTATTTATGCCTTCATCTATCCCAATAAATATTAAATTTGGTCTGTCATGTTATCTCATATTTCTTACAAGTTCTGTTAATTGTCTCTTAACATCTTTTCTCCATGGTCAACTTTATTTACAAGATTATATATTTTGTCTTTATTGCCTGAAATTCTGTCTTCTAAAAGTTCTAGACTGTTGATCATGCTTTCCATTGAAATTTTAATTTGGATAATTCGTTCCTTCATTTTGAAATTATCTACTTGATTTCTTTTCAGGATCCCTATCTTTTTTTTTTTTTTGAAGTGATCTTTCACCTCCTGAATTTTTTCTCTGATTTCACACCTTATATCATCCTTTAACTTGCAGATCAGTTTAACTGTGTACATTCTAAATTTCTTCTCTGAAACTTCTTCCACTGTGGTGTCAATGGATTCTATTATTGGGGCATTTTGGTTTTTTTGGGGTGCTTCTCTCCCTTATTTTTTCACATTGTTTATCTCTACCCAAATAGCAGTGTAGATATAGGCAGTACAGCTTCTACCCTGTAGATCTGTAGTGTCCCTGAAGATTTCAAGTACTTTGTTATTAAGGGCGACACAAATAATAACAGTAACCAATGTAAAAAATACACAGCCTTAAGCCAAATGGCTCCTACTAAAACATCTATAGTTTTTTCAAAATAAACAGAAATTATTCTCCCATTCTTCTGCTACATTTATCCCTGAGTATATAATCTTTCTGACTGATTAGTTAAGAGTAGATGGATAATATTATCTTCCCTTTACTTCTGAAATGCTTTCAATAATTTTATATATAACCACATTACAGTAGCCAAATAACATAAGTCAATCTTATTATAATACTATTATATAGTACATTCGTCTTGATCAGATTTTTATTAATTTTTCTAAGTATGATATTAACAGTAATGTGCTGCACTCTAGTTCTTGTATTTATATAATCTTCTTCACTATGAAACTCTTGGAATTTGTCTTTGTATTTATTTGACATTGCTTTTTTAAGAATATAAGCCAATAATTTTATAGAAACTCCTCATTTTGATCTGTGGCAATAAGGAAAAAAAGATAAGTACTAAGAGAACATGTAAATTCTACATAAATGAAAATTGCCTTTGACATTTTTACAAAGTAGAAATTTAAACTATATACGTTAGAAAAATTAATCACAGAACACAAGTCTTCCTTAACTTTTGCACATGAATTTTATACCATATTGCACAGAGATAGTGCTATGAGTATGTCCTACAGCCTGTAGCAATCACCACTCTCCATTCAAGAGGACTCACTTGGCTTCCACATATGATAGAGAACAACATAGTACTTGTTTCTCTGTGTCTGGGTTATTTAAGATAGCATAAGGTCCTCCAATTCCATCAATTTTGCTAAAAAAAAGACAGAATTTCATCTTTCTTTATGGCTATGTATATACCACAATTTCTTAATGAATTAATCTTTCAGTGGCACCTGGGTTGATTCCATTCCTTAGCTATAGTGAATAATGCTACAATGAACATGGGAATGTAAAATTGCTCGGTTTCACAATAATTGTAATGGTCCTGGCTTCTATTGCTGCATGATACATCCTCCAAATAAATAAATAAGCAACACAAATGAGAAATATATTTCATTTTCTCATGATATCCTGACTCATAAATTTGGGAATGGCTCTTGGCAGTTATGTCTGGGAACTATCATAAGGTTGCACTTGAATCTCATCTGGAGCTGAGATCACTTGAAGGCTTGACCAAGCTGTGAATCCAAGGAAGTTAATTCACATAGCTGGCAGCTTGAAGTTCAGCTGAGGGTGCTGACAAAACCACCTGCATGCTCTCTCCCACATGATAGTCTCTGTACAGTAGACTTCCCATAAAGCAAAATCCTAAAGAGGAGGAGGCATAACTTTATAAGAAAAGTTCCTGAGTCAAGCCCTGTTGGCTTCACCACATTCTGTTGCTTATAGACAACTCACCATGGTCAGACCAGATTCTAGTAATGGACTCCACAGGTCACTGTATATAGCATCACAGATTTTGCAGATAATTTTTAAAAGTATATTTGTTTTGAATATCTCACTTTGTGTTATGCTTTTAGCACTATCAACAATGGTCTTAAAGACCTAAAACTTATAGTGTATAAAGGAATGGTATGTTGTCTCACCATGTCTCTCATTTTCCTGTTTATATTTTCTATCCTCATCTTTCTGTGCTTAATGTATTTTCCTATGTTCTTATACTTTGCTATTTTTATTCTGTGGTAATCTACTGTTTTTATATTCATCTTCTGGGTTCTGATTTTTAGTTGCCAATTTTTTAATTCTCAAATTTTTATTACATTTTTGTGATCATTCTCTGCCAAGATGCATGTCATGCCGTTTAATAGAACATTTAATCATGATTTTTTAAATTGCTTATAAGGAAACACCAATACTAATATGTAAACATCTTTCCCAATTTTTCACATTTTATTTTTTGTTCTATCTCTAAACTCCATTTCATGTGGTATTTTTGACCAACATTGTATTTGAAAAACCTTTAAAAAGGATTTTATTTAGCCTTTTCCAGGTACTTTATTTAAGATAAAACACCTTATACAAAAATAATTGAAGTTTTAAGAAACTGAGCACCATCCTTATAATAAAATTATTTTAGTTTACAAAATATAACACGAGTTTCCTGGTTCTTTAACATGATTCCACCTCTTTAGTCCAACCTAAATTATATTTGTGTACTCCCAAGGCAATCTGGCAAACATGCTGAGATTTTCAGTGTCACCTTCACCTCTGAATGGATAAATGCCTCCAGAGGAAAATAGCTGATCTAGTTTTCACTTTTCTCTGAACATGACTCTAAAAGTCTTGCTGTCCTAGGAGCTATGCAATGCTCTTAAGAAGCACTGGCATAGTCCCATTTTCCCAAAGTCACTCCTAGTGCTTGACATAAAACACAATACTCAGAGTCAGAGGAAGAAATCTCCATTAAGAGATTAGCTCTGAAGACAGAAAACCACTGATCATTTGCACAGCTTTCAGATACCATCACTAGATTATTGTCTAGTTTAATTCAACTTCCTTTTCTCTAACCCCTTTGATAGGAAACCAGACCCAGCTGCTGCCCCAGTGCAATGACTCCTGGTCTGACCCAGCAGGCTCTGCAGCCTCAGAGGACCACACTGCCAACTGCTCAGGTGAGCAAGGCCCCAGCACCAGAGCCTCCCCATTCCCTGTGTAAATGCCCACTGACATGACCCTGTCTCTCCTCAGACAGCAGACAGCTCCACCTGGTGGACGGGGGCAGTCGCTGTGCAGGGAGAGTGGAGATCCTGCAGCAGGGCTCCTGGGGCTCCATCTGTGATGACAGCTGGGACCTGAGTGATGCCCACGTGGTGTGCAGACAGCTGGGCTGTGGAGTGGCCCTGGAGGCCACCGTCTCTGCTCACTTTGGAGAGGGATCAGGGCCTATCTGGCTGGACGAGCTGAACTGCACAGGAGAGGAGGCCCATGTGTGGCAGTGCCCTTCCCAGGGCTGGGGGCAGCACGACTGCAGGCACAAGGAGGATGCTGGGGTCATCTGCTCAGGTCTGTGGTGCACACTGTGCACAGGTGGGAGAAGTGAGGAGGGTATACAGAATGGTATCTAAACCTTAGAGCAGAGAAGGGGAAATTTGTGGTAGGGTGGAGGGGGAAGAGACTCCTCCCACACTGTCTGCCACTCTATCAGAGAAGATGGGGTACTTCCATTTCGGGCTGCAGCAGCTGAGCTTCTGCTCTTTCTTTCTCAGCCCTGTTTCATGACAATCTTTCACTTCAGTTGTCCATTTGACTGCAGACCATATCCTTCATTTACTGTGGGTGCAACATCCTGAGACTACTATATTAATTTCCTATTACTGCTACATAATAAATTACCACAGAGCTAATGGCTTAAAACAACAGGAATTCAAGTCTGAGCCCAGGCCACCTGGAGTATTAACAAGGGGTCAGCGGGCGGCATTCAGCTGAGACTCTGGGAAGACTCATTTCCTTGTCTTCTCCAGCATTTAAAGTTGCCTATAACCCCCTTCCTTCTTCAAGTCAACCACCTTACATTCCTCTGACCATTTTTTTCCTCATTTTTACATCTCTATCTGACCAGGGTCAGAAACAGTTGTCTGCTTCTGTGAATACAGGTCTAAGGATGTGGTTAATACAAGATAATCTAAAATAATCTCACCATTAAAAATCTTCATTTTGATCTTGTCTGCAAAGTGTGTTTGCCTCACAAGATAACCTATTCACAAGCTCCAGGATCAAATTGACATATCTGGGACTTCACTATTCTGTCACTTCACTGTTCACACCCCCTTTCCCAGGGTCTGTCCCTTCAAGATCCCCAGTCCAGTGTTCCTGCCTGTTCATTTTCCACTATAACTTTGTCATAGAAATAGAAAGAGACATACAAGTTATCAAAAAGGGATGAAAGTTTTGTCCTTCCACCCAATAGATATTTCTTCAGCAAAGTTAGCAATAAGCACTGCCTAAGGATAAAGAAAAAACAGCACTAAGTGTTAAATACTCACTGCGCCCTGTTTTCCTCCTCTTGGTTTCAGAGTTCCTGGCCCTCAGGCTGGTGAGCGAGGACCAGGAGTGTGCTGGGTGGCTGGAGGTTTTCTACAACAACACCTGGGGCAGTGTCTGCCACAGCCCTATGAAAGCTGTGACCTTGTCCGTGATCTGCAGACAGCTTGGCTGTGGGGACACTGGGACTCTCAACTGGGACTCTCTTATGTTCCTCACAGAGAAGGTTCTAGACCCCGTTGGGTAGATGGAATCCAGTGTAGGAAAACGGACACCTCTCTCTGGCAGTGTCCTTCTGACCCTTGGAAACAGAGATCTTGCTCTGCAAAGGAGGAAGCTTATATCATGTGTTCAGGTGATTTACTCCCCACTTCCATGTCCTCACTCTGTAAGTTGTTAGAGAAATTTCATACCAAAGGAATGAGTTCAAATAGGTCTACAAGGTAAAAGTTTGAATAGAGATTATTTAAGCCTCAAATTATAATCTTGTTTCATGACAGAAATAAGTAAAATTGTTCTGACAGCCATTTATGTGAGAAATGTCATGGATATTAAAGTAAGCATGTGGAAGCATAAACTTATCCTCCGAAAATTCATCTAAGCAAATGACTAGTGCAGTCTAGGCTATAATAATCACTCTGCATTCCTTGGTAGAGTGAGGAATTTAACCTCAATTATGTAACTCACTTACTATGTCCTATCATTGTATTGGTTTTCACATGTAATGAAGGTTAATTCTCTCAGCAAATTGTTCATAGGTTTTATGGTGATCATTTATCCAGAGGTGGAAACTGAGTTTAGGAGTAAGCACTTCATCCATCCAATACCCTCATAAGAGTGAGGGACATCTTGGAGGACCCAGTACTACTGTCTGGGTTGCTTTTGAGCTCATGGTCTTTTACTCTGAAATCCATCTACATCAGACAGACAATGTCTCATTTCATATTGTTTATGGTAAGTAATTGAGTGACTTGTAGGGAGAAACATAATTCTAGACCCGAGGAGAGACAAGAAGAAAATACTGTCCCTGTCCTCATGGAGTTTATCCTCCAGCATGATGACACATACCAGCTATAAATATGAGTGTCATGAAGAAGTGGGACGTGCTGTGAAAATGTGTAATTTGAGGAAAAGAGAAATTATACTTAGTTTGAGACCCAAGGAGAAGTAGACATACAATGAAAGAAGTAATTAGAGGATTTTGTCAGTATAAATACTCAGGTGGGAGGAGCATGGCGATCCTGAAATACTGATAAAATCCCATCAAGGACAGAGCAGGAAGAGGGTGGGGAGAAAGAAGCATGATTATCTAGATGGGTAAGAAGAGCTCAAGGCCTTTTCACAGCATGGCCCCACTAACAACAAACCTGCTTGTTAATCTTCTCGCCTGCCACATCATGAGAAATTGCTGTAAGATACAGGGCCTGGACTCCATTTTCTTCTTGAATTCATCGCCTCACAGACCCAGTGGTCTTGGTTGAGACTGCCTCCTCTGAGCCTTTATTCATATATTACTACAAACCCATATGTCACTTCATCCCTCTACCAGAGAACATTCCATGGGGCTTGTTGGAAATTGGAGTCTAACATCTTCCAATTTTTTAAGACCTGTAATAATGTCACCTTCATTTCCAAGTTCTGATAAATCCTGGCTTTCAACTGAAAACAATGATCTCCTTATCATTTGAAAGCTCTGTGCTTCCTTTTAAACAGGATGTTTCTGGACCAAATAGTAGAATATTTTTGCTCCCACTTATCATTTTAAACAATTTTTTTTCTTTTTCTCCATGTTCAGTTACTTGAAATCTGCCCCACGAAGTGGCACAATCTACCATTTCTTTTGGTGTCACTATCCAGCCTGGTTGCTCCCCCTTATCCAGGAAGGCTGCAGTATCAGGCTCACCAGGCTTCTCTGACTCCTGTTCCTGATGCTGCCACCATCTTGGAACATAACTGAGATAACATCCTGGCCTCTCCATTCCTGACTTTCTCCCTTTAAAGCACTCCCTCACACCCCATCTCCATATATGGCCACACTACTGACCATCACCAACTGTCCAGCCTGTGATCTTGATTGCATTTTTCCTTCTCTAACTCTTGTCTCTTCTCCTTGTGGCACATATTCTTGATGCTCCCTTTTCCAGATATTTAATCTTCATGCAGATTCCAGATATTTTTCCTTATCAGTTTTTCAGTTTCTTCCCTACCTGTACAAGACTAGGCAAGGACTGCTGAATCATGGACAAGTGCTGTGTCTTGTTATAATATGAAATTATTCTACCAGTCTCTTGGAATTTGTGATCCAATCTGTGATGGATCCTCCACACTGGCTCCATATTGTAGTGTGCTTCTCTCACATGTGCTCTTGCCCTCTCTCTAACATGACATTTTACAAATTCACTGATCTCCCTCTCATTGCTATTTAAACTGCATCATACACATGAATGATGCTATTCCCTCAACTTCACTGGAAATTGTCACTCTAATTTACTGATTATTATTCTGTCTTAGAGTCTTGCAACTTCTTTGTTCAATATCTAAATTTTAGACTCTGTATTCTTCCTTAGCTCTTTTCCATCCCTTCTCTCATCAGGGTCCGTGGCTGTAGATGATATCATTCCACTGACAGCTCCTTACCTCCGTACCTGGTCTCTGCCCTTAAATCCAAACTCACACATTTCATTGCTAATGGATACCCTCACTTGTATTTTTAATAGACCACTCAAATTTAATTTTCAAACTAGAGTGTTTTATTCCACCCCTTTAAGCCCTGCCTCTACCATTTTCTCCCTGTTCTATTCCTCATCCCAGTTAATGCCACTGTTGTTGCCCAGTTACTTATTCTCAGTCTAAATTCACGTCTTAATGTCCTCTTTTGCTCTCTCTCCAGTTCCAATGTAGTAGCAAATTCTGTCTCTATCAGCAAATACATCTTAAATCCTTCTTCTCGGATCTTCTCACTCTCTTCTTAGTTCAGGAAAGATCACTTGCGGCTTGGACTCTTCCAACAGTCTTCAGTGGTCTTTGTCTTCTATAACATAATGTCTATCTAATGCTGGGAATATACTCATTTGGTTACCAACTTGATTAATGTGTTGCTGTGTCACAGGTGAGCTGCCTTTAGAAGTGACACTGGCACATTTCTTTGTGACTCCAAAATGCAGAAACAACAGGAAACCATGTCTCAGGAGTCTGTAATTAGCCTATTAGCAGAAATTCCAGGGAAGATGTATTCAGCATGTTGTTCTCAGACTTTGAAGGACTTTCCATGGAAGAGGGAGGAGACTGTGAGCCACTCCAGAGGTCAGGGCTGTGACTCTCGGGTACAGATTTCTACTGGTTGGGTTTGGGCTCACTCTAAGTTTAAGTAACACTAATGAACCTCTCCATGTGAGGACCCCCAGGGAATGAGTAATGCTGTCTGTCTGGGCAATGAGCACCGGAGGCATTTAAAGCTGGCCATCCCACCTTCTCTTTAGCTGTGCCATCTTTTTTTTTTTTTTTTTTTTTTTTTTTTTTTTTTTTTTTTTGCTTTTTTCACAGAATCGGCCACATGCTTGACACTGGGGGATTTATGTTCTTCCCTCTCGTTTTTTTTTTTTTTTTTTTTTTTTTCTGTAGAGTTAAACAACATCTTCTCTATTACACCTAATTACCAAAACATTAATTACTCAATGAAATTAAAAAGACATATTAAAATATAAAAGGTACATTAGTGACATTGCTTAACCCTTGTCTGTTCATAATCCCCTGATGTGAATAGGATTAATGAACTAGTAATTACTTTTTTCCCAATCTTCCATTTTCATGGAATCCTATCTAAGCTCATGTAGTGATAAAAGCATGTATCTTATGGTGTCTTTTTATTTGGTTTTACAACATTAGGATTACATCTTACTTAATATTGTTACATTGGCTTTTCTTAACAATATATTATGGATATTCCTCAAGTAGAACTCCCATTTTTATAAAATAACTCCATAATGTTTCATTCTTAAGCCATTAGTATTCCAGCTTGCAGAAAATTTTGCTACAAATTTATAATTCTTTTCTATTTTTCCCTTCTACAAACAATATTGTAATACATATCCTTACACATGTAACACTACATACTAGTAGGTTTGTTACTACAAGTGACTACCATTGGTTATAAGATCACATGATATCTATTTTTGACAAAGATACTGTCATTACTTTGTAGGAGCAACTGCTTTCAATCAGTATTTCATATCTTGATAGAAGACACCAGCATTTTTTTATAACTTGACCATTCATCTAAATGCAAAAAATCATACAGAACCTCAAAAATCAAAAAAGGAACAAAACCCACAAACCTCTGCTGAGAACTGCCTAAAATCCAGGGAGGATGAAATGATAAATGATGGTAAATGCTTCAAAAGCAAATGCTTACTCTTCTTTTCCTACTTTTCCACACCTTATTTTTTCTTTTCCCTGTAGAGGCTGAAGGGATAATAAATTATAAGAATATGTATTTATAATGTTTTTCTCTACAATAGACTCCGCATATTGAAATAGTGAGACAACCGGTCCTGAAAGTGAGCAACCACCAAAGACAGGTCCTGTGATCATTTCTAGAGATGTTTTCTGCATAGGGTAGGAGTTGACAGAATATTAGGTACAATGTATACCCATGATGGTGTTTTAGGACAAGTGCCTTGTATGTTTTCTCTGTATTTTTTTCATTTTTATATATTATTTGTTTTGTTTTACTTGGCTCCAGTTTACATTCTATGTCCTTTCATGTATTAATTATCCTCAGTGTATTATCTTTTTATAAAAATGTTTCTATCTAACCAGTGAACAATTCTCCACTTATTAACTTTTCTCTGAATTCTACTTGTTTTATTTATGTAAAAAGTACTTTTATTTTATTTAAAAGATTACTTTCAATTAAGTTAAATGAATACTTTCCATATATTTGTAAGTTTTCATTAACAATATGAGGGTATTTGAGTACAAATCACTTTGGGGATTTTGTAGTACTTATATTTTAAATGTCTACTATTCATTACCACAAATCATTAACATTAACTTACATTTCTTTTATTCCCTTTTTGATTAGCAAAAATTTTTTTAAAATTCTTCAGCAGATTTTACTCATCTGTTCATTCATTCAGTCAATATTTATCAAGCCACTGTTTGTGGCATTTGTAGAAAATCGCCTGTACATATTTATAATGACGCATTCAACATGCCAGGCATTGTCCTGTTTGTAGGAACAAAGAGAATGAGGCAAAGTCCCCTTTCTAGTGAAGTTTTTTTCTGGGTTACGTGTGTCTGTGTATGTTTGCATGCACACACATGAGCACGTGCATGATCATGTTTGTATTTTCTCATGTAGTGGGCACAGTAAGAACAAGTAAACTGATAAAATAATTTCAACTGCTGATAGGGATATGCTCTAGGGGATGTCTCAGTAACCCATCCTGTTAGACTACTTCTGAAGCACCTTATCTCCACCTGTCACCCAAACTGATCCCAGGACCTTAGAGAGACTTGTCTGGGGGCAGGATCTCCCCAGCTGTCACTTACTAGTGCTTCCCCCACTGTCTGCTCCTACAGGAAACAGACCCAAGAGCTGTCCAGCCACTGCACCCTGCACAGGTACCTCTACCCTCCCACCTTCCCCATGGCTTCCAGGGGCTCCTTTCCTCTCACCAGGGAGTAAGAGGAGGTGCTGCTGCCTTTTCAGACAAAGAGAAGCTCCGACTCAGGGGAGGAGACAGCGAGTGCTCAGGGCGAGTGGAGGTTTGGCATGAAGGCGCCTGGGGCACTGTGTGCGATGACTCCTGGAGCCTGGCAGAGGCTGAGGTGGTGTGTCAGCAGCTGGGCTGTGGCTCTGCCCTGGAAGCCCCAGGGGAGGCTGCATTTGGCCCTGGAAATGGAAGCATCTGGCTGGATGAGGTGCAGTGCAGGCGCAGGGAGCCCTCCCTGTGGGCCTGTGCTGCAGCACCCTGGGGACAGAGTGACTGCAAGCATGAGGAGGACGCTGGTGTGAGGTGATCTGGTGAGTAGCAGGACAGGAGAGGGGGCCAGGGTTGAAGGAGTGTGTTTGCATCCAAAGGGCTTCCCAGGCTGCCCAGCTGCCCTGAGCTCTGGCTCTGGAAGGCTGCGCCCAATCTCCTGGCATCTTGGAGAGAATGATATGTCAGTGGTGGTGGGTGGGATCCAGTGACATTTCCAGACCAACACAGTGCAGTGATTCCATTTTCCTTCTCTTGTCCCCAGGTGAAAGGACAACAGCTCACCCCACTCAGAGAAGTAAGTGGTTCTTTTGCTCTGAACCAGGTAATGGGGGAGATAAGCAGATTTTCAGTGTTCTGCACTATGGAGTCCACACAGCTCTGGTCATATTACAGTAGACCTGATGATCAGATGTTAGAAGAAGCCATCACTTGTGTTAAATAAGAGCAGTCAGAGAGCTCCAAAGCCTCATCCACATTTATTTTATAGAAATCTCTTAAAATCAGACTCAGAAGATAGTTGACACATCCCAGAGCAGGATCTAGGGTGGTAATACCCTGAGATTCGTGATATATGATGTCTGAACTAGGGACTTCATGGTCCTGAGGACTGCAGCGAGGACCAGGATAACCGAATTCTCCTGAGCTTATGGTCCTCTCTAAAGACTCATGACCTTTTTCTTCTTCAGGCACCAGTTCAGCCTCAGCCACTGTCCCTGGCATCTTCTCCTTACCTGGGATCCTCTGCATGGTCCTGGGAACCCTTCTCTTTCTTGTCTTCATCATCCTGGGAATTCAACTGCTCAGATGGAGACGACAGTGCCAAGGTGGGGCTTGGGAATGCTGTGAGCTGAAAGTATGCACAGATAATATTGGACCAATTGTGGGGCTTTTAAAAGTACACATTTTAGTCTTATTCTCATTATATAAGAAACTGCCTTCTCTACCATGGACTTGGAGACTTAAAAGACATGATTTTTGTCCTGGGTTAAAAAATGGAGCCCTCAAATATGATGATTTCCCATGTGGACAGTGCTAGTGGAGACTGGGTTTAAGATCAAGGGATGGGCAGAAATCTAGTTCTATCCCAATGAATTACAAGACTAAAGAAAGGGATCCTGGAAGCCCAGAGTAGTCTCTCCAAGAGTGTGCATTGGACAAGATTTTGTCTGTTGGTAAGGCAATGACTTCGAGGGACAATGTCTGAACTCATTCTGCTTTCCATAGCCTTATCCACTTTTGAAGACTCTGTTGATGAGGTCCTGTACCAGGAGATAGATTACCCCATAAATCCTGAGAAGGAGAGCCTGCTGAACAGCTCAGGTGTGTTCCTTAGCCTCCTTTGTTTGTATGAGTTTTCCATCAGTGTGGGAATCTTCAGTAAGCAAAGATCACATGACTAACCCAACTTCATATGGCATATTTGGTAGCTTTCTATTACTGAAATAAAATGCCTGAAATAATCAAATTATAAAGAAGAAAGATTTATTTTGCTTTAATAGAAAGAGGAAGAGATTGGCATCCTATAATCCTTTTCAAGAGCATGCTCCCAACAACTTAATACCTCCCACTAGTCTTCATATCTTAAAGGTTCTACCTTTTCCAACACCATTTAAAACATGAACTTTTAGAGATATTCCTGGACCACTGTAACAATTCTCAGCATCCTTCAATGGCAGGAGCTCCAAGCCCTCTCTCTACAAGGATGAAGCTACAAAATTTCTTCTGAACTATGACATTGGACCTCCTACTG
Source organism: Spermophilus citellus (assembly GCF_964194105.1). NCBI lineage: Eukaryota > Metazoa > Chordata > Mammalia > Rodentia > Sciuridae > Spermophilus > Spermophilus citellus. The sequence goes on along the minus strand of NC_138197.1, from coordinate 32,440,368 downwards.
TGTTTGTCTATTATGTTTTCTCCCAACTAGGATCCATTTCTAATGGCTCAGTAAGTAAACTACCTTACTACATAGGGGACAATGAGGGGACCCTGAATCTGCCCTATGTAGTAGAGACAAGTCTTCCCTTAGATGGTGATGGTGAGGAACAGGTTATCATCTGAGAAGAACTTTGTTGATTAGGATGGGAAGGATTTCTTCCTTCAGGTTCACAACTACTTTTTCTCTCCACCCACTCCATCATCTCAGAAAGGGAAAGGTGAGATTCTAATTTATTGGTTTCCATAGCTACTTCTGTATGGTCACAGACATACCTCAAATACATCATTATAAAATCCAAGGCCATAATCTTAAAAAGAAAATTTGAACCTGATCATCTTACAAATTCCATGGCATAAGAGAACTTTGGGAAATATGGATTTGACCCTGAAATACAGAGATGTATGAACCATTTTGTGGTTTATATGAATACTAAGACCAAAAAAAATGAACGTTATAATCCCTGGAACACAAGAAATGTTTGGTGCCTGTATTTATCAATTATTGGGAGCTCTTCTCTACAAAGGACCTAAGAAAAGAGGACATCCTGGACCTTCCCCAAGTTGTAAAAGTGGAGAGTTCCAAGGATGAAGCATGTCCAGGAGTGCTCTTTCAAGATTGAATTGTAAGAACAGCACAGCACTAAAGGAGGTTGAAATCCATGCCTCCTGGGATTGAAATTGGTAGAATAGCCTATCTGTGGGAGAGAGAAAGCCAGGCTTTTCTATTGGACAGCACTGTGTCTCCATTGCCTCAGAGGCCATATTAACAGCCTGGGTTCTCCTCAGTCACTAAAATGTACACATTTTTTCAGACCTCTATCATATGCCTGAAAAGAGTGCCTCAAACTTACAACATAATTTTTATTGATTTTTTTGTCATGGCATGTTAGTAAAATATTATTGAACTTCATACATTGAAATATTTAGATGTTTTACATGCTTTCCAAGAATACAAAGAGTCAAATGTATGCCTTTGGGATAGTCTTGGAATGTGGTGCCTGTATTTGTCAGCTATTACAATCTCTGCATTAGAAGAGACTGAAGACTAAGAAATATCTTTCTCTTCCTCCTTATTCCCTGCTTTCAGAACCTCGAGGACAGCATGCAGTTGCCACAAGCAATGGTTATGATGATGCTGAAGAGTTACCAGTTCCTGAAATTCCTTCTTCCTTTGGAATGAAAGAGAACAGGTTTTTCCCAGAAGAGGGAAGTGGTACCAGGTGTTCTCAGACAGGCAAGTGGATAGCTATCTCTCCAGTGGTCTTGCATTATTGTCATGGTGAAGATGGATTTGGACATTTCAATTATCAGTTTTCCTTTACTACAAGAATCTAAGTAGCCTTGTGAACCAAGATGATGTCATCTCTTCCCTTTTTCTGTTTATTGAAGCTGTTTTATTTCTTCTTAAAGGTGGTACATATTTTGTCCTCTGTCTGCACACACTGCATGGGATCGAGACATCTCTGGATGAGCTGCAGAGACTTTGTAGCTTTGTTCCAATTTTCACACAGCAAACCAAGACCTATGTTTGAACAACAAGTATGGTGGTCTTTAAGCTTGTGAGAAGTAATTTGGAGAGCATTTTAGTGTTTTTATTATTGCATTATAATTATTCATCATAGTGGCATTAATTTTGACATTCATAAATACATATAACATAGTTTTTTAATAAATCAGTGCTATATATATATATATATACACTTCACCTCAGTATATTTATATATACACACACATAACATAATTTGGTTGATTTCATTCCACAGTTCCTCATTTTTCGCATCCTTCCTCCTTCCGCATCAACCCCCTTACTCTATTCCACTGGTCTCTCTTTTTCTTTCATGAGTCAATGTCATTCCAGAGTTACACCCACTTTTTCCCATTCAAGCCTTGTTTTGCTCCAAGTTCTGCATATAAGAGAGGAAATTTAACTTTTGACTTTCTTAATTTGGTATATTTCCCTTAGTATGATGTTCTTCAGTTCTATCCATTTACATGCAAATGCCATAATTTAATTCTTTTTTATGGCTGAGTGTAATTCTGTTGTGCATATTCACCACATTCTTTATATCCATTCATCAGTTGACAGGCACCCAGGCTATTTCCATGACTTGGCTGTTGTAAATTATGCTTCCATCAACATTGATATGCCAATATCTCTCCAGTATGCTTAGTTTAGTTCTTTGGATAAAACCAAGGAGTGAGATAGTGATGGAATGGTTTCAGGAATCTTCATGCTGTTTTCTAAAATGGTTGTACTAATCTGCAGTGCCACCAAAAATGAATGAGTACACTTTTCCCCACATCCTCATGATCATTTATTATTATTTATATTCTTGATGATTGCCATTCTAACAAGGGCCGGATGATATAAAAATGTAGTTTTGATCTTCATTCCCTTGATTGGTGTAGATGTTAAGCAGCTTTTCATATATTTCTTGGTCATTTGTATTACTTTTTTTGAAATATCTGTTTAGCTCTACTGCCCATTTATTAATTAAATTAATTATTTTAACTTTTTTGAGTTATTTATATATTCTGCATATTAATCCTCTGTCAAAAGAATAGCTGGCAAAGATTTTCTTCCATCGTTTAGGATCCCTATTGTTCCCTTTTTTCCTTTCCTGTGCAGAAGTATTTTAATTTGATACTATCCCACTTGTTGATTCTTAGTTTTATTTCTTGAGCCTCAGAGGTCTTGATAAGGTGCCTGTGCCAATATGTTGGAATAGTGAGCCTATTTTTTCTGTCAATCACAAAGTTTCTGGTCTAATTCCTAGGTCTTTGGTTCATTTTAGTTGACCTTTGTGCAGGGTGAAAGATAGGGGACTAGTCTCATTCTTTTATATATAAATATCCAGTTTTCCAAACACCATTTTAAAAAAGAAAAAAAGGCTCTTTTTTAAACGTATGTTTTTTTGTTCCTCTGGTAAGTATCAGATGAAAATATTTGTTTTGGCTTGTTCTGTGATTCTATTCTATTGCATTGGTCTTCATGTCTATTTTGATGCCAGTTCTATGCTGTTTTTTTACTACAGCTCTCTCATTAGCCAAACTAACCAAAAGAGAGGGAAGACTCAAATCAAAGAAAAATAGAGATGAGAAAAAGAGATATCATCACAAACATTTCAGAAGTCCAGAGGCTCATTAGGAACTATTTTGAAAATTTATACTAAAACTATAAAATCTAGAAGATACTAACCAATTTCTAGGTAGAAATCAAACCAACAAAATGTAGAAAACCTAAACAGATCAATATCAAAAAATGATACTGAAGTAGCAATTAGAAGCCTTCCAACAAAAAAAAGAAGTTCTGCCAAATATTTAAGAAAGAAATATACCCATCATTCTCAAATTACTCCATGAAATAGAAAAAGAGGAAATACTTCCAAGTTTATTCTATAAAGCCAGTATTACTGTTTTACCAAAACAAGACAAAGACATTGAGGAAGGAAAACTACAGACCAATATCCCTGAAAAGCATAGACTGAAAAATTTTATTAAAATATTTCTAAAGCACATTCAAAGACACATTAACAAGGTATTACACCATGATCAAGTGGGTTTCATGTACGTTGGATGCAAGGGTAGTTCAACATATGCAAATCAATAAGTTTAATTCACCAAAAAAATATATCAAAGGATAAGAATCACATGATCAATTTGATAGATGCTGAAAATTTTTTGATAAGTTTTAGCATCCATTCATATTAAACTCCTGAAGAAATTAGGGATGGAAAGAACTTACCTCAACATTATAAAGACTATGTATAACAAATGCAAAGCCAACTTCCTATTGAATGAAGAAAAATTGAAAATATTTCCTCTGAAATCAGAAACAAGAAAAGGATATTCACTCTCACCACTCCTAGTCAATATAGTTATTGAAACTAAAGTCAGAGCAATCAGACAAGAGAAGAAATTAAAGAGATATAAATATGAACACAGGATAAATTATCTGTTTTCTGAAGAAAGGATCCTTTATTTATTATACTTAATATCTCCATCAAAAGAATTCTAATACTGATTAATAAATTCAGGAAAGTAGGATATAAAATCAGCATTCAAAAATCAATGCCTTATCAATATCCCAATAATTAATATGCTGAGAAAAAATCAGAAAAACTATTCCATTCACAATAACCTAAAATAATTATTATTTATCTTGAATCTTGACATTCTAACTGGGGTAAGATTAGACCTCAGTGTAGTTTTTATTTCATTTCCTTTATTGTTAAGAATGTTGAACAGTTTTTTTATGTATTTCTTGGCCATTTTATGTCATCTTCTGAGAAATATCTGTTTAGCTCACTTGCCCATTGACTGGGTTATTTGGGTTATTTTGATATTTATATACGATAGATATGAATCCTCTATCAAAAGAATAAATGGCAGGAATTTCTCCCATTCCTTAGGCTCTCTTTTTATCATCTTGTTTCATTTGATGTTTGAAATTTTTAAATTTGAAGCTGCCCCAATTTGTTCTTGGTTTTATTTCTTGAGCTTTGGGAGTTTTATTACTGTTTGTGCCTGTATTTTGGAGAGTTGGCCCTATGTTTTCTTCTAGCAATTGTAAAGGTTCTTGTCTAATTACTTGTCTAATTCTTGTCTAATTACTAGGCCTCTGATCCATTTTAGTTGATGTTTATGCAGGGTAAGATATAGGGAGCCCCTTTCATTCTTCTACATATGGATATCCTGTTTTCCCAGTGCCATTTGTTAAAAAGTCCATTTAGTCAGCTTTTTCACTTCTGTGGCTAAAAAAAAAAAAAACCCAACCAGCACAATTGTGAAAAGGTTTATTCCGGGGCTCACTGTTTCAGAGGTCTCTATATATAGACAGCAGGCTCCATTCTTTGAGGATGGAGGTGTGGCTGGACATCTTGGTGGAAGAGTGTGACAGAGGGAAGCAGCCTGCAGATGATCAGGAAGAAAAGAGACTCCACTTGCCAGATACACAATATATACCCCAAGGCCATGCCTTCGTGGACCCACCCCCTCAAGTCACACCCTACTGGCCTTCAGTTACCAGGCAGTTAATCCCCATAAGGGGAATAATGCAATGATTGCATTGAGGCTTTTACAAACCAATTGTTTTTCCTCTTGCACTGTCTCTCACATGAGCTTTTGGAAGACACACTACATCCAAACCATAACATCCATATTTTTCCAATGTGTGTTTTTACTGATTTTGTCACGATCAGATGACTATACCTGTGTGGGTTTATCTCTCTGTCTTCTATTCCATTGACTTTCATGTTGTTTTTTATAAAAATGTCATTCTCTTTTTGTTAGCACATACCCACAGCATGATTTGAGCTTGGAAATTGTGATGCCTCAGCCTTGTTCTTCTTGCTCAGTATTGTTTTGGCTACTCTGGATCTTTTATTCTTCCACATGAATTTTAGGACTCATTTTTCTAATTCTGTAAAGAAAGTCATTGATATTTTGATTGGGACTGATTAAAATTATAGATTGCTTTTGGTTGTATAATAATTTTATCAATATTAAATCTGCTTATTGAAGAACAACAGATGCCTGTCCATCTTCTATAGTCTTCTTCAAATTCTTTCTTTAGTGATCTACATTTTTATTTTAGAGGTCTTTCAACTTCTCCCCTAGGTTTATTTTCATGTTTTTGTTTTGTTTTAGGTTATTTTCAATGGAATACTTTTCTTCCTTTGTTGAGTTTACTACTGTCATATAGCAAAACTATTATTTTGGTTTGTTGATCCTGCTACTTTGCTCTATTTATTTATCAGCTCTAAAACTCTTCTGGTAGAGATTCTATGCATAGAATCATATCATCTCCAAATGGAGATAATTTGACAACTTCTTTTTCTCCTATCCTTTTAATTTCTAACTGATATAGCTAATATTATAAAATTATATAGAATAGGAGAGGTGGGGGTAAGAATACTTATCCTACTCTAGATTTATTTTAAAGGAAATGCTTTTATTTCCTCACCATTCGTTATGATGTGATGTATGGTTTGTCATGGATAGCCTTGATAAGATTGAGATAATTTTCTTCTATCCCTAGTGTCTTCAGAGATTGCTAAATTTTGCTGATGAAAAATTTTCTGCTTCTATTCGGTTAATTATGTAATTTTTGTTCTAAATTCTACTTCTGTGATGGATTACATTTATTGATTTGCATATGCTGAGCCAACCTTGCATATGTAAAAATTTATTTTTAAGGAAGCTTGCAACTCATTATTTTTATTAACACTTCACACTTTAATCATACAATGTACAATAGCCTTAAATAGATATATTGAAATTTACATGCTAGAAAGAATAATTCTCTTATTGTTTGAAATAATATATGGTGTCATATTTTAGAAGTGTGCTTTCCACTTGTGCATGGTCATGTGGGCCATGGAAAAAGGAAACTGTTGAATTCAGTTGAGCTGCCATCCTTTCGCATCTTCCGAAGGACTCAAATTGTTGTCATGAATACACTGAAGTCAAGAGTAGTGTGTTATTGAGGTACAGAGGAATTGAGGGAGGTCGTCTTCTGCCTGGAGTGCTTAAGGAATCAGACCAGCCTGGAGTGGAAGAGAGAACTTGCATCTCTTTGCCACTCCTCACCATTTTTAACCCATCCTCCTTCTCATTGTTGAAATCAAGACATTTGCACTGGACATAGTCAATAAGATATAGCTCTATCACTCCTTCCAGAAAAGTTCTGGTTACCCATAGATATTTTGTAGCCACTCTACTAGTCTTTTCATTCTGCAAGAGGACTATGGACTGTCGTTTTTGTCACCACTGAAACCAGGATCCTCTTACTATTTCAGGTATCTCTCTTCAGACCCTCAAAGAAGCTGACAATTCTAACATGGAAGACACAACATCCTCATTGGTCCTGAGACAAGAGTACCCTGGATATGATGATGTTGAGCCTAACACCATGTAGTGCTTTTTGTTTTGTTTGTTGTTGTTGTTTTGGGAGCAATTAAGTCTGTAGAGAGCTCCTTGTGATATTATTTACTGATAAAAGAGAGTTCTGTCTTCTTCATTACTGGAAAGTTTCTATGTGTATCCCTTATTCAAAATAAATACTCTGAGCCTCAAATACCAGTGCCATTGTCTTAATGTGAATGCATTCACCCACAGCAACCTCTGAAAATTTAGTGTTCAAATTGAATGGATCCCACATAGGATCACGCACACACTACACGCTTGCTTCTTTGAGATGGACAGATGTCTATTCTTCTCTTGAACAGCATAAAACTGAAATGCAGAGCTTAAATAAGAACTTAGTCTTTTAAAAATTAACTTAGAAACAACCTTAATATTCAAAAACATCCATTCATGCTTGACTAAAACCTATATTTAGTGATTGGGGTGGATCAGGTGGATGGAAAATGGCTGTTTCTAATTTTGCCTGACATTTTATATAATATCAATAACTAAATTCTACTACTGCCTAATAGTCTTTTACTCTAACAGCCTCTTCTCCTTTCTTATTATTCCACAATTCTCTGGATCTCATGTTTCTCCATAAAATTTCACTATTACTCATTAAATTCTATTGTTTTTATCATTTTTCTTTGCTCTCTACTCCTTTCTCTGGCTCTCTTTCTTTAAACAGCCAATGATTCTAACATCCAGAATTACAAAAGGTTTCTAAGTGGATGTATTTACTATGAATTATTCCCATCCCAGACCATTCTCACATATTTATTTGAGTTGTAAAGGACTGAGTAAGTGAGCCAAACTCTGCAATTCTCTATTCTACAGACTCATTATTATCTATAGCAATATTCAGTTATTTGCATGCAAACAAATGAATGTTTCCACATTTGTATTCTAACTGAATAATTTTAAATCAAGATTTTATTTACTCTGTTTTGTGATTCCTTTATTTTCTTTAGGAGTTTTTTTCTGTTTTTATTTTGTTTAATATTCTTATAGTTGTAGATGGACAGCATGCCTTTATTTTATTTATTTTTTTATACTGTGCTAAGAATTGAACCCAGTGCCTCACACATGCTCAGCAAGTTCTCTGCCACTCAGCTACAGCCCCATCCCCTTCTGCTTTTATTAATGCATCAGAGTTATACATAATAGTGTGATTTATTTTGACAAATTTGCACTTGCATTTAATAGTTTGCTCTATTCCCATCCCCAGTCCTTCCAATCTCCCTCCTCTCCTCCCTTCCCCGGCTCCCCTGACTCCACTCTACTGTTCTCCCTTATATTTTGTTGTTTTTTGTTTAGTACTTTATAGATACACACAAAGGTTGAATTCACTCTAGTTTATCCATAAATGTACATAGCATAATTTTGTCAATTTCATCCTGCAGTTCCTCACATTTTATGTGCCTCCACTGTCCCCCTCAATTGTCTTCTTCTGCTCCACTGAACTCTCATCTATTTTCATGGATCCTACATTTTTGAACATTATTTCCCTCTATCTTTACCATATGAGAGAAAGTATTTGACCTTTGACTACCTGAGTCTGGCTTTCTTTACTTTTACAACTTAAATATTTTATTTAAAAATAAAATGTATTTTCCTACCATAATATACATAAAGTTACTTTAACAGTTCTGAAATTTATGAACCATATGTACAGTTATTTTTTTTGATAACTTCCCATGCACTTCCGTAATTCAGAATTGGGAATCATTTAACTATATTAGAAAGAGCAAAGGCCTTACTTTAGATTACAAAGTCTCCACACTTGGAGGTCTACCTTCATTATTGGACCTCATTAGATATACACTTACAGTCATTTTAGGAAAGAGCAATAGCAACTGTCAGCAATAACAAACTATGTCCTAAATACATCAGACACTTTTGCAAATCTGTTTTGTTTTGTTGTTGTTCTTTTCACTTTTATTCAAATAAACACAATACTTGTACATAGACTGATCATATCTCCTTTCAAGTTAATATACCTGGATTTTCAGATGTGCAGTGCTGTGGTCAAAACATGACTATTCTATAATCTGAAACAAGTATTTTGGACATACAGGCGAGTAACTGGGGGTTTTGGGTCAAAAAAAAAGAAAGAAAAAGAGCTGATAAAAAGCACTCTGATGTCACTTGCCAACTTGAGAATGAAGGAAGCAAAGACAAGCATTTTGGGGGAGGGGGTAAAAATCTAATGTACCTCTGGATAAAATATAACTGCTTCCTCTCTTTCTTTCCTAGGGTGGGCACTTGAAAAATGAGACATTTCAGGAGTGGTCTAGATTGTTTGCTGATTGCTGTTGGATTTGATTTCCTAAGAAACTTTTAACAATATGGAAGAACACTGACATTAGCCTTTGCCATTAGAGATAGTAAGACCCATAATGACTAAAATATTTTCTGATGTGTCCCTCCAGGGACTACACAGAAAGTATAGTCATGCCAGCCCTGCTCTCCCCAGATGCCACAGCCATTCTGTAAAGGCAACACAATATATTTTCTAGACCCATAATTCAGAAATGAAGGTGTCGGAGAAATTTCATTCATTTTAAATTAGTCTTGCTTCCCCAGAAATTCCATCTTGAAAACTAAGTAATACCTTTGTTAGTTTGTTTGGCCTTATTAATATCAATTTTACTGAAGAAGCTTGTGTCCTTGATGTGGCTTGGCCTTTGCTACTCCTACATATTAATTTAATTTTAATAAAGTTGTGGCTTCAAGTGCTGAGTGATAGTTTGACCTGCAAGAAACAAGTTTAGGCAGTCACGTCACCGTTATCTGAAGCCAGTTATGGTGAATGCAACCTGGGGGCCAATTCAACTAAAAAATTATAATTCTCATAGCAAAAAAGCAGCCAAAGACAGAGGCCTGAGATAAGTGGGCCTATGGAACTGCAGATTGGGGAGTATAGGGCCCATTCCAGGCCATTGTCTGTGTGGATGGTGTATTAGTACAAGCAAGCTGGCCCAGTCCTGGCTGATTCTGGCTGCGTCGCCTTTACAGAATGGCTGTGGCATCTGGGGACAACAGGGCTGGCATGACTGTATCTTCTGTGGAGTCCCTGGAGGGACACAGGCAAGTCCTGTTCCTTACAATTTCCCACACTGCCCACTTCTTTCTTTTTTTTTAAAGAGTGAGAGAGGAGAGAGAGTGAGAGAGGAGAGAGAGTGAGAGAGGAGAGAGAGGAGAGAGAATTTTTAATATTTATTTTTTAGTTCTCGGCGGACACAACATCTTTGTTGGTATGTGGTGCTGAGGATCGAACCCGGGCCGCACGCATGCCAGGCGAGCGCGCTACCACTTGAGCCACATCCCCAGCCCACACACTGCCCACTTCTGATCCCCCCTTCTCTTGTAAAATGTGATTTGGCTCAGCAGCAACTTAGGAGAGTGGGAATAGGCCTGACAGCCAAGGCTGGGAAGGTCATCTGGAAGCCTGACAAAGAGCAAACCCACTTTCTACAAGTAAATAATCCCAGTTATAACCAGAGCAGTGGTGCATGCCTGTAATCCCAGCAGCTCAAAACTCTCCAGCAGGAAGAACTTGAATACAAAGTCAGCCTCAGCAAAAGCCTCAGCTAAGCAACTCAGTGAGACCCTGGCTCTAAATAAAATATAAAAAATGTCTGAGATGTGGCTCAGACCTTGGTTTCAATCCCTGGTACCCCAAAAAAATAAAAATTCCAGTCACTTTACAGCCTATCCACTAAAGTAAAACAAAATGTCTTTGAAAAATAATATACTTTGAAACTCTGACACATTTACAAAAACAGATCAAGAAATTTCAAACAATATTTTTAGAAGTCCTTTAAAAATGTATCAATAACCTTCTTAGTAACAAATATAAAACAGTGTAAGACCCTTTGTGACTTTCCAGTGGGATACATACACAGTAAGATTTTACTACTCAAATTATCTACTTGGTAAAATCTCTAGGAAAAGTTCTATCAAGAAAATAATTGTTTTGAGATTACTTTTTTTCAGAATGTCAAAAACAATTAGGGCAAACACACATACTTAAAATGTCAGTACAACAATGTTAATTCAGTTGGATAAATAAAAGAAAGTGGCACCAACTTTATGGCAATTTTTCAAGACTAAGATGTAGCTCAAGGATATTTTAAACAAATAATTTCCCCAAACAAGAATGATCATTCTCAGCACAAGACAATAGCATTAAAAATAAAGTACTATGAGAAGAAGTAACTCCACAAACTTCAGCTTATTCACAGATGAACAGAAATGTTATCTCTTTTTTTAACAGAAATGTTATCTTGATATTTAGGCCTGACATATTCATCATGAGGAGAAATTCACCTTCACAAGAGACCTGGCTTGGGGCTGTCTTTTGCCATTTTTCCCCACCCAAAATGTGCTTAAATCTTTTCTTCAGGGTATTATAAACTATTGGTTCATTTTCAGAATCAAAATTAACCTTAGTGAAAACCTTAATAGTGTGGCCAAGGCAAGCTTCCTCCACCTCCATGGGAATTGTCTATAGGTTCACTATGCACTGCAACACTCAAAGGATCATCTGGTGCTATCCCTTCTCTAAAAAGAACAGGGTTTCAGTGGCACCTGCGTGTCTGTCAACCAACGTGTCCACATCCTTTTTGGTGATTACAGGATACTTTAGTTGCTTCACCAAAGACCACAACAAAGCAGTCAGGATGAAAGGATCTCTACCACCCACATGTTCTTTCCCATGCTCCATTTTGGAAATTTAGTTCTTTCTGCCACATTTCTACCTTCCTTTTCACTTGCTCCTTTTCTACAAACTCATTTAAATTTGCCAGGGCTTTGGCTGCCAGTATCCTCCTTGCTTAACAGTCAATTCAGCACTAGGCACTGCCTCAGATAGAACTTTGCTGTTCTGGGTTTCTCATCCAACCAAGAATTATGCCTTGGGACTGAAGCCACAGTCCAGAAAGCTGAAACAAGTCCTCCTTTTCCACAGAGCCTCGGTCCCAACCACTGTGTGATTCACAACGACAGTGGGTACTTGCTGCTGAGAAGGGTTTATATCTTTATGGACATTTACAAAGTTTGTGTAACTGGTTCCCCATGATTGCATGAACTTGAAATACACAGAGAATATTCTACTTCATTGTACTTCCTTTGGAATTTCTCTCCTACAAAAAAGTGGTGATTCGTCATCCTTGGGTCTTTCCAAACCTCCACACTTAAGAGTGACTCCAGAAAGAAAATGTGATGCCAACTACTGCCTGGCTATCGCCAAGGTGCTACCTCTGAGGGTCTGCAGAAGCAGACCTCCCAGGCCACTCTTCACTACCCGGGGTGGGGAGTGAAGTCCAGCCCAGTACATTGACAACATCCTCCTCCGCAGGCCACACACCTGCAAATCTGTGTTTATATATGTCTCTGGAATGGGCCTCTGTACTCTCCAGTCCTTTTTTATCTGGTGTGTCTAGGTCAGATTTCTCAGTAGGCAGAGTCAAGAGGCCGGTTGGTGTGCCGTCATCTCAAGCTGAAGCTGTGGGGGAGGACCTACCATGAGCTCCTCACCTTGTTCTTGATGGTGTTCAGTTCCTCCTTTGTGGCCTCTCCATGAACTGACAAAGAAAAACTGGTCTCAGTTGTGGGGATGGGCTGGAATTATTGTGTTACCATCTTCTTAACATATAATTGTTGCAATCTGGAAGATGCAGACTTTATTAGAAGATTCAGAGGGTGAGGGTTGAGCAATAGGAGCAGACATAGATTTACCAGAGTTCCCAATAATGGATATAACCAAAAGTTTAGCAAGTAAACTTTAGTTTTTATTTGCCTGTAAACATCTCAGGATGTGGATTTAAAAAAAATCATGATCAGACTTATATTAATTCAAGGAAGACATGATTTTAGCAGAGTCTCCTTTGATAGTTATTATCCGACACGCATGCATCAGACCTCTTCCTCTATAGCCTCTCTGCTTATTTTTGGTAAGGCTAACACAACGGTGCATTTCATGTTATATTAAAAGAAGATATTCTTAAAGAACCTTCTTTCCTTTGATACGTCCATGTTGGCTGTGTTTTGGGTATACTTTCCCAACAGGTGTTTAAGAGCAAACTGATCAAAAATTGACCTTGTTCCTATCTACTATCAAAGTCACCTGAGATTCCTCTAAGGTCCCTCTTGGGAACTTGTGAAAAGCCTTTTGGCTTCTTTGTCTTCTCTATTAGTTGTGCTATCTGCCAGAAAGGGTCAGGGTCTTGCTGACCACACCTGGCTTCCCTTGGAAGTATCAGGGATATTTCTCTCTTCAATAATCCTCCTCTTTGCCTGATGTATACTGATTGACTTCCTGATGTGCAGGATCCTCATCATTGCCCTAAGCAGGACATCAGATGACTCACCAGGTTTGCACAGCCTTTAGAAGATTTCTGTCATTCCCTGGATCCTGGATGACTTTGGAATGCAAGGGCCTAAATATTGGTATTGGCAGCTGTTTCCTTACTCCTTATACTTTCATGGCTTTGGTCTCCAAGATTTGGTTTAAAACATTGAGGTCACTTTCACCACTCTTGAAGTGGAAGTCATAGTTTTAGCTTTAATGCCTATAATTTTTACAGTTACCCCTTTTCATTAATTGGGGTCGATATAAGTACTGAGGGTCAGCATTATATTCTATTTATCCTGTAGGTGAGGGTGTATTATCTCAAATTAACCCAGGTTGTTTTGTTAGTGCTAGTACTTCTGCAAAACACTAAAAGGCAATGGTACTGATATTTTACAAGGCAAGCACAAAGCAAAGTTATTATAAGCAAAGCAAATCCAGTTTGTATAACAGTTTTGAAAATCAGATGGAATACATAAACCATCAGTTAAATTTGTCTTGTTTGCAGATTGTTGTTATTATTATTTTAGGTTATCAATGTCCAATCTAATAATCAGGGTATTATGGTTTGGAAAGCCAAGTCTTTGGGCACCTTTAATTATTTTTTCTTAAAGGTAATGGTCATAATGCTATTAGGATCACAGAAATATAAACTGGGAAAATTACTAATAATTTTAGTTTGGAAGACACTTGTTTTGTAGTGTGTTTTCTTAAGCTTTTGAATTTTAATAGGCATAATACATATGCAGTAGATATTTCAATAAGGAATACATTCTAAAATAATGGTGAAGTAAATACATAAACAAGTAGAGGGTCCTTTATTATCATTATCAAGCATTATGTACTAGACATAATTTAATGTGCTATGCCTTTATGAAACTGTCAGGACACTATGTTTGTTTCCTCCATTACCAGCACAGACATGAGTAATGTGCTGCACTGTGGTGTAGCTATAATGTCACTTGGCAAGAGGAGATTTTCATTTCCACTGTGGGATTGACATCATATATGCCATCCAGCATTGATCAAAACATCATGTGTTACATGCCTGTGTATACATAAAAATTTATTTCTCTTTTTTAAACTTATCATTTCAGTGTTTATACCTCTCCATGTTGTTATTCTTAAAGTATCCCTAATAGTTTCATTCTATTATGTTAAGTGAATAAATCATAATTTTGAAAACAATTCCCTTTATGCTAAACGTTTTGAATTATTTCTTCATTTAACAACTATCAACTAAAAATATTATACTGAACAAAGTTGGCAAACTCTCCTGGGGCTTAAATGCTAGGGGTTCTGAGAGGGACTAATAATAATCAAATGTCAAGTGATAATAAATGCCATAAAAAACAGGAAAAAGAATTTAGAAGACAACAAGTTTTGCTGTTTTACATAGACTGGTTAACAGAAATAAGGTGGCATTGAGTAGATTGGCTCATAATGCTTTTTACTTTTTAAAATACTTTTGTCAAGGTAGTTCCCCAGAGGAAAAAACTACACTCAAGGAATATGAAAATTTTTTTGTTTGTTTGGTATATATTGGTTATTACAAATTCAAAGGGTTATAGCTACTGTATTACCTACCACCTTTAAGGTAAGATCATTGAGTATTTGCGCTATTTTATCAGCTTTGCTTATTTTAATTTCTTATTTAATTGAATGAGGTTTTTTCTTTTTTATTTTTTCTAATAGTCATATATAACAACAGAATGCATTTTGATACATCATACATAAATGGAGTATAATTTCTCATTCTTCTGGGTGTACATGATGAAGAATTACAGCAATCATTTAATCATATACGCATACAGGGTACTAATGTCTGATTCATTCTACTATCCTTCCTACCCTCATACACTCTCACTTCCCTTCACTCCCCTCTGTATAATCCAAACTAACTGTATTCTTCCCTAGAACCCCCTGTCACCTTATTACAAATTAACATCCACATATCAGAGAAAATATTTGGCCTTTGATTCTTTGGAATAGGTTTATTTCACTTAGCATGATATTCTCCAGCGCCATCTGTTTACCAAAAAATTCCATAATTTTATTCTTCTTTAAGTTTGGATAATATTACATTGTGTATATATACCACATTTTCTTTATCCTTTCATATGTTGAAGGGCACTTATGCCGCAGTCTGGCTGGGCACAAATCACGAGCCACCGAAGCAGGAACAAACTTTATTTCTGAACTCCACCAGCACACTCCACACACACTCCCTGGGAACTCTCCCAAACGCCACGCAGCTCCTCCAGGAACCAACAACCAGAAATCCCCCCTCCAGCACTTCCCAAACCAATGCCAGCATCTCCAAGGGATACTATAGCATTAACTATATACTGACTATCGGAAAATAAATTAAATACAGAATCTTTAAACATCACAAAAGCTTGTAATACTGCATTAAGCTCTACCTTTTGAGCTGATTGTTTGGGTACTAAAAATGTAAAAGTTTGATCAGGTGTAACTATTGCTGCTATACCATTATTTGACCCATCAGTGAATATATTTGGAGCATTCATAATAGGTGTTTTTCTTGTCATTTTTGGAAAAATTACAGGATGCAATGACCAAAAAGACAATAAAGGATTAGATGGTAAGTGGTTATCAAATGAAACATTAGATTTGCACATGATTATTGCCCAAGTATTTAACTCATTAACTAACTCATCAATTTGATTCATAGTATATGGAGTAATAATTTTATTGGGAGAAATTCCAAACACTCCCTTTGCTGCTTTTATTCCTTTGAGTATTAATTGTCCTACAGCCTCAGGATACCTAGTAAGAATAGTGTTAGGAGAATAAGATAAATGTATCCATAATAATGGACCTTCTTGCCAAAATACTCCTGTAGGAATATTATTTGTTAGTAGTACAATAAATAATAAAGGCAAACATATCAATTCTATCCAAATACATATTTTCCATATATGTTTCAATGATTTTTAATGTCTTTCTTGCTTCAGGCGTTAACTTTCGGGGTGAATTTGGATCTGATGGACCTTGTAGGATATCAAATAAAGGTCCCAACTCTCCTGTTGGTATACCTAGATAAGGCCATGCATCATTCGGACTTGGCTATGGCTCTCAGCACACTTACATTATTTCCATAGCTTAGCTATTGTGAATTGAGATACTATAAATATTGATGTGGCTTCATCACTGTAGTATGCTGATTTTAAGTCCTTTGGGTATAAACTGAGGAGTGGGATAGGTGGGTCAAATGGTGGTACAAAATATTCCAAGTTTTCTGAGGAATCTCCGTACTTTCAAGAATGGATGCACCAATTTACAGTCACAACAAAAATTATGAGTGTACCTTTTTCCCCCACATCCTCACCAACATTTACTGTTTCTTGTATTCTTGATAATTGCCTTTCTGACTGGAGTGAGATGAAACCTCAGTGAGTTTTAATTTGCATTCCTCCAAGTGCTAGAAATGTCAAACATCTTTTCCTATATTTGTTAACCAATCATTTTTCTTCTCCTGTGAAATGCCTGTTCGTTTCCTTTGCCCATTTATTAATTGGAGTGTTTGTTTGTTTGTTTGTTTGTTTGTTGTTTTTAGGGTTAAGTATTTTCAGTTCTTGTAGATCCTAGAGATTAATGCTTTATCTGAGGTACAGGTGGCAATGATTTTCTCCCATTCTGCAGACTCTCTCTTCACATTCTTGATTGTTTCCTTTGCTGTAAAGAAGCTTTTTAGTGATATTCCATCCCATTTATTGATTTTTTATTTTACTTCTTGTGCTTTAGGAGTGTTGGTAAGGAATTCAGTTCCTATGCCAACATGATGGAGATTTGGGCCTATTTTTTCTTGTATTAGGCACGGGGTCCTTGGTCAAATGCCAAGGTCTTTAATCCACTTAGAGTTGAGCTTTGTACACAGTGAGAGATAAGGATCTAATTTTATTTTACTACATATGGATTTCCAATTTTCTCAGCACCATTTGTTGAAGAAGCTATCTTTTCTCCAATGTGTTTTTGTTCCTTTGTCTAGTATTTATGTGGGCTCGTCTCTGTGTCTTCTATTCTGTACCATTGGTCTGTGTGTCTGTTTTGGTGCCAGTACCATCCAATTTTTGTATAATTTATATAGTATAATTTATGGTCTAGTAGCAATGCTTCCTGCTTCACTTTTCTCTGCTAAGGATTGCTTTGGCTATTCTGGGTCTCTTATTTTTCCAAATGAATTTCATGATTACTTTTTCTAGTTCTATAAAAAATGGCATTGGCATTTTAACAGGAATTGCATTAAATCTATATAATACTTTTGGTAGTATGACCAATATTAATTCTGCCTATCCATGACCATGGAAGATCTTTTCATCTTCTAAGGTCTTCTTCAATTCCATTGTTTAGTGTTCTGTAGTTTACATTGTAGAGATCTTTCACTTCTTTTGTTAGATTGATTCCCATTTTTTTTGAGGCTATTGTGAATGGGGTACTTTTTCTAATTTCTCTTTCAGTGGATTCATCACTGATGTAAAGGAATGTGTTTGACTTATGGTGTTGATTTTATGTCCTGCTATATTGCTGAATTCATTTTAGTTATAGAAGTTTTCTGGTGGAATTTTTTGGACCTTCTAATTATAGAATCTTGTCCTTGGCAAATAGTGATTGGGTCCTTCTTTTTCTATTTGTATCCTTTTAATTTCTTTCTCCTGTATAATTGCTCTGACTAGAGTTTTAAGAATAGTGTTGAATAAAAGTGGTTAAAGAGGGCATCCTTGTCTTGTTCCAGTTTATGAGGGAATCCTTTCAACTTTTCTCCATTTACAACAATGTTGGCAAGGTGCTAAGCAACTCAGTGAGACCCTGTCTCTAAATGAAATACAAAATGAGGATGGGAATTTGTCTTAGTGGTCAAGTGCCCCTTAGTTCAACCCCTAATACTAAAATTAATTAATAAAGCAAAAGTCACCCAGTATTATTGTGTTGTGATCTATTTCATTCAGGAAATTGAGAATGGTTTGTTTAATGTACATAGATGCTTCATTGGAGTATAAATATTTATAATTGCTATGTCTTATTGATGTGTAATTTCATTAAGCAGTATGAAATATTCTTCTTTGTCCCTTATGATATACTTGGGATTTAGGTCAACTTTAACTTGTCTGAGGGTAGAAACACCTGCTTGTTTACATGATCCAGGTGAGGAATATGTTTTTTCCCATCCTTTCACCTTCATTTCGTGGATGTCTTTGCCTATAAGGTGTGTTCATTGAAGACAGCTTATTACTGGATCTTATTTTTAGTCCAATATGCCAGTCTATGTCTTTTGATTGATGAGTTTAGGCCATAAATATTCAAGGATATTACTAGGATATTATTTGTATTCCTGGTCCTTTGGTTTATTTCTCATTTTTAATTTGAATTATTTTATCCTTTGATTGACTGTTCATTCAATGTAGTTTCTCCCTTTGCTGATTTTCACTTTTTTTATTTCATCTTTATGGAATATTTTGTTGAGAATGTTCTGCAGTGCAGGCTTTCTAGTTGTGAATTTTTTAACTTTTATTTATCATGGAAGGTTTTTATTTCATTTTCAAATCTGAAGCTTAATTTTGCTGATATAGAATTCTTTGTTGGCATTTATTTTCTTTCAGAGCTTGGTATATATTATTCCAGGACCTTCTAGCCTTCAGGGTCTGGGTTGAGAAATCAGCTGAGATACAAATAGTTTTTCACTTATACTTAATCTGTTTTTTCTCTTACAACCTTTAAAATTATTTTCTTATTCTGTATGTAAGGCATTTTCATTATAATGTGCCTTGGTGTGGGTCTGTTTTAATTTTTTACATTTGGGATACTATAAGTCTCTTGTATTTGATTTTCTATTTCATTCTTTAGTTGGGAAGTCTTCTGATATTATTTCATTGCAAAGATTGTGCATTCCTTTGGTTTAAATATCTGTGCTTTCATCTATCCTGATAAATCTTAAACTTGGTCTTTTCATGTTACATATAATTCTTGGAAGTTCTCTTCATGGTTTCTTACCATCTTCTTGGCATGGTTAACTTTATTTTCAACATTATATATTTTGTGTTCATTGCCTGAAACTCTATCTTGCAAGTAATCTAATCTGTTTGTGATGCTTTCAATTGAATTCTTAATTTGGTTTATTGATTCCTTCATTTTGAGGATTTCTGCTTGATTTCTTTTCAGGATCTCTCTCTATTGATATGATCTTTCCCTTCCGGAAATTCATCTCTAATTCCATTCCTTACATCATTTTTTATGTCACAGATCAGTTCAATTATGCACATTCTAAACTCCTTCTCTGACATTTCTTCTACTGTGTTGTCAATGGATTTTATTATTGGAGCATCTTAGTTTTTGTTATTACCTAGTTTTTTTATGTTGTTTATGTGTCTGCCCATCTGGCAGTATGGACCTGAGGTAATACAGCTTCTTCTCTTTAGACTTAAACCATTTCTGAAGGGTTTTAGTACCTTGCTTTTAAAGGGGGATACCAATATTAACAGCACCCAATGCAAACAGTATACAGCCTTAAAAAATTAGTTCCTATTAAGATGTCTACAGTTGGGGCTAGGGTTGTGCCTCAGTGGTAGAGTGCTCACCTGGCATGCATGAAGCACTGGGTTTGATCCTTGTCCTTGGCAAATAGTAAATGTAAAATAAAGATATTGTGTTCACCTAAAACTAAAAAATAAATATTTAGAAAAAGATGTCTATAATTTTGTTGCAATGAGCAGAAAATATGTGTTCAATTATTGTCTACAATACAAATAGTAAATTTGCAAAAAAGTTTTATAATTTTAAAGGGTGGACAAATAAAGAATATAAGTGGTGTAGGATGTTATGTTTATGAGGTAGGAGAAAAGAAGATAGAAGTGAAAATGATAGGAAGAGTGAGATAGGAATTAATAGAGGTTGGTTGCTAGCAGAAGAAAATAAAGAGAAACCAGTAAGTGATAGTAAAAAATATATATAAACTATTTTTTAATTAAAAAGAACAGAAAAAAGTAAAAATAAAAGAATACACAATAAAACTATAACATACTATTCAGACATCCCAGTTCTCAATAAACTGATATATGCAAAATATTTAGTTTCAAAAATGGTAGAAATGTGACAGAAAAAAGAAAAAAAAGAATCTTGAAAAATTAAACAATTGTTTTCACTGCAGTTTGCTGAGGGCCATTGCCAAGTAGGAATGACGCATCAAAATTTCCTTGCTAGCGTACCCCATGTTAAATGGATTTCGCTGTTGACATTGCATGTAAGGTGACCTTGCTCAAGGACCAAGGCGGATCCAGGTTTACAGCTGATCAGGTTTGAGGAAGTATCCCGCTCCTTGGGTTTAGGGCATTCCTGGTTTAAGACAATAGGGGTTTTAGGGAAGTTGGAGGTTGAAGATTATTGCTGCTGGGATTAGGGTGTTCCTGCTGCTTGTTCCCGTTGAGTTCTCATGAGATTCAAATGGGATATTGGAAAAAAAGCCTCGTGGAGTAGGTGAATTGGGCGGAGGAGAATGGGTATTGCCCCAAAACGTGTGTGGAGGACGGTGTGAGTTCGGGAATAAAGATTGCTGTTTGAGAGCAAATCCATTCAGAGAGCACATTGAAGGAAACAAAGCTAACAGGGCCCAGGCTTTGTACCGCAGGCCCTTATGAGGGCTGCCCAGACCCCAGAGCTTTTCAAACTCTGTATAAAGGAGCCCGAAGTTGAGATTGTCCGCTGAGGCTAATTCAGTGCAATTAGATTACCACTCTCGAGACCCAACATGGCGGCCGGCGAAGAAGCAGTATTTTCAGTATCTCCACAGTAACGCGTTCAGAAAGACCCATTAATACACCTAGAATCTACCTACGGAGGGACTTCTAGCAAAATTCCGTGGAAAGGAGACCTGCCGGGAATCAGTAAGTTTATCAGAGGTGACAGTTTGTCCTAGATGAGTGAATCTTGGCCACGCGGTGCAGGGGTTCAGTCTCACTGCCAGCCGCCGCCAAACGGCGCCGCCTGCCCGGTTCTGCAAACAGCCCCAGGCGGCCGGGCCCAGCGCGGCGATAAGGGTCCCCGCCCGCACGCCAAACAGCCCCCCACCCACCCAGCGCAGGAGGCGACGTGAAGGGAATCTAACCAAGCCTTTATGAAATAGCGAACTGGGCTGCATACGGGGGTTGCTGAAGTGCTGAAACTGGTGCTCAGAGTAGCGGCTTTAATAGAGACTTTGCACAGCTTGTTAGAGCTCCTTTCACCATTAGTCTGTAGTGAACCACCCGAACAAGCAGCAGAAAAAACAAAGAGATTGAAAAAGAGACGCTTGGCTCCCGGACGCTTTCCTGTTCAGAGCCACGGGCGCTTTGCGCCCATATGCTTCCTCTTTCACTTCGCCCCCTGCGGAGAAGCTGAATGGGTAATCAGCAGTGGATCTTAAGTACCTGAGGCAAAGAAAGCTCAGTACACCCCGCCCTTTTTTTTTTTTTTTTTTTTTTTGAATAATGTCTATACAGGGAGAGTTAGTGGTCTGAAATTGTTGGCTGGGCTGGGGTTTCGGGGCCGAAAACCCACTCCATGGGAGCCGCCATTTGCTTTCGGCATGCTGCCTTGATGGCCTTGTCTACACGGTCCAGCAGCCACATCTAGAGACTGGAATTGGGCTGCATGCCGAGCCCTGTCCTCTGAAGGCTGGACCACGGCCTCAAGCGCCTCGGTCGCCTGTTCCCTGCTGCACCTTGGGGCAGAGCCTGCTCTGGGGTCGTTGGGAATCCCCCTGCGAGGGGACCCGTGCTCCGGAGGAGGGGGTTGGAGAGCCGCAGCGGCAGCCGCTTGGGCCCCAGGAGCTAGGCACCGGGCCGAGGAGCAGCGGAGGCCGCGGCGGCGCTGCTAAGGTCGTGGACCAGCGCGGTGCCCAAAAACGCGGTTATCGCTCCCACCAGGACTGACAACAGAGGTCCCTTGCACCAGCTACCAGGGGAGTTGCTACCTGAGGGCAAACAAACTCGCTGGGGGTCCTCAGCCCCAAGCCCTGGGGGTCCGAGGGAGGAAAACAGAAAGGGTGTGCCCAGGCATCCTGGAAAACAGGGCTCCCAGGAGCAGCAGACCCGGCGTGTGGCCAGTAATGTGGTAAGCATCACAGGCGAGTGGGGCCTGGATTGAGGAACCACAAGAGAAGGACCTAAGCACTCAGGACTGGAGACTCGCACAGTATGGGAAGAAGAGCTGAGGCACAGTGATCGGTTTCCACCTATCAAGAGGAGAAGCCTGGCCCAGCGGGCATAGCTCCACCTACTGGAAGAGAAGTTAATCGAGCTCTATGACTGCATTTATTATTATTATTATTATTCTTTTTTTTAATGATTATTATTAGTATTTTTTTTATTTTCACTTTTTGTAGTTGACGTTGTTGTTGTTCTTTAACTTTCTTATCAATGGTTTCAATTTTTTTAATTCTTTTTATTCTATTATTATTACTATTCTTTTTTTAAACTTCAATTTCCATTTTTTAATACCATTATAATTTTTTGTTTGTTTGTTTTAAATTTTTATTTTTTCGTTTTTTCTCTCTTTCATCTCACTTTTCTCTTTTGTCTATTCATTTCTTTTCAACTTTCTTATTCCCCCTCTCTTGAACCCCACCTGCCTACACTCACTCTCTTTAGTGACTTCTTCCCTTCCCCTCTAATACCTCTCCTCCCAAGTATCAAATAAATTTATAAGAGTAAACAGTAACTCAGCAGTCAAACAGAACAAGAAGTATCATGAGCATAAAAAAGCAAGGAAGAAAAGGAGTACAAACAATGCAGGACAGCCTAAATATTCAGGAGGACCTGGAGT
The DNA here is from genome assembly GCF_964194105.1 of Spermophilus citellus. Taxonomy (NCBI): domain Eukaryota; kingdom Metazoa; phylum Chordata; class Mammalia; order Rodentia; family Sciuridae; genus Spermophilus; species Spermophilus citellus. Next base: position 32,417,247 of record NC_138197.1, on the reverse strand, counting down.
CATCAGAAAAATGGCCATATAAAGAACTCAAGGAACACCTTAGACAGATGGAAAGGAACCTTAAAGATCACATTGAGAAGGAATTACAAAAACAGATAAAAGAAGAAGTTAAGAATCTTTATCAGGAGATAGAGATTATTTAAAAAAATCAAACAATAATTCTAGAAATGAAGGAAACGATAAACCAAATTAAAAACTCAATCGAGACTATCACTAACAGAGTGGAGCAAGTAGAAGCCAGAACGTCAGATAATGAAGACAAAATATATCAACTTGAAAAGAGTCTAGCCAACTCAGATAGGCTGGTAAAAAATCACGAGAAAAACATCCAAGAGATTTTGGATAACTTAAAAAAACCAAACTTACGAGTCATCGGGGTAGAGGAAGGCACAGAGATTCATGCCAAGGGAATGAATAACCTGCTGAATGAGATAATTACAGAAAACTTTCCAGAAATAAAAAAGGAAACAGATATACAAATTGTAGATGCATACAGGACACCGAGCACACAAAATCACAGTAGACCAACGCCAAGACACATTGTTATGAAGCTATCCAATATACAGAACAAGGAGAAAATATTAAAAGCTACAAGAGAAAAGAGACAGATTACATTTAGGGGTAAACCAATAAGGTTGACAACGGATTTTTCATCACAGACGCTGAAAGCGAGAAGATCCTGGAACAACGTATTTCAAACACTGAAAGACAATGGATGCCAACCAAGAATTCTGTATCCAGCAAAATTAAGCTTCAGATACGACAACGAAATAAAAATCTTTCATGATAAACAAAAGCTAAAAGAATTTGTAGCCAGAAAACCAGCATTGCAAAGCGTCTTGAGCAAAACTCTACACGAGGAAGAAATGGAAAACAATAACCAAAAGCATCAGCGGGAAGTGCCTCGGTAAAGACAGAGGAAGGGGGGAAAGCTAATCATGGAGAAACAAACTAAATTAGGGTGAAAAAAAAAAATAATCAAACATGGCAGGAAGTACAAACCATATATCAATAGTAACTCTAAACGTTAATGGCTTAAACTCTCCAATAAAGCGACATAGGCTGGTAACATGGATTAAAAAAACAAACCCAACAATATGTTGCATCCAGGAGACACATCTGATTGGAAAAGACATACACAGACTCAAGGTAAAAGGTTGGGAAAAAATATACCAAGCACACGGTCCTCGTAAGCAAGCAGGCGTGGCCATTCTCATATCGAATAAAATCGACTTCAAGACTAAGTTAATCAAAAGGGATAAGGAAGGACATTATATACTGTTAAAAGGAACCATTCACCAACAAGACATAACAATTATCAATATTTATGCACCAAATAATGGCGCTGCGACGTTCATAAAACAAACTCTCCTCAAGTTCAAGAATCAAATAGACCACAACACAATAACCATGGGTGACTTCAACACACCTCTCTCACCATTGGACAGATCCTCCAAACAAAAGTTGAATAAAGAAACTATTGACCTCAATATCACTATCAATAACCTAGACTTAACTGACATATATAGAATATATCAACCATCATCAAGTGGATATACTTTTTTCTCAGCAGCACATGGAACCTTCTCAAAAATAGACCATATATTATGCCATAGGGCAACCCTCGGTAAATACAAAGGGGTTGAGATAATACCATGCACTCTATCAGATCATAATGGAATGAAACTGGAAATCAATGATAAAAGAAGGAAGGAAAAATCCTACTTCACATGGACAATGAACAATATGTTACTGAATGATCAATGGGTTACAGAAGACATAAAGGAGGAAATCAAAAAATTCTTAGAGATAAATGAAAATACAGAAACAACATATCGGAATCTATGGGACACAATGAAAGCAGTTTTAAGAGGGAAATTCATTGCCTGGAGGTCATTCCTCAAAAAAAGGAAAAACCAACAAATAAATGAGCTCACACTTCATCTCAAAGCCCTAGAAAAGGAAGAGCAAAACAATAGCAAATGTAGCAGAAGGCAAGAGCTAATTAAAATCAGAGCAGAAATCAATGAAATTGAAACAAAAGAAACTATTGAAAAAATTAACAAAACAAAAAGTTGGTTCTTTGAAAAAATAAATAAGATCGACAGACCCCTAGCCATACTAACGAAGAGAAGAAGAGAGAGAACTCAAATCACTAACATACGGGATGAAAAAGGCAATATTACAACAGACGCTTCAGAAATACAGAAAACAATTAGAAATTATTTTGAAAACCTATATTCCAATAAGATAGAAGAAAGTGAAGACATCGATAAATTCCTTAAGTCATATGATTTGCCCAGACTGAGTCAGTCACAACTTAAACAGACCAATATCAATAGATGAAATAGAAGAAGCAATCAAAAAACTTCCAACCAAGAAAAGTCCAGGACCGGATGGGTATACAGCGGAGTTCTACAAAACCTTTAAAGAAGAATTAATACCAATACTTTTCAAGTTATTTCAGGAAATAGAAAAAGAGGGAGCTCTTCCAAATTCATTCTATGAGGCCAACATCACCCTGATTCCGAAACCAGACAAAGACACCTCAAAGAAAGAAAACTACAGACCAATATCTCTAATGAACCTAGATGCAAAAATCCTCAATAAAATTCTGGCGAATCGGATACAAAGACATATCAAAAAAATTGTGCACCATGATCAAGTAGGATTCATCCCTGGGATGCAAGGATGGTTCAATATACGGAAATCAATAAATGTTATCCACCACATCAATAGGCTTAAAGATAAGAACCATATGATCATCTCGATAGACGCAGAGAAAGCATTTGACAAAGTACAGCATCCCTTTATGTTCAAAACATTAGAAAAAATAGGGATAACAGGAACTTACCTCGACATTGTAAAAGCTATCTATGCTAAGCCTCAGGCTAGCATCATTCTGAATGGAGAAAAATTGAAGGCATTCCCTCTAAAATCTGGAACAAGACAGGGATGCCCCCTATCACCACTTCTATTCAATATAGTTCTCGAAACACTGGCCAGAGCAATTAGACAGACGAAAGAAATTAAAGGCATAAAAATAGGAAAAGAAGAACTTAAATTATCACTATTTGCGGATGACATGATTCTATACCTAGAAGACCCAAAACGGTCTACAAAAAAACTACTAGAACTAATTAATGAATTCAGCAAAGTGGCAGGATATAAAATTAACACACATAAATCAAAGGCACTTCTGTATATCAGTGACAAAACTTCTGAAACGGAAATGAGGAAAAACACTCCATTCACAATAACCTCAAGAAAAATAAAATACTTGGGAATCAACCTAACAAAAGAGGTGAAAGACCTATACAATGAAAACTACAGAACCCTAAAGAAAGAAATAGAAGAGGATCTTAGAAGATGGAAAAATATACCCTGTTCATGGATAGGCAGAACTAACATCATCAAAATGGCGATTTTACCGAAAGTTCTCTATAGGTTCAATGCAATGCCAATCAAAATCCCAATGGCATTTCTTGTAGAAATAGATAAAGCAATCATGAAATTCATATGGAAAAATAAAAGACCCAGAATAGCAAAAACAATTCTAAGCAGGAAGTGTGAATCAGGTGGTATAGCGATACCAGATTTCAAACTTTATTACAGAGCAATAGTAATAAAAACAGCATGGTACTGGTACCAGAACAGGCGGGTGGACCAATGGTACAGAATAGAGGACACAGAGACTAACCCACAAAGCTACAACTATCTTATACTTGATAAAGGAGCTAAAAACATGCAATGGAGAAAGGATAGCATCTTCAACAAATGGTGTTGGGAAAACTGGAAATCCATATGCAACAAAATGAAACTGAATCCCCTCCTCTCGCCATGCACAAAAGTCAACTCAAAGTGGATAAAGGAGCTAGATATCAAATCAGAGACTCTCCGTCTGATAGAAGAAAAAGTTGGCTCCGATCTACAGATTGTGGGGACGGGCTCAAAATTCCTTAATAGGACACCCATAGCACAAGAGTTAATAACAAGAATCAACAAATGGGACTTTCTTAAACTGAAAAGTTTTTTCTCAGCAAGAGAAACAATAAGAGAGGTAAATAGGGAGCCTACATCCTGGGAACAAATTTTTACTCCTCACACTTCAGATAGAGCCCTAATATCCAGAGTATACAGAGAACTCAAAAAATTAGACAATAGGAAAACAAATAACCCAATCAACAAATGGGCCAAGGATATGAACAAACACTTCACAGAGGAGGACATACAATCAATCAACAAGTACATGAAAAAATGCTCACCATCTCTAGCAGTCAAGGAAATGCAAATCAAAACCACCCTAAGATACCACCTCACCCCAGTAAGATTGGCAGCCATGATGAAGTCAAACAACAACAAGTGCTGGTGAGGATGTGGGGAAAAGGGTACTCTTGTTCACTGCTGGTGGGACTGCAAACGGGTGCGGCCAATTTGGAAAGCAGTATGGAGATTCCTGGGAAAGCTGGGAATGGAACCACCATTTGACCCAGCTATTGCCCTACTCGGACTATTTCCTGAAAACCTTAAAAGAGCACACTACAGGGATACTGCCACATCGATGTTCATAGCAGCACAATTCACAATTGCTAGACTGTGGAACCAACCCAGATGCCCTTCAATAGATGAATGGATAAAAAAAATGTGGCATTTATACACCATGGAATATTACGCAGCACTAAAAAATGACAAAATCACGGAATTTGCAGGGAAATGGATGGCACTAGAGCAGATTATGCTTAGTGAAGCTAGCCAATCCCTAAAAAACAAATACCAAATGTCTTCCTTGATATAATGAGAGCAACTAAGAACGGAACAGGGAGGATGAGCAGGAAGAAAAGACTAGCATTAAACAGAGACATGAGGCGGGAGGGAAAGGGAGAAAAAAAGGGAAATCACATGTAAATGGAGGGAGACCCCCATTGTTATACAAAATTACATTTAAGAGTTTACTAGGGGAATGGGATAACAAACATGGAGGGAAATGAATTACAGTAGATGGGGTAGAGAGAGAAGATGGGAGGGGAGGGGAGGGGGGATAGTAGAGGATAGGAAAGGTAGCAGAATACAACAGTCACTAATATGGCAGTATGTAAAAATGTGATGTGTAACCAATGTGATTCTGCAATCTGTATTTGGGGAAAAAATGGGAGTTCATAACCCAATTGATTCTATTTTATGAAATATGATTGGTCATGAGCTTTGTAAAGTTGTGAACATCCAATAAAAAAAAAATTAAAAAAAAAAAAAAAAGATTGCTGTTTGAATCTACAAAGCTGTGTGGTGGCTCGTGATTCTGTGCCAAGCCAAGACATTGGCAGCAGTTCAAAAAGTTTCTCAGCTTCCATTCTAAGCAATTAGGTCTGGAGTTTGATTCTAGCTCTATCCTCGGGATGGTTGGGGTTAGTATGATGGGAGTCTTAATCCTAGAGGCAGAACTCCTGGAGGTAGGATGTAGGCTAGGATTGCTCTAGTCTCTTGGCTGTGTGCCAATTGGTCTGGAGATTTTGCCGCAGTCTGGCTGGGCACAAAATAACCGAGCCACCACAAAAACTTGTAGATTCCAACAGCAACTCTTTATTCCCGAACTCTCACCGGCACTCTACACGCACGTTCTGGGGAAAATACACACACTCCACAGAGCTCTGCATACCAAATACTCTCAGAACCCCGGGAGAACTCCATGGGAACTCAAGGAGTGGGCACCTGAGGCAGCAGGATATGCCCTATTCCCAGCAGGATCCACCCTAAACATGGAACCGCCCTATTCCCAGCAGGATCCATCCTAAACCCGGATCCACCCTAAACCCGAAGCCACCCTAATCCAGCAGGATCCACCCTAAACCTGGAGCCACCCTAATCCCTGAGCAGGGTCACCTTTCAAAGCAAAATGCCATGTGTCATTCCTACTTGTCTATGGCTCTCAGCATCTTTGATGTCAGCACACCTCCAGGGTCCAGCAATTGCCAATCCATGTTGGAAAACTACATCTCAGGAATCTCCTTTGGTTTCCTCTTGGATGGTATAGGAGCCTGTTCTTAGCCCCTTATGTCACCTGCAAACCCCACAATTCCTGGTCTCTGACTTAGTCTCCCAACTTAATCTCTCCTGCCCCCACCATTTTGAATTCCTGGTCAGGCACTTCTCCCCCAGCCAGTCCTGAGGCCTGGGTACCAGGATCTGTGTATCCTTCACAGTGCTGTATGCTGGACTTGGCAGATAAGAGGCATGTGGGGCCCAGCCACATCAGGGACCCATCTGTTCTTTCAGGTGTATCAACACCAGGCACTGACACCTGTAGGTCAGGTGTGAAGCTATCAGTGATGAGTTAGTCTGGGGTGTATGGAGGGTTTGGGAAACTGGGGACTGGGTATCTGGATGGCCCTATTGGGTGCTGGGCTGATGTCAAACCTGGTGGGATCAAGGGACTGGTGGGTGCTGGACTACGAAGGGAGTCAGGGATAAGACTTGTGCCAGGACCCAGGAAGTGCCAGTCTGTGTGGGCCCAGAAATCCAGTGGGTGATGGACCAGCTTCTGGACTCAGGGAGCTGGGGAGAGCCTGGCTTTCTCCAGCCTCTCTAACCTGTCTTCCCCTGGGAAAAATGCTCCCAGTTTCTGACTTTCCCCAGGATTGCTAGGATCAGACAGGCCCACACCAACCTAGTGACAAACTCACAGATCTGCATTTCAGTTTCCATAGGCTCTGCCAAACTGTAATCTCAAAATGGCTTTCAGATTGAGGACAATTGATAAACTCCAGTGGAGAGGTTTTTAGGTTTTTAGGTTTTGGTTTATTTTGTTTTGTTTATTTGATTGATGAGTCATGCAGTCTTGGTTAGGGCAGACTGCCCCTCCAGACTCGGGAATTTTCATTCTAATCCTTGGGGAAAAATGGGATTCCCTCTATTTGAGTTCTGGGTAGCTGAGCTAAGAGAAATGCTGCCTGACACTAATCCACAATCTTCCCTCTCCTCAATTGAATTTCTTTGCTGAGTTTTAAGTAGGTTATTTGTCTACTTAAAACTATTGTTGAGTTGTAATAGGTTTTATGTATTTTGCAAACAGGTTCCCTATAAAATACATGATTTGGAAAATTCTCTCCATAATGTGGATCTTTTTCTCTATGTTTTGCATATGACATTTGGGAACATTGTCATTTGAAATATGAAAATTTTTAATTTTAATGAAGTTGAATTGATCTACTTTTTCTTTTATTGCTTCAGTTTTGGGTATCATATTTCTTGCTTCAGATTGTCAAATCCAAGGCTATGAAGATTTACACCCATATTTTCTTCAAGGGTTTTTTATAGTCTTGGCTTGGCTGTCTCATTCATTGGGTTAATTTTTATATATGATGTGTGGTATAAATCACCTTTTATATTTTTGCTCATGAATTATCCATTGTCCCAGCAATATTAAAAGCAAAATCAAACTACTCCTTCTCCATGAAAACAAATTGATACCTTGTCAAAAATCAAAAGATCATAAATGAAATTATATATTTTCCTTTATTCAATTGATATTATATGTCACATTGATTCTTAAACCTTATATTCTTGAGATAAATCTAACATGGTCATGATGTATATAATTCTTTATGTATACAACTAACTTCAGTTTCTTAGTATTTTGTCAAGGAGACTCTGTGTGTGTGTGTGTGTGTGTGTGTGTGTGTGTGTGTGTGTTTTGTACACAAATATATAGAATACATATATTCTTCAGGGATATTGGTCAGTCATTTTTATTTCATGCAGTATTTGTCATATTTTGGTATGAGGTAAATACTGGCATCATTTAAAGGTAGATAAGCTACAAAATCATACCATATTCTGTTTTCAGGTTATTCTCTTAACTGAAGTTATGAGTCATGTGAGTGAGTAATCCAATTCCTAATATGGACAATCTACTCCAAAAAATAGGGCATAAGATAAAGTTCTAATGAATTTTTCAGGATGCTTGGGCTGCCTTTTCAGTTTGGAAAAGTTGAGGTGCATTACACAAGGGTACTTCACGCTCATCCACAATATCTTCCTCCTGGGGCTCCACTGACAGCTCACCACAAAGAGCAGCACAGGAAACCACATGAAGACCATTTGATGTCACAGAGTGCAAGTGGTGATCGAACAGCAAAACCTTTCTTCTTATGGGAAGCTGTGGCGAGCCGCTTCTGCGGACTGTGGTCGCCATTACAAGATGGCGCTGGCCTTGTGGTGGTCTGTGATAAACAACTCCTTCTTTGGGAGAGTTGGCACATGGTTCTTTGACACCCTACGAGAAAGCTCCACGTGGCAGCTTCGCATTGGGTGTTTGGATACTTTATTAAGGCTGGGAGGGGCTTCTGGAAGATTAGAAGAACTCTCGAGAGCTTGAATAAACAGCTGTAAGAAGATTCCCGGTGTTGCGTCTTCCTTGCGGGCAAGGGGGTCGCGACAAGTGGTGCCGAAACCCGGGAAAATCAAAACTTGCAAGTCGTCAGAGGTGGTGCACTGAACAGTCCCGGTAAGTGGGACCCCATAGTCCCCGTGGGTGGGACCCGACAGTCCCGGTGAGTGGGACACGATAGTCCCGGTGGGCGGGACCTGATAGTCCCGGTTAGTGGGACCCGCAATCAAAGCGGAGTCAGCTCCTCTACAAAGACAGAGAGAGCCTCATATTTTATTGCAGCTGCACTGTGTACTTTTCTTTTGTTTCTGTGTACTTTCGTTTTGTCCTCTGTATCTGTTCTGTTGCTGTGTCATGGGTGTCACATCTTCAAGCCCGCTTCTTCTGGCACTAGACGGCCTGTTACGTTCCAAAGGCCTGAAAGTGAAACATAGTATCTTACAGAGATTTTTGCAGAAAGTAGATGTTGCTGCACCGTGGTTTGCATATTCGGGCAGCCTTACTATGCCTTGTTGGGATAAATTGGGCAAGGATCTTGACTTTGCTTGTGAGCAGGACATATTGGAGGGTGGGGTGATTCCCCTTTGGAAGATAGTCCGTAGTTGCCTCACAGATGACAGATGTCATGACGCACTTGCTAAAGGACAGGAGGTTTTAGAAAAGTTACATGAGGAGAAATCGGAGACAGCAGGCAGTGAGATATCTCAGGAGGATGGGAGTGTGCGGAGCGTGAAACAGGGGAGGAGACGATTATCTCTGACAAAAGGTGAGGTATCTCGGGAGGATGGGAGCGTGCGGAGCGAGAAGCAGGGGAGGAAACGCTTGTATCCAGATCTCAGTGCGCTGCGCACACCCCCATGTGGAAGCGGGTCAGAAGAAGAGGAGGATGAGGAGGAGGAGCTTGGGAGGCTGTCTCGCCAGCTAGGGAGTTTAGCTGCTGGAGAAGGGAACAAAGATAGACCGGGGCTCAAAAAATGTGATCCTCCGGACCCACCGCCGTATGGTGGGGGTGTTTCGGGGAGAGCTTTCCATGCTCAAACATGGAAGGCTGTTAACGCTGAGATGGGTCTTGCTTATCCAGTTTTTCAGGATGAGAATAGGGGAAGATTTTCGGAGCCTTTAGATTTCAAAATTGTAAAGACCCTGGCAGAGTCTGTACGCACTTATGGGGTGGATGCCGCCTTCACATTAACTCAGGTGGAGAGTCTGTCTCGATTCTGTATGACTCCCTCTGATTGGGCTAGCCTTGTTCGGGCTTGTGTTTCTCCGGGCAAGTATTTGGACTGGAGAGCATTTATGCTAGAGGGCGCAATAGAGCAGGCCGCCCAAAACCATGCAGCAGGACATCCTCATTGGGATAAGGACATGCTTTTGGGGCAAGGTAGATTTGCTAATCAACAGACAGGATTCCCTCCTGAGGTATATGATCAAATTAATAACATTTGCATTCGGGCATGGAAGTCACTTCCAAATAGAGGAGAAGTGTCTGGTAATTTGACCAAGATTTTACAAGGCCCTACAGAACCCTTTTCAGATTTCGTAGCAAGGATGGTGGATGCTGCTGGAAAGATTTTTGGGGATCCTGATAGAGCCATGCCCCTTGTTAAGCAATTGGTCTTTGAACAATACACCAAGGAATGTAAAACAACAATCGCTCCTTATAAGAACAAAGACATAAAAGTATGGATGAAAGTGTGTAGAGAGATTGGAGGGCCTTTAACTAATGCAGGTCTTGCAGCTGCTGTCCTTCGGATTGCAAAAGGGGGCAATCCTGCCGCCAGAACATGCTTCCATTGTGGTCAACCCGGTCATATCAGACGTGAGTGTCCCAAAAATGTCAATTTTACTGGACCTCCTCACGGTGGCCCTTCCACTGGCCTTCGATCACCGGGATTGTGTCCAAGGTACAAAAGGGGGAAGCATTGGACAAAAGAGTGTACATCAGTGAGGGACATCCATGGACAGCTTATTTCAGCTGGGCCAAAAAACGGCCGACGGGGCCCCCGACCCCAGGGCCCACAAATATATGGGACAGTGGAGAATGTCACACCCGAACCCGAGACATGGCCATCTCTACGCCATCCCATGAAACGCGGAGAGCCACTACAGGTGCCGCGGGATTGGACCTCTGTTCCACCTCCAGACTCGTGTTAACACCTAAGATGGGAGTCCAATTGGTGGAAACTAAGTTCAAAGGGCCTCTACCACCTGGCACTGTAGGTTTGCTAATTGGACGTGCATCTTCCATTTTGCAAGGTCTTCATGTTTTCCCTGGAGTCATAAGTCCTGATACTGTAGGGATAGTAAAGGTTATGGTGGAAGCTCCAAAAGGCATTGTGTCCATCTCCCCAGGAGATCGGATTGCTCAATTACTGGTTTTGCCTAGTTTACATGATCATTTCCCTGCAGACTCAAAGTCACGGACAGGGAATGAGATTGGTACCACCGGAGGGAATTGTGCTTATTTGTCACTAGATATGAGTAATCGCCCTACTTTGGAATTAAGCATAGAAGGTAAATCAATTGTGGGCTTACTTGATACAGGTGCAGATCGTAGCATCATTGCACTTAAGAACTGGTCTAAGGGATGGCCAGTGCAGACTTCTAATCAATCTCTGAAAGGACTTGGATATGCCCAGACTCCTCAGGTTAGCTGTAGACATCTTTCCTGGAAGGACCCGGAAGGACATCATGGTACTTTTCAGCCTTATGTACTTAATTTACCTATCTCTTTATGGGGCCGTGACCTGATGAAAGACATGGGGTTCACTCTTAGTAATGACTATTCCCCAGTGTCCCAACAAATTATACACAATATGGGGTATAGGCCAGGTTTAGGACTAGGAAAACATTTACAGGGACGTAAGCATCCTGTACAAGGTCATCAAAAGCTTGACAGATTTGGTCTGGGTTTTTCCTAGGGGCCGCTGAGGCTCAAATACCCATAACATGGCTCACCGAGGAGCCTGTTTGGGTGCCTCAGTGGCCTCTTCCCTCGGTTAAACTGACAACAGCCCATGCTCTAGTTAAAGAACAACTTGACTTGGGTCACATCCAACCCTCTACTTCTCCATGGAATACTCCCATATTTGTCATTAGGAAAAAATCAGGGAAGTGGCGCCTACTACATGATCTACAAGCGGTTAATGCTCAAATACAACCTATGGGGCCCATTCAGAGAGGGCTGCCTCTGCTCTCTTCTGTTCCTCAAGGCTGACACATTATTGTTATTGACATTAAAGACTGTTTCTTTTCTATTCCTTTACATCCTAAAGACTCACAACGTTTTGCCTTTACCCTTCCCTCGTGTAACCACGAGGAACCAGATCAAAGGTTTGAGTGGATAGTGTTGCCACAGGGAATGACTAATAGTCCCACAATGTGTCAAATATATGTAGGGAAGACACTTGTGCCCCTCAGACAAAAGTACTCCTCCATCAAGATCATTCATTATATGGATGATGTATTATTGGCTGCTAAATCAGAACAAACAGTTCATAAGGCCTATGACGACCTCGTGAAGTTGTTAGCACAATGTGGGCTACATATAACACCTGAAAAGGTTCAAACAGGAGATTCTATTAAATATTTGGGAACAACAATTGGGTATGACAAATTACAACCACAAAAAATCACCATACGAACTCAAGATCTTCAAACTCTAAATGATTTTCAGAAACTGCTGGGAGATATTAATTAGATACGAGGATATTTACATATTTCTAATGTTGTACTACAGCCTTTGTATGCTACTCTTAAAGGTGATCCAGATCTTACTTCCCCTCGTAGCCTCACCAAAGAGGCTAGAGCGGCCCTTATGACAGTAGAAGAAGCTATACAACATGCCACTTTATACAGGCTCCAGAGTGATAAACCTTTTCAATTATGTGTGCTTGCCACTATGCGACAGCCTACTGGAGTACTATGACAAGATGGACCTTTGCTATAGATACACCCACATGTATCCCCAGAAAAATCCTTAGAATATTATCCTGATGCTGTTGCAGCATTAGCACTTAAAGAGATTCAACAAAACATTCAATTTTTCGGACAATCACCTTCTTCTCTTATTATACCCTATACTAAAGCTCAACTTAATGTTTTGTGTGCTACTCTAGATAACTGGGCTATTCTATGTTGTTCGTTTCAAGGGGATATTGATAATCATTACCCTTCTCATCCGTTACTCCATTTTGTTAAGGAACATCCTATTATTTTCCCTAAAGTAACTTCATCCAGTCCAATTCCGGGGGCTGTTAATATTTTTACTGATGGTTCCAAGTCTGGAATGGGAGCTTATGTCATTAATGATTCTCCCCCTGTCCAACATCAATTTGCTCCTGAAAATCCACAATGGGTAGAACTACAAATTGTTATTGAGGTGTTTAAACAGTGTTCTTTTCCTTTTAATCTCATTTCGGACTCCATCTATGTGGTGCAAGCACTAAAAATCCTAGAGGCTGTGGGAGCTATTAGTGATGCCCGTAATGTATCTACTTACTTTAATCAGCTTCGACGGCTTATCTGTAGCCGCACTGCTCCCTTTTATCCAATGCACATCCGGGCTCACACCTCTCTCCCTGGTCCATTATCACAGGGTAATGCCTGTGCGGACTCAGCCACTCGAGGTCAGTTGATCTGTTTGGCTTCCTCCTTAGAAGAGGCTAAATTGTTTCACCAAAATTTCCATGTTAATGCTTTAACACTGCACAGGCGTTTTTCCATTTCTAGAGCAGATGCTCGACAGATAGTATTACACTGTCCCCATTGTGTCACATTTCTTCATCCCCCTACTTATGGAGTAAACCCACGGGGGTTGAAGCCACTGGTTGTCTGACAAATGGATGTGACACATATACCTGACTTTGGTAACCTCAAGTATGTCCATGTTTCTGTTGATACGTACTCTGGAGTTATTCATGCTTCTGCGTTATCAGGAAAAAAGACACGTAATGTCATCACTCATTGCCTGGACGCCTGGACGGCGTGGGGTGCGCCCACGTCCCTTAAGACTGACAATGGACCTGCTTATACTGACAGACAATTCACGTCCTTTTGTTCTACTATGGGAGTGCAACTTACTCATGGTCTGCCTTACAATCCTCAAGGACAAGGCATTGTTGAGCGTGCTCATCGCACCTTAAAGAAAACTTTACAAAAACAAAAAGGGGGAATAGGAGCTGGACATACTCCTAAAGAATGCTTGTCCTTAGCTCTCTTTACTATTAATTTTTTGAATTTGGATATTCATGGTCGCTCTGCGGCCGATAGACATGTGTTCCCTCAGCCCTCTGTGATTGGCTATGTTAAGTGGAAAGATGTTCTTACGGGCCAATGGAACGGCCCCGACCCCGTGCTGACATGGGCACGAGGATCCGTATGTGTTTTTCCCCAGGATCGCACGGGACCATTGTGGGTCCCTGAACGCCTGACAAGAAGAGTCCTGACGCCAGCTACTCAGCAACAAGAATTACCACAGCAATCCCGTGATGAGGATCTTCATTCTGCTGAGTGCTCTGGCTCTGGTGCTGATGCCGATGACACAGACGACACCAATGCAATGGTGGGCGGTGGCACGGGCTTGGCCAATGCCGATGCCGGTTCACGGTAATTCCAGTGTCCTTCCCACTCTTTTCTCTACCTCGTGTGAGATGTCTGCACCCTGTGCCTCTCCTAGAGGGGACGTGGAACGCATTTACAATCAATCTCAAGTTAATCTCACAGGAGTGTTTTGTTTTGGCCTTGGGAACGCTCATTGTATCCGTCTTAAGACCAAGAATTTGACTAACTGGGACAATCCATTGCAGTCCAGTCAAGTCTCAGGGAGCATTCTCAGTACTGTATTGGGCCAAGTAGTCTCAGGGGAACAATCAGGCTCAGGAACCTCCGTAAATAGCTCTGCTTTAACCATAACTACCTTGGCTAGTATCTCCGAGGTACTAATTCCAATGCCCCCATATTCTAGTGGACTTCCTTATGCCACTCATTTTAAGGCTTCTCCTTACTGTACCCCTAATCTTGGTTTCCCCCCAACATTCACGCCTTGTCAGGATTATTCTTGGGAGAAACGTCAAGTTGCTAAAGGTTTCTCCCTTTCCCCCTCTCTTAAGAGGTATGTTTATGACTTTAGCAACAGTGCCAACTCCTCTACAGGAGTGGGTTGGTCCTGGTTTCAATGGCTGATTTCCAACACAAAGGGGGCTTCAGCTGATATTTCTACACTGGCTCAATTGCTGGGAGCCAAAAGTTGGTTGGCTAATGTTTCTGGCACTGTTTACGAGAGTGAGCGAGGTAGTAGACTCACATCTGTTTCGTTCAACTCTCTGTTGGATAATGCCACATTGCCCCCTACAGCGGTTTGTGTTCAATCTCCGTTCTTACTCCTTTTGGCTAATGACACCTCGTCAGAAATGCTGGATTGTTTTAATGTTAATTGTTTCTTATCTGAATGTTGGGATGGTTCTTCGGCTGTAGCAGTGGTTATGAAAATTCCAACCTTTGTTCCAATCCCAGTTATTGCGGACCCTGATAAATTCCCCATTGTTGAGCTACTTAGAGTCCGCAGGGATTTTGGAATCACAGCTGCTATAGTGACAGCCGTGGCGGTATCTGCTGCTGCAGCGGTCGCGGCCGGAGTGGCCATGGCCAATCAAGTGCAGACTGCTGCCTCCGTTAATCAAGTTGTTCAACAAACTTCTATGATACTTGAGTCCCAAAATGCAATTAATCAACATATTTTGTCAGGGATCTTAGCTGCCAACCAAAGAATAGATTTACTCCAAGCTCAGGTAGAAGAATTGGCTGATTTGGTGCTTTTGGGCTGTGTTGATCAACGTGCACATTTATGCATAACCTCTGTCAGATTTAATGATTCCAGGAATGCCTCCCGTATCATCAGAGAATACTTGGCCGGAAATTGGTCCATGGCAGCGGAAGACATGATCCAGTCTCAACTAACCCAGATAGCTGTCTTGAATAGTACCCACGTTGATCCCATAACGTTGGGTCAATTCACTGATTGGATATCTTCTGCCTTTTCCTTTTTTAAAGAGTGGGTGGGGGTAGACATTTTTGGCGCAATGTGTTGCTTCGGTATGGTTCTCTACTTGTGGTTTCTCTGCCGCCTTAAGGCCCGCAATGCTCGCGATAAAGCTATGATTATACAAGCACTTGCAGCTTTGGAAACTGGCAACTCACCTCAAGTTTGGCTTGCACAAATTAAACAGTAAACCTTTGACATGGTCGTTGCACCCCAAGTTTTACGGACATTGCACTGGGAACGACATGTCCTTCCTTGTTATTCTCCTAGTGTTGGAAAGCCTTTGCACTCTGCCGGCTTTACTGCCATTGCACACAGATGGGTTTCCACGCTAGTACTTTTCTATCGCTCTATGACCCGTGCCTTTCTTTTAGGGTGTTGCCAACTTGTTTGTCGTTGTATTTCTATACAGCCACAGTTCAGCCTCAGAGACCTAATCATGACTGGCTGAGTAGATACCATTAAACGCCTTGGCAACAACGAGCTGATCTTGTAGTACCCAGAGACGGGCAACTTTCACGCTTGCACTGCAACCTAAGACAGGGAAATGGGGCCTCCCCAAAGACGGGTAAGCAATGTAAGGGCAGTGAACGACCTAAGACAGGGACTACTTGATTCCCTTTGACGTGCTATAAACAAAAGAAAAAAACTGCTGACAGTGGATTCCCCCCGGCCCCCAGGGCTTGGATCCAGCCCTGATTTGTATGCACGTCAAGGAGGCCAGCTCACAGGGCCTTAACAGCTTTGTGGTGTCTGTTTTCATATTCAGCCAATAACGGTCATGTGGGAACGTCCTGACCTGCTTGGGTCTGATGAGGTTCCTGGTTGAAGGCTTCGTATGAGTAATGGCGATTCACCTCTACTCTTGCCTGTTTTGTTTTTAGTAAACGAAAGGGGGAACTGTGGCGAGCCGCTTCTGCGGACTGTGGTCGCCATTACAAGATGGCGCTGGCCTTGTGGTGGTCTGTGATAAACAACTCCTTCTTTGGGAGAGTTGGCACATGGTTCTTTGACACCCTACGAGAAAGCTCCACGTGGCAGCTTCGCATTGGGTGTTTGGATACTTTATTAAGGCTGGGAGGGGCTTCTGGAAGATTAGAAGAACTCTCGAGAGCTTGAATAAACAGCTGTAAGAAGATTCCCGGTGTTGCGTCTTCCTTGCGGGCAAGGGGGTCGCGACAGGAAGCAAAAGTTCTGTGTCACTAAATGAAGAACTGCAAACCTTTACTTTAGGGTACAGAAAAACTCAGTGCTTCTGAAGAAGAAGTAGAAGCAAAACAATTCTGCCTCTTGCTTCATTTCTCTTGTTAAGAGGTGAAGTAAAAATTCTCAACCAAACAGGTGGTAAGAAAAACACCTTGGATCTCGGAACCAAAACTAATACTAACCAGAGGTCTGCTCACTACTGAGGAAGTATTATAAAACAGCTACAGAAGATCAACCGCAGGTACATTTCAGTTTGCTCCTGTGGGGAGAAGCAGCACAGATGCTGAGAAGATGCACACTGTAAATGAAAGGAAAGTGACCACAACACTCGGAGTGACCGAAAGATCTTTATTGCAGCAGTGCAACAAAGAGAAAAGAAGGAAGGAAAGAGAGAGAGAGAAAGAAGAGAAGAGATGAACAGGGAGAGAGCAAGAGCAAGAGAGAGACAGAGAGCGCGCGCAAGAAAGATAAAGAGCAAGAGAGAGAGAGCAAGAGAGAAAGAGCAAGAGAGAGAGGGGCCTGGCAGGAGGGAGTTTTTATAGCCCAAATCTAATGGGGCCTCTGGGTCTGCAAGCTGCCTTGTTGGCCCAAGTGGGGTTGAGTGCTCAGCCTTGAGCGGGACTTGACACAAACAGGTGATAAAGGACCAGAGAGAGGGGGGTTTGAGTGTGTGGGCTATCTTGCAGCCAACATCTGTTCAGCCTGCCCTGCAGACAACACAGTTCAGCCTGCTCTGCACCCAACAGTAAATTCAAACACAAAAGGTATTTGCTCCCACAATGAACTTAACACCAAGTAATAAGAATGAGATCTGAGGGAAGAGAGAAGCCAAGGCTATCATAAAATACCGTAGAACAGGTGGTTTAACTACAGAACTTTTCCCCTCACAGTTCTTTTTTTTTTTTTAGAAAATGTCCTACAATGTGCATTTTATTTCATATCATTATATAATGTTTACATATAGTTATAACTCTCAAGAAAATGTATTTTCTTTACCAATTGTATGTAGTGCCTAAATCTTTCACTTTAACATGGACAATGGGAAAGAGTGGAAATCCACATTGAATGCTATTCTATAGAAGTTGTAATGGGCTGCAAGTGTGCCAATCAGAAAGGAATGGAAGCCTTAGAAGAGAATTGTGGCTTTCAAATCCTTGGCTTCAGTGAACACAAGCATACTGGATCCATAGTCTCATCTTGCAGTAAAACTCAAGACAAAATAGTGTTGGACAAAATTCTAAATTGTACGATATTGAACAAAAGACCACAGGGGACATTTTGTTTAAAGTAACACCAATCCACAACTGATTGTCTCCGACATCAATCTTCCTGTTGCCCCTATCATTGGCATTTTGAGTGGAAATCTTTCTGCTTCAGTAAGGAGTCTTCCACTGACTAAGCAAACTGTGTGGCTAAACTCTACATAAAGTGTGGCAATGTCAACCTGGGAAACGGCACATTTAAACCATTATTGCCCTAACAGGGGCTTGCCTTTTTTGGTGTTTTCTCCCTACCTCCTGCCCTAGCTGGTGTTTTGTGGATGTTTCTGTGACGGTGGTAAAAGTAAATAAAAATGCATTTAAGGGGTATCATGGTAAGCAGGTGTTTAGAAACAAAACAACAAAAAATAAAATAAAAGAATGTGGCCACAGCTAAGGAGGTTTTCTCATGTTGTTTAACTCCAGTAAAGTCTGATCCAGCGTCTGATGCATACTAAGGTTTTCTTCTTTGGCATGAGCCACTTTCTCTTCTAAGTCATCAATGCTTTTCTCCAATTTAGTGACTGACCTCTCCGCAAACTCAGCCCGAGTCTCAGCCTCCTTCAGCTTGTCAGAATGGACCTTGATCTCCTCCTCATATTTGTCTTCCTTCTGAGAGTACTTATCCTCTGCAGCCATTAATGCTTTCAAGGTCTGATCCATTATTCTTAATTGTTCTTCCAGCTGTCGAACTTGGCCTTCTGAGAATTCAGCCCGCTCCTCTGCACGTTCCAGGTCACTTTCAATGATGACCAGCTTACAGGCCACTTCTTCATATTTTCGGTCCTCATCTTCAGCAATGTGCTTGGCCTCTTTCAGTTGGATCTCCTGAATTTCCATTTTTTCTTCATCCTTTTGGGCTCTACTTTCCATGACTTTCATGCCTCTCTCGCTTTCATCTGCTGCTTTTTCAGCCTCCACCAGCTTCTGCAAAGCTGTTGCCAGACGCTCCTGAGCACGATCCAACTCTTCCTCAACCAGCTGGATGCATCTGTTCAGAATCAGCTTCAGCGGTCTCCCTCAGCTTCCTTTCAAGGCCCAGCTCGTGCTGCAGGCTGCCTGCCCGCTCGCCCAGGCCGCTCTGTGCGACCGGGGCCCCCTCACAGTTCTTAAGCATGAAAATCAAAGGCGAGGAATAAATCCTAACTAATTCTATTAGGCCAGCACTACTCTAATATCAAAACCAGAAAAAGACATTGCAGGAAAAGAATACTACAGACTAAAATTTCTCATGAATGTAGTTGCAAAATTCTCAATGAAATATCAGTAAATTGAATGCAAAAAATGTATTAAAAGAACATGACCAAGTGAATTTGTCCCAGGTTTACAAGGCTAGGTCAACATTTAGAAATATCAAAGTACTCCATCAGGTCAAAGAGATAGACAAGGGAAAAAAAATGCTGACAAGGTATTTGTCAAAATATGATACCCATTCCTTTTTTTATTTTTATTTTTTTATTTTTTAATACTGGGGATTCAATTCAGGGGCACACTCAAACACTGAGCCACATCCTCATACGTTTTGTTTTGTTTTGTTTTGTTTAGAGACAGGTTCACACTGAGTTGCTTACTGCCTTGTCATTGCTGAGGCTGGCTTTGAACTTGGGATACCCCCTGCTTCAGTCTCCTAAGACACTGGGATTACAGGTGTGCACCTGCCCACCTGATATCCATTCTGGTTAACAAATAAACTCTAAGCCAACATAGAGTGGAAAGTTCTTCAACTTGATAAAGAAGTTCTACAAAAGAAAACTAGAGCAAAAGCATACTAAATGGTAAAAATTTCAAAGCTTTCTCACTAAGATAAAAGAAAAGACAAGGAACCCCTTTCATCATGCCTATCATCATGCCATCCTGGAAGTCTTTGATAATGCAATAAAACAACAAAAGGTAAGTAAAAGTATACAGATATGGAAGAAAAATAATTCAAACTCTATTTGTAGATGAAATAATTATCTGTGTAGAAAATATATCAACAGAGTCAACGACAAAAACAATAATTTCTGGAACTACAAATTGATTACAGCAAGGTTGCAGGATGGAACGTTACTACATTAAAGCAATCACTTTCCTATTTACTAGGAAAGAACATGAGGAATTGTACATTAAAAACACATTAACATTTACACAAGCACCCACAGAACAAAGACTTAGATATAGATCTAATATGTAGTAGATGTATAAAAGGAAAACTATACAAGTTTAATTAATAATAACAAAGAACTAAATAACAGATATACTCCATATTCTTGAGTAAGAAGTCTCAAAAATATTAAATGGAAATTTTTAAATTTTTTGTGAGTTTTAAATAGAGGGCCATTCTGACTATCATGACAAATTTTTGAATCATTTCAATTCATCCTATCAGAATGTGAATCATCCCTTTCTCTGGTGCAAGGTACAAGATATTTTGAGAGTGAGAGAGACCGCACTCACATACATGGTATTAAACTATATTGTTATAGTGTTTTATTTCATTATTAGTTTTGCTACTAACATTTTATTGTACCTAATTTATAAATTAAGTGTAATCATAAGCATGTACTTATAGGGAAATATACCACATGCAGAGTTTGGTACTATCCAGTTTGGCATTCACTGAGGCTCTTGGAATGTGGTCCCATAGATAAAGAGGGACTATTTTATCTTCGCAAATAATAAGATGAAGTGAGAAGTTAATAACATAAATCAGAACTAGACATTTCACAAATTTGTTGAAATTGACAAACATACTTGATGAATGGATAAAAGAAGAAATCAGAATGGAAATTACAAAATATTCAGAAATGAAGGAAAATGAAAACACAACATGCCACAATGATGGAATCATGAGAGCAGTGCTAAGGGGGAAAATTCTATAAAGTGAAAATTTAAAAAAAAAAAAGATCTTGAATCAACAACCTAATATTACAACATGAGGCCCTAGAAATAGAAGAACAAAATAAATCAAAATCTAACAAAAAAAAATGGAAGTAGTGATGAAAGCAAAGATAAGTACAGTAGAGACTAGAAAAGAAAGATAAAGCTAATGAAACCAAAATTTAGGTCTTTGAAAAGATGAACAAAACTGACCTGCCTTTAGCAACATAAAGTAAGAAAAAAACAAGAGAAGACATTGATTATTAGATGTTTAATTGAAAATGGGGCACTATTGCCAATTCTATACAAATAAACTATGAAAGTACTGTAAACAATTGTTAACCAAAAAAAAAAAATTGGATAACCTAGGTAAAATGGATAAATTCCTAAAAACACAAAAGCTACCAAAATGAAATATATTGGAATATTTTCTCTATCACCTTTTTGGTTTTTCTTTTCTTATATAATAGTACTTCTTCCTTGCTAGCTTGATGAAACAGAATCATATAAAAATCTAGACATATGTTTTACTAAAGGTTAACCTTTGAGAAACATTTTAATTCCCTGATACTTATTGTTGAATTAAGCTCATTATATCTGCTTATTTTAATAATTTGTGGTATAAAGGTGTATTAAGAATTGTAATGCAAAAATAAATAAATAAATATATTTTAAAAAAATAAAATAAAAGCAGCATCATATATATTTTATAAAATTGTTAACTTATTTAACTGATAATATTCTTATACCTCGGGAATGACTTTCTAGCCTATGAATAATTCTAGGTTCAAAGTTATTTATTTTTAAGATTTTATAAGGCTTTCTCTATTATCTTCTTATAAACACTTTTGCTGT
Organism: Spermophilus citellus; assembly: GCF_964194105.1. Taxonomy (NCBI): domain Eukaryota; kingdom Metazoa; phylum Chordata; class Mammalia; order Rodentia; family Sciuridae; genus Spermophilus; species Spermophilus citellus. Next base: position 32,395,646 of record NC_138197.1, on the reverse strand, counting down.
TTAGAGTCAATCTGATTCACACTTCCTGGCAGATCATACATTCCCTTTCACTTGGATGTTAATTTGGTACTTTTTAGATTTCTCTATAATTTGGCCAGGTATGGTTGCTTTTAATTATGGCAACGTACTAGTGTTTTTAAATTGAGATTGCATCTCTCCTTTTTTTTTTCTTCTGTGACATTTAATCTGTTAGTTCTAAATTCTTTCTTTTTCACCAGCTTTATTTCCTTTCTTCTGGGATTTCATATAAGTAGATGCTATCTCTCTGTCCTTTTCCATTTCAGTGATATTTTCTCTAATCTTTTCTCTTGCCTTCTTGGTAAAATTTATTCCAAGTCACTATTTTTTTTTTTACTTTTTGTTGTTTCATTATTTAATTTCTTATCTTAGTAATATTGGGGAAATGAAAGGTCACAAGATTCACTATTTTGGCAGGAATAGGAATTTATGAATAGAACACAAATTGTCCCATTTAAGAAAAAAATGTTTAGAGAACATAATACAAGTGCTCATAATTTTTGAGCCAAACTAAATGAAATAATATCAATTAATAAATCAAATTCAAATGTCTACAACTAAATGCCCCTTTTATCTCTGAAATTAATCAATGGTGAAGCTGCTATGTTAGAAGATTCTAAACATACTACAGATCTTTTAGAGTGATCCAAAATACACAAACCACACCACAATTTTCATCAAGGTTTCTTGCATTGCTGTTAATCAGATATGACCAAAAATGCAGGATGTGTTTCTGTTTGTCATTATAACCATTTGCATTTATCACCGTAGAGGTATATAACAGGAAGGAAATTTTTGCCCTAACAAGAAAAAAAAACGTAAGTTGCTTTGCACTCAGGAAATGGGGGTCGGTTGTAGGTAAGTAAGAGTTAACACTATGTGTGCTTTACTACAGGAGGTTAGTCAGTGCCCAATCATTATGACTTGGTTCATATTTCTAACAGTAAACCTACTGTGTATAATGTTTTTTCATTAGTAAAGTCTTTTACAAAGACTGTGACCAGAAATAGATAAAATTCTTCTGACTTTAATAGAGGAATAATATTTTACTGGCTTACTCTCCTCTTAAATCTCTATATCCAAGCCTAGAAGGGCCAATTCAAGAGGATTTGTGGAAGCCAATTCAAACCTTGCAAAAGAAAGAAACCAGGAAATGTTGGGAGAGAGAGGGGGAAATCTATACAAAGTTATGGAAACAATTAGGGTGAAAATGGAAAGAAAGATGAAGAGAAATACCCTCAGAAGAAAGAAACATGGAAGAACAGAAATGGCAAATTAAGGGCTGGGGATGTGGCTCAAGCGGTAGCTCACTCGCCTGGCATTCGTGCAGCCTGGGTTCGATCCTCAGCACCACATACAAACAAAGATGTTGTGTCTGCCGAAAACTGAAAAATAAATATTGAAATTCTCTCTCTCTCTCTCTCTCTCTCTCTCTCTCTCTCTCTCTCTCTCTCTCTCTCTCCCCTCTCTCTTTAAAAAAAAAAGAAGTGGCAAATTAAAATTAGGTCCATATGCTTATAGTTACATTGCACTTTCATTTTAAGAATAAATATTTATCAATATCCACTACATAAAATAAACTTCCAAGAATAATGTTTTGAAGAAAGAAAAAACCACAAAATGTTCACACATTAAGTAAAATCAGGCAGAAAGAAAATAGGAAGCATAGGAAGAAAAATAGAATTAGAGTTTGAAAATTCAGCTAGAAAACACTTACAGGCTGTGTTAGACACACAACAGCCAGGGCACACCCAGGAGCCATTAGAAATACTCCAGAGTGTATTGAGAGCTAATGCTTCAACTACTTTAAGTCTTGTGAAATTGATAAGATAATTTGGACTTGTTATCTGCAGATGTTAAGTTTATGCCCAGCAAACTTGCAAACTCTAATGATTTTTCCAGGAAGCTCAGAGTTTAGCAAGTCTGACCCTACTCTCTGCAGTGTGTCATCCTGTTCACACTACCACAACAGGTCAGAAATAAACAGCTTCATTCTCCTTCTCTTCCATTGATAGGCACACATTGGGATGGAACTGGGGATAAAAGTAAGCACTTTTTAAGAGTTGATCATTTGAATTTCTTGTACCCACAGCTTAAACCTAGAGGGTTACTTCATTTCTTCCAAACACATAATTCAAATAGGAATACAGAATAATTTAGAGAGGATATAACTTCTTACAAGAGAACTATTTTCCAAAAAATTTTGTATCATATCTTCCAGGATACGAGTTGAGAAGAATATCCACATTCATCATCATTACATGATAAATGAGGGAACAATAGCCTAGACACCAACAGAACATCATTAACCCCAGTCCTAATTCACTTATAGCACTATTTGTGTATGTGTGGGCGCACACGCCAGGGATTGTCCCTAGGGATGCTTAATCACTGAGCCACATCCCCCTGCCTTATTTATTTATATCTTTTTTTAAAAGAGAGAGTGAGAGAGGAGAGAGAGAGAGAGAGAGAGAGAGAGAGAGAGAGAGAGAATTTTTTAATATTTATTTTTTAGTTTTCAGCGGACACAACATCTTTGTTTGTATGTGGTGCTGAGGATCGAACCCAGGCCGCACGCATGCCAGGCGAGTGAGCTACTGCTTGAGCCACACCCCCAGCCCTATTTATATCTTGAGACATGATCTTGCTCAGTTGCTCAGGGCCTCACTAAATTGCTGGCTTTGAACTTGGAACCCTCCTGCCTTAGCCTATGGAGCTGCTGGTATAACAGGCATGCACCACCACACCTGGCTCTAGCCATATTTTTACTCACCAAGGGACAGAATTTATGACCTTTTCCCATAGAGAAAATGACAAGAAGAAATAAAAAATTGTTGCCTCATACAAAATCTATGTGTGTTATGAGCTCAATTGAATTTGTTTACATCATAAAATCACAGTAGGTATAGTGGTATAGCTCAGGGTTAGAGTCCTTGCATACAATGAATGAGGTTTCATTCCCAGCAAAGCAAAAACAAAATATGTTTTTATTACTCATTAAGACAGATGAAGTGCCAAGCACTGTAGTTAGACCTAAAAAGACAGAATTGATCTTGGAAATAAATTGGGGTCTGAGATCTCCATGGTCAACGTTTCAAAGTTAAGAATTTAAAAATCTGATTCTAAGTGACTTCCGCAGCTTTTTATTCCAATGAAGTCTTTCAGATTTTATTTCTATTATTTTGAGGTTAATCATTTTCACTTAGTTCTGTCACAACTGCATCTTTTTCCATATAACCAAATTCCAGTCATTGTGGGAGGACCCAAAATGACATGAAAAAAAAGAATGTGTAATTAGCACAAATGTTTCTGGACCATTCGGGCATTTTAAATGTGAGGTCATTTGTGGGGAAAGACACACTAGCTTCGAAGCTGGACCTAGTGTCCCCCTCAGTCTGACCACAAGTCACTCACCTAGGGTTTCACCCTGGAAAAGAAAATATATCTGTGGACTAAAATGTCCAGGTTATGAATGTTGTAAAATCAATTTGTTTGACATCACAAGATGTTCACAAATGTCTCTCAGTTACACAAAACCAATCAGAATGGTCAAAGTATGAATGACATCTTAAAATGAAACAAAGCCTGCATTCTTCAATCTGGATACAACTGTGATCATTTCTGTACCTCTAGTTTGGAACAAAATTTAACATGTTTCTATACAAACATGCTGATGCTTATTTTTTGGGGGGTGGGGGAGGACTGGCGATTGAACTCAGGGCCACTCAACCACTGATCCACATCCCCAGCTTTATTTTGTATTTTATTTAGAGATGGGGTCTCACTGAGTTGCTTAGCACCTCACTTTTGCTAGGCTGGCTTTCTACTCAGATCCTCCTGCCTCAGCCTCCAGAGCCACTGGGATTATGGGCATGCACCACCAATGTAAGGGTCCGGCGAAGCGTCGGAGAAAGAGACCACATGAGACTAGCTTCATGCAATGGCAAGGGGGATTTATTAGGGATCCGTTCCAGCGCGCTGGGGCTCCGTGCTCACTCAAGAAGGGAGACCAGCCCAGAGCCCAGAGCAGAGGTCAAGCCGAGCTTAAGTACACTTTTTGGAGAGGGTGGTGGGCTTTGCATACATCAGAACAAATCATCATGAGGCGCGGGAAAATTGAACAACAACTTTGAGACGTGATTGGCACATTCATTGGCGGGAACAGGTTGGGCGGGGGTGATTGGTCACTCCTAAGCGGGATACACATTCAAACTGATTGGTTCGGGCCCTGTGGCAAACTGCACAGGGCCCTAGGCTGAATGGTCAGTAGGGCGTTGTCTTAACTATCTCAGGAATCTGGGTATAACAGAAGAACTTAATAATACCTAATCTTTTACATTTTAATTCAAGCTTTCCAGCTTAGAAACTTTACCCTTTCATTCCCCACTCCTTTTTCCGACTACTTTTAATCTTAAAAGTAATGAATCATAATTATTGGGGAGTCTCATTTTTCATCTCTGTCAGTGGAGCATATTGCCTTTTGATTACCATGGGTTGTCCTGTGTTTCCTGGAATCATTTTTAGCATGGCCTCTATTTTAGATTTCACTCGGTATTAGACCCCGATTTATCTAACTACACTGACTACCTAACTTTAAATCTGGCTTCATTCCCCCCTCTAATTTGGGAACTCCTTACTGCTGTGAGGAAGGGGGACGAAGAGGATCTCTCTGGCTTCTTCAGGCTGAAAAGGGACGGTGTGGGGCAAGCAGTTTGGAGTCCCCCTTAAAAATATCAGGTCTATCGAGTGGTCCATGCTAAAAGTCCAATTGAGAAGTAATAGGCTGGAGGGCCATTTGAGTGATAGGTGGTCTATAAGAGAAACAAGAATTCATTAGTACTGGAACCAGATTGATGCAGCAAGAAATGCCACAGCACAGAAATATGCCAATGAGTATAATGGCCAAGTCAAAGATCAACAATGTTTTCTATCAGGCAGTACCAGGAACTAAGAGTTAAGATACTGTTTCCACGACAATGTTGCTGAGGACATGGCTTCTATCTGAGCATGTAAATATTTAAGGATATTTGTCACATTGTCAGAAATGTCAGGGATGTCAACACAACAACTAACATTTAGGGTTACAGATGTTTTTTTCCTTAAGATATAGTCTAATAATTTAATGCCATCTGATCCTGCAAAATCCTTTTACTAGTATGACCTCTGTGTCTAATAGAGAAATCTTTAATTCTGCTACTCAGGGCTGGATAACCATACTAGCAAACATCAAGCCTACCTGCGTTGGTTAGAAATAAAGGCCTTAGACTAAAACTACTCTAGCAGTCCCTTTGACAGTTATCAGGCATTTCTGTCTAAGAATCTCTTTTGTAGCCTCCAGTCTACTTATTTATGGAAGTTTTATTTAACTATTATTATCATTTAAGATGTCCAGGAACAACTGTGCTTTGGCTTTGACTGTCTTTGCTAAGTGTTTAAGATGAAGCAAGTCAAACTGACTTCTGTTTCTACCTATTGTTAACAGTCAGCTGAGTCTCCTGGGAGTCCTTGGGAACTTTACAACAGCTTCTCAGTTCTGCTAGTGCCATTTGTGCTAGGATGGGTCCAGGCCTTGCTTGACCATATGGCTTCACAGCAAATGCACTGATTGGCCTTCTGCCCTCCACTGGTCTCATTAATCTCCCTGCTCGGGAAGTTATGTGGCCTAGAGTTGCAGAGCCCTTTGAAAAAGTTCCCTATTCCCTGATTCAGACTGACTCAGAGGGCAAGAGCCATATTTTTAATTTTAAAACTTAATCTTAAACATCTAGCAAATAAGTCAACAGCCTTATATTAAGGGTACTGAACTTTAATGTCTATCTCTCTATCCTGTAGGTGGCAACTCTCTATAACTCATTATCTTAAATTAACCCAGGTTGTGAGTTCTTAAAGCAGTACCTCTTTAAAACATTAACAGGCAATTTTTAAACCATCTATAGGCAAACTACAAAACAAAACTAACTAGGGTAAAAACATATTTAGTTTACGTAATAGCTACCTTGAATTCTGGCAGAGTTATACATTATAATCCCCTGTTTGAGGTCCTGGCAATCGTGACAAAAACCAACATTTGGACACAACCTTAAATGCACTGAAATCTGGCCTATTTTTTATAGTTGCCTTCATATGCAGTGAGATGGGACATAGAGCCTTATCTCAAGTAAGGTGGGGCTCTTCATAAATCTTAAATACTATAATTCTGAAGCTGATCTTTGCTTTTTAGACATCATTTTACAAAGCCTACATAAATTGTTGCTCAAGTTCACATGAATATTAGCTAACACAACATAATATCACATCTAAAACATGAATTAAAGAAAGGCTGAAAGCTTTTAACCTCTTGTAGGAAAGTAGCAAAGCACTTTTGTGTTTTACAATAAAACCTTTACCCAGATTAGGCTCTCATTAACTTAAAAATACATTTAAATTGTGTCTCAGTGTAGAAAGCAACATAGAACTTTACATATCTTACTGATAACAAGTTCAGTTATAGAACACAAATGATATAATTGAATCTCCAACATGTTTTTTTTTCTTTGAACCTAAAATTACCATACAACTTTAGAACACCAGCTTGTAAAGCTTCTACCTTACAGACTTGTATACCTGGAAGATATGAACACATTAGTAACATCACAATTACATTGATGATTTTATGCTAACCAAGTTTGGCTTTTAAAGAAATAACATAGCACAATTCTCTAAAACAACAGCACTTGTTTAACCAGCTGCTTAATTTCTTTAAGATTACTTGCTCAAAAACTTACACTTATAACCAACTTGCACAGACCTTTTTTATCACTTACTTAAACCCTCTTAATTACTTAATCACATAGACTCTCTTATCCAGAAACATATTTTCCCTCTATTAAATCCATACCTAGAACCTTCTAGTTTCTCTTTTTTATCTGTTAACCTCCTTCTGTTCACATCTTGAAACTATACTTGTAAACTTTTTAATTTAAGCAGAGTTAACATTTTATTAGGGCCTTTTTGAACACCTAGAAAAACTTATAAGCTTAATTTAAGACCTCTTTTTTATCTATATACCAAATTTAAATTGAGCCATTTGAATCACGTGAATCAAAGATATTTGGATCCCATTTTTAATTTTTCATGAGCGCTCCTCATCTGTCAATTGTCATATCACTGCATGACATATGGACATACACACAGACATACCGACATACAACACGTAATACAAGTGTAACACATAACACAAAAGGCCTTGCAGCTTTCTCAGGTGAAATCTCATTGCAATGTTTAAAAAAACTCCAGTTGATCAAAAATAGAACTTATCAGAAAAACATTAACTTGTCTGTAGGATAAAAATCATGAGCTCAAAAAAATATAGAATCTAAGAAAAGGCAAAAGTCCTAGAAAAAATTGACCGGCCAGTAATTAGTAAATGCCATACAATTTACTCTTTGGTTTAATCTAGTTTGAGTTCCCATAAAAAGACAATTTTACCCTTTTTTTTTCCCTTGGGCCTGAGTTCCAAGCTTCTTCTGTTTGCATGTCAGCTTAAGCCCTGGCTAAGGTCTGGAAGGCGCAGGGAAAAACTGCTATTTTGAGCAGACACTTTAGGCCTAAGGCATTTTAACCTTAAGCTATATTTTCCAGATTTGGATGTTGAAAATTATGATACAAATTTAAGAAGCAATTCCCAAAATTTTATATCTTTTCACACTAGAAAAACTTGCTTACATAAAACTGGAAATAGGATCTCTACCATGAGAAGAAATTTCTTCAAGACCTCTAAGCCACTTTGCTTGTTCTGAAGTTTCTAAAGTAGCATTAAGTTACATTAAATTTGCCTGAAAAATTTTAGAAAGAACCACACACTACCATGCATATCTGAAATTAAGCTTTGAAAATTCCCAAGACTGTTGCTAATTAATGTCATTTCAATAAGCCAGACCAACGTTTTAATTTAACACTTTTTTTTAAATCTTACACACAGAGAAACAGATACCAAATCATAATTTACTATCCTTGCCCAAATCAATGCACTGTATACCTAGTGAAATCTCCTTAGGCTACCCAGTTCAAAAATTGATGAAAAATAAAACTGAATGATTGGGAGTTACTTGCCAACTTGGAAGTAGAGTTCTTTTAATTTTCTATCCTAAGTATTTAAGTTCTCTGGCATGAATTATCTGAAATCACAAACTAAACAATTACCTAACCCTAACTTTTAACTGCAAGATTATGCAATGTTTCAATCTCATTTAGATACCAGATGTTACAATGAAACATCTTTTAGACACACATTTAGCCTAGATTATCCCCAAGAAACAATCTATAATAACCTTTAAAACAGACCAGATAAGAAAAAATCTCTCTAGGTTTTGAACTTCTATTTAATTATGACTCCTATCAGTGGCACCTTAGATTTCCCATGAGTGGACCAGATGTTCTCACATAGGGGCAACTATAGGTATAAAATCAAGGGTCTCAGTGTGACTGACTTTACTGCATTTAGGTGGAGTAATCCTTACAGTGCAGAGAAAAAAATGAGGAAATTTCCCCAAAGCGAAAATGGCTCTGGCAGCTGCTGGGAATTCCTCAGTTTTCCCTTTCACTTACAGGATTAGCTTCTCCAGTTTGGTTTGACCTTAGGCACTAGGCATTTTTTTTCCTCACTTTTTAGTAGCCAGCTCCCAAAATGCTCATCCTCTGCTTGCAGTTGTTTCAAGTGGAGACTCCTTAGAAGTCTCCTCGGGAGTGTTAAAATTTGTGACTGAAAATTTGGTTCCCATCTCTAAAGCCAATTAACACCAATTTAATAACGAGGACAGGGCTTTGAGAAAAGTCAAAGCAAAATGTCAAAGTTGTAAAATCTCCAGCAGGCATCTCTATTTGCACTCAAGCTGATTACGGGAGGGAAAGAAAACATTACTTCCCTAGTCTCAGTATTTAGCCTTAGTTGGAATTTATCACCGGCCTTGGGCTGCATTTCCAAGCAGCCCGACTCTAGGAGGACCCGTTCGCTTCTTCGGCCCCGGGATTTGGTGATCACTGTGGCCAGGGAGGGCTGTAACACTCTGGGGTTTGGGAACCCGGTCCCTTTTACCCCCATGAGGGAGGGAGAGGGCCAGGTGCCCCTGAGCCACTTTTTTTTTGCTCGCCGGGCGGACGGAGGGGGGGGCAGTCCCCCGCCAACCTCGCCCACTCTGCTGTGGTGCAATGGTGGCAACCGTTTGCCGGACCTCACCCCCGATTCTGTCTGCCCGTCCCCCAAACCTGCGGGAGCATTCCCCCCCTCCCAGGAGGGGAGACGGCCACGGGCGGAGAGGACAGGTGGGTGGAGGGGCCGGGAGGAACAGGGACAGGACAGATCCGCCATACCGCGGGTGGAATCCTCCCAGCAGACTGCGCGGACCCCACCCATGCAGGAAGAGATTCGCAGAGGTCCTGAAAGGTTAGAAGCCATGATCTGGATGGCCATGCGGCCTGGCTGAAAGACACTATCTCTGACTTTGCAGATTAGAGAGAGAGATGGAGGGACTTTCCTGGGGGCCATTCAACTCTGAGGGTGGGCCACTCTGAAGCGCAGGGAGACAACACAAACGTGACGCAAACACAGACACACAGTAAATGTTTAACACAAATTCAGAAGCAAAAATTAAAGACAGACAGTCGACTTAACCAGAAGGAAAAAGCCAGAGGGGTTGGCAGCAAAACACACCGACGAGGGTTCATCCGCCCCTCTACCTGATGGGGAGCACCTCCATCCCCCGAGTCCCCCAAAGCGTCCCTTGGGGGGTGGCCTGTGGCTCCTGGAACACGTCTGTCCGCCACCACCAGGGGGAGCTTACGCTCTCCACTGACAGCCACACACACACACTGCCAACCCCACCCTAGGCTCTGAGAGCTTATGCCCTCTGGGGACTTACACCCACCATTGAGCCGCCAGAGACCGAACCTGAGCGATCGCACCTGAGCGATTGCGAAAGGAGAACAAGGGGGAGAAAAGGAGAAGAAGGAGGGGAGAGAGAGAGAGAAAGGCGCCTTACTTACCCCCGAAGCAGTTCGTTGGGTCTCCCTGTCCGGCGATGCGCAGTTCCCGGCCAATGCACCAAATGTAAGGGTCCGGCGAAGCATCGGAGAAAGAGACCACATGAGACTAGCTTCATGCAATGGCAAGGGGGATTTATTAGGGATCCGTTCCAGCGCGCTGGGGCTCCGTGCTCACTCAAGAAGGGAGACCAGCCCAGAGCCCAGAGCAGAGGTCAAGCCGAGCTTAAGTACACTTTTTGGAGAGGGTGGTGGGCTTTGCATACATCAGAACAAATCATCATGAGGCGCGGGAAAATTGAACAACAACTTTGAGACGTGATTGGCACATTCATTGGCGGGAACAGGTTGGGCGGGGGTGATTGGTCACTCCTAAGCGGGATACACATTCAAACTGATTGGTTCGGGCCCTGTGGCAAACTGCACAGGGCCCTGGGCTGAATGGTCAGTAGGGCGTTATCTTAACTATCTCAGGAATCTGGGTGTAACAGAGGAACTTAATAATACCTAATCTTTTACATTTTAATTCAAGCTTTCCAGCTTAGAAACTTTACCCTTTCACCACATCAAGCCAAACATGTTGATTCTTTGTGTAATATTCCTGATTTCTTGAGCTCAGTATCCTTACTTCCAGCTCCTATTCTTTTTTAACCTTTTATTTTTACTTATTTATTGTTTTATGTGGTTCTGAGGATCTAACCCATTGCCTCACATGTGACAGGCCAAGTGCTCCACCACTGAGCCACAATCTTATTTTTCATTCACAACTTACTCCTCTCCAGATATTCCTCCTTCAACCATGTAAAAAGCAACCAGAAATAGCAAATTTAGAATCAAGTTAAAGTGAAGAGCCAGAGACAAAGCAGAGCCCTCTAAAGGCATCAGAATCATGGGCAAGGTAAAATCACAAAATACAGAGGAACCCAAATAGAAATAATTTCTAAGCAACACTTAACACCTAGCAAACAAAAAATTGTTGACTTCAGTTCATTATCTTGAAAATATGTCTCAAGGGAATTATTGGAAGGCACTGTAAAGTGTGATTTCTCAGTCTATATAATTAACTACATGAAATCAGAGACAGAAAATGTGAATATCCCATTTTTCCTAGGAAAAATCTTAGGAAATTGGCAGCAAGAAGGTACAGCTCTGTTACCATCTATACAATTTTGAACATATTAATGATATTTAAACAAGAAATTCTACATTTTCATCTTAAATTATATCCTGAAAATTATGTAACCAGTCCTGCTGTGGGTCTTAAATAATTTTGAAGTCATTACTTTCCCTCACCAAACCCTGCCTAGTGAAAATGAATGCTTAGCCAAGAAATCCTAACATATTAGTAACTATAAAGTATCAAAATATTGTGTCAGAGTTATGTCCTTTGCTACTATATTTCTCACTTTGTTTTACATCCCTAATTAACCCAAAAATATCTTTTATAATCCATGTCATTGTTGTGTGTTTTAGTTAGCTTTCTTGCTGCTGTGACTTAAAGACCCAACCAGCACAACTGTTGGGGAGAAAAGGTTTATTTAAAGGCTCACAGTTTTAGAGGTCTTAGTCCATAGAAGGCTGGCTCTACTTCTTGGAACTCGAAATGAGGCAGAACATGATGGTGGAGCATGTGGCAGTGGGAAGTAGCTCACGTCACAGTGACCAGGAAGCACAGAGACTCCACTCACCAGATACAAATATATACCCCAAAGTCATGCCCCAATTCCCATCTCCTCCAGCCACACCCTACCACTTCAGTTAATCTTATCAGAGATGAATTCACTGATTAGGCTAAGGCTACAATCTAATAATTTCTCCTCCATATCTTCTTGCATTATTGCACTCATGAACTTTTGGAGGACACAACATCAAAACCATAACATTGCATGTGTGACTGTAACTATAAGAGGGAACCTCTCACAAGCTCCAATCTCTTTCAATCTCCCTAAAGGTGCCTAGAAATAAGAGAAATTATTTAAGAAAGTGATCCTTATTGAGAATAAAAATTATGAGCCCACTCAGGTTTTGTCTACAGGAAGGCTTGGCAATTAATGACTCAAACTCATCCTCCCTGAAAATAATTAATTCGCTTTTATCTGTCTATGAGGAACAGTCCTCTGGGGTAAAGAAATTGTAAGGCCCAGGGCAAAAAAAAAATGCAGAGTCTCTTGTCTAAAATCTACTGATAGCAGAGCTATAAGACAGCACATGATGATGCTGTGCTGTCCCTTAGATCCCATTCCCAGGAGAGTAGCCCTGGGTATGCCCATCTCATTGTTTTCACATAGATAAAGCTAAGAAAGAATTACAGGCCCTGAAAACCATTCATTTTTGTTACTGTTTTCTAGGCCATCAGCCTCTGTCCGCCATCAGCCTCTGTCCTCTAAAAGCAGACAAGAGTCCCACATGGAAAACATGAAGTTGATGTGGACCTGTTCTTAGGGATCAGGACAGGGTTATCCTGGATCTAACAATGACTTCTGAGCGACCTTGAGAAAGCCCCATATTATTCACTTTCAGTTACTTCCTGTATGGAATAGTATTTTGCTGTGCCAACATTATGATCCCTTCAAGTACTGACAATCTCAGAGTCTGTAATTAAAGACATTTTGGATAGTTGTTAGAGCTACCAACTTCAAAATTTGTAAGCATAATTCCATTCAAACAAAATGTTCAATAAAGCCTAATATCTTTCAGTAAAATGGAATTTCTCCATTATCTCACCCTAAAGTTTTCTGACTTTTTTTTAATCTAATGACATGTCTTAACTACACACAAATTCATATCTGAAATCATTAGAGAAGCCATAAACATGGAGAACACAGACTGATTTCTATTCTTTGAGGTCACAAGACAGGCAAAAATGTCAGAGAGAAAAAGGAAAATAGAATGTAAGCCAGAAGCATTTGAGTTAGAAAAGCAGTCATTCCATTCCTTAAAGGATGATCCCCAAGAGAACCAGATGCTCCCTTTCAGAGAACAGATGTTTTAAATTCCAAAACCTCTATTACCTTCAGTATCTCTTCTATATAAAGCCACATCCTACCTGATCCCCATTCCCCAGAGGATATTTACCCACATTGCCTAGAATATCTCTGAAACCAATTTGGTCTTCACACCTCTTAGTGCATAAAGGCAGCTAGATTTCTGAGGCGGGACTCAGAAATGCTGAGTGCAGACTTTGCCACACAGACAGTGTGAATAACCCCAGATGATGGTTTACGGGGAGAACATGCTAGGGACTTCCCCTGACTCCAACTCTTTCTTCTCCCTGGTCTCAATACCATCATGGAAGTCTTCACATGCCACCTCACAGATAATATCACATGCAATCAAGATTGAGAGAAAGCTGACAAAGAACATCATGGAACACCTTCATATAACCCTTGAGGTCTCTGGGACTGCTGTCAGATCAGCAGAGTCCCTACAGTCTTCATGTTCTCTGTGCTCTGAGAACACTAAAAAAGGACACCCACTCCTGGCCCACCCTAACGTGGTTCCTGGTCCCATGGGCCCATCCCTGCTGTTATCATATGTTACACCATGTTTCCTTGGCACTTGTAATCCAGTCACCGAGGCTTAGATTTTAGAGAAGTACAGTATCAGTTTCCAGAAAATGCAGTAAGGACAAGATGCACACTCAGTAATGCACATCACACCGGGCGCCTTGGCATCCACTTCCCAAAAGTTTTCCTCATCCCAGGATCTTTGTGTTGTCTAAAGTTCTCCTTGGCTGGTATCTCTGGGGGCAGCCCATGAGAAGGGAATGAATGATGTTGGGAAAAGGTATAATGGCAGCCACACCCCAAAAACCCCAAAGTGGTGCCTGAGGAGCTTCTCTTCCTGCCTTTCCCTTTCCGGCCAGCGCAAAAAAACTCCTGCTGATGCCAATTCTCCCACCAGCGCCAATATTCAAATCATGCTGGCGGGGAACCTTAGCCCCAATAAGAACTAATTGTGTGGGCTCCGGAACTGACATCTGGAAGAACTTACCAATAAACGGGTGACCCATCACTTACCTAAGCCCTGCCACCTCTCTTTAGATCTATATAAGCCCACAGCCTTTTGTAATAAAGTGGAACCTCTCAGGTGACTTGTCTTGCGTCTCTTCTTCCTTCAAATGAGGCTTTGAAATTGAAGCCAAAACTGAAGGGGACACCCCCACTTCTTATTGCACTAATAAGCACCAGGAAAATGAGAAAACAAAAGACGCAAGGTCCCAGGTTAAAACAAACTGAGAATGCTTGTTACAAAGAAGATTCCAGAACCAGGATTTGAATGGACTCCTGGAAAAAAAAATGAGTATAGAAAGGATGTAGGGGGTCCTGCCCCTTACTATTACATGTTGGTGCTCAGCATGATGAAGTCACAGCTTCAGGAGCAATAGTAAATCATGAGAGCCTGGCAGAGACTTCAACAACATCCCATGTTGGCCAGGATGTTAAATAAGAGAATGCTTGTGAATACCTGGAGGCTTCATAGCTGCCACAGACTTACATGTTCAGAGGCATAAGGCCAGCCCCTTTCCATAGCTGAGTCACCATGTCTGAGCAGGGAGAGAGAAAGCTCAGAGCAAATTATTTGCTGAGAGATCTATTTCTCCAACTGTCTGTCCTAAATCAACCAAAGGAAACAAAAGTTTTCCTGAAGATACTCCTGATCCTTTTGTGAAGGACTAAGTGTCCTTCAGGGCATATTCAGTCCTGTCTGAAAGGTGTGCTTCGGAGGGAAACATATTATCTCTACTCTCACATGGGGAAAAATGGGCAAACCACTGTACTGTCTGATAATGGAAAAAAAATTCCCTGTACACTAAGTAGAGAGAGAACCTGGGTTTGTCTAGCCATCTTTAAGAAATCAATCCTGAATTTTTTACTTCTACATTGCTAAAAAGTGCTAGACCCTGTCCTCTAAAATGGCCAGAAGAATCCAGGTATTCAGCCACATCTTCACCTACAGTAAGAGAGCTTTGCTCCAGGGAAACACTTTTTTACAAAGAGAATTTTTACATTCTGTTATGGTTTGGATCTGTGAGGTCCCCTCAGTGCTCATATGGCAGAGGAAATTCCAAGGTAGTACTTCATTCAGAATGTGGCATGAATATTTCTGGCTGCAGGTAGCTAGGTTTACATTTAAAATCAGAAAAAAAAAAGAAGTAGAGCAAAAAGATTAGAGAGACCTGCAGTTAGCCTAGAAAATCACCTGTAAAATTGAGGCTAAAGAAGTTCTGAAGAGATTAGTGCCATTATTACAAAGAACCCAAGCACTTTGTACCCTTGTGCCCTGAGGGCATTTGGGGTATTAGCAAGATTCTAACCATTGCAGACTCAAAAGTGTACAGGTGAAAGCTTGTTCAAAAGAATTTTCTTTGAAAAAAGAGCCCTGATTCCACAGAACTATCTAAGAAGTTGTTTCCACAGGGTACAGTACACTGTGCTCCATTTTCTTGGCACTCAGAGGCCACTGCATCTGTGACCCAAGTGAGCCACACTACTGCTCAAATTGCTGCAGAATTTGTTTGGTGCTGGTTTTGCAGGCATGAAGAATGCAAGAGTTACAGGGACACAGAGGCTAATACCAAGATTTCAGAAGAAAGCCTGGGAGGCCAGACAGTGTGTGGCAGGTGGTATCTCTGGGGGCATCCCATGAGAAGGGAATGAATGAGGCTTTAAAATTGAAGCCAAAACTGAAGTGGACACCCCAGGAAGTTAGAGGTGCCAAGAATGTGGAATGTCTACTGAGGAAAGCAGCAAGAAGTGAGTAGAGCCAATCCAAAAGAGGTCATGTGGGATGCAACTGGCAAGGTCATAGAGGCAGGAATGCCTAAACCCTAGGAGCTCACAGTCCACCACCATGTTCCCCAGATGCCAGACATGGAGCTACCAGATTTAAAGTTTCAGTCTTACTTTAATCCAATCTTTCTTTTATATCCCCGCCTTTCTCTCCTTTTGAACTAGGAATATTTACCTGCCCCACAATTGTGTGTTGGACATATGTAACTTGTCATTTTTTTATTTTTGCAGTTAAGAGCTGCCTTGAGTCTCAGATTGGACGTGTTTTTTTAGGAAGTCCTTTGGACGTCTTTGGACGTGGATTTTTAGGAAATGCTGGGACTTTAAAGACTATGGAGACTCTTGAAGATTGAATGTATTTTGCACTGTGAGATACCCATGAGCCTTTGGAGAACAGGGACAGAATATGATGGTTTGAATCTAAAAAGTCCCCCAAAGGCTCATGTATTGAAGGCTACATACCCACCGCAGCACTGTTCAGATGTACAGCTTTGTGGAGTTATTAAATCATGGGGACTCTAACCTCATCAGGGGAGTAATCTTTCAGCAGATTTATAATTTGAATAAATTACTTGAAGTTGGTGGGAACTGTAGGATCTAGGACCTAGTTGAAAGGTATGGATCCTTGGAAGTATGCCCGTAAAAGCTATCTTGTCCCCAACCCCTTCCCTACCTCCCTCAGTGCCTCTCTCTCTTCCCTCTCCTCTCCCTCCTGGCAGCCATGAATTGAGCAGATTTCCTCTGCCCTGCCTTTCCACATTGGCCCAAAGCATTGGAACCATCCAACCATACTGAAATCTCTGAAATCATGAGCCATAACAATTTTTTTCTTCTTTAAGTTATTTTGTCAGGTATTTTGTCACAGTGATGATTGACTAACATGGCTACTTTTTCCTTGGGCCATAATACAAAGCTAGGTGTGATGGTACATGCCTGAAATCTTAGAGGTTCAGGAGGCTACAGCAGGAAGATCACAAGTTGAAAGCCAACCTTAACAAATTAGGAGAGCCCTAAGCAACTTAGCGAGACCCTGTCTCAATATAAAACATTTTAAAAGAGTTTGGGATGTTGCTCTGTGGTTAAGTGTCCCTGGGTTTGATCTTTGGTACAAAAATATAAAATAAAATAATAATGTATATAGAAACAAAGAAAAAAACATTACTAAGGTACATTGCATAATGTGGTCTATAGTACAATGGAACACCACATAGCCCTATAAGGAAGGAAATTCTCTACCAGCTGCCACATAGATTAAGATCAAAGACTGACTATTCAGTTAAAAATGGTCTTTAGATAATAAATTTTATGTGTTTTCCCATAAGGAACAAATAAATGCAATTTTTATATACAAGAATTAATCAAAAATAAAAATTAGAAACATAATAAAATATCATTTGCAGTAACTGAAAAACACATATTTATGTATACATTCAAAAAGATATATCCAAGATTTTTTATGCAGGAAGTTTAAAAAGGAATAAAATAATATTAAAAAGAAAAATAGACACACTGTATTCGTAGCTTAGAAAATCGTTAGCTAAAATCATTATGTAAAGTCTGTCAAAAGGCTTTATACATATTAACAAGCTTATTTTAAAGTTTATGCAAAAAGGAAATGAGAATATCTAAAAATGGGGAGGAAATAATAATGTTGGAGGAGTCAGTACATGCACTGTCAAGACATTTACAGTGATGATAATGAAGACCGTCTGGCATAAGTGAAGGGACTGGCATGTGAGTGAATGGAACAGAACAGAGAACACATATAGACTCACACAAACAGTCAACTGAGTTTTTACAAAGGTGCAAAAGCAATTTGTTGGGGAAAGCTAGGATTTCAACAGGTGCTGGCAATGCAATTAG
Source organism: Spermophilus citellus (assembly GCF_964194105.1). Classification (NCBI taxonomy): domain Eukaryota; kingdom Metazoa; phylum Chordata; class Mammalia; order Rodentia; family Sciuridae; genus Spermophilus; species Spermophilus citellus. The sequence continues at coordinate 32,377,956 of NC_138197.1, read as the reverse complement.
GCACTCATGAGCAAAGAAGAAAAACCTTACCTTTCACTTCCTATACAAAAATTAACTGAAAATGCATCCTAGGCTTAAGCATAAAATGTAAATCTGCAAAACTTTTAAAATATGGTTTAAGAGAAAATCTTTGTGATCTAGGGCTTTGCAAAGAGCTATTAGATGACACCAAAATCATGATCCATAAAGGTAAAAATTGATAAATTAGACTTACTCATAATTAAAAACTCTCTATAAAATTCCATGTAAAGAAGGAAAAAAGACAAGCTTCAGACTGAGAGAAAATATTTGCAAAATAAATATCTAATAAAGAAGTTATATTTAGAATAGATAAAATTTGTCAAAACAACACTAAAAAATCCAATTTGAAAACTGAAAATAGACATCAACAGACAATTCAACAGAAAAGATACATGAATGTCAAATAAGCCTGTAAAAAATGTTCAGCAAAACTAGCCATTAAAGAAACAATTTAAAACTATGACACAATATCACTATAATCTATCAGAATAAAATGAAAAATACCAACTACTAAATGTAAGAATGAATGCAAAATTTAGATCTCTCATGCATGGCTGGTGACAGTGTTAAGATCCTTATTTTGATATTGTACTATTGTTTTGCAACATGTAACTTTTGGATGAATTGGATTAAGGATATGTGGGTCACCTCTAATTCTTCAAATACCTAATCTATAATCATGTCAGAGGGAAATAGTTTTTAAAACCAGTATGTAACTGTGTTTTCTATAAGAAAGGAACCATAAATATAGTCATTGAAAAATGCAAAGAAAAGGGATTTAAAGAGATATAACATGAAAACATTACTTATGGTAGGGAGGGAGAGCATGGGAGGAATAGATGAATTTTAGATAGGGTAGAGGGGTGGGAGGGAAAGGGAGGGGGCAGGGGATTAGCAAGGATGGGGTACATGTATGAAGAAACGAATTGGTGTCAACATACTTTATATACAACCAGAGATATGAAAATTGTGCTGTATAGATGTAATAAGAATTGAAATGCATTCCTGTCATTTATTTTTTAAATCAAAAAATATTTTTAAAAAACATTACTTGTAATAAAATTAGTATAACTATATTCATATAAGAAAAAGTAGACCCCAAGACAAAAGCTATGACAATATTTAAAGAAGGACCTTTCATGATGATAAAATGTAAAGTTTGTAAAGAAAACTAAACCACCGTATATTTTTATGCAAATAATGGCAGAGCATCAAAATCCATGAAGCCTGGATGATACAAGCAAAGGGAGATATAGACAGAGCTGCTATCTTAAGTGGGATGTTTTAATATCCCTGTAACAGTAATTGATCAAGCAAGTAGACAACACTTCAGGAGGTATGCCACACTGGGTAGAGGTTGAGCAGAGGTCAGAAGAGAATGTGAAAGTGGACTAAGCAGTTTATATGAGAATGAAGGGAAGAGAAGACGGTAAAGAAAGAAATGCTGAAAAGGAGGACCCAGGAGCAGGCTGTCACCCCATCAATCCCAGGACTGGAGTATCAGAGGGAAGAGAGCTGAATTGTAAAATGGGAATTGACCATGTAACTAATTTGGCATCTGTGACTCCACCATGTCCCAGGGGAGTACAATGTATTCACATGTGAAATCAGTAAAAGTTCTCTGAGATATTAATGAAGACAGGAAGACAGACTATAAATTCAGATTGTCAGTAGAGTTATGGACAGGCTTCACTTACGACCTAGATATGAAAGGGGTGGAAAGTTGAGCCTATGAGGTCAACACTCACATCCCTGTGATGTACTTTTATTCATTCCTCAAAGTCTTTTTATCTTTATAATCCCAATTCATAACTCCCCTTCCTTTTTCTTCTTACTGATAGGGACATCTTGATTCCATGCAGCCACAACATACTGGTCCTGTGATACTGGAATCCTCAGGTCTCACTAAACAAAAGTCATCTTTTCTTGGTTTCACTGGATAATAGAAGTAATCCAAAACCTCGCACCTAACTAATCTCAGCAACAGGGTTGACCCTGCTTTTGAACCAAATCCCTGAGTTAAATAATTGCATTTTGTATCAGCCTTGAGGACAGAAAGAAATTTTATATCAAAAAGGCTCCTATTTTATATAATGAGATAAGATTCAGCAGCTAATTTATGTTTCCACTTCAGACACTTCCCTTTTCCCACAGTCTCTGAGGGAAGGGAAGATGTTAAACAATAGATGTTTTCTATTGGCTCCCAGAAGATGGCCATGTCTGTGGATGGCACTATATAATCCCCTTCTTGCTGTAGGAGCCCCATTAAGACCTGGGAGGGCTCCCTATCTAGGGAGTAAGGGGAAGCCGATGCTGTGACCAGAGGAAGCAGAAAGACCATGCAGGGACTCTGCCCTCTCCAGGGACTTGCTTTTCTTCTCCTTACCGTCATAGCGGATGCTCAAGGTAAGCATAGCCCCACTTCTTAAGACCAGGGAGATGCTGGATTAGCTCCAAGTTTCTGGGAAATGGTCCTTGGGATCCTAAAGACAATGCCTCTTTATAGATCATTTGGTTTTGACCTAATACGATCCTAAGTGACAGCGAATGCTGATTTTTCTTCTGTAGGTTCTCAGTTATTCAAGGACAGCAATAGGATGTTGCAAAGATATAAAGTTTATTCCCAGATTGACCAGAAAGTCTGTTTTAGATTTCCACAATAACATCTGAAACTCAATTCCCAGTTTTCCCATAACTATTAGAGGCTGAGGCTTCTTATCTGTTCCTCCCATACTCTGTAGTATGCTTTCTCACTGTATTGGTATTTCTGCACTTTTAGCAAGTGAGCTGGTGTGTTTGTGTGTATGAAAGACAGAGACAGAGAGGGAATGAGGAAGGGAGGGAGGGAGATAGAAGGGCCATAGAAAAAGAGTGATGTGCAGGAATAGAGAAGAGGGAGAAACATAAAGAGAAATACAAGGAGAGAGAAGAGAGGAGCAAAAGATGGTGGGGGAGACCAAAAAATAGAAACAGAGAGCATTCGAGAGAGAAACTAATGAGTGAAGGAACTTTGAAAATAAAAACGTGAGCAGGAGCATGCCTGCCCATTGGAAGTCAGCTGTTAGACAGGAGTCCATACAGGAGTCACTCTGAGCCATACTTCTGAATTTGATGGTGAGGACGGTTGTGGTGGTGATGATATGTGTGTATGTGTACATGATGAAGGCATATGTAGACCTCGGTGCCCCTAAAGAAAGCCCCTGAACATGAACTGTATTTATACCACAAATAACCCTGCACCTGCAGTCTGCGCCAGTCATTGAGATTCTTTTTCTTCCTCACAAACCCACAGATCAGGCATTTTCTGACTCACTATAGTGTTCCCCAGCAAGGGCAGAACTTTGTATTTCTGCAGGTGTTTTTCTCTTCCTATTACTTGTTTGTTCTCTCACATGCCAAGAATCTACTGCTTAGAAGAACCCTGTGCTTGTGAAAGTCTTCATGATGAATTTTTTCCATTGTGATACTGTCAGGTCCTACATGAAATCTGGTCTCCACTGGGCCTGTGGCTCAGTGGAGTTCAGGTTACCAGTGTTTGGGCTCCTGAAATGGGAATGAACTAGCCACATCACTGGAGAGCCAGCTTTTCTAGTTGCAAGTGTCGATCCTGCCTGCTTCAACAATATTCCTCACTTCTCTGTCTCTTCTCTGTTAAATTTTTCTTCCCTATTTAAACCCCTCTGTTCAGAAGTCAATGTACCTCTTCTTAGGGAAACTCTATCCCTCAAAACAAGAAAAAGAAGTTCTGCTCCTCACTGCCTTATATTAAGACATATATTATGTCTAGGAACCTCCAGTTCCTTGGGTTCTAGCCATATGCCCATGATGGTTTCCTGTCTGCAAAGCTGTGCTGGCTCTTAGTGGTGTAGGTGGACTCTCAAAATGAAATGTAATGTTGATGGTCTGATTCCATTTTGGTCTCCATCAGCAAGATCAGTGAATGAATTTCTCATCAGAGAAGAAATTTTACCTCATTCAAACAAATGTAAATTTTCCTTAGAACATTTTATAGAATCAGATTATCAAAACACATGTTCACATATTAAAACACTTGCCCCATCTTCTTGCAAAATTTCAACTTTGGTATTATGCTGCCAGAGCATTAAAAATTCCCTGATCCTGAAACATGTTACAAGAGCCTTTACTGCCAGTAGTCCAGGTGACCACAGCAGCCTGCCAGATCACACTTGACCCTTTCTTTGACACAGATTTAATGGGTGTATCCATGATAGCTCCCACACTGCCTCTCAATACAGTTCCAAGGCATAGCACACTCAGAAGGGCTCCCTCAGAATTCTTCCTAGAGCCACTCAGTTTCTCCTGCTGGCTTATATCTTATATGACAAGACTAGACTGGTCTCATTACCTGTTGCCTAGTTGTTCTGTGGAATATTTCCTCTGTATACTGGAGGGTTCCCTAGAGTACGTGGTACACTGCATTGCTAGATGTAATCATCCTTCACTGTGCCTTAACAGGCACCAGTGCTACAACAGTGAGCACACTTCTCAGTGACACAGCCCAGTAGGGAAGGTGGACAACTAAACCAGTAACAATGATAAATCATGCTATGTACAATAATTAAGAAAGTAAAGTCTGCTCTGGGAACACAATAGGGAGTCAGCTAATAGCATATACTGCCAAATAATAGCTGTGCAAATATACCCTACCAATAATATCTAAGAACTCCAGTTCCTACACACTTTGTCCAACCTGATATTGCCAATATTTTTTTTTCATTTTAGCCATCTGCTAGTGTAGAATTGTACTGCCTCCTGGTTTTAATTGTGTAGCCCTAATGGTTAGGTGGTACTCATTTTATATATTTATTGGCAACATAGGTTATCTCATTAAATCCTTGATCTCTTTTGCCCACTTTTCTTTATCACAATCATAGAAGTACATTTTAATACATTGTGTAGTAGCCAATAGAACATGCAGTAAAATTTCAATCTAGAAGGATGGAATCTGGACAGATGAGAAAGTATTTTAATTTTATTAATATACATGGAACTCTCCCATTTTTTCCAGAATACACATTAATTTCATGAGTAGTTTTTTTATTTTGGTTTCTTTTTTGTTGTTGTTGGCTTTTTATATGTATAAAAACAGGATGTTTTTATACATCTGTACATATTAAAATGACTGCTACATTTAAGCAACCTACATCAAGTTAACTCCTCCATTTCCTCACATTGTTAAATTGTGCGTGTGTGCATCTGGGTGTATGTATGGTAACAACTCCTAAAATCTATTCTGTTAGTAAATTCCAGTACATATTACAATGTTATTAACTAAAGTCATGATGTATAGTCTGTCTCTAGTCTTATCCATCCTACACAACAGCAACTTTGTACATTTTGGTCTTATTTTCTATTGAGTTGTCTTTTCCTTATAAATTTTTTTCTGCCAGTATATGGAGGTTTTGCACTCCTTAATGATGTTTTTTTGATAAATAGATGTTGCTATCCATATTATTATCTGATATTGCTTTTATCCAACACAGTTAGACATTTATATAAACTCTGAATAAAATATTCACAATTATGAAGCCATGAAAATATCATATAATACTTTATTTTCAAAACTTTATGATTCTACTTTTCATATTTATAGTCACAATCCATTTAGAATTGATTATTTTTTGAAATATGAAGTAGACCTCTTAATTTTATATGTATGACTTACAATTAACCAATTAAATAAAAAGATTATTTTTCTTTCATGTGAAATTCAGTGAAGCCTAAGTAATAAATTAGATGTTTCTAGTCCTATGGGTCAGATTCCAATGTTCTATATTCTATGTGATAATATTTTGTGTCTCTCCTTGCACAAAAACCATTTCATCTTAGTCACTGTAATTTATAAAGATTGAGTAAGTTTATCTCATAATATAAGTAAGTTTTCTCATAATATAAATCATCTAATTTTATTCTTGTTCATTAGAAATGCTTGAATACTCTTGGCCTTTTCAAATGAACTTTAAAATAAGTTGGATAATTTTCCCTCCAAAAATATGACTTTTTGCAGAGCATGGTGGCGCAAGCCAGTAATCCCAGTGGCTTGAGAGGCTGAAACAGGAGGATCACGAGTTCAAAGACATCCTCAGCCATTTATCTAGACCCTGTCTCAAAATAAAATATAAATAAGAGCAGGGGGTGTGACTCAGTGGTTAAGTGCCCCTGGGTTCAATTCCTAGTAGAAAAACAAAACAAAACCAAAAACATAACTTTTTATTGGGACTGTGTTCAATAATCAGTTAACTATTTCCCCATATCAGTCTAGGGATAATTTTAACAGCTTAGCAACTCTCAATTTCCAATTCACAAGTATGTCTCCTGACTTTCATTTTCTTAATTTCCCTCAATAGTGGTTGCATATTTTCCCTTTGATTTATTTCTATGTACTTGAAGATTTTTGATGTCATTGTAAATGGTATTACTTTGTGTGCATATAATTTATAATTTGACAGATCAATTTTATAAGATATAATTACAAAACAGTATATTAAGTCGATTTTAAGCATACAGTTTAATTAGAATTGACACATTTTAAGTACTACATTGAAATCACAGAACATTTCTTTTATCAAAAATTTTCTTCATGCCATTTTGCAGCTAATTTCCCTCACTGTTAGCTCCAATATCCAGCATATCACTTATTGGATTTGTTATTATATAATGACTTTGTTTATTGTAAAATTTCATATAAGTAGAACTAAACAGTATGTACTGTTTCTCTGAAACAGTATACATCTGTTTCTCAACAAGATATTTTTTAAGATTCACCTATGTCATTGCATGTGTCAATATTTTATTCCTGCTTATGTTATCCAGTCCCAAAAAAGAATGAAATATTGCCAGTTGTCACAACATGGATGAGCCTCAAGGACATTATGCTAAGTGAAATAAGCCAGACAGGGCAAGAAAAATATTGCATGATCTCTCTATAATGTAGAATCTACCAAAAAAACAAATTTATATAGACAAGAATCAATATAGTATTTAGGGGTGGGGAGATAAGGGGGTAATGTTGAAATGTAGGTGAGAGGATACACAGCAGCAGATATGTAACATGAACAAGTCTAGAGCTCTCACATACAACATGAGGATATAGATAATAAAATTGTGCTATTTCATGGATTCATTCGAAATGAGTAGATTTTAGCTTCTCTTGCCAAAAAAAAAAAAATCAAAACAAAATTTGGGTAAGTATGTGGTTTATTGGTTATGATACTTTGCTTCACTATAGTAAATATATGTGTGTGTATACTACGTGTGTGTGTGTATAATTTACCATGGCATCATGTTATATACATTAAATATATAGAATAACATTTATTTTAAAATACTTTATTCATTTTTGCATAATAACTACTTATTTATCCATTCACCTATTATGGAACAGCTGAGTGACATCCTAGTTTCATTATTTTTTTTAAGATGCTACATTTTATTTATTTTTTCTTTTTTTCTTTTTTTTATTGGTTGTTCACAACATTACAAAGCTCTTGACATATCATATTTCATACATTAGATTAAAGTGGGTTATGAACTCCCAATTTTACCCCAAATGCAGATTGCAGAATCACGTCGGTTACACATCCACAATTTTACATAATGCCCTATTAGTAACTGTTGTATTCTGCTACCTTTCCTATCCCCTACTATCCCCCCTCCCCTTCCCTCACATCTTCTCTCTCTACCCCATCTACTGTAATTCATTTCTCTCCTTGTTTATTTTCCCATTCCCCTCACAACCTCTTATATGTAATTTTGTATAGCAATGAGGGTCTCCCTTCATTTCCATGCAATTTCCCTTTTCTCTCTCTTTCCCTCCCATCTCATGTCTCTGTTTAAAGTTAATCTTTTCTTCCTGCTCTTCCTCCCTACTCTGTTCATAGTTGCTCTCATTATATCAAAGAAGACATTTGGTATTTGTTTTTTAGGGATTGGCTGCTAGTTCATTATTATAAGAAAAAAGTTTAAAACATTCATGTCATACCTTTCATTGCTTTGGAGTATTATTGAAATTGTCACATCATATTGTCAGTGTGTGTGTGTGTGTATTTTTTTTAAGTAACAGTTGGAGGTTTTCAAAGTTAATACTACCATTCCCATTACTACAAACCCTCTCCAATTCTTGCTATTTATTCTTTTTGAAATTCTTTTTTTTCTGTCCTGGTGAAATTTTCTTTGTATTAATCCCAGATTTATTACATACATTCATTGCATAAACAGTACTTGTGCTTAGTGCATATTGAGGGTTGAGCAAGAAAAAAAAAGTCTTGATTGAAATTCAAGAAAGCTGGGGAAAAAAAACAAAATTAGTAAAGATAATACTAGAGAATGAAATTCTTTCCCATCTATGTATGATATATCAAAGTATACAAGTGCATTCTACTGTCATGTATAACTAATTAAAACAAAAATAAAAAGAAAGAAAAGAAAAGAAAAGTAATTCTTATGAATATGTTTAATTCTCTGTGAATCTAACTTGTTCTCCCTTAGTTCCTAATGGTTTTGACTACCTTTTGTGTCTTCACTGGTCATTATTTTTTACTTAGGAAGGGAGGCATAACATGAGAGTTTGATTCTTGACTCCTGTTAGATTCCAGTGACCTATATGATTATCCTTAGGCCAATACCATACTGTTTCAATATGGTATGTTTATAGCAGATATTGAAATAGGTGGTCTGATGTACTTTTTTCAGAAAAGATTATTAAGCTTTCTGATTTTTGTTGCTACAATGATTAATTTTTATTTTGAGCTTATGTCTCACAGCTTTATGAGTACTAGCAGATATTTGCAGATTCCTATTTTCACATACACAATCATATTGTCTGAAAATAAAATCAAATTTATTTATTTACTCCTTATTTTACAAGCTGTATGCCTTTTCCTGCTTTTTCTTGCCTTTGTATGGCCTCTAACACAAGAAATGGAATTTTTAAGAATGTTGTTATAGCTTAATGAGATTCTTTGTTATTCTTACTTTCCTGAGAATTTTTATTATAAATGGAAACTGAACTTTTCTAAATGTTTTCTGTCTATTGAAACAATCATGCATTTTTCTCATCTATTTTACTAATATGGTAAATTACTTTCATTTAATTTTGTAAAAATAATTAGCATTGCATTCCTGGGTAAACCCCATTTGGTCCTGGTGCATTATTCTGTTTATGTATTGTTAAGTATGCTTTGCTGTGTTCTGCTGAAGATTCTTGTGTCTATATTCATGATGAGTATTGTTTTGTAGTTAATTTATTTTCTTCTGATGCCTTGATTTTGATATTATATCTTATTGAGATCATAAAATAAATTATAAAGTGTTTCCTTTTCTTTTCTGAAAAACAAAACTAAACCCAGAAGTCATATAATGTTCTTTTCTATGAGGTATAATTCACCACTGAAGGCTTCTGGCCCTGGGGATTTTTTGTGGGGGAATTTTAAATAATAATTCAATTTGGTTATAAATTTGCTATGGTAGTTATTTTTAACATATAAAAACATAAACTATATACATAATTATGGGATACAGGTGTGACTTATTATATATATATATTGCAATGTTTAAATCAGATTAAACATCTGTCTCCTCAAATATTTATAATTTCTTTGTGGTAAAACCTTTCAAAATCCATACTTTGAGCTTTTTGAAATATACAGCACATTAACATTATTGATAGTCACCCTACTGTTCAAGAGCACAACAGAACTTCTTTCTCCTATCTAGCTACTTAACCTGTAGTCTTTTCATCTGCCTTTTCCTGTCATCCCCTCTTTCCCATGCCTACAATCTTTCCAGCTGCATCTAACCTACTCTTCAATGAGACTGACTTTTTTATAGTGCTCATATCAGAAAGCTCACATGGCACTTACCTTCTGTACTCCACCTGTTTCACTAATTATGTCTAGCTGCACCCATGCTTTTGCAAATGGTAAGATTTCATGTTTTTTATGCCACATAATATTCTGTTATGCATATACACATTTTCCACGTGCTCACACTTGTTAGTTTTTGTATGTTTAATAATAGCCATTCTTACTAGAATACAGCAATATTTGGTTGTGATTTGGTTTGCTTTTCCTTGAAGATTAGTGATGTTGAGCATATTTTCATATGCCTGGTGGTCCATTGTATATATTTTGAGAAATATCTGTTTAGATATACCACCCATATTTTATCACCCATTGTATATATAATGTGCTATATATAATATAATATAATATAATATAATATAATATAATATATATATATATATCTTTTTAGATTTTTCTGGATATTTGTATAATTTACAAATATTTTCTCCCATTATGTCGATTGCCTCTCACTCTGTTGAATGTTTCCTTTGCAATGTGGAAGACTTTAGCTTTTCTGTAAATCTTATGTGTCTATTTTTTATTTTTCTTTCTGTTCTTTTGATGTCTATCTAAGTTTCTTGCCCAACTCTGTTATTTTAAGAATTTCTCCTAAGTTTTTCTGTAGTAGTTTCATAGCTTGCATTTACGTATTTAATTTGCTTTAAGATGATTTTTATATCTGGTGAGAGGTAAGGATCTAGTCTTATTCCTTTGGATGAGGATATCTAGTATTCTATCACCATTTATAGAAAAGACTGTCTTTTCTCCAATGCATGTTTTTAGTACCTGTATCCAAAGTCAGTTGACTATGGATGTATGAATTTACTTGTGGGCTATGTGTTCTATTTTCTTTCTTTTTTTATTTGTTCTACTTAGTTGTACATGACAGCAGAATGTACTGTTCATACACAAATGGAGTGCAACATTCAATTCTCTGGTTGTACATGATGTAGAGACACACCATTCATGCAATTTTACATGAATCAGGGTAATGATGTCTATTCTGTTGTTCTGTGTTTCTCTTTTTATGCCTATATCATTGTTTTTTTTTTTATTACTGCAGCTTAATAGTACATTTAGAAGTTGAGTACTGAAATAAATCCTGCTTTGGTCTTTTTGCTCAAAATGGCTTTGCCTATTCAAGGTTTTTGGTTGTTGTTGTTGTTGTTGTTATTCTATGTCCATTTTAAGATTGTTTTTTCTAGTTCTGTGAAGAATGCCTCTGGTATTTTGAAAGAGATTGGCTTGAATCTGTAGTCTGCTTCAGATAGCATAGACATTTTAACAATGTTGACTCTTGGTCTCTAAACATGGCATGACTTTCCACTTTGTGTTTTTCTATATGTCCTCTTCAAAATCTTTCATTAATGTTTTATAATTTTTATTACAGAAATATTCTCCTTCTTTAGTCGAATTTATTCCTAAGTATTTTCATAGCTATGATAAATGGAATTGATTCTTTATTATGTTTCAGATATTTCACTATTGGAAAACGACAAGACTACGAATTTTTCTGTATTAATTGTATATCCTGCAAATTTGCTGAACTCATTTTCTAGTTTTAATTGTTGTTGATGATGGAATCTTTCAGGTTTTCTGTATTAAGATCTTGTGATCTGCAAACAGTAACAATTTAACAGCCTCTTTTGCAATTTGTATTCCCTTTATTGTTTTCTCTTACCTGGTTGCTCCAGCTAGGATTTCAGTACTAAGCAGAAAAAAAGTGATAAAAGTGGGCATTTTCATTTTGTTCTAGATGTTAGCAAGAAAGATTTTTAGTTCTCCCATTCAGTAACATTTCACCTGTTGGTATATTATGAATAGCCTTTATTATGTTGAAGGATGTTTCTTCTATTCCTAATTTATTCAGATTTTTTATTGTAAAGTGATGCTGAATTTTATTCAAGGCCTTTTTTGCATTTGTTATTGTATACTTTTAATATCATATGATTTTGTCTTTTTGTCCATTATGTTGATGTGTTGTATCATGTTTACAATCTTGGGTTTGCTGAACCATATTTGCTTCCCCAGGATAAATCTCATTTGAGTATAGTACTAATCTTTTTAAATGCTGTTAGGTTTTCTAGTATTTTGTTGAGAATTTTATCATCTATAATTATCAAAGATGTTGGACCTGCAGCTTTTCTTTTTGTGTGTGTGTTTCCTTGTCTAATGTTGATATGAGGGAATTCTGACCTCTGAGAATGAGTTTGGAAGAATTTTCTTGTCTATTTTTGAAATGATTTTAACAGCATTGGTATTAATTCTTCTTTACATACTTGGGGGTAACTCAGTACTGAAGTCATATGACCCATGGGATTTTCTTTAATGGGAGGCTTTTAATTAATAATTAAATTATTACTCATTATTGTGTATCTTCATGTATTCTATTTCTTCGTGATTAATATTGATAAGGTGTATGTGTTGAAGAATTTCTTGATTTCTTGTAAGTTACCAAATTTGTTAGCATATAGTTTTTATAATAATTTCTAATGATCCTTTGTATTTCTTTGGTGTCCATTGTAATGTCTACCTTTTAGTCTCTGATTTTATTTGACTCTTCCCCCCTCCCCCACCCTAGTCTAGCTCTCAATTTTTTAAATATTTATGAAGAACCCACTCCTAGTTGTGTTGATATTTTAGTCTCTACTTCATTTATTCCAGCTTTGGTCTTTGTTCTGTCTTTCTGCTAATATTGAATTAGATTTTCTTTTACTTCTTTGAGACACAATTATATTTAATATTTTTCTGGTTTTGTTTTTATTTTTGATGTAGGCATTGATTAATATAATCTTTCCTCCTTGAGATACCTTGCTATATCTCATTTGTTTTGATATGTTGTGACTCCATTTTGATCTGTTTTAAGAAAATATTGAAGTTCCTTTATGATTTCTTCTTTGACCATTGGTTGTTCAAAGTAAGATTTATTTTCTCAATGTATTTTATAATTTCCACCCATAAAATATCCCTATGTGTTATTTATTTTCTTTTGTTGCCTTGAAAAACTTATCTTTAATCTTTTAATACTGTTCCAAATTTCCCTTAAGCTTTCTTCCTTCCTCTTCATTATCTTTTCTTTCTCTCCTCTAACTCTGTCTTTTCAAATAATCTGTCTTTGAACTCACTAATTTTTTTTTCTTTTGTGGGTATTCTGCCATCTCTCATGGTTTTAGATTCACTTAGTTTATTTTTCATCTCAAGGATTTCTGCTTGCTTTTAAAAAAATCTATCTCTGTAAATTTCTGTTGGAATATTAACTTATTTCTCTGTCTTTCTGAAAGCTCATTGAGTTTCATTAAAATAGTTGTTCATATTTCCATCCAAGATATTGTAAATGGTTAGCATATAGTTACTTTCTGGCACATATTATGACCATTAGGTAAGGTTATACTTCCTGAGAAGTTCTTAATGCTTGGTAGTGTGTGGCATCACTTGTGTATTGAAGGATTAGGCATTTATTTCAGTCTTTCTAACCTTGATTTTAAAAGAACTTCATTAATATACACATTAATTATACCTATTAATGGGGTTCAATGTGACATCACCATGCATACACACATATAGTGTACACAAATGCTAACTAAGCAGATTGCATATTTCCTCTGAGCCTTCGGACATTTCTATTATTTTCAAACTAGGTAGAAACTTAGCCCATGTTTTCTTTACTCAATAATGAACAAAGGTCCAGATGCCCCATCCAGGGTCAGTAGCCTGCATTCAGATACTCTTGATATTACACTGGGCCCTGGGAAGAATCACTGTGGAGTGGCCAGCTCTAGGCTCTTAACCATAGATGGTGCCCATCTCCCTTTTACTTCCCAAGAAGGTAGTTATTCTCTTCATGTTGTTCTGTCTGAAGCTGGAGGAGGAATGGAGTGAGAAGTACTGTGGTGACTAACACTGCAATGCTATTTCACATGCTAAGGCCACAGCCAACACTGGGAGGAAAACCTAGACCAATACTCCTATGAGTGGATGAGTTGTGTACTGCCAAGGTGTATTCATGGCCTATGACTGCTGCAACCAGCCACACGGGATGCTGGCTGGAATAAAATCCAATAGACTGGAGCCATGTGTCTCTTCTCCATTCAGGGGCACTGGCCTAGGAAGAGGTACTATTAGGATCTGTCCAGTATTATATTTTACCTGTCTGACACTGAGTTCCAAGGCAAACTCCTGCTTCCTTACACCCAGAAAATGTAGGCTGGATCAACATCTGGTACCCAGTACTTATGTGTTGGTGAAAGCAGTCATTTGACTGCCAATGTTACCACTTACTTGGGCCCCATCTGAGTCTCACAGCCACAAGTATCTGCACAATCTCAGGGGTGTATCCAGGAGCTCCCAGTAACTTGTTCTGATATAGAACAAAACATGGATCCATTCTATTTAATGAGAAAATGTCTACCCTGAACTCTGCTAGGTCTGGAAGCTCTGTGTGTGAGCTCTGGCCTGAGTAGAGGGACCCTTTGGTTCTCCCTGGTGCTGGGTCTTACTATAGTGGACCCAGAACTGAGCTCCAAGTCTTGTGCTAGCTTTTCTTCCCTGCTTCCAGGAAAGTGGAGTCTTGCTACCTCCTCTGCTGCCCAAGGTTGGGGAAAGAGTGGTGAAGCACTGTTGGCTAAGGCAGTGCAAGAGAATCAGTTCCTGCAATGCAGGGGACTTGGGATATTGCCAGGCACTGAAGTTCACCATGGATGCTTGGTCTTGAAGTCTAAGATTCAGACTTTATTCCTTCTCCCTCCTTATGTAGGAGGCATCTCTCCAGGCTGCATTACTTGATTGGAGGGAGGGGGTGACATGAGTAACTCTTTTCTTCCTGCTTTATCCAATGCATCTTTTCTTATTATTATACTACAACCAAGCAATATATTCCCTTGCCTGGCTTACTCAACTCTTGTGAAAGTAGTCTGATGCATGAATATCTAATTAAATAGATGTGTCTATGGGGAGATAATCACTGAAAGTTCTTTGGCACCATTTTTTCCACCTCTTTGGGAGTGATTTTTTCTTTATTCTTTCTTGTCCCAGTTTTGGAAAATTATGTCTTTCTAGAAATTTATTTACTCCAAATAATTTGTCTAATAAATTAGCAAGAACTGAATTACAGCATTCTCTTATCAAGGATAATGGGTAATTGTTTGAAATGGAGTGCTACCCTCTTCGTCATTTATGATACTGCTAATTTGTGTCTTCTCTATTTTTCCTTGATCAGTCCAATTAATTAATGTGTCCAATTTTTCAATTTAATTGCTATTTTTGAAGAACAACAAAACTGCAACAGCAGGCATAATGACGTAGGAGTTCCATGCTCAGGTACTGTCATTGTACTGTCCGGTGTCTGGGAGAATGAAAAGTTCTAGATTAGAAGGCTTCTGATTTCTGGGGAACTAGGAGGTGGATGGGCTAGAAGGGACTCAGAAGTCTATCTGTAGACCAAGACTGCTCAGCTTCTGATTGTGATGAGCTTCACTTACTTCACTCTTGTGAGTCTCAACTACAGTTTTTCATTCTCCAGCTGTCTATCTTAAAAAGATAATGTATTTGAATATCTTCTCAATTAAAATTAACTTTATAATCTTTATAATCTTTTTCTTTTTTTCCATAGGCTGGGGCAGTAGATCAGTGGTAGAGTACTTGCCTCGCACATGTGAGGCCCTGGGTTCAGCCTCAGCACCACATAAAAATAAATAAATAAATAAAAGTTTACTATAATCCAAATCATCTGCAAGTCAATACATACAAATTCTTGGAGACAACAAGCCTGTTAGAAGAAAGGACTAGAATGCGGCTGTGCTTTTCTCAGTTGAAGTGTTTCCATATGTGTAGCCTGGGACACTGTTTTGCACTAGGCTAGCCGGTGTATAGGCACAGAGGATATCAATAAACAAATCACAGAGAAATTTATGGATTACTACAAAATCACAAGTCATAAAAATTTCAGAGAAAATTCAGAGAAAAGAATACATAGGAGAATTACTGTTGGAGAGCTCTGAGCTGTGGATTCTCCTTTCATCTTTACTACAATCAATTCTCTTCATTTTTTTAACACAACATCTTTATAAACTCAAATTGGAAGGGACACTCAGCCATGTGTTTTCAAGTCAATGTTGGGTTCAATAAAATATCATTATGTATGTGTTTTGATAAGAAATGACAGTTTCTACCTGCTTCTGCCCATCTGATCTTAATTTTTTTATTTAGTTAATTTGTCATGTGATCCCTCCTCTTTACACACCATGTAATTTTTTTTCCATATTTTTATTGGTGGATTATAATTGTACATAATAGGTCTGGGGATAGAGCTCAGTTAGTAGACGCTTCCCTCACATGCACAAAGTCCTGGGTTCAAATATTTACAGATCCCAAAGAAAGCATTGGAAGGACTCAAAGGAGAGGTATTTTATTACTTACTCACTCCTTATATATTTAGTATATAAAAAAATACTAAATATTCAAGTTCATATATCCCATTTTCAAAGCCTGAATTCTTCCTTGAAGGCCTAATGTTACATTTCCTAAGCAATCCAATGATACTTTCAAGTGAATTTTTTATTTGATTCATTGTGCCTTTAATTTCAGTACTTCTTATTTCTTTTCATTAGCTCTATAACTTTATTGAAATAGTCTTTAATCGCCTTTATTTGCTCTCTTAATTCACTCCTTAATTCACTTTTTTATTTCATTGAACATTTTAATATTAGTTTTCTATCATTTTTCTCTGGAATTTAATCCACTTCCATATATGTGAGATCCTTTGTAGGGATATTGTGAATTTGGAGGAGAGATTTGTTTGCTTGTTTCCTCATGTTTTCATAGTCTTAGACCTGTTCATTAATTGAGATGGATTCCCCTCCCTCTTTTATATACATTTCCTTCTGTGTATGGTTATCTTTTTTTGTTCTGGTATTTTCTCTCTGTTTTTGATGTTTTTGATAAATGACTAGGTTTCCAGGATCTGAAGTCCCCTCTAGTTGTTCCTCCTATGGAATGGCTATTGGTTTGGGGGTTTGATCTCCCCAATCTCATTGTTGGGGTATTGTTGAGGCTCAGGTGGAGCTAGAATGTGTGCAGGGTGAGATTTGCTGTTACCTGGCTGAGTTTTAAATATTGCTGGGCAGAAGGATCTCTACTCTGTGAATTTTATTTTTCCTAGTTACTTTCTTTAGCTAGGAAAAGTACTAATGTTAGCAACAGGTCTACAGTCTTAAGATAAATGTCAGGTGTTTACTCTGACATCCATAATGTTAATGATGACCTATATAGGCGTCATGGGGTTAGCATTTAACATCATTAGAACAATAGAAAACTGTGACATAAATCAAGCATTAAACAACAGGTGACTACTGTGTCATCCACAGTATGAATAATCACAATAAGATGAATGGGGAAGGAATTACATAAACTATATAATTCTATTAAATAGTAGATTTACAGATTTTTTATGTGAAGGGACAATATGTTAGGAAAGTGTTTTAGTCAGCTTTTTCACTACTGTGACTAAAGGACCTGACCAGAACAACTATAGGGCAAGAAAAGTTTATTTAGGGTCCCACAGTTTCAAGGTCTCAATCCATAGACAGCACACTCCACTCCTAGGGGCTCAGGGTAAGGCAGAACAACATGGTGGAAAAGTGTGGCCGAGGGCAACCATTCACTTAATGATCAGAAAGCTGAGATAGAGACTCCACCCTCCAGAAAGAAAATATATATCCCAAAGCCATCCCCCAGTGAACCACTTCCTCCAGCCACACCCCACCTAGCTCCAGTCTCCACTCAGTTAATCCCATCAGGGATTCATTTACTGATTAGGTTAAGGCTATAACCCAATCATTTTTCCTCCAAACCTTCTTGCATTGCCTCACATATGAGCTTTTGGGGCATGCCACATCTAAACTATAACATTCGTCCCCTGGTTCCCAAAAGCTCACACTCATCTGACAATGCAAAATACATTTAGTACATTCCCGGAGTTCCTATGATCTCAATAGTTCTGAAATTGCTCAAAGTTCAAGTCCTAAGTCTTCTCTGAGGCTCAAGGCAATCTTGCATTATGAGCTCCTATAAAATTAAAAGCAATTTACAAGTATCTAATATATAATGGTACAGAGTAAATATTTCCATTCATAAATTTATGGGCATAGAAAAAGAAAGACCAGAATTATTGAGCTGGGCAAATCAGTCTGTAGCTCCATATCCGGTATCTGGGGCACATTGGCATTGTGATGTTCTCTCCAAAGGACTTGTGTAGACCAGAGAAAGTTTGAAATATTTGTAAAAGTGAACAGAGGAGAAGCAGGAGATAGGTAGCAGATGTCTTCTGTAAAGAAGGAGGAATAAAAACTTAATTGAAAGTAATAAAAAATGAGAGGAAGGGGGAACAGGAATATGTGGCTATTAATCAGTGAAGAGAGTGATGATGGTGCAATAAGGAAAAAAGTCAAGGTATGAACAAACGAAAGTTAAGACCAAAACAACTCGAATGTATGATGATATCCCACCAAGGTTAAATAATAAGCAAGTGAAGATGGAAACAATTAATATGAAAGTGAAATTATGTGAATTTTACTTTATATGAATATGTGTGTGTATCTCCTATCCACACAGTGAGAACCCCCCTCATACATACATATACATACACAAAATATCTCACAAAATGGAAAAAGAGTAAAAAATAATAAAACATAATGAAATAATATTTGAAAAAAAATTTAAAGTTAAAATTTTTTACAAAAGATTTGGGGAATATGGAGAAAAAAGAAATAAGAAAAAAATTTAAAAAGAGTAAAATAAGAAATAAAGGGCTTATTTCCACTGAGGTTATCATAACTGCTCACAGGGATGGATTTTCATTCTTTGTATTTATTTCTGGGCTTTGCAACCCTTGGATCAAGTTAAGTTTAGGTCTTTGTATTCCTCACCTAGCTGTCAGCCATTACAGCTAGGAGCCAAAGTTTGTTATAATAGCTCTGAGCTTCCCATCTTCTAGTATAGGGTGTAATAGACTTGGGAGTGCTAACAAAGGTATTTCTCTAGAGGGTGCAGTAGAGTTCTCAATTGGAAGTTCCAGTAGCTGGGGTTTACTTTTGGTTGACCTTTGGAGCTCTATGTTGGGTTTAATATTTGATCCATAACCCCTGTTGCTGGGGAGATGCAGGTCATTGCTGATGTCTAGGTCTCAGGGGCCTCCAGTAAAAACAACTTTTAGGTTGTAGCAACTTACACCTCCACAGGTTTCACATTCACCACTATGAATATGAACAACCAGGAATCAGCCCTGAAGTGTAGATGCTCCTGTGTGGCTGTTATTGGCATCTTCCAAGTACCTCTTATGGAGCACCAGCAATAAAGGGAGATTTCTCTCCTTAACTTGTGCAGCCTGTATGTTCCAGGTGCAATTTTTTCTTTGCACCTATTTCAGTCAGTCTGGTTCACTCTGGGGGTCATAATAGGCAAGTGCTGTGTTCCCTGGCAACTTCCTCTGCAAGTTCCCAATCTTCTGTCTCCATTTGCTGCCTTGAATTTCTTACAAATGGCTCCCATGCAGGTGACTTTAGTTCTCATTGAACTATCTGCCCATAGGCAGAGCGATTTAGGTTGATTTTCACTCAACCACTTCCTCCACTGATTCTGGGTTTCTTAAGATCAGTTTCCTAATCTATAGGCTCCCCCAGGACTTTTTTTTAACCACCATGGTTTCCTCTCTCTATCTGCATGTGTTTCACCCTCCCTTCAGCAGCCACCTCTGTGGCTATTGCCAGCCAAGCTGGAGTTTCTCTGATGTATTATTTCTGATATTATTTTCAAAGTTTCTGACTTTCTGTGTCTCTCTGGTTTCTTTTACTGTCCGTTATTAAGTTTCAGTGAATTCCCTTAGTTATCTGCCTCAATCAGGAGCAGTCTTTTAAGTCTAGTGCAAATGAACTGTGAAGGAACTGATTCCTTCCTCTAATCCACCTTCTATTTGTGTGGTGTGTGTGTGTGTGTGTGTGTGTGTGTGTGTGTCTTTCTCTCTTTCTCTCTCTTTCATGACATATTTTTAAAGTGTTGAATTTGATTTTCAAGCACCTTATTCAGGATTTTTGCATCTATATTCATTAAGGATACTTGGCTATATTTTTCTTTTTGTTCTTGTCATGTTTTTATCAAATTTTGGTGGCTTCACAGAATGAGTTTGGAAGAGTATCTTTTCTTTATGTTTTATGGACTTGTTTGAAGAGCATTGGTTTTAGTTTTTAAAAGTGGCAGGCAAGTTCTTCTATCCTGAACTTTTCTTCATTGGAAGACTTTGTTACTGTTTGAATCTCATTTCTTATTATTGATCTGTTTAGATTTTTTTGTATTCTCATACCTCAATTTTGGTAGGACATATACGTCTAGGAATTTGTTTACTTGATCTAAATTTATAATTATTTGTAAAATAGCTTTTCAAAATATTTTCTAGGGATTGCCTGTATGTCAATGCTGCCTATTTTAATATCCCCTTTCCATCTCTAATTTTACATGCTTGCATTTTCCCACTCTGTCTTTTGGCTAGTTTTGTTAAAGGTGTGCCAATTCTGTTTATTTTTTGAAAGGAAAAACTCTTTGTTTTATTGATCCTTTCTATTGCTCTTTTTGTTCCTTATTCATCTATTTCAGTTCTGATTTTTTAGGATTTATTTCCTTTTACACAATTTAGGTTTCATTTGTTTTTGTTTTCTAGGACATTGAGGTACAATATTACATTATTTATTTGAAATTTCTCCATTCTTTTTTTTAATGTGTGTACTCATAGTTATAAATGATGTTTTTACTACTGCTTTCACTGTATCCCACAAATTGTGATATTTTGTGTTTCTATTTCAATTCAATTCTATGATTTTTTTAAATTCAGGCCACAGATATTTTCGATAATCTATTGTTTATTCAAAGGTATATTATTTAATATGTATGTGTTTGTGTAATTTCTCTTACTGTCAATTTCAGTTTCATTATGTCATAATTTTTATATAGTAGTCCATTAAAATGCAATAAATTATTTACATTTTTTGCATTGGTTAATGCTTACTTTAAGTCCAAAACTATAATGTATCTTAGAAAATGCCACAATGTACAAATTAAAATAATGTGTATTGTCCAGCTGTTGGGTGGAATACTCTATACGTGTTACAGCCACTTGATGTATAATGTAATCTAACCTTATGTTTGCTTGTTGATGTCTTGTCTGGATGACCAGTGTATTAGTGAGAATGACATATTAAGATACCACTAGCATTTTGCTCAAGTTTATTTTCCCTTTATATCCTATAAGATTTGTTTTATAAAATTCTGTGTTCTATTACGTATGCATTTATAATCATTATATCTTCAACTTACCACTATGTAGTTACCTTCTTTGTCTCTTCTGATTTTGAAGTGTGCTTTTCATATATGATCATATATGGTCACCATCATGACTAAGAAAGAAGAAAAAAAAACAACAATAACAACAACATAAAATTAACAAGCTACATAAATACAGTAATAATCATTTATACTCCACAACAACTAAAATAGAAGTAACCATGAATAAGGGGGAAAATAAATTAATAAGAGTAAAAAGTTAATAAAAAAAATTAATTCAAGAAGGAAAATAAATAGGAGGGAATATTTGGAATGGGAAAAAGAAAATGTATGTGAAGAAACAGAAAAATGAGAAATAAAAAAAGAGAAAATCCCTTTAAAGACTTTTTAAAATAAATCAATATTTTAAAAAAAAATAAGATATAAATAATAGTTTAATATAATAAGATATAAATAATTTTAAATGTGTCAAAAATTCTTCCCAGGTAAAATATTTACACTGGAGACACCTCTTTGCAGGTGAGCTAACATTTGAATGCACCAGGTATGTGGGGTTAGTAGCCTACAAAAGAAACCAATTGTAGTTCCTCTCTCTTCCCACCAAATGTTCTGGGATTTGGTGTGGTATGCTGGCTGCACTGTGCTCCTCATTTCCTGGAGGGTAAGGGAAGGTTGATGGGGTTGGCCATCACACCACAGGGATTTTGTTAGCAAACCTGGGGAGCATTGCAAAACAGAAGTCAAAGTCACCACAAGCCATTCTTTAAGTGCTTTGTGAATCCAACTGGTGGGCAACACTGGCACACACTTGTTCCAGAGGCCTCTAGTCATTGCTTATGGAAGTGTCCTAGTCATGGTGAATCCTTGAATGCCTGTGAAAAGTGGTGTAAGCAATCAAACCACTGAGCTCCACCCTGGGAGGGGATATGGGAATGGGGCGAATCATCAGATGTATTCTCTGAGCTCTCTCCCCTGTGTGCAAGCACATGTGAATGGAATCACTCTTCTTCACAGAGGGAAAGACCACTTCCTAATGAGGCTTCCAGGCCCTTCCCTGCCAATCAATCCTCTCAGTATGTTTGCAACAGGCACTCTCCCTATCTGAGACTGTAGAGTGCTAACATTCCCCCCGCCACCACTGTAGCAAGGTGACCCAGGGACCCTGAATTGACCTATATTTTCTAATCCCTGCACAGTTTATTCCCTACAATAGGCCCTTTCTCAAGATGGCTTCTGGTGGGGCTGGGGATGTGGCTCAAGTGGTAGCGTGCTCGCCTGGCATGCACACAGCCCTGGGTTTGATCCTCAGCACCACGTACAAATAAAGATGTTTATTGTGCCACTGAAAACTAAAAAAATAAATATTATAAAATTTTTTTTAAAAAAGATAGCTTCTGATTATAGCACTATGAGAGCTCGTTGAGCATTGTCATTAATTCTCTAAAACTCTGTTGTTGTGCAGGAGGAGTCTCTCTCAGAACAATTCTCCAAACTTGATCTAAAGCTTATAAGAATCATGTGTTTCTCCCACAACTAAGGCTGCTGCTCTGCTGACACCATGTGGGTTGTCTGCACTCTCCAGCTTACCTTATGCTTGCAGGTTGCCTCCCTCACCAAGCAGCTGAAGTTGATCTTGTAAATTACTTTGTACTTTTTTATGGGCTGCCTTAATGCTTCTCTGGATTATTCAGAATTCTAATAATTTCTTTAATTAGTTCCAAGTCCTCTCTTTCTCTTCTTAGAATACAGTTTCCACTGTGTTCCCTGATTCTTTTCGTTCTCAGAGTCACAACAAAGGTAATTCTATTCTGCAATTTCCCTCCCTCATTAAGAACTCCTACTTTTGAATAATAACAACTCCTGACAGGAAATCCAAGCCATTATTTTAAAAAGTAACGTTCAATGATTCCTAGTGGCATCTGAGCAATGTCAGCATCTGACATCATATTTTTGGTAGGTTGCACAGTCTACCTAAAGTGAACACAGATTTGAAATAAAATATTCAGATCTGAACTCTGAAATGTAGAATCATTAGTGAAATATTTTGAAGGAAACCATAATCTGCCTTGTGATCCATTCATTTTCAGTCTTAATATCTATATAATTATGTATTTCCCTGGATTCATAGCAGTCACCTGAGACTTCTGATGATCTCATCCCCATTTCTTACTCCATCTGCTGTGCTCTCATTCTTCCAAATCTCAAACCATTGACACTTGAGCATGCATGCTTTATTAGAAACCATTTCAGATGCTGGCACATTACATTGAATCTCAGAGATCATTCACACACACACACAAAAAAAATTCTTTCAACTTCTCAAAGTAGGAATCCTGACATTTCTGGAAACATTTTATCACACCTTATGAAGAACTCTACCAACAACAACTTTACCTCTGATAGGACCTAACTTCTACTTGAGACTACTTATTAGATTACAATGAGTTTAATTCCTTTTTTTTTTTTTACACAATTAATTTTCCTACTTGTTTTGGTAGGAACTGAGACCTAGTTGCTGCCCAGATATGACAATGCCATGTCTTACGCAGCAAAACTCTGCATTCTGAAAGCTTAGTTTGTGGGAGGGAGTAGAACCCTTCTCATTCTCTTTGTAAATGCAAACCTTGACATGATTCTTTCTCCTCAGACACTCCACAGCTCCGCCTGGTGGATGGAGGCAGTCGCTGTGCAGGCAGAGTGGAGGTTTTTTACCAGCATTCCTGGGGCACTGTGTGTGACTACAGCTGGGACCTGAACGATGCCCATGTGGTGTGCAGACAAATGGGCTGTGGTGAGGCCCTCAATGCCGTGCACGAGGCACTCTTTGGGGAGGGATCAGGGCCCATCTGGCTGGATGACCTGAAGTGCACAGGAAAGGAATCCCATGTATGGAAATGCCCTTCTCTAGGCTGGGGACAACAACACTGCACACACAAGATGGACGCAGGTGTCATCTGCTCAGGTATGGCCAGTGAATTCCCAACTGTACTGGATAATAAAAAGTTCTAAATAAGTGAATGTCTTACCCTTGGGGGAGTAGGAAATGAACAGTCCAAGGAAGACAAAGAGGTTCTTTCACAGACCCTGAGTGTTCAAAATAGCTGCAAATGATGGGCTTCATTTGTCTCCCTTCTTGTAAACTTCAAATATTATCCTTTCCTTTCTCAATTCTCTTTCTTGATAAGATGGGTTTGTTATAGGATGATTCCACTTACAATCAATCTTCATAATTTTGTTTCTCTAATTTACTATTTTTAGGATTACACATAAATTACTATATACACCCAGTTTACAGCACTTTTCAAAAGACATGAAAAAATGAGGCTCTATTTTTCTCAGTTTAATTGAGTGTTTATATATGTATAGCCATAGCCAGAGATATTTTTGCACTGGGTTAATAGGTTTATGGGAACAGGGCTGGGATTGAACACCTCACAGGAGAATTTTAGATTACTGCAAAGTTGTAATTCTCCTTTCCAGATTCAGACTTCAGAATTCTTAACACATTGGCAGGAAAAGCCAGAGAACTGTGAATGAAATGCTCTGAGTCACAGGCTTTCCTTATTACTACAGTAATATTACTACAGTAGATTCTCTCTACATTTCCTTTTAAAAGCAACATCTGTATAAACTTATACTTAGGAAGGTTAATGTAACCCAGCCCTGGCTAATCAATGTTGAATGCCATAAAATATTAATGCATGTTTATTACAGCAAGAGATCATGTAGTTTAGGACCAGGATATTTATTCAGTGATCTCCCACAAATAACACTGAGTAAACTGCTATTCACACACCAAACTAGCTTGATATGAGACAATAAACCAGGTGAGTACCTGTTTTAGTATATTAAAAAGAAAGACATATTCAAAAAGGAGGAAGATTAAAAGTTTCCAACCTCAAGCAGCCCAGCATGAAGAGAGATGCATCCTTCTTTGGGACTGGAAAAGAAATTAAGCTCAGGCCATGGACATAAAATCTGGGACAAGTCCTGCCAGAATGAAACCTGGTGCCCTGAACTGTCCAACACTGGTTGTTATACCAGTGTGTTCAGACTGAGAATCTGGAACTGTGTTTAGTCAGGTAGCAAAGAGACTGTCTCCACCACCACTCCTCCAAGCTGCCTTGACAGAGGGAGAAGCAAGACTCCACTTGCTAAGGAGCAGGGCACAAGGCTGGCACAGGACTTTGTCTTGGAGCTCAGTGCCAGGCCCACCATGGTGATACTCAGCACTCTGTAGGAATTAGGGACAGAGCTCACAGGCAGAGTGAGACCTATGTGCTGGTGCGACAGACTCAAGAAGAACCTGTGGCTGGTTGCAGGAGTCTTGATCCGTCAGTCCACTTCAACAGTAGGCAGCTCATAGCACTGAGGGCCTTGGTCCCTCCCCAGTTCTGTGTTGCCTTGGCAGGCTGTGGCCTCAGTGTGTGACAGCATTGCAGTGTTGATGGCCACAGGACCACCCTCCTCATTGCTTCCCAAAGCCCCAAACAGCACACTATGAATAAAGTAGAGAGTTAAGTCTCTGTTTGGGGCTAAAAATTTAATTGGGCACCTAGATTTGACCTGGAGACTTGGGCTCTTTACATATTATAATACAGCTCCCAAAGATGAAAGATAGAGTCTCAAGCAATCAAAAAGAAACAAACACATAGGAATGGCCTAATTCACCTGATGACAGGATTCACAGTAAACATATAGACCAGAAGTAAGTGCCATGAGATTTTCATAGAGCTGAAAGTAAAACCTGCCAATCAAAAATACAGAACACAGCAAAACTATCCTTTACAGACAAAGGAAATATAAAGAAATTATAAGAGGGGCCTCCCAAAAATAATTACCATATGATATAGCAATCCATGGCTGAGCATATATCCAAAGGAAATAAAATCAGGATGAAGAGATATCTATATACCAATGCTTATGGTAGTACTACCGACAGTAGCTAAGAAATGGAATTAAGTGCTTAAGACCTTGGGTGTAAGGTGGGGAGGGAATCTACATTTGTGTGAATCCTAACTGTCCATCAACTGATAAATGGATAAATAAAATGAAGTAAATTTACACAATGCAATACTGTGTAGGACAAAAAAAAAAGAATGAAATCCTTTTATTTACTACAGCATGCATTGACCTGGAGATCATTATGTTTTGTGAAATAACTCTGGCAAAGAAAGAAGAGTGCCTTATAAACACACTATATGTCAAATCTAAAAGAGTTGACCATATCGAATTTGAGACTGGAATTGTGATAACCACAGGCTGGAAAGTATAGAGGATGGAAATAGAAGGCTACAGATTGATAAATGAATAAGAGTTTTTGCTTAGATAGGAGCAAGAAGTTCTGATGCACCACTGCACAGGAGGGTGACTATAGAAAAAATAATAAACTACATTTCAAAAAGCCATAAAAAAGCATTTGGAAGTTTTCAACAAAAATAAATAAAGTGTGAGGAAACAAAGATAACACAATGTATACATACACAAGCACATCTATTTACCCATTGAAATGTATACTATTTGTGTTTTTAGGTATTAGTTCAAATAAATTTAAGGGAACAAAACGAAAATGAGAAGAAATGTGGGGGAAGATTATATAGTTTACATCTGATGGGTTCAATGATACAAGAAAAGTACATTGGGAGGTAAATTTGAAAACAATGGGAACAAGGAGACAAACCAAATTTTTTGAAGACGGAGAAAGCTTACAGTATCTGGTGGATGGCAACACAAGGGTGACAAAGAGCACATAAGGATTATCTGAGCGGTGCTTAAGAATCTAGTGTAAGGTGGGGAGGGAATCTGTTTACATTTGTGTGAACCCTGTACACATTAGCTGTACAAAGTGAGAAAAATGATTTGCAAATGTGACCCACAGTTGTGGCATTGAGGTCAGAATAGGTGAAGAAAAGTTCCCATGAATGACACATTTTTGAGAAAATCAAAACATTCTCAAGGAAGCAATGTGTTTATGTAGCAAAAGATCAGACGAGGGAAAACCTGACTGTAATTTTCAATTTGCTCCAAGGATAATGATTCATGTACTTCAATATAATTCTGCAGATGGAATTTTTCTTTCTTTTTCTACCCAGGTCTCATAAATTTTTCCTATAACTTGAAACTTTATGTCCTCACTAGATGTGAACCTTCACAAAGATAAGAATATTATTTCCCTGAAATATACATATCCAGAACCCAAAAAAAAAACCAAAAATGTTTCTAGAACATACCAAGTTTTGGTATGTTTTGAATAAGAAAACATAGAAGGAGACTCTCAAAATAGCCTTTATATATATATTTCCTACATTAGGATTATGAAGGAAGTTTAGATTGTGTCTTCTTTGAAGACCTCTCTGCCTCGTTTTTATCCTTTTCCAGTCAGAGGCATTTTTAACCCTACGGGGCCTCCAGTGGCCACTCTCTTTTTCCCTGCTGTGCCTTGATGGGCAGGTCATAATGCCACCTCTGGCTTTCAAAGTGACTGGGAAGCCCAATGGTACAAGGAACGTTTGGTCTTTGAGGAAGATACTTGAAATTTATGGATTTCTGCCTGGCCAGATACAATGACTGATGGAGACATTCCCATGTACTCTGTTTAGTGTGATGCAGTTCTGTGCCCTAAACAGAATAGTAGGATTGTGGAGTGATAGACGAGGAGATCGGTGGGTACAGAAATGAGGCTTATGGACTCAACATTGAATATTATATTCAAACTTTATGTTTCAAAAAAACCTCAGTTAGTAGATTTGCTTCATGTTATGTCTCAAAATTCAAAAGAAGAAGCTTCTGATATAAATGCTATTTAAAACTCAGAGGGATTATGAATTGCTGTGTCACATCAGTTACAACCCACTTGAATCAATCTGTGAAATATGGTATATTAATAACTATGTAATGTTTTGAACAACCAACAATAAAATATTATAAAAAAAAACTCAGAGGGAGAAATGCATGTCAATTCTTTCAAGAGACTTGAAAAATGACCATTGTGGGTAAATTCTACCAATTTAGACCTCTTAAATAATGTTCAAGCCTTCATATAGGTTTTCCTCGTGATTCAAGAAGAAGGTCTATTCTGAATAAATAATTGATAATTATGTGTTCATACTCCAGTGGCCCAAATGAATCAACTTCAACATTCAGACCTCTGGGATTTTGTGACTATAGATTGTTCAGACTGAATAATAGGTTCCATATGGCATATTAATTTTTGTTTTGTTTGTTTTGTTTTTTTCCGGGGGTACTGGAGAATAAACTCAGGGGTGCTTAAACATTGAGCCACATTCCCAGCCCTTTTTGATATTTTATTTAAAGACAGTGTCTCACTAAGTTACTTAGAGTGTCACTGTTCTGAGGCTGGCTTTGAATTTATGATCCTCCTGCCTCAGTCTCCTGAGTAGCATGTGCCACTGCACCCTGCACACATTAGTTTTATTTGAACATATATTTTGTATAAGCAAGAAAGGTGCACAGAAAAGTAGACAATAAAATGGTGGTACTATTTACCTCAACCATCTGGTAATGCAGATGAGTAAGGGAAATCATTTTTTTATCTCCAAATCCCTTTATACTATCAACATATTACCAAAACTGGTATGTATTTTTGCAAATAGAAGTAATGAGGATTTCTAAATCACTATGATATAAGAAATGCCTACTTAGCTGAAGAACTATGTAGACAATAAAAATACCTACATCTGGAATCAATGGATCTGGATTTACAGAAGAATGTATACCTGCTCCTGAACCACACTTTGACTATTCTATTTATATTTATATTTATATTTTATATTTTATATATTTTATATATTTATATTATATATATTTTGACTATTCTATTTATATTTTATATATTAAATGCAACAGAGTAATTCAACCCCTAAGAATAACAAGTGGGGATCATCTCTGTGTAGATGGTAGCTGACTCTAATTTGTACATCAAGTATTTTTAAAAATAAAATGATTCAAGAATTCTGGATGTATTAGTTCATTAAAAATGCCTAGAAAATTATAAACAATTAATATAGTTTTAAAGATGAATTAAAATACTGTTGAGTTTGCAACAATACTGCCCTCTGAACACTTCAGGGTCTGTTCAGCAAAATGACAGATGCTCAGTTAATCGTTTGAGTACATGTACTGAATGAGTTTTGCTCTTCATCCCCTCAGACTACAGTTGGATTAGGTCTCTCTGACCTGTGAAGAGTAGAAGAGTAAAGGTGAAATCTGAATTGAATGCTCTATTTCTTTATTTGAAATGTTTCCATTTTCATTAATGAAAATTATGCAAAAATTCTTTACAAAGTTTTGATATTCCAATAGAAATATCAATATTTTCTTAGTCCAGTGCCTAAGAAAAACATTCCCATATAGTATTTCAACTGAATGACACTATAATCAGATATTCCTCTGAATTCTCTTAGATAGAACTCAAAATTAATGTTATTCTACCTTTATTGAGACATTCTATATCTTGGGAGCTAGAAATATATCATATACAATAAAAAAACAAGAAAATCAAAAAGAGGTAGTGTTTCTGCAGACAAATTTGTGTATCTAATTGATCCAGAACTATAATCAGTCATGCACAACTCGTGGTGGTGGTGGTGTTAACCCCTAGTGTGGAGATGTAACTGAGTGGAAACCAGAATCTACACAGAAAAAGATCTGGCTGCATCCACAGGCAGAGACTATAGTGATGGTTTCTGTTCTGGAGACTGATCTTTATTGTTCCTGTCACTGGACACCAATATTGATAGCTGATTTTTATGATGCCCTGCAGAAGTCTCATGCTTTTTAAAACATAACATCCTAAAGTAGAGTGATTTCATTTTGAAATTCTGTACTTTTATTGTGACTTTCTAATTAAGGTAGATTGTCATCACTCCTCTGTAATAATATATAATAATAATATAAAATAATGATATAAATAATGTAATAATAATATAAAATAAAATGATATAAAATAAAATGACCTTGTAGTCACAAGGTCACAAATCCACACTTGATATTAATACATCAGTTTCAGAGAGAAATGAAAGTATTCTAATTATAATGCTTTAAGTAAAAATTTTAATAAAATTGATTAATGCTTT
This sequence comes from Spermophilus citellus, assembly GCF_964194105.1. Classification (NCBI taxonomy): domain Eukaryota; kingdom Metazoa; phylum Chordata; class Mammalia; order Rodentia; family Sciuridae; genus Spermophilus; species Spermophilus citellus. The sequence goes on along the minus strand of NC_138197.1, from coordinate 32,347,652 downwards.
CATGTTTGTTCCATTTTGAAGATCTACTTTGGAAAAATAAACACTGATCATATTATTCTCTTCAGCAAGATTTCTCTGCAGAATTTCTTCACCACATAAACTTACTATTACATAACTTTTCCATACTTGTGGTGGGATGCCTGCCCAAAGGTCTAAACCTACACTTGAAACCCCTTCTTGATCAGCTTTGATAAAGATCTAATGGCTTCTTCCATCTCTACTTATTAATAACAAAATAATCCCTCAAAACAAAATAAAACAAAAAGGCAAAAAAATGCTCAAATCTCTTGATAAATTCTTTTTTTAACTTCTTATCATTCTTCTAAATTCCCTGTCTTCATTAATAGGAAATATGATGTAAAGAACCCTGATTATTTTAGTCAAGATAACCTGGATTCATCTCATTCTCACAGTATTTACTGGACTCTTTCCTCATGCCTAAATGGGAAATAAATATAAATGTTCAATTTTTTAATACATATTGAATTTTTTCACTCATTAACAAATGTTAACTTAGTTGGAATTTTTTAATGAATAAAGTTTTTGAGAAGAAAATAGTGAAAATTAAGCCTAGTCTTTTTCTACTTAATTTCAAATTCAGTGGGTAGATATGGCTCTTATAAAAATGGAGGTAGAAGAGAGAGATATATAAACAAACACATAGGTATCTTTTTAATATGAAGGATAATATGTTCATACAGAAGAAAATAAAAACACACATATTACAACCACACAAACACACATATATATATGATATATATGTTATATATAGATACATATAAAGATAGATAGATAGATAGATCTTTATTTATTGAGTCAATCATTCAGAACTGACCCTTTAAATTTCTCCTCATAAATTTGTGTTCACACACTTGCTCACGGAATTTATATTTTGGTACCAACTATTGAACACCTTCACCACACCCTGGGGGAAAAGAAAGCTCTTAAGCATTGCCTGTGACATGTAGCTCCCAGTTCCAAGACAAGGTACTCATTTTGTTACTTACTTTCTTCCACAGGATTTGTGCGTTTGGATGGAGGAGGTGGACCCTGCTCTGGGCGAGTGGAAGTGAATTCTGGAGAGGGATGGATTCCAGTATCTGATGGGAATTTCACCTTCCCCATGGCCCAGGTCATCTGTGCAGAGCTGGGGTGTGGCAAGGCTGCACCTGTCTTAGGGAACCTGCCCTTCAGAGAGGACAGTGAACAGGTCTGGGCTGAAGAGTTCCAGTGTAAAGGACAGGAGCCTGAGCTCTGGTTCTGCCCCAGAGTGCCCTGTCCTGGAGGAAGGTGTCCCCACAGAGGGGCTGTGCAAATTGTCTGCTCAGGTGAGACTCACAACAGGATGTTAACCTCCCTATGCACTCTGTGGGGCGTAAGAAAAATGTGGGATGTAGCTAAAACCCTGTCTTCTACCAGGATATACAGAAGTCAGGCTCATGAAAAATGGCAGCTCTCAGTGTGAGGGTCAAGTGGAGATGAAGACCTCTGGAGGCTGGAGAACACTCTGTGCCTCCCACTGGAATATGGCCAATGCCAATGTTGTTTGCCGTCAGCTGGGCTGTGGAGTCGCCATCTCCACCCCAAAGGGAGCATACTCTGTGGAAGGAGGAGATGAGATCTGGAGAGACCGATTCCACTGCTCAGGGTCTGAGTCCTTCCTGTGGCATTGCCCTGTGACTGCCCTGGGTGTTCCTGCCTGTGCCCATGGAAACACAGCCTCTGTGGTCTGCTCAGGTAAGAGAGGGCAGGGCTAACTGGTACTTGAGTGACATGGCTCTAAGAGCAGACAGTGTGGAGAGCTGAGTTCAAAAATGAGACATTCTGTGGTAAAATAGGATTCTTCTCAATTATCATTCATCTTTCTGGCCCTGTCAAGTGGTATTAAAAGCAATGTTTTTAAGTAAGCCTTTTTATTTATTCAAATTCATGGACAACAATGTATAACAATGAACAACAGCTCTGTCAGGTTCCTCATCCTGGACAGAGAACATTAGAATCTCCCAGAAGTAACCTGCACATCCCTGCAATCACTGTGCCCTCCTCCCTGCAAAGAAGACCACCATAACTTCTGCTGCCAAAGAAAAATTTTGTCAGCTTTTGACTTTTATGTAAAGTCATGCCACATCTTTTTGACTACTTTGAATCCACATTGCACTTAGAATTCACTCATTTTGTGTTTGTAGCAGAGCTTCATTTCTTTTTATTGCTGTTTTCTACTGAATGACCACATGACCATGTATTAATACATTCAAGTGATATTGAGATTTGATGCTTGTTGACTTCTCAAATAATGATCCTATCTATTATCATGACAATAGCTTTTGGTCAAATATGTATGTATTTGTATATGGTTTTTAACTCTTGTCCTTTTACTTTCACTCTCTTTAATATGGTCTTCTTTCAAATGTCAAGTATTGTTCTTAATGAAGCACAGCTTATCAACATTTTTGTACACTAAATAAAACTTTTCTACCATAAGATCATAAAGATATTTGCTAAGGGTGTGTTATACATGTTTAATTACTTTTCTTTTTCATGTAATTGTTATAGTTTATGGTTGATATTGTAAGGGTGTGTATGATGTGAAGAAATTGGCTCCAGCCTTTATTTAAAGGAGAGTACATTAATGGCAGGAATAAGGATCTGGCAGGTGGAGTCTTTCTTCATGGTGGCTTGCAATTAACAGGTTGATTGGAATCTTGGCAAGCCCCACCCATCTCTGAGAGGTTATGTGGCTATGTGGCTCCAGCAAGTCACCCCACCTCCTGTGCTGTGTGGAACCTATGGCAAATCTAGGTAGGAATTCTCATGTATTGGGCAGTCTTAGTATCAGGAGTGCCACTGAGAGTTCCCAGACTTTCCTACCCACTTGCTTCCATGCCAATTGGGGTCATGCACATTTCATGGGTGAATTCTGAGATTCAAACATAATGGATGAGTTGAAATAAGTCTACAAAATATGAATGAATGAATTCTACAAAATGAATACTGGATAGAGATTACTTGATTCAGTTCTTGCAATCTTGTTTCAAAGGCATATGTAAGGAAGCCTGCAATCATAGCAATTTATGAAAAAAGTATCAGAGAGACTGAACAGAGAATATGGGAGCATGAAGCTATACTCTAATAAACTTTCCAAGCAATTGGGTAATGCAGTCTTGTTATATTAATTAAACTGTATTTCCTTATTAAGAAGTTGAATGTTTCTACCACAGTTATTGTACTCATGCCATGCATAAAGTTGAATGACATGAGGCATGGTAGGTGCTGTAGAAATATGTGCATTGAGTAAGAGAAAATTCATATTTAAGTTAAGAACTAAAGAAGGAGTAAAGGTCCAATGCAGGAAGAAGCAGAGCATTTGGTCAGGGTAAATACTGAGGTGGGAGGAGCATAGTGACCTTGATAAATCCCATCATGAGCAGAGCAGGAGAAGGGTGGGAAAGAGATGCATGATTAGTATATAGAGCTAGAGGCCTCTCCAAAGAAAAAGTATAAGAAGAGCTGGAGGCCTCTCCAAAGCATGGGCCCAATAAAAATCCTGTTTAAAAACTGTTATTCTTCTCATCTGACATATCATGGAGGAATGCTTTGAGATGAGGAACCCTGACTACCCTTATTTTCACCGTGAATTTATCTCCTCACAGTCCCAGAGGTCTTGGTTGATACTACCTCCTTTGAGCCTTTATCCATATGCTACTGCAAACTAATATGCCCACTTCATTCCTCTCCCAGAAAACATTCCATGGGGCCTGGAGGAAATGAGAGCCTAACATCTTCTAAATTCTTAATAACTGTAATGTCCTCTTCAGTTTTATGTTCTCACAAAAATCTGGCTGTCCTCTGAAAACAATGATTTCCTTATTATTTGAAGGTTCTGCATTTTCCTTTCAACGTATGTTTCTTTTCTTTTTCTGGCCAAATCATTGAATATTTCTATTTTCAACAATTTATTTTCTTTTAATCCATGTTCAGCTATTTGAAATTTGCCCCATGTAAGTTGGTGCCTCTCTCCAGTCTGGTCACTCCCCCTCATCCAGGAAGGCTGCAGTACCAGCCTCACCAGGCTCCTCTGTCTCCTGTTCCTGGTGCTGCCAGCATCCTTGAACACAACTGAAATAACATCCTGGCCTCTCCATTAATGACTTTCGCCCTCTGAAGCACTCCTTCACACCCCATCTCCTTTTATGGCCACACTATTGACCATCACTAACTGTCCAGCTTGAGATCTTGATTGCATTGTCTATTTCCCTAACTATTGCCTCTTCTCCTTATGGCATATATTCTTGGTGCTTCTTTTCCAGACAATTCATCCTCATGCAAACTCCAAATGTTTTCCCTTTTCAGTTTCCCAGTTTCCCACTCTTCTCGTGGTTGTACATGTTCTTCTTACCCTGATTAGACAACATGATGTCCCATTATTATCCTCCTCCTTCAAGTACACTGAACTCCCTGGTTTCTCTCAAAGACAAGAATAATATTACCTCTCAGTTAATACTATCATGGGATTAATTCACTGATTAGGTTGAGACTCTCATAACCCAGTCATTTCTCTTCTAAAACTTCTTGCATTGTCTCATCAGAAGCTTTTGGGGGACACCTCACATCCAAACCATAACGTCCACCAAGTCTTGAGCAGAGCTAGGTCATGGCTATGTTAAGGTACAAACTCAATCAAGTGCTGAAGGTGTAGCTCAGTGGCAAAGCACATCCAACATGTTTGAGGCTCTTGGTTTAATCACCATCATACCTCAGAAAGAAGAAATGAATAATAGCAGTATTTAACACGTAAACATAAATCAGCTATATAAATACAGTAATAATCAAACACACTAATAACAACTAAAAAGCAGTAAATAGATAAAGGAAGAATAAATATAGAATGAACAAAAATATAAATTAATAAAAGGAAAATTAATTTAAAAAGAAAGATTGCAGAAAAATACAAAGAGAAAAGGGGAAATAAAAACTAAGAAGAAAATTCTTTTATTTAAAAAAGATGAGAAAGAGAAAAATCCATTTAAGGAATTTTTAAAATGCACTAAATACATAATAGTAAGGAAAATATAAAACTTTATAAATTGAAAAAGAAAAAAATTACTTAAAATTCCTTCCATACAAAATACTTGCATGCAGAGAACTCTTTCCTGCTCATTTAACATTTAAATCCACCAGATATGTGGGGTTAGTAGACTAAAAATGAAACCAGTTGCTGTTCCTTTGAGTTCCCATCAAAGTGAGCTAGAATTTAGTTTCAAATGCTGGCTGTACTTTGCTCCTCATTTCCTGCCATGGAGGTAAATGGAATATTGATGGGTCAGGCCATAATCATATTGGAGGGGTTCTGTTTGCAAACATGGGGACATAGCAAAAGTCAAAGGCATCACAAGCCCTTCCTTCAGTAGTTTGTGGACCCAACTGGTAGGCACACACTACGCCAAAGACCTCAGGCCCATGGGGGCATGCCCAGTGCCTAGTCATGGCGAATCCCTGGAATGCCTGTAAAAAGTGGTGTAAGCAATCAAACCACTGAGCTCCACCTTAGAGGCGGACATAGAAATGGAGTGAATCACAAAATGTGGTCTCTGAGCTATCAGACGTGGCCTCCATGTGCAACTGTATAAGACTGGAATCACTCCTCTTCACATAGAGATGAACCACGTATCAATTAGACCTCAAGTCCCTTCTGTGCCACTATCTCAGTGTGTTTCTGTCAGTCACTTCCTGAGACTGAGGTGGTCACTCTTCCACCCTGTCACTGTGGAAGAATCACCCAGAGATACTGAAGTATGATTAATCCAAATTTTATAATCCCAGCACAGTTTAGCCCCTACAATGTGTCCCTTCTCAAGATGGCTCCCACTTATAGCACTCTGAGAACTTGCTGAGCAATATGATCAATTCCTTCTCTAAGGCTTCCTTGTTCTGCAAGAGAAGTCCTTCTCAGAACAACTCCCCAAACTTGATCTTAAGCTTGTAAGAATCATGTGTGTCTCCCACAGATAAGATAGATGGAGTTGAAGTTGTAAATTGCCTTGTACTTTTCTCTGGCAAAGCCTTGTAATGCTTCTCCATATCATTCACATTTCTCATCATTTCTTACTGGTTCCCAGTGTTCTTCCTATTTCTCTTCTCAGAATACAGTTTCCCCTGTGTTCCCTGCATCTTTTTCCTTACAGAGTCACAAAGGTACTTCTATTCTGCTATTTGCCTCCTCATCAAGAACTCCTGACAGGAAGTCCAAGAACAGACTAGATATATTTGGGGGGGAAGTAACATTCTAGGATTCCTGGTGGCATTTGGGCAATGTCACTACCTGACATCACCTATTTGGGGAGGTTGCCCAACCTACAAATTAATTTTCCATGTTTGAACTATGAAGCCTAGACTCATTAGTGAAATATATTGCATTAACTCTGATTTGTCTTATGATCCATTCATTTTTCAGTCTTAATGTCTATCTAATTGCATTTTTTTCCTGGATTCATGGCTGTCAACGGAAACACCTGATGATCTTACCCCATTTCCTACTCCATCCCATGTGCTCTCATCCTTCCAAATCTCAGGCCATGGGTACTCAAGTGTATGTATTTTATGAGGAAATCAATTCAGATACTGGCCTATTATACTAAATCTTAGAAATCATTAAGAAAATACACTTTTAGCTACTCCATTTCTCCAATTGTTTTGTCACATCATATGCAGAAATCTACCAATAACAAGTTTTATTCTAATAAGATCTACATAATAACTCCTACCTAAGACTACTCACTTGATTACATTGTATTTTATTCCATTTCTTAATTTTTCACAATTAATTCTCCAACATGTTATGGTAGAAACTGAGACCTAGCTGCTGCCCTAGTATAATGGATGATCCATATCTTACACAGCAACCTCTTCATTCTGAAAGTAATTCTGCAAACTGCTTGGTGGGGGAGAGAGTACCACATGACAAGAGAACCCCTCTCACTCTCTTTGTAAATACAACCATTGACATGATTCTTTCTCCTCAGAGACTCCACAGCTCCGCCTGGTGGACGGGGGCAGTCGTTGTGCAGGCAGAGTGGAGATTCTTCACCAGCATTCCTGGGGCACTGTCTGTCACAATAGCTGGGACCTGAATGATGCGAATGTGGTGTGCAGACAAATGAACTGTGGAGTGGCCTTGAATGCCTTGCTCTATGCACAATTTGGAGAGGGATCAGGGCCCATCTGGCTGACAGACATGGCTTGCACAGGGGAGGAGGACTCCTTGTGGAATTGCCCTGCCCTGGTCTGGGAAAAGAACAACTGCGGGCACTCTAAAGATGCAGGAGTCATCTGCTCAGGTATGGTCAGTGCATTCTCCACTACCTAAGAGAATGGAAATAGTGTCTGATCCCTAGGGGAACAGGAGATGAATTGTCCAGAGAGGACTAAGAGGACATTGCCTCAATCAGTGGAATCAAGGATAGCAGTGAACGATGGGTTTCATTTATAAAATGAAATTTCATGAGTTTCATTTTGTCTTGTAAATCTCTAGTAGTGTCATTTTACTGCTCACCACTATTGTATGATAAGATATTTTTTGTAGAGTATTTCAACTTAAAATCAATCTGCATAATTTTGTTTCTCTAATTTTCTATTTTTAAGATTAGCACACAAGTTAGCATACACACTCTGTTTGTAGTGATTTTCAAAGAACAAACAATAATGAGGCTTTACTTTCCTCAGTTGAATTGAGTGTTTGTAATGTAGAGTCAGAGATATTTTTGCACTGAGTTAGTAGGTATATAGGCACAGGGATTAAACACATCACAAGGGAATTTATGGGCTACTGGAAAGTTGCAATTCTTAGTTCATTGGTAGGAAGGGCCAGAGAACTGTGAGTGAAATGCTGTGAGTCACAATCCTTCCATCAGTACTACAGTAGATTCTCTCTACATTTCTGTTTAAAGCAATTTCTGTATAAACTCATATTGGGAGGTAAATTTAACACTGTGCTCCCAGATCAATGTTGAAAGCAATAAAATATTAATGCATGTTTATTATGGTAAGAGATTATGTAGTTTAGGACTCAGATCAAGATGGTTATTAAGTGATCTCCCACAAATACACCACATAAACAGTTTTTCGCACACAAACAACTTGATAGGAGAAAATTAACCCAGTGTATGAAAAGAAAAGAAACAAGGTAAGTGCCTGCTTTTATGAGATAAATATAAAAAGGAGTACTGAAGGAGAAGGGAAAATAGGAGTTGCCCTTTCCCATAATCCAAGCAGCCCAGTATGAAGGAAGATGCATCCTTCTTGGGGAATGGAATGGTAATATCCAGGCCTTAGATGTGTAACTCAGGACTAGAAAGGTGCCCAGTAGAGCCTAACAAGCCTCATCCTCATGCCAGTAAACTAAGACTGAGACTCTGGAACTATGTTTAATTAGACAACAGAGAGACTGTCTCCACCAATGCTCCCCCAACCTATCTTAACAACAACAAAAAATCAAGTCTCCACTTGCTAAGAAGCAAGATGCAAAAGCAGAAATAGGATTTTGTCTTAGATCACAATGCCAGGCCCACCATGGTGATATTCAGCACTCAGTAGGAATTAGAGACCTCAAAGGTGTCACAGAACTCATAGAGCAAGAGCTGTGTGCTGGTGGGACAGACTCAAGAAGAACCCGTGGTTGGTTGCAAGAATCTTGGTCCGTCAGTCCACTTCAAGAGTAGGCAGCTCAGCATTGAGGGCCTTGGTCCCTCCCCAGTTCTGTGTTGCCTTGGCAGGCTGTGGCCTCAGTGTGTGACAGCATTGCAGTGTTGGTGGCCACAGGACCACCCTCCTCAGTGCTTCCCAAATTCTCAGGTAGCACACTATGGAAAGAGTTAAGTCTCTGCTTGGGGGTTGGGCACCCAGATTTGACCTGGAGACTTGGGCTCTTTACATATTATAATAAGCTCTCAAAGATGAAAGATAAAGAATCTCAAGCAATCAAAAGAAATAAACAACACATATGGGGGTCCTAACTTATCTGACAGTGAACTTCTCAACAGAAAATATGTAGATGAGAAGTGAGTGCCATGAAATTTTCATAGCACCAAGGGAAAAATCTGCCAATCAAAAATACAGAACATGGCAAATCTGTCCTTTACAGAGAAATACAAAGACATCATCAGATAACTCCATAAAAAGTTAACATATAATGTAGCAATTCACCGCTGAGCATATATCCAAAGGAAATGAAATTAGGATGTTGAAAAGACATCTGTACTCCCATGTTTATGGCAGTGCTACTGACAGTAGCTAGGAAAGGGAAACAATGTAAGTGTCCATCAACTAATACATGGATACAATGAAGTACATTTACATAATGGAATACTGTTCATCCAAAAAAAGTGAAAAATTAAAAGGAATAAAATATTTTATTTGCTGCAGCATGCATGATCTGAAGATCATTAGGTTAAGTGAAATTAGGTAAAGACGGACAAGGGTCTTTTAATCTCACTATACATTGAATCTGAAAGAGTTGACCTCATAAAAGTTCAGAACATTAGAATAGAATTGTGATTACCATAAACTGGAATGCATAGGGGTTAGAAATGGAAAGCTTTAGATTGATCAATTAGTAATAGCCTTTACTTAGATAGGAAGAAGAAGTTCTGGTGCACCATTGCACAGTAGGAAGACTATAGATAACAGTAATGAACTTTTTTTCAAAAAGCCAAAAGAGAACATATTAGAAATATATACATCAAGAGATCTATTTACTCTATTAATAGGTATACTATTTATGTTTGGGCATCAATTAAAATAAATTTAATTTAAATGAAAAAAAGGAAAAAATGCTACAGGTGAAAAGATATGGGGGAAGGTTATATAGTTTCTATGCAATGGATTCAATAATATAAGAGAAATGCATTGAAAGGTACATTTGATAAGAATGAGGATAATGGAAGAAATAAAACTTTTAAGGGAGACAGAGGAAGTTTAAAGTGTCTGGGTAATGGCATTGGAGGGTTGAAAATATTACATAAGGATTATCTGAGTAGCACAGAAGACAGTGGTATATTGACTCCGTGTAATCTGTGTAAATTCTGTACACCCTTGCTGTGTCAAAAAAAGAATAGTTTGTAAGATTGACTCAATGTTGAGATATTGAGGTTAGAATGAGGGGAGAAAAGGCCCCATTGATGACATCTTTTAAAGAAACTTGAAACTTTCCCAAGGAACAATGTGTCCTTGAAGCAAAGAATCAGACAAGGATATATCTGACTGTAAATTTGAATTTGCTCTAGTGAGAATGATTCACGTGAATCAGTGGACCTCTACGATGCAATTTTTCTTTCTTTTTCCAACCAGGTCTCTCATAAACTTCAAATGGCTTGAAACTGTTTGGTTTTATCTGCATTTTTTCCTTGAAATATATATACATCCAGCACCTAAAAACATTTCTGGAACATGGAAAATTCTGAAAAGACATTAGTACTTCAAATTAGAAAACATGGAGGCAGATTCTCAATTTCTCTTCAAATGCCTCTCTCCTGTATCATGCCAGGGTTGGAAGTTTAGATTATATGTCTCCTTTGAAGCTCCTCTGCCCCCATTTTATCTTTCCTGATTACAAGCATTTTTGCTCATTTCTGAGGTCCCTTAACCACTCTCCTTTTCTCCTGCTATCCCTCAAAGTGAAAGTCATGATGCCACTTTGGCTTTCAGAGATGACTGGGAAGCCCAAGAGAACAAGGCAAGTTCAGTCTTCAAGGAAGATACTGGAATTATGTGGACCTCTGCCTGGTCAAATATCACATCTGATGGTGATGTTCCCATCTACTCAGGTGACACAGTTCTGTGCCCTAGTAAGATTGTGAAGTCATGGGTGAGGAAACAGATGGATGCAGAAACAAGGCTTATGATCAAAACCCTAGAGAACTGGTTGTATGCAGATGAGTCCCAGCTATAGGCAGGGTGGAGGAGGCAATCTTGGTCTTAGTGGAATAAATAAAGGGTAATCTTGATGAAAGATGTTGGAAATCAACCCTGCCATCCTGCCTCTTTTGTTTACTTGGATAGATTTGAGCCCAAAAGTTCTAATAGTGATAAGAAATGAGAGAGGCCATTACCACAAGATGAAAGAGCCCTAGTTTTGTAAAAGCTGGAATGTGGAGAATTGGGGATCTACTAGGACCTGGCACAGGTACAGAAAGAGTAGTTTCCTGAAGACCAGGTTTCTACATACCCTCCTGGGACTTGACTGAAGTGTTTTTGCAAACAAACCCAGTTTGTAAAGTAGAGGCCACCTCTGTGAAATAAGAGTAGAGATGAGGCACCAAGGGTAAAGGCACACAATATATCCCTGCTGTTGAGGACATGGAGGGGGGATTCAAAAAGGGAGGGAGCTGAAGCAAGAGGAGCTATTCTTGAGAGGCATAAATGAGCTCCCAGTGGAAAGATCTTGATGACTCCATATCTCTAACCTCTAACAAGTCACTTACTCTCCCCAGGTTCTGTCTTCTCTGTCAAAACATAAGGACATAAGCACATGAGTATCTTTGACAGTATATCATTTTTAGTAACTTTTAACACATTTAACACTGTCAACAGCATTTATCACTATGGATCTTTAAACACAGCCATGAAAAAAGGCCATTATGTTGAGGTATTTAGGAGAATTTACTGGAGATATTTACTGGAGAATTCAGATAGACAGATTTAATGATGGAAATTGAGACTGAGAATGGATTTAGGATAAATATTACAGTACTTCATTTATTTATACAGGAAGCAACCAACATGCAGACTTTGCCTGTGAGTTGCCTATCTGTCTGTTCCTATTAGAGAAGCCACCAAAAGAGTCTATTTGCTGCCATGAACCAAACACATTCTGCACGTTCAGTTCTTATTAATGCCAATCCTCCAAGTTCCTTAGGCCACAGAGGAAGACCATTTTTCTTGGTTGGTTGCTGTGGGCCAGATGCATTCTCCTTTGGAACTGAAACATGAGTGTGTCTCTATCCCTTCTGATTTATAACACAGAAAGCAGAACGTGTTCTCTAGTGTTTAAGATGTAAATGGCAAATCTTAAGGTTTTAAAGTTACTTTTATTTGTTTCTGTGTTGTTCCGTTGGAGTTTTCATGGAAATTGGTTAATTATATTTATTCTCCATTCAGTGATTCTTGGTAAAATTGTTCTTTTTCTGCTGTCCCTCCTACATAAAGATAAGTCCTGATATCTTTCAGGTGAGATTAGGGAGACTGATTTCCTTTATGAGGACAAGGAGCTGGGGAGTGGCCTTCAGTGTCAGCATAGACTTCATCTTGAAAATTCACCTCCTCTTCTCAGATGAGTCAGACACAAGATGGGTGAGGATCCCAAGTCATTTAGGCTCTGCCATGACCTTCATATTGAGAAATGTTAGGCACGAGACACAGAAAAAAATGTTGATACTGTTTCAAACAAACATATAGATGGCTCTGGTGAATCCAAAATCTATGTACCTCACATGACAATCTCTATGGGATTATTTCAATATTAAGAATTCACATGTCATTAAAATATCAGTCTCATGCAGATATTGAAATGTCCTTACCATGCCTCGTGTAATTTCCAGTGTTTGTCATGATTGAAACAACATGCAACCATGGGGAAAAACAAGGAACCTCATGCTTTTTTTCTTTTTCTTTTCATGTCATTGTCATCAATCACTGCTTAGTCTCATGAGACTAAGTCAAGTGTCCCTCCTACCCATCTTACTACTCCTGGACAGTTGATTAGACTGGGACATGGTTCTGTCTTCTAAGTGTGATATTTCATAGGAAGAGATTCAAAGAATCTTCACTGAAGCATCACAGATTTAGAAGAAGGGCCAGTTACTATAGCAGAAATGAAGTGGAGAATTTTCATCCTGCCGTTTTGCATTGAATTCTTTAATCATTTTCTAAAGCCTCCCACTCACACTCCTAATCCAACCTGACTCTCATTCTCAGAAGAGGGGAGACACAGAGTCAGACAAAGAGAAGAGGTACAGGTAAGCATAGAGGCAGCAACCAAAGTGATTGATCTGTGAGCCAAGGCACACCAAGGACTTTCACTGACCAGCAAAAGTGAGGGAGGGTGAGTAAGGATCCCCTCCTATAGTCTTGAGAGAAGGAGCCAACCTGGCTGACACTGAGTTCACACTTCCATCCTCCACAACTATGAGGAAGTGAAATTGTGTTTTAAAGTAAAATAGTATCTGTAATAATATTAATTCCTTACCCAATTCTACATCAATGAAAGGATTTGTTTTATCACATAATTAAAAAACTTTAGTCAATATGGAAAAGTCATGTTAGAGGACATACTGAAAAAATTATGTTAATGGCAAAGCCCTAGAATGGGTCTTATTCATAATCCACTCTGAAGTTTTCTAAAGAGTAGGTATCATTTTTTTCCCCACATGTTATGACTCTCTTTGACATCTACAGCTAGTCAGGTGTCTGTTCTAGAGGCTGATCTTTACTATTCCTGTCACTGGACATTATTGAGGGCTGATTTTTATGATGTGCCTGCAGGTCTCATGTTCTTTAAAACATAACCTCTGAAAGATTAGTGATTTCAGTTTGGAATTTTTGTATCTGAATTTTGACTCTATAAGTAAGGTAAATTCTCATTACCCCTCTTTAATAATGATGTAAATTATAATTACCAGTGTAGTAACACTTCAGGAATCCACCCTTCATGTTAATACATCAGGTTCAGAAAGAAAAGGGAGTATTCAAATTATAACATTTTTAGTAACAATTTTAATGAGGTAGATTAATGATTTTTGTTTTTTAACTATTTTATTTATTCTATCTAGTTATATATGACAGCAGAATGCAATTTGATTCATATTACACAAATTGAGCACAATTTTTCATGTCTCTGGTTGAACACAAAGTAGAGTCTCACCTTTTGTGTTTTCATACATGTACTTAGGGTAATTTTGTCCATCTCATTCTACCACCTTTCCTACTCCCATGCCCCCTTCCTTTCTCTCCCCCCCCCTTTGCCCTACCTAAAGTTCATCTATTCCTCCCATGCTCCCCCTGCATCCCCATTATGAATCAGCATCCTTATATCAGAGAAGACATTTGGCATTTGGTTTGGGGGGATTGGCTTCCTTTTCTTAGCATTATATTCTCCAACTCTATCCATTTACCTGCAAATGCCATGATTTTATTCTCTTTTAATGCTGAGTATATATAAGCCACATTTTCTTTATCCATTCATCTACTGAAGGTTATCTAGGTTGGATCCACAATTTAGCTATTGTGAGTTGTGCTGCTATAAATATCTATGTGGCTGTGTCCCTGCAGTATGCTGTTTTTAAGTCCTTTGGGTATAGACTGAGAAGTGGGATAGCTGGATCAAATGGTGGTTCCATTCCCAGTTTTCCAAGGAATCTCCATACTGCTTTCCAGACTGGTTGCACCAATTTTCAGTCCCATCAACAATGTAAGAGTGTGCCCTTTTCCCCACATCCTTACCAACACCTGTTGTTCTTTGTATCCTTAATAACTGCCATTACTACTGGAGTGAGATGGAATCTTAGAGTAGTTTTGATTTGCATTTCTCTAATTGCTAGAGATGTTGAACATTTTTTCATAAATTTGTTGATTGATTGTACATCATCTCTGGGAAGTATCCGAGTGTCATGTTAGAGGACATACTGAAAATATATTACTTAGTCCTTTTATCGATTGAATTATTTGTGGGGTTTTTTTGGTGTTAAGATTTTGAGTTCTTTATATATTCTAGAGATTAGTGCTCTATCTGGTATGCAGGTGGTAAAATTTCTTTTAATTATTTGTTTTAATTAGTTATACATGACAGTAGAATGCACTTATATACTTTGATATATCATACATAGATGGGATTTAATTTCTCATTTTTCTGATTATACATACTGTAGAATCACATTGGTCATACAGCCACATACATACGTAAAGTAATAGTGTCTGTTTCATTCTACTATCTTTCTTATCCCCACATCTCCTGCCTTCCCCTCCTTTCACTTCCCTCTACCTAATCTAAGGTAACGCTATTCTTTTTTTTTCTTTGCATTACAATTCTTAATACACATGTATACCACAATTTTTGTATCTATGTTTGAATATAAAGTATGTTGACACCCAATTCCAAGTCTTCATACATGTACTTTGTATAATGATGTCCATCACATTCCACCATCCTTGCTAATCCCCTGCCTCTCCCTTTCCCTCCCACCCCTCTTCCCTATCTACAATTCATCTATTCCTCCCATGCTCTCCCTCCTATTCCCACTATGAGTCAACCTCCTTATATCAGAAAAAAACATTCAGTATTTGTTTTGGGGGGGATTGGCTCATTTCACTTAGCATTATCTTCTCCAATACTATCCATTTACCTGCAAATGCCATGGTTTTGTTCTTTTTTAATGTTGAGTAAAATTCCATTGTGTATATATGTTACATTTTTTTATCCATTCATCCACTGAAGGACATCTAGGTTGGCTCCACAGTTTAGCTATTGTGAATTGTGCTGCTGTAAACATTGATGTGGCTCTGTCCCTGTAGTATGCTGTTTTTAAGTCCTTTGAGTATAGACCTAGGAGAGGTCAAATGATGGTTCCATTCCCAGATTTCCAAGGAATCTCCATACTGCTTTCCAAATTGGCTGCACCAATTTTCAGTCCCACCAGCAATGTATGAGTGTACCTTTTCCCCCACATCCTCGCCAACACTTATGTTGTTTGTCTTCAGAATAGCTGCCATTCTGACTGTAGTGAGGTGATATCTTAGAGTAGTTTTGATTTGCATTTCTCTGATTGTTAGAGGTGATCAGCATTTTCTCATATATTTGTTGATTGATTGTATATCCTCTTCTGAGAAGTGTCTGCTCAGGTCCTTAGCCCATTTGTTAATTGTGTTATTTGTTTTTTCAGTGTTTAGCTTTTTTAGTTCTTCATATACCCTAAAGATTAGTGCTCTATCTGTTGTGTGAGGGATAAAAATTGCTCCCAGGATGTAGGCTCTCTGTTCACCGCCCAGATTGTTTCTTTTACTGAGAAGAAACTTTTTAGTTTGAGTCCATCCCATTTATTTATTCTTGGTCTTAATTCTTGATCTAAAGGAGTCTTATTAAGGAATTCGGGGCCTAACCCCACATAATGAAGATTAGGGCCTACTTTTTCTTCTATTAGACTCAGAGTCTCTAGTTTAATTCCTAGGTTCTTGATCCATTTTGAGATGAGCTTTATGCATAGTGAGGAGAGAGAGGGGTTTAATTTCATTTTGTTGCATATGGATTTCCAGTTTTCCCAGCACCATTTGTTGAAGAGGCTATCTTTTCTCCAGTGCATGTTTTTGGCATCTTTGTCTAATATAAGATAATTGTAATTTTGTGGGTTAATCTCTGTGTCCTCTATTCTGTACCATTGGTCTACTGGCCTGTTTTGGTGTCAATATAATGCTGTTTTTGTTACTATTGTTCTGTAGCATAGTTTGAGGTCTGGTATAGTGATACCACCTGCTTCACTCTTACTGCTTAGGATTTCTTTAGCTATTCTGGGTCTCTTATTTTTCCAGATAAATTTCATGACTGTTTTTCTATTTCTATGAGGAATGCCATTGGGATTTTGATTGGAATTGCATTAAATCTGTCTAGTGCTTTTGGTAGTATGGTCATTTTGATAATATTAATTCTGCCTATCCAAGAGCAAGGTAGATCCTTCCATCTTCTAAGGTCTTCTTTGATTTCTTTCTTTAGGGTTCTGTAGTTTTCATTGTATAGATCTTTCACCTCTTTTGTTAAGTTGATTCCCAAGTACTTTTTTCTTGAGGATATTGTGAGTGGGGCTGGTTTTCTAGCTATAAATTTTATTAACTTTTGTTTATCATGGAATGTTTTTATTTCATCTTCAAATTTGAAGCTTAATTTTGCTGGATACAAGATTCTTGATTGGCACCCATTATCTTTCAGAACTTGAAATATGTTGTTCCAGGATCTTCTAGCTTCCAGTGTCTGTGTTAAAAAATCTGCTGTTATCCTTATTGGTTTACCCCTATATGTAATCTGATTCCTTTCTCTTGTGGCTTTTAAAACTCTCATTCTGTGTGTTAGCATTTTCATTATAATATGTCTTGGTGTGGATCTGTTGTGATTTTTTTGTACATTCAGCATCCTGTAGGCTTCTTGGATATGGATTTCTGTTTTATTCTTCATTTCTGGAAAGTTTTCTAATATTATTTCATTGAACAGATTGCTCATTCCTTTGGTTTGGACCTCTATGCCTTCCTCTATCCCAATAACTCTTAAATTTGGTCTTTTTATGCTATCCCATATTTCTTGGATATTCTGCTCATGGTTTCTTACATTTTCACTGTGTTGTCTAAGTTCTTTTCAAGCTGATATACTTTATCTTCATTGTCTGATGTCCTATGTTCTAAATGGTCTACTCTATTGTTGATGCTCGCCTTTGAGTTTTTAATTTGGTTTCTTATTTCCTTCATTTTATGGATTTCTGTTTGAGGTTTTTTTATATAACCTCTATCTCCCTGTTGAGGTGATCTTTTGCTTCTTGGATTTGTTTATGTAGTCATTGTAAAAGTGATCTTTCACTGCCTATATTTGTTATCTAACGTATTCTTTGAGATCCCAAAACATTTTATCATGTATAACCTGAAATCTTTCTCTGTCATTCTTTCTGCTGTGCTGTTAATCCTTCTAATACTGTGTTGTCTTGAATTATTTGTGGTACTTTCTTCTCTTATCTTTTCATGTTGCTCGCATTTCTTTTTTTTTTTTTTTACAGCTCCATGTGACTGGTGTGTTATTGTTTTTACCCTATGGATTTTTAGTGCTCATGTATGTTTTCAAGATCCCTCCTTTGTTGGGAAGGACAACGTTAACAGATTCTAATATCAACAGTACATCACCTATGAACAAATTATTGTTATTAACACATTTATAGTAAGTCTCAATGTCCAGAAATGTTGGATTCATAATGGAATATATATCATTATACAAAATATAATCAGTAGTTTCATAAAAGGTGTACAGTTTCTGGTGGTGGACAGTGAACTGGAGGTCAGGCATAGGATGATATGCTAAGGGGGAAAGATGTGAGGGTATGGGGTTAATATAACTTAGGAAATTTGAAGAAGAAATCTAATGAAGAGGGTTAGAAGCAGGGGAATAGATAGGAGGTAACTTAAGGTAGACAAGTATGAGGGAAGACAGTAGAGTACATAAAAACAGACACACATATGTATGTATTTAGAAAATTACAGTATGTTAAAATAGTAAAATTTGGAGGGTGCAAGAAGAAGAAAGAAAAAAAAGGGAAAGAAAGAAAGAGAAAAAAGAAAGAAAGGAGAATTTTTAAAAAAGAAAAAATGGGGGGGGGGGCTTATGCAATTCCTCTATATTATATTATTCATGTGACTCAATTCTCATAGTTCTATTTCATGTAAAGTTCTTGGTTTCACATATGTTGGCGTTGTGAAGGCCAGAGGATAGAAGGGTAGAGGAGGAAAAATATGGATAAGAAGGAAAAAAACTTTTAAAATTTCATTTCCTTTCTGCCTCTTTTCTCTTTCAGTAGGTTGTCTTAACCAGGGTGAGAGGACTTGAGCCCCCGGTATTGTCTCTCTCCCCTGCCTGGAGCTTCCCAGTCCTGGTTTCTCTGGTTTGCTACAGGTTTTTCGCTCTTTTGTCACTAGACCCCTCCCCTCCTTTTCTCATCAGATCCTAACTGCAGGATCTATCACCCTCAGGCTTGCTCCAGGTGGGTGGTGCCCTGGTCCCAGTCAGCTGAGAGTGGTTTTTGTGCTGGGTAGTCACTGTGCAGAGTAATCTCAGCTGGGAAGGGGGAGAGGGGGAGGCAGTTGGAAACCAGGTACCTGTTCAAATGGAGGTCCACGCTGATAGCCACACCCACCAAAAAAATGGTGAGAGAGGTTTTCCAAGATGGAGTCTGTCTGCTTCCAGCTCTGAGGTGTCTGGTGAGGTGGGGGGGAGATGGGATGGCTTTGTGCTGTGGCTATATTGCAGCCGTGTGGCCTGTGTGGGCGCAGGTGCAGCTGATTAGGTGATTCTGCTCCACCGCTTGAGAGCCATGTGCGCTAGAACTGCGGGCTTTGGGACTGGAGTTCAGAGTCTTACTGGAACACAGAGTCTCTGATTTCTGCACAGGTGGTTGCATCTCTGACGGTTTCTGTGAAAATCCGCTGTATAGGGGTCCTGCCGTATGCTCTGAGATGTTATATTCTGAATAGGTGAGACCTTGTGGAGAAGCTGCCTGACCGTTTTCTTGGTTTAATTCCACAGAACAGCCAGAAACAGTACCTCTTCTATTCTGCCATCTTGGATCCCCTCTGCATGTGGTAAAAATTTGCTCCCATTCTGTAAGCTCTCTATTCACCTCACTGATTGTTTCCTTTGCTGAGAAGAAGCTTTTTAGTTTGAATCAATCACATTTATTGATTCACAATTTTAATTCTTGTGCTATAGGACTCTTATTAAGGAAGTCAGGGCCTAATCCAACATGATGGAGATTTGGGCCTACTTTTTCTTCTATTAGATACAGGGTCTCTGGTTGAATTCCTAGGTCCTTGACCCACTTTGAGTTGAGTTTTGTGCATGGTGAGAGATAGGGATTTAATTTTATTTGGTTGCATATGCATTTCCCATTTTCCCAGCACCATTTGTTGAAGAGGCTATCTTTTCTCCAATATATATTTTTGATGCCTTTGTCTAATATAAGATCACTGCATTTATGTGGGTTTATCTCTGTGTCCTCTATTCTGTACCATTGATCTACAAGTCTATTTTGGTGCCAATACCATGCCATTTTTGTTACTATAGCTCTATAGTATAGTTTAAGGTCTGGTATAGTGATGCCACCTGCTTCACTTTCTTGCTAAGTATTGCTTTAGCTATTCTGGTTTTCTTATTTTTCCAGATGAATTTCATGACTGTTTTTCTATTTCTATGAGGAATGTCATTGGGATTTTTATTTGAATTGCATTAAATCTGCTTTTGGTACTATGGTCATTTTGACAATATTAATTCTGCCCATCCAAGAACAAAGGAGATATTTCCATCTTCTAAGGTATTCTTTAATTTCTCTCTTTAGCATTCTGTACTGTACAGGTCTTTCATTTCTTTTGTTAAGTTGATTCCCCAAGGGTTTTTGTTTGTTTGTTTGTTTGCTTGCTTTGAGGCTATTGTAAATGGGGTAATTTCCCCATTTCTCTTTCAGAGGATTTGTCACTGATATATAGAAATGCCTTTGATTTATGGGTGTTGATTTTATATCCTGCTACCTTGCCGAATTCATTCACCAGTTCTAGAAGTTTTCTGGTGGAATTTTTTTGGTTCTTCTAGGTATTGGATCATATCATCAGCAAATGGTGCTAATTTGAGTTCATCTTTTCCTACCTGTATTCCTTTAATTTATTTCATCTGTCTCATTGCTCTGGCCAGTGTTTCAAGAACTATGTTAAATAGAAGTGGTGAAAGAGGTCATCCCTGTCTTGTTCCATTTTTAGAGAGAACACTATCCTGGGCCTGCCTGTGCTCCTAGACTATACTTTTGATGTCTGTTCCACATTGACTGTTTATTGGGGGGAAAATTAATGAACACATTATTCTTTTGAGAAAGGATTCCTTGCTGAATTTCTTCACTACATAAAATTACTATTATATTACAATTTCACATCTATAAATAGATGCCCCCCAAAATGTCTGAACCCATACTTGAAATCACTTCGTGATCAGCTTCAATAAATGGATTCTTCAAACTCTGTTTGTTATGAAAAAAAATGAACACTTAAAAACAACACAATACTAAAAAATTGCTCAAATCTCTGAATAAACTTTGTTCCTACTTTTAAATGACCTCTCTGTCTTCTTTAATGGAAATGATGATGTAAAGAACCAAAATTACTTTAGTCAAAATAACCTGGTTTCTATCTCAGTCTCACACTATTTAGTGGGTTCTTTCTCATTCCTAAATAGGACATAAATGTAAATTGTCAGTTTTTAATACATATTGAATGTTTTCATTTATTGACAAATGTTGTCTTAGTTGGAATTATTATCTGTAAATCTATGAATTGAAGGTTTCAGGGCATAAAATAATGAAAAATTAATTCTAGTCTTTTTCTACACTGAGTTCAAATTCAGTGAATAGATATGGATCCTATATTTAAAAAAGAAAAGAAGGAGGTGGAGTGTCAAAAACAATCATACAAACACAGAGATACTTTTATAATATAAAGAATAATATGTCCATTTAAAATGAAAACATATGTATATACACACTAGAGATATTTATATAATAATACATGTATATATATTCATTTCATGGACATATATGTATTCTTGAATCAACAATTTAAAACAGACCTTTAAATTCCTTCTCCAAAATTTGTTTTCAGACAATTGCTTAGAGAATTCGCATTCTGGCACCATCTATTCATCCACTCCCTACACCGAAAACCTGAAAAATAAAAATATTTCACAGCTTTAACTGTGAATTGTATCTTCCAATTCTATTCTCTGATATCTGTTGTTGTTTATTTATTTCTTCCATAGGATTTGTGCATTTGGTTGGAGGACATGGACCTTGTTCTGGGCAAGTGGAAGTGAATTCTGGAGGAGACTGGATTCCAGTATCTGATGGAAATTTCTCATTACCCACAGCCCAGGTCATCTGTGCAGAGCTGGGGTGTGGCAAAGCTGCATCTGTCCTGGGGAACCTGCCCTTTAGAGAAGACAGTGAACAGGTCTGGGCTGAAGAGTTCAAGTGTAAAGGACAGGAGCCTGAGCTCTGGTTTTGCCCCAGAGTACCCTGTCCTGGAGGAAGGTGTCCCCACACAGGGGCTGTACAAATTATCTGCTCAGGTGAGACTCACAACAGGATGTTAACCTCCCTATGAACTCTGTGGGGGGTAAGAAAAATGGGATGTAGCTAAAGCCCTGTCTTCTGCCAGGATATACAGATATTCGGCTCATGAAAAATGGCAGCTCTCAGTGTGAGGGTCAAGTGGAGATGAAGACCTCTGGAGGCTGGAGAACACTCTGTGCCTCCCACTGGAATATGGCCAATGCCAACGTTGTTTGCCGTCAGTTGGGCTGTGGAGTCGCCATCTCCACCCCAAAGGGAGAGTACTTTGTGGAAGGAGGAAATGAGATCTGGAGAGACCGATTCCACTGCTCAGGGTCTGAGTCCTTCCTGTGGAATTGCCCTGTGACTGCCCTGGGTGTTCCTGCCTGTGCCCATGGAAACACAGCCTCTGTGGTCTGCTCAGGTAAGAGAGGTCAGGGCTGACTGGTACTTGAGTGATGTGTCTCTAAGAGCAGACAGTGTGGAGAGCTGACTTCAAAAATGAAACATTCTGTGGTAAAATAGGATTCTTCTCAATGATCATTCATCTTTCAGGCCTTGTCAAGTAGTATTAAGAGCAATATTTTTAAGTAAGCCTTTTTATTTATTCAAGTTCATGGACAACAATGTATAACAATGAATGACAGCTCTGTCGTGTTCCTCACCCTGGGCCATCAGAGAGTATCAGCAGCTCCAAGGAGTAACCTGCACATCTCTCCAGGCACTATGCCCTCCTCCTTTCCAAAGAAGATCACTCTAACTTCTGCAAAATATTTTTGCACATCTTGAGATTTATGTAAAATCATGCAGTATGTTCTTTTTTCATGTCTACTATGACTCAACATAATGTTTAGAATTCACCCATGTCTTTATTTTTAGTCAAGCTTCATTTATTTTTATTGCTGTAGAGTTTTCTGCCAAATAACCACAGAATCATGTGTTGATCCACTCAAATGATGTCGAGGTTTGAATTGTTTGCATTTTTTGAATATCCAAATAATGATCCTATAAATTATCATGTCAGTGTCTTTTAGTGCAAATATGGATATATTTGTATTTGATTTTTAATCCTTGTCCTTTTAGTTTTCCTCCCTTAATATGGATTTTATTTTTGGAGTCAAATTTTTGTTCTCAGTGAAACACAGAATGTCAATATTCCCTGTACACTTAGTGTTCTAATGTCCATTTTTTAAATTTTTTGTTGTAAATGGACATATTGCCTATATTTTATTTTTTAATTTTTTATTGTGTGGTGCTAAAGATTGAAGCCAGTTCCTCAGACACTCTTAGACAAGGGCTCTGCCACTAGGCTACAGCCTAAACCCCTCTATTGTCACTTTTTAATTGATTTTATTTTTTTAAATACATGACAGCAGAATGTATTACAAGTCTTTTTTATCTTTTATTGATTTATTTTTTAAATACATGACAGTAGTGGAAAGCATTACAATTCTTATTACACATTTAGAGCACAATTCTTCATATCTTTGTATATAAAGCATGTTCACACCACTTCATGTCTTTATACATGTACTTTTTTGCACTACAATTCTTATTACACATATATACCACAATTTTTCATATCTCTGTTTATATATAAATTATGTTGACACCCAGTTCATGTCTTCGTACATGCACTTTGGATAATGATGTCCATCACATTCCACCATCCTTGCTAATCCCCTGCCTCCTCCCTTTCCCTCTCTCCACTCTTCCCTATCTAGAATTCATGTATTCCTCTCCCATGTTCCCCCTCCCTACCCCACTATGAGTCAGCCTCTTTATACAGAGAAAATATTCAGTATTTTTTTTTTTTTTTTTTTGCCGGGGGATTGGCTAACTTCACTTAGCATTATCTTCTTCTAGGCCATCCATTTACCTGCAAATACCATGATTTTATTCTCTTTTATTGCTGAGTAAAATTCCATTGTGTATATATGCCACATTTTTTATCCATTCATCTATTGTTATTTTAAATAGAACTGTGCTATCATAAGATCATAAAAATATTCTCCAAGAGTGTTTTATCACGTCTAATTACTTTTCTTTTACATATAATGCACAATGTTTCTGGGGTTGGTATTGTACACAGGGTGTGTGGTGTGAAGATAGTTTCACATTATTGTTTGGACATCCAATTGACTCAGAATCATTACTGAAAAGCCCTTTCCCCACTGTGGTGCCACCATTGAAATACACAGGGTGCAGCTATTTCTGACTCTTGCTCTATACTCTGTTTTGTTCCATTCTGTCATTTTCTATGCTTGTAGCCATCCATGCCTCCTTAATTATTATAACTTTACATCATGTCTGATTAACATTTTTAAAGAGTACTGTTCTAATTGTGTTGTTTTTCCTGCCCAGTGCATTGGTCATAATCGGTATTGTGCATTTTACATAAATTTTATAAACAACTTGATATATTTAATACAATAAAAACATCATGGTCTTTAGACTGAGTTTTGATTTGACCCAAACATCAATATGGAGCTAATTAACTTAAAATGTATGTCTCTAGTTTCTCTCAGAAAAATTATACATAACTTTTACTAGGTGTATTCTTGGTGTTTTATGTTTATGATGATTTAGTGTTTCTTTTAGTGAAATGTCCTAGGAATTAATTCTACTAGTGTTTAAGTCAGCTTTTTAGCTGCTGTGACAAAAAGGCCTGAGAAGAACAATTTTCAGAGAAAAAGTTTATTTTGAAGCTCAGGAATTCAGAGGTCTCAGTCCATAGATAGTCTACTTCATTCCTTAGGACTAAAGGTAAAACAGAATATCATGGTGGAAGAGTGTAGCAGGAGAAGGCAGGTCAGGAGATGGCCACCAAGAAGCAGAAATAGGGAGAACTCTGCTCAACAAGGACAATATATAAACCCCAAAGACAGGCCACCAGGCACCTACCTCACCCAGCCACACCCTCCCTGCCTATAGTCAACACCCAGTTAATATTATCAGAGGATTAATGTGCTGATTAGGTTAAGGCTCATATACTCTGATCATTTCATTTTTAAACTTTCTTTCATTGAATCTGACACATGAGCTTTTGGAGGACACCCAGTATCTAAAATATAACTACTAGTTTTCAGCTTCATTTTTTTGTGGCTTTGTTTTTCTTGTTTCTCTGCTTTTTTTTTTAATTTTTTTATTCTTTGATAATTTGAGAAATCTGAATAAGCTTCAAAGATAGTATAAAATTCCCAAGTAACCTAACACATATTTCTCAATACTATTATTTTTCTGTATTATCCTATAATTCTGCCATATTTATCCCTGAATATATAAAATATTTTTAGTGGTTAGTTAAGAGTAAGTGGATAAGGTGATATGTCCCCTCAGTCTTCAAATATTTTCAAGATTTTCTTACATGTATGATATGTCAAGATCATTGTACTATCATGTGTAACTAATAAAAATAAATAAGTTTTAAAAAAAGATTGCCAAATTCCATAAATTAACTTTGTTGGCTTCCACATATAATGGAGAACTTGTAGTACTTTTCTTTCTGTGTCTGGGTTATTGAACTTAACATGATGTCCTACAGTTCCTACCATTTGATGCAAAAGGCAGGACTCCATTTTGTTTATGACTGTATTTATACCACATTTGCTTCATGAATTTGTCTTTCAGTGGGCACCTGATTCCATATAGTAGCTATTGTGAATAGTGCCACAGTAAGCATGGGAATATACGATTACTGTTTCAGAGTAAATGTAATTGTCCTGGTTGCTATTGCTTTTTAATGCAAAAATAGTGGCACAAATAAAGAATTCATTTTATTTTGCCCATGATTTCCAGATTCACAAATTTGGCAAGGGCTCTTGGCAGTTGCCATTTGTGGTCTCATGAGGTTGCACTTGGATCTCATCTGGAGCTGAGGTCATTGAAGCCTTGACCAAGCTGGGAATCCAGGACAGTTCATTCACATGGCTGGTAGCTTAAAGTTCACCTGGGGTTGCTGACAGAACACCTGCAAATGCTCTCTCCCACATGATAGTCTCTACAGAGTAGATTTTCCATAAAGCAAACATACTACTAAGTGAAGAAGAGGAGGCAGGTCTTTCTTAGCAAGGTTCTTAAGTCAAGCTGTGCTGGCTTCACCACATTCTGTTGTTTATAACCAACTCACTCCTGTCAGCCCAGATTGGAGGGAAGGAGAAATGGACTGCACAGGTCAATAGATAGAGTGTCACAGATATTATGGGTATTTTTTAAAATGACAGGTGTATTAACTATCTCACTTTGTGTATTTTCTAATTTATACTTTTGCACTACCACTAATGGCCTTAATACCTAAAACTTGTAGAGTATATAGGAATGTTAGGTTCTCTCACCATGTCTCTTCATTTCCTATTATATTTCCTATGTTTTTGTCTTTCTGTTCTTCACTCTGTATTTTCCCACTTACTATTTATATTTTGTACTGATCTACATTATTGTTACACGTATCCTCTGGTTTCTCATTTTTAGCTACTGACTTTTTATTGGTTCTTTTTAATAATATTAACTCTCAAATATTTGTTGGATTTTTGTGATCATTTCTCTACCAAAATTCCCATCATGTCATTTATTGATTCTTTGTGTGTGTGTGTGTGTGTGTGTGTGTGTGTGTGTGGTGCTGGGGATTGAACCCAGAGCCTTGTGCATGCAAGGCAAGCGCTCTACCAACTGAGCTATACCCCAGCCCTCCCATCATGTCATTTAATTTACAAAATGTAATTGAGATTATTTTAATTACCTATAAGGTAATTCACCAGGACCACCCTCTGAAAATCTTTCCTTTTTTTCTCCTTTGTTCACTTCATTTTCTTCCTAAACTCTTTTATATGTGTGGTTGTTTTTGTTTTTGTTTTTTCTTGAAAAACATTGTATTTGAAAAATATTTCTTCCTACAAAACATTCAGAAATGATTTTATTTTGCTTTTCAATTCACTTTATTTAGGGTAGATCAAATTATACAAAGAAAAGTGAAATGGTGAGTTATTGGGCACTCATTCCTATGACAAAAATTCTTTTAGTTCACAAAATATGATACAAGTTTTCTGAATGTTTAAAAGGATTCTCCTCTTTGGTCTACCCTAATTTTTACTAGTGTACTCACAGGAAATGTGGCAAACATGCTGAGATTTTTCAGAGTATCAACTACTACCTTTGAATGGTCAAATACCTCCAGGACAAAATAACTGATGTTAGTTTTTACTTTTCCCTGAACTAGATTCCAAAAATGTCTTGCTTCCCTGGGAGATATGCAATGCTCTTAAGCAGCACTAATATATTCACACTTTCTATAGTCATTCCTGGTACTTCATTTAAAAAAAAGAGTGTGTCAAAAGCCACAGCAGAAATCTTAAATAGAAGATGAGCTCTGGAGATAGAAAATTACTAATAGTGGGCTTTAGTTTTGAGATATCATCACCAGGTTATTGTCTAGTTTAATTCAGTTTCCTTTTCTCTAACCCTTTCTGTAGGAAACCAGACCCAGTTGCTGCTCCAGTGCAATGACTCCTGGTCAGACCCAGCAGGCTCTGCATCCTCAGAGGGCCACACTGCCAACTGCTCAGGTGAGCAAGGCCCCCAGCACCAGAGCCTTCCCAATCCCTGTATAACTGCCCACTGACATGACCCTGTCTCTCCTCAGACAGCAGACAGCTCCGCCTGGTGGATGGGGGCAGTCACTGCGCAGGGAGAGTGGAGATCCTGCAGCAGGGCTCCTGGGGCTCCATCTGTGATGACAGCTGGGACCTGAGTGATGCCCATGTGGTATGCAGACAGCTGGGCTGTGGAGTGGCCCTGGAGGCCACCATCTCTGCTCACTTTGGAGAGGGATCAGGGCCCATCTGGCCGGACAAGCTGAACTGCACAGGAGAGGAGGCCCATGTGTGGCAGTGCCCTTCCCAGGGTTGGGGGCAACACAACTGCAGTCACAAGGAGGATGCTGGGGTCATCTGCTCAGGTCTGCTCCACACACGGTGCACAGGTGGGAGGAGAAAGGGGAGGGTCTGTGCATGAGCTCTTTCTCATCCAGTGAGGAGATCCATGGAACAGGGTAGAGGAAAGTGTGGCTGCGGAGTCACTAATCAAGACCTCCTGAGACCAAGCAGGAAGCAGGTCTGCTTATATTGCACATTTATATATAT
The DNA here is from genome assembly GCF_964194105.1 of Spermophilus citellus. Lineage (NCBI taxonomy): Eukaryota > Metazoa > Chordata > Mammalia > Rodentia > Sciuridae > Spermophilus > Spermophilus citellus. The sequence goes on along the minus strand of NC_138197.1, from coordinate 32,319,640 downwards.
TTAATTTATATATATTTAGGCAGTAAATATATATAAATTAAATATATTTTATTTGTATATATTCAGGCAGTAGCTAAGCAGATTACAGGCAGCTACCAATGCAATTTCTGCTGTCATTGCAATGACCAATTGAAGAGTGGGCCATGGAGCAAGCACAGGGACTGCAACACATGGTCTCACGCCCAGGGCTGTGCCTATGGGGTAAGCGGCCTGCCACTCACACGCCTAGCATGAGGGGAATGGCCTGCCACTCAGATGCCCTTAATGTATGCCATGTATGGAGTACTCCATGCACCTCTCCCCACAGGTCTACAGGATGGTGTCTGAGCCCCAGGACAGGGATGAGGACAGAGCAAAGGGAAGGACAGTTCCTGTTCTTCCAGCAGAGAAAATAAGGTGCTTCCATTTACTGCTGCAGCAACTGAGCTTCTGCACCTTCCTTCTCAGCACTGTCCCCTGACACAGTCATTCTCTACAGTGTCCATTTAAAGCAGTCATCACTCTTCTGTGACATGTGGGAGCAACATCCTGACCCACTGAATTAGTTTTATATTCCTGCTGTAACAAGTTACCATCGACTGAGTGGTCAAAACAACACAAATTTATCGTCTTACAGTGTGTAGGTTAGAATTTTGACCTGGGTCTGTCTGGGCTATAAATAAGGTGTCAGCAGCCTATAACAGCTGAAGCTCTGGGAAGACTCCATTCTAGCCTTTTTCAGCTTCTAGAAGTTGTCTGAATTCCTTGTCTCATGGCCCCCTTTCCTCTTCAATACAATAGCATTGCAACATTCTGACCATTATTCCATGTTCACATTTTCCTCCAATGAGGATCAGAAAGAATTATCTGCTTTTGACCATACATGTCAAAGGATATAATTAGATTGTGCTCACCTATTAATCCAGGAAGATCCAGGATGATCCATAAAAGGATTTCTTTAAATCTGTCTGAAAAGCTCTTTTGCAATGATGTAAAATATTCACAGGCTCTGAGGATCAGGGAGTGGACATATTTGGATCTCCACAATTCTGCCACCCTCTCTCCCACCCTGCTCTTCTAGGGTCTGTAAAATGGACAGTGTTCCTGCCTATTCATTTGCTAATATTACATTGTTATAGAAACAGAAAGAGAGGTACAAGTTAGCAAAACAGGTTAGAGGGACAAAAAAACTTCCAGTCTTCCACCTAGTAGGCACTTCCTCAGGACAGTCAGCAATGAGCATTCACTACTTAGGAATAATAAAATTTTTAAAAACAGGAGTAAGAGTTGAATGCTCACTGTGCCCTGTTTTCCTCCTCTTGCTTTCAGAGTTCCTGGCCCTCAGGCTGGTGAGCGAGGACCAGGAGTGTGCTGGGTGGCTGGAGGTTTTCTACAACAACACCTGGGGCAGTGTCTGCCACAGCCCCATGGAAGCTGTGACCTTGTCCATGATCTGCAGACAGCTTGGCTGTGGGGACACTGGGACCCTGGATTTCCTGGTTCCTTCCAGGGAAGGTTCTAGACCCCACTGGGTGGATGGAATTCGCTGTCGGGAAACTGATATCTCTCTCTGGCAGTGTCCTTCTGAGCCCTGGAAACACCAATCTTGCCCTTCAAATGAGGAAGCTCATATCACATGTACAGGTAACCTGTGTATTTGTACTATAAAAATTACTATTACTAAAAAGTACTATAAAAATTCAGTAATAATCATTTAAACTTAATAACAAGTTAAAAAGAAATAGATAAAGGAAAGAATAAATACAAAAAGAACAATAAAGTAAATTAATAAGGAAAAATTAATTCAAAAAGAAGAATATCTTCTCTTTAGAAGAATAAAGGGGATATAAATATAAGAAGATACCTATTTTATATAAAGAAAATATGAGAAAAAAAAGGGAAAATCCATTTAAAGGATTTTAAAATGCATTAAATATGTAATAGTAAGGAATATAAAAATGTAATATTAAAAAAGAAAAAAGTGCATCAAAAATTCTTCCCAGACAAAATACTGGCAGACAGAGAACTCTTACCTGTCATTTAACATTTGAGTCCACCAAGTATGTGGGCTTAGTAGGCTAAAAAAGAAACCAGTTGTCATTCTTTTGAATTTCCATCAAAAAAAGCTAGGATATGGTCTGATATGCCTGCTCACTCAGCTCCTCATTTCCTGCATGGAGGTTAAGGAATGTTGATGGTGCAGGCCATAATCATGCTGAAGGTGTTCTGTTTGCAAATGTGGGGGCATAGTAGAAGTCAAAGGCACCATAAGCCCTTCCTTCAGGAGTTTGTGGACCCAACTGTGGGCACATAATTGCTCTAGAGATCTCATGCCCATGGGGCATGCCAAGTGTCCTAGTCTTGGTGAATCCTTGGAACACCTGTAAAAAGTGGTATAAGTAATCAAACCACTAAGCTCCACCCTAGAGATGGGGCACAAAATGTGGTGAATTGCTAGGTGTGGTCTCTGAGCTCTCAGACGTGGCCCGTGTGTGCAACCATATGAGATTAGAATCACTCCTCTTCATATAAAGAAGGATCATGTATCAATGAGAACTTTAGTCCCTCCTCTGCCACTATCTCAGTGTGTTTCTGGCAGTCACTCTTCCTATCTGAGAATGTAGGCGGTCACTCTTCCATCCAGTCACTGTGGAGGGGTGACCCAGAGATGCTGAATTATGATTAAACCATATTTTATAATCCCAGCACAGTTTAGCCCCTACAATGGGTCCCTTCTCAAGATGACCCCCACTCACAGCACTCTGAGAGCTTGCTGAGCAATGTGATCAGTTCCTTCTCTAAAACTCTCTTTTGTGCGAGAGGAGTCCCTCTCAGAACAACACCCCAAACTTGATTTAAAACTTGTAAGAACCATGTGTTTCTCCCACAGGTAAGATAGTTGGAGTTGAAGTTATAAATTGCCTTGTACTTTTCTCTGGTCTTGTCATTTCTTTACTGGTACCCAATTTTCTTCCTCTTTCTCTTCTCAGAATACAGTTTCCCCTGTGTTCCCTGACTCTTGTCACTCACAGCGTCACAAAAAGGGTACTTCTATTCTGCCGTTTGCCTCCTCATCAAGAACTCCTGGCAGAAAGTTGAAGCACAGATTAGATATATTTGGGGAGAAAGTAACATTCTAGGATTCCTAGTGGCATTTGGGCAATGTCAAAATATGACATCATCTATTTGGGGAGGTGGCCCAATATACCTATAATAAACATAAATTTGAAATTAAATATTAATATTTTAACTATGAAGCCGAGACTCATTAGTAAAATATATTGCATTAACTCTGATTTGTCTTATGATCCATTCATTTTTCAGTCTTAATGTCTATCTAATTGCACTTTATCCTGGATTTATGGCTGTCAACTGAAACACCTGATGATCTCATCCCCACTTCCTACTCCATCCCCTGTGCTCTCATCCTTCCAAATCTCAGGCCATGGGCACTGAGGAGTATATTATAAGAAATGAATTCAGATAATGGCCCATTACAGTAACTCTTAGAAATCACTCAGAAAAAAAAAAAAAACCACATTGAGCTACTTAAAGTAGGAATCTTGGCATTTCTCCAATTGTTTTTTCACATGATATGCAGAAATCTACCAATAACAAGTTTTACTCTGATCAGATCTACATAATAACTTCTGCCTAAAACTGCTCACTTGATTATGTTGTGATTAATTCCATTTCTTTTTTTTTTAATTAATTCTCCAATATGTTATGGTAGAAACTGAGACTTAGCTGCTACCATAGTACAATGAATGACTCCATGTCTTAACAGCACATTCTGCATTCTGAAAGTAATTCTGCCAACTACTTGGGTGGGAGAGAAAGTACCACATGATAAGAGAACATTTCTCATTCTCTTTGTAAATACAACCATTGACATGATTCTTTCTCCTCAGAGAGCCCACAGCTCCGCCTGGTGGACGGGGGCAGTCGCTGTGCAGGCAGAGTGGAGATCCTTCACCAGCATTCCTGGGGCACTGTCTGTGGTGACAGCTGGGACCTGAAAGATTCTCAAGTGGTGTGCAGACAAATGGGCTGTGGAGAGGCCTTCAATGCCTGGCTCTATGCACAAGTTGAAGAGGGATCAAGGCACATCTGGCTGACACAGCTGGCATGCACAGGAGAGGAGGCCTACTTGTGGAATTGCCCTTCCCTGGGCTGGGGAAAGAACAAATGTGAGCCCTATGATGATGCAGGCGTCATCTGCTCAGGTATGGTCAGTGCATTCTCCACTACCTAAGAGAATGGAAAGTTCCAGGAAGTAGTGTCTGATCCCTGGGGGAATAAGATAAATTGTCCAGAGAGGAGTAGGAGGTCCCTCCTCAATCAGTAGATTCAGGGATAACTATGGATGATGGGCTTCATCTATTACTGTCTTGTAAATCTCTAATAGTGTCCTTTCCCTTCTCAACTCTCTTATTTGACAAGATATTTTTTGTAGAGTTATTTCAGTATAAAATCAATCTTCATAATTTTATTCCTCTAATTTACTATTTTTAGGATTAGAACACAGGTTAGCACACAAACTCTGTTTGCAGAAATTTTCAAAGGACAAATGATCATGAGGCCCTACTTTCCTCAGTTGAACTGAGTGTTCCTAATGTAGAGTCAGAGATATTTTTGCATTGGCTTAGTAGGTATATGGGCACAGGGATTAAACACATCACAAGGGAATTTATATGCTACTAGAAAGTTGCAATTCTCCTTTCCAGATTCAAACATCAGAATTCTTACTTCATTGGTAGGAAGGGCCAGAGAACTGTGAGTGAAATTTTGGGAGTCACAATTTCTCATTCCATCAGTACTACAGTAGATTCTCTCTACATTTCTGTTTCAAGCAATTTCTGTATAAACTCATATTGGGAGGTGAATTTAACACTGTGCTCCCAGATCAATGTTGAAAGCAATAAAATATTAATGCATGTTTATTATGGTAAGAGATTATGTAGTTTAGGACTCAGATCAAGATGGTTATTAAGTGATCTCCCACAAATACACCACATAAAACTTTTCACAGAACAAATGGCTTGATAGGAGAAAATAAACCAGGTGTGTGAAAAGAAAAGAAACCAAGTGAGTGCCTGCTTTTATGGTAATAAAAAAAAAGACACAATGAAGGAAAGAGGAAACGTTGCTGTTTCCCATAATTCAAGCAGCCCAGCGTAAAGGACAATGCCTCCTTCTTTGGGAATGGAAAGGTAATTAAGTCCAGGCTTTAGATGTGTAACTCAGGACTAGGAAGGTACCTCGTAGAGCACAACACGCCTCATCCCCCATGCCAATAAACTCAGACTGAGACTCTGGAACTGTGTTTAATTAGACAGCAGAGAGACTGTCTCCACCAATGCTCCCCCAACCTATCTTAACAACAACAAAAAATCAAGTCTCCACTTGCTAAGAAGCAAGATGCAAAAGCAGAAATAGGATTTTGTCTTAGATCACAATGCCAGGCCCACCATGGTGATACTCAGCACTCAGTAGGAATTAGAGACCTCAAAGGTGTCACAGAACTCATAGAGCAAGAGCTGTGTGCTGGTGGGACAGACTCAAGAAGAACCCGTGGTTGGTTGCAAGAGTCTTGGTCCGTCAGTCCACTTCAACAGTAGGCAGCTCATAGCATTGAGGGCCTTGGTCCCTCCCCAGTTCTGTGTTGCCTTGGCAGGCTGTGGCCTCAGTGTGTGACAGCATTGCAGTGTTGGTGGCCACAGGACAACCCTCCTCATTGCTTCCCAAAGCCCCAAGCAGCACACTATGGAAAGTGTGTTTGGGGGTGAAATTTAGTTGGGCACCCAGATTTGACCTGGAGACTTGGGCTCTTTACATATTATAATAAGCTCTCAAAGATGAAGGATAAAGAGTTTCAAGCAATCAAAAGAAATAAACAACCCATAAGGGTGTCCTAACTTACTTGACAGTGAACTTCTCAACAGGAAACATGTAGACCTGAAGTGAGTGTCATGAAATTTTCATAGAACCCAAGAATAAATCTGCCAATCAAAAATACAGAACATGGCAAATCTGTCCTTTACAGAGAAATACAAAGACATTATCAGACAGCTCCACATAAAGTTAACATATAATGCAGCAATTCACTGATGAGCATATATCCAAAGGAAATGAAATTAGGATGTTGAAAAGACATCTGTACTCCCATGTTTATGGCAGCGCTGCTGATAGTAGCTAGGAAAGGGAAACAATGTAAGTGTCCATCAACTAATAAAGGGATACAATGAAGTACATTTACATAATGGAATACTCTTCATCCAAAAAAAGTAAAAAATAAAAAGGAATGAAATATTTTCATTTGCTGCAGCATGCATGGCCTGAAGATCATTAGGTTAAATGAAATTAGTCAGGCAAAGAAGGAGAAGGGTCTTCTAAATCTCACTATACATTGAATCTGAAAGAGTTGACCTCATAAAAGTTCAGAACATTAGAATAGAATTGTGATTACCATAAGCTGGAATGTGTAAGGGTTAGAAATGGAAAGCTTTAGATTGATCAATTAGTAATAGCCTTTACTTAGATAGGAAGAAGAAGTTCTGGTGCACCATTGCACAGTAGGAAGACTATAGATAACAGTAATAAGCTTTATTTCAAAAAGCCAAAAGATAACATTGGAAATTGTCACAGAAGGAAATGAAAAGATAACACAATGTACACATACATCAAGAAATCTATTTACTCCATTAATAGGTATAATATTTATGTTTTGGGTATCAAATTGAGATAAATTTAATTTAAATGAAAAAAGAAGGAAAATTATACAGGTGAAAAGATATGAGGGAAGGTTATATAGTTTATATATGATGGATTCAGTAATACAAGAGAAGTGCATTAAGAGGTAAATTTGAACAACAGTCACTAATATGCCATTATGTAAAAATGTGAATATGTAACAGATGTGATTCTGCAATCTGTATTTGGGGTGAAAATGGGAGTTCAAAACCCAATTTGAGTCAAATGTATGAAAGATGATATATCATGAGCTATGTAATGTTTTAAATAATCAATAAAAAAGAGGTAAATTTGATAAGAATAAGGACAACGGAACAAAAAACAACTTTTTGAGGAAGATAGTTGAGTTTCCAGTGCCTGGCAGATGGCATTGGAGGGTTGACAAAGAGCACATAAGGATTATCTGAGTAGCACAAAAGATAATGCTGTATGATATTGACTCTGTGTATATCTGTGTAAATTCTGTATACCCTTGCTGTGTAAAAGAGGAATAATTTGTAAGATTGAATCAATGTTGAGATATTGAGGTTAGAAACTTGAAACTTGCCCAAGGAAGCAATGTGTTCTTGAAGCAAAGAATCAGACAAGGATATATCTGACTGCAAGTTTGAATTTATTTACTCTAGTGAGAATGAGTCCTATGAATCAGTGGACCTCTGCAGATGCAATTTTTCTTTCTTTATCTAGCCAGGTCTCTCATAAACTTCAAATGGCTTGAAATTGTTTGTTTTCGTCTGCATTATTTCCTTGAAATATATATATATATATATATATATATATATATATATATATATATATATATATATACCCAGCACCTAATAACATTTCTGGAACATGGAAAATTCTGAAAAGACATTAGTATTTTGATTTAGAAAACAAGGAAGCAGACTCTGAATATTCTCTTCTACTTCTTCTCTCCTATATCAGGCTAGGGTGGAAAATTTAGATTATGTCTTCTTTGAAGACCCATCTGCCCCATTTTATCCTTTCCTAATCACAGGCATTTTTGCCCATTTCTGGGCCTCCAGTGACCATTCTCCATGTACCCAGCCCAAAAGTTCTAATAGTGATGAGAAGTGAGAGGGGCCATTTCCACAAGATGAAAGAGCCCTAGTTTTGTAAAAGCTGGAATGTGGAGAATTGGGGGTATCCCGGGACCTGGCACAGGTACAGAAAGAGTAGTTTCCTGAAGACCAGGTCTCTACAAACCCTCCTAGGACTTGACTGAAGTGGTTTTTGCAAACAAACTCAGTTTGTAAAGTGAAGTCCACCTCTGTGAAATAAGAGTAGAGATTAGGCACTAAGGATAAAGGCACATAATATATCCTCAACAGCAGGGGCTCTTGAGGACATGGGGAGGGGATTCAGAAAGGGAGGGAGCTGAAGCAAGAGGTGCTATCTTTGAGAGGCATAAATGAGGTCCCAGTGGAAAGATCTGGATGACTCCATATCTCTAACCTCTAACAAGTCACTTACTCTCCCCAGGTTCTTTCTTCTCTGTCAAGACATAAGGACATAAGCACATGTGTATCTTCAATAGTATATCATTTTTAGTAACTTTTTAACACTTTGTTAACACTGTCAACAGCATTTATCACTATGGAGCTTTAAACTTAGCCATGAAAAAGGCCATTATGTTGAGGTATTTAGGGTACTGGAGAATTCAGATAGACAGATTTAGGAAGGGAAATTGAGACTGAGAATGGATTTAGGATAAATATCACAGTACCTCATTTATTTATACAGGAAGCAACCAACACCCAGACATTGCATGTGAGCTGCCCATCTGTTTGTCCCTATTAGAGAAGCCACTATAAGAGTCTATTTGCTGCCGTGTACCAAACACATTCTGCACATTCAGTTCTTATTAATGCCAATCCTCCAAATTTCTTAGGCCACAGAGCAGGACCATTTTCCTTGATTGGTTGCTATGGGCTTTGATGCATTCTTCTTTGGGACTAAAGTATGAGTGTGTCTATCCCTTCTGATTCATAACACAAAATGCAGAATTTATTCTCTTGTGTTCAAAACGTAGAGATCAAACCTTAAAGATTTAAAGTAATAAATGTATTGTTGAATTTGCAACAATACTGCCCTCTGAACTCCTCAGGATCTGTTCAGTACAACGACAGGTGCTCAGTTGATCATCTGAGCACATGTATTGTATGAATTTTCCTCTTCGCCCTCTCAGGCTATAGCTGGTTTAGTTTCTCTGAACTGTGAAGACTAGAAGAGCGAAGGTGAAACCTGCATTGGGTGATCTATTTCTTTATGTGAAGTGCTTCCAATTTTTATTAATGGGAATTATACAAAAGTTTCTAGCAAATGTTTGATATTGCAATAGAACTCAGTGCCTAAGACAAAGGTACCCTCATAACATTTAAATTGGAGGACACTGTACTCAGATATCCCATTGAATTATCTTAGATAGAGCTTGGATGTAATGTTATTCTACCTCAAATTTCTTGGATGCTAGAAATGTGCAAAATACAATGAAAAAAAAGAAAAAGAAATAGTGACACTGCAGGCAAGTTTGTGTTTCTCTCTAAGATGAATCTGTAATTAGTCATTCAAACCTGGTGGCCCTCTCTGGTGATACTTGTGTTTACCTTTAATGTGAAGGTGGAACTGAGTGGAAACCAGAGTTCACAGAGAAGGAGACCTGGTGCATCCACAGGCAGAGCCTTCAGCCAGCCAGGTTTCTGTTCTGAAAGCTGATCTTTGTTGTTCCTGTCACTGGACAACCATATTGATGGCTGATTTTATGATGTGCCTGCAGGTCTCATTCTCTTTAAAACATAACCTCCTAAAGATTAATGATTTCAGTTTGGAATTTGTGTATCTGCATTTTGATGCTATAAGTAAGGTATGCTGTCATTACTACTCTATAATAATGATATAAATTAAAATTACCATTGTAGTAACACTTCAGGAATCCATAATTCATATTAATACATCAGGTTCAGAGAAAAAGAGAGTATTCCAATTTTAATGTTTTAAGTAACAATTTTAATAAGTTATATTAATGCTTTTGGTGTTCATTGTACTTTGATGGTTTACTTGGGGGGGGGGAATAATGAATATGCTATTCTCTTGAGAAAGTATGTCTTGCTGAACTTCTTCACTACATAAAATTACTATTATATTAAAATTTTATATCTGTAACCAAATACTTCCCCAAATATCAGAACCCATACTTGAAATTACTTCCTTATCAGCTTCAATAGATGTATAATGGATTTTTCAAACTTTGTTTATTAGAAAAAAATCCATAAAAAACAACACAAAACCAAAAAAAAAGTGCTCAAGCTCAAAACTTGGGATAACTTCTGTTCATTCTTCTAAATTGTCTTTCTGTCTTGTGTAATGGGGAAAATAATGTAAAGAAGACTGATTATTTGAGTCACAATAACCTGGTTTCTACCTCAGCCTCACACTGTTTAGTAGGCTCTTTTCTGATCCCTAAATGGAAAATAAGTATAAATTGTCAGTTTTTATACATACTGACTTTTTTGATTCATTAATAAATGTTATCTTATTTGGAATTAGTATCTGTGAATTGAGAGTTTGAGGGCATAAATAGTGAAAAATTTATACTAGCTTTTTTCTACACTGAGATCAAATTCACTGGATAGTTATGGATACTATAAAAAAATAAAAGGAGATAGACTGACAAAGAAAGTTATACAAAAACACAGATACCTTTATAATATGAACAATAATTTGCCCATATAAAAACTACATATATTACACAAATATATATTCATTTCTTGGACACACACACATATACATGTATGTGTGTGAGAAAGTGTTTCCTTTCTTGAATTAGCAATTTAGAACAGACCTTACAAATTCCTTCTCCAAAATTTATCTTCATACAACTGCATGGAGAATTCACGTTCTGGCACCATCTGTTGAATCCTCTCCCCATGCCAGAACCCTGGAAAATGAAAAGATTTCCCAGCAATACCTGTGACTTTTAGCTTTGTAATTCTATTCCCTGACACTTGTTGTTGTTCGACTTTACTACCATAGGATTTGTGCATCTGGTTGGAGGACATGGACCCTGCTCTGGGCGAGTGGAAGTGAATTCTGGAGGAGAGTGGATTCCAGTATCTGATGGGAATTTCACATTACCCACAGCCCAGGTCATATGTGCAGAGCTGGGGTGTGGCAAGGCTGCATCTGTCCTGGGAAACCTGCCCTTCAGAGAGGACAGAGGAGTCTGGGCTGAAGAATTCCAGTGTGAGGGGCAGGAGCCTGGCCTCTGGTTCTGCCCCAGAGTGCCTTGTCCTGGAGGAAGTTGTCCCCACACAGGGGCTGTGCAAGTTGTCTGCTCAGGTGAGACAACAGGATGTTAACCTCCCTATGCACTCTGTGGGGCGTAAGAAAAATGTGGGATTATGCTAAAATCCTGTTTTCTACCAGGATATACAGATGTTCGGCTCATGAAAAATGGCAGCTCTCAGTGTGAGGGTCAAGTGGAGATGAAGACCTCTGGAGGCTGGAGAACACTCTGTGCCTCCCACTGGAATATGGCCAATGCCAATGTTGTCTGCCGTCAGCTGGGCTGTGGAGTCGCCATCTCCACCCCAAAGGGAGCATACTTTGTGGAAGGAGGAGATGAGATCTGGAGAGACCGATTCCACTGCTCAGGGTCTGAGTCCTTCCTGTGGAATTGTCCTGTGACTGCCCTGGGTGTTCCTGCCTGTGCCCATGGAAACACAGCCTCTGTGGTCTGCTCAGGTAAGAGAGGACAGGGCTGACTGGTACTTGAGTGACATGTCTCTAAGAGCAGACAGTGTGGAGAGCTGACTTCAAAAATGAGACATTCTGTGGTAAAATAGGATTCCTCTAAATGATCATTCATCTTTCAGGCTTGTCAAGTAGTATTAAGAGAAATATTTTTAAGTAAGCCTTTTTATTTATTCAAGTTCATGGACAACAATGTATAACAATGAATGACAGCTCTGTCGTGTTCCTCACCCTGGGCCATCAGAGAATATCAGCAGCTCCCAGGAGTAACCTGCACATCTCTCCAGGCCACTATGCCCTCCTCCTTTCCAAAGAAGATCACTCTAACTTCTGCAAAATATTTTTGCACATCTTTAGCTTTATATAAAATCATGCAGTATGTTCTTTTTTCATGTCTACTGTAACTCAACATAATGTTTAGAATTCACCCATGTCTTTATTTTCAGTCAAGCTTCATTTAATTTTATTGCTGTAGAGTTTTCTGCCAAAAAAACACAGAATCATGTGTTGATCCATTCGAATATTGAGGATGTTGGAGTTGTTTGCACTTTTTGAATACTCAAATAATAATCCTACAAATTACCATGTCAATATCTTTTAGTGCAAATATGGATATATTTGTATATGGTTTTTAATACTTGGCCTTTTATTTTACCTCTCTTAATATGGTCTTCATTCGGGAGTCAAATTTTTGTTCTTATGAAACACAGAATATCAATATTTCCTGTACACTTATGTTCTAATGTCTTTTCAAATAGAACTTTACTACCATAGATCATAAAAATATTCTCCAAGTGTCTTATCACGTCAAATCACTTTTCTTTTACATATAAATGCACAATGTTCCTGGGGCTGGTATTGTACACAGGGTGTGTGGTGTGAAGATAGTTTCACATTATTGTTTGAACATCCAATTGACTCAGAATCATTACTGAAAAGCCCTTTCCCCACTGTGGTGCCACCATTGAAATACACAGGGTGCAGCTATTTCTGTCTCTTGCTCTATACTCTGTTTTGTTCCATTCTGTCATTTTCTATGCTTGTAGCCATGCATGCCTCCTTAATTATTATAACTTTACAGCATGTCTAATTAACATTTTTAAAGAGTACTGTTCTAATTGTGTTGTTTCTCCTGCCCAGTGCATTGGTCATAATCGGTATTGTGCATTTCACATAAATTTTTATAAACAACTTGATATATTTAATACAATAAAAACATCATGGTCTTTAGATTGAGTTTTGATTTGATCCAAACATCAATGTGGAGCTAATTAACTTATAATGTATATCTCTAGTTTCTCTCAGAGATTATACATAACTTCTTTTATTAGGTATATTCTTGGTGTTTTACGTTATGATGATTTAGTGTTTCTTTTAGTGAAATGTCCTAGGAATTAATTCTACTAGTGTTTTAGTAAGCTTTTTAGCTGCTGTGACAAAAAGGCCTGAGAAGAACAATTTTCAGAGAAAAAGTTTATTTTGAAGTTCATGGCTTCAGAGGTCTCAGTATTTAGATAGCTGACTTCGTTCCCTGGGCCTCGAGGTAAAACAGAATATCATGGTGGAAGAGTGTAGCAGGAGAAGGCAGGACAGGAGATGGCCACCAAGAAGCAGAAATAGGGAGAACTCTGCTCAACAAGATAATATATAAACCCCAAAGACAGGCCCCCAGGCACCTACCTCATCCTGCCACACCCTACCTGCCACAGTCACCACCATACTATCAGAGGATTAATGTGCTGATTAGGTTAAGGCTTTCATAGCCCAATCATTTCACTTTTAAACTTTCTTTTATGTCTCACATATGAGCTTTTGGGGGACACCCAGTACCAAACCATAATTACTAGTTTTCAGATTCTTTTTTTTTATTGGATGTTCACAACATTACAAAGCTCTTGACAAATCATATTTCATACATTAGAATCAAGTGGGTTATGAACTCCCATTTTTACCCCAAATACAGATTGCAGAATCACATCGGTTATACATCCACATTTTTACATAATGCCCTATTAGTAACTGTTGTATTCTGCTACCTTTCCTATCCTCTACTATCCCCCCTCCCCTCCCCTCCCATCTTCTCTCTCTACCCCATCTACTGTAATTCATTTCCCTCCATGTTTGTTATCCCATTCCCCTCATATCCTCTTATATGTAATTTTGTATAACAATGAGGGTCTTCCTCCATTTCCATGTGATTTCCCTTTTTTTCTCCCTTTCCCTCCCGCCTCATGTCTCTGTTTAATGTTAATCTTTTCTTCCTGCTCTTCCTCCCTGCTCTGTTCTTAGTTGCTCTCATTATATCAAAGAAGACATTTGGTATTTGTTTTTTAGGGATTGGCTAGCTTCACTAAGCATAATCTGCTCTAGTGCCATCCATTTCCCTGCAAATTCCGTGATTTTGTCATTTTTTAGTGCTGCATAATACTCCATGGTGTATAAATGCCACATTTTTTTAATCCATTCATCTATTGAAGGGCATCTGGGTTGATTCCACAGTCTAGCAATTGTGAATTGTGCTGCTATGAACATCGATGTGGCAGTATCCCTGTAGTGTGCTCTTTTAAGGTTTTCAGGAAATAGTCCGAGAAGGGCACTAGCTGGGTCAAATGGTGGTTCCATTCCCAGCTTTCCCAGGAATCTCCATACTGCTTTTCAAATTGGCCGCACCCCTTTGCAGTCCCACCAGCAGTGTACAAGAGTACCCTTTTCCCCACATCCTCGCCAGCACTCATTGTTGTTTGACTTCATCATGGCTGCCAATCTTACTGGGGTGAGGTGGTATCTTCGGGTGGTTTTGATTTGCATTTCCTTGACTGCTAGAGATGGTGAGCATTTTTTCATGTACTTGTTGAGTGATTGTATGTCCTCCTCTGTGAAGTGTTTGTTCATGTCCTTGGCCCATTTGTTGATTGGGTTGTTTGTTTTCTTATTGTCTAATTTTTTGAGTTCTTTGTATACTCTGGATATTAGGGCTCTATCTGAAGTGTGAGGAGTAAAAATTTGTTCCCAGGATGTAGGCTCCCTATTTACCTCTCTTATTGTTTCTCTTGCTGAGAAAAAACTTTTCAGTTTAAGAAAGTCCCATTTGTTGATTCTTGTTATTAACTCTTGTGCTATGGGTGTCCTATTAAGGAATTTGGAGCCCGACCCCACAATCTGTAGATCGGAGCCAACTTTTTCTTCTATCAGACGGAGAGTCTCTGATTTGATATCTAGCTCCTTTATCCACTTTGAGTTGACTTATGTGCATGGCGAGAGGAGGGAATTCAGTTTCATTTTGTTGCATATGGATTTCCAGTTTTCCCAACACCATTTGTTGAAGATGCTATCCTTTCTCCATTGCATGTTTTTAGCTCCTTTATCAAATATAAGATAGTTGTAGCTTTGTGGATTAGTCTCTGTGTCCTCTATTCTGCACCATTGGTCCACCCGCCTGTTCTGGTACCAGTATCATGCTGTTTTTGTCACTATTGCTCTGTAATATAGTTTGAAATCTGGTATCGCTATACCACCTGATTCACACTTCCTGCTTAGAATTGTTTTTGCTATTCTGGGTCTTTTATTTTTCCATATGAATTTCACGATTGCTTTATCTATTTCTACAAGAAATGCCATTGGGATTTTGATTGGCATTGCATTAAACCTATAGAGAACTTTTGGTAATATCGCCATTTTGATGATGTTAGTTCTGCCTATCCATGAACAAGGTATATTTTTCCATCTTCTAAGATCCTCTTCTATTTCTTTCTTTAGGGTTCTGTAGTTTTCATTATATACGTCTTTCACCTCTTTTGTTAGGTTGATTCCCAAGTATTTTTTTTTTTTTGAGGATATTGTGAATGGAGTGTTTTTCCTCGTTTCTGTTTCAGAAGTTTTGTCGCTGATATACAGAAATGCCTTTGATTTATGTGTGTTGATTTTATATCCTGCCACTTTGCTGAATTCATTTATTAGTTCTAGTAGTTTTTTTGTAGACCCTTTTGGGTCTTCTAGGTATAGAATCATGTCATCTGCAAATAGTGATAATTTAAGTTCTTCTTTTCCTATTTTTATGCCTTTAATTTCTTTCGTCTGTCTAATTGCTCTGGCCAGTGTTTCCAGAACTATATTGAATAGAAGTGGTGATAGGGGGCATCCCTGTCTTGTTCCGGATTTTAGAGGGAATGCCTTCAATTTTTCTCCATTCAGAATGATGCTAGCCTGAGGCTTAGCATAGATAGCTTTTACAATGTTGAGGTATGTTCCTGTTATCCCTAGTTTTTCTAATGTTTTGAACATAAAGGGATGCTGTACTTTGTCAAATGCTTTTTCTGTGTCTATCGAGACGATCATATGGTTCTTATATTTAAGTCTATTGATGTGGTGAATAACATTTATTGATTTCTGTATATTGAACCATCCTTGCATACCAGGGATGAATCCTACTTGATCATGGTGCACAATTTTTTTGATGTGCCTTTGTATCCGATTCACCAGAATTTTATTGAGGATTTTTGCATCTAGGTTCATTAGAGATATTGGTCTATAGTTCTCTTTCTTTGAGGTGTCTTTGTCTGGTTTCGGAATCAGGGCGATGTTGGCCTCATAGAATGAATTTGGAAGAGCTCCCTCTTTTTCTATTTCCTGAAATAACTTGAAAAGTATTGGTATTAATTCTTCTTTAAAGGTTTTGTAGAACTCCGCTGTATACCCATCCGGTCCTGGGCTTTTCTTGGTTGGAAGTCTTTTGATTGCTTCTTCTATTTCATCTATTGATATTGGTCTGTTTAAGTTGTGAGTTTCCTCCTGACTCAGTCTGGGCAAATCATATGACTTAAGGAATTTATTGATGTCTTCACTATCTTCTATTTTATTGGAATATAGGTTTTCAAAATAATTTCTAATTGTTTTCTGTATTTCTGAAACGTCTGTTGTAATATTGCCTTTTTCATCCCGTATGTTAGTAATTTGAGTTCTCTCTCTTCTTCTCTTCGTTAGTATGGCTAGGGGTCTGTCGATCTTATTTATTTTTTCAAAGAACCAACTTTTTGTTTTGTTAATTTTTTCAATAGTTTCTTTTGTTTCAATTTCATTGATTTCTGCTCTGATTTTAATTAGCTCTTGCCTTCTGCTACATTTGCTATTGTTTTGCTCTTCCTTTTCTAGGGCTTTGAGATGAAGTGTGAGCTCATTTATTTGTTGGTTTTTCCTTTTTTTGAGGAATGACCTCCAGGCGATGAATTTCCCTCTTAAAACTGCTTTCATTGTGTCCCATAGATTCCGATATGTTGTTTCTGTATTTTCATTTATCTCTAAGAATTTTTTGATTTCCTCCTTTATGTCTTCTGTAACCCATTGATCATTCAGTAACGTATTGTTCATTGTCCATGTGATGTAGGATTTTTCCTTCCTTCTTTTATCATTGATTTCCAGTTTCATTCCATTATGATCTGATAAAGTGCATGGTATTATCTCAACCCCTTTATATTTACTGAGGGTTGCCCTATGGCATAATATATGATCTATTTTTGAGAAGGTTCCATGTGCTGCTGAGAAAAAAGTATATCCACTTGATGATGGTTGATATATTCTATATATGTCAGTTAAGTCTAGGTTATTGATTGTGATATTGAGGTCAATAGTTTCTTTATTCAACTTTTGTTTGGAGGATCTGTCCAATGGTGAGAGAGGTGTGTTGAAGTCACCCATGATTATTGTGTTGTGGTCTATTCGATTCTTGAACTTGAGGAGAGTTTGTTTTATGAACGTCGCAGCGCCATTATTTGGTGCATAAATATTGATAATTGTTATGTCTTGTTGGTGAATGGTTCCTTTTAACAGTATATAATGTCCTTCCTTATCCCTTTTGATTAACTTAGTCTTGAAGTCGATTTTATTCGATATGAGAATGGCCACCCCTGCTTGCTTACGAGGACCGTGTGCGTGGTATATTTTTTCCCAACCTTTTACCTTGAGCCTGTGTATGTCTTTTCCAATCAGATGTGTCTCCTGGAGGCAGCATATTGTTGGATTTGTTTTTTTAATCCATGTTACCAGCCTATGTCGCTTTATTGGAGAGTTTAAGCCATTAACATTTAGAGTTACTATTGATATATGGTTTGTACTTCCTGCCATGTTTGATTATTTATCTCTTTTTTTTTCCTAATTTAGTTTGTTTCTCCATGATTAGCTTTCCCCCCGTCCTCTGTCTTTACCGAGGCACTTCCCGCTGATGCTTTTGGTTATTGTTTTCCATTTCTTCCTCGTGTAGAGTTTTGCTCAAGACGCTTTGCAATGCTGGTTTTCTGGCTACAAATTCTTTTAGCTTTTGTTTATCATGAAAGATTTTTATTTCGTTGTCGTATCTAAAGCTTAATTTTGCTGGATACAGAATTCTTGGTTGGCATCCATTGTCTTTCAGTGTTTGAAATACGTTGTTCCAGGATCTTCTCGCTTTCAGTGTCTGTGATGAAAAATCCGTTGTCAACCTTATTGGTTTACCCCTAAATGTAATCTGCCTCTTTTCTCTTGTAGCTTTTAATATTTTCTCTTTGTTCTGTATATTGGATAGCTTCATAACAATGTGTCTTGGCATTGGTCTACTGTGATTTTGTGTGCTCGGTGTCCTGTATGCATCTACAATTTGTATATCTGTTTCCTTTTTTATTTCTGGAAAGTTTTCTGTAATTATTTCCTTCAGCAAGTTACTCATTCCCTTGGCATGAATCTCTGTGCCTTCCTCTATCCCAATGACTCGTAAGTTTGGTTTTTTTAAGTTATCCCAAATCTCTTGGATGTTTTTCTCGTGATTTTTTACCAGTCTATCTGAGTTGGCTAGACTCTTTTCAAGATGATATATTTTGTCTTCATTATCTGACATTCTGGCTTCTACTTGCTCCACTCTGTTAGTGATACTCTCGATTGAGTTTTTAATTTGGTTTATCGTTTCCTTCATTTCTAACATTATTGTTTGATTTTTTTTATAATCTCTATCTCCTGATAAAGATGCTTAACTTCTTCTTTTATCTGTTTATGTAATTCATTTTCAATGTGATCTTTAAGGTTCCTTTCCATCTGTCTAAGGTGTTCCTTGAGTTCTTTATATGGCCATTTTTCTGATGACTCCAGGTCCTCCTGAATATGTAGGCTGTCTTTCATTGTTTGTACTCCTTTTCTTCCTTGCTTTTTTATGCTCATGATACTTCTTGTTCTGTTTGACTGCTGAGTTACTGTTTACTCTTATAAATTTATTTGATGCTTGGGAGGAGAGGTATTAGAAGGGAAGGGAAGAAGTGACTAAAGAGAGTGAGTGTAGGCAGGTGGAATTCAAGAGAGGGGGAATAAGAAAATTGAAAAGAAATGAAAAGACAAAAGAAAAAAGTGAAAAGAAAGAAAGAAAAAACGAAAAAATAAAAATTTTAAAACAAACAAAAAAAATTATAATGATAATAAAAAAATGGAAATTGAAATTTAAATAATAATAATAATAATAATAATAGAATAAAAAGAATTTAAAAAAATTGAAACCATTAATAAGAAAGTTAAAGAACAACAACAATATCAATTACAAAAAGTGAGAATAAAAAAAATAAGAAAAATACTAATAATAATCATTAAAAATAATAATAATAATAATAATAATAATAATAATAAATGCAGTCATAGAGCTCGATTAACTTCTCTTCCAGTAGGTGGAGCTATGCCCACTTGGCCAGGCTTCTCCTTGTGATAGGTGGGAACCGATCACTGTGCCTCAGCTCTTCTTCCCAGACTGTGCGGGTCTCCAGTCCTGAGTGCCTAGGTCCTTCTCTTGTGGTTCCTCAATCCAGGCCCCACTCACCTGTGACGCTCACCACAATACTGGCTACATGCCGGGTCTGCTGCCCCTGGGAGCCCTGTTTTCATGGATGCCTGGGCACACCCTTTCTGTTTGCCTCCCTCAGACCCTAAGTTTGTAGGGCTTGGGGCTGAGGACCCCCAGCGAATTTGTTTGCCCTCAGGTAGCAACTCCCCTGGTAGCTGGTGCAAGGGACCTCTGTTGTCAGCCCTGGTGGGAATGATAGCCGGGGGTTCTGCGCCGCTAGTCCCACGTCACTCCTGATTCCTTGGGTCTGGTTATGGTGCTCAGTTGGCTTTTACCTCTGTGAGATCAGGTGGGCCGACTAGTTATTTCAGCGGGATCGTTAGTGCAGAGTCACGAGAAGCAGGCGATCCGGGGCTTAAATGCAGCAGATTCATGCTCAGTGTGTGTTTTCTGAGGGGCCCAAAGTGTATGCCCTAGCTCCACGTCAGCTCAGCATTGTCTAGTGATCCTGAGCAAATAGGCTTTAGATAATTTACAGCTCCCTATGCCCGCGCAGTTGAAGAGGTCAGAGACTTGATCTCTCCGCGCCTGCCGCCATGTTAGACCTCCTCAATGATATTCATGTTACCCTTACAGTTTCCTGGCATAAGCAAGATCTTGGAGTTATACAAACTGCTGCCTCTGTTTCCAGTCCAGTTTTCTAGAACTGAAACCCTGCTGCCGTCGCCTCCACCTCTGGGCCACGCTCTTGGGCGCCGCGCTTGTCCGCGACCTTAGCAGCGCTGCCGCGGCCTCCGCTGCTCCCCAGCCCGGTGCCTAGCACCCAGGGCCCAAGCGGCTCTCTAGCCCAAGCCTCTCTAGCCCCCTCCTCCGGAACCCGGGTCCCCTCGCAGGGGGATGCCGAACGACCCCAGAGCAGGCTCTGCCCCAAGGTGCAGCAGGGAACAGGCGACCGAGGCACTTGAGGCCGTGGTCCAGCCTTCGGAGGACAGGGCTTGGCATGCAGCCCAGTTCCAGTCTCTAGATGTGGCAGCTGGACCGTGTAGACAGGGCCATCAAGACAGCATGCAGAAAGCAAATGGCGGCTCCCGCGGAGTGGATTTTCGGCCCCAAAACTATAGCCCCACCAACAATTCCAATCCACTAACTCTCCCTGTATAGACAATATTCAAAAAAAAAAAAAAGGGTGGGGTGTACTGAGCTTTCTTTGCCTCAGGTACTTACAATCCACTGCTGATTACCCATTCAGCTTCTCTGCCGGGAGCGAAGTGAAAGAGGAAGCAGATGGGCGCAAAGCGCCCGTGGCTCTGAGCAGGAAAGCGTCCGGGAGCCAAGCGTCTCTTTTTCAACCTCTTTGTTTTTTCTGCTGCTTGGCCGGGTGGTCCACTACAGATTAATGGTGAAAGGAGCTCTAACAAGCTGTGCGAAGTCTCGATTAAAGCCGCTGCTCTGAGCACCAGGCTCAGCACTTCAGCAACCCCCGTACGCAGCGGCCATCTTCCTCCCAGTTTTCAGATTCTTTTTGTGTGTGTGTGTGGCTTGGTTTTTCTTCCTTTTTTCTTTCTTTCTTTAATCTTTCTTTTTTCTTTCTTTTTTTTTTCTTTTTTTCTTTTTTTTATAATTTGAGAATTCTGAATTAGCTTAGGAAAGTATGAAATTCTCAGGTAATCTGAACCAATATTCCCCAGTGCTATTATTTTTCTATATTATCCTTTCCTTCCATCATATTTATCCCTGAATATATAAAATATTGCTGAATGACTAGTTTAAGAGTAGGTGGATAAGATGATGCATCCCTTTACTCTTCAAATATTTTCAATAATTTTTCACACAACAACAGTGTCATTGCCAAATTCCTTAAATTAACCTTGTTGGCTTCCACATATGATGGACAACATGTGGTACTTGTCTTTCTGTGTCTGGGTTATTGAACTTAACATGATGTCCTGTTGGGGTTCAAGTGTGCAGAGTTTAGCTCCCTCAGGCCTGACAGGTTGCAAGAGCTGTGGCTGTGATTTAGGTCAGCTGAGGCAAACCTCAGTTAGGAGGAGAAAAAGTTCTCTTCCCCTTATCGCAAGTCACAAGTTCTGCATGGTTTGGCCAAGAGGAAGAAGCTTCCTGCATACTTGTCCTGGGAATAGTACATTCTAAAGAAACAAATGCATCTTCAGGGGATTAGATAATGTCTACAAAGAACTTTGGGAGGGTACTTATCAAATAAACAGGAATGATCTGAATTTAGCTCTGTGTACCCGCTGAGGCATGACATTTGGGCAATGTGGGTAAAGTGTTAATTGCTTGCTTTGTTAGAAGAAGAATATAAAAGGAACTTGCAAATAAACCTCAGCATGCAGTTGCAACTGCTGCCTTTGCTCTGCATCCCCTGTGTCCCGGTTATTTCGCGACCCTTACCCAGGGACCCGAACGCTCTAGACGTTCACAATGTCCTACAATTTCTACCATTTAATGCAAATAGCACGACTCCATTCTTTATGACTGTATTTATACCACATTTGCTTCATGAATTTGTCTTTCAGTGGGCACCTGATTCCATATGGTAGCTATTGTGAATTGTGCCACAATAAACCTGGGAATGTACGATTGCTGTTTCATAGTAAATGTAATTGTCCTGGTTGCTATTGCTTTTTAATGCATTTCTCCCCTCACAAAAAAAAATAGTGGCACAAATAAAGAATACATTTTATTTTTCCCGTGATTTCCAGACTCACAAATTTGGCAAGGGCTCTTGGCAGTTGCCATTTGTGGTCTCACGAGGATGCACTTGGATCTCATCTGCAGCTGAGGTCATTGTAGACTTGACCAAACTGGGAATCCAGGACAGTTCATTCACATGGCTGGTAGCTTGAAGTTCACCTGGGGCTGCTGTCAGAACCACCTACAAATGCTCTCTCCCACTTGATAATCCACAGAGTAGATTTCCCATAAAGCAAAATCCTACTAAGTCAAGAGGAAGAGGCCTGACATTCTAAGCTAGGTTCCTAAGTCAAATTGTGCTACCTTCACCACATTCTGTTGTTTATAGGCAACTCACCAGTGTCATCCCAGATTGGAGAGCAGGAGAAATGGATAGAATATGACAGAATTCGTGGGTATTTTTTTTAAAAATGATAGGTGTGTTAAATATCTTTGTGTATTTTCTGATTTATACTTTTGCACTATCAGTTAGGGCCTTAATGCCTAAAACTTGTAGAGTACATAGGAATGTTAGTTTCTCTCACCATGTCTCTTAGTTTCCTGTTATATTTCCTATGTTTTTGTCTTTCTGTTGTTCACTCAGTATTTTCTCATTTTTCTCCACTGTTTCTATTTTGTGCTAATCTACATTATGTTAGGCTCATCCTCTCATTTCTCATTTTAGTAACTGATATTTATTGGCTCTTTTTCATTGGTTCTTTTTATTCATGCCTCTCAATTATTTATTGGATTTCTATGATCATTTATCTACCAAAATTCCCATCATGTCATTTAATTTACAAAATTTAATCATGATTATTTGAATTACCTATAAGGAAACACCAATAACACTCTGCAAAAATCTCTTTTACCTCTTTTGCCCACTTTGTTTCTACATAAACTCTTTTATATGTGTTGGGTATTTTTTGGTTGAAAGACATTGTGTTTGAAAAAAAAAGTTCATCCTACAAAAACTTCAGAAAGGATTTTATTTTATTTTTTTTTTAAAAGAGAGAGTGATAGAGGGAGAGAGAGAGAGACAGAGAGAATTTTTCAATATTTATTTTTTAGTTCTCGGCGGACACAACATCGTTGTTTGTATGTGGTGCTGAGGATCGAACCCGGGCCGCACGCATGCCAGGCGAGCACGCTACCACTTGAGCCACATCCCCAGCCCTCAGAAAGGATTTTATATTCTTTAATCCACTACCCATTTAATTTACAAAATTTAACTATTTTATTTATTACAACTTTATTTAGAGTAGATCACCTTACACAAAAAGAATTGAAATAATGAGAAACTGGGCACTCATCCCTATGACAAAAATTATTTCAGTTTACAAATTATAAGTTTTCTAGGTATTTAAAAGGATTCTCCTCTTTGGTATAACCTAAATTTTACTTGAGTTCTCCCAGGGGAAATCTGGCAAAGGTGCTAACATTTTCAGACTCAACTACTACCTTTGAGTTGTCAAATGCCTCCAGGAGAAAAAAGCTGATTCTAGTTTTTACTTTTCTCTAAACTTGACTCCAGTGTCTTGCTTCCCTTGGAGCTATGCAAAACTCTCAAATGTCAATGACATTAGTCACACTTCCCTAAAGTCATTCCTAGTACTTGGCTTAAAATAGAAGAGTGTTAGAAGTAGAAGCAGAATTCACCATTAGAAAATTGGCTCTGAAAATAGGAAATTAGTGGTCCTGGGCCTCAACCTTTAGATGCCATTACTAGATTATTGTCTAGTTTAATTCAGTTTCCTGCCCTCTAACCCTTTCTGTAGGAAACAAGGCCCAGCTACTGCCCCAGTGCAATGACTCCTGGTCTGACCCAGCAGGCTCTGCAGCCTCAGAGGGCCACACTGCCAACTACTCAGGTGAGCAAGACCTCCAGTACCCAAGCCTTCCCATCCCCTGTGTGAATGCCCACTGACATGACCCTATCTCTCCTCAGACAGCAGACAGCTCCGCCTGGTGGATGGGGGCAGTCACTGCGCAGGGAGAGTGGAGATCCTGCAGCAGGGCTCCTGGGGCTCCATCTGTGATGACAGCTGGGACCTGAGAGATGCCCACGTGGTGTGCAGACAGCTGGGCTGTGGAGTGGCCCTGGAGGCCACCATCTCTGCTCACTTTGGAGAGGGATCAGGGCCCATCTGGCTGGACGAGCTGAACTGCACAGGAGAGGAGGCCCATGTGTGGCAGTGCCCTTCCCAGGGCTGGGGGCAGCACAACTGCAGTCACAAGAAGGATGCTGGGGTCATCTGCTCAGGTCTGTGGTGCACACTGTGCACAGGTGGGGGTTGGCAGGAGAGGGTCTGCAGGATGATGTTTGAGCCCTAGGACAGGGGTGAGGACAGAGCAGAGGAAAGGACCGTTCTTGTTCTTCCAGCAGAGAAGATGAAGCGCTTCCATTACTGCTGTAGCAACTGAGCTTCTGCTCCTTCCTTCTCAGCATTGTCCCCTGACACAGTCATTCTCTACAGTATCCATTTAAAGCAGTCATCACTCTTCTGTGACATGTGGGAGCAACATCCTGACCCACTGAATTAGTTTTCTATTCCTGCTGTAACAAGTCATCATAGACGAGTGACTCAAACAGCACAAATTTATCATCTTACAATGTGTAAGTTAGAATTTTGACCTGGATCTCTCTGAGCTAAAAACAAGCTGTCAGCAGCTATAACAGCTGAAACTCTGGGAAGACTCCTTTTCTTGCCTTTTTCAGCTTCTAGAAGTAGCCTGAATTTCTCAAGTGACCCCATCCTTCTTCAAACACAAAGCATCTCAACCTTCTAACCATTCTATGAACACATCTCCCTCTGATGTGAGCCAGAAAGACTTATCTGTTTTTGAGGATTAGGTGTAAGGATGTCATTAGATTGGGCACACCTATTGGGGGCAGTCATCCTATCCAGGATGATCCAGTATAATCTCATGATGAAAGCACCTTTTGTTTGTTTTTGTTTTTGTTTTTGTTTTTTGGTACTGGGATTGAACCCAGGGGGCTCAACCACTGAGCTACAGCCATAGCCCCTTTTTTATTATAATTTTTCATTTTTGAGACAAGTCCACGTTAAGTTACTTAGAGCCTCACTAAGTTTCTGGGGGTGGCTTTGAACATGAGTTGCACCTGCTTCAGCCTCCCAAGTCACTAGGATTACAGGCATGTCCCATCTTGCCTAGAGAAAGGATCCTTTTCTTAATGTTGTCTGAAAAGCCCTTTTGCAATATGAGTTAAAATATTCACAGGCTTGCAGGATCACAGAGTGGACATATTTGAAGCTCCACTTTTCTACCACCCCTCTGTCCACCCTCCTTTTCTATGATCTGTCAGATGGTTAGTCAGGTAGTAAAGTTTTTTTCCTAATCAACTCCCAATCAGTGTTCCTACCTGTTCATTTGCTAATATTACATTGTTGTAGAAACAGAAAGAGAGGTACAAATTAGCAAAACAGATTAAAGGGATAAAAAAAATCTTCCAGTTTTCCACCTAGTAGGTACTTCCTCAGGATAGTAAGCAATGAGTTCTCACTACTTAGGAATAAAGAAAAAACAGCAGTAAGAGTTGAATGCTCTTTAGAGCAGATTATGCTAAGTGAAGCTAGCCAATCCCTAAAAAACAAATGCCAAATGTCTTCTTTGATATAAGGAGAGCAACTAAGAACAGAGTAGGGACGAAGAGCATGAGAAGAAGATTAACATTAAACAGGGATGAGAGGTGGGAGGGAAAGGGAGAGAGAAGGGAAATTGCATGGAAATGGAAGGAGACCCTCATTGTTATACAAAATTACATATAAGAGGATGTGAGGGGAAAGGGAAAAAAACAAGGGAGAGAAATGAATTACAGTAGATGGAATAGAGAGAGAAGATGGGAGGGGAGGGGAGAGGAGGGGGGATAGTAGAGGATAGGAAAGGTAGCAGAATACAACAGTTACTAGTATGGCAATATGTAAAAACATGGATGTGTAACCGATGTGATTCTGCAATCTGTATACGGGGTAAAAATGGGAGTTCATAACCCACTTGAATCAAATGTATGAAATATGATATGTCAAGAGCTTTGTAATGTTTTGAACAACCAATAAAAAAAAAAAAGAGTTGAATGCTCACTGTGCCCTGTTTTCCTCCTCTTGCTTTTAGAGTTCCTGGCCCTCAGGCTGGTGAGCGAGGACCAGGAGTGTGCTGGGTGGCTGGAGGTTTTCTACAACAACACCTGGGGCAGTGTCTGCCACAGTCCCATGGAAGCTGTGACCTTGTCCGTGATCTGCAGACAGCTTGGCTGTGGGGATACTGGGACTCTGAACTTCTTGGTTCCTCTCAGGAAAGGTTCTAGACCTTCCTGGGTGGATGGAATCCGCTGTCGGGAAACTGATACCTCTCTCTGGCAGTGTCCTTCTGACCCCTGGAAACACCAATCTTGCTCACCAAAGGAGGAAGCTCATATCACATGTACAGGTGACCTACTGTCTATTTCTATGTATCTGTCCTATGCCTGTAGGTTGTTGTCAGGATGGATGAGTTGAAACAAGTCTACAAAATGAATTCTGGATAGAGGTTTCTTGATCCACCTCTTGCAGTCCTGTTTCAAAGACAGATATAAGGAAACATGTGATAGAAATTTATGTGAAAACTACAGACAGACTGAACTTAACATATGGAAGTATAAACTTATACTCTGATAAACTTTCTAAGCAGTTAGCCAAAACTGTCTTTATATTAATTAACCTGTTTTTCCTTAGTAAGAGGGTGAATGATTGGACCTCAGTTATATACATTGCTTACTATGCGCTATCACTTTTTCCCCCACCAAACTATATCACAGGTAATGTGCTTTAATTGTCACAATCAACTGATGATAGGTATTATAGTAATCACTTATTTCATAAGAGGCAACTGAGTTTAGGAGGAAACATTTCATCTCCCTTACACTTTCAAGTGAGTGGGAGAGCAATTTGGGGAATCAAATACTATTGGGCTGTTTACTCTGAAATCCATCTTCATCAGACAGACCACCTCTCGGGTCACTTTATTGATGGAAAGTAATCAAGTGACTTGTAGGTAGAAACTTAATTCCAGACAGGAGGACAGATGCAAGAAGAAAACACTGCCCCGTTCTCATGGAGTTTGTACTTCAGCCTGATGACATGCACCATGCATAAATTTGAGTGTCATGAAGAAATGGAAGGTGCCGTGGAAATGCGTGCTTTGGGGAAGAGAGAAATCATTTTAAGTTGAGACCTAAATGAGGAATTGAGGTCCAATGCAGGAAGAAAGCAGAGCATTTATCAGTGTAAATACTGAGGTGGGAGGACTCTGGTGACCTTGAGGTATGGATAAAATCCCATGATAAGCACAGCACAATGCCTGATAACCTGGATGGGTATGATGAGCTCAAGTCCTCTCCAAGGCATGGCCCCAATAACAATCTTGTTGAAAATCCGTTTGCTAATCTTCTCCTCTGCCACATCATGGGGAATGGCTGGGAGATAAGGGGCCTGGTCTCCCCTTATTTTGTTCTTGAATTCATCTCCTCACAGTCCCAGTGGTCTTGGTTGATACTACCTCCCCTGAGCCTTAATCCATATGCTGCCACAAACTAATATGCCCACTTCATCCCTCTCCCAGAAAACATTCCATGGGGCCTGTTGGAAATTGGAGACTATCATCTTCCAATTCCTTAAGACCTGTAATGTCCCCTTCAGTTTCATGTTCTCACAAAAACCTGGCTGTCCCCTGAAAACAATGATGTCTTTATCATTAGGGAGGCTCTGTGCTTCCCTTTCATCAGGATATTTTTTGAGCCAAATCTTAGAATAAAAATATTCTTGCTCTCACATGTCATTTTCAACATTTTTTTTCTTTTTCTCTGTGTTCAATTACTTGAAATTTGCCCCACAAGGTGGCACCAGCTACCACTTCTGTTGGTGTCATCCTCCAGCCTGGTCACTCCCCCTTGTCCCAGTAGGCTGCAGTACCAGCCTCACCAGGCTCCTCTGTCTCCTGTTCCTGGTGCTGCCAGCATCCTTGAACACAACTGAGATAACATCCTGGCCTCTCCTTTCCTGGTTTTCTCCCTTTGAAGCACTTTGCTCCCTCCCACCCCATCTCCATGTATAGCCACATTATTGACCATCACTAACTATCCAGCTTGATATCTTGATTGTATTATTCCTTCTCTGTTTCTGCTTCTCCTTATGGCACATATGCTTGATGCTCCTTTTCTAGATATTTCATCCTCATGCAGATTTCAAATGTTCTCCCTTATCAGTTTCCCAGTTTTCCACTCTCCTCATGATTGCACATGTTCTTCTTACCCTGCTTAGACTACATGATGCCCCATTATAATCCTTCCCCTTCAAGTACACTCAACTCCCTTGTCTCTTCATTACCTGTGTAATGACAAGAATGGTTGTGTCAACTACTTAACTCTTCCCTGCCCGCACTAGACTAGGCAAAGACTGCTGAATCATGGACAAGTGCTGTGTCTTGTTATAATGTGAAATTATCCTGCTAGTCTCTTTAAATTTGTGATCCAACCTCTGATGGACCACCCACAATGGCCCCGTATTCTAGTGTGCTTCTCTCACATGTTCTCTTGCCTTTTCTGTAACTGTCTACCTTGCCTTTTCTTAGCTGCCTACCTTATTTTTTCCTCATATGCTCACTCTGCCTTATTGGTTGTTCTTATTATGCTTTATAGGTTTGCTATTTCTGTTCCATTAATAAATTTTAGACACATTCTTGGTTGAACCTCAGACTCTCTACTCTTACTTACCTATCCTGCTTACCCAGATATGTATTCTAAAGATGTTATATGGAATATTCTGTAGATATCTATTAAGTCCACTTGATCTATAATATTAGTGTAATTATGATATATGCTTGTTGATATTTTCTCTGCATTCCAAATCAATTAGTGAGATGGGATATTAAGGTACCACTAGTATTGTATGGAAATGTGTTGTCCCAGTATATCCTATGACTATTTTTTAATAAAATTCTGGTTCTTTTCTTTGGTACATATTTATTTGTAATTATTATATCTTCTTGATGGTTTATTCCATTTACTAATACATAATGACCTTCTTTGTCTCTTCTGACTGATTCTGAAATTGTATTTTTCATATATGAATACAGCTACTTCTGTTTGCTTTTAGGTTCCATTTGTTTGCAATATCATTTTCAATCCTTTTCTTCTCAGTCTATATATGTCTTTGCCTCTCTGGTGAGTTTCTTGCAAACAGCAAGTTGTTAGCTCTTGATTTTTAATGCAGTTAGCCAGTCTGCATCTTTTAATTGGAGAATCAGACCACTTACACTCAGAGTTATTATTGAAGGGTTTGTAGTAGTTATTGTCATTTTGTTGCTGTTTTTGTTTCTGGACAGTTTGAATAATCTATGGTCATGTCCTTCTCCCCTATTCATTTTGGAGCTTTAATGATTTACTGAATTGATAATGTTTGATTCTTTCTTCCTTCTCAATTGTTTATCTGCTCTTCTAGTGAGATTTATTCCTTCCCATGCTCTTAGTAGCTAGGTTGTCTTGCTTCCTACAATCTTATGTGTGTAGGATTGATGCAGAACCTTCTACAGTGCAGGTTCAGTGGTTCAAAATTCCTTTAATATGTTCTTCAGATGACTTATTTTTCTTTGATTTTGAGGGATAACTTTACTGAACACAGTCATGTAGTTCACAGTTGTTTTCTTTCAAGGTCTTAAGTACATCACTCCATTCCCTCCGGGCCTTTAGTGTTTCTGTTTATAAATCTGTCATATGATGTTCTTCTTACTAAGCAGCCTTCTCTTAATGAAGTGCCTTAGTGTGTAGGTGTCCTATAGTGTTGAAATTAATTTGAAGTGAACATTGTAGGTTGTTTCTCTGTAGCTTCTTTGGTTGATAATAATGGGTTTTGAAACCCCAGATATTGTGTCAGAGCACATCTTTCTCTGTAGTGCTCATACAAATGTGGTCCTTCTGGTAGTTCAGGCATGTTGTTATAGACAGCACAGTGTGTAGGACATTCTCTCTGTGGTTATTTTCCCAGTATTATTTTTTACTGTTTGGTCTGAAGTGATATGGCAGCAACCTGTGCTGAGATCTTTCAAGGCACTTTTTCCACATTTGAATTATTTTTCTCTAATGTTGTTAAGCTGGAGATTGTCCAGGAGCAGGAATTATGCCTACTTGCTGGTGGCTCATCAGCTGTGGATTTCTCTCTTCCCTATTCATTAAGTTGAAATATCCACCAACACTTCAGCAGGACTAGGTCATGGCTTTAGTAAGATTCAATGTCTCTACATTGGCGGGAGTTATAGTTCAGTGGCAAAGCACACATCAAACATGTTCAACATCCTTCACTTGAACACCAGCATAACTCAGAAGCAAACAATGGAAGTAACCAACATAAAAATAAAATTATGGACAAGTGCTGCATCTTGTTATAATGTTAAATTATCCTGCTAGTCTCTTTAAATTTGTGATTCAACCTCTGATGGACCATCCACAATGGCCACTTAATCCCAGCAGCTCAGGAGGCTGCAGCAGGAGGATTACGAGTTCAAAGCCATCCTCAGCAACTTAGCAAGGCCCTAAGCCTTGCTAATACAAAAAAGGGCTGTCTCAAAATACAAAAAAAAAAAAAGGCTGGGGATGTGGTTCAATTGTAATGTTCCCCTAGGTTCAATCCCTAGTACCAAAATAAATAAATAAATAAATAAATAAATAAATAAATAAATAAATAAATAAATAAACCAGCTATAGAAATACAATAATAATCAATTACACTCAACAAAACTAAAACAGCACTAACAATAGATAAAGGGAAGAACAAATATAGAATGAACAAGAAAGTAAAAAATTAGTAAAAGGAAAATTTATTCAAAAAAAAAGATTAAAGATGGAAAATGAGAGGGAAAGAAGACGGGGAATTTAAAAAGAGGAAGAAAAATATTTGTCACATTAAAAAAAAGGGGCGGGGGGACATTAACCAGGCAAGTGGCACTTGCCTGTAATCTTAGAGACTATGAAGCCTGAGGCAGGAAGAGTACAAGTTCAGTATCAGCCTAAGCAAAAATAAATAAAATTAGAAAGGACAAGGGGTGTAGCTCAGAGGTAAAGTGATCTGGGTTCAATCACCAGTACGAGAGAGAGAGAGAGAGAGAGAGAGAGAGGAAAATGAGAAAGAAAAAGAAAAATCCATTTGAAGAATTAAAAAACAAATTAATTAAATAATAGTAAAGAAAATATAATAAAGCATAAAGAAAAATATATGTCAAAAATTTCTCCCAGCCAAAGTATTTGCACTGGAGACACCTTTCCAGGTCATCTAACATTTAAATACACCAGGTATGTGGGGGTCAGTTGACTGCAAAAGAAACCAATTGCAGTTCCTTTCTCTTCCCACCAAATATGCTGCATTTGGGGGCAATAGATTGGCTATACTGTGCTCCTCATTTCCTGTCAAGGAGGTTAAGGGAGTGTTGACAAGACAGGCCATAATATCCCTGTAGGTGTTTTGTCTGGAAACCTGGAGGCATGTCAAAGGTCAAGTCAGCCCTTCCTTCAGTGGTTTGCAGACCCAATAAGTAGGCACACACGTGCTTCAGGGGCCTCTAGAAGGTGCCCACTGGGATATGAGAAGTGTCCTAGCCATGGTGAATCCCTGGAAAGCCTGTGGAAAATAATGTAATCCCTGGAGAGGCGACATGGGAATGCCATGAATTGTCAGATGACATGTAACTGGAATTACTCTTCTCCACAGAGGGTGAGACAACTTACCAATAAGACCTGCATCCCTCCCCTGCAATGCAATGCTCTCAGGATGTTTGTGACAGGCACTCTTCCTATCTTGTTGTACAAGAGTACTCTCTCTCAGAATAATTCCCCAAATTTGATCTAATGCTTGTAAGAACCATGTGTTTCTCCTACAGCAGGTAAGACTGCTGGTGCTGACACCATCTGGGTTGTCTGGACTATCCAGCTTACCTTATGCTTGCAGGTTGCTTCCCTCACCCAGGCAGCTAGAGATGAAGTTGTAAATTGCTTTGTACTTTTCTCTGGGCTGCCTTTCTGCTTCTCCATGCTGTTTAGATTTATCAAACATAGTTTGATCAATAGATTTTTATAGTTCCTCTTTTTCTTTTCTCAAAATACTACTATCCCTTTTTCCTTAATCTTTTTCAATCAAAGAGTCACAACAAAGGTACCTCTTTTGTGCTATTTATCTCCATACCAAAAATTCCTCTTTTTGAATATTAACAACTCCTGAAGGATAATTTGTTTGGGTAAAAAAGTAACATTCTATGATTCCTACTGGAGCTGAAGGTCAATACCTGAAATCACCTTTTTTGAAAACTTGCTAAATCTACCTAAAGTGAGTCAAGTTTTGACATTACATGTCCAATCTGAACTCTGAAGCCTAGAATTATTGCTGAAATATTTGGAGACAAACCATGGTCCATTCATCTTTCAGGATTCATGGCTGTCACCTGAGGTTTCTGATGATCTCATCCCAGTTCCATATTCTATCCCCTGTGCTCTGGTCCTCCCACATCTCAGGCCATTGGCACTCAAGTGTGTGTGCTCTATAAGAACCAATCAGATGCTGGCCCATTGACTTTTAGAAGTCATTCAGAAAAAGATGTTTTTAACTACTCAAGCTAGGAAACCTGACATTTCTAGAATTGCGTTATCAGATCCTATGAAGAATTCCACAGATCCTAAGTTTAACTATGATATCAACTACCTAATAACTGCTACCTGAGACATCTAACTAGATTATATTGTCTTTAATCCCATTTCTTGTTTTTTTACACAATTAATTCTCCTACTTATTTTGGTAGGAATTGAAACTTAACTGCTGCCCTGGTATAAACAACTTCATATCTTACACAGCAAGTTCTGCAATCTGAAAGCGAATTCTACCAACTGATTGGTTGAAGGAGGGAGTACTACAGAATAAGAATACCCTTCTCATTTCCTTTGTAAATACAAGCTTTGACATGATTCTTTCTCCTCAGGGACTCCACAGCTCCGCCTGGTGGATGGGGGCAGTCGCTGTGCAGGCAGAGTGGAGATCTTTCAGAAGAATTCCTGGGGCACTATCTGTGATCAGGGTTGGGACCTGAATGATGCCCACGTGGTGTGCAGACAAATGGGCTGTGGAGTGGCCCTTGATGCCATGGACTATGCACAATTTGGGGAGGGATCAGGGCCCATCTGGCTGGATGAGCTGAAGTGCACAGGAGAGGAGGACCAAGTGTGGAAGTGCCCTACTGGGAGGCAGCACAACTGCTTGCATGTGAGGGACGCAGGTGCCATCTGCTCAGGTATGGTCTGCATTGCTGCTTTCCCTGTGACTTAAACACTCAGACCTTTTTGCCCACCCAAGGATGCCATTTGCCTGGTTGCTCAAGGCTAAAACACTCAGGGATCACTGGGCTAATTGGGCTGTGCGAAATAACCACACAAGAGACAGAAATACCTTTTTCTTTGGGGGTGCTGTGACAGCTCCTCTGACCTAAGGGTTCAGAGAGAGAGAAAGAGAGAAAGAGAGAGAGAGAGCCCACACGTGCTGACCCTTTTTATTGAGGAGAAGCCATTCAAATGAGGCAAAGGGTCAAGTTACAAGGGGCTGAATCTAGCTTCATGATGTCCACTGTCAGCAGTTTGACTGATATCTAGGAAGGCCACACCCAAGGGCACAGTAGGAGAAGGGGACACATAAAGGGCACTTCCATGGAACATTGTTATCCCAAACAGGGCAAGCGGTAATATTACGAAGGAACAGGTAATCATAGATCTACCCATGGGGATGTAGGAAAGCATGCCCATGCATGAAGACACAGTCGCTCACACCCTAGAAGACGGGGCTATCCAGATCACAGCATGACTTCCAGGTGCCACACCGGGCAGCAGGGGAGTCAGACACAGTCATATGCTAGTTCAGCCTCCCACACTGCATATTCTCCACTGCCTAAGAGAATGAAAATGACCCAAAGTGTATATCTGATCCTGGGGAAATAAGAGACATTGGACTAGGAGGTCCCCATGGACACTGGGTGCTTGAAGTAGCAATGGCTAATGGGCTTCATTTAATTATTTCTTGTAAACCTCAAATATTGTCCTTTCCCTTCTCCACAGCCATACTTGAAAAGATAGGTTTTGGTTTTGTAGAATCATTCCACTTAAAATCATCTCCATAAATTACCACGAATATCCCCTTTTCAAAGGATAGACAAGAATGAGTCTTGCTTTTTTCAGTTGAATTGAGTTTTTTGCACTGGGTTAGTAGGAGTATGGGCACAGGGATGGGATTAAACACATTACAGGGGAAATTATGGATTACTGCAAACTTGGAAATTCTTTCCAGATTCAGACATCACAATTCTCAGCTCATTGGCAGGAAAGTCCAGAGAACTGTGAGTGAAATGATCTGAGTCACAGATTTTTCTTCCATAATTACTACAATAGATTCTCTCTACATTTCTTTTCCAAAGCAACATCTATATACTTGGGAGATAAATTTAACCCTGTGTTGGCAAATTAATGTTTAATGCAATAAAATATTAATGCATACTTATTATGGTAAAATGTTTTGGTAGTTTAGGACTCAGACCAGGATGGTTGTTCCATGATCTCCCACAAATACACCACATTAACTGTTATTCACACACCAAACTGGCTTCATAATAGACAATAGACTAGGTGAGCACCTGATTTTACTATGGTAAAAAGAAAAGACACATGAATGAGGAAGAAAGATCAGAATTGCCCTTTCCCCCAACCTCAAGCAACCTAGCATAAAGAAAAATACATTCTTCTTGAAGAATGAAAAGGGAATTAAGCCCAGACCTTAGACTTGAAACCCAGTACTAGACCTTCCACAGTGAAACCTAGTACCAAACAGAGCCCAACAACCCTGTCCTCATGCCAGTAACCTCACATTGAGACTCTGGAACTGTATTTTGTTGGGCAGCAAAGAGACTGTCTCTATCACCAGTCCTCCAATCTCTAGCAGAAGAGTGGAAAGCAAGACTTTCTAAAGATCAGGGCACAGTGCTGGCACAGCACTTTGTCTTGGAGTTCAGTGCCAGGCCTACCATGATAATACCTGGCACTGAGTAGGAATTAGAGGCCTCAAACATAGACTAGAAGTAACTGAGCAAGATCTGTGTGCTGGTGAGACAGACTCAAGAAGAGCCTGCAGCACCTGTGGCTGGTTGCAGGAGCCTGGAGCCTTGAGTCCACCTTAGCAGCAGGCAGCTCATAGCACTGAGGGCCTTCGTCCCTCCCCACTTCTGTGTTGCCTCAGCAGGCTGTGGCTTCAAGATGTGATATACCATTGCACCATTATTGGCCACAGGACTTCCCACCTCATTCCTCCTCAACCCCTGGTAGCACAATAAGAAGAGAGTTAGTTGTCTCTGCTTGAAGGTGAAAAGTTAGTTGGGCAGTTGTGATTGAGAGCCTCAGGTTCTTATCTCTATCTATTATAATACAGCTCTCAAAGGTGAAAGATAAAGACTCTCAGACATCAAGAGAAAAAAAAGAAAACAAACAAATAACATATAAGGATGTCCCAGTTCTCCTGCTGGCAGACTTCTCAATGGTAAACATATAGGTCAGAAGTGAGTGCCATAAGATTTTCAGAGAAATGAAGAAAAACCTGCCAAACAAGAATACTGAATCCAGAAAAATCTATCCTGTAGAAATAAAGGAGGTACAAAGACATTATCAGACAACCTGCCCCCCACCAAATTACCATATGATATAGCAATCCCAATGCTGAGAATATGTCCAAAGGAAGTGAAATCACTATGTTGAAGAGACATCTGTACTCCCATGTTATGGCAGCACTATTCATATTAGCTAAGAAATTGAAATAATCTAAATGCCCGTCAGCGATAAATAGATAAATAAGTGAAATACAATGGGATACTATTTAGCCATAAAAATGAAATAAATCCTTTCATTTGAGATAACATGCATGGGTCAGGAGATCACTAAGTTAAGCGAAATAAGTCAGGCAAAGAAAGACAAGTATCTTATAGTCTCACTGTATGTCAAATATGTAAGAGTTGACCTCATAGATGTTGAGAATAGAATTGTGGTTACCATAGACTAGAGAGTGTAGGGAATGGGAATGGAAGGCAACAGACTGATCAATGAATAATGGGTTTTACTTAAATAGGAATAATAAGTTCTGGTGCACTGTGGCACAGGAGGATGACTATAGAAAACAATCATGAACCACATTTCAAAAGCTAGAAGAAAGCATATTGGAATCTTTCACCAAAAAGAAATGAAAAGTTTTTCAGGAGAAAATAAATGCAACATATACATGTATCAGCATATGAATTTACTCCATTAATATGTACACTATGTCATTAGGTATCACTTAAAATAAATTAGAAAACTAAGGAAAATATAAAGGTGATATGATATGGGGAAATTATTTATATCTGATGGAAACAATGATACAAGAAGAGTATATTGGCAGGTAAGTTTGAAAAGAATGGGACATGGAGAAAAAAAAATTTGTGAAGATAGAAAAAGCTTACAATATCTGAGGGATGGCCTTGGTGGGTTGACAAAGAGCACCTAAGAATTACCTCAGCATCACTTAAGACCCTGGAGTGGGATGAGCAATCTGTGTCCATTTGTGTGAATTTTGTATATCCCTCTGGCACAAAAGGAGAAAAGTGATTTGCAGGAGTGACTTAAAGCTCAGGTATTGAGAAGGTCAGAATAGAGGAAGAAAATGTCCATTGGATGATACTTTCATAAGAAGCTTGAAACGTGCCCAAGGAAGCAATATATCTATAGAGCAAGGGATCAGACAAGGATATATATGACTGCAATTTTTAATTTACTCGAGTGAGAATGATTCCTATGAATCAATAGATTTCTGCAGATGCAGCAGGAGTGGGAGCCGCTTATTGTAGGACCACAGAGGTATATATACATTCCTCACAGCTTATCTTAATTAGCATAAACTAGATACAGCAGTCAACCAATAAGAAATCTCCACACTTAATGGCTCGCTGGCGCCACCTCACAAACCACTCCCCCTGGCAAAATACCAGGCGCCATCCTGACTTGTTTACAGACTCTAACATTTCTCTGGCAAAATGCCGGGCACCATCCTGACTTGTTTACAGACCTTAACAACAAACTTCAAAGGACTTAAAACTGGTCTTCTCCCCATTAGATGTAAAGCTCTTTAAATATACATACGCAGCACCTAGAAACATTTCTGGAACGTGGCAAATTCTGAAAAGATGTTAGTATTGTAAATAAGAAAATATAGAAGCATGCCCTCAATATTGTCTTTTTAACCTCTCTTCTATATCAGACCTGGGCAGAAAGTATAGATTGTGTCTCCTTTGAGGACTTCTCTGCTACATTTTTATTCTTTCCTGATCAGGGGCATCTTTACCCATACTGAGTAAATTCCATTTTGATGACTTACTTTGAAAAGAAAATTACTGAGCAGGTTATTTTACAAAGACAGAATTCCCTTCTTCAGGACATAAACTTACTATCACACTGCAATTCCATATCTGTAGCCAGATGCCTCCCCAAGATACTTATTGCACTAGTTATTTTCTTCCACAGGATTTGTGCGGTTGGATGGAGGAGGTGGACCCTGCTCTGGGCGAGTGGAGGTGAATTCTGGAGGAGGATGGACTCCAGTACCTTATGGGAATTTCACATTACCCACTGCCCAGGTCATCTGTGCAGAGCTGGGGTGTGGCAAGGCAGCATTTTTTCTCTTGGACCTGCCCCTCAAAGAGGCCAGTGAACAGGTCTGGGCTGAAGAGTTCCAGTGTAAGGGATGGGAGCCTGAGCTCTGGTTCTGCCCCAGAGTGCCCTGTCCTGCAGGCAGCTGCCAACACATAGGGGCTGTGCAAGTCATCTGCTCAGGTGAGACCCACAGCAGGACTTTAACCTTTTTGCACACTCTGATGTGGTAACAAACGTGAGATGTTACTGAAACCCTGTCTTCTACCAGGATATACAGATGTTCGGCTCATGAAAAATGGCAGCTCTCAGTGTGAGGGTCAAGTGGAGATGAAGACCTCTGGAGGCTGGAGAACACTCTGTGCCTCCCACTGGAATATGGCCAATGCCAATGTAGTTTGCCGTCAGCTGGGCTGTGGAGTTGCCATCTCCACCCCAAAGGGAGCATACTTTGTGGAAGGAGGAGATGAGATCTGGAGAGACCGATTCCACTGCTCAGGGTCTGAGTCCTTCCTGTGGAATTGCCCTGTGACTGTCCTGGGTGTTCCTGCCTGTGCCCATGGAAACACAGCCTCTGTGGTCTGCTCAGGTAAGAGAGGTCAGGGCTGACAGGATGTTTTTGAGTGACTTGTCTCTAAGAGCAGATAGCATGGAGAGCAGACTATAAAAGTGAGACATTCCTTGGTGAAATATTGTTCTTCTCAATGATCATTCGTGTTTCAGGCCATGTCAAGGGCGTTTTTCAGAGGATTTTTTTTAATATTTATTTTTTAGTTTTCGGCAGACACAACACCTTTGTTTGTACGTGGTGCTGAGGATCGAACCCGGGCCACACGCATGCCAGGCGAGCGTGCTACCGCTTGAGCCACATCCCCAGCCCCCAGAGGATTTATTTTTATTGACAAAGGCTATTGGTTTATTATTACCTATATAGATTAAACATTACAGAAAAAAAGTAAGATAAAGAACATCCAAATATCTTCTGCAAAATTTTCTCAAATCTTAAACTTTGGCTACCATATTTGCTTCAGACTTTTTCTATTTTATATATATATATATATATATATATATATATATATATATATATATATATTGTTCTTACTAGCTATACATGATAGTAGAATGTATTTTGATATATTATACATATATGGAGTATCATTCTTCTGGTTGTACATGATGCAGAGTTACACTAGTCATGTAATCATATATGCACAAATAATGTCTGATTTATTCTACTATCTTTCCTACCCCTACATCCCCTCCCATCCATTCATTACCCTCTGTATAATCCAAAGTACAACTATTCTTCCTTAGCCCCCTGCCCCTTATTGTGAATTAGCATCCACATATCAGAGAAAACCTTCGGGCTTTGGGTTTGGGAGATTGGCTTATCTCATTTAGCATGATATTCTCCAGTTCATTCCATTTACTGGCAAATGTCATAATTTCATTTTCTTTATGGCTGAGTAATATTTAAATGTGTGTGTGTGTATACATATATATATATATATATATATATATATATATATAATATCTTCTTTATCCATTCATCTACTGAAAGGCACCTAGGTTGGTTCCATAGCTTAGCTATTGTGAATTGAGCTGCTATGAACACTGATGTGCCATGTGATTTCAGAATGCTGATTTTAAGCCCCTTGTGTATATGCCAAGGAGTGGGATAACTGGATCAAATGGTGGTTTCATTCTAAGGTTTCTAAATAATCTTCATACCACTTTGCATAGGTTGCACCAATTTGCAGTCCTACCTACAATGTATGAGTAGACCTTTTTCTCTACATCCTTGCCAATATTTATTGTTATTGTATTCTTGATAATTTCCATTTGTCGCATTCCTGGCAACAAAAATACTCAGGGTCACTCCAGGGAAATGGGGCTGCACGAAATAACCACACAAGAGACAGAAATACATTTTTCTTTGAGGGTCCTATGATGGCTCCTCTGACCTTAAGGGTCTGCAGAGAGAGAGAGAGAGAGAGAGAGAGAGAGAGAGAGAGAGCATGCTGACCCCCTTGTATGAGGAGAAGCCATTCAAATGAGGCAAGGGGTCGGGTTTCAAGGGTCTGAGTCTAGCTTCATGATGTCTGCTGTCAGCAGGTTGACTGACATCTAGGAAGGCCACACCCAAAGGCAGAGCAAGAGAAGGGGACACACAAAGGGCATTTCCATGGAACATTCTATCCCAAACAGGGCAAAGGTGTAATATCACGAAGGACCCATGGGGCTGCAGGAAGGCATGTCTACGCATGAAGACACATTTTGCTACATTTTTACAACTTTCAAGATGGGGGCCACCCTCTACTTTGATGTGGCCAGATCATGGGAAGTGACTGACAGAGCCTCACCAATCAGAAAAGGAAAATGCTGGTCACATAGTGCGATGGCTTCCCACAACCATTCCTACTGAAGTGAGAGGAAATCTCAGTGTAGTTTTAATTTTCATTTCTCTAACTACTAGAGATGTTGAATATTTTTTCATATATTTGTTGACCAATTGTATTTCTTCTTCTGTGAAGTGTCTGTTCAGTTCCTTTGCCCATTTATTAATTGGGTTATTTGGTTTTTTTGGTGTTGAGTTTTTTGAGTTCTTTATATATCCTGGAGATTAATTCCCTATCTGAGGTGCAGGTGGCAAAATTTTCTCCCATTCTGTAGGCTCTCTAATCACATTCTTGATTGTTTCCTTTGCTGTGAAGATTTTTAGTTTGAATTCATCCCATTTGTTGATTCTTGATTTTATTTCTTGTGCTTTATGAGTCTTCTTAAAGAAGTCAGTTTCTAAGCTGACATGATATAAATTTGGGCCTACTTTTTATTCTATTAGGTGCAAGGATCTGGCCTAATGCCTAAGTTTTTAATCCACTTTGAGTTGATTTTTGTGCAGGGTGAGAAGTTTGAGTTCAATTATATTTTGCTACATATGCATTGCAAGTTTTCCTAGACCATTTGTTGAAGAGTCATATCTTTTCTCCAATGTATGTTTTTGGCACTTTTGTATAGTATGAAATAACTGTATTTATGTAAGTTTGTCTCTGTGTCTTCTGTTCTCCACCATTGGTCTTCATGTCTGTTTTTGGTGCCAATACCGTGCTGTTTTTGTCACTATAGCTCTGTAGTATAATTTAAGGTCTGGTATTTGATGCTTCTTGCTTCAGTCTCCTTGCTAAGGATTGCTATGGCTATTCTGGGTCTCTCATTTTCTAAATGAACTTTATGACTGATTTTCCCATTTCTATGAAGAATGTCATTGGAATTTTAATGGTAATTGCATTAAATCTGTATAGCACTATTGAGAATATGGCCATTTTGACAATGTTAATTCTACTGTCCAAGAACATGGGAGATATTTCCATCTTCTAAGGACTTTTTAAATTTCTTTCATTAGTGTTCTGTAGTTTTCACTGTAGAGGTTTTTCACCTCTTTTATTAGATTGATTTCCAAATATTTTAATTTTTTAGTATATTGTGAATGATGGAGTTTTCCTAATTTCTTTCAATGGATTCATCACTGATTTATAGGAACATGTTTGGTTTATGGTTGTTAATTTTATATCCCGCTACTTTGCTGAATTCATTTATTAGTTCTAGAAGTTTTCTGGTGGACTTTTTTGGGTCTTCTAAATATGGGATCATGTCATCAACAAATAGGGATAGTTTAAGTTCTTCTTTTCCTCTTTGTATCCCTTTAATTTCTTTCTCCTGTCTAATTGCTCTGGCTAGAGTTTCAAGAACTATGTTGAAGAGGAGTAGTGAGAGAGGACATCCCTGTCTTGTTCCAGTTCTTAGAAGGAATGTTTTCAATTTTTCTCCATTTAGATTGATGTTGGCTTTGGGATTGGCACATATAGCTTTTATGATGTTGAGGCATGTTTCTACTATCCCTAGTTTTTCTGATGTTTTGAACATAAAGCAGGGCTGCATTTATTTCAAATGCTTTTTCTGCATCTATTGAAATGATCATATGATTGTTATCTTTAAGTCTATTGATGTGATTGATTGTGTTTATTGATTTCCATATGTTGAATCAGCCTTGCATCCCTGGGATAAACCCCACTTGATCATAGTGCACTATCTTTTTAATATGATTTTGTATGTGATTTGCCAGAATTTTATTGAGAATTTTTGCATCTATGTTCATCAGGGATATTGCTCTGAAGTTTTCTTTCCTTGATGTGTCTTGGTTTTGGTATCATGGTAATAGTAGTTTCATAGAATGAGTTGGAAGGGTTCCCTCCTTTTCTATTTCATGGACTAATATAAGGAATATTGGTATTCTTCTTTGAAGGTCTTGTAGAACTTGGCTGAGAATCCGTCTGGTCCTGGACTTTTCTTAGTTGGTAGACTTTTGATGGCATCTTCTATTTCTTTTTTGTTGGAAAGGGGATTACTGGGAATTTAATTCATAGGCACTTGACCACTTAGCTACATCCCAGCCCATTTTGTATTTTATTTTGAGACAGAGTCTCTCTGAGTTGCTTAGTACTTCACTTTTGCTGAGTCTGGCTTTGAACTCATGATCCTCCATCCTCAGCCTCCTGAGCCACTGGGATTACAGGCATGTGCCACAGTGCCTGATGCTTCTTCTATTTCTTGAAATCGATCTGTTTAAATTGTATATGTCCTCCTAACTCAATTTGGGTAGGTCATGTGTCTCTAGAAATTTGTGGATATCTTCAAGATTTTCTATTTTACTGGCATATAAATTTTCAAAATAGTTTCTGATTATTGTCTGTATTTCAGTAGTGTCCACTGTGATATTTCTTTTTTTGTAACAAATATTAGTAATTTGAATTTTCTCTGTTTTAGCATAGCTAAGGATTTATTGATTTTTTATTTTTTTCAAAGAACCAACTTTTTGTTGATTTTTTTAATTGTTTCTATTGTTTCAATTTCATTGATTTCAGCTCTTATTTAATTATTTCTTGTCTCTTCCTGTGTTTGGTGTTGATTTGTTCTTTTTCTAGGGATTTGAGATGTAATATGAGGCTATTTATTTGTTGACTTTCTATTCCTTTAGTGAATGAGCTTAATGCAATGAACTCTCCTCTTAATATTGCCTTCATAGTATCCCAAAGATTTTGATATGTTGTGTCACTATTTTCATTTACCCCTATGTATTTTTTTGTTTCATCCCTAATTTCTTCTGCTATCTTTTGGTCATTTAATAGTGTACTACACAGTCTCCAAGTGTTAAAGTAGCTTCTATTTTTTTCATTGATTTCTAATTGTATTCCATTATCATCTGATGATAGAATGCAAGGTGTTATCTCTACTTTTTTGTATTTGCTAAGAATTACTTTGTGGCCTAAGATAGATATGTTCTATTTTAGAGAAGGATTCCATGTGCTGCTGAGAAGAAAGTATATTCAGTCTTTGATGGATGAAATAGTCTATGTATGTTCATTAAGTCTAAATTATTAATTGTATTCACTAGCTGATCCCAGTTTTTACTTTTCTCTGAACTTGACTCCAGAAGTTTTGCTAGAAGGTATAGAATGCTCTCAAGAAGAACTGGCATACTCCCATTTTCCTAAAGTCATTCCTACTATTTTACAAAAAGCCTAAGAGTCTGCCTGAGTCAGAAGCAGAAATCTCCATTAAGAGATCAGCTCTGAAGATAAGAAATTACTGATCATGTCCTACACTTTCAAATGCCATCCCTAGATTATTATGTACTTTAATTCAGTTTCCTGCTCTCTACCCGCTTCTATAGGTAACCAGACCCAGCTGCTGCCCCAGTGCAATGACTCCTGGTCTGACCCAGCAGACTCTGCAGCCTCAGAGGGCCACACTGCCAACTGCTCAGGTGCGCAAGACCCCCAGCACCAGAGCCTTCCCATTCCCTGTGCAAATGCCCACTGACATGACCCTGTCTCTCCTCAGACAGCAGACAGCTCCGCCTGGTGGACGGGGGCAGTCACTGCGCAGGGAGAGTGGAGATCCTGCAGCAGGGCTCCTGGGGCTCCATCTGTGATGACAGCTGGGACCTGAGTGATGCCCACGTGGTGTGCAGACAGCTGGGCTGTGGAGTGGCCCTGGAGGCCACCATCTCTGCTCACTTTGGAGAGGGATCAGGGCCCATCTGGCTGGACGAGCTGAACTGCACAGGAGAGGAGGCCCATGTGTGGCAGTGCCCTTCCCAGGGCTGGGGGCAGCACGACTGCAGGCACAAGGAGGATGCTGGGGTCATCTGCTCAGGTCTGTGGTTCACACTGTGCACAGGTGGGAGAAGTGAGAAGGGTGTGCAGGATGGTGTCTGAGCTTTAGGGCTGAGAAGGGGAAATTGGTCTCAGGGAGGAGGGGGAGGAGGCTCATCCCACAGTGCCTGTGTCTCTAGCAGAAAAGATGAGGTGCTTCCAT
Source organism: Spermophilus citellus (assembly GCF_964194105.1). Classification (NCBI taxonomy): domain Eukaryota; kingdom Metazoa; phylum Chordata; class Mammalia; order Rodentia; family Sciuridae; genus Spermophilus; species Spermophilus citellus. The sequence goes on along the minus strand of NC_138197.1, from coordinate 32,275,556 downwards.
TTCCTGATGCAGCAGCTGAGCTTCTGCTCCTTCCTTCTCATCCCTGCCTCCTGACATTCATTCTCTTCAGCGTCCATTTGACTGCAGACTTCATGCTTCAGTTACTGTGTGTGCAACATCCTGAGACCCACTGTATTAGTTTCCTATTGCTGCTATAATAAATTACCACAGAGTAAGTGGCTTAAAACAACATGAGTTCAAGTCTGACCCCAGTCCACCTGAGCTGACAAGGTGTCAGTGGACTGCCTTCAGCTGAGGCTCTGGGAAGACTCATTTTCTTGCCTTTTCCAGTGTCTTAAAGTTTCCTGTTTTCCACTTTCTTCTTTAAGTCAACCACCTGGCACACCTCTGACCATTTTTTCTTCTTCACATCTCTGACTAGAGCCAGAAACTGCTGTCTGCTTTTGAAAACACAGGTCTAAGGATGTGATTTGATTGCGCTCACATGGTTAGTTCATGATAATCTAAAATAATCTCACTATTAAAACATCCTTATCTTGATCTTATCTAAAAAGCCCCTTTGCCTCACAAAGTGACCTATTTACAAGCTCCAGGATCAGGAACTGACATACCTTGGACTTCACTACTCTGTCACCTCACTGTCCATAGCCCCTTTCCCAGGGTCTGCCATATATTTAGTCAGGTAGCTTTTCCTCCCTCCCTTCAAGAGCCCCACTTCAGTGTTCCTGCCTGTTCATTTTCCACTACACTATTGTCATAGAAATAGAAAGAGACATATAGGTTATTAAAACAGGTAAAAGGGATAAAAGTTTTATCTTTCCACCTACTGGGCATTTTGTCAGCAAAGTTAGCAATGAGCACTCAGTAACTAGGGATAAAGAAAAAACAGCACTAAGAGTTGAATGCTCACTGTGTCCTATTTTCCTCCTCTTGGTTTCAGAGTTCCTGGCCCTCAGGTTGGTGAGCGAGGACCAGGAGTGTGCTGGGTGGCTGGAGGTTTTCTACAACAACACCTGGGGCAGTGTCTGCCACAGTCCCATGGAAGCTGTGACCTTGTCCGTGATCTGCAGACAGCTTGGCTGTGGGGACAGTGGGACTCTCAACACTTCTGTTCCTCTCAGAGAAGGTTCTAGACCCCGTTGGGTAGATGGAATCCGGTGTAGGAAAATGGACACCTCTCTCTGGCAGTGTCCTTCTGACCCCTGGAAACAGAGATCTTGCTCTGCAAAGGAAGAAGCTTATATCATGTGTTCAGGTGACTTACTCCCTATTCCTGTGTCCTCACTCTACAGGTTGTTGTTAGAGAAATTTCATACTTTCAAACCAAAGGAATGAGTTTAAATAAGTTTTACTAGATGAACATTTGAATAGAGATTATTTAAGCCTCAATTTACAATCTTGTTTCAATGAATGACATAAATAAGTAAACTTGTTCTGACAGCCGTTTATGTAGGAAATGTCATGGATATTAAACTGAGCATGTAGAAGCATGGACTTATCTGAAGGGTTTCTGTTCACAACTAAAAGGACCTGGAAAACTGGGCTGACTGGGCTATGCAAAATAACCACACAAGAGACACAAATACCTTTATCTTTGGGGTCGCTATGATGGCTCCTCTGACCTTAAGGGTCCGCAGGAAGAGAGAGAGCAGAGCAAGCGGCTGACCCCTTTTATTGAGGAGAAGCTATTCAAATGAGGCAAGAGGTCAGTTTTCAGGAGGCTGAATCTATCTTCATGATGTCCACTGTCAGCAGGTTGACTGACACCTGGGTAGGCCACACCCAAGGGCACAGTAAGAGGAGGGGACAAACACAAGGCACTTCCATGAAGATTCTATCCTAAACAGGGCAAGGGGTTATATTACAAAGGAACATGTGAGCATAGCTTGACCCATGGGGCTGTAGCAAGACACAACCATGCACGAGATACCAACCCTCGAACCCAAGAAGGGTGGGGAAAGCTCTGCCACATTTCTATGACTGAGCGCCTCAACACCCAGCCAGAGAGTGTGACTCAGTCAAGTGCAAGGTTGGTCTCCCACATTTATCCTCTGAAAAACCATGTAAGCAAATGGATAGTGCAGCCTAAGGCTTATTACTCTGTATTTCCTTAGTAATTACTCTTATTTCCTTAGTAGAGTGAAAAATTTGACCTCAATTATGTAAATAACTTGCTATATTTTTTTCACATGTAATGAAGGTTAAACCTCTCAGTACACTGTTCATAGATATTATGAAGATCATTTAATCCAGATGTGCAAACTGAGGCTAGGAGTAAGCACTTCGTCCACCCAATGCCCTGAGGAGAGTGAGGAACAACTTGGGGAATCCAGTACTCGTGGGTTGTCTTTGAGCTCATGGTCTTTTACTCTACATCAGTCAGACAACCTCTTAGGCAAGATTGTTGATGGTAAGTAATGGTGTGCATTATAGGTAGAAACTTAAATCTAGGCAGGAGGAGAGACAAGAATAAAATACTTTCCCTGTCCTCATGGAGTTTACCCTTCAACATGATAACACACACCAGCCATAATGTGAGTGACAGGAAAAAGTAGAAGGTGCTTTGGAAATGGGTAATTTGAGAAAAAGATAAATCCTATTTAGGTCGAGACCTAAAGGAAGAGTAGATGTCCAATGAAGGAAGTAATTATAACATTTGGTCATTGTAAATACTGCGGTGTGAGAAGCATGGTGACCTTGAGGCACTGATAAAATCCCATCAGGAGCAGAGTAGAAAGAGGGTGGTGAAAGTGATGCCTGATTACCTGGATGGGTAAAAAGAGCTCAAGGCCTCTTCAAAGCATGGCCCCAGTAGCAATCCTATTGAAAAGCTGTTTGTTAGTCTTTTCCTCTGTCACATTATGGGGAATTGCTGAGAAATGAGGCATCTATTCTCCCCTTATGTTACTCTTGAACTGATCTCCTCACAGTCCCAGTGGTCCTGGTTGATACTACCTCCTCTGGCCTTTATCCATATGCTACTACAAACTAATATGCCCACTTCATCCCTCTCCCAGAAAACATTCCATGGGGCCTGTTGGAAATTGGAGACTATCATCTTCCAATTTCTTAAGACTTGTAATGTCCCCTTCAGTTTCATGTTCTCACAAAAACCTGGCTGTCCTCTGAAAACAATGATATCCATATTATTTGGAGGCTCTGTGCGTCCCTTTCAAAAGGATATTTCTGGGCCAAATCTTAAAATTAAAATATACCTCCTTTTATTTGTCATTTTCAACAATTTCTTTTTTTTTTTCTCCATGTCCAGCAATGTGAAATTTGACCCATGAGGTGACACCGGCCACCAATTCTGTTGGTGTCAATCTCCAACCTGGTCACTCCCCGTCATCCAGGAAGGCTGCAGTACCAGGCCCACCAGGCTCCTCTGTTTCCTGTTCCTGGTGCTTCCAACATCCTTGAACACACTGAGATAACATCCTGGCCTCTCCATTCCTGACTCTCTCCCTTCAAATCACTCTGCTCCCTCCCACCCCATCTCCATGTATGGCCACACTGTTGACCATCACTAACTGTCCAGCTTGAGATCTTGTTTGCATTGTTCCCTCTCTGACTATTGCCTCTTCTTATGGCACATATTCTTCATTCTCTTTTTCCAAATATTTTTTTAAACATTTATTTTTCAGTTTTAGGTGGACACAATATCTTTATTTTTATGCGGTGCCAAGAATTTAACCCAGTGCCTCACGCACGCTAGGCAAGCGTGCTACCACTTGAGCCACATCCCCAGCCCCTTCCAAATATTTTATCCTCATGCAGATTCCCCTATCAGTTTTCCACTCCCCTCATGATTGCACATGTTCTTCTTACCCCAAAGACAACAAGATGCCCCATTATAATCCTCCCCCTTCAGGCACACTCAACTCCCCCTTCTCTTCTGCCAGTCAACAAGATAATTGAGTTAACTACCTACCTCTTCGCTGCCTGCACTAGACTAGGCAAGGACTGATGAATCATGGACAAGAACTGTCTCCTGTTATAATGTAAAATTATCCTGTCTCTTTGAATTTGTGATCCAATCTCTGATGGGCCCTCCACACTGGCCCCATATTGTAGTCTGCCTCTCTCATATGTCCTCTTGCTCTTGCTCTAACATGACATTTTACAAATTCACTGATCTGCCCCTCACTGTTGTTTAAACCACATCATACACATAAATGATGGTCTTGCCTCAAACTTCACTGGAAAATAGAAACTTTCGGCTGTCTATCTGCTTTTTTGTTTTTTCCTTATGGTCACTCTGACTTACTGATTATTATTCTGTCTTACAGTACTAGAACTTCTTTGTTAGATATCTAAATTTTAGACTCTGTACTCTTCCTTAGCTCTGTCTTCCTTTCCTTATCTCATTGGGATTCATGGCCTTAAATTATATCATTTCACTGACAGCTCCCAATATAAACCTCCGTAGCTGATCTCTGCCCTTAGGTCCAAACTCCTATATTTCATTGCTAATGTACCTTCACTTGAATAGATGATAGACAGCTCAAATTTAGTTTTCAAAATAGAGTGTTTTTTTTTTTCTACGCCTTCAATCCCTGCCTCTAACTTTTTCTCCTTCTTCTATTCCCCATCTCTGTTAATGCCATTGCTGTGCTCAATTACTCATTCTCAGTCTACATTCATGTCTCCATTTCACTCTCCCTCCAGTTTCAATGTAGCAAGGTCTATGTCTCTACCAGAAACCACGTCCTAAATCCTTCTACTCCTTTCTTCCCACTCTCATCTTAATTCATGAAAGATCACTTGTTGTTTAGACTCTTCCAAAAGTCTTTAGTGGTCTTTGTCTTCTACAACATATTGTCTATTTAATTCTGGAAATATGCTCATTTGACTAGCAAGTTGATTAATGTATTGCTGTGTGTGTCAGTGAGCTGCATTTAGAAGTGACACTGGCCCATTTGTTTGTGGCTCCCAGATGCAGAAACAACTGGAAACCATGTCTCATGTCTCTAATTAGCCTAATTAGCAAAAATTGCCAGGGAATATGTAGTCAGCTTGTTCTCAGGCTTTGAAGGACTTCCCCCATAGAAGGGGGAAGGGACTGTGAGCTACTCAAAGGGTTGGGGATATGACTCATGGGTGCAGATTACTACTGATTGGGTTTGGATTCATTATAAGTTTAAGTAACACTAAACAACCTCTCCATGTGAGGCCCCCCCAGGGAATGAGTAATGCTGTCTGGACAACGAGCACTAGAGGCATGAAGGGATGACCACCCCATCTTCTCATATGCTGTGCTCTTTTTTGTTCTCTTCACAGAATCAGCCACATGCTTAACACTAAGGGATTTATGTTCTTCCCTCTAGTTTGTTTTTGCTGTAGAGTTAAACAATATTTTTTCTATTACACTGAATTACCAAAACTTTACTCATCCAAATCAAGGAAGACATATAAATAAATATAGTCTTTAAATATAAACATATAAATAAATATAAAGACACATAAATAAATATAAAGACATATAAAAATATAGAGAGTACATTAGTGAAATTGCACAAACTCTTATCTATTTAAATTCCATATTCCCCTGATTTAAATAGGATTAATGGACTTAAAAATCAAAAATTTTTCCCAACCCTCTATTTTCATGAAATCCTATCTTAAGCCATATAGTGATAAAAGCATTTATCCTATGGTGTCTTTTTATTTGGTTTTATAATATTGGAATTATATCATACTTACTATTGTTACATTGGCTTTCTTAACAATATGTTGTGGATATTCCTCAAGTAGAGCTCACTCATTTGTAAAACAACACCATGATGTCACATTCTTAAGAGATTAGCATTACAATTTGCATAATCATTTTTCTATTAATTTATAATTCTTTTCTATTTTTCCCTTCTACAAACAATATTGTAACAAATGTCCCTGCACGTGTAACACTACATACTAGTAGGTTTATTACTACAGGATGACTGCCAATGGTTGTAAGATCACAGAATATCTATTCTTTGAACAGATGTTGTCATATTACTTTGTAGGAACAATTGTTGTCAATTGGTATTTCATATCTTGATAAAAAAACACTGGAATTTTTTTTATAACTTGACCATTAATCTAAAGTCAAAGAACATACAGAAGCTTAAAAATCAAAAAACAAACAAAGCCCACAAACCTATGCTAGGAAATGCCTGAAATCCAAGGAGAATGCAATGGCATATGATGGTAAATGTTCCAAAAGCAAATGCTTACTTTTTTCCTTTTCTTCTCTTTCCTCACCTTATTTTTTTCCTTTTCCCTGTAGAGGCTGAAGTGATAATAAATTATAAGATTAGGTATTGATGTATTTTTCCCCTTACAATAGACTCCACATATTGAGAAATAGTGAAACATCAATCCTGAAAGTGAGTAGCCACCCAAGAGAGGTTTCTAGAGATGTTCTCTGCATAGGGTAGGAGGTTGATAAGAGTAATGGGAATAATGTATACCCGTGATGGTTTTTTAGGAAAAGTGCCATGTATGTTTTCTTAGTGTCATTTTGCTTTTTTATGTATTCTTTTGTTTTGTTTTGCTTGCTAGATGTTACCTCTGTGTCCTTTCATGAGTTAATTTTCCTCAGTGTACTACCTGTTTATGCAAACGTTTCTATCTTACCGACTATTATCTACTTATTAACTTTTCTCTAAATTCTACTTGCTTTGTTTATGTAAAAAAATACTTTTAATTTATTTAAAATAATAATGTTAATTAATTTAAATAAATACTTTTAATGTTTGTAATTTTTATAAACAATATGAGGGATATTGAGTACAAATTACTTTGGGGATTACTCAGTACTTATATTTTAAATGTCTAACATTTGTTACCACAAGACATTGATATTAACTTACTCTTTATTACCTTTCTGGTTAGCATGAAAATATTTTTCAGCAGATTTTACTCCTCTACTCATTTAATCAGTAAATATTTATAGGCTGCTGCTGTTCATAACATTCGTAGAAAGTCACCCATACATACTTCTACGAAAGGCATTCAACATGCCAGGCATTGTGCTGTTCGCAGGAACAGAGGGAATTAGGCAAGGTCCCTTTCTAGTGAAGTTTTCTTTCTGGGTTATGTGTGTCTCTCTTGTGTGTTTGAGTATACATATATAAGCATGTGCATGATCATGTTTGTGTTTTTTCACATTATGGGCACAGAAAAAAAAAACAAGTAAACTGATAAAATTTCAGCTGCTGAAAGGGATATGCTCCAGGGGATGTCTCAGTAACCCCAGGACCTGAGACTGCTTGTGAAGCCTGTTATCTCCACCTGTCACCTGAACTGAGCCCAGGACCTTAGAGAGCCTTGTCTTGGGGCAGGATCCCCCCAACTGCTACTTACCAGTGCTTCCCCACTGTCTGCTCCTGCAGGAAACAGACCCAAGAGCTGTCCATCCACTGCGCCCTGCACAGGTACCTCATCCCCTCCCACCTTCCCCATGGCTTCCAGGGGCTCCTTTCCTCCCACCAGGGAGTAAGTGGAGGTGCTGCTGCCTTTTCAGACAAAGAGAAGCTCCGACTTAGGGGAGGAGACAGCGAGTGCTCAGGGCGAGTGGAGGTTTGGCATGAAGGCGCCTGGGGCACTGTGTGTGATGACTCCTGGAGCCTGGCAGAGGCTGAGGTGGTGTGTCAGCAGCTGGGCTGTGGCTCTGCCCTGGAAGCCCCAGGAGAAGCTGCATTTGGCCCTGGAAATGGAAGCATCTGGCTGGATGAGGTGCAGTGCAGGGGCAGGGAGCCCTCCCTGTGGGCCTGTGCTGCAGCACCCTGGGGACAGAGTGACTGCAAGCATGAGGAGGATGCTGGTGTGAGGTGTTCTGGTGAGTCGCAGGACCAGAAGGGGGGGCCAGGGTTGAAGTATGTTTGCATCCAAAGGGCTTCCCAGGCTTCCCTGCTGCTCTGAGCTCTTGGCATCTGGAAGAGAACCATGTGCCAGTGGTGATGGGTGGGCAGGAGTGACATTCGAAGACCAACACAATGCAATGATTCCATTTTCCTTCTCTTCTTCCCAGGTAAAAGGACACAAATTCGCCCCACTCCTAGAAATAAGTGGTTCTTTTACTCTGAATCAGGTAATAAGGAGTTAAGTAGATTTTCAGTGTTCTGCCCTGTGGAGTCTACACAGGCCTGATGATCAGGTGTTAAAAGAAGCCATCATTTTTATTAAGTTGTAGCAGAGAGCTCCAAAGCCTCACATCCATTCACTTTATGGAAAACCCTTCAAACTAGACTCAGAAGATAGTTGACACAGCCCAGATCAGGATCTAGGGTGGCAATATCCTGGGATTCAGGCAGATCTATGATGACTGAGCTAGAGACTTCATGGTCCTGAAGATTCAAGTGATGAACAGGATAATTGGGTTCTCCTGAGCTTATGGTTCTCTCTAAAGACTCATGGCCCTTTTCTTCTTCAGGCACCAGTTCAGCCTCAACCCCTGTCCCTGGCATCTTCTCCTTACCTGGGATCCTCTGCATGATCCTGGGAGCCCTTCTGTTTCTGGTCCTAATCATCCTGGGAACTCAGCTGCTCAGATGGAGAGCAAAGCACCAAGGTGGGGCATAGGAATGCTATGACCAGAAAGTATGCAGGGATAATATAGGGCCAATTGTGGGTTGTTGTTTTGTTTTGTTTTGTTTAAGTATAGTTTTACCTCGTTCTGATTATATGAAAAACTTCTCTACATGGACTTGGAGATTTAGAACACATGAATTCATCCTAGGTTAAAAAATGAAGCCCTAATGCCCCAAATATGATGGTTTCCCATATGGAGAGTGCTAGTGGAGACTGGGTATAAGATCCAGCGGTGGCCAGGAAATCTAGTTCTATCCCAATGATCACAAAGATAAAGAAAGGGACCATAAGCTCAGGAGAACCCAATTATCCCTGGTCATCACTTGAATCTTCAGGACCATGAAGTCCCTAGCTCAGAGGATAGCTCCAAGAGTGTGCATTGGAGAAGATTCTGTCTGTTGGTAAAGGAAAGACTTCTAGGAGCAATATCTGAACTCATTCTGCTTTCCCCAGCCTTATCCACTTTTGAAGCTGCTGTTGATGAAGTCCTGTACCAGGAGATAGATCACTCAATAAATCCAGAAAATGAGAGCCTGCTAAACAGCCCAGGTGTGTTCCATAGCCTCCTTTTCTTTGCATGAGTTTGCCATCAGTGTGGGAATCTTCAGTAAGCAAAGACAACATGACTAACCCAGCCACACATGGCATATTAGATAGCTTTTCATTACTGAAATAATATGCCTAAGATAATCAAATTATAAGGAGGAAATATTTATTTATTTTGAGTCACATTTTCAGATGTTTTACTCCATGGTAACCTGGCCCTTTTGCTTTGGGGCCTGTGCAAGGCAGCCTATCATGCTGGGAGCAAGTAGTGGGGCAAAGATGCTCACCTCATAGTGACTAGCAAACCAATAAAAAGAGGAAGAGATTAGCATCCTATAATCCTTTTCAAGACCATGTTCCCAACAACTTAATACCTCCCACTAGTCCCAGCTCCTTAAAGGACCAACCTGTGGACCAATCATTTAAAGCATGAACTTTTAGGAATATTCCTGGACCACTGTAACAATTCTCAGCATCCTCCAATGGCAAGAGCTCTAAGCCCTCTCTCTACAAGTATGAAGCTTCAAAATTTCTTCTGAACCATGATCCAAAATTTCTTCTGGACCTTCTACTGTGTTTGTCTATGATGTTTTCTCTCTACTAGGAACCATGTTTGATAGCTCAGCAACTGAGCTACCCTATTACCCAGGGGACAGTGAGGAGAACGGAGACCCTGAATCTGCCCCAGGTAGTAGAGACAAGTCTTCCCTTGGATAGTGGGGGTGAGGAGGAGGTTATCATCTGAGAAGAAATTTCTATGATTAGGATGGGAAGGGTCTCTTCTGTCTGGTTCACAACTATTTTTTTCCTCTCCACCCTCTCTGTCATCTAGAAAGGGAAAGATTACATTCTAATCTGTTAGTTTCCATAGCTATTTCCTATGGTCACAGGTATACTTCAAACATATCATTGTAAAAACCCAAGGTCATAACTTTAAAAAGAACATTTGAACCTGATCATCTCAAAAATTTCTTGGTGAAAGAGAACATTGAGAAGCATGGATTTGAGGTTTTGACCCTGAAATAGAGGGATGTATGCACCATTTTGTGGTTTAAGTGATACTAAAAAAAAATAATGATCTTCATAATCCCTGAAACACATGGAATGTGTGATGTCTGTACTTATCAATCACTTAGCTCTGTCTACACCTTTGTAGACCTCAGAAAGAAAGACATCCTGGATCTTCCCTAAGTGGTAAAAATGGAGAGTTCCTGAGATGAGGCATGTCCAGGAGTGCTCTGTCAAGATGGATCTTAAGGACAGCAGAGCAGTAGAGGAGGCTGAAACCCATGCCTCCTGGAATTGGAATTAGTAGGATAGCCTATGTGTGGGACAGAGAAAGCCAGGCTTCTCTTCTGGACAGCACTGTGTCTCCATTGCCTCAGAGGCCATATGAACAACATGCATTCTCCTTAATCCTGATGAAATCTCCCTGACTCACTGATATGTACATATTTTTTCAACCCTCTACCATATGCCTGAAAAGAGTGCCTCAAACTCAGCATAACTTTTATCGATGTTTTGTGGAATAATCTGTTAGTAAAATATTATTGACCTTAGTATACTGAAATATTTAGATTATTTACATGGTTTCTAAGAATACAGAGATCAATTATGCCTTTGGGACAACCTTGGAATATGGTGCCTATATTTATCAGCTATTAGAATCTCTGCATTAGAAGAGACTGAAGACATCACCTTGACTAACCCCCGAGTGATAGGAATGGGGTTCCCCTCGGTGAAATGAGAAATAAAAGCTAAGAGAAATAAAATGGGGGCTGGGAGTGTGGCTCAAGCGGTAGCGCGCTCGCCTGGCATGCGAGCGGCCCGGGTTCGATCCTCAGCACCACATACCAACAAAGATGTTGTGTCCGCCGAGAACTAAAAAATAATAAATATTAAAAAATTGTCTCTCTCTCTCTCTCTCTCTCTCTCTCTCTCCTCTTTCACTCTCTCTTAAAAAAAAGAAATAAAATGGCTGAAAATCACAGAACTCAGAAAGTAGTTTCAAAAGAGGGGATAAGACAAGCAACCTAATCAAAGGAATTGAGCTTCTGGACAAAATGGAGCCCACACCTGCTTTATTTATATCAGGAAACATCAAAGGCCTTCCATAGAATATTCTTTACCAAACTAGGATAAAGGTGGGCTGACCAGTTCCGAATAGGATATGCCCATCTCTAGTACTACTATGAGGAACCTTTCTAGCATAGTGGAGAGAAAGGTCATATGCATTGGGTGATCTATTGCCCTGGGAAAGCCGCAGAAAGTTCCCAATGCCAGGCCCTCCTTGGCTTCCAAGGCGAGAGAAGGTCCTCATGTATTTCATGGATGGCTTCCTGCAACTAACAAGTATCTTGCTCTTCCACTTACTCTCTGTTTCCAGAACCTGCAGGGCAGCATGCAGATGCCACCAGTAATAGTTATGATGATGTTGAAGAGTTACCTGTTTCTGAAATTCCTTCTTCCTCTGGAATGAAGAAGAAGAATTTTTTCCCAGAAGAGGGAGGTGGTGCCAGGTGTTCTCAGACAGGTATGTGGATAGCTATCTCTCCAGTTGTCCTGCATTATTGTCATGGAAAAGATGGATTTGGACATGTTAAAGAACCATTTTCTTTTATTACAAGAATCTAGGTAGCCTTGGAAACCAAGATGATGTCATCTCTTCCATTTTTCTGTTTATTGAAGCTGTTGTATTTCTTCTGAAAGGAGATACATATTGTGTTCTCTGTCTGCACACACAGGCCATGGGATAGAGACATGTATATACGAGCTGCAGAGACTTTGTGGCTTTGTTCTAGTTTTCACACAACAAACTAACATCTATGTTCAGACAACAAGTATGTGAGAAGTAATTTGGAAAGCTTTCTAGAGTTTTTATTAGTGAATTATAATTATTCATAATAGTAGCATTCATTTTGACATATTCATAAATATATTTAACATAATTTGCTCCATTTAAATATCTAATGCTTCTCCTTTCCCAGCCTCCCCTTGATCCCCTTCCTCTATTCAACTGATCTTTCTTCTATTTATTTATTGTTTTTTTAGCTATTGCATCACAGTTATATTTAAACATACAATTCATTGTGATATATTCAAGCACACAAATAGCATAATTTGGTTAATTTCATTCCAGAGTTTCTCCCTTTTCCTTCCCCTCTTCCTCCCCCTCAATCCCCTTCTACTCCACTGTTATTGTATTTTCATGAGATCTCCCCAGATTTTTTTATTTCTTATTTCCCTCTAGTTTCTACATATGAGAGAAAACATTCAACCCTTAACTTCCTGAGTCTGGCTTATTTCATTTAGCATAATTTTCTCCAGCTCCATCCATTATCCATTTTTCCATTTTTCTTCATGTCTAAATGGAATTCTGTGTGTGTGTGTGTTTATGTGTAATCACATTTTTTATCTATTCATTCCTTGACAGACACCTAGGCTGGTTCCATAACTTGGTTACTATGAATTCTACTGTTATAAACATAGATATACCTATATCACTGTAATATTCTGAATTCAGCTCTTTTTATAAATATCAACAAGTGGAATAGCAGGGACCCTAGTCCTGTGATTGTACTAATTTGTGGTCCCACCAAGAATGTATGAGTGTTTCTTACTCCTCACATCCTCACCAACACTTATTTATTTACTTTTTAATGTTTTATTAGTACATTATAGTTCTACATAATAGTAGAATAGTAGGGTTCATTTTGACATAGTCATACATGCATGAAATAAAGTTTTCTCCATTTCAACCTCTAATACTCCACTTTTCTCCTGCTCTCCCTTCTTCTGCTCCCCCTTCTCTACTCTACCAATCTTTCTTATGATTATTTATAGTTTTTTTAAACTGGTGCTATATAGACATACATAAAGGTGAAATTCACTGTGGTATATTTATATATATATACATAACAAAACTTGGTCGATTTCATTCCATAATTCCTCCCTTTTGCTGTCTTTCCTCCTTCCTTGTCAATCTTTTTACTCTATTCCACTGATTTCTACTTTCATGGGATACCCCCCTTTTTATTTCCTTATTTTGTCCCAGCTTCTGCGTAAGAGATAAAACATCCAACTTCTGGATTTTTCAGTTTGGTGTATTTCACTTAGCATGATATTCTCCAGGTCCATTCATTTACCTGCAAATGCAATAATTTCATTTCTTATAGCTGAGTAAAATTCCATTTTATATATTTGCTAATTTTCTTTATCATTCATCTATTGACAGGTACCCATGCTATTTTCATAACTTGGCTATTGTGAATTGTGATTTTATAAACATTGATATGCCTATATCCTTGGATAAAACCTAGGGAGTGACCTGTATCCCAGGGGTTTTGGAGCCTGAGGCAGGAGGATCAGGAGTTCAAAGCCAGCCTCAGCAATTTAGTGAAGACCTAAATAACTCAGCAAGACCCAGTCTCTAAATAAAATATTAAAAAGGGTTGGAAATGTGGCTCAGTGGTTAAGCACATCTGGGTTCAATCTCTGGTACAAAAAAAAAAAAACAAGGAGAGAGTCATGTCTTATTGTGATTCCTAGTCTTTTGATGAATCTCCATACTGATTTCAAAAATTATTGTACTAATTTGCAATGCCACCAACAATGTACTTTTACCCCACATCTTCACCAGCATTTATTATTTGTATTCTTGATGATTGCCATCCTAACAGGGGCTAGATGACATCACAATGTAGTCTTGATTTTTATTCCCTTGATTGCTAGAGACATTATTTGTTGGTCATTTGTATTTATTCTTTTAAGAAACATCTATTTATTGATTGATTGGGTTAATTGTTTGGGGGGTGTTAACTTTTTAGGTTCTTCATTTATTCTAGGTATTAATCCCCTGTTAAAGGAGTAGCTGACAGAAGACTTTCTCCCACTTCATAGGCTCCCTTTTCATGCTCTTGTTTCCCTTTCTGTGCAGAAACATTTTAATTTGATGCCATCCCACATGTTGATTCTTGATTTTTATTACTGGAGTCTTAGGAGTCCTAATAAGGTACCTATAACAACATGTTAGAGAGGTGAGCCTATTTTTAATTCTACCAGTTGCAAAGTTCCTAGGTCTTTGATATATTTTCAGTTGATTTTTGTTCAGGGTAAGAGATAGGAATCTAGTTTTATTCTACACATGGACATCCAGTTTTCCAGCACCATTTGTTATAAATGCTATCTTTTCTCCAACATATGTTTTTGGCACCTTTGTCAAGTATTAGATGAAAATATTTATTTGGGCTTATTTCTATGTCTTCTATTTCTTTTCTTCTGTTTTTATGCCAGTACCATGCTATTTTTGTTACTATAAAACTGTAATATAATTTGAGATTGAAAATTGTGATGTTTCCTGCCTTGTTCTTCTTGCTCAGTATCGCTTTGACTATTCTGGATCTTTTATTCTTCCATATTTATTTTAGGACTGATTTTTTTCTACTTCTGTGAATAATGTCATTGATATTTAATGAGGATTGCAATGAATCTGTAGATTGCTTTTGGGAGTATGACCACTTTAACAATATTAAATCTGCTAATTGAAGAACAAGGGATGTCGTTCCATCTTCTAAGATCTTTCTCAATTTCATTCTTCAGTGATCTATAGTTTTATCTTAGCGGTCTTTCACCACCCTGGTTACCCTTATTACCAGGTTTTGGTTTTGGTTTTTGGTTTTTAGAGGATATTATGAATGGAATCATTTTTCTGGGTTTTTTTTATTTTGTATTTGGTTCACTATTGGTATATAGCAAATCTATTAAGTTTTGCTTTTGGTCTCAGTTTTTGGTTTTTCTTTTTGTTGGTTTGTTTTTTGGTATTGTTTGTTTGGTACTAGAAGTTTAAGCCAGACTGTTTTACCACTGAGCTACATCCCTAGCCCTTTTTGGTTTTGTTTGTTTGTTTGTTTGTTTGAGACAGGGTCTCACTGAGTTGCTTAGGGCCTCATTAAGTTGCAGAGACTGGTCTTAAACTTGCAATCCTCTTGTCAGCCTCTCCAACTGCTGGGATTATAGTTTGCAACACAGCGCTCAACATGAAAAATCTATGAATGTTTGTATGTTGATCTTGTGTCCTGCTATTTTGCTGAATTTGTTTACCATTTCTGAAAGTTTTCTGGTAGATATTTAGGGGTCTTATATGTATAGAATCATATCATCTGCAAATGAAAATAATTTTACTTCTTTTCCCTTTGTTATCCCTTTAATTATCTCCTTTTGCCTAACTTCTCTGGCTAAAACTACAAGAAATATATAAGAGCGGTAAGAGTTTAAATCCTTGTCCTGCTCCTGATTTTAGAATAAATGCTTTTATTTTCTCTCCATCCATTATGATGTTGGTTTTCAGTTGGTCACTTACAGCCTTCATGAGTTTGAGGCACTTCCCTTCTATTCCTAGTGTCTTCCATGTTTTGGGGGGATAATAGGGATTGAACTTGAACTCAGGGGCACTCAATCACTGAGCCACATCCCCAGCCCTATTTTGTATTTTATTTAGAGACAGGGTATCACTGAGTTGCTTAGCACCTCTCCGTTGCTGAGGCTGGCTTTGAATTCGTAATCCTCCTGCCTCAGCCTCCCAAGCCACTGGGATTACAGGCACATGCCACCACGCTCTGCCTCTTCCATGTTTTTAACATGAGTGAGTGCTGATTTTTGTCAATGACTTTTTCTGTCTATTGAGATGGTCATGTGATTTTTGTACTTAAGTTTATTTATGTGATGAGTTATATTTATTGATTTTTGTGTACTGAACAACCTTTCACCTATTTTGAGGAAAGCACATAGCTAAATGTTTCTAGTTGACATCTCCCACTATTAATGCATAATGTGCAATAGCCTTAACTAGAGAATATTGAAATTTCCATGCTAGAAGGAATGATTTTTGTCTTATTGTTTCAAATAACATATGGTGTTATTTCTTGGGATTGGGCTTTCTACTTGCACATGGGTATGTGGTCCATGGGAAGCAGGAAACTATTGAATTTAATTGAGCTTCCCCCCTTCAGCATCTGCCAAAGGACCCAAATTGTTGTCATGAATACTGTGAGGTCAAGTGTGGTCTGTTATTGAGGTACTGAGAAATCAAGAGAGGTCATCTTCTGCTTGGAGTGATTAAGGAATCAGCCTAGTATGGAAGAGAGAGTGCTCATGTCTCTTGGCACTTCTACCATCCTCCTTCTCATTGAAATGAAGGCATTTGCACAGAGCAGAGTTCCTGTGATGTAGCTCTATTAATCCTTCCAGAAAAGTTCGGGTTCCCCATAGATATTTTGTAGCCATTCTACTAGTCTTTCATCCTACAAGAGGTCTCTGTATTGTCATTTTGTCACCACTGAAACCAGGATTCTCTTACTGTTTCAGGCACCTCTCCTCAGTCTCTCAGAGAAGCTGATAATTCTAACACAGAAGAGACAGCACCCTCATTGGTCCTGAGCCAAGATGACCCTGGATATGATGATGTGGAGCCTAACACCACATAGTGCTATTTTTTAGAGCAACCAAGTCTGCAGAGAACACCTTATGATATTTTTCCCTAATAAAAGAGAATTCTGTCTTCATTTCAGCAATGTTTTACATGTATCCCTTATACATAATAAATACTCTGAGCCACAAAGACGAGTTTCATTCTCTTAATGTGAGTACATTTACTCTCAGCAACCTCTGAAAATTCAGTGTTTGAACTGAATGGATCTCACATGGGATCTCCCACAGTTCTGTCCCATAGTTGCTTCCTTTAGATGGACAGATATTCATTCTTCTCATGAATATCATAAAACTGAAATGCAGTCCTGAACAAAGTTTTTCCCAGAATTGCAAAAACTTTCTAAGTGGCTGTACATACTATGAAATTTTTCCACCCCAGACCGTCACATATTTATTAGACTCAGAAAGGAGTATGTATGCAGACCAAACATTGCAATTCTCTATGCTACAGGCTCATTTTTCTCTATAGCCATTTCCAAAATTTAGTTATACACATGCAAGCAGAATGAATGTTTCCATATCTGCCTTCTGTGTAATATTAAGTCAAGATTGTCTTTACTATTTTTTGTGATTTCTCCCTTTTCCTTTATGAGCTTTTTATGTTTTTATTAGTGTTTTATTATACATGATAATGAGGTTCATTTTAATATATATATTCATATAATATAATTTGCTCCATTATGATCTCCAGTACTTCCACTTTCCCTCCTCTCCTCCCTTTCCCTTATTCCTGGTCAATACTCTACTGGTCTCCATTCTATTTATTTATTGATTTTTAATTGGTGCTTCATAGATACTCAATTCACTGTGGTATGTTCGTACATGTACATAAAATAATTTGGTCAATTTCATCCTGCATTTCTTCGTTTTCCTTCTTCCTTCTTCTGTCCCTCCTCCTTCCCCCTCAGTTCTCTTCCTCTACTCCACTGAACTCACTTCTATTTTCTTGGAATACCCCCTTTATACATTTCCTTATTTCCCTCTAGCTTCCCCATATGAGAGAAAACATTTGACTTTGACTTTCTGAGTCTTTCTCTATTCTTTTTTAACTTAAATATTATTTAAAAATAAAATGTATATTCCTATCAATAATGTACATGAAATTATGAAAAAAAATTCTACAATCATAAACCATATGTAGGGCTGGGGATGTGGCTCAAGCGGTAGCGTGCTCGCCTGGCATGCAAGCGGCCCGGGTTCGATCCTCAGCACCACATACCAACAAAGATGTTGTGTCCGCTGAGAACTAAAAAAAAAATAAATAAATATTAAAAAATTCTCTCTCTCTCTCTCCTCTCTCACTCTCTCTAAAAAAATAAAATAAAATAAATAAAATAAACCATATGTACTGTTATTTTTCAAAAACTTTCCATATACTTCTATAATTCAAAATTTGGAAATATTTCACTATATTAAAAAGTTCAAAGCCCTTAGCTTAGGCTATGAAGTATCCACATTTGGAATTCTATCTTTATGTTGAGCCTCATTAGCTACACATTCAGTCAGTTTTAAGAATAATCAATAACAAACTGTTTTCTAAACATGTAAGATTCTTTTGCAAATATGTGTTTTATACATGTCTCTGCAATGGCCCTTGTGGTACTCACCTTTTCCTACCCCATTTCTCCCAGTTTTAATTGCATTGTTTTGGAGGATTTGAGGTGGAGTGGGGGTGGGGAGGGGTATGCTTTTCATATCACTTATCAATCCAGTAAGCTAAATTGGATTAACGTCAATCAGACACTTAATGACTAGGAGTTCTATTGGATAATATTTACATATTATTTGTTTTGCAATGTTGAATATAATTGATTTTTAAGTGGATAAATTTCTCACTCCAGAAAAATATATTTTTGTGTTTTATCATCTTTTTTAATATTTTTTAGTCATACATGGACACAATATCTTTATTTTGTTTTGCTTTGTTTTTTTTAATGTGGTGCTGAGAATCAAACCCAGTGCCTCACATGTGTGAGGCAATGCTCTGCCACTGAGCCACAACCCCAGCCCTATCACCTTTTTAATAGTACATGTCTTAAATGTTCACCAACTTTTGCTATCACCATTCCTTATTCCAGAAATTATCAAACCAGAGTTGATTCTATACCTGTGTCCTATATATTTCAAGTACATAGGACAGACAGGAATGACATGCACTCTAGCTAACTCACACAATTGAAACTAGAGTTCAAGACAAAATTTGATTCTCCACTTCTGCTGGCCGGTTGGGGCCTGTGCAAGCTGCAGGCCTCTGCAGCTAAGAAAGCCCATTTTAGTTTTATTAGCTAATTATATCAAGGAATGCTGGTGGAGTTGGCAAATCTTATTTCTTCTCTACAACCACTGAGTGGTGTGTTACAGCTCTCGGTATTGGAGCTCTAAATGGGGGATATGCCCTCCAGTTTTGCAATAGACTCTAGCAACTCACTGCCAACTTCTCTCCATGTTCTTGTCTTGCACATCCAAAGAATGAGATTGATGGAACGTGGAAGGTAAGAGTGAAAGGAGTAGGACTTATTTTACTAAAAAAATAGAACTCTTATAAGGGCAAGAGAGGACACAGGTAGGGGTTACCAGCAGTGTGTGCTAGTCTAGAGATTTATACAGCACTTGGCTCAATGCTATTGGTCCAAATGTATGCTAATCAGGGTTTGGAAAAGCACTAATGCTGTTGGTTAACTCTTGAGTCTGAATTTCCATTCAGACCTGCCCCCACTCCTTTTCCTCTCTGTTGGCAAGGAAACAGGAGGTTGAGGTCATTGGATAGTGGATGCTCAGGGATTCTGGCTGCAGCCTGTGTGGAGCAGGCATCCACATCAGGCCAGTCAGACCTCCATAGCATGATAGATCCATGTCCCCTGGCTCTCCTGTGCCCTGGCTTGCAGTGCCTTGGGTCCACGCTGGTGTGGCAGGCTCTACTGCAGCCTTGGCCCATGTTCATAGCCCAGCTCCAGACCACTGGGGCTACCTTTCTGCAGCTCCAGGAAAATGACTTGGCTTCAATATAATTCAATCATCATATCAACATGAATACAAAATTATTCATTGATGATCACAGACTTTTCAAAAACATCATTTTTTATCTTTCTATGAAAACTATTAGAGAAATTTACTTGGGTCTTTCCAAGTGGTAATAACTTTCTGGAGAAAATCTGAGTTTTAATTGTTGACAATTGTCCAAGCCACACTATACAGAATAAATTACCCATGTCGGAGAAGACCCTGTTTCCATGGAGAGGCATTAATATTGAAAGGAAATGAGCCTTGTCTATTAAAACAATCAGACTCTGAATAGAGCCTGAATGAAGAAAAGTGAAGCCATTTGATTGAGATCCTGATTCTCTTACTCTAAAGAGAGCTGAAACATAACTTTGCATCAACTTCAGTGGGAGAGCTAAGTTACTGTCATTTCCCCCTCTGATCTAGGTCTATACAAACCCACCGATCCCAGATAACTCTGTGCACCAGAGTAAGGTAGACTGATCTGAGAAAATGGGGAAATATGGAGACAACCATATTCATTTCTCCTTTAAATGTAAACCCAGGAATATAATTTATAAATCCAAATCAAGAACAATTTTTGGGCAAAAAAAATGTAATGGAGATTGGCAGAATAAAATTTTTATACCTATTTCCTCCCAAGATATCAATGAAGAATATAACTATACAGAAATAAATTCCTCACTCTTTTCACAAGAGGCTATACACATTATGTGACAGGTCTAGAGTTAAAATGGCAGAGAGACTAAATGTGACTGAGAGATTACTAAATGAGGAGTTAATTTTTATTTCTTTTTGAGTAAAATCAGATGGTTATTTGTGAATGGTCAAAAGTTAAGATTAAAAAATAGTATCCATTTAAAAATGTAAACAATTACATAACCACAATAAAAAATCTACTCGCCACCGTGGAATCAATGTGGTGAAAGAAATGAACAAAGAAGTACATTTGTAAATGTGAACAATAGGAAAGTTTAATATTACACTTTGCCACTCAGTCATCTCCTCTATTAATAAGGGCAAAGTACTTCATTTCTACTTTCATAGAAGCAGTGAAAATTGAACTTGAAAAATCATACCAAATTACAAGGAAAGTTTGCTCCTGCAACATCACCGATGAAGCCCTCTAGTTGTCAATGGATGAGGAAGGGAAATCAACACATCCTCATGATGTGACAAACTGTCAGTCAAAACACAGTCAGACACCTAGGGTAGGTAAAAACCCAGTTATCACACAAACAGAACACATATGAGTCAAGACCAAGATGAAAGACGAAGACTAGGATCTGCAATTGGCATTTTCTAGAACATAAAAATAAGACATTAACTTTAAATAAGATGTAAAATTTTTTATTTAAAATGATATTTAAAAGGCATGAATTATAGTGATAATAATTTGTGCTGCACCCCTCCCCTGACTCAGGCAAAGGCAAAGCCCTACTGAGATGGATGGCGCAAGGCAGCCATCCTCTGGAGGAGTGCAGTATGTCTCTGGGAATGGACTGGTTTGTTTTTGTATTCTGTAAATAAGTATAGTTGTGACTTCTCATATGACCATTAAGTATGAAGGAAAAAACATGACTTTCCCAATTAATGCAACTACTTCTAAAGAATAAATCTGTTTGCTCTAAATGCAATGATTCAGCTATGAAACGTAAATTGTTAATGTTTAATGAGAAACCCCCTGTAGGAAAAACAGTCAAGGAAGTTTTTGAGAAATTAAATTAAAATCTAGAGAAGAAAAATTAATATTAAGAAGACAGATTAGTGCTTAGTACTGGACAACTTGTTCTTGTTCCTGTGCACAGTGGTTTGGTGCTTTTACTCTTGTTTGATTAAAATTAATAGCCTCTCTTTTCAAGTTAACCATTTGCCATAACCACGGCTCCAGTTCTAGTCAGCAAGTCAAGAAAGAATAGTCAATAGGCCAATAGTCTGGGACATTTCTAACTATTATTATTATTTCTAACTAAGCAGAAACAGCTCAAAGCAAAATGCGAACTGAAAGTAAAAATGCTTGTTTATGCATAAGCCAAGATACATTCTTCTAATCTAATTGTAGCTACGTAATATTTTATTTCTTTGAATAATGATTACTGTTTTGTAACCACAAAATACTGTGAGCCTGCCAAAATGAAAAGTATATATGATTAACTGCCGCGTCCGGCGAATGGACCGAGTCCGGGGAGAGACGTCGGGGTTAAAAGAGTTCACAGGACACCAAGGTTCTTCATCCAGGAGGAGGCATGTGTGCCGCTTTATTATCCAAGTTTGTTCCCTTATATACTTTCTATAACTGCAGTGGAAATTTAGCCAAAGCAGGGGAGGAATAACACCTGCTACTCTTGGGTTACCGTGACCGTCCCTTATCAGGAAGCTCCGAGAAGGCCAAGATGTTCCCAAAAAGGCACATATGTCTGAGGCAGATAAACATGAAACCGCAAGCCTGCATCACGACCCTGTGAGCTGGCCACTTTGACATGCAGAACAAGGAACTGGGGGCTGGGCCCCGGGGGCCAGGGAAGGCCTGCTTCCAGCATGTCCCCCTCTTTTGTTTTTTGCATGTCAAAGGGAATCAAGTAGCCCCTGTCTTAGGTCGTCCACCGCCCCTGCACTGCTTACCCGTCTCTGGGGAGGCCCCATTCCCCTGGCTTAGGTTGCAGTGCAAGCATGGAAGTTGCCCGTCACTGGGTACTACAAGATCAGCTCTTGTCCTACGTAAACGGACACTTTTCAGTTACGGTGTCATGGCCAGCAGGACACAACTGCGGATCCCAGTCATCATCTTTGCCAGTGGGATAGCTATGACCAGGGAGCTTTCTGAACCCCAGGCATTGGTTTCTTACCATAACCTTTTTTATAATTTCATTTCACAACCAGGTCTGGTTTTGCCATCACATATGTACCACATTTTCTTTATCCTTCCGTCTGTTGACGGACACCTAGGTTGGGGCTCCATAGGCTATTGATGTGGCTGTATCACTGTAGTATGCTGATTTAAAATCCTTTGGATCTAGACTGAAGAGTGGGATAGCTTGGTCAAATGATGGTTCCATTCCTAGTTTTTTTTTAGTAATCTCCATACTGCTTTCCAGAGTGGTTATACCAATTTGGGGTCCCACCAGCAATGTATCAGTAAAACCTGCACTTATTTATGTGTAGGTTGGCCTTTATTGCCTGCAAGGTTCAGACAACATCACTGCATTTTTGGAGGAGATTTATTAAAGGTGTATTCCATTGATAAGGGATCCTATACCACTTTGCTTCAGACCAAGAGTCTACTTTGTAGCAAAGGATATTTAGCAGAGGTTTTATGATCATGGAACCCAAATCCTACCTTCTACCCAGCATCTGCCGTTTTAACCAAGTGATAAAAAACAGCCTGTTGAAGGTAAAGCTGAAACACCAGCTTAGAGATTATACCCACAAGGATGGAGTCTGTCCTCCGGGGCACGATATATATAAGCTGAGTTAGTAATAATGATATGGTGCTGTGTTTCCAACCAGTAAGAACATATGGGTCTGTATATACGCTGAGGGACCCTTAGTCCTTCAAAATGAAAGATCAGCAGTTTCTTCTAAGAAAAACTTTCCCTTCCTTAGATTGACTTAGTACAGAACAGCTGGGGAGACAGATCACTTACCATGCATTGCTCTGAGCTTTCTCCTTCCCTGCTCAGATGAGGGAAGATGCTGGATTTGTGCCTCTGAACCTGCAACTTTGTGACAACTATGAAGCCTCCAGGTATTCATGAGCATTCTCTTATTAAACACCTAGGACAGCATGAGATGGAACTGAGATCCAGTTCCCTCAGGGTTCTCACAATCTCCCATTGTGCCTGAAGCTGTGACCTCACCAGCTTGAGCACCAACAGGTAACAGCAAGGGGCTAGATTCTCCATGTTCTTCCCATTGTCAAAATATGGTTTTGCAAATGATCCACACAGATCCTATCCCTGGGATCATCTTTATATCAATTGTATACGGTTGTATCCTGGGACCTTTCCTCTTCCTTTTTTTCATTTTCCTGCTGATTCATCAGTTCAGAAAGAAAAATTATCAAGGTAGGCACTGAAGAACACCAAGAGTTTGGGATAAGGAGAGCAGTAGACCATGGGTAAGAAGAGGTCCACTGTGATGAGCCTACTGAATCTGCATCCTATCCTTACTACATTTCTGGGAAATGATGCTTGTTTTTCTCTGAACTCCATGCCTCAGGGACTTTGGATTAGAAGTGCCAAGGAAAGATGGAGTCATGTATGATGACAGTAAGTTCAGCAGGCAGCCTGAGAACTAAAACTAGGTTAGGACTGGAATAGGTTAGGGCTTGGCCAGGAATTTTCAGTATGCACATAAACCATAAAAACAGAGTGGCCTCTGATGCTCTGAGAGCAACCCCACAGTCCTCGAGTGGTCTATATGAAGGTGTTTCAGAAAGTGACTTGGTCTCAATTTTGATTCCATATGAATATTTTCTCTGTGCGGCATTATGTGAGGTCATCCATTATGACATGAGACCTGGGAGGAGAAAGAGCTGGCAGTCAGGTGGATATTCCTTGACCTCCCTAGCATGCTTTCTCTCTCTGACAGTCATCATCTGGGGTGATTCACAGGATCTGTGTGCCCAGTATCTGCACATGGCATTCCTAAATCCCACTTCAGAAGCGACTTTCTAGTCTCAAGATACCATAGATTTATGGACATTGAGTCTTCTCTTTGGAAAGAAAATATTTCAAGGCTGAGTTTTTGTTCTGAAAATCTGTCTCATTTCCACATGTGTGAACTTCTCTGCTCATGTCTATCCTGGAATGTTTGTTACTGTCTGATGATGCAGCGGCCAAGCTGCCACTGGCAATGGGAATGTGGAGATTGTTATTTGTGGAAATGTCCTATGCAATGTGGGCAAATCCACTCTTGCGAATAAGAACAGAGATAGGATATGGCTAAATGTAAAAGAGACACTGAAAGGAATAGAGCTTTGAGAAGCTGCAACCTCCATCTTCTGAGAGGGAGAGTCTGCCTCCTGGGTGACCATTCTTCAAGTAATGAATGGGCATTTCTCCAGTTGGTTTAAACTCTAAATGTGTATGAGAGACAGACAGACACAGAGAGAGACAGACAGACAGACAGACATAGAGATCTGTGCCTGCCTTTTGACTCCAGAGAAGAAGAAATGGTCTGGGCTCTTCATATCCTTAACTGCTCAAATAGTTTCAGGTATATGCTCATGTGGAGATAATGTGTCTGTATTCCCAAACAAAACATCTGGTTTGACAAAAAAAAAATTTGTCACAAAATTTTAGGGTGGGAGTACTTTTTGAATATCATTTTTTTAAAAGATACAAGGATTTGGTGAACATTTTGTTTAAAATTTTGAAGTTGTCATATCTACCAATAATTTAGAGTATCTTTAATTTTAGACGTTGAGATTATCAGTACTTGAAGGGATCACTGGGCTTGCATAGCCAAATAGTTTGGCACACATGAAGTCACTGAGAGTGGGTAATGGGACTTCTCAGAGTCACACAGAAATCACTTTTAGATCCAAATGTTCCACCACATTTCCGTGCTTTCTACCAGGGACCCTTTTCTCCTCTCAGAGGACAGATCAAAAAAACTAGAAAATATAATTACAAAAATGAAAGACCTTCATTTCTTCTGAGCTTTATATGTGAAATGGATGAGATGGATACACCCAGGGCCACTTTCAGAGAAATGTGATCTAGTGACAGCATGCCGTAGTGCTTGGTTTCTAGATCACCTGTCATCATCATGAAATTCTTAGTTTTTCAACTAGCAGCTCTGTGTTTTAATTATGTCCTGGGCCTCAGTGTACCCAAGAGGACAGTTCCTCCTACACAGGTAAAAAGCAGGTTCAGTATCTAGGAGCCTAGACTCACTTCCTGGGAAGATGAGATTGAGCCATTAATTGCCAATCCTCCCAGCAAAGGCAAGATACGGGTGGGTTCATGATTCTTAATTTAACAGGATCACCTCCCCAAGTCATATGTGTTATTTCTTGACACCTTTGGGGAGAATAGGAAAAAATTCGAGATTGAGAAAGGCATCCTCCTACAGTTACATCCACCTGTGCATTTTTTTGATACTGAAATCATATCTTCCCACCCACTTACACCCATCACATGGATTATGCTATTTTGGGGCCAATTCAGAATGTAAAAAACAAAGTGAGAAATACCATTAAAAAGACAAATCACTTACAAAGTATTATGGTACTATATAGTTATTAATATATTAAGATTACCTTGGTAAGTGTGTATTCTTTGCAGCGGGGCAGGTTTGGGGCAAGGGAATTACTC
Source organism: Spermophilus citellus (assembly GCF_964194105.1). Classification (NCBI taxonomy): domain Eukaryota; kingdom Metazoa; phylum Chordata; class Mammalia; order Rodentia; family Sciuridae; genus Spermophilus; species Spermophilus citellus. Next base: position 32,249,670 of record NC_138197.1, on the reverse strand, counting down.
CAAAGTTCTTTAAGTCTCATAGAAGTATGGGTTACATAATTTTCAGAGCTTGATGCAAAATGAAAATGCTCAAAAATTATTAAAACTTTAAAGCGGGTCTGGAACAGTTCCCCCAGGACCAGACCTTCTAAGCAGGGGGCATTGTACAATTGCTTAGGTCACAGTGCCCATGAAGCCACACCTGATCCACAGAATTTCAGAGCTGGAAGACCAATAAACCACAGCCTATGTCAAGGTGGTGTTGTCCCTTGTGAAGATAAAAATCATAGCAGCAGTTATCCATTTGAGCACTTTCAGGAAAAGCCAGAATTATCCCTGTGGGCATTTGGGAAGCCAAGATTTTGTCACTTTGTGCCCTTAAGGAAGAGACAGTAATGGAGCTAAACTTTCTGCAATCAATTTCCTTAAGATTTTGTCAGGGGAAAACTACATTGTTCACAATTCCTTTCTCTGATTCCATTTCCTTAATTGTACAGACTGAGAAACAGCTCTTTACAGACTTCTTGATCAATAGTTGGTATTGTCCTATGCATCTTAAGTTTGGTAGAAATTATCTTAATCTGTATCCCTAGGTTGGTGTGCTTTTACCTTGCCCTTGATTCTGATGACTCTAGAGAGCTTTATTTTGTCTCTGAGTCATAACTATAACCAGACCCTAAATTTTCTATCTCTTTTTTTTTTCACATTCTCAGAGGAGAAGAAACTCCTGAATGAGGCGGACCCCAGATGTGATGAAGTGGACCCCATATGTGAGGATGTTAACAGAGCCTGTGGAATGCCATACCAAATCCCAATGTACCTGTATTGACACAGTTACATTGTGGTCCAGGGTTCAGAATCCATCACGGTATGTGTCCAGATAGGATAATGCTGACTTGTGTCCATTTTTATATGTTTACCAATAATAAATTCTTTGGTCCTTTTAGACCAGTTCTGTGTAACTGGGAAATCTTTGTGAACATCTAGAAATGTCATCACAAATTTCTTTCATAGAATTCATAACATGGCTACTATAATGCAGAGATGTTTGCTTTCTCCTGGGTGAAATCCTAGACCAGTGACCTGTGCTCAGACTGAGTAAGATGCCAACTGCCACTCCAGAGCTGAGATTTCTCTCCCCACAGATGATGTCACAATAAAAACACCTGAATATTCCAGAAATGTTCTATGCTATTACATCATCTTTTCTTGCATAATTTTGTTCCCTCCCCCCATCGTGACTAGAATTTGGTTTCATGAAGGCAGATGCAGGTGTAACCGAATTTCCTGTAAAAATAAACTCACCGAAAATATTGGAAATCTAAAATGTTCTCAGAAACATAAATTGGAACAGGAAGATACAAGACTCAGGTATAAACAGAATGTTTTTAAGTTGTTAACTTGAAATGTTAGCTGTGAAGATTCTTTATAAGTAAATAAATTTATATATTTTAAATATAAAGACATTTATAAATATTTATATATAGAAAATAAATAAATTTCCCAATGTATTTCTAAGCACATTTCTGCCTTTTCATGGTGGAGTTATTGGGTTTAGCACCTCATATCTGCCAATGGATAATGAGCATTTGTCTCTTAAGAGTTTTCACTGAAGACCTTCATATATTCTCAACTATACTGATTTCCATTTTATTTTATTATTTATCTTTTCTGTGTTGAGAATGAACCCATGGCCCTGCACAGGCTAAGCAATCACTCTGCTGCTGAGCTATTCCCCCTTCCCTATATTGATATCAAAAAATGTAAACAAATTCAAGTGAACCCATACCACAGTTGGGTTTTAGCTGGAGAAACAATTTTTGCTTCCTGGTTCACTTTCTCTGTCTATGAGGAAAGATCATAAACTCACCTCTTTCTTGGTAGGTAACAGTAGTCCCAGAAGTGGATTACAGTTGGAGTTAGTGATGTTCTGTCGGGCTCTCGACTGTTCTTGTTTCCTCAGCATGTTGTAACCAGGATGAGTGTGGATATTCATCTCCACTCATATCCTAGAAGATACTGATGTATGACATCTTAGGAAATAGTTTTATTGTAAGAAGTAATACGCTCTCTAAATTATTCCATATTCCTCAAATTATGTGTTTTGAAGAAAGTCAGTTGTATTAGTTCACCATTTTGTTAGGAATAGATGACATATAAAAAATCCTCTAGGTTCAAGCCAGAGGTACAGAAAAGTCAAATGATAAGTTTTAAATGTTAAAAGTATTTATTTAATTTTATCCCCACTTCCCAACATATGCTTGTTGGGGAAGGGAAGGGGAATGAGGTTATTTCTGTCCTGCTGTCAATAGGACAGAGTAGTACACTGTGCAGAGTAGGGTCAGATTTCCTAAGCTTCACAGGAAAATTATCAAGAGTCAACCATTTTCTGGGCATCAGCTGCAAATAACAAGAAGATGAATCACTATCCCTATATATACTCTGGAATATTTCTAACAGCTCTCAGATGTGTTTGAACTATCATGCTTCTAACCACTTGAATTTTTTTAATATCTTTATTTTATATTTATGTAGTGCTGAGGATCGAACCCACTGCCTCACGCATGCTAGGTGAGCTAACTACTTGAATTTTTAGTCTGTTTCTGCCTTTCCTCTCTCTTCCTCCTATCGTTTCCCTGCCCAGTTTTACCTAATATATGAACATTTTACTGTTTCTCCCTTCTCTAAAATATTATTCTTAAAAGTTTTTGGGGTCTGAGGTGGTGCTCAGTGGTTGAATGCTTGTCTCACATGTGTGAGGCATTAGGTTCGATCCTCAGCACCACAAAATAAATAAAGATATTTGGGTCCATCTATAACTAAAAAAATATTTTTTTAAAAAAAGATTTCTTTACATAACCCACCTTTACTGATATTTTGTGTTAAAGGAGAGCTAAGAGTAATGACATGGATCTTAGCAAATCAACCTAATCTTAATATCCCACTATTGTTATACTTTAGCCCTTCACTCAAGGGAATTTCTCTTTGGATCTCTTTCTATGTTCACTCTGTGACCATTACTTAGTCCACTCTCTCTATTGGCCTTTTCTAATTCCTTTCTTTTACAATGAAATGGCTTACATAAGCCTCTTGAAATGGCTTACATAAGCCTCTTGAAACTGACCCTCCATCCTCAGGTATAGAGAGGTAACAGGAGAATAATCCATTAAAACACACTTTTTTCAAATAGAGGCAAAGCAGAAAAATTTTGTCTACTTAGAATGCTAAGTTTTGCTCATGAGCAGAAAATCACAGGAAAGTGTTATGTTCCCAGTAGTCATTACCAGTCTGATTTTCTGATTCTCATAGTTGAGGTCTCGTGCACAAGCTGAAACTGTCAAACAAGATTTACTCATTCTGCCTAATCTGAGTTGCGGCCAGCCTTGCACTGGTCCAAGAGGAACTGCCCAATTTCTATATAGAAACACAACAGCAGTTTAGCAGATAAGTCTGGTTTGTGGGTACTAACAAGCACCATGCTCACATAGCAGACTTCAGGAAAGGAATTTAAATCTAATTATAAAAATTGGGCACTGACTGAGGTACTGTAATACAACAAACATAACAGCAGTAACTTTTGCTACTACTACCCACAACCCACCCCCTTTTCCTGAATGCAAAAGTAACTGTTTGATATAGCAAGATTTTCCTTCCTGTTATATACCACTATGGTCATAAATGCAAATGTGTCTAATGATGAGCAGAAAAACATCCTGCACCTTTGGTCATATCTGATTAACAGTAAAGTAAGAGGCCTTGCTGATCTCTACTTGGCAGAAAATTGTGGGGTAACTGTGGGGTGTGTTTTTGAGTGCTTTGAAAGATCCATAGCACCTATAGAATTTCTTAAACTAGTAATTTCACCATTGATCAATCATAGAGATAAAGGGGCATTTAACTTGAGAAATTTCAATTTGATATAATAATTAATAACATTTCATGTAGTTTGGCTCACAAAATGACAACAACTTATAGCACATTCTCTAAACATATCTTCTTAAATTGGATAGGGTGTTTTATACGCCATGCCTCCCTATTTCTTACAAAATGCTAAACTAACAGGGGTTGACCACTCCCAAAATCAACTCTAGAGAAATAGTAGTGATATGGGAATAGGTATCCAAGGCCTATCAGGACGAGTCTCTCCTTGGGTGGACTGAAGCCTACTCTAACCTGGCAAGTGAGAGAGCAGTGAGTGTGGCTGGGTTGGAGGAGGGCATCAAGCTCAGAAGAGGGCTGTAGGGGAGACAATGAAAGTTCTGATCTTGCATTTCCCTAATTCATTTTATTACTTGTGCTATAGCTACAGAAATTTGTGGCAGCAACCTACACTGCTTTCTATGTTGTGACTCAGGGAAATACAAAGGTTACTAAGTTGAGAAGCTAAACAGTGAAAAAAGGTACAATAGATAGGCTGAAGAACAAATTGGTGCATTGAACTATAAATCTACCAAGAAGGCCAGAGAAAATAATAGAGGTAGAAAATATCAATGAAGTGCTAAAGAACATAGAGATAGCATCTACTTATCAGGATCCCCAGAAGGGAAGAAACATAAACCTGAAAAAAAAGGAAATTTGAAGAACTGATAGATGGGAATTTCACAGATACACACACACACACACACACACACACACACACACACACACCCCTAAAGTCAGTTATATTAGTTCACCATTTTGTTAGGAATATATGACATATAAAAAACATCCCATTTAAGAACCAAAAAAAAATACTTGTAGATTGCCTCTCAAGTAAGATAAATGAAAATAACAAGTCGAGGTAAATATAGAGAAATTTTTAAAATAGCAAGGTAAAATTTCCAGAAAAAAGGAACATCATCTGCCAAGAAAAATCAGGTTGATTCTAAACTTCTCAATAGCAATAGTACTTATAAGAAAATAAGAAGGTAAAATATTTCTTGAGAGTTTTTTTTTATTGGATGTTCACAACATTACAAAGCTCATGACAAATCCTATTTCATAGATTAGAATCAATTGGGTTATGAACTCCCATTTTTGAACTTAGAATAGTAAATATAGCAAAAATTTAAATTTGGTCTAGGTCACAGTACAGTCCTGGGTTATAAATATCTCCACCGTCTGATCCAATTAAATTTGAAACAGTCATCTTTGCACCATTTTTTCAGACTTGCTTAGACACCAAGAGTGCTCATTTTGGTTATCTATTGCCCTGTTTTCCTTGGTTAATCTCTAGCTGGACTATGGTTAGCTTGTTGTTCTTATAAAACTACAGCATCCTCTTAATTGCTTACCAAGAAAAAATATATCTACTGTTTTTGAGAACAACCAATATATTTTGAATATTAACCTTTTATCAGATATATGGTTTGCAAATATTTTCTCCCACTGTATGGGTTGCCTTTTCTTTTGTGTACTGTTCTCTTTCCTGTGTAAAAGCTCTTTATTTTTGTATGGCCCCACTTGTCTTCACATTCTGTTCCAAACAGAGTTAGTTATCCCAGGGCCAACTATGAATCTATTCTTATAGAACAAAACCCCTATGCAGCACTTGCCACTGATGGGAGTAAAAACCACTTACCTTGGGCTTAGACTCCTCCCTTATAACCAAGATACTGAGCAATTGCAGTATCTTGTCCTTTCTTGTTTTTTTTTCAGCATGGAACTTCAACCTCTCAGCTAGCTGGAGGGGATGAGAAATTACGATAACCCACCCAACCTGGGGAGACACTGCAATACATGATGAGAGTATGGCAGAGGGAGGGCCTGGTATTCTCAGCTGCATTCACCAACTTCCATTATACTCTGATGAAGAGTAGATGTGGGTTTTAGTTCAAGATCATTAGGCCATGCTTTCTTATTTCCTTAAATGTTTTTCCATTTGCTTTATGCCCTTAGAACAATATCCAGAAATATTAAACGGTTGTTATGGTTTTATAAGAAACTATTTTCATCTGTTCCAATATTTCTCTGGGGAGAGAGTCTGTGGAGCTCCTCAATACTATTATAGAATTCTCTCTCCTTTGTTACTTTAGAGCAAAAGGAGATGATCCTGATTCATCTTATTTTTCTGTGCTCCAAAATTAAGCATGTTTACAAGTATGTTACACATAAACCAATACCAAAATGAACCAGTTTTTCTCTTGGTTTGCTTATTGCCGTTAGCATTTAATTACTCATAGATCCTTTCAGTGAACAGAGATGGGAAAAAATGTACACTTACAAATAAATATATATACACATTGTTTCTGTTGCATATATACATGCAAATATAAAACTATCTTATATTCTCCTTCCAAAAGAGACTATAAAAATAATAATTGAATCAATATTCCCTTATCATGGTTATATCATCATGTGTCTTCTGTGAGGGACACCAACATTTCTAACTGAGGAAACCATTATATAGCTAAGTATTCTTACTTCTTAGATATTCTTCATATGGTACTGTAGCAAGTAGTTTAGATTTAAAGGCTTTAAAGTCTACTACGGTTCTTAACGTTAAGTGAAGTGATAAAAGCAATAACTTGTACAAAGCTTCAGTAAACCATAGATGCATGTTTCAATATCTAGAGCAATTATGAAAGCATAGTAAAAGAATGTATAGGGGCTGGGGTTGTGAGAGCACTCACCTAGCATGTTCCAGGCACTGGGTTCTATCCTCAGCACCACATTAAAAAAATGAATGTATAGGGCTAGGGATATAGCTAAGTTGGTAGAATGCTTGCCTCGCATGCACAAGGCCCTGGGTTCAATCCCCAGCACCACAAAAAAAAGAAAAAAGAATGTAAAACTAAAAAAACTGAAAGAGAACTTTTAAGACATTTGATTGATAGAAAATATAGCAAAAGGAGTAAGAAAGGCATAAAACTGGCAGGTAAAAAAAATTCTAAGATCATAGATAAACGCATAAATTGGGGGTTTGTTTTTATTTATTTACTTTAGTATTGAGTTTTATGATTTCCTTATAATATTTGGGATATTAGCCCCTTATCAGATATATTGTCTTTAATATTTTCTCCCACTCTACATGCTGCTTCTTCATTTTGTTTATTGTTTTCTCTACTGTGCAGAGATTTCAGCTTGTTGTCGTCCTACTTGCTTATTGTTACTCTTGTTGCCTGTGTTTTGGTGTCAGATCCAAAGGTATCACTCCAAGACCAAAACCAAGGAGATTTTTCTCTAGGTTTTCTTCTAGGAGTTTTAGGGTTTCAGACTTTATATTTAAAGTTTGAATCCATTTCAAGTGACGTTTTGTTTATGGTATAAAACAAGAGCATAATTTTATTCTTTTGTATGCCAATGTCTAGTTTTTCCAACATCTTCACTTAAAGGCATTTTCCTTTCCCTATTGCATATTCTTGGTTCCCTTGTCAAAAATTAGGTGAAAATATATAGATAGATAGATAGATATAGATAAAGAGAGAGAGAGAGAGAGAAATAAACACACACACACACACACACACACACACACACACATACACATACACATACTATTCAGCCCCCAAAAATCGAAGAAATTTTTTCATGTCTGTTGTAACATAGATGAACCTAGAAGACATTATGTTTAGTGAAATAAGCCAAAGAAAGGTAAGTACTTTAGATATCACTTATATGTGAAACTAAAGAAATTAAACTCACAGAGAGTAGAATGGTGGTTGCCAGGGACTAGAGGCAAAGAAAATAGAAAATGTTGGCCAAAGGGTACAAATTTTCACTTATCAGATGAAAAAGTTCTGGGAAATCCAATATACATTATGAGTGGTGATAAATGTGCTAAGTAATTTGTTGCAATAATCATTACATAACATATACGTATATCAAATCATGCCATTGTATACCTTGAATATTCCTTGTCAATTAAATATTTTAAAATAAAGGCAAAGAAGACAATGTAATATTTCCAAAGTGACATAGGAAAAGTTACTAATACAAAATTGTATATACAGTGAAAATAGCCTTCAAACATGAAGGCAGAATAAAGACATTTTAGGATGAATAACTAAAAAGAACCAATAAAAACTTTTTTTAATTTTTTTAAATGAGAGAATTTGTTAACAAATTTTCACTACAAAAATGCTAAAAAAAAAAATTCTTCAAGTTAAAAGTAGATGACAATAGATGGAAACCTGGATCTAGAAGAATTAAAAACAGCAAACATAAAAAAACAAAGTCCTTATTTTTCCACTTTCTTTAAAATATATATGACTAAGGGCTGGGGTTGTGGCTCAGTGGTAGAGTGCCCACCTAGCATTCATGAGGCACTGGGTTCGATCCTCAGCACCACATAAATGTAAAATAAGGATATTGTGACCATCTAAAACTTAAGAATAAACATTTTTTTTAAAATACATATGACTAAAATAAAGGGGTTATCCAATGAAACTCCAAAGATCAGTAGAGGAAAAGGGACAAAGGGGTAGGAAGAGGTGGGGGGAGAGAGAAGGGCTGGGCAATGATATTGGCCAAATTATATTGTTATATTGTGTGAATGTTTGAGCATATAACAACAAATCCCATCATTATGTACAACTATAATACACCAATAAAAAATGTGGAAAGTTAAAAAATAAAATATATATGATTATTTAAGGCATAAAATAATAAAACTGTAGAATAGACATTAAAATTCATGAACATATATATTTTACATATATGATTTATTATTTCTGAGGAAATATTATATATGTATACATTTGGAGTAACACTTAAGATGGAAATAACTGGAATAGCTAGCACTATATTTTGGCAAAGTTTTTTTACTTCACCTGCATATCAGGTACAATATCACTTTTAAAGAGATTGTGAAAAGATAATGCATGGAATCATTTATTATGAATAATTTTCTTCCATCGTAGGTAAATGTACAATCTATACAATAATGAAGAAGACAGAATTCTCTTTTGTTTTGGGAAACAATATCACAACGAGTTCTCTGAAGATTTGATTGCTCCAAAAAAAATAGAACTAAATGGCAGCAAGCTCAATATCATCATAGCCAGGGTCTTCTTGTCCCAGGAACAGGGAGGATCCTTTCCCATCCATGTTAGAGTTGACAGCTTCTCTGGGAGACTGAGGAGAGGTGCCTGAAACAGTAAGGAAAACCCAAGTTTCATTAGTGACAAGGCAGTAGAGACCTCTTATAGAAGGAAAGACAAGTACAGAGTGGCTGCAAAATACCTATGTGGGCCCAGAACTTGTCTGAAAGGCCAGACAGAGCTGCCTCATTCTGAGGGCTCTGTGCAAAATCTGATTTGATGTCAACAAGAGAGATGAGTCAATAACAGTGAGGAATACAAAAGAGCTATGAGCACTCTCTTCCACAGCAGGCTGGTCTGATTCCTTAAAAAATGGAGGCAGTGGGTGACTTGTCTTGATTCCTCAGTATCTCAATAACAGACCCTACTTGACAAAGTATTTATGAAAACATTTTGGGTCCTCTGGCAGATGCCCAAGGAGGGCAGCTCAATCACATCCCAGTCTACCATTTGCCCACCAATAACCATACATAAGCAGCAAGCCTGGTCTTAGAGGAAAATGTCATATGTCCGTTGAAATAATGAGAGAAAACAGTCTCTTCCTTCTAACCTCATATACCTACATGAGCTGTTCCCTGTTCCTGGCTTGTTTCAGCTATTTCATTCTTCTGAAAGAAGAAACATATTGTGTTTCCTGAGTCCCTGCCCACCACATGTTGGATGTAGACATGTTTGTATGAGTTACAGAAACTTTTTGGATTTATTTCAATTTTTTAAACCTAAGACAAGATATGTGTTCTGACAACAAATATAGGGACTCTTTCAGATCATGAGAAGTAATCTGGGAGGTCTTTAAATAGAAATGTGAGTTAAATCTATGAGCTATAAAATTTTGTTTTAGGGAAACCATGTAACCAAACATTTGAAGTTGATATTACCCTCTATTAATGCAGAATGCAATGGCTGTAATTAAATGTTGAAATTTCTTCACTAGAAGGAAAAGACTATTCTATGACTATTCTTTTCTAGTAAAGAAAAGCTAATGATTGATAGTTTCACTGTCATCTTTCCCATGACAAGGAAGAAAGACTACTGTAGATAGAGCTGTCCACTCACCTGAATAAGAATACCTAGCACCACCTCCCTTTTCTAGGAAAAAATACTTCTCACTCATCCCAGGGACAGAAGGAATTTCAGAAACAGTTAACTCTTCAATATCATCATAACCATAATCTGTGACACTGACATGCTGTCCCAGTTGTTCTGAAAATAAAAGAATAATGTGAAAAAGCAAAATATGAATTGGACTAGGTGATGCCTTAAGTATGTTCTAAAGCTGAGATTTTAGTAGCTAATATAGGCAACATATACCAAGGCTGTCCCAAAAGATACATTTGATCTCAATATTTTTAAAAACCCTGTAATGCTCTAAATATTCCAATATATTAGGATCAATAACATTTTCCTAAAATGGTGTTTCATATCAAAAAACATCAACAAAAGTTATTGTACTACAAGTGTCAGGTACTATTTTCTGGCATATGGGCCAGAGTTGAAACACATAATATGTACAAATCTGTAATTGCAGGCAATGAATCGGAACCAAGAGAACCCAGGCTGTTCATGTGCCATCAGAGGCAGGAGGAGATAAAGGAAAGCATGGCTTTCAACCATTACACATACAAGTAATCCCACCAATCCCAATCACAGGAGGCCTGGGTTTTCAATACACCTAAGTGCTCTGCTGGCCTTAGGCTCCCATCTCCACAGAGCTGTCCTGAACATGCCTCATTCCAAGAGCTGTCCACATTTACCACTTGGGGAAAGGTCTAGAGTGGACATTTTTGGCTAGAGAAAAGAGATCCTGGTAGTTGATAAATACAGGCACTACACATTCTATGTATCCAGGAATAATCAATTTTTTGTCTCAATATTCACATAAGCCACAAAATTATTCATATGTTACTGTATCTCAGGGTCAATATCATACTTCCAGTGTTTTCTCTCACCATGGAATTTTTTATAGGATCAGGTTCAGATGCTATTCTTTTAAATATAGCCCTTGAATTTACAATAATACATTTGATATATGTCTATGATCCCATAGAAGTAGCTTTGGATACTGAGAGAATTGCACCTGAGCTTTCCCTTTCTGAGGTGACAGAGTGGTCAGAGAGGAAGAAAAATGGTTGTTAATTGGACAGAAGATATCTTTTCCATCCTAATCACAGGAGGATGTTCTTCTCACATCATAACCTCCTCCTCACCCCACCATTCAAGGGAACACCTGTCTCTAGTACCTGGGGCAGATTCAGGCTCTCCATTCTCCTCATGGTGCCCTGTGTAATATGACAGCTTAGTAGCTGAGTCATCAGACAGATTTCCTGGTAGGGAGAAAAACATCACAGGCAAACACACATGTCATGGTTCGGAAGAAATATGGAAGCTTTAGATTTGTAGAGAGAGGGCTTGGAGCTCCTGCCTTAGGAGGAGGATGGCCATATAGGTTGGGTAGTAATGGGGCCTGTGCTCCCTGAAGACTGCCATACCCATGACCAACTCGTGTACAGAAAGGAGGGTAGGGAACACACCTGAGCTGTCCTGCAGGTCCTCATTCTCTGGATTCATGAGGTAATCTATCTCCTGATACAGGGCCTCATCAACAGCATCTTCAGAAGTAGATAAGTCTGGGGAAAGCAGAATGAGTTCAGAGATTGCTCCTGGAGGTGTTTCCCTTACCAACAGAAAAACCTGTTGGAGACACTCCTCTGGGCTACCAGAGTCCCTTTCTTTAGCTTCTGCTCTGTTAGATCAAACTATGGGTCCTGACTCTACCTGGATTCTATACTCAATCTCCACTGACATGATCCATACAAGAAGCCATTATTTTTCAGAGTTTCCATATTTAACCTAGGACCAAGGATTCCAGTGCTTTAAATGCTGAAGTACGTAAAGCAGTTTTCCAAATAATAAGAATGGAGACTCAAACATACTTTTGAAGGAATCACAACGATTCCACCATTCTCCCTGAATACTTTCCAGGTCACAACATCCCTAATTCCTACCTGGGCGCTCTGTTCTCCATCTATGCAGCTGAATCCCAAGGATGATAAGGACCAGGAAGAGAAGGGCTCCCAGGATGATGCAAAGAATTCCAGGTAAGGAGGAGATACCAGGGATAGGGGTTGAGACTGAACTGGTGCCTGAGGAGGTAAAGGATCATGAGTCTTTGGAGAAGACCATAAGCCCAGGAGAATCCAATTACCTGGCCATCCCTTGATTCTTCAGGACCATGAAGTGCCTAACTCAGATACCATGGATCTGCCTGAACCCCAAGATGTTAAGATCCTGCTCTGAGCTATGTCAACGATCTTCTGAGTTTGGTTTTAAGGAATTGGTGAGGCTTTGGAGCCCTTGGTTACTACAATTTAATAAACTGCATGGCCTGTTCTAACCCTAATCATCAGACCTACTATAATTTTGTCAAAAATATGTAGACTTCATAGTGCAGGACTCTGAAAATATGTCTCCCTTATCACATGGGTCGGAGCAGAAGAACCACTTACTTCTAGATTTGGGAGAAACTCTAGTTCTTTCACCTGAAGAGAAGAGAAGGAAAATGAGATCACTGAAATGGTTCTGGGAATGTCACTGGGTCCCATCCACTACCTCTGGCACATGGTTCTGTGCCAGAAGCCAGGAGATTAGGCACAGCCTTCCACAGCCAGGGCTCAGGGTAGCAAAGTAGCCTTGGAAGCCCTTTGGATGCAAACACACTCCTTCAACCCTGGCCCCCTCTCCTGTCCTGCTACTCACCAGAGCACCTCACACCAGCATCCTCCTCATGCTTGCAGTCACTCTTTCCCCAGGGTGCTGCAGCACAGGCCCACAGGGAGGGCTCCCTGCCCCTGCACTGCACCTCATCCAGCCAGATGCTTCCATTTCCAGGGCCAAACGCAGCCTTCCCTGGGGCTTCCAGGGCAGAGCCACAGCCCAGCTGCTGACACACCACCTCAGCCTCTGCCAGGCTCCAGGAGTCATCACACACAGTGCCCCAGGTGCCTTCATGCCAAACCTCCACTCGCCCTGAGCACTCGCTGTCTCCTCCCCTAAGTCGGAGCTTCTCTTTGTCTGAAAAGGCAGCAGCACCTCCACTTACTCCCTGATGGGAGGAAAGGAGCCCCTGGAAGCCATGGGGAAGGTGGGAGGGGATGAGGTACCTGTGCAGGGCGCAGTGGCTGGACAGCTCTTGGGTCGGTTTCCTGCAGAAGCAGACAGTGAGGACACACCAGTCAGGGTCAACTGGAGTGGTCCTGCCCAGGACAAGGTTCTTGAAAGTCCTGGGCTCAGAGCAAGTGACAGGTGGAGATATCAGGCTTCACACGCAGTCTAAGGTCCTGCCTTACCAAGACATTTCCTGGAGCATATCCCTATCAGCCGCTGAAATTATTTCTATCAGTTTCCATTTTTTCACTCTCCCCATTTTCTGAACAAACATAAACACAAACGTGCTGTCTTGTACTCGCCCTCTCTCACTCATTCCCCACAATGCAAACTCCACCAGAGGAAGGACTTTGCCTTGTCATTCCTGCTGATATTACTATCAAGACAGTGTCTGGCACATCCACATATATGTGGAGAATCTTCTATGAATGTTATAAATAGGGACTTGATAGTAGTCGAGTGCTAGCTATTGTTCTACTGTTTTTTACCTGATTTTTTTTGTACCAAGAATTGAACCTATGGAATGCTAAACCATTGAGGCATATCCCCAGTCCTTTTTTTTTTTTTTTTTTTTTTTTTTTTGGTACTGAGGATTGAATTCAAGGGCACTCGACTACTGAGCCCCAGCCCCAGCCCTATTTTTTTTTAAGAGACAAGTCTGAGTTGCTCAGCAACTTGCTGTTGCTGAGGTTGGCTTTGAACTCACCATCCTCCTGCCTCAGCCTCCCAAGCCACTGGGATTACAGGCGTGTGCCATTGTCCCCGGCCCTAGTCCTTTTTATTTTTGTTTTGAGACAGGGTCTCTTTAAGTTGCTGAGACTGGTTTGGACTTGGAATTTTCTTGCCTTAGTCTCCTGAATTGCTGGGATTACAGGTATGTGCCACCATGCCTGGCGCTCTATTACTTTTATGGAATAGAAATCTTTTATTCTTTTGATCTGTTTTACAATTTTCTATTAAAAATTAAGTGTAACATTAAACACAAATTACTTTTGTGATCATGCATTAATTATATTTTTAATGCCCAATATTTATTACTACAAGTTATTAACATCAATTTATATTTTATTTATTACCTTACTGATTAGCAAGAATGTAAAGGAATTACTTTTTAGCAGAATAAGAGTTCTTGAATAAATGGAGAATAAAATTTGTCCATTCAATAAATATTTATCAAGTCCCAACAGAGTTTGCTATTATATGAGATGTGGAGGAAAAGGGAAATGAAGAAATGAGGTTGACTACTGTGTATTGATCTTAAGTGACTGGGCAATGATAGTAACATTTACTGCAATGGAGAATATAGCAGGTAGAAAGGGTTAGGAGCAAGCATAGAAGGGTGGAATCAAGCATTCTTTTTTAGAAGTTAAATTTGAGTTGCCTATTATATATACAAGTGAAGATGTCATGCAAAAATTGAATACAAGAATTTTTAGTGTAGGCAGAGCTAAGCTGTAGAGGTACATATTTAGGAAATGTTAGCATATAGATGTCATATAAGTCCATGTGGCTCAGGATGAGAGCACAACTAAGAAAAAGTAGAGATCTTATACATATCCCTTAGAGTGTCTAAAATGTAGAATCTGAGCTAAGGTTCTAGCATATGAACTTAATGAGGTAGAGTAACAAAAGTAAAAAAAATAATAATTTTGAGAAGGAAAGACAATGCTGCTAAGATGTCAAGAACAAAATAACAGGGCTGGGGATGTGGCTCAAGTGGTAGCGGGCTCGCCTGGCATGCGTGCAGCCCAGGTTGGATCCTCAGCACCACACACAAACAAAGATGTTGTGTCCGCCGAAAACTGAAAAATAAATATTAAAAAAAATCTCTCTCTCTCTCTCTGTAAAATACACACACACACACACACACACACACACACACACACATATATGAAACAAACTCAGGCCTATTTTTTAGATTTCTTTTTTTTTTAACCACTTCTGAGGAGTGATGAGATCTAAAACCTAACTGAAATGAATTCAGCACAGTAGACCCAGACAGAGACTATTGGCAATACTGGTAAATATGTGGGTTGTGGAGAGGAGAGCGGAGGGATAAAGAGGGCAGCATCTGGAGAAGGAAGTGAGATAGAAAAAGAATACTCATTTGTGTGCTTCTCGAGATATCAGGAATCAAGCCCTTAGGTACATTGATGGATGTATTATAAGTTTTGCATCATTTTGTACTTGCACACCTGACAAAAACAACTTAGAGGAGGAAAGGTTTATTTTTGTTCACAGTATAAGAGGATTCAATTGAAGCTGAGCCAGCTCAAGACAGAAATATCATGGTGGAAGGGTATGGGGGAGGTAGGTGCTACTCAGCATATAATAGAGGAGACAAGATATAGTCCCCAGGGGCATTACTTCAGGGGCATGTACCTCCTCCATACACACCTCACCTGCCTACAGCTACCAGCTGATTGGAATTCTGAGAAGACATAGATGCAATCAGTATTATATGGGGACCCCTTGACCACTCAGGAGTTCCCAGTGGTGTGGCAGACGAAAACAAACAAATGCCTCTTCAATGGGATGGTCACTGGAGGGCGGGCAGTGGGATCTGCCTAAGAGTGGTCTCTAACTCTGGTCCAGCATCTTCCACTTCTTCATGACACTCAGATTTCTGTGTAATAAGTGTTGCTAGCACTGGAGTATAAACTCTACGAGGGCAGTAGCTATGTTTTCTTCTCTGTTCTCTGGCCTGGAATTAAGTCTCTACCTACAGAACTCTCAACTATTTTCTGCCAACAGACTGACCTGAGCAGTTGTCTGACTGGTATAGATACATTTCAGAGTAAATGACCACAGTTTTAAGAGCTGGACCAAGGTGGAATTTAATTCCCAAAACTCATCCTAACTTAAAGGTGTTGGTATGTATTTAATGTCTCCTAACCCCAGTTTCTTTAGTTGAATAAAATTATCACCAAATACCTTCAGTAACCTGCAGGGATGGGACAAACACAGAAACAGACAGTAGGTCACCTGCACATGTGATATGTGCTTCCTCCTTTGGAGAGCAAGATCTCTGTTTCCAGGGGTCAGAAGGACACTGCCAGAGAGAGATATCAGTTTTCCGACAGTGAATTCCATCCACCCAGCGGGGTCTAGAACCTTCCCTGAGAGGAACCAAGAAATCCAGAGTCCCACTGTCCCCACAGCCAAGCTGTCTGCAGATCACGGACAAGGTCACAGCTTTCATAGGACTGTGGCAGACACTGCCCCAGGTGTTGTTGTAGAAAACCTCCAGCCACCCAGCACACTCCTGGTCCTCGCTCACCAGCCTGAGGGCCAGGAACTCTGAAATGGAAAGGGAAACATCAGGGCTCAGTGAACATTCAACTCTTCATGTTTTGGTCTTTCTGTGGTTTTCTGGTTTTGTTTTTGTTTTTCTTCCTATCTCAAAGGTAGTGAACACACAATGCTGATGCTGCTGAGAAAGAACCCATGGAAAATAATGAAATTCTTCTTCCTTTATCTGATTTTGCCAACTTGTACCCATCTTTCTATTTCTACCTTAATGATGTAGTGAAAAATGGACAAGCGGGAACATGGACTTAGGTGCTCTGCAAAGAGGAAAAGCTGAATCCTGTTTCCTGGGTAAACATGTGACATACCCTAAGAAAGGCAGTGTGGACAGTGAAGTGGCAGAATAGTGGAGCTCCAAACATTCACTTCCTCATCCTAGAAGCCTGTGAATAACCTAACCCTGGTTGCCTCATGGGGCAAAGGGGCTTTGAAGAGAGGATTAAGATAAGGATCTTTTCATTATGAGATCATACCAAATTATCTGGATTAAACATGTGATCACATCCTGTATCCTTAAAAACAAATAACCTCCTTAGGCCGTAGTCAGAAGGAACGTGACAAGGGAAGAATGGTCAGACAGTTGCAAAGTGATTGTTTGAAAAAATTAAGAAAGGGCCATGAGCCAAGGAATGCAGACAGCTTATAGAAATTGGAAAAGGCTGGGAAATGAGTCTTCCCAGAGCCTCAAAGAAATGCAACCTACTGACACTTTGTTTTTAGCCCAGGCAGACCTGGGTTGGATTTCTAATCTAATCTAAGATAACTAGGATGGGTTTAAGCCTCTAACTCTGTAGTAATTTGTAACAGCAACAGTGGGGAAATAATCCAGTGGATTTTAGACAGATTTTGCACCCACATGTGACTGAAGCATGAGATCTGCTTTCAAATGGACACTGTAGAGAATGACTGTGTCAGCAGAAGCTCAGCTGCTGCAGCAGGAAATGAAAACACCTCATCTTCTCTGCTGGAAAGACAGGCACTGTGGGAGGGGCCTCCTCCCCCTGAGACCTGTCAGTAATTCCCACACCCTTAAATAGGGCTCAGTCACCACCCTGCAGACCCTCCCAGACCTCTCAGCCTGTGCACAGTGTGCACCACAGACCTGAGCAGATGACCCCAGCATCCTCCTTGTGCCTGCAGTTGTGCTGCCCCCAGCCCTGGGAAGGGCACTGCCACACGTGGGCCTCCTCTCCTGTGCAGTTCAGCTCATCCAGCCAGATGGGCCCTGATCCCTCTCCAAAGTGAGCAGAGATGGTGGCCTCCAGGGCCACTCCACAGCCCAGCTGTCTGCACACCACGTGGGCATCACTCAGGTCCCAGCTGTCATCACAGATGGAGCCCCAGGAGCCCTGCTGCAGGATCTCCACTCTCCCTGCGCAGCGACTGCCCCCATCCACCAGGCGGAGCTGTCTGCTGTCTGAGGAGAGACAGGGTCCTGTCAGTGGGCATTTACACAGGGAATGGGAAGGCTCAGGTGCTGGGGGCCTTGCTCACCTGAGCAGTTGGCAGTGTGGCCCTCTGAGGCTGCAGAGCCTGCTGGGTCAGACCAGGAGTCATTGCACTGGGGCAGCAGCTGGGTCTGGTTTCCTACGGAAAAGGTTAGAAAGCAGGAAACTGAATTAAACTAGACAATAATCTTGTGATGGCATCTGAGATGAAAGCTCTAAGGAGCAATCATTTCATATCTTCAGAGCTAATCTTCTAATGGAGATTTCTACTTCTCCTCTGACAGACTTTTCTGTTTTGAGTTAACACTAAGAATGATGTTAGCAAAGTGGAACTAAATGGATGCTCATTGAAAGCATTATAGAGCTCTCAAGGCAACAAAAAATTTGGAGTCAAGTTCAGAGATAAGTAAAGGACTTGGATGAGCCATTTTTCCCTGAGGCATTTGACCATTCAGGAGTAACAACTGTGATGCTGAACATCCCAGCAGAAGTTCTGCCAGATTCACAGGACTGAAGTACACAAGTTTAATTGAGAGTTAACCAAAGAGGAGGGCCCTGTTAACGGAAAAATGGGTACCATGAACGGAAGCATGAACTAAAAATAGAGGTATCCTCATGAAGAACAGTATCCACTTCCAATTACTTCACATCCTTTAAAATAAGGTTATCAACCCCTAAATAAGGAGGAAGCAAATGCAGTCTTTTTGAAAGGACTTCTACAATTTTACATCTGCCAATTAAAACTATTCAAGCATATCTTAAAATGTGGAACTCACAGAAACACAGTAGCATCTTGGTTACACTACACTTGGAGAATAGATAAAAATGGGGAAAGGAAAGATGTTGGTCTAAGGATACAAAATTTCAGATAAAAGAGAGGAATAAATTCTCACAATTTATTGTTTAGCACAGTGACTATAGCTAATAGTAATGAATTGTATATATCAAAATTGGTTTAAAAATAGATCTTAAGTGTTCTCACACAAAAAAAAATGATGAGGTAATAGATATGATAATTAGTTGATTTAAATTATTCATATGTATAATGTCTAATGTCAAAATATCACACTGTATTCTATAAATATATACAATTATAACTTATTCAATAAAATTTTCAAAAATGAAATAGACCTGGGATGTTCTTTTCAATTACAATAAATTTTATGAACAAAAAAATACCCAGACATAAGAGACTTCTCAAAAACCAAGAGGGAGCCCAGCATGATGGTGCACACCTGTAACCCCAATGACTCAGAAGGCTGAGGCAGAAAGATCAATAGTTCAAAGGCAGTCTCAGCAACTTAGCGAGGCCTTAAGAACTTAGCAAGACCCTGTCTCAAATAAAAAATAGAAAGGCCTGGGGCCAGGCAAGGTGATGCATACCTGTAATTCCATTGGCTCTGGTTGCTGAGGCAGAAGGATGTCTAAGCCAGCCTCAACAAAAGCAAGGTGTTAAGCAACTCACTGAGACCCTGTCTCTAAATAAAATACAAAAAAGAGCTGGCGATGTGGCTCAGTGGTCAAGTGCACCTGAGTTCAATCCCCAGTACCAAAAACAAAAAAAAAAAAAAATGGTGTGGGAATGTGGCTCAGTGGTTAAGCAGTCCAGTTTCAAATCCCTGGTATAAAAAAGGGGGCAGGGGACAAGGCATTATAAAGAAACTCTCAAAGCACTCAGGTAGTGGAGTTACCTAAGTAACCATAATTAAAATATTCAAGGAATTAAATGACAAGCTTAAATTTTGGCAGAAAAAAATATAAGAATGAAAATTTGTAGAGCTGAAAAAGACAATACCTCAAATTAGAACTCAAAGGATGGGCATTGAAACACATGAAATCAGCACAAGATAGAAATAGGAAAACAAGGGGGCTGGGGATGTGGCTCAAGCGGTAGCCCGCTCGCCTGGCATGCGTGCGGCCCGGGGTTCGATCCTCAGCACCACATACCAACAAAGATGTTGTGTCCGCCGAGAACTAAAAAATAAATATTAAAAATTCTCTCTCTCTCTCACTCTCCTCTCTCACTCTCTCTTTGAAAAAAAAAAAGAAATAGGAAAACAAAGGACCAGGAAAATATACAGAATAAAGCTCATTAAGTCCTAAATGCATAATGTCACAATTATATTATGTATTTTTAAAATGGAAATTAGAAATACTGCAATTACTGTGTGGAATATTTAATAGACCTACAGTGATTTGTTTTTAAAGACATCCAAAAAATTTGTGATACTGCATTCATTGAGAATTGGAGTCTATTCCTCTTTTTCCTTGAATTTTACCTGACCTTAGTGAGCTGCTTGTAAGCAACAGAATGCATTTGTGGTAACACTGTTTTACTTAAAGGGCTAGTAAGTTGTGCAGCCACCTCCTGGCTCAATTACAACAGTTTCTCTAGGGGGAATCTGACTCTGTTGAGACTATCTTGCTAGAAAGGACATCTAGTGAAGTTGAACTTCCAATTGTCGCCATGTGGGCAATCCAGCTTACACTCCCAGGTCTTTGGATGACCTTGGCCCCAGGTGACATCTAAGTGCAACCTCATGAAAGACCACAAGAGACAACTGCCAAACTGAGTCATTTCCAAATTTCTGGACCATGAAATCTTCCAAAATTAAATGTATTTGCTGATTTGTTGGTTGCTTGCTTTTCAGTTGCCAAGTTGCTTCTGAAGTTTTGTTATACAGCAAGAGTTAACTGGGACACTTACATTGACCATATTAAAAAGTATTTTCTAAAGATAAATGAAAATACTTTTCTTCAAAAGGACTTGTACATGCATCTTCATAGCCACTTTACCCACAAGATCCCAAAACTAAGATGCTACCTAAAACATTGTTATTACTTTTGGGTAAAAATCTGGAAGGGCCTTGCTATGGTTTAGATGTGCTTTGCCCCACAAAGGTTCATGCAATGGAGGGTTGACCCCCACCATGGCAGTATTAAGAGGTGGTAGAACCTTTAAGGGGTAAAGCCTGGTTAGGTAATTGGGGATGATGCCTTCGGGAGGAAGGTATTAGTATAGTTCTCTTGAGACTCTGGTTAGTTCCCACAAAAGTGAATTGTTATAAAGGATCAGCCTTATCCCCAAGTCTCTCTCCGGCTTCTTGTTTCACCATGTTATCTCTCGCTCTTATATATAACCCCACCATGATGCAACTGCCATGAAGCCCCCATAGATGGAGCTACCTGACCTTGATTTTTTTGCCTCCAAAGCTTTGAGCTAAATAAATCTCTTTTATGAGTTTCCAGCTGTGGGCATTTTGTTATAGCACTGGAAAACACACTAATACAGGGCTCAAGAAGACTATTAGCAGAAACCTGATAGATTTCAGCAATGCTGTTAATGAAAAACCCTAATCTCTAAAGGTTACATATTGTTTGATTCCAACTATATGACATCCTGGAAAAAGTAAGTTATGAAGAGACTCAAAATCAGGGGTTTCCAGGGATTGGGGATAGGAGATGAATAGGTAGAGCACAGAGGACTTTCGGGGACTGAAAACACTCCACGTGATACTATAATTGTGGATACATAACATCATACACTTGTCCAAACCCTTAGAATATACAACACCAAAAGAAAACCCTAATGTAAACTATGAACTTTGGGTCATTATAATGTATTAATGTAGGTTCATCAACTGTAACAAATATTGCACTCTGGTGAGGCAGGTGGTAATGGGTAGGCTGTGCATGTGTGGGGGCAGGGAATACGTTATGGTTTGGATCTAGAATGTCCTCCAAAAGCCTATGTGTTAAAGGTTTGGTCCCTAATGCAGCAATGACAATTTTCAGAAGTGGGACTTTTAGGAAATGATTGAATCATTATGGCTGTGACCTCATAATTGGATTAATCCATTGATAGCTGAATGAACTCCTGGGAGGTGGTATAAACTGTAGGCAAGTTGCACATGGTTGGAGGAAGTAGGTCACTGTGGGCATGACTTTGAGGACTATATCTTATCCGAGTTACCTTCTCTCTCTCTGTGTTCCTGTTTCCTGGCTGTCATGAACTGAGCATCTTCCCTTTGCCACACCTTTCCACCATAATGTTCTGCCTCACTCAGGCCCAGAGTAATGGAGTTAGCCAACCATGGCAGAACCCTCGAAAACATGAGCCAAAATAAAACCTTCTGGCATGGTTTCAAGATGGCAGATTAGAGGAAGGCTGCATATTCCTGGGCATCAGAGTGTGTGAGACCTGTAGAGAGTTGACTCCCCTGCCCCATGAATAGATTCTTCTTAGATGCAGACTCCTAGGACAGACCAGCATTGGCCTGGCCCTGGGGACATGTTGATCTAATTTCTCCAGAACAGATACCACCCAGAAAAATCCCTAAGGCCTGATCCAGCTGCTGGAACTCCCCTCCTAGAAATCTGTAGCAACCCCACCCTGGGAGTGTTTCTATCAGATCTGTCTGGGCAAAACTCCAATCAACAGTACTTCTCATTGTGTCCTACCTTATACTGGTATTAATGGTCTCAACTCTCAAATTAAAAGACATAGGCTGGTAGAATGGATTAAAAAACAAGATCCAACTATAAGCTGTTTGCAAGACTCACCTCACAAGCAAAGATAGCCACAGGCTGAAAGGGAGTGAAAATTGATATGCCACTCAAATGAAGCCTAGAAACAATCAGGAGTAGCTACTCTCATACCAACAAAGCAGGCATCCAGCCAATATTAATCAGAAAAGACAAAAGAGGTCCCTTTATACTTGTAAAGTGAAAAATATAACAAAAAGTTATAACAATATTAAATATTTATGCTCCAAACATTGCTGCAGCTAATTACATAAAATAGACACTACTCAAAATAAAGATTCAGATAAATGCCAGTCTGATAATACTGAGTGATTTCAAAATCCCTCTCTCACCAATAGATAGGTCATTCAGATATAAACACAGTAAAAACTCTTCATACCTAAAAAATAGTATAAATCAAATGGACTTAATAGATATATAGAATATTTCATCGAAAAATATCTGAACACACTTTCTTCTAAGTAACTCATGGAACCTTTTCCAAGATAGACCATATTTTAGTCCACAAGACAACTCTTAGCTGATACAAATAAATTTGTTATAATTTCTTGCATCTTCTCTGTTCATAATGGAGAAGAAAATGCAATAATAAAATATATTCAGGTTCAACCAAAAAGAAAATGTTACTAAGGAGGCAAAAATTAACAAAAAAAAAGATGACAAAAATATGAATATACCATATTTTCTCCAAATGTATCAATAATACATTAACAGTAGATGAACTGCATATACCCATTATAATCAAAGATTGTCAAAGTATATTAGAAGTGAGCAAAATTCAACATTGCATTAATTTCAAGAGACCTACACAGTAAATACTAGCACACAGGTCAAACACAAAATAATGGGGAAAAAATACCATGTGAAGAAATTTGGTATGATTATATTATTGTCATACAAATTTGACTTTATGGAAAGAAGAGTTGCTAGAAATAAAGAAGAATATTTCAAAATTATAAAGGGATATCATAGAACTAAAACTTAAAAACCTATTTTAAATTTGTATGTAACTAAAAACAAGCCTCAAAATATATGGAGCAAATAAAACTGAAAAAAAACATGAAAAAGAAATAGGCAATTAGATTAAGAAATTTTACATACCTGTGTCAATAACTGATGGAAAAAAATAGACCAAAATGAGTAGATAGCTGGAAGTTTTTGAATAATGATTAACAACTTTGATTAATTTATACATATAAAACTCTGAAATAAAAAGTATAAACAATACATTTTCAAGTTCAGATGGAGCATTTATGAAAAAAACACCAAGGACTGGTTATGTAGCTCAGTGGTAGAATACTTGTCAACATGAACAAGGCCCAGTTTCAGTCCCCGTCACCACAAAAGTAAAAAATAATACTAGAACACAAAATTTCAAAGGTTGAAAGCATGGTGAGTAGTTTCTCTCCTCACAATGCAATTCAGCTAGATATTAATAATTAAATGCTAGAAATATTTTAATGATTTGGAACTTAAATTATGAATAAAACATCGGAAATTACAATAAATTCTTATCTTGATGATAACATATAACAACTTAAAACTTATATATAACCAACTGTGATTGGAGTCAAATTAATGGATATAATAAAAAAATAAGATCTGAAAATTAAAAATGCAAATATTTTAGATATATGGAAGGCAAAAGAATATCAAGCTCAACCCAAAGAAGTAATGAATAATAAAGAAAATTATAGATAGAAATCAATGAATTATAGGGAAAATATACAGGAAAAATTAATTAAGCCAAATTTTTCTAAAAAGACATAAAATTAATCCTATTTGAGCATGATTAAATGAAATCATGAGGAAGAAAATGAAGAGAAATAATTATCAGAAAAAAATAAAACCCTGGAATAATTATCACCTGTTAGAGTGGCATATTAAAATGAGAAAGATGACATTAATATCTATTATTTCTATTTTTACTTAGTAGACTACTAGACCTCAAAACTACTTCAAATAATGGGAAAAATATTATAAAAATTAAAAAGAATGAAACTATAATAATTTGCCGACTACATGATTGCAGAAAATTTACAAATACAGAAAATCCAAAATCTACAATTATGTGATTAGAAATTATGGCTCAATTATAACAGCACTCACAAGTTCAATATTCAAAATAAAAGCAAAAAATTACCTCAATTAATAGCAATAGACAGTTATAAGACAAAATTGAAAAGCTGGAGTACTTACAAAAACAAAAAAAAAGACAGAAGACCCGGGAGAAAATCTAATCAATGATGTAAAAAATCTCCAAAAAACTAAGGATGTAAATAAATGGACACAAACAACACATAGATGAATTGAAAAACTCCATATTGTCAAAGTAAATTACTCTCAAATTTACCTTTAGATTAAAATCAAACCTCAAACTATCATTATGCTTTTTTTGATGGAAAATGACAACTTAATTCAAAATGTACTCTATTTGGAAAAGACCAAGAATGGGAAGAAAAACAACAAAGTTGGAGCTGTTATTTTAATTCAAATTTACTATGTCAAGATTTGTATTTGTAGAATCATGAATTCAAAGCCAGCCTCAGCAACTTAACAAGGACCTAAGCAACTCAGTAAGACCCTGTCTCTGAATTTGAAAAATACAGAAAAAAGGGCTGGGTATTTGGCTCAGTGGTTAAGTGCCCCTGGTTTCAACTCCTGATATCAAAGGTCATAATGATTATGGTAGTGTGGTCTTGGTGCAAGATAAACACTGAAACAATGATACAGAATGGCATCTGGATTCCCTGAAGACCTTAAAAGAACATGCTACAGGGATACTGCCACATCGATGTTCATAGCAGCACAATTCACAATAGCTAGACTGTGGAACCAACCCAGATGCCCTTCAATAGATGAATGGATAAAAAAAATGTGGCATTTATACACCATGGAATATTACGCAGCACTAAAAAATGACAAAATCATGGAAGTTGCAGGGAAACGGATGGCACTAGAGCAGATTATGCTTAGTGAAGCTAGCCAATCCCTAAAAAACAAATACCAAATGTCTTCTTTGATATAATGAGAGCAACTATGAACAGAGCAGGGAGGAAGAGCAGGAAGAAAAGATTAACATTAAACAGAGACATGAGATGGGAGGGAAAGGAAGAGAAAAGGGAAATTGCATGGAAATGAAGGGAGACCCTCATTGCTCTACAAAATTACATATAAGAGGTTGTGAGGGGAATGGGAAAATAAACAAGGAGATAAATGAATTACAGTAGATGGGGTAGTGAGAGAAGATGTGAGGGAAGGGGAGGGGGGATAGTAGGGGATAGGAAAGGTAGCAGAATACAACAATTACTAATAGGGCATTATGTAAAATTGTGGATGTGTAACCGACGTGATTCTGCAATCTGCATTTGGGGTAAAATTGGGGGTTCATAACCCACTTCAATCTAATGTATGAAATATGATATGTCAAGAGCTTTGTAATGTTGTGAACAACCAATAGAAAAATAAAAATAAAGTGGATTCCACACACAAAATAAAATAAAATAAAATAAAATCATTTAAAAAAAAAGAAAAAAAAACAGAATGGCATCTGGAAAGTCTCAGACCTGTCTGTACTCTGTATGTGACAGAGGTGGCAATGCAATGCAGAACTAGTCTTTTCAGGAAAGAGTCCTGAATCTATGAAATCGTATTTCTATCTTGCTAAAAATTCAACTTTAACCAGGCATGGTAGCAAAAGCCTGTAATCCCAGCAGTTTGGAGGCTGAGGCAGGAGGAACATGAATTCAAAGCCAGCCTCAACAACTTAACAAGGACCTAAGCAACTCAGTGAGACCCTGTCTCTAAACTTGAAAAATACAGAAAAACAGGCTGGGGCATGGCTCAGTGGTTAAGTGCCCCTGGTTTCAACTCCTGATATAAAAAAAAAAAAACAATTTTAGAAAGATTATATAATTATATGAGAAATAAAAATAACTGTACAAGAAATTACTCATACTCTTGGGACAGACAATTTTCTTTTAAAGGCCATAAGAAGTGCTATGGTTACAAGAAAGAGTTGATGAGACGTTAAAATAATTTGGATCACCCACAAACACCATTAACAGAGTGAAAACAAAAGGCCAAGTGTCAAATATGTACAATAAATATATATATACTTGCACCAAGAGTCACTGAGTCATGATTATTTGTAACATCACTATTTTTAATGGTTAAGAATTGGAAAAAAAAAACTTAAATCTCCATCATTAGTTGAATGGATCAACATGCAGCCATGTGGTCATTCAGTGGAACACTACACAGCAATAACAGTGAATGAAAAAGCACTTCTATCAACACAACTATAGATGAATCACAAACATAATAATGATTCAAAGAAGTTATACATGAAAAAAAATTGCATGATTTTACAAAACATTTAAAATATTTTATGGCAATGCAAATCAGGAGAGTGGTTTCCTACCGGGGGGTTTAGTAATTGGTGGGTGTGAAGGTAGCTTCTGGAGCTGGTTAATGTTCTTTGTTAATTGAGATTGGAGTTACATTCTATTTTGATTCATCAAGTCATACAATTATTGATTCTATACTTTTCTCTACGAATTGTACTTAAGTAATAATTTTTTTAAAGATATCATCACTCTTTACACTCCTTGACTTGAACTGAAATAGTAGAAGAACCACATTTCACCACAGAATGCCTCACTTTTGAAGTCTGTTCTCCATGCTGTCTGCTCTTAGAAACATGTCACTCAATGAGCAAACTGAGTACCATTCAACCCTAATTTCTCTTACCTGAGCAGACCACAGAGGCTGTGTTTCCATGGGCACAGGCAGGAACACCCAGGGCAGTCACAGGGCAATTCCACAGGAAGGACTCAGACCCTGAGCAGTGGAATCGGTCTCTCCAGATCTCATCTCCTCCTTCCACAAAGTACTCTCCCTTTGGGGTGGAGATGGCAACTCCACAGCCCAGCTGACGGCAAACTACATTGGCATTGGCCATATCCCAGTGGGAGGCACAGAGTGTTCTCCAGCCTCCAGAGGTCTTCATCTCCACTTGACCCTCACACTGAGAGCTGCCATTTTTCATGAGCCTGACTTCTGTGTATTCTGACAGGAGAAGACAGGATTTCAGCAAACTCAGACATTTTTTTTTACCTGCACAGAATGTGAAGAGAAGTTAAAGTCCTGCTATCTCACCTGAGCAGACAATATGCACAGCCTCTCTGTGAGGGCAGTTGCCTCCAGGACAGGGTACTCTAGGGCAGAACCAGAGCTCAGGCTCCTGCCCCGCACAGTGGAACTCTTCAGCCCAGATCTGTTCACTGTCCTCTCTGAGGGGCAGGTTCCCCAGGACAGATGCAGCCTTGCCACATCCCAGCTCAGCACAGATGACCTGGGCTGTGGCTAATGTGAAATTCCCATCAGATACTGGAGTCCATCCTCCTCCAGAATTCACTTCCACTCGCCCAGAGCAAGGTCCATGTCCTCCAACCAGACGCACAAATCCTAAGGGAGAGAAAACAAACAAGTGAATGTCTGCCTTGGAATTTGGAAGCAACATGTAAAAGGCAATGGTATGAAATTTTTCTTTTCCCAAGGACAGTATCTCAGGAATGGATTCAAAAGTTGGTTTCAGAATGGGACCTCCATAAGCAAGCATCTGAAGAGAAATCATTTGGAATGGCTGACTCCTAGGAACATAAAATTAGGGGTTGGTCAGAAAAGAGGATTCCTTTTCTAGGGACCTAAACCTGCAGGATCCAAGGAAACTGCACAATTGATGGGCTTTCAAACTTGTATGCAAAGATATGGAAAAAAATTCAGAGGTAAAAAGAAATCAGTATACAAGAGGGAAGAGACCTATCAGTAAGACAAGGTTTGAAAGCCATCCTGAGGCTTCTGGAGCTCAACTTTAGATCAGCTTTCTTTCCCAGAAGCCAGTCTTTAAGTGACTGAGGACAAGGGAAAACTCATGAGACTTGGATCTATGAATGCATATCCAACTATAGACAGACTGATGACTCAAGGTAAGAAATATAAATATTATAGCTAGTCCATTTTTATGGTTTTACATTCCATTCTTAGATAATTTTTCATGGCAAAAAATTCCATGAACTTCTTAGGTGAAGTAAGTGGGGGGGAAAGTTGCACACAGATGAGTCTGGATATTGAGAAAGCCCGAAGTGTTTGAGGAGAAAGGGTGCTAGAGGTCCTATCTATCTCTGTTGAAACCCTGGGATTTATCCATGAACCTGGAGAGAATGAGTTCTCACTGGGAATATACTAGATAACTGAGTTTGATGATAGTTTAACCCTAGGAGTTTTTCTTCTGAGATACAGGAATCTTAGCAATTGCTAAGGAATGATAGTGATTGGCTTTAATCCAATCATTATGCTCTCTGTGTACCCCTCTAGTATTTGAGTTTTCACATTAAACCTGTGCACTGCAAGAGAGAGAGAGAGATAGAGAGAGAGAGAGAGAGAGAGAGAGAGAGAGAGAGAGAGAAATAAAGCAGAATGTAAATAAATAATTCATAATTTGTAAAATCCACTTTGCAAAAGCCTCAATACACCACAAAAAATGAATCCTGCTTGTTTATATAATTATACTGCATTAATTGAAATAATAACAATTATAATAGAAGGGAGACCAGTAGAGTAGAAGAAGCTGATTGAGGAGAGAGGAGGGAGGAGGGACGGAAAAGGAAAGGTACTGAGGAATGAGATTGATCAAATTATGTGCATGTATTAATATGGCATAAAAATACCACTATTATGTATAATGATAATGTATCAATAAAATTTCTTTTAAAAGTCTCAGTATGGATGAAATATTTATGGACATAAATATTTATTTGTCATAAATACTTGTCAAATACATTTTTAACACATTCCATCACCCTCTGCTCCTTTTTTCTAATAACTACCCCCTCCATCCTTTCCCGTTTCTCCTACTTTAAACAAGATAAAAACAATCTTAAAAGATACAGTCGGTCTGGGGTTGTGGCTCAGCAGTACAGTGCTTACCTCACACATGTGAGACCCTGGGTTTGATCCTCAGCACCACATAAAAATAAATTTAAAAATAAAAGTATAAAAAAAAGATACAGATGTGGGCTGGGGATATAGCTCAGTTGGTAGAGTGCTTGCCTCACATGAACAAGGCCCTGAGTTCAATCCTCAGCACTACAAAAAAAGAATAGATACAGATGCTTGGGAAAGAAGATTAAAAAGTGAGAAGCAACAGTGGTAGAAGTTGTGAGCTGTGGCAACTATTGGTATAGTGCTTGTCTAGCATACGCAAGGCCCAAGTTTCAATCTCCAGCACCTTGAAAATAATAAGAAAAAAGTGAAGTGTGGGTGGGATGTGTGACAGGTAAAAGTATGATTGCTGGAAGTTTTGAAATTAAAGGATATATGTGCATATATATATATATATATATATATATATATATATATACACATACACATATATATTAAAGGATACGTATATATACATATGTCTATATATGTGTATATATGTATGTGTATATATATGCATATATGTGTGTGTGTGTATATATATATATATATATATATATATATTATATATATATATATATATATATATATATATATATTTGGTCACCCAAGAAACATATTTTGAAAAGAATGAAAGGTAACAATGAAAAATAGTAAAATTTTTCACACAGCACAATCTCCTGGTTTCTGAGCATACTCATGATTATCTGTGCATATGCTAGAGTGCTTTCTGGTAAAGGACTGTGACTGTATAGGCATGCAAACTTTGAGGCAAGTATGACAGCAAAGTTTCTAAAAGAAATGACTATTAGCAACTAATAGTCTATTTAGAAAAATCTAAGTTAGATTCCACCTTCACCAAAGCTGACCAAACCAAAATTAATTCTAAATGAATCAAAGTTTAAAAGTGAAAATTAGTCATCAGTTTTTAAAGAAAATATGGATGAATATTTTATAACTATTAAAGCAGGGTATGGGTTTCCAAATGTTCTGACAAAATTGAAATCACAAAGTAATAGATGGATATATTTGATTATATTAAAATTAGGCATATTTATATGAGAAAAGAAATAAAATTACTGGAAAATTACCAGCTGATAACTGAAATATATAACTATAAAAGGATAAATATGTTTGATGTATTATGAGAACTGACAATATGTTTTTTTAATTTTTAGTTGTAGGTAGACACAAAACCTTTATTTCTTTATGTGGTGCTGAGGATCAACCCAGTGCCCCATATATGAGAGGCAAATGCTCTACCACTGAGCCACAACCCCAGCCCAGAACTGACAATCTTAAGTATGAATTCACCATGCTTTGGTTTGGATAAGTGTCCCCAATGGCCCAGCTAGTGATACTATTGGGCAGTAGTGGAACCTTTAAGAGACAGGGCTTAATGGAAGGAAGTTAGGTTGTCCAGGGCATGCCCTAGAAGGGATACTGGCCCCCTGGCCTCTGCACTTCCTGGCTACCACAATGTAAGCAGCTTCCTCTGACACGTATTCCCACCATGTTATACTGCCTTGCCACAAACCAAAATCAATAGCCTAACCTAACGTGAACTAAAACCTCCAAAATTATGAGCCAGAGAAAACATTTCTGGAAATTTTCAAATCATTTGGTGAGAGCAGAGAAGAGGCAGCTGCCCCTGCTGCACAAAATCCCACTCCCCAGCACCAGTCCCAGCCTGCTCCCCAGCTGTAGAAAATGGTGAATGAAAACACATACTATGATGTTTTGGGGGGTCAAACCCAATGGCACCTAGGAAGAATTGAAAAAAGGCTTATAGGAAACTGGCCTTGAAGTACCATCCTGATAAGAATCCAAATGAAGGAGAAAATTTTTAAAGGATTTTTCAAGCTTATGAAGTTCTCTCTGATGCCAAGAAAAGGGAATTACATGACAAAGGAGGAGAACAGGCAATTAAGGAGGGTGGAGCAGATGGTGGCTTTTGGCTTCCCCATGGACATCTTTGATATGGCTTTTGGAGGAGGAGGAGGAAGGATGCAGAGAGAAAGGAGAGGTAATTTTGTTGTGTATCAGTTCTCAGTAACATTAGAAGATTTAATAATGGTGCAACGAAAGAACTGGCTCTGCAAAAGAATGTGATTTGTGACAAGTGTGAAGGCCAAGGTGACAAGAAAGGAGCAGTAGAGTGCTGTCCCAACTGCCGAGGTACTGGAATGCAAATAAGAATTCATCACTTAGGACCTGGAATGGTTCAGCAAATCCACTCTGTGTGCATGAGCCCCAGGGCCACGGGGAACAGATCAGTCCTAAAGATAGAGGTCAAAGCCACAACAGAAGATAGTTGGAGAGAAGATTCTAGAAGGTTCATATTGACAAAAGTATGAAAGATGGATAGAAGATAACATTCCATAGTGAAGGAGACCAAGAGCCAAGACTGGAAACAGGAGATATTATCATTGTGTAAGATCTGAAAGACCATTCTGGTTTGGGGGATTTTTTAATAGATTTTTTAAAAAATTTTTTAGTTGTACTTGGGCACTATACCTTTATTTTATTTATTTAATTTATATGGCACTGAGGATAGAACCCAGTGCCT
Source organism: Spermophilus citellus (assembly GCF_964194105.1). Taxonomy (NCBI): domain Eukaryota; kingdom Metazoa; phylum Chordata; class Mammalia; order Rodentia; family Sciuridae; genus Spermophilus; species Spermophilus citellus. The sequence goes on along the minus strand of NC_138197.1, from coordinate 32,217,655 downwards.
CACACATGGTAAGCAAACACTTTACCACTGAGCTACAATCCCAGCCCCTATCCTGCTATTTTTTACTGGACAAGGAGAAGACCTTTTCATGTGTATGGACTACAGCTGGTTGAAGCACCAGGTGGCTTCCAGAAGCCAATATCCACTATTCATAATCGAACCATAGTCATCACCTCTCATCCAGAGCAGATTGTTAAGTATGGAGATATAAAGTGTGTGCTAAATAAAGGTATGCCAATTTATCACAGACCGTATGAAAAGGGTTGCTTAATCATCAAGTTTAAGGTAAACTTTTCTGAAAATGGCTTTCTCTTTCCTGACAAACTCTGCTAGAAAAACTCCTACTTGAGAGGAAGGAAGTAGAAGAAACTGATGAAATGGATCTGGTAAGACTGGTAGACTTTGATCCCAATCAGGAAAGATGGTGCCAATATAATGAAAAAGCATATGATTATGATGAACAACATGGCAGAGGTGGTGTTCAGTGTAAGACCTCTTAATAGGGCCAGTAAATAACACCCACTGCAGGCATTTTATATGCAGTAGTTAATGAGTGAAGGACTACAATCAAAATATGCTTACACTTCTTATTGTTTTGTTTTAATATTCAATTATAGTAGTGTTTTAAAAATTAAAGGAAAAATAAATGCAAGTATAAAAGCTCTGAGTTTACCTTATATGTATAATGACTTTGTTGTGCAAGAAGTTGTTAAATATTTATAAAAACTATTTTTTTTAAAGTTACCCTAGCATCTGTTAGGCCATACCTTGTAATTTATTTCAAATGTGCACATGGACAAACTTAGACAAACATCTTTCAAGAGATGTGTATTATTCAATTAATTTAAAAATTTTCCATAGATTATACCCCCCTCCTTTTTTTTTTCTTTTTCAATACTAGGGATGAATCCAGAGGGGCTCTACAACTGAGATATACTGCCAGCCCCTTTAAATTCTTTTTATTTTGAGACAGGATCTTAATTAGTTGTTGAGGCTGTCCTTGAACTTGAGATACTCCTTCCTCAGCCTCCTGAGTTGCAGGGATTACAGGCAAGTGCCACTGAACCTGACCATAAATTGTATTTCCAATGATGTGTGTTAGTCAGGTTTCCATTCCTGTAATGATCTTTTAAGATCATCCTCTTTAAAGAAGAAATAGTTTTTTAAGAGATAACACAACAGAAGGGAAGTTTACAAGTGCCAACTCCTAAGAAGCAGTATATTATGATAAACCCCTTTTTTAGAAAGGTATCATTTCTTTCACTGATACCACAAGCTAAATTATACATTCAAGTTCAAGGCCAGCCTCACAACTTAGAAAGACCCTGTCTCAAAAAAGTTTTAAAGGGGCTAGTAGTATATCTCAGTTGTAGAGCACCCCTAGGTTCATCCCAAATACTACAAAAAAAAAGTGGGGGAGATATAATCTATGCAAAATTTCTTTTAATTATTTGAATAATATACATCCTTTAAAACATTTTTCCTCTCTAAATATAAAATTCTATATGCCAAAATAAAAGAACATTATTTTCCTATCATATGCCAGATAACAAATAATTTTTCCCCAGGTTACATATCTAGAAAGAAACCAAGCAGCTTGTCTTCCAGAATTTGTACTGCTAACTTCTATGCTATGAGAAACATGAAGTTTGTTTCAATCTTCAGTAAAGGAGTTGCCAAATAAATATTACTTCTCTAGATTTGAATATAATACAATCATTTTTATTAGAGCATCATATTTTACATCATATTAAAGTTCCTTTAGACAGTTATATGTACAAGAAATTGGTTTTCAAGCAACCATTTTTAATCTAATTTAAAATCTATTTTATGCCAAAATAATTTTGATACATTGTTAAGTTGAAAAAAACAGTCTTTGATAAAAGCAAACATAATAGAAATTCTGAAATAAGTTCTGGGAGGTTAAGGGAGATTGGGAAGAATTTTTGCTGTTTGGGTTTTTGACTCATCAAAATCACTCTACCTCATCTTCTAATAATCTCCTTACTAACTGTGCTTCTTTTTTTTTTTTTTTTTTTTTTGTAGTTGTAGTTGGACATATAGACAACATGTCATTATTTTTAGGGGATGCTGAGGATCAAACCCAGTGCCTCACACATGCTAGACAAGCACTCTGCCACTGAACTGCAGCCCCAGCCCCCTGTGTTTCTGATGGGATGCCAATCATAGAAACTTAATCCTATCCAGCAAAGAGCAAGAAAGAGAAATGATGGCCACTGATTGTCTAAAGTCTCTAAAACCAGTTCTGCTCATAATTGTCATATGAACTTATAACTCCCTCTACTGTACTAGTTTCTGTCTCCTTGGCATCAATACCACCTCTCTACAGAATTATCTGTCTCAGTATCCCAGAATTCTTTTCCAGGTTAGATTTTGCCACTAGAAGGAATTTGGGTGAGATCTGGAAGACAAAGATAAAGTCAATGCCAATATTCTCAGAAAGTTGCAGAGGTCAGTTGTGGAGGTAATGAGATGCAGTAGCTTCCACTGACATGACAATTACTCCTGATGCAATAGCTTCCACAGACACGTCACCATCTGCATTTCTCCCCAAAATTCCCAAGACAGTGTCTCATGCTTCTCTGTAATTGCTCATCCCCTCCCTTGTTCACAGCTTCAGGGGACAATTTCTCTCACGTTCCAGAGGAAAACTTCTGCAGCTCATGGTAGCTAAGAAGCAGAAAGGGAGAGAGGCCAGGAACAAGGTATGATAATCAAGGGCACAATCCCAGTGACCTACTTCCTCCACAATGCACCACCTACAGTTTCCTCCTAGTTGTCCATTCAAATTATTAATCCACCAGTGGATTAATCCTCTGATGAGGTTCAAACCCTTACGAGCTAATCACTTCCCAAAAGCCATACCTCTGGAACTGTCACATTGTGGGTCAATTTTTCAACACATGAAATTTTGGGGACATTCCAGATCCAAACAAAATATTCTACCCTTGGCCCCAAAAAACTCATGTTCATCTCACAATGCAAAATTCAGTCCATTTCCAAGAGTCCCCATAGTTTTAATAGTTCTAGCATTTCTCAAAAATCCAAATCCAAAATCTCCTCTATGACTCAAGACACGCTCTTATTTATGATGTCCCAGTAAAAATCAAACCAATCTGCACCTCAGACAGAACATTAATCTCCAGGATACATAAAGAACTCAAAAACCTTAACACAAAAAGTAAATAAATAAATAACTCAATTAATAAATGGGCAAAGGAACTGAACAGACACTTCACAGAAAAATAAATATGATCAGTCAATAAATACATAAAAAATGTTCAACATCACTAGCAATTAGAGAAATGCAAGTTAAAACTACACAGAGATTTCATCTAACTCCAGTCAAAATGGCAGTTATCAAGAATACAAGTAACAATGAATGTTGGTGAGGATGTTGGTGAAAAGGTTCACTCATACATTATTGCTGGTGGGACTGCAAATTGGTGCAACAATTATGAAAGCAGTATGGAGATTCCTCAGAAAACTTGGAATGGAACCACCATTTGACCCAACTATCCCACTCCTTAGGATAGTTGGATATCCTTAGGATAATTTATACCCAAAGGACTTAAAACCAGCACACTATAGTGACTCAGCCACATCAATGTTTACAGCAGCACAATTCACAATAGCTAAGCTATGGAAACAAACTAGGAGCCCTTCAACAGATGAATGGATAAAAAAAATATGATACATATACACTTGGAATATTACTCAGCTATAAAGTAGAATGAAATTATGTCATCTGCCAGTAAATGGATGGAACTGAAAACTATCATGCTAAGTGAAATAAGCCAATCCCAAAAAAACAAAGGCCAAATGTTCTCTCTGATATGCTGACACTAACTCACAATAGATGGCAGGAAAGAAGGAGTGGAGGTTGACTGTATTAGACAGGGGGAATTGAAGGGAAAGTGGGAATGGGAATGAGAAAGGCAGTAGAATAAACCATACATAACTTTCCTATGTTCATATATGAATACATGGCCAGTGTAACTCCACATCATGTAGAATCACAAAAATTGGGAAGTTATACCCCATGTATATATGATATGTCAATATACAATCTACTGTCATATATACCTAAAAAGAACAAATCAAAAGAAAAAAAATCAAAGGGCAATACCTTCAACTTACAATGGCACAGAGTAAACATTCCCATTCCAAAGAAAGAAATGGGGTCATAGAAGGGATGCGACCAAAACAAGGCAAACAATAAAATCTGGAGCAGCTGGTGGCAAGATGTGAGTCCCACGGGGCTTGACCAACTCTGCTGCCTTTGGCCCTGTTGGTTGCAGTCCACAGGCCTCTCCCTTGGGCTGGCTCTGCTTGCTCTCTACAGCTTTCTTCAGCAGACATTCCTCATTCCTGGCATTTCTAACATCCTAGGTTCTCCATTACAGCTTCACTTTCATAGCTTCATGCATCACCCTCTTTGGGGCTGCCTGCAGGGATTCTGACCCTGAGATACACTGTGTGGCCTCACAGTGTTTGGAATCTTGGTGGAATCTTCCATGACCCCATAACTCTTGCATTCTTCATGCCTGAAAAACCAGCACCATATGGATGATGATCCACTGCCAGTCCAAGCACTGTCCAGGTCCCCCTGGGCATGGCTTCAGTGGTCTCTGAGTGCCTGAGTGGCTGAACATGGATGAAACATTCTTACAGAAACATCTTCCAAGGCAGCCCTGTGCAAGCAGGGTGACCCAGTGTTCTCTTCTCAAAGTAAAGTCTTTCAAATGAACTTTCATTTCTAGGCTCTTGAGCATTCCATGGGTCTGGTCTCGATTTCTAGATAACCTCAGGCTTCTTTCTTATTGTCTTGGTGCAAAGTAATCCTTTCACTTTAATGGCTCTAATCTCCTCAGCAACCACAACTTCCTTGGCCCAAATTTTACACCCACTTTTCTGACCAAACGGCAAATTTTCCAAATCTTTCCAATCTGCTTTTCGCTACCGATTCTCCTTTTAAATATGGCTAAAATTTTCCAGCAATATCCATACCACTGTCCTAATGCTTTGCTGCCCTGAAATTTTCCCCACCAGATTAATTAATCCATTACCTTTAAATTCAGTTTCACATAGTCTCTGAACATGGGTAAAATGTAGACAAGTTTTTTGCCAGAATGCAACACAAATAGCCTAGTCCTATTCCCACTAGAATTTTCATTTCCATCTCAAACCTTATAAGCACAATCTTTATTATCTGTATTCCTATTAGCATTCTGGTCTTCTGAGCTCACACCAGAATCATCCAATAAGCACCCACATACAACATTCTAAGGCTCTCTAGCCTGCAGATCCAAAATTTTCCAAATTCCTCCCACAAACCAGTTCCAAAGGCTTCTGAAACACATGTTCATGTACAGTCACAGCAATGACCCTATTTCTTGGGTACCAGTTTTCTGTATTAGTCAGCTTCTCATCACAGTGACCAAAATACCTGATGTAAACAGCTTAAAGGAGGAAAAATTAATTTTAGTTCATAGCTACAGAAATTTGAATCCATAGTCAACTGGCTTCATTATTATGGGCACAGGTGAAGCAGAACATCATGGAAGAAGGGCATTGCAGAGGAAAGCTTTACAGCTCACGGCAGCCAAGAAGCAAAAAGGAAAAAACAAGGAAGGGATATAGTTCCCAAGGGCACAACCCTTGTGACCTACTTTCTCCAGCCATGCCCAAACTGTCCAACAAGAGAGACATACTTAATGTGGATTCATTTAAGAATTGGCAAAAGTCTCCATGTAAAGGAATGCACAATGGGATTTACTCTTAACACTGCCACACAGCTCCTATCTATCATCTATCTCCTATGAATGTAAATTTTGTCACTACCATAACATTTTAGAGACCTTTTCAGCAGCTGCTGCAGGTATACCTGCATTAAACCTCATAGTTGCTAAGAGATTCTAAAACCCACATCATAATTTGCTTTAGCCTAAACTTACAGGAACTCAAATGGGCCAATGTAGCAAGAAATCAAAGGAGCAGGAAGAAAAAAAAACACTATCCCTTTTAAATTGACTTCACTATAACTCCCTAAAATGTTAAATCTGAGAACCCACTACCAACAATACCCACAAAGCTAAACTGGCTGCGTCGTATAAGATAACCCAGAAAAGACATAGATACTCCTTTACCTGAAGCCCTGGCTAGGGTCCCAGAGGCCCATCCTACTTAGCAGGGCCCAGATGCATGGAGTCAAAGAGAACTAATATCTTTGGGTTAGTTCCTGGCTCTAGACTAGACTCTTGCCTATGGTTCTGGAAATTGAAGACAGACAAGTTTTATAGCAGGACTAGGAGATGAGGAATGTCCTATAGTCTTCTGATTATGTTTAGGAATTACTTACCCCAAATGCATTTTAATAAACCCTGTGTCGGGGCTGGGGTTGTGGCTCAGCCGTAGAGCACTTGCCTAGCACATGCAAGGCCCTGGATTCGATTCCTCAGAACCACATAAAAATAAATAAACAAAATAAAGGTATTGTGTACAACTAAATAAATAAATAAATATTTAAAAAATAAAATAAACCCTTTGTGGATTCTTAGGGCTTGGACCTGACTTTATGTCCAAACTTCTAAATATTCCTATCAAGTTCTATTTCAGAACCATTAATACTTTTACCAAAACATGACTGACCATAAATCAGGGATCCTCATGCTTACAAAGTACACTAGGGGAAACTGAGGCCCAGAGCTTCATTCAATACCTAAGGAAAAAAGACTGACAGAGATCTCCATGTCCTAAGGTAGATAGTTGTAGAGCAGCTTCACAACACAGATCACCTAGCTTCCAAGTTAGACTCTGTGATTCCCCACCTCCCTGCCTCTTAAGATGCATCACAGAGATTTGAAGGAGGGAGTGACCCTCAGGTCTGAAATCTTCATTATCTAGAGCTAAGTAAGCACTTATTTTCCTTTGAGCGCCTAACGCTCTAGGAATCACTCTGAGAAGAAGGCTCAAGTATACTCAAAAGGCAACAGTGCTATATTCCGTAGTCTTCCCAAGAATGACACAGGCATTCCTACTCAAGATCCCCACCAGACCATACAGGCCTTACCTGAGCAGATGACTCCAATTTCCTTATCACGGAATAAGATATATTGACTAGGAGTTTTCAATTGAAAGTATGCACAATCATTGATAGTTAGCTCTGTCCCTTGACAGCCAAGACTTAGAAACCAAATGGGCCCAAATGAGACCCTTGACTCAAAATGGGCCCTTCTAAGAGCCTCAACAGCAACTCCACATCCCAACTGTCTGCACACCACAGCTGCCTCCTTCAAGTGCCACTGGAAACTAAATACACTGCCCCATTTTTCTTGGTGCTTCACCTCTACTCTCCCCTCACAGCGGTGGCCTCCATTCTTCAACCTCAGCTCCATACCTGCAAGACAGACACAGACACAGTGCATGAGGTTAGGAGACCATATGTGGTATGCTGATAATATTCTAAAATTAACTCTGGGGAAAAAAGAATTCCTGACATATGTTATTTGTTGATTTCTTTTACTTTTTTTTTTCTTTTTTTTTTTTTTTTTGGTGTAAATATCCCCACTGTGTGTGTGTGTGTGTGTGTGTGTGTGTGTGAAAGAGATACTCAGAATTGAACTCAAGGGCATTCTACCACTAAATTACTTCCCCAATCCTTTTTTTTTTTTTTTTTTTCATTTTGAGACCGGGTCTCACTAAGTTGCCAAGGCTGACTTCAAACTTGTGATCCTTCTGCTACCCAAGTAGCTAAAATTACAGGCATGAGCCATAATGTCCATAATGTGGCCATTAAGTATTTATGGCATCACTAAACATGGAGTTGGAAAGACCTCACAATTATATCTCATTAGCTGTTAGGACCAGCTCTGGGCACACCACTGGGAACAGACCTTCTGAAAACTCTGGATATAAATGTGTCTAAAGCTGGGAAGGGTCCAGCCTCCCCATCTTAGTTACAGATCACACAGTCATCAGGCCAGTGGAAGAATCTCCTCTCTCCTCTTCAATCCCTTAGGAAGCACTCTTATTTATCTTAGAAACAAACAGACTGTAGTTAGCAGCCTCTAAAATGCCCCAATTATTTCAGCCTCCTGGTATTTATGCCCTTGTGTAATCCCCACCTTGAATGTGGGTTGAAAATATAACTTGACTCTAACAATAGAATTTGACAAAACTGATGAGACTTCACATAAGAGATTAGGCTGTGATTGAAGGGATGGAGGAGGGACGTGAAAAAGGAGAGAATATGGAATAGATTTAACAAAATCACACTATGTGCATGTATAAATATACCACAGTGAATTCCAACTTTGTGTATGTGGATAAACTACCAATCACAAATAAACCAATTAACAAGTAAAAGGAAGGTCAGTAGAGTAGAGGAAGGTGAATAGGGGGAAGAAGGAAGAAAGGGAAGAAAAGAGGAGGTACACCAGGGACTGGAATGGAGTAAATCAAATTCCATGCATGTATGATTTTGTCAGAATAAGCCCAACTATATGTATAATTGCAAAGCTTTAATAAAAATTATAATAAAATAAAAAGAAGACTGGCTTCTCTCTTGTTGACCTGTCTTGCTTTCTTGATTGCTTACTCTGATGAAGCCAGTTGTGATGTTGTGAGTTGTGTTATAGAGATTCATGTGGCAAAAAACTGAATGAGGTCTCTAGCCAACAGCCAGTAAGGAGCTGTTCTCAGTTCAACAATCCATGAAGGCCTAAATCCTATCAATAATGATGTGACTGAGTTTGAGTGGAATGCACCAGTAGTTGAACCTTAAGATGAAAAATCAAGATAATATCTTGTATTCTATCAGATCACAATGGAATGAAATTAGACATTAATGATAAATGACAGAAACCATTCTAATACATGGAGATTAAATTATACACTTTTGAATGATGAATGATAGCAAAAGAAATCAAGAGATAAATTTTAAAATTTGAAAAATTCTTAGTAGTGAATAAGACTAGGGATACAACATATCAAAATCTCTGGGACAGAATTAAGGTAGTTCTAAGGGTAAAGTTCATAGCATGGAGCTCACACATTAAGAGAATAGAATGAGCTTTTTCACAACGGGTTTGCCACCAGAACACAGGTGTTGTGAAAACCACCGCTAAATCAAAGCCAAAATGGGAAAGGAAAAGACTTACATCAACATGGTTGTCATTGGACACGTAGATTCGGGCAAGTCTACCACTACTGGCCATCTGATCTACAAATGTGGTGGGATCCACAAAAGAACCATTGAAAATTTTGAGAAGGAAGCTGCTGAGATGAGAAAGGGCTCTTTCAAGTATGCCTGGGTCTTGCATAAACTGAAAGCTGAACGTGAGCGTGGTATCACCATTGACATCTCCCTGTGGAAATTTGAGACCAGCAAGTATTATGTGACTATCATTGATGCCAGGACACAGAGACTTTATCAAAAACATGATTACAGGCACATCTCAGGCTGACTGTGCTGTCCTGATTGTTGCTGCTGGTGTTGGTGAATTTGAAGCTGGTATCTTCAAGACTGGGCAGGGCAGACCAGTGAGCATGCCCTTCTGGCCTACACACTGGGTGTGAAACAACTAATAGTTGGTGTTAACAAAATGGATTCCAAAGAGCCACCCTACAGTCAGAATAGATATGAGGAAATCATTAAGGAAGTCAGCAACTACATTAAGAAAATTGGCTACAACCCTGACACAGTAGCATTTGTGCCCATTTCTGGTTGGAATGGTGACAACATGTTGGAGCCAAGTGCTAATATGCCTTGGTTCAAGGGATGGAAAGTCACCCTTAAAGACGGCAGTGCCAGTGGAACCACACTGCTTGAATCTTTAGATTGCATCCTGCCACCAACTCATCCAAATGACAAGTCTTTGCGTCTGCCCCTCTAGGATGTCTACAAAATTGGTGGTATTGGTACTGTCCCTGTGGGCCGAGTGGAGACTGGTGTTCTCAAGCCTGGCATGGTGGTCACCTTTGCTCCAGTCAATGTCACAACTGAAGTAAAATCTGTTGAAATGCACCATAAAGCTCTGAGTGAAGCTCTTCCTGGAGACAATGGGGGCTTCAATGTCAAGAATGTGTCTGTCAAAGATGTTCGACGTGGCAAAGTTGCTTGTGACAGCAAAAATGGCTCACCAATGGAAGCAGCTGGCTTCACTGCTCAGGTGATTATCCTGAACCATCCAGGCCAAATCAGTGCTGGCTATGCTCCTGTACTGGATGGTCACACAGCTCACATTGCTTGCAAGTTTGCCGAGCTGAAAGATTGATCGCCATTCTGGTAAGAAGCTGAAAAATGGCCCTAAATTCTTGAAATCTGGTGATGCTGCCATTGTTGATATGGTTCCAGGAAAGCCCGTGTGTGTTGAGAGTTTCTCTGACTATCCTCCTCTGGGTCGTTTTGCTGTTCGTGATGTGAGGCAGACAGTTGCTGTAGGTGTCAAAGCAGTGGACAAGAAGGCTGCTGGAGCTGGCAAGGTCATCAAGTCTGCCCAGAAGGCTCAGAAGGCTAAATGAATATTACCCCTAATACCTGCCACCCCAATCTTAATCAGTGGTGGAAGAACAGTCTCAGAACTGTTTATCTCAATTGGCCATTTAAGTTTAATAGTAAAAGACTAGTTAATAATAACAATGCATCGCAAAACCTTCAGAAGGAAAGGAAAATGTTTCGTGGACTATCTTGTTTTTTGTGTGTGGCAGTTTTAAGTTATTAGTTTTTAAAATCAGTACATTTTAATGGAAACAACTTGGCCAAAAATCTGTCACAGAATTTTGAGACCCGTTAAAACAAAAGTTTAATGAGAAAAAAAGAGAGAGAGAGAATAGAATAATAACAAATAAATAATCTAACATTACATCTCAAGGTTCCAGAAAAAGAACAAACCAACACCAAAATTAGTAGAAGACGGGAAATAATTGAAATCAGAGAATTTTAAAAATACAAAAGATCAATAAAACAAAAAGTTTGTTTTTTAAAAGGATAAACAAAATTGATAAACCCTTAGCCAAACTAACCAAAAGAAAGAAAAACTCAAATAAACAAAATGTGAGACGAAAAAGGATATATCACCATAGACACCTCAGAAATCCAGAAGATCATCAGAAACTATTTTGCAAATTTATATTCCAATAAGCTAAAAAATCTTCACAATATTGACAAATTCCTAGAGATATATGACCTTCTCAAATTGAACCAGGAACATATAAAAAACTTAAAGAGATAAATATCAAGTAACAAAATTGAAGCAGCTATCAAAAGCCTTACAACAAGGAAAAGCCCAGGACCAGGTGAGCTCAGCCAAGTTCTACCACACCTTTAAGAATAATTAATACCAAATTAGTTATTCCCCTCAAATTAGTCCATAAGATAATTCCCCTCAAATTAATCCTTAAGATAGGAAAGGAAAGAATACTGCCAAACCCATTCTACAAAACCAGTTATCAATAACAAAACCAGACAAAGACACATCAAAGAAAAGAAAACTTCGACATCCCTAATAAACACAGTTGCAAAAATTCTTAATAAAATATTGACAAGCTGCATACAAAACATATTTAAAATATATTGTACCATGATCAAGTGGGTTTCAGTCCATGGATGCAATGTTGGTTCAATGTACAGAAATCAATAAATGTAATTCACCACATCAATAGATTTTATTAAAAACAAGAATCACATGAATATCTCAATACATCCAGAAAAAAACATCTGACAAAGTACAGCAGCCATTCATGTTCTAAATACTGGAAAATCTAGTGATATAAGGAATATATCACTACATTGTAAAGGTTATATATGCAAACCCAAGGCCAACATTATACTGAATGAGGAAAAGCTGGAATAATTTCCTCTAAAAACTGAAATAATTTCCTCTATAGACAAGGATGACCACTGTCACCACTCCTATTCAACACAGTCCTTGAAACTCTAACAGAGAAATAGGCAAGAGAAGGAAATTAGAGATTACGAATAGGAAAAGATGAGTTCAAAGTATCTCCATTTGCTGATGACACGATCCTAAATTTAGAAGACCCAAAAAACTCCACCAGAAGACTTCTGGATAAATTAATTCCTCAAGATAAAAAAATACAAAATCAACACTTATAAATCAATTATGTTCCTAGACTCCAATGATCAATCTGCTAATATATATATATATATATATATATATATATATATATATATATATATATATATATAAACTATCCCACTCACAATAGCCTCAAAAAAATACTAAATACTTGGCACTCAATCTAACAAAACAGGTAAAGGACTTCTACAAAGGAAAACTACAGAACACTAAAAAAAGAAATTGAAGAAAACCTTAGAAGATGAAAAGACTCCCATGTTTCTGGATAGGCAGAATTAATTTTGACATAATAACCACACTATGAAGGGCACTATACAGATTTAATGAAATTACCATCAAATTCCAATGATATTCTTCACAGAATTATAAAAGCAGTTATAAATTTTATTTGAAAAAAAAAAGAAGAAAAACCAAAGAAATCCTTAAGGAGAAAAGTGAAGCAGGAGGCATCACAATACTGGACCTAAATTTATACTACAGAGCTATAGAAACAAAAACAGCATGAGACTGGCACCAAAACAGGCATTAAGACCAATGGAATAGAATAAAATACCCAGAGACAAACCCACATAAATACAGTTATCTCATACTGGACAAAGATGCAAAAAACATACATTATAGGCGGGGGGTGGGGAGGGACCTTTATAATGAATGGTGCTGGGAAAACAGGAAATTCATACATAACAGAATGAAACTGAACCCCTATCTCTCACTCTGCACAAAATCAACTCAAAGTGGATCAAAGACCTAGGAATTAGACCATAAACCCTGCAACGTTAGAAGAAAATGTAGGGCCAACACTCCAATATATCAGTTTAGGAACCGAATTCCTCCATAAGACTCCTAAAGCTCAAGAAATAAACTAAAAAAAAATCACTAAGTGGGATGGCATCAAATTAAAAACTTCTGCATAGCAAAGGAAACAATCAAGAATGTGAAGAGCCTACAGAATGAGAGAAAATCTTTGCCACCTTTTCCTCAAGTAGAGCATTAATATCCAGAATATTCAAAGAACTCAAAAAACTTAATGCCAAAAAAGAACAAATAAATCAATCAATAAATTAGCAAAAGAACCAAGCAAACACTTCTCAAAAGAAGAAATATAAATGGTCAACAAATACATGAAAAAATGTTCAACATCTCTAGAAAGTAGGAAAATGCAAATCAAATGACATTGAGATTTCATCTCACTCCAGTCAGAACAGTCATTATCAAGAATATAAATAATAATAAATATTGGCAAGGCTGTGGGGGAAAAGGTACACTCACACATTGTTGGTGGACTACAAATTAGTGCAACCATTCTGGAAAGCAGGATGGAGACTCCTCAAAAAACTAGGAATGGAATCACCATATGACCCAGCTATCCCACTCTTTGGTATTCATCCAAAAGATTTCAAATCAGCATACTACAGTGACACAGCCACCTCAATGTTTATAGCAGCACAATTCACAATAGCCAAGCTATGAAACTAAACGAGGTGCCTTTAAACTGATAAATGGATAAAGAAAATGTGGTTTATAAATACAATGGAGTATAAGCCATAAAGAAGAACAAAATTATGGCATTTGTTGGTAAATGGATGGAACTGGAGACTATCATGCTAAGTGAAATAAGCCAGTACCAAAAAGTCAAAGGTAAAATGTTTTCTCTGATATGCAAAAGCTAATCTAAACTAAGGGGTTATAAAAAATAGAAGAAAGATCAATGGAATAAATGAAGGGATTGAAGAGGAGGGATGAGGGATGGGAAAAGGAAAGAACAGTGGAATGAATCTGACCTAATTTTCCTCTGTACATATATGAATATACCACACAATGAATCTCACCATCATGTATATCCATAAGACACTTTTTGTGGGGGTGGAGGGGTGCCAGGGATTGAACTCAGGGGCACTCAACCACTGAGCCATATCCCTAGACCTATTTTGTATTTTATTAGAGATGGGGTCTCACTAAGTTGCTTAGCACCTCGCTAAACTGCTGAAGCTGGTTTTGAACTTGATTCCCCCTCCCAAGCTGCTGGGATTACAGGCCTGTGCCATGGCACCTGGCCATAAGACATTATTTTTAAAAAACTATAAGTAATTAGCAAAAAGATTAGTAGAATAAAAGAAAGGGAATAGGGAGAGGGTAGAGGGGAGGGAAAGGGAAAGTACTGGGGACTGAATTAGAACAAATTACATGCTTTTATAATTTTGTCAAAATGAATCCTAATGTTATGTGGGACTAAAAAGAACCATTATAAAATAAAATTTAAATGATTGCAGACTTATGAGAGACCCTGAGCCAAATGACCCAGCTAAACCATCTCCAGATTCCTGACCCCCAGAAACTGTCAAGTATGGGGCAATACATAACTAATTGAAAGGCTTTCTCCAGAGTAGCAGAACAGCATAACAGAGATTTATATTCCTGCCTCAATTGTTTTATCCAAATAAGACTTCTGGCTGACAAAAATTCCGTTGCATTAATCTAGCCTGGGATGAGGATCCAAACAACTTTACTCTTGCCATCTCACTTTCTCATCCAGTAGCCTAGGTTTCTGCTTCCCTGTCAGGAATGGAGAAGTCAGTTTTCCTGAGGCCTAGAATCATATCCATTAGGATCAGCAAATGAGAATTTTTTAAATCTAAACAAGAATTTGGTCTCTACTGTACCCATTCACACTGCTCAGGCCTCAGCCTGGGTTTGTGTGCTTGCACTGAAAACAATTGAAACATCAAAAGAGGGAAACTTCTAGGAAGATGCGGAACTTAAAAAGGATTTTAGGGAGGGCTGGGGATATATCTCAGTTGATAGGGTGTTTGTTTTGCATACACAAGGCCCTGGGTTCAATCTCAGCACTATTAAAAAAAAGAAAGAAAGAAAAGAAAAGAAAAATGGATCTTAGGCAGGTCCATTTGAGAAAGAAAATAAAGATAAATGGAAAGAGGTTAAGGAGATAGTAGAAGAGGAGACAACCTAGGAGATTTACATGGAGTTTTTTTTTAAAAAATCTGACATTGAGATGGACTTGAATGGGATTCTGAAAGTTCACACAAAACTACTTTATTAATACTAAAATTATCTGTTAAAGAGGCAGGCCCTAGGCTAAGTGCTAGAAGTGCAGAACATAATGAGACAATGTTCTTGCCTTCATGGAATTTATTTCTAGCTGGTGACACAGACATGGAAATAGATGGTTTCATTACTGTAGAAGTTTCAGAAGACTTTTCTCAGTAACAGCAGGCTTGGTTATTCAAGCTATCTCTCCTTCCGAAAATAAAAAGTAGAATAAAATATACTAAAAGTTTTTGTTTAATACATTAAAGACCTGATAATATAAAAAATTAAGTCAAATGTGAAGAAAAACTGGGAAATCATTGCGTTACAGAACCATGAATTGTGCTTTTCCTCTCAACATTGCTAATCATCAGGGAAATGCAAGTCAAAACCATAAAGACTCTTTTCCTTGTTGCTCCAGGCTGAGAACAGTCTTCACCACCCTGTGGGGAGGACATATAAGGAATTTGCACAAGACAGCTGTGCAGAATGGTGCGAGAGGACCACCCAGATACTCCATTTGATTTCACACCAGAAGATAGAGGCAATTGGTTTTTTTGTGTGTTTTTTTTTTGTTTAAAAAAAAAAAAAAACTATCCACAAGAGCAGCAACTCTGCTTCCAGTCCTGGATTTAACCCAAAGGCAGAATATGTGGTTCCCCATCTCTGCTACGAACAAGTTTGCAGAAGTTTTACAAGTACCTCCAAGGAGAATATATGAGGCAGCGACTTTTTATACAAGTGCAAAGGAAAGCCAGTTGGAAACCATCACATTTAGGTCTGCACTACCACACCTTGCATGCTTTGAAACTGAGCACATTGGAGGCCATTCAGAAAAAGCTTAGAATAGGTTGGAGAGACTACACTCAAAAAATGTTTCACTCTTATGGCAGTGGAATGTTTAGTGGTCTGTGTAAATGCACCAATAAATAATAACTACCATGAGGACTTCAAACTTAAAGATATTGAGGAAATTATAAATGAGCTCAAAGCAGGCAAATTCCAAAACCTGTACCAAAGAGTGGGCGTTTCTGTCGTGAACCAGTTAAATGTCTTACCTATGACTAAACTACCCAAAGGACAAAGAAAACAACAAACAGATTTTGGTAACAGAAGGCTTGGTTATTCAAGCTATCTCTTGGTGGGCAAGTAGGTTTTTAATTTATATTCAAGTGTAAAAATGTCACTGCAGAAATAAAATATGAATCTTCTATCTAAAAAACCAAACACACAAACAAAGAGATATCAATTCTTCCCAGTCACTCCAGTTAGAATGGCTGGCTAATATGAAAAAGACAAAAGATCACAAGTTGGTGAGGATCTAAAAGAGAATCCTTATCTTTGTTCTAGAGATTATAGCCAGGACAATCCACAAGCAAAAGAAATAAAAGACATTTATACTGAGAAAAAGGAAGCAAAACTTTCTCTATTCAAAGACATGATCTTATATATAGAAAACCATAAGCAATCCACTGAAAAATGAGTTTGGAAAGGTTGTATGGTTCTGGATAAACACATAATAATCCACTGAGCTTCCATGTGCTATCAATGAGTAATTAAAAATGAAATTAAAGGAATTTTTTCATTTAATATAATATCAAAAAGAAGTTAACACTTAGAATAAACCTAACAAAAGAAGTCCAAAACTTGTACTCTAAAAAACCAGAAAATATTATGGAAATAAATTAAAGAAAAACAAAATTAGTGCCTCATGTCCATGAATTTCAAGACTATTAAGAATTAAATATTGTTAAAGTGACACTACTGGCCAAATTTATCTAAGAATGAATACAATACCTGTGCAAATCTCAATTTTCTTTTGTGAAGGAATTGACAAGCAGATTCTAAAATTCACATAAAAATGCAGATGAACCAGGAAAACCAAAACAATCTCGAGAAAGAACAGTAGTTAGAGAAAAAGTTGTCAGGTGTGCCAGACCATTCATATAGGGAAAGAATAGTCTTTCCAACAAATTATTATGGTAAAAGTGAATATCCATATGCAAAATAAAGAAATTGGAACTCCTCATCACATGATATAAAAAATTAACTTCAGAGGGATCATAGACCTGAATGTAAAGCCTAAAACTATAAAATCCTTAGGGGAAAAAAAAAACACATAAAATAAATACTTGTGATATTGAAATAGGCAGTAGTTTCTTAGATATGTAAACAAAACAACAAACATTACAATAAGAAAACATGATATTATAAGAAAGTAATTAGTAGTGAAATTATGGCATTTGCTGGTAAATGGATAAAACTGAAGATTATCATGCTAAGTGAAATAATCCAATTCCAAAAAACCAAAAGCCAAATGTTCTCTGATATGTGGATGCTGATTCACAATAGTATGGGGAGGGGCGGAAGGGAAGAGTGGGGGGAAGAAAGGGGGCCTGGGAATGGGAAAGACAGTAGGATGAATCAAACATAACTTTTCTATGTTCATATATAAATACACAATCAGTGTAACTCCACATCATGTACAACCACAAGAATGGGAAGTTATACTCCATCTATTTATGACATGTCAAAATACATTTTACTGTCATATATAACTAAAAAGGACAAATTTAAAAAATTTTTAAAAAAGAAGAAAAATCTCAGACACAGAGGAAAAATAAAAAGTAATTAGCACTGATTAAAATAAAATACAAATAATTTTGAATAACAGCTAAATGATAATAGAAAATGTCGTATATAATGATAAAATAGCCAAATAATAAGAGCTCAAATTATGAGCCAAGCTGTTCTAAGTAATTTCTTTAAGTGTGTGCTTAAAAAATCCCATTATATATATATATATATATATATATATATATATATATTATTGTATTACAAATGAAGAAACTGAGGCACAGAGAGGTTAAATGACTTATCAAAATTCCATAGATGTTAAGTGATAGAAGTATAATTTGAATCCAGACTCTAAATCTGAAATATACAACCTTAACAATCAATAATGTATCAATAATGTGAATGTGTTATAGTTAAAGCTTCGTCCTGGGGTTTCATAAACTGACTTCCAGACCACTCACATATAATTGAATCAAGCCTCTATTGAAGCACACCGGTGACGGCTGACCAGAACATAAAGCTGTTCCCCTGATCAGCCCTGAACAATAGCAAGGGCACTCCTTATAAGCCTGAAAACCGCAAAAGGGATGTTGGGGGGTCTAGCCAATGCAAGCAAGCCAGATTACAGAAGTGGGAGAGTGCAGTCAAGCGGAGGGAAGCCTAACCAATCACAGTTAGCCCAGTCACCCCAGTTACAGAAACAGAGCCCCGTTACCCTAGTTACAGAAACAATACCCCATTAGGTAGTTTTGTGTTCTTAAAGGTTTCTATAGCAAAAGGAAAAGAAAATCTTGCCCCAGTCATGACTCTTCTACTTGACATGGTTATTTTATAGGATGAAGTCATAAAACAAAATGGAGTCACATTTGCTCCTACTATCACAAATGGACATAAATTTTCAAAATATGGCCCAAAAAAAGTACAGAAATTATTATAAGGATTAAATGCAATAATGTATATGAAGTTCCTGGAACATACTCCTATGATTATTATTTAGTGATTTATCTTCTCCGAGCTTCAGTTTCCTCATCTATGAAAGTGCAATTAAATTGCCCAATGTAAATATATTTTTAAATTATTTATGAAATATTAACTGTATATTTATTTTTTAAAAAGTACAGAAAGAAATTTATACCACTTAACACCTGTATTAAAAAAGAAGATATGTGTCAAATCAATTAACTAAGCATCCAACTTAAGAAAAAAAGATTAAGCTGGGGTTGTGGCTCAATGGCAGAGTGCTTGCCTAGCATGCGTGAGGCACTGAGTTCAATCCTTAGCACCACATAAAAATAAACAAATAAAATAAAGTCATTCTATCCATCTACAACTATTTAAAAAAGGGTTTTTTTTAAAAAAAAAAGAAAGAAAGAAAAAAGATTAAATAAAACCAAGAATTAGCAGGGAAAGAAAAGGAGTAAGGATGGGCTCAAGTAGACATTAACAAGATAGATAAGTCTGAAAATATTATCTAAATGAAAGATGCTAGTCTTAAAAGATTATATTGTATATAATTCCATTTGAAAAGTTTTCTGAAACAGGAAAAACTAAACTATGGTAAAATAAATATGAAATATGCTTTCATAAGTAAAATGAGATTATGGCAGGGATCAAACGACTGGGAAGAACCCCAAAGGGGTCCTCTGCAAACATTAACATGAATAGAATGTGCTGTGAATTTTAATATGGTTGAGTGTTACATGAGTATATCAAGACTCTAGACCAGCTACCAATTTGCAAAATCTACAAAGGACTAAGAAACATGTTAATTGCCACCACAATTAGTGTAATAACCAAAACCCATACTACAGAAATACATAAACGATAGATCTGATTTCAATTTTGTTTTAAATGCCAGGAAATAAAAGTGTGCAGACTTTAGGATTATCAAGGGATTGGAATTATGAATTATGAATGTTATAGTTTGGATCTAATATGTCCCCCCCCCAAAGAATTATATGCTAAAGGATTGATCATCAGCCTGCAGCACATGGGGAGGGAGACCTTTAGGAGATGAATCCTAAAGGAAAGAAGTTAGGTTCATTGGGAATGTGCCCTTGAAGGGACTATTGGGACCCTGGACCCTTCCTATCTCTCTGTTTGCTTTCCAGCCACTATGAAGTCAACAGTTTCCTTCTGTCATGTGCTTCTGCCACAGTCCCAAAAGCAAAAGGACCAGTGACCATGGAATCAAACTTCCAAAACTGTGAACCAAATAAAATTTTCCCACATTAAGTTGATTATCTCAGTTATTTTATCATAGTGGCATAAAGTTAACAAACACATGGACTATATTTAGATCCAGACTCAAAAAAAGAAAAGAAGATAGAAGAAAATCTTGTCTCTATAACTTACACCTGTTTCACCTTGAGCAAGTGATTTAACTTAATTTGCCTCAGTTTTTTGAGATTACAAAAAAAAATTATTATCTCAAAGGATTGTTGTGCACTCAACTAAATGAGTTAGTATTATTGGATGCAACCTATGTATGCTACTATAATTATATACACTTACATAACAGAGACTTGTTTCTGTTATTATACTAGAAATAGTAGTAGTAGGCCCCTAATTCCTTAATAAGACTCCATTAGCTCAAGAATTGAAATCAAGAATTAATAAATTGGATGGATTCCAAACTAAAGAGCTTATTAGCAAAAGAAACAATCAGTGAGGTGAATAGAGAGTCTACAGGATGGAAGCAAATCTTTACCACAAGCATATCAGAGCTCTAATCTCTAGGATATATAAAGCACTCAAAAACATTAACTAAAAAAACAAATAACCCAGTCAATAAATGGGCCAAGGACCTGAACAGACACTTCTCAGAAGAAGATATTCAATCAATCAACAAATATATGAAAAAATGTTCAACATCTCAGGCAATTAGAGAAATGCAAATCAAAACTACTCTCACTCATTTCATCTCACTCCAATCAGAATGGCAGCTATTAAGAATACAAACAACAATAAGTGCTGGCAAGGATGTGGAGAGAAAGACACACTCACACATTGCTGGTGGGACTGCAAAATGGTACGGTCAATATCGAAAGCAGTATGGAGATTCCTTGGAAAATTGGGAATGGAACCACCTTTTGACCCAGCTATTCGACTTCTCAGTCTATACCCAAAGGACATAAAAACAGCATACTACAGGGCTCAGCCACATCAATGTTTACTGCAGCACAATTCACAATAGCTAAACTGTGGAACCTAGATGCCCTTCAGTAGATAAATGGATAAAGAAAATGTGTTATATATACACAATGGAATATTACTCAGCAATAAAAGAGAATAAAATCATGGCATTTGCAGGTAAATTGATGGAGTTGGATAATATAATGCTAAGTTAGCCAATCCCAAAAAACCAAATGCCAAATATTTTCTCTGATATAAGAAAGCTGATTAATAGTGAAGTTGGGAGGGGGAGCATGGGAAGATTATACGAATCCTAGATAGGGCAAAGGGAGTAGAGGAAAGGAGGGGGCAAGAGAACAGATGGTGGAATGAGATGAACATTGTTATCCTAAGTACATGTATAAAGACACAAATGATGTGAATTTACTTTTCATATAACCAGAGATATGAAAAATTGTGCTCTATATGTATAATATGAATTGTAATGCATTTTGCTGTCATATAAAACAAATTAGAATAAAAAAAATTTTTAAAAAGAAGAAATAGTAGTAGAATGAAGAACTCCAGTATAAATCATGACAAAAATGATAAACATCTCAACTAAAGAGGATGAGTGTCATGAGCAAGTAATTCACAAATTAATAATTAAATTAGTTAATTTGCACCAGTTTTTGCCTAATAAACTGAGTTTTAAAACTTGATTAAAAAATATTGATGAGGATCTGTGAAAAACATACTAATACCATGTTAGTGGAAGTAAAGTTTGGTATAAACACGTCTGACAGACAATCTCCATGTATCAAAAGACCAAAAATTATCTACATTCTACAAAACAGTGATTCTACTTTAAGAATATGTTTTAGTCAGCTTTGAGTTGCTGTGACCAAAATACCTGACAAGAACAACTTAGAGAAGCAAATATTTATTTGGGGCTCATGGTTTCAGCAGTCTCAGTCCATAGATGGCCAAGCCAACTCCATTGCTTTGGGGCAAAGGTGAGGCAGAACATCATGATAGGAAGGGTATAGTAGAGAAACTGAACAGGACATGGTAGCCAGGAAGCAGAGAGAGAAAGGAAGACACAAAATGGGCCAAAGGGAAGAACAACCCTTCCGAGGCCCACCTGATCACTCATCTCCTCCAGCCATGCCCCACACACCTACAGTTACCACCCAGTCAGTCCTTTCAAACTAGGATGAACTGATTAGGTTACAGCTCTCACAATCCGATCATTTTACCTCCCACACTCCTGCATTAACACAGGACCTTGAGGGGACACTTCATATCCAAACTATAACAGAACGTTGTTGTGAGAAACAATCATTAATGATCCTTACATTTAAATACAAGAAGTTCAGAGCAACTATTTCATAATAGCAAGAACAACAAAATGTCCAACACAGGCAAGTAGAGAGTTTCAGTCATGTAATGACTGAATCAAAATTGTCTTTATTGGTCTTTAATAGTCTATATTGTAATATGACAATAAAATATTTTAATGTGCAAAAAAAATGAATAGTCAGCTGGGCATGGTGGTGTATGCCTATAATCCCAGAGACTTGGGAGGCTGAGACAAGAGGATTACAAGTCTCAGCCACTTAGAAAGGTCCTACGAAACTTAGTGAGACCCTTTCTTGAAATAAAAATAAAAAGGGCTAGGAAAGTGGCTCGGTAGTTAAGCACCCCTGGGTTCAATCCCTGTTATCAAAAAAAAAATTGTCTTAGCTTGGACACATACCTGAAAGATAAATCCTAGAATTTCTGCAGCCCAATCCCTAGCCTGCAGTCATTCTGAATGAAAGACTCTGCACAGAGAGGAACAGAGGAACGCATGAGAGAGAAAATGTACCCCACAGAACACAGAAAATTCAAGGGAGTGGAAGCAACAAAGCCAGGACCCAGGCAAGATCAGGAAATAATTCACAAGTGCTGGGGCAGGGACTGGAGGAAATTTATGTAATCCATGCTCTGTCACTTCATCTCTATAAATAAGAAGTCCCATCTTACGGCTGAGGTGCTTCTACAAAGGAGACATGGTGGGAATGAGATGCAGCCAAAGGCAAAGCTCCTCACAGAGCCTGCACTGGGCAAACACTGCAGTGGAGGAGACTGAAGAATTGAAGGAGAGGAGCCAGAACGAGGCAGGCAGGTGCAAGGTTATCTATAATCCGGTTAGAGCTGATGTGAGAACCTCTGCCTATCTTCATACGGTAGCACGCATGCGCACATACACACAAACACACACAGACACACACACACACACACACACACCTTAAGGGGTGAGCACCGTGCACTTTACATACCAACCAACTGAACCACTTCTGGCCCTGCTTCTCCCTCACAAAAGCTTTCACACACTGCTCACACACACCCCATACCCATGACACCCATGCACATACAAGCACACAGCCTAAAGGAGCATAAATACATAAAACATAGAAATCCTGATGGAACAGTCCTTTACAAAGCATCAGAAAAACAGCCAGGCGATGCAGTGTGCAAGGGGCAACCCAGAGACTGAGCTGGGGCCAGTCATTGATCCTTCCCACATAACTGGGAGCCACTGAGACCAAACAAACACTCCCTGAGAAAGGGAGCTATTGGAGGGTACTGAAACTGACTGAGCTCAGTCTAAAATCAAATATCACTTCTCTACAAAAACCTGTCACTCTTACCAGCTGACCAATATCCACAATCACAGTAGTTCCTTTTTGGTCATACACATATGATCTACATTGAAGCTTTGGTTACATCACTCCAGAGACCTGTTCCTTAACCAAGGTATTCACTCACTTGCTGTTGGCGCCAGAAAAGAGAGGTGAGTCTTACCTAGAGCACCCACCAGGGTGCTAAAGAGAAAACACAGTCCCTGGAGAATGAGATATTTGCTTAAAGCCATCCTGCCTCCCCTGTCATCAAAGTCACAGCCTCAGCTGCAAAATAACTCTGTGAGCATCAGGATACTGACAAGGTCTACAGCAATGGGAGGGGAATACACAGACACATCCCCTACATCCTCCTTACTGAGAGCCAATAGAGAGACCTTTTACCATTTCTGGTGCTCGGGGACACTTCATCTGCCACTTTCTGAAGCTCAAACACCAATTAGGTTCTGAATCTTCAATATCTCCTTATATGAGCAACGCAGCCCTTTGACATCATGTTTCTCAGGTCCCGGAAAAGAAGGGTCCCATGATCAGGGGCAGAGCAGAAAGGCTGCATTCAAAAGCATGAGTGACTTTCTCGCTCCCAAGGGCCAAACTCTCTGGCTGATTGACTCAGGCTACAGGCTCATTCAAGGTCAGAGTGCTGCAAATCAGTTACCCTCATCCCTTTGGACTATGGGAGGATGTCTTTGATGATAGCCCGTTATGACTGAACTCATGGCCCAAGCAGAGAACCATAAGGAGGCTGGAAATATGAGAGTAAGTACCAGTCAGCAGACAATGGAGCCAGTAGCTTAAGAATCCACAGGGGAATTCAAAGTGGGGAGGGTGGGAATCATTAGGCGATGGCAGGGGGTCTTTGTCCCATTCTCATAATGATTTGAGGCCAAGAACCTGGAGCACAGAGGGGGCTCATAACAGTGAGGCGTGGAGGGCAAGGAGCAGGTGGACAGAAATCTAACTTTTGCCCCACGAGGATCTTTCTTAGCCAATAAGACCATGCTGTGCAGCACACATGTCACCTGGGGCTTGATCCAGATGAGGATAGGGCTATATCTACTGGGTATTTAAAGATCCAATCTCCTCCTCTCAGTACAGCTGCCCAGGACCAGGGTCCCTGCCCTGAAAGCTGGGCTGGTGGTTGTGGATCATAGAGTCCATGGACCCCTGCCCTCCCCAACCTCTTCTTCATCCCACACCAGTCCCTGGGCTTCACCTCTTTCTCATTTGCTCCTTCCAAATGGCTGATCCTCTGGCGCCATTTTTCTTCCTGCCTCTGCCCTCCTGACCTTTTGGAAACTCTCTTAATTCATACCTTGGTATATCATGAACTCTGACCCCCCAAACCCATTTTATCCTTTCTATCTCTGATGTATGTACTCATCCTTTTCTTATTTTTAATGATTTTACTATTTACAAAACATTTTAAAGTTTAATGTAAAACATAAAAATGTTAGTAAAATATGTCTTACACCATGGGAAGATATAAATAACAAGTACTCACAAAGTGTGAATGTTCACTGGGGTCAAATTCGTGAGCTTCAGGGCATCATGCATAACACACCAACAGGATTCAACACAGCCACCATTTACTAAGCATCTACTCCACACAGGTGCGAATAAGGACTGTGCCGGGGCTGAGAATAAAAGACGCTATCTCTAACTTTGTGGGGTTCACAATCTAGCTTGCGGTGAAAGATGTTATACAAAACATCAGATATAAAAATTATCTAATAACAGGTGTAAAAAAGCAATAAAGGCAAAACACAGTGGGTAATGAGAAGTTGTAATGAGGTGGGGTAAGAGGGAGGGCAAACCCAGTAAGGGAAACTTCTTTTCAGAAGAGATATTCAAGCTGATACCTGCTTGATGAGTTAAAGTTTATGAGGAAACTCAAGTTCATCAACTCATTCCTATGGCCCTTCCCCAGACCCTCTCATGCCTGGTAACTGCTCCCTCTGAATTCTTACATATTGAAATTCTATTCTCTTTAGTTACTTTTCTTTCTTCAACCATACCTGTCTTTCAGGTTATCAATACCTTTACTCCTTGAGTTTCTTGCTCTATGTGAAATAAAATGTGCTAAGAATTGGAAGACAATTTAGAAATTTAATTACTGAGGGGTGTATTTTAGTGAACTGGGGCATACATCCTCAGAGGATCCAGAGTCTAAGAGAACAAAACCATTATTGAATTTGTTGAAAAGAGTAAACAGAGCAAGAGAGACACTGAAGCTGCCATCTTCTTCATGGTTCTTGTGAAAAATGCCACAAGGAATGATCCTATGCCATCAGTCCCAAAATATAGAGCTACCCTTCACAGGTAGCTACAAACCTCAGGTCCCATTCATGTTCTCTCATGCTCCAGTGTCTGAGGTGGGTGCAGGGGACCAGCCTATGTCCTTCTAGATTAATCAGAGTTGCGTTTGGGGCCACCACTCCTGCAGCCCACTCTAGCTGGACCATTTTGCTATACCCCCACCCCACACAAAGATACCTCTCAATCTTTACTCAATCTTTATGCTGGTCTTAACCACTACTAATCTAGGTCCCTCTGAATCCAACAAGCCTGCCTGCAGAGGCTCACTTTCAAATCTGGGTCAAAAAGCAAAAAGGCTCCACTCTATTGACCCATCTGAATAGCAGTCCTTCCCTCTCCCTCTGGCTCACAGATTTCAGGGTGGACTCCAACTCCTTCAATTTCATCAGTCAAAGAAAAGCCCAGTTACTCTCTTGTACATTTTTACTATTTTCCTCAGCAGCCATTTTTTCCTATGCCCAGTTGGGAGAGGTAAATGATAAGGCTACCAAATGAGGTTTAGTGAAAACTCTAAAGTCTTTGTAAATAATTATGTTTAATATCCTTAAACTCCTTAGGTGGGATAGACAGGGTCCCACAACTGTGCCCAGAACATTCTGCTTCTTGTGTTATCTACCTTTGTGGAGTGGATTGCATTGGGTTAGCCTTCATTCCTCGTTTGTTTGCTGCTGGTGAATGCTTTGCTAGTCTTTCATTTAATATTCGTTTCATTGGGTTTTAGAAGAGGAGATTTTTGTAATCCAGCCTGGCTTCTCTTTTCTTTATTTAATGATTCACTCAACACATATTTATTGAGTATCCATCTTATGCAAGGAATAGCTGACACAATTTCAAACACAGTTCCTACCATAAAGTGGGAAAGTGGGATGTCTACTACAAACCAAAAAAAAAAAAAAAAAACACTATAAAAAGGAGGTTTGTGGATGAGATATCCCTAAGTAACAAGGAAATTCATAGAAAAATTCCCAGTTATCTGGGGCTGGGGATATAGCTCAGTTGGTAGAGGGCTTGCCTCGCATGCACAAGGCCCTGGGTTCAATCCTCAGCATTACCAAAAAGAAAAAAAAAAAACCTATCTGTTCTTATTTTATAATGATGTGCCACACAGTCATGTGGGAAAGGGTAGAAAGGGGAGAAAGTTCCAAAATAAGAACAGAATCTTGTCATATTCCAAGGTATAGGATGTTCGTGTGACTAGATCATGGAGTATGAGCTAGGGAAAGATGAACAGTTAGGCAGCAAATAAGCAGAGGACAGTTCAGTCCTCCTGAGCTGAGAGCTGGGGTGTCATCTTGAGCACTGCAGACTTCTAAGCTGGAACTGACCTGAGGAGGCCCAGTCTAGAAGAATAACTCTGCGGCAATGACAGGAGTGGATTTGGGGGGACACAGTGGAGCAGCACAATGGAGAGGTGGTTCTCGGGCAAGAGTTGGTGGTTATCTAGGCACTGAGAGTGACAGTTGGGCTGGAGAGAAATGGAGACATCTAAGTACGAGGCTAGAGATATTCACATCATACCTGAGTCATATTAATCCAAGTTGAAAGGAGAGTGACTCACCCAAGAGAGTCAACCAAGAGATTTTATTGGGGGGCTTCCCGAAGGAGAAGAAAAGGAGAGGCAGATAACTGAGAGAGGAGAGGAGGAGAGCACAGCAAAAGAGAAAGAGAGCAGAGAGAGGAGAGAAAAAAAAAGGAAGAGGGCAGAGAGCAGAGAGGAAGAGAGCAGAGAGCATGTGCTTGCAAGCTTTGGCTTAGGAAGGATTGCATAGGTGACGTGGCAGGTGCTGATTGGCAGGGTGACTCAGGAATCGCAAGCAGGCACTGTGTCCTGTGGGGATTGGTAGAGAAAACTTTTGAATTTGGTGCTTTTTGGCTTGGTGCCCTTTGGGAGAGGAGGGGAGGGATAAGGGATTCCATGATGTTCTCCAGGGACGGAAACTTAACTTCAGCGGGGAGTCTTCCACACACCCAAGTTCTCCTAATCCTAGAAAGTTCCACAGCCTCTGTATTTCAGGAAATCCCTAAGGGTGCCTCACACATATTCACATATCACCCTGGATCACTTCACACTGTTGAACTACCTTAGGGGATTTTCTAGTTGCACACAATCCCCCACAGCAACATCCGTCTAGTCTACCCTCCCTGCCCCAGCCCTGGACATTCATGTCAACCTGATGATGTTCTTGTGAAGTGCCACTGATATGCGTGTTTGAGGATGGGGTCCACAGCAGGTTTGCACGTGCCCAGAGAACTACAGAATTTAGCAATGCTGCTCTTCATGTACCACCTTTTCTTCCCAACCACTCACCTGTCACTAAGGTGATTTACGACAGGAAAAGTCTTGGTCAAAAGGGCTCTGCTGGCTAAAATAACCATTCCCTTGAGAACTTAGACCCATTGTTGGGTGCAGAAACCCAGAAAGAAAACAAATTGTGAGAATGAAAAGTGACTAGAAACCCCATGAGCTAAACTCCAGGAGAAAGAAGGAGAAGGTCATCATCCGCCTAATGAGTTGAGTGCCTGGCTTATGGAGGAGGTGGCACCTACCCCCAGGACCCAGTCCCCTCTCTCTTTCCAGTCCCTTCTCTGGTTGCTGAACTTGCAGTGATTTTGCCTCCTCCCAGTGATGGATAAGGACATGAAGACCTAGAGACTAATTTCAGGTCAAGAGCAGCATGTGATAGTCGATTTTGTGTGTCAATTTGACTAGGCTAAGAGATGCTCACATAGCTAGAAAAAAAAAAAGTTATTTCTGGGCGTGGCTTCAAGGATGTCTCCAGCAAAGTTTAGCACTTGAATCAGTATTACTCAGGATTCTGAATTTACACTAGCACCTATCCCTAACCCCCATCTGGTTCTCTCACTTTCATAAACTGAATTTTCACTGCTATCTGACCTGGTTCTCCAGCTTACAGGTCACTTATCATGAGACTTCTCAGCATCCATAATCATGTGAGCCAATTTACATAGCAAGCCCCTTCGTGTGTGTGTGTGTGTGTGTGTGTGTGTGTGTGTGTGTGTGTTCTATCAATTCTAGTTCTCTGGAAAAATCCTGATCAATTCAAAGCACCTGGAGGAAAATGGGCCACCTCTAACCTTTGCTGATAGTGTTGGGAAGGGCTATTCTTTTCCTTCATGTTCAAGCTCCTGTGACCTCCTTAACAGCTTCACATTCTTTGTCCTCAAGTCAGTCATGACCTCAGAAGCATTTCCAGGCATTCTTCAGCATTCATCCTCTGCCCTGAGTAGAAGAAAAAAATAAGTGCATAATCCTAGCTTAGAGAAGGATTTTTTTCCTAGAATAAGTAAGAAAATCCTGCTATTGATAGCTGGGCACAGTGGTGCACGCCTGTAATCCCAGCAGCTCAGGAGGCTGAGACAGGAGGACTGTGAATTCAAAGCCAGCCTCAGCAAAAGCAAGGCACTAAGCAACTCAGTGAGACCCTGTCTCTAAATAAAACACAAAATAGGAGTGGGGATGTGGCTCAGTGGTCAAGTGCCCATGATTCAATCCCCAGTACCAAAAAGAAAGAAAGGAAAATCCTATCTTCCAGCCTCTAACTTTAAATATCAAATGGTACTTATCACATGACAAATTGTGGGGTGTTTTTTTGTTTTGTTTGTTTTTTCTTTTTGCAGTGCTGGGGATTGAACCCAGGGTTAGGAAAACACTCTACCAACTGAGCTATATCTCCAGCCCCACAAATTGTATATCTTAGAGTGAAGAAATATGCTATTGCGTAGCTATGCAGAACATCTCCTCACCTCTCCCTGACTTTCTGAGAGCAGTGTGTGCAGAGAAAGGCCCATCCTTAACATACATATTCATGGTGCACTGCCATGCAGCAGGACTTCTCAATTCAGCATTAATGAACCAGATTATTCTCAGATGTGAAGGGCTGCCCTGTGCAGTCTAAGATATCTAGTAACTTCTATCTCCCAATTAAGACAATCAAAAGTGTCATCAGATGTTGCCAAATACCCTCTGCAGGGAAAATCAATCCCATGCGAGAACCCTCTAGGGTGTCCTTTCAGATTTCATTCATCTTATTCAATAATTATTGATTCAACAACTAGTAGATGTCATTTATTGCATGAGACAAAATTAAGATATGATCAGACCCCTGATCACAGGGGCATGATAATCAGTAGAGCAGACTGAAACGCATACAAGTAGGGAACTTACATTACAGGTGGAAAGCACTAAAATGGGGGGTGCAAATCCTTTCTCTCAATTAGAAATGCATTTGGCTGAATGTAACACAACCTGACTTCAGTGAACTTGTCCAATTGATATTTTCTTTTTAGTTCAATAACTTGTTATGTCCACATAACAAGTCAGGATGTGGACAGCCTAGGACTGGCATAGCTATTCCGAAAGTTGTTGAGGATCTGGGCGGCTTATTTCTGCCTTCCCTGCCATTCTTAGCATAAGCATATTCCAGAAAGGAAGAAAAGAGAGGGGAGGGGTGAACAGCAAAGTGCTGTGAGCTGAGTGCTTTTTTTTCAGAACTCACATCCTGTGACTTCCACTTGCTGTTTGTTGGAGAGAACTGTATCTTGGGACCAACCTCAAGGTAAGGAGTTTTGGAATTCAAGCACAGTGTTTTTGACTGGGCATGTTGCTGCCCCTGAACAGGAAGGGGGTTCTGATAGTAAAGAATGAAGAGGAAACAACATTTGGAGGACCACTACTGGTTTCTGCCATAGCTCCTAAGAAAAGTTAGTCTCAGAGTTGAGTTTAAAAAAAAAAAAGTAGGAGTCAGGTGGGACTAGGGATGTAGCTTGTGGTAGAGCACATGCCTAGCATATGCAAGGCCTTGGGTCCAATCCCCAGCACCAAACACACATGAAAGTAAGAGTTAATGATATGATGAAGATGAGAAGAGATTTTCAGATGAAGGGGGAGTGTGGTCATAGTTACCAGAACTTGGTGATTCAGGTAAAGGGAATTGAGATCTAGAATGAGAGGGAGAGGTTGGACCTCGGGATGGAAGAAAAACCCTCTTTGTCCTAGCAGATGAGAACAATAAAAAAGAACTGGTACTGAGGTCAAGGAATATTTCAAACTGACACTGACTAACCATTCAAACCTTAAAGCTAGCATTCAGCTTTAAACACTTTTAGGAAGAACATAACATTAAATCACAGTCTTACACATACTTTTCTCAGTGAAAGAAGATAAAGCCAATAGAAAGAAGAAAATCACTAATGAAGGGTAACTGCAAAAGCTTGCTGTCCTATGATAAGACTGACAGGAGAAATCTGGTTGTCCTACCCCTTTTATCTATCAGAACTCTGAGCTGCCAGGGTCAGAAACCCACCTGTAGGCAGATGAATTAAATGCCAGACTTACTTGAAGGGACTGGGGCGACTCACTGGCCTGTAAAGCCAAGGAAACTAGAAATAGCCATTGCCAAGTGGCCCTTGTTCCTGACTGGCTGCCACATTTCCTACTGCAGACCAATTCTCTTTCCTCCTTGCCCCAAAAGGTAAAGAGCTCTCTCTTCCAGCTCCAGTTCAATAAATCCGGAAGAAGACATTGGTTGGCCCAGCTTCGGTCTCATGCCCATCCCTGGACCAAGACGATGAGTTGCTCTCTCTGAATCAGCCTGCATCAAGTGTTCAGGGTTTGAGTCCATTACCAAGTCTTCTGATTTAAGTTTTAAATTTGCTGATAAGTGGTAGTCTGTAGACATCTCATATCCTTTTGAAAATAAGAACATGTTAAAAGTTAGCTTCCTCAAGGTAATAATTGGTCAATAATTATCAGAGAGGAAAAGGAAGAAGAAAATGAGAATAAGGAAGAAGGTAGAAAGGGAAATTCATTATATTATTTTTCATATAAATAGAGGTATCATAAAAATCTTTTCACATCAATTTTGCACACATTTCAGAATTTCTTGTAATACATACCCAGAAATGTAATTATTATTATTCTATTTAAAGAAATATAAATTCTATTAGTCAAATGACAAAAACTCTGTATTTTAATCATATGGCCATGTAATTAGGTACCTAAAAATCTACCTATTCTCCTCTGAACTGCTCATTCATCTTGAAGGAGGAAAAAAGAATCCTGTCTCAGCCAGGTGTGGTGTCCCATGCCTGTAATCCCAGCAGCTTGGGAGGCTGAAGCAGGAGGATCACAAGTAGAGAGTCAGTCTCAGCAACAGTGAGGCACTAATCAACTCAGTGAGGCCCTATCTCTAAATAAAATTCAAAATAGTGCTGAGGACGTTGCTCAGGGCACCTGAGTTCAATCCCCAGTACCAAAAATAAAAAAATGAACCTCTTTCATCCCACTCCAGGCCTAGGCCACTATCAGTCAGGGGTGCGTAGTGTGGTGTGTCTAAGCAAAGGAGATTCTTGTGTTGACTTCTGCCTTATCCCCACCTCTGCCCTCTTTCCCAAGGCTCAAGTAACATAGAGTTTTTACATCGCCCCTTACTGGTTCTACTTCTGAGTTCCAAAAGCTCAAAGACTTAATTATTACAAAGAACATTCAAGGTCAAACTGTAATACAATCTGTTAGTGGACTTGTCCAATGTCTGAAAGCACCAGTTTGTAATAGTTGTGTCTATAGAATTAGTGGTTCTAAGCTGCAAGGGTGTGCAGTTTATAGGATTGCCACAAGATGGCAGCACCCTCAACGACAAGTTTCTGAAGCTGAAGGAGCCAAAGTATAATTTTGCCTAGTTTTTCTTTTTCTTTTTTAAATTGTTTTGTTGTTGTTTGTTCTTTTGGGTTTTCCCTTTTTTAAAATCACAGTTAATACCTATTTCACACTTAAACATCTTAGGATGGTCTCTTGCCTAATATTAAAAATCTCATTGTTTTAATTATGAAAGAAATGAATGGATATAGAAATATAGATATTAGTAAATAGATTAGATAGATGAGATGATGGACAATGGTGATAAGAGTAAGAAAAAGAAGATAGATAAGCAGAAGATACAATAGCTATGTAACAGTGGTCCCTTCACCTTCTGAATATAGCCCTCATTGCTCTAAGGCTTTTCTTTTTTTTTTTTTTTTTTATGTTTTTTTCTCACTTTTTCCCTCTCCCCCTCCCTAACAAGATTAGAGAGATAGCGTTACCTTTTATTCCCCTAGTTAATTGCACTTAAACACACTCACTTCAAGAAGGAGATGCCTGCTGAGGATCTGGGAAGTGAATATCTCCCAGATTAACAAGTGAATCCCAGCACACCATCAGGGCTGGGATGAGACCCCCCAACAGAGCACACCTGGAATGTAACCCTTAAGAGTTCCTTTAAACCCCCTCTGTCCCTCCTGATGGGGAAAGTCACAGTGTTTTGGACAGGAGTCCCCTGTGTTTCTCCTTTGCTAGCAAAGCAATAAAACTTCTTTTTCCTTTTTCTCAAAACTGTGTCCTCATTATTAAATTGGCATTAATTGGCACTAGGGACAAGGACTGAGCTTTCCATTATAGCTATATGAGGGGATTTTTAAATATTCTAAACCCTTTGTTTTTATTGCATTTTTGTTTTATGTGAATTCCCCTTTTCAGACAGGCACCAAATGATACATTGGGAGAAAAGAGTTTATTATTCCAGGAAATAAAGAGAAAGGAGTCAACATTAAGGTCTAGCATACCAAAACAGGATTTGGGGGGTCTTAAGAAAATAAACCAGATGTGGTGGCCTGTAATCCCAGTGCTTGGGAGGCTGAGGTAGGAGGATCAAAGCCAGCGTCAACAATTTATCGAGGCACTTGCAACTCAGTAAGACCCTGTCTCTAAATAGAATATTAAAAAGGGCTAAGGGGGCTGGGGATGTAGCTCAGTGGTAAAGCACTTGCCTTGCACCTGTGAGGTACTGGGTTAGATCCTCTGTTAGGTGCAAGACAGGCTGAGTAAGCTGTCTGCAGGGCATGCCAAACAAAGTTAGCTGCAGGATGACCTGGTCACTCAAACTCTCTGTCTGGTTCTTTATCACCTATTTGCTTCAAGCCCAAATGCCCAAGCCCCCCCCCCACAAGGCTGAGCACTTCGCCCCCTGCTCAAGGCCGAACACTCAGCCGGAACACTCAGCCCGCTGCTTGCTCGCTCAAGGCAGAGCTCTTAACCCCCTTGAGCCAACAAGGCAGCTTGCAGACCCAGAGACTCCATTACATTTGGGCTATAAAAACTCCCTCCTGCCAGGCCCCTCTCTCTCTTGCTCTCTCTCTTGTTCTCTCTTGCTTTCTCTCTTGCTCTCTCTCTCTCTCTCTTGCTCTCTCTGTCTCTCTTGTGCACGCGCACTCTCTCTCTCTTGCTCTTGCTCTCTCCCTCTCCATCTCTTCTCTTCCCTTTCCTCTTTCCTCCCTCTCTCTCTCTCTCTTCTTCTTCTCTTTCTCTCTTTTCTCCTCTGTTGCACTGCTACAATATAGCTCTCTTGGTCGCTCTGAGTGTTGTGGTCACTTTCCTTTCATCCTCAGCACCACATATAAATAAATAAAGATCCACCGGCAACCAACTAAATAAATAAATAAATAAATAGAGATATTGTACCAACTACAACTAAAAAAATTTTTTAAATAAATAAAAAGGGCTAATGATGTGGCTCAGTGGTTAAGCACCCCTGAGTTCAATTCCCAGTACCAAAAAAAAGAATAAGAAGAGGAGGAGGAAGAAGAACTGTTAGGGTCCGGCGGAGCGTCGGAGAAAGAGACCACACGAGACCAGCTTCATGCAATGGCAAGGGGGATTTATTAGGGATCTGTTCCAGCGCTGGGGCTCTGTGCTCACTCAAGAAGGGAGAGCAGCCCAGAGCCCAGAGCAGAGGTCAAGCAGAGCTTAAGTACACTTTTTGGAGAGGGCGGGGGGGGGGGGCTTTGCATACATCAGAACAAATCATCATGAGGCGCAGGAAAATTGAACAACAACTCTGAGACATGATTAGCACATTCATTGGCGGGAACAGTTTGGGCAGGGGTGATTGGTCACTTCTAAGTGGGGTACACATTCAAACTGATTGGTTCTGGGGCCTAGATGCTTACGTGCCATGCTACCTGGAACCCTTAGCTATTAAACAACCAGGGAATAAATGGAGATATTTACTGGGCAGTTCCAGCATTGTCCTAACAACTTCACAGAGATTACAGGTTCCGGGGATAGCAGAGGAATTGTAACAATAGACTTTTACAATTGTAACAATTGTCTTTTACTTTTTAGCCTAGGCCTTGTAATCTAGAAGCTTTACAATGCCCTAGTCTTTTACACTTTAACTCAAGCTTTTGCAGCTTAGAAATTTTACCTTTACAGAACAAAATAAATACTTTTGAAAATCTGGGATTTCTTTTCAAAATAACCCCTTTATATATTGAGAATTTGGTCTGGTAGAAATCAGAACACAATTGTATTATAAGCCCTTGCTACAGAAGAAGCAAAATACAAGTTACAGGAACTACATCCCCAGACCAAAAGAAGTAGAAGTCTTTTACTAAGGGTTGGATGTAGGTTTGGAGACAAAGAAAGGAGAGGGGAGCAGATGCTGCCCAAAACCATCAGCACCTACCCATTTAGTTCCAACATCAAGAGGAAGGGTGGGTGGCAAAAATGAAAGACTGGCTGGGTGAGGCGGAAGGCCAAAGCCAGGTAGAACATATGCACAATTTGGCCAGTGCTGCTTCACTCTGGTTTCCTTTGGTCAGAGAGGCTGCCCGCAGTGATTAGACGTGGTTTGTCTGACAAGGGTTCATGTGTTGGAAGTCTGGGCCTCCGTGCAATAATATGAAGAAGAAGTGAGAAGAGGTGAGGCCTCGTGGGAGGCCATTATGGTCAGTGGGGGTGCTGACCTCAGAGGAGATTCACTTAGTTCTTGACATTACCCTGGTTAGTTCTTTAAAGAGGTTTGTAATAAAAGACCAAAACTGACCCCTCCCCACTCTCTGGTTTCCTGTCACACCACATGACTGCTCCCCCCCCTCACACATACCCGCACCACGAAGCAATCCGCCATGCTGTGATGCAGCCAGAAGGTCCTCAGCAGTGCCATGCTCTTGAACCTCCAAAACTGTGAGCTTAATAAACGTTTCTTTATAAAGAACCCAGCTTCAAGTATTTTTATAGCAATGGAAAAAAAATAATACACCTCCAGATGCTCCTCTAGATATAGAGTGAGAAGGGAAGTAAGGATATGCAAGGTAAACCCCCCTCCACCTCAAAAAAAATGACATTACCAACACCTGCTACCACCCTATTCTTCAAACCCTCTCAAACTCAGTGTCCCCACTATGTACCACTGCAGTACACCCAAACTATCTTATGGCATCCTCTTTCTGGCTTCCTTTCCTTTTTTGAAGACACAGACGAAGGTTTATTTAGAAAAGCAGAGATGCATTCAAGGGAGAAAGCAGACCATCTCCAGAGGGAGAGTCAGCCACCCTTTACTATTTAAACTGAGGATCCAACCTGAAAGGGTAAAGTTTCTAAGCTGCAAAGCCTGAATTAAAATGTAAAAGACTAGGTATTGTTAAATTCCTCTGCTACACCCAGAACCTGAAATTCCTGAGATAGTTAAGACAACGCCCTACTGGCCATTTAGCCTAGGGCCCTGTGCAGTTTGTCACAGGGCCCGAACCAATCAGTTTGAATGTGTACCCGCTTAGGAGTGACCAATCACCCCCGCCCGACCTGTTCCCACCAATGAATGTGCTAATCATGTCTCAGAGTTGTTGTTCAATTTTCCCGTGCCTCATGATGATTTGTTCTGATGTATGCAAAGCCCCCCCCCACCCTCCCCAAAAAGTGTACTTAAGCTCTGCTTGACCTCTGCTCGGGGCTCTGGGCTGCTCTATCTTCCTGAGTGAGCCTGGAACCTCCGCATGCTGAATTAATAAATCCCCTTTTGCCAATTGCATGGAGCCAGTCTCTTGTGTGGTCTCTTCCTCTGACGCTACGCCAGACCTTTACAAACCCAGTTGCTAGGAACTGGATTAGAGGTGGAGCCAGGGCAGAGTCACACAATTTCCCACCAGTTTTCCCACCACTTGCACATTGCCCTCACATTGCTTTTTGCTGGCAAGGGCACTCACCCTGGCTTCCAGCACTTAATTAAGCACAGAGCTATAGGAAGGAAGCATCTGTGACACACACTCATATAGAGGATCCCCACCAGAGTTGGAGACAGCTTCATGACTGACCCATCCCCCACCTGGAGTTCCCAGTGGGACACACAATGAAGGAGGCTGGAGTCAACCTACAGCCTTGTTCCACTCCCCACAAGTAGGGCCCACATTGTCCCCGTCAGCAGTTACAGGTTCTCCATTACTGCCAGGCCCATGTCTTTCTCTTTGAGAATCAGACAAATGAAAAGAAAGAAAAAACAACTGCACACATGCATTTTCCCCCTATATATTCTAATATTACCTATTAGTTTTCTAAGAATCATCTACTTATCATCTGTTCCTTGCACCCCTAAGCTCCATGGCCGTCCATGAACCCTGTCTCCTTTATAGCTATAATGTTAACATATTAATTATAATATTTGATTATAAAACTGGAATTTTAGCTGAGCATGGTGGAGCATGCCTGTAATCCCAGTGACTCAGGATGCTGAGACAGGAAGAACACAAGTTCAAGGCCTGCCTCAGCAACTTAGCAAGAAATTTAGCAAGACCCTGTCTCAAATTTTAAAACATAAAATAAAATGGGCTGAGGATGTTGCTCAGTGGTTAAGCACCTCTGGGTTCAATTCCCAGTACCAAAAAAAAAAAAAAAAAAAACAGCAGAATTTGAACCCAGGTGCTGGAGCTGGGATGAAGATCTACTCAGCCACTTAGAGGTGATACTGTCCTCCTGGGGTCCTGGTTTACCATTTCTTACCCAGTTTTGGATTCTATATCATCATCAAAAACACATTCATCTAGACACGTGAGACATAGATGTGGTTGCCAGAGTCTAGCGATTCCTTCGCTCCTTTGATAAAGGTAAGACCTTTGACACATAAGGAAATGTCATTGTACAACCTCATTAAATATATGAAAGAGAAGATTTTGGAGAGGACACCAACTTAGCTGGGTCCCATGGTGAACTTGGGAGAGTACACTGCAATTGGTGGTCAGAACAGATTCCAGATCCACCCTACCTTGACCCATAGCTCTGTCACACTCTAGGTGAGTGACTTTGAGCAAATTTCTTAAATTCTCTGAATCTCTGTGGCCTGTCTATAAAGTGAGAGTAATAATAGAACCTAACAAACAGAATTCTTGTGAGGATTACATGAGTTGGCATTAGGAGGTAATATATGTGCTAGCTGGTAGTAATGCATGATAAAAAAAAAAAAAAGCAGTGTTCAGCATCTTCCCCCATCCCATCCCACCAATCACAGAACTCTAAAGTGTGAAATTAAACTTCTCCAAGGCAGGAAAATTGACAGCATTGCTATCAAGAATACATTGCATGGGGTGGGGTTGTGACTCAGTAGCAGAGCACTTGCCTTGCACATGTGAGGCATTGGGTTTGATCCTCAGCACTATATTAAAATAAGTAAACAAAATAAAGAGATTTGGGGGCTGGGGTTGTGGCTCAGCAGTAGAGAGTTCACCTAGCAAATGTGAGTTCCTGGGTTTGATCCTCAGCACCACATTAAAAAAAATAATAAATAAAATAAAAGTATTGTTGTGTCTATCTGCAACTAAAAATATATATTTAAAAATGGCATGACTAATCTGACCCTCTCCAGTGCAAGAGAAATCATGGCAGAGAGGAGACTGGAGTGGAAAAAAAGAAGCGTCTTGACTGACAGAATTTAAAACAGCTTCCTTTTGCAGTTTACAAAAAGCATACACCTTGTGAACACAGTGTTAGGGCTCCTCCCTGTGTTAGGAAGCAGCTACTGCAATGAGGGGCCATGAAGATTGTGCTGCTTTAGTTGTATGATTAAACCATCTGGTCAGAAGCTTATTATGTTATTAACCAACCACAGAGAATTTTGAGTTCTTGTGGATGGTGATCCTTAAGGTATTTAAATCCAATATTAGAACCACCAGAGTTCCTTCTCTAGCCCAGAAGATGGCTCAACCTCAAATAAGAAAGGAACTGATTTGGGGCAGCTAACCCAAGGTTGCCCACGAACAATTGGCACTCAGAGTTCAAAGCGAGACACCCCTCATAGGTGCTGTCTTCCATATGTGGTATTTTTCTACACTGCCTGAAAACTTGCTTAAAAACACCAAAAATAAGCATTTTTGTAAGCATCTGCTCTTTCACATCTAAAAAGTCTGTAAACAGATTCTTTTTACCCTTCCTATTGATCCGTCCTAATCTGGGCATTGCCCACTATACCCTTGCTGGTTACAGGCATCAGTTGAGGCTCTGGCAGGACCCAAGACTAAAGGAAATCTATATCTCCTTACCTCTCTTATGCCCCATCTCACCTCCTAGACACTTGTTATGGTTTGGAATGAGGTGTTACAAGTTATGGTTTGAATATGAACTCTTGTATTAATGTGGGAATGTTCAGAGGTGGAACGATTCTATATGACAGCTGTAATCTAATCAGTGGATTAACAAACTTGATGGATTAATAATTGAAAGGACTACTGTGCTGGTCACTCGGAGGGGTGTGGCTACAGGAGGTGGCTCCTTGGGGGTTGTATCTTGTCTCCCTGGCTCCTCCTTCCCTTTCTCTCTGCTTCTAGGTTGCCTTGAGCAGAGCAGGGCTTCTCCTCCATGCTCTTTCACCATGATGTTCTGCCTCATCTTGGGCCCAGAGCAATGGAGTCAGCCCACCATGGACTGAGCCTCTGAAATTGTGAGCCAAAATAAACTTTTCCTCCTCTAGGTTGGTCTTGTCGGGTATTTTGTCTACAGGGATGAAAAGCTGACTAACACAACACTGTTCCCCTCGTGCCTAGAATTCTTAAATTGTTTATGTATATGCCTCTTACTCTCCTAAACATTATGAAAGATATGACTTTATATTGCCAGTGTCTCTAACTCAATAGATACTTACCTTATGTTTATTGATTAAATGAATGTCACTGTGCCAGACATTTCAGGGAAATTATGTAAGAAAAACTAGCCTTGAGAACATTACTTAAGCAGTTGACATTTTCATTTCAAAGGCATCAGATTTCAGAATTACTAAAGCTAATTCCAGTTTTCAAAAACAGAAGCCGTTCATCTCCAACAAATGTATACATGCTGCAAATCTCTCTGTGTCTCCAAAGATACACAAGACGACCACAGCATATTACCAGGTGAAGACATGGGGCCTCTTAGTGAGTCTTAATCAGACACACCAGAGGAGACAGGAAGCTTATCAATGAATTTATCATTTGGCTGTTTTTCAATTAAAACCACAGAGGAATAAAACAGGAAGAAAAATAGCTAGTTAGAAAGTATGGCAACACTGTATGACATAATGATGGAGAGGAGACACAGAAAGAGCCCTTTTCTTTAGGAAAAATGGCTTCATTGGTCTTTCATGCTGTGAAAGAAGAGTCATCTTAAGTGAATCTTGAAGGATGCTGCAGAGACTAGACAGGGACCACCAAAGCATTCTACACAATAAATTATGGGAAAGGTAACAACAGAGAGAAGAGGATCCAAGTCAGGTTTCTGGATCCTCTTCTCTCTGTTGTGTGTGTGTCTATAAGATTTCTATAAGGATTTCTAAGGATTTTCCCAGGAGGCTCAGTGGCTCAGCAAATCTGGTCCTCCCTGATGTATTTATAACTTAATAACCACTGTCTCAAAGTGGAAAGAAATTCGTTATTCAAAAAAGAAATTAAATGGACATTCACAGCACCTCAAGTATGGTAATACCAAAAAGATTCTGGTAACTAATAAGAAATGTACTTCCTCACTATTACCAATTCTCCTGTAAGAGTGCGTGCACGCACACGCACATACAAGTGCACATGCATGTGCTATAAGAGTGGCAGAAAATAAGTGGGTTGATGTAGAGACTGAACAAAGGCAATGCCTGTCCCAGGAAATGAACCAGCTCCTGAGTCCAACTAATGTCAGCCAGCACAATCTTGGCAATCAGGTTTGAACTTGGTCCCTCTTTTGAGAAGCCAGAGTTAACTGAGAGGACTGGAGAAGCCCAAGAGACTTGAAACAAAGTCAGGGAGTTAATATTTATTGGTGACCATTATTAGTAATTGCTGCAATTTATTGAGCATTTACAAAGTGACAGGCTTTATGGTGATTGTTTTTTATGTTGAGCTCCCTTAATCTTAACAACAGCAGAGCAATTTGAGTATTAGTATACCCCACTTACACATGAGAAAAACTGAGGCTCAGACAAGTTAAGGAGTTGTCCAGGGACTGTATTAGTACAGAGTTAGGATTCACCTTGAGTCCGGGCTCTAAGGAGGTGAAATATTTAAGAGTTCCCAAGTGCTAGAAGATGAGAATCTCTCCCTTTATCCTCTCCAGTTTTCTGATTTCACAAAATAATAGGTCTTACTTAATTTGGTGCTCTTTAGCAACTAAATATTCTTTCTGAGTGAAAAAAAAATCTATATAATGTTTTAAAATGTTGCTAATTTAGTTGTTTTGCTGTAAACCTTGAAGCTATATCATCTATGCTAAACTGACTTTTCCCCAGACATTAGAGCTAGCCTCATTCCTAAAGTAAGAGCATCAGACTTTTAAGTCACTATGACCAACTAAATTTTTTCACCACTAACATCTAAGAAGGGTCCTAGCAATTAAGAGTTGGTTTTCTTCACTTATTCATTTATTGAGCAAATATCTATAGAGTGTTTGAAAAACCAGCCTCTACCTCAGAGCAAAGCCTGTCCAAGGAAGGGGCAAGACCTTTGTCCTTGGAAAGACCCACAGAGCACTCCTAGGCACATTCCCACCCTGCTAAATTGTTTATCTACAAATAACAGGAGAGATCTGCTGCACCAGGTGTCCCTGACTCAGTCAGGCTAGGTGGAGACCCATAGCAATCCCTTAGCAGCCATCAATCAGCATGAGACAGGGAAATACCTGGGATGCCAGATGACCCTCCCAGTAGTTTATGATGTTGGGAAACCATGTAGTTCAGCATGAACATCCCTCTTGGCTTAAACCAACCAGTTCAAATGAATCCCCTCTTGTAGAAACCAATCACCCCTGCCCAACTTGTTCCCGCCAGTGAATGTGCTAATCATGTTTTAGAGTTGTTTTATGATTTTCCTCCGGTATGTGATGATTTGCTAAAAGATGCTATGATGTATGTGAAGTCCCTGCCTTCCCCAAACAGTGTATAAAACTGCTGCAAACCCTGGGCTCCGGGCCTCTCAGCATCACCAGTTGCTGTGTGTGAGCGGAGGACCGAGCTAGCTCACAATAAATACCTCTTTGCTGCTTACATCGATCTTGGTCTCTGGTGGTCTTTTGGGGGTCCTGAATTCTAGCATAACATGTTCTCTGTGTTCCAGGACCTGGAAATATGGGAATGAACAAGACAGTTGCTTAGGTGTAGACATAGTTTGCCCACTACAGGTTCATGTGCCAGAGGCTTGGTCCCCAGTGTTGTAGTACAGAGATGGTGGAACTTTTAAGAGGTGGGACCTTGTTCACAAGGGGCTTCACCCTTGTGTACAGAACAGTGTGGTCTTGAGGGAGTGGGTCAGATCTCTAAGAGCAGGTTGTTAAAAAGAGAGAGCTTGACCTCTGTCCAGTCTCTTGCTTCCTGTCTTACCATGTGACCTCTCCCTCTATTCCTCACATGGACCCACCATTGTGATGCCATCTGCCATGATACCCTCCAAGGAGTTTAGCAGATGTAGGTGCAATACTCTTGAATTTCCAGGACTGTGAACTAGGCCTTTATTAATAGTCAGCTTGCTGGCACTGTAACCAAAAGATTTGACAACAACAACTCAGAGGAAGAAAAGTTTATTTTCTCACAGTTTCAAAGGTTATGTCCAGAGTCAGCCAATTTGATTGCTCTGGGGCCAAGGTAAGGCAAAAAAAAACATCATGGCAGAAGGACCAGCTCAGTACATGAGAGCCAGGAAGACCACCAGGGAAAAAAAATAAACCCCAAAGGCACATTCCCAGTGACTTACTTCCTCCAGCCACATTTTACCTGCCTGCAGTTACCACCCCAGTTAATCCATATTAGTGGATTAATCTACCAGATCATGTAAATGGTATCAATTTTATTCCAAGGGCTGGGAATATAGCTCAGTTAGTAGACTACTTGCCTTGCATGCACAAGGCCCTGGCTTCAATCCCCAGCATCACTAAAAAAAAAAAAAAAAATCAATTTTATTCCACTTATATTATTTTAAATATGCGGAATTAGAAACGAAAAGAAGGGAACATTCACCCTACTGAAGATGAAGAGTTATACCTCAATAGATTCATTTCTGTTGATCTACCTCTCTGATGAGGGAGGGAGAAGAACAAGAGAAAAAGAAAGAGGTACTTGAAGTGGATAGGAAGAAGGGCCTGGAAAGAAGAGGCGCATTCAAAGTGGCAGGAAAGAATTTAGAGCCACAGTTGAAGGCTCTCAAAGACAAGATGTCCTTGGACATGGACACTCTATCTGTCCCATCAACTCAACAGTCTTGAATGTTTTGAGACATGAAGGGAAACTTTGTGCCTCTCACCAAGATGGAATTGAACAGAACCACGAGGAAACATCCTTGTGAGCACAATGCTGATGAACAGCCTCTTCTCTAACCTCCAGTTCCTAAAGAGATCTGGCATATTTAGGAATAGACACAAAGACTGAGGGCCTCTACAAACATCGTCTCTTCATTCCCTGAAAGCATTGCAAAGAAGAAATTGCTTGACAACTCAGTTTGACCACAAACCTCCCTGGCACCTCCATCCTTTAGTCAAGCATTTTGCCCCTTGGAGCTCAGAACTCATCTCTTCCCATTTCTATGCAGCAGACGTGTGAAAAAAAAAAAAAAATGACTTAGGAAAAAAACCTAATTCTAAATTACACACCTTGGAAATAGTCCGTTTGACATATGACATGGTTTCCAGATGTTCCCATATTTGGCCTCCTGCTCCAAGAAAACACAAATTGGTCAATGACATCCTTAAACTACTGTTCTCCTTTCCCAGGAACAATCTCCCAACATTAGCTAAAAGAAGATTTATCATAGAAAAGGCAACTAGCCTTCTTTAAAATTTTTTTAATCATTTTCTTCACAAAAGTCTCATAATGTAGAACAGTTACTCCTCTTCTCCTCTCCTTCCAGTAAAACTCTTAGCATGCC
Source organism: Spermophilus citellus (assembly GCF_964194105.1). NCBI lineage: Eukaryota > Metazoa > Chordata > Mammalia > Rodentia > Sciuridae > Spermophilus > Spermophilus citellus. The sequence goes on along the minus strand of NC_138197.1, from coordinate 32,173,602 downwards.
TTATCTCCTGACTCACTGTCACCTTCCTTCTCTCCTTCCTCCAGGATTTTGAACCTTTTTGCAAGTTCATGCACTCACTTATGAGGGGTACTCAAAACCCCTCTGTGTCTGAAATATTCTTACCTTCTCTTTTTATGTCACTCCTTTAAGTCTCTCTGACCACTAAAATTCAGAATATTTCCATTTAATTGCCCCATTTAAAAGCATTTATTAGCTGTTTAATTTTTTTTTCCACTACTAGAGTATAAACTCTGGGGGAGTGCCTGCTCAAATTTCCCATCCATTTTCTTTTTACATTCCTCGTCTTTTTCTTATGGATTTGTAGTTCTTTATTTTGCATATCTCCTTTGTTGAACACATGTACTGCAAATAACTGTGTCTTGCCCTTTAATTCCCTTTATGGTGTCTTATAATGAAAAAATCCACTTATTTTCATCATGAAATGCATTCATCTTTTTATTTTTTCTTAAAGAATTTCATGGGGCTGGGGTAGAGTGCTTGCCTAACAAGTGTGAGGCACAGGGCTCGATCCTCAGCACCATATAAAAATGAATAAATAAAATAAAGATATTGTGTCCATCTTTGACTGAAAATTTTTTTAAAAAAAAAGAATTTCAGGTACTGGCAAATTCAAATTTCAAAATATCGGAATTCATGTCTAAATTATTTTTTTCTTTTTCTTTTTCTTTTTTTTTTTTTTTTTTTTTTGTACCAGGGATTGAACTCAGGGGCACTCAACCACCAAGCCACATCCCCAGCCCTATTTTGTATTTTATTTAGAGACAGGGTCTCACTGAGTTGCTTAGTGCCCCACCATTGCTGAGACTGGCTTTGAACTTGCAATCTTCCTGTCTTAGCCTCTCCAATCACAGGGATTACAGGCATGCACCACCACACTCAACTTATATATTTGTTAATTTTCTAAAATAGTATAAATTGCTTTAAGAAACATAGAGTGAAATTAAGAGCACATTTATTTAAAGTTTACTGTGTGCCTGGTACTTTTTTTTTTCTTTTTTCCAGTACTAGGGATAAAGCCCAGGGCCTCTGTTTCTGGGTTGTCTTTTCCATTTCTTTGGTCTGTTATCCGCCTCCTGCCAATGCCACATTGTGTTCCTTACAATCACTTTATAATAAAGTGAATAGGTATAAGTGTCTCCTCCCACTATGTCCTCCAAGGACATCTTTATTATCCTTAATCCTTTGAATTTCTATATATTTTTTAGAATACATTTGTCACATTCTATGTAAACAAATGTTATGATTTTTATTGATGCTGTACTAAATATATCAATATTAAGAGAGTGGACATATCTGCCATATTAAATCTTCCAGTCCATGAGTGAACCACCATGAGAACCTCTGATGTCAAGAACCTCCTGCTGAAAAAAAAAAAAGTTCAAAGCCATCCTCAGCAAAAGTGAGGTACTAAGCAAATCAGTGAGACTCTGTCTCTAAATAAAATACAAAAAAAAAATTGCTGGAGATATGGTTCAGTGGTCAAGTGCCTGTGAGTTCAATCCCTGGTACAAAATAAATAAATAAATAAAAAAGAACCTCCTGCTGGAAACAGGGAAGCATACTCCTATGGGAAAAAGTTTATGGACAAGATCATAAAGATAATAACTAGAATCAACAAAAGGGACTTACTCAAACTAAAAAGTTTTTTCTCAGCAAGAGAAACAATAAGAGAGGCAAATAGGGAGCCTACATCCTGGGAACAAATTTTTACTCCTCACACTTCAGATAGAGCCCTAATATCCAGAGTATACAAAGAACTCAAAAAATTAAATGATAAGATAACAAATAACCCAATCAACAGATGGGCCAAGGACCTGAACAGACACTTCTCAGAGGAGGACATACAATCAATCAACAAGTACATGAAAAAATGCTCACCATCTCTAGCAGTCAGAGAAATGCAAATCAAAACCACCCTAAGATACCATCTCACTCCAGTAAGATTGGCAGCCATTATGAAGTCAAACAACAACAAGTGCTGGCGAGGATGTGGGGAAAAGGGTACACTTGTACATTGCTGGTGGGACTGCAAATTGGTGCTGCCAATTTGGAAAGCAGTATGGAGATTCCTTGAAAAGCTGGGAATGGAACCACCATTTGACCCTGCTATTGCCCTTCTTGGACTATTCCCTGAAGACCTTAAAAGAGCATACTACAGGGATACTGCCACATCAATGTTCATAGCAGCACAATTCACAATAGCTAGACTGTGGAACCAACCCAGATACCCTTCAATAGATGAATGGATAAAAAAAATGTGGCATTTATACACAATGGAGTATTACCCAGCACTAAAAAATGACAAAATCATGGTATTTGCAGGGAAATGGATGGCATTATAGCAGATTATGCTAAGTGAAGCTAGCCAATCCTTAAAAAACAAATGCCAAATGTCTTCTTTGATATAAAGAGAGCAACTAAGAACAGAGCAGGGAGGAAGAGCAGGAGGAAAAGACTAACATTAAACAGAGACATGAGGTGGGAGGGAAAAGGAGAGAAAAAAGGGAAATTGCATGGAAATGGAAGGAGACCCTCATTGTTATACAAAATTACATATAAGAGGTTGTGAGGGGAATGGGGAAAAAAACAAGGAGAGAAATGAATTACAGTAGATGGGGTAGAGAGAGAAGATGGGAGGGGAGGAGAGGGGGGATAGTAGAGGATAGGAAAGGTAGCAGAATACAGCAGTCACTAATATGGCATCATGTAAAAATGTGGATGTGTAACCGATGTGATGCTGCAATCTGTAATTGGGGTAAAAATGGGAGTTCATAACCCACTTGAATCTAATGTATGAAATATGATGTCAAGAGCTTTGTAATATTTTGAACACCCAATTAAAAAAAAGATCATAAAGAATTTGAATTTATACTGGAAATTTCATGAACTCCATATGTTTAGGATACCCAACCTGTGTTGGAAGTGGAACAGAATTAACAGCATCAACATTAATAATAACACATACTACAATATATTACATACCAATACTTTACATGCATTAACTCCTTTAATACAAAACTCATGGCATAGAGTCCCCAGTTTAACAGAAGAGGAAATTGAGACACAAGGAAGTTATGTAACTTTCCCAGGTCACACAGCTAGTAAATGGTGGAACTGGAATTCATACCCACACTTTATGGCATTAAAGACCTCACTTTTATTTTTTTTCCTTTTCATGTTTTTATTGGTACATTGTAGTTGCACATAATGATGGGGTTTGTTGTTATATTTTCATACACGCACACAAAAGAATAATATAATATGGCCAATATTACTCCCAGCACTTTCCCCTACCCTCTCCCCTTCCTAACCCTTGGTCCCTTTTCTCTACAGACGTCACTTTGATTTTCATGAGCTCCCTACTCTCTTCCCTCCACACACACACACACACACACACACAAGTGGAGGAGAACACAGTGGCACATGCCTGTAGTCTTAGCACACAGGATGCTGAGATGGGAAGATTGCTTCTGCCCAGGAGTTCAAGACATTTTGGCAATGTAGTCTCAAAAAAAAAAAAAAAAGGAAAAAGAAAAAGTATAGCAAATAGGTCATTAATAGAGAAGGCAGTAACTTTGAATGTTATTTCAATTTGTATATAATGATTGTTTTAGTTAGTTTTGTGTTGCTGTGACAAAAAGACCTAACAAATACAACTGAGAGGAGGAACATTTATTTTGGCTCATGGGTTCAGAGGTTCAGTCCCTGGTTGGCTGGCTCCATACCTCTGAGTCCAAGGTAAGGCAGAAAAATATGGCGGTTATCAAGGAGACATAAACAGTGCAGGACATGACAACCAGGAATCATGGCGCTATCTTCTGTTTGTCCAAGGTAACTGTTCCAAGCACTTTGGTTCCTCTTATAGGAATATATGCATATGATATTTGCATCGTTGTTGGATCATTTGTTCAAACAAAGAAATTTAGGTTATGCTTTTAATTTAAACTAAAAAAAATGGTGTATTGAACTGTCTAATTAAAGTGAAATGAGACAGTACTGGCATTCACTCTGTTTGAGTGTTGGAGATTATCTGACTTGTGCTTGCTTCTAACATGGTACAAAATCAGGATTTTTAAAAATATTTATTTCTTAGTTTTAGGGGGACACAATGTATTTATTTTACATTTATGTGGTGTGAGGATCGAACCCAGTGCCTCATGCATGTGAGGCCAGCACTCTACCACTGAGCCACAATCCCAGCCCCTAAAATCAGTATATTTTGGCTTTGAGAATCATCAAAAAGCAAGAGAACTGTAAATATATAATAGTGGTATTGGCAGGTTTTGCAGCCTATTAGCAGTTGCCAGATGTTATTAGGGGACTAAGCACAACATTTTCTTGAACTGATGAAGCCCATACATTCAAACTATAAAGAAACATTGTTTACTATTTTTCTCTTAAGTTTTTATTTTATCAAGTTTGTTACATTAGCCAGATGCAGTGGTGCACACCTGTAATCCCAGCATCTTGGGAGGCTGAGACAGGAGGATCATGAGTTCAACCAGCCTCAGCAATTTAATGAGGTGCTAAGCAATTCAGTAAGACCCTGTCTCTAATAAAAATACAAAATAGGGCTGGGGATGTGGCTCAGTGGTGAGTGAATTCAATCCCCAGTACCCACTCCACCCCACCCCCACACACACACAAAAAAAGCTAGATACATTAGCTCAACTTGAGGCAGGAAGTGTCCTTGTGACATATTAATGATTTTCTGTTACAATTTTTGTTTTCTCCAATACTGGGAATTGAACCCAGGGCCTCTCACATGCTTTACCACCAAGCTACATACCCAATCTATCTTTGTGACATTTTGAATTAAGTTATTTGGCAAGGATCAAGGGATAAGAGCTTCAGATTATTAGAAAACTTCACTAGCATTAAGTGAAGAGTAGAACAAAAAGATATGGCCCAAAGTGGCAGCACTTCCTCAGGATACAGGACTTATGACCTGAGCAAGTAGAATAAAGGACTGGGGAGGGGCTGGGGCTGGGGTTGTGGCTCAGTGGTACAGCACTCACCTAGCGTGTGTAAGGCCCTGAGTTTGATCCTCAGAACCACATAAAGATAAATAAATGGGTGTATTGTGTCCATCTACAACTAAAAAGTATTTTTTTTGAAAAAGGTGAGGAGGTGGCTGGGGATGTGACCTATTGGTTAAGCGCCCTTGAGTTCAATCCTCAGTACCACAAAAAACAAAAGAACAAAAAAGTTAGACAATAGATATAAGGATTAGAAAGGATAAAGTAAAAAGGCTATTGTTTTTATGTGATATGATTGTCCATGTAGAAAATCCAAAAGAATTTATTGTCAAAGGATTTAGTAACTGAATATAAATATTATACAGAAAAGCTATTTCATTTTCATATGCCAGAAAGAAACAACCTTAACATATAATAGAGACATAATTTATAATAGCATATAAATTCCTAAAAAATTTAATAATTATAAAACTTTACATGAAAACAATAACAAAGATCTAAGTATATTGAAAGATATATATACAAGTTTCATGGAAGATAAGAATTACTGTAGAGAGGCTGGGATTGTGGCTCAGCGGTAGAGCACTCGCCTAGCACGGGTGGAACCCGGGTTCCATCCTCAGCACCACATAAAATTAAAGGCATTGTGTTGTGTCCATCTACACCTAAAAAATAAACATTAAAAAAAAAGAATCATTGTAGAGATACCAGCTCTCCCCAAATTGATCTACAGACTAAATGCAATTCCAATTAAAATCACATTCAGCTTTTTCATGGAATTTATAAATTCTTTGCAAATAAATGTGTGTGTGTGTGTGTGTGTGTGTGTGTGTGTGTGTATACACACACATATGCTTAAAAAGAATGTTTAACTGAAAGTGAATAAACTGGGGGAAGATATTTTCTCTGACAGAGGCCAAGGATTATGAAAAAGTTAGAGCACTCTGGCAGGGTGGTATTGGCACAAAGATAGAAAAAAATAATAAATGATACAAAAGAAAAAGCTAGAAACCCTGGGACCCTTGATAAATGATACAGGTGGCATTGCAGAGCACTAGAAAAAGGCAAAGTTGTTCAATGAATAATTCTGTAACAATTACCCACATGAAAAAAATGTGAGGTATACATGGAAATGGAGGGAGACCCTCATTGTTATACAAAATTACATATAAGAGGTTGTGAGGGTAATGGGATAATAAACAAGGAGGGAAATGAATTACAGTAGATGGGAGAGGAGGGGAGGGGGGATAGTAGAGGATAGGAAAGGTAGCAGAATACAACAGTTACTAATAGGGCATTATGTAAAATTATGGATGTGTAACTGATGCAATTCTGCAATCTGTATTTGGGATAAAAATGGGAGTTCATAACCCACTTGATTCTAATGTATGAAATATGATATGTCAAGAGCTTTGTAATGTTTTGAACAACCAATAAAAAAAATAGAAAATAGATCCTTACCTCACATCATAAATAAAAATCAACTTGACATGGATTAAAGTTTTAAATGTAAGGGCTAAATGATTAACAGAATAATTAATAGGATAGTATTTTTATGACTTTGAAAAAAGCAAGGACTTTTACTTTTTGATATATACACAAAAAAGCCATAATCATTTTTAAGAGTAAGAAATTCAGCTATATTAAACTTTTTTAATAAAAAAAAAATGATGTCAGAAAGAAAATGAAAATACAAACCACAAACTGGGAGAATTTATTTGTAATTCACATGGATTAGTATCCAGAATATATAAAAATCTTCTAATAATTAGTAACAAAATCACAACTCAATAAAAAAAGGGGCAATAATAAAGAGGAAATATGGTGGTATATGAGGAAATAAACATGGAAGGATGCTCAATCTCTACGAATTCAAGAAATATAAAATAAAATCACACATGAAAAAAAACCTATTCTAAAGTCACTAGAATGAAAAAATTAGAAAGTCCAACAATACCAAGTCAGATAACAAGTTGGACTCAATAGTTCTAGGTGTCAGAGTGATATATAACAATGGAGATTTTTATACACTGATGGTAGGGATGGAAATTGGCATACTCACTCTGGAAATCTTCATCACCTAATAAATTAAATATTAACAATGCCTCCCCTTGGTACATAGCCAAACAATTGGTATACTACCAAACAATTCCATCCCTCAGTATATTCCAAAAAAAAAAAAACTACTGCACATGTGCACTAGGCAACAGCTACAAAAATATTCATAGCAATGATTTGCTCATCATAGCCAAAAATAGAAACAACCTAAATGTTACCAATAGGAGAACAAATAATTTGTGGTATATTTATGAACTGCAGCTGTACATTAAAATATGAATGAGTCTTTGAAATATTTCAAATAAATAAAAGCAAATCCAGGGAAGAACAGAATAGTGCCATTTTTAGAAAACTCAAAGATAAATGTGGGAGGTATACATGTATAATAAAAGTATTTTATAAAAAAGCGAGAGAGTGGTGACTTCTGAGAAAATGGCAAAGAGACAAAGGGGAAGCACAGTTTCAATGCTACTGATAACATTCTTGTTTATTGTTATATTGATAGCATTCTTTATTGTGCTTTATAAGTTACATGTTAGGTTAAATCTATTATTGATATATAGCAAAAGCTACATAGTAACATTAAACAATGAATTTGAAAGGTTCTGATATCACGGATGGAATGTGGGAGTGAGGGAGAGTTGGGAATTAAGGTTTCCAGTCTGGGAAACTGAAAGAGAACAATGTTTTTAGTAATAACTCATTGTATTAATCAGAAAAAGCTAAAGGCTGAAAGAAACAACCACACTAAGAAGGACTTGAGTCAGGATTCTATTAACATCCTGGCTTCCATTCAGTCCCTACTATATTAAGCAAGGTCAAAATGGACTTTTAGATTCCTTGAAGACCTGGGCATCTCCTTTCCCAGTCAGTTACTCTGCTATATGGCCATAGGTCTCTTTAGAGAAGATTTGAGGAGTGTTTATTGAATATCCTAGTGGTATCACAGGTTCTTTTTTTTAATTGGTGTATTATAATTATACATAAGTGGGTTTCACTTTGCCATATTTACATTATGCCATATTCATTCTAGAATGAATAAACATGATTTCCTAGTTAAAAAATCAGTAAGACAAAAAGTAAATAATGAGTACCATTAATGTTCTAAAAAAAAATACACATTTAGAACAAAAACAGATGTCAATTGAGGTTAAAAAAATGGATTAGGAGATCAAATCTGGGAAACCTTGTGTACAAAATAATAGACGTTCCAAAGGAATACAAATGAATAGCTGGGCAGGCTGGTGGTTTATGCTTGTAATCCCAGCAGCTCTGGGGGCTGAGTGAGGCTCAGTCAGGAGGATGGCAAGTTCAGGCATATAATTTGATCAACATTTCCCTCTCCTCCTCCCTCCCCTGGTCTTCTTGCTCTACTCTACTGATCTCCCTTCTTTCATTATTATTGTAATTAGTATATTATAATTATTCATAGAAGCAATATTCAACATGGACATCACATAATTTGATAAATTTCATTCCCCAGTACTTTACATGCCCTCCCCTCATCTCTCCTTCTTAATCCCCTTCTTCCTCTATTCTATTGGTTCTTTTCAAAGAGTGTTAGCCTGCCCTTCAATCAATAACTGGTCCAGATCTTGAATCTGGGCAAAGGGTCATTTTTTCCATTGTGGTGCCGACTTCAGCCTTTCGTGATGCCTTCATTGGCTGCCCACCTTTCTCACTCGTGGGAACAGCATGGTCTATTAACCCATCACAATAGTCTTAATGAGTCATGGTGCCTATTTACCAACTCAGGCTTACCATCTATTACGGTAATTAAGCCCACCTTGCTCTGGGGGGTAGATGTCTCTACACAGCCTTTGCTATTCCAGAACCCTAATATCCTGATACTAGGGAGCCCAGTTTTTCTAATCTTGCATGAAACTCAGTATAACTTTTCAATCGAGCCTTGAGCTCAGAAGCATTTTATATTCTTTATTTAATTCATTCGTTTTCTTTTTCTTTTTTTGGTACTGGAGATCAAACTCAGGGGCACTCATTCACTGAGCCACATCCCCAGCCCTATTTTGTATTTTATTTAGAGATAGAGTCTCACTGAATTGCTTAGCAACTCGCTGTTGTTGAGGCTGGCTTTGAACTCGAGATCCTCCTGACTCAGCCTCAGGAATTGCTGGGATTACAAGCATGCACCACCAGTGGCCCAGCTATTCATTTGTTTTCCTTTGGAATGTCTATTGTTCTGTGCACAAGGTTTCCCAGATCTGTTCTCCTAATCCCTTGTCTGTTTGGGTTTTTTTTTTACCTCAATTGACATTTGTTCTATATGTGTATTTTTTTTTTATTTTTCAGAACATTAATGATTCTCATTATTCACTTTTTGTCTTAATGAAATTTTTAATTAAGAAATCATGTTTATTCATTCTAGAAGACCATTTGTGCTCTACTGGCATTGAGAATTTCCTTTTGTGAGTGTGTATATGCATGAGTGCACCGTTTGCTGAAGTCCTCTTCTGATTTATTATCCATTGGCCATAGCTGAATTTTGCACTGATACTCTCTCTTCCCAGTCTGAGCAAATGAGAGCAGGACCAATACAAGTGCAGCATTCTGGCACCAGAAAGCAATTCATTCAGATATCTATGGCTTCTGCAGTGCCACTGGTGATCAAGGGTCAAGGCCATCACTGATCATTCATACCTAAGATGATTCCTCCTCCTGTCACCACCTTAACATGCTGCCCTCCCTGGAACTCAGCATCAGGGTCCCCTCACTACCTACATGGAAGCTCTGCTGCCAAACTGCAGTTTTGTCTTTAGAGCCCGGGCTTCCTACACAGAGCTCCTTCCCACTACCATGTGACTGCTCAAGCCTGAGCCCTGAGTGCTAAGGATCCTCTGCTAAGGATATATCCCACCCTCTTCAGAAGTCCCTTTCCAGAAGTTATGTTCTCCCTTCTGTACTGAGTAGCTGAACAAGGTTTCTAACTCATTTCAAAGTTTTTTCCAGTGCACTGGGCATGATGGCACATGCCTGTAATCCTAGTGGCTCAGAAAGCTGAGGCAGGAAGATCCTTCCTGCTCAAAAGCCAGCCACATGGGGATAGGGTTGAAGCTCAGTGGTAGAGCACTCACCTAGCATGTGTAAGGCACTGAATTCCACCCTCAGCATCACATAAAAATACATAAATATAAGGTATTGTGTTCATATACAACTAAGTAAAAAATTTAAAAAAAAAAAAAAGCCAGCCACAGCAATTTAGTGAGGGTCTAAGCAACTTAGCAAGACCTTGTCTCAAAATTTTTTTAAAAGGGGGTGGGGGGGGGCTGGGGTTGTGGCTCAGTGGTAGAGTGCTTATCTACCATTTTTTTAAGGTCTGGGTATGTGGCTCAGTTGTTAAGCACCTATGGGTTTAATCACCGGGTATCAAAAAAATAAAAAAGAAAACACCTTTTTTTTTCTTTTTGGTACCAGGGATTGAATCTACTGAGCCACATCCCAGCCCATTCTTTATTTTGAAACAGGTTTTCTCTAAGTTTCTGGGGCTGACTTTGAACTTCAATCCTTCTGCCTCAGCCTCCCCACTTGCTGGGATTACAGGTGTGCACCACTGCACCCAGCAGGACAGTGTGCTCTCCTCGACCAAAGCCTTCCCTTCACAAGGGCACTTTCTCTTGTGGAAGTAAGGTATCAAGAATTCAATCCGTCTTTTTCCAACTTGGGGAGAATCAAAACATTAGCTCCAAACAAGGAGGGGCTATTTTGGCATTTCCTAGTTCTTTGACCCACACTTTTGCGTGCAGTTCATTCAACAGGCATCGATTAAAGTTCTGAATGTCTTGCACAGTTGTGAGAAGTTAGAGAAGTAAGAGACCCCCATGTCACATCTAAGAACATTGGTTTCAGATGATGAGGAGTTGGGGGTGAGTGAAATGAGGTGGGTGGGGAAAGCAGCTCTCATAGTGATCCAAGAACAATGATGAGCCCCAAAACAAAAGCACTTAAGGAAATTACAAACATTGTAAGACTTCTTGTGAACTATTTTGAGGAGGTAGATCCTGAAGAACTGAGTGACCTCAGGGTTACTGAAGAATAAGAATCCAGATCCATTCACTGGTTTCTCCCCATACCTCTCCAAAAATACATGAAATGAGATTTTTGGAAGGATATTCCTATTTTGAATCTGGTGAGTCTAAGGTGCCATGGAACACCCACATGTTGGGGACAGAACTAGGAAGTGTGCAGTGTATCTAAGGCCTGGGGTAGAGAACTAGGTTGGACTATCATCAGCAGTTATAGCCACAGGTGTGGATGCAGCCACCAAGGGTGGCTAATGCAAAGCAGAAGGACAAGAACTGAGCTCTTAAAAACAATATTCATGAAGCAGACAGACACAGATACAGGAAAGACCTGGGAAAATAGCAGTGGGGGAAGTTTAGAGGAGAGTGGTCATCAATGCAGGGCCACTGAATAAGGCCATGAAGATTTTGTCTGCACAGCACTGCAAAGCATCACTCATATAGATGATGTTAGTGCACCCCACACTCCCAGAATTATGCAGTGCACAACCTGCACAATCAGGTGTGGCAGAGCTGCCTCTGGATCAAGTGTCAGTTAGATCAAATATGATCAGAAATAAATGTGCCTGTTGACCTTGGAAGTATGTGAAGCAACTGGTAACCTTATCAGTTTCAGTAGTGCAGTGAGTGCAGCAAACAGTACAGTACATGCAAAAGGAATATCCTGGAATGGAAGCAGCAAAAATGGTCTACTCCCTGAAGAAGCTCAGCTGCAAGGGGAGAGGTAGAGAGTATGCAGGACTGCTATTCCTGCCCCCACTCCTTACATATCAGCCACTCTAGCCTTCTTGCTGTTGGGAGTGCTCAGAACTTTTGTTTGTTTGTTTTCGTTTTTTGCAGGGGGGTTGGGGGAGTACCAGGGATAGAACTCAGGGGCACTCAACCACTGAGCCACATCCCCAGCCCTATGTTGTATTTATTTAGAGACAGGGTCTCACTGAGTTGCTTAGCGCCTTGCTTTTGCTGAGACTGGCTTTGAACTCATGATCCTCCAGTTTCAGCCTCCATAACCGCTGGGATTACAAGTGTGTGCCACCATACCCAGCAAGAGTGCTCAGAACTTTTTAATGTCAAACCACAGCCTTTCATTTGTTCCCCAGGACCTGAATAGCTCTTCCACCAGAAGGCCCCACGGCTGTCTGGTCATGCAGATCATGAGAAAGGCTTTTCCTGACCCCCCTAGTTTTGTACCCCCTTTACTTTCCCCATTACTCTCTATACATTATGCCATTTGACGTCTTCACAGTACTTACAACTGAAATTTTCTTATTTACTTGTGCATTCTCTTCCCTCACAAGTATGTAAGCCATGAGAGCAAGGACTTTCCTGCCTTGTCAACTGAATCATGGTGCCTGGAACAGTGCTTGATGGGGGAATCAAGTAACATTTGCTGGATTTGATTTGGGGTCAGAATATATACCTGGCACTGACCACGCAAGAAAAACATCCTCTTGGACACCTTCATGTTACCAAGAATGGGTGAAGCAGATGAACCTGGAAACTTGGCTTAAATCAGGTGTTAGCTCTTTTATTTTTATTGTTTTGGCATCAAGGATTGAACCCAGGGGTGCTTAACCACTGAGCCACACCCCTACAAAATTTTTTATTTTCTATTTTGAGGCAGGGTCTAAGTTGCTTAGGGCTTCGCTAAGTTGCTGAGGCTGGCTTTGAACTTGCAATCCTGCTTCAGCCTCCCCAGCCACTGGGATTATAGGTGTGCACCCAGGTAGGGTTAGCTCAATTCTTAAGCCACTTACTCAGTCCAACTTCTTCCCTCTTCTATCTCTATAGTGTGGAAACTACTGCCTTGGCCTGTACAGCCCACTCCCAGGCCTGTAGCTACATTACCACCCTTTGAGGCCTGACACAGCTGCCCTGTGATCATCCAGGTGGCAACAGATGTCACTGCTTCCTCCTGTTCCTCTCCCCCCATAGTGTAATTTTCTTTTCTATAAATTCAGAAAATGTGGAAACTATCAAGAAGTATGATGAAGCAGGAGAAAAATCACTCAAACTCTTCATACTTTTAGCATATTGGGGTCCTATTTCCAATGAATTTTTTTCTTGAGATAATCAGTAAGCAATTTGCTAATGCTTTTTCTCCCAATATACGTTTAGCATTTGTTGTCATAAAAAAATTGTTTCATAAATATAACTAGCTAAATATTTCACTGACTGGATAATTTATAGAACCAGTTTTCCTTTAGACATTTTTTTTTTTCTATTCTGACACGGTTATGGACATCTGTTTGTATTTTAAATTCTTCCTCAAAATGGATGCCCATGCTGGGCACGGTGGCACACACCTATAATCCCGCAGCTGGGGAGGCTGAGGCAAGAGGTTTTTTAATTCAAAGCCAGCCCCAGCAAAAGCAAGGCACTAAGCAACTTAGTTAGACCCTATCTCTAAATAAGATACAAAATAGGGCTGAGGATGTGGCTCAGTGGTTGAGTGCATCTGAGTTCAATCCTCGGTATTCAAAAAAAAAAAAAAGATGGATGTCCATGGGGAGTGACATGGACCAAATTATATTGTTATACTATGTGCATGTATGAATATGTAATAACAAATTCCATCGATAGATATAACTTAATGCACCAATAAAAAATGTGGAAACAAAGGACTGGGGTTGTGGCTCAGCGGCAGAGCGTTAACCTAGCATATTCGAGGCCCTGGGTTCAATCCTCAGCACCACATAAAAATAAAATAAAGGTACTGTGTCCAACTACAACTAAAAAATAAAATATAAGAAAAAAAAATTATTTAAAAAAAAAAAGAGCCAGGCACAGTGGCACATGCCCGTAATCCCAGCAGCTCAGGAGGCTGAGGCAGGATTGTGAGTTCAAAGCCAGTCTCAGCAAAAAACAAGGCGCAAGGCAATTCAGTAAGACCCTATCTCTAAATAAAATACAAAACTGGGCTGGGGATGTAGCTCAGTGGTTGAATGCCCCCGAGTTCAATTCCAGTACCCCAAAACAAAAGAAAAGATAAGATGCCCATCCAGATATGGCTCTTGATATAGTTCCTGGTAAGTCCAGGTAGAACCAGATGAAAACCTTTAGACCTAAGCACTGAAAAAAAAAAAAAGATTAAAATCCTTTCACATAATTCACCAAAACAACTGAACGATCATACAACACCATATTTTCCTTTGTAATAGTAACACAACTGTAGAAATCCATGACTGTTAAATATCCATCTCTCCTGCTAACCCGTACACCCCATACACACAGTGGTCTGGGCTAAAGTCATCTTCTCCACACTCCCAAGCAGATACTAGGTGATCAATAACACTGGAGAGGTGGATAGGTAATCAGTATACCAATAAGAATTTGAAAGATAAAGAGAGAAAAATTATTGCATACCAATCCTCCAAACACCAACCCAAATCCTGCCACTACAGCTTCATATCCAACAGCAGAACTCATACTCACATTAGTTTTATTTATTTTTCATACAAATATTTTACAGTTTTTAAAATCATTTATACATATTCATACAAAGAAAAATAAATTTCAGGATGGAACCTTGGGACCATGGTAGTTTAAAAAAAAATCTCTCTGATCATTAGCTACTAAAAACAAGGCAAGAGGCTTAGCAGTCGTTTCTGGAGGTTAGTGCGTCTCTCCAAGCAGGGGAACAGATGAGAAGCATCCAAGCTGCTCCCTCAGCTCCCCTCAATCTTCACCTTGTAGAGGTGATATGGGGGAAAGGGATTTTATAACACTCGCCCCTAGAAACATTTCAAGAAGTATAGCAAAGGCTTATGGTAACACTGAACCCCCTCTTTACTAGGAATTTGGCAAGACTGCAATTTCCAAATCAACTTTCTACAAGAGTTAGCTCAACTCCTACTCACAAATCTTTCTAAGAAGAGGAACTGCTGCATTCACCACACCCCTCTATCCTTCCACCAAAGGCCCCAGGACAGAGCCCCTAATCTGTTCCTACATAGTCCCCTCCAGGGCCCCACACACATAAGCTTTCCTTCTACTCCACACCCAAAGACTTTCTGACCCTAGCTGTTCCTGTTCCATAGAGTACTAGCATTACTGCATCAGCATCGCACTCACAAGGAATCCAAGCTCACAGCCAGGGAGGTCCAAGAATGACAAAACCATCAGCACCCTACCAAAACTCAGCCCTGCAGCGCTAAATAGACATTTTAATCTAACAGGCTGGCTTCCAACACAGCCCATCCCAGACAGAGCCACCATTAGAGATGCAGAGCAGAAGAGCCTCCTACACACAACTGCCTAAGGAAGCAAGCGGGACTATTACCAATTCCAAGTAAAAGAGGGTAAAAGAACAGACATTACAAATGTGGTAGACCCTATCAGAAATGGCAGTTGATGACAACAGTTACCCTACATCCTTGGGTCCTACCCAAAAAGCAGCACCAAGAAAGGGTGTGATGAACAGAGAGAGATCTGTAGCTGGACATAAAGCCCTTGAATTACCAAGGGACTCCAACAACAGCTCCTTTCCCTACAATTATGTAGGACCTAGAGAACAAGACTGTCCACTCCTACACTGAAGCAGCTCCTGAGAGGCCATACCGCTTGTGGTCATCAGCCCACCCCCTTGGTAGGCCCACTGTGGGAGAGGGAGTCACATCCAGAGCAGAGACCCCTCCAAGCAGACACTCACAGGGCAGCCCATCCCACTGTCACTGGGGCAGGCCAAACATAGTTAGGAGGGCAGATAGATCCCGGGCATCAGCTGCCCCGTAGGCGTCACTCTGGCCTAACATAGACAGAGCCAAACGCAGGGTGCTCCAGATGTTTTCTGACATGGCGCCCCCCTCACCCCGAGGACCCCGGCTCTTCCTCTGCATGTTCAAGGCCTCCAGAAAGTGTTCCACAGCCTCCCTGTAGGGAAACGGAGAAATAGCAGCTGGTGAGCAGAACAACAATGGAAGAAAACAGAGGAGGTGACAGAGAGAAAGATAATTGGGGTTATTTAGTCAAGTGACAGGGTCAGAGAACAAGGAGCTAGGAGAACAGTGCACCTGCTCATGATGCAACAGGCAGACTCACCGGTGAGCCCCAAGGTTAATGCAGCTTATGCCCAGGTTGTAACGAGACCGGATGTAGCCAGGCTGTAGCTCCAGGGCCCTGCGGTATGCAGCCACTGCTTCTTCACTCTGGTTTCCATTGGCCAGGGTGGCTCCCAGTTTATTCCACAGCAAGTAGTCCTGGGATAGGGATGGAGAAGGGCTGGGAACATGAGCTAGGCTTAGATCAAATTCTGCCCATTCCTCCCCCTGCTTCACTACTCTGTTCAGCTAATGGGTTTTACTAACCTACTCTATCTTCTCAGTGGTCACAATGTAACCCTCTCACCCCATGCAAACTCCCCAGGGTCCAGAAGACCCTGTCTTCCTGCCCTTCTTTTCCTAGCCCTTGCAAGGAAAACACTGGAATGAAATATCCTGTGCAGGTCTAGAGTTGTAGCTCAGTGATAGTGTACTTGCCTAGCACATGTGAGGAACTAGGTTCAATCCTCAGCACTACATAAAAATAAATAAATATTTATTTATGAATATATTATTTATAAAAATAAATATTGTATCTGTACAACTAAAATATATATAATAAAGTAAAATGTACATATAAATATATATATATATATATATATATATATATATACACATATACATATATGTATTTATATATCCTGTGCACAGTGATTCTTCAACAAGGTACAAAGTTAAGTCCCATTTCCATTCCTTTCTAAAACTCACATTGGGACGAACACTGAGGGCAGCTGTGAAACAGTCCACGGCCTTGTCATACTCCCCACTCAGGTTGAAGAGGACTCCTAAGCCACACTGCACATCAGGGTCGATGGAGGTAGGGTCCAGACGTACAGCTGCCAGGAAGAGCTCTTTTACTTCAAGAAACAGGGAGCTAGGTAAGGAGGGGAAAAACACCCAAAAGTAGGTAAACAGATACATCTATATTCCTACTTCTCAAATAATTCCTCAAGAAGTCAATCATATCCCCAAGATTGATCAACATATCAGTTATCCCTCCTACTGCCAAATTCAAATTTAGAAACCTGTTTTTCTGTTCCATCCCTGTACTGCATAGTAGAATGCAGACCTCCTTCCAAGTTTCCCATCCCACTCAATAGATCTCAATCTATCCTAACTTCCAAAATCAAGGTCACACACCCACAGGGACTCTACCATGCCTCATCCCAGGAACCCCTCACACTCACTCAGACAACAGAGATCCCAAGACACGCTTGCTGGGGCCCAGTCCTGCCCCACCAGTCCCTTCTTCACCAGGTGCCACCAGATGGGCATAGGCCGGTGTGTAGCGCAGCCAGTCTCGCAGAGTTTCACAGGCCTGTCGCTGCAAGGACTCATTGGTGAAGCTCACAGCCAGCGCCATCAGTGCTGTCCGGTTATCTGGCTTTAGCTCCAGACACCTGTTTGGGCAGGGATAAGCAGACACATCATCTACAGTGACGCTGGCACCATGAGCTCCCAGGGGTCAAAGCCAAGCTTTGTAATACAATCATGCTGGCCTCAACCTTTCCCACCCTCTCAAATTAATACAGAAAAGAATCCTTTGATATGTGAGTTAATAACAAAGTTTCAGACCCAAGAAGGGGAAAGTTTTAGCTGCCAAGGAACCAACTAGGTTCCCACAGATAAAACCAAAAACTGACAAAAGAGTAGAACCAGTTCTCTCCCACTCATTCCAAACCTCAGAGTTTCGTCATGAGACAACATGAGTGTTAATGGCCAGAAAGAAGTCAAAGATCTGGTTCTGGGTTCTCACCAATCTAAAAACTACTGCAGAGCCCTAGAAAACCTGGTCCTCATCCTTTAGCATACTCACCTCCGCAACGCACTGATGGCTAAAAGTTCTTGCTCATTCTCTGCCTGAGTAGTACCCAGATACTGCCAAGCCTAGAAAGAAGTTGACAGATCCCATCATCTTTGTAGTCTTTCCATCCTCCCTTCCTCAGACCTCCCCCACTCACCATCTCTCATCACCCAAACCTAGACCCCAACCCAGACCTGATCCATCTGCACCACCCTCTTTGGGGTCTCCCTCAAAACTGGAGGGAACAGTCAGAACAATGAGTCACTCACTTCCATATGCTTAGGATCCTGCTGCACAGCAGCCTCAAAAAGCAACACAGCATTTGGCAGGTCCCCCTCCCGAAGCCGCCGTAGTCCTTCTTCAAAAGGCTGAGGGTGATCACGCAGGGGATTCTCCTCCTCAAATTGGTATCCCTACAAGGAGGAATGTAATTGAGAAGTTGTCCGAAAGGGAACCACCACAATCAGAGCAGCAGGGACAGGAAGGGAACAAACAAGACAGAGGTAGAGAAGTTAAGTTATCTGTATTAACTGATGGCAAATTCTCTGTATTATAAAGATCATCTATAACTAAGTAAAATCACTCAGTATAAGATTCATGCTGCTGGGCTGGGGTTGTGGCTCAGTGTAGAGCTCTTGCCTAGCATGTGTGTGAGGCACTGGGTTCGATTCTCAGCACCACATGTAAATAAAGGTCCATTAACAACTAAAAAATATTAAAAAAAAAAAAAAGATTCATGCTGCCTTCTCCTATTTATAATAACTAAAAAGGTAGGAAAGTCTACCAACTCTGATCCATGCTGGGCATGAGCTCATTTTAGGAAGTCTTCATAGATGTGCATTTCCATATCTTTGACTTCTTACCACTGGACAGAAGGCATTTCTTTCTGTGTGTGTGTTTGTGTGTTACTAGGGATTGAACCCAGGGACACCCTACCACTGAACTACATCCTCAGACCCTTTTTTTTCTGAGACAGGGTCTCACTAAATTATCCAAGGAGGCCTCAAATTTGCAATCTTCCTGCTCAGCCACCTCAGGAGCTGGGATTAAAAGCCTGTGCCACTGCACCCAGCTTGTCAACTAGCAATTTATGTAAGTGGGGTAGTTTTAAGATTAGATAAAAAGTCACTAGCAAGACGTATGACTTGGGACAAGCAAATAAAATGCTCCTATTTAGGAAGTAAATACTTACCATTACAAAACAGCATACAGAATGAAAACAAGAAGCAAAATACCAGACAGAGCCTTTTTAAACATAGATTAAAACATAATATAGTTAAGGACAAATTAGGATGAAATTGTACATAATAAAGACATGAGGCCGTTTCATTATTTTTTGTGATTTTGGTGAAGTATTTCAGCAAAGTTCGAAACTATTCTAAGTCTTCAGTGACAAGTCATTTGTCACAAAGGAAAACTGAATATTTACAACAGGTGGTTCATGAAGTGAGATTACACTGTAGGAGATGGATCTGAGGTAAAGTACAGTAATGTTGAAATAGTTTTTGGGAAATAGATTTTTGGAAATTTTTGTACAATATTAAAAACTCAAAAGGCAGAATAGGACCCAAGTTCAGGGATTAGTAAAGAGCCCAGCTATGTTCTAATAAAACTTTATTTATGGACAATGAATTTTAAACTTTATTTTTTATGTATCACCAAATATTACTCTTCTTTTTAATTTTTTTCAACCATTTAAAAATGTTGAAACCATTCTCAGTGAACCATAATAATAACAGGTGGCATGTGGATTTATTCCATAGTTTGTCAACCTCCACCCTAGACTACCAAAATTCAATAAAATAAATCCTTTATATTCAAACCTTAACCACATCCATCATCAATCTATCCTTTAAGCCACTCTTGGGGAAAGAGATTATGGTCATCTATGTTGTAATTTCCTAATGAATGTAATTTCTACCTCTCAAAGCTACTAAGAGCATCAAATGAGTATATTCACCAAAGCTGTAACAAAAGCTTAATATACTATTTATAAATAATAATATCCTCATTGTTCTAGATATTTCCTTGAGATACAATGGCTTGTTTGTGACAGCCAGGAGTGATCTGAATACTATTCATGTATCTTCAGTAGACAATAAGACAAATCAATGCCAGAATCTTTCAACCACAGTATTCTCTAAGTTTCCCCTTGTCTTTGCTATCTATCCTCCCTGAAGGCTCATCAATTGCTATTCAAAGAAGAATTTTTCAAAATTAGAATGTCTGCATAGATGGAAAAAGAATACTCTAAAGGAAACCATAACAATCTGCAGAATGCAGAATAAGTCTAGCATCATTGTTATATCCTAAAAGTCTAACCCAAGCTAATCGTTATGCTATGTCTCATTCACTATCTGGTCTCTTCCAAAATCTCCTAAGATCATTCTACAGAAATACAAAGTAGAGTACCTCCCATCACAGAAACTTCTTTCACATGGCAGCAGTCTATTTAATCCATACTTGAGCAAGTACTTGTTAAGTTGCCTCTGAAAATTTAAGGGTTGTCAAAAAAAAAAAAAAAAAAAAAAAGTACACTCAAAGAGACCTAGAAATTTATTTGACAATCAAAAGATCCACTTTTTTAAAAAAGTATTATTGACATATAATTCAATATCCACTAGATTAAAGCCAAATAGAATCTGAATTGTTCACTAGTTTAAAAAAAAAAAAAAAAGCATAACTTTTTTTGTGTGGAACATCAATGCAAATGTTTCTAATCCTAATTTTGCAATATTTCAACATATCAATAATATTAAAAGGGTTCAAGAATTTTATCTACAATGTGTAACTTGCCTCTTAAAATTAATAAAAGTATTATCTACAGGTATATCTTTCTATTCTCCCTTATCAGAATTCTATTGGAGGAACTCATATTATGGTAAAAGAAGTAAAATCTCCTTTATAATATTCCCCCAGAATACTTTTCAGAAAAGCCAAGATCATGTTGTAAAAATAAGCAAAATCATATCTTTCCTAGTACTAAATTATTCACCGGCTCTTAAATCCTCTTACCTTTTTTAAGTTACTCTAAATTTCATTCTCCCTGTCTTTGTACAGTTCCCTTAAGTCAACATCTGCCTCTACCACTCTGCTTTGCATCTCAGGCTCTGGTTCTAGCCCCAGAATCCTTCCCCAATCATATATGAGCTAAGAAAAGGAATCACTCAGTTCCTTTTTGCCTTTTTTCAAAACCAAGCAATTCTTTCCTTTCCACCCTATGCTTCAACATAAGAGTTTAATTATTAGTCACACTCCCCAACACAGATTGTTTTTACAGTGAGAATGCTCAAGGAACATGCTTCTAGGTCAACAGCACATGCACGCTCTATGCAAAATTCAATAATCTTTCACCACTGACTACTGGGAAATTTTTCTATTATTTAAGTTATTTAATATAATTCTTTGAAACCCTAAATTGGGGCAACTGATTGGTTAACTATGTAAAGAGATTAGAACTTAAGTTGAACTTGTGCATTAAAAAAAGAGATTTATTAAGGTGTAGAGGCAGAGGGACAATCTATCAACTACTGCTTCCTACCAAAGAAGTTAACCATCTTTTATCAAATCTTCCCAGTTCAATATCCAAACCAGAGTAACTTCATCTGTGTTCATGTACAAACCACCTTCATAAGTATTACATCACTGTACTGTCGTTATTTGACACAAGTAGCCTCATTAACCTCTATATTGCAATAATAAAGTATACATTCAATTGCTGAAGGAACATAGGGACAAAGATATGATTCACACTGCTTTTCATGGAAAGTGGTTTCAAGAAAATTCATCTAATGTGAACAGTCTTCAAATTCAGGGTAAAGGGAAAATCACTAAAGAAGGAATTTCTGGAACCTGGAAAACTAGGAGTCCCCCTACCTTATCATATGAAGCAGATGTAAGATCATCATAGTCAGAGAGCCAGGGGTGAGCCTCAGCATCCCGTTTTGCCATCTCCTCCAACTCTGCCTGCAACTTGTCCCAGAAATCGACATCAGACTGTAAGGAAGGGAAGGCAAGTAGAGAAAGGAGATTCTTCATAACCACCCTGCCCCACCCTCAGTTTCACAGAGAATGCACTCCCTAAGGCCACAGGTCTTAAATTTCAACGTGTTAAGGAATCTTCGGATGAGGTTTTTTAAATGCAGATTCCCAGATCCTATCCCCAGATTCCAATGCAGTGGTCTGCAGTGGTGTCCAGAAGTCTCAGTTTTGAAAAGGAGCCACACCACTGCTACACAATTCTCACACAGACAATCCAGATACATTATGAAATACAGCATTCATCACCTTTGATGTTAATAACCCATTCTCCAAAGGAATAGGTGCTCTCAGAGTGCCCAATCCTGCACCATCTGCTCTTACCTCTATAGCTGACTTGGCTCGTTCAAATTCCATGTCAAGTGCAGATGTGTTTACTGGTCTTGTGAACTGGTCAACCCAGGCCTCTGAGGTACCCTGTGATAAAGAAAGATGGTCAATACTATCACCAACTTTCTAACCACTAAAACAGACTATAAACCCACTAAACACCACCAGCCTGGACATGCTGAGAAGAGCATTCTCAGAATCTCACTCCCACCCACTCAGGACCTGAGAGCTACCAAGACAAGCTGGCAATAAAATCCCTTCCCCATCTGGGATCAATGAATACTGAACCAAGGCCTGGGGCACCAGCTGACTCTCAAGTGGGACTGAGAAGTGACAATGTCCTACCTGCTGCTGAATAAACTCTGCTGCCCACTGTTCTGCCTGAGCTCGGCCCGACCCTGCAACGGACTCCAGGGACACCTGCCCCTCGCCAATCTGCCGCACGAATTTCAGGAACTGGGGCACAGAGACACATATAGGCACCTTGGGAGAGGACTTCCAGGTGTGCACTCAACCATGCCCAGAAAAACCTGTGCTTGCCCCTCCCCCTGACCATTTCTAGCTATAGACAAGATATGCTAAAGGCCCTGGAAAAGGCAAAGAGCAGAAAGAAAGGGATCCCTGCCTCTAAAGATTTAAGAACACACCAGATAAGACAGAAGGTTGGTGGGCAAGGAAATGAGGGAAAGATGTTGGAAGGAATAAGCAGGATCCTAAGTCTCCATTCTCCAGAGAGGAAGGAATGGACAACTAGGATCTCATCTACTTTTCCTTAAAGTTAAGTTGGGTAAAAGAAATAAGACTCTTGCCTTCCAAGACCAGCTCTGCTAAGCTCAGCAGCAATGGGATGTGGCTCACCTCAGAATTAGCCAATTTGGGGTCATCCACCTTGGCCACAAAGTCACTAGCTGTGTGCTGCAGATCCTCCTCAGGATGATATTCATCATACCTGAAATAGATAAGGAAATCCCATTTTACCATCCAATCAACCACCACCTTCCCCATGCTATTCCCCAATCCCAGCCCGTGGTAAGTACAGTACCTACAGGAGAAAAACAGAGGGTGACATTATTGCACTCTCTAGTTGAGGAGCTACCATCTCCAATTTACATTAAAGAAGGACATTTGGGCAGGAGCAGTTCAGCACTAGCTACATCTTTTTACCTTTCCCTTCCCCAACCTCAACTATGCAAAGAGAAGGAATAGAGAGAAAGTAGCAAGCTCAAAATTAAAAATGGAACAAAGTACATAAGGTAAAGTTATGAACTTCTGGTAGGATAGGTAGAATTCTTGCCTATAATTGAAATAACAATTTGCAAGGCCAGTAATACAAGTGGAAACATTAATGAATAAAGTAGAAAAAAAGGGGCCTGCCTGTAAGTTGGTTTGAGAATGCAGATGGAGGAGGTTGGGGGAGGCGGGAAAACTGTTCAATGTTGTATTCCGTTCACAACAACCCAGAAAGCAACTCACCAGCGATCAGTGGTGGCCGTTCCCTCAGGCTCTCCCAGCCACAACTTCTCCTCAGACTGCTCCAGATATTCCTCGGCCCAGCGGGCAGGGGACACAGACAAGGGGTCTGCAAGAAGCACAGAGTTGGGGAAATAACCCAGGATTCAGGGTGGGATCAGGGAAAGGGAAATAATGCATACACTCAGCTGATTCTCTTAACCAGGCCAACATAGACAAAACCCTGCTGACTCCCTCAGAGACTTCTAGTCAAAAGAAAATACTACCAAATCTTCAACATTTTCTTCAATAACCAGTCCAAAAGGTACAGGAAACCAAATAAGGAGGCTCAGGAAAGGATTAAGAAACAAACTCTTGAAGTCCATAAGACCTCAATAAGAAATAGCAAGCACCAGAGCTTCCATCTTCCTCACAGGAGTCATGAGGACCAGTAAGGAGCTAAAGGAGAAGAGAAGAGCCCCAAACCTCTCTCTCTACCAGAGTCATACCACCCCCACAAAAGGCAGCTCATTTCACCATAACATACCTACTAAGGGAATGTGAACAGCAGAAAAATAGGCTAGAATGAAAGACACATGGATCTGCTCTTCCCATGGGATGGTGACTTTTCACTTTGTGTGTGTGTGTGTGTGTGTGTGTGTGTGTGTGTGTGTGTTGCTGGAGATTGAACCCAGGGCCTTGTGCATGCAAGGTAAGCCCTCTACCAACTGACTATATCCCCAGCCCAACTTTTTACTTTTTAATTGAAAGGTTAACATATAATCATCAAGGTACAGAATAGGTGCCAATAAGCATACAGCTCAATTAATTTACACATATGAATACATTCCACTCATGACCCAAAGCAAGTTTACAGCTCCCTGAGTTTCCCTCATGCCCCAAACCCCCAGAGGTAAACACTAACTTTTGTCACTTCCAATTCATTTTAAAAGACCATGTTTTTCAGTCTAATTCTAGAAATTATCTTAGAAGCTTAAGTGACAAAGGGCACTGCTGCAACATCAAAACAAACATTACCAAGGCAACAAACTGAATCAGAGTGCTGAACTGTTTCTCAACCTCCAGGACTTTGTCCTACCATCCAAGGACAAGAAAAAAAAAAAAAGCAGTGGAACAGATTAGGTTTCCTGAATGCTCTTTCTTCCCTTCAGCTCTGCGTCCGCATCTTTAAAAAATCAGACACAGAAAAGATCATCTGGTCTGTCTCTAATATAAATATTTGACAGTCACTGCTTTTAACACTGACAAGGCAGATTTGTCCTTGCAGTAGTAAGGTAAAACAAACCCTTCCATTTCATTTTAACTGAGACTTTGCCTGAATAATTTCAAAGATCTCAAAATCTGAGAAAGTAATGTCAAAAAAAAAAAAAAACAAGTCCCAGAATACATATTCATAATCATAAATAAGTAGTATATAACTAATACAATAAAAATACAGTAAGTAACTGACTTTTGGCCATAGACTCTGTCTCTTAATTTCAAGGACTCTCAACAATCCTTCTCTTTTTTAGTTCCTACAAGCAACATTTTTCTTTCCTTTGCCCCAAATACAGAGCTCAAGTATGGAGACCGAAAAGGAAATGCTTCATACCCAACAGACTTTATAACACATCCCAGTTCCTTAGTCCTAAAATTTGGTTGAAAAATAACTATTCCTTCCTCTTCCTCTCATGTTCCCTCTTACTCACAAATGTTTCTACGAAAGCATATTCTGGCTACAAGTGCTCCTCATATTCACAGGAACTTTTTTGTGAAATGCCCTTCTCAATGACCAGAAGCAACTGAAAAAATGTAAAGCACCTGAACTTCACAACAGACATGAGGCAGATTTTTTTAAAAATCGCAAAGGTGAGAAAAGTCATCCTCAAATTGCTATAATTTGATATTTGGTCATATATATTTGCCACATATATATGACCTGCTCCAAAAAAAGAGTCAAATAAAATAATAAAAAGAATAATGCTTGACCTTCACAATCTTGGTTAAGAAATTCTTACAGAAAATCACATCCATTTGAATATGTCTGAAATTGAAGCAACTAAAGCTGAAGGAGGGAAAGAGACTGTCCTAGGTTACATACATTAGTAGAGTTAGAAGCCATGAATGACCTAAATATCCAATTCATAATGTTTACCTCATACAATTTTTCACTATGTATTCATTCTGTCTAGGCACATCTATTCCAAACTTGAAAATCAAAAACTCAGAACTTCCTACCCTTAGCAAATACAGCTTCTTTGTTTGATAATAGCACTATCGAAAAAATGCAGGTTCTAGTCAGCTTATCCACATTCAATCCAATTCCACCCACCACTTATTCACTGTATATCTGAGAAAAAGTTACTAAATTCTCTAAGTTTCTATTTCCTTATCTATAAAATAGGGATAATAATAAATACTTCATAGAGGTTTCTGTTTAGACCAAAGAACATAGTAACAAATGTTTCAGCTACTATCATTATTATCTATTCATGGCAAACCCACATAAAAATTAGAAAACATTGCAGTGAGACTGTTATTCCTTTTTTTCTTTCTTTTTCTTTTTTTTTTTTTAACCTGTCCAAGATTTTATTAGCAGGATCTTAGCGGCCAGTCGCAGAAGTGAAGGGAGGAGAGAGAGGGAGGGAGGGAGGGAGGGAGGAGGGGGAGAGAGAGGAGAAGGGGGAGGGGGGGAGAGAGAGGAGAGCGGGGAGAGAGAGTAACAGTAAGAGGGTAAGAGCCTATTCCTTTTTTTTCTACAGCCTCTTCCTCCTCCAACCAGAGAAGGTTTGTTGCCAATCATCTATTGCTATTCCTTAGTCCTAAAATTTGGTTGAAAAATAACTAGTCCTTCCTCTTCCTCTCATGTTCCCTCTTATGCCCATGGCATTTTCCTGTAAGTGCAGATTTATATCTCACAATTATTCTATGAACTTCATATACCATGCCAATTGGGGTTGTCTTAAATTCAAGAACCCTGAAATGTGTTTTATCTCAAGATCTCAGTGAGACAGAATTATGTAGCCAGAAAATTTAGGAGAGGTGGAATTCCATCAGGAATTTAAACTGAGGTTCACATGGTGATTAACTACTTCTGCATCTTGATTTTTACCTTAAGTTAAAATGTGAGTTATAGACAGAAACTGGTCAAGTCTAATAAACCCTGTGGATTACACCAAGGGCAATTCCCTGGTTTTGATGTTGTGCATAACTAAGGATTGTGCAAAATATTACCACTGGGGGAAACTAGGTAAAGGATACACAGAACTTTCATGTACTTTTTTTTGTTTTTGTTTTTGTTTTGCAAATTCCAGTGAAACTATAATTATTTCCATATTTAAAAATAAAATAAAAAAGAAATTGGGTCCAGGATTGCAGCTCAGTGGTAGAGTGATTGCTTAACATGTATGAGGCACTGGGTTCAATCCCAGGCATCACATTAAAAAAATAAATTAAATAAAGGTATTATGTCCATCTACCACTAAAAAAATATTTTTAAAAAAAAGAAAGAAATTGAGCTTAATAAATCCAATTTTAGAATCTCAATAATGAGGATTTTTAAATAATAAGAATTTAATAGTATATCCTTTGCTTGTTTCAAAATCTACTTACCCATAAAGCAACAGTTAACCTCTACCACTGCTTTAATATCAGTCACAAATGCAATAAAAGATAAAAAAAATAAATTATTAAGAGTCGGGGTTGTAGCTCAGTAATAAAGTGCTTGCCTAGCATGCATGAGGCACTGGGTTCAATCGTCAGCACAACATGAAAATAAATAAAATAAAGGTATTGTGTCCATCTACAAATAAAAAACATATATATTAAAAATAAAGAAAGAAAATTAATTATTAGAAAATTATTTTCCTTCAGCTTCTTCTCCCAGATCTTTACTCATTTATTCACTACCAAAGGCCTACTTCATGGAAAGCAAAATACTACTACACTAAGCCACTTTTATGAAGGCAGACTTCAGAAAGCTCAACTTCCCCTCCCAGGTTCCCATGTCCATGCCTCTGTGAAGCAGGCAGAGTTCCAAAAAAACATACAAAATAGAAGAGAACTCCAAAGAGGGTTTAACAGGTGAGACAGGTCCAACATGTTTTTCAAAGGTTGTTTTTCATTTATGAGTTAAGAAAGATTTCAATGATTGCAAGCAATTCAGGTAATTGCAGCAAAAAATTTAATCAATCTCAACGCTTCTCATAGTAATGATTATTTTTCCTGAGTCACTGAAAATCACCAATGCCCACACATATAATAAAAGTTTCTGTGTGTTAAAAGACAGTATGCTGGGGCTGGGGTTGTGGCTCAGTGGTAGAGTGCTCATCTAATATGTGTGAAGCACTGGGTTCAATCCTTAGCACCATATAAACATAAATAAATAAAAGTATTGTGTCCATCTACAATTAAAAAATGTTTTTAAAAAGACAGCATGCTAAGTCTAAGGTGTGTCTAAAAACCTAAAAGTTTCTGACAGAAGGTCTTTGTCAAAGCTCAGATTTTAACAATTCCACAAGGAACAGTCTCATTTTTAGCGGAACAGTTATCAAAAGTATGGAGCCTAAAGTCAAACAGACATGAGTTTGAATATTATCTGTTACTGAATGGTTTTAGACAAAGTATTTACCCTTCCTGAATCTCAGTTTCCTCATCTAAAAAGGTGAGCTTTATTGTTACATTTTGGGGTTCTTTTTTTTTTTTTTTGGGGGGGGGGGGTACCAGGGATTGAACTTGGGAGCACTCAATCACTGAGCCACATCGCCAGCCCTATTTTGTATTTTATTTAGAGACAAGGTCTCACCGAGTTGCTCAGGGCCTCACCATTCCTGAGGCTAGCTTTGAACTCATGATCCTCCTGTCTCAGCCTCCTGAGCCGCTGGGATTAAGGGCATGTGCCACCATGTCTGGCTATTCTTGATTTCTTAAAGCAAAAAAAGGGCAGTGCTTCTCTATATATAAACAATCAGGAAGAAGAAAGCTGAAAAGACAGTCCTTCTCCCTGTCCCTAATCAGACTGGGAGATGAACCAATCCTAAGGGATACAATGAGCAATAGATGCTTTCAGAGAGGAAATTGGAGTGAGACCCTGAAGCCAGTAGCCAAGCAAGAATAAAGAAAGTAAATTGCAGGCCTGGGACCAGGCACAGTGGCACAGGCATGTAATCCCAGCAACTCAGGAGGCTGAGGCAAGAGGATCTCAAGTTTGAAACCAGCCTCAGTAGCTTTACAAGGCCTCAATAATTTAGCAAAACCTTATCTAAACACTAATTAAAAAAAAAAAAAAGGAGGGGGCTGGGCATGTAACTCAGTGGTAAAGCACCCCTGGGTTCAATCCCTAGTACCAAAAAAATAAATACATGAACTGTAGGCCTGACAGGAGAGTTTAACAGTTGAACCCATAAGAACTGGAATCTGTCAAACCCTGAGTCAAATTCAACCCACTTACAAAGTTGTATGTCCTTCAGCAAGTTACTTTACCTCTAAACCTCAGTTTTGTTATCTATAAAATATGATTAAAAACAGTAACTAGAACTTGGGGTTCTCATGGGGTTAGATAATGCATTCCAAACACTTAAAAAACAAAGCCTAGAACACTGAAAGTAAATATTAGCTATTATTAAAAATTTTTACATCAGGGAATGGTCTTTGTCCTTCAAGACCACATACAGTCCACTTATCAGTGTCCATAAGGGATAGCTCTAGGCCCCCTCTGTCCCACAAAATCTGCAAGTGCTCCTCTCTCAAAATAAAATGGCATAGAATTTGCATAAAACCTATTCACATCCCATATACTTTAAATCATCTCTAGATTATTATAATGCCTAATATAACATAAATGCTATGTAAATCATTGTTATACTATTATACTGTGGAGGGAACAATGATAAGGGAAAAAAGTCTGTAGTCTATACTTTTTTTTTTGGTAGCAGGTATTAAACTGGTCACATAACCAGCGAGCCACATCCCCAGACCTTTTTTTTTTTTTTTTATATTTTATTTTAGTGAGACAGGTCTCACCGAGTTGCTGAAGCTGGCTCTGAACTCGTGATCCTCCAGCCTCAGCATCCTGAGCCACTGGGATTATTGCATGCTTAGCTGCGCCCAGCAACCAGATATAATTTTTTTTCCAAGATATTTCCAATCAGCAGTTGGCTGAAGCCAAGATGAGGAACCCACAGATAAAGAAGGCCTATTGTTCTTTGGGTCACTGAACTCCACAATCATACTTACAAAACCCCAGTTCTGTACATGATGACTTAACACCAGAATCCCAGGTACTGTGGTGAGTATTTCTCTTCTCCTGGGCCATCCTTCCAATCTCCGACTCCTCTCCACTAAATTACAGTAATAAGGTTCTAGATAATAAAGAGGTAGGCCTAAAACCTCATTCTCTCTATATACAAAATTGCTTATCCAATTCAAAATCAGATCTCTATTCTAAGGGAAATCAGGTTCAATGTCTTCTAAAAATTAGTCAAAAAGCCAGAAAAGTCTTAAGCGGTCAAAATCACTGTATATCCTAAGAGGAATTAGGAAAATAGTATAGAATTTTAATTGCCCCATAAGTACTATTATAGATTTTTTTTTCCCATGATAAGCCTCACCTGTAACTTCAGCAATAAATTCTTGGGACCAGTCAGTCTCATTATAATCCTGAGTTACATCCACAGCATCTCCTGCTGCAAGAAACTCCTGAGCCCAGTTCTCAGATAAGGCCAAGTCTGCCACACCAGGAGCTTAAAAGAAACAGAGAAGACTAAGAAATAGGGAAATTAATATATTTGTCAGCACAATGCTTAAGGAACCCTGAATGCACAAGAAAACACTGTTCCTTTTTCATCTGAATCTCAATTCACTACATATGGAATACCCTTGGCCCTGCCTGCACGGAAAATAGTGATCTCCCCTCTCATCAGCCTGTCCACCCCTGTACCTTTCACTGGAACCCACCTCTCTGGGGAGCCTGGCGGAAATTTGACTGTTCTATCTCCTGCATCTCTGCCAGGAGGTCATCCATCTTGAAGGTCTGGGGGGCTCGGGAAACAAGTGGTGCATTCTGGTCCTGCAGGAATTCAGCCACCAACTGTCACAAGAGAGATGGTGAAATGAAACCTTGGGATCAGGAGGCCCCAGAAGAGACAGGGTCCATTGGATGTAGATACTGATGTCAGATACAAAGAAAGATAAACAGAAACTGGAGACACAAAGGAAGAAATTTTCATTCCACAGATTTGAAAACAAAGAATACAAAAAAAAAAACCACTACCAAGCAAATTTGGTCAGGAGAGCCCAAAGATTGAAATATGGATTAACAAAGTTTAAGGGTGAAAAACAACAATGGGCAAGAGAACAATGGGGCAGAAAAAGAACTGGTAAATTTACCTCATCTTCAGAGGCTACTCCTAAAGGCTTGGAGACCTAAGAAAAGAAAAAGGCAATAGGGTACAGTGATGAAGGCCACAGGCACACAAGCAAACATAAGAAAGCCAAATTCCAGCTCTCCCATATATGACCTAAGGGCAAGTCAAAGCCTTTACGGAGCCTCAGTTTCTTCATCTATAAAATGGTTGCTTTCATCTAAAGATGCACAGTGCTTAGTACAGTGCTATTAAGTGGTAACTAGTATCACTTGCAACACAACAGAGAAAGAGGCTATTCTAAAGTATACAGTTAGACCCTCCATCCCAGCCCTACTGGAGAATTTCCACCACTGGAACACTCACCGTCTCAGAGGCTGGGGTTCCAGGAGGCCAGGGGCCAGGCCTCAATCCCTCCTGCCGAAGGGCCTTGTCCTGGGTGAAGTGGCCGGCCAGCTTCATGAGCGGGTTGGCACCCCCGCATTCGGCCTCCACCAGCTCCCGCATTGCCATGGTGACCGCCAGCTCTCTGATGGACAGAGTAGTATTGGAACTGAGGTCCCCAGGCCAGACCCTTCTCCAAACCACAACACAACAAGTTATCTAGAGGAGGTGGGCAGACATCGATCCCACATGGGCCAGGTGGCCCACTACTGGCCACCCTCCACCCCTGTGCCTTTTGCTGAGACCCCCACCTCTGCCAGGAGTCCGAAGGGAGCCAGTACCCTACTGGCGCCCCCCTCAAAAGCCACCACCTTCAGCCTAGGCTTCTCCAGCAGCTTTCATCACAGCGATCTCAGGGGCAGGACAGGCCAACAGCCGCCCCCCACAAAGGGGCCTGGACACCGGAGGAATACGGGGGACGGCCTCATCAACCAGACTTGACTGAGACACTGGCTGGGCAGGGAATGGAAACGCCGCCTGGCCCTAAACCCGGTCCCCCGCACCCCTTTAGTCGGGTGAGTACTGCGGGAGGCCGTTCCTTTCCCCCCAAATCACCTGAGCCCCTCCCCCGCTCGGCCCGACCCCGGCCCACCCCTCCCGCGCTCCCGACCACCCCATCACTGCCCCCGGCTCGCCACTCCAGCCCCGCCCCCTGGGATCTCAGAGGCCACCGCAGGGGCGAGGGGAGCCCCGGGACGCGTCCGCACGCCCCTCGGGGCCCAGCGCTCACCGTCGCGCGCCTCGCCGCACGACCCGTGGGGGCACCTGGTGCGGGATAGGGGGAGGGGAAAGGGAAGGGGCGGGGCTCAGGCTTAAAGGGGCAGTGACCGCCGCTCTGCGGCCGAGGCCCTGCGGAAGCTGCCTGAGGGGCGGGGCCTTAGGACTGCGACAGCGTGACCGGAGCAGCCGTGAGTCTTAAAGGGGTAGAGCTCTTTAAAGGGGAAGTCTTGTAGAATCGCTGTGGAAGCGCTCCAAAGGGACGCTAGGATTTGTGTACCGGAAAACTCAAACGAAATGGAGTTAAGAGGGTCTGAGGCTTTGGGGTAAAGACGAGGTTGCAGAATTCTGGGTTCAGCTTATCCTGCCTCTTCTCAGGGAGTACACTGTAACCCAAGTGGTTTTCTGCTTTTTCTGGGCATCAATTTCTTCCGTTAAGTCTCCTCTAAATTCCCTTCTGACGGATCTTCCCAAGTCCAGGTTAAATACCCTAACACGCGGGATTCCGGGGATCTCTAACCTCCCAGGCTTGCTCCCCACCCCTTCCAATTTGCTCTCATAGGGCAGTGTAACAGTTTCCATGGAGATAGAGGCCTGTCCCCAATTTCTCAGCCACTTCTGCGTAATCGGGAAAATAGCTCTGGATGATGAAAAATTCTGGACCAAAATAGGGTCCAACGCATCCTCAGACCTCAAGCTGGTAGCGTATAGGAAAGATGCACAGTGAGTCACTCCTCTCCCCTGCATCCTGCCTCAACACTGGTCAAGGACATGATGGCCTTATTCGTGCTGCTCCAGACTGTAAAAGCAGCAACAAGAGGCAAGAAATACTTTTAATCACGGAATATGAGCCTGAGCCTCAGGCTCCACCATCTGCTAGAGAATCAGCTCGGGTGTCAAACCAGAAGGTCACTGGGAAACAAACCCTCATATCTCACCTGGGTCCAAAACCAAGGGAGTTTTGGTGTCATGAAGGAGGGAAGAAGAGGTTCAGAGTTGCTGGTGGATGAACTCCCAGAAAGGCAAAGTACCTCCCTGTCTGGGTTGCGCGAGAGGAGACAAGGAAACAGCAGATGGCGCCCTGAGGCAGGGCTGGCTGTCTTGTAGATTTCAAAGGTGGATGCCCTAGGGGCCAAAGAGGCGTGACTGTGTGAATTCATCCCTGCAAAGATGAAAGCTGCCCTCACACCTTAGGGAAACTAGGATTCTACGCAAGATAGAAGATTGTGCAACATTTCTGCTCTTCCTTATTTTTTTCGCCATCTTTTCTGAGGTCCTGATCTGTCTATACCCTTTCTCCTGGAGATCACAAATCCCATCTCTTGTGTGTCCCTTGTTCCCAAGATGCCATCATAAGGAAAATGCCTAGTGCCTATATTCGTTTAAAAAAGAGGATTCCAGAAAAGTACTACTTAACTGAAGGCATATGATATGGTAGAATTTCAGAACATCAAGGCAACCAGAGAGGGCTTCCCAGTGTTGCTCAAACCACACTATACACAAACTGCTGCTGTCCTAGGAGTTTAGCAATCAATTAGCAGTAATTCACTCTGTGGCCAGCTCTTGGAATAATGGCAATAATAATAAGTGATGTTTATGGGATGATAATTAAAAACCAGGTGTTGCACTCAGCACTTATGTGCATCAGCATTTTTAACCTTCATAATACCTTTAAGAAATAGATATTGCTAGCCCTGCTTTAAAATAAGACTTGTCCAAGATCAGATATCTAGGAGGTCAAACTTCAATCCAGGCTTAAGTCCAGATTCCAAACTATTATACAGGATCGCAAGTTCAAAGCCAGCCTCGCAAAAGCAAGGCATTAAGCAACTCAGTGAATCCTATCTCTAAATAAAATACAAAATGGGGCTAGGGGTGCAACTCAGTGTTCCAGTGCCCCCTGAGTTCAATCCCTAGTACAAAAAAAAAAAAAAAAAAAAACCAACTATCATAGGACACAGTCTCCCAGTCTTAGAGAAGTCTTACTTATTGATTAGGAACAGAGAACATTGATCTAGACCAAAGAATTGTTCACTGAAAAACCAGCCTCTATCTCAGAGCAAAGCCTGTCCAAGGAAGGGACATGGCCTTTGTCCTTGGAAAAATCCACAGAGCACTCCTAAGCACATTCCCACCCTGCTAAGTTGTTTATCTACAAATAACAGGAGAGATCTGCTGCTCCAGGTGTCCCTGACTCAGTCAGGCTAGGTGGAGATCCATAGCAACCCCCTAGCAGCCACCAATCAGCATGAGAAAGGGAAATACCTGGGATGCCAGATGACCCTCCCAGTTTATGGTGGTAGATAACATATTGGGAAACCATGTAGTTCAGCACATACACCCCTCTTGGCTTAAACCAATCAGTTCAAACGAATACCCCTTTTGTACTGACCAATCACCCCTGCCCAACTTGTTCCCGCCAGTGAATGTGCTAATCATGTTTTAGAGTTGTTATTTGATTTTCCCGCGGTGTGTGATGATTTGCTAAGAGATGCTATGATGTATGTGAAGTCCCTGCCTTCCCCAAACAGTGTATAAAACTGCTGTAAACCCTGGGCTCGGGGCCTCTCAGCATCACCAGTTGCTGTGTGTGTGTGCGCGGAGGACCGAGCTAGCTCAAAATAAACACCTCTTTGCTGCTTACATCGATCTTGGGTCTCTGGTGGTCTTTGGGTGTCCCGAATTCGAGCATAACAATCGTTTCCTGATCCTCACCGCTCTCAAACTCTACCGCCTCTTCTGGACCTTGGTGAGAGCTGCAACTTCTTCCTAGGACCCTCTCCTCAACCGGTTGTCCACTCCACACCAGGAAAAGTCTTCCTTGGTTCCAGACCTGATCACTGTGGTCTGAGTGAGTGTGCGTCTGTTGAACATAAGGCCTAAGGCTTAAAACTTTTGAACTTAACCTGCAGAGGAAATGTCTGTCATTAGCCTATCATGATTAAGTGTGATTTGCAGTGCTTAGAATTAATCTAGAATTTTTTGCTGAGAATTAATTAATCTAGAACTATTTGCTATGATTTGAGTATGTCTATTGCAGTATCTAGCATTAAGGATTGTCGTTTTCTTGATTAAGAACCTATAGAGTGAAACTATATTGAATAATTTGAGTGAATGAAGCATTGAAAGGGGCAGAAGCATGTGAACATACTTTATTTCTCCCTTTGACTGCATATGTCGAAATTTTGCCCCCTCGCGACACTTATAAATATTAATCAAATTCTCTTAGTCCTCTTAAAGTCAAAAATCTAAAATTTTACTTCCAAAACTGAAGATTGGTCCATCAGATTTTCTTAAACATTAAATATTTTAACTCATAAAGTCACACATCTCTGGAAACCAAATTTATTGAGTCAGGTAAAGTTGCCTACATTTGGAAACATGGTACAGGTACTTAAAAGAGATTCAATGCAGAATTCAGGGACTACCTATTCCCATGGCAATGCCATCTGAGTCATTAAAGAACATGCTTAGTTAGTTTAGTCCCTGAATATAAAAAAAAAAAAAAAAAAAGAACATGCTTAGCATATGACCAGAAGATGCCGGTGGGAAGGGAGTGAGCTGCTCCGTGCTCCGCGCTGCCTGGCCCGCAGCGTGTGTTGCCGAGTCTTAAAAGAAAAAGTAAAGATCATTAAAGGAGATCTGTCGACAAAGACTAAGCACCGTGTCAAGAAAGGGGCCTAGGTGGAGTGAGTCCATCATGACTCCAGTGTGAGCAGTAAGATTGCAGCCCCCGAGCTGCCCGGCTCTCTCGGCCCCTTTTCCTTCTCCTCTCCGCCTTTCCGCTTTGCTTCTCCCCTGCCGTCTATCCTCCCACTCTCACTCCCTAAATCTGGACCTCAATTTCTTTCCCCCACCCTGCCCGCTCTCTCGTGTGCCCAGTCACCCGGCCCGCAGGGGCCCGCGGCGCTGCCTCCCCTCCCCCAGCCCGCACCCCCCCCCCCGGGCGTCCCGACTGCCGCAACTGGGCCTATGCCGACGCCACCGCTTCCTGCGGAGCACCTTAGAGCAGACTCTTCACCGCGCGAGTGAGACGCCGACCCACTGAGTAAAATGGAACAGCTGATAAGATGAGTCACAATTTAAAATCTAAGTGATCCAACATGGCGGCGGACGCAGACAGATCAAGTCTCTAACCCCTTCAGCTGCGCAGGCATAGGGAGAAGTAAACTATCAAAATGCTGTTTGCTCAGGACCACTAGGCAATGTTGAGCTGAAGTAGATCCAGGGCGAATAGTCTGGACTTCTCAGAACACACAGAGCTCAGATCGGCTACATTCTAGCTCCGGTTCGCCTGCTTCTCGGGACTCAGCACTGACGATCCCACTGAAATAACTAGTCAGCCCACCTGAACTCACAGAGGTAAAAGCCAACCAAGCACGGTAGCCAGACCGAGGGAATCAGGTGTGATGAGGGACTAGCGGCGTAGAACTTCCAGCTACCGCTACAACCAGTGCTGACAACTGAGGTCCCTTGCACCAGCTACCAGGGGAGTTGCTACCGGAGGGCAAACAAATTCGCTGGGGGTTCTCAGCCCCAAGCTCTACAAACTTAGGGTATGAGGGAGGCAAACAGGAAGGGTGTGCCCAGGCATCCATGAAAACAAGGCTCCCAGGAGCAGCAGACCTGGCGTGTAGCCAGTATTGTGGTGAGCGTCACAGGTGAGCGGGGCCTGGCTTGAGGAAACACAAGAGAAGGCCCTAGGCACTCAGGATTGGAGACCCACACAGTCTGGGAGGAAGAGCTGCTACACAGTGATTGGATCCCACCCATCAAGAAGAGAAGCTTGGTCCAGTGGGCAGAGCTCCACCTACTGGAAGAGAAGTTAATAGAGCTCTATGACTGCATTTATTATTATTTTTTTTATGATTACTATTATTTTTTTATTATTTTATTTTCATTTTTTTTGTTGTTGATGTTGTTGTTGTTCTTTAACTTTTTTATTAATGGTTTCAATTTTTAATTCTTTTTATTTTATTATTATTACTATTGTTTTTTAAACTTTAATTTCCTTTTTTTATTATCATTATAATTTTTTTTGTTTTAAATTTTTGTTTCTTCGTTTTTTCTTTCTTTCTTTATTTTCAATTTTTTCTTTTGTGTTTTCATTTCTTTTCAATTTTCTTATTCCCCCTTCCTTGAATTCTACGTGCCTACACTCATTCTCTTTAGTGACTTCTTCCCTTCCCTTCAAATATCTTTCCACCCAAGCATCAAATAAATTTATAAGAGTAAACAGTAACTCAGGAGTTGAACAGAACAAGAAGTAACATGAGCATAAAAAAGCAAGGAAGAAAAGGAGTACAAACAATGAAGGACAGCCTAAATATTCAGGAGGACCTAGAGTCATCAGAAAAATGGCCATATAAAGAACTCAAGGAACACCTTAGACAGATGGAAAGGAACCTTAAAGAGGATACAAGACAGCAAATCCAAACAGCGAAAGATCACATTGAAAATGAATTACATAAACAGATAAAAGAAGAAGTTAAGCATCTTTATCAGGAGATAGAGATTATAAAAAAAATCAAACAATAATTCTAGAAATGAAGGAAACGATAAACCAAATTAAAAACTCAATCGAGAGTATCACTAACAGAGTGGAGCAAGTAGAAGCCAGAACGTCAGATAATGAAGACAAAATATATCATCTTGAAAACAGTCTAGCCAACTCAGGCTGGTAAAAAAATCACGAGAAAAACATCCAAGAGTTATGGGATAACATAAAAAAACCAAACTTACGAGTCATCGGGATAGAGGAAGGTACAGAGATTCATACCAAGGAATGAGTAACCTGCTGAATGAAATAATTACAGAAAACTTTCCAGAAATAAAAAAGGAAACAGATATACAAATTGAAGATGCATACAGGACACCGAGCACACAAAATCACAGTACACCAATGCCAAGACACATTGTTATGAAGATATCCAATATACAGAACAAAGAGAAAACATTAAAAGCTACAAGAGAAAGGAGGCAGATTACATTTAGGGGTAAACCAATAAGGTTAACAATGGATTTTTCATCACAGACGCTGAAAGCGAGAAGATCCTGGAACAACATATTTCAAACACTGAAAGACAATGGATGCCAACCAAGAATTCTGTATCCAGCAAAATTAAGCTTCAGGTATGACAATGAAATAAAAATCTTTCATGATAAACAAAAGCTAAAAGAATTTGTAGCCAGAAAACCAGCATTGCAAAGCATCTTGAGCAAAACACTACACGAGGAAGAAATGAAAAACAGTAACCAAAACCATCAGTGGGAAGTGCCTCGGTAAAGACAGAGGACGGGGGGAAAGCTAATCATGGAGAAACAAACTAAATTAGGAAAAAAAAAGATAAATAATCAAACATGGCAGGAAGTACAAACCATATATCAATAGTAACTCTAAACGTTAATGGCTTAAACTCTCCAATAAAGCGACATAGGCTGGTAACATGGATTAAAAAAACAAATCCAACAATATGCTGCCTCCAGGAGACACATCTGATTGGAAAAGACATACAAAGGCTCAAGGTGAAAGGTTGGGAAAAAAATATACTACGCACATGGTCCTCGTAAGCAAGCGGGGGTGGCCATTCTCATATCGAATAAAATCGACTTCAAGACTAAGTTAATCAAAAGGGATAAGGAAGGACATTATACACTGTTAAAAGGAACCATTCACCAACAAGACATAACAATTATCAATATTTATGCACCAAATAATGGTGCTGCGATGTTCATAAAACAAACTCTCCTCAAGTTCAAGAATCAAATAGACCACAACACAATAATCATGGGTGACTTCAACATACCTCTCTCACCATTGGACAGATCCTCCAAACAAAAGTTGAACAAAGAAGCTATTGACCTCAATATCACAATCAATAACCTAGACTTAACTGACATATATAGAATATATCAACCATCATCAAGTGGATATACTTTTTTCTCAGCAGCACATGGATCCTTCTCAAAAATAGATCATATATTATGCCATAGGGCAACCCTCAGTAAATATAAAGGGGTTGAGATAATACCATGCATTCTATCGGATCATAATGGAATGAAACTGGAAATCAATGATAAAAGAAGGAAGGAAAAATCCTACATCACATGGAAAATGAACAATCTGTTACTGAATGATCAATGGGTTACAGAAGACATAAAGGAGGAAATCAAAAAATTCTTAGAGATAAATGAAAATACAGACACAACATATCGGAATCTATGGGACACAATGAAAGCAGTTTTAAGAGGGAAATTCATCGCCTGGAGGTCATTCCTCAAAAAAAGGAAAAGCCAACAAATAAATGAGCTCACACTTCATCTCAAAACCCTAGAAAAGGAAGAGCAAAACAACAGCAAATGTAGCATATGGCAAGAAATAATTAAAATCAGAGCGGAAATCAACGAAATTAAAACAAAAGAAACTATTGAAAAAATTAACAAAACTAAAAGTTGGTTCTTTGAAAAAATAAATAAGATCGACAGACCCTTAGCCATGCTAACGAAGAGAAGAAGAGAGAGAACTCAAATTACTAACATACGGGATGAAAAAGGCAATATCACAACAGATGCTACAGAAATACAGAAGACAATTAGAAATTATTTTGAAAACCTATATTCCAATAAAATAGAAGATAGTGAAGACATTGATAAATTTCTTAGGTCATATGATTTGCCCAGACTAAGTCAGGAGGATATAGACAATTTAAACAGACCAATATCAATGGATGAAATAGAAGAAGCAATCAAAAGACTACCAACCAAGAAAAGCCCAGGACCAGATGGGTACACAGCGGAGTTTTACAAAACCTTTAAAGAAGAATTCATACCAATACTTTTCAAGTTATTTCAGGAAAAAGAAAAAGAGGGAGCTCTGCCAAATTCATTCTATGAGGCCAACATCACCCTGATTCCAAAACCAGACAAAGACACCTCAAAGAAAGAAAACTACAGACCAATATCTCTGATGAACCTAGATGCAAAAATCCTCAATAAAATTCTGGCGAATTGGATACAAAGGCACATCAAAAAAATTGTGCACCATGATCAAGTAGGATTCATCCCTGGGATGCAAGGATGGTTCAATATACGGAAATCAATAAATGTTATTCACCACATCAATAGACTTAAAGATAAGAACCATATGATCATCTCGATAGACACAGAAAAAGCATTTGACAAAGTACAGCATCCCTTTATGTTCAAAACATTAGAAAAACTAGGGATAACAGGAACTTAACTCGACATTGTAAAAGCTACCTATGCTAAGCCTCAGGCTAGCATCATTCTGAATGGAGAAAAATTGAAGGCATTCCCTCTAAAATCTGGAACAAGACAGGGATGCCCCCTATCACCACTTCTATTCAATATAGTTCTTGAAACACTGGCCAGAGCAATTAGACAGATGAAAGAAATTAAAGGCATAAAAATAGGAAAAGAAGAACTTAAATTATCACTATTTGCAGATGACATGATTCTATACCTAGAAGACCCAAAAGGGTCTACAAAAAAACTACTAGAACTAATAAATGAATTCCGCAAAGTGGCAGGATATAAAATCAACACACATAAATCAAAGGCATTTCTGTATATCAGTGACAAAACTTCTGAAACAGAAAGGAGGAAAAACACTCCATTCACAATATCCTCAAAAAAAAATAAATACTTGGGAATCAACCTAACAAAAGAGGTGAAAGACTTATACAATGAAAACTACAGAACTCTAAAGAGAGAAATAGGAAAAGATCTTAGAAGATGGAAAAATATACCCTGTTCATGGATAGGCAGAACTAACATTATCAAAATGGTGATATTACCAAAAGTTCTCTATAGGTTTAATGCAATGCCAATCAAAATCCCAATGGCATTTCTTGTAGAAATAGATAAAGCAATCATGAAATTCATATGGAAAAATAAAAGACCCAGAATAGCAAAAACAATTCTAAACAGGAAGTGTGAATCAGGTGGTATAGCGATACCAGATTTCCAACTATATTACAGAGCAATAGTAACAAAAACAGCATGGTACTGGTACCAAAACAGGCGGGTGGACCAATGGTACAGAATAGAGGACACAGAGACTAATCCACA
Source organism: Spermophilus citellus (assembly GCF_964194105.1). Lineage (NCBI taxonomy): Eukaryota > Metazoa > Chordata > Mammalia > Rodentia > Sciuridae > Spermophilus > Spermophilus citellus. The sequence goes on along the minus strand of NC_138197.1, from coordinate 32,132,235 downwards.
AAGCTACAACTATCTTATATTTGATAAAGGAGCTAAAAGCATGCAATGGAGGAAGGATAGCATCTTCAACAAATGGTGCTGGGAAAACTGGAAATCCATATGCAACAAAATGAAACTGAATCCCCTCCTCTCGCCATGCACAAAAGTCAACTCAAAGTGGATCAAGGAGCTAGATATCAAATCAGAGACTCTGGGTCTGATAGAAGAAAAAGTTGGCTCCGATCTACATATTGTGGGGTCGAGCTCCAAATTCCTTAATAGGACACCCATAGCACAAGAGTTAATAACAAGAATCAACAAATGGGACTTCCTTAAACTGAAAAGTTTTTTCTCAGCAAGAGAAACAATAAGAGAGGTAAATAGGGAGCCTACATCCTGGGAACAAATTTTTACTCCTCACACTTCAGATAGAGCCCTAATATCCAGAGTATACAAAGAACTCAAAAAATTAGACAATAAGATAACAAATAACCCAATCAACAAATGGGCCAAGGACATGAACAAACACTTCACAGAGGAGGACATACAAACAATCAACAAGTACATGAAAAAATGCTCACCATCTCTAGCAGTCAAGGAAATGCAAATCAAAACCACCCTAAGATACCATCTCACCCCAGTAAGATTGGCAGCCATTATGAAGTCAAACAACAGCAAGTGCTGGCGAGGATGTGGGGAAAAGGGTACTCTTGTACATTGCTGGTGGGACTGCAAATTGGTGCAGCCAATTTGGAAAGCAGTATGGAGATTCCTGGGAAAGCTGGGAATGGAACCACCATTTGACCCAGCTATTGCCCTTCTTGGACTATTCCCTGAAGACCTTAAAAGAGCGCACTACAGTGATACTGCCACATCGATGTTCATAGCAGCACAATTCACAATTGCTAGACTGTAGAATCAACCCAGATGCCCTTCAATAGATGAATGGATAAAAAAATGTGGCGTTTATACACCATGGAGTATTACGCAGCACTAAAAAATGACAAAATCATGGAATTTGCAGGGAAATGGATGGCATTAGAGCAGATTATGCTTAGTGAAGCTAGCCAATCCCTAAAAAACAAATACCAAATGTCTTCTTTGATATAATGAGAGCAACTAAGAACAGAGCAGGGAGGAAGAGCAGGAAGAAAAGATTAACATTAAACAGAGACATGAGGTAGGAGGGAAAGGGAGAAAAAAAGGGAAATTGCATGGAAATGGAGGGAGACCCTCATTGTATACAAAATTACATATAAGAGGTTGTGAGGGGAATGGGATAATAAACAAGGAGGGAAATGAATTACAGTAGATGGGGTAGAGAGAGAAGATGGGAGGGGAGGGGAGGGGCGATAGTAGAGGATAGGAAAGGTAGCAGAATACAACAGTCACTGATATGGCAGTATGTAAAAATGTGGATGTGTAACCGATGTGATTCTGCAATCTGTATTTGGGGTAAAAATGGGAGTTCATAACCCACTTGATTCTAATGTATGAAATATGATATGTCAAGAGCTTTGTAATGTTGTGAACAACCAATAAAAAAAAAGAACATGCTTAGCCCCTTTTTAGAGGTAAATGCTGTGTGTTGTGTCATAGATCCCCTAAGGTCATTTTCTGAACTGATAGTGAAATCCAACTCATGAGTTAAAATTTAACATAGCTTATATCATCTCATTTAGGTGCAATAATTTCTTTCACAGTTTCACTTAAGTAAATGAATTTCTTTATAAGTGTTCAATTCTACATTCATTTCTGTTGGAGAACGTGTGAGAAAAGGAAGACCATCCCATCTGGTTTGATTCTTCAGTTTTTTAATGACAAAGATGCAGAGTCAGTGATCTTTCCAAGCTCTAGGAATTGCACATCAAAGTACAATCTTCAAATGTATCCACTTGGAAGGGTTTGCTGGTCATGATTACCCATTCCTCTTTTCAGCCTCAGTAGTTGTGATAGGCAAAGGAAGAAAGATGTATACGTGGTGAGATGCAGCAAATCCCAAAGCTGGACCTACCTAAATATATATGGACAAATCTCAGTTTGCTTTAAAAGTGTTCAGAATAGTAATATCTAGATATACCCAGGTATATCCAACACTACACACCAGGGTTTGAGTTCAAAGTACCTAATTCCATTCCTTGCCACCCATCATGGAATCTCCCCAGATAGCAACAAAGACTGTAATGTATATTCCCTTTACCCCTATGTCTTAACCCATCCAAACTGCTATAATAAAATACCTTAGACTGGGAAATTTACCAATGAACACTTATTCTGACAGTGCTGGAAGCTAATGAGTCAAAAATCAAAACTCCAGCAGGTTCAGTATCTGGTGAGGTCCTTGCTTCCTCATAACATCTTCTTACTGCATCCTCAGAAGGAGGAAGAGTCTAGCTACTTCTCTGGGATCTTCTTCATAAGGGTACTAATCCCATTCATGAGGGTAGAATCCTCCTGATCCCCTCTCAAAGTCCCCATACATTGGAGTTAGTTTCCTTCTCCTCCTCCTTCTCCTCCTAAACCCTGGGGCACTTTACCACTAAGCTACATCTGGGTCTTACTAAGTCATGGAGGCTGGCTCCTAATTCACAATCCTCCTGTCTCAGACTCCTGAGTACCTGGAATTAAAGGCATGAGCCACCACCCCTGGCTGGAGTTTATGTTTCAACATATGAATTGTGAGGAAACACAAACTGCTATGGTTTGGATATGGCTTGAGTGTGTCCCCAATTCTTTGTGTGTTGGAAACCTCCTATTGTATTAAGAGGTATTGTGGAACCTTTAAGAGGCAGAGCCACTGTAAGATCCTTAGAAGAGAAAGGAGGAAAGAAAAAGGAATCAAGTTTTTTGAGTTGTGAATATTATGCCTAAATGAGTGGTTTTATGCCCTTTTCAGGATTTTTCATCTAATATCTCTAGAAAATACAGATAAGCTATGTGTGTGTATGTGTGTGTGTGTGTATCTTGAGGAAGACTTATGCTTTGGGGAAGATAGAGTAGACAAACTTTTCTCTATTACTCCCTTTACATATGACTATGTATGTAAAATACACACAGACATGTACGGACAGTACATGCAGAACAAACATAAGAAAATTTAAAGGTGGATGGAAGCTGGGCTGAAGCGCTTGCCTTGCACATGTAAGGCACTGGGTTCAATCCTCAACACCACATAAAAATAAATACAAATATTGTATCTATCTACAACGGAAGAAAAAGAAGGAGGAGGAGGAGGAGGAGAAGATGATTCAAAGGTGAATAAATGAAAATAGATAGACTTAGGACCATAGGGTCCCAGAAACAATATGTGAGTTCTGTAGATTTTATGTTTTGCCTCATATATCCCAGACTGGGTGCTAGAGAGATCTGCAACCTGAAATGCTAGCATGCACAGACAAAATAAGCTTCAGAAAAAGATTGCTCTCTTTAACCAGAGAACCATGAAAGGGGCAGCCTTCAAGACAGAAACTTCTAGACAATAACCACTCTGCTCTGCCAAAACACCAAATGAAAATGATCCCACCCACAAACTCAGCTAAGATCTAGAGGGGACCCTAGATTTCTACCCTCACAAGACTGTACTAATATACCATAATGTCCACCCTGGGGTGGTATCAGAGAAAGCCAAATAGAGACTAGGATGTCATCCCCCAGGCCAGTAATAAGGCTCCTCAACCCCCAGTAGTGTAGTGCAGACCATGTGAGGAGCAGGATCTAAGACCCAAGGCCAAGTAGGGAAGCTGGACTTCTACTTCCACCTGGCAGTTTACTTTTCCTGTCAAAGTGGTGTTAAAAAAAAATAAATATTTTTATAATGCAATTAAAACAGAAGCCTTAAATAAAACCCAGAGTCTCATAGCACGGTGCACAAATGTTTGGTTTTCAATCAAAAATCCTTCATCATACCAAGAACCAGAACTTCTTGTCACAGAAGAGTGGGGAGTTGAAGGTTCAAACCTTGGTTCTTGTGTCCCGAGGAATAAAAATTTAAAGTCAGACTCAAAAAGTCAAGCAAGAGAATTTTATTAGGGGTGAAAGTAAAGTTAGGCTCAAGCAAAGAATATTCTCAAGAGTGGGTCATCTCCAAGCAGGGAATGACAAACGAAACAATGCTATTCCAAATTTACAGCTTGCCGTGAGAGCTGGGGCCTACCTTCTGTAGTGTTCACTAATCAGATGTTGATCTCCTCTTTCACATAGGGCAGGAGAGTTTTGACCCTACTTGGTCATCTCCGGAACTGTCATGGTAACCATCCCATTCAGGAGGGCTTCTTATATAAGTCAATGCTATGGTAATGCAGGTGCTGGTGTCAATGACGAAGCAGATTTCATCTTTTTTTTGGGGGGTGGGAGGTGCCAAGGATTGAACCCAGGGATGCTTAACCACTGAGCTACATCCCCAATCCTTTTTATTTTGAGACAGTGTCTCACTAAGTTGCTTGGGACCTTGCTAAATTGCTGGCTTTGAACTTGTGATCCTCCTGCCTCAACCTTCCCTAGCAGTAAAATGACAGCAACTTATATAAGACAGTCACTGGTATTATAGGCATGTGTCACCAAAGTGAACCCAGATTTCATCTTAATGTACCTGCACTATTAATGAAATTCTCCTTCTGAAATACATTTAAAAACTTGTGGCCATAAATCCTAACTTTACAGTGAAGCAATAGACCCTGCCAGGAGTTAGCCCCATTGCTCTTTGCTTCTTTTTTTTTTTTTTTTTTTTTTTTTTTTTTAAAGAGAGAGTGAGAGAGGGGAGAGAGAGAAAGAGAGAGAGAATTTTTAATATTTATTTTTTAGTTCTCCGCGGACACAACATCTTTGTTGGTATGTGGTGCTGAGGATCGAACCCGGGTCGCACGCACGCCAGGCGCGAGGCAAGTGCGCTACCGCTTGAGCCACATCCCCAGCCCCTGCTCTTTGCTTCTTAACATTTATTAATTGGCTTTTGTTTGTCCCCATGTGTTTATTCTCAGGGTTAGTATACCTGTTATTTTTCTACAAGCTACTAGATTGTTCATTAAAGGCGATTCAAAGAAGTCTCACAACCCTGCTGCTCACAACACTGCTCACTACTAACTACTACCTAACACTCTCAGGTAGAAAAATGTCAACCAGTATATACCAGCTCCAAGATGACATAACTATAGGTAATGGTACTGTGGTAATGGTGGCACTGGCAAAGGGATCAGTAAAATTAAGCCCTGGCAGGGGATTTAAAGAGAATGTAATTTTTTTTTTGTACTGGGGCACTTAACCACTGAACCAGATCCTCAGCCCCCTTTTTATATTTTATTTAGAGACAGGGTCTTCCTAATTTGCTTTAGGTTCTCATTAAATTATTGCTGAGGCTGGCTTTGAACTCACAATCCTCCTGCCTCAGCCTCCCAAGCCATTGGGTTTACAGGTATGGGCCACCATACCTGGCATATTAGCATTCTTTGAAGGTAACTATCATTTAAAGATGCTACATTAAGCAATTACAAACACACTTGAAACAAACAAAAGTCATATATATGGCCTTAGCAAAGAAAGTTCTGGGGATTGAACCCAGGGCCTTGTGCATGCAAGGCAAGCATTCTACCAACTGGGCTATATCCCCAGCCCCAAAAATGGAATTTTTAAAACTGAAAAATACAATAACCAAAATAAAAAGTTCAGTGGATAGGCTCAACAATCGAATGGATGGGACAGAGGAAAAAAATCAATGAACTAGAAAATGGAACCATAGAAATTATCTAGTCACACATTACAGAAAAAAAAAAATAGAACCTCAGGGCCTTTGGAACTATAAACAAAAGAGCTAACCTTTATATCATCACAATGCTAGACGGAGAGGAAAAAGAGTAGGGCTGAAAGTTACTCATAGAAATAACAGCTAAAAGTTTCTCAAATTTGGCAAGAAATATAAAACTATAGATTAAAGAAGATTAGCAAATCCCAGAGTTAACTCAAATCCATACCAAGATACATAATTAAACTTCTGAAAACTTAAAAAAAAAACTTTTGAAAACAACCAAAGAAAGATTACATCTTTGGGGTGGGGGAAAAGTACACATAACATCATATTTTATACTTCTCATCAGAAACTATGGAAGCCAGAAAGAAATGAGACAATTTTTCTGAAGTGTTCAAGAAAAAAAATTACCAGACACACTAGCCCATGCCTGTAATGCCAGCAATTCGGGAGGTTGAGTCAGAAGGATCAAATTTCAAAGCCAGTCTCAGCAATTTAGCAAGACACTATCTCAAAAAAAGAACTAGGGCTGGGATTATGGCTCAGTGGTAGAGCACTCACCTAGCACTGGTGGGACCCGGTTTCGATCCTCAGCACCACATAAAAATAAAGGCATTGTGTTGTGTCCATCTACACCTAAAAAAAAAAAAAACTAAACCCAGAATCCTATATTATTGCATGTATTACTTTTCTATTGCAGCTATAAAGAAATTACCACCGCCAGGCACTGCTAGCTTGTGAGGCTGAGACAGGAGAATTGCACGTTCAAAGCCAACCTTAGCAACTTCGAGGCACTAAGCAACTCAGTGAGACACTGTCTCTAAATAAACTACAAAATAGTCGAGTGCCCCTGAGTTCAATCCCTGGTAGGAAGGAAGGAAGGAAGGAAGGAAGGAAGGACAGACTTTTAGAAATCTAAAATTTTTTAAATTTCTAAAAGTCCTTGTCTCTAAAATCTACAATATTAAATTGTGAATGTCATGTTGTCTGCAGCATCAGACACCTTGCATAAAAGCCAGGCTCATTGTTCATTTCAATTGAATAATTCAGCATGTATTTACCACCTCTTAAGCACAAATCCTTAGGCTAATTTCCTAATTGCTTGTTACATGGGTACTAGGCATTTACCTTGATATTTACATTCTCTTTAAATCCCCTGCTAGGGCTTAATCTTACCAGTGCCGTTACCACAGTACCACTACCTGTGAGATTCTTGTAAAACAGGCTGCCCTTACCCAGCTTCCTTACCTAGCTTCCTGTGGGACTTATACATTCATTGATACTAAAAAGCATTACTTCAAGACAATGAGAAGAAAGCCACAGACTTGGAGAAAATATTTGCAAAATTCATACATGATTAAGTACTGCTGTACAAAATATAAAAAGATCTCTTAAAATGTAACAAGAAGAAAATAAACAATCCAAAGTAAAAATAAACAAAATACCTGAAAAGACCAAAAAAGCTACAGAGATGGCCAGCCTCACCAAAGAAATATACACATGTCAAATAGAAATATGAAAATGTCACCAGGACAGGGATCCTGAGGAGGTCCCCCAAAAGGGAGGTAGACCTCAACACAAGCCATCAGAGCCCTTGACATCATCACAGAAGAGAATTTAAGGACAGGTCAAAATGAGGAACCAGTGAGAAAGAAAGAGGTACATACTCTGAAAGACAGGATAGAATGCAGGTGTTAGAAAGGAACATGCCAGATACATCTTAGCTAGGCATATTTATATATATATATAAAATCCATAGTACAGAGATACATTGTAAAAAGTTATTTTTAGCCTTCCTTCATGTTGGTAACTGTACATGTTAAAAATTAGCTATTTAGGGTTATTTTCTTCTTTGTTTTTGATGAAAAATCCCTAATGATTTTCCCATGAGGGTGTTTTATTATTCAGCTTTGTGAACTTAGACAGTACTATGTTGGTGTAACATTGAGGATTTGATCAAGAGTATGATATATAGAGTAAGTAACCAGATCCTAAAAGTAAAACTAGAAAAATACCTACTTGTTGAGCAAAGGCATTCTAGAACCTGTTTGTTTGGTGCTGAGGGCCATATGCCAAGTAGGAATGACACATCAAAATTTCCTTGCCAGCGTACCCCATGTTAAATGGACTTGCCTTGGAATTTCGCTGTTGACATTGCATGTAAGGTGACCTTGCTCAAGGACCAGGGCGGATCCGGGTTTAGAGCTGATCAGGTTTGAGGAAGTATCCCGGTCCTTGGGTTTAGGGCGTTCCCGGTTTAAGACAAGTTTTAAGTGTTCCCGGTTTAAGACAATAGGGGTTTTAGGGAAGTTGGAGGTTGAAGATTATTGCTGCTGGAAATAGGGCTTTCCTGCTGCCTGAGCTCCCGTTGAGTTCTCGTGAGATTCAGAAAGTATTTGGGGGGAAAAAGCCTCGTGGAGTAGGTGAATTGAGCGGTGGCAGAACTTGGATTTCCCCAGAACATGTGTAGAGGCCGGTGTGAGTTCGGGAATAAAGAATTTCTGTTTGAATCTACAAAGCTGTGTGGTGGCTCGTGATTCTTGTGCCCCGCCAAGACATTGGCAGTTTGGGTTGGTTTTTTAGGTCTAGGTCAGAAAACAAGTTACTTACAGACCTGCAGATAAGGTCTAATGACTGATTTAATAGTGCTATTTATGATCAAAATATGTGAGTAACCTTTAAATGTGGACTTTTAATAGTGGCCACTCCTGTTTTGTTCCATGTCTTCTTTCTACCTAAGCTTATGTCTCATATCGTACCTTGAAAAGTTGCTCAACATCATATGTCACTGGGGAATACAAGTTAAGACAACAATATTATACTACTACATACCTATCAGAAGGTCAACATCCAAAACACTGTCAGCACCAAATATTGGCAAAGGATGTATATCTACAGACATTCTCATTACCAGTGGGACTACATTTGGTACAGCCACTTTGGAAGACATATTGGCAGTTCCTTACAAAACAAATCAATATTGCTCTACAATCCAGCAATCATGTTCCTTGGCATCTAACCGAATAATCTGAAAACTCACACCTACACAAATGCCTGTATATCTTTATTCATAATTACCAAAACTTGAAAGCAACCAAGATGTCCTTCAGTAGATAAGAAAATAAACTCTGCTTCATTCATCTATAGAATGGAATAGTACTCAACATTTTAAGAGAAATGAGCTATCAAGTTATGAAAAGACATGGAAAAAGCATAAATGCATTTACTAAGTGAAATAAACCAATCCAAAAAGGCTATATACTATATGATTACAACTATAAGACATTCTGGAAAAAGCAAAGCTATAGTGATAGTTAAAAGATTGGCTGTTGCCAACGTATGGAGGTCAGGGAGGAGGGATGAATAGACAGAAGAGAGGACTTTCAGGATGATGAAACTGTGTGGATATTCATCATTGTATATTTGTCAAAACCCAGAGAATGTATAACACCAACAGTGAAGCCTAATAAAAACTATAGGCTTTGTGTAATAATGATGGTTTAAAGTCAGTTCATCATTGTGACAAATGTACCACTCTGGTGATCGATTGATGTTGAGACTGGATGAGGCCAGAGTTGGGAGAGGTCTATTGGTGCTCTGTGCTCTCTGCTAATGTTTTTAGGGAACCTAAAACTTCTCTCAGCCCATTTTTTAACAAAAAGTATTTCGGGGCATCTTCAGTGAAAAGTGGAATAATTTTTATTGTCTCAGTGACCCCTCCTGAAAACCCAATCCATGTCTGTCTGTTCCTTGATCTATTTGTATTGGTGCTGCTATACCTTGTTCTTGTTCTCCTAATCTTTTTCCTTTCCTGAAACCTTGTCTAGCCATAATAGTGGGCGCATTTGGATTGATGTTATTTGTTAATGTTAGTCCTAATTGATCTAGGACATCTCGTCCCCATAAATTTATAGGAAGATGATCCAATACATATGGCTGTATAGTTCCTTCACATCCTTCAGGATCCTTCCAATCTAATACCATTGCACTTCTATGGGGATTAGTTGCCACTCCTAGGCCTCGAAGCGTTTGAATGGCTTGTTGTAACGGCCAATGTTTTGGCCATTCTTGACGAGAGATGATGCTAAGGTCTGCACCTGTATCCAGTAGCCCATTAAATTCATGTCCTTGAATATTTAGTTTTAGCATGGGTCGAGAATCAAAATTTAAAGAAAGCATAGCCCAATCTATACTTGTGAAGCCTAATCCCCTGGAACCTCTTTCTATAGTATGGTTGGAAAATTTATCATGTAGGCTGGGTATTATTAATAACTGTGCTATTCTATCTCCTGGTGAAATTACTGATATACCCCTTGGAGAACTAGCTATAATTTTTATTTCACCTTCATAATCAGGATCAATTACCCCAGGACTTATCATAAGTCCTTTTAGTGTAGAAGAACTGTGTCCCAATAATAAGCCTACTGTTCCTTGGGGAAGAGGTCCTTTTACCCCTGTGGGAATGATTTGAACTCCCATCTCTGGAGTTAGTACTGCTCTGGCGGAGGCACAGATGTCCAATCCTGCACTCCCACTGGTTTGTCTAATGAGGGATCTAATGGATAATGTGTCCTGGGCATTACCCTGATGGTGTTGCTGGGTTCCTCCAGTGCCCCGTATATTTGTGGTCATGGGCCCCGGAGCATTGGGCCCCCCTGTCCGTTTTTTGGCAATGGAGCCCAATGCTTTTCTCCATGATATCGTGGGTAAACACTGGTCCTTGTCCATTTTTTGATAATGGAGTACCCTCTATGGTGGTTTGAGAATGGCATTCATTAGCCCAATGTCTCCCTCTATGGCATTGTGGGCAAATACCCAGTATTCTACCCCTTTGATCATATTCAGTTTTGTTAAACCCTCCTCCTATGGGGCAACTTCTTCTAAAATGTCCTGTTTGTCCACAATTGTAGCATGTTTTTGGCCTGGCACCTAAAGCCTGTTGTACTGCAGCTGCCAAGACTTGCCCCTGTTCATTAATGTCTCTACATAATTTAATATATGTGTTTAAATCTTCATGTTTCCATGGTCTAATGGCCTCCTCGCACCATCGATTTGCTTGTTCATAGGCTAGCTGTTTAATTAATGGCATTGCTTGTTCTGTATCTCCCAAAACTCTGGTAGCTGTTTGAATAAGCCTATCTACAAATTCAGCGTAAGTTTCATTAGCTCCTTGTATTATCTTAGATAATTGACCTTATAAATCTCCATGTCCTTGTAAAGTCTTCCATGCCCTAACCACATCTGCAGCAATTTGTGAGTATATGGCATGATCATATCCAATTTGTTGCTGCTGACCCTCATAAAGTCCCTTTCACAACAACATATCTAGATTTCTCTGAGGATAACTGGCTGCTGCATTTCGCCTAGCCATCTCCATGCACAATTCCTGATTGGCAACCTTCCATAACAGATATTGTCCTCCATTTAGCACAGCTTTGCACATACTAGTCCAATCTGCTGGCGTCATGTCCAAGTTGGTAATGGATTCGACCATAATTACAGTGAAGGGTGCTTGGGGACCATAGGCTGTTTACAGCCTCTTTCAGCTGCTTCACTGTTTTGAAATCTAAAGCATGGAGAATTCACTGCCCTCCTGCCTGCTCAAATACAGGGCATGCTAATCTTTGAGGTCCTGTCAAAGGATCCCATCTATCAACTATGGGGGTTGGGGGCCCCCCAGCATATGTTGTCTCCATAGGTAGAGCTGTTGGTTGGACACTTACGCCCTCTGGTGATAGAAAGGTGTTAGTAGCAGCCTCCTGTTGTAACTTTTCCCCTGATAGCCTTTCCTCCTTTAAATTTTCTTCCTCTGTCTGACTAGCTTGAGAGACCTTCTCTTTCACTTGATCTAAAATGTCTTCTCCTTGACTAAGCAAACAAGATCGTACCAACATCCATAACGGTAATGCGCCAACTGGCAGAGTTCCTGGGCTTTCCTTTTCTATCCTTTTTAAATCTTCACCATTATGGTTCCATTGTGATATATTTAATAACCCCTCTTTAATGAACCATGGGCTACATTTTTGTATTGTATCAACGTATGCCCTAACTGATCTTGATTTTACTGGGGTGCCTCCTTCCTCTAACAATTTACTTAACACTCTTTCGGTTTGTTTTTTACTAATTTTTAATTCCATATTTCTGCTAAAAAAATAACGCAACCCAACAAGATAACACAAAACAAAACCAAAGCAAAACGAAACAAAAACAGAACAAAAAAATCGTTGTATCAGTTTTTCTATTTTCATGACATGTGCATTTGTGGTCTATCTCTATCTCTTCCTCAGAGGTGAACAACTTCAAACCTTGAGCCAACCATTTTCCCGAGTTTGCCTGAGAAAGTTCTAGGTACAGGCAGCTTGAAACAAAAACAAAACAAATCAAAACAAGAACACATTGTTTTTTGAAATGGTCACCCATTCTCTCACCCTCCCTCAGGGGTGAGCAATTTCACTTTCCCCCAAGCTTCAGGTGTCCCCCGCATGGGCCACCAAATGCCGCAGTCTGGCTGGGTACAAAATAACTGAGTCGCCATGAGGCACTTGTAGTTTCAAACAGGAACTACTTTATTGCCCTAACTCTCACCTGCACTCCATGCGCACTTCCCAGGAACTCACTCACCCTCCACCGGGCTCCGTGAGAACTCAAAAGTAGTGGGCGCCTGAGGCAGCAGGAGCCACCCTATTGCCAGAGCCGCCCTATTGCTGGACAGCAAGGGTCTATATACAACTGAATACACAGCCTGTTTCAATCCAGCAGCATCCAGTCACAGCAATTATACACAGCTTTACTTAATTATCATAATCATCTTAATGGCTGCTGGCATCACCTCTCAACCACTCCTTCTGGCAAAATGCTGTGGCTCTCAACACCATATGCTGTCCTCTGACTCTTGCCCTTTCCAATAAGATCCAACCATCCATGCACAGTGACATTGGAACCTCATTGAAAATACAGAGATACCAAATGGAAGTAGCCTGAGTCTCTAATTCAAATACTGTTCCCATAATTCAGGACAATGCATTATACAATCTAGACCCACATTTCCTTAGATTCATAGTCCCTTATCTGAAACTCTAGAGGCCACAAATGTTTGAATGCTTTGATATGCAGACATTGGGGATTTTAATTAGGTAATGAATTACTACATGAATACATGTTTTATGTATATTACATGTTCATATATGTTAATGAAGCCAGATTTAAAGTTAGGTAGTCAGTGTAGTTAGATCGGGTCTAACATCGAGTGAAATCTAAAATGGAGGCCATGCTGAGAATGACTCAGGAAAAACACAGGACGACTCATGGAATGTTACTCATGGAATGTTAATGAAGTCCCAAAGAGGCCCTAGGCCAAAGTCCACCTCAAAGAAATGTTAATGAACAGCCCCCAATAGATTTGGAGATAGCCCATCCCAGAGAAGTGATAAGCCCATCCCAAAAGTCCTTCTTGCCCTTTTGGCCCACCTGTGTCCTAACCCTTCCCACCTACATTCCATCACCAAAACTATAAAAAGGGGAAACAACCGCACTTCCACGGATTCCACCTCTTGGGTCCCCTTCTTCCTCCGGGAGAAGTCTTTTCTGCTGTCCTTTAATAAACTTCTAATTTCTACTCTGACCTTGCCTCGGCGTGCTTCTTTGGTGTTATTCTTCAACATCGGGGAAGTAAGGACTCGTCACCGGTCTACAGCGGTAACATTAATTGTGTGTCTCCTGTACACATGGAAAGCTCGGTCCTTGTCCCTGATGCCAATCCAATAACGAGGACATGGTTTTGGTAAAAAGGAAAAAGAAGTTTTATTACTTTGCTAGCAAAGGAAAAGCACAGCTGTCCCAGAGATTGTGATTCTGTCTATCAGGAAAAATAGAGGGCTTTAAAAAAAACTCTTCAAAGGCTGGTGCCCTGACAGGGGGTCCCAGGTGCACCATAATAATTGTGTTGAAATTCACTTGTTAATTTGGGAGATAGTCACTTCCTAGATCTTCTGTTGTTCCTAGATCTCCTTTCTGTGGTGGGTGTGTGCTCTAGGACAGATAACTCAAGGTAATAATGTTCCCCACCCCCAAGTTAGGGAAGGGGAGAGGGAGGAAAAGAAAAGAAAAATATGTCTCTTTTAAAGTAAGCATTGACTCAGCAGCTCGGGAGGCTGAGACAGGAGTTCAAAGCCAGCCTCAGCAAGGGTGAGGCACTAAGCAACTCAATGAGACGCTGTCTTTAAATAAAATCCAAAATAAGGCTGGGTGAAAGACCCCAGCCCCATAACCTAAGGCTTGATTATAAAAAGTAGAAAGTATGTAGTAAACAGGTGAGCTCACCACATGACCTGTTAGAAAGGGCACCCTGACCACATCACAGGACATGCTTGAGCAGACTGGGATCATAAGCGGGAATAGGGAGGAAACACAATGTAAACCTGTAAGATTGATGAGTTTTTCGGGAACCTATAGTGAAAAACAAGTTTATCATAGTGAAAAACAAGTTTACCCTTTAAGTGACCTGTACGTTGGATTCAGAGGGACCAATGAGACACCTGTTACTGAGCTAGGCGGGAAACAACTCCTTTTTCCCTATAAAAGATCTGTACCCCAAAGCCCGGTGTGCCAGTTCACCAAAGCTTCGGCTGAGGTTTTGCTGTGCACCCGCAGGCGCCTGTGTATTAATAAACTTCCCTCTTGCAGCCAGTGTGACGCTAGTTCTTTTGGATGGGGGATTTGAGGGTCCGGGGGTCTTTCATGGGGATGTGGCTCCAGTGGTTGAGTGCCCCTGAGTTCAATCCCTGGTACAAAAAATAAAATAAGCATTGAGGGCTATATTCAAAAAGTGAAGTGGATCACTGTTACAACCCTAGAATTAAGCATACTGAAACTTCAGCAAAATATACGAATTTTTGCTCTGAGATGAAGATGAAATCTACAAATTGCCTCAGAAATATAATAGAAATAGGGACTGTGTTGCTACAAATGTATTTTCGCAACACAATCATTCAAGTGTTTATTATAGTATTGATTATTTATGAATAAATGCTTTTCGGTTTTGGTTTTCAGAACTTTGTGTATTTCAGAATTGCAGGTAAGGGACTGCATAACTGTGTAGCCAAAGTCCATAATATTTGTTTAGTATTAGGCAAACTATGCCTATAACTATGAAGCTAAACTCCATTGAGAGGATTATCCAATTGTTACCTCTAGTCCTTGCTTCCCCAATGCTGAAGTATAGCACCAGAGAAGCACGCGGAGGCAAGTTTAGAGTGGAAAGTTGAAGCTTTATTAAAGGACAGCAGAAAAGACTTCTCCCCGGAGGAAGAAGGGGACCCAAGAGGTGGAATCCATGGAAGGGGGAGGTCTTCCCTCTTTTATAGCTAAGGTCTACTTTCAGCTTTCCCGAATTCCTGTCCTTTGTTTTGCTATCTTGCAGTGATGTAGGTGGATGTAGGTGGAAGGCCCAAAGAATGCGGGACAGGTGGGATGAAGGAGTAATCTGCGCAGGGAGGGCTTTTGGATTAGCATCTCCTGGTTTTCCAGAGCTGCTTGATTAACATTTCCTTGGGATGGGCCCTAAGACTTGGGGACATTAACATTTCAATTCCCCCAAATGCTGCTCTGGTTTCCTGGATCCATTCTCAATAATGGTCTTCATTTTATTCATCTTACTCGATATTAGACCTGGTTTACCTAACTACACTAACTACCTATCTGTAAATCTGGCTTCACAATCCAGAGGTTGGTATGGCTGAATGCTCAGGTTCCATTAGATAACACTCAGTCATATGGCCACCTTAACAGCAAGAGGCTGGAAAAAAAGTAGTTTATCTGTGTGCCTAAGATACACTGGATCACTAGGATATGCCAGTAACTGTCAGTCTCTACTAAAGTCCACCCTTCTTGTCCCCAGTGTTAGGCCTTGCCGGTGACTATGAAGTTAAATTCTGTTAAGAGGATTCTCCAATTGTTATGCTCGAATTCAGGACCCCCAAAAGACCACCAGAGACCAAGATCGATGTAAACAGCAAAGAGGTGTTTATTGCGAGCTAGCTCGGTCCTCCGTGCGCACATAGCAACTGGTGATGCTGAGAGGCCCCGAGCCCAGGGTTTGCAGCAGTTTTATACACTCTTTGGAGAAGGCAGGGACCCCCACATACATCATAGCATCTCTTAGCAAATCATCACACACCGCGGGAATATCAAATAACAACTCTAAAACATGATTAGCACATTCACTGGCAGGAACAAGTTGGGGAGGGGTGATTGGTTACTACAAGAGGGGGATTTATTTGAACTGATTGGTTTAAGCTAAAAGGGGTGTTCATGCTGAACTACATGGTTTCCCAACACGTTGTCAACCACCATAAACTACTGGGAGGGTCATCTGGCATCCCAGGTATTTCCCTGTCTCATGCTGATTGGTGGCTGCTGGGGGCTGCTATGGATCCCCACCTAGCCTGACTGAGTCAGGGACACCTGGCGCAGCAGATCTCTCCTGTTATTTGTAGATAAACAACTTAGCAGGGTGGGAATGTGCCTAGGAGTGCTCTGTGGGTCTTTCCAAGGACAAAGGTGATGTCCCTTCCTTGGACAGGCTTTGCTCTGAGGTAGAGGCTGGTTTTTCACAATTAAAGGATGGTATGTAGACAACGTGCCTAGCAATGTGAGGCCCTGGGTTTAACCCTCTGTACTTAAAAACAAAAATCAAATTCAAAGTCTGGTGTGTCTGTTTCAGTCTTCCCATTCGACAATGGACTTGACAGCAGCTTTGACAAGCTATATCTCAGCTGTGCTGTGAACCTGGGCATCCTTAGGGTATCTCTCTGGGCCACTTTTTCATCTCTTATGTTTCTTTTTTTTTCTTTCTTTGTTTTTTTTTAAGAGAAAGTGGGGGAGAGAGAGAGAGAGAGAGAGAGAGAGAGAGAGAGAGAGAGAGAATTTTTTAATATTTATTTTTTAGTTCTTGGCAGACACACCAACTTTGTTTGTATGTGGTGCTGAGGATCGAACCCGGGCCGCACGCATGCCAGGCGAGCGCGCTACCACTTGGGCCACATCCCCAGCCCACTTATGTTTCTTTTGATTGTGTTACTCATTCTGATCCAACATCCAATATAAGCCCTACACACACACCCATCACTGTGAAGATTTTTAGTGTGTAGTGTGTGGGGAAAAGATGATTTTCCAGTTACCTAGGTTTTAATTTAATATTTTATTGAAATTATAAGTAGAAAACCTGATTTTGCTTAACCTACTAAATTCAACTTATAAATCTTGAAATTCTGTGTATAAATGTACAAAATGTGGTTTTTAAAAATCACTTTCACTTGTTCTTTGATTGACATTTAACTCAACTTGAACAGATTTAAATTCCCTTAACAATTAGTTCCACTTAAAAACTTGGTTAAATTTCTGTAACTGTTTTAGACCATATTCACATGTTTAATATATCTGATTCTTTTTCTCATGTACTTCAATTGCCTGACAAGGTAGACTTAGAATCCTTTTTATCATGCAAAATTTTTCTCATAGCTTAAGCAACTCTTATAAATCTAATTACTTGATTTGCCATGTTCAGGTGTTTGATTTCTCTTAAATGTTGTAATACTGTTTACAAGCTTGAGTAGCATCGTAACTAAACATGATTCTAGAAAAACAGAAGTTTAATTTAAATTTAGGCTTAATTTAAACTCATACTTTTTTTTTTTTTTTTTTTTTTTTTGATACCAGGGATTGAACTCAGGAACTTACATCCTTAGCCCTATTTTGTATTTTATTAGAGACAGGGTCTCACTGAGTTGCTTAGTGCCTCCCTAAATTGTTGAGGCTGGCTTTGAACTAGGGATCCTCCTGCCTCCACCTCCCAAGCTTACAGGTGTGCGCCACACACCCAGCTTTGAGGTTATTAAGTTTAACAATTAGTGTGACTGGGGGTACAGTTCAGTGGTAGAGCACTTGCCCAGTATATACAAGGCCCTAGGTTTTGAAAGGATAAAAGAAATTGAAATTAAAATGTAAAGGACCAGGTTTTGTAAAGTTTCTAAGCTGCGCTCAGAACCTGAAATTCCTGTGGCAGTTAAAACAATTCCTGGAACTGCCCATTAAATGTGTGTCGAAATCTCCCCTGACCACCTAGTTGCTTAACCACCCCCTCCCCGAGACCATGCAGTTCAGCACGTATACACCTTACGGCTTAAACCAATCAGTTTGAATGTATACCCCTCCTTAGGACTGACCTATCACCCCCGCCCGACCTGTTCCCGCCAATGAATGTGCTAATCATGTTTTAGAGTTGTTATTTGATTTTCCCGCGGTATATGATGATTTGCTAAAGGAGGCTATGATGTATGTAAAGTCCCTGCCCTGAAGAGCAGGAAGAAAAGATTAACATTAAACAGAGACATGAGATGGGAGGGAAAGGGAGAGAAAAGGGAAATTGCATGGAAATGAAGGGAGACCCTCATTGCTATACAAAATTACATATAAGAGGTTGTGAGGGGAATGGGAAAATAAACAAGGAGAGAAATGAATTACAGTAGATGGGGTAGAGAGAGAAGATGGGAGGGGAGGGGAGGGGGGATAGTAGAGGATAGGAAAGGTAGCAGAATATAACAGTTACTAATAGGGCATTATGTAAAATTGTAGATGTGTAACCGATGTGATTCTGCAATCTGTATTTGGGGTAAAAATTGGGAGTTCATAACCCACTTGAATCTAATGTATGAAATATGATATGTCAAGAGCTTTGTAATGTTTTGAACAACCAATTTTAAAAAATAAAATAAAATAAAAAAGAATGTATATAAACTCTGCTCAAGTTGTTCTCGGGGCTCTTTGTTCTTTGCTCCTCTGAAGTGAGCTCAGAGCCCCAGCATGCTGGACCCCCAATAAACCCTTTGCTGTTGCATGAGACGGTCTCTTGGTGGTCTTTTCCTCCGACGTTCGCCCGACCTTTTCAGTTTGGTCACCAGTACTGAAAAACAAAATAATAGTATCTGTTATGAATTGAATATTTGTGTCCACACCCTCTCAAATTCTTACATCAAAATCGTAAATCACAGTCTCTCACTCTTTCTGTTCGTTGCCACATGAAAACACATAAATAAAAATCATTTACGAATCAGGAAGAAAGCCCTCACTAGACATTGGATCAGTTGGCACACAGATCTTGGACTTCCAGCCTCCAGAACTGTGATAAATAAATGTTATTTCAGCTACCTTAAATTCAACACTCATTATTGACATTCAACATCCACACTGTAGCACAGTGTCATAAAGCAGTTACTTATCAGACTGAAGAGCAGGACAGGAAAGTTCAGGGCCATATGCTACCAAGGTCATTCTCACTGGTGACTGCATTCACCTGGTAGATTTACTTCTGCTGGCCTCATGCTCTGGCTTTCAGATGCACTGTTTCACAGTTCACACCATCAAGGCATCTTTTGCATGATGGCTTATCCCATCTTGGGTAGATAGATATACTGAACTCTACATAGATCTCAGCAAACTTTTCTCACTTGACAATTTCTGCATGCCCTTTGTATTTTTCTTGTCCTACCAGATTCTATAGGCCTGCCAATGGCTTCTGTGTTGGTCAGTTTCTATTACTTTAACAAATAACTGAGAGAAACTACTTCAAAAAGGTAAGGTTTATTTTGGCTCACAGTTTTGGAAGTTTCAGTCCATGATCAACTGGGCCATTGCTTTTGAGCTTGTGGCAAGGCAGCATGTGACAGCAGGAGCATGTGACAGCAGGAGCACGTGGCAGAGGAAGCTGCTTAACTCACAGCAATCAGAAGTGAAAGAAAGCCAGGGCACTGGCGCACACCTGTGATCCCAGCAGCTCAGGAGGCTGAGACAGAAGGATCAGGTGTTCAAAGCCAGCCTCAGCAAAAAGTGAGATACTAAGCAACCCAGTGAAACCCTGTCTCTAAATAAAACACAAAAAGGGCTGGGGATGTGGGTCAGTGGTTAAGCGCCCCTGGGTTCAATTCCTGGTACAAAAAAAAAAAAAAAAAAAGTGAAAGAGAGAGAGACCAGAGTCCCACAGTTCCCTCCAAAGGCACACCCCCCAGTGATCTAATGTCCTCCAATATGTACCACCTCTGAAAGACTCCACTGCCTCCCTGTAGCACCACAGTCTGGGGACCAGTCCTTCACTTATCCAAATCAGAACATCCTCTCTTTTTCAATCTTTTAATTAGGGTCAACATAAACATCTCCTTTTCCTTTTCCCTTTCCTTTTCCCTTGCCTGGCCTGGCCTCACACTCTTTCATATACCTAACTTCAAAGACCATAAAGCTCAGGCAGGAGTATCACAAGTTCAAGGCCAGCCTCAGAAATATAGCAAGACCCTGTCTCAAATTGAAAAATTAAAAAGGTTTGGAATGTGGCTCAGTGGTAGAGTACTCCTGGGTTCAATCCCCAGCACAGGGGGAAAAAAAAAAGAACATAAGCTTTTCTTCCAATGAAATTCCTCTCTGTCTTTCTTCATCTTAATCAGCCTTTTAATTTCTTTCAATTTTCTACTGCTCCCATTTCAGGAGCAAAACAAAAATCCTATGTTGTTTTGTCATTGTTGTTGTTTTTAACTAGTTTCTCCTTGATTCCCTGAGCCTTTGGGTTTGCAGTAAGTTTGATTATCTCTCTACCTGAAGAAAATAGTATCTAATTAGGAATCATTTTCTTTACCAATTTCTTAAAATAGAGAGACAATCAAAGTTGCTACAAACTCAGAGTTTCAAGAAAACAATTAAAGGACCTGTATTCAAAACATTTTAAATCTAGGAATCAGATTTGCTCAAGGAATCAAGGAAGTTCTATGGTTTGGATAAGTGTCCCCCCAAGGTCCGTGTGTTGAAGGTTGAAATTTAATTGCCATTTTGATGGTATTAAGAAGTTGGCGGGTTGGAGTTGTAGCTCAGCGGTAGAGCGCTTGCCTTGTACACATGAGGCACCATGTTTGATTCCCAGCACCACATATAAATAAGCAAAATAAGGGCTGGGATTGTGGCTCAGCGGTAGAGCACTCGCCTAGCATGTGCGGGGCCCTGGGTTCGATCCTCAGCACCACATAAAAATAAATAAAATGAAGATACTGTGTCCAGTTACAACTAAAAAAATAAATAAAAAATAAAAACAAGTAAGTAAATAAATAAATAAGCAAAATAAAATAAAGATATTTAAAAAATAAAAAAAAATTTAAAAAAAGAAGAAGTTGGACCAAGACAGGCATGGAGGTATTTACCTCTAATACCAGTGACTTGGGAGGCAGAAGTAGGAGGATCACAAGTTCAAGACTAGCCTGGGAAACTTAGAGACACCTTGTCTCAAAATAACAAGGGATGGGGATGTAGCTCAGTGGCTCAATTTCCAGTATTAAAGGGGTAAGGAAAATATTAAATTCTCCATCCATGTGTCTGCTGTGACCTTCACATGCCCTTGGATGGAACATCTAAAGAATGCTGACTTACTGATAAGTTTGGCTCACTCATGAGAACTCAGAATTATTCACTTATCTCAAGGCGAACACTCCCTCCCTTTGGGGATCTTGCCAATCCTTGGGGGAAAAAAGTGTCCTAGAGGAGATCATTAGGTCACACAGGTTGTTAGAATGGAGCTTTCTTTGTTCTAATTTGTATTTAAGGAGACCCACTTATAATAAGACTTTGGAGTCTCACCTGTGGAGAGGACTCTCTGCCCAGGACATCCCAGTCAGGACCCTGAAAATCTGTCCCAGGACACCCCAGCTGCATCCCTTCAGGTAGTGGTGTTTCCCCTGATCTGGTGATGTATTTTCTTCTTTCTCTTTTGCCTGTGACTTTTGCTTTTGCTCTTGCTTCCATATTATTACTAAAATAAATGCTATTTTATATAAAGAGAGTGTCTTTATTGTCTATTGGATATGACCTGCCAAATTCAGCAGCTGCACACATACGTAATGTTTTAACGTTACAAGTACCCCCAATTCCAAAGAAAAGTGGGACGTGGAGGGCTCCACTCTAGTGGAGGGCTCCACTCTTAGCATCTTGCCATTGCTGTCATTGTAGAAATGGGTTAGTTATCATGGCAGTATGTTCTCAAGAAAAGGAATGAGTTCGGATCCCCTTCCCTCTCATCTCACCATCTCTTGCCCTTCTGCCTTCTGCCATGGGATGGGACACAGCAGAAAGACCCCACATAATGCCAGCACCATACTCTTGGACTTTCTAGGTCCAAAACTGTAAAACAAATTTCTGTTGATTTTAAATTACCCAGTGATAGATATTCTGTTATAGCAGCAGAAAATAGATCAAGACACTTCTTTTAGGTGAAGAACTGAAGCTTAGAGAAGTTTAAGGCCGAGACAACACTAAGTTGCTGGGATATGGACAGGGGCGTCATTTTATATAATGACCGCTTTAGTCTTAAACCTCCTCCCCACCACCTAGGTGCTGTGGGCTTTCCTGGGAGCAGTAAGATAGTGTATAGGGTAGGTTCCTGAAGTAAAAGGTCATTAGCCCAGAGGTCTGTGTGGGACTGTTCGACTTTAAGGGGACAGGTTGCATGAGCAGCACAAGGCTGGGTTGGGCCTGATACTCTGGGGCTTTGCCCACTGTGGTTTTTTTTTTTTTTTTTTTGGGGGGGGTGCGGGGAGGTGGGTGCCAGGGATTGAACTCAGGGGCACTCAACCCCTGAGCCACATTCCCAGCCCTATTTTGTATTTTATTCAGAGACAGTGTCTCACAGAGTTGCTTAGCACCTTGCCCTTGCTGAGTCTGGCTTGGAACTCATGATCCTCCTCCCTGCCTCAACCTCTTGAGCCAATGGGATTACAGGCGTGTGCCATTGCACCCAGCCACCCACTGTGTTTTTGTCCACCTTCCCAGTGGTGTCTCTGATTTGGTAACAGGAAGAAGGACACACTCTGTTCCTGAACTAGTAGTTCACATATCTGCCTTTACAGCAAGGCTTTTTCCCAGTGGCATAGCTCTTCATAATGCACCATTTGAGAAGCTAATTAATTTTCACTGAAGAGAGTGGACTTGAGAGGAAAACAACCCCCATCACAAGAAAACCATCCCACCATCTGTAAATTGTGCTTCCCTCTCTTCACTGGACTTATTTTTCTTCTCTGTAGTATTGTGGAAGGGTGGGGGGGGGGTGGACAAAAACTCTCCTTTTAGTAACATAACACTACAAATCAGGGATCTTTTCAAAGGTGTTTTGTACCTATTAACAGCCCCCCAGTACCAGCCACACTGTGAACATGAAGAAAGTGTTACACAAGGATTTATGGGAAAAATGCCCAACTGATGGGAAGGTGGAAGAGGTATTGCAAAAATTGGGGTCAGGTCTTGAGACTGAATACTGGGGACAGAGGTTCCCTTATCCTTGTGGACTAGAATCCCCACTCAGGATATACAGGGTTCCTACTCCTTTCCCAACAAAGCTAGCTCAACCACATCCCAGAGGCTCCATCCCCCGCCCCCTCCTACCAACTGTCACTAAATTTAGACCCTCATCTGTCCTTTTCCTGTAGGACGTTGGTATTTTAAGCTCTCAGCAGCATGGTGCCACAGGAGAGCCAGTACTTCAGCCTCATGCAGGTAAACATGGCAGCTCCACCTCTCTCCGACAGCAGCCTGCCAAGGGCTCACCAGGGAGGCAGCATGAAGGAGCAGACACTCCAGAGGACCCGGAGTGAGGAAAGGGTTCCCTGGGAGGTGGCATTGAGGAAACCAGTACCCACAGGGCACAGAGGAATCTAATGGTCATCAATCAACTCATCTCCATGTCATGCTTATGGACATCCTCAGGAAATATTTCAGGGTCTCAAGGATCCAGTGGATCAAATAGTCCAGAGAAGCACTGAGTTATGTTAGCTTTAGGGATCCTATTGGATCTGCTTCAGTGAAGCCCTGACATGGAGGTAAAATTTGAAGGAAATGAGATCTTCCATGGCTCCTAGAAGATTGGGAGCAGACCTGTAGAACTCCCAAGGTGGGGGTTGATGGGTGATCTTATAAGTATTGCTGATCAGTGCATCAGCCCAAAGGCTATAGGGTGAAATCTCAAAGAGGGCAGACCCACACCTTTGCACATGTTTGCGCCCATTTACCCCAATGGCACAGAGGTGAGTTTTCCCATCTCTGGTTGGGTAACAGGAAGGACACACATTGTTCCTGAACTGGTAGCTAACATATCTGCTTTTACAGAATGGCTTTTTTCCCAAAGGCATAGCTCTTTTTAATGCACCTTTTGAGAAGCTAATTAATTTTCACTGCAAAGAGTGGACTTGAGAGGAAAACAACCCCCATCTCAGGAGGAAAATTTTGAGTGGAGCCAAGGGAAATGCGTATGCTGTTTCTAATTAAATTGGAAATAGGTGAATTGGAAACCCTGCCAAGTTCGACATCCTGAGGCTTTACCAGCTTCTGTGAGGGAGGTTAGGGAACATCTTTCCAACAGATCTCAAAAAATAAATAAATAAATAAAAACCAATTTGGACTCCTGCCTGCTGCTCTTTGCCTGCATCATTGGAATTAGCATCTTGCCTCATACTTGATCCTATTTCTGCATGTGTGTGTTTGCGCGCGCATGCGCGCATGAGAGAGACAAATTGAGAGAGGGAAGACAGAGAATTGAGAACAGTCCAGGGCATGTGTTGGTATAAAGAGTTCAAGGTCTTCACAGGCCTCCAGGACCCCACTGACATACACACCCCGCGTGACCTGCCCATCTGTCATAGAGGGAGAGAGTGGACTGGGCCCTGTGTATCCGATGCTAAGGATAAAGAAGAGAAATAGGGGAGGTTACATCTACAAGAAATAATCAGTGGCCAATGATTCTGATTCTGGAGGCTGTTTCCAAGGAAACTAATGTAGAATGGTTACATTTAAAAAAAAAAATCATCAGTCCCAGGGACAGATGATCTAGGAGGGCCAAGAACTGGGCTGAGGCTGGACAGATGCTATGATATGCCACTATATGCTGCCATGTGGCAGTCTGCAGGTATGCACACATCAAGAGCCAGCTTGCCCTCTCACCTGCAGCCTTTCTGCCCCTGAAGCTTGAACTGGAGGTGAATAAAAACTCCAAGTTACAAGTCTTAGCTATGGTGTAGGGTACTCCAAATACCAACGGAAATAATAGATCCCACCTGGTTTCACTTCTCTGCAGTGGGAAGCTGTGGCCTCCTACGCCAGGGTGAATGATTAGGAGAATGAGAAGAGAGTGGAAAGGGGGTTGAACACACTGCAATTCAAGGCCACAAACTAAAACCTGTAATTCATATGCCTTTGAGAACTAGAGTTCTCTTTTTGTCTCGAGCTTCTGACCTCTACCTGGAGCTCCAGAGGAATTCCAGGGTGAACAGGTAGAGCTGCTTCTCACATGGTGTTACTTGCAGGCACTGACAGAATAGCTTGATGTGAAGGCAGACCACTATGGGAGAGGCTGCTGTAGGGTATCTCCTTGGTCACCCTCTGTCCCCTAACTCCCCTGGCCAGCATATCACCTATGCATATCTCTCTCTCTCTCTCTCTCTCTCTCTCTCTCTCTCTCTCTCTCACTGCCTACTGGTAAATATTCTCTTAGTCTGAGAACCATGCACAACCTCATTCATCATTTCCAGAGCCCCTACTGTGTGTCAGGCCCCATGTGAGTTGCTGAGGATACAGAGAATCTGTCATAAACATGTACTGCAGCTTCATGGAGAGTGCTGTCATGGAGATGTGAACAACTTTCTGGAAGATGTGACATTTGAACTGGGTCTTCAGTGATAAGATTGCTGGGCGATGGTGAAAGGGCATGCAAGGCAGGAAGGGATGGTGACAGCAAAGAGATCAGGGAAGCAGGACCTGATCCACCTGGGCTAAGGGTCCTGCCAAGGGGCTTGACCCAAGCAGTGACAGGAAGGTATTTTTGGAAGGTTCCAAGCAGGAGTGGCATAATCAGAGAGTCACAAGCCCCAGAATTAAAGATGGGATGGAATGGAGTAAGACACGGGGCCAGGGCAGGTAGGAGGCTCTTGGAATAGACTAGGCAAAAAATGAAGAAGAGGGCATGAGTCAAGGCAACAGCAGAGGAAGAGGAAAAGTCATATTGGAGAGATTTTAAGGTGTAGCAATGACTGGTGAGTCACCATTTGGACATAGGGTTGAAGGAGAGGGAGGAATCTAGACTGGCCCCCAGGTTTCTAGCTTAGGTAACTAGGTGAATATAAAGGTGAGTTCAAGGCACAGGATGCCCAGGTGGAGGTACCATAGGTAGGTGGAAACAGCAGTTAGGAAAGAGGCCGGAGAGGGAGATAAAAATGTGGCAGCATTAATAGCTGGTAATTGAAGCCATGGGTTAGGACACAGTCACCTGGTGGAAGTGAGAATAGGACCAGAGAGCTCCACCTCCACCTCACTGTATTACAGAAAACTAGGAGAAATCTTAATGGTACTCTCACTCCCTTCTTTCTATAGAAAGGAACCAAGGCTTGGGGCCCCTGGTATTTCCCAGGACAAGGAGAGCACAGGAGTGATGTTCCCACCAGTAGCTCATTCTTCTAGATAAATCCCTCTGGTTTGTTCCTTTACCACCTGGACCAGAAAACCAGTGTCCCAAAAGGCTGAGGAAGGACCAGAATCTGCCTGACCTCAGGCTGGGCTGCCAGGTCAGCATGAAGAGAGGCCACTCAGCAGCCATGTCAGGAGAGCCATGTAAACATAGGCAAAGCAGAAGTTCCCTGGGCTGAGGGTCACAAACTGGTCAGCAAAGAGAGCTGCAGATCCCTTTTAGTTCCAAACAGCAAGGTTGCCTGCCTTCTCCCTTGAACTCCAGGGCTTGGAGCCCATGTGGTCAGGCAGTGCTGAGGGCCATTACCAAGTAGATATGACCCCATGTTAAATTTGCTGTGACCTTGCATGTATGTTTGAGAAAGGTGACCCTGCTCAATGACCAGGGTGGATCCAGGATTAGGGTGTATCCTGCAGTTTGAGGAAGTATCCCGCTCCTTGGGTTAAGGGCGTTCCCAGTTTAAGACCTTGGGTTTTAGGGAAGTTCGATGTTGAGGATTATTGCTGCTGGAATTAGGGCGTTCCTGCTGCCTGAGCTCCCGTTGAGCTCTCGTGAGATTCAGAGAGCATTTTGGGAAAAAAGCCTCGTGGAGTAGGTGAATTGGGTGGCAGCAGAACTGGGATTGCCCCAGAACGTGTGTGGAGGCCGGTGTGAGTTCGGGAATAAAGAATTGCTGTTTGAATCTACAAAGCTGTGTGGTGGCTCGTGATTCTGTGCCCAGCCAAGACTGCGGCAAGGCAGGATGTTCCAAGTGATGAGGAGGGGCTGACAGTGTCCCCTACAAAGCACTCAGCATCTTTCAAGGTGCCCATGGCATTCCTTGAGTTGTCTGTTCTTTTATGGGGACGCCAAGGGAAAGAGACAGTGAAAGCCACCTGCCCCCATCTTACCTTCCCACTAGCCTGGAACCCTGGGGATTTATGTGTCAGGGTATTAGAGATAATCAGTTCTGCCCCCTCACTCAGCCTTGCTCAGAGACCTGAATGGCCCTGAAGGACCAAAAGCCTGCTACCCAGGCCCACACAGGATCAGGCAGGTAGAAGGCAGCTCCTGGAGCTTTTTTCTTATTTTATTTGAAAACCCTAGGGTGTGTCCCCTCCCTCACCACACCCATCCCCTACCCTCACCCCAGGACATGACGATGCCACACACACACACAAGGCTGTGAGCTGCACAGGAACACAGGGGCTGCGCTCACGACAACATTGAAAAAATATACATTATATATAATACACGCGGGGCCCTCACTCTCTCTCCCATCCCCACAACCTAGCCACAAGCAGGTCATGAAGGAAGGGGCAGGAGCTGCAGGACCTCAGGACTGCAAAGGAAAGAGGAAAGAGGACAATGAAGGAAGGAAATCAGGAGAGGGGGAGGAGCAGGGATCCCCAGAGTGAAATGGAAATAGAAGAGGGGATCAGAAGAGAGCCAGAGAAGGCCTGGCCTTCCTCCCCCACAGAGCCCAGGGGAGGAGGGCATCCCTTGGACAGGATAGAGTAGAGAAGGACAGAGTAGAGGATTCCCTTCAATCCCGCCCTGTCCCAGCCATGGCTAATGCCACCCTCTCCCCAGTTCAGTGCATGACTGGTTGGGAGAGACAAAGACATGGTGAGCTAAGGGGGCAGCTGCCACGGGAGGCAGAAAGGACAGGCAGAGTCATCCAGCCCAGATGCCACAGGGAGTGACCGCCCAGAGGCAGGAGGAGCAGGAGGGAGGAGAAAGGGTTGGGGTGACTCCAGTGGGGTCCACTGGGGTTTTGAGACTAAAGGACAGCTCTTTTAGAGAGAGCTCTCTCCCTCTTGGTCTCTCTTCTCTCAGAATGTCCTTCTTCCTTTCTTTCCTGGGCGTCTCTGTTCCACCAGGGCAGAATTCTTTCTTTCTCTGGTCCGGGATGTAGGCCTTAGTAGCGGTGTGGTGGGCTCTCGATGATGCGTCTCTCATCACTGCTAGGGGAGTCAGCTGCCTCGGAGTCACTGCTGTCCTCATCTTCC
Organism: Spermophilus citellus; assembly: GCF_964194105.1. Taxonomy (NCBI): domain Eukaryota; kingdom Metazoa; phylum Chordata; class Mammalia; order Rodentia; family Sciuridae; genus Spermophilus; species Spermophilus citellus. Next base: position 32,103,995 of record NC_138197.1, on the reverse strand, counting down.
TGCTGGCCACCAGCAGCCCCTGCCATACAGGCCTGCCGACTCTGATAGGACTGGAGAGGGTGGGAACACAGAGGACAAGGATCACACCCCAGAGTCTCTCCTTTAGGAGCCACGCCTCCCTCAGTCCCTTTACCCCCTCCCCACCTCATCCCAGTCAGAGCTTTCTTCCTCCCTGCTCATTATAGCTCTGCCAAGAGCTTTCACATGGGACCCAGGGGTCTTTACTGGGCATGTTCCAGGAGTGTCTTGACTCCATAGACTGCCCCCATTCCTCAGAGCCACTCACCTCCATAGGATTCACAATGATGGTGAGAGCAGAGTCATCCCAGAAGAGGTCCGGGTCCTTGGGGTCACTGGAGGCTCCTGGGGGCCCGCCAGTCCCCGAGACGCGGCGGTGAAGGGAGTGGATACGCACGAGGCCCAGGATGACCATGAGCACCAGGAAGCCCACACACACCACAATGATGAGGGTCGCGGCACTGGGGACCACTGTGGGGAGAGTAGGGAGAGTGGGGAGGTCAGCAGAACTGACACCCGAGGGAGGAGTGGGGGGAGGTCTGGGGGAAGAGGCTTCCCAGCAGAGGAAGTTCCTGAGTTAGGACAAGACAGCATCCATGGTGGCCCAGAAGAAGAAACCGAGAAACTGGAAGAGAAACAGAGCCCACTAGGTAGGGCAAGAAACAGGAGAGGGCAGGAAGCTGAATGGCTACTGCAAGAGCCAAAGGGAGCCATGGACAGTGGACTGGTGGGAAAAGGGAGGGAAGGGCAGGGGAAAAGAAGGCTCCGGATCCCGAACTGCCATGAACAACCCTACCGTCAGCACAGACAGGGGACAAGGACTGGAATCTGCCTGGTCTTTCTGCCTGTGCCTTATACGGAGATCACTCAATCTAGAAAGAGATGGCCTAGTACCCAGAGGGGACAGAGAGGAGCACTACAAGAGCTTGATGGGCAGAGGGGAAGCTTAGCCTAGCTGCTTGAAAGGAGGTTTAGGCCCCAAGACTGGGGACAGGTCCCAGGGACAAGGAGTGGCCCCTTCTCTTACCCACCTGGACTGGGCTCACTTCTGCCAGGTGACAGCTGCCGTCTTCTTGAGGGCTGGAGGCTCCTGGAGGTATGGGGCTTCTTCTTCTCCCCAACCATCTCCCCCTGAGGCTTCACTGCCTCCTCCTTGGCCCTCCCATGCCTCTGGCCCTGCAGCCTCACTTTAATGCCCAGGTCCAGAGGGACACGGAGCCTAACAGGCAGCGAGAAACAGAAGGGCGCAAGCACTTTCACGTGGACCCTTGAGCTGATGGTAGCAAAGAAGATGTGCATGCATAGGTACATGCCCAGGAAGAGTGTGTGGGCACACAGCAGGACAAGGGTTGCCATGCCCCTCAACTGAGCCAGGCTTCTGCAGGCCTGCACACTTGCCCTCACCAGCCACCTGGCAGACTGGTCACACAGCAGGATTAATGGAATGTGTCTCAGAGTCTCCAGCAAGGCATACAAGAGCCATATGTGCAGTGTCACCCAGCTCCCTGCCAGCTGAGCAGACCAAGCAAGACCCTGAAGGAAGATATAAACAGTACAGACTTGGACCAGAAGGACTGCGGAGCAAACAGCCCTGTACACAACTCTGCCTCCTTTCTGCACACACACACACAGCACTTGGAGAAGCATGAGGAAGAAAAGATGGAGAGCCCACAGTCCCAGGGACAGCAAGTGGAGGTAGAGACCCCACAGACGCAACACCAGGCCCAGAGCCCTTGCGGGCATCTGGGTCACTACACGCCACATGGATTCCCACAGCTGCACGGCAGCTCAACCCTGGGCTCAGTCCATGTGTGTGTCACACACACACACACACACACACACACACACACACACAATTAGCGGTCACATAAGCAAGCCCCTAGAGGTGCATGGACTCACACATACACAATTATATTCCAGCACAGTTTCAAATTTACCCACATAACATGTCAAGAGAAGGAACAGAGCATAGAAAAGCATGTGGCACCAGAGCCCCCCACCACTACCACATCCTGCTGCAGACCCCTCCTCACCAGCAGTCAAACTCTCCTGCTGCTACCTGCTTTAGGGCCAACCAGGTGAGTGGAAACACACTGCCTAGGCAGGCCTGCCACCCACAGACCTCCCTGAGGCAACCCTGATGGCTTTCTACCAAGTTGATCCCCATCCTGACCCGACCCATAGCCTACTTGGGGCCACTTGCAAAATACAGCTGGCTCTGCAGGGGCAGAGCTGGTAGGCGCTGGCTCCAAGGCAAAGATCAGCCTGGCTGGATCAGCATTCCACCTGGCTGGGGATCAGGAGGAGGGGAAAGGGGATAGAGCTGCCCCAAATAGTCCCTCGCAGGTCTCCAAGTCAAAGGAAAAGACCTATTGGCAGGTGACCCCACCAGCAGATGCCCACTGTGGCTAAGCCCAGGCTCTAGAAGGAATGGCAACCCTATCCTCAAAGTGGGGCCACAGCAGGTCAACTAGCACTATGGCCACAACAAGAACAAGCCACAGTTTCTGGTGAGCACCTTAATCAAAAGCTTATGTCCTGTAATCCCAGAGGCTCAGGAGGCTGAGGCAGGAATATCACAATTTCAAAGCCAGCTTCAGCAATTTAGTGAAAACCTAAGCAACATAGTAAGATCCTGTCTCTAAATAAAAAATAAAAAGGGCTGGGGATGTGGCTCAGTGGTTAAGTGCCCCTGGGTTCAATCCCCAGTACCAAAAAATAAAAATAAATAGATAAATAGATTGATAGATAAAATTTGTCCCTCTGAGCTCCTGGCCTAGTAAAGGAAATGACAAGTTAATTACTAGAAGTAAGAAATGACCACCAGAAAGAAAATGTAGATACTTTTCTCTGTAGGCAGACAAGTCTGATTAATTAGGTTAAGATAAACCAGGAGACCAGGAAGATGGGAGGATTTTTAGCTACAGATAAAAATTAGCATTTAAGAAGTCCAACCAACCTTTCTTGCTGCATTAGATCCTAGAAGATTCTGCCCTTGAATGGCCTCTGTGGCTGACCTTAAGGGGTATTTTAGCAAATGGCCCATGTCATCAGAATGGCACTGTTGAAAGCCCTGTCCACAGCCCCACATGGTACCTTCTATGAAGAAAAAGCCTCAGTAGAGAAGTCTTCTGATCTCAGTCCCAGGATTTCTCTTGCAATACCAATTGGTCCCTGTTCTCTAACTTCCAAAACTCCTCAGGTTTCCTTTTGCTTTAGCCCCAAGGAAGTTCAGAATCAAAATTCTTCCCTACCCTTACAAGTGTGCTGTTTCTCATAGTATGTATTTTATGAACTGACTTTATTCTTACTTCATCTTATTCTTCTTTCATCATTATCCTTTCCTGTTTATTGCCTAATTCATATCCTTTTTATTACATATTGGTTTTTTGTTTGTTTTTGTTTTGCAGTACTGGGAATCAAACCTAGGACCTCATGTATATTAGGCAAATGCTATACCACTGAGCTACAGCCCAAACCCTTTTTATTTTATTTTTATACAGGGTCTCATTAAGTTGCCTAGGTTGATCTCAAAATTGAAATCCTCCTGCCTCTACCTCCCTAGGAGCTGGTATTACAGGCATGTCACCACACCCGTTGTGTTGTTGTTGTTTGTTGGTTGGTTGGTTGGTTTGGTTAGTTGGTATTATTTGTTTTTTGAAATATGGTCTTACTTTGCTGCCAAGCTGGCCTTGAACTCCTGGATTCAAGTGATCCTTCTGCCTCAGCTGCCTGAGGAGCTAGAACTATAGCCAAGCCACTGTGCTGGCTCATTTTCTTTTTCATCCTATTTCTTCATGGGTCTTTCAGCAAACTTTCAGATACTTGAGGAAACAAAGTAGAATAATTCCAGACTTTGCTGCACACTGGACTCAAGTGGGGATCTTTAAATCCACTGATACCTGGTGCTCTTAGTCCTAGACACTCTGATCTCATCAGTTGGATGCCACTTAAACACCAGAAGTTTTTAAAGCTCCCCAGTTGACTCTGATATACATCAAAGTTTGGGACAACTACATAAATAATGTCTTCATCATCTTGTCTCAGACAACCTTGCTCTTCCTAACCATAAACCCTCTTAATCACCCTCCCAAATTCTCAAATTTGCATTCTCTCATGCTTCTCTAGTTCAGAGACCTTCTTCTTCCTGTGGTCCAAGTGCAAACTTTACATATGCCATAAAACCTTCCCTGACTATCTCAATACACACCAATCTTAGGAGCTGCAGAGAAATGAGCCTTAAGATCACATGTCTAACTGCTTCTGCATGTTTATAGTTTGATATTGTGAAACCACAGTTCTGCAACACACTTTTGGACTTGGGAGGTAAAAGGGAGGGAACACCTTGGGGAGTCAGAAAAGGCATGTGAAAAGGTCACCTGAGGAGCACAGGCAATGTCCTCAGGGAAACTATGAACCCTGTGCCCATTCAGGTGGAAATAAGGGAAGAAGGAAAGGCAGGCTGCTACGCTATTTAAAATCTTAGAGGAGCCAGGTGTGGTGGCGCATACCTGTAATCCCAGCTACTCACTCACAAGGCTGAGGCAGAAGGATTGAAAGTTCAAAGCCAGCCCCAGCAATTTAGTAAGACCCCAAGCAACTTAGTGAGAACTTGTCTAAAATAAAAAAGGACTGGTGATGTGGTTCAGTGGTCGAGTACCCCTGGGTTCAATCCCTGGTACCAAAAAATAAAATAGAATAATTAATTAAATAAATAAAATGAGCTGGATATGTGGCCAAGAGATAAAATGCCTCTAGGTTCAATCCCCAGTATCTCCGCACCCCAAATCTCCAGCAGAAAGCTCAGCTGACCTAGACACTGGCTCAAAACAAAAGACAGGAAGCCTAAGCTTTGTCATGAGGAGAAGGAGTTAATATCTATAAACATCAGTCCCACCCCTGGCAGCTCTGGGGTATGGTGGGTGAGAAAAGCTGCTTATGGGACCAGTCACTGCAGGGCAACTGGACACCCTGGGGAGGAAGCTCTGTAACATTAAGAACAAGGATTGGGATAGTGGGGGGTTGTGGCTCAGTGCTAGAACGCTCACCATGCATGCAAGGCCCTGGGTTCGATCCTCAGCACCACATAAAAATAAATAGATAAAATAAAGGTACTGTGTCCAACTACAACTAATAAAAAAGAACAAGGACTCCCTCATCTGGGCCTTCCTACCAAAGAAAAAAAAAGATCAAGAACCTTACTAGGCCCAGAAGCATACCCAGATCTATCTTGAGCCTAACTGTAATAGCAGGATCCAATATGCAACTGGGAAAAGATTGAGTGGGATTAAAAAAAAAAAAAAAAAAAAAGATTGAGTGGGATGATTCCAAGAAAAGAACTAGAGAAAGAACTAAGGAGTCACAGGGAGATATATATGGTTAGCCCCAAGTGTTTTAAAAAAAAAAAAAAAGAAATCCTAAACACACACACACACACACACAAAAAAAAAAAAAAAAAAAAACAGGTTTCTTTTGCTAATAAATCTAAAATACTATGTGAAGTGTCTTTGAACCTTTGCAACTTGATTATGCCTTATATCCCCTCCTCCCTTCTATTCTATCTACTTTGCTGTAACAAATCATAGTAGAACTGACAGGAAGGACTCTGCAGTTGTTTGTGGAGACAACCAGAGACACAGAAACTGTGTAGGTGGTGGCCATTGCACAAGGAGAGGAAACCAGAATGAATCCCTGGGAGCACCAGGGTAGCTAGCCTTTGGTAGAAATTCTGGGAAGCCCGAGGAGGATGTTAACGGCCATGGTTAGTGCACAGGCTCTGGAATCATGCTGCCTGGATTTGAATCTAGCTCCACCTTTTTTCTAGCAATGTGCCCTTGGGTAAGGTACCTGACCTCTTTGTGCCTCTGTTTCCTTACATTTAAAGGGAACAGTTAGAGCATCTATTTCGGTTTTTTGTTTGTAATGGCTAAATGAGTTAATGTATGTAAATCCAGTAACACAGTGAGAGCCCTATTTGTGGTATTACCATTACGAATACTTCGTGGTACTGTTCAGTGACCCTGAATTTCCCCCCAGACGGCATTCATGGAACTCCCTAGCGAGTTGGTTTCAGAGCCTGTGATACAATCCTTTGACATTTTTCCAAAAGTGACAAGTCTGTGGCCTTTGGTAGTGATTTTAATGCTTAAAAAAGTAGAATGATCTCCAGAGCCAACTCTGGCAAAAGTAGATGATGAAGTTAGATGATACTGAACCAGGCCAAAAGCAAAGTGTGCCCCAAAAGTGACAAAAATAAATGCACCTCCTGAGTGAGCTTTGAAAAAAATTCTAAAGAGGGATTCCAAACATTCCTTTCAGCAATGTCGGCATCATTTTTCATTTTTCAGTAATGAAGACTTGTTTTATGGTATTAAGTATAGCCAGGTGCAGAGGCACACACCTGTAATCCCGGTATAAACATCAGATTACAAAATAGATCAATCTCAATTTTATAAAAAGAGAAAAATAGGCATAGAAAAAAGGACTCGAATATTATACACCATATTAACAGTGTTCTCCTCTCTCTGGGATGAAAGTAAGGCCGATTTTTCTTCTGTATATTGGTATTTTCTAGTTTTTCTACAGCTGAGCAATTTGTATTGGAAAGTAAAAATTATACCACTGGAAAGGATCATGGCCAGGAACTGAGATTGCTTTAAAGGCAACATCCCATCTGGAGGTGATACTTTCCATATTTTGTTCTAGAAATATTCTTACTTCTTTACAGAAAGCACATAATGACACATGTAAAAGTACCAACTTATTCCTTGAAGACAGGAATTGTATCTGTCCTATAATATTTTATATCCCAAATAGCATCTTAGGACAGTGCGAATACCTTGTAGGCACTTAATAAATGCTTGATAGCTCCACTGCAGAGGATCTCTAAGCCCAGAGCTAATTTGGGAGAAGGTTGGTCAGCAGGAATAACAGACACCTATACCACACATTGACTTATGATTCCAGGCACAAATGTCCCTTCAGTGACTCAGGGCACACCTTGTCACAAGGGAGTTAATGATTCAGTGGGATAAAGGGATTAGTCCACAGCTGTCAACTAAAACAGGTACCACAGGAAACAGAATCAACTGTTCTTCCTTCTCCTTTCCTCCCAAGGATGGAAGAGACGCTAGTGCCCAACCCTCACTTGCCACCCACCACTCTCGCCTGGACCCACTTAGCCTTACTTACTGGAGTTCCGGTGGGAGCTGGCCAAGCTGTGTCCAGCCATCTCAGGAGGAGGCTGGTGACCACGGTGCAGGAACTGCTGTGAGCTGAGCACATGGCTTGGGTGGGCAACCCGGTTCATGCTGTGCAGGACATTGACCTAGGCAGAGGGAAGGCTCCATGGGCACCATGCTTCTCCCCAGACCCCTCCTCACCCCTTTAGAGCCCAGCTCCATCTCTGAACTGCTGTCCCACATCTCCTTCTCTACCCACTGCCAGGTCTAGAAGTCCTCATGCTGCCATGTCCTGCCCTTCAGGGCCCTTCACCACTATTGAGTTGAGTCCATCCCACCCTGGCTCCTTGCCAGGAGATAGTAGCTGTGGAAGGAAAGAGACTTTCTGGGTACCTCCACGATGAATTCATTGCTGGAGTAGCGGCCATTCATTTCTGAGCAGGAGAGACGGAATTTCCTGGCGTAAAGGGCAGCTCCATGTCGTAGCCGATAATGAGCCTGCCTCAAGATCTCTTCATACACAGTGATACTCTCCACCCCTGGGGACAAGGAAGAGGCTCAGTGCAGGGCCTGGGGACATGGCCCCTCTCTTGGACTCCCACCAGCTGACAAAGCCATAGAAGGGGTTCTCCCCATCCCTCAACAGGGAAGAAATTCTCCCCCACTTTCCACCCCACTTGGATGGACTTGAGTAAAGCAACCAAAGCTGTTTTCTGCTTTGCCCTTCTCAGCTAACTCAGTGGTTTCTGGATAAGAATGGAAAGGAGAAAATAAGGACATCCTGAAAAACAGAAGGGAGGAGGCCAACAGAAAATAAATGGGGAACACACAGCCTCCGTGAGGCCCTGGGAGAGAATGACAATAGGAGGGAATTGGTATTGTATCTGTCCTATAATATTTTATATCCCAAATAGCATCTTAAGATAGTGCTAGTACCTTATAGGTGCTTAATAAATGCTTGATAGCTACTTTGTCCTGTTCTCCCTGAGGAGCGCCCTTCAGAGAATAGGAGATTTCTTTTGCAAATGACCAAATCATCACTTCCCACTACGAAACAGCTAGATGAGCAAGCTAGTCTGGGAAGACTGAGCCAGAGGAGGAGAGGGATGAAAGAGATCTGAAGGAGAACAGAAGTGGAAGCAGAAGTAGAGCTGACCCAGACTATGGAGAGGAGAAGGGGAGAGAAATTGCTAGAGCTCACACCCCAGCTCACTTTCCCGATGGGCAATCTGGAAGCCAAGAGATCTTCTAGCTGGGAAGGTACAAGCTGACATTTGGTCACATCCCTGGGCCTGGAAAAAGGACCCTTTGGGTTTCCTGAGTGCTTAATCACAGGGAGAGGCTCTCAGGCCCCACTGACCAGCAATGGTGAGGTAGGCTGACGTGTTGGTGAGCTCCAGCCCTCGCTGCTGCAAAGACGCCATGTCCAAGAGCAGGCTTTCCCGCTCAGGATCCAGGTCATCCCCCACCAGGGAAATTTCACAGCCATCCAGGTTGTGCACGATCTCATCTGACATGCGCGTGTCTGTCACTGGGTAAAGAGAGTCAGAGTCTGGGTCAGAGCTGGGTCATCACCTTATGGCCACTGCCCCCACCCCAAGGGACATCCTTAAGGGTAGTCAACATTTGTTTTCATGATCATTCCACAATAGTTTCTTCATACTCATGGGCCTCCCACCACTCCATTTCTTTCCTTTTTTTTTTAAATTTATTTTTTAGTTGTAGATGGACACAATATCTTTGTTTATTTTTATGTGGTGCTGAGGATCGAATCCAGTGCCTTGCATGTGGGAAGTAAGCACTCTACTGCTGAGCTATAGCCTCAGCCCCTCATCACTCTGTTTCTTAAGGGTAAGTTGTTCTAGTCACAGAAACACATAAGGAAGTCCCTGTCCATTTCTAGCCCCAGACTTGTTTCCTTATTCTGGTTCCAGACATTGGCTGCTTCTCTGGATGATGTCACTCCCTGGATCATCCTCACCTGTGCCCTGCCAACTTTCGTCCTTCTTGGCTTCCACCTGGTGAGAAATGGAGCAAGTGATTTGAAGATCAGGGAACAAAGGGACCCCCTCGGGTCCCTCAAAGTCCACAGCTGGGCGGGCAAAATGAGTGGTGCCACTCAGCAGGATCTGGGGTGCGTCGGGCTGAAGAACCACCACGTAGCCCTCCACTTCAGGGATGGAGACACAGGATTCTTCGCTGAAGCATCTATGTGAGAAAAGGGAAAGAGGCAGCTGGTGACCCCAATGCCCCCTCCTTTAAAAATCTATATTCTGTTTCACCCCTCTGGGCCTCCTCCTCTACAGTGGAGCACCCAAGTTAGAGAGGGGTTGGGGAGGGATTGTGTCTCTGCACTCCAACCCCCACATCAAAGCTGGAGGGAAGGTCTCCTTCCCTAATAGAATGTCACTGAAGGAAAAGGTCAGGGACAGAAGGGGAGTTGGCCCCAACTTGTGGGCATGATCACATCATCAATTTGCCATGCCCCAAAACTATGGAACGTCTGTCAATTATATTTTAATGAAAAATAAAGTGAACTGATAAAAATGTGTATACACACACAGTTCTTTATCAGGGAGGTAAAATGTACATGGGTTCAGTATAATATCTGGCAGATATGTGCCCTGAAATATAAAACATGAGGAAAGGTGGAAAAATCTGTCAAGGGATGTACTCTTCCTTGGTGTGTCTTCCGTTCCCTGATATGAGAGAAACTGACAGGGAGGTGAAATAATCTGACCTTGGACCTAGATCCACCCCCTGCAGCCTGGGCTTCAGTTCTGTAGGACTCTGCCAAGCCAAATCAAACTACAGGACAGCTGCTCAGTAGCTATTCCCAGAGCACCTCCAACCCCTCCTTTTGCCAATATTAATGACACCTAACAATCACATAGCATTAGCCAGTTTCTAAGCGTTTTGCCCACAGTCTTTCATAACAAACTTGCTTCAATGCCATAAAATAGGGAGAAGGCACCTAAGCTCTTAGATCATGCATCTGGCCACACAAACTTGACAGTTTAAGAGTCAAGATTTTAAACTGAGGTCCACTGATCTTTCCATTAAACCGAAGCCACCATTTAGGGATCAAGTTTTCACCAACAAAATTTATTTTTAAAGAAGTTCCATAATATAGTTTTCATATATTTCCAAAAGAGTATGTGTTGGAAACTTAATCCCCAGTACAACAGTGCTAGGAGGTGGGGTCTAACAGAAGGGGTTTAAATTTGGGGGGCTTCATCCTTATGAGCAAATTGATGCTGACTATAAAAGGTTTCATACTATAAATTTGATCTCTTCCTCTGTCTCTCACTCTTTCTTCCCTTCTGCCATAAGATGATGAAGCAAGACAGCCCTCACCAAATGCCAGTCCCTCAATCTAGGACTTCCCAGCCTCCTGGACTGTAAGAAACAAATCTCTACTATTTATAAATTCCCTGGTCTCAGTTGTTCCATTACAGCAGCACAGCTAAGGAACTTAGTAACAGAAAAGTGGGGTACTGCTTAACCAATTCCTAAAAATATGGAAGCAGCTTTGGAACTAGCTAATGGGTGGAGGCTGAGACAGTTTTGAAGTGAATCCTGAAAAAAGGTCTTTATTGCTATGAATGGAGCATTAAGGGTGATTCTAGTGGGGGTTCAGAAAGAAGAACTATAGGGAAAGTATAGAACTTTTAGAGATTATTTAAGAGGACCTGATCAGAATGCTTGTAGGAATATGGAGAGTAAAGCCTTTTGGATGAGATTTCAGACCGAAATGAGGACTATCTTACTGGAAACTGGAGTAAAGGTAATCCTTATAAATTGGCAAAGAATTTGACTGAGCTGTATTCATGCCTGAGGTTTTGTGGAAAGAAGAATTTAAGCAATGAACTGGAATATCTGACAGGAGAAATAGCTAAGTTAAATATTGAAAGAGTTGCATAACTATTTTTAACCACACAGAGTAAAATGAGAAAAGAAAGAAATTGTTTAGAGATGAATTTATAATCAGGTGCAGTGGTGCACATCTATAATCCCAGCAACTCTGGAGGAGGAGGCAGGAAGATCGCAAGTTCAGGGTCAGCCTCCTCAACTTAGCAGGGCTCTGTCTCAAAATAAAAATTTTAAATGGCTGGAGATGTAGCTCAGTAGTAAAGTGTCCCTGGGTTTGATCCCCAGTACCAGAAAACAAATAAATAAAGATGGAATTTATAATCAAAAGGGAAAAAGAACTAAGGAATTTGAAGAATACACAGCCTGGCCAAGTAAATGAAAAAGCATGCAAAAGTATGACCAAGTAACCCTCTGAAAAAGGAATTAGCATGAATAGAAAGAAATAAGGTAACCAGGTGCTATGGCATAAACCTGTAATCCCAGCAGTTCAGGAGGCTAAGGCAGGAGAATTTCAAGTTCAAAGCCAGTTTCAGCAACTTAGCAAGGCCCTAAGCAACTCAGCAAGACCCTGTCTCTAAATAAAATATTTTTTAAAAAGGGCTGGGGATGTGGCTCAGTGGTTAAGTGTCCCTGGAGGGGGTGGGGGTGGGGGGGAGAAAAAAAAAACAAAAGTGTCTCTGGGTTCCATCCTCAGTACCAAAAAATAAATAAATAAAAGAAAGAAAGAAGGTGCTAGGCATCAAGACAATGAGAGAATGTCCCCAAAGGCATTTCAGAGATCTTGAGGCAGCCCCCAAGTGAGCAACCCAGGGTACTCAAGAGAAATCATCACCCTCAGCTCTGTGCCACCGTGTCTTTGCTCCCCACATGTTGGTGCAGCACCTTGGCTGTGGCTCAGCCATCCAAGACACAGCTCAGACCACTTCTCTAAAGGGCACAAGCAATAAGTCTTGGCGGCATCCACATGTTGCTGACTTTGCAGGGGTTCAAAATGCAAGAGCTTCGGGGGCATGGCTTCCTCTGCCTATATGTCAAAGCATGTCCCAGACGGCAGGGAACTCAGGAAGCTATAGAGCACTACAAGAGCTAAGTGGAATTGCAGCTCAACACCCCTACAAGGAGTCCCTACTAAGGTCATACCTAGTGAAGCCATGGAAATGAAATCACCATGGAGACCCCAGAACTACAGAGCTACCTGCCTCCAACACAACCTGGGAGAACACAGGCATGAAACTCCAAGCTATAAGAGCTCCACATGGGCTGGACCCAGCAAACCCCTGGGAGTGGGACTACTCAAGGCCTTGGGAACTGAATCCCCACCCTAGTGTGTTCAGGAGGCAGCACATGGAGTCAAGAAACTATTCTGGATTCTTAAAGGTTTAATGTTGTTTGTCCTGTTTGCTTTTGGACTTGTTTGAACCAGTTACCCTTTTTCCTTCTTGTTGCTCCCTTTTGAAATGGGAATGTCTATATTATGCTTGTCCCATCAGTGTATTTTGGAAATAGATAACTTGTTTAATTTCACAGGTTCACAGATGGAAGGGAATTTGCTGCAGATGAATCATGCCTTGAATCTCACCCATCTCTGATTTAGATGAAACTCTGGACTTTAGACTTTAGAATTGGTACTGGAATGAGATAAGACTTTGGGACTGTTGGGAAGGCATGAATATATTCTGCATGTGAGGAAAACAAATATGGGGGGCCAGAGACAGAATGCTATAGTTTGAACATGTCCTCCAAAACATATGTGTTGGAAACTTACTCCCCAAAGAAGCAGTGTCCAGAGGTGGGGCCTAATGGGAGGTCTTTAGGTCATGAGAGCTCCATTCTCATGAATGGATTAATGCTGATTTTAAAAGGGTTTGAGGCTGTGAGTTTTATCTCTTGCTCGCTTGCTTGCCCTCCCACATACACACAACTGTCCTTCCAACATGGAACGATGCAGCAAGGAGCCCTAGCCAGATGATGGCCCTTCAATCTTGGACTTCCAAGCCTCTAAAACTATTTAAAAAAAAACTCGATTCTTTATAAATTATCCAGTCTCAGGTATTTTGTTATAGCAGCACAAAATTAAGACATTCCCCTTTGAACAAGCAATCTTCACAAGGCACTGTAGGGACTCCATATGCTTGTACTAATTGAAATGATTTTGCAGAGAGGTATTACTGAGCATGCCCAGGTTGGCTATTGGAGCCAAAATGAAAAAAGCATACTCTCAACAGGTATGATTAGCCCAGAGTCCCTGAAGTTACCAATGCCCAGAACTTACTGAGTTCCTATACCTGAAAAATAACTCCAGCAGGCATCTCCAATGCAGTGAGCAATCCTGTAGTACATTACAGCTCTGGGGCACCCAAATAAGAATAAGAGGCTGTCTCTGACCCAAAGGTACTCACAATCTGGTAAAGAGATTAGATCTGGCACACAAACCTTAGACCAAATGGACCAAAGGGGGGGAAAAAAACAACAGAGGAAAGGGAATGGAGTAGGGCACTTGAAAAAGAAAGGTAGGAATAAGTCAGGAAAATTAGTAGTTGAGCTAGCTTTAAAAGAAGGTTGGACTTTGCCAATGCAAAAGGTAGAGAGGATGGTGATGAGCATACCACCGGAGCAGAGGGACATGAGGCAAGGAAGGCAAACCAGAGCCAGATGGCTCGGACCCTTAAATGCCATGATAAGAATTCAGTTTATAGCTTCATGTCATGGACAAAATGTCATTAATATCTTTTTCATCAGGAGAGCATGCTGATCAAAAATCGGATTTAAGATCACTTACCTAGCTTCAGGGTGCAAAGTATACTAAAGCTAGTCCGTTAGGAGGCAATAGGCCAGGTGAGAGGTAAGGAGAGTTTCAGTGGGAGGGGGACAACAGAATGGGGAAAAGATAAAACAGATGGCAAACACCAGCATGCTAGATGACTCTGGAAACTCCACCTGGCATGTGGAGGATAAAGACAGGGAGGAACCAAAGATGACTAAGGGGTTTCAAGCCTGGGTTATGTCAAGGACAGACGTCTTTAGAAAGAGAAGTTAGGGGGAGTAGCTACTTTGGGCAATGATTAATTAAAGTTAATTATTTCAGCACTAGCTCATTTGGGTAGAGGTGCTGGCAGATCATCTGGATAGAAGTTACAGAAAGCAGGTGTAAATTCTAAAGATATGGAAAGAAGACAAAGTTGGAGAAAAAGATCTGGTTTCCATCTGTTCCAGGGTTCAGGCCATGAATCGACAGGCCTCGTTAAGCAACAAAATTAAAAAAAAAAAAATTTAATCTTAGAGGAAAGTTGCATTTAAGTATTAACCAGTCATACAAATCTGGTTTTAAATGGACAGAGATCCAAGAACTGAATACTAGAAGTTAGGGAAATCACATGGGCAAGGATAAGCATATGCATCTGAGAAAGGGAGGCACTGCTATGCTCTGTCTCTCCCTGTTACACACACACATACACAGATTTTTCTCCCACAAGGGAAGTATAAGGGTAGCACCAACCATGTGGTAGCCTTAGAAATGGAGAGAAAAGAGCTCTCATTCTTAACCTCATAAAGAAAATGTCAAGGCCCCTTCCCTCTCCTGAAGAACCAAAGTCGAGATCAAAGCCCTTGGGTAAGCCTCTATCCTAGACATGAAAGAGGTGGAAGGAATTCAAATAAGACAGTCAACAAGAAGGATGTCAATTCTTCCCCCTGTGCTAGCAGAGCTCCACCCTGGATCAAAAAGACAGCACCCCCTTCTGATGTGGCTCCTGAGCACAGTGAAGGGAATGGGACAATTCCTTGGTCTCTGATGGATTAAGCCCTTCATAATCAGATGGCAGCTCTTAACAACTAGAGTGCTGACTAGGGCATGGTGGGGTGCACACTCAGCTCTCTCATCTGTGCCACGTGACCTGTAACCTTCTCCTTCCATGACCACACCATGGACCAGCAGCCCAATTCCCCAAAGCCATTCACTCTGCCCTCTCTCTACAGCTCTAATTGTGAAGCCTGTTATAATCTTGCCCAGTCACTGCAGAATACGGAACCCTCTCCCCTCCAGCCCCTACCAACATAAGGATACCTCAGAGATGTTGATCTTCAGACAGCTTATGGAGAAGCTGAGGGGCAGCTGTGAGAACACAGGAGTCCTGACTCCTAAATCCACACACTAAATGGCAGTATCTCCCCAAAACTGCCCCATAGACCATAAGGGGTAAAAACACCTTCATATAATAGTCAATATTTACAGAAGGCACTCTGCTAGGCTCTACTTGGCATTTGATCTGGGATATATCATTTCATTCTCATAACAATTCCATGAATTAGATTCTATTAATATTCCCACTTTATAACATCTGTCAAATGCTAAAAAGCTAGTAACAAACCCTGTGTCCTTAACTATTATGTTTTCATTGCCTCTCAATCTTCATTTTCAAATTCCTAATAAGTATTTAAATCTTTAAATAATCTAATTCATTTAAGAAATTCAAAATAATTTACTTACAATTCAGAGGTCAGCAAAATTTTTCAATAAAGTACCAAATACTAAATATTCTCTTAATTTTTAATCATATAGTCTCAATTCCAACTATTGTGAAATCAGCCATGGAAAATATGTCAATAAATGGGCATGGCTGTGTTCCAATAAAACTTTATTACAAAACAGACAATAGGCCAGATTTGACCTGGGTCCACAGGTTGCCAACTCCTAGCTTGGATCATCCTGTTTGACTTTGCAAGAGCTCAGTGAAGCAACTAGAGCTCACTATTTGCCCAAGGTCATCCAGTCAATTAGTGTTGAGTCATGATTAATGTCAGGTCCCCAGCTCCCAGTCTTCTTGCTCCTACTTAATGCATCTGCATAAAGGTATGGAGAAGAACAAAACCTCAAAATCCCGAGAGTGTGGCTTAGTGGAAAGAATAATGAATAGGTTGTGAATCTAGACCAGACTCTTTTACCAACACTACTATATGACCTTCAGCAGACCAAATGTCCTCTGGGGAGGTGGGGGCAGAGAGGGAGGTACTAACTCTAGGTGACATCTTAGGCCCAGGAGCTGAGAACTATCTGACTATGCTCCATGATTTGCCCCGCCCACCCAACACTCACTTGACAGCAGTGGTGAGGCGCAGGGGCCTGACGCCGGGCGTGGCAAAGCGCAGAGTGTTCATGTAAGCCACATGCTGCAGGGCATGGTTGAAGGTCTCCACATCATCCCCCTCCAGGGTGAGCAGGGACTGCGAGGGGTTCACGTGGACCTGGGCCCCAGACACAGACACAGCTAAGAGCGGGACCAGGAGGCAGGAGAGGTAGGGAGCAAAGGTAGAGAGGTGGGCAAGGGGAGGGGCAGGGGCATGCCGGGAAGGAAAGGATGGGGGGAAGGGGCTATACCTTCATGCCTTTGCCCAGGCTCTCGAAATCCCTATAGTCCAGCCCCTCCCGACATGCATAGAGGCACTCGATGACCTCGCGGCTCTCCAGGCGACCTGAGCGCACGCTGAAACCAGCCAGGTAGCCATGGAAGTAGTGGTGGATCGGCAAGGGGTCTCCTAGGGCAGGAACACAGGAGCAGGCCGGGCAGTGAGAGGAGGAAAGAAGAGGAGGGAATCAGGACAGGGGCTGAGAGAAAGGGGAAAGAGAGTGAACAGAAGACTTGAGGAAGAAGATGAAAAGGAGAAATATGGAAATGGAAAAGAAGGAAAGAAAAGAGATGAGGAGAGAGGAGTGCAGATAAGGGGCAGGATGGAGAAGGGAGAGAGATGAGAGAAAAGACAGGAGGGGGGTGCGGCTCCGTGGTAGAGCTTGCCTAGCATGTGCCTGGCCCTGGGTTCCATCCCCAGCACCGCAAGTATGAAGGCAGGAGGAAGCTGGGGGGGGGGGGGGGAAGGGTAAAAAATAGAAGCAACTGGAAATGAGAAAAGCTTCTGAGAAGGAGAGAGAGAGAGAGAAGGAAACTAGGAGGAGGGGGTGGCCGGTGGAAAAACCAAAAGGATAGAGGGAGACTGCAAGAGAGGGTGTGTTTACAGTGGCATGCAAGGAGACCAGGAAGGATGTGTGTGAACTTCACAGATGCCCAGCTCTTCCCCTTCTGCATGTCTGACTCCTGCCACCTCCTTTCTGCCATGTGAAAAACCAGCAAGAGAAACCCTTTCCTACATTCTGTGGGCAGGAAAAAAACAGAATCCAGGCAGGCTACATCCAGCTTCATTGCTCCAGGGAGACCCTGGCTTGCTGAATTTCTCTGCGGCTCTGCCCCCTGGTGGCCGTCAAGCAGCAACTAGACAGGCTGGACAGGACTTGGGTGGAAAAGAGAACAGAGATCCGAAAGCTGAGAACTCCTGTTCATACACACGGAGTACCTTGGGTGGTGTCTGTGCTGTTGTCTCCTCCCTTTTCCTTCTCTTTGTTCTTCTCCTCTGAGGACAAAAAAAAAAAGAGGTGACAGTGAGCTTAGGTTGTGAAGAGATTGATGAGAAGAATGAGAGTCTTCCTCTTCTTTTGTCATGTTTCAATTTCAGGCCTCTGTTATAGACCATCCCCCAAATACATTGCTGAGGAAACACAAGGGTCTTGGTCAGACACACATGTGTGCCCCCAGGAAAAAAAAAAAAAAGAAAAGGAAGAAATGGCTTAGAAGTTAGAAGGTTGATGAGGTTCTGAGGGGTAATACCCTCCAGCAGGGGCGTGGAAATCACTGTCAGTTCAATGGAACAAAGTGGGAACTGGCTGAAGTCACAAAAAGAGAGATTCTGGAGACACTCAGAAGGAAATTCCACCAAGTCAGAGGTAATGACCCATGGAACTAGAGGAGATGTGGAGGTCAAGATCTCCTCCAGCAGAGACCATTAAGAGTCATCATCCTGCCCAATTGCAAGGAGATGCAGGATATGGCCGTAGCTGCAGTGTCAGGCTGCTCTCTTGCTCCTCACCAGCCTATGTTCCCTCACCAACCCTAAACCACTGACATGATCAGAGGGACCTACCAGTCCAGCAGGCACCAATCATGAGTGCAGGCTCCCTTCGGGGTGGGTGGATGAGGCCATTGTCATGAATGAGAGCAGGGTCAAAGGAGATGCCATCAGCATAGAGAGTGACTGTGGGGAATTCCAGGTTCAGAGCATAGTGGTGCCACTCATCGTCACAGACCTGGGGGAGCAGGGGTGAGGGCAGGAACCTCTCAGTTACTTCCTTTTCAGGGAACTAACCTCATCTTCTGAGGACAGTCCAGTATGTTCTTAGTTTTACCAACAGAGCTGCCTTCCCAGCCTTCCCTTCCGTCAAGGAATAATATTGACCAAAATCTTATCAGGTAGCCAACATAGTATGGAAAATTCCACTAAGTCAAGTAAATCTTTAAAACTATAGCGAATGAAATACCGTGAGGACTAAGCTGGCTTTTGTTGGCTTTGAAGATGCAGGAAGAGGTCACACCAGGGAATGTAGGAAGCCTATAGGAACTGGAAAAGTCAGGGAAATGACTTTTTCCCTACATCCTCCAGAAAGAAGGCTCTGCTGACACTTGATTCTTTGCCTAGGGAGACTCTGTCAGATTTCTGACTCATGGAACAGTAAGATAATCAATTTGTGGTTTTGGGGGGGTACTAGGGATTGAACTCAGGGGCACTCAACCCTGATCTACATCCCCATCCCATCTTGTATTTTATTTAGAGACAAGGTCTCACTGAGTTGCTTAGTGCCTTGCCATTGCTGAGGCTGGCTTTGAACTTGTGATCCTCCTGCCTCAGCCTCCGGAGCCAATGGGATTAAATCATATGCCGCCACACCTGGTTCAATTTGTGTTTTCTTTAACTATTAAGTTTGTAGTAATTTGTTACAACAGCAACAAGTAACCGATAAAATTTCAATGAAGTGCAGTTAAATATATATGCATAGAACCAGAGTCCCAGAGGCTGAGGCAGGAGGAGCTCTCTTGAGCCCAGGAGTCAAGGCCAGCCTGACAACACAGGGAAATCTCATCTCAAAATACTATAAATATAAAACTATGTTGTGAATAAATTTTTCCAGAAAATATGTATGTATGTACGGCACTAGAATCTCTAGGGTAGTTTCTAATCCAACAGGAACTGCCGAGACCAATACTGCTCTCCTTTGCATTTTCTCCTGTGTCAGTCAGCTGCGGATGAGGATGGCAGAGGAAGAGCAGAGAGTTCTCTGCCTTATCAACTTCCAAAGTTCAGGTTCCCTCAAGGCTCAGACCTAGGCTCTCTCCCTCTTCCCAGGATTTACCTTGTCTATTCCCCATGGGTTCAGTACCATGTTTATGCTGATAATTCCCCAGTCTTCATCCCATCCAAGGGTCTCCATTTGGCTGTCTCGAAGTTCTCGTGAATGTAACGTGGAGGATGGAAGTCCATGCCCCTTCCCCATTCCCTCAGTTTTCCCCAGGTGGTATAGACTCTGCCCTCCACATGGTTGCCCAAGTGGTAGCCTAGGAGACAGCTTCAACTTTCTTTTCCCTCACCCTCCCATCCAGTCCATCAGCAGCTACTGTGGATCTCAGGTCCAAACAGAACGGACAGCTGTGGATTCCTGTGCTGGTCTCTATATCTCCATTATCATGTGCCAGTCAACTCCCCAGCCCCTTTGTGGGGACTGTTTGTTTACTCTCACTCTCTAGTATAATCCTCCCACCATTGCCAAAGGGATCTTGTTAAAATGTAAGTCTGATCAGGTGCCATTCCTCCTTTAAATCCTTCAAAAAAGTCTCCCTATCTCTCACAGGACAAAATCTACACTAACCCCAGTGGATGAAGTCTACTGTACAACCTGATTATTGCCCGTCTCTCTAGTCTTTCCCTCTTGTTCACTGTGCCCGAGCCTCTGGAAAATGCTCATCTCTTTTCTGCCTCAAGACCTTTGTATCTGCTCCCCCCACTACCTGGAATACTTCCTATTATCTTCTCAAGTCAGCTAGTTCTCCTCTAGCATTAAACTAAAATTTCCCCTCAGTCAGGCCTTCTCTAGACATCCGATCTAAGTTCCTCACACTTATCTTCCCCTACATTCTATCCCAGGTCCTTGTCTGTTAATTTTACAGCACCTATCATAATTGATGGGTTTTTATGGCTTTAGATTTGTGGGTTTTGTTTGTTTGGTGCTGAGGATTAAATCCAGGGCCTTCTGCGTACTAAGTACATGCATACCCTATCACTGAGCTAACACAGCCCCATTTAGTTTTTAAAAACCTATCTTCTTAAGGGTCTAGAGGTATGACTCAGTGGTAGATCACTTGCTCAGTATGCACAAGGCCCTGGGTTCCATCCCCAGCACTGCAAAATAAGAACAAACAAACAAATTTATCTTCCCAACCAAGAAGCCATCCTCTGAAGTGAAGTCAAAGATTTTGTTCCATTTTCTATTCCATTATATCCCAAGAACCCAGCAGAATAACAAGAACTTAAATGACATTTAATTGATTCTTTTTGTTTGTTTGTTTTTGGTTTGTTTTTGTTTTGTGGTGCTGGGGATTGAATCAGGGTCTTATGCTTGCGAGGCAAGCCACTCTACCTACCCTGCTATATCCCCAGCCCTAATTGATTTTTTTTAATATTTTAATTTTTAGTTTTTTTCTAAAATAAAATATCTTTATTTTATTTTTATGTGGTGCTGAGGATCGAACCCACCACCCCACACATGCCAGGCGAGCGCACTACCGGCTACCGCTTGAGCCACATCCCCAGCCCCATAATTGATATATATATTTTTTTTAATTGAGTACCAGGGATTGAACTCAGGAACACTTGACCATTGAGCCACATCCCCAGTCCTATTTTGTATTTTATTTAGAGACAGGGTCTCGCTGAGTTGCTTTAGTGCCTCACTGTTGCTGAGGTTGGCTTTGAATTCAAGATCCTTCTACCTCAGCCTCCCAAGCCTTAGGATTACAGGCATGTGCCACCATGCTTAGCTTAATTGATTTTTTTTAATGATTACATGATTATATCTGAATACTAATTACTTTTTTTAAAATGCTTTTTATTTTCTGAATTTTCCACAATGGACATACCCTTATTTTTTTTTTTTTTTTAATGTGGTGCTGAGGATCAAACCCAGTGCCTCATGCGTGCTAGGCAAGTGCTTTACCACTGAGCCACAACC
Organism: Spermophilus citellus; assembly: GCF_964194105.1. NCBI lineage: Eukaryota > Metazoa > Chordata > Mammalia > Rodentia > Sciuridae > Spermophilus > Spermophilus citellus. Next base: position 32,082,821 of record NC_138197.1, on the reverse strand, counting down.
CCAGCCCCTTAATTGATGTTTTAATAAGTGAGAGTAAATTAAAGAAAAATTGGAAGGGCAAAGTAGACTATTAGCAATGTGGGGGAAAGATCAAAAAATAGCAATGGCAGACTCTGTCTTTAAAAGAGTGCCACCAACAGTGAAGCTTTTGCACATGCCCTGAATTATCCAGTGTGTAAATTTTCTAAGCTTTTATTTCTCTTCTCTCTCTCTTACTTTCTGCTTTTTTTTAAAGCCGTGTGCTTATTCAGGCACTCTATTGTGGCTTGCAAGAAAAATAGAAGACGGCAACTCAAATTAGTTTTCACTGGTCCTTATGTTCAACTTGGAGAAAAAAAAAACTAAGTAAAGAAAAAGCTATGGGGCTGAGGATGTAGTTGAGTTGGTAGAGTGCCTGCCTTGCATGCACTAAGGCTCTGGGTTCAATCCCCAGCACCACAAGAGAGAGAAAAAAAAAAGCTACAACTGTTGGCTCAAGAGAGGATTTAAATTTTTTGTTCACTTTTATTAATTCCTCATAATTTTGGACAAAAAAGTGAGAATTACCATGTATGGAGTGCTTTTTAATCTATAAAGTTCTGTTATATCATCTAACCCAACAACAACCCTGGAATATAGAATTTTTTTTTTTTTTTTTTTTTTGTCGTTGATGGACCTTTATTTTATTTACTTGTATGTGGGGCTGAGAATCAATCCCAGTGCTTCACACATGCTAGGCAAGCTCTATAGAATTCTTTTTATCTCTATGTAATAGACTTACAAAAGTTTAGACATATTAACCAAGATTTGATAGCCAGCAAGTACCCCAACAGGGCTCAAAACTAATCTGTGTACTTTGGCATTATTTATTTTCTTAGTTGTAACTCTTGAGAGTCAGGGACATGTACTGCTAAGATTCTACCTCAGAGAGATGAAATAAAACAACGGGGCAGCCTTGGTGTTAGTAGTAATTTGTTGCCTATTTCCTTTGAATCCAGGAGTTCTTTCCTAAGGCACAAGCCTTGGAGAAGAATCTAGGAGTAGAATGATTGAAGAGTGAAAATGGGGGCATAGGGCAACCCAGAACATGCCAACCCCTCCAGGGGACCCTCTCTCCCTGAACATTAGTTACATCCACCTGGCCCTCCCAGGAGCCGGGCACCAGCCTCACCTGCTCCAACTTCCACAGGAACTTGACTGGGCGCGCGCTCTCAAGCAGGGGCCAGTAGAGGAAGGCAATTCTGCAGCCATGGACGGTCAGTGAGTAGTGAGAGAAGCCATCCTCTGAAGGTACAAAATGAGGAGAGGAGTCAAGCACAGACCAGAGGCAAGAACAGCAGTAGGAAGAAGATGCTGGATGCTGTTGATCCTCTCATAGGCTCTCATTTCGCCCCTCTCTGGTGTCCTCTCCACGATTCCCCCTCTCCCCACCCATACTCCAGTCCACGTGATGACTAGAGCTTCTCAAGCACTGGTTGGGGAACACTGGGCAACCTGCTCCTACCCCTGGTCCAGCTCTTCACTGGTCCTTTGACTAATACACACATCATGGGTGACACCCTTTTTCAGATCAGGAAAAATGAGCCCAGAGAAGTGGCTAGAAAAAAAAGAGTGGGGCTGGGGATGTGGCTCAAGCGGTAGTGCGCTCGCCTGGCATGCGTGCGGCCCGGGTTCGATCCTCAGCACCACATACAAACAAAGATGTTGTGTCCGCCAATAACTACAAAATAAATAAATAAATATTTTTTTTTAAAAAAAGAGTGGATCAAGGCTGAGAATCCCTAGGGGGCTGTGCCACCACAGATGAGGAAGAGGGGTACTTGGAGTCAGTTAGCCTTAGAGGGGATAAAGAGAAAGAAATGGGCACACCATTACCCAAACTTTTCCATTGCAGTGGCTCATGGGAGTAGAGATGGGGGCAGTCAACTATCAGGGATGCAGAGGGATTGATCGAGTAACTACAAATGAGAATGGCAGTGGTCACAAGGAGTCCCCTGACACTCAGAGCAGTAGGATCTCAGCATGCCATGTTGGGGATAAATCACAGAATTTCAGCAAATGTAAAAGCTAGCACTTTTATCAAAGCGTGTCATAAAGGAAGAGAGAGGAGGTGACCTATCCACAGTCAAACACTGGACAGTGACAGATTGAGGACAAGAAGCTAGTCTCTCACTCTCAATCCCATGCTCTGAGGAAGGCTCACCATTCTGGACTGTGTTACACACAATGGTTTCCTCTTCTTTCTTGCCCTTGTTGGGAGTTATACCATGCTTCATCCAGAAGGACAGGGTAAAGTGGTCACTGAGGCCATCCTGGGGCCCGGAGCCCAGGCCAGCTGAGCCACCCAGGGGCACCTGCACAGCTTGGGTGCCGTTGAACCAGTAGATAAGGCTGCTGTCTTGGCTGTAGTGCACCGAGAGTCCCGCCGTCCAGTTGGCATTGGGGCCTGGCATAGGCAAGAGATCCACCTCCCCAGTGGCAGCACCTGCAGGGGCCCCAGGAGGTACAAGTGTTAGATAAGGGTCAGCAGATAAGGAAACTGGAAGGAAGCAGAGAAAGAGGGACTGATGGGAAAAGATTTCCCACAACCAGTCTCACTCCCTCTTGTGAACTTTCAAAGACAAGAGAGGAATGGACCTTTCTTCTGGGGATAGCTCTCCAGTTAACTCAACCCATCCTCCACCTCTTGATCTCTCCCTACCATTGTTCTATAATATATCTGGTGACTAGTGCAACAATTATAATCTTTGCCAAAGACATGTCTACTACCCTTAGCCCACAAGAGCTAACCACATACCACAACTCCCATGGGAATATCCACATGCAAATGGCCAGAGGAGACATAAGGGGATTCTTAGGAAAGCAACAGAGGAGGTGCAGATGGTTGGGAAAGGACAGGTCTGAGGACTGCTGGGGGAGGGGGCACACGCACCACACAGTTTCCGCAGTGCCCGCTCTGAATAATTGTCTCGGTCACAGCCCTTGGCCACATGGCTGGTCTGCAGCTCTATGGTGGCCTGAATGTTCCAGAGTGGTTCATCACAGGTCTCCAGGCGGATACCAGGGAACAAAGCCAAGCTCCCAGTGCCTGGTGCATATTCAATCCTTTTGTTCCAGCCTGCATGACAGACACAAAGAGAGCAGTGGAGAGAGAGAAGGTAAGGCAGCCTCTCCTACCCACTCCCCTCCCGCCATATCTACTAATCATCTCAGGCTTTTAGGAAAATGGCTTGGCTGGAGTACATATCTGGCTGCAAATATGTCCCCCAACCCCTAGCCTAGCCCCTTAGATGTAAGAGGGACAAAAAGAGAAGCTAAGGTAAAAGAAAATTCACAAGACAAAAATTCACAATTCACAGGGCTGAGCACCTCACCTTGCCAGCTGGGTTTACAGGTGGGCTTCACCTGGATCTCCACCTCAGCATCATCTGCTGCCCGCTTCTTCCCACAGTCATAAGCTGTCACTGTAAACTTGTAGAGCTTCTCACCACTGTATTGCAGCTTCTCTGTGTTCTCAATGTTCCCTGGGGCACAGGAGTGGGGGAGGACAAATAGGGTTAGGAGCACTACAAAAAGCCCAGGGGGGCAAGGGGAAGTTAAGGCAGCAGCTGCATTTATCAGCAGAAAGTAGAAAAAAGGAGCCCCATAAAAATGGCTCCACATTTTGGAAGAAGGATGCAGTGAGGGTTCAGGGGGCAGAAGTAGAGAGCACAGTGCTGGGTTGTCCTGAGGGACGTGGGTGCACAGGACTAGCAGCTGGGTCACGGAGAGCGTGGACTCACCATCATTGTCGATGAGGAAGGGGGTGTTGGGCGTGAGGATCTCGTAGTAGCAGATCTGGCTATATTGGGGGGAGCAGTCACCATCGATGGCTTCCACCCGCAGGATGCGATCATATAGCTTCCCCTCCGTCACTGCAGCACGGTAAAGACGCTCCACAAACACTGGGGCAAACTCGTTCACGTCGTTGACCCGCACGTGCACCGTTGCCCTGCGTGCACCAGAGTGGGAGGAGAGTGGGAGGTATTAGCCAGTCTCTATACGCTGAGCAAGGTACAAGCAGAAATCCAAATGGGGAGTCGGAGCTGGAGGGAGCCAGTCTACCCCTGAGACTGCTCACCCCTGCCCCACAGAGCACAGGGCTATGCCAAAATCATGCCAGAGACAGGGAAACAGAAGGAAAAGGGCCCAAGGAAAGGGTAGCTGAAGTGAAGGATAAGGAACACCAGGAGCGAAGCTGGATGACTTCTGTACAAAATGCTATGGGTTAGGTTGCCATGACTAGAGGTGGCTCAAGCCCAGCAGGTCCTTCCTTCACAGCAGTCAGATTCAACGGTATAATCAAGACACAGTGAAAAGCTGGGCATGGTGGCACGTGCCTGTAATCCCAGCGGCTCTGGAGGCTGAGACAGGAGGATTGCGAGTTCAAAAGCCAGCCTCAGCAACGTCGAGGTGGTAAGCAATTCAGTGAGACCCTGTCTCTAAATAAAATACAAAATGGGGATGTGGCACAGTGGTTGAGTGCCCGAGTTCAATCCCTGGTACCAGAAAAAAAAAAAAAAAAGCACAGTAAAAGCCAAATTAAAACCAGCCAAAAGAAGAGAAGTGGCATTTGTACAAGTTATAAATCAGCTGGGTACAATGGCAAATGCCTATAATCCCAGTGACTAGGGAGTCTGAGGCAGGAGGATCACAAGTTCAAGGCCATCCTCTCAGCAAGTTAGCAAGACCCTCAGCAACTCAGTGAGACCCTGTCTCAAAAAATAAAAAGGACTCAGTGGTAAAGCACCCCTGGGTTCAACCCGCAGTACCAAAACAAAAAACAAAAGTCGTAAGTCACCTGACATATCTACATAGTACATGTGAGCCACGGGCTGCCTTCCCGCATGTGCATGAAATGTGTGTGTCAGCCGTGGCCCTCTTCACTCATGCACTTACCTGGGCAAGCAGGGCTGGGTCTAGGTCCTACAAGCTGAGCCCTGCCCTCCTCAGGATCCAGACCCAGAGGAAAAGGTCCTATCTCTAAATGGGAAACTAAGTCACAAAGAGCATTTTATCTCTAATACCTCTTAGTGGCCCAGGAATCCTGACTGCTGATCTTTCTCGTATTCTCAAATGAGAAGTGAACTGGAAACAGATGTAGGTATCTGGGACCCAAACCTCTTTACCGCTCTAAATACCCCCTGCCCCTTCCTCTCACCTAAGGCTGTCTGTGTATTATGAATTGTGTGCCATGCAAAAAAACTGGAGGGGACAGTTGAAAGGGACTTGAATGTTTGCTGAATGTGTTCATTCTCTTCACCTTGTTCTCTTCCTCTTCACAAACCACCTCCATTAATCCTCACAGCAACTACTCTTCATTTTACAGATAAGAAAAAGCATGTCCAAAAAAGCTAAATTGTCCAAGCTCATAAGAGGCAAAAGAAGAATTTTATCCCAGTAAACTCTGCCATACTGATGGTCCTTAAACTTTTTGAATAGTGGGGGTTGAGGTAGACTTTCAATGAGACATGGACAGAGGATGGTGAGGGGCTTGGGAGCAGGAAGGGGGGACCCCACAGCACAGCATATGGAGTAGGGGACAAGGCCTTCCTCACTTGTGGGACTTCTTGGTGTTGGCGCCGTCAGGACCCTCGCCACAGTCATAGGCTTGGATGGTGAAGGTGTGCTCCTTCTGGGCTTCACAGTCCACCGGCTCTTTGGCCCGAATCAGCCCTTCTCCTGTTGCCTTGTCCAAGATTACAGCCTCAAATGGCACCCCAGATCCATGGAGCCGAAAGCCACAGATCTCACCTGGCCAAGTGGGGAAGAGACGGGGTGAGGCTCCTGCCCTACCTGGTACTTCTTCGCTGCCCTCAGCCTCCCCACCTGAGACACACTGACACATCAGGTGGATCCAGTACCACCTGTCCTCCCAAACTCCTGGGAAAGCATCAGTGATCAGACATACAACTCCAACCCCAGCTTCTCCAAGCAGCAGCCTCTCAGAGCCACCAGGCCTGAGTTCTGGCAAAATTGGAATGTGCTTAACCCCTGCTTGCCCATGACCTTCTCTGGCACCCTTTACTCGATCTCCGTCTTCAGTGGAGCCCACGCCCCTCCTTGAGCCCACTTCCACTTTCCCCAGGCCTCCTCCCCACTTTCTTCCCTCCCTCCCTTGCACTCTGCTCTCCCACCCACTTTTCTCTGTCCTGCCCCTGCATTGCCATCCCCAGCCCCAGTTACCTGCATAGCGCAGGGGGGCATCCTTATCCAAGGCAAAAAGCGGTGGGTTCAGTAGGACAGTGTTATCATTCTCCATGACGATGCCCTGGTACTCCGCCTCGATCCATGGCTTATGCTTGTTGGCTGATCCCACCCCAGGGAGAGGAGAGGAAACACCTGTGAGCAGGACCACCATTCCCACCCGAACCCTTCCCACCCCAGCAACTCACACCACAGCATCATCGCCCTTTCCTTCCCTGCTGGAGGACCTTACAAAAGGGAGGACTAAAGACAAGAAATCAACTGTAGAAGTCAGAAGGTCTGTGGGAGAGCAGAGCCTTCTCCTATGGCAAGTTGGACTGTTTCCATGGCAACTGCCTGCCCTGGGGGAAGGGGGCCACTATCTCCCCTGGGAACCATAGTTAGAGATGGAGAATCTTCTTTAGGGACCTCCTGTGTTTAGAGGATGGAGACTGGGGACTCGGGAAGCAGTAGTGAGCCCTCAGAAGGTCCTGGAAAGGGAAGGGATAAATTACAGGAAGAGTTAAGACTAGAAAGAGAAAATCTAGAAGTTTCCTAACATCCTGATTGTTTATCCTCCCACACACACTCCAAACCCCATTTCTATCCTGGTCCCTTCATTCTTCACTTTTCCCAGTCAGACCCCAACCTCAGGCCACTCTCTCAGAGCAGAGGAAGAGGAGAAAGGAAAGAAGAGAAGATATATAGGACAGAGGGAGGGGGACAGAGAGGGGCAGGGATGGAGCAGAGGAATCAATGCCAAATGACAGGACCAGCAGAGCTGACATCCTAAGGGATTATGGAGGTGGCCTAGAAAAATGCCAAATCCCCTCCCTGTTTCCCATCCCCACACCCAAGAGAACATTTACAACCAGCTCATCTCTATGTCCTCAATAAGGCCTCCAAACCCCACACTCCCTGGACCCCACTTTTTCTTGCTGTGGTGGGGATCAAACCAGGGTCTTGTTCTTGCTAGGCAAACACTTTACCACCTAGCTACAGCTCTAGCCCAGACTCAACTTTTTATACAGACCCATGATTTAATCCCAATTCTTATCTACCCCAGCCCTCTTTCTTTCATCCACCAGCCAATTCAGGATAAATGTGGGATTCAGCCAGACTCACTTCTCCCCATCTCCTACCAGGCTCAGCTAAATCACATCTCCTTCGCAGGACCAATCTCCCACTGGCCTGGCAAGGAGCTGTGGGGAAACCGAAGCATGTTCCTTGAGCTCAGCATGTTCCCTTCCCCCTCTACCTCACCCCCCATCCCCAACCTCCACAGCTTATTCTATCTAATCTTGTCAAGCAAACACCCAGGATTTAAAGGCCCATTCACTTTGGCATATTGGCTGGACACGTGTGTGGGAGGATGAGGGAAACTGAGTCACCAAAGGGCATCTCACCCCCAGTAATGTGGGTGAGCAAGAAATCCTGATTTCCACTCTCCCCTCCAACCACATCTCACACACTTCCTGGTACCTGAATGCCTGCCCCTTTCTTGCTGATAACCACCATAACCCCCTTCCCTAATGGCTGAAGAGAAAGCCACAAGATGGTGCACTGAAGGCCGCACAGGAAGTGGCAGGAGGCTCAGAAGCCAGGCTGAGGTCCTGAAGAGAGAAAAGAGCAGATGGAAGGGCTGAGGCATGGCAAGGGCAGGGCTGGGCACCCTCTCCAGACCTCACCCCTCCAATCCCGCATCTCCTCCTGGTCCCTGAGCCTCTGTTCCCCTGTTGCTCTCTTCTTGGTCGCCTTCCGTCTCCCTTCCTTCCTTCCTTCCTTCCCTGTCACTCATTCTTAGGCTCCCTGACTCTTTGGCTGTATGCCTCCTCTCTTCTCACTTTTCTTCCTGATTTTCCTTTCATTCCTCCCTCTCTTCTGCCTCTACCTTTACCCTTTTCCATCCCCTTCTCCTCCTCCTCCCACATCTCACCTCCCTCTCCTCCACCTCAGCTTTCCTTCTCACCACTCACTTGGCACCCCCACACACCCACTTCTGCCCTTCCCTGCCTTTCTCCCTTCCTTCCACCTACCTGAGCCCTCTGTCCCAACCCCTCCCTCCCACCCTCTCTCCATCCTTCTGACAGCCTCACCCAGCTGAATGTATCTGCTGTCTGCCAGAGAGGGCAGCTTTGGTAACCCACAGCCCAGCGGATGCAGGCACAGGGTATGGATGCAGAGCAACACGCAAAAACATACGTGCTCAGAATTGCTGAGCTGCAACCAACAGTTTTTCCCCAGGATGGGATGGAAAGGAACCAGATGGATCTGCCACACACCCTTAGGGTGTGCGCACTCCAGTGGGAAAGGAAAATCATTGAGATAAGTATACCACCCCTCAGGGCAAGTCTTTCTGAGACCTAAGATATCTACTAGTATGGAGAAATTGGGGGAGAGAGGAGAGAAGCAAGAGACACCCCCCCCCAAGACAGGAATGGTAACCAAATAGGAGCAGGATGACTGGCAAGAGAAGCACATGGGTAGAGATGGGTTAGAGAGGAAGATGTGGCTCTGGGAAGTGAGACGGAGGGGTAGGAAACGGGTCTGAGAAAATGGATAAGAACAGGGATGGTCAGAGAGGAAGGGCCACCTGTCAGGTGCCAGAGAGTCTCAACACCTTCTTCCCACCCCACCCCCACATTGCTCTGCTTGATACCTTCATTCAGAGCCCCCACCCCCACCTCACTCACCTTTGTTCCCAGAGCTGGGTGGGAGCAGAAAGGCCAGCAAGAGGGGCAGCAGCAGGAAGGTCATGGTGTGGGTGTGGGGCAGGGCCAGGCCAGGCGATCGCTGTCCCCAGGTCCTCAAGTCTGCTAATTCCACCTCAGAGGAGAGATGTCGGGGCTCTTCACAGAGGGGAGGGCAGCAGGCAGTGACAGAAAGGAGCCTGCTGCCCACGCTAGTCCATAAAGCACACGCTGGCAGACCCCAGTCTCAGTGGCTGTGATGGGGGACTTGCAGTGGCTTCTTCTCTTCCCTCTTGAGCCCAGCGTCCTCACTCTCTCACTCCCACCCCATCCCCGCTACTGCAGGATGACGTCAGCACAGCCAGGCATGGATTGATGAGGCTGCTGGCCAATCGCGTGACTGGGGGTGCCAGGTGCTGCAGGGGGGGGAGGGAACCAATAGGACTGGGGAGCAGGGGCGGGAGAATGTGTTAGGGCTTTTTCCCCTGACTGCAATTTGGGGGAGCAGAGGAACTGCGGGGGCTGGGAAGGAAGCAGGAAAGCCATACAGGGGATGGGAGATAAGGGGGACATTGAGAGAAAGGAAAAGCTAGAAGCCAGGGATGGGGAAGGGAGACATCCACCGAGACCCGAGGTGGCCAGAAGGGGCGGTACCCACATCACCACACCCCCAACTCTGCATTAACCTCTTTTCACAGCACTTTCCATCAGCAAGTCCCTGCTGTGTGCTTCTGGGAACTGCTAAGTAAAATCTTCAGTCTGAACATGAGAAATCCTAGAAATTTTAAGCCCCAGTCCAGGTCTCTGTAGAAACCATAGGAGAGTCATCAGGGTCATGAAAAGCTCCCTGGGACTGGAGCAAGAATGAGATGTTTGTGCCTGCCTCCCAACACTCACACCCCTGTTGGGACAGTTCGTCAGCAGCTTTTGGTACTGCCTACTCTCTCTACCTCCCTCTCCAAATTTCCCAACTTAAGCCATGATAGAACAGCCCAGGAGATTCTGAAGCCAGGGAATTTGGCAGGTTTGAGAGAGAAATGTGCAGTTGGGGGTGGAACATACAATAATTTAGGGGTCCTCTACACCATTATGCGAACACATTTGGTTAAAATGAGCTTTTCAAGGGCGGGGGGGGGTATCATTGGCAACTCAAGACAGAAATTCTGGGTCTTAAGCCAAAGAGGATAAATTTCTTCAGAATAATCAGACAGATCCCTCCCACACCTGCTCCAGACCTTGAACTCAATACCCATGAGGATGCTGACAGCCAGTTTCTCTGCCACCCTCTCTACAACCTAACAGGACCAAGATCCTAAAATGCCAGTTTGGGGTCCCAGTTCAGCCAACTGTCTGAGGGAGCTGTGAGATTAGGGCTCCAGGGCTTTCTCCACTGTGGCTCCTGGCCAGCTGGCTGTTCCCCTCCCTCCTCCCCCCATACCTTTCAATATCCCTGACTCAGTCTCAGGATCTCAGGATACTCCTAGAACTCATTTATCCCCATCTGACTGAGTCAGGGCAGCCATGGCTGCATCCTCTGGGGAAGGCTGTCCCCTCAGGATTCCAGGAAGATTCCAAAGCCTGCTAGAAATGGGGTGGAAGCCAAAACTGACTTTTAGAAAGGCTCAAGTTTTAGATGATTGACAGTCCCAAATCCTGCCCCAAGTTCCTTCCTCAGGAAAAGCTGAGATCAGGCTCGATTTTGCCAAGTCCCAGACTTTCTGTCAAGCTGTAGACACCAGCCCCCAACTCGTCATAGGGGAGGGAAGGCTGGTAAAGACTCTTATTGCAACAGGACCCAGCCCTATAAAACCCCTGGCCAGGGGACCTTTCCACCCTCCTGTGTGTTTGTGGAGGACTGGCCAAAGTCTGTCAGCACTCTGCCCGTCTGCCTGTGTCTCCTGTATTCTCCTGAAATCTTGATCTCCATCCGACCAGTGGAACAATGCCTCCCAACCTCACTGGCTACTACCGCTTTGTCTCCCAGAAGAACTTGGAGGATTACCTGCAGGCCCTAAGTAATGACTTCACCCTCCCATACCTGTTTCACTTTCCTTCTCTCTCCCTTGCTACTTCTAGGTCCCCCTAAGAAGGGGGCACACTGGGGTTGGACTTTGTGGAAAGGCTCTGTCAAGTGGCAGCTGACTTGAGATTTGTTTCCAACAGCGGGTGGGTAAATCCCCAGTGCCAGACTCTACTAAGGGAGTGCTCAAAGCCACGGGGCCGGGCGCTGCTACGGCAGGGGAATACCTGGCTGGGTGGCAGGTACCTTGCTAAGACTTAACCCCTACAGACATCAACGTGGCCCTGCGGAAAATAGTGTTGCTGTTGAAGCCAGACAAGGAGATTGACCACCAGGGCGATCGCATAATAGTGAAGACTCTCAGCACCTTCCGCAACTATGTCATGGAATTTGAGGTGGGAGTTGAGTTTGAAGAGGACTTAAGGATGGTGGATGGACGAAAATGCCAGGTACTTTCTCTTGGGCTGAAGGGGGAGAGGAAGGACAAGAAGGTGCCTCCTAATAGTGTGGACCAAAACAAAGGGTCCTCTCTCAGACATCAGAGCCAGGGAAAATGACCACCACAGCAGGCCATGGGGTCCTAGGGTACCAGGCTCTGGGACTAGAAGGCTCTGCTCCTCCCCTCATTCCGTCCTTCTTCCCTGCTCCCTCTTATCATCTCCCAGAGGAAAAAAGAGCAAGCCACCCAAGGGTAAGCAAACATTTGTTCTATCCTGTGACACTGTGGGTCACCACAGTCTCTTCTCTATAACCCTAGTCTTCTGTGACTTTCCCTACTTCTTCCAGGGTCTTTCTTGGTCCCCTTAGTTTCCTTATTTATCCCTTAAACTGGGGTTTTCCTCACAGTGTTTCATTCTTGACCTTCTTACCTGTACACCATCCATGGGCTAAATCACCTACACCCAAGCTTTCTGCTACCATCTATAAACTGTCCTTGACATTCATTTCCAGCCAGAGCCATCTCCTGAGATCCAGGGTGATGTTTTTAACTGCCTGCAAAATATTTCCATTTGTGTGCCTCAAGGTCAAACTTGAATTCATTATCTTCCTATCCAAACCTACTCCACTTTTATATTTACTTTCTCTGTTAATGGCAATAACCAGTCAACCAGGAGATGCAGGTGGTGTCTCTTGTTTCCTTACTCCTATGCCCCCCAAACCCACAACCTCCACATCAAGAAGACTTTACAGGGTTGGGGCTGTAGCCCATGTGAGGCACTAGGTTAAATCCTTAGAACCACATAAAAAATAACAAATAAAATTCGGTCCATCTACAACTACAAAAAAATTGTTTTTAAAAAGAAATCTTTATAACTTTTTTGCACTGTCCAATATAGTAGCTACTAATTACATATAACTTCTGCACACTAACATGGAAGTAGACCAAGTGGAATTGTGCCATGTGTGCAAAATATACACTGGATTTTAAAACAATATTTTAAAAAATGTAAACATCTCAAAATACACACACACACACATATTTATACCAGGGATTGAACACAGGCGTGCTTAACCACTGAGCCACATCCCCAGCCCTTTTCTGTATTTTATTTAGAGACGGGGCCTTGCTAAGTTGCTGAGGCTGGCTTCAAACTTCTGATCCTCCTGCCTCAGCCTCCTGAATTGCTGAGATTACAGGCATGTACCACCATGCCCAGATTCAGAATATTTTTACCATTGATAACATGCTGAAATTATAACATTTTGAATATTTTAGATTAAATAAAATGTTATTAAATTTAAAATTAGCTGGGGATGACCATGTACTCCTGCAGTTCTGAGCAGGCCTACTCAAGAGGCTGAGGCAGGTGGATCACAAATTCAAAGCCAGCCTGGGCACTTTAGCAAGACACTGTATCAAAGTAAAACAAAAAGGCCTGGAGGTGTGGCTCGGTGATAAATCACTAGACTTGCATGCCTGAGGCCCTGGGTTTACCCCAGTTCTGCAGAAAATAATTAATTAAGTTTTCCTAATAAGTCTCATATAATTGATAATTGTTTTGTAAATGTGGATTTTTTTGGGTGGGGGGGTACTGGGGATTGAACTCCAGGGCACTAGATCACTGAGCACATCCCAAGCCCTTTTTTATATATTTTATTTAGAGACAGGGCCTCACTGAGTTAGTTGCTTAGTGCCTCTAAGGCACTAAGAGGCTGGCTTTGAAGTCACAATCCTTCTGCATCAGCCTCCTGAGCTGCTGGGATTACCGGTGTATGCCACCCGTGCCTGGCATTAAATGTGGCATTTTATTTCTGTTGTTCATCATTCTTCTAAATGTGTCTTATCCATTCCCTCCTAGTCTTTCTCACTATCAGCACCTTAATTTTCTCACTGGATGCCCCAAATTAGTCCCCAATCTTAAACCCCCTTGAAGCCATTCTGTGTATTATAGCCACAGGATCCTCTAAAATGTAAAAGTGACCATGTCTCTCCCTGACTAAACCCTTTGGTGATGATCTATTACATTTCAGATAAAGCCCACATGCTTCACAGAGCAGACCAGCTCCTCATTGCTTTCCCATGTACCAAATTAGGGCCCTTGAGAACTATCTGCTCTCCATTCTTAATTCTATGCTATTTCTTTCCTTGCAAGAAATTTCCCATTATCTCTAATCTACTTAACTCCTAACTTTCTTGAAGATTTGCCTTTCCCCCCCCTCTTCCATCCTCAGGTAATAGATACCTTGTTTAGCAGACCTATCCTCTGGGAAGGCTCCATAAATGTTGATGAAATGCCTAAGTCTACAGAGGTTAATCCTTCAGTCCTAAGGACAGGTTAACTAAGAATGGGAAGAAAGGAGAGTACCTGGGAGTAATTCTCAACCAATCTTTCTTCTTTCTGAAAAGATAAGTCAGTGGTATCCAGAGAACAAAGTTTCCATTCTTCATCACGCCCTCCCCAGTTTCATCCTAGTTATCCTCCTCCTCCCCTGCTCTCCACCAAAGGTTGCCATAGATAACTGTGGGACTCTCTGAAGGCTTTTAGGATCAGGGGGCTGGAGTCCTGCTGAATCAGAGCATTTGTCTCAGAATGAAGGGACCAGAGAAAACAGAGTAAGTTGAGAAGTCTTTGGGTGTACTTCCCCCCAATTTTCCTTTATTCCTGCCTTCCCCTATAGACCATAGTAACCTGGGAGGAGGAGCAGCTGGTGTGTGTGCAGAAAGGGGAGGTCCCCAACCGGGGCTGGAGACACTGGCTGGAGGGAGAGAAGTTGCATCTGGTAAGTTGGCGGGGGAGGAGGGGCACTCCAGCAAGGATTCGTCCTCTTGCCCAAAACCAGAAAGTCTATTCCTCTACCCCAACCCACCCTCACTGTCTGCTCCAAGGAAGTAGGGCGGGGGCACTTGTAAGAGTAGGGAGAAGAAGATACAGAGTGGCCAAAGTGGGTCCTGGCTAAAAATCAGATGAATACCCACAAATCATAACTGGAGATATGGAAACCACCATTTCATCCCCTGACCCAGCGACCTTCCTTCCTCTGGGGTGAAAAATTGAGGATTTGGAACAATGATACAATTCCCCATACATCAAATGCTTTAGCTGCTGTATCCTGAGGGATTAAGTGAGGTCAGGGACTGTGAGAAAGTCTGAGTCCCAGCTGGTGAGAACCCTCTCTCTCCTCTTCACTGTCCTCCTTTACCCCCAGGAACTGACTGCGAGGGACGCAGTGTGCAAGCAGGTCTTCAGGAAGGTCAGATAGCCAGAGAGGAGCCAAGGCCCTCCCGACAGCACCAATCCAGGCCCCTCTTGTTTGTGCCATTTTCAAGCCCAGCTTGTGCCAGGTCAGCGTCCCCATCTTGGCCACTATCCTCCCTGTGGATCCCTCCTCACCCATGTTAATCGGTAACCTGCAGCCTCCAGTCAAAGTCTTTTCTCTCACACACTCCACTGTTCAATAATGGCCCCGCTTCCAGTTCAAGGTCTGGCCTCCTGGTTGGCAGAAGAAGGCAAAGGGAAAAGGACTCTTGAGATAACTGACCTCCATTCTATAGTTAATTTGGCCTCTTATTTTCCATCTAAGAAAAAAAAAAACTAAACTTTGGGCATTCAAATGTTCTTGAAAATTCTATCCCGATGGATCTTTTGGAAAACTGTGACTGGTTCAAGAGTTTAAATGTACTCCGCTGTTAGAGACTTCTTGTCCGTTTCTTCGTCTTTATTCTCAAGAAAGCCTCAAGTACTCAACAGAACCCAGTCAGAGGCATGGCCTCAACCACTCAGTCCCACGGATCCACCTTACTGACATCTGAAGACATCTGAAGACATCCTTATATGGCCATTTCCCCCCACATGTTGGAGAAAAGGGATGGGACCGGGTGAGACTTTTGGCCAGTGCTGGGGAGTCTGGGAGCTTCCAAATAGTGCCCTGGCCTCTGTGTCTACTTTGGGAAAGACAGGCAGCAAGAAGGACTGGAAAGGGAAGCAGGGGGTGGGGTTGTGGCTCAAGTGGTAGAGCCTAGCATGCGTGAGGCTCTGGGTTCAATCCTCAGCACCACATAAAAATAAAATAAAGATATTGTGCCCACCTACAACTAAAAAATAAATATTAAAAAAAAAAGAAAAGAAAAGGGAAGCAGATGGAGGATGCAAGGCCAAGGGATAAAGAGGTGAGGAAAACATGCAGGTGTGCAAGCAACAGTAGCAGAAGTGGCTGAAGCGATCTCTGCTTGAAGACCAGCAAACCTGGAGACGGAGCACAAGGGAGAGAGCTGAAGACAGCAAGGCCCCTCCCCAAGGGTCCCCTGACTTGGGAGACTGCCCAGAAGGACGGAGCTGGTAGAGGGTCAGGGCCAGCTCCAGCCTGACCTCTTCCCTGTCTCCAGGGGCCTTGGTTCTTTCAAAATAAAAGTCCTATAGAGCAAGTGTCAGAGTCTCTTCTCTGACATTTCTCAATATGTGGGTGGGAACAGAGCCTGGTGGAGGGGTGGAAAGTCCCTGGCCCTCAACAGATGCACACCTTTGTCTCCTCTTCCTGCAATGGCTGGGTCCCCTGCGCATTCAAGAATTACTGGGGCTCTGGCAAGGAAGGAGGCCTGTGCTATTAACCCAACCACATGCCCTGGAGTGAATTTGGAAAAGAATTCAGAATTGAACTAATAGTATATTCCCTGCCCAGCCTCTCCACAGATGTCCCCAGCAGAGTGAGGAATAAAAAGTCCTTCACTTTTCAAAGCCACCTAGCAGAGGCTCTGCAGGCTACTGGATCCTGTGCATCCCTCCCCAAAGCACAGGAACATGTTTGTGGGTACTTGCACATTGCCCAGGTCATGAGGTCTTCTAAGTATCCTGGTTCTCTGAGTTCACAGTGCATGTCCAAGCCTCTCCCCACAGGACTGTCCTCGGTGTTCTTGTCAGTTCAGTGTTCCTCAGTGCAGTCTTGTCAGAGGTCCTGACTCAGGAGCTGTAGGCCTCCAGAGTGGCTATCCAACCCATGCTAAAAAGGGCTCAGTCCCTCAAAACTCCTGTGACATGGGCATCCAGAATCCCCCCAAATACACACTGCAGGTCCACATCCTCCACTCAACCACATCCCTCCAGGAGCCAGAATCCAATGAGAGGTCCCCCCATAGGAACACAAGCATCCTAGGGATGCTGAGCAGCTTTAGAAGCCAACAGGAGCCTTGGCCTGCTGAGACTGGGGGAAGCCAGAGCTGCTGTTTCCCTTGTGGACAGCAGGGGGCACTATGCACTGCAGCAGAAGTCACATCCTTCAAATTGAACCCCCTCCTCCACCATCTTCTTGGATATTAGCCCTGCCCCGCTACACACACACATACACACACACACACACACACACACACACACACACACACACACACACCAATTCCCAGCCCACAGACTCACCCTCACAAGGCCCTTATCCCTCATTCAAATCAAGCTCCATCTAGCAAGGGAGGGGGCAAGACGGTTGGATCTCACTCCAAGGCCTTCCTGGAGCACATGAAACTGTAGAGTTGACTTTGTTGACCACAGTCTTAGACCTTAGGGATATGATCAGGAATCCAAAATGTTTATTGATGAAGCCAGACTAATTCCATCTTAAAACTGGGAGCCATCTTGTCACAACTTCATGAAAAGTTCAATTCTGTTTTACTATAAAATACTAAGATTTCTATTTGGCCCTACTATAATTTGATGTTTTAAAAACTTGCTTGGGATTTCTGCCCAGGCTTTGAACTTACCAGTGCCCATCTCTCCTTGACCAGATAACAACCCTCCCTGAAATCCCAGCTGCTCCTCATTAACTTTGATGTTGGAATCTGAGTTTGTTCCCTACTTTGAGATGTAGATCATAAACCTGCTATCTGCCCTTGTATTACGCTTGCCAAAACCCTTTTAGCTGTAAGTTCCCAAGATACCCCCCTTTGTAACTTTTTGTGCTATAAAAACCTTCTTTTCCCAGAGAGCCATGGCTGTCCTCTGGCCCTGTTTTTACAGGTGAGGTAGCCGCTGGCCAGCTCTCTTTTGTGTACACAATATAAGCTTGCTTAAATTTGGTTTAAATTGGAGTCAGTGGTTTTTTCGCATCATGATTCAACATTTATTTCCATATGATATGGAACAACTGCACTTTCCTAAGCCAGGTCCCTACCTCACTTCCACTCTACCAGACCCTGAGGCCAGGATACAAGCAATGCTGCAAGACCCTAGCTCACAGAATAGGCAGGGAGCAGAATAGGCAGCTTCCAGGTTCTCTCCTGTCCTCAGATCTCAGTCACCAGGATGGACATGGACCAGCAAGCACTTTGGGTATCTATGCTCCTCACTAAGTACCCACCCCCACCACAAGCCACTTAGGTCTTAGAGGACTGAAATGAAGCTGACCTTTCAAATCACTCTTCCAGCAAGAGCAAGGGGGACCTCTGGTTTTCTCAAGGGCTTCCAGGATCACTATCTAGCTGGAGGTGAGACTCCTCCTCCCCTCTATCGTCATTTTTACTCTGGCCACTAGAGAGAGGGGACAGTCCTCTGGGTCTCAAGAATAGTCAGGCCATTAGGCTCACAGATAAAGTACTTGCTTCAGAGCCTCTAAAATGGCATCCAAAATTGATCATGTGAATAGGCTTTGGTGTCAAACTATTATTAGCTATGTGAGCATATACAAGTCTCCAACCCTCAGCTAATAAGCCACATATGCCAGTCATCCAAGGAAGTACTGAGAGTACTTCCAACCTCCAAGAAGTTTCATGAAGATGCCATAAACCATCACCCAGCAAAGCACCAGGAACAGAGTAAGCAAAGCACTGATGAATATTCAACATCACTGCTCCCTACCTCTGCACTTGGTGACTGAAATTTCTTTAACTGGAAGCAAAGCCTTGTATTCTACAGTTGAGGATAAGGTGTCAATTGCCGATACCTCTGAGGTTACACAGTGATGTATCTGTACCAAAGTGTAAGTGACCGATAGCAGACAAGTGGGGATGATATAGCTCTTACTCTGCAGTCCAGGCAGGGACATTGTCTGGGGGTGATGGGGGCAAAGGGGAGTTGTTGCTTTCCCCTCAGCCTCCAGAACCAGGTTCTCCCACTGGATCCCACCCCTTATCCCCAGGAGAGGACAAGAGTGTTGCTCGCAGAGCACCTGTGCTAGCATTAGGGAGGCTACTTCTATTCCACCCCTGTTCTCCCACAATGCACACTAAAGCTCCTCCACTCGAGGTGCTTGACTCCTGGTGCTGGTCACAGGTGACCAGGCTATGTCCAGGCCCCAGGCTCCTCCAGTCACCAGCTGCAGGCTCAGTCACTTTTCCTTGACCCTCTTGCTCCCAGATCTTTGTCCCTACTTGTAACCAAAATCTCAGTCCTTGTCCCCAACGTCAATTCGATAATAGGAACACAATTTTGAGAAAAAGGAAAAAGAAGTTTTATGGTTTTGCTAGCAAAGGAGAAACACAAGGGACTCCTGTCCCAGAGGCTGTGATTCTGTCCATCTGGAGGAACAGGGGGATTTTAAAGGCTATATTCAAAGGCTACATTCCAGGTGTGTCCTGACAGGGGGTCCCAGGGGGCCTGGTGGTCTGTTAGTATTCACTTGTTAATTTGGGAGATATTTACTTGCTAGATCCTCTAGTTGACATCTCCTTCCTGTGGCGCACAGATAACTCAAGGTAATCCTGTTCCCAGCCCCCAGGTTAGGAAGGGGAGAGGGAAAAGAGGAAAAGGAAAACATGTCCCTTTTAAAAATAAGCCTCAGGGCTGGGGCTGTAGCTCAGTGTCAGAGATTTGCCTAGCATGAGTGAGGCACTGGGTTAGATCCTCAGCACCACATAAAAATAAACAAATAAAATAAAGACATTCTGTTCATTTACAACTACAAAAAATTTTAAAAATAAATAAATAAAATAAGCCTCAGGGCTATATTCAAAAGATGAAGCAGACCACTACACACTGACAACAAACCAGCACCTTTACCCTGCCCTGGAGTTGTTTCTCACCCTTTCCTCTTAGGAGGCTTCCACCCTCCTACTGACCCTGATTTGCAGAATGTCTTATCTCCTGTCTACACTAGCTCAAGCCTCCCCTCCTCTGGTTAAGCCTGGTTTGGGCCTCACCAGCCCTAATCCACAAATGAGTGGACAGGCCCAGGGTCTACATAAGTGGACCCTGAACGATCTTCTTTCACATATATGTGCATAGTCTGTACGAGTCTTTCTGGTACACACCTCTTCTACATACTATGTGTGGGGACATGTGTGTATCATATATAGTGTGGCCTTTTTCCTTCCTTGTCCCGCAAGCCTGCTGAAAGTCAGCATCCTCTCTGCTCTTTCCTTGGTGCATAAAACAATGGCTATGGCTTCTTCCTTGACCTAGGCAGGTGACACAGAGCAGAACGGAAAGTGTCATTGAGGGATCCACTGTGGCTCTCTCCTGTGTGATCCTTGAAAGACCCCCGGACCCTCAAATCCCCCATCCAAAAGAACTAGCGTCACACTGGCTGCAAAAGCAAGAGGCAAGTTTATTAATACACAGGCGCCTGCGGGTGCACAGCAAAACCTCAGCCGAAGCTTTGGTGAACTGGCACACCGGGCTTTGGGGTACAGATCTTTTATAGGGAAAAAGGAGTTGTTTTCCACCTAGCACAGTAACAGGTGTTTTTGAATCCAGCATACACGTCACTTAAAGGGTAAACTTGTTTTTCACTATGATAAACTTGTTTTTCACTATAGGTTCCCGAAAAACTCATCAATCTTACAGGTTTACATTGTGTTTCCTCCCTATTCCCGCTTATGATCCCAGTCTGCTCAAGCATGTCCTGTGATGTGGTCAGGGTGCCCTTTCTAACAGGTCATGTGGTGAGCTCACCTGTTTACTACATACTTTCTACTTTTTATAATCAAGCCTTAGGTTATGGGGCTGGGGTCTTTCAATCCTGAGCAAATAATTTTACTTCTGTGTGCCTTTGTTTCCTCACAGGACTGGTCCTGTCCAGTTCCTACATTCTACAACTGATGTCTCCTGCCTTCTGTTCCCACCCTCTCCCCTTGAGTTTCTCTTTCCAGATGTTTTCAGAGGAGTCTTGCTCCATATCTTTAACCCAGCTGCAAGGAAACTATTGTCATCCTTAATGTAACTGGGGCTTCTGCTGGGTCCCCAGTAGAGAGAGAACCCACACAGGAAGGGGTAGCTAGATGGCAAAGCCCCTCTCCTTGAGGCTGTCCCCACCCTGTGGCAATCACCACCCCTTTTCTGTCCCCCTGCAGTCCCTTTATCTTTGAGTAGCACAGATGGGACAAGGTACATGGTTTGAATAAGTGTTTAATAAAATCTTGGAGAAAACAAAAGGGAAATGGAACAGAGTAATATACAAGCATAGCTTCATCCATGAACCCATTGTCAAAGGAAGGGGTGTGCAGGATAGAACAGAACTGCTTTGTTGTTTTGTGAAGATGCCATAAACCAAGTGTGCCAAGATCATGGGCCATGTGTTTAAAGACTTTGCTGCTACATAAAAGTATGCACAAAGCCTGTGGGGTGTGGGAGGTTTTGAAACAGGCCAAATTCACCCCACTCCAGACTCTCAAAAGGAGCTTCTCCTCCAAAGAGAAGAAAGCTGGAGAGGCTGCAACACCCCTCCCCCAACCCTGATAGGCGCCAAAGAATATGGGAGCCAAGGTGGCCCCTGTCCCCACTAACTCCAGCTAATGAATCTGTGACTGCAACTTTCCCAGCATCTATGTGGCTGACCTACAGCTGTCTCTTCTCCCCGGCCTCCTCTCCTTTAAACTTCTGCTGATTTTCAGGAATTGTGGAGATGGCAACTTTGAAACGATTAAGTTCTTCCCTCTTCCCTCAAAGTTGGCTTTGAAAAATACCTACTTTCCTACCAACCCGACTCCACATATTTCTGGCATAGTGAGCACTAATGGCCCAGCCTCTTTCTTCCCTGGGCAGGATTTTGTGCTGCCCGGTAAGTTCAGAACTTGTTCATTTGGGCAATCTTCCGGAGTGGAACCTCCTGGGATTCTCAGGATGCAGAATTGCCATTAATTTCCCTGAACTGGAAAGGGCGTTTACCTATGGCTTTTTTTTTTTCCTTTTTTTTTTTTTTTTTTGTATTGGGTATGTAGCCCAGGAGGGCTTTACCATGAGTTACATCTATCTATCTATTTATTTATTTATTTTTATTTTTATTTTGAGACAGGTTCTTACTAAGTTGTTGAAGGTTTTGCTGAATTGCCAAGGCCCTCCTACCTCACATAGCCTAGTTGCTAGGGTTACAGCACTCACTGGGCTGGCTGGGGCTTCCCTTTGAACCCTTTGCTATCCTCCCAAAGTTCCACCATCTCTTAGGTTAGCCTCCTGCAGGTTATACTTGGATCTATCCAGTCCTACCACTGGATGAGAATGGATATTGGGCCCTTCAGATATAAAGGTACAAAGAAAAGATCAGAGTCCTCCCAACTCTCTGGATTCAGGTTAATATATCTGAAATACAAAGAGAGCTAGCAAAAATAACATCTTTTATATATATTTTTTTTCAGTTGTTGATATTTATTTATTTATTTATTTATACGAGGTGCTGAGAATCGAACCCAGTACCTCACACATACCAGGCAAGTGTGCTACTACTGAGCCCCAGCCCCAGCACCCCCACCAAAAAATAACATCTTGATAAATGTACTAAAATGAGGTCTGCTTCTGTGACAGCCAGCCTTCAATGATCCCCTTCCTGGAATTCCTGTCCTTGTGTTGTCTCCTCCCACATTGCATCAGGGTTAGTCCAAGTGACTAAATGAATAGGCAGAAATGGTATATTATGTCACTTGTCACTTTCAAGGTTATATTACAAAGGACATATTGGCCTCTGCCTTGGTTTTTTCCACCTTGAGTCACATTTTTTTTTTTTTTTTTTGTACCAGGGACTGAACCCAGGGGCACTTCATCACTGAGCTACATCCCCAGTCCTTTTCATATTTTATTTTGAGGCAGGTCCTCGCAAAATTGCATAGGGCCTTGCTAAGTTGCTGAGGCTGGTCCCAAACTGGTGATCTTCCTGCCTATCCAGCCTCAGGCTTTCAAGTTGCTGGGGTTACAGGTTTGTGCCACCATGCCCAGCTCTATCTTGGGTCCACTCTTGAGAATACTCAAGTGTCCTATGAAGAGGGCCTTGTGGCAAGGAACTGAGGTCTCCTTCCACAATCATGGGAGTGCGCCATCTTGAAGGAAGACCCAAGATGGCCCCAGTTAAGCCATCAGATGACTGTAGCCCTGGTCACACCTTGATTGAGACTTTGTGAGAGACCCTGAGCCAAAAGGACCCTTCAAGCCACTTCGAGATTCCTGATGGTCAGAAACTGTGTGAAATAATGCACATTTGCTGTTTTAAACTGCTCAGTGTAGGGGTGATTTGTTACACAATAACAGATAATTAATACATAGTCCCAATCTTGAATTTCATCACAAGCAAATCTCTCCTAGAACCATAGCTTCAGTATTTGTCAGGCTGGCAAAAAATTGGGGGATGACTTGAAGCAATAAAGACATGTCCAGTCACAAAAAGATATGATTCTATTCAGTATATCCAGGCATCCTATCCTAGCTAGAAGCCCAGATACCACCTGACCACTTGGTACAGGGGCTCACATTTCAGCATCAGCCCCTCCACACATCTAAAGAGAAGGAAGGTCAGAGACAGGCAGCTGTCCTCTTTCAATCCTCTGTAAGCTCCTCCTGCCTAAATGCTATCTGAGAAGCCATGTCTTCCCTCTGTAATTGATCTGGCATCTCAGGTGGTACCCACCCCTTTCACTGGTGTGCAGCCTTATTCTGTGGCTTCATAAGGCAAGTATATCAGAGCACCACTCAGTAAGCTTCATGTCATCAAAGAGAGGGCATAACTAGAGATGGGGAGCATACTCACATGGCATCTGGTCTTTACTGGGAGGAAGCAGGTGACCAATTCTTCAGAGGATCCTGAAGACCAGCAGTAGTGAGGAAGAGGTAGCATTTCAAATACACAAGGCAAAAAAGGGCCACACCTAGAGATTCATATATACCTCCCAGAGGAAGGAGGTTCTGGGTCCTCCCTACTCCTCTAGGGCCAGCACAGTGATACTGGAGCCAAAGTTTCTCTGCTGAGAATAAGATGAGTAAGATGGGGAGATGCAGATGGAAAAAGGCTTGTGCAGGGGCCATCAAATGTAGCCAAATCTGAGCTGGCATGGTGGTGCATACCTGTAATCCCAGCAGCTCAGTAGGCTGAGGCAGGCGGATTGTGAGTTCAAAGCCAGCTTCAGCAATTTAGCAAGGCCCTAAGCAACTCAGTAAAACACTGTCTCTAAATAAAATATTTTAAAAAGGCTGAGGTGTGACTTAGTAGTTAAGTACCCCTGGGTTCAATCCCTGGTCCCCTCCAAAAAAAAAAAAAAAAAAAAAAAAAGCAACAATGTAAATCTAATTCTTGAAAGGAGAAGGATTCCAGGGAAAGTGTGTGGAGACACTGTCCCATTGTGCTCTCCCAGACAGAGACTACACGCAACCCCAGCCTGCCAACTGAGAACATCCAGGAGGAGCAGAACACACACCAGTCCCAGATATAATTGCTGCCAAAAAGCTGTATCACCAGATGAGGTGAGGGCCAGCTGGGCCCCCAGAGGGGCAGAATCCTTCTTCCTTTCACTGGGTTGCTCTCTCCAACAAAAAAGGTGAAGAGCGAGGTCACATGGTGAAGGTCGGAACTCTCACTAGGGAACAGCAAATGGAGCAGGGCTATGCTCAGACCATCTGCCTCCAATGCCAACCCTAGCTCCCAAACGCACCTGTTCACCACCTGCTTCTCCTTCAACAGGAACTCCAGTACATACTTAGTACATACTTCCTGCTCTGCCCCACCCGAGACACAGGTGGTACCTAATGTGCCAGGAAATGTGCTCAGTCCTGGGGATGTTGCAACCTGCAGGACAAATCCGCCCTCAAGTAACTCACGGTCCTGTGGGAAATACAGACAAGTGGACAAGGTGGTTATCATGTATCAAGATATGCACAGGGAAAGTAATGGGATCCTGAGTCAAGAAGGGCTTCCCCGAGGAGGAGACACATGCAGAGAGAATCATAATAATGTCTGGCATCTGTGGCATGATTCCCACATACCAGGCACTTACTCCTCTGAAGAACCCCATCACATATTATTATCCCATTCTACAGATAAGGACACTAAGGAATGGTGAGTTTCAGGAACTTAATAAGGTTATATATAAAATAAAAGGGTATTATGGGGTTTGGATCCAAGCAGATTGGAGCTGACCACCTAACCCAGGGTTTCTCATCCTTGGCACTATTGACATTTTGAGCCAAATCATTTTTTGTTGCAGGGGTAATGCCTTGTAAATTGTAGGATGCTTGGCAGAATCCCTGGCCCCTGTCCACTAGATGGCAGTAGCATCTACCGCTTGTAAAATCTAAAACCAAAAATCTGTAGATATTGTCAAATATCTCCTGGGAAGAAAAATTGATTGAGAACCACTGACCTAACCTCTTTGGCCCCTCTAAGCAAGTAATGATGATTATGATGATGACGATGATGATGATGACAATAATAATTTACATTACTGTTTGCCAAATGCCAGGCACTCTCCTAAACAATATCGGTTATTAACTCATTTAATCATCACAATAATCTTCTGATATGGGCACCATCATTCTCTGTTCCAAGGAGGAGGATGTTCGCAGAGAACTTATGTAAATTGGCTATGGTCATACATCTTCTATGTGGTGCCTGGCTTTGAGCTTGGTGAATGTAGCATAGGATCCCACCCATTTTACAACAATGCTATACTGTTTTTTGGTCTCTGTTGACTGAAGAACATTTTATTGAGCTAGGCACCCTTAATGCATGCCTATAATCCCAGTGACTCAGGAGGCTGAGGTGGGAGGATCACAAATTCCAGGCCAGCTTCAACAACTTAAGCAAGAACCCATCTCAAAATAAAAAATAAAAGGGATAGAGGAGGTGGCTCAGTGGGTTCAATATTCAGTCCAAAAATATAGAACAAGATATTGGCCAGGGAATCATGTGTGCAAATGTGAGACACATTCAGGAAACCATATCTTCAATGTGACTGGAACACACATGTGTGGCAGATGCCAAAACACAAATAGAGCCTGGTTACAAAGGAATAAACTGGATGGTCCACATATAGCTCAGGTTGCATCTTTTGGATTGGAAGATAGAGTCCTTGAAAATTTTTCAGCTTGCAAGGGGCATGATTGATGAATATGGACAGATTTGACCAGGTAAGAAGGGCCGGCTTAACACTCCTTTGGATTGATTTGGCCCCTGTCTGAGTGTCCATAACCAATGGAAATCAGAGTCCTAATTTGCAAAATTTCCACCACCCATGAGATGATATGGGTGGTGGAAGAGAATGCAGAACAAACCCCAGTCTAATTGGGGTCATCCCGTCCCCTAAATCCCTGCCCTGCCTAAATCAGTACTGGCCATTCAGGACAGAAGCCCAGGCTCCCAACTCAGCCCACTCAGGCTGCTTATCCTGCTGCTGTCCTCTATCTTCTTTCCTATGTGGTGCTGGGTGTAGAAGTCCCACCATGTCCTGGCCCTGGACAAGGTGTCTAAACACAGGAAAACCATGGAAAGGAATAGCTGTTGTTGCCTCCAGGGCCCAGGGTCTTCCATGGCTGTTTGGATTTCAAGAGAGAGCAAATTCTTCTTTAAACAAAGGCTGCAGAAAAACCTCCCTGGCCAGAACACATTCCTCCTCTGTTGGGCCCTTCCCCCTTGCAGGACAGCAGATGGCAGCACCAACAAGATTGTCAAAACCAAAAGTAAAAGCCCAAATTTCAAGTGTGTTTATGCACTTCCTGCCTTTACACGCATGTATTATTTCTGCTTTTGCTCTCCACCCACCCCCACCCTCTGCTCCTCCTCAGTTAATGAGAAACAAAATCCAATGGACCCAGATGTAAGTTTAGAAAGTGTGAGAACTAGAGGCAGGGGAGGAATATCACTTTGTCTTTAGACAAAGCCCAAGTGTATTCCTGGTCCCTGGGGCACCCTTGTTCTCACTTATCCAGTTCCCCAGGATTAAAAGAATCCACAAAGAGCCAGGTGTAGTGGCACACGCCTGCCTGTAATTCCAGCTACTTGGGAGACCATTAGGAGGATCTCAAGTTCAAAGCCAGCCTGGGCCCTTGAACCCTGTTTCAAAATAAAATAAAGCGGGGAAGACTAAGTGTGTAGCTAAGTGGTTGAGTGTTTGCCTAGCATATATGAGGTCCTGGGTTCAATCCCCAGTACCCTAAGGAAGAAAAAGAAAAAATGGACAATTCCTAGTAGAGCAAGGAAAAGAAAAAAAGGATCCACAACTGGCCTCTTGAGGCAGGAGGTTCGCAGGCTTGAAGAAGCCAAACTTGGCAATTTAGCAAGGCTCTAAACAACTGTCTGCCTCAAAAATAAATTAAAAAAGAACGAGGGATGCAACTCAGCGGTAAAGTACACCTGGGTTCAATCTCTGGTACTGAAGAAAAAAAAAAAATCCCCAGAGTCAGAGTCTCACACTATTTTCAAGATCTGTGACTTCATCCTTCTAATCCTCTCTGGCTTAGAAGGGATGATCCAGTCATGCTTATAATTTTAAATGTCTTTATTTTGTAACTAGTAAAGTGACTTAATAACATTACAGAAATTTCACTAAGCATCCTTTAAATCACCCATAACCCTGTGCTCTAATATGACACAGTTGTTGGGAGAATTTGCTCATGGAGTTTTTTATAGTTGTGAATATAGTGTACTTGCAATTTGTAGCTTGCTTCTTTTCATAGCTAGCCTGCAGGAATCTCAATCCTCCTACCTATATTTGGGGGCCTTAAAACAGACCAGATATAGCTTGTACTCTCTAGGGGCTCACATTGGGATAAGGGAACAGGGGCCAAAGTGAGTGACTGACGCATTAGAATAAGGTGACCTACTGCCCTGGTTTGCCTAGGATTGAAAGGTCCATGTTTCAGGAAACCCCTCAGTCCCAGCTCAATCATGAGGATTTCTAATTGATCACCCTGTTAGAAATAAGTCCCCCTGAATTAAAACAGTTCGGAGTTCAGAAGTCCACTTTAATTTATATATTGTCCTTTTAGCTATACCTTTTTTGCCTCTCCCCACCTTTGTTTGCCATAGGGTAACTGTTTTTAAATTTTATAGACTTTAAAATTATTGCAGGGGCTGGGGATGTGGCTCAAGCGGTAGCGCCGCTCGCCTGGCATGTGTGCGGCCCGGGTTCGATCCTCAGCATCACATACAAACAAAGATGTGTCTGCCAAAACCAAAAAAAAATAATAATAATAAAATATTAAAAAATTCTGTCTCTCTCTCTCTAAAATTCTCTCTCTCTTTCTTAAAAAAAATTATTGCAAACCCTGAAGAGCATTTGCTTATGTAAGTTATTTCTATTAATATTCAATGTTTTCGAAATTAAAACAGAAAGCCAGATATTGTGGCTCATGCTTATAATCCCAAAGTTGTAGAAAGCTGAAGCAGGAGGATCACAAATTCAAGGTCAGCCTCAGCAACTTACTGAGTCCCTAAGCAACTTAAGGAGGCCCTCTGGGGATGGTGGCTCAGTGGTAAAGCACCGCTGGGTTCAACCCCCAGTATCAACAGAAAAAAAATTTAAAAGAAAAATTTAAAACACAAATATACACAACACACATTCCAATAGTTATCAGGCGATAAATCATCACAGATCATGTAGCCTCTGGTATGCTCCACTGTATACTCATGAGAGAATGAGAGGGAAAAAAAGCAAATAGTATCTTAGTGCTTTTATAAAATCATTTTGACCTAATAGACCCCCTGAAAGGATATTAAGACTCTCACCCCAGAGGGCTTCCCAGACAATGCAGAGAGCAACTGCTCTCCAGAGAAACATCTACCAGGAATTCAGAATACACCCTTAACTTTCTAGTCTTAAAGTTCATATTTGTTACACTTCAGTAACATGAAGGAAATTTGTAACCTTCTGAGTTCAACCACTCATCCTATATGCTATAGTTTCCGTATAGATCGCATCTACACATATTTTTATTTTTAATTTTTTTTATGTGTGGTGCTGGGGATTAGAACCCAGGGCCTTGTATATGCAAGGCAAGCACTTTGCCAACTGAGCTATATTCCCAGCCCTTTAATTTTTATTTTTTAGTTTCTTTTTCTTTTTTTATTGGTGCATTATAATTACATAAAAGTGGGATTTGTTATAATATATTCATACGTGCACAGAATAAAACAGTATAGTTTGATCAATTTCATTCCCCAGTACCCCCACTTTCCCTCCCCTCCTTCCCCCTAATCCCTTTCCTCTATTCTACTAGTCTTCCTTGTATTTTTTCTTTTGTTTTGTTTTTAATTTGTTATAATTAGTTATACATGACAGTAGAATGTCTTTTGACACATTGTACACAAATGGAGCACAACTTCTCATTCCTCTGGCTGTATGTGGTGTAAAGTCACACCAGTAGTGTAATCATACATGTATATAGGGTAATGATGTCTGTCTCACTCTACTGTCCTTCCCATCCCCACAGCTCCAAACATCCTCTCACTCCCCTCTGCACGATATATTTTATTTTTATTATTTATTTATTTATTTTGGTACCAGGGATTGAACCTAGGGGCACCAAACCACTGAGCTACATCCCCAGCCCTCTTTTGTATTTTATTTAGAGACAGGGTCTCACTGAATTGTTTAGGGCCTCGCTAAATTGCTGAAGCTGGCTTGGAATTTTCCATCCTCCTGTATCAGCCTCTCAAACTGCGGGGATTACAGGTGTGAGCCACAACTCCGGGCACATCTCTACATTTATAAACCTTACAATACAGTGTGATAATTTTTGCCTTAAGGCTTTTTATGTATTTTAAAGACCTTGATAAAGAAAATGTATTTTACATTCACCTACAAATTTACTTCTTTATTCCAGCCTATGGCTCTGCTCTTCCATCTAGCCTCATTTCCCTTCAGCCTGAAGAACTTTATTCAGCACTCTTCACAGTGCAGGTCTGCTGCTGACAAAATCTGTGGATTTATTTCATCTTCATATTGGAAAAATATCTTCACTCGAAAAGAAACTTGGCTGACTTTTTTTCTTTCAGCCTTTTAATGATGTTATTCCACTGTCTCCTAGTCTGCCTAGTTGTTGATGACAAGACAATGACATTGAAAATATTCTTCTCTGTCATGTTGTGTGTCCTTTTTCTCTGACTACTTTCAAGATATTTTCTTTATCTTGCTTTTTTTTTGAAGTTTGACTACGATATGTCAATGTGTGCTTCTTTTATTTTTTACTTTCAACTCTGCTTTTGGGTTACTAAGCTTCTTGAGTCTAAAAATATGTATCTCACCAAAATGAGAGAAAATTCAGTCACTGTTTCTTTGAATATTTCTTCTGCATCATTCTCTTTCTCTCTCTCCTGAAATTCCAAGAAAACATTTATTTGGTGTATTTTTTTTATATATTGTCTAACGGTTTCCTGGAACTTCTGCTCTTTAAAAGAATATTTTCCTCTGTTGTTCAGAGGAAAGTTCACTGACTCTTCCTTCTGCCATCTCCATTCTTCTGTTACGTGTGTGTGCTTCCAGTAGGCTATTTACTTAAGCTACAAACTGTCTTGAGATAAACAATAGCTCAAATGTAAGTTCAGATCTTTTCAGCTTAGTGGAGTCTGTTCCATGCATGCATTATTTAGAGAAGCAAAGGTAGAAATATCTGATACACTCAAGCCGCTTCCAGCCTGGTTATGAGCCAAGCATCACACAATGAGAGGAAACCCACTTTTAGAGGTTGGAGCTCGAGGGAGTGGCTCAGAGGCCCGATGCTATAACCTTCACAGCCTATTCTAGCATCCTCCTGTGGCCCCAGAGAGATCAAAGTGAGCAAAAGCTGCTGGTGATGAAATTAAGGAAGGAGTGCCAGTTCTCCCTCCGTCCTGCTCCGTTCCCACAGCTCTAAAACCCACATCATCAACTTCTCATCTTTCCTATCTCCCCACCCAGACATGGACAAGTGTGCCATCCTGCAGTGTCAGTCCTGAAAAGCCTGTGTCTGCATCTATGCCCATAATTACTTAGGTAGCTATTCTGCTTCTCCTGCCCAGGCTAGAACCCAGAGAGCAACAGCCACTTCTATGTCCCTGTAAGCTGGAGAAGAAGCCTAGTGCAGGGGAGGTGGTGCTGCAAACAGGATAGAAGCACAGTTGTAGGCCTCACACCAGCTACACACAGCTGTCAGGCTCCATCTCCAGGGCCAAGTCCCTGGAGACTGGACCCTGGACCCCAACACCCTGCAGCCACACCACTTAAGTGAGAACAAAGCAGATCCTCATATTCAAGTTGTCAGATTCACCCAAACAGAGACCCATACATCTAGCCCCAGACTGCCACAGTCACCAGCTCTAGGGATGTCACTGTCTCTTTCTCTTTTGGCTTCCTGTCCTCTTTCCATCCAGCACTTTAACCCCTGTCCACGAAGGGGCAGCCAATGTCCTGGTTTTCCCAGAACTTGCTTTGTTATGAAACTGAAAACCCAGGAAGCCCCTCAGTCACATGCACATCAGGACAGCTGGGCCTCCTATGTGCTCTGGAGCCTCCTTTAAAGGCCTTTTTCCTCATTTCCTCCAGAACATCTCCAGGGAAGTCTTCTCAGACCTGCTAAACTAGTATTCCAGTCCCCACCCCTCTTAGGAATAGCTCAGGAATCGAGGATAGTTCTGACCCTCCCTGATTTTGGGGGGGAATAAGCCCTGACCTGAGCCACACTGGTTTCTTCCCAACAGGTGGGTTGTGGGATTGGAACCTTGGGCACCCCATGAAAGCAACTCTGGATTTCCAACTGCTATATGTGATCCTAAGAGTTAGACTAGACAGAGTGGGTTTCAGTGCTTTGGGGGGAAGGAAGAAATCGCAGCCAGAAGGGCCTGTTCTCAAAAGATGAATTTTGGAGATCATCCCCAGGTGTATTTGGGGATGGGACGTGGTGCACAGGGTAGAGTAGATTTCTAGACTTTGCCTGGGACATCAGGTATGACTGACCATCTCTGCCATCCCCTTATAGCTATGGACTGTGGCTCTTTCAAACCTTTTTAATCTGGAAAAACCAAACATCCAGAACATACCCTGTTAGGGTTTATAACTTGCTGCCTTTGTGAAAAGTCAAGTTACTAAAAGTAAAATGGAAGAAATAGTAGATTCTTCTCAGACAGGTATGTGTCTAGACCTTTCATACAATTGCTTCCTATGAGGACTAGACCACCTACCTCCACAAGGGCTTCCTGGCCCACTGCCAAGCCATGAGTGACAGTCCTTCCCGGGAGTGTAGTGAGGGAGCCTCTGACCCCAATTGTCCTCTTGTATCTGCTTAAGAAATTTGAAGTGACAGCTGAGCTGATTCCTAGGGATGTGGGGATACTTGAGCTCACCTGTGGCCCTGACCATAGTAGATAAGGAACTTCCAGAGGTTATGGGAGGATTTAAAAGACTATATAAGCCAAGCAGCAAACACCTGTAATTCCAGTAACCCAAGAGGCTGAGGCAGGAGGATCACAAGTTCAAGGCTAGCCTCAACAATGTAGCAAAACCCTGTCTCAAGATAAAAATAAAAACGGCTGGGGAGTGAGTTCAGTGGTTAAGTACACATTAGTACCAAAAATAAATAAATAAAATAAAAGATGATGTAAGTCAAATGACCCTAACCCATCTTTGGTGAAAAGGGAGAGGAAAAGAACGTTCAAGTTCATGGGTCACAGGTTCTCCAAGCTGCAGGATGGTGATGTAAGTGAGTGGGAGGGAGAGAGATGACTGGTTAAAGACTCAAGCCATCATACCACATGTGATACACAAACAGTAAAAATTAGTTTTTACTGTGTACAAAATTTTTTTAAAAAGTGTCAAACGGTGGTGCCCTCCACTCTGATGCCTGAAGGCCAGCATGGTTTTGGAGATTGTTTTCCCAGTTGTGGTGGATGAGCTATTGGACAGCAGGTGGCAGTCAACCCAGAGAATTAGAAAAAGGGAACTAGTTACTCAACTCATTTCCAGTAACTTCTCCCTCCTCCCCACAGGGCCTTCTCCAGCCCCACCTCCTGTTCCCTGGCCTGGGCCAAGTCCTCTAGCAGGTTCCAGATGTCTGGTCCCAGAGTTGGGGAGCTATCTCTGGAGAAGC
The DNA here is from genome assembly GCF_964194105.1 of Spermophilus citellus. Lineage (NCBI taxonomy): Eukaryota > Metazoa > Chordata > Mammalia > Rodentia > Sciuridae > Spermophilus > Spermophilus citellus. Next base: position 32,050,236 of record NC_138197.1, on the reverse strand, counting down.
CCTCCCTCCACAAGCTGCCCAGGCAAGATGTGAGTGTGCCCCAGGGAGAGGCCTGGAAGAGGAAAAGGGTGAGGAGAAGGGGGATAGGACACACACAGCCTATGTTCACACAGCCCACGCACACACGCACAGAGCAGTTAGTCCAGAGGGAACTGGAGTTTGCTTATGGCCTCTAGCAGCCTTCTTCCCTGGAGCTGGTCAGGCTTAATGCTCTGAACAGGAAACATTTAAATGTCCCCCTCTTGTACCCTCATTGCTGCTTCAGATCCAGGCAGAAGGCAGCCCTTCTGCAGATGAGACTCTCCAGGGAGAGGAGCAATGGCAATGTCCTCAGAGGGTGGAAAACTGAGTTCTGCAGCTCAGGCTGAATGGGAGGCTGTAGGAATTGGGTGGGGAAAGGGTAATAATGAGGGAGTAGACAGGAAGTGGCCAGGCCTCAAGGGCTGAGGCCAAAGCTACTGGCCCTGCCTTTGCCACAGGCCTTCCTATTCCTTATTGTCACTTGGCCATGGATATATGTTATTTTCATAAATCCATGGCCTCCCCTACTCACAGGTGCTGGCTCCTCCTCTGGGGAGTCCTCCAGTCTTACCCCACACAGGGCTCTGTGCCCTTGGCCTAGTGACTCCCCCAGGAGCTGACATCCCCTGGGTACCCAAAGCCATATCTTAAAGGCCACGAGAGCAGCACTGAGGCTCCAGAGGGTTTTACTGTGAGGTTAGTCTTCCAGGACTTTGACTTGGAGCCATTTCCAGAAGGGGATTCTGTCACAGTGAGCTCGGGGAGAGGGCTTTCAGGGATCCTGGGGAGGGAGACTCCCAGGGGCAGTGGGAGGTGAATCTGCCCTGAATCGCCCATCTGGGGGGGGGCGGGGGGATGAAGAGTGCAAGTCAGGGAAGTGGCAGTCTACCCAAAACATGGCTTCCTACCAGTGTCTCTGTCCCTGGCTGAGTGCTGGAGGACAAAAGAGAAAGTGGCAGGACAGGTCTTGCATTTTAGACTTACAAAAGGAAACATAAACATTGCAGCTCTAGAGGAAAAGGTCAAGGACTCACACATCAGCTATTGTTGAGTCCCTGGGAAAAGTTTACCTTGGCGAAGATACCCCAAGACTTCTTAGGGCAAGGGCATTATTCAGAATGAGGACATTTTTAGAACAGTACTTTATATTGTATTTTGGCTTAAATTTTGTTTATATCAAAATAAAACATGCACATAATTTTTTTTTTTTAAAAAAAGCAGGGTCTTTCAAGGCTTCTAATGAAAAATAGCAGTCTGCAGTCTACTCCTCTCACCCCCCCTTAAATGCTGCTCCCCAGGAGCAATCCTTTCCAATTCATGTAAGGGTTTCATTTGGTATTTACCTTCATATATTTGAATAATGCTTATTATATTATGCATTGTTCATATTCAGTCTATTACTCACTTTTCAATTTTAGTCTATTATTCATTTTTCATTATTTCTCATTTCCTATTAATTCCAACCATAGAAAATAAGGACTGGTTTTATCTTTCTTAGTCCTTCACCATCCACATTTCCCTTGCCTGATTTTCCCAGTTTATCAATGTTATCATTATTAGTTGAATCTATATTTATTATTTCACATTTGTGCACATAGTATTCAGTAATTATATTTCCTTTTCCAACTTTTGGGTTTCCCAGGAGTCAGTAATGACATGGAGTTCTCTAAGGGCGGGAAGGTTGTTGGGTTTTGTTTCAATTTTTAGTTTGCTAAGTTCTCCCTGTAACTAATTTCTTCCAAACTCTTATCCAGGAATGTACAGCTTTTCTCAAAATACTGAGGCACAAGCTGGGCGCGGTGGCACCCGCCTGTGATCCCAGCAGCTTGGGAGGCTGAGGCAGGAGGATAGCAAATTCAAAGCCAGAGTCAGCAACTTAGTGAGGCCCTAAGCAACTCAGGAAGACCCTGTCTCTAAATAAAGTATTAAAAAGGCCTGGGGATGTGGCCCAGTGGATGTGGCCTCTGGGTTCAATTCCCAGTACCAAAAAAAGAAAAAGAAAAAGAAAGTGTGGCCTTTAAGTGCCAGAGAGGTACAGACCTTCTAGATGGGACTGGAGTCATACACCAACTAACCCAGAAGTGACCCTGTGTCCACCAGTGGTGCAGACTCACTGCATACTTACCTGACCTTTCACTCCTCCATGTCTTCCTTTCAGATCTCAGCTAGTAGGATGGATCTGAGCCAGCTCTGTGGTAAGCAGGGCTCCTCTCTGGGCAGCCCCCCTGGTCAGGGGGAGTTTGTGTCCACAGGGAGGAGATTTCGGCTGACCTTCCATGCACACACTTCCTCCAAAGACAAGACCACCCATCTCCACAAGGGCTTTCTGGCCCTCTTCCAAGCTGTGGGTGAGTATCCCTCCTTGGGTGCAGGGAGAGAGCCTCTGTCCCCAGCTATGGTCCCGGTGTTGTAGGACAGATGAAGCTGGACACTGAGGAATCAGCAGGAAGCAGTATTGGCTGTAGCCCAGGTCCAGAGGAAGGCTTTCACCTAAATCAGTTAATTTCTCTGAACCCAAAGTTCAGAAATGTTTGAAACTTTATACCCAGTGTATAGGGGGAGGGGGAGCTCAGAGACTCACAATCTGCAGAAGTCCACATAAAAGTAGGTTTTTTCTATTGTTCTGGGCAATCAACCCAAGCCTGGATACAAAAATAACTCTAGGACACTCTCTGTGAAAATCAGTGCCTGGGAAAGGGACAGTTGCCTCCCCTTCTCCCTCCCCACACCCCACCAGCTGGTTTTTCCAAGGAACCTAATTAGCACCAGCACCATCTACTCATCTACTCTTTTGGACACCCCTCACTCCCCGCCCCCTCTTCACACCCCCACGGGTGGTGGCATAGGCCTGTAATCAATCCCAGGGGCTCTGAGGATCCAGTTCAAAGCAAGCCTCAGCAAAAGCAAGAAGCTAAGCAATTTAGTGAGACCCTGTCTCTAAATAAAATACAAAATAGGGCTGGGGATGTGGCTCAGTGGCCAAGTGCCCCTGAGTACCCTCCCCCCCCCAAAAAAAAAGACTTTCCCCAGAATCTAACTACTTTCCTTTGAAATGTAAACAGCCCTGTGAAGGCTTCCTGGCTAAGGCTAGAGACTATGTTAAAGGGGCCTGTGCTTCCTTCATCACACTCTACTTTTGTAAACACACTTTCCGCCTAAAAACTCTTACAATCATATGTAATTTTAGACTAGAAAATTTACTACACTAGATAGCCCATAAATGTTGTGAAAAACTAGTACAGGGGTTCTCAACATCTGGAGTGCTGATCTCCTCCGGACCCACAAGATAGTTACCACAAGATAGAGCAACAGGAAATAGGAAGCTTAACCACTTTTGAAACTCTTTTTTTTTTTTATTGATTGTTCAAAACATTACAGAGCTCATGATATATCGTCTTTCATACATTAGACTCAATTGGGTTTTGAACTCCCATTTTTACCCCTCAGATACAGATTGCAGAGTCACAACTGTTACATACTCTCTTTTGCAGAAATTCTTGCTGATAGTCCAAGAACAATTATGGTGAGGGTCTCTGGAGAAGCTGAATTAAAATTTTCTGTGGAGTAGGGGGTGCCACTATACTGGCACCTTGAAGGGACAAGTGGAAACTTGAGTGACTGCTGAGGCTAGAATTTCAGGGACATCTGGGCGGACCCCATCCTTGCCCCATTCTTGACCCTACTAGCAAGCAGCCCCATTAAGGGGAAATCATTCCTTAGCTCCAGCCATTGTTTCCAGGCAGGTTTACAGTCCCAGTATTTACAGATCAAGAGAAGCCAAAAAGAGTTTTAAGTAAAATTCTAGATTTTTCAAATGGTAACTCAGACTTTTTTTTTTTAAAGTACTTCTGTGTGTTAAATTAAAAGGCAAAAACACAGTAGATAGTGTGATAAGTGTTCCTCTGATGTCTGGCCCTTAGTTCCTGGTTACTTTCTCCAGAAACAACTTTGCTTTCCATTTCCTGGGTATTCTTCCAAAATATTCTATACACTTTGAAGATACATTGTGTGTGTGTGTGTTACATACTATATACAATGTTCTAAATTGTTTTTTCATTTGCTATATCTTTCTTAAAAATTATTTAGTTAGTTAGTTAGTTAGTTAGTTGTCAAGGGACCTGCATTTTATTTATTTATATGTGGTGATGAGAATCAAACCCAGTGCCTCACACATGCCAGGCAAGCGTTCTACCATTGAGCAACAACTCCACCCTCTCACTTGCTATATCTTAACAATCATTCCATATGCATAGGATTAGCATTGACTCATTCCTTTTTAATGATCACAGAATATCCCTTTGATTGACATGTCATAATTATTTAATCAGTTCTCTGCTGATAGATATTTTGCTGCCATAAACGGCGATGATGTGGATAGCCTTACATATACATTTCTGAGTGTGTATAAGAGAGCATCTTTAAGTCTTAGAAATTGAAATGGTCGGTCAAAAAAGACTTGCATTTTTATTTTTGGTATTGTTAAATTCCCCTCCATAAAGGTTTTACTGATTTACACTCCCACCAACCATGTTTGGAAGTCTCTGTCTCTCCCATATCCCACTTAGCCATAGTTATTTTTGAAGTCTTTGCATGTTGACAATCAGTTAGTAAGAACTAGCTCAATTTTTTGGGGGGGAGTACTGGGGATTGAACCCAGGTGTGCTCTACCACTGAGGTACATCTATAGCCCCTTTTTATATTTGATTTTGAGACATGGTCTCACTAAGTTGCTGAGGCCGGTCTCAAACTTGCCATCCTTCTGCCTCAACTTTCAGAGTTGCTGGGATTACAGGTATGTGCCATGGCATCTGGCCTTCGAGTACTTTTTAAAAAGCACTATTCAAGTCAAACAAAATATAGTTATGGCTAGAACCAACTCCTGAGTTGCCACTTTGCAAGTCTGTGTGAGGCCTAATGACAGCTATTTTCCTATAGTTGTGAGCTGCAGTCAGCCCATCAACCAGGCCAGTGGAGGCTCTGAACCCATCATTGCACCGGGAGCCAACTCTTCCAAGATCCATAGACACTGCCAGGAACCCTATTATCAGGCAGTGCCAGCGGGTGAGTACCCATCTACTGAATAAGCAATTTCCATCTGCCTCACTCCCACCCAAAGACCTACTAAGGCCCTGGAAGGACCTAATCTGTTAGCCTGACACCTTCCAGTTCTGAGTCTGCTTCTTTGCTCCCAACCCCCATTTTCTCCTCAGGGACACTCAGCTGCCCATCCTGGGGGACCTGGAAGGACAGACAGGATGGGGTGGAGATTCCTCAGTGTGTACCTGGTGAGTAGTTACCTGCCCAGTGCTGTTCTCATGGTCATTCCCAAACAAGCCTCAGCTGTAACTTGACCTGTGGGACACAGGGAACTAAAGGAAAGCCTTGGGGTAGAAAGGGGAGATGAGCATGGTGGTGCACGCCTGGAATCCCAGCGCCTTGGGAGGCTGAGACTGGAGGATCACAAATTCAAAGCCAGCCTCAGCAGTTTAGTGAGGTCCTGATCAACTTAGCGAGATCCTATCGCAAAACAAAAAGGGCTGGGGATGTGGCTCAGAATTTAAGTGCCCCTAGGTTCAATCCCCAAGACCACACACACAAGAGAGAGAGAGAGAGAGAGAGATGTGTGAGAACAGAAGGTGAGGAGGAAATTAGGAAGGACCAGAAAAGAAGAGCCAAGGAACTTGTCCCTTATTCTTCAAGGGTCAAAGTATGTCTGAGAAAAGAAAAGCACAAGAGGATAATCAGTTGGGTGAGTGAATGAGGAAGAAAAGGAAGGTTGAAATAAGAGAAAATTCTCTTTGTATGTATTTAAGGGCACAGACAGGCTTTCTGCCTGCCCTCCCAAAATCTTCCTGCCTAGATGCTACACTGTGGCAGACGTGTGTGTGTCGTGTGTGTGTGTGTGTGTGTGTGTGTGTGTGTGTGTGTGTTGGGAAGGGTGCCAAGCTTCAAGCCCAGGACCTTGCACATGCTAGACAAGTGCTCTAACCAGTAAGCTATTCCCTAGCCCTCTACCTTTTTTTTTTTAACTGAGACAAAATTCACCGTTTTAACCATTTTGAAGTGTACAATTCAGTAGATTTTGTAAAAACAATACCACTAATTCCAGAACATTTCCACCATCCTCCATCTGAAAAACCCAGTACCTCTAACTCTCTGTTCCTCCATCCCCTGGAAACCACTCATCTACTTTCTGTCTCTGTAGATGCGTTTATTCTGGACATCTCATACAAGTAGAATCACACAATATGTGTCTGGCTTCTCCCACTTAGTATAATGTTTTCAAGGTTCATCAATGTTATAATATGTATACTTTGTAGCAGTACTTTATTCTTTTTCAGGGGGCGTGGTACAGGGGGATTGAACTCGGGAACACTGGACCACTGAGCCACATCCCCAGCCCTATTTTGTATTTTATATTAGAGACAGGGTCTCACTGTGTTGCTTAGTGCTTTGCTTTTTCTGAAGCTGACTTTGAATTCAGGATCCTCCTGTCTCAGCCTCCTGAGCTGCTGGGATTACAGGTGTGCACCACTGTGCTCCACAGGGGACTTCATTCCTTCCATACTTTTTTTTTCTTTTTTGGTACCAGGAATTGAACCCACGGGTGCTTAATCACTGAGCCACATCCCAGCCCTTTTAATTTACTTATTTAAAGACAGGGTCTCACTAAGTTGCTTAGGCTGGCTTTGAATTTCCTCCTGCCTCAGCCTCCTGAGCTGCTCTTATTACAGTTGAGCACCACCTTGCTATGCCCTCAGCCTTTTTATAGTTAAATAATATCCATTTGTGCCTATATACCACATTTTATTTATCCATATATCAACTGATGGGCATGTCATGTGGATTATTTTAACTTTTTAAAATTTTTTGTAGTTGTAGATGGACAGCATGCCTTTATTTTATTTGTTTATTTTTATGCAGTGCTAAGGATCAAACCCAGTGCCTTACATGTGCTAGGCAAGTGCTCTGCCACTGAGCTACAGCCCCAGTCCCTTCTTTCCACTTTTGCCTATTATGAATAATACTGATATGAGTGAAGTGGCTGGATCATATGATAATTCCATCTTTAACTTTTTGGGGAACCACCAAACTGTGTTTCATAGCAGCTGCCACATTTTACATCTCACCAGCAATATGAAGGTTCAAACCCATCACTTGTAATTCACTTTTGTTTTTCCAGTACTGGGGGTGGAATCCAGGGGTACTTTACTACTGAGCCACATCCCCAGCCCTTTTTATTTTTTATTTTGAGACAAGGTCTCACTAAGTTGCTCAGAGTCTCACTAGATTACTAAGGCTGGCCTTGAACTTGCGATCTTCCTTCCTCAGCTTCCCAAGTTGCTGGGATTACAGGTGTGCACCACTGCACCAGGCCACATTTTCAACCAAAGCATTACCTTCCAAATCCAATAGGATCCACAGAAAACCATAGAGCAAGGCTGAAATTTTCTGCTCAGGGAGTGGGTTGGAGGACAGAAGATGCACATGATACAAATTAGGAAATGACATAGAAAACAGGCAAGAGGTACTAAAGACAAACTCTGCTGGCACCATGATGTGGCCCAGAGGTAGTCCCACCAAGAGTCTAGAGGACTGGCTTAAAGATGGCCGAGGAGGCAGGAAAGGGAGCCCCACAGAGTCAGTCCCAAAAGTGCTCATCCAGGCTCCCCACCTCTCAGTCCACTGTCCTGAGTCCCATACAGGTTATGTGCCCAGTAGTGTCAGAGTTGACTCACTGCTTCCGTCAGTCCCTGTGGTCTACACTCATGGGTCTGTGTCATCGCAAGGTCCTGATCCCATGCAGAGCCATACCTGGGGCCTTCTTTATACATCCACCACAACGCTCACAGAGCAGCGCTGTAATCCATGTGTCTGGTAGCAGGGCTGATTGTTCCCTTCTCCCTCTCTCTCTCCCAGTCTGTGGACAGCCAGTCACCCCCATTGCCCAGAACCCAAAGATCCTGGGTTCTTCCAAAGCTAAACTGGGCAACTTCCCCTGGCAAGCCTTCACCAGCATCTATGGACGTGGGGGCGGGGCCCTACTGGGCAACAGATGGATCCTCACTGCTGCCCACACCATCCAGCCTAAGGACAGCATCTGCCTCAGGAAGAACCGGAGCGTGAATGTGTTCCTGGGCCACACAGACATAGCTGAGATGCTGAAAGTGGGAAACTACCCTGTCCGCCGGGTCTTTGTGCACCCAGACTACCATCAGAACGAGTCCCACAACTTCAATGGGGATATCGCCCTCCTGGAGCTCCAGCACAGCGTCCCCCTGGGCCCCAACCTCCTCCCAGTCTGTCTGCCTGACAATGAGAGCCTCTACCTTGATGGCCTGTGGGGCTACGTCAGTGGGTTTGGTGTGGAGATGGGCTGGCTAACTGAGGAGCTGAAATACTCAAGGCTGCCCGTAGCTCCAAGGGAGGCCTGTGAGGCCTGGCTCCGGGAGAGGCATCGAACTGAAGTGTTTTCTGACAACATGTTCTGTGTTGGGGATAAGATGCAGATGAACAGTGTCTGCCAGGGGGACAGTGGTAGTGTCTATGTGGTGTGGGATGATCGCACCCATCGCTGGGTGGCCACAGGCATCGTATCCTGGGGCATTGGGTGTGGCAAGGGGTACGGCTTCTACACCAAAGTACTCAACTACGTGGACTGGATCAAAGGAGTGATGGACAGCAAGGACTGACCCTGGAACAATTGAGCAGTGACCAGTCAACACTGTGGAGGTTGCAGTCAAGAGAGGGTTGGGGATGAGGACGGAGCCCTGGAGGGAGAAGCAGGGAACCCCTATTTAAGTCATTGATGCAGTCAGCACATGGAAGAGAAATTCTCTCCCATCAACCTAAACCATCCCAAACAGGAAGCAGCACCCCACAGCCCCCTTCTCCCCACCCTCTACCTTCCTGCATGTTTGCACCAGGGAAGCAAGCTCTGGACATCACTCAGCACTCACCGTACATGTCTTTTTTTTTTTTTTAATTGGTTGTTCAAAACATTACAAAGCTCTTGACATATCATATTTCATACATTAGATTCAAGTGGGTTATGAACTCCCATTTTTACCCTGAATACAGATTGCAAAATCACATCGGTTACACATCCACATTTTTACATAATGCTTTGGCATCCCTTTCCTGTGCTTCATCTGCTGATGCAGCCTCTCCTGTAATCACTTATGGACAAGTCACCTTCTCATCCCTATTCAGAGGAAATATGGAGGAAGGGGTCTAAATTGCAATTTTGTGAGGATCACGAATTTGAAGCCAGCCTCAGCAATTTAGCAAGGCCCTAAACAACTCAGTGAGACCCTATCTTTAAATAAAATATATTTTTTAAAATTTTTAGAGAGAGAGAGAGAGAGAGAGAATTTTTTTAATATTTATTTTTTAGTTTTTGGCGGACACAACATCTTTGTATGTGGTGCTGAGGATCGAACCCAGGCCGCACGCATGCCAGGCGAGCGTGCTACCGCTTGAGCCACATCCCCAGCCCTAAATAAAATATTAAAAAGGGCTGGGGATGTGGCTCAGTGGTCAAGCACTCCTGGGTTCAATCCCCTGTACCCCCCTCCCAAAACTACATTTTTTTTCTGAACTATCCCAAAGACCCTTTAATTGACCTTCAAATATTCAAGCTATGGGCTTCATCACCTACTACAACTCCTAGATGTAATTATCAAAATATCCCCTTTTTTGTTTGACGTCTTCTCTATGCCAGGTGCTTCACATGTTATTTTACTTAGTCCTCACACTATTTTTGCAAAGAATGTGCTATTATCCACATCTTACAAATGAGGAAGCTGAGGTTCAGGGAGCTACGGTGACCTGTGTTAGTCCCACAGCTGGTGTTTGACTGCAGAGGCTGTGCTCCTTCAGGATGCCAAGATCTTCCCAGTTCTCCTCAAGACCTACCACATCACCCCCTTCCTTGTTCCGGTCCCTACATCCTCACAGATTCTCCCTCCCTGAGAGGCCTTGCTTCTATGTAGATGGCATCACCTGCTCACACTTCCTGCTGGCCTGTCCCATGCAAACACCTAGGTGAGCCTGGTGCTGGATTGGAAGTTCCTGCAGACAGCCTGGTTGGTGCCCCTCTCATCATGAAGGTACAGCTACCCAGAGAAGACCAACTCTTTAATTTTTAGTAATGGTTTGAGGTGCTTTATAGTGGAAAACAAAAAGTAAAATACAACTATTCAGTGGAAATGGAAAATGAATAACATAAAACAGAGAACAAATTTGTTAGTGTTGAAAGTCAAGTTCCCATATGGTCAGAGGTTATATTTATCCTGGCAAAACAGCAGGATTCAAAGTTGTACATACATATGGTTACTTCTGCTTCTATTTTACAAACCTATAGGCAGTACAAAAGACAATAAAAATATTCTCAGGTGGGCATGGAGTCCTATGCCTTTAATCCAAACTACTGGAGAGTCTGAGATAGGAGGATAAGCACCTCAGGCTCAATCCCCAATACTGGGAGAAAAAAAAACTCAAAATATTAAACAGAAAAAGAAAAAAAAGGGGCTGGGGATGTGGCTCAAGCGGTAGCGCGCTCGCCTGGCATGCGTGCGGCCCAGGTTCGATCCTCAGCACCACATACAAACAAAGATGTTGTGTCCGCCGAGAACTAAAAAATAAATATTAAAAATTCTCTCTCTCTCTCTCTCTCTCTCCTCTCTCACTCTCTCTTTAAAAAAAATAAATAAATAAATAATCAGAGGTGTTTTGGGTGATATGATTTTGGCTGTTCATTTCTCCCCCATTCTGTATTGGCTAATTGTTTTTTTTTTTTTTTATTTAGGGAGCATGTGTCATTTTTGTTTATTTCATTTTACTTATTTTTTTAGTTTTTTATTAAAAATGATATGAGTTTCTCCCTACCATGGCAAAAATAGATATCTATATTCATGTGGGAATGTCTAGATCTGTATCTATTTATATCTCTAAATGTAGATTTAGGTCTATGTCTAGCTCCAAATCTATACATATAAAACTATAACTAAAGATGCTGAGGATGATCCAAATCTAGAGAAATAGATATGGATGATGAATTATAGAGATATAAACATAGCAAACCTACCATTATTTTAAGAAAGAAACTTTTTTTGTGGAGCACAGTGACATATGCTTGTAATCTTAGAGACTGGGGAAGCTGAGGCAAGAGGATCATAAGTTCAAGGCCAGCCTCAGCAACTTAATGAGACCCTGTCTCAGAGTAAAAAATTAAAAGGGCTGGGGATGTAACTCAGTGATAAAGTGCCCCTGGGTTCAATCCCAGTACCAAAAAAAAAAAAAAAAAAAGAAAAGAAAAGAAAAAGAAAGAAATTTATTTCCTCTAGAACCAAGTCCTAAAAGGAATGAACAATATAATAATATCTTAAATAAATGCAGGCACAATCTTCATCTGGCTTTTTCTTCTATTCTTGGTATATGGCAAAGGCATACCAAAAACATGTAAGTAATGGTTATTTTGAACAGGTAGGCAGAGTGGAGGTGGGAGGGAGGATTTCACCACTTAATACTGCTTTAGGGTCACCTGATATAATAACCCTCCTTCTCCACCTAAGTGTCATTCATGAGTAAAAGAGGCCAGGGCCCCAACACAACCAAACCCATTTCCCTCTGGCCACTCCTACAGGCCCTCCCCTACACCACTGTTCCTGTCACTTCATTCCAGGCATTTAACCCTGGGTGCTCCTGGACAAGGGCTGATGGGTGAATAAGGACAGGAAGAACAGGGTCAATAGAAAAGAACAGACTTTTTGGTGATGCATCTGTAATCCCAGCTACTCAGGAGGCTGAGGCAGGAGGATTGTACGTTCCAGACCAGTCTGATCAAATTAGCGAGACCCTGTCTCAAAATAAGATTTTAAAAAGGGACTGAGGTTGTAGCTTAGTGATAAAGCACTTGCCTAGTATGCATAAGGCCTTGGATTCAATCCCCAGTCTTGAAAAAAGAAAAGGAAGGAAGGAAGAAAGGAAGGAAGCAAAGAGGCAGCCCCCAAAAAGGAGTCCCCAACAGTCTGTGATTCCCTGATTGCCTGTTCAATAGGAATTTTGAAAATACAGCAGAAGCTCCTAGGAAAGTCTTTGAAGAAATATTGATCAGATTTAGAAACTGAAGTGTCTGAAGTTCCAACCAAAGTCTTCCTGATCCTTAAAAATTCAGATCCACCTCCCTCCACAGCTCTTCCCCAAATATACCAGCAGGTGGCGCCACTACCAGGGATTTCAAAACCAAAACCAAACAAAGTGGAAACTCAGATTTTTTTTTTTTTTGATTATGCAAATAGTTCATTCCCTACAACATTCCTCCGGGAATGGTCCCCCCTCCACCTCCCAATCATTCCCTCCCCCTTCCCTCCTCTGCACAACTGCTGTCTCCCTCAACACACAGTGCATCAAGACGCTGTCAGGAGAGCTGAGGACCCAAACACAAACGGGCCTTGAGAAATGTGAGTAAGGCTAATGGGCACCAAGTTGGGAGGGAGAAGCTTGGGCATAGGAGGCAAGCCTGTATCCAGATTTATTCAGGGAGACAGAAACACCCTTCCCCACTTGTATACCTCATCTATCCCAATGCACACATGCATGTACACACATGAACACATACCCTTATCCCTCCTCCAGAGGACCAGAGGAGTCCTTACGTTTGTAAGCCAATATGATCTTCCCCTTCTTTTGTTTCTGGGATCATTGAGATCTTCCCAGGAGGAGGATCCCCCATGTGTGTTTCTCAGACTCCATGAAGGGTTTCTCCCAGAGGCCTTTGCTGAACCTTTGGGAGTCCTTTAAGAGAGCCATGTTTGGAAACTCACACCCTCAATTGACTGGTCCCAAGCCAGCCTTATTCCGGGAAGAGAAGGGGATGGAGGGGGCAGGGCAGGGGAGAAGGCTGGGGAGGGAGCACGATGAGAATGTGGTGACCTCTGGACTGGACACTGCCCTGGGAGGGATGCAACAGCTACCAAGGCCAGGGCCCCTGCCCCACCCACCCCACCAAGAGCATCTCTATTAGGTCTAGAAATGGACAGAGGGGATAAGGCAGAGAAATATGGCCATCCTGTCCCCCACCCCAGCCAATGCCTAAATAGCAAGGGTGCTGCACCCCTCCACCTCCACAGACACCCTTTTCCTTTTTGGCAGGTGGCTCTTCTTCCTCTTGGTGTCAGCCCTGTTCTGCAGGGCAGGAGTCTCCACCCCCATCCCTCAGAAGCTTTTTGGGGAAGTTACTTCCCCTCTGTACCCCAAGCCTTACCCCAACAACTTTGAGACAACCACTGTGATCACAGTCCCCAAGGGATACAGAGTGAAACTCGTCTTCTGGCATTTTGACGTGGAGCCTTCTGAAGGCTGTTTCTATGACTATGTCAAGGTAGGAGTCAGATTGGGAGGGCAGAGGGGGGAAGGTCCTAGCCCCTTCTGGATGCTCAGGCTTGTGCCTTAACCACCCTGGACAGCATGCCCACCCCCAACACCACCCCAGCCCTGTAAGAGCAGGTGCCAAGTGGAGTTCTGCAAACCAGGTGATTCTGTAGATGGGGTACCCACAGGTGGTAAAGTCCTCAGAGCCACAGCCCCATTCTCAGGAGGTTCAGTCTACAAGAGTCAGACAAACCTCCAATCTGCCGACTAGCTAGTAGTCTTTGGGAAACAGCCATGTCTCAGCTTCCCTTCTCATGGAGGATATCTCCATGGCTGCCTGCCTCATCAACGTGAGAAAAAGAAATGTGTGTATGAGTACAGCCTTCAGCAAGGATGGTGGACTCAGTTCCCTCATCTCTGTAACCAAGGGGGTTTCCTTCCCAGTCCTGTCTTTCTATTTCCAGCAAAAATAAGATTCCGGATTCAAGCAAAGCCCGTGAATTTCCTCTAACTACCATTTCCAGGTGACAGCCTGAAGGATATGAGAGAAAAACATGAAAATGGTGCCTCTTCCTAGTACAGAGGACTTGGCAAGACTGCAAGGGAGGGAAGGGTTGGTGGCAGTGACAGTGAGGCACGTCTCCTGCCTTTGAGAGGTTGGAAAATCAGCTAAGGCTGGTGAGCCCCAGGAGCTTGTATTCAACTGGGTATATCCAGAGGGTGTGAATGGCCTGAATAAGATGAGGTGAAATAAGAAGACAGAAAGTAAAGACCAGTTTAGGCTCTAGGAATGAGGGAATGATAAAGGCTGGGCAGAGGTGACCAGGATTCCAGTGGAAGAAGGGCACAGGAAGTGGTGGGAATGAAGAGAGACCTGCAATCCACTGGGGGAGCATAAAACAGGAGAAGTGAGGTAGTAGGCACAAGAGGACATGCAAAGAGTTAGTCACAGAGAGACTCAGGCAGATACATGAACATCAGTCACCTGGGACATTGCAGCAGCCAGAGCCCAGCAAGCAGTGACCAGCTGGAGCCATTGTGGGGCATGGTTCTCTCTGGGGCGAGAGAGGAGGACTTTCCCCAACCTGTCACATGGGAAGCAATTCCTCCACAGGGCTTCTTCCTACCCCATGTCCTTCCTCCACCAGGTCTCCGCTGATAAGAAAGATCTGGGGAGGTTCTGTGGGCAGCTGGGGTCTGCACTGGGCAACCCCCCAGGGAAGAAAGAATTTTTGTCCCAAGGGACCAAGATGCTGCTGACTTTCCACACAGACTTTTCCAATGAGGAGAATGGGACCATCATGTTCTACAAGGGCTTCCTGGCCTACTATCACGCTGTGGGTGAGTGGCCTGAGGGAGTCCTTGATTCTGGCCTCAGCCACGTTGAATGGGGGATAGAAAAAAGGAATCTTGAATTCCAAGGAGCCAAAAGCCTGGCTTTCCTTGTTCTTCCTTCAAGAGAGCTTTATTCAAAAGAGGCCTGTCAACCTGGGCTCTGTTCCTATTGGGCAATTCCTATAAAGCATTAGAAAGACCTGGAGGTCCAGGTGGTCAGAAACTGACTATATCTCTAGGCCCCTGGTGACTGACCTCTCTAAGACCAAAGCCACTGCAGAGGTCTCCCAGCAGAAATTCAACTCTTCTTTCTGGAATCTCTTCCAGACCTCGATGAATGTGCTTCCCAGCACAACTCAGCAGAGGAGGTCTCCCAGCCCCAGTGCCAGCACCTATGTCACAACTACATTGGCGGCTACTTCTGTTCCTGCCATCCAGGCTATGAGCTTCAGAAGGATGGGCATTCCTGCCAAGGTAAACTGAGGTGGGCACGGGAGGGAGACAGGGAGACAGGGACAGAGCAGGAGCTTGCTCCACCCCAAGAGACCCTGGTGACCCCTTCTGGCTCTGATCTCACAGCCGAGTGCAGCAGTGGGCTGTACACAGAGCCATCCGGCTACATCTCTAGCCTGGAGTACCCCCGGCCCTACCCCCCTGAGCTGCGCTGCAACTACAGCATCCGGGTAGAACGGGGCCTCACCCTTCACATCAAGTTCCTGGAGCCTTTTGAAATTGACGACCACCAGCAAGTGCACTGTCCCTATGACCAGCTCCAGGTACAGCTCCCTACCCCATTGAAAGACCCCTTCCTCTCCCCATATCCACTTGGCTCTTCTTGTCCCATTATGCTCCTGGATCCTCTGGCAAAGAGGGAGGGATGACCAGCACCTTACAAAGGCTGGGTAGGTTCCCACAAATCTGGAAGTGACCTTCAGCTGAAAATATACACAAGGCAAGATTCCACCACCACCACCTCCCTGGTCACCAGGCTCACACCCAGGCATCCCTGTCTAAAAAATGTCCTAGCTGGAGAGATAACCCTCCCTCCTCCCCCATCAGATCTATGCTAATGGAAAGAACTTGGGCGAGTTCTGTGGGAACCAAAGACCTCCTGACCTTGACACCAGCAGCAATGCCGTGGATCTGCTGTTCTTCACGGATGAGTCGGGGGACAGCAGGGGCTGGAAGCTGCACTATACCACTGACAGTAAGCTTCCTAGACTGCAGCCAGAGTTCAGTGTAGAGCTTATGCTTAGCATGCAGAAAGCCCTGGGTTCCAACACAAGCACCAAATAAATAAATAAACAAAAAATGAAAATAAGCTTCACGGGGACCTCCCTTGCTGGCCAGCAATGGGGAGAGAGAGTGGGGAGAAAGAAAATCAAGTGGCTCTAAAATAACCATGCCACTGGTCTCCTCAACAGTTATCAAGTGTCCCCAGCCCAAGCCCCTGGATGAGTTCACCATCATCCAAAAACTGCAGCCTCAGTACCAGTTCCGCGACTACTTCATCGCCACTTGCAAACAAGGCTACCAGCTCGTGGAGGTAAGAGCCTCAGGCTGAGGAGAGAAAGCCAATCCAGCGTCTCAGGAGGATTCCAACGGGTAGGTCCACAGCAGCCCTAGACTCACACACAACTGGAATCATCAAGCTTTGAGCTGGAGAGTCACCTGATCTACCAGCTCTCACACTTGACTGCACTCAAGAGAGTTTTTAAAATACCAATGTTGGGTCCCCCACAAGAGACTCTTGATTCCATGAGTCTATAGTGCACCCTGGTTATTAGGATTATTTAAATCCACCCAAGGTGATCTAATAAGCAGACAAGTTTAAGGACCAGTGATCTAGTCCGATAACTCTTGGCAGAAAAAGCAGGGTAGAGATGTGGTGACTTATTTAGCATCACGTAATGATTTGGTACAGTAGGGATTGGGACCCAAATCTCCTACTCCTGCTCCAGAGCTCTTTTCTGCATATTGATGGTTTCATCCCAGGCCCACTGACCTGTCCTCAGCTTTGCAGACTCAAGATAGAATATGGTTTTGTCGATGGGCCATTATCACAAAAACTTGTGTTACTTTTTAAAAATAAACAATTGGCAAGGAATGGTGGTGCCAGTAATCTCAGTGACTCAGGAGGCTGAAGCAGGAGGATTGCAGGTTCAAAGCCAGCCTCAGCAACTTAGCAAGGCCCTTAGCGACTTAGCAAGACTGTTTCAAAATGAAAAATAAAAAGGGCTGAGGATGTAGCTAAGTGGTTAAGCAATCCTGGGTTCAATTCCTGGTACCCAAAATAATAATAAATGAAATGAAATGAAATCTAAAACTGGCTGGGCATAGTGGCCCACACCTGTAATCCCAACAAATCAGGAGGCTAAGGCAGGAGGATCACAAGTTTAAGGCCAGCCTTAGCAACTTAACAAGACTCTCAGCAACTCAACAACACCCTGTATCAAAATTTAAAAATTTAAAAAAGGACTGGGGAGGTAAGTTCAGTGGTTAAGTGCCCCCAGGTTCAATCCCCAATATCAAAATAAATAAAAATTAAAAAGTGCTAGAGGGGCTCGGGTTGTGGCTCAGTGGTAGAGTGCTTACCTTGCATGTGTGAAGCACTGGGTTCAATTCTCAGCACCGCATATAAAGAAATAAAATAAAGGCCCATCAACAATTATATATAATTATTTATATATATATATATAAATATATAATTATATATAATTAATTATATATATATATATATATATATATATATATATATGCTGGAGTTATAGCTCAGTGGTAGAGTGCTGGCCTCATACATGTGAGGCACTGGGTTCAATTCCTAGCACCACATATAAATAAGCAAATAAAATAAAAGTACATCAACAACTAAAAAATAAAAAAAAATTTAAAAAGAGCTGGAAATGTAGCTCAATAGTAGATTCAATTCCCAGTGATCAAAGAAAGGAAAGAAATACTATAATCTGGGAAAGAAAATGTGATACAGGGAATTCCAGGGAGAGAGAAGCATTGATTTACTCTAAGGCGAAGTTTTTTTCTTTCAATACAAAAACTCATCCTGACTTGTGGGTTTTATTGTTTGTTTTCTTGTTTTGAAATTTTAAATCGTAGGGTTTAGTGAGAACAGGCAAGAGTCTGGAGGGAAGCTTATTAGGTCCAACTTTCTGCTTTGTGAGTCGGTATACCATCTGTGGCTCTGGACTGAGAGGTCTGGCTAGTGAGAAATTACAGTCTGAAAAGTAGTAGTTTTGAAGAAGGCAGGAGGCCATGATGGGCCCTAGTGGGGGAGCCCAGGTCTGAGAGCTCAAAAGCCGACTTGAAACTCCCTACTGCTCCTTGTGGGGAAGGACAGCTGCCTGTCTCCTGGTACTAACAGCACCTCTCACCTTTGCTCAAACAGGGGAACCAGGCACTGCTGTCCTTCACAGCTGTCTGCCAGGATGATGGCACATGGCATCGTGCCATGCCCACGTGCAAGAGTAAGTCACAATTCAGGGGTGTGTCTTCCATTGGGGACCTCCCAGCTTTGGGGACCTGAGCTGAGAAGGAAAGAGAGGGTACAGGCTAAGCTCTCTCCAAGAGCCCCTCCCCGTGACTTGCTCTTTGAAGCTTATGGCCCATCTTAGGAACCACTCAGCCCCATCTCCTCAAGATCAATGGCCTCTACCAGAACCAAATTTCACCCCATCCAACTCCTGTCCTTTGCAAGTGCCCTCCTCACTGACTGTATTTATCTAAGTTTCTCACTCTGTTCTGCAGGCAGACAACTTACATTCCCCCTGCTGAAGCTCCAGGGCAGTCATTCTCAGTTCTCACACAATCTTGTGTTCTCCCCTAGTCAAGGATTGTGGGCAGCCCCGAAGCCTGTCTAATGGGGACTTCAATTACATCACCAAAAGTGGGGTGAACACCTATGAGGCCCAAATCCAGTACTACTGCCATGAGCCATATTATAAGATGCAGACCAGACCTGGCAGCAACGAGAACGCACGAGGTAGGAACTGAGGCCAATGACAGTCCTCTCTCCTTTACATCTTCTTGGGATGTCTGAGATATCTTCCTGTGGAATCCCAGGGAATGTATGCTAACATATCTTCCCAGGACACTGGCTTCTCCTGAAATTACAATCCGAAAAGTCTATGAGAGAGAGAGAGAGAGAGAGAGAGAATTTTTTTCTTTAATGTTTATTTTTTAGTTTTCGGCGGACACAACGTCTTTGCTTGTATGTGGTGCTGAGGATCGAACCCAGGCCACGTGCATGCCAGGCGAGCCTGCTACCTTGAGCCACATCCCCAGCCCCGAAAAGTCTATTAGTTTTTAAGAAGGTGGTACCTGAGCTGATGCAAAGAGAAAGATTTGAACCTCATAAACTGTCGTTTCCTTTTCACCACCACTACTATCATCACCACAGTCACTATCACTACTTGTAACAACACTATCATCACCACCAACAGCACCAACACTAGCACAGACACCACCATAACCATTATTGCTAACAATACCAATACCATCCTTACCAACAATAACATCACCACCACCACCATCGCCACCAACATCATTACCATCACCACCATTACCAGCACCAAGGGTATCCATACCATCACTACCAATGCCAAAACCACAATCACCACCATCACCATTATTACCAGCAACATCATTGCCACAATCATCATTATTACCATCACTACGAAAACCAATACACACACCACCATCACCATCACCATACCAATACTCCCGTCATCAACACCACCAACACCACCAGTACCATTACCAATACCACCATTGTCAATACCAATTCCACCATCACCACCAACACTACCATTACCATCATCATCACCACTGTGACCACCATTACCATCACCACCACTACATTTTCAGTGAGACTTGCCCCTCCATTCTTCCCATCCAGGGTGAATATTGTGATATTTTTCATTTAGGTTTACTTAATGACTCTCAAAATCAACTATGGGTATCTTGAAAACTTAAAAAAAAATCAAGGTTGGAGGTATAGCTCAATGGTAAAGCACTTGCCTACATGTGTGAAGGAGCTGGACGAAGTGGTGCACGCCTATAATCCCAGCAGCTCGGGAGGCTGAGACAAGACGATTGCAAGTTCAAAGCCAGCATCAGCCAAAGTGAGGCACTAAGCAACTCAGTGAGACTCTGTCTCTAAATAAAATACAAAATAGGGCTGGGGATGTGGCTCAGTGGTCGAGTGCCCCCATGTTCAATCGTTGGTATTAAAAAAAAAATATGAGGGGCCCTGAGTTTCATCCCCAGCACTGTAAAAAAAAAAGAAAAAAAAGCTAGGTTATGTATGATATGCATTAAGAGATGGGCTTTGGAGTCAGACATCTCTCCCTATTCATGTTAGTTCTGGTGCTTAGAAATTCTGTGATCCTGCTAAGCATAGTGGTGTACTTCTATGATCGATCCCAGAGACTTCAGAGGCTGAAATAGGAGGATCACAAGTTTAAGGCAAGCCTCAACAATTTAATGAGACCCTAAACAACTTAGTGAAACCATGTTTCAAAATAAAATATTAAAAGGGTTAGAGATGCAGCTCTGTGGTAAATCATTCCTAGGTTCTATCCCCAATACCAATAAATAAATAAAAGAATATTTTGACCTTGTGCAAATTATTTAAACTCAGTTTCCACATCTGTATAAATTGAAGATAATATGTACCTGAAAGTATCACTGGTGGCACATAAATGAGATAATGCAGACAAAATGCTTAGCCAAAAGCATGGTACATTGTCAACAAGCAAAAAAAGTAGCTAATGCTGGGCAAGTGGCACACACCTGTAATCCCAGTAGCTAGTGAAGCTGAGGCAGGAGGATCATGAGTTCAAAGCCAGCTTCAGCAAATCGAGGTGCTAAGCAATTCAGTGATACCCTGTCTCTAAATAAAATGCAAAATAGGGCTAGGGTTGTGACTTAGTATTTGAGTGCCCCTGAGTTCAATTCCAGAACCAAAAAAAAAAAAAAAAAAAGTAGCTACCATAATTATGTGCAATCCCACTACCAAGATGTGTCACTAACTGGGCATGGTGGCACATGCCTGTAATTCCAGAGGCTGAGGCAGGATAAGTTAGAGGCCAGCCTTAGCAATTTAGCAAGGTCCTAAGCAACTTAGTGAAACCCTGTCTTCAAGTAAAAAATACAAAAGGATGGGGACGTAGCTCAGTGGTTAAGTACCCCTGGATTCAATCCCCAGTACCAAAAAAAAAAAAAAAAAAAAAAAAGCCTCACCAATAAGATTTGGATATATTTCTTTGGTTTTATGACTACTTGCACAAATAGGCCTCACATTAGACATGTAGTTAAGTACTCTAATTTTTTTCCACTTGACCTTAAAACAAAAATATATGTAAGAGCCTCTTAACATTTTCGATATTTTATCCTTATATATTTGAACAGTTTAACTTTCATCCTCATCTGTGTTGGTTCCTTATCTCCCATCTCCCTATAACAACATAGTCAGTGCTCACTGGCTTCTGCAACCTGGCTTTCTTACCCTTCCCACCCTCAGGGTTGTACACCTGCACAGCCCAGGGCATCTGGAAGAATGAACAGGAAGGAGAGAAAATCCCTCGGTGTTTGCCAGGTGCGTGGAAACCCTCTGGGGCCATCCTTGATATCTAAAGCAGCCCTGCCCGACCCCAGAAGAAGCATGGCACAGAGAAAGGAGACCCGAGTGAGGAGAGAGATACTTTAGCTGGAAGTAAAAAACCAGAGATGAGGAGTAAGGGCAAAGGAGAATAATACAGAGACGAGGAGGAATGTACTAGGAGAAAATAAGAGAGGCACAGAGAACTGGACCCAGTCCTGATGCGCTAGCATTTTCACCGATGGGAAATCAGGGAATAAATATAAGAGAAATCCCAGGAAGAAATAAACAAGAAGAGGAGAAACTGCCCACAAGAGGTCCAAGAACAGGGCGTAGGAAGAGAGGAGAAAGAAAATGGGCAAGAATCAAACAGAAGGGAGGAGGGGAACTGACTGGCCACAGGAGGGAGGCGGGGGCAGGCCCCGGGCTGACTGGTCTTGTCCTCCTGTCTCTCTTCTCTAGTGTGTGGGAAGCCCGTCAACCCTGTGCAACAGAAGCAGCGCATCATTGGAGGGCAAAAAGCGCAGCTGGGCAACTTCCCCTGGCAGGCGTACACCGTCATCTACGGGCGAGGGGGCGGGGCCCTGCTGGGGGACCGCTGGATCCTCACAGCTGCCCACACTCTCTTCCCCAAGGACCACAACGCACAGGAAAATGTCACCAAGGATGTGTTCCTGGGCCACACCAATGTGGAGGAGATCCAGAAATTGGGAAATCACCCTGTCCACAGGGTCATCGTCCACCCAGACTATCGTCAGGACGAGTCCCACAGTTTTGAGGGGGACATTGCCCTGCTGGAGCTTGAAAACAGTGTCACCCTGGGCCCCAACATCCTCCCCATCTGCCTCCCTGACAATGAGACCTTCTATGATAAAGGTCTCATGGGCTATGTCAGTGGCTTTGGGATAACAGAGGAGAGGATTGCTAACGACCTCAGGTTTGTCCGCTTACCTGTAGCTGATCGAAAGGCCTGTGAGAGGTGGCTCCGGGAAAAACAGAGTAACGATGTGTTTTCCCAAAACATGTTCTGTACGGGGGACCCATCTCTAAAGCAGGATGCCTGCCAGGGGGACAGCGGAGGTGTTTTTGCAGTGAGGGACCCCAACAGCGATCGCTGGGTGGCTACAGGCATCGTATCCTGGGGCATCGGATGCAGTAAAGGATATGGCTTCTACACCAAACTACTCAGTTATGTGGACTGGATCAAGAAAGAGATTGGGGAGGATGTCTGAGCCTAGATTTCAGTAGGCCAGAATCCAGAGAGCAGTAAAACATAGTAATCTGACCAGTAGATCACCACTAAGAACCCACATTAAAATCGCTGATGCAGAAAGACACTGTGAAACTCTCTATTTCTAATTGTATTGTCTGTTTGTTTTTGTTTTCGTATTGCCTTTTGGTTTTAGTTTTGGCTTTTTGCTGTGCTGGAGATCAAACCCAGAACCTCAAGGGTACAAAGTACATGCTCCATCACAAAGCTACATCCCATCCCATAAATTCTCTACTTTATAGTACCAACCACATTCTTTACCTGAAACAAATCAAAGATGCCTTTCATTTGTCCAAGGATTACAGAATATATACTTATTAATCTCTACTTACATTTTCCTTTTCATTTTTATACCACTGGGAAGCTGAATAAAACCTTTTACAAATAAAAATTTATGAGACACTTTGGAGTGTCAAATAAATCAAAAGTGGTATTTAATTAACAAAAATATTTAATAAGATCATGTTTAAAATATTTACCTTAGGAACACGATAATAACAATTTACAATTAGCGTTAAGAATAACAATATATTGGTGGTTCAAGATTTAGCTCAGTGGGAAGCACTTGCCTAATACCCCCAAGGTCATGGGTTCATCTGCAGGGCTGAAAACAAAACAAAACAAAAACCACGTCAGGAATAATAATAATATATTTCTGCATTT
Source organism: Spermophilus citellus (assembly GCF_964194105.1). Classification (NCBI taxonomy): domain Eukaryota; kingdom Metazoa; phylum Chordata; class Mammalia; order Rodentia; family Sciuridae; genus Spermophilus; species Spermophilus citellus. Next base: position 32,026,960 of record NC_138197.1, on the reverse strand, counting down.
TGTTTTGATTGTACAAAAGAAGAAAGTCCTAATTTTCCCACAGAGTTGTAAATGCAGCAGCTTTTTTAACAGCTCACCTTCCAAACTCTAAATAGTTATTAAAGAAAGTTATTAAATTTTTGTCCCCAAGTTGAATCACTAACAATACTTTTAAATAACTTGAGTTTTTGTTGTTGTTGTTTGTCTGTTTGCTTGTTTGATTGTAGTATTGGGGATGGAATCCAGATGCACTTTTCCACTGAACTACATCCTTAATCCTTTTTAATTTTTATTTTTAAGACAAGGTGTTGCTAAATTCCCCAGGCTGACCTTCAACTTTCAATCCTCCTGCCTCAGCCTCCCAAGTTGCTAGGATTACAGGTGTGCACTGTCCTGCCTGGCAATAACTTGGATTCTTTCAGATTTGTTTAAAGAGTCAGGCTCAGGGCTGGGTATATAACTCAGTTGATAGAGTGCTTTCCTTGCATGCACAAGGCCCTGGGTTCAATCCCCAGCACCAAAAAAAAAAAAAAAAAAAGAGCCAAGCTCAGTGGTGTATGCCTATAATTCCAGCAACTTGAGGGGCTGATCAGGAGGATCACCAGTGTCAGCAACTTATCAAGGCCCTAAGCGATTTAGCAATACTCTGTCTAAAAAATAAAAAAGGCTGGGGATATAGCTCAATGGTAAAGTGCCCCAGGATTCAATCCCTGGTGAAAGAAAGGAAGGAGAAAAAGAGCTGAGTATGGTGGCACCTGCCTGTAATCCCAGCAACTGGGAAGACTAAGACGGGAGGATCACAACAACCTCCAGCAATTTATCAAGACCCTGTCTCGGAATAAAAAATAAAAAGGGCTGGGGATGTACCTCAGTGGTAAAGCAACCCTGGATTCAATCCTCAGTACAAAAAAAAAAAAAAAAAAGATATATTTAAATATCATGGAAGGATGCAAAACTTGTATTAAACATTCCAAATCTTTATAATAAAACATTTTGTGTCAGACACAGTAGTACATGCCTATAATTCCAGCATCTAGGGAGGCTATGGCAGGAGAATTGCAAGTTCAAAGTCAGCCTCAGCAATTTAGCAAGGCCCTAAGCAATTTAGCAAGGCCCTGTTTCAAAATATGTCAAAATAAAACATAAAAAGAGCTGGGTATGTGACCCAGTGTTTAAGCTCTCCTGTGCTTTATTCCTGGTATTTAAAAAAAAAAAAAAAAAGTGCTATTGCACAAGCAACTACAGGGGACTTGTTTGAACAATTTTACATAATCTAACATATTAAAATCATTGCAGTGTTGAAACAGTCCCAAGCATGGATGAGTTTATAAATCCATTGCCGGTTTATAATCTCTTATCCAACCCCTCAGATCCAAGTGCTTTTCAATATTCAAGATTCTATAAGTTTTAGGAAAGTAATATACTGTTATGAAATATCAGGTTTCAGGGAACCACCCAAAATAAAAATATATGAGTGATTCCTTGGAAAAACATTTAAATAATCCCCAGTAAAGATAAAGCTACCCATCAGTTCAGGTCAGATTTTGACACTAAGTAAGTTTCATTGCCAAACTTAATAAAAGCATTTCTGGGGGGCTGGGGTTGTAGCTCAGTGGCAGAGTGCTCGCCTAGCACATGCTCGATCCTCAGTACCACATAAAAATAAACAAAATAAAGGCATTGTGTCTAACCCCAACTAAAAAATAAACATTAAAAAAAATTTCTGGGGCTGGGGTTGTGGCTCAGTGGTAGAGTGCTCACCTAGCACGTGTGAGGCCCAGGGTTCGATCCTCAGCACCACATAAAAATAAATAAATAAAATAAATAGGATGAAGGTATTGTGTCCATCTACAACTAAAATTAAAAAAAAAAAAATTCTGATGTTCCGAGCATTTGGGATTTCAGGAAATGACAGAAGAAAACTTTTTCTCATTGTCTATACAACAGCATGTGCAAATGGTGTCTAAAACATTTGTTGCATGTATGTTTAACTTTGGTTTTTTAAAGGTTAGAAATGTTACCAGAAGTGAAGCATTTCCAGGATTCCCCTGGAAGCAGGAATGGAGGAGATGGGAGTAGTAAAAAACAAAACAGAACATTGAGAAATATTGTTTTGTTTTCTAGTACTGGGGACTGAACTCAGGGACACTTTACCCCTGTGCTACATTCCCAGTCCTTTTTATTTTTTATTTTGAAACAAGATCTCACTAAATTGCCCAGATTGGCCTCAAACTTTTGATCCTCCTGTCTCAGCCTTCCAAGTCACTGGGATTACAGGCATGCACACAAGTTCAAGGCTAGCCTCACCAATTTAGGGAGACCCTGTCTCCAAATAAAAAATAAAAAGTGCTAGAGATGTAACTCAGTGGTACAGCACCCCTGGGTTTAATCCCCAGTACCTTTATTAAAAAAAAAAAAAAAGGAAAAGAAGAAAGTTCTTTTCAATTATTTTAAGGAAATATAATTAATCAATTATTTTAAGGAATTTACAACAAAAAGGAAGAAGGAAATAGGGTAAGCCAGGCCTGAGGGAATAGCTCAGTAGTAGAACGCTGCCTACCCTTCAGGAGGCTTTGGGTCAGATCTTCCACATGGGAAAGGAAAGAAGGAAGAATTTGGACAAACTGTTGGAGGAACTATGGTCAAACGAAGTTTGCAAGTTTGCGAGATTAGGGGAATAACACAATGTTTATACACTGATAGGAATTACACAAGAGAGGAAAAACGGTGACAATGTGTGGGGGTGGGGGAGGCGGATCCAGTTGGAAGGGTGGATGTGATATCCCTACTAAACTCAGGCTAGCAGAGAATCAGGGAACAACAGATGTTGGTATGCGGTAGTCAATGGAGTGGAGAAATTATGCAGTTGTCCTAGTCTTCATTTGTCTTGGTGAAGTAGAAAATAAGGTCACCAGCTGAAAGTAAGGATGAAGAAGGTTGGGGGTTTGAAGACAGAGAAGTAATGAAATGATTTTTGAGAATGGATTAGGAAATTTTGATTGCAGGACCACTGAACACTCACTTGAGGGCTGGGGATGTGACTCCGTGGTAGAGTGTTTCCCAGGCATACTTGAGAACCTGGGTTCAATCCCCAGCCCCTCAAAAAAATAAAAAGTTCATTTGAAATTTATGAATCAAAAGTGAGAGAATTTTTGCTTTTATTCAAAAGGCATTTATTCCCTCCCCTTGGAAATTATAGAGATGAACTAATAAGTATTAAGAAGTCACCTCCTTCAAGGATGTTATCACAGATCACTTCTTCTGTCATCACAATCTTCTTCATCATGAATTCTATAATAGTAATTTTTCTTCACTTAGGATAATGCATTTTACTGATTTCTGGCTTGAGTGTATTACTCATTCAATCACAGATCTCTAACAAGCCCCTACCAAGGACCAGGCACCATGGCAGGATTTGTTTTTGAAGAGGCAGCTCTGTTTTGAAGCAGTGACTGTGCAGGCCTTGCCCTTGATGGAGCCATGGGTGCCAACTCTGTGCCCTCTGTGGTAGACATGCTGCTCTTAATGTCCTCCAGCATCCATAGTCATCCTAAAGCTGATTGGATCACTGATGTTCAATCAGCCTCATCCTCAAAGGCCCAGAACAGAACAACCCAATTGCAATTTATTTCCTCTGATGAGGTCAGTCAAACTCGAGATTTTTGGTCTTAGCTCCTCTACCAGTTTGTTGCCATGTGCCTGATGGTTGCAGACAGGGAGAGCACTTTAATAAACTGGCCAGAATTTCCAGGCCCTAGGGACAGTGACTGGGATCCCCAGCTTGGGAAGCAGAGGGGATTCTGTGCTTTTGCACATGGGTAGCCTGTTAATGATGAGCTGGTGCAATGAGCTTTTTAATTAGGTCGACTTGGTGCCTGACCCCACTGTACTGTGTGCCCAGTAGCTGGGGAAGCCTGCCCACCTGCAGGAGTCAGATAGAGTGTCCTGGAAGGCTTCCTGGCATGCCCCAGGCCCCCAGAATTTTCTTTGGTGAGATAATCTCACTTGTTTTAAGACAGTTGTGAGCTGAGCTGTGTTTCCCCCCAGCTATTAGCACAGCTGTACCAGTACCGGCACATAGGAGACAGGGTCCGATTTGGTCAGGGGAGTATATTTAGACCACAGAAGGGCAAGAGAGTCCAAGGTATATGCAAGAGAGTTATCATGTGGAATTTAAGCTAATTAAAGAGGAAATCAAGCCAAGTGTAGTGGCACACACCTGTGAACCCAGCAACTCAGGAGGCTGAGGCAGGAAAGTTTCAAGTTCTAGGCCAGCCTCAGCAACTTAGAAAAGCCCTAAGAATAAAAAATATAAAAGGACTGGGGATGTAGCTCAGTGGTAGAATGCCCCTGGGTTCTATCCCCTGTATGAGAGAGAGAGAGAGAGAGAGAGAGAGAGAGAGAGAGAGAGAGAGAGAGAGATCAAGTGCTTAAGGGAATAATATGTAGTAAATATGTAATAGGTTCATGGTCAACATATTGGGGGGTTCCTGGTGTGAGATATTGCTTCTAAGGAAGTAACCTGGAAAAATAGGAAGCAGTGGCAAGAGAAGAGGATGTGTGAAACTGAGACTACTCCAGTTGTTGTCCATGTGAAAGATTATCCAGCCGTGACCATGGACATGTGTATCTGAGACACGGTGGAAGATAAAATTGTTGGAAGATATTTCATGGATCTGTGAGGTCAGAGTTTTAAATGAATAAATGCTGAAATTGCCAAAAATCAAGATAGGAATGGTATTAGGATGACATTGAACTAGAAACCAAGATTACTGAGAGAATGACTGAAATTAATGAGAGAAGTGACTAGGTTTCAGAGGACCACATTGATGAGCAATAGATGTGGATAGTACAGTCTGATGATGTGAGCTTTAAAACTGAGAGGTTGAGGGACTGGGGTTGTGGCTCAGTGGTAGAGCACTTGCCTAGCATGTGTGAGGCCCTGGGTCCGATCCTTAGCACCACATATAAATAAGGAAATAAAATAAAAAATCCACTGGCAACTAAAATATATTTTTTTTAAAAACTGAGAGGTTGGGAGAAGAGGGAGAGAATGGCCATATGCTGTCAGGCCTAGGAGAATGGAGACTTTGGGAGAAAAATACCGTCACCAATTGAGAGGGTTTCAGGAGGACACAGTGATTCAGAGAACTGTCTCTGTGGTTAAACTGCCTTGATACTTTCCATCCATGGATCTCAGCAAATTTCTTAACCTCTCTGAACTTCAGTTTCTTCTTCAATAAAATTGGGGGCAATTATAGTACATAAAATCTCATACAAATATTAAAGATTTAAGTGGGATGATTCGTGTAATGGGCTTAACACAGTGCCAAGCACATTGTAAGCAATACTGGGGAGAAATCCTTCAGGTACCTCACAGCCTTAATGTCCACCATCAGAGGGCAGAATCCTTCTTTGACTGTGATCTTAGATGTGAATTTCTCCCTTCCAACACACTTTTTAGTCAGTTTGCTATAATATGCTGTGGTTTGAATGTGTCCCCCAAAGTCCATGTGCTGGACACTTCATCCCCCAAGCAACAGTGTTGAGAGGTGGGAAGTTTAAGAGGTGATTAGGCCATGAGGGCCATGCCTCATTAACAGATGAATACCATTATCATGGGAGTAGGTTAGTGATCTCAGGAGTGGTTCCTGCTAAAAGGATGAGCCTTCCACAACCATGTGATGCTTTCCACTGTGTTGGAATGCAGCAAGAAGCCATCACTAGATGCAACCCCGCTATTTTAGAATGTTCATTATAAATTACCCAGTTTATGGTATTCTATTATAGCAACATAAAAAAAAAGCAGACTAAGACAAAAATCAAAAAGTAATACCATGCCAGGCACGCACGATGGCACACGCCTATAATCCCAGCAGTTCAGGAGGCTGAGGCAGGAGGATCTCAAGTTCTAAGCCAGCCTCAGCAAAAGTGAGGTGCTAAGCAATTTAGTGAGGCCCTGTCTCTAAATAAATACAAAAGTAAGGATGGGGATGTGGCTCAGTAGTTGAGTGCCCTTGAGTTCAAACCCTGGTATTCACCCCCCCAAAAAGAGTAATACCATCCTACCTGTAATCCCAGCAACTCAGGAGGCTGAGACAGGAGGTTCACAAGTTCAAGGCCAACCTCAGCAAATCAGCAAGGCCCTAAGCAATTCAGCAAAACCTTGTCTCAAAACATAAAAAGGGCTGGAATGTGGCCCAGCAGTTAAGCACCCCTGGGTTCAGTCCCTAGTAACCCTCCTCCCTGCAAAGATTACTACTGCCATTAAAGATACAGAAACAGAGAAGTGGTATGATTTTCAGAGTCCCAAGACAATTTTAAGGCATCCCCTGCCCCAAAATATTTCTGACTGATTGAAGTGCCATTAACAAGAAGCAAACATACTTCAAGTCTTTGTAGGCCAGCCTGATGGGTTGGTAAGTTCACTCATACTGGATGAATGATGATGTGAGGGCAGCACAAGATGCCAAAAGCAGCCAAGAACCAGGAAGGAGATTTGAAGTGGCTTAGGGTCACCTGAAGCAAACTGAGGCAGCTTTGTTAATTGCTGGGGACGGGGGCGGGGGGGGGAATCTCCACATTGAACCGTGTCACCAGTAGAGACCCCTCAAAGTACTTAGTTTCACCTACATCCAACGTAGGTGATTCATGTTTTCCAAAATCTCGGTTGAGCCTCTTGAACTCAGCCTTTCCCCTTGCACAGTTGCAGGAGAAAACCAAATTCTCACTTTGGGGTCTTTCAGTCCCTCTCAGGCCTGACAGTACTCACCTCTAGGGGTCCCAGGATTCTGTTTTCTTCTGTCCTGAGATTTCCCTCCACTATGTACTCAAGCACGTTTTTGCTTTTATCCTAGCATCTGTGAATTTTTATTCTAGTCATTTTCTTTTGCAGTTGGAAACCTTAGATTCTTCTGGCTTTCTATCTAACAGAGATCCAAAAAAAATTTTTTTTTAAATTGTGTTCATGAATGGCAGATACCCAGAAAAACCTGAGTATGTTATGCCAGAAATATTTCACTCAGTCCAAAGCAATGAAGACAAAAGAAATAATTTGCTTTCCCATTAAACTTAAGGAGATACAGATTGCAAACAGCCTATTTGGAGGTCAGACAGAAGACAGTGGTTAAAATTAGGACAAGCTCCTTACAGACAGTTGCTAGTCTCTTATGTCCTTTGCATTCCCTTGCAGAAGGAGAAAGGTTTTGTAAAACAAAAGCTGCTCTCAACTCCCCCACCCACCCCCATAACAAGATCCATTAGAAGACTCTCCCTTTACATTGATTCTCCTCCTTTGGGGTTTCCCTACTGTTGCTTCTGTTGCTAGACTTCATCTTGCCCCCATAACATATCCACTCTCCCCTTTTCTCTTGCTCTAGAGAGGCTGCGTTAGTCAGCTTTCTGCTATTATAACTAAATACCTGAGATAGTCAATTTAAAAAGAGGAAAGGCTTGTTTTTGGCTCGTGGTTTGACAGGCTTCAATCCATGATGAGTTGGCCCTGTTGCTTTGGGGCTTGTAGCAAAGCAGCACAGCATAGCAAGGAGCATGTGGAGGAGCAAAACTGTTCACCTTATGGCAACCAGGAAATAAAACAGAGGAAGAGACCTGCAGCTCACAATGCCCTTCAAGGGCACACCACCAGTGACCTAGAGACCTCCTGCTAGGCCCCACCTTTTAAAGATTCTACTGGTTTCCAATAGAACAAAGCTGAGGACCAAGCCTTAAGACAGAGCCTTTGGAGGACATTCTAGAATCAACCTATGGCAGTGAACATACCCACCTTGACCATCTTAGCACTACTGAGAGATGCTGGACCTTTAAAAAGTACCTTTATATAATTGTAAGAGAAACAAAAATGGGAGGGACTGGGGTTGTGGTTCAGCGGTAGAGCACATGCCTAGTGCGTGTGAGGCACTAGGTTCAATCCTCAGCACCACATATGAATAAATAAAAAATAAAGGTATGAGGTATAAAAAAAAATGGGAAAGAGTATGCTTATAAAGAGGTAGCTAAAGGGATATCTTTGTGGTAATGGAGCAGTTCTATATATAGATATAGATATAGATATAGGAAGATACATATATATAGGAAGATAGATATATAGATACATATATATAGGAATATTTTATATATATCCCAGTTTTGCTATTGCATAAGATGAAACCTATAGTTACATAAGATGCAACCAGGGCTGGGGCTATAGCTCAGTGGCAGAGTGCTTGCCTAGCAAGCTTGCCTGGGTTCGATCCTTAGTACCACATAAAAATAAATAAAATAAGACATTCTGTCTATCTACAACTACAAAAATTAAAAATAAAATAAAAAGATGCAACCAATAGAGATTCTGGGTTGTTTTTTTTTAAAAAGGTAACCATTAGGGGAAATGGTTGAAAGGTACACAGCACCTCTGTGTACTAATTTTGTAACTTCTGGTGAATCTACATTTCAAAAGAAAGAGGATTTTTGTTAAAAATTTCTGCATATTCTATTTTTTAATTTTTTTAATTAAAAAAATAGGATATGCAGAAAATGTAAATCACATTTCTACAGACTATGCTTCTAATTTTAATAATCATAGTCAAGACAACTTGAAAGAGTCCCAGAATCCTTTCCAGCCCATTCTGGGCTGGTCCCAAGTCAACTAAATTCCTTTCCATCAAGTCCTTTCCATTTTTCTATTGCCCTGCCCCTGAGAAAGGCATAGAGGTTTATTTAGAAAAGTAGATACTTATTCACAGGACAATGGGGACCATCTCAAGAGAGAGAGGCCTTTGGGCTACAGCAAAGAATACAATACAAGCTCAAGGGAGAATGCGGGCATCTCTGGAGGAGAGACAACCTTCCATTGGATCCTTTTGACCACTATGCACTCACTGTCTTTCCTCCCCGACCAGAATTGCTGTTGCTGCAGTTTGGATCTGGAATGTGCCCCCCAAACCCACGCGGTGTAGGCTTGGTCCTCAGCCCATAGCTCTATTGGGAGGCAGTGGAGCCTTTCAGAGGTAGAAGAGGTTAACTTCCTAGTGGGAGGAAGTTAGGTGGCTGGGAGAGTGCCCTTGAGGGGGATATGGGGACTGCAGCCCCTCTGATCTCTCTCTTTGCTTCCCAGCCACCAGGACACACTCCCCACCATGATGTGCTGCCTCACCATGAGGTCACCTGATCGTGGCCTGGAACCTCTAAGACTGAGCCAAAATAAATCTTTCCTCTTTTTTCAGGTGATCATCTCTGGCATTTTACTAGAGAAATGGAAAGCTAACACAATAATCCATTGGCCCATTTTCTTCTAACTGAAGAAAACTGACAATTCATCTGCTTTAAAAAGGGTTTTGGGTTTTTTTTGTTTGTTTGTTTGTTTTTTGTTTTTTGTTTTTGGCAATCAGGCACAGGGGTGCATGCCTGTAATGCCAGCTACTCAGGAGGGTAGGGCAGGATAATCACAAGTTTAAGGCCAACCTGGCACTTTATTGAGACCCTGTCTTAAAAATTAAAATAAAAAGGATTTGGAGATTTAGCTCAATGGTAGAACACTTGTCTAGCATGCACAAAGCCCTGGGTTTAATCCCTGGCACCATAAAAAATAAAAATATATTTTTAAAATTTTGTTTTCCTGAGTTTCAGGTGAAGCAGGCACACATTGTCCCTAAGCAAATTTCAAGGCAGTGTGATTGATTGATATCCTTTAAGCCACCTGATATACTAGCCCTTCTAGGTCTGAAAATGACCACTGCCCCAACTCAAGTGTGATGATAATTAATGTAGATCCTTTTCCTGCCACCCAGGGAGACCATCTTGCAGGGCAGTTAACCAGGCAAAACCCCAAACCCTTATGAGGCAGCAGGGAAAGGGAAATAAGATTCTCTCTGGAAAGGATAAATTTCCTTTTTCTGTTAACTTGTCAGATTCTTGATTAATTGCTGTTACCCCAAATATAAAAGAAGGGAAATGTCTCTATCACAGATCCTGTTTCTCAAATATTTCTCCAAATGTATTTTTTTCTCCAAAACAATCCTCTTTCTGTCACCTAAATCACTGTAGTCTAGGGTACACTGTCAATTGCATCTGCAATGACAGGCAATGGGTGAGGTAGTTAGGAGGTGTACAGTTAAGGAACAACGCAATGGTTTTCTGCCACATGGTTGACTTGATGCCATCTTTCCAGAGACTCCCTGTGATTGCCTGTGATTCTTCAGTCCCTTCTATCAGAATTCTTCTGGTTACCTCATTATTTATTTATCCTGAAGCCTAAAGTCAACTGTTGAATCTGGCCCTTTCGGTTATGGGAGATCAGAGTCCTTTTTTGATAAACCCCAAACACACCCCTGTTGACTTCTGGGAAATCTGCTCTTCTGAAGCCAAATGTCACATGAAACAGGCCAGAGTTCCCCTGAACCCTTATTGTCAACCCTCAGCTTTCATAAGATACCTTGTCAGGATGATCATCACTTTAAGATAGCTCTCCTGTCTGCAGTTTTAAAAATGCTAAATCTGGCCAGGCACAGTGGTACATTCCCATAAACCCAGCAAGAGAGGCTGAGACAGGAGAATTGCAAGTTCTAGGGCAGCCTCAGCAATTTAGTGAGACTGTAGTGAGACCCTGTCTCAAAATTTTTTAAATAAATGAAATGGACTAGGAATGTAGTTCAGTGGAAAAATGCCCCTGGGTTTAATCCCCAGTACCAAAAGAAAAAAGTGATGCTAAGTCTCAGGGCTGGGGATGTAGGTGAGTGGTAGATCACTTGCCTACTATGAAACTTGCCACGTATGAGACCCTGGTTTCATTTCCAGCATCCCCTCTCAAAATAAATCTAAGTCAGTCTCTCTCTCTCTCTCTCTCTCTCTCTCTCTCTCTCTCTCTCTCTCTCTCTCTCTCCTTTTTTTTTTGGGGGGGTGTACCAAGATTCAGGATTTAACCCCCCCACACACACACACCCCAAAAAAATAAATGAATAAATCTAAGTGTCTCTCCCCCCCCCCTTTTTTTTTTTTTTGGTACCGGGATTCATCCCAGAGGTGCTTAAACACTGAGCCATATCTCTATCCCTTTTCATTTTGAGATAGCATCTTGCTAAGTTGTTTATGGCCTTGCTAAATTGCTGAAGCTGGCCTCAAACTTGCAATCCTCATTCCTCAGCCTAGTTATTATTTGAAGAGGAGTTTTGTTTGTTTATTTGTTTGTTTTATTTTGCTTTGCTTTGTTTTGCTAAATTTCCCTTCCCTAGAAAATAGCAGGTAAAGTATCTGGGTCCATCATCATCAGTGAACTTTCAGCTACAGTTGGTACAGAGTCCACTTCAATTTACTACCTTATTGAAAAATCAAAACTACCAAGAAAGCAGACAAAAAAATACTGAACATTTTTTTCTTTTGCTGTACTGGGGATTTAACCCAGGGCCTTCCACATGCTATAAAGTGCTCTATCAGGGCTAGGGATGTGGCTCAAGTGGTAGCGCTCGCCTGGCATGCGTGCAGCCCGGGTTCGATCCTCAGCACCACATACAAACAGAGATATTGTGTCTGCCAAAAACTAAAAAAAATAATAAATAAATATTAAAAAATTCTCTCTCACTCTCTCTTAAAAAAAAAAAAAGTGCTCTATCACTGAGCTATATCCCCAGCCCTTTTTATTAAATTTTGTTTATTTATTTATTTATTTAGAGACAGGGTCTTGATAAATTGTTGATGCTGGCTGGGTGCAGTGGTGCATAACTGTAATTCCAGCAGTTTGGGAGGTTGAGACAGGAGGATCACAAGTTCAAGGCCAGCCTTGGCAAATTAACAAGGCCCTCAGCAACTTAGTGAGATCTTGTCACAAAATAAAAAACAAAAAAAGGCTGAGGAAGTGACTCAATGGTAAAGTGCCCCAGGGTTCGATCCTTGGTACCAAAAAAAAAAAAAAAAAAAAAGTAGAAATAAAAAGGACTGAGGATGTAGCTCAGTGGTAAGCATCCCTGGATTTAATTCCTAGTACCAAAAAAAAAAAAAAAATTGCGAGACTGGCTTCCTATTTGCAATCTTCCTGCTTCAGCTTCTTGAATTGTTGGGATTGCTGGGATTACAGGTGTGCCCACCACTCCCAGATCTCTGAATTTCTTTGGTTTTTCTTTTTTAAGTCATAATATTGTATTATGCAAATGAATATTAAAATTAATTTTCAGGTGACATTGAAAGAATTCATACTTAAAGAATATATTAAACAGCTAATTCCAACTGTTCACAATATTCAGTAAATCTCACAAGAAAAGGGAAGAGGGAAGAAAAGGGGAATTCCCTATTTTCATGACAATTAAATATGAGTTACTATATGCTTGAATCCCATGATTCAGCAGTGCTCTTATTCCATTCCCCTCCTATGGTCTGGACTACTGATATAGAATAAAGAAAGTCAACCAAAATTGGATTATAAGCATGCTTTATTGTAAGTAGATAATGGGTACTGAGAATGATAAAGCAAATGCAAATTCAAACTGGTAAAGAAGAACCAAAAACATTAAGATATTCCTGCTGAAGAGTGCAAGACAGGCTTACTCCTTCATGTTGGATCTATAACAGGTACTCAGACCACAAGGGGATAACCAACACAGTTCTATGATCAAACTCTACAGCCAGCCAGGTACCTTGACAATCAAGTTCTAGCTCAATGATACTACCTTGTCTTCTCTCAGTCATGGTGAAATAATGATAATATTTTGATGAACTGAAAGCAATGGGTTGATCATACCTATTGGAGAAGCTAGTAGTATATGAATGGATTAGTCCTTAGAAGTGGGCTTATTTTCCTGCATGATTTGCTTTATCCAGTCAAGATAGTTCTTAACCTTTGTGTAGATTCCATAGGTCCCACACTTGGGTCCCCAGGACACCAGGCCAGCTACATAGAATTTGGGGGTATCTTCACTGGGGTCCTGTACAGCAAAAGCCCCACCACTGTCCCCTTGACAGCTGTCAACACCCTTCTCTCCTCCAGCACAGATCATGTTGTTAGTGAAAACATACGCAGCTGCATTCATTTTGGAATTTCCCCCTTTCACTTCTCGGCACTTTTCTAAGGGAGCTACAGGTAACTTTGCCCCTCTGAGATAGAGAACATGATCTCTTTTCTCAGTTCGACCCCAGCCTGAGATCATTCCCAGGTCTCCTGGCAAGAGGTTGTATTCTGAGGAGGTGCCTGGCAGGCAGATGGTGGAGACATTTGGTCCCATTTTCACAGGGTCCCTCAGCTGCACCAGCGCGATGTCATTGTCAAAATTTGTTCGTGAACTGGAGTCATCCACTGATTGCCAACGCGGATGAATAATCACACGTTCAGCGGTAAGCATCTGGGTGCTATCCAAACCTGAGGTTCTCACAGTTGTGGATCCGACATACATAGCTGGGTCTGGATTTTCCTCCACAACGTGGGCAGCCGTCAGTACCCAGTACTCATCAATGAGAGCCCCGCCAGCCCACGGGTGCTTAAAGAAGACTTGCCAGGGGAAATTTTTGATATCTGCACGGGATCCTCCAAATATCCTCTGTTGCGTTGTAAAGGGCTCACTGGGGACTCCACAAACTAGGAAAGAATAAGAACAAGATGGGAGGGACAGGAAATGAGGCTGGCCTCCTGCAAATCCTCCAACCACTCAAATACCTTTGCCTCTGGCTGCAGAGTTCTCCAGTATGAGACAGTCAACCTATTTGGTCAACCATCTCTATATCTGACTTATCCTAGCCTTCCTTAAATATCCCCCTTTGCCAATGCCATAAGCAGGCTCTAGGAGAGTAGTTCAGCACAGCCGGGCATGGTGATGCACACCTGTAATCCCAGTAGCTCAGGACGCTGAAGCAGGATGATCACCAGTTCAAAAACAGCCTCAGCAAAGGTGAGGTGCTAAGCAACTCAGTGACACTCTGTCTCTAAATAAAATACCAAATAGGGCTGAGGATGTGGCTCAGTGGTCAATTGCCCTTAAGTTCAATCCCCAGTACCCCCTCTCAAAGAGAGAGTGGGGGGTTCAGCACTGAGGCCAGGCACCCAACTGGGAACCAGTGCTGAAAAACTCCTTCCTCACACAGACTGCAGAGGAGGCAAGCTTTATACCTTCTACTGATGCCCAGATGAAACCTCTATTTAACACCTTCTTTACTGAAGTCCTGGTTGCACCTGACTCCCTCCTAGCAACCCAAAGGTCAACCTATGATGGAAAACAAAGAGAGTTCTCTTCTTTGATCTTAACCTCTTGTTCTCCATGGGTTGGTTCTAGGTAAGACTGCTTTGCCATTCCCTAGTACTGAGTTTCAGATGAAGCTGAATTATATCAGTCCCTTGTTAGACACTCTGAATAGACTTTGAATTGAGCATAATGAGCTTTGTACCCAGACAGAGCTGGGTTCAAAGCCTGCCCCTGACTCTTACTGAATTCACTCATCCATAAATGAGACCTCATAGGATTGCTACAAGGATGTGGAAGAGATAATAAATGCAACAAATTGGCTTGGTCTTTAGTTTTCAATAGCATTGTTATTATTACTAGGATCATTATTATTATTCTTGTTTTGCCCTGTTGTCTTCTACTCAACTCTTGATTTCTGATCTTCCTGTAACCCCCATTTATTTTATTCCTCAATATCTTCTTTCCACATAGATTTCTTTCTTTCTTTCTTTTTTTTTTTTTTTTTTTTTTTTTTTGTACCAGGGATTGAACCCAGGGGCTCTAAACCACTGAGCCATATACCCAGCCCTTTTGATTTTTTAATTGAGACAGGGTCTTGCTAAGTTGCTTAGGACTTCACCAAGTTGCGGAGGCTGACTTTGAACTTACTATCCTCCTGTCTCAGCCTCCCTAGCTGCTGGAATTATAGGTATACACCACCACACCTGCCTGCCACATAGACTTTTAGTATAATAACTAGGCTATATGGGGCTGGGGTTGTGGCTCAGTGGTAAAGCGCTCGCCTAGCATGTGTGAAGCACTGGGTTCAATCCTCAGCACCACATAAAAATAAATAAATAAAATAAAGGTAATGTATCCATCTATAACTAAAAGATTTTTTTTGAGAGAGAGAAGAGAGAGAATTTTTAACTTTTATTTTTTAGTTTTTGGTGGACACAACATCTTTGTTTGTATGTGGTGCTGAGGATTGAACCCGGGCTGCACGCATGCCAGGTGAGTGCACTACCGCTTGAGCCACATCCCCAGCCCAAAGAATTTTTTAAAATAATAACAAGGCTATATACACTTCTTTCTGAGTATTGATTCCTCACTCTCAACTTTCAGATCCTGCTTTTAGCAATTCTGTATCTGCTTACCTCATCTTCATCACCAGGCTCAACTGGTCTTGACTCTGACACTCACTGTTGCTGGCTGACTTGCCTATTTTGCTTCGAGTAGCCCTGACTCAGTGTGGTTGAGGGAATACCCGCAGCCCAGTGTTACAACCTTTCACTGTGCTGGACTCTAGAAGACCTGGACTAAGTCCTTTCCCAAGAGGATTGCAGCTGCTTTCAGAAGGTGACTCCCCACTCCACTGCACCTGTGGCTCCAGTCTCTGCCCACACCAAAAACCCTGATTACCTGGAATACATTTGGGCAACTCAGTGCCCAGCACTTCATTCACCCAGCTCCCGTTAACAGCACAGCGATACTCCCCTGGAATCACACAAGGGATACATGTCAACACCACCACATCTTCCCTCTTCCACTTTTTCCTTTCAGGCAGAGCCTGGGCTCCTCTGAGATTTGAGAAGGGGGTCAGAACAAATCAACTAGAAGATAATCTTGAGCATCCCCCAAATAATACCTCAGGCCTCTATCTTGCTAAAGAAAAAGAAAGAATAGTCTTCAAAGCAGAAGGAAGAAGGGTTATGATAGAGACTGAGAAAGTGCTTTATGTGGGAAAATAATTTTTTTAAATGTTAATAATATAATGAAAATCAATGTAGAAGGGCCTACTTTGTTTCATCTAGCACTGCCAGGGCCTTTACTGCAAGAAAACCAGTCATCAGCGGGTACAGTTGCACACGCCTGTAACCCCAGAGACTCAGAAGGCGGAGACAGGAGGATGGCAAACTTGAGGCCAGCCTTAGCAAATTAAAAATAAAAAGGATTGAGGATGCAACTCAATAGTAAAGTGCCCCTGGATTCAATCTCCAGTACCAAAAAAAAAAAAAAAAGTCACCACCATATGACGACTTGCAGCTGTGTTGGGGCGGCCTTGAACAGGAGTTGAGCACCCACTTAGCCTTGAGTAACGGGGGTGGGGGGGGTTGTGGTGGAACTGGCATCATCCTGTGTGCGAGGCAGGTGGGCCTCACCTTCACAAGGGAGTGCGCATCACCCAATGGGACTGGGCTACACCCCCATATTTGCTGTAACACAATCCCCTTGCTTTATTTGGGTGGAATTTTCTATCGAATGTCTCCCCGCTAGATAAAAACAGGGGTTCAGGATGTGCTCTCTCTCTAGCCCCTTGCCTCATGCCTCCCTTGTTCCCCTTGCCCTCCAGCATGGGAGCTGAGGCCCCAGAGCCATCCTTGAACCCCAAAAAGGGTTTTTCTGTGTTTGTGTGGTCTTTTCGTTGCCAGCCAAATTCAGGAGGGGTGACCCTGACTCCTTCGCCTGTGTGGGCCATACAGCTGGAAGTTCTCCTGTGAGTTTTACATGAAACAACTGGTCCAGGGGGATAACCATATGAAAGGAATGTTGTAGGGGAATTCCTACCGTAGCTGCAAAGCTGAGTTGGTGACCTTTAGGATTTTCTTGAGAACATACCCTGCCCCATGTGAAAACTGTATCCTTACTGGAAGCCAAGAGGATGACAGTGTGTGTTGTCTCCCCCATTTCTCTACAAACCCTCCCCAACCCAGAAAGATTTACTGTTTGCCCTCTAAATGTTCACATTCCCTTTCTTTCTCTTTCTCTGGTAGAAGAAACCTACCTCCATCTTCATGTTCCATGTAGTAATATGGCTCCTCACAAGTGTAGCGAATGACAGAACCATATAAAGTATTTTCTGCATCTTCAACTTTACCATTCCGAATGGGTTCAGGAATGCCACAGTCCACAGCTACAAAAGGAAGGGAGGAGACTGATGGTCAGGACAGTTACCCCTTCCCAGGAAGAGTTATGGGGTCAGTTCCATCCTTACTTCTTCCCCACCCCATATCCATAAGCACACCCCAAATGAATCTCCCACACCACCTCTCCATGACCATCCTCTCCAACCAGCATCACCCACTCTCTAGCCCATCGACATATGCCAATCCAGATTGCCCACTGAAAGCTAAAATGAAGAACCTGGTTCTTAAGAGGTTGGCAGAGGTCCTGGAGAAACCAGGAAGGCACCCTTTTGGAGCTATTAACTACTAATCCCAAAGCCCCTTTCTTAGCCAGGCATGGTAGCATGTGCTCCCAGCAACTCAGAGGTTGAGGCTCAAGTATCCCAAGTTTGAGGACAGTCTGAGCAACTTAGTGAGACTCTGTCTCAAAATAAAGAACAAAATGGACTAGGAGTATAACTCAGTGGTAGAGCAGCCCTGGATTCAAGCCCCAGTACTAGGAAGGAGGAAGGGAGGGAGGAAAAGAGGGAGGGTGGGCAAAGTTTCTTTTTCTGCAGGGTGATGGGGGGGATACCCAGGATTGAACTTAGGGGTCCTTAACCACTGAGCCACATCCCTAGCCCTATTTTGAATTTTATTAAAGATAAGATCTCACTGAGTTGCTTAGCACCTCACTAAATTGCTGAGGCTGGCTTTGAATTTGCGATCCTCCTGCCTCAGCCTCCTGAGCCGCTAGGATTACAGGCACCTGGCTTCAAAGTTACTTTCTTTAGAAGAAATCTGCTAGTCTAGCTGGCCTGGGATCATGCATGGTCTGGATCTAGAAATTCTTCCATGACTGACTTTCCTTAAAAACCCAACCCACTCTCTCATAACCCTAAGAGTTATTTGGGTTTTTTGTTGTTGTTGTTGTTGTTGATTGTTTGTTTTTTCATTTGTAGATAAACACGATGCCTTTATTTTATTTATTTTTATATTGCACATGCTAGGCAAGCGTTCTACCACTGAGCCACAACCCCCGCCCCATACACTTGATTTTTATGTGCTGATTTTTCAGTTCCCTTGGGGAGAAAAAAAAAAGTTCCACATTGAAGAGACACGTACGTTGACATTTCAGTTTGGAATTACTCCACTTTCCATTGCTTTGACAAGTCGAATAGAAAGATGTTGAGCCAACACTTCCCTAGAGAACAATTATAGATATCAGCATTAATTTATACAGAGAGAGATGGGAAATCAAAACCGAAAATTAAATTGATCTCTGGACTTGGATTAACAAGGATTCCTCACCAAAAAAGGCTTGGGAACAGTTTAGCAAATGACCCAAAACACCCGGGAGTTGGGGCTGAAAGAGACAACTGTGTCCCAGCATATCCTCTCCCCTTCCCCAGGAAGGCTGAAGGCAGAGAGAGTGCCCAACTGGCCAAGGAGCCCCATGGCTCACCTAGGACTGAAGATCTTGAGCTGTTCTATGGAACAGGTGTTAATACCTTAATCAAACAGGGATGTTAGGCAACGACTGGACAATTTCAGTATGCTCATCCTGATCTGGTCAGAGATTAGGGAGAAGCCCAAATGGTACTTTACCTCTACAACTTCGAACCCTTCTTTACAGGTTATCTTCACCATATCTTTAAACACATATTTTGCCTTTTCAGGCTCCCAAAAAGAATTGGCAGAGACTTCTTTTGGACAGGGGTTTGCTTAGAAAGGACAAAGTTGGGACAAAAAAATATTTTTACTAAATAGTTGGAGACTGTTCTATTTACATCATTCTGCTTTCTAAAATCATTCAATTGTTCTCAATTCCAATGCCTAACATTCTAATATGGCAGATAACTAAAATAATATGGTGTTACTAACTAACCATCCCTAGGTTGTCCACATTCTCAGGTCTAGTTGAAGGATTACTATGTTGAAGCATTTCCATCAATAACTGACAGATTTAGATCTTCTGGAGAAATTTATGTATCCCAGAATTCTATCAAAACAACAGTCTACCTGTTCAAGGACCTTAATGTCACCAGTTAAAAAAACACTTTTAGGTTACTCACGATCTCCATGGTAACGAAATTTCCAGCCTTTTTTTTGCCCTGTTAGATCAGTTTGAAAGATGATATCAAGAGTGTTACTCTTGGTTTCAATAGTCAGGGGCCCAGGGAATCCATTACCACAGAAAGGACCAAATTGTTGGTTTCTTGCAACAAACTGAAAGAAAACAAAATGATCAAATCAGAAGAGAAAGAATTTAAAGGGAAGAGGTTAAATGGAAGGTATAAAAGGGACAGTCAGGCACAGTGGAACATGCTTATAATCTCAGCTATTCTGAAGGCTGAGGCAGGAGGACTGCAAATTCTAAGCCAACTTCAGCAATTTAGCAAGGCCCTGTTTCAAAAGAAAAAATAAAAAGGGCTTGGGGCATATCTCAGTGATAAAGTGTGTGCCTAGATATACATTACTGCAAAAAAAAAAAAATTAAAGGAGATAATAAGGGGCAGGAAGAAAGATAGTTTTATCTTCAAGGAGAAGTAAATTGGGGGCAGAGCAAGAATTAATCATCCACCACGCACAACTAAACTGTCATGGCAGTTCCCCTTTGAGTCAGCTGGTTCCACATCAAAATCTTCTCTCCGCATAGTAACCACCACTTGGAACCCTTCTTCCAGCTGGATCTGATATTCACACCTTGAGTTCTCTGGATATGGATTGGGATAATTGGGACTTGCAATCTCCCCAGTCAATGTAGTAAACACATCCCCGCTGCAGTTGACTAAGGGAGAAAAAAAGAAAGGAGAAATCAAATATAGGGTCAAGCAAAGAAGTTCCTGCACCAAACTATGATTCCTTCTGGCATAAACTGAGAGTCCTCCATTCAGACTAATCTAGGATCCATTCCCTGACTGGAGCCCACCCGGAGCAATTATACACCCAGTGCTTATTAATGGGGCTATCCAATGCCTATGAGATTTCTATCACTCTTATGATAGGGATATGAACAACTTTAGGCAGACTCTTCACAGGCATCTATCTTGCTTCTCCAATTAACTAACTTTATACTGTGGCTCTTATGTAACTGTTTGGATTTTAAATGTTTCCCAAAGTCCCATATGCTAACGGCTTGGTCACCAGCCTGTGGCACTATCAGGAGTTGGTGGAACCTTAGAAGGTAGAGTCTAGTGGAAGAAAATAGATTATTGGAGGTGTGCCCTTGAAAGGACTACTGGGACTCTAACCTCTTTCTGTCTCTCTTTCACTACCTGACCATCATAATGTGAGCAATTTTGCTCTACTACATGCTTCCTGCCATGATGTTCTGCCCTCACCACACACCCAAACAATGGAGCCATCCAACCATGGACTGAAAGCATGAGCCATAACAAACATTTTCTCCTTTTTTTAAAAAAAAAAATATTTTCAGTTGTAGATGGACACAATACCTTCATTCATTTATTTTATATGGTGCTGAGGATCAAACCCAGTGCATCATACATGCTAGGCAAGCGCTCTACCACTGAGCCACAACCCCCAGTCCACATTTCCTCCTTTTAAATTGATTATCTCAAGCATTTTGTCACAGCAATGAAAAGCTGACTAACACACCTTATCTTGTTCCCCTCCTATGGTTCCCCACTCAGTTATGGGTAACTAAGAATAGATGCCTGAAAGAAGAGCCTAATCAAAATTGGAAGATAGACAAAGCCCTTTCTGAGGCCTCAGTACATTCCAAATCCCCTGGAACATGAATCTCTCTTAATGCCAAGCTCACCTCCACAATTCCTCATATCATCATGGAGAAAGTATTCTGGAGGACAGGAACAGAAGTAACCACCAATGAAGTTGTTGCAGAAGTGGCTACAAGGGACATCTACAAAATCTGTGCACTCATTTACATCTGTAAGGAGAAAAAGATTGAGGTCAAGCACAAAAGTCTAGAAGGAGGAATGGAGTTAAACCCCAAACTATAAAGGTTTAAAAAAAAAAGAGAGAGAGAGACACTAACTGTTAAAGATTGTCAAAGAACCACATTTCAGAGTGCTATTATTCTGCATTACTTTCCTGAACTATGATTCCAAAGTTGTGCCCTGCCATTGTACTGCTATAACGAAGCTCTCAATGCCAGAGATCCCTGATTTTTCTTGCATACAGAGTGTTTCAGTGCCAGACACAACACTCTGCAGGCCAAACATGTGCTGTTTTCTGCAGGGAGGACATTAGTTCATCTATCTCTTTACACCACATTGGTCCTTCTAGCAGATCTAAGCAATACTTTGACTTTGTGACAAGTTCTAACTTCATTCTAACCCGGAGACAGATATAGAAGTGCCCAGAATTTGAAAGTTTGAATGCCACATTTTGAATTGGTTTGAGTATCCTACGTTCCTTATGTAATTTTTGGCAAGTGATTAACTTTATAGTTTTCATTTTCTTTATCTTTTTATAGAGATAATAATACCTACCTTGAAGTGTTGAGACCATATTAATATAGGAAATTTTCTAATATAGTACTCAATTCATAGTGGTTCTCAATAAATTAAGATTTATTATCTACTATCAACATTAACATCATCAATCACCAATAAAATATGATCATGTGTTTGAAATTCACAAAGGTAATTGATGAATTGATGGAAGGAGCCAGGCCAAATCAATACTTTGTAAAAGTTATAAATAGAATCCTCATTTAATACACCATACAGTATTTTTACTTTTTCTAATCTTGTAGCTGGATCAGTAAATCATACACACAAGGGTGAGTCTTACCTGTGGCAACATAATATGCAGCAAACCCAGTAAATCGTTCCTCGTTGGAGAAGTCTGACTTAAAGGTCACCTGGAGTTTATTGTATGGGATTTGGAACTCCTCCACAATTGGGGAGTTGGGATTCTTGCTGGTCCTCTTTCCACAGAGTTTCCCTTCTTCAGTGCCCCCTGACATTATCTAAGAGAAGAGTAAAAATGATGTTATTCAAGGGGAATATTTTGGCCTGGAGGTGATAAAGTAGAACCTTGACCCCCATAGAACTACCTGACTCCAGTTCCCTGAATGTCTGTGGCTCTCCCCCAATCATCCTTCTCATTCCTCCACTCCAGCCATGGTCTTCCACCACCATTCTGCATGGTTTGTGATATACCTGCACTGAGTCATATGCGCAGTCCTCTGACAGTTCTATGTCCAGATGAGTGAAGTAGAGGTGAATTCCATACCCTTCAGGAACTTCTATGTCCCAAGATTTCTCTATCTCATTGGGGTATGCCTGAGGATAGTTAGGGGACAGGATCTCCCCATACATGGTCGGCTCAGCATAAACCCGTGCCAAAAGAGAAAACAAGACAATGCACCTGAAATTTAAAAGGGGGAGGGGCACAGTCATGTGGGTAACCCAGGTACCGACAGCCTCTTGTAGAATTCGAGCATTTGTCCCAAAGGGAAGGAAGGAAAAGAGAAAAGGACACCTAGCAGACCATGGAAGAAAACCTTAGCTTGGAATAAAGAAAAGGCCTAGGTCAAATCAAAACCCTTTTCTTGAGAAGATGAAGGGACTGGAGTCCATGAACATTTCTGTAGACCCCCAATCACTTACCATGTCTCTGGCGATGTGTCCATGTCTCTGGACCTAACTCTCTGTTCCTCTGGACTTTGGAGCTCAAGTGGTGGACAGCCTGGCTATCCGTCTGTCAAACACAGTCACCCTGCTTTGGTGGTGAGAAGCACCAGAAGAATAACATAAGTTTAATAGAGCCACACTATCAGTCTTCACATATGACACCCGGCCTCTCACACCCTCCCTGGTCAGACTTCACTAATTTTCTACACTGGAACTAAATCCTATCTTTCTCCCATTGCTGCTCTGACTTCCTCCCAACTTTTCTCCAGAGCAAGTAGTTTCTCCCAGTTTTCTTCTTTTTCTGTTCCTCACCTCTAGGCCCCCTCAATCAATCTCTCTCCTGGCCTCACAGAACAATAGCCCCATTTCCACCCAGGTTTTTGGGAGTCTGCCCACCTGACCGTCCAGCTAAGATAGTTCCCCTCCTTTTCCACCACAAACCTTTTATCACTTCAAGTCAGCCCTCTTTACTATGGTTAGTATAACATGGGTTTCTGTGGATGTCCCCAACGACCACTGATGGAGGAATGAGATTATTTCAATAGGGGAGGGCAGGGTCCTTGGGAGAAATGGTTTGAGAGGGGAAGTGCTACCCCCACTGAGACAGGATTGCAAAAGGAAGGAGAGGAGGGGCAGCTAATAACAAGAAACAAAATCTTCCAGAGTTAGTTTGTTTTTTCCTTTACTAAGAGAGGATATCTTCCTAGAAAAGTCCTGCCAAAATAGCTTGAAAACAATGGTAAAACCCTGAAAACAATGGTACTGTGATGGGGTAAAGCGGGGTGGATGGGATCAGCCTAGGAGAAATGGGTTATCTCTAATTCTGTCTTTTTTTATTCTTCTCTTTCCAGCCCACCATCTTTGCCCCAGACTTTTCTCTGTGTGGTTCTCTGCCTTTCTTTTCCCCTCCCTCAAAGCTCTGCTCTTCATTTTTAAAGTTTTTACCTTCAGAAACTGATGGGAGCAAGTGGGTCAGCCCTCTCGCTCCTGCCAGTGGTCATGCTGGGCGACCCTGCTGGCTCCCAGGAGCAACGGCTTGGCCTCTATGCTCCTTCTGCAGGAACTTCCGGCAGACCTCCCTGTCCTGGTTCTGTACATAAGATTCTCTATCCAAGTGTGCATGTCCGAAATTCCCTGATCTCAACCAAGAGGGGGCTGGGAGACCATGACACAGAGGAAGGGTTATTCAGCCTTGATCCTGGAGCTCCCTCTGCTTTTGAAACGAGAACTGCATCTTCCTTCCAGGCTCAAGTTCCAGGGGAGAAAGGAGGAATGGGGGAATTTCGCAGATTGCCTAATGCTCTTTCCCAGCCAAAGGGTGTGTGTTTCAGAGTTTTCAGGGAAATCAGGTGACTTATGGGAAAAGGAGGGAATTGATACTAGGAGAAAAAAAACCAAACCCATAAAGTTCAACCCTCTCCCTGTGAATCATGGATTAAGGAAGAGGAGTTGTCCCAAGTGCAGTTCATCCCAACCTTCAAGGCAAATTTAATGGTTGGATAATGATTTATACCTAGGCCCCAGATGATGTATTTTCCTCTTCCTAAAACCTCTTCCCAAACATCTCGATGCTAGCCACCAATCAAGATAAATCCCAGGGTTGGGGTTGGGGCTCAGTGTTAGAGCACTTGCCTGGCACATTTGAGGCACTGGGTTTGCTCCTCAGCACCACATAAAAATAAATAAATAAAATAAAGGTACTGTGTCCAACTATAATTAAAACATTAAAAAATAAAAAGAGAGAGAGAGACAAAACCCAACCTCTCAACTATTACCTTTGGGGCCAGATGTGCTTTGAGAAGCAGGATGGATTTTACTAAAACAATGATATATGTGGACCCCAAATTAAGTAACATCTCCTTCTTTGCCTTGCTCCAGGTGTGACCAAAAACACGGTCCTTGCCCAATAACGAGGACCTTTGAATATAACCCTTACTGCTCTGTCACTGCAACTTATTTTTAAAATAGACATGTTTCTTTCTCCTTCCCCTGCTCATCCGAAATCTCTCCCTCTCCTTAATCTCAGGGGAAACAGGATTACCTCCCTTCCCCTTCCTGTCCTTGAGCACTCACCCACCAGAGGAAGAAATAATCCAGACTTTGGGGATGGCACCAGAAGACCTCAGAGAGGACTATCTCCCAAATTAACAAGTGAATTACAACTCCCGCAGAGAATACGTGGAGTGTAGTCTTTGAATTCCTAATTAAAAGCCTTGTTGCTGCTGACGGGCAGAATCACAGCCTTTGGGACAGGAGTTCCCTGTTTCTCCTGTGTTAGCAAAGCAATAAACCCTCTTTCTTTTTTCTCAAAACTGTGTTCTAGTTATCGGATTGCCATTAGGGGCAAGGACCAAGCTTCTTTTGGCAACAAATTTGGTACCCCAGGAGGAACCGAGAACAACTCGCATTCCAGTTTCCTGGGGCAAGCCTGGCTCTCCAAGGCCATACTGAGGATGTAAGGCCAACTTGCTAAGAGAGTTAGGAGACAAATAGGTCTGCCTCAGGTTGAACCATAGGAGCTGTTCCTGTGAAAAAGGGAGGGACTGAGGGATGATCTCAGCAGCTGCTGAAGCTCCTTTTGCTTCAGGGAACCCCCACATCCTCTCTGTGAACAGTACAGGTTGCTCCATAGTAGTCCACTTAAGGAAACTGAACTCAGGAAAGTCGCAATAACCTTGGCCATTTGGTAAGTCCCCAGTGTGCACACCAAGACTCTTGATTCCAACACTTCTGGTTCTTCTTTATGGGAACATCTAGTCCCTCTTTGTGAGGACGTCTGTGGCACCACTGGTGTAGGAGTCATGGTTAAGCGGGACTCAAGAACCTAGGGATATTTACCCCTTTCTGGTCTGTTCTAGGTTCTCATCTGTTTCTCTCTGGTTGTCTGTCTGTATTTTTGTTCTGTTTGTATCTGTTACTGTCCCTTTTTAGATATAACCAATACTGCACTGATCCTATAAGTAGTGTCTTGGGAAAGATCTTGGCTGGTCAATTTAAAGGTTCCTGTCCTTCAGCCATGGTTTTGGGGCTCCTCTGGTTGTCTCTCTGTTTCTTTTTTGTATAATCATGCAATTGGAGTTGGTCTGTCAGAGGTAAAGTAAGTTGAAGAAAGGGCCACCTACAGGTATAAGCCTGTCTAAAATAATGTTTTATAGTAATGATCTGGCTTTTGAATAACTTTCTGGATTATTATACAATCTTACAGTTGGAGTTGGTAAAAGGACACTCGCAGAGTCCACACAAAGTCCAAGGACCATGCCACATACCAGAACATCACACGAGAGATTTATTGTTGGTCACATGAGGTATATCAACAAGGCTGTCCCTCTGAGGAGAGCAGCAGCCTGTCTGTGCTCACAGAGTGGCTTTATAACTCACAAGAGGAATCTCATAAGCTGCTTAGGAGTTCAAGCTGGGGTGGGGTTGATAGCAGCCACCTGTTCTTACAGGAGGTTAAGCAGCTTTGCCTCAGAATCAAAACTTTGGAACCTCGGATAAAATGGCTCCTGACCTAAAAATGGCACATCTGATGCCAATATTGATTTGATGCCGATAGTTGGTCTGTCAAAGGTAAAGTAAGTGAAAAAAATTTGTACATGCAGGTCCGTCTCTTTTAAAGGTTGCCTTCTGTCAGCCCTGGTTTTGGTGATCTTCTCTTGTCTGCTTTTTTTTTTTCTTTTCCCTGTTACTGGCCATTTAAGACATGGCCCATGCTACACTGATCTTGCCAGTAGTCTCTTGAGCAGAGAAACTTTGGCAGAATGGGCCATAATAGGTAGAAGCCTGTCTAAGACAAAAATGGTTTACTGTGATATATTATAGCCTTTGAATGGTTTTTTGGGGATTATTATGCAGTTTTGAAGTTGAAGTTGGTCTGTGGGGGGTAAAGTATATATGAAAGAGATTCTGGATGTACAGGCATTTATGCAGTTGCATGATAAGGGGTCTGAACTGTCAGGAACTAAGTTGAAGGTGCCAAAAGGAAGTACCTCTGGTGTGTAAGATAGCAGGACACCCAAAGAAAGGATTAAAAAAGATTTCAACCTTTAAACCAGTGCAGGCACTCCAGCACTGTTTCTCAGCCTGGCCCCAGGCAGCCACAGATCATCTCACTGTGGTCAAGGACACCAGCCCTAAACTGGGGGCGGGGTGGGGGGGTGGGGGGTAAATCCCAGAAGAGCTTCCTGGGCTTTAAAAAAAAAATTCCAAAGAGAACCTGGCCTCTGCCCTTCCTTCCAGTCCATTGTGCCCGTGGGGGTGAAGGCTGATGGCCACAAAGAATATAGCAGTAGGTCCCAGCACTGTTGGTTTATGACCTGGGGAGAGAAGCAGTAAAGCTGAAAAGGACAGGAGAGGCCAGGAACCACAGAACAAGAATAAGACATCAAAAGGAGTTTTATTGGGAAGGGGGGATGCTCTGGGGCGAGTTTCACCCGTCCATGAAAGGGTGACGGCTGGGGAAGTCGCACGAGCTAGAGGCGAAAACAATATCTATATAGGTCACTGGAGGTAGGAGGGCCTAGACCAACTAAATTGTTACTACTGTTATCGGGTTGGCCAGGCAGAGTTTAGGGGCAAGTTTAAGGCCCAGGTCTCTTCAGCCAGGTGAAAAGTCCCTGCCTATGGCCACCATGGGATGGGGAGGGGAAAGGGGAAGGGAAAACGAAGGGAAAGCTGCTGGCTGGACATCCCGACCTCTTTGATGTTATAGGGCGCTGTTCTAATCTGGCTACTTCCTGCTGGTAGGGGGGCATTGCCTAGGGAAGGTCAAGAGTTGGGGGCTTATTGGGAAGGTGGCTGTAGGGGTGGAGGAGCATCGGATTTACTGCCACCCATGAGACTTTGCTGATGCGGTTTCGGATAAATCTAAGACAAGGAGCAATCATTAGCAAGACACAGGTCATAAGGATGGGGCCAACAATCAGACCCCACCAAGCAGCGAGGGCTGAGTTACACCATCCCAGGAGGAATGAGGTAGACTGCTGCTGCCTTCATTTCAGTTCTTCACTCAGCTATCGTAGCACATCGATGTTTTCTTCTACTAGGCTGGTCTCATTGATGTAAGAGCAACATTCTTCCCTGAGGAACAGACAGGTACCACTTCGTCATCAATGAGTAGGTCTAGGGCCTGCCTGTTTTGGAGCGATGTTATTTGTCTTGGGAGAGATGCTAGAAAGTTGGCAGAGGCTTCAATCGCTAGCTGTAATTTTTCTTCAAGCTCTTTAGTTGTGGTTAAGCTATTGCCTGATGCCCTGGCCCCAATACCTGAGGCAGCCAGAGAGAAGGCAAGAGGAATATGCCTATGATCACTGGAAGAAAGGCAGCCCGTTTAGATCTAGTGGGTGGAGGCAGGCTCAATGAGAGAAACTCAGCCTGTCCAGAGAATGTAAGTTGAGGAACTGGGGTGACAGGGGTACAGAAAGGAGTGGCAGTTAGAGGAGTTGATGACTTTCATCAATGTCTCATTACACCAAAAGAAAATTCCTGGGGGTGCTGGGACTTGGGAGGACACCATAATAGTCAGTTGCATCTGGAGACAGTTTGGGAGGCATAGCAGATGGAAAGATTTTGCTGCTGCTGCAGGGGATTGTCAAAGAGAGGGATCCCCGTCAGAGGCAGAGAGGCATCACCCCCTTGGAAGATGTTAAGAGGAAAGGTCAGAGGGACTTCCGTTAAAGGGGGTGATTTAGAGCAGCACACAGAAAACAATCAGAAATATTATTGACACTGGAGTAGTTTAGGAGTTGTAACCTCTGACATTGTACAAGGGCCAGAAATAAAAATGGTCTCCCTTCTCTGCCTCGTGTGCCCCTAGTGGTGAATGAGGGCAGTTTTTTTCTGGAGGATTTATTGGTGGAGCTGAGGAATCACTCAAGTGTAGGTGTGGAAAATCTTAAGAGTTCCAGAGGGGTAAATGTCCCAGGGCCATATGTATAGCTTTCTCTCTACTCCTGCTGCCCAGCGATTGTCTCAGGGATCTCTGATGTTCAGATAGGTCCTACCTCCAGAATAGGCATATAGGAATTGGGTTTGGGTGGTCTCTCTGAGCTTGTGCATATTGCAGGAAGTGTGAGGGCATCCTCCATAAACATCTGGTCGGGACTTGCAGTACCGCTTGGTTTGGTCATAGAGGAGGCAGAGGAAGGGTGCTCGGCCGGAAAGACTGAGGCTGGTTAGTAGAATGGAGACAATTGTCTGGCAACCAGCATGTTGGCAATCGCCGGTTCCTAATGTCTGGGTCTTACCATCCCAGGTCTCCTGTAGCTGGAAACACCAGCAGTAGGGATTAGGCAGCGTCTTTCAGGTTGGGGGACCTGTAGGAAAAGAAGTGGGAGGCCCACAGATGATTTTGAGTTTAGTGTGTCCCACCAATTGGCATAACCAGGCCTTAGGGCCTGGGGCAAGCTTGAGGCAAGAAATGTGATACCAAGAAGGATGGCTCAATAGTTCGGCTGATGTAGGGATGGTGAGAATCACCATATGGGGAACCATCCAGCGTGGTTGGAATGATCAAGGTTGGAGTTCCTTTAAGAGGACAGAGTCTCCTGGTTGAAGTGTACCATCAGAGGGTACTAGTTCTGCTGGGGCAGGGAGGTTGGCAGTCCATGTGTTCCCAAAGCAGACTGCAGAGCAAGGTGAGATAAGGTAGATATGAGGCCAGGAGTAGGGGTTGGATGGGAAGGTTATAATTAATCAGGAAGGGGCGGCCATGGAGCAATTCAAAGGGACTGAGCCCTATGGGGGCTCTAGGGGCAGCTTGGATTCAAATAGCACAAGAAGAAACAGATTGGGCCAGAAGATTCGAAGCTCAATTGAGAGTTTTATAAGGTGGTCTTTGAGGATCCCGTGGACCTGCTTAACCTTACCCTAGGACTGCAGCCTGTAAGGAATGTGAAGTTTCCAGGAGATGCTGAGGCTTTCTGAGACCTGTTGATTATCTGAGAAGTGAAGGCAGGGCCATTGTCTGACTGGATGGACATCAGAAGGCCAAACCTGGGATGATCTGCTCAATGAGGACTAAGGCCACAGTGTTTGTTGTCTTTTGAGAGGTTGGGAAAGCCTCAATCCATCCTGAAAAGGTATCAACCAGGGTGAGTAGATATCTGAACTTTTTGTGTCTGGGCATATGAGTAAAATCTACCTGCCAATCTTCACCAGGTTGGTGTCCTCGCATCTGATGAGAGGGGACCTTGGGTTGTAGGCCCCCTTGAGGCATGACAGAGGAACATATCGAGCATGTAGAATGGACCTGTTGAATTAAGTCACTCATGCCAGATAGGTAAAAGAGAGGCTGGAGAATTGAAAGAGCGGCTGGGGACTCATGTGAAGTGACTTGTGGATATCAGAGAGATCTTGGGCTTGGAGTTGAGGAAGGGCAATCTTATCCCCCAGGAAAATCCAGCTCTTGTCTCTGATCTGGCGCCCTCATGTCAGGAGGTCAATTTGGATATAGGCCAATTTGGTGGGCGTAGAGAAAAAGAGAATGGGAGCCGCGGGCCGCTTGCTGGTTAAGCTTCTAGCCATCGCATCAGCCTTGTTATGTCCCTCGGTTATGGGGTCGGAAGTAGTTTGATGACCCCAGCAGTGTATAATAGCAATTTGGAAAGGGAGGTAGAGTGCCTCAAGGAGTTTAGAGATGAGAGAGGCATTGACTAGAGGGAAGCCTTTGGTAGTTAGGAATCCTCTCTCCTTCCAAATGGCTGAGTGAGAATGTGCAACAAGAAAGGCATATTTGGAGTCAGTATGGATGTTAACTGACTTGCCTTTTGAAAGCTGGGGAGCTCGGATGAGAGGTTGTAACTCTAGGGAGGCAGCTGGCCTCCAGGACAGCCGAAGCAGAAACCATGACATAGGCTGCTCTGCAGCGATTGTCTGGCCCGACAGTTGAGCTTCCATCTACAAAAATTGTAAAGTCTGGGGCTGGGGCTGGGGCTGGGGCTCAGCGGTAGAGCACTTGCCTAGCATGTGTGAGGCACTCGGTTCGATCCTCAGCACCACATAAAAATAAATAAATAAAATAAAGATATTGTGTTCATCTACAACTAAAAAAATATTAAGAAAAAAATGTCAAGTCTGTTGCCACCTTCAAAGGGTGGTTGAAGAGGCCTTCCTGAGGTATATGTAAGGCCTCAAGGACTTGAGGACAAGAGTACATAGGTGGATGGGTAAAACCAGACATTGGGAGAAGACAAGCCGAGGTAAGGGGTGGAGAGGCACAAAGGGAAATGGTGGGGTTTTCAATGAAAAGTAAATGAAACTCCTGAATTCGGGAGGGGCCCAGGAGGGAGAGAGATTTATGTCCAAGGAGGTTCCGAAGCCTATGGGTGAAAAAGAAGGTCAAAGGTTGAAGGAGGGTTAACTTTAGAGATTCTTTGGTAAGTTTGGCCACTGCAGTGAGGGCCCAGAAGCAGGGCAGCCATCCCTGTACCTTAGAGTCAAGCTGTTTAGAGAGATATGCTACAGGACTGTAGGAGGGTCCAATGGGCTGGGCCAGAAGACCAGTGGTAATCCCTTGTTTTTCATCTGTAAAGAGGTGGAAGGGACAGTTGAGGTTGGGTAGGGATAGTGGAGGTGAGGAGATCAAAGCATCTCTGAGTTGAAGAAAGATCTAGAGACCTGGGCTGGTGATGTCAATGGTCCAACAGGAGTGTCTTTAGCTGCCAGGTAAAGGGGATTGGCAAGAAGAGCAAAGTTGGGAAACCAATGTCGGAAGAATCCAGCAAGCCCCCAAAATGAGAGGATCTGATCTGCTGACTCAGTAGGCTGCAAGCTCCTGAGAGCTTGGATTCTGTCTACAATGAGGCTTTTGGAGGTACGAGTTAGAAGAATGCCCAGGTAGGTAACCAAGGGGACCCAGAGTCAAGCTGTGGCTGGGGAAACTCGGTATCCTCTGGAACCTAAAAAGTTGAGTAGCTGGGCAGTGTGTCCCTGAGAAGTCTTTGAAGATGGGATGCATAAGAGCAGGTTATCTACATATTGTAGGAGGGGACTGACTCTGAGGTCACAGGTAGCTAAATCTCAGGCCAGTGCTTTCCAAACAAGTGGGGACTATCCCAGAAGCCTTGAGGGAGGATAGTCCAGGTTAGTTGACGTGATATGAGAGTGTCAGAGTCCTCCCAGGTGAGAGCAAAGAGGAAGTAAGAATCTGGATGAAGCTGGACTGTGAAGAAGGCGTCTTTGAGATCTAGAACTGTGAAATGAGAGGTTGAGGGCAGTATGTGAGAGAGGAGGATAAAGGATTAGGGACCACTGGATGAAGGGGAACAACCGCTTCATTGACTAAACAGAGATCTTGTACCAAGCGGTATGCTTCTGATGGTTTGCGGACAGGTAGGATCCGAATGTTGCAGGGAGAGTTTTCGGGAATGAGAAGGCCTTGATCTAGTAGTCACTCGATGATGGGTTTGAGTCCCCTGCGGTGAGGGAGAGAAATGGGAAATTGAGGTCGAGAAGGGAACATAGAATCTGCACTGGTTGATGGTGTGTTGCTATTACCAGTTTGAAGGCATCCCAGACTTGGAGGTCTATGAGGCCTGATGGGAGGGGAAAAGTGGTGGTGGGGGAGGGTGTGTCTATTGTGGACTGAATCAAGGGGAGGAGGAGTTGGGTAGTAGGGGCATGGGGTGAGAGCTGAAGGGTAGCCCCCAAGAGCTAGAGAACATCTCGTCCTAGAAGGGGAACTGAATAGGAAGAGGTAACTAAAGAGGAGTGGGTAAAAGGATGTCCCTCTAGGGAGCATGTCAGACTGGCTATTTTCTTTGGGAAGGAGGGTGTTCCATGTATCCCCATGACTGAGATCTGGGAGGGATATAAATGCCTAGAGTGAGCAGGCAAGACAGAATAGGTAGCCCCTGTGTCCACAAGGAAGGTAATGGACTTACCCACTACCTGGAGGATTACCCTGGGCTCAGAGAGGGTTATGGGGGTCCTCGAGTCTGGGTTTCTTCAGTTGTCAGCCAGTCCCAGAAGCTCAAGAGAAGGGACTACCTGTCCAGCCATATCCTCACATTGAGGCACCAGGGAGGGACCAGCCAAGGGATAGTCAGTCTTCCAATGTCCCAGCTGCTTGCAGCTGGGGCACGGCTGAGAGGGGGGCTGCAGCTTAGGGCAATGGCAGGCCCAGTGGCCTTATTGTCCACATTTGAAGCAGACCCCAACTGGGGCAGATCTGAGGACCCCTGGGAGCCCCAGCAGGGCCCCAGGCTGGCCGCAGAGCTGCTACCAGGGCTTGTGTCTGGAGTGCCACCTTTTTCTGTAAGTGAGCCTGTTGGCTGAGTTCAGCTGTTTCCTCATAGGCACTGTAATCTTTAAAGGCCATTTTCACCAGATCTCGGATGGGGGTTTGGGGACCATCTTCAGCACGTGTTAGCTCTTTTCTTATATCAGGGGCTGATTGGTGATAAAATGAGTGGCCAGAATGGTTGCCCCAGAGGGAGATTTAGGGTCTAATCTAGTATAGAGAACAAGGGCTTCCGTTAAGCAGTTAAAGAACATTGCAGGATTCTCATCAGGCCCCTGAGTGACTTCTCTCAGTTTATCAAAATTAACAACCTTATTAGAAACTACCTGTGTGCCTGCCAGCAGACATTGTATCATCTGAGTACAGCGGCATCAGCCCTGTCCATTTTGATAGTCCCAGTGAGGATTGGTGTCAGGGACTGCGGCTGCACCTGTAGGCATGGTGTCATCGGTCAAATGAACCTTGTCTGCATGGTTCTGTGTAGCTACCTGGACTTGAGGGTGTTCATCTGGGGTACGGGTGGAGGTAAGGATGACATGGACATCATGCCAAGTAGGGTCATAGACTTGGGAAAGGTATTTAAATTCTTTGATATAGGTAGTGGGGTCAGCAGAAAAGAAGCCTAAGCGCTTTTCGATTTGGGAGAGGTCTTGTAGAAAAAAAGGGACATGAACTCGAATGATACCCTCAGATCCTGCCACCTCATCGAGAGGATAGAGAAGTTCAGGGTCTTGGGTCATTTGGTGAGACCTGGTATGGGCACTTATGAGGAAGAGACAAGGGAAGGAAAGTGGTTTAACTCAGGTGGAGCCTGTTCCAAATAAGGAGGAGGATCAGGATAGGAGGGTCTGGGGCGGGGGTGAGAAGAGTGTCTCAGGAGGTTCAATAAGTGGAGAGGGGTCTGGGTCAGGAGCAGAGGTGGACTTGGAAGGAGGAGTTTCTTTAGCAAGAAGAACTTGGAAAGTGGGACAGGTGGAGCAGAAAGAGGGTCGGGAGCATAAATCCCAAAAGGCCTGAACATAAGGAATCTCTAACCACTTTTCCGTCTGTCGGCAGAAATTGTCTAAATCAGTCAGGATTTTAAAATCAAAAGTCCCCTCAAAAAAAAAAAAAAGACAATTAAAAAAAAAGAAAGAAAAAAGAAAGAAAAAATAAATAAATTTTTAAAAAAAGGAAAAAAAGTCCCCTCAGGAGGCCATTTAGAGCCGTTATCTAAAGTGTATTGTGGTCAGGCCACAGTGGAATAGAAAAGGACCCATTGACAGTGTAAGTCCTGATGGAGTCCCAATTTGGAAAAATTCATGTATAGACACCCCAAGGGAGTTTGGGGGTCCAGAGTAGACTCAGTGTTTCCCATGATCTTTCCACACCTGGGGGTGAGCAGGAAGGAAAAAGGCATCCCAATTACCTACTCTGCTTACCAGAGAATGGAGTGGACTGGCCAGGGATTGAGAGGTCTCTACAATCCACTGGGGGCCCGGACAGACAGGTTGAAGGGGAGTCTCTGACACATACATAATTTACAGACAGAATCCCCACAAATGGGAAGGAGTCAAAAGATCAAAGAGAAAATGACTTACCCCACTCTGCTGGATGGGATGAGGGCAAGTGGTCTAGGGATCCAGTCATTCCTTTGGCTGGTTCCTTCAGTGGAGAGGAGCAGCCTCAGACCCTAAGGGTTGGGGGAGAGAGGGCTGAGGAGAGGCTCGAACTCCTCCCAGGTTTCAGCACCAAATGTAAAGCATAAAAGGGGCTTGAAGGGGCTGGGGTTGTGGCTCAGTGGTACAGTGCTTGACTAGCATGCATGAGGCACTGGGTTCGATCCTCAGAACCACATATATGTAAAATAAAGATATCGTGTCCACCTAAAACTAAGAAAGAAAATATATATTAAAAAAAAAAAAAAGGCGTGAGGCCAGGAACCACAGAACAAGAGTGAGGCACCAAAAGGAGTTTTATTGGAAAGAGCGGGGGACACTCCCGGGTGAGGTTCAACTGTCCACAAAAGGGTGAGGGCCAGGGAAGTCACGTGTGCTCAAGGTGAGAACAAAACCTATATAGGTCACTAGAGGTAGGAGGGCCTAGGCCAATTAAATTGTTACTACTGTTAGTGGCCAGCGGAGTTTAGGGGAAAGTTTAAGAGCCTGGTCTCTTCAGCCAGGTAAAAAGTCCCCACCTATGGATGCTATGAGATGGGGAGGGGGAAGGGGAAGGGAAAGGGCAGGGAAAGCTGCCAGCCCAACAGGAACAGTCTCCCCTTTTAAGATCTGTCAGGATGCCCCATTTGGCCAGGGGATATCCCTCACTGGGGCAAAGCAAGTCTTGCTGTCATAGTATCCCAACATACTAAATGCCTGGGGAGACTAGTAGAATAAATACCTGCACCCAGAAATAAAAGAAAAAAGAAACTAAGGCCTACCTGTGTTTTGTAGGCAGGCTCTGCAAAGAGATCTTCAGAAGCCTAAAGAAAGAGAAGGAAAGGGCCTCCTCCATTGCAGATCAACAGGCCTAGTATAAGAAAAAGGCCCAAAAGGAGACTGTGGGCACAATTGACAGTGGGGAACTCACTCAAAGTTGATGGCATCTGTGATAATGATAACAGAGACAGGTCAGACTCAAAAATACCCTATGCTCCAACCCCTTGAATGCAACCTGGGAGGAAAAAAGTAAGGCACAGTTTTGATCTATGTTGGATTGTCCAACCCTCTCCTGGGCTGAAATTTGTTGTGTAAATTAAATGTACATATAACTTTAATGAGGACTGTTTCAGAATATGAACTTAAGAATGGGTCCAAAACTAGAAAAGATAAAAGAAAGTCCTCATTATTGAATTGGCATAGGGGACAAGGACCAAGATTTTGGGCAACAGTTTGAGGCCAGCCTTAGCAACTTAGGAGACGCTGTCTCAAAATAAAATATAAGGAATATAAAGAATGTAGCTCAGTGGTAGTGAGATAGGTATTTGGGATAAAAGAGAGAGAGAAATTGAGTCTCAAAGGAAACACCTGTAGGCCGGTGAGATGAAAAGAGCACCCAGGAACAATTGCAACTCCAAAGCAACGTGCCCTTGGGCTGGACACTTGATTCTTGGCTCTGTAACTCAAGCACAGGAAAAACTGGTGTCAAACTGTGTAGCTCCACCCTGTTCCACCTCTAGTTCTAGCAAATGGCCCTTAGTCTCTCCCTCTCAAGATAGCCCACATTCTTCCTTGAATGTGTATTCCTTGCTTTACCCTAATGTTATCTCTCTTGAGATTGCCCCCATTATCACTTGAATATTTCTACTTTCCTAAATAAATCTGTCTATGCCTTTCACTGGCACGTGCTTTTTTTTTTTTTTTAATGTACCAGGAGTGCTTTACCACTGAGCCACATCCCCAGTCCTTTTTTGTTATTGTTGTTTAGAAGGTTTTTTTTTTAATAATTTTAGTTGTAAATGGACACAATATATTTATTTATTTATTTTTATGTGGTGCTGAGAATCCAACCCAGTGCCTCTTGATATACCTAGCCTAGTTCTCTCTTTAGATCAGAAGCCAGCTTGTCACAAGTTATGAAGGATTCATTTCTGTTTTCTGTAAAAAATATTAGGATGCCTGTATGGCCTGGCCGTTAATTGATGTTGTAAAGCTGATAGGAATGCCTGCCCATGCCCTGAACTTACCCATGTCCGGTTTTCCCTGACCAGATAACAACCCTTTCCTAAACCTTAGTGACACTTCATAAATTCTGGCCTTCCCTGGCCAGATAACAACCCTCTCTGAGTCTCTAAGACCTCCATAAATTCTGTTGCCAGGGCCAGCAAAAATGTAAACTTGTGTTATGCTCCTCAGAGTGTTGTTATCTGTAACCCCCCTTTGTGTAACTTTTGGGGCTATAAAACTGGGCTGCAAGGAAGCTTCGCCACTGTCCTTGGCTCCCACGATTTTGATGGGCAAGGCAGCCCGGCCAGTCAAAATAATAAGCTTGTTTTAATTTGATTTTAATTGGAGTCAGTGGTCTTTTCTTGCGTCGTGGTCTAAAACTCTCACATTCGAGGCAAGCACTCTACCACTGAGCTACAATCCCAGACCTTTTAAAATTGTTTTAACTTTTTGTTTTATTTATTTATTTATTTATTTATTTATTTATTTATTTATTTATTTATTTATATTTTGTGTGGTGCTGAGGACTAAACCCAGTGCCTCAAACATGCTAGGCAAACACTCCACCACTGAGCCTCAACCCCATCCCCCAGTTCTTTTTATTTTTTTATTTTGATACAAGGCCTCACTAAGTTGCTGAAATCCTTCTGCCTCAGCCTCCACATTGCTAGGATCATGGGAGCAGGCCACCACACCCAGCTTGAAATTCTTTTCCATCATGCATGCCAAAAACCCCGCTGGAAGTGATTTAAGTTCCTCCTTTTTGGGGAACTTGAATCATTCTTTGGAGACATCTCTTCTCTTATGACAGTTGAGTATATAAGTGGGCCCAATTTCCTCAGTACTGCAAAAAAGAGAGGGGTGGGAGAGAGGGAGAGAAAAGAAAGAAAGAAAAGAAAAGAGTTTTAGAGCCTTTAGAATTTAGAATAAACAAGTAAAATAAAGGTATTGTGTCCAGCTACAACTAAAAAATTAAAAAATATATATATATATTTTTTTTTAATTTAGAATTCCACTTGAGGGAGTATAGGACTGTACAAGTCCTCCACAAAGCTTCCCCTGACCTTGGTTCTCCTTTTTTCCTTGTCACTTTCTGTTTTCGTTGTTGTTGTTGTTTATTTGTTTTGTTTTGTTTTATGCTAACCAGGGTCTTTCCGCATGTAAGGCAAGTGCTCTATCACTGAGCTGCAACCGCACTCCTCTGCACCTATCTTAGTGCCTGCATTCTAAAGAACCTAAGATTTTATCGATCAAAGGTCCTTCATCATTTTATATACCACAAGGTATAAAAAGGCTGTTAATGAAACTAAGACATGTCATTGATTACAAGATACATCCTGATTTCAGGAGTGGTAAAGTGTGGGGAATGGATAAACCATGATACACAGGCCTTACACCCAGTTAGCTCAGCACTAGGCCAGCAGTTAGAAGACAAAGTCAAGACCTAGTTCTGCTGCTCCACAAAGGTAAACCTCAGGCTCATCACTTAACTTTCTAGCTTCCTCAAATATAAAACAGGAATAACTTGAGTGTAAGCAAAAATAACCAGAACAATTTTGACACCATTATGAAAACACAAATAACTAGGATGGAAGCACACCTCAAATGGATCAGCAAGTTTTCCATTATCCACAGCAGATTCAATCAATCTAGCACTGGAGGGGCTCACTTTCTGTGTAGAAAAATGGCCCCTGATTACAGGAGAAGTCTGAGATTATAGGTTACATACTGGGAGATGACTTAACCATTGAAGTCTTTAACAGAACTTATCAGTTTGGGCATTCTGGAGACAGATTGTGAAAATTTGAAATTTGTTTTTACTGGGCAAGGATGGAAGGTCCAGAGTTCCGCATTCAGTGCTTATCTCTTTCCCTCCAGGCTCTAGTGTACTGGCACTAGGGGAGGATTTATTTAGGGAAGGATCAACGTTTGGCTCCTTCCCAAAGGCTGTCATTTTTAGACTTTATGGATATTTTCTTCCCAGGGATTGACTTGTCACTGGGAAAGGATATATTGGGAAAAGATCAATGTTATCAATGTGTTGCCTTCTTCCTTCCCTCTTCTAGGCCACACTGTTTTGGGGTTGTCATTTCTGTATCCTTCACTGAGGATGTGGCTCAGTGATAGAGCACATGCCTAACATACACAAAGCCCTAGGTTCAGTCCTAGGTTCTGTGACTTTGAAAAATTACTTTGCTTTTGAGCATCAGCTTCATCTTGTGTAAAATGAAATATCACTTACTTCAGATGCAGCTATCATTGTCAGGGTCTGTTATGACCAAGATTAAGTGAAATAATGCATGCTAAGCCTTCAGGATATACCTGATACTTAGTAAGCACTTTAAAAATAAATAAAGTTTGTGTGTAGTGGTACAGGCTTCTAATCTCAATTGCTTAGAAAGCTGAGAAATAAGGATCACAAGTCAAAGGTCAGTCTCAACAATTTAGTGAAACCCTGTCTCAAATTTTAAAAAATAAAATAAACTTTCTCTCTAATGTGTTTTAGGAACTCTTTAGAGCCAATAGGAAAAAGACAGAAATCCCAGTAGAAAATAGGCAAAATACCTCAGCAGAGACTTCTTCTCTTTATAAAAAAGAAAATTTGAAGGCTGTTAAGTTTTCAATATTATTTCTCATCAGTGAAATATAAATTTAAATTACATCAAGAAATACTATATACCTAGAATTATGGTTATAGACTGTTAATACTAAAGGTTGACAAAAATGTTGATCAACCGGAAACTCAAACACTAATGGCAAGAGAGTGAATTAATATATTCATTTGAATAAAACAATCTATGTAATCTCAGAAAGAATTAAGAAATTTCTTCTACATTGGTTCATTTATTGGAAATTCAAAACTATCCTGTGATGATAGAAATACAGTAATGTCTATATTTGTAAAAGGGAAAATGCACTTAAATGTTAAAATTGCATGGGCAGGAGCAGTAATTCAGGGTGTTGACAATGTCCTATCACTTGAATTTGGTGATGAGTACATACATAGGTTTAATTTTAAAACATTCATTGTGCCGTCCATGTGATTCTCCATATGTATGTTATTCTTCAATCTAATGACTTATTTACAAAGTAAGTTTCTTGAAAATCTGAACATAAAATAAATTAATTAATTAAATTAAAAGCACTGGGGCTGGAGATGTTGCTGAATGATAGAATGTTTGCCTAACATGCTATGAAAACCCTAGGTTCAATCTCAGGACTGAAAAATAAATGAAAAAATAAAATGAGGGCTGGGGTTGTAGCTCAGTGGTAGAGCGCTCGCCTAGCATGTGTGAGACCCTGGGTTCGATCTGCAGCACCACGTGAAATAAATAAATAAAGATATTGTGTCCAACTAAAAAATAAATATTAAAAAAAAAGAATGTAAAAAAAAATAAAAATAAAATGAAATAAAAAGAGCTGGGAATGTATCTCAGTGGTAAAGCACCACTGGGTTCAATACCTAGTTTAAACAACAACCACAACAACAACAAGAAACACAGGGGCTGGGTTTGTAGCTCAGTGGTAGAGTACTTGCCTAGCATGGGTGAGGCACTGAGTTCAGTTATCAGCAACAAATAAAAAATAAAGTATTTTGTCCATCTACAACTAAAAATATTAAAAAAAAAGCAACTCAGGATATGCACCACTATAACCACTATATATTTGTTACTGAAAGCTCTGTCCTTGTCATCCATGTCAATTCATACCAATTTAATAATGAGGACATTATTTTTTTTTAATTTTTATTTTTTAGTTATGGGCACAACATCTTTATTTTATTATTTTATTTTTATGTGATATTGAGGATCAAACCCAGTGCCTCATGTATGCTAGGCGAGCGTTCTACCACTAAGCCATGGCCCCAGCCCCAATAATAAGGACATTATTGATAAAAAAGAAAAAGAAGGTTTCTTTCTTTGCTATTATAAGGTTCTTGCTTAGCATCTGGATGGCCATCTTAAGAGACAGCCACCATTTTAAGGAAAAAGTTTCACTTTCCCTCCCAAGGGCCTTTCTGAGAAACATTCACCACTCCCTCATACCAACCCAACTCCTAACCACCCACTTTAGGCCCCACCCTGCTGATTCCTC
Organism: Spermophilus citellus; assembly: GCF_964194105.1. NCBI lineage: Eukaryota > Metazoa > Chordata > Mammalia > Rodentia > Sciuridae > Spermophilus > Spermophilus citellus. The sequence goes on along the minus strand of NC_138197.1, from coordinate 31,986,355 downwards.
TGCCTGCCCCATAAAAGTCCCGGAACTGAAGCCTGTTTTGTCTCTCTCCGTTATAGAGATAGCCTTTATTTGTCAGCTTTGACAAATAAACTCTCAGTGTATCTCTGCCTGGTCTCTGTCTTTCATTTCTCACTTATCTGTCTCTTCATCCTCACTTTCCCTTTCAGCTATCAAAGGAGAAACATGGGGTGCTCCAGTCACAGAGGCTGTGGTTCTCCCCATGAAGAGGAAAAGGGGGAGTTTTAAAGAAACACTGCAAGGGTTGCATTCCAGGTGTGCCCTGGTGGTGTGCAAGGATTCACTTGTTAATTCCTAGATCTTCTGATGACATTTTCTTCCTGTGGAGGTCAGATAATTCAAAGGAATCTTGTTCCCTATCCCCAGGTTAAGGAGTGGGAGAGGGAGAAGAGAAAAAGAAAAACATGTGTAAGGTCAGGCATCGATGACCAAAAGGAGGCAGATTTTAAAAGGCTGCTTTATTGGGATTTCAATCCCAGGCAAGACCTTCAGACCAACAGGGTGGGTCTGAGGAGAATCTGGCAGGGATGGACCTGACTGGGATTTTTATTGTGCTTAGGGCAGGAAGAGAGGGGTTGGGACAGAAAAAGGGGGTTTTTAGAATCCCTTCTACTGGGGTTGGTCAGGGAGCTGGCTAAGATCCAAGATTGGTCAGGAGACCCCACTGAGTGACAGGTCACCCTCAGCACCTGATTGATTGGTTGTTCTTTGGAGCAGGCGCAGGTTGCTTTATGCTTTGTTCCTCAGCCACCTCCAAAACCTAGCTAACAACATGTAACTTTTTTTTTAACGATGTAACTTTTAAAATAAGCATCAAGGGCTATATTCAAAAGGTAAAGTGGACCACTGTTACATATTGAAGAAAAAAGAATATTTTATCAAATTGTGCATGGTTTCCTCTCCTTCCAAATTCAATGCTGACTAATATTGGGGGAAAAAAAAGTTAGACCCTCTCCTACTCTTCACCTGAGTTATTTTTATTTCTTCAATTATGCCATTGAAATAAAATTCATGTTTTTTCTAATTCTCAAAGAAGGAAAAAACTCTCCTGTAATGGTATCTCTGGGCTCTGCTTCCTTCCCTAGCTCATCAAGAGACCCTGCCAAAACCTCCTCAAAGCACCAGGGGGCATGTTGCATATTCTGTACTGTGTGATGCGGTGTCATGGGGATTCATTAAAATGATGGTGCTTATTGCCACCCTTGTTGCTATCCTGTTAGCTGCTAGGCAGGAACTTTCAGGGGCAATCACCTTTGTTGAGTGGTAGAGCCTCCTGCTCCTTTATTTATGTATTTATTTATTTTTGGTACCAGAGATTGAACCCAAGAGTGCTTAACCATCAAACCATATCCCCAACCCTTTTTATTTTTTATTTTGAGACGGGGTCTCACTGGGTTGCTTATAGCTTTGCTAAATTGCTGAGGCTGACCTCAAACTTGTGATCCTCTTGCCTCAGCCTCCTGAGCCTCTGGAGTACATGCCTGCATCTCCACACCTGGCCCTTCTGCTCCTTTAAATGACTGTTAATGTTCCTCCTCCTCCTCCTCCTCCTCCTCCTCCTCCTCCTCCTCCTCCTCCTCCTCCTCCTTCTTTTTTTCCAAACAAAACTATCCAGAGAAAACCACAAGGAACCAGGCAAAAGTGCTGAGTCACTCTCACTCTTCTAGGTGAGCTAGAATAAACTTAGCCTTTATAATTTCATTATGAGGCTAAATTCTCCATCCAGGAGGCATTCCCATTTGCCATTTTTGTACATGTAAGGCATGATATCAGTGCAAGCATGCTCAGAAATGTGCCAGTCTCTACCTGCAATGATGAGTCTCTCCAACATGAATATGTGTGATTTTCCAATAACAGCCCCTTGCTTTCTTTGTTCAGGGAATACTGCTTTGGGAATTATCCCCAGTGCTCTCTGAGCTTGTATAGTAATAAACCTCTCTTCACTCTTTTATGGTGCTTATTGTTTGGTCCCACAAAGGGGCTGATGCATTGTGTTGAGTTATAATCTGAACCCCAGTTGATGTGATAATGCAGAAATTAAAACCTTACATGTTGATAACACACATGTTCAACCCTAGGCTGCAAATGTCCCAAGCATACTGTTAACTAAATCCCAAAGAAAGAATGTATAGAATTTAACAGAGAAGGGGCTGGGGATGTGGCTCAAGCGGTAGCTCGATCCTCAGACCACATACCAACAAAGATGTTGTGTCTGCCGAGAACTAAAAAATAAATATTAAAAAAATTCTCTCTCTCTCTCTCTCTCTCTCTCTCTCTCTCTCCTCTCTCACTCTCTCTTTTAAAAAAAAAAATTTAACAGAGAATTTGGGAAATTTCATTATTCATGCTATTACTGAAAGCTTGGTCCCTGTCCCCAATGCCAATCCAATAACAAGGACATGGTTTTGAGAGAAAGGAAAAAGGTTTATTGTTTTGCTAGCAAAGGAGAAACACAGGGGACTCCTGTCCCAGAGACTGTGATTCTGCCCATCAGCAGGAACAGGGGGCTTTTAAGGAGGTGATTCAAAGGCTACATTCTCTGTTCTCTTTTGGAGTTGAAATTCACTTGTTAATTTGGGAGATATTCCTCTCTGAGATCTTCTAGTGCCATCCCCCAACTTCTGGATTACTTTGTTCCTATGGTGGACGTATGCTCAAGGACAGTTAAATCTGCCTAACATGGGGGAAAATGGGAATACTGTTTCCCCTAAGATTATGGAGTGGAGAGATTAGGGAGGAACTGGGAGAGAGGAAAGAAACCTGTCCATTTAAAAATGAGCTGCAGTGACAGAGCAGCAAGGGTTATTTCAAAGTATAAAGTGGACTACTGTTATATTTTCCCACTGTCAATTTCTACATTCCATTTCTATGGAAAAAAATGGGTGACGATATCTTAAATTGCTTCCTGCTGAAAGAGGGTAAAATTGGGGAAAATAAACCAAAGTTCTTTTTTTTTTTTGGGGGGGGCAGGGTGTACAATTAAGGGTATTCAGCATCAGAACAGTTCAGAGGTCCTCAGTGGCAAATGGGAGGTGACTGGACAAGGCATACTTAGAACAGGGATCATGCTGAGATAACAATAAAAAGACAGCAAAGCATTACTTTTTTGTAGACAATTAGCACAAAAGCAATTAGTATTTAAGTCAGTATATGAAAACCAGGAAGACAGTAACTCAATCATATCAGTGAAAAACAGATGGAGTTTATCAATGTAGGAAGTTAGGAAGATTTGTTGGTCTGAGATCAGGCTCAAATTAACTCAAGACAAATTTCCTTTGTGATCATTATTATTAGGCACTCCCACACAGAACCCTTCCTTTATAGCCTCCAGCCTTAGTTACTTTTGGTAGGGCTGACACAAATGTACATCTTAAGTTACATTAAGAAAAAACATTGTTTTTCCTTTTAAATGCTCATGTAGGCTGTGCTCAGGCTATACTCTCCTGCCAGGTGCAGGGCTGGGGTGGTGTTGGGAGTGGACATATTGGGGGTTAGATTCCTCAGCTGCCACTCTTGAGGATTTGTATGAAACCCCTTGGCTCCTTTAGCTTTCCTTTACCAGTGGTGCCATCTGCCAGGATGGGTCAGGGTCTGGCTGACCATACATGGCTTCTCTAGGATGCATCCAGGACTTTTCCATCTCCAATGACCCTCCTCTTTGCAGAATGTGCACTGGTTGGCTTCCTGCTCTCTGGGGTTCTCTCCATCTCCCTGATCAGCAGATTGGGTGACTCCCCAGAGTTTCAGGACCCAGAGAGGGGTCCCATCATTCTCTGGGTCCTGGCTGACCTTAGCAGGCAAGGGCCAAAATGTTGTCTGCTTTTTCCTTGGCCCTTTTACTTCCTTGACTTTGATCTCCAAGCATTTGGTTTTAAAAACCCAGCAGGTCAGTTTCACCAATCTTAAAAATGGAAGTAACAGGTTATAACTTCAATATCTATAATTTTACAGTTACTCCTTTCATTTAATTGGAATCAGTATTAGTACGAGAAGTCAGCATTACATACTGTCTGTCCTATAGGTGATAGCTTATTATCTAGAATTAACTCAGGTGGTTTTACTAGAAGCAGTACCTCTGCAAAACACTAACAGGCAACAGTTATAAAGTTTACAAGGAAAATACAAAATAAAATTAACTAAGCAAAAACATATTTAATTTGTGTAATAGCTTATGAGCCAAGAAAAAAATCATAATCTTGAACCTTAGGTATATAATATATTCCCTGTTTATTGAGATCAAAGTAATCTTTACAACAAAAATCAACCTTTTGAACACAACTTTAAATGAGCTGAAGTCTAGCCTATTTTAAAGCCATTCTAAGATGAAGTAAGGTGAGAGGCAGAGCCTTACCTCAGGTAAGACAGGGATTTTGACAAATAATACAACATTGCACCTAAAATAAGAATCAAAGAAAGGTGAGAGAGCTTTTATCTTTCTTTTTGTGGAACAAGTGGCAGAATGCTTCCATGTTTAACAATGTTACCTTTAAACAGATAAGGGTCTCCTTATTACCTTCCAAAAATATATTTAAATTCCTATTCCAGTGTGAAAAGTAACACTATATATATATATATATATATATATATATATATATAATAGTTATATATATATATATATATATAAAACTATTGACAGGTTACTTTATTCAGCTGTAAATCAAATGACATGAATAAATGGCAACCAAATTTGTTATTTCTTTTTTTTTTAAGAGAGAGAATTTTTAATATTTATTTTTTAGTTTTTGGTGGACACAACATCTTTATTTTGTTTTTATGTGGTGTTGAGGATCGAATCCAGCGCCCGCGCATGCCAGGCGAGCCACATCCCCAGCCCCCAAATTTGCTATTTCTATATAAATCTGAGACTACTGCTACAGATAATTTCAGTTTGGAAAACACTAACTTAGTAAAGTGTTCTCCCCTAAGTTTACATTTAACTAAGTTTGACTTTTAAAGTACAATTTAAAAGTACAATTTAGAATCCATAGTGTACAGTAACAATAATCACAGGTCTGCATGGGTTAGCAGAAATTGACTTAGTCAAAGCAAACATATAAGACAGGTCTTCAAATGATAGTGTGGCCCTTCTATGTCAGATACAATGTATAAAGGAGAGCACTTATTGGTTACCTTGCTGTTAAACCAGACACAAAGAAAAGACCACCAACTCCAATTTAAATCAAATTAAAGCAAGCTTGTAATTCCTACCAGCTGGGGCTGTCTCTCCCGAAACCTGTGGGAATGGAAGACAGCACCTCTGCTCTCTAGGAGTGCAGCTTTATAGCGCAGAAAGTTGCAAACAGGCGGAGGGGGGGTGTCTTGAGAACTTACAGATAACAGGATTTTTTAACAAGCATAACACGAAGGCAAGTAGTAAGTTAATGGTCCAGCACTTAGGGAGTAAATTTAGATCCCAATATCAGAATTTATGAGGCACCACTAGAGTTTCAGAGAGGGTCATTATCTGGCCAGGGAAAGCCAGAGTTTATGAGGCACCACTAAAGTTTCAGAGAGGGTTGCTATCTGGTCAGGGAAAGCCAGGCATGGGTGACTTCAAGGCACGGGCAGGCATTCCAAGCAAGTTTAGAAATCTCAGTAATTTATAGTAAAGCTCAAATTAATTTTTCATGCCTTTGTGATGAGATGGCTCCCAATCTTTAGAGGGAATTAGGCTGGGTTTATCACTTGCCAGTAAACCTAGATAAAATTTCATAGTATAAACTTTTACATAATACTTAGACAATAATTAGATACAGTTCTCAGATGTATACTTATATCTAATTGCATATATTTAGGATGTAAACTATATTGTTATAACCTAAAATAATTGTTCATCTAACCAGTTGTAAAATAATCATTAAAAAGACTTTAAAACAGGCACAACCCCTAATTCATTTAAGACTTAGTTTCCTCATGTAATAAAACCTAAGAAATACAAGAAAATTATCTTGATAAATAAGAGCAGATCAATGTTTCAGACTTTGCTTCATAAAAAAATTCACATTAAAAGCTGAGGACAGGTTTGAGTCATTGCCCTGGCCTGAAATGGACCTGCGTTCTGCTTCAACCATTCTGCAGTCCGGGTTCCGCCTCCTTTCCGCCCTGCTGCCCACCGGCAGTATGGCCCATAAGCAGATCTACTACTCAGACAAGTACTTCGACGAGCACTATGAGTACCAGCATGTCATGTTACCCAGAGAACTTTCCAAACAAGTACCTAAAACTCATCTAATGTCTGAAGAGGAGTGGAGGAGACTTGGTGTCCAACAGAGTCTAGGCTGGGTTCATTACATGACTTATGAGCCAGAACCCCATATTTTTCTCTTTAGACAGACGACCTCTTCCAAAAGAGCAACAAAAATGAAGTCTATCTGGGATCATCAATTAAATCTTTCACAAATTTAATGTATATGTGTATATAAGGTAGTATTCAGTGAGTACTTGAAAAATGTACAAATATTCATCCATACCTGTCCATGAGCTGTATTCTTCACAGCAACAGAGCTCAGTTAAATGCACTGCAAGTAGCTTCTTATAAGGTGGTTAAGATAAAATTTCTTCTAATCAGTTTTTTCTCTTAATATAGGTGCCTGTTTGACATTACCTATTACTTTTGTTAAATAAAGTTTGTATGTTGCATGTTGCACTTACCACAGTAAAAAAAAAAAAAAAAAAAAAAAAAAAACTCAGTTGGTAGAGTGCTTGCTTTACATGCACAAGGCCCTGGGTTCAATCCCCAGCAACACTAAAAAGAAAAAAATTTGCCAGGCTTGGTGGCGCATGTCTGTAATCACAGCAGATTGGGAGGCTGAGACAGGAGAATCGAGAGTTCAAAGCCGGCCTCAGCAACTCCAAGACACTAGCAACTCAGTGAGACCCTGTCTTTAAATAAAATACAAAGTAGGGCTGGGGATGTGGCTCAGTGGTCAATCCTGCTACCATGAAAAAAAAAGTTCATATTAGTTTGAACTTTGTAAAAGTTTATATTAAAGTTCAAATAACTTTGACTGACAGTGCTAATTATAGCCAATTTAATCACAGACACAAACTTTTTGAGATTTTCCTTCCACAAACCTTTTGCAACTTACTTAGAGATTCACAACTTATTTCCTTCATCAAGAATTTTAGCACAAGTATATTACTTTACCAGACAAAATACATTCTCATCCAGAAATATTTCTTTTATCTTCTAATTTTCTGTACTAACATATATTTCCATACCTGTAACTTTCTTTCATCTTCTCTAGTTTCAGACCCTTTCTTAAATTCATAATCTGAAACAGAACTTATGAATGTTCTGCAGTCTGGCTGGGCACAAAATAACCGAGCCACCAGGAGGCACTTGTGGGTTCAAAATAGGAACCCTTTATTATCTGAACTCCACCCATGCGGCCCTTCCAGGAAAAACCACCAACCAGAAATCCCTCCTCTGGCACTTCCCCAACCAACTTGAACTCTCCAGGAATGCCCGCGAGAACTCCAAAGTAGCGGGCGAGGCGAACTGCAGGGGTCTAATATACAATTGAATACACAGCTTGACATAACCATCATCATCTCAGTGGCTCGCATCACCTCTCAACCACTCTGTTCTGGCAAAAATGCCATGCCTCATTCCAACTCGGCTGTGGCTCTCAACATGAATGTTATCTGTACATTTAATTTATACAAAAAATTTTATCCAGGAGAGGGTTGAACAATCCAACATATATCAAAAAAAAATCATATATTATTTTTTTCCTCCCAGGTTGCATTCAAGGGGTTGGAGCACAGGGTATTTTTGAGTCTGACCTGTCTCTGTTATCATTATCACAATGCCATCAACTTTAAGTGAGTCCCCAACTATCAATTGTACCCACAGCCTCTTTTGGGGCTTTTTTCTTATACTAGGCCTGTTGATATGCAATTAAGGAGGTCATTTTCTTCTTTTTCTTTAGGCTTCCTTGAAGATCCCTTTGCACAGCCTGCCTACAAAACACAGGTTAGCCTTAATTTATTTTTTTTCTTCTGGGTGCAGGTATTTATTTTGCCAATCTCCCCAGGCATTTAGGTTGATGGGATGCTGTTGAATCACCATGCAAAAAAAAAAAAAAAAGACCACTGACTCCAATTTTAAATCAAATTAAAGCAAGCTTGTATTGTGTTCACAAAAACTGGCCAGTGACTGTCTCTCCCAAACCCAGAGTAGAGATCAGCCCAGCTCTCAGGGAAAAAAAGTTTTATATAGCACAAGAAGTTTCAAAAAAGGGGATGTCTTGGGAACTTACAGCTAACAGGGTCCTGGCAAACAGAATACAAGGGCATATAGTAGATTAATGATCTACATGGCATGATATTTCAAGGTAGGGAATAAATTTAGATCCCAACATCAGAATTTATGAGGTGCCACTAAGCTTTTAGAGGGGGTTGTAATCTGGTCAAGGAGAACCAGGCATGGATGAGTTCAGAGCATGGGAAGGAATTCCAAACAAGTTTAAAAATCTCAGTAATTTATAGTAAAACAGAAATTAACTTTTCATGACTTTGTGATAAGATGGCTCCCAATCTTAAAATGGAATTAGGCTAGGTTCATCAATACTATGATAGCAAGACTTGCTTTGCCCCAGTGAGGGGTATCCCCTGGCCAAATGGGGTATCCTGTCAGATCTTAAAAGGGGAGACTGTTCCTGCTACCAGGTCATAAACTGACAGTGCTGGAACCTACTGCTACATCCTTTGTGGCCAGCAGGCTCCACCCATGGACAAAATGGACTGGAAGGCAGGGCAGAGGTCAGGTTCTCTTTGACATTTTTTTAAAGCCCAAGCAACTTTTTTGGAATCCTCCCCCCCCCCAGGTTCCCCCCCCCCCTCAGTTTAGGGCGGGTGTCCTTGACCACAGTGAGATAATCTGTGGCTGCCTGGGGCCAGACTGAGAAATGGTGCTGGGACTGCCTGCACTGGTTTAAAAGATTAAAATATTTTTTAACCCTTTCTTTGGTCCTGTTATCCTCATACACCAGAAGCAGTGCCTTTTGGCACCTTCAACTTAGTTCCTGACTCTTCAGACCCTGCATAAATGCCTGTACATCCAGAATCTTCTTCAAATACTTTACCCCTACAGACCATCTTCAACTTCAAAATTGTATAATAATCCCAAAAAAAATTCAAAGGCCAAACTGTATTACAGTAAACCATTTCTGTCTTAGACAAGCTTCTACCTATGTGTGGCTCATGCAGCCAAATTCTCTCTGCTCAAGAGATTACTGGTTAAGATCAATGTAGCATGGACCAAGAGCCAGTAACAGATACAAAAATCAGACAAGCCTCTCTTATATCTACACTTATAGGACCACTGTTACAATGCACTCCTCAGGAATGACAGGCAAGGATACAGTGGAGTACCACCCTACACCTATAACTGCGATCTACTTTATGCTTTGACTATAGACCTTGCTGCTCTGCTACTGCAACTCATTTTTAAACAGATGTGTTTCTTTCTCTTCTTCTCTCCTAGCTCCTCCCTAATTTCTCCCTGTCTCTAATCTCAGGGGAAAACAGGATTACAGAGTTATCTGTCCTTGAGAACTCACCCACCAGAGGAACAAAATAATCTGGACTTTGGGGATGGCACCAGAAGATCTCAGAGAGGACTATCTCCCAAATTAACAAGTGAATTACAATTTCAACAGAGAACACATGGAGTGTAGTCTTTGAATCCCTGTTTAAAAGCCCATTTCTGCTGATGGGCAGAATCACAGTCTCTCTGGGACAGGAGTCCCCTGTGTTTCTCCTTTGTGAGCAAAGCAATAAAACTTTTTTTTCCTTTTTTTCCTCAAAACCATGTCCTCATTATTGGATTGGCATCAGGGACAAGGACAGGGCTTTCAGCAATGCACTTACAAGCAAGGGGGAATGTATGGAACAGGCTTCCTCCTTATAAATTGTTTATCTCAAGATTTTTGTCACAATAACCGAAAGCTAATGCAATACTCTTCAACATACGGGTAGGTAGACTATTGTCAAGATTTTTTTTTTAATGTTATTTAGAGACAGGGTCTTGCTAAATTGCTGATGCTGACTTTTGTTTTGTTTTGTTTTGTTTTCCACTGTGCAACCCACTTCATTGCCAGCAGCCTACAGGCAGAGACCAGGCAATGGTTCAGGGCCACAGTTGCTCTAGCGTGGGACACTATGAGAGACCCAGGGGGATGGGCCTGCCATAAATCCAAACCCATGCATCTGATGCTGTCTTTGAACTAGCAATCCTGCCTCAGCCTCCCAAGCAATTGGAATTACAGGTCTGAGCAACAATGCTAGCTATGAAGTCTTGACATGACCTTGCCTTGCCAATAAGATAACTGGACACATTTGTGTCTTTTCATGTTAGAATTTATTGAGTAACAATCAATTTGTAAGGTACATAACTTTCATTGGCTTTGATTCACTGAGATACTCATGCTTCATTTGGTAGCAGGACTGTGGCAATCGCAAATTCTTTTATTCCATCCCAATCTCAATTATTAATATCTATAACACTCAAGTCACACATCATACTTCACACATGACATATTTAAGTTACAGAAAGGCTAAGAAAAGCCCAAGGTTGCCACAGAGTTTCAAGAAGCCAAGCCAGGAGCAAAGACAGAACAGATACAAATACAAAAAGTCTTTGTAGGTGGTCAGATAAGATTAAGAAGCAGTTTAAGAACTTGTTCAAGGTGCAGAGCTGTTCAGGTCACATAACTTGTTCAAGGACAGATCCAAATGGCAAGTAGTTTCATAGTGGGCCAGTCAAGCGGAGATCAAGCTGAGCTGAAGTCTCTGGGACAGTCAGGAATGTGTCACCTGTTGACCTCAGAATGTGTTGACTGCAGAGTCGGATGAAAAGGCCAGTGTGTGCCACCATTCAACCATCTTAGGTGCTTTATGTGATTATGGTGAGGGAGTTGCATCATTGGAGATCTGGTGTGATCGAGAAACTCATGGGCCTGGTTTTCCTAATATGGGTTTTGTTGATTCTTGGATTTGGGTCTTTTTGAAGTACTAGGATTGAATGCAGAGGTTCTCTAATACCAAGCTACATCTCCACCCCATTGTATTTTTTATTTTGTCACAGTGTCTCTCTAAGTCACTGAGGCTGACCTTGAACTTGTGATCCTTCTTAGCATCCAGAGTCCCTGGGATTATAGGTGTCCTCCACCACACATGGCCACAGGTTGACATTTTTTATTAGCATAATTCATTTATCAATTTGTGCTTTATGATTGTGCAGCTAGGAATTATTCTTTTTTTTTCTTTTTTTTTTTTTTTTTTTTAAGTATTTATTGTTTAGTTGGGTGCAGTGGCACATGCCTGTAATCCCAGCAGCTCAGGAGCCTGAGGCAGAAGGATTGCAAGTTCAAAGCCAGCCTCAGCAATTTAGCAAGGTGCTAAGCAACTCAGTGAGACCCTGTCTCTAATAAAATACAAAATAGGGCTAGGGATGTGGCTCAGTGGTTGAGTGTCCCTGGGTTTAATTCCTGGTACTCAAAAACAAAAATTTTAAAAAAATGTATTTTTTTTTTAGTTGTAGTTGGACACAATACCTTTATTTCGTTTATTTTTATATGGTGCTGAGAATCAAACCCAGGGCCTCACATGGGCTAGGCGAGTGCTTTACCACTGAGCCACAACCCCAGCCCTAGGAGTTATTCTTTTTGATAAGTTCTATATGTCTAACTAGCTGTTATCTACTTGCCTAGACAAGTTACCAAGTCATTCTGCCTTAGCACTTGCACTCAAAATGCAGTAACTTATGTCAAACTGCTGCTTTATAAAATGGAGTAATTCAGGGAAATGAACAAACTAAAAACTGTTGTTTGGGGGCTGGGGATGTGACTCAACCCTGGCATGCGTTTGGCCCGGGTTCAATCCTCAGCACCACATACAAACAAAGATGTTGGGTCTGCCGAAAACTAAAAAAAAAAAAAAAAAAAAATTAAAAACTGTTGTTTTGCACAAGATATAATAACTCAGAGCAGAGCACAGTCTGCTCTCCACAATAATTGCCAAAGTAACAATTCATGTATTTCTATTTTTTTTTTTAAAGAAAGAGGAGAAGGAGAGAGAGAGAGAGAGGAAATTTTTTTAATATTTATTTTTTTAGTTCTCGGCAGACACAACATCTTTGTTGGTATGTGGTGCTGAGATTGAACCCGAGATCGAACCCGGGCCGCACGCATGCCAGGCGAGCGCGCTACCTCTTGAGCCACATCCCCAGCCCCAATTCATGTATTTCTAAATAGAAACTACAAGTCCAGGTAGTTTCAGAATTTTATACACAGTGTGTAAAGGGAGGGGCTCAGAAGTTCACAGTCTACACAAGGTCACATAAAAGCAGCTTTTTCTTTCACTGTTATCAGCAAGTTAACCCTTCAAGGACAACAGGGGAGAGCTTCTTCTCCCCTTTCTTTCCTCTCCCTGCCAGCTGTTACCATGGAGCCCAATTGGTAACTTTTTTTATCTTAGAAATGTAGATAACTCTGTGAAGCTCTAGCTCAAATGATATTCATACTTTTTTTTTGACCTAGAAAAAATATTAGAAAAGGATCTATCAAATGAAACAAAGTGAATAGGCTTGGGGAGTGGCTTAGTGGTAGAGTGCTTGCCTAGCATGCATGAAGCCCTGTGTTCCATCCTAGCACTGTAAAAACTAATTTTTTTAAAGACAAAATAAGAAACAAAGTGAATGTAGGGAAAAAAAGAAAGTTAGTGTGGGGGCTGGGGATGTGGCTCAAGCGGTAGCGCGCTCGCCTGGCATGCGTGTGTCCCGGTTCGATCCTCAGCACCACATACAAACAAAGATGTTGTGTCTGCCGAGAACTAAAAAATAAATATTAAAAAAAAAATCTCTCTCTCTCTCTTTAAAAAAAAAAAAGAAAAGAAAAGAAAGTTAGTGTGGAAAAGGAGACATAACAAAGTAAAGTCAATGGGAGGAGCTGCTCTGTTCCCTGCCCAAATTGCACAGGAGAATTTTTTGAGCCTGAGACTTTGAGACCAGCCTGAAAAACATAGTGAGACCCTGTATCAAAAATAAATAAAAAACAAAAGAGGGGACATGGGGGTAGAAATAATAGTAGAATGAATCAGTCATTATTACCCTATATGCATATGTGACTACAAGACCTGTGTAATGTAACGCTACCTCATGTACAACCAGAAGAATGAGAAGTTATACTCCATTTATGTATGATGTGTCAAAATGCATTCTACCATCATGTAAAGCTAATTAGAAAAAAAATTAATTAAAAAAAGAAAAAAGAAAAAGAAAGAGTCAGGCACAGTTGCCCACACCTATAATCCCAGTGGCTGGGAAGACTGAGGCAGGAGGATCATGAGTTCAAAGACAGCCTCAGCAATTTAGTGAGGTCCTGAACAACTTAGTGAGTCCCTGTCTCTTTTTTGTAAAAAGGGCTGGGGATGTGGCTTAGTGGTTCAGCTCCCCTGGGTTCAATCTCTGATTAAAAAAAAAAAAATCCTGGAGTTGTCTAATTTAATAAATGTACTTTGTGTGTGTGTGTGTGTGTGTGATTCTGTATGAAGGATTTAAACTCTGCTTTTGCCTACAAATGATGGGCGGCTAAAAACAGGAATAAAGATGCGGCCTATCTGCCTGCATTTTGCACCTTCCTCCTTTGCTCTGAGTCACCTTGGGTGCCAGGAATGAAGTCTGATCTGATAAACTTTTTTTTTTTTTTTTTTTGGTGCTGGGGATTGAACTCATGGGCATGCAAGACAAGCACTTACCAGCTATATCCCCAGCCCTGATCTGATAATCTTGTGAGGAACTAAAGCTACCCTCTATGCAACAGCAAATTTCTTACCAAAGACCTTGTCTACCTGACCAAACCTGAGATAATGAAGGCCAGACCACACCTGATCAAGATCACCTGCTTTGGTAGCTGTGAAAAACCTCCAGCTACACAACCCCCAACCCTTCCCCTCATTCCCCTTCCTATAAAGCCTCAAAGTCATTGTCAGTTCCTCAAAGACAGGGCTAAGGACATGGGTCTTTGCTTTCCTAGCGTTGCTATACTGTAGGATCACATAGTGAGACCCTACTGAAAAAAAAAAAAAAATTACTTGAGTTGTCTAATTTAATTACTCCTCACATACAACAGTAAATTCTCCCTGTTAGGGCATATCAGGTGTTGTAGGGGACAGATGACTCAGGGCACTGAAGATAGCAGGAAACAGTTTTATTTGGCTGCAGCCAGGTCCAGAGGGTAGTTTTCACTGTAAGCAATTAATCCCCTTGACCCTAAGTCCAGGTAGTTTCAGAATTTTATACCCAGCGTGTAAAAGGAGGGGCTCAGAAGTTCACAGTCTGCAGAAGGTCACATAAAAGCAGCTTTTTTTTTTTTTTTCCACTGTTCTGAGCAAGTTAACCCTTCTCTTCCCTTTTCTTCCCCTGCCAGCTGTTACCATGGAGCCCAATTGGTAACTTTTCTTATCTTAGAAATGTAGATAACTCTGTGAAGCTCTAGCTCAAGCCAGAGGCCTTGTTAAAGGATCTTATTATTGTTTTAATCACATTTTGCATTTGCAAACACACTTTTACAAACTACTACACTGGATAAGTGTTTGTGAAAAACTAGAGAAAGGGGCATTCAGCCTCAGGAGTGCTGATCTCTTTCAGGCCAGTGGCCAAGTAAAATAGAGCAACAGGAAAATAGAAAGTTTAACTACCTTGAACTGTTTTGTAGAGTCCCTTGCTGATAGTCCTAAAATCAATTATGGTGAAGATTTCTAGAGAAGCTTGATTAAGATTTTCTGTAGAGGAGGGGGTTGCCACTACACAGGCTTTGACCTTCTTTTTCTTTGTCACTTGGGGCTCTTTTGCGTCAATTTGGGTTATTTTGAACCAATTTGAATTTCTGTCATGTGTCTTACAGGAAAGTTTCAATTTTGTAATTTTGGGAGACAAGGGAGATAAGGTACACAGAGATAACAGGTTGGTTGAGGAGATCTCTGTGTGATTTGCACAAAAATGGAAAGCACTGTGACAGTGCCCACTAGAGACAATTTTGACTGTCTCTTATAGGTATAAAGCCATAACTAAGAAAAAAAATGATTTACTATTATAGTACATCTTGGCCTAAGTACCTTGAAAATGCACTCTCCTTTAATGTAATTGTCATGTGTTCTTTGTCTGTTGGTCTGGCTGTTAGTCTGAGTTTATGATGACTGCCTTGATAAAGGCAAAAAACAAATCTGATGGCTGGCAGTGACAGTCACTACTGGAAATTTATTGTTTGGTTGATAGTTCTTGATTTATTCTTAGCTGATTAATTTGGGTACCCTGTGTTTCCAAACCCTTCTCAGAACAGCGTTTGTTAGCATTTGGTCTTTTTCTCCTGCCACTCTATGTAAATTTGTCTTTTTGCTTTTTGTCTCTTTCTCTGGATTATTGCAACCTTACCAGTTTGAGTCTAAAACACAAGTCCACCAGTTAGCTCCAAAGTTCACAATTTTGGGAGAACAGGCATCTCCACTAAAATAGGAAACACATTCAAGGAATGAGAAAATGTCTGGAGAAAAACCCCATCTGGCTCTGCAGTTTTCATATTTGATGATTGTGGTGACTGGACTTGCAAGTACTTTAAAATTGGGAAACATTTAATATTCCTAAATTGGTTTTCTTTTTTTTTTTCAAAATATTTATTTCTTAGTTTTTGGCGGACACATCTTTGTTTGTATGTGGTGCTGAGGATCGAACCTGGGCCGCAGGCATGCCAGGCGAGCGTGCTACCGCTTGAGCCACATCCCCAGCCCTAAATTGGTTTTCTTGTAGGCTGATCTAGACTCCTTAGGCAGTAAAACAAAAGTACAAAATATATACAATTTTCTGACCAGCTCCATCTAAATTCTGATGCAATGGAAAATGTTTTAAAATTTAAATCAAGCTTTTTCTAAAATGACAGAAAACTGGGATAAAATAAAGCAGAAAGAAAAAGCTTTGGAAAACTCAAAGGAGGCTTTCCCAGGTTGGGAGTGAAAGACCCCAGCCCCATAACCTAAGGCCCGATTATAAAAAGTAGAAAGTATGCAGTAAACAGGTGAGCTCACCACATGACCTGTTAGAAAGGGCACCCTGCCCACATCACAGGACATGCTTGAGCAAACTGGGATCATAAGCGGGAACAGGGAGGAAACACAATGTAAACCTGTGAGATTGATGAGTTTTTCGGGAACCTATAGTGAAAAATAAGTTTATCATAGTGAAAAACAAGTTTACCCTTTAAGTGACGTGTATGCTGGATTCAAAAACACCTGTTATTGTGCTAGGTGGAAAACAACTCCTTTTTCCCTATAAAAGATCTGTACCCCAAAGCCCGGTGTGCCAGTTCACCAAAGCTTCGGCTGAGGTTTTGCTGTGCACCCGCAGGCGCCTGTGTATTAATAAACTTGCCTCTTGCTTTTGCAGCCAGTGTGACGCTAGTTCTTTTGGATGGGGGATTTGAGGGTCCGGGGGTCTTTCAGGGAGGGCATAGGAACTGCTCTTTGCCCTCATCACTGAAGGGATATATCTGATTAGAAGGACTTATCAATGAGCTAGTACTCCAAAATATGATTTTTCTAGCCCCTTACAAAAGAAATCCCCACTTGTAAGAGTAACTCCCTCTATTAATTAGTTCTTCTTTCTTTTCTTTTTTTTTTTCTTTTCTTTTTTTGTACTGGAAATTGAACTAAAGAATACTCTACCACTGAGCTCCATTCTCTAGCTCGTGTGTGTGTGTGTGTGTGTGTGTGTGTGTGTGTGTGTGTGTGTCTCCCTCCCTCCCTCCCTTTCTCCCTCTCTCTTCCTCCCTCCCTCTTTCTCCCTCCCTCCCTATCTCCCTCCCTCCCTCTCTCCCCTTCCCTCTCTCTCCCTCTCTCCCTCCCTCTCTCTCACTCCCTCCCTTTCCCTCCCTCTCTCTCTCTCCCTCCCTCTCACTCCCTCCCTCTCACTCCCTCCCTCTCTCTCCCTCTCTCTCTCCCTCTATCTCCCTCTCTTTCTCCCTCTGTCTCCCTCTCTCTCCCTCTCTCTCCCTCTCTCTCTCCCTCTATCTCCCTCTCTCCCTTTCCCTCTCTCTTCGTCTCTCTCTCCCTCCCTCTCTCTCCCTCCCTCCCTCTCTCCCCTTCCCTCTCTCTCCCTCTCTCTCCCTCTCTCTCTCTCTCTCCCTCCCTCTCTCTCCCTCCCTCCCTCTCACTCCCTTCCTCTCTCTCTCTCTCTCCCTCGCTCTCCCTCTCTCCCCTTCTGTTTGGAAACAGGGTCTTGCTAAATTGCCAAGGCTGACCTAGAACATATGAGTTTCTTTCCTCAGCCTCCTTAGTTTCTAGGATTCGAGGTATGCTGCACCTGGCTTTGATTAGCTTTTAAAATAGGAAAAGATATTAACTTAAACCTCCATAACAAGCCTCACCTTTAAAACTTCTGCTTTTAATGGGTCTTTGCCTTCACCTTTCTCAATGATATTTAGACTAAGTTCTACGTCTGAAGTATGCAAATTTTATACTTTGTTAAAGTATAGATTTATGGTTAAGGATTTCTTAGGACTGTAACAATCATTCTGAGGTTGGGAGGAAGAGATAAGGCTAGGCAGATAGGGAAATGGACCCCTAGGCAACTTCCTGGGCAGCAGAGCACAAACAGCAGCTGCAGGGTTTTGCTGAGAACTTGCAAAAGGTTATTTTTAAATCTGGGCATAGGTGACCTGGGGTCCACCGCCTCTCCAAAGAAGGAAAATGCCTGACCAATAGATATTTTGATTGGACTACAGCTGCAAGGATGCCTTGTGGACACTGAGTACCTGACCCAGGATTGGGCCTGGGGCTGACTTCCTTAAATCTATAGATCCTTATAAACCTTAGACAGTGGGGTGTGGTCACACAGACTTATAATCCAATCCCAACAATGAGGAGGCTGAGGCACGAGAGTCATGAGTTCAAATCCAGCCTCAGCAACTAAGCAAGGTTCTAAAGAACTTAGTGAGACCCTGACTCAAAATAAAAAAATAAAGACCTAGGGATGTAGCTCAGTGGTAAAGTGTCTCTGTGTTCAATTCCCTAGTACCAAATAAATAAATAAATAAATAAAAATAAACCTTAGACAATAGCCATTCGCTGGCAAACCTCTCTAATCCCCTCACAACCAATGGAAGCTTTGCTTCACTTTGCTTTAATAAATTATTATTATTTTTATTTTAGCACTTAGAATTGAACCCAGGGACACTCAACCACTGAGCCACATCCCCAGCCCTTTTTTCATATTTTATTTAGAGACAGGGTCTCAGTAAGTTGCTCAGGGCCTCACTAAGTTGATGAGGTTGGCTTTGAACTCAAGATTCTCCTGCCTCAACCTCCTGAGCCGCAGGGATTATAGGCATGTACCACTGCACCCAGTTGCTCTAATAAACTCCTAGATTTTGCTTTCACCTGCTACTGTCTGTGAACCTAATTCTTTGAATTTATGAGGCAAAAATTCACTCAATCCTCATTCTGTGTTACAGTATCAAAAGACTAGTTTTAAAAATTGGCAAATGATAAATCTAATAAAAGTAATAAAATCTTTGTTTTCTATTTTTATATATGATACACGTGTGTATCATATATATGTATAAATAAATATATATATGTGTATGTGTGTGTGTGTGTGTGTTATGTTGACAAAAATTCACCCAATATATGTGTGTTGTGTTGACATGATAACAAATTGGTTTATAAATAAATGAGAACACATAAAGTTTAAAAGGGCATAAAGCTGGGTGTGGTGGCATACACCTGTAATTTCAGCAACTTGGGAAGCTGAGGCAGAAGAATCCAAAGGTCAAGGCCAACCTGGGCAACATAGAGAGAGACATTGTATCAGAGGACTGCAAGTTGAAGGCTAGCCTCAACAATTTAGTGAGGCCCTAGGCAACTTAGTGAGATCCTGTCTTAAAAAAAGGGGGGGTTTGGGGATGTAGCTCAGGGGATACTGGTTCAATTCCCAGTTCTTATAAAAAAAATTTTAAATAAATAGGACATAAATCCAAATGTCTTAGCTCATGTGACTTAAATCTTTGACAAATAAGTTACTTTAAATTTATTGCTAAGAGAAAAGTAAAAATATCTTTTAAATTATTAACACATGCCTTCTACTTCCCAGCTGCCATGAGCTGAGCAGCTTTCCTCGACCATGCCCTGTAGCTGTTATGTTCTACCTCATCTCAGACCCAGAGCAATGGAGCTAGCCAACCATGGGCTGAAACTCCGAAACTGGTGACTGCAGGGATACGTAAAAAGTAGACAGTTGATGCATGGAACAAGGAATTGTCTTTTAGTTTGCAGTCCAGAGAAGAGGGAAACTGAAATATTCATTCCTAGATAAGTCTTATGGTATCCTGAGATGTTTAAGTGGAAAGAGATATGCATGCAATGGGCAGGGATGGGGGGAAATCTCTTGAATTCATTTTAAATGATATTAATGAGATGAAGCTGAATTAAGAATTTTATCTTGTTGACAGCCTCAATATCTCTAGTGTTGTCTGTGGGTATCCTTACTTCCAAATCTCCAACAACTTCAAGGCAGTGAACTTGCCCCAAGAAAATACCTATCCTCAGCTGGTTTTGTTGGAGCCTGCTGGAGTTCCTGGAAGACACACATTTACCTCAGGGAAAAATTGAGCTGGTCTTTTTCTCTTTGCCTAATCAAGGATGAAGTCCCATTCATTCAGAAATGTGTAAGTGAAAAATGTTGGCAGCTTTTTTTTTTGCGGAGGTGGGGAGTATTAGGGAGATTGAAAACACACACACACACACACACACACACATACACATATATATGTCTATTAAATGTGTTTTTATAAATTGTTGGTATATGGAAGAAGCAGTTTAATATTACTCTGTCTCTGGGTCTTCACTAAAAAGCAAGGTTACTAAGAGTTAAAATTCTAATAGACAATTCCATATGCAAAAATACAAGACAAAGTTGTGTTTTGATTAAATCTATAGAAAGCATAAAGAATTTCATCTAACTGGATAAAACGAATAATTTTTCTAAACTCATAAATTTTGTAAGAATTGTTTTAATAGTTAAAGACAGAAAAAAATCAACAAATATGAGAAAGAAATAAGAAAGTTACAGGTGTGGGGATATATTTTGGTAAGGAAAATTAAGAAGAAAGGGAATGGTTTTAGATAAGAAAAGGCTTTGTATGGTAAAATAATATTTTTGTCCTAAAGATCAAGATAGGAAAAAAAAAGAGAGGAGAAGGTAAGTGTGTAAAAGAGTCGTAGAGTGTCTAAGTAAGTCACAAAGGTTTGTGGAAGATAAATCTTAGGAACATTATGCATGGTTATAAATTGGTTATAATGAAAAGGTTATTTAAGGGTTTTCCTAAGATTGATATTTAACGACAAAAACCCAGACTTTAGTTCTCTATGTTTTGTTTTTTTTTTTTTTAAAGAGAGAGAGAGTTTTTTAATATTTACTTTTCAGTTTTCGGTGAACACAACATCTTTATTTTATTTTATGTGGTGCTGAGGATTGGACCCAGCGCCCCATGCATGCCAGGCGAGCGCGTTATCACTTGAGCCACATCCCCAGCCCTAGTTCTCTATGTGTAAAGCAACAATGTTGATCTGCTCTTATAGCATTTAAAAAAAAAATTGACTTAAGGAACTACGATTTTATGTTTTATCAGGATAATTTATTTTGTCTATTAGGTTTTCATTACTTAGAGACACTGAGTCTTAAAAGAATTAAGGTTTGTTTAAGTTCCTGTCTGATTTAATGTCTTTTAAATGATTGCTTCATAGCTCTGGTTAAATGGACAATTGCTGGGACTGGGGTTGTGGCTCAGTGGTAGAGCGCATGCCTAGTGAGGCGCTGGGTTCGATCCTCAGCACCACATATGAATAAATAAAAAATAAAGGTATTGTGTCCACCTACAACTAAAAAAAATGTTTTTTAAACTAATTGCTATTTTATTATTACATCTGACACCCTAAATATATATTGAAAGGAAAGTGAGAAAGCAAGAGATGGGTGGGCGAGAAATGAAGGATGGAGACCAGGCAGAGATCCACACAAAAGTTTATTTATCAAAGCTGACAAATAAAAGCTATCTCTCTATAGAGCGGAAAGAGGCCCCAGAAGTTCGGGTGCTGAGCTTTTGTGGGGTAGGGGTTTGGAGTTGTAGCTGTGGCGCTATAGGATAGGCTTGTGGGTGCTTGCGTCAGAGCTAGGTGGATGGGGAATAGCATGGGATTGGCTTAGGTCAATGGCACCAAGAGGCTTTCCAGAGTCAAAGGGGGTCGTGTCCTGGGATTGGCTTAGGGTTATGGTACCATGAAGTAGGTCACTAATGGGGATGTGGGGAGTTTAGGTAAGAGGAAATACAAGAAAGTGAAATTTATAAGATGGTGGTTAACATTTAAGATAGCTGCTCAAATGTTAAATCAATATCCTAGATATATGACTAGAGATATGCATATACCTGAGGGCTAAATATGTTTGAGTTTTGACTATATTTTATAGAAAAAAAGTTTGTAGAATTAACGCTGTGTAGGTTTAATACAAGCAAGGTGACCAATAAGTGTTCTCCTCTATACAATATATGTTGTATCTATTTTGCTTAAAGCTCAGACCTTGTCCCTGATGCCAATCCAATAATGGGGACACAGTTTTGAGAAAAAGGAAAAAGGTTTATTGCTTTGCTAGCAAAGGAGAAACACAGGGGACTCCTGACCCAAAGACTGTGATTCTTCCTATCTGCAGGAATAAGGGGCTTTTATAGATGGGAGTCGGAGAAAATGAGATTAGGGAGGAGAGATCAAGAAGGAGAAGATTGGGGAAAAGAAAAAAACATGTAAGTTTCAAAGCCACAAGGGATATAGTCAAAGCATCAAGTGAACCCCTGTTACGTCTAGACATATAATATGGTCAACATATAAAATGGTCCATGAAACTTTTGACGTTGCTGCTATTTGTATTTGGTCTGCATCTGTTTGCTTTACCAAATAAACATTTCATTATTGTATATATGAAATGCACTTGTATATCAGGCAATAAGTCTATTTGTGGTCATTAGCACTGTTTTCTGAACTCATAAAAGGTTTAAAATTATCCTTTGACTTTTGTCAGTGCTGTTAATCTATGTAGATCTATATTATAGTTATCATATGAGGCATAGGTTCTGAATATTGATTCAAAAGTTAAAAAGAATTATATATAAATTCATAGATATTTATGTATTTATATATATTTATAGATATTTATGTATTTATATAAACACATAGATACTTATGTATTTATATATGTATATATAAACATTTATGTATTTATATATGCATATAAATGAATGATATCTGTGTGACTGTGATGCTAAGTATTATTGGCTTCTTTGTAGGTTAAGTATATTCATGTTCTCCAAGTATACAAACCTTTTAACATGTAAAGTTTAGGAGAGTGCTTTGCCAAGTTGGTGTCCTCCAAACTAAAATTGTTAGTTGCAATAGCCTCTTTCAGGCTTATACAAAAATTCAGATGGGGATTTTATGTAATATAATATTTTATAACTGGATAAAAATAATCTTTATCAATAACTTATATGTAGAGAATTATGTTATTCCTTAAACTGGGGTGGGAATTTAAAAGTATTTTTGGAAAAAGGGAAAGACAGATTTATGTAAAGCTGGCAATGTGGAACATGGAAATGTTTTACTGCTTTTTGCAGAAAGAAAAAAAAATTAAGTCCAGGTGCAGTGGCACACACCTGTAATCCCAGCAGTTCAGGAGACTGAGGCAGGAGGATCGCAAGTTCAAAGCCATCCTCAGCAATTTAACAAGGCCCTAAGCAACTCAGTGAGACCCCGTCTCTAAAAAATATATAAAAAAGGGCTGGGAATATGGCTCAGTGGTTAAGTGTCCCTGAGTTCAATCCGTGGGGCAGGGTTGCTGGAAGAGCTCTCTTAGTCTTTGTTGATTCATTTTTCAGATGTTATATTATTATGTTAAGTGATATTCAAATATGACTCAGGAAACAATATATGAGAACTTTATTTTATTATACTCTTAAATAAAATGATATGGGGGAAATCGAAGTTCATTGGATTGATAAAGGGAAATGAAGGGAAGGGAAGAAAGATGGGACTAGGAAAAACAGTAGAATGAATTGGACATAACTTTCCTATGTTCATATATGAATACACGACCAATGTAACTACACACCATGTTCAACCACAAGAGTAGGATCCTAGGGCTGGGGTTGTGGCTCACTGGTAGAGCGCTTGCCTAGCATGCATGAGGCACTGGGTTCAATTCTCAGCACCACATACAAATAAATAAAATAAAGGTCCACCAACAACTGAAAAATAAATAAATAAATAAATAAATAAATAAATAAAATAGGATCCTCATTAGAATGTTATACTCCACATATGTGTAATACATCAAAACACTTTATACTTTCATTTATACCTAAAAAGAATAAATAAAAATTAAAAAAGAAAAAAGTAAGTTTTACTGAAATATATATATATTACATATATATAATTTTATATGTTATATATATTTGTGAATATATATATATATATATAGAAAGGGGAGAAAAATTAGCTTCAAATTTAAAACATTTTAAGATTTGTCAAAAGACTAGCCCTACTCTATGTTAGGGTGGCCCCCAAATAAGCCAAAATTAAGCCAACTTAAAGTTGTTTGTTTGTAAATTATTGTGATCCCAAAATAGAGATAAAATGCCAAACTAAGTAGGGGTTTGGGTAAATTATAAAGTGTATTTAAAAGTTGTAGAAGGGTTTTTTAAAAGTAGAATTTGTAAAAGATTTTGTATGTGTCTGAGTTGACAAATTATGGGTTTTGTGGAGGCTAAACAGACGTTCAAGGTACGTCACTATTGTTATAAAAATTATGTTTCTTGATAACAGTTGAGGCTTCCTCTGTTGGGTCAAGCTGCTGCAAGGCTCAGCGTAGGCCTGTTTAGGGCTCATTACTTCCCCTGCCCCAGTGTGCAAGTGGGATCTCCACTACCAGGCAAAATGATGCAGGGGTGGGGGAAACATACAGCAGAGCCAGGAGGGGTCAGGGACTGGAAGGGGTGGGGTGTGACAACCCCACAGGCTGCTGGCAGGATGAGTTTGTGCAAGTCTAAGCTGCCCCAGAGAGGCAGACCTCTGAGGACCCAGGAGAAGGGTAATACTGCTGGGATAGCTGAATTATCATGGAGAAGGAAAGGAGATGGAGGGCAGAAGAGAGTTGCATGTGTCCCCTCCATCCAGATGTTTGCGCTCCTTCCCTTCATGGCAGTAAGGCTCATGCTCCCAGCTCATCCATTCATTGATCCAGAAGTAGTTGCATGCCTTATCATTTCTGGGCCCTCAAGGTCAAACCAATTCCCTGTCCTTGGAGATTACAATGTAGCAGAGGAGTCAGAAAATGGAATCCCGCAACCAAGGAGGGAACAGGGAAGCACTGTGAGGCTTCAAGCACTCTAGGAAAAGGGAATATTTCAACAGGGCTCTGAGGAATGCATAGGAGTTAAGCAAAGGGAAAGGGAAACAAGACACAAAAATTGGACCATAAACCACTGACTCTAGATTTGTCTGGTAGGCTTGGACATTCATTTATTCCCTATTCTCTTCTAGATGTCAGGAACTATGACAGTCAATCAGTGGGAACATAAGAATGAGTG
Organism: Spermophilus citellus; assembly: GCF_964194105.1. Taxonomy (NCBI): domain Eukaryota; kingdom Metazoa; phylum Chordata; class Mammalia; order Rodentia; family Sciuridae; genus Spermophilus; species Spermophilus citellus. Next base: position 31,961,651 of record NC_138197.1, on the reverse strand, counting down.
AATGAGAAATAGTCCTTATCCTCATAGAGCATAGTCTGACTAGGGAGACAAAAGTAAGTGAACAGGTAAATTCATGACTGATTATGGTGATTGCTATAGAAGAAATGGGGTTTTGAGACAGAGGCGGCTCTTTAAACAGATACTGGGGACAACCTGATGGGTGAGCTCTGACCAGAAGAAACAGAGGAAGGCAGAGGAAAAAATGAGTAAAAATTATGTTTCTTGGTTTAGAAGTATTATAGAAGCTGAGTGTTTTTGCTCTTGGTTAATTTCCTTTTTAAAATTTTTATGTATTTATTTATTTATTTATTTATTTATTTATCTGGTTAATTGCATGTTATATTGTCCTTTTCAAATTTTATAATCGTGGACTATCAGTGTTTTGCAGAAATACAGTTTCTAACAGAATAAGCCTAGTTACTTTGAGATAATAAGCCATCACCTACAAAACAGATAGGATATGATAGCTACTCCCAATATTATTACTGACCCCAATTAAATGGAAGGGGAAACTTTAAACTTACAAAATAAAACACACTACTCCAACTCAAGACTGATGGAACTGGTCTTCTGGGTATTAAAGAACCAAGACTTGGAAACCAAAGCCCAAGATTATAATAGAGCTAAGAAGAAATAGCCAACACTTTTCCCTTGCCCTCCAAGGTCCATCAGGATCCAGAGAATAACATGACTACCCTAATGTCCCGGAAACTCCAGTGAATCACTGGAACAATCCCCCTGATTGTGAGACCCATAGAGAACATGAAAACAACCATTTTACATTCTGCAAAGTGGAGGATCATTAGAGATAGAAATGTCCCTAACACTTCCAAGGGAAGCCACATGTGGTCATCAAGACCCTGACACATTCTCGTAGATGGCATAACTGGTAGAGGAAAAGATTGTAGAACCAAGTTATGGTAATAAAGTAACCACAGTAAAATCAAAAATAAATACACTAACTTAAGGTATAGTCGTGTATGGACAATTAAAAATAAAAGATAAAGGCCTTTTTAAATGTAACTTGTGATGTGCACTTGTGTCAGCCCTATCAAAAGTTTGTAAATCCTAGAAATAATGGTGAAGGGGTTCTTATGCATGATTGCCTGACACTAAGGTCCTTCCATCAGACACCTCCAGACAGAAAGTGGAACTCATAGCTTAGATAAGTTTCTATTTATTATTATTTTTATTTGTTCTTTTTAGATATACATGAAGGTATACATGAAGGTAGAGTGTATTTTGATGTATTACACATACCTGGAGTATAACCTATTGTAATTAGGATCCCATTCTTGTGATTGTACATGATGTGGAGTTACACTGATCATGTATTCATTTATGAGCAATGGAAAGTTATATCCAATTCATTCTACTGTCTTTCCTAGTCCCACTCCGCACCTTCATTCTCCTTTGTCTATTCCACTGAACCTCTATTCTTCCCTCCTCTCCTTATTGTGTGTTCACATCCACATAACAGAGACAACATTCAGCCTTTGGTTTTTGGGATTAGCTTATTTCACTTAGCTTGACAGTCTTTAGATCCATCTATTTACTGGCAAAAGTCATAATGTTATTCTTTTTATGACTGAGTAATAATAGTCCATTGTGTGTGTATGTGTATGTATATATGTGTGTATAAATAAATAAATAAATATATATATACCACATTTTCTTTATCCATTCACCTGTTGAAGGGCACCTAGTTTGGTTCCATAGCTTAGCTATTGTGAACTGAGCTGCTAAAAACATTGATGTGACTGTGTCACTGTAGTATGCTAATTTTAAGTCCTTTGGGTATGAACTGAGGAGTGGGATACCTGGGTCAAATGGTGGTTCCATTCCAAGTTTCCTGAGGAACCTTCATACTGCTCTCCAGAGTGGTTGCACCAATTTGCAGTCCCACCAGCAATGCGTAAGAGTTCCTTTGTCCCCACATCCTTGCCAACATTTATTGTTACTTATATTCTTGATAATTGCCATTCTGATTGGAATGAGATGGAATCTCAGTGTAGTTTTAATTTCCATTTCTCTAATTTCTAGGATATTGAACATTTTTTCATATATGTCTTGACCATTCATATTTCATCTGTGAAGTGTCTGTTCAGTTCCTTTGCCCAATTACTGATTGGTTATTTGTCTTTATTTTCTTAAGTTTTTTGAGTTCTTTATATATCCTGGAGATTAATACTTTATCTGAGATGCAGGTGGCAAATATTTTCTCCCATTCTGTAGGCTTTCTCTCCAAATTCTTGTTTCCTTTGATGTAAAAAAGGTTTTTAGTTTGATATCATCCATTAATTGATGCTTGATTTTACTTCTTGCACTTTAGGAGTCTTACGGAGGAAGTCGATTCCTAAGCAGACATGATGGAAAGTTGAGCCTACGTTTTCTTCTAGTAGTGCAGGGTCTCTGGTCTAATGCCTAAGTTCTTGATCCTCTTTGAGTTTTGTGGAATGCAAGATAAGAGTTAAATTTCATTCTGCTACATATGGATTTCCAGTTTTCCCAGCACCATTTGTTGAAGAGGCTATCTTTTCTCCAGTGTACATTTATGGCAACTTTGTCTAGTAAGAGATAACTATATTTATGTGGGTTTGTGTTTGTGTCCTCTATTCTGTTCCATTGGTCTTCATGTCTGTTTTGGTACCAATACCATGCTGTTTTTGTTACTATAGCTCTGCTATATAGTTTAAGACCTGGTATTATGATAAGGATCTATTTAGATAGAAACAAGAAAGGAACTATTTTTTCTTTAATATTATTTTTATTTATTTATTTATTTATTTATTGAATGTGGTGCTGAGGATCAAACCCAGTGCCTCACTGACAAGTGCTCTACCACTTAGCCACAACCCCAGCCCCCCAACACAATTTATGTAGTTGGATATCTTCAGACTTTGATTTCTTTTTGATTTTTGTGTATTTGCTCATTTTTGGGGGGGGTGGCAGTGTTGTTGCTTGCAATTATGGGAACTCAGAGCTGTGTACATGCTAGGCAAGCAGTCTACCATTGAAGTAAATCTCCAGCCCCTTTGGTTTTTTTTTTTTTGTTTTGTTTTTGTTTTTTGTTTGTTTGTTTGTTTTGGGGGGTTAAAAAATATTTATTGTGTTGTAGTTGAACACACAGTATCTTTATTTATTTTGTATGTGGTGCTGAGGATTGAACCCAGTGCCTCACACATACAAGGCAAGCACTTTACCATTGAGCTACAGCCTCAGCCCATTGTTTGGTTTTTGATACTGAGGAGTGAACCCAAGGATGCTCTACCTCTGAACTATCTAAGATATATTTCTATCTAAGCTATATTTCTAGCCCTTCCCAGCCCTTTTTTTTTTAATCTTTTTTTTTTTTTTTTTTTTTGGTACCAGGGATTGAACTCAGGGGGAGCTTAACTACTAAGCTACATCCCCAACCCTTTTTATTTTAATTTTTTATTTTGAAACAGGGTCTTACTAAGTTACTAAGGGCCTTGCTAAATTGCTGAGGCTGGCCTCAGTCTCCTAAATCACAGGGATTATAGGCTATACCTTTTCACCCAGGAACTCCCTTTTGTATTCAGTATTTGTTCAGCCCCAGGACTGCAGCCCCAAGCATACTGTTTACCAACCCCAAAGAAATAACTTGTAGGACTCAACATTTTTGGTTTCGGATATATTATTAGTCATTAGTCAGTGATGGCAGGCAGGGATACAATGGAGGGCTGCACTGCACCTGCAAGCAGGTGCATGGTCATTGTGCAGATGAATTTCTTCAGATGTTCTCTGAGTGCATTCCTTTCAATTTACAACTAAGGTCAGTCACTCTGCTTTGATACTCACCTAAAGATTGGAGACTAGGGAAGTGATCAGCCTTAGCTTTGCTAGTAGCTGGGATTACAGGTGTGTGCCACTGTGCCCAGCTCCTTCTTTATCTCATTGTTTAGAGTCCTACTTCTCTCACTGCCCAGAAGAACAAGTTTTCCTCAGCCCAACCCAAGAGCATTTTAATTTATAGTGGTACTTGCACTTTAAGCTTAAGCATCTGACTCTTCCCTTATATGCTTCAATCATTGTTTAAAGACTAGTTATTAATTAATAGCCCTAGAAGCCTGAAAAGCCAGATTGACTAACATACTAGCTCCCTCAAGACTGATGAATGGACAAAAACAAAGGGGAATTGTAACAAGGATTTCAAGGATTTGTAACAGGAGTTCACTTGATGATTTGACTGTATCCCATGTGGCTTTAAAACTTATGTGTTTGTTTGTTTTTCTTTTCTTTTTCCCAGTCTTCTTTTCCTCAAACTTCTCCTTCCTGACCTTATTTCTCCTGATCTTCTCTGCTCTTCTTTTCCCTGATCTTCTCCTTTCTGATCTCTCCTCCCTAATCTCATTTTATCTGACTCACTTCTATAAAAGCCCCCTGTTCCTGCAGATAGATAAGCAGAATCAAGCCTTTGGGACAGGAGTCCCCTGTGTTTCTCCTTTGCTAGCAAAGCAATAAACCTTCTTTTTCCTTTTTCTCAAAACTGTGTCCTAGTTGTTGTATTGGCATCAGTGACAAGGACTGAGCTTTTGGCAACAGATTTACGCTTCACTTTTGCCTGCAAGTATCTATTGGGTGGTCAAAAATATGACGATCTGGGTTCCCCCCCACCCCCAGTACTCTACAACTGAGCTATATCCCCAGTCCTTTTTAATTTTTATTTTGTAACAGTGTCTCCCTAAATTGTCCAGGCTGGCCTCTAACCTGTGATCCTTCTGCCCCAGCCTCCCAAGTCACTGGGATTATAGGTGTACACCACGGCACCCCGCTCTGCTTCCATTTTGCATCTGCCTCCTTTGCCCTGAGTCACCTTGGATGCCAGGAACAAAGTCTGATCTGATAATCTTGTGAGGAACTGAAGCTACCATCCAGGCAACAGCAACTTTCTTATCAAAGACAGGTTACCTGACTAAACCTGAGATAATGAAGGCCAGACCACACCTGATCAAGATCACCTGCTTCAGAAGCTGAGAAAAGACTCCAGCTATGCAACCAACCCCCAATCCTTGCCCTCATTCTGCTTCCTATAAAGCCTCAAAGTCCTTGTCAGTTCCTCAGAGACAGGGTTAAGGACATCCTTTGCTTTCCTGTGTAGCTTATACTGATTAAAGTTCCTTTCATGCTTTTCACCATTACCTTATCTGTTCAGTTTTTAGGGTGAGAAGCCAGACCTGGTTTGTTGTATCTCCAGAGTTGGGCCTCTGGGCTAAGAATCTAGTAACAGAACTGGGGACTGAAACCAAGGACTTGCTCATGTTAGGCAAACACTCTGTTAGGTGGGTTTGAGGTGGCTAAGGAACAAAGCACCAGGCAACCCGCACACGGAGCTAAAGAACCACCAACCAATCAAGTGCCGACAGACAAGCGGTGATGGTGCCTCATAACCACCTGTCAATCAGCGGGGTCTCCTGACCAATCCTGGAAGGACATGGATCTCAGCAAGATCCCTCGACCAACCCCAGGAGGACAGGGAATTCTAAAAACCTCCCTTTTCTGTCCCAAGCCCTCCCTTCCTGCCCTACACTCAATAAAATTCCAATCCGGCTGAGCTTGGGTGCGATTCTCCGGAACCCACTCTATTGTACTGGAGGGTCTCACCGGAGAGTGAATCTTAATAAAGCCTTGTTCAGCTGCTTTTAATCTGCCTCCTTTTGATCACCAGTGCCTGACCTTACACTATCATTGAGCTACATCCCCAGCCTGACTTGTCTAATTTATATAGACAGAAATCTTGGGAATGTGTGGGATGGAGACTGAGGGTTTGGATAATGGTAGAAGGAATATCAAGTTGATTCAGGCCAAATTTATTCAGGCAGGTTAAGTAGGGACTCTGCATTTAATGTTGTAGCTCATTAGTGATTTAGGAAGGACTCTGACAATGCAGCTGAAACATGCACCAAAATGTGGCCCAAGTGAGCCAATTAGAAATTTCAGACCTGCCTTTGGTTTAGTGTTACAGGAAAGTTTAGGAAGATTGGAATGTTACAGGCCTTGCCATTTGAGACCTATTCACTCAAACTGGAAAGTTCCAAAAGACCTTTAACCAATACTGTGAGAAATAAATTGGTGAGAGGAGCCCCTGCATTTTTTTTCAGTACTGGGGTTTGAACCCAGGGCACTTTACCACTGAGCAATATCTCCAGTCCCTTTTTATTTTTCATTTTGAGACAGGACCTCACTAACTTGACCAGGTTGGCCTTGAACTTGCAAGCCTCCTGATTCAGACTTCAGAGTCACTGGGATTTCCGGCATGTTCCACCACACCTGGCTAGGATACTTGATTCTCACAGACCTATGGCATTAGCTATTATTGATCATAGTATTCCTGTAAATTAAATAGGAAGTTTATTAAATTCTTACTTGAGCTATGTAAGCAGAAAAGTTCTAGACAGTGAACAAAAGTCCCACCTGAATTATAAAAACAGGGAGTCATGGCTCATCAATTAATTCCCAGACATAAACTAGTTTTCATACCCAAAATTCCTTAAATGAAGGGAAGGCTGTGTCCCCTTGAAGAAGGACCACAGTAAACCATCCCCAATTTATACAGTTAATCTTTATCTTAGTCTTTGCCAATGGTACCCATGATCTTTAACAAGGGCAACTGTACCTGGAGAAAAAAGAAACAATCAGACATTTCAGGGAATACTGGCTCTGACACTAATTTCATAAGACCCAAAAAGTCAATGTGGTCCACAAGTCAGAGTAAGGTCTTATAGAAGTTGTGAGATCAATGGAGTTTAAGTGCAGACAATCTCCCAATGAGACCCTAAATTCAACTTGTGGTTATTTCCCCAGTTCTGGTATGCATAAGTAGAATAAATATACTGGGCAGCTGACAGAATCCTGACACCAGTTTGTTGATCTGTGGAGTAAGGACTATTATGGCAGGAAAGTCTAAATGGAAACCATTAGAGGTGCCTCTACCTGGGAAAATGGTAAATCAAACGCAATACCATATTCCTGAAGGGGTTGCGGAGATTAGTGCCACCATCAACACTTTCCTATGCAACTACTCTATTTGGCCTGTTCACAAAACAGATGGATTTTGGTGAATGACAGGATTGTGGTAAACTTATCCAGGTGATAACTCCAATTGCAGCTGCTATTCCAGATGTGATTTCATTGCTTGAGAAAATTAACATATACCCTAGTACTTAGTATTCAATTGCTGATCTGGCAAATGTCTTTTTTCTTGATATCTATTAGTCAAGACCATCAGAAAAAGTTTAATTTCAGCTGACAAAGCCACTGATATACCTTTACTGTCCTACCTTAAGAGTATATCAATTCCCCAGCCCTATATCACAGTTTAGTTCTAAGGTACCTTGAGTGACCAAGATATCACACTGGCCGTTACATTCTGATTGGACTTCATAAGCAAGAAGTGGTGACTATTCTAGACTCATTGGTAAAACATTTGTGTCAAAGAATCGGACAAAAACAAAAATTTAGAAGCTTTTTGCTTCAGTGACATGGAACACAAATATCTTGAAGGGTTTTTTGCCCATGAAAGGATCTATTCACACACCTCTTCCCTTAGTTTCCTTGCCATGTTTCTTTCAAGATTTTTTTTTTTCAGTGCTGGAAATTGAACAACCCGTGTCCTTGTGATGCTAGGCAAGTGCTCTATCATTGCACCATATCCCAATTCCCCTTCCAAGTATATGTGCTACTTCCAGGTATAGTAGTACATGCCTATAATCCAGCTACTTGGGAGGCTAAGAAAGGAGGATCAAAAGTTCAGGATCAGCCTCAGCAATTTAGCAAGGCCCTATGCAATTTAGCAAGACCCTGTCTCAAAATAAAAACTTAAAAGAATTGGAATGTAGCTCAGTAGTAAAGCACTCATGGATTCAATCCTCAGTACCAGTAAAGAAAAGAAAATTGCTGGACCTGCCTCTAGACCTTAGTAGAGACTGAACACTTAAACATGGGCCACCAAATTAACATGGATATAAGCTGAAATGGGTGTTACCTGACCCACCAAACCATAAAATTTGACATACATAGCAGAACTGCATCATCAAATGGAATTGGTAGGGCTGGGGATGTGGCTCAAGCGGTAACGCGCCCGTCTGGCATGCGTGCGGCCTGGGTTCGATCCTCAGCACCACATACCAACAAAGATGTTGTGTCTGCCGAAAACTAAGAAATGAAATATTAAAATTCTCTCTCTCTCTCTCTCTCTCTCTCTCTCTCTCTCTCTCTCCTCACTCTCTCTTTAGAAAAAAAAAATGGAATTGGTATACATGTGATTGGGCCCATGTGGTTCTGAAGGAACAATTAAGTTACATGAGGAAATGAACCAAACACCTATAGTCCCCACTCTGACTACACTGCCTTCTCTCTCATAGTTTGTATCTGTGGTTTTATGAGAACTTTCCTATGATCAATAAGTTGACAGGGGCTGGGGCTCAAGCAGTAGCGCCCTCGCCCGGCATGCGCAGGGTGCTGGGTTCGATCCTCAGCACCACGTAAAATAAAATAAAGATGTTGTGTCCACCGAAAACTCAAAAATAAATATTTTTAAAAAATAAGTTGACAGAAGAAGAGAAGACTCAGACCTGGCTCTGCATGAATGCAGACACCTTCCAAGAGGGGCAACTGCAACACTATAGTTTCTTTCTGTGACATTGCTGAAGATGAATGGTGAATTAAAATATTCCCAATGGGCATAATTTTAAGTATGTACCTTGTTGTTCATTTTGCTTAGAAGGAAAAACACCAGATAAGCAATTAAATACTGATTCATGGGCTGTGGCCAATGGTTTGGTTTCCAGTCAGGAACCTGGAAGGGGAATTGGGATATGGTGCAATGGTAGAGCATTTGCCTAGCATCACAAGGATATGGGTTGTTCAATTTCCAGCACTGAAAAAAAAATCTTGAAAGAAACATGACAAGAAAACTTAGGGAAAAGGTGTGTGAATATATCCTTTCATGGGCAAAAAACCCTTCAAGATATTTGTGTTCCATGTCATGTGAATACTCAACAAGGGGTGACTAAAATATAGGAGGATTTAAATAACAAAGTAGGTAGGATGACTTGTTCTTTGGATACCAGTCATCCTCTTTCCCCAGCCACCCCGGTAAATGCCCAATGCACAAAGTGGCCATGGTGACAGGGGTGAATTTTATGCATGGCCTTAGCAACATGGATTTCCACTCACTAAATCTGCAGTCACTGCTGAGTGCCCAGTCTGACAGCATCAGAAACCAATACTGAGTCTTTGGTATGGCACTAGTTCTCAAGTTAATCAGCCACCTACCTGGTGGCAGGTTGATTACATTGGACTGCTTCCATCATGAGAAAGTGCAATGTTTTTCTTATTTGATTAGGTATTTACTCTGGAACAAAGATATGCCTTCCTTGTGTAGGTAGGATGATTCTGCTGAAACTATCATCTATGGACTTAAAGTTTTATCCATCATCATATTCCAAACAGCATGGTTCCAATTAGGGAACTCATTTCAAAGCAAACAAAGCGTGGCGATGTACTTCTGCTCATGGAATTCACTGGTCTCATCATGTTCCCCTTCATCTTGAAGTAACTAACTTGATAGCATGGTGGATTAGTTTGAAGACACAGATACAGCATCAACTAGACGACCATAATTTACAGTACTGGGGCAATGTTCCCCAAGGGGCTATGTGTATTTTGAATAAGCCTCCAATATATGGTACTATTTCTTCCATAGCCAAGATTTGACAGATTCAGAAATCAAGAGGAAAAAAATGAAAGTGGCACCACTTGCTATTACACCTTGTAACCCACTAACAAATTTTTTGCTTCCTTTATGAGATATGGTGCAATGGTAGAGCACTTTATGCTTTGCTGGTCTTACTTCCAAAGGGAAGAATGCTTCTGCCAGAAGACAAAATGATTCCAGGTTGCTACCCAGTCACTTAGGATTCCTCATGCCTCTGAATCAATAGGCAAAAAAGGGAGTTACTGTGCTGGCTGCTGATTGATCCTGACTACCAAAAGGAAGTCAAACTGCCACTCCACAATGGAGATAAGGAAGAATATGTCTGTCTGAAACACAGAGATGCTTAGGTTAGTTCTTAGTACTACCATGCCTGTGATTAAGGTCAATGAAAAACTACAACTCAATCCAGGCAGGACTACAACAGTTTAGATACTTCATCAATGAAAGTTTGGCTCACTTTACCAGGTAAAGAACCACGACCAGTGAGTAACGTTCTTGCTAAAGGCAAAGAAAATACAGAATGGGCAATGGAAGAACATAGTTATAAATACCAGCTTTGGAGCCAGGCACATTGTACCAGCCATGCATACCTGTAATCTCAGCTACTCAAGAGGTTGAGGTAGGAGGATTGCAAGTTTAAGGCCATCCTCAGGAATTTAGTGAGATTCAGTCTCAAAATAAAAAGGCCTGAGATATAGCTCAGTGGTAAAATACCCCTGGGTATTATTCTACCTCATGTAACACAGGATGTTATAGTTTAGATATAAAATGTCCCCCAAAGGCTCATGTGTGAGACAATGCAAGAACATTCAGATTTGAAATGATTAGACTATGAGAGTTGTAACCTAATAAGTGCATTAATCCACTAAAAGGAATTAACTTGGTGGTAACTGTAGGCAGATAGGGTATGGCTGGAGAAAGTAGGTCACTGGGAACATGCCTTTGGTCCCTAGTGAGCCAAGGCCCTCTCTCTGCTTCCTGATTGCCATGTCCTGTGCTGCTTTTGTCCTCCACACTCTTCCACCATGATATTAGACTTTACTTTGGTCCCAGAGCCATGAAGTCAGCCATCTATGGACTGAGACTTCTGAAACAGTCTCTTGGTCAGAGAAACAAAAAAGTTGACTAAAACACTCAGGATATATTGACTCTATATCATAGTACTTGACTAGTTTTAATTTTTCATCATAGAAGTTATGAAATATCAAAGAGAAAGAGTAAACATCATTCAAGGATTTTTGTCTCCTGGGGAAAAGGTTAGTGCATTTTCAGCCATACACAGAATGCCATGTTAGGTAGAATTATGACCTTGTCATTGTCTATTTAGATAATAAGTATGGTTCAAGGAGATAAATATGGGTGCCAAGTTGACAAGAGGTGAACTTGTTTTTTTTCTTTTTGGTACCAGGGATTGAACCCAGGGGCACTCAACCACTGAGCCACATCCCCAGCCCTATTTTGCATTTTATTTAGAGACAGGGTCTCAATGATTTGCTTAGGGCCTCACTAAATTGCTGAGGCTGGCCTTGAAACTGCAATTCTCCTGCCTTAGACTCCCATGCGCTACCACACCCAGCAAGAAGTGAACTTGTTTAGTTTTTCTTTCTACTATGAGTGTATATGATTTTTTTATTTCCTTAACTTGCAGTTTTGGGGATTGAACACAGAGCCTTATGCATGCTAGGTAAGGACCTTTCCACTGAGCTACATCCCAGCCCCAAGAAGTTAACTTTTAATGATTAAGTTTAGGTGTCAGTTTGTCTATATTTAGACAAACATTATTTTGGATATATCTGGAAGGCATTTCTAGATGAGAATAACATTTAATTTAGGAAACTGGGTAAGGCATATTGTTTTTCTCCTCCTCAACCCAGTGTGAGGTGTTTCATCCAATCTGTTAAAAGCATGAATAAAATAAAAATTTGAGTAAGGGAAAATTTACTCTCTTTACCCTGTTCAAAATGGGAAATCTTGAATACATAATAATGGTACTGGGGATAGAACCCAGGGGCACTTTACCATAGAGCTACATCCCCAGTCCTTTTTATTTATTTATTTATTTATTTGTTTGTTTGTTTGTTTGTTTTGTTTTGAGATAGGGTCTCACTAATATGCTCTGGCTGCCTTTGAACTTGGGATTCTCCTGCCTCAACCTCCCAAATTGCTGGGATAACAGGCATGCACCACCCTGTCTGGCTATTGGTTCTGTTTCTCTGGAGAACCCAGAACAATACAGAAGTGTAAGCATGGTCTTTAAAGAGATAAAACTATTAGAAAAATTAATTATTTTGTTACTTCTTAAAAACGGACCATTTATTTAAATGTTTTTCTTTAAAAAAGGAAACTTGCAATAAGAGTGTCAGACTGACTTGCCTCTTGTGCTCAATAGCTCACTAAAATAATAATGAAGGGTGAGACATAGAAGGTACAAGTATCCAGGGATAAAGTGAATGAAAAGGATATTCCAGCAGATTAAACACTCCAACACATTTTATGAAAGTGGAGAGGTAATGGTAGCCTATGGTGACAGAGTAGAGGGGAGGCACCTGAGTGAGAAGCCAAGACTCAGGGCTGGACTCTCAGCCTGTTCCCAAAACAAGACAAACACCCAAACTCACCACCACCAGGCAGATGATTGATGCTAGCTTCTCTGGAGAAAACAGATGTGAGAAACCCTGGGCTCAAGGACATGAGGCAGAACAAGGAACGGGGAGACTTGTGGAGCTGAAAATGGGCATATACCTTATATATAATCCCTAAACAATAAACCCTCCAAATACTGACATTTGGAAGTTTCTCAACCAGAAGGAGAACTCCCAGTCTAAATATCTTTAGAGAAACTCACCTGTCAATAAGCCCTACTTACAACTCATCTGTTTGCTCAATTTTGAAATGCTCTGCTTTCACATGAAAGGACATTCATTATAGTAAAAGTAACAAAACAAATGGAGTAAAGGAAAATGCTGGGAACAAAAGAAGAGGAATTTTAAAATAAAAACAAAAAGAGCCCCTCCCCAAGCCCCAGTTAATTTTCTTGGAAAGCTAAAATGCTATGAGGGAAGAAATGAACATAAAGAAGGGTTCTTGGGAATGAAAACATTAGACAGAAAATGGAGAGTGAATGTAATATTAAGGAATTGTGGTCTTATGTGAGTAGTAGTGTCACTGGAGGAGGGTCAGAGAAGGGGACCTCTACTCAGGATGAGTGGGGTTCTTGACAAATGTTGCAGAAAAGAATTTAAGGACCCACTGAATAGAGGTACACACAGGGATTTATCTAGGAAAACAGATTATGCAGTCAAAGGGAAAGAGAGTACGGGCCATGTTGAGAATGAGAAGCAATGCCTTGGTCTGGGGTTCTAATATTTATAGAAGGACAGTAGCTTGGGAGTTCAACTAGTGGTAGAATCCAGATGGAATTACACAATTTCTCACCAGTTTTTCTTGCTTGCTCATTGCCTTTGCATCATGCTACTTTCTGTGGGTAATGATATGGGCACAAGGACTTGGACTGGATTGCTCACCAATTTCTTCTTTAGCATTCCAATAGTTCATAAGCAGATTCTGTATTCCAAAGGTTCATGGGTGCTTTTTTTTGGAGGGGAGGGGTACTGGGGATTGAATTCAGGGGCACCCGACCACTGAGCCACATCCCCAGCCCTATTTTGTATCTTATTTAGAGACAGGGTCTCACTGAGTTGCTTAGCATCTTGCCATTTCTAAGGCTGGCTTTGAACTTGCAATCCTCCTGTCTCAGCCTCCGGAGTAGCTGGGTTTATAGACACCTGGGTTTATAGGCCACCGTGCCGGGAGGGTGCTTCTCTTTTGAGATTCAATATATTTTTTCTCTATATCCCCAAATTCCTATCTCAGTATTTTTATAACTGACACAAATGCCAAATTTTAATGGGAATAGAGTAGTGGGTAGCTAGGCAGGCATTGTGATACACTCTGATACTCTCAGATATTCAGGAGGCTGAGGCAGGAGGATCACAAGCTCAACGCCAGCCTGGTCAACTTAGCAAAACCCGTCTTAAAAATAAACTAGCAAGGACTAGAGACAGCTCAGTGATAGAGTACTTTCCTAGCATGTATAAGGCCTGGGTAATCTTGGGTGTTTAATACTATGAAGATTATATTGCTCAAGCTAAGTCTGATGCAAGTTAGATGGCCTTCTCTATTTTATAGCTATGTCATATAGAACACATGGCCTTTGTAAGGTCACTGTAAGGAGAGAAACTGGGTTGTTACACTGGCCCTTTAATACTTTGACAAGGAAATAATACACTTCATCTTGGACTTACAGCTATGAGAACTGAGAAATAAATGTCTGTTACAAATTACCCAGTTTCAGCCAAGCATGGTGGCACACGCCTGTAATCCCAGAGACTAGGAAGACTGAGGCAGGAGGATCGCATATTTATTTATTTTTAAATTTTATTTTTTAGTTCTCGGCAGACACAACATCTTTGTTTATATGTGGTGCTGAGAATCGAACCCAGGCCGCACTGCATGCCAGGTGAGCGCGCTACCACTTGAGCCACATCCCCAGCCCGGATCACAGGTTTAAAGTCAGCCTTAGCAATTCAGCGAGACCCTAAGCAATTTAGCAAGACCCTGTCTCTACAGACAATATGAAAAAATGCCTGGGATGTGGCTCAGTGGGTAAGAGCCCCTAGGTTCAATCCCAAGTACCAATAAATAAATAAATAGCCCAGTTTCAGATATTTTGTTATAGCAGCACAAATACACTAAGGAAGAAAAGAAGGGTGAGCCTGTGGTCCCAGCTACATTAGAGGCAAAGGCAGGAGTATCTCTTGGGTGCAGGAATTCAAGACTAGACTTGGAAAGATAAGGAGACCCCATCTTAAAAACAAAACAAAACAAAACAAAAAAAAGTGAGAGAAGAGTGATTTCACCAATACATTTTGTTTTTTTCTATACCAGAATTTCCAGTTTATTTTATAATTCTCTTTCTCTTTCTGTACTGGGAATTGAACCGAGGAGTTTTCTACCTCTGAACAACATCTCTCCAAACCTTTTTATTTATTTATTTATTTATTTATTTATTTATTTATTTATTTATTTTAAAGAGAGAGTGAGAGAGGAGAGAGAGTGAGAGAGAGAGAGAATTTTCAACATTTATTTTTTAGTTCTCGGCGGACACAACATCTTTGTTGGTATGTGGTGCTGAGGATAGAACCTGGGCCGCACGCATGCCAGGCGAGCGCGCTACCACTTGAGCCACATCCCCAGCCCACCTTTTTATTTTTATTTATTTATTTTTTTTATTTTGAGGCAGGATCTCACTAAATTGCCCAGGTTGGCCTCGAACTTGGATCCTCCAGCCTCAACCTCCTGAGTAGCCGGGTTCCACCCCTGTCCAGCACTGGGAGTCTGAACTAAAGTCACTTGTGTGAATTTGGAGTGACGCAAAATACCACACAGACCCTTTTATATGAGCTTCAGGATGGCTTCCCCATTTCCTGGCCTCAAGCTCCCCAAAGGGGGGAAAGAGAAGGTCACCAGAGGCTGACAAGAGAAAGAACAAGCACTTGGGAAGTAGGCTTTTTTTTTGGAGGTGGGCACTGTTTCTTAGCACATTCTAGGGTGACATCTACATCTGGAGCCACGCCTTGTTATCTGAGCTGGGGTAACGTCCAAGTTACTCCCCACAGCTGGGATTATAGGTAAGTGCCAACACAACCAATCTGGCCAGCAATTTTTTAATGAATTAGAATAGGATCAAAATTATCCAAGAACACATTCATAGTATGGGAGTGTCTAGTACATATTTGTGTGAGTAGTATATATATTAGTTGTGTATTATATGAATATGTATGTGTACTAAGTACCAATGTGTCTTTTTAAATATATTTTTTAAATGTTGATGGACTTTTATTTTATTCATTTATTTATATGCAGTGCTGAGAATCAAACCCAGTGCCTCACACATACTAGGCGAGTGCTCTACCGCTGAGCCACAACCCAGCACCCCCTATGTATTTTTTAAACAAATCTGGTTTTTTTAGTTATACATGGACACAAATTCTTTATTTTTTTAGTTTATTTTTTATGTGGTGCCGAGGATTGAACCCAGTGCCTCACATGTGCAAGACAAGCAAGCACTCTGCCACTAAGCCACAACCCTAGCTGCCCCACCATGTGTTTCTTACAGTAGATCCAAGTTAATGTTTTTTTTTTTTTTAAGTTGGAAGTCATGGTCCAGAGAAACTCCTATTGTTTCTTAAAGGAGAATATCCACTGCAGCAATGTTTGAACGAAGAAATAAACATAAATAAATAAATAATCCAAGTATTTTTCGATATGAGCATGGCAAATTAATTGTAGTATAATCATACTACACTATATGGGCTCTTACATCCCAGTTAGAATGAATGGATTAGGGCTATCTGTAACAACAACATTAATACATCTCATTAAAGATGTCAAGCACAAAAACAAATTGCAAATGATACATTCATTGCATTAACATTAACATAAAGTTTGAAAGCATGCAAAATTATACTGTATATTGTTTCTGGATATGCACAGTATTTAAAGTATAAAATAGGAAAGACATTGATAAATAATAAAGTTATGGTCAGGAAGTGTATTTAGCTCAGTGATATAGTACTGTACCAAGTAACCTATGTGCAAGGACCTGGGTTCAATCCCTAGCACCAAAAAACCCTTGACAATAAATACCAGAGTTAGCCAAGTGGCAAGTGACTAAGGCCTTCAGACTCAGATTTTTTTTTAAAAATTATATATATATGATTTCCAGATAATTCTTTTTTTTTTAAGGTTTAGAAGTGATAGTTCTTAGAGGAAACACTCCCCTGCTTAAAGGAAAATATCCATGAGCCAGATGTGGTAGCACACACTGGCTACTCAGGAAGCTGAAGTAGAAGGATTGCAAGCTTGAGGTGAGACCCTCAAGAACCCAGTGAGATCCTGCCTCAAAATAAAAATAAAAGGACTAAGGATGTAGCTCAGTGGTAAAACACCCCCAATCCCTAGTACGAAAAAAAGAAAAAAATAATATCACTGCAGCAATATTCATAAGGAGAACATAAGAGGGTGTGTGTGTGTGTGGGGGGGTGTGTATCCATTCCATTGGTTCTGAGAAAGGAAGTGCCATTGTAAAAAGATAAGACAGGTTCTTCAACTGTGTATGTGATGTTTGTTTTTTAATCTAGGAAGGTTATAATATGATCTACAGTATTGTTTACTTTTCTGTGTAAGTGAAATGTTGCATATTTTTTAAAAGTTGGGGACTGGCAGTGGAGCGTAGTAGTAGAGTGCTTGTGTGAGGCCCTGGGTTCAATGGTTCAATCTCCAGTACTATAAATTTAAACACACACACACACAGAGCCCCCCAAAAAGGAGTAGGGGAGAATTTGACAGTACTAGGTTTCAATTCTATCTCTGCCGTCTGCTGGAAAGGAACTTAACAAGTTCCTTAATTTCTCCAAGCCTCTGTGTCTGCAAAAAGATACCATAATAATAAATATCCTGTTGTGTTTTATAAAGTACAAAATGCTACCGAAGTATAAACCGTCAGGGGCTGGAGTTGTAGCTCGGCAGTTGAGCGCTTGCCTCATATGTGTGAGGCACTGAGTTCGATTCCTAGCACCACATATAAATAAAGCAAATAAAATAAAGGTCCATGAAGAAGAAGGAGGAGAAGGAGAAGGAGAAACCGTCATCGCAGAAGAATGCTTTACAAAGTCCTTGTTAACAAGAAACTCTTAGTGTTCCATTGTTACAGACTCTCATAGAACCTTGACACTTTCCTCCAGAGTGCTTGCCTTCACATATAGTCACACATTCACTAATGCCACTATTTGTGCACTCCATGGCTTTGCAGTCGTTATTATATTTCCAAATCCGGCCCAGTCATGGGCACACACTAAAGCACTCAATACATGGTGGAGAGGAGATAGGGTTACACATAGGAAATGAGAATAGGAAGCAGCGTGGGAAGAGAGGACTTATATTTTGTTTCATGTTTCTATTCTGTTTGATCTTTTATCACGAACATGCATTGCTTGAAAAGTGAGAAAACTAGTTGAATTGTTAATTAAAGTAGTAAGTGTTAAATAGGCATATCTTAATTTCATCGCCTTTCGGAAAAGGGAGAAGGTCATGTTTTACTATAGGAAACTATGTGGGGTGGGGATGTAGCTCAGTGGTAGAGTGTTTGCTTAGCATGGGGTTCGATTCCTAGAACTTCCAAAAAGGAAACTGAATGGGAGAGAGGTCCGTGGAATACATTTTTTAAATATTAAAAAAAAAAAAAAAAAAAGGCAGGAGTGATCCTGGGCACTGGGCTCTCCCCAGACCTCTGGGACAACAGGGCGAAACGCCTAACAGTTCCGGAATTGAAGAAGGGCCCGGGAGGTACCGTTAGGAGGCGCTCGCGAAGCTGCATCAGGAATTCCCGCCTCTCGGTTACATGCCCCAGTAACCCCAGCGCGCCGGCGACCGAGAGTAACCTCGCGGTCGGGTGACGCGCCCCCCCCCCCGCCCCGACTCTCGCCTGCTTCTATCTCAGCCAATGGGAAGGCAGCGAACGAGCCGGCCGGACACTGGCCCGCGCCGGCTCCTCCCCCGAGCACTTAGGACTGAGTTGAACAGTCATTATGCCGCGCATTTTAGACTTTTCCAATAGCAGCCCAGAGTCCCGACTCCAGGTCCCGCCCGTCCTGGGTCTGCCCCGTTTTCACTCTCGGTAGGAGTCACCTTTGCCTTACAAGCGTTCAGACCCGCCTTCTTCCTACCTTGTTCGCTAGGCCCCGCCCTCTGCTCGTTTCAACCAATAATCGGGTGGGCCTGGCGACTCTGGGCGGGCCCGCAGCCAATGCGCACGCCGTGGGCGGGTCCCCGGCCGGAATTGGGGGTGAAGCTACAGCATTTTTGCTCACATTCGGGGCGCGCGGAACTGGGGGGGGTCCCTAGTGGGCGCCCGCAGTTAAGATGGCGTCCGCAGTGGAGGGGGACGTGGGAAAGGTGGTGGAGCCGATTTGGGGTCTACGGTCAGGTTTTGAGGAGCTGAGCCTTAACAAGTTGGCGACGTCCCTGGGCGCGTCGGAACAGGCGCTGCGGCTCATCATCTCCATCTTCCTGGGTAAGGACCCTCCTGCCTCCCTCCGCCCCCTCGCGGAGTCCCCGGGGAATTGTGAAGGAATGGGGACAGGACCTCCCTCTTTTCCTGAAGCCACCCAGGAGGGCTCTGTTTGGTGCGGGTGTGAATCCTAAGACATACCAACCATTTACTGAGGGGAAGACAGAAGTCAGGTCTCGAGTCTGGGGGCACTGTGCCCTTTGAACCTATTCACCTTTCTTTTTGACCCCTGCTCTGCCCTCTGGCCCCATATTCTGTGCCCCCACCTCGTCAAGCCATGCTCTGCTATGCCCCCACGAACTGTTTTTATTATGTTGCTCTCTTGAGTTTCACTCTCAGGCCATGTGTATTGCTAATCTCATATTAGCAGCCCCCACACATGCGTGCTTCTATCGGTAGGCATATGCTCCCTAACTCAGGTATTTTAGTCCTTCATGCCTCCTCAGCCCCATGTACCATACTTCCATATTCTGAATCTATTTTGTGCATTGCCAGCTTATATTACACTTTCATCTTTTTTGTGTCCCATTTCTAATATTTTCTTATACCATATTGCCCCTCCCCTTTGCTACCCACCTGTCATTTATCCTGGAATATCATTTTAATGTTCAGCTTGGGAAAAAGGACCAACAACCTCCTTAAAAACTATCCATGCTGTTCCAAATGTTTATTACCCGTATGGTTCAAAGGATGTGATGTGTCTGAATTTATGTCACAACAAGCTGTATTATAACTGGTTTATAGGCGCATAAATATATGGGGGGGGGCGCGCAGCATAGTACAATGAAATAGTATGTGGACTTTGAAGGCAAAAGAATTGGACCCAGTCTTGCTGCTTGCTCACAAATGATGGGACCCCAGACAAGCCACTTAACCTCTCTGGGCCTGATTATCTATGAAATGAGAACAACAGCACCTACATAGGATTACTGTAAAGTCCTGTAGGAATTTAAACGTCAAGATCATAGATGACTGATAGATAATTTGAGTAGTGGAAGTTCTTTTGAAGGTTATATAAAACTTTAGCTAGGAGATTGTAGAACTTCAGCTGAGGGAGTGGTAGGAAGAATGAAGTGAAAGCTAAAAGGATGATAAATAAACAGGAATGGGGCAAGAACAGAATATTACAGATCTGAACCATAAGAAGTTTGAGACAAGGTTGGACAGATGTGGAAGGGCCTAACTGCCAGAATGAAATTTGGAATTTTTCCAGTAGTCAGTAGAGATGTTGACATTTAATATCACCAAAGGGTGTTAACCCAATCTAGATAATGGAAGAGGCATCAATTCATATTTAAACAACCTTAGCTAATATCATTGTTATTTGCCTATTAACCTATAGAACCAAGATGATTTTCCTTTCTTCCAAATAAAGGTCACTTTTTCCCTCCCTTGTAGAATTGTAAGGTTTCAGAAGTAGAAGAGATCTCAGGTTGTAAAATTTGCTCAGTGTCACCCAGGCATAACCCAATTTTATCAGCACCCAGATCTAAAGACTTCTTTGTACCACATTAGCTTTGAACTTTCTACTCTTTGAACCTTGCTTCTGACCCAGTTATTTGTTGGAATTGGAATTGGCAATTAAGAGTGTTTACATCCATTACTTAGGAAGTTCACTGTTGATCTATAAATTATGAAATTATGGAAACATAACACAGGTAGTGACAAATTATAAGGGGCAACCTGTTAAATGGAGTAGGGCTGGAATTAGGACTTGGAATTTGTTGTTTGTGTGCTGAATAATCAAATACTGTCTGTGCACTCTTGGGCATTACTTTATGTACTGCTATGTCTTGGGCATACAGCTGATTAGGAAATAGCTCCATGTGCTACCCCTCTTTTTCATCATTACTTGGTGTAGTACTGCCAAGCCCCCTTGCCCGTACTACCATTTCCCTTTTTATCTAAAATATAATATTGCTTTCAGTACTAGTAATTAATTGTATTTCTCATTTTAGATCAACTTGGGTTTAATGTTGCCTCATGTTAGTTATAGTTTTGTTTTGTTTTGTTTTTTCAGCTCTGGGTATTGAACCTGGGGCCTTGCATAAACTGAGCAACTAGTTAACACTGAGCTATACTCCAGCCCAGTTAAAGCTCTTTTAGGTAGATATGTATGATTGTATTTGCAGACACAGGTTAAGTACATGTAAATATAAATTGATAGACATGTGCATGGAAGAAGGAGTGTATTTGGTTTTAAATATATATCTCTTACAAAGATTTTACCGCTCTGTGTATGTAATCTAGAAATATTAGTGTTTTAGCAGTGAGTTCCTGGTTCCTGAACCCAGCTCTCTCAGGGAACTGGAATTTTTTTTTTTTAATTTGGAACTGAGGATTGATCCCAAGGGCACTTTACCAGTAAGCCACATCCCTAGCCCTTTTTTTAATTCTTATTTTTTAAAAATTTTGAGCTTCTGAATCACTGGAATTATAGGTGGATGCCACTGTGCTGGGCTCTGAAAGAAATCTTGGTAGAGGTAGCAAGAAGGCCTTTTGTCCAAAATGATTTCTTATTTGCTTACTCCTGATTAGAGATAAGTTTGAGTTAAAAGCACCTCTGAAGGGGAGAGTTAGTTGTATTAGTCACATTTTAAATTGTGTACGCTGAAGCAGGCAGATTGCAAGTTCAAGGCCAGCCCTAGCAATGTAATAAGGCATTTAGCAACTTAGAGAGACCTTGTCTTAAAATAAAAAAATTAAAAAGGGATGGAGATGTAGCTCAATGATAAAGAGCCCCTGGGTTCAATTCCCAGTACCACACATACAAAAAATTTAAAGTATAAATCACTTTTAATCATCACTGTTAACATCTTACTTGAGTTTTGTGTGCTGATCTTGAAGTGGAGCAGACTGGCTTTCAAATTTTTCTGACTAGGACTTATGGTAAGAAATGCATTTTACTGGGCTGGGGATGTGGCTCGAGCGGTAGCGCGCTCGCCTGGCATGCGTGCGGCCCGGGTTCGATCTCAGCACCACATACCAACAAAGATGTTGTGTCCGCCGAGACTAAAAAATAAATATTAAAAATTCTCTCTCTCTCTCTCTCTCTCTCTCTCTCTCTCTCTCTCTCTCCTCTCTCACTCTCTCTTTAAAAAAAAAAAGAAATGCATTTTACAAAAAAAAAAAAAAAAACAAAGAAAATATATTTTACAAAGTGACCCAGAACACACACGTATATATATGTATATTTGTATTTCAAACAAATTTTAGGAAATGATATTTGCCCTTACTATTTTCTTCTTATTGTTATTTATGATTCACTAAATTGATTTCATGATCCATTAATGAATTACAGAAAGCAGTTTGAAAAATTCTGAATTAGAGGCTGTCATTTGAGTGGTGGAAGCAGAGAGCAGGACTGGGTATTGAACCTGGGGTCTTCCCACATGCTAAGTACACACCACTGAGCTATACCCCCCTTCTCCCTTGTAGTTTTTAATATTTAATACTTTTAAGAAAAGAGTAAGTTTTTGCAAACTTCTGTGTTGGAGCATTTTGAATACCCAGAGGATTCTGTTAAAAGGGTGTGTGTTGGTACATTTGTTTTATGTTTCATTTCAAGGAATTTGGTAGACTGGTGCTGAAGGTGAATTTTGCTTGAGCCTTAGTGCTGGCAGATGTTGCTGGGAAACCTCCCCTTCAACAACTTGGGTCTTGTCACTCCTTAACATGACACTCCTTAACATAAATCGTTTCAGATAAATTCAAACAAATATACCTACTGTGGATGAAGCAGTATTCTTAACCCTGCAAGGGCAAGGGCAGTGGGAGCAGAGCAAGTAATAGTACCTATATTCAAAAGGCATTATAGTCTGTTGGGGGTAGGGAATGTGTATGAGATAAGTACACTAATAACCCTAATGAAAGGCAAAAACTGAAGTGCTATAAGAGGGGAAGAAGGCATCCTGAGGTTTAAAGATGGGACATTTTGTAAATAATGAACTTTAGAAGTTGCGTAAAGTTTCTGGAGACAAATGGTAAGACCTAAGGGAGAACATGAGCAGAGTTAATGGGGTAGACTGTGTGGGATAATTCAGGGAACAGTAAGTACGTCAGTTCAACTGAAAAGGAGTCAAGAAGTATTAGAAAATAACACCTGTAATCCCAGTAGCTCTGGAGGCTGAGGCAGGAGGATCACAAGTTCAAAGCCAGCCTCAGCAACTTGGTGAGGCCCTAAGCAACTTAGCGAGACCTCTTCTCAAAATAAAAAATAAAAATGGCTAGGGATGTGGCTCAATGGTTACAGAGCTCCTGAGTTCAATTTCTGGTATTAAAAAAAAAGAAAAGAAAAGAAAGCCATAACTGTGGGTTATGAAGCTGTGAAAACCAAAGCATTGAGTTCTTAATTAAGTAAGTGATAGGAACCATTGGAGTTTTTTGTTTGTTTGTTTGTTTTTTCATGGTGCTGGAGCTCAAACCCAAGACTTCACACATACTAGGCAACACATACTGAGCTACACCTTCACCCACATTGGAGAGTTCTGAATGGGAAGTAGCATGATTGGAAGTGTATTTGAGAAGATAATACAGCATAGGGTGGTTTGATTTTTTTGTTTGTTTGTTTTATGGTACTGGAAATTGAACCATGGGTGTTTTATCACTGAGCTATGTTCCACCCTTCCCCCCCCCCCAATATTGAGACAGGGTCTCTGTAAGTTGCTGAGGGCCTCGCTCTTGCAATTTTCCTGCTCAGCCTCCCAACTTACTGTAATTATAGAAATTTACCACTGCATCCAGCAACAGTATAGGGTGATCTAAAGTAGTCATAGACAAGAGCTAGGGAAACTAATGAGAAAAAACAATGATTTAGACAGGATGTTCTAATGACTTGGAGGAGGGGATTGGGAGGGGGGTTGCACTGAGAGAAGAAGGAATCTCAATTGTTTCAAAGGTAGATTCTGTACACACTTTTATCTACACAGCTGTTCATGCCAGAAACCAAAGAATCAACTTTGTCATACTCCTGTCACTCACTCCTCACATTCCAGTCACCAAATCTTATCAAAATGACCTCCAAATTGTGTCTCAAATTCATCTACTTTTCTCCATTACCACAGTCACCAGCCATCTCTCATTAGAAACACCCAAGCAGCCTCCTGACTGGTCTCTAATTCTCTTCTTGCCCCCTCCAGTCCACTCTCCAAAAGCAGCCAGAGTGAGCCGATGCTGTGCCTCTTCTGCTCAGAACCCTTCAGGGGCTTCCATACATGGCTGGTAAGCCCCTGCCTGTTGCTCCAGCCTCGCGTCAAGCAAGTTCACAACCTTTAGCCACATGGCCACCTTTCAGTTCTTCAGAAAAGGCATTAAGCAGCAGCAGCTGGGTATGGTGGCGCTCTCCTGTAATCCCAGCAATTTGGGAGGCTGAGGCAGAAGGATCACAAGTTCAAGGCCAGCCTAAGCAATTTAGTGAGACCCTGTATCAAAAAAAAAAAAAAAAAGGACTAGGGATGTAGCTCAGTAATAGAGTACTCCTGGGTTCATTCCCCAGTACCATTAAAAAGAAGACAGAATCTAATTCATATTGATTATGTTAATGTTACTGCTCTTTATTGATAGTGGTAACCGCTGGCATTTATTAAGGATTTTGCTGTAAACCAGACATTATCCTAAATGCTCCACAGGCAACTCCCTGGTGAAACCTGCCAATTATCCATAAGATAATTACAGTACTAGTATGATCTCCCTTGTACAAATAGGAAATGAGGGCCTACAAAGGTTAAATAACTTGCCCAAGATCACACTCAGTTCTGCTGGACTCTTCTGTATCTGCTTTTGGTCATAGTTTAATTGGGAAGAGCGAGTGGGGGTGGAAAAGAAATGCCCTTGATAATTTTTTTCTTCACTCTCCATGGTTAAACCAAGATGTGCTCAACACGAGATACCTCTCAGTGTCCAAAGCTAGAGCTGGCCAAATGGAGCAGATGGCCACAGTGCTAAGTATGAGTGTTCCCTAGTCTTGGCCATGTCTGTAGCTTAGCTGTCAGGCTGATCAAAAATTGCAGTTGGGGATAAGAATGCACTCCTCAGAGATTCAGAATTAGCATCACTAATGTTAGGGACCTTTAAAATCAAAGGAGATCATGTGGTTTAGTTCCCTTTGAACCAAAGTCACAACTGACTCTTCAGGAAAAATTCATTATTCAGTGCAAAAAATTTTCTTCAGGTAGCTTTAAAATCAAAATATAAAGAAACCAGACTGGGGTTTTGGCTCAGTGAAAGAGCACTTGCCTCTCACATGTGAGGCACTGGGTTTGATCCTCGGCAGTGCATAAAAATAAACAAACAAAATTAAGATATTAAAATATATATATATACACACACATATACATATATACATACAACAACTAGTTGGAAATTAAATAGAATTAACTAAACAAATGGGACTTATGATTATAATATAAAGCAGGATCCAAAAATTTTACTATAAAATAGGGGAAGTGTCCTAAATGACTTTCAAGGGCCCTTCCAATTCTAAAAGTCTATTGCTTCTTCATTTTTAGATTTTATGCTAATTCATAGCCATAAATTTCATCATCGCCTAAAACTTATTTGAGAATTTCCTTTAAATATATTTTTCATGACTTTTTCTATACTTCAAGATCTTACATTGTACAAAACTTCATGTTTTGAATTCTAGTATAAGTTTATTGTCAAACAGAAGCATCTCTTTGCAAAGACATGTAATTAGGGCCCTTGAGATTATTTGACCAAGCTAATTTACGAGAAAATTACATACCCGCTGGCATTGAAGCATGTCTGGGCAACCATGGGAACTTGTGTTCAGTCCAGCAGCCTTACAGAAATGGTATTTGGTTTTCAGAGGGAAAAATGGCATTTCTGCAGGGCCTTAAAAAGGATGGAAAGATTCCAGTCAGGTAGAGTTGAAAGGGGGTGCTTGCCAACTATAAAGAATAATGAGCATATGTGTGGAGATCAGGAAAAGTGAGAAAAATCTGAGGAACAATAAATAATACACTTTGGCTAGAACAATAAAATAGCCTTAAAAAAGAGTAGGAGAAAAAAATCAGATAGACCTTTCAGGTAGATGAGGGTTGGGTGGCAGAATAAGGTATTAATTTGTGATTGTTTTTAAAGACCTATAGGCCTAGCTTCAAGTTCTGGATCAAATATGTACTACTAGCCTTTCAAGCCATCATTTTTTCATGTCCCAAAGACCAATTTTACTAAAGTATTGAGACTAAGAGTTAAGAGCCTTTATGTAATAAAAAAAATAGAATTATATTTAATTTACAAAAGCAAGCAGTATTTTCAAACAATGCAAAATTCATATGAATTTTTAAAATAATACAGTCATCAAAAAAAATTAATTTTATATTTCTAAAGGACTTCTTAGGCATGCCCTTTGTGTGACGGGCTCATTCTCCTCTCCTCTAGAAACTATTGAGAACCATTGCTTATTGGGATGCCATGAACACTAAATGTATGTAAACTATGTAAACTCTTGACTAAGCCTGACCCAAGACAGTTTTAAATAATTGTTTTTTCCCTTTCCTCTCAGTAAACATTAATCTTCTCCCTTTCCAAGGATATTCAAAGTGTGATCTTTGAACTAAGAGCATCTGCATCTCTTGGGAACTTGTTAAAAGTGCATGTTTCTGGGTCTGTCCCAGACCTGGAGAATGAGAAACTGACCAGAGATGCAGGAATCCGCCTTTTAACAAGACTTCCAGATTCTATTAATTACCCCTAGAATTTGAGGATGACTCGGGTAGGTTTTCCTTCATGAATTTTGTAATACTTGAGGTTATAATAGGATCTTAAACTTTTTGAAATGTTGTTGTGTGCTATGATCTTAGGAATAATCAAAACTTTCTTAGATTATTCTTTATGGTTTGGTGTTCCCCCATTAGCTGGCATCTATTGTTATTCTTCAGAAGTTGATAATGTTATCAAGTAATATTGTTAAGATCACGATTGTCATTGTCTTTTAACTATCATAACATGCACCAGCTGCTTCATGCTTTTAATGAGGTCAGATACAGAATTTTTTCATAAGGCGGTTGGACTAATGGCTCCATCTTTCCTTCTTTCTTGTGTCAACCACCTTGAACAATAAAACACTCCTAATTGATCTCCTTACATTTTTCTTAATACACTTAATAACTGGACTTATAGCTATAACAAAAATCAGGTGTCCCAGTTGCAGGTGTCAGGGAAGGCTGTTATAATGTCAAAGTAAAGAATCCTCTCCAAGGGCTGGGGATGTGGCTCAAGCGGTAGCGCGCTCGCCTGGCATGCGTGTGGCCCGGGTTCGATCCTCAGCACCACATACAACAAAGATGTTGTGTCCGCCAAAAACTAAAAATTAAATATTAAAAATTCTCTCTTCTATCTCTCTCTCTCCCCCTCTATCTTTAAAAAAAAAAAAAAAAATCCTCTCCAAGCCAGGTACTTATAATCCCAGCTATTCAAGAGGCTGAAGCAAGACAATCACAAGTTCAAGGCCAGCTAGTGGTAGAGTGCCCCTAAAAAAAAAAAAGAAAAACTTCCCAAGCATATTTTTTAAGGTGTGTGTGTGTGTAAAAGAGAGACAGAGAGGGAAAGAGAGAGACAGATTGGTTTTCCCAACAGTTGCCTAAATCAAGTACCAGAAACCCACTAGGAGTTCTCCTGGTAAAACAATAATGGCTTCTTAGACGCTCCACAGCTATCTATAATTTGTATAGTTCAAAAGGTGTCCTTATTTCTTGCCTGTTTTCAAAACAGGAAGGGGGCAGGGAGAATAAAACATTAAATGGAGAAGAAAGGGGCTGGGGATGTGGCTCAAGCGGTAGCGCGCTCGCCTGGCATGCGTGCGGCCCGGGTTCGATCCTCAGCACCACATACCAACAAAGATGTTGTGTCCGCCGAGAACTAAAAAATAAATATTTAAAAAATTCTCTCTCTCTCTCTCTCTCTCTCTCTCTCTCTCTCTCCCTCTCTCTCTGTCTCTCACTCTCTCTTTAAAAATAAATAAATAAATAAATAAATGGAGAAGAAAGGATGAGTAATTTCTGGATAAGAATTTCTATTTGACTTGAGATACTCACACTGGTTTTTTTTTTTTTTTTTTAATCAAAGTACCTCCTATTCAGTCAGTAGTTGTGTTGTGTTTTGTTTTAATTTTTTTTTGTAATTGTAGATGAATAGAATGCCTTTATTTTATTTGTATATTTTCATGTGGTACTAAGGCTCAAACACAGTGCAAGTGCTCTGCCACTGAGCTACAGCCCCAGCCCTCAGTCAATAGTTTTGAAGATCAGTGGAATGCATGAAGCTCTAGACACCTTGAATAAAGGATTCTGTATAAGAACCACATACGTGTGTGGCTGTTGTTAGTAACAGATATATATGCCATCTCTTTCTAACTCTAAGGACAGTTTATCAGAGAGTGGGTAGAAGATTAAGTCAGAAATGATCAGACCTGGGTTTTGATTTTTTTTTAATATTTTTAAAATTGTCGATGGACCTTTATGTATAAATGGGGCTGAGAATCTAATCCAGTGCCTCACTAAGTTCCTGAGGCTGGCTTTGAACTTGTGAAGCCTAGGCAGTCTACCACTGAGCCACAACCCTAGCCCCAGATTTTGATTTTAGTTCACATAAAGTCTTCAAGTAGACCATTTAAATGTCTCACTCCAACTACAGGCTAAGTTTAAATTAAGAATAAAAAGCTTTTGTCAATTAAAGATGTTTTTTAGTACCAAGTATTCAGGTTGCTATGGCATTTTCGTAAGAAAACCATACGTGGTCATATCTGCTACATAATTTACATATGGTAAGATAGTAATGTTGCAGGCAATAAAGAACTCACTGTGAAAACTAAAGGATTTATGTGCAGATAATGTGTGCAAATCTTGGGATATTAAATTCCAGAAGGCTAATGTTTTTATTTCAGTATATTTGTATTCTATAATGAGAAATGGTATCCATGTAGGTGTGGCAAGTGGCTTATAGTTCTAGAGTTTCCAATTTCTGCTATGATAGCAATTCTAAACTCAGATGGACTTGGACACTACTCTGGATTACTGTCCATAGAACTACTGTTTACAGGCCAGCAAGCAGAAGCCAACTGGAATAGTGCCTTAGTACCCTCGTAGGTCCCTATGGCATATACCTCAGACAGATTTCTTCAAGTGTTGTTCTCTGTGTTGTTGTTTTTTTTGTTGTTGTTTTTTGTTTTTTATTGCTATCGCTTTGTTTTGCTTTGTTTTGGTGCTGGGAATTGAGCCCAGGGCTCCTAGTAAGCCAGAAGTAGAAAAGATTGATTAGAGTTGAAGTACAGACATACTGGGACCTTGCCTGAAAATGATGAACCTTAAATAACTAGAAATCTTCATTCTTTAAAGGATAATCTAACTCTACTTTTTAATTCTTCCTGATCATTGGCTCTCTGAAAGAATAGGAAATAAGCTGGGGAGGTAGCTCAGTGGTAGAGTACTTGCCTAGCATGCATGAGGCCCTGGGTTCAATCCCCAGCACCATTAAAAAAAAAAAAAAAAGAAGAAGAATAGGGAATAAGTAGGGCATGTCTGTAATCTCAGCAATTTGGGAGGCTGAGGCAGGAGGATCACAAGTTCAAAGCCAACCTCTGTACCTTGGTGAGATAGTCTCAAAATAAAATAAGGACTGGGGATGTAGCTCAGTGGTAAAGCACTGTGAAAAGTAAAGGATTTATGTGCAGATAATGTGTGCAAATCCAATTCCCAGTACGCCCCCCCCCAAAAAAAAAGGGAAGTTAAAGGCGAATATACAAACTCCTAGATAGCAATGAATATTCCCTCCCACCTAGTGCTGAGATCAAGCCTAGACAAGCATTCTACCACTGAGCCAAGCTACACCCCCCAACCCACATACATTTATTTTTTAAATGTGTATAGCCAATTTTGCAAGTATGTCCAGTGTCAGGCTCTCCAACACAGCAGAAGTGCTATAAGCCACTAAGAGCCTAATAAACTGTCAAGAAGATCAGGTTAATTGTTGTTATTTTGTTTTTCTTTGCTTTGGTTTGGGAATTGAGCCCAGGGCTACTACTGAGCCACACCATCAGATTTTGCCATCTTGTTCTACATTAAATTTTATGTATGTTTTATAAGATTCTAAAATATATATAATTTTTTATGTTTTCAAAAATTCACCTCAAATCAAGTAATCCTAAGATGCTGATGTTGAAAGAAGTAGATCATTTCTGACTGGTATGGTTCGTGATAAATTGGATGTGATCAAAATTTAAGACTTGTGCATTCCGAGCAACATGGGAGACAAGAGGATCAAAAGTTCAAGGCCAGTTTGAGCAACTTAATGAGATACTAAGCAACTAATGAACCTGCCTCAAAATACAAAATAAAAAGGCCTGGAAGTGTAGCTCAATGGTAAAATACCCTGGGTATCACCAAAACAAAAACCGGAATGGGCAAAGGATATGAATAGATAGTTCTGTAAGAAAATACACAAATGGCTGATAAGCACATGGAAGAATGTTCAACATCATTACTCATTAAAGGAGTTCAAATCAAAACCACACTGACATACCACTTCACACCCACAAGGATGGCTATAATAAAAAATACAACAGAAAAAAAACAAGTGTTGGCAAGGACGTGGAGAAATTAGAACTCTCAAGCATCGTTAATGGGGATATAAAACGGTTCCGCCTCTGTGGAAAGCAGTATGGCAGTTTCTCAAAAAGTTAAAGTTACCATATGACCTAGCAATTCCACTCCTAGGGATATACTCAAAAGTACTGAAAACAGTAGCTCAGACAAAACCTTGTACTTAAGTGTTCATAGCTTTTTTTTTTTCTTTTCCCCTTTGTTATAGAACCCAGTGTTTTACCCCTGAGCTATATCCCCTACCCTTTCCTTTTTTTTTTTTTTTTTTTTTTTTTTTTTTTTTTTTTTTTTTTTTGGTGGGAGGGGGTCCTGGGGATTGAATTTAGGGGCACTCAACCACTGAAGCCACATCCCCAGCCTTATTTTGTATTTTATTTAGAGACAGGGTCTCAATGAGTTGCTTAGTGCCTCACTTTTGCTGAGGCTGGCTTTGAACTCACAATCCTTCTGCCTCAGCCTCCAGGTTGTTGGGATTACGGGCATGTGCCACTGTACCCGGTCCTACCTTTTCCTTTAAACTTTGAGACAGATTGGTCTGTCTGGTCTGTTGCCCAGGCTGGTCTCAAACTTGGGAGCCTCCTGCCTTAGCCTCCTGCACTCAGTGTTCATAATATTATTATAATGACTGAAAACTCAATGTTCATAGTATTATTATAATGGCTAAAAAGTAGAAATAGGCCTGGAGTTGTAGTTCAGTGGTAGAGTGATTGCCTAGCATGTGAGAGGCACTTGGTTGGATCCTCAGCATCAACAAAAATAAATAAAGTGTAGGCATCATGTAAAAAAAAAATAGTAGAAATAAGGCACCAACTGATGAATATTTCATACATACAATGGAATATTATTAAGTTATAAAAATGAATGAAGTACTAATACATGCTACAACACACAGAAACCTTGAAAATATTATGCTAAGTAAAAAAAAACACACACAAATTATTTGGTTTCATTTATATGAAATATCCAAAATAAGTAAGTCCATCAAAAACCAAAAAATAGATTGGCAGTTGCCTGGAAATAAGAGAAGGGGTGAGTTGAGAGAGTCAGTGCTAAAGTATAGGGTTTCTTGTTGGGATCATAGAAATATTTTGGCATTAGGTCTTGGAGATAGTTGCAAAACATTGTGAATATACTGTAGTCCACTAATTGAACACTTCTTCAGAAAAGGAAGAGGGACTGTGTGTGATCATAGAGGGGGGAAAAAAAAAACCTCCCATTCACATAGGGATAAAATGAACAGTATGATCAGAAAGACAGATTGAAGGGTCTCAAGTGCCAAGTTAAAAAGTAGATTATCATCTTGTGAATGGTAGGAAACCATGGAGTATTTTGAGAAGGGGGTGGTATGTTTAAAGCAGAGTTAGAAGAAGTTTGATATGTGAAATGGAAAGGAAAAATACTGGGCAGCCAGAAGGAGAGGTAGGAAATTCTATAAAGTCATGGATTCAAGGCTCAGATTTTCATGAATGACCCTGGGTATGCATGTACATGTATAAAATATGTAGTCACCTGGGGAAGGCTGAGGCACTAAAGAGGTAGTACAGCAGAGTAGTTTAAAAACAAACTGGAGCCAGAGGTCTGGATTGAAATCCCAGCTCTGCTACTAAGTGGCTCAGTAGCTTTAGGTAAGTAAGTAAACCTCTCTGTGCTGTAAAATGAGGGTATCCCATTTTAGGTTGTTGTGAGAGTTAATGTTTGCAAAGTGCTTACAATGTGTTGCTCAAAGAAATATTCCAATAAATGTTAGTTACTAGTCTGAGACTCTAGTGCAGGCATGAATATTAGTGGGCAGCTATGTGCTGCTTTGTTCTCTGCTCCTGATAACATGAAGTAACAATCATAAAGTGTTAAAGAAAAACAACAATCTTTACTCTGTGTAAAATGACCCTATAGAGAGAACCCACCTATTAATAATGAAGTAGAAGTGACAGAATGATCATTCTCAGCCAGAAAAGGTTTTGTATATATTAGCAAGTATAATGTTGAATTTGGTGATTGATTTGTTTTGTCCTGCTGGGGATGGAACCCAGGGCCTTCCACTTGAGAGACAAGCAGGAAAGCCATCTACTGTTGAGCCACACCCCCAACTCTGGTTCTATTCTTGCTTTGAATCAGTCCCCTATACTTTCTCAGCAGCATGATGTCAAGGCATGGCCCCCCTTCAGAAATTGGGAAGCTGCATTTTATTTATTTTTATTTTTATTTTTATTTTTTTGGTACCTGGATCGAACTCAGGGGCACTTAACTACTGAGCTACATCCCCAGCCCTTTTTAGTTTTTATTTTGAGCAAGGGTCTCTATAAGTTTCTTTGGGCCTCATTAAGTTGCTGAGGCTGGCTTTGAACTTGTGATCCTCCTGCCTCAGCTTCCCAAGCCATTGGGATTACAGGTGTGAGCCATCATACCAGGCTTTAGCAGTCATTTTTTTAGTTAGTTGTATTTCACCTATGGTACATGAAAAACAGAAAACCAATGAATAGTAGAATTAATTCATTTCATTGAAACATGAAACAAGATATTTGTACTTAATTGAATCAAAAATGTATCAAATAAAATACCCTGGGCCGGGGATGTGGCTCAAGCGGTAGCGCGCTCGCCTGGCATGCGTGCGGCCCGGGTTCAATCCTCAGCACCACATACCAACAAAGATGTTGTGTCCGCCGAGAACTAAAAAATAAATATTAAAAATTCTCTCTCTCTCTCTCTCTCTCTCTCTCTCTCTCTCTCTCTCTCTCTCTCTCTCCTCTCTCACTCTCTCTTTAAAAAAAAAAAAAATACCCTGCTCCCACCATGCATGGTGGCACATACCTATAATCCCAGCAACTCTGGATGATGAGATAGGAGGATTGCAAGTTCAAGGCCAGCCTAAGCAGTTTAGTTAATTTTGAGACCCCGTCCCCCCCCCAAAAAAAAAAAAAAACCTACACTGTAAGCACTTCTATTAATAAATGCTATAGTGAGAGAATAAAGAACATTTTGTAGTGCATTGTCTGTGAAATCTTGTTTTTAAATTTTTCTTTTTGTGGAGGGCTGGGAATTGAACACAGGGCCTTGTGTATGCTCAGCAGGGGCTCTATCACTGAAAATAAAATGATTTTTATTTAGGCCAATTTCAAGTTCTTAAGGTGACACAGGTCTTAACAAAATCCAGTGTTTGACTTCGCCTGTTTTTACTTGTTTTTTCATTTACTAAAGAAAGAACTGCTACAAATGTATGTGGGTGTAGAAGAAAAAACATTGCATATGTAGTAGCGGGAAAAGCTGGGCACTGCAGCCCATGCCTGTGATCCCAGTAACTTGGGAGGCTGAGGCAGGAGAATCTTAAGTTTGAGACCAGCCACAGCAACTTAGCAAGGCCCTAAGGAACTTAGCAAGACCCTGTCTCAAAATTTAAACAAAATTAAAAAAACTGAGGATAAGGTCCAGTGGTAAAGCGCCTCGGTTCAATTCCCAGAAGGGAAAATGGGAAGAGAAAAGTAGCAGGAAAATATTTTTACGGAGGTCTACTCCCCCTTTCTATTTTCTTTTGAAGGGATACAGAGAAAGAAAGACCATGTATTTAGATTCCTAAGAACAACTAGGGTTCTTTTAGAATCTCACCTGGGTAAAAAGCAGCTTATTATTTCATTTGCTGAAACACCTGTTGAGAAAAGAAGTTTCACCTCTTATCTGTGTATACAGAGATTAGGTTAGGACACTCTGTAAGAGAGATGTTTCCAAGATAAGTGTTTGCGAGGATTGGAAAGAGATCAGCTGATTAGTCACTTGGCAGTGACAGGGCATCCCGTGGGCAACTCTAATCTAGATCAAGTTAGACCAGGAGTGAACCACCTTTTCTCTATTGCAGACCAGGGCCATGAATTGGGGGAGGGGTATAACACTACACACTAGTTGGACTTCCTTGAGAACCATGAAGTATATATAATCCAACAAACATTAAAAATAGGAATAATACTTCCAAGAATATAGAATGGAATGAAAAGGGGGGAACAAGAAATGAAAGGACTTGAGACATCAGGAGCAAGTGGGAAATCGAGAGAAACATGAAACAGGAGTGGCCTGCTCACTGCCTCTCTCTGCCTTTAATGGACCTGTTGCCCCAGATGGGAAACAGAAGGGCTCAATTTCCACCATCCTTTCCAATCCTGGACTGAAACAGTTGCCCCTGCTGTCTATAATACAAGCCTTAGCATATAAAGATTCAGGTTACCTCGACTACATCCCACCACCCTTCTTTTCCCTGCCTGCCCTAATTCTGGCTGCATCTCTTTTGATAAACACCGGATTTTAGCCACTATATGTAAAAAAAAATGTTAATGAAAAAGAAAGGGAGGCTCTGCATCACATGATTTTCCTTTATACATGTAAGCACCATGAACTAGGGGTAATGGTGCATCCCAAAGTCCACACTTTTAGTCTTGCTGCCTCTTCTCTTCAAATTTGCTTCTGAGGTACCACCCCTTGCCGCCACATTCCAGCTGGCCCTTCCTGGGTGTCACACTCCTGGCAGATCCTACTAAACTTCACCCCTCCTCAGGCCTAATGCAGCCACTGATAGCCAGGATCCTACCACCCCCAACACATGGCTAGACAACCCCCTTCCCACCAAGCACCACTGGTACTAATTTTGGGAATGTGTCTATTTATTGGAAAATCTTGATGAAGCCCTGTAACCACAGAATTCTGGAAGGAGTAACAGAATTTTTAGGCATATGTCTAGCTTTGTTGTGTTAGGTTTTTTGTTGTTGTTATTGTTGGTACCACTTGGTGCTACAGGAGTCTGCCACCATACCCAGTTTATTCTTTTACGTTGTAATCCAGAATTTATAGAACCTGAAGATAGATATGCTTATACAGAATATTTGGCTATATATAGAGTAAGTATTTTTAAAGTGGTCTAAAGGAAATATAGTAGGGTCCAAGATCACCCCCATAGTAGATACCAAAAACCACAGTACCAATCCCTATATATAATGTTCCCCCTGCCCCATACATACATATGATAGAGTTTAATCGATAAATTAGGTACAGTAAGAAATTAATAATAAATAATAATAAAATAAATATAACAATATATTATAATTTATATGAATGTGTTATTTTATGGTTTGGGATTTTTTTGTTTTTGTTTTGTTTTTCAGAGGGCTGGGGGTATTCTACCACTGAAGTACATCCCACCTTTTTTTTGAGGCAGGGTATTACTACATTGCCCAGGCTGACCTTGAACTTTGGGATCCTTCATTCTCAGCTTCCCAATAGCAGGCATTCTGATGTGTGCCACTGCATCTGACTGTACTGCAACTTTTTCACTTAAGGGGAACCCTATTTACAGCTTCTCTTTGGCATATCTGAATTGCCAGCATTGCTACTTCTGTACTTTGGGACCATTATTAAGTACAACAAAGGTTACTTGAATACACTCACTGGGACACAGTGACTCTGATAACTAAGTGCTTATCAAAGTGACTAATGAGTGGGTAGCATATACAATGTGGATACCCTAGATAAAGGGTTTATATCCTGGGATGAACAGTGCGTGACAGTGAAAGATTCTGTCACAATTCTCAGAATGGAATTGTGTATAATTTAAAACTTATGATTATTGCTTATTTCTGCAATTTTCCATTCAGTATTTTTATATAAAGTTGACTACAGGTAACTGAAACCTCAAGTAACTGGAAGTTCAGAAAGCAGAATCTTGGATTAAGGGGGGCTACTGTATATATATGATGCTTTTGCAAATATCTTCTATTTAATCTGCACATCAGTCCTGCAAGATGGCTGACATTTTCCCTATTTCACAGATGAAGAAATTGAGGTACAAATAATGTGAATAATTTGCCCAGGCTGCAGAACTGAATTTCTTTCTTTTTTTTTTTTTTTTTTTTTTTGTAAAGAGAGACTGAGAGAGAGAGAGAGAGAGAATTTTTAATATTTATTTTTTAGTTATCGGTGGACACAACATCTTTGTTTGTATGTGGTGCTGAGGATCGGGATCGAACCCGGGCCGCATGCATGCCAGGCGAGCGCGCTACCGCTTGAGCCACATCCCCAGCCCCAGAACTGAATTTCTAAAATAGATTTCTCTTGATTCCAGAGCTCAGCCCCACGGTTATCAATTTACAAAGAATTAAAATGTAATTAAATGCCCTGAATATAGCAGTTGGGCATGGTGGTGCATGCCTATAAGGGGCTTGAGAGACTGAGACAAGAAGATCACAAGTTTGAGGGCATCCTTAGCAATTTAGCAAGGCCCTAAACATCTTAGTGAGACCCTGTCTCAAAATAGAAAATAAAACGGGCTGGGAATATGGCTCATTGGTTAAGCATCTCTGGGTTCAATCCTCTGTACAAAAAAGTAAAAATTTTAAAAACCCAAATACAGGTCACTGAGGTGTCTTTTTTTTTTTTTTTTTTAAACTGGGAATTAAACCTGGGGGCACTTCATCTTTCTGCTGAAATAAAGAAATGACAGTAAAAAGTTTCTTTTAGCTTTATGTTTCAGTCTATAAATTTTTATGAAAATATTTTTCAGAAAAAATGAATCTAAAGTAATAAAATAATTATGTAGCCATTTGAGCAAACAGTAAGTCATATAGAAAAGTACTGTGATACAGGTGTTCAAGCATAATGTTTCTTGCCATTCTTTTTGCCATTTGATCAGACTAGAAATATGGGCAGCCACTGATGGATGACTAACTTCTTCCTGGGCTAAGAAGCTTATGACCTTTGAGTGCCTAATTCCTGTACGTCGTATCATAACTTTTCAGTTTTGTTGATACCAGTCAGCCAACTGGTATAACATCAGTCACTAGGATTGAATGAAGAAACCTTACTTAAGGAAGAATATTTTGCTTAAATGGAGAAATTTAAAAAATACTTTTGGTAGGGCTTTGGGGGTAGTTCAGGATTAATTTGGGCCTGAAACTACAAACTATTAACATTGATAACAAAACTTTCTTTTCCACAAGTATTAACCATCCATTAGTTCATCTTTAAAATGTTTCCTCTAGATTCAGGTGCAGTGGTACACACCTGTAATCCCAGCAACTCGGGAGGCTGAGGCAGAAGGTTGCAAGTTTGGGGCCATCTTGAAAAACTTAGACCCAGTCTCAAA
The DNA here is from genome assembly GCF_964194105.1 of Spermophilus citellus. NCBI lineage: Eukaryota > Metazoa > Chordata > Mammalia > Rodentia > Sciuridae > Spermophilus > Spermophilus citellus. Next base: position 31,924,047 of record NC_138197.1, on the reverse strand, counting down.
ATAAAAAATAAAAGGAGCAGGAATATAGCTCCGTGGTAGAGTGCCCCTGAGCTCAATCCCCAGTACAAACACCAAAATGTCCCCTCTAGGATGGAGGAGTTACTCTGTGGTAGAGCTCTGGCCTTGAAGGAATGGAGCCCTGGGTTTCATCCCCTGACATCAAAAAAAAAAAAAAAAAAAAGAGTTCCTCTATTCTTCATCCCCAGGACTTTTTTGCAGGGAGGGTAGAGGAGTGCAGGTACTAGGAATTAAACCCAGTTACACTTTGCCACTGAGCTACATCCCCAGCTCTTTATTGTTTTATTTCAAGACAGGGTCTTGCTAAATTGCTAATCCTCTGGCCTCAAACTCCTGAATTTCAGGCTCATACCATCATGCCTGGCCCCAGGGCATTTTTGATGACTTGTCCTAGTTTCCCTGTATCTCATATCACAGTTGTCAAACTGCTTGAAATATTCAGCCTTGTGTAACTTTCAGAAATGAACTGCTATCTTCTCACCACAGTGCAGGGAGAGGAGATGGAGTCCCCAAGGATTAGATTAACAAAGTACAGTAGAGCACTTAAATGTAGTATTAAGATGAAATGTTTTTTGTTGTTTGTTTTGAGACAGGGCCTCACTATGTGGATCAGGCTGGCCTTGAACTCATGAGCCCAAGCAATTCTGCCTCACACCTCAGCCTAACTGGGACTAGAGGAATATACTATTACACCTGGCTTAAAATTAAGTTTATAAATGTTTTTAGCTAGAAAGATAAGTCGGTAGGGAGGAAGTATGTGTCTGTGGAGTATAGATTATTATCTAGAAACCAGAAAATAACAGTTGTAGCTTCAAAGGAACACACAGTTACTAGTGATTCCACTCCCAGGTCACTGCCAAGTACCAAGGCATGTGGCAAGAATTTTAGAATGGAAATCAGGTGATGTGGATTCTAATTTGAGCACTACCCTATTAAACTTGCCAGTTAACCCCTTTGGGCCTTAGTTTCTTATCTATCTAATGAAGGGTTTGGAGTAGGTAATTTCTTAGGTTTCTTTAATTCGAAGATTCTGTATTCATAAATAACCATTCAGCATATGAGTCAGCTGGAGATACACAGGATTGCTGGAGTGCAGAAGGTGGATTGGCACCCTGCCCATACTATCAGCAAGGCTTAATCTGCTAAACAGGACCAGTTCTGAGCAAATTCCAAAGGTGAGGCACACCCTCTCCTAAATATCCATAACCTACAAGGACTTTTGTCTGGTGACAGAGTAGGTCAATAAGGAAGTTCTAAGAACTGATGTGCTTACTTAGTTACCTATCAAGTGCAAGGCAGAGCTGAGCTCTTCTTTCTAGTTCCATTTGTCTCCCTTTTCTGTCAGTTCTCTAGCACAGGAATTTCCATTTTGGTGAAAGCATAGGAAAATGACAAATCTTCAAAGTAGAAATAGTTTAAATTGCATATCAAAATATTTGACAAAACAAACTACAAATAAGCTATATTTTAAAGCAGTCTTTTTTTTTTTTTTTTTTTTTTTTTTTTTTGATGGTACTAGAAATTGAACCCAGGGCCTTGCAAATGTTGAGTAATCCCTCTGTCAATGAACTATACTCCCAGCCCATCAATCCTATTTTATAGTCAGTGATTCTTGAGGAAAATCTTATCATAATTTTTTTGGGGGGTGTATATGTGCATTGTACTGGGGATTGAACCCAATGCCTCAAGCAAGTACCCTACCACTGAGTTATATCTCCAATACCTTTTTTTTTTTTTGAGTCAGTCTCACTAAGTTGCCCAAGCTGGCCTCAAACTTGTGGTCCTCCTGCCCTATCCTCTCAAGTCCCTAGTATTATGGGCATGTGCCATGACACCCAGCTATTAGAAATTTGATTCAACGAGCAGGCAGCTATTTGATACACCCTGAATGTGGCTGTCCAAGGTTATCTAAAGGAAATTACCCATTATTTATGGTAACATTTCATAGTCTAGAAAAGTTTTGAATTTTTGGTACCAGGGATTAAACCCCAGGAGCACTGAGCCACATTCTCAGTCCTTTATATATATATATATATATATATATATATATATTTTTTTTTTTTTTTTTTTTTTTGAGACCAGGTCTTGCTAAATTGCTGAGGTTGGCTTTGAACTTGTGATCCTCCTGACTCAGTCTCCTACACTTCTGGGATTATTGGTGTGAGCTACCACACCCAGCGTAAAAGTTTTCATTATCTGAGATGAATTTCAGTCACTTCACTTTAAGAAAATAACTGACGATCTAAACTGTGTCTTAAGAGATGAGGTAAGAGTCAGATAGGTAGCCTGGGTTGTGGGCACAGTCACATTCGGGGTGTGTCAAATAGCTGTCTGCTCATTGAATCAAATTTCTAACAGCTGGGTGTCATGGCACATGCCCATAATACTAGGGACTTGGGAGGCTTGTTGTGGGCAGGAGGACCACAGGTTTGAGGCCATTACTGATGCCAGGAAAGAAATGAGAGGCTGGCAGTGGCACACACCTGTAATCTCAGTGGCTCGGGAGACTGAGGCAGGAGGATTGCCAGTTCAAAGTCAGCTTCAGCAAAAGCAAGGCACTAAGCCACTTAGTGAGACCCTGTCTAAATGAAATAACAAAATAGGACTGGGGATGTGGCTCAGTTGTCAAGGGCCCCTGAGTTCAGTCCCCAGTACCCCACCTCACCCCCCAAAAAAGAAATGAGTAGAAAAGAGGCAGTAAATGAGACCATGATTCTAGGAGACAGTTAAGGGAATAACAAAATTGTACAGTAGTGATAAGCAGCAACAACGAACAAGGGTGGTTAGGGAGAAATAGGAAAAAAGAGTCTGAGCAAATTGAAGGCAAAGGAAATAATGTACTAAGTAGTTAAGGTGTGGACTCAGAGATGAGACCCAGGGGTTAGAATCCAGCTTCATCACTGACTAGCTGATTAGCACAGACAGGTTGGATAACTGCTTTGATTTGTTTCCTTATTCATAAAGTGAAGACAATATTGCTTATTTACTTCACATAGTTATTGTGAGGGTTAAGTGCAATGATGTGTATCAAGTTTTTAATTCACTCACATGACACATCATAAGTGCTCAGTAAATGGTGGTTGCTACTGTTGATGATGATAATAGTTGTTATTGTTACTATTGAAAAGAAAGAAAGGAAGAAGCAACAAGAAAGAACATAAAGGAAGCTCTCAAAATAAGATTGGTTCAGGTAGAATTCAGCTGATTGGGTAAGAAGGAAGAGAGGGGTGGGACATCTATCTCCAAATCTGATTTTTTTTTTTTTTATTATAGATAAGTTCCTTACTAGCTAAATTACTTGAATTTTTTTTCTGTAAAACTAGTAAAATGGATATATCATATTTGTCCTCCAGCTTCTGTTGATTTCCATAGTTTGAGCAACTCAGGTTTAGACTGATAGGCATGCATAATTGGCAGTTATTTTGAAATATACAGTTTTTGTTTATATATGTTTGGTGCTGGGATTGAATCCAGGGTGCTCTAACACTGAGCCATGTCCCTAGCCCTTTTTTTATTAATTTTGAGGTTGGGTTCCACTAAATTGCCAAAGCTGTACTCTAGTTTGTGATCCTCCTGCCTCAGCCTCCCAAGTAGCTGGAATTACAGGTGGCCACTTCTGGTTTCAGTAGCATTTACAGAGAGAACTTCTCTGGTTTAGTGATTCCCTGGGGGTGGGCTGTTTTCCTCCAAAATAGTGCCTGTTTGTAAAATTTAATGATGTTTTGCTTTTTCTAACTCTCCTTTCCTCCCGTAACATTTGATGTCATTAGACTCTCTTTCCCAGCTGAAGTATTCTTCCTTCCTCACAGACTGTCTTGATTTACCTGCTGGTTTCCTATTTTATCTCAGATCTTAGCCTCCCCTCCCCCACCCTTCCACACTGAGACTTGAACATAGTCCCTCTCAACTGGCACTCTATCACTGAGTTATATCTCCAGCCCTTTTTATTATATTTCAAGATAGGGTCTCACTAACTTGCCCTGGTTAGCGTGGAACTTGCAATCCTCCTGCAGGCCTGGGATTACACAGTGGCTGGATTACAGGCATGTACCACTACCCCTGTCTTATCTCAACCTCTATTTTTGAGATTCTGGGGAATTGAACCCAGGGCCTAGTGCATGCTAGGCAAGCACTCTCCATTGAATCATATCCTCACCTTCAGTCTGCTTCCATTCCCTTAAATACTGGTGTTTTCCAAGACTCAGCCCTTAGTCTGCCTTCTTTTCTAGTCTGTCTGTGTGAGAGCTTATCTTCTTTCCAGGCTTCAGCTATCTCCAGCAGCAGCACACCAGAGCAGAACAATCTCTCTGTCCTGTCAGTGGTACCACCTTCTTGCTAACCATGATATCATGAGACTTGGCACCTTGAGATGGGGCCCTGTCACTGGGATACCAGTGCCCAATGGTACACAGACTTTCCAGGAGATACACAGACATGGAGAGTTGTAAGAAAAGCAATTCCAAGGGGTGGGGTTGTGGTTCAGCGGTAGAGCACTCGCCTAGCATGTATGAGGCCCTGGGTTCGATCCTCAGCACTGAAATGCGAGTGACTCACCCAAGACAGAGATTCAACCAAGAGATTTTATTGGAGGGTTGCCCGAAGGAGAGGAGGAGGGCAGAAAGAGAGAAGGAAAGGGTAGAGAGAGGAGAGAAAGAAGAGGAAGAGGGCAGAGGACAGAGAGAAGAGAGCGTGTGCTTACAAGTTTTGGCTTAAGAAAGGTTGCGTAGGGGACGTAGTGGGTGCTATTGGCAGGGTGACTCATTAGACTCTTTTTCCCATCTGAAATATTCTTCCTTCCTCACAGACTGTCCAGGGACACTGTGTCCTATGGGGATTGGTCGAGGAAACATTTGAATTTGACGCTCTTGGCTTGGAGCCCTTTGGAGAGGAGAGGGAGGGTGGAGGGTAAGGGATTCCATGATGTTCTCCAAGAAGGGGGAGTCTCTCACACACCCAACAAGCACCACATAAAAATAAATAAATAAAAACAAAGGTATTGTGTCCAACTACAACTAAAAAAATAAATAAATAAATATTTTTTAAAAAAAGAAAAGAAAAGCAATTTCAGGTTGTCAATCTCCATCTGTGCTTTCTCTAAAATTGGTATGGTATGCTTGAGGCTATGTCTACACCCTGAGACATCATCTTTCCTAATTTTTTTTATAATCATCCTTTTAAAAAAAAAAAAAGGACTGGCCTCTTGATGTAAGCCTGTTATCCCAGCAACTTGGGAGGCTGAGGCAGGAGGATTACAAGTTCAAGACCAGCCTCAGCAATTTAGCAAGATCCTGTCTCAAAAAAAGTTTTTAAAAGGACTGGGGATGTAGCTCAGTGGTAGAGAGTCCCTGGGTTCAATCCCCAGTACTGAAGAAGAAATAGAGAGAGCAAAAGGAAGGAAAAAAAGAGGGAGCTCCCGGGTATGAGCTCAGTGATAAAGCACTTGCCTCACATGTAGAAGACGTTGGAGGTCTTGGGTTCAATCTGCAACGCATAAAAAATTGAGTGGGGCATGATAGGTTGTCCCAGGGTATAGAAATTTGACAGGACAGCTGGCCAATGGCACAGGCCTATAATCCCAGCTGTTTGGGAGGCTGGTACAGGATTACAAATTCAAGGCCAGCCTGGGCAATTTAGTGAGACCCTGTGTCAAAATTAAAAGGATCAGGGATATAGCTCAGTGATAAAGCATTTGCCTAACATGTGCAAGACCCTAGCTTCAATCCTGAGCTCCACTGCCCACCATACCCCCCCCACACACACACACCCCAAAAAAAAAAAAAAAAAAAACCTGACCTATTTGGTTGTTTTCTCTCAAATCCTGATTCTGGGATGGTCAAATAAATAGTTTCATTTGGGCTGATAACATGGAACTTTTATTTCTTTAGTTTTTTTCTCTTTCTTTAATATTGGAGTTTAAACTCAAGTGTACTCTACCACTGGGCCATATCCCAAGCCCTTTTATTATTTATTTTTAATTTTTTTAAACAACATCTTTATTTTGTTTATTTTTATGTGGTGCTAAGGGTCGAACCCAGTGCCTCACATGTGAGAGGCAAGTGCTCTGCCACCGAGCCACAACCCCAGCCCTTATTTTTAAATTTTGAGACAAGGTCTCATTAAGCTGCTGAGGTTGACCTTGATCTTGTGAGCCTCTTGCCCCAGTCTCCTGAGTTGCTGAGATTACAGGCATATGCCACCACACCCAGGTCTTTTATTTTGAGTTTCCCAGGCTGGCCTGGAATTTGTAATCCTCCTGCCTCAGCCTCCCAAGTAGCTGAGATTACAGGCATATATCTCTGTGGCTGATAACACAGAACTTAAGCATGAATAATTTTCAGCTAGGTCTATTGAGGCCCACTGTAGGAGTTTAGTCCAAAATAATGGCTTCCTATAATTCTTATTTAACAGATTGCATGGCAGATATTCACCATATACTTAAAATAAATTTTCAACAGGACTTGGTAGCACATACTTATAAATACCAGTGACTCAAAGAGGCTGAGTCAGGAGAATTGCAAGTTTGAGGCCAGCCTCAGAAATTTAGGGAGACCCTACCTCAAAAAATGATTAGAGCGGAAGTGTAGCTCAGTGGTAAAGCATCCCCAGATTCAATCCCAGTACTAAAAAGATTAAATAAATTAAATGAAAATTAAAGCACATCCTCAATACACTAGCACACATGCAGCCACGCAAGGTGATACATTCTGTAATCTCTGCTTCTTGAGGGGCAAAGTAGGAGGATCCCAAGCTAAAGACCAACCAGGAAGTTTAGCAAGACCCTGTCTCAAAATAAAATATAAAAATGGCTGGGGATGTAGCTCAGTGGCAGAGCATCTGGATTTAGTCCCTGGCATTGTGAAAACAAAATCAAAGCACATGCACCCCACACACGTACATCATTTGCTGTTGTTTAAACTTAAAAATTTTAGGTGGCATCATTTTAAAAGTGCTGGGATCAAAGATTCAATCCCTAGCATCAAAAATAAAATGAGAGAAAGATAATAGTCACAATTCTTTTAGCAACTATACCACCAAAAATGTTTGAAGACTCTGTGTTAATAGTTTAACCATCTTTGATGTGTCCTCTTCCCTCAGATCCTATCAATCCTCTTGATTTTTTTTTTATCAATTTCAGACACTACCTGGTTTTCCAAACTTTCCTATTCATTCTATTGCACTATTTTCCCCCTGTTTTAATTAGCCCTATCTCTTGGAATGAATATCCCATGCTCTTTCCTACCTCCATGTCTTTGTGGCATTATTCTCCTCCCTAGGAATACCTTTGCTTCTTTCTTTATTTGAATTTTACTTATCCTGACTACTCTGGTTGAGGCTGATCTCTCTTCTCTAATTCTACAACATTGTGTATTTCATACAATAGCACTTGCCATAGAACATCATATTTTATATATTTTTAATCTCTAAGAAGCAAGTTCCTTAACAGTAAAAGCACCTCTTAACAGTTCTGCCATATTCCTCTTAATGCCTAGTGCAATGCTAACCACATAATAGATGCTTAATAAATATTTTATAGACCCAGAATATAGAGCATTCATTCACTGTCTTTGATTGTTTCATCAGTTCAACAAATATTTTGGGGGTCCAGGAATGATGCTAGGCACTAGGGTACAATAGAAAACAAAATAGACAACAATCCCTGTTTTCAAAGACTGATAAATAAAATATATAGTATGTTAAGTAGCAATAAGTACTGAGGAGAAAAATAAAGCATGGTAGAACAGGGAATGTTTGTTGATGGGAAGGCTGCAGGGGTGGGGAGTAGTTGTTGTATGCAATTTTTTTTGTTGTTGTATGCAATTTTAAATAAGCCAGTCAGGGAAGACCTCAATGTTAAGGTGATGTTTATTGACGATCTGAAATGCTTATTTGTAGACAAGCGCATTCTAGGAAGGGAACCCATTCATGTGAAGACTCTAAGGTTGGCCCTGCCTAATATTCTAGGAAAGGAGAGCTTTGTGGCTAGAGCAGAATGATGAAGGTCAGAGAAAAGATGAGTCACAGAAAAGTGGGACAGGGGGCTGGGGATATAGCTCAGTTGGTAGAGTGCTTGCCTCACAGGCACAAGGCCCTGGGTTCGATTCCCAGCACCACAAAAAAAGAAAAGTGGGACAGGGAGAAGAGTTGACAGATCGATTCTTTAGGTTCTGGTAGTTTGGTTTGGAATTGAACCCAGGGGCACTTTACCAGTTCTAGCCCTTTTTATTTTAATTTGACACAGGGTCTCAGTAGGTTGCCCAGGCTGGCCTAGAACTTGCGATCCTCTTGCCTCAGCCTTCAAAATCACTGAAGTCACAGACGAGCATCACCACACCTAGCAGCTTTAATGTAGATAATACATTTATAATTTAGAGAGGGTTCCCAGCAAGCTATAACCAATATCCTTATAAAATAAATATGATACAAATCTTCAGAAACACTGATGTAAAGGAAATCCCTTAGTCATTTTGTCATTAGAAGAGGTGAGAGCAATTCCTAGAAAAGGGGTCCTCAACTCCAGTACTAGTGGGGTCCTTAATGGAAAAGAATTAATGTAATGGAAAAGAATTTCAGCACATGTCATTCAGAGACTCATAAGTTTATTAAGGAAAGCAGATAAATATTCAAAGGAGAATGAGGATTATCTCAAGAGTGAGATGTCCTTTGGGGATCTTGGGCTCTTCTTTTAAAGGACTTGGTGAGGGGTGGGTATGAGAAGCTATATGGGGATGACAGCAGTCTGGTGATCACAAGACAGTTTGGTATGATCATTCTCAGGACCCCTAGGCTGATGTGGCATCCATTATCCAATCAGTAGGTAATGCTGGAAATCATAGATTTCTTAAAATATTGTATCTCTTTGCTTAATCTAGTTATTAGTGGGATGATTAACAGTACACAAGATATTATTTTATAAGTGGATGAATTTATAGTAACTAAGATTTATAGATTTCTCAGAAATTTAGGAGTGACAGACCTGGAAGAGAGACTGCTTTGGGGAGTGACAGGCCTGAAAAAGTATGTGAAGCTTTAAATTAAAACTATACTTCCTTAAGCTGGGCTCAGCTGTAGAGTGCTCGTCTAGCACATGCGAGGCGCTGGGTTCGATCCTCAGCACCACATAAAAATAAATAAAATAAAGGCATTGTGTCCAACTACAACTGAAAAAAAATTTTTTTTTTTTAAGGGCTGGGGTTGGGGTTGTGACCCAGTGGTCAAGTGCCCCTGAGTTCAAACTGGTACCAAATATATATATATATATATATATATATATATATATATACACACACACACACACACACACACACACACACATACACATATACATACACACACTTGTTCTTCCTTTTGTCTCCTTTCTATATGTCTTTTATGTCTTCTGTCCTATTTCAATTTGATTGTTACACTGTTTGAAAAGTAGATTCAGAAGCTCTGATATGCACTTGCCCCAGCATTTTTCAGAGAAAGCTGTTCTACCACTCTCTGGCCTTATGTGAATGTGTATAGATATAATTTAGTGAACACGTAGAATATTTTAGGCACATTTTGATAACTACTGTATATGCATTTTACCTCCTTTAGTCCCTAAAACAACTCATTGAGGAAACTGATGCTCAAGATCAAACAGCTATTGTCAATAACTATTGGTCAATCAACCAAAAAATAAAGTATGCGGGATAGTACCTTATGGAAGATCCAAAGATGTATGTATGTATGTGCATATGAATGTTGGAGGCCATTAGGAAAAGGGTTACAAACATATGAATTTTTTAATTTTAATTTTTTAATTTTTTGGTACTGGGGATTGAACCTGGAGGCCCTTTACTGAGCTATATCCCCAGTCCTGTCTATTTTTTATTTTGACACAGAGTCTTGCTAATTTGCTGTGGTTGGCCTCAAACTTGAAATCCTCCTATGTCAGCCTCCCATGTTGCTGAGATCTATAGGTGTACACCTCCATGCCCAGCTTGAAAATTTTAATACAAAACAAAAATGTGAGGAATGATTTGTGAAATGAGAATTTTAGGCCTACATGCCAGGTACTTAAGTCATAATCCATAATATACTGAGTCATGAGTTTGTTGTGTTCCAAGGTAGCCCTACAGAAGGAGACACTTGAACTTGGTTTTGAAGAATAGCTAGGACCTGGGGCTGGGGTTGTGGATCAAGTGGTAGAGCGCTCGCCTAACATGTACATGTGAGGCGCTGGGTTTGATCCTCGGCACCACATAAAAATAAAATAAAGATATTTTGTCCACCTAAAACAAAAAATAAATATTAAAAAGAATAGCTAGGACCTCACTTAGTAGAGGGTTCTTAGGGAAATTATTATACCCAAAGGAACTGGTATGATCTAAGATGGAGACATAAAACATGTAATATGTGTTTGGGCAAAAAAAGGCAAATCAGTTTTAACTGAAGCACAGAAATGGAAGCTTTAACTAGAAATGTAGTTTAGAAAATAGGAATTTCTAACTTGGTGAGTAGTCTGTTGGGAGCCATTGCTGGATTCTAAGAAGGAGTTGAAAGTTTATTCTAGTGTAGGATTACAGGAGTATGTGGTTGCAGACAGAGGTCAGAGGGTCATTATAAGAGTTTCAGGGTGAGGTACTTGAGGTAGCATTGAAAAAGGGGGATGGTGATAGTGATACTGATAGTGAGAGACCTGGGAAAGGAGGTATCAAAGGATTTGATAATCAGCTACAGGGAACCAAGGAAAGGCAAGATGCAAAGACAGCTTCAAGTATTTGAATGTGGTTGTGTACCTGGAGAATGGTAACACCATTAATTTTAATAATGCTAAAAGAAGACCTATTTAAAGAGAAAGTCATGCTTTAGTTACATAGGATTTGAGCTGGTATGAAATATTATACTAAAAATATCCAGCAAGGGAACAGAAAACATGGAACAGAAATTTGAGTAGTTAGGACTAGCTTGTCTTTGGCATAAAGATTATATTAAGTTACATGAGCATAGGTGGTGTTTCCAAAGTTGCAGAGAGTCCTCCTGGAGGTCAGCTGTATTTAAGAGCCAGAAGAAAGCCTTCAGTGAAACAAAAAGATAAGTGGATTCAATCTACACAAACTATAGTCAGCCAACCCATGCCAGTCAAAGCAAGCATAGAAAATAAGAGTAAATGCTCAGGAACTTTTATAGCAATTTGACATTACTGCCACAGCCACATGAATGACTTTGTATTTTATAAAAGGTTTGGTCCACAGTGGATGGGAAATTTAAAAACTGGTCTAGATGAGAAGTACTGGGTTACAGGAAAAAGTTAGAAGACCCACTCCTAGGCATGTACCCAAGAGAATGCACTTAAAACTTATACACACTTAAAAACTTATACACAGTCGGGCATGGTGGCACATGCCTGTAATAGCATCCACTCCAGAAGCCAAGGCAGGAGGATAGCAAGTTCTAGGTCAGTCTGGGAGACTTAATGGGACCCTATTTCAAAATTAAAAAAAAAAAAAAAAAATTTAAAACAGCTGAAGATGTAGCTCAGTGGTAGAGAACCCCTGGATTTCAATCCCTAATAGCAGGAGGAAAAAAAAAAGGAAGAAAGAAAAAGTAAAGAACCAGAAGGTTGTATATCTCAAACCAATGAAAAAGAAGTTCTCAAATAAAACAGAGCAATTGAAACTAGGAAGGAAGAAAAGGACTGCATTATAAGAAGAAGAAAAACAAAACAAAACCATCAGTGGCTGCCAAAGTATTACCCACATGATCTTAAAGTTACCTGAATCATTGAGTACATGTTGTTTTAATCTTCCAATTGAAGAAACAGGAAATATGCATAAAGCAGATCTTTGTCGTGGTGGAGAATAGTGGCTCTCTGGAGGAAACACTTGGGCAATAACTTGAGTTATATTCTGGTTTAGCAGCTTCTTTTTTCATGGGCTACCAATTTTACTTGAAAGAATAACTGACAGCCTAGTTATTTGGACTTAACATTTGGCAGTCTTTTGAAATTTTTCATTTCAAGGAAAACAACTGACAATGTTTGTAGCCAATGATAAAATTCAAGTTTTCAAGTAAAAATTCGAATTTTAGAAAAATGCGTTCACTACTATCATGAGCTTGACCGTTTCCCAATATGTGGACTTTTCTGCTTAAATCAATGGTGATATGAAGGAATGTGTATTTCTTATACTATAGTCTAATGAAGTATATTAATATTTGAAGATCTGCCTGACTCATTGAGCCCGTATTTTCTAGGTGACCAATGTCTGATGTTATAGAATCATGCTTGGGCTATAGACCCATTCAAAACTCAAGAGAGACGTGGGTTTTTTGTTTTGTTTTGTTTTTAAACCTTTTTATTTAGAGATGAGGGTATTACTCTGTTGCCCTGGGTTGATTTCAAACTGCTTCCTCAGCCTCTGGAGTAGCTAGGACTATAAGTGTGCACCACCGTTGCAGGCATCAGTGGATAACACTGTGAAAAGTTCCTTGATATGGTTTCACATTCCACATTACAACTAACCTTTAAGAAACTATTACTTGGGCTGGGGATGTGGCTCAAGCGGTAGCGCGCTCGCCTGGTATGCGTGCGGCCCGGGTTCGATCCTCAGCACCACATACCAACAAAGATGTTGTGTCCGCCGAGAACTAAAAAATAAATATTAAAAAAAAATTCTCTTCTCTCTCTCTCTCTCTCCTCTCTCACTCTCTCTTTAAAAAAAAAAAAAAGAAAGAAACTATTACTTTTTGATTTTCATATAGTATCAAAGGAAAATATCCACTTTTGGTTTTGTGGTGGTGGTGTTGTTTTGGGGGGGTTTGTACTGGAGATTGAACCCAGGGCACTTTATCACTGAGCCACATCCCCAGCCCTTTTTATTTATTTATTTATCTATCCATCTATCTATCTATTTTTATTTATTTATTTTTGTAGTTGGGGATGGACAGCATCCCTTTATATTATTTATTTTTTGTTTTGTTTTGTTTTGTTTTGTTTATGTGGTGCTAAGGATCAAACCCAGTGCCTCACACAAACCAGGTAATCGCTCTGCCACTGAGCTACAACCCCAGCCCTATTTTTTATTTTGAAGTAGGTTCTCCCTAAGTAGCATAGGGCCTTGCTAAGTTGCTAAGGCTGGCCTTGAACTTTGCGATTTATAGGTGTGCACCAGAGCATAAAAGTGGTCCTGAGCCCAAAAAGTTTGAAAACTACCACTGTATGCTAGGATGTCACATTAGTCCTTTGTAGTGTCTATCAAAGTAGTCTTTTTTATAAAACTGATATCAATATCTGGCTCAGTGAACAACTTCTCCCTCGCACTTGTCAAAACATGCTTATTTTCTTTAACCAAGGTTGAATGGGACTAAGATATATTCCTTCAAAGCCCAGAAATAGATGTGTAGGCTGAAAGAAAAAAGAAATTTACCTGTTAAACAGTACATTCCTTTTTCCTTCAAGTGAAGCCTTATGACTTTAGGATTATTAAGTAATTTCCCAACTTTTTTTTTTTATTGGTTGTTCAAAACATTACAAAGCTCATGATATATCATCTTTCATACATTTGACTCAATTGGGTTATAAACTCCCATTTTTACCCCAAATACAAATTGCAGAATCACATCGGTATTTCCCAACTGTTGTACAGAAAATAAAGAGTTACCTTCATTTATAATCGATCCTGGTCCCAAATGCAAACAGCACATGGAACTGTGTAAACCTCCAGTGACTGGAGAACACAAGTGAATTCATTCCATGTGCTTGACTGCAGCCCCTGGAGAGGACCACATTAAATGTGTCTCAACAGCCTACCTTAAAGAGCACAGCATCTCAAATGTCCTCATGTGTGCTCTTGGGGAGTCCCATTCTAATAGGTGATCCTTAGCTTAGGGCATACTTTAGTTCATCATTCCATCTGTTAATGAGTTTGTAAAGACCCTCAGCAAAGAGAAAAAAAAAAAAAAAGGCCAGGTATGGTGAGGCACACCTATAATCCCAGCTCTTTAGGAGGCTGAGGCAAAGGAACACAAATTTGAGGCCAATCTGGGCAATTTAGTGAGACCGTGTCTCAAAATAGAATCAAGGGCTGAGATTGTAGCTCCAGTGATAGAGCATCCTGTATTCAATCCCCAGTACTGCCGAATGAAAAAGAGTGCCAGCATGTTCTTGAAAACCTCTGGACCAGCTATGTAAAACCCATTTGGTACAATTAAAGAAAGGACAGCCACCCTCAAATTCCAAGCTGAGAATTTTATTCTTGGTAAGAGGGGGAAAAAAAATTGCAGCCTTGCATTAGAGTTTTAGGAAGGTGCTGCTTCTTTACCCTGGCTGCACATAGAATCACTTGTGGCACTTTTTTTTTTTTTTTTGACAATTTACTTGTTATTACCATTTTATTATAAAGGATACAACTCAGAGCAGGGCATGGTGTCATATGACTGTAGTCCCAGTCCAGAAGTGGTGGCAGAAGGATCACTTGAGCTCATAAGTTCAAAACAACCCTAGTCAACATAACAAGATCCTATCTCAAAAAATTAAAGTAAGAATTTTTTAAAAGGACAGGAATTGGGGCTCAGGGATGGACGCTTGCCTCACACATATGAGGCACTGGGTTTGATCCTCAGCACCACATAAAAAATAAATGAGTAAGGAAAGATATTTTTTTTTTTAAAAAAAAGGACAGGAATTTTTTACAACTCAGGAATCATCATATGGAAGAGATGCACAGGGCAACAGGAGGGGGGAAGGGGCACAGAACTTGCTTGTCCTCTCTGGGAAATCTTTCTACCAGCACCTCCATGTCTTCACCAACCTGGAACTTGTGGCACTTTTAAAAAGTACAGGTCTTTTTCCACTCAAACCTCCTGAGTCAGATTCTGATGAGTAGGTGGGTGAGTGAAGAGGCGCTTTGGTGGCTTTTTTATGATTCTATAGGTGACTGTAGCCACTATATAAAGCACTGGTTCCCACAAAAATGCATTAAGACTCAGAAACAGCTTGCAGGACACCACCCTACCTAAAAACAGCAGGCGCCAGGCGCTCAAGCCTGCTAAGCAGGGTGGCAGCCAAGAGCAAGCTTTGGTATTTATACACTCAGGGGACCCAGGATATCACAGCAATTCATTTGTGTTCCTTCCTTCTCCTTTGCAGCTTCCTTCCAGGCTTTGCCCTTCTGTTAGGGTCTTAATCTTGGTAACCTGGCCTGCTGCATTTATTGTATCGTCCTCCCAGTTCATCCATCTTATTATCATGTGTTTGCTGGTGTGCTTCTATGGGTCAGAACAAACAGGATCTCTTCCCCCCCCCCCCCATTGGGGATTGAACTCAGGGGTGCCTAATCACTGAACCACATCCCCAGCCCCCAGCCCTTTTTATTTTTGAGACAGTGAGATAGGGGTCTTGCTAAGTTGCTGAGGCTAGCTTTGAACTTGCAGTCCTCCTGCCTCAGCCTCCTGAGTCACTGAGATTACAGGTATGCACCACAACACCTGGCCAAACAAGATCTTTGGCCAGAACTGATGTTACCAGGCCCATTTATAAGTCTACTGGGGAAAGCACTTAAGGCCCTGGCTCTTGTCTTACATCTCTTTTTTTAATCCAGTTAAACAAAGTTTCTAAGGCCTGCAGTAAATTAGAAACAGGAGAAGGATCAGCACACACCTATAATCCCAGTGGCTTAGGAGGCTGAGCCAGGAGGACTGCAGATTCAAAGCCAGCCTCAGCAATTTAGTGAGGCCCTAAGCAATTTCAACCCTATCTCACAATAAAATGTAAAAAGGGCTGGGGATGTGGCTCAGTTGTTAAGCATCCCTGGGTTCAATTCACAGTACCAAAAAAAAAGAAAGAAAGAAAGGAAAAGGAGGGGCAGAGGAAGTAGCTCAGTGGCAGAAGTACTTGCCTGGCATACAAGGCCCTGGGTTCAATTCCCAGCAACAAAAAAAGGTAACTATTCTTGCAGACTCACTGAAAGTTCAAGAAGTGACTTATTGAGGGGCTGGGGATGTGGCTCAAGCGGTAGCGCGCTCGCCTGGCATGCGTGCGGCCCGGGTTCGATCCTCAGCACCACATACAAACAAAGATGTTGTGTCCGCCGAGAACTAAAAAATAAATATTAAAAATTCTCTCTCTCTCTCTCCTCTCTCACTCTCTCTTTAAAAAAAAAAAAAAAAAGGAAGAAGTGACTTATTGAACCCACAATAGCAAGGAAAGAGACAGAAAAGCTGTAAGAAATGAATGCATGAACTCAGAATCCAGGATGGTGTAGAATTAGAGTAAACAGATTCCTACAACCTTAAAGGTTAAAAAGCCATGGTGACTCTACTTGGGAATAGAAATGACCTAGATCTACAAGAAAATGTTAAATCATATTCAGCTCAACGGGACAGAGTAACATGATTGCATCTTTTAGTTTTCAAGCATTCCATATAATTAGAGATTTTAGTGGCTGAGTATGATGGTGCATACCTGTAATCCCAACTACTCAGGAGTCTGAGGCCAGAGAATCAAAAGTTTGAGGCCAGCAAGGCAAAGTGGTGCACACCTATAATTCCAGCAGCTTGGGAAGTTGAGACAGGAGGATTGCAAGGCCAAAGCCAGCCTCAGCAACTTAGCAAAGCCCTAAGCAACTCAGTGAGACCCTGTCTCTAAATAAAATAGAAAATAGGGCTGGGGATGTGGCTCAGTGGTTGAGTGCCCCAGAGTTCTATCCCTAGTACCAAAAAAAAAAAAAAAAAGGAAAAAATTTTGAGGCTAGTCTGGACAAATTAGGGAGACCTTATCTAAAAATAAAAATAAAAATAAAAAAAGCTGGGGGCGTATTCAGTAGTAGAGTAATGTCTGGGTTCCATCCCCAGTATTGCAAAAAACAAAAATATATAATACATATAATGTACAAAATATGTGTTGAATATTGATGTTACTGAAAAGGCTTTTAGTCAATAGCAGGCTGCTAGTAGTTAAGAAATTATGTGCAGGGGATAGGGATGTGGCCTAGTGTCTAGCATCCTTAAAGTCCTAGCACTGGAAGGAAAAAAAGGTTTATGCACATTTTCTTCTGGGAGGTGGGGTGTTGAGTCCCCCAATCCCCCCAATGTTCAAGGGCCTACTATGTTTGTATGAAGCTATAAACTTGATAAAGGGCCTAGCCTATTATGGGAGCAGAAGAGAACACCAGTAAATTCTGGAACCAAGATCAAATGGTAATATACTGTTATGTGGGGGCTGGGGTTATGGCTCAGTGGTAAAGTGCTCGCCTAGCATGCACGAGGCACTGGGTTCGATCCTCAGCACCACATAAATGAAAAATAAAGGTATTGTGTCCACCTAAAACTAAAAAAATATTTTTAAAATATATACTGTTATGTGAAAAAAAAATGTGTACAAGCTCATAAGTTTTAAAAAAGTATAGTGGAAAAAGATTAGGGCTGGGGTTGTGGCTCAGTGGTAGAGTGCTTGCCTCACATGTGTGAAGCACTGGGTTCAATTCTTAGCACCGCGCATAAATAAATGAATAAAGTAAAGGTCCGTCAACACTAAAAAATATTTTTAAAACAAGACTAAAAGGATATAAGCCAAAATATAACATTATTATCCATTTACTTAACTGTTTACACATAAATGAGCACTTTCTTTCTGTATGACACTTCTAAACATTGCAGAGTTAACCAAACTCAAAACAAACTGTATTGCTGTTGATAAACAAACTGCAGTTTATAATTTAAAAGCAAGAATTGCAGCAATTGTGAGCCACAGCCAACTCAAGAATACTAATTATGCAGTCACAGGAAAGGTAAGGTGTCCTTCCAGAAAACAGTAGGGAGATTCTGGTTCTTCAAAATGCACTAGAGCAGTAGGAATGTTGGCAAGCATGTCAGCCAGATTTTTTCATAGAACATTGAAGGTGAATCTGCAGTAAAACCACAAGATACACTTTATTTTAGTTTAAGAATCCCAAATGTATTGATCCTTTTTAATTTAGTAAGCAACCTCTGGCCCTGAATAATCAGTACATGGCCCATCAGGAGATCCCCTGTAGTTTGCACATGGCCCTTGAACTGTACTATGAATCACAGCTTTCAAAGACATTTTTCTAGTATACCTAAGTAGAGTTATAACTTGGTTGGTGCCCAGATTGTAAAATGTGAGGAACATCTGTCTATAGGTGCTATCCCATATTGTAGCCCAGTATCAATTTATGTTTACCCTCTTGATAATCTGATAACATGCTAACAGGACAGATCACAAAGTGTAAAATAATATTTCTAAGGCATAGGTGAGCATTGATTCCTTGTATCTCTTTTTTGGGGAGCGGGGAGTGGCTAATAGGGATTGAACCCAGAGGTGCTTTACCTAGACTTTTTTTTGAGCTATAGCCCCAGACATTTTTTTCTTTTTTCCTTTTTTGAGACGGGGCCTTGTTAAGTTGCTGAGGGTCTTGCTATGTTGCTAAAGCTGACCTCAAACTTGTGATCCTCCTGCCTTTGCCTCCTGAGTTGCTGCAATTACAGGCATGTGCTACCATGCCTGGGCTTTTTTTTTTTTTTTTTTTTTTAGTGGTTAGGTAGACACATTGCCCTTTGTTTTATTTTTTTTTTATGTGGTGCTGAGGATCGAACCCAGGGCCTTGTACACGCTAGGCTAGCACTCCACTGCTAAGCCACAACCCCAGTCCCCATGCCTGGCCTTTATATCATTCATACCATTGAAAATTGAATAAAGAGCCAGATGCAGTGGCACACACCTATAATCTCAGCTACTTGGGAGGCTGAAGCAAAAGAATTCCAAGTTTAAGGCCATCTTGGGCAATTTAATGAGACCCTGTCTCAAAATAAAATTTTAAAGTCTAAGGATTGGGACTGTGCCAGGGTTAATCCTTTCCCCCACCAAACAGCAGGAGTCACCTCCAGGAAAACTGGAGCTGCTACTGGAGGAATCTTTTTCAGTTTCTCATAGCTCTGGAATCCTGCCTGAAAGCCTGAGGTCCTTGGCCCTCAGGGAGAATCCGAAGATGTAGGCACAGAGGCCCTGACCCCTCACATCTAGGGTAGTTTAACATACTGCCACCAGCCAAGAGAGGCACCAACCCAGCTCCATGGAGCCCTGGATAGAGCTCCTGAGTCCATTTGAGGATATGCCTGGTACAGAGATGAGTCAGTCTGACATGGGGTAGACTGGTGGCGATTCTCAGGTGTCATCAAGTCTCTGCAGTCAGCAAAGTTGCCCTGATAGAGGACTCAAGGGGTAACAGAGGGATCCTCCAAGCAGACCAGAGGCCCCTTCATCCCTGAATGCTGTTTCTGATGAGGGTCCACCTGGCTCTGAACCCCCTAGGAGATGGCCACCTGATCCCCATGATGGGGACACCAAGGAACTGCCCCTGGAGCAGCCTCTACCATGTGGCCCCATAGGCACAGAACAATTGCAGCACATGGACTGAGGGTCAGAGCTTGGCCTCTAGCCATCCCATCAATTTGGCCCTGCAATCTAGTTTGGCCTTCGTGACAAGAACTCAGACCAACACATAGTGGTAGGAGACAGTTTAAAATCAGAGAAGGAACTAACAGCATCAGTCACTGAGGCCATTCTGATATCCCAAAATCGGGAGCTTCTCCCCAGTGCTTCTGCCTCAGCTGAACCACAATCCCAGAGCACCGTGTTCTGGGCACTGTGACCATTTCTTAGGCTAGCACCTATATCCTCATGTCTTCTATGGCAGCCCTGTGCCTCCCAGTTCCCAGGTCTCTGGAGGGGGCCATGGACTCTAAATTACATCCCAAAAAGGAGGCTTCCACTCTGGGACACCCTTACAGAACCCCAGCCCTTCCCTCAAGTACTGCTCTCTGGAGTAGCAAGCACTCAAGGGGCCAGATTCTGGATTTCAACACTGCAAGTAACAGAACTGGAGAAATTGATGGCTTCTTTTCCTCTACTCTCCAGCTTTCTGCCCCAGCCCTTTACCTGACCCACCTTTGCTTCAGGTATGCCAGGATCTGCCATCCCCTTCAGATTTTTACTCTGCTCCTCTGTAGCCTTGTGGCCAAAGTGGCTTCCTCAGGGGCCCCTGCATAGCAGATGCTTTTACCTATTGTAGATTCATAGCTGCTTGTGGTGAACTTTGGCCCCCTGCCACCAGCACCATCCCTACCCCCTTTCCCTGTTACTTTTGGGCACTGTTTTGCAACCTCCCAGCCTGGCTGTGTGGCCTCCACCTGCTAGACCCTTCCCCACTAGCTTGGGGCAAGCAGAGCTGCACCCAGTAGAACTAAAGCCTTTCCAGAATTACCAGAAGCTAAGCAGCAGCCTTGGAGGATCTGGGTTGTCTTGTACTCCCCCACCTGGAAGGTCCTTGTCTGGTCTCAATTCCGATCTCAAGGCCATCCCTTCCACCTATAGTGTATTCCATACCCAGCACTTTGACCTTTACCCTCAAGCCTCCATACTGGATGTCAAAACCTTGGGGAACGGACAGGGCCACCTTCCTTAGAAGGGCCTTCCAGAAGAGCAGAAGAGCCTTGGTCCCAAAGGGACAAGGATCCTGAATTGCCTCCACCCTGTTGAGGGAGTTCCCCTTCCCCCCACGCCACCCCCTGGGGCTTGTAAATACATTATAAAATATAAAGGGACCGGTGGGTGGGGATGGATTGTAGGGCTGGAGCCTCACTCCCCCTCCTCCCCTTCTTCTGGTCCCCTATTCCCGGTGCTGTTTGTTTTAAAAAGAATATTAAAAGATAAATAAAAATAAAAAGTGCTAGAGCACTTGCTTGTCATGTGCAAAGCTCTGGGTTTGATCCGAGCACACATATACACACAAAAAAAATTTCAGTGAAGAGAAAATTCCCAGCAATAACTAATAGGTTATAAATAAAACCTAGTCCTAGGATCCAAATCTGTATTACCTCAATAAAAAAATCAGTATGTTTACTTCTAAATTTTATTTACAAAACAACTTTGGAATCATTAAGGTACTGTTATCCTCCTCTCTGTTGACATCCATATAATATATGTGGGGTTTTGTTTTTGTTCTTGTTTTCTCTGTTCTGGACTGAGCTTCAAGCAGATAAATGGCACCACGCATGAGTAACCTTGTTATCTTTCTCCCCATCTAGGGTACCCCTTGGCTTTGTTTTATCGACATTACCTTTTCTACAAGGACAGCTACCTCATTCATCTCTTCCATGCCTTTACAGGCCTCTCAATTGCTTATTTTAACTTTGGTAAGTAAACCAAGTTAGCATTGACCCTGTGATTAGAAGGATGCTGGGAAGGAACATACTTGAACAAAATTTCCTTGAGAGAATTTGATGGTTTGGGAAGTTTTAATTAATGCTCTGCTTGCAAAGAGAGGGTTATATGGAAAGAGCTCAGCTTAACTTTTCCTTTTTTCCCCTTTTTATGTACATTCCTCTGTCAAGTAAAAACATTTTGAAAAATAATGTGTTGGGGCTGAGGTTGTGGCTCAGTGGAGTAGAATGCTTGCCTAGCATGCTTGAGGCACTGAGTTCAATCCTCAGCACCACATAAATGTAAAATAAAGATATGTGTCCTCTTAAAACTAAAAAATAAATATTAAAAAAATAAAAATAATGTGTTAAGCAAAGCAATTAAAAATTATACATGTATGAAAACGTCACATGGTATCCCAGAAGCATGTAAAATATTTACATTTTTCTATATCGATTTAAAAAATAAATTCAGAGCCAGGTTTGGAACACACCTATAATTCCAGATACTTGGAGGCTGAGGCAGGAAGATAGCAAATTGGAAGCTAGCCTCAGCAATTTAACAAAACCATAAGCAACTTAGTGAAACCCCATCTCAAAATAAAAAAGATAAAAAGGGCTGGCAATATTTCTTAGTGCCAGAGCTCCCCTGGGTTCAATCCCTAGTACCACAAAAAATAAATATATAAATTTAGGGCTAGGAATGTACCTCAGCAGTAGAGCACTTGCTTAGCATGCACAAGTTCCTGGTTCATTCTCCAGCACTGTGGAAATAAATTTAAATAATAAATACAAGCATTTTGATGGTAGCTTGCCTGACCCTATCAACAGAGAAGTATCAGTTTCTCTGCTATGGCTATAACTGAGTGACAGATCCAAGCATACCCCCTCAGAATGATCCCTCCATTCAAACATACAGAAATACCATAAGCACCTTGATAATCCCAATGTTTACACAACTAATTTTCATCCCCTTCCACCAAAACCACAGATTATTCTTTTTTTTTTTTAAAGAGAGAGAGAATTTTAATATTTATTTTTTAGTTATCGGCAGACACAACATCTTTGTTGGTATGTGATGCTGAGGATCGAACCCTGGCTGCACGCATGCCGTGCGAGTGCGCTACCGCTTGAGCCACATCCCCAGCCCCAAGATTATTCTTTAAAAAAAAAAAAAATCAGCCCTGGGGATATAGCTCAGTGGCAGAGCACTTGCCTAGCATATGTGAGGCACTGGGCTTGATCCTGAGCACCACATAAAGATGAAACAAAACAAAGGCATGCTGTCCATCTACAACTACCAAAAAAAAAAAAAATTAATATTCCTAATACCAAAGTGTTTTCTTTTGATATCTTTTTGTGGTTGAAAATCCTCAGAAGAGTGTAAATATAAAAAACCAAGCTAAAATTCTGTTCTCTGCATCTAGGATACCAGTTCTACCACTCCTTGCTCTGTGTTATACTTCAGTTCCTCATCCTTCGACTGATGGGCCGCACCAGGACTGCTGTCCTCACTACCTTTTGCTTGCAAATGGTAAGCATCTTTCTCTTAGCATCTCAGGTCACAACTGAGGCAAAAGGGAGGTAGGAGACTATGGTGTAGAAAAGGCAGTGGATTAAGAGATCTCATTTCCAACCCCTCCTTCCAATACTCAGCAGTCTGACTTTTGGTCACACTATTACTGGGCCCAGGTGTTTCATATGCAGATCATAATGCTAACACCTGCCGTGCCTCAAAGAAGGTGCACCAGCTAATCCTTTGCACAAGACTATGGAATTGAGTTTCATTGGTTCTCATCAGGATTAGCCTAGCAGTCTATGAGGGAAGTTTTCTAAAGGCAAGGAAGAACACCAATTTAGAATGAGCTAAGGAAGCTAAGCATCTCAGTTCTTGTCTCAGTTTAGCCCTTATTTTGCTAATAATCCTTGAGCACATCTCTTCCTATTATAGGCTCAGTGTCTCCATTTGTAAAAAAACTCCTTAAAGCTTCTAATGAGGGATTCCAGAATGAGGAGAAAGTAAAGAAAACATAGTAGTGATGGTAGAATAAATACTTGGTTCTCTCCTAGGCCTACCTTCTTGCTGGATATTATTACACAGCCACAGGCAACTATGACATCAAGTGGACAATGCCACATTGTGTCCTGACTTTGAAGCTGATTGGTGAGTGGTTGAGCATTGCCTTCCTCCTTCCAGCTGGGCCCTACCCACCTCGGACCAAAACCTTACTGGTACTTTCCCATTACACTCCTGGCTGCACTCAGTCCACAGGCCACATCCTCACATTGTCCTCTCCCTCTACTCTACCCACCCCTTCTCTCTCTGCTCAGGTTTGGCTGTTGACTACTTTGACGGAGGGAAAAATCAGGTAAGTACCAATTCCTCTGCAGAGAGGTTAAGCATTTAACCAGAGGGAAGGAGGAAGGCTATTGTTACCAAAAGACTGGACCCAAATACCAGGGGCAGAGCCTCTCCCTCATTCCCCAGCCTGTGTGATATCCATTTCAGATAGCTCTGAGCAAGAATCAACAACTCTAACTTGCTCAGGATCCAGCTCCTGCACAAAGTCCAAAGATCAGTGCCAACAAGGCATTTGTCAAAGCAGCAACAGCCAACAGTTGCTGAGCTACCCCACACATATTCATTTCCACATGAAGCAACTCTTTTCCATCCCCCAAGGAGAAGGCAAGCTGAAGAACCCCAGATAGTGGGGCACAGGGGTGGGGGACACTCAAACTGGCTCTTGGGGGGAGATTCGAGGCTATCCTGAACCATGCATTCTCTTCTCGGCATAGAATTCCTTGTCCTCTGAGCAACAGAAATATGCCATACGGGGTGTCCCCTCCCTGCTGGAAGTTGCTGGTTTCTCCTACTTCTATGGGGCCTTCTTGGTAGGGCCCCAATTCTCAATGAACCACTACATGAAGCTGGTGCAGGGGCAGCTGACTGACATACCAGGGAAGATGCCAAACAGGTAACTGCCCCTCCTGGTCAAGACTTCTATGTAGGTGTCTCACCCAACAGTCACTTCTGAAATGACTTTCCTGAAGGCCAGCCCCAGCTGCATTCTCCAGCCTGTCCTAGCACACAGAGCCATGTCACACAGACCTGGACTTTCACACCAGGCACTCTATCTGCCCATTGTCCTAGTGGGCACTTTTCTACCCAGGTTACTTCTAGCCATCCATGCTGAACTTGAAGCACAGACATAAACATTCATTTTTATGCCACAGGATTTTGTCTGAACCAGTCACATTCCTGTCTTTAAAGCCTGTTTTCTCATTTAAAGGGAAAAAAGACAAGAGAATGTTAAATATATAAAAGTATATATGATTATATATCAGAAGAAAATTTAAAAGTCACCAGAATTCCTTCACTGAGAACTTGTCTAACATGAGTTTCAGTTATCAGTTCAACCAAGATAGGAAGGAGCAAGTTGGAATTTGCTGGTGGTTATTATTCTCTACATGAGATTGTCAGTCCCAGTGTACATTGAGAACCCTGGTAAGAACCTGAGCTCAATAGCATCCCTGAAGGGTTAAACACTATAAGACTTACCCACACTGCTCCCCCACTGCCCTTACCATCCTGTGACTTACAGGTTTATGGGTACCATTCCTCATAACCAACCACTCGGGGGAGATCTCTTTCCCGGAAACAGTACCAACTTTGGAAGCAGAGCTCCTCGTGTCATTTTTACCCTGAAACACTCTTCTGATTAACTGAGGGTCACAGGGTGAAGGGCTTTGACTGTGCCCTCTGTGACCCAGCTCATTCCTTTCCAGCACCATACCAGCTCTCAAGCGCCTGAGTCTTGGTCTTATCTACCTGGTCGGCTACACCCTGCTCAGTCCCCACATCACAGAAGACTATCTCCTCACTGAAGACTATGAAGTGAGTGGTTGTTAACACAGCAGCACTGCCACTGCCTCCCAGATAGAAAGTGGACAGGCAAGGACCCCTGTAGATAGCAGAGAAGTAGGTGATGCCATCTACAAATGCATGTTGATTTTGCTCTAGATCTGTGAGAGTTGGTGTCAGTACCAGCTGGGCCAGGACATGTTCATCAGCGTTCGCTGAATGACCTTCGTGGGCACATGGCTGTGCCAGGTGCACTTTAGCACCCCTTTCCTCCCCATAAAGTGGCTCTTAGCTTGCTCTGTTATGTCCAAGTTCCTCCCTGGAGTGCAGCAGCTGCTGATCCTCCAGCCTATTTTCTTCTCTTGACTGACAGACTTGGGCCCTTCTAGGGAATTCAGAAACCAAGGGAGAGGGGAATGCTGGCTTTGTTCCTGCCCAGTTGAAAGGCTTGCAGCAGTTTCGTATCCATTCTGGGTAGGTTTCTCCTTAAACTAACATGAAATGTGGATATGTAAGGTCCCTTAGTACTTATTGTTTCAGACAGTACCTTGTGAAGGCAGGCAGCCAGTAGAAGAGTTAGGGACAGAGCTGTTTTCTGGGACTCGTCAGGGAAGATGAGAGATGTTTGCTGGACTCCCCTGCCTATTCCCTTTAGCCTGTTATAAAGGCAGTTAGGCCAGACTGTC
Source organism: Spermophilus citellus (assembly GCF_964194105.1). NCBI lineage: Eukaryota > Metazoa > Chordata > Mammalia > Rodentia > Sciuridae > Spermophilus > Spermophilus citellus. The sequence continues at coordinate 31,898,301 of NC_138197.1, read as the reverse complement.
CAGGCCCATCTGACAGATTTTGATAGGTATGAAGTAACCAGACACAGATTGGAAAAGGAAGAGCACTAAGGGGAACATGCCCGTGTACTATCTCTAACACATGTGTTCTCTTTCCTCAAGAACCACCCTTTCTGGTTCCGCTGCATGTACATGCTGGTCTGGGGCAAGTTTGTGCTTTACAAATACGTCACCTGTTGGCTGGTCACAGTAAGTAGGAAAGATGAAACAGGGTCATATTTAGACAAGCTGTGGGGGCTGGTAGGGCAGGAGTGGAGAGAATCTTGAGCTGTGCCTCCCCTCAGGAAGGAGTATGCATTTTGACCGGGCTGGGCTTCAATGGCTTTGAAGAAAATGGAAAAGCAAAGTGGGATGCCTGTGCTAACATGAAGGTGTGGCTCTTCGAGACAAATCCCCGTTTCACTGGCACCATCGCCTCTTTCAACATCAACACCAATGCCTGGGTAGCCCGGTAAGCAGTTGGAGAAGAGCCCTAGACATGAACTCCTTCCTTCTGTTGCTTTCCCGCACTGGAAGGCAGAGATATATGATGCCTCCTCTGTCCATCTTTCCCACTTGGGTAGACGGTCCATTTTTTTTTTCCTTTTTTTAGTTGTAGATAGACATCATGCCTTTATTTTATTTGCTTACTTATATGTGGTGCTAGGGATCAAACCCAGTGCCTCACACATGCTAGGCAAGTGCTCTGCCACTGAGCTATAGCCCCAGCCCTCCAGTCATTTTTACATACCCTTTAACCTATCTCATCTTCCTAAAAACATTCCATAAAAGGGCCTCAAGCCCTAGCTTAATCCCAGTTCTGCCACTGTATTTGTTACCCATTGCCCTGTTTATTTCTTCAATTGTCCTCACTAGAGTGTAGCATTTTGAGATTGATCTCTTTTCCCACTGCCCTTTCACTGTCAAGCACTTAGTAGGCATTCATTCAGTTGTTAACCTGGAGTCTCGTTTTCTGACTCTAAACAGCCATCACCTTCCATCTCTAAAGATATCCAATTAGCACTGTCTCCCACACCTCAACCCCCTATGGCCACAAGTGGGAGTCAAGTTACTCATCAGGGAACCAAGAACCCAGACGCAGGATGGTGGGAATGAGAATAGTTCTAGTTCGTCTAAGGCTCATCCTTGCCCACCCTTTTCTCTAGTTACTTCTTCAAACGGCTCAAGTTCCTTGGAAATAAAGAATTATCCCAGGGTCTCTCATTGCTGTTCTTGGCCCTCTGGCATGGCCTACACTCAGGATACCTGGTCTGCTTCCAGATGGAATTCCTCATTGTTATTGTGGAAAAGAAGGTGGGCCTCAAGGGTGCTGGATAGAAAGGGCATTCAGAAGGAGACAAGACACTGATGACCACTCTCCTTCCTCCTCAGGCTGCCAACCTAATTCGAGACAGCCCAGCCCTGAGCAACCTAGCTTCTATTACTATCCTGCAGCCCTTCTTCTACTTGGTGCAACAAACAATCCATTGGCTCTTCTTGGGTTATTCAATGACTGCCTTCTGCCTCTTCACATGGGACAAGTGGTTTAAGGTAATTAAGGCCCACCTAAATGGTTACCAGGAGATTCACTAAAACCTCTCATACCTCAAGATACCGCATGCTTCATCTCTCTCTTCCCACAGGTATATAAATCCATCTATTTTCTTGGTCATGTCTTCTTCCTGAGCCTACTATTCATATTGCCTTATATTCACAAATCAATGGTGCCAAGGAAAGAGAAGTTAAAGAAAATGGAATAATCTATTTCCCTGGTAAGTAAATATTCTACACCTAACGTAAAACTGCCAGGTTTTAGACTGGAGCCACAGACTAGGAGAAAAGCTGGTATTGGAAATTTGGGGTGGATTTCAATGTAGTCTGGCGCTGAGGGACACAGTATGGGGTATTGATACTCTAACTAAGGAATGTAGGCAGAAGCTGCAGGACCCAGACCAGGACCTGGACATGCCACTCTGACCAGCCTTCCATTCACATCTTGCCTTGCAGGTGGCCTAGAGCAGGACTGGTGCAGAAACTACTTGTCTCCCTTTTCATAGCACTCCCTCACCCAAGAGCACAGTGAACAGAAAAGCCAGGGAGCTGGAAGCCATGCCACTCCCAGCTGTGCCTCTGCTGCCCGCCAAGTCTTCACTGGGCCAAAGGGGAAGTTCTTGTGGGAGGAGCAGAGGGGATGCACCCCCCTCAGGCTCCCCCATGCACGTTGCCTTATCTCTCCTCTCTAGCCAGGAATCTGTTGTGTTCTTCTTCTGCCAATTTACTACGATTGTATATGTGCTGCTACGCCCACCCCCCCCATGGGGGGGAGGGAGGGCACAAGGCCCCACCTGCTCCACTTTTTCTATCTTGGAACTGTACCAGATAAAATCACTTCTGTTTGTTCAGTTTTTCACTGCTAGCATTCCTGACTGCTTTCTTTCAAACACACAATTCTCTGTACTTGCCATGGCTGAAGTCATCAGGTTCTTTCCCTTAACAGTACAGGAATCTGGGAAAACAGGAACTAAAGCCTGCCTTCAAAGCCTTCAACCAACCAAATCTGCAAACTCTGTGTACCTCTGAAGTCTAAGAGGAACAAATAGTTCATCCAAGTAGATATAACCAGGTTTGCAAAAAACAGTATTTATAGGTTAAAGAAGAGCAAATATACAGCAATGTTTTCCCCAAACTCCACAGTCTTCAGTGCAGCAGCAGTCAACAGAGTCGAGGGATACAACGCCAACAGTCCTTTGTTTCAGAACTAGGTTCTGCTACTGTCAAATAACCCCCCATACTTCTTCAAAGGCTGTGGTAAGTTTAGCACAGGTGAGGGCAGCAGAAAGAGGGTAGTTGCTCATGGACACCATCTTCTCTGTATATTCCACATTGACCTTAGGAGAGAAGAATCTGGTCAATAGTCACTCCATAGCAAGTTCGGCCCTTCTTCAGGGCAGGAAAAATGGCTCAGCTAATATTTCACCAGTGTGTTTAATATCAGACTTCTAAAAAGAACGAAGAAGATGCTAGCTTTGTCTGTTACAAATATGCCAGCAATCCTCAAAGGATACACTGAGGCAGGAATTGGAACCACCATTTGTCTTCTAGATGTATTGCTACCCTCTATTTCTCATTTTATAAGGACAAGGATTGTCAAGGCTGGGGAACTGGCGTGGGCAGAACACTTGCTAAGTGCTTGCTCTTGGAATTCTGTACTGAGCTTCAACTCTATGAAGAATCTTTTTTTTTTATTATTTTTTTAAAGAGAGAGGGAGAGAGAATTTTTTTTTTTTTTAAAGAGAGAGTAAGAGAGGAGAGAGAGTGAGAGAGAGAGAATTTTTAATATTTATTTTTTAGTTCTCGGCGGACACAACATCTTTTGTTGATAAGTGGTGCTGAGGATCGAACCCGGGCCGCACGCATGCCAGGCGAGCGCGCTACCGCTTGAGCCACATCCCCAGCCCGAGAGAATTTTAATATTTTATTTTTTAGTTTTCGGCGGACACAACATCTTTGTTGGTATGTGGTGCTGAGGATCGAACCCGGGCCGCACGCACGCCAGGCGAGCGCGCTACCGCTGAGCCACATCCCCAGCCCCTCTATGAAGAATCTAAGGGTAAAGCCCAGACCTTACCTTGCCATGGGCAAAGGCCCCCACCACAAAAACAATAGGGTCACTCCTAGGTACCAGTTGTCGCACATCACTGATGACTGGAACAGAAAATGAAGTGCCAATTTTCATACAACCAACTGGGAAGTGATCTGACACTGGATTCTTAATTACCTAAAGAAAAACAGAAAAATCAGCCCCAATAAGAGTCCCAGAACCCCACCTCCAATCAGTAGGTTTAAGACCTCACCTTCAAAAGCTTCTGGGGACCATCAGCTGCTCGTACACTGAGCTTGTGTAAAAGCTGAACTAGAAGAGGAAAAAGTTCAGAGATAGGTTTACTCCTACCAGTGACACAATCAGAAAAACCCACAGCTAAGACGAGTTCTACATTCCCTTTATATCCCCAGACTGTACTCTTAAAATGTTACAAAAAAACGACTGTCAGGCATACAACCAGTAGGTAGTGAGAGGTTCAGATCTCCCTTTTTCGCTCAGCCAGGAACCTACTACAAAAAACAGGAGAGTAGGGCTGGGGTTTTGGCTCAGTGGCAGAGCCAAAATGTGTCAGGCACTGGGTTCGATCCTTAGCACCACATAAAAATAAAAAAATAAAGGTACCGTGTCCATCTACAACTCAAAAAAGAATATAAAAAGAAAAGAAAAAACAAAAAATAGGAGAGTAGAATTTCCATGAATGTGGAAAAATAACACGAGTCTGTCCTGGCATTAGTCACATCCCTCTCCCCTCACTGAATAATGCCACATTTCATTCTCCCTTTTCCTCTTCCTCCCTTCTTCACTACTGCCAAGTTCATTCTGAACTTAAATCCAAAGGCTTCTCACCCATTAGGCCACAGAAGCGGTCAAAGGTTCTAGGAATTCGAGTCTGTGGGTTCACTTCAATCAGCACATTCTTCTGTGTGTGGATATAAACCTGCAGCAAGCCAGCTCGATTTAGGGGACTGTCCATCAGCATCAATAAGCTCTGAGGAAGACAGAAATCAAGGCACAGTGAAGGCTAAAGAGACACATCGTTCAGCTGCCTTACATTCAATATAAAGGTTGAAAAGGCTGTGTGTGAGCTTTATCCCTTTAGTTACCTGGTGGGTTATGTCTGGTCTCACTTCCCCAGGATCCCGTCCATTCTTCAACAACATGGACTTGTGCTTGTCGCAGTTGAGTAGCTCATATGTCTTTCCTACCTGAAGAACAGAGAACATGATACAGCAACAGAAGCTTCTATTATTTAGCATAGTCATTCTCAAGGTGTGGTCCCTGAACCAGCATCATCATCTGAAAACTTGTTCAATAGGCAAATTCTCAGGCCTACTTAATGCCTATGAAGTCAGAAACTCTGGGGGTGGGGCCCAGCAAGTCCTTCAGGGGATCACTGTGCAGCCACATTTACATGCATACCTCCCTAAATAACAGATCTTAGAAGAGAAGGGGAGGAAGGGCACAACCTATAATCTACACTAAATCTAATTGTAAAACTGCAGTTATTAGGAAGGCCACTCTAGAACCAGATAGGAATTAGGTTATTGAACAAGGCTGAAAGCTTATGTTTATCACAGAAGCAATATGTATGTTCTGGGGAAAACAATACATAACCTCTACCCTCAGTTTGCTTAAAACACACATGGATTAAGTGCATATGCTACAAATGTGAATAGAAGTTAATGTGGAAATCCTAATGATAGGAAGTCAAGGAACACTTTTCTAAGATGTAAAACAATTTAGAAGGGTTACTCACTCCTAGTTTTTGACTGGCATGAGTAAAGACATAAAAGAGAATTGAGAAAGGGGCTGGGGCTGTAGCTCAGTGGCAGAGCACTTGCCTAGCATGCATGAGGCACTGGGTTTAATCCTCAGCACCACATACAAAATAAAATTTTTTTTAAAAAGGCATTCTGCCCATCTATAACTACAAAAATTAAAAAAAAATCAAGAAAGAGGAGAAACATTATTTGGGGAAAAGTGAGAACAGAGGCACTGAAAGATTGGGATTCTATATGAAACTGCTTATGTATCAAGCATAAAGCCAGAAGGAATTCTGGAGTAAGAGGAGCACAATGGAAATGTCTCAAATATTACTCTGGTAATTTTATGTATATGTGAAAAAAGACCAATTAGAAGTATGATTTTTAAAAAAAAGAGTTGGACTACACCTGTAGCATCTCAAATAATTGCAAGTTTATGGGAAGAGGGATGTAGATTCTGAAATCACTTGAACAGCCTAAATAACAATGGCCAGGGGTATAGCTCAGTGGCAGAGCACTTGCTCAGCATGCACAATAAAAAACAGAAATGTCACAAAGAGTAAGCATGAAGAAAGAACAAAGAACCAAAAACTGAAGCCATGGGATACCTTGAAGAAGAACCTCTTAAACAGACTAATCCAGTTTCAATCCATTAGAATTTAACCAGCGACTTTGTTCTTTCAGTGAAACAGAATAGAAACATCAAAGTAGCTGGGTGGGTGGCGCCTGTAATCCCTACTACTATAGAAGTTGAAGCAGGAGGACAGCAAGTACAAGCCCAGCTTGGGCAACCTACGCTGTTGCAAAATAAAAACCTGGGGATATAGTTCCATGTTAGAGCACCCCTGAGTTAAATCCCTAGTACTACCAAAAAGGAGGGGGGGGGGGTCAAAATATTTCACATAATGATTTATGAAACTTTTGGTGTCATACAGTTCATTGTGTATACTGGCTCACAATGTAACTTTTTGGTGGGTTAATAAGCTTGAAAAATCACTGACTAGAATAAAGAGAATGAATACCAGGTGTCTTGACTGTAAAAGGTATTGAAAGCCAGGCATGCTGACATACACCTATAATCCCAGTGACTTGTGAGTTTGGGACAGGAAGATCACAAGTTTGAGACCAACCTGCACAATTAAGCAAGACCCTTTCTTTAAAAAAAAAAAAAAAAAAAAAACTTAAGGGCTGAGGTTATAGCTCAGCAGTAGACCACTTGCCTAGCATATGCTGCGTTTGATTCTCAGAACCACATAATAATAAATAAATAAAAATAAAATTAGTGTATCCAACTACACTGAAAAAAATCTTTAAAAAATAAAACTTAAAAACGTGTTGGCATGTGTAGCTCAGTGGTAGAACACCCACGGGTTCAAACCCCAGTACCAAAAAAAGATATTGGAGATAGAAGAATTTCAACATCTTTATTTTTACCTATCATTCATTCATCTCTTTCCCTGAATGTAATAAAACAACCTGCAATCCCTTGGTTTAACCTAATAACAGAAGAATGAGCAGCATCATAAAAATTCAAGGTTTTTTTTGTACTGGGGATTGAACCCAGGGACACTCAAATCACTAAATCCCCAGCCCCTTTTTTATGGTTTGTTTTTTCTTAATTTTGAGAAAAGTTCTCATTAAATTGCTGAGTGTAGCCTCAAACTTGTGACCTTCCTGCCTCAGTCTCCCAAATTGTTGGTATTATAGCATGATCAGCAGAAACTCAATAATTAAGTGAATAAACAGATAAAAGTAGAAATCACTTTTGCAACAAGCTGACCAAGGGAGCTTGCAATTAAAGAACAATATGTTCAGTGGCCTCAAGGAATAAGAGAACTTAGTGCTTTCAAAGAACTTAAAGTAAATGAGGTTAGAATATATAAAGAAATAGAACAGCCTCAAATAAGACTGGCAGAAACAACAGGTGTCAATACATTGAAGACAAAACTTGACAATACAGTCTGATGAAGATTTCCACCAGCTATGAATTCTACATCACCCTTGAAGTACCACTGTTGACAACTTAGCCCAAATGCTTCTAGAGTTTGCTTTATGAATTTTAATTTGGCCATAAACTTCTCAGTAAGTAATCTGGAATAAATAATATTAACAACTTACTCCAATGCCAGACATTATTCTAAACACTTTATGTTTTTAATTCCTTTAGTCCTTCTAATCATTATTATCCCCATGGACTATATAAAGCAATTAAGTAAAATGATTTGCCTAATGCCACACAACTAGTAGCCAAAAGGATTTGAATCCAGGCAGTCTAGTGTGAGTCTGCATTCTCAAATACTGCTGACACAAACAAGCTTTTCACATTTGCGAATTACAGTTATATGGGATAGCCTGATATGACAAATGTCAAAATTAACATTCAGAGTTAATAGGCCGGGCAAGGTAGTGCAAGACTCTAATCACAGCAGCTCAGGAGGCTGAGACAGGATTGCAAGTTCAACGCCAGTCTCAGAAATTAGTGAGGCCCTAAGCAACTGTCTCTAAGTAAAAAATAAAAAAGGGCTGGGGATGTAGCTCAAATGGTTAAGCACCCCTGGATTCATCCCTGGTACCAAAAAAAAAAGAATAGTTAATAGGCCAGAAAGCTAGTAAGTAATTACTGAGAAAGAAGAGCCTGTTAGGGTAGAAATATATATTACATTTGAGGTTAGCCTGGACAATTTAGGAAGACACAGTCAAAAAGGGCTGGGACATGGTCACAGTGACAACACCTATAATCTCAGTGACTCAGGGAAGCTGAGACAGAAGGATTCCAAGTAGAAGACCAGCCTGGGCAATAAGAAACTTTCTCAAAATTGGGTGGTTGGGGGTGGGGGGGTTGCTAGGGATGTAGGTTGGTGGTAAAGCACCCTGGGTTCAATCTGGAGAGGAAAAAAATATGAATTACAGAAGTCAGGCATGATGGAGTACATGGGAGGCAGAGGCAGGAGAATCACAAATAGTAGCCAGCCTAGGCTACGTAGCAAGACCCAGCCTCACCAGATGCAGTGGTGCATACCTGTAATCCCAGCAATTTGGGAGGCTGAGGCAAAAAGGATCACAAATTTGTTTTTGTTTTTTTAAAAATGGAGAGAGAATTTTAATATTTTGTTTTTTTTTTTTTTAGTTTTCGGCGGACACAACATCTTTGTTTGTATGTGGTGCTGAGGATCAAACCCGGGCCACACGCATGCCTGGCGAGCACGCTACTGCTTGAGCCACATCCCCAGCCGGAGGATCACAAATTTGAAGTCAGCCACAGCAAGGCTCTAAGCAATTTAGCAAGACCCTCAAATTTTAAAAATTTGAAAAATAGTTGGGGATGTACCCCAGTGGTAAAGAACCCTTGGATCTAACCCCCCCAAAAAATAAATACCCCCCCAAAAAAAAGACCGTCTCAAATAGTTTTAAGGGACAGGGACATAGCTCAGTGCTAGAGCACCCCTGGAGTTCAATCCAGAAAGAAGGCAAAAAGGAGGAGGAAAGAAAGGAAGAGAAGAAAGATATCAATTACCAGAGAAAATGAAAACGTGCCAGTGCAGGCCTGTAATCCCTATCACATAGAAGGCTGAGACAGGAGGATCACAAGTTCAAAGTCGTCCTCAGCAGTTTTGCCAGGCCTTGTCTCAAAATACAAAATAAAAAAGACTGGGGATGTAGCTCAGTGGTAAAGCATTTCTGGATTCGAACACAAATTAAAAAAAAAAAAAAGATGGAAAAGAATCTCACCTTAGATTATGAAAACATACTACTACTTTTCAAAAAATATTTATTGCAGTTGGACACAATATCTTTATTTTACTTATTTATTTTTATGTGGTGCTGAGGATCAAACCTACGGCCTCTCACATGCTAGGCAAGCACTCTACCGCTGAGCCACAATCCCCATACTTTTTAAAAGAACTTTCATTACAGTCCCCCTTTGTGGTACACAATTGAGGCATATCCCCATTTTATAAAATGAGAACAAACTTATTTTCCCAAAATCATACAGAAAAAATAAGTGTTAAAAACCAAGATCTGGGGCTGGGGTTGTGGCTCAGAGGTAAAGCGCTCACCTAGCATGCGTGAGGCACTGGGTTCGATCCTCAGCACCACATAAAATAAATAAAAGATTGCATCAACCTATAACCTTAAAAAAAAAAAAAAAGGCAATATGACATCCAAACTTCTTTGGAGGCTACTCGATGAACAAGCTTAGCTTGCCCAAGGCTTTAAGTTTTATTCCGTTGAAAGAAATAAATAAATGATGGTAAAAACTAAATAAAAATGTATTAAATTAATTGGTCCAGGCAGTATTCGAGGTAGATAGAAACAGATGACAGCAGAAATCCTTTAACGAAATTAAAGATTAAGTCCTTAGCAATAAATGGTTGGACAACCTAGGCTACAGTAACTACCTTTCTCCTTTGGGATGTAGGAGGCTGCGATAGACGATCTCGCCTCACTTGAGTTGATTTTATATTAGGTAATCTTGGTAAACAAATGGAATCAGGGACGTGAGAGTCAAGAAAGTGGGAGTCAAGAAAAGCAAAAGAAAACTGGTATTGCAACACAGAATGTGAAACCAGAGACTGCCTACTAGGTGAACCATCCTTCAACTCTTTCTCCATCCTCCCTAAATCCCACGGAGACCCAGCTTATATGTCTACCTGTTCCAAACTACCTTGACGGTTTCCAGACTGGCCCCTTCCAACACCACAATGAGCCTACGACCTCCACTCTTGCTTCCTGCCCCGAGTCGAGGCCTCTTAGGAGCCACAGCATCCCAGTCCTGCTCCTGCTCGCCAAAGCGCAGCTCACGAGGTTGGAACTCATCACTGGGCGCGGCCATCTTTACAGCCAGCCCGGAAGTCCTGCTAACGTCTTTAACTAGCACCTCCAGCTCGTCAGAATCTCAAACTTCCTGCCGGACGCCATTTTGAAAATGGGCGCTCAGAAACGGCGAGGGCCTGAAGTCCGGATCAGCAGGGTTCCAAAAAGGGGAGGAGCTTCCGGATGCGTGATTCCTGTGCGCGAAGTTCGGGTCCGCTGTAAGCAAAAGGGGAGGGTTTAGAAGAGAGCGCACTTCCGGTGCCCTTTCTCCCGCGAGCTCTTCTGCTCCGGGCCCTCGTGTGCTGGTTGTGATCTCCAAACTGGAGTGGGGTAGTGACAGGCGGCCTCCCCCTCCTGACCTCCGGTGCTGCCGCCCTCAGAATCAGATATGGCCCAGAATTTGAAGGACTTAGCGGGACGCTTGCCCGCCGGGCCCCGGGGCATGGGCACGGCGCTGAAGCTGCTGCTGGGGGCCGGCGCCGTGGCCTACGGCGTCCGAGAATCCGTGTTCACTGGTGAGCAGCTTTCTCCCGCTCGCTGGAATCCTTGCCCCCTGCCCTGTCTCTCCAGCTGTCCACATTCACCTAGTTCCCTCACCCTGCCTCACCTGAACCGGATACGTACTCTGAGCCGCGCACGCACTCTGAGCAGCGGCCTAGTCCGATTCCTATCCCTCTCTCCACAGTGGAAGGCGGGCACAGAGCCATCTTCTTTAATCGGATCGGTGGCGTACAGCAGGACACCATCTTGGCCGAGGGCCTTCATTTCAGGTAATGGTGAGCAGAGCACACTAACCCTTCACCCTTGACACGACCCACCAAGGACTAGTAGGACTTGCATCAGGATTCAGCACTGCTCTTTCCCTTAATCACCCCAGGACAATGTTGGCTGCCAATACTCTAGCAACACATAAACTATTCTGTTGAGAGAAGGAGCAAGCCACAACAGTGAGGGGAAACCAATGAAACTTCAGTTTCCTAATTCCTATCCCTGTCCTCTTCCCTTCAGGATTCCCTGGTTCCAATACCCCATTATATATGACATTCGGGCCAGACCCCGAAAAATCTCCTCCCCTACAGGCTCCAAAGGTAAGTGTGGGCAACTGGAAGTCACATGGCAGAAGATATAACTAAAGTGAACCGGGAGGCTGCAAGATGGTAGTGTGGGTGGGGTCTTTTAGGCCTTGGTTTCCACATCTGCAAAAGTGCCTGCCTCCTGGGGCTAAAGCAGTACATTCCAACACGTAGGATGTTTGCATGTTTTTCTTTTTATTAATAGTTCCTTATCTGTTACATAAACTTACGAACTTTGTCCCATTTTTGTCATAGTGCCTAAGTCAAAGCCTTTTATTAAAGCATTTTGTTATTTTTTTTGACTTATTAATTATATCCAGTTACATTTACTGATATGCCCTGTCCTGAAGAAGTATGACTCCTCTCTTTACAGACTACTTAGTTAGAAGCTGTGCCTTTGAGATTCTGCTGGCCCCTGCCTCATTCAGAGCAAGACACATTTTAAATGTGTATCACTTATTCATTCACTAAGCCCTGGGAATAAGATTCTTAAAACAATCCTTATCAATTCTTAATAGTCTAGTAAAAAGAGACAGTTTATCACATTGCTGCGTGATAAACTACCTTAAGACTACCTTAAGAGGTTGCTCAAGATTCAGTGGTAAAAGTAGAAGTAAGCTTTACTAATGGAGGAGTTGTAGGTCCCCAGTGGACAAGTATGCACTTCACATGTGCTATGTAGCATCTTCCTTCACAACTTTATTATTCTGCCCCAGGAAAGTGCTAGGCTGTATACTAGGCATAGATGGAAGCACATGGAAAAGAAAATGTTTGAGGGGAGGGTTGACGTTGACCAGCCATTGCTGACCTCTCCCTCAGACCTGCAGATGGTGAACATCTCCCTGCGTGTGCTGTCTCGACCCAATGCCCAAGAGCTCCCTAGCATGTATCAGCGCCTCGGGCTAGACTACGAGGAGCGAGTATTACCATCCATTGTCAACGAGGTGCTCAAGAGTGTGGTGGCCAAGTTCAATGCATCACAGCTGATCACCCAGCGGGCTCAGGTCTGGCTCCCATTACCATCTGCATGGTGGCAGCATTTCCCTCCCAGACCCAGAGTACTAGGGACCATGAAAAACATCTTATTAGAATCTAGTTCCATATCCACATAAAAGCTATACTAGTTGCCCCTGTAGGACATAGAACTCAGTAGCAATCAGTGTTATGAAGGAAGCATAGGAGGAAATAATGCGTTGTGTTGCAGGTTTGCCTGGCAAGAAGCTAAGGAGACACTTATATTGGAGAGTGAAGGTTTAGGAGTCATTGTGACCTGGGACAATCATATTACCTCTGGGAGGCCATCTAATCTATGAAGTGAATAGATTGAACCAAGTCTTTCCAATTCAAGTGTTCTAGTGAGTGTCTCAGGAACTGAGAGTAGGCCAATTGGCATCCCAGGAGATCTGGTATTTAAATGGGCACAGCAATTCAGCCTTCCTTCCAGTTCTTCAGTCCTCTCAACACCCCTTCATTCCCATCCCCACCACTGCCTCCAGGTATCCCTGTTGATCCGCAGGGAGCTGACAGAAAGGGCCAAGGATTTCAGCCTTATCCTGGATGATGTAGCCATCACGGAGCTGAGCTTTAGCCGGGAGTACACAGCTGCTGTAGAAGCCAAACAAGTGGGTGAGTCACAAGAGGAATGGGGCAGGGGCTTCTGAAAACAGAAATCAGACAGATCTATCAAAGGTTGGGGATCCTTACCTCACTGTGACCCCCTGACTTTCTCACCACAGCCCAGCAGGAAGCCCAGCGGGCCCAGTTCTTGGTGGAAAAGGCAAAACAGGAACAACGGCAGAAGATTGTGCAGGCTGAGGGTGAAGCAGAGGCTGCGAAGATGATATCCTTGGCCTGACCCCAGGCACCCTGCTTTCCCCATCCTTCCTCAAGGGCTGGCTGATGAGAATAAGGCGAATGTGACTTTGTGCTCTCTGACCCTTGGCTCCTGGGGGGGTAGGTACAGATGGGATCTGAAATCTTGGTGGGGAAACCTGAGTCCTGGCTCCCTGCTGTAAGGCCAGATCAAGAGCACTGCTGGCCTTGCCCTCATGTCTGCTGCTGCCCCAAGTTCCTGGCAGTAGCCTACAGGGAGGCCCACAGGTAGGGGCCAAAGATGGGATGGGCACCAGCCATGTGAGCACAACCTTGGATCTGACAGCCCAGAGGAGGACTAGCATGAGAGTAGTAAAGATGGGGCCAGGGATTGAGATCTCATCTTGTGTGGACACTTAACCCTTCTTTGCTCACCTTGGAGAAGCACTGAGCAAGAATCCTGGCTACATCAAGCTTCGTAAGATACGGGCTGCCCAGAACATCTCCAAGACGGTAAGTGTGAGAGTCCTGCATCTCATTCAGGTTTCTACTCAAACTGATTTCTCTTGACACTTAATTGCCCACCGCTTCCCTGATCTTCTATTCATTCCTGTTACAGTATTAGTACATCATAGTCATTGCTCATTGCTGTATCTCTGTCCCAGCCACACATGTTCCATTTAGTAGCTGTTGAATCACAAAGACAGGAGTCGAGGTCTTTACTGATGCCCCATTTGTCTTTCTTGCTGCCCTGCAGATCGCCACATCACAAAATCGTATCTATCTCACAGCTGATAACCTTGTGTTGAACCTACAGGATGAAAGTTTTACCCGGTAAGAATAGGGCTGCACAGTGTGATGTCACAGAGAACATGGGGCTTGAGTCTGGGGTTCCTTGGGCTCTGGAGCCTATTACAGCTACTTGTGACTCTTGATACTTTTTCAAAATTAGAAAAGGGGGTGGCTGGCCAGGTACAGTGGCACATGCCTGCGACTCAGCTACTCAAGAGACTGACTCAGGATTGCAGGTTCTAGGATAGCAAGATGCTATCTCAAAATTTTAAAAATACATCCAAAGAGCTGGGGATATGGCTCAATAGAGAGCCCCTGGGTTTAATATCCAGTACCATGAGAAAAGTGGGGGGGTTGGTAGTTCCTTTCTTATCCATAGAATTGATCTTATGAGATTATTTGTGAAAAAGGCACTTTGATTGTAAGCACAGATGATATTCAGTGTTAAGAATTCTCAAACAGCTGCTCTGGTACATGGAAATGTGTAAGGAAAGGAAAGAGCAGAGAACAGTCATCCATGAGCCTGAGATCCTAACCTCTACCCAATTTGTGGTCTGCTTTTGGGAGCAAAGGGTTTGGAGCTGACTGGGGTCTGAAGTCATTAAATCACATGCATTTCTCTTTTTCTCTGTTGTCTTGTTTACCTCATGGTCTGTTGTCCACAGAGGAAGGTAAGTTGTTGTTGTGTCCTTATTTTTGGGGGGTCCTGCAGTTCATCTTCTCCCAGTACCTACCTACCTCCCCTAAGTCACCACCCTCCCCCCCCCACCCTCAATCAGGAGAGGTGGGAATGACCTGGAATATTCTGCATCTTACATTTATGTCTCCAGTAATGTCATCCATCTGTCCCATTTTTCCAGTGACAGCCTCATCAAGGGTAAGAAATGAGCCTGATGAGAAGAACTCTACCCCAGGGAGGAAGCAGATGTATTTCTCCTCCAGTTTTTGAGGAACCAGCTAGGGGGTCCAGCATACCCCAACCCCAATATCATGTGATGGTCCCCTCTGCACCCATCCTCTTGAGCCCTCTTGAATTAAGGAAGACTGAAGACCAGCCCTTCTTAGGGGAATGACTTTCTTTCTCCCTGTGTTGGCCAGGGGGTTTGGGACAGTGTGTGATTTCCTACAGTGTTCCCTCCCTCAGGTGGGAGGAGATAACCACCATACCAGGAATTCTCAATAAATTTTTATTACTTAAGCCAAAGTTAAGGCTTTAGGTGTCTGCGTCATGTGGGAGGGAAGCAAATGTATCCAATCATGCCTGTGCTCCACGTTCTTATCTGCCAGCAGAGGGCGCAAGGAGTCTGGCCTAGGCTCTCCAAACCCACCAATCTGCTCCAAAAGAGGATCAAAAGCTGGGAGCAGCAGGCCTCATATCCAGAGGCCCAGCTACACCCACTACCCGCCCTCCATGTCTACCACACCACCCCCATTTATTTATCAACATCTCCTTTTTTAAGGCTAGAGCAGCTGTGGTTTTGCTGAGCCAAACTAAAAATCTGATGACCCCAAGGGGAGCTGCTTCCTTGGTAACAGACCTCTGTGGAATTGTGGGAAGATCATGAGTACCAACAAGGGACCTCAGCAACATTCAAAAGCCCAGTGGGTTGTGTTGCCTGCTGTGGGCTACCTGCAACTTTGAATTTTACAAGGTGTGAGGTGCAATTTGCAGAGAAATCCTGACCTATAAAGGTGGGCTTCCCACTCCTGCAGTTCTGGAGCCCCATCAGAAAAGCAGCCTGGTTTTAATCCGTTGAGAAGCTGTCTCACATTTCCCAAGACAGCCTTCACTGGATCTCAAGCACCAATAAAATGAAGTCTGCTTATTATACCTAATCCCACTATATCCATACTCTTGTCCTTTGTCCTTTTGGGGGACAACACTGGGGATAAAGGAATGACAAGATGCACAGTAGAGGAGAAAGTAAACTTTAATAGGGTCAAAAGGGGCAGGTCTTCAGCCTTTAGGGTTTTGAAAGAAGTAGACAATTTCTCCATGCCCTGAGGGTTAAATGTCGAGAAAGGAAAGGGAGGTGAAGTTGATGTAGCAGCCACTCTCCCTAAGGTAAGATTTATGGATAAAAGGTCAAGGGAGGAGGTGGTGTGGCTCAGTGATAGAGTGCCTGCCTAGCATGCAGGAGGCACTGTGTTCAATTCTCAGCACCTTATAAGTGTAAAACAAAGATATTGTGACCACCTAACACTTTAAATAAAAATTTTTCTAAAAAAGATTAAAAAAAAAAAGGTCAAGGGACCTGGATTAGTCATCCATCCGTTACCATTCACACTTCATTTCTTTCAAGTTCCCAAAGCGGGAGGACAATGGAGGTACCTGGGGAATGGGGAATAAGTATGTTTCCAAATTTTGCTGCTGCACCAGGGGCAGCCATTTTGTTTCCTTTTCCATTGTTCCCCTTTTCCTAGTCATTTACACCCTCATCAAAAGGGGAAAGGTTCATAGCTTGTCAATCAGGAGGCCTCCATGGTCTTCAGAGCTCCAGGAAAGTCATTGCTGAAAGAACCAACCCGGGGGCCATCTTTACCAGACAGTGTTAGGAGCTTCACAAAGACCATCCAACACTGTACTGGAAGATGGACCCAGAGCCGGCCAACATGGAACTCCAGGCTACAGTTGACCAGTTGCTACAGGGACCCTGGCTGCAAGCCTGCTGAGGCCTCCTGAGAGACCAAGAGCCAATCCCAAGCTCAAGGTCAGCAGTGAGTGCTGGATAACACATTGGGATTGGACAAGGGCTGGAGCCATTGTGTTCCCTCAGTGGGCAATCAGCCAACCAAGAGCCACCCCTCCTGCAGCACCCTCAGCTCAAGACATGGGGCTTCCAGGTTATGTGGGTGGGGGTGGGGTCACAACCAGCTGCCCCCCCCACCCCCCCACCCCGACCTGAGCGGATGGATGGATGGATGGGAACGAACATAGGGTCAGGGGCCTCCATCATTACCCGGCAGTATTAGAGACTCCCAACCACCCAAACACTGCTGGGTAAGACGAGGGCCCCCACCCAGCGTGCCCACCTCCAGTCATCAGGCCCAGCCCCACACTCTGCTGAGAAGCTACAGATCCCTGGTTCCCATCCCCCCACTACTCGTGTCCCTGGGGATACTTCCGGGTGAGCCCTGCTGCCCACCACCAGCCCCACCCTGAGTGGTTAAGATTGCCAGGGCCCCGGCAGGACCTCAGCAGCCCCTTGTCCTTCTGTTCTCCGCTTCTGAGCCCCTTCCTCTGCCACCCTTACAGCCTGTCCCTGCCCCCAACACACCCCAATTCACTGGCCCTCAGCCCCCACTCTAGTTTTAACTCAGCCCCAGGACCCCTTGCCTGGTGGCTTTTACCTGTCACCAGGCCCGCCTGCCCCCTAGAATGTGGGTGCCGAGGAGAGGAGAAGAAGGAGCGTCAAAGCCCCGATTCAACGCCCTAGAGCCAGCCCTGGCTTCCACTCTTCCTTCTTCCTTCTCTGCCTGCCAAGCAGCACCAGCGCCTCACCTGGGCCCCGCCCGCCGCCCTGCGCACAGGTGTGTCCTCCTGCCATAGGCTGCCCCCCTCACCGTCTTAACTCCTTCTCTCCCAGCATCAGCCACAGTCACCTCCTCTGAGGCCTGGCCACCCACTAGGCCTTTCACTCTGGCTCGGTGGCCTGTTTCCTCCTACCTGCCTATTCTCTCCCCAGTCTCCAAGGGAATAAAGGAAGAAACTTTCCTTAAGTCCTCTCTCCACCATGGCTACGCCTTCAGGCCTACCCCCCTCCTCTGAGGCCTCTGACCCTGCCTGCCCACAGCCAGACCTGGAGGACTAGAATCCCTGAGGTCAGTGAGGGGTCAGCTCAGCAGGGTTTGGGCTGTGCCCTAGTGCAGTGCTGGCCTGAGCTGGGCAACCCCTGAGGGAGAGGGGAGAGAGGAGACCCTGTCCGGCCTGTGAAAGGAAGGCAGGTCCCCGCAGGTCCCCGCAGGTGCCTCCAAGTCTTCACCCCTGGTGTTGGGGTTCCAGCCCCACTAGAGGACCCAGCTGGCCTGACCTTTTTGATTAAAGCCTAGAGCTGTTTTCCAGCAGTCCTGGGAGGAGGAATATTCATGCTGCACTCATTCTCACAGACCCACCTCACAGCGAAGCCGGAGTCCAAGTCCCGAAGGAAGGGCAGTTAGCCCAGGGGCGGTTTAGAGGGGTGGGACCTGCCTTTCTTCGGTGCTGCTCAGGCGTTGCTGGGCACAGGGCCCTGAGGCCCACAGGTAATGGCCCCACCCACCCACCCCCTGGAGGGCCACAGCTCCAGGGAGCTATTGTGTGGCTCAGTCGCTGAGCCGGGTCTGCTCTCTTTGTTGTGCAGCCTCCTCCGCACCTGCCAGTAATTATTTGGTTTGTGAACTACTTCAAGATTTGTCTCCCTGACTAACCTCCTGAGTTCCAGAGGACAGAAACCATCATGTCACCATCATCCCCAGAGAACTGGTTCTGTGCCTGTGATATAATGGACACTCAACCTGTGTGCCTCAAGACCCACCCCATTTCCTTAGCCTTTCCAATGGTGGGGCCGGTTCTTCCCCAAGTGTGACTCACTAGTTCAATCCCCCAGGAGACTTGGGTTTTAAATAAAGGAATTCCACTCTGGAAGGAAAAGAGGACAAAATAATAAACAGGTCTGTGCGTCATCCTGCTATGCAAACTGCCCAAGAGCGTGAGGGCCGTGGTGACCTTAGTGGTAGGGGGTGACTGGGCCCTTTTTAGCTTCACAGGATCCTGTGTACCCCTCTTTATCCTTCTTGACCAAGATGAAGTTCATGCTTCCTAGCCCTTCCTGAAAATCTTAGTTCTTGAATCTGGAAGCCAGCAGCAGATTGTGTTATGTCCCTCTTAGAAAGACTTCCAGATGCATCTTCAGGATAAGGAGGTGGGTTCTGGGGCCAGAAAGGCTGCATTAAAAATCTGAGCTTCAGAGCCCAGTAGTCCTGTGACCTTAAGCAATTTATTTGATCTCTGTTCCTCAGTTCCCTCCACCGTAAAATGTCAAAGGTACCTAGATTGAGAGCTGTGGTATGGTAGCAAACAGGTAAAGCACTGGCTTAGCATGTAGGAGGCCCTGGGTTCCATCTTCAGCACCAAAATAAAAAGGCACCTAGAGTGAATTAATTGTGCAGTCTCTTAAACAGTGCTTGGGCACATGGCCAGCATTTAATGAATTATTGTTGTCATTGTTATCATCATCCATTATCTCAATGATCTTCACTACCACCCTGGGGAGGGCAGAAGAATTAGGATCACACTCAATTTTAAAAAGAGTGCTGGGGGTATAGCTAAGTGGTAGAGCACCTCCCCAGCACACTAGAAGCCTTGGATTCTATCCCAGCACCAACAAGAAAGAAAGATCTGGGTGTGGTGGCACATGCCTAAAACTCCAGCAACTCAGGAGGTTGAGGCAGGAGAATCACAAGTTCAAAGCCAGCCTCAGCAACTTAGGCCCTGAGCAACTTAGAGAGACCCTGCCTCAAAAGAAAAAATAAGGGCAGGGGTTGTAGCTCAGTGGTAGAGCATTTACCTAGCATCTGTGAGGCACTGGTTTCAATTCTCAGCCCCACAAAAAATAAAAATAAATAAAACAAAGGTATTGTGCCCATCTACTAAAAATAAATAAATAAAAGGGCTGGGGCCATGTGTGGTTGCACACGCCTGTAATCCCAGTGGCTCTGGAGGCTGAAGCAGGAGGACCACAAGTTCAAAGCCAGCCTAAGCAACTTAGCAAGACCCTAAACAACTCAGTGAGACTCTGACACTAAATAAAATACAAAACAGGGCTGGGGATGTGGCTCAGTGGTTAAGCGACCCTGGGTTCAACCCCCAGTACAAAAAAAAAAAAAGGCTTGGGATGTGGCTCAGGGGCAAAGCACCCCAGTTTCAACCTCTGGTCCCCCCTGGAAAAAGGAAGAAAGGAGACCAAGGAAACTCACACTGGATCTCATGCCCATGTAAAGCTGCATGCAGAACCAGGAATCTGTCTGACCCTGAAGGCACAAAACACCACCTTGGCCCCTCCCATCCAGAGTCACTGGGCAAGGAAGACACACAGTCCAGTCAACACACAGTGATTCAGAGGTTTATTTACAAGAATAGAAGAACCTGGCTCTACCTGGAGCCTTGTTGAGCTATATACAGGGTGAGGGGAGAGGGAGATAAGGGCACAGCCATTTAAATTATGATAGAATAGGGGTCCTAAGTTCTGGCATGAGTGGGTTCAGTCATCTGTAGGGATCAGGCCTGAGGCTGCAGAGAAAAGGAAGATGTCACAGTGTGGATGGAACAAGGGGAGGGAAACAGGGAAAAGGTCTGGGAACATGCTGGAAGGGTAGGGTGAGGCTCCAGCCACCCCATTCATCCTTGGAGACAGGGGAGTGGGTGGGGGAGGAGTCAGGGAGGAGTCCACACAGAAGGGGCCGTACCATGGCCACCTCTGGATGGTGCCCAGCTCACTTCCTCTTGAGGGAACCCTTGCTCTTCTCCTTGTCTGCTGACCGCTGTTTCTTCACTTTCTCCTCCTTCTTGTTCTTACTGTGCAAGTTCTCATATACATCCTCCTTGTGTCTGTGGTAGGGATGGACATATAAGGGCAGTGGATGTGGTTCAGGAGAGTGCAGGGTAACTTGGCACCCACAGTCCCCTCCAGTCATCCCATCTCACAAGTGAGCAAACTGAAGCCAGGTAAGCAAGGCAACCTGGTCACTGTCCCTTCACTGCTCCCATGGGAGCAAAGAACACATCTCATACATTGTTGGCACCTGGCACAAGCCCACACATGGTGGGCACTTAGGAAATACTTATGCACAGAGGTAGTGAAAACCAAGCTTGAACTTCAACCCAAGTGTTTCCAACTGCAACACTTGTCCTCTCCAGAGATGGAGGCTCAAGCTGAGCAGGAGAATGGAGAAGATGCTAGGAGGTGGCAGGGAGGGGTCACTCACTTGGAGGAAGTCCGGGAAGCCTTGGCATGGGCACTCCTCATGGCCGGTGGGTAGGTAATGTTCCCATATTCTGACTCCTGGCCCTTCTGGGACTGTGGGCAGAGGTATGGAGGGAAGGCAGTGATCCCACTAGGACCAGGTGTCACCTACTCTCCCCTGTGACCCAAAGTGACCCCATTCTGCATGCACCTGAATGACTTCCAACTTCTTCTTGGTGGTTTCAATGAACTGGGCAATGGCCACGTAAATGAACTTGTATTGAGCCTCTGTTTGCACCATGCCTGAGCGCTGTGCCCGAACCATCTGGATTGTCTTCTGGATGTCAATGTCACAGTCCAGACCTGGGTAGGGATAGTGGTTGGACCTCAGGCCTAGGTACAGACAGAGGCCAAGAGGCTTCCCTGCACCCACCAGGCATGCCCACCTGCTCCCCCAGGTGCCCCTCACCCTTGGTGGAGATGCTCTCCATGAGCATGTCGATGACAATGATGGTGCCTGTGCGGCCAATGCCCGCGCTACAGAGAGAAGGGGCAGCTATCAGAGGTCCAGCCAGCCCCTCCCCCAGAAGCAGGGAGCCATGGGCTCAGCCCCATCCCTGGCCAGGATGTAAAGAGCCTGAAGCTCCAGCCACTTGAGGTAATGTGCCCAGAGCCACTAGGCAAGCCAATGCAGATATGCCCCACTCTGCACCCATGGTTCCACCTCAGCTGAAGGATTCACTGGCAAGGGCCTGGGTTGCTGAGGTTGGGGCCTCCAGACACATCCATCTCCCAGCACTTCACTCCTCTACATCCTGCTCCATCTCATTCCTGACTGCTGGCTGCCCCCACCCCTGGAGATCCAGGACCCCCAGCTCCCACTATTGTCCTCAGGCAGTCTGGACCCTTCCCCATCCTGCCTTTTAAGAGTTACATTTGGCCAGGGGTATAGCTTCCCATGCAAAAGGCCTGGGTTGCAATCTCAGCACTGCAAAAACAAAAGGGGGAGGGGGAGGGGAGAGTGAAATCTGCCTCTTCTTTCCGTGAGCTTCATTTCCCTTTTTCTTTAAACCCTGGCAGTAGGCTATGGGCAGCACTTGGGGCAGCAGGGTACAGGGACCACTGGGGTCAGCAGTGCAGTAAGACGTCTCCCTTCTCCTGCACACTCTGCCGGTGCCTGCCGTTGAGAAAACAGTCCCTGGTGACGTTGAGGCCCACCCATAGCTGGGCCCATCAGGCTGGTGCCCTGAGTCTGTCTAATTTCAAACCCAGATTGTCAAAAATAACCCCCCCTCACCCACTTCCTTCCTGTAATGTCTAAATAAAGACTTTGGGGATTTCAAGAATGGGGGAGTGGGTAGCAGTAGGAGGGGTAACTCTGGGGATGGACCTGTCTGTGGGAGGGCAGAAGGGAGAGCCTGGCTGAGACAGCATGGGGGTACCTCCACATTCAGCCCACCCAGCCCTGTCCCAGAACAAACCATTGCTAGTAGGAAGGAGGAAGTCTGAGGCCCTAAAGGCTTGGGGTCACATGGAGGGAACAGGAAGGGAAGAGGACAAAGCAGGTTCCCATTTCACCCATTCCCTGCCCAACATGAGTTACTAAACTGTCAACAGCCCCCATTTTGGGAGAGTTTAGAGTATTCCAGATGTAGTGATAGGATGTCATTTAAGTCTCATGACAACCCTATGAGCCTGATTTTACAGACAAGAAATCTGAGCATCAGAAAAATTAAGTAATTTGCCCAAGAACACACAGCTGATAAATGAAGGAGCCAGAATTTAAATAAGCAGCCTTTGTCCAGGACTGCGTATCTACTGCCTCCCGACATCCAGGCCAGGCCAATGGGGTAGGCTCGTTTGAGGAACCCCTGCTCCTCCTGGATGAACCCTATTTCTCTGTCTCAGCCAGTACAGGAACAAGTCTCCTCCATATGAACATAAGGATCTTCAGAGGAGCTCTGGGTGCATGGGCCCATCCCAAAGACCTTACCCACTGACACAACTCTGGGGCCAAGATGGGGGCATTGGCTGGGGAAGGGGGGAAAACAGTGAAGGTGAAGAAGCCCAAGTTCCCAGAGCTACAAATAGAAAAAGACAAGGGTCATGCAGTCATACTGATCCCAAATGGAAGGTAAAGAAGAAACTGGCTGAGGAGAATCAAGAAAAAAACAGGCAGCCAGGACCCAGGTCTGCTGCACCAGTCCAGACTCTCCCACTGACCAGCTGGCGACTGGGCAAGTCACAGAGTTGGCTTCCTCATCTGTATCTGGCAGGGGTAGACCAGATGGCACCTCCAGGGAGGTCTCTGGGGAAGCACCCCAGCCAGCAGTGGGACTGGTTGCAGCTAGATCCACCCACATGTCCAGAGCCAGGAGGGAACCCAGAGAGGCTGGGGCTGGGGGAGACAGTCAATGAGTTCGCAGCAGTGTAGGCACTTTCTTAGCTCTATTTGCTTCCCAGCTGTTATTTTTATTACCACTGTCGTTGCCGTTATTATTCTCACCTGCAATGCACAATGATGGGCCCTGCATGAGGCAGACTTTCCTGCCGCTGGTTGATCTGGTCCAGGAAGCTGAGGACACCCCCAGGCTCACTGGGGACCCCATGGTCAGGCCAGCTCAGGTACTGGTAGTGCCAGATCTCCCGAACCAGGTCCCCCTGGGTCAAGGACATGGGGTCAGTGCCCCCTGCTCCTATGTAACACCCCATCCTGCCTCATCCCACACACCCAGAAGAGAGAATGAGTCCAAGAAGGGGCTCTGGGAGTGTGCAGGGCCTGGTGACACTCACATTGTCCAGTGGGGAGACCTGTAAAGTACGGAGTTTGTATTCTGTTGTGTCATGCTCTCCACAGTTGACCACAGAGTAGGGTCCATAGACACGCTGAGTGCGTACCTCTGGCCAGTAGGGGACACATTTGTTCTGAAAATGGAGGAGAATGGGGAATGGAGAATGAGACACAAGAAGCAGAGCCCTGGGGCTGTTCTGGATTCCACTCTTAAGTCTTGAGTCCCTGATGTTGGCCCAGACATTGTTGAATGAATGGATGAGCTGGCTGAGGGTCAGAAGACCTGGGATCCAATCTCAGACCAGCTACCTATAGGTGGTGTGACCTGACCAGCCACTTGACCTTACGTTTCATTCAATACCCATTGAGGCTGTGTAAACTGGGCTGGAATTACAACACAAGAAGCAGGATGCATGTGGCTTAGTGGTAGAGAGTAGGTTTAGCATGTGGATGGCCCTGGGTATTCTATTCCTAGCACTGCAAAAAAACAAAAATCAAGTAAGACACCATCCAAGCCCCGGTGCCCCTAGGAGCTCACAGAAAGACAGGGGAACAGGGGAACAGTGTGCTGCTCAGGAGTGTGGCTGAGGAAGAGGTTAATTCTCCCTATGGGTTAGGGAGGTAATCCAAGATGGTGTCACAAGGAGGTAGCAGTTGAGTGGGTCCTCCAATATGAGACCTCTGCCAGGCAGAGGTCATATGAAAAGAGAAAGTAATTCCAGGCAAAAATAAAAAAAAAAAAAAATGAGCTTGTGCAATTCATGGGTACCTGAAAGAGCCTGGCCTGTTTGGAGGCAGGTGTATTATAGGGAAGTATGGCAATTGGAGGGAAGCCACCAGGCCTTCAAATGTGACTTCATCCCAGAGGCAACTGGCAGCCATTGAGATTTCAAAGAGGAAACAACTTGATCCAGTTTGTTTTGGGATGGAATCATTTTGACTACAGCATAAAGGAGGAGTTTAGAGGGAGGGAGCAGGCTCGAGAGAGATTGGAAGTAGCACAGAGAGTAGACAGAGGGGCAGGGGAGGAAAAGGTAAGAGGGATGTTTGCCTTAGCACACATTAAGGAGAGCAGTTTTGTGTTTGTTTTGTTTTTTTGCAGTACTAGAGATTCAACCCTAGGGCTGGGGATGTGGCTCAAGCGGTAGCGCGCTCGCCTGGCATGCGTGCGGCCCGGGTTCGATCCTCAGCACCACATACAAACAAAGATGTTGTATCCGCCGAGAACTGAAAAATAAATATTAAAATTCTCTCTCTCTCTCTCTCTCTTAAAAAAATGTGTTATAAAAAAAATAATAATATGAGATTCAACCCTAGGCCTCACACATGCTAGGAAAGCATTCTAATTCCCAGCCCCTAAGGACAGTTTAAAGTCTGAGTCTCACATGATTTTATGTATCTGTGTGTGGTACTGAGCATTCAATTCAGGGCCTAAACATAATAGGCAAGTGTTCTACCATTGAGCTGCATCCCCCGTCCTTAAAGTCTGAGTCAAGAGCTCACAAGGGTCTAAGGTTGAAAGTAGGAGTCTGAGAGTCACAGTGTATAGTAGAGACTTTGTCTCTAGACTTCAATTTCCCAACAAGCATCTGACTCTTGCCCTTGAAACACTTTTCCACCCTTGCATCTAAACTTTCTTTGGTTTTATAGTGGTGAATAACAAGTACTATGGAGGGAATTTGGGGACTAGCATGATGGCACAGGGCTACGCCTACCCGGCCTTTCTCCACCTCTCGAGTGGTCATGACGATGACGCGGGTGTTTTCCTGCCATACCATCTGCCAGAAGTCATTGACTGTGGTCTCCAGACAGCCCTGGCTGGCGATGTAGGTCTTAGAGTTCTCATCGGGGCTTAGCAGCTGATTCTGGATGCAAGTGCAGAGAAACATAATCTAGGACTGTGAGCCCCATGGCCTGGACAGGCCCGTACCACTCCGCCCTCCCCCACCCTAGACATCAGCTTTGGCTTTGCCCAGGTATTTCTGGATCCTGGAGCCCCCACAGGACAGAGAACTCCCAGGGTCCAGCCTTTGCTCCCACATGACCCACACACCAACCTTGACATAGTTGGCATTGATGTAGTCTGACCCAGGGATGTTACTGTCCCGTCCCTGCAAGATCACTCGGCTGTGGTCAACTGGACAGGAAAAAAATAGCTTGGGTCAGCCAAGGACTTACCACCCGCTGGGCCACACCCTTCCTAAGTTAACAGGCCATTCTTGCCTCAAAGCCATGAGGCTCATAGGGGATTGCAGGTGGGCAGGTGATAGACCTGTCTGGGGTTTGAGAAAGAGGCTTCATAATGAAGGTGGCTGGGCATGATGGTACATGCCTGTAATTTCGGCAACTCAGGAGGCTGAAGCAGGAAGATCAAAAGTTCAAGGCCAGCCTTGGCAATTTAGTAAAACCCTGTCTCTAAAGAAAAAGTAGAAAGGTCTGGGGATGCAGTTCAGTGATAACGTGTCCCTGGGTTTAATTCCCAATACCACAAATAAATAATTATTAATTTTAAATTGTAAAAAAAGGTTGGCTATATAGCTCAGTGGTAGAGCACCCCAGAGTTCAATCGCCATATCATAAAAAAGGAGGATGGTGGTAGCTGGAGGCAATCTGCTTCTGGGGAGGCTCTTGGGAAAAGAAGCTTCTTAGAGGAAGATGAACTGTGCTGGGGTGGGCAAGTGGATCCTCTCCTGAGTGGAGAGTAGACATTCAGGGAGGTTGGCTCAGGAAGGAGCAGTCTTGTGGTGAGTGGCAACTGCCTGGAACTTACAAGGGAGAATGTTCTTATATCGGTTCTTGCTCTTGTTCTCTGGCCGCTGCCCTTCCAGCCGCTGGTGCAAGTTCTTCACCTCCTGCTTCTGTAAACTCTGAGAGGTGAGAATAGGAAATGAGCACCGGCCCGAGAGGGTGACTGGTGGTAGAGATGCTATGGGGGCAGATCAGTATTGGAGGTGCCTAAAGAAGACAAGGGACACCTGGGACCCCACACCAGGTGACTGCCCCACCCCCCGCTGCCATATCCCATCCCTGCTGTTCTCATTGCACACCTCAAACTCTTCCCAGAAGCCAGCCTTGGCTGTGTCCTCTGACTCTTGCTTCTTATTCAGTTCCAAGACCCGGTTCTCAATGTCAGCCGCATTCACCCGAGTGGCATAGTAAGGCTGGGGTTGGTGAGGGTAAGAAGTTAGCAACTTAGAGATCTCAGAATCCATGCCAGGGGATGGTCAGAGGAAGAAAGGAGACAGCAGGGTGCCCCCTCACCTGCCGCAGGTAGACGAAAGCTCCTGAGGCCTCCTCAATTCCTGTTTTTTTGAAATGCTCCACCAGGTCTGTTAGGCTGTCAAAGGTCTCCGTGCCACCCACAGTGTAGCGTCCACCCTGAGAGGCATCAAGTAGGATCAACCCTCAGGGCCTGGGTCTACCTGCCTGGACCCATAGCCTTGGATACAAGCCCAGGCAGTCCCTCCCCACAGCCCAGGCCCTGGACACAGGCAGGAGCTCCAGCATGATGCCTCTCCCACTGCCTTACCTCACACATGACCTTGATGTGAGTGACCCTGAGTGGGGAGCCCGGGCCGGCCTTGGGCTGGTCGCTGAGCACGGACAGCACAAAATCACCAGGCTGGCTGAGACTCTCACGTACAAGAAATGTCCAGGGTTCACCCTTGGCCTGCAGCAGTGCCTCTGCCTGTCCTCCAGACATGTGGCCATGGTACCACCTAGAGAAGGAAGCATGAAGGAAGGAGGGCCCCAAGAGAAGGTAGAGCAGAGTATTCAAAGCTCGGGTGAGGGGATCAGTACCCACTACCCTCTACGTGCCCAGGCCCTATGCTAGGTGCTTTTAAAACCACCACTATATTTGGATTTGTTACCACCCCACAAAAATGCTGAGAGGAAAAAGCCAGGTGGCCCATGCCTGTAGTCCCAAATGCTCAGAAGGCTGAGGCAGGAGGATAGAGAGTTCAAGGTCAGCCTCAGCAACATAGCAAGACTTTCTCAAAAATAAGAATGTTCACAAGTAGCATTTATCCCCATTTTATAGATGAGGAAACTGAGGCTGAACATTTGGAAACTGGCCCCAGACCCTTAATTGATAAGAGTCAAACCTCAAGAACTCTAACCACAGAGTAGGACATGGTGGCACATGCCTATAATCCCAGCAACCCAAGAGGCTGAGTCAGGAGGATTGCAAATTGGAGGCCAGCCTCAGCAATTTAGCCAGACCCTGTCTCAAAATAAAATAAATAGGTCTGTAGCACAGTGCTAGAATGTGTACTCAGCATGCACAAGGCCCTGGATTCAACCCCTAACACCAAAAGAAAAAAATAACAAAGAGTTCTAATCAGACTTTGAATCCAGAGTCCACCTCGGAAAGTTTCAGACAGACAGAAAGGCAGGAGGCAGTATCCAGAATAGTTAGAGGGATGAAACCAAGGAAGCACCCCCATGAAACATGGGGGAGACAGAAGTCAGAAAGGAGAACTCCCCCAGGGAAGTGGGGATCACACCCTTGGAGAGAGGGGTGTAGGAGCTGGAGGGTACCCAGGATGATGTCACTGCAGGGGAGGCCAGGCTTAAAAGGGCTCAAAGGGGCCATCGAGGCAGAAAGCAGAACTAAGGCCTTTCCCCGAAGTACAACCCCTTCCCAGGAGGAAACTGCAGCCCCACAATGCCCAGCCCCACAGGAAACCACGTGATGGAAAAAACACAAAACTCCTTCTGGGGAGAGAGTGAGAAGTGAGGTTGTGAGGTTTCCTCAGCCCAGGGACAGGGGGAGGGGGGCCATTTTCCAACCGCAGGGATGGGGGAAGAAAGGAGGGGGCCAGTCTGTCCTGACCCATCTCACCCCTGCCCAGAGAGCACTACAGCTCAGAGACATCCAGGGTCTCCAGTCCAGCACAAGCACCCTGGGGAATACCACACCACCCTTCAGAGACAGGCCAGAGCCCTCCCCCAGGCAATGGGGAGGGGGCTAAGCCCCTTCCCTCAGGGCCCAGGATGAGGAAGTCCCCATGCAAATGTCAAGCTGACCACAGTCAGAGAGCACGCAATTAAGGGGACAAATGCAAATTCCCACAGAAGAGGAGGATGTGCAGCTAAAGGCAGGGAACACAAACAGAAGTTCGGAGAAAAAGCCTCCCACATGCTGCCAGGGTCAGGCTTCCTAGCTCAGGTAAACCAAAGTACCCCTGAGAGTACCCTGTACCCCTGTCCTTATCCTTGCCCACCTCAGCTCTGCCCCCACTTCCCTCCTTTGCTTCTCCCAAACTCTTCAAAGCCAGGCCTCAGCCTGCTGTCCTGGGTACCTTGGCAACTCCACCTTCCTCCTTCAACCCACCCAACACCATCTCCTGCTCCTCTATAGCAGCCAGCCTTCTCCTCCGCAGAAGAGAGGGCATGGGGAACGAAAGAGGGTCTCAGTGTCCAAACCCCCGTGAGAGCCGCAGGAAGCAGGTGGGGGCTTGCAGGAAAAAGTAAAGAGGGTGACCATGAGTAGATCAACAGAAATCCATTTCCAGGCTTCGCTACTAGAAGAGAAAGTGCTTCAATGACTTTATATTGATTGCAAGGAGATCTCTAGAGGTGGGCCATGGCTTTTACCTCATTTCACCTTAACTTTATCCAGTTCTTTCTTTTTCTTTTTTTGGAAATACTGGGAATCAAACCCAGGGCCTCATGCTTGCTAGTCAAGCATTCCACCCCTGAACTACATCACCAGCCCTTTATATTTTTTTTATTTTGAGATAGAGTCTCACTAAGTTGCTGAGACTGCCCTTGAATTTCTGATTCTCCTGCCTCAGCCTCCCAAGTCTCTAGGATTACAGGCATGTGCCCCAGTGGCCAGCTATTTCTAAGATTTAATCAATGACTTGAACAAAAATCAAAAATATTTGTCTTTCTTGCTTTCTTTTTTTTTTTGGTACCACATTGATTGCACTTAACCTCCGAGCCACATCCTTAGCCCATTTTTATTTTTTACTTTGAGACAAGGTCTCACTAAATTGCTTAGGACCTTGCTAAATGGCTAAGCCTGGCTTTAAACTTTCGATCCTTCTGCCTCAGCCTCCAGAGCTGCTGGGATTACAAGCATGCACCACAATGTCTGGCTTTAACAAAAACAAAACAAAACAAAACTATATATATATATATTTTTTTTTTTTTTTTTTTTTTTTTTTTGTTACCAGAGATTGAACTCAGGGACATACAACCACTGAGCCGCATCCCCAGCCCTATTTTGTATTTTATTTAGAGACAGGGTCTCACTGAGTTGTTTATCATCTCACTTTTTGCTGAGGCTGGCTTTGAACTCTCGATCCTCCTGCCCAGCCTCTTGAGCAGCTGGAATTACAGGAGTGCACCACTGTGCCTGGCTTTTAACAAAAATATTGATACAAGTATGTAGGCACTGAATCTCAAAACAACGGAAAACTTAAGCGGGCAACTCAATGGTAGAGCTCATGCTTGGTATAAAGGCCCTGGGTTTGATTCCCAGTACTGAAAAAAAAAAAAAAGACTAAAAACTGCAGGATCAAGGTTCAAAATCACTTCAACAATCAATACACAAATACAGGACAAGGGTAAGTTGGTCTGGCCCTAGGAGTCCATGGGATAAAAAGCCTGGTTTATTCTGCTGCCCTTTACCTTAACAGACTCTGTTATTAAGATGTAACAGCTAAAATGAGCCATGGTGGGACTGAAGTTGTAGCTCAGTGGTAGAGCGCT
The DNA here is from genome assembly GCF_964194105.1 of Spermophilus citellus. NCBI lineage: Eukaryota > Metazoa > Chordata > Mammalia > Rodentia > Sciuridae > Spermophilus > Spermophilus citellus. The sequence continues at coordinate 31,867,990 of NC_138197.1, read as the reverse complement.
TGCCTAGCATGTGTGAGGCACTGGGTTCGATCCTCAGCACCACATATGAATGAACAAATAAAGTAAAAAATCCATTGGCAACTAAAAAATTATATATATATATATATATATATATATATATATATATATATATATATATATATATAATTTTTAAAAGTGAGCCATGAGGGCTGGGGATGTGGCTCAAGCGGTAGCATGCTCGCCTGGCTCGCCTTCTCTCTCTTTAAAAAAAAAAAAAAATTGAGACATGAATTTTAAAAAGTAAGTCATGGTGTAATGAGGAACATTTATGTTCCCCCTCCCCTCACCCATGCTTTGGGAGAACCACATAGGGATAGTCAGCCCAGTTATAGGGGCTACACCTTTGCAGCAAAAGTGTGGAGGAGCTGTTTTGAGTATTACCCTATGTCCAGAACATTACACCCTGTTTTCAATTACCTATGTTTGGGCCAAAGGACTGGCCAAACTCTATCCAGTCCCAAAGGATAAACCTACCCTCAAGGGGTTGCAGACAAAAAGCACTGAGTGTCCTAATGAAAGTGAATTGAGTGACCATCCTCAACATCAACATCTCCTGACACTAAGCAGGCTAGAGCAGGGAAGTTGTAGGAAAGCAGATTCAGCTCCATAGAAGGAAGAGCTTTCTAGAAACAGAGCTGACCTGCTAGGAAATGCCAGCCATGAGGAGTGGCCTCCCTGTCACTCAGGACTGAGTTGCCAGGTGAGAGGGACCCTGGAGGAAGGCAAGGTAGACCTCTCTTGCTTCCTCAGGGGCACAGGGGAGGGGGTTAGTCTTATGAGTCACTAGGACATGAGGAAAGACTCTCAGAACCCTGAGATGGAGCAGGATGGGGAAGGGATTGCAAGCAGACGGTGCCAGGGGACCAGGTGCTCGTCTCCCTGACAGGTAGGAGAAGGCAGCTGCCTCCATGGGGGAGAGGGTCAGGCTGGGTGCCCCTCACCTCTCACTGGTGGGGTCGGAGCAGTTAAGTGGGTACTTGAGGTGGATGATGGTACCATCGCGGTCCTGCAGGACACCTTGCTGATGGGTGTAATACTCCACCAACTCGGTCAGCGTTGCAAACTTCTCCCCTCCGTACAGGTCGTAGAAATCCCCTGAGTTCTGGATCCGAATATGGGTCACCTGATCCCCCACCCTGCAGGGCAACAGGCAGTGAGGCCAGTGGGTGCAGGAGCAGAGGTGTGGTTGGGTGGGGGACAGGCTGGGGGTCCCGAGTTTGAGGCACACAAAGGCAAGGGATGGACACAGACAGGGATAGGAATGTGCTGGGGTTAGGGACAAGGATATGAAGGAGGCATAGGGTCTGGGGAATCGGCACTGCCCTGGAGAACCAGGAAGGAGTGCTCAGAGGCTGAACTGGCACAAAAAAACTGCCAAAACACTGGAGGGTCACTTACCTGACAGAGAGAGAGAAGTCACCCTGGTTCTTGCGACTAGGCCGAGCCAGGAAGCTCCCATGGACCCCTCGGCCCTTGAGCAGGGTCTCTGCATCCAGTCCGCTGAGGTCTCGGTGAAACCACCTGAAAGGTCCCCCACAGAGTATGAGGAGAGGTCCCTTGAGCCCCAGGGCTCCCTTGCCTCTTGCCTTCTGTGGGTTCCAGGCCCTTACCTCACCATCCTGGGGGCTCCAGAGAGGAAGAGGGTACAGGGAATTGGGAGGTGCCACCTGTCTGAGCAGGCGGAAAACTCTGGGGCTATCCTCAATCGTGGTCCTCAGCGTCCTAGCCACCTCGCCACCTGACCCCCCAGCAGTCCTGGTTCTGGGGCTGCCACTCCACTGGCCTGGGGCAACAGGGCGGGGACAGGAAGGGGCGCGGCCGACCCCTTGGGGGAACTCACTTGTACTTCTCTTTTCAGAACAGAGCAAGGGAGAAGCAAGAGGGTGGCAGGGCCGGGGGAGGGGCCCACTTCCCACGCGTCTGCCGTCAAAGGCTCAGGAGCATGGCACTGAGCATACAGTGAAAACTCAAGAAATAAGGACACACATGTGCCTTGGACCCTCCAGACCAAGATCATGACTCATACACGTGACTTCCCACAATTCCACATCATTTCTGCCTCCTCCACCAGCTGCTTCTACACAGCCTTTGCTGGCACAAGTTAATAATAATGGTGACAGTGACAACTATCATTTAATGGAGTGTTACTACACACCAGACTCTAGTAAAACATTTTTCACATGCCTTTTGTGAATTATTCCTCACCTTAGCCCTATGACCCTACTACCATCTTTATCCCCATTTTACAGACAAGGAAACTGAGGCTCAGGGAGTTTAAGGGGCCATACAATTAGTAAATGGTAGTTCCAACCAATGATTTTAATAATATGCCAGCCCTCAGGGCCTCAAAGAACAGAAGTTGAGAGACCCCATGTCTAAAGTCACTGCCTTGGGAGAGGACAACTCCCTAACAGCAAAACCTTGCAGAAGCTTAAGAGGGAAGGGTGCCCTCCTGCACCTATCACACCTCTGAAGGAACAGACAACCCTGAAAAGCCCTGAAAAGCCCTGTCAAACTTGAGCCTTTTCTACTTCCAGTCCCTAGGCCTTTGCCCTGTCCCAGGACTCAGAGCAGGCGCTTGTCTCCTGGGGTCAATCTCCCTGCCATGGCAGACATTCTCAGGACTGGTTGACAATTGAAGCTATAAGAACTGAAAGTTTGGGCTGGGGTGGTGGCTCAGTGGTGCAGTACTTGCCTAGCAGGTGTGAGGCACTCGGTTTGATTCTCAGTACCACTTATAAATAAATAAAATAAAGGTCCGTCAACAACAACAACAAAAAAATTTTAAAGAAAAGAACTAAAAGTTTGTCTATACATGAAATCCCAAGTACATACACAAACACCATCAAGCCAAGACCAGAGGCAAGTGCTCAACAAAGGACACAAAGAAACCCCTATTGGTAGATTCCCTAGGGACAGAGATCACACACTGTCATTACACCTTTACTTAAATTTTAATTTTTACAGCACCAGGCACTGAACCCAGGGCCTTGTATATCCCAAACAAATGGTCTGCCTCTGAGTTATATCCCCAGCCCTTTTCTTTGTTTTATTTATTTATTTAGAAACAGAGTCTCATTAACTCATTAAGTTGGTTAAGACTGGCTTGTGATCCTCCTTTTGCACCACAGCTTGCTGCGTAACTGGGATGACAGGCATGTGCCAGTGTACCTGGCATCCTTACACCTTGCTGAATGTTGTAAGGGGCTAAGATTGTACTCAGCAGTACAGCACTTGCCTGGCATGTGTGAGGCCCTGGGTTCCATCCCAGAACCACACACACAAATGTTGTATAGTGGTTATGTGTGACCTTTATAAAAATCACACATAACCACTATACAACTCTCTCCCATCACTATAAACTGACTGGGAGAGAGTAATTTCTAGGAAACTTTTTAGGGGTGCTGGGAACACTTTTTCTCCATCTGGACAGTATTTACGTAAGTACATTTAAATGTCAAGTTAAGCTGGGAGGTCAATGGCAAAGCACATACTTAGCATGTGTAAGGTCCTGGGATCCATTCTTAGCCCCAAAATAAATAAATTAATAAATAAGTGTGAAATTAATCAGGTAGGCTTAATATTTTATTCATTATGCATGTGATAACTCAACAAAAAATAAGAGAAATAGCAGGGCACAGTGGTGCAACTCGGGAGGCTGAGTCAGGAAGATCATGAGTTCAAACCTAGCCTCAGCAACTTAGAGAGGCCCTAAGCCACCCAGTGAGACCCTGACTCTAATAAAATATTTAAAAGGGCTGGGGGGCTGGGGATGTGGCTCAAGCGGTAGCGCGCTCGCCTGGCATGCATGCAGCCCGGGTTCGATCCTCAGCACCACATACCAACAAAGATGGTGTGTCCGCCAAGAACTAAAAAATAAATATTAAAAAATAAATAAATAATTAATTAATTAATTTAAAAAAATAAAAGGGCTGGGGATGTAGCTCAGTGGTTAAGTGCCCTTGGGTTCAATCCCTGGTACCCAAAAGGAGAGACAGAGAGAGAGAGATAAATAACAAAGTGTTAAAGCCCAACACAGTCCGAGGGTGTCACTCGGTGGTAGAGTGCTTATCTAGTATGCATAAGATGCTTGCTTTCATCCTCAGCACTGAAAAAAAAAAAAAAAGAGTGTAATATCCCTATGACAGCATTCATTTTATCACTTTTGAAAACATTACTCAAGTATAATTTTTCCCCCCAAAAAATTTAAATTGTTTTCTCTTTTTTTTTTGTACCAGGGATTGAACTCAGGGGCACTTAACCATTGAGCCACAAGCCCTTTTTTTAAAATTTTATTTAGAAACAGCAACTCTCACTGAGTTGCTTAGCACCTTGCTAAATTGCTGAGGCTGGCTTTGAGCTTGGGATCCTCCTGCCTCAGCCTCCTGAGCCACTGGGATTAGAGCCTGGTTTAACCTTTTTGGTATTTCTCTCTTATGGCTGTTCTTGGGAAGTTGCTTGGTCAATTTGTCACATGGCTCAACTTTGACTACACTTTCAGTTGAGACATTAAACCCTGAAAGATCTGGAACTCCCATGGACTCTGCCCACACCAAGAGGTAGGAAGAATCTGTACAAAGTTGGTTCCACCAACTTTGGAGAGAAACCACTGACTGACATCCTAGCTTGATTCTCCCAACATTCAGAGCCTAGCACAGTGCTTGGCACAGAGAACGTGTCCAGTGAACAAACACATCAATACATGTGCACAGACAAGGTCACAAGTATATCTTCTTGGTCCCAAACACACCTTACTTGGTCTCTACAGATGAGTGCACACAAGAGCACACCACTTCCGTGTGCACAGTCCCACCAGACCCACTTCATGATCCAGGAGCATCCACAAATATATCTACTCTGGGGCAAAATCCCAACATGGACACACAATTCTGATTACAAACTAAATTTCAGGTGCATGCTCAGCATCAAATATCCATTACACCCACAACATTCTCCCTCCAAGGTTAAATCCACCTGGTGGCAAGGAACAAACTAGGAACCCAAAACTCCTGATCCATGGAAGAGGTAGGAATTTCTTCCAGGGGTATCAAGCCAGAAGACAGACTGATACTCAGATGAAATTCAGAGTCCCTCCTGGGCACAGTGGTGCAAGCAATTTAGTAGGCTGAGGCAGGAGGACCAAAAGGTCAAGGCCAATCTCAACAATTTAGCAAGGTCCTGTCTCAAAATAAAATAAAAAGGAACAAGCACATAGCTCAGTAGTAGAGCTAGTAAGTGTGAGACCCTCAGCTCAATTCCCAGAACAAATGACAAACAAAACAGCTGGGCACAGTAGTGCATGGCTATAATCCCAGCATTTTGGGAGGCTGAGGCAGGAGGATCATAGGTTCAAAGCCAGCCTCAGCAACTGAGCAAGGCCCTAAAAAACTCAGTGAGACCTTGTCTCTAAATAAAATATGAAAAAGGGCTGGGGATGTGGTTCAGTGTTTAAGTGCCCCTGAGTTCAATCCCCAGTACCAAAAAGAAAACCAACCAATAAAAAAAAAAGTATAATCCTGCTGTCCCTGGGCAGGAAAATAAATAATAACAACCCTCCCTTATGATGGCATAGTACACTGAAGTGGACAGAACACTGCACATAAACAGTCATCCCTCTTGGACCTCGGACAGCTCAGTAATCATTCAGAAAAGTATTCTCTTGGGAAGCAGGGAGACAGAAATCAAGGTCAGTGGTGATGCAGGAAGACAGGCAGCCTGGAAGAGCAAACAATGTGAAATAATCTTTAGTCGTTAGACTTTTCTGAGCCTCAGTATCCCCATCTGATAAATGTGTTTAATAATATTTTCTAAATATGATGTAAAATGTTAACCCAGCAATTCTGGAGGCTGAGCCAGAAGGATTTCCTGAGCCCAGAAGTTGAAGGCCAACCTGGGCAGCATAGTGAGAACTCATCTCAAAAAAGAAAAGCCAGGTGCAGTGGCATACACCTGTAATCCCAGTGGCTTGAGAAGCTGATGCAGGAGGATCACAAGTTCAAAGCCAACCTCAGCAACTTAGTGAGGTGAGGCCCCAAGCAACTCAGCAAGACCCTGTGGCTGGGGATGTGGCTCAGTGGTGAAGCACCCCTGGGTTCAATCCCTGGTACCCCCCCCCCCCAGAGAGAGAGAGAGAGAGAGAGAGAGATAAGATGGCAAGTGGTAGAGTTCAAGAGTTCAGAGACTCCTGAGATGAGGGTGTCCCTGGGCTAGGGTGAAGACAGGTATCCTATCAGGTTGCCTCACATAGTCAGCGGTCGGTATCTGAGGGTTTCTCATCTGCGGGTTCAACCAACCATGGATGGAAAACTATTTATCTCTCTATGTATGTATTTATTTATTGGTACTAGGAATTTTATTCAGAGCTGTTTTACCACTGAACCACATTCCCAGACCTTTATATTTTTTACTATGAGACAGAGTCTCATCAACTTGCTTAGGGCCTCACTAAGTTGCTGAGGCTGGCCTCAAATTTATCATTCTCCTGCATTAGCTTCCCAAGTCAATGGGATTACAGGTGTGGGCCACTGAACATGGATAATGGAAAATTTATATGTTTTAATTATATCTGTACTGAACATATATAGACTTTTTTCTCATCGTTATTCCCTCAATGATACAGTGTAACAAGAATTTACATAGCATTTGCATTGTATTCAGTATTGTAAATATTCTAGAGGTGATATAAAATATACCAGAGGATGTGCAAAGGTTCTATGCAAATACTGTACATTTTATTCATTCATTCATTCACTCATTCATTGGCATACTAGGGATTGATCCCAGAGGCTCAAGCACTAAGCTACATCCCCAGTCTTTTTTATTATATTTTGAGACAGGGTCTTGCTCAATTGCAAACGCTGGCCTTGAAATTGCAATCCTCCTACCTCAACCCTTCAAGTAGCTGAGGCAGCCATGCATGCCATGGTTCACATTATACCATTTAACCAAGACACTCAAGCATTCATAGATTTGGGTATCTAGGTAGTTCAGGAACCATCTCTCCATTGATGCTAAGGGACCGCTGTATTATTCTCATTCCAACCCTATTTGGATTTTTTTTTTTGGGGGGGGTACTGGGGATTGAACTCAGGGGCACTCAACTATTGGGCCATATCTCCAGCTCTATTTTGAATTTACTTAAAGACAGGGTCTCACTGAATTGCTTAGAGCCTCGCTGTTGCTGAGGGTGGCTTTGAACTAGAGTTTCTCCTGCCTCAGCCTCCAGAGCCACTAGGATTACAGGCTTGCTCCACCGCACCCAGCCCTATTTGTTTATATTTATTGTCTGTTACTGGGGATTCTACTTCTGAGATATAGCCCCTGCCACACCCGTATACACACACACTTTTCATTTTATTTTGAGACAGGGTCTTGCTAAGTTGCTGAGGCTAGGCTCAAATTTGTCATTCTCCTGCCTCAGCCTCCTGAGTTAGCTGGCACACAGGCACATACCACAAACCCTATTAAGTTACACTAGCCCAATTTTAGAAACAAAAACGAAGATTCAGAGATGTTAAGTAACAGCCAGAGTCACAAGCTAATGAGTGGGAAGGTGAACAAACCAAGTCTGTCTGGTGCCAGAGCCTGTTGCCGTGTCTACCACACCAACCACACTGCTGTGGGCAGACATGGGTACTAGCACATCCCATCATGGAAGATGGAGTGAGCAGGTGTTCCCCCACAGAGGCAGGAGGCAACCAGAGTTAGCATGAACAGATGCACTTGAGCAGAGACCAGTGTAAGCAGGGCAGTGTGGCTGTAACAAATCTAGAGAGGCTGGGACCAGATTCAGAGGATCTCATATGTTTAGGATGAAGAACCAAGAAAGGATTCAGCCCTGGGAGAGGTCTTTTGAGCCACTTGATGAGAAAATGATCATGGCAGGAGTATGGAAGGGCTCGGGAACTAGAAGAGTCCCCATTAGTGGGGCTAACAATGACAAGGCATGTAGTGAGGGAAACAGTGTAGGCAGAAATGACACATATGAATGTAAGAAGCAAGAATCAGCAGGACTGGGGTGGGGGCAACCAATACACGAAGTCACCAACATTGTGTATGCAGGTTTTCACACATAATATCCAAACTCCAACAAAGTCTAACCTACCCTGGTCCTCCTTCCTCTCTATGGGTTCCCTCTGCTATAGGCACACGGTCCTTTTCCTATGTGTTCCCACAGCGGGCTTTATATTCACCATTTCCTCTGCACAGAGGTGCTTGACTCCTGTCAGTTCAAATGTCACCTACTCAGGAAGCCCTCCCTGACTCCACCAGCTAGTAATGTCACCAGTCTCTTGTTAGCACATGAAGTTGTTTCATTTCCTGTATAACATTTCTGGACATCTGAAATAATTCTATTTTATTGCATTATCTGTTCAGTCTGTCACCTTTCACTGGAATGTCAGCTCTGGGGGAGCAGGGACCATGTCTATCTCATTCACTCCAGTATCACCAGCATCTTTTTTTTTTTTTTCCACCAGAATCTTAAACATACCTGGCACATACCCATTGAATGAATATTGCAGGGGAGGGGGAAGTGAAGGGAAACAAAATGGAACCAAGGCCAGAGGTTGGGAAGTGCTGGAAATGGGAGTCTTCTCTGGTGTGCCTTTCAGACTATCATGTTTGAGGTGATGTGAACTACTCAGGGGAAAAGGTCCTAGATAGAAGGCAGAGAAGAGGTCCAGAGATTGGAGATAGAAATGTGATGGTGAGAAAAGATACACATCTATCATGGGAAAAGTGTGAAAGAAAAAGGACAGAGAAGCATGAATGAGCCTAAGGGTCTTTATATCTTGTGGGGAGGAGAAAGTCCGCAGGGACAGGAAACAGGCATGGGCAGGGGCAGCAGATTATAATCATGATCACACACCTGTTCGGAATAAACATGAACAATGTCCCTCCCTCCCAAACTAACAGACTTTGGAACCAAGTGGTACAGAGGACTTACCCACGGGACAGCATCTCCTTGGAAGGATGGGGGAATCACAGACAGAGGGCCACAGGGGGTGGGGAGGAGCCAGTGGCACAGTTGTGCACAGTGGTCCAGGAAGGAAGAACACGCCTGATCTCAGCCACTTCCTCCTCGATCCAGCCCTCCAGGCCAACAGCACTGAAAGGACAAGCCCCTGAACTAATGGTCTCCGGGGAAAGAACAGGTGGGGCGGGGCTGGTCTGAGACCGCCCACAGCAGCCAGCTCACCCCCGCTACCCGACTCTAGTCCAACAGACAGCCTGCCAGTCCAGGGCTTCCTTCTCTTAAGAGGGGAGGAGCTACCTGCAGCTCCACCTGGAGTGCCAGCTGATAAAGCAGCTGCAGGTCCTGTAGGGGCAAAGACCAGGAAGTAATGCTGGCCAAGGGAACACCGACCAATGGGGAACCTCTCAGTCTATGGAAACCAAGGAGTTCAAGGAAAAACACCCGGAAACCCATTTCTCAAAGAAGGAGGTGCCACCTGTGTAGACCCACCCTCTCACCTGCCTTTCCGTGAGGGGAGGAGCCTTAGGCTCTCACTGGAGTAGGGTTGGGCACAGCAGGAAGTTACAAGAAGGACTTTCACTAGGGAATGTAGCAACCTGGAAAGGCACAAGGAATCCAAGGAGGTTGGGGAATAGGAGTGGGTTGTCAAGATCACAAAAGACTGACACAGGATTAAGTCACAGGTACATTTATTTTCCTCCGAAACACCTGAGGTTCTTCCTCTCCCTTGCAGCAGCACAGAGAAAGGCCAACTCTCAGGAGGCAGCCACGCTGCCACCAGAAGCAGGCCCATGGGGCGGCAGCGTCATGGGTGGTAAGAACAGAGCCTTCAGCTTTCCTGACAGGCTGGCAATCTCAGGATCCTGGGCTTCATAGGATTTAACCAAGCGAGCAAACTTAAGGACACCTGGAAGAGGGAGTGGACAGTCAACTCACATTCTGGGGCCCAGTGTGACAAAGACAGCTAGTGGGGGATGGAGGGTGGCTTGAATATGAAATACTGGCTCTGCAGGGTTTGGATCAATCACTTCTGGTCTGTACTGGTTACAATGGGATGGGATGCAGTGAATAAAAATATCCCAGAAATAGTGTGCTGCTCAGTCTGAGGTGGGCCATTTTAGCGCTAGTCACAAGAACCCCAAGTATGAACATCCATGAGATCCCATATCTATAGCGGGACACGGGAAGACAGTGGGGCAGCTGGACTGAATCAATGCACACGCTTGGGAAATTCAACCTCTAAGCCTTGAACTGATTAGCTGAAACACCTTTCAGGAACTACAGAAGTGTACTGTCATGCAGACATCTTGCTAAAACTACCAAAACGACGGGGTTCAAGTTCCTAGTACTTGTTACCCTGGGCACTTGTTTTGCTTTAAAGTCTGTTCCATCTTAATATGGAAAAATGGTGGGCTGGGGATGTGGCTCAAGCGGTAGCGCGCTCGCCTGGCATGCGTGCGGGCCGGGTTCGATCCTCAGCACCACATACCAACAAAGATGTTGTGTCCGCCGAGAACTAAAAAATAGATATTAAAAATTCTTTTAAAAAATATGGGAAAATGATGTGACTAATAGTTAAAACAAAATGCACTTAGGGGGCTGGAGTCGTAACTTAGCGGTAGAGCTCTTGCCTCGCGCGTGTGAAGCACTGGGTTCGATTCTCAGCACCACATATAAATAAAAGGTCCATCAACAACTAAAAAAATATTTTTAAAAAAAATGCATTTAGGACGTCGCCGGCAAAAGTTCATGGTAGGTCTTGGGCTGCGTGTGCCAATACTGTTAGATTGTGGCTGCCGCTGTGTGGCAAGAAAGAGGACGGCAGCACTGGGGCCCACACATTCTGCGCCCTCTCCCCCAACCACCCCATCGCCGACCCGCGTCCGACCCACCTTCCCCGTCGCAGCTGAAGCCATAAGCTTTGATAACCTCTTGTTGGATCTGCGTGGCCACGGGCAGCACGAATTGCAGCATCTTGCCCATGTCGTTGCACGCATTGTCTCTAGCCTCATCCATGCGCACGGCGTTCTCCGGGGCCGAAAACGCCTGGATCACCTCCGCCAGGACCACTACGCACAAGATGCAGCCCAGGGAGGCGTCCCGGGGTAGCGCCGGGATGTGGCCGGCAGGCCCAGCAGAAAGCGCAGGGAAGAGGGCGGGGAATTAGTGAATCGAGAACGTAAGTAACCCGGTAAAGCTCATAATCCGAATTCCACTAGGAGCAAGGACCCCACATAGGTGGAGGAAAGGGACGGTATGCCATGCCCTCCGTCCCCGTTTCCCGCGGAAAGTGGCTGGGTCTTTGGCCCAGTAACCCCCATCGCAACGGGCAGCCCAAACCATGACTAAGGTGCTTCTCACCCTTGGCCTGCTCCGCGCTCAGGGGCGCGGGTTGGGCCGCGGCAGACGCCATAGAACGACGAAAGCTGCACGTGCAGCGAAGATATAAAACAAAAAACGAGAAATGAAAAACCTAGACAAACAAGCCACCTCCTACAGCAGTTCTCAAGGCTGGTGGAGGCGGAGGGGAAACAGCATCATCCGTAGCCGGAAGTGTTAGCTGAGCCTTAATCTCGGGTACTGTAAATTCCCGACTCTATTTATCCGGGAAAATAAAGAACTGCACCAGCCAGTAAGGGCAATTCTGTCGTTACAGACAAACCATGTGAGAGGGGCTTTCCAGCAACTGCCAGAAAGCCTGCTAGACAAATTCTAAAAGAGCTGCAACACTTATAAAAGAAAGTGTAGAGCCAACTTGGGGTGTACATTAACTCCATTATTAGTGAGGGTGAGATCAAAGTGGTGCTTTTCGAACCCCTGCTAATGTAGAAGCAATAGGACATATTATGACCTTCGGTAAGAAAAACAATATTCTAAGGAATTTAAGTGATTCATTTCTAGAGTTTGTGAATGTTTGATTTCATGTATGCAAATGAGCCCTATGCTGACTGGCTGAGAAAGCAGCCAATCACAGCCCCTTTCTTAAGAACCAAGACAGTGATTCGCAGCAATGAAAGCTCAAAAAAAAACGAGAACCCTTCGGGCCTTTTAAAATGGCCTTGTATAGTTGTAGGTAGTGCTGCATAACGCTATATATCATTTCCCTTCCAGGCGTTTGCAATTGTCACCCACTGAATGCCAAGTCCTAATCACACGAGTTAAGCTATACTCATCTCGCTGGCACTTCATAATGTGCCTCAGACTATTCTCGAAAGGATTCACGACCCTGAGGCCCTCATTAGAGGCCTCAGGGGGCACCTAGTAGGATCAGTGACGGGAACACCTCCAAGATTTAAGTAGTTTCTTTGATCTGGGTTTGCCAGATGTAGGCTCATCCCAGGCCCTCCTTGCTGAGGTCAAGGAAAGGCCTAGCACCATAGTATACCATTGCCAGCAGAGCCAAGAATCTGAGTTCTTCTGAGGTCCCTGTTCAACTCTTTTGGGTCCCTACACCCAGTTCCTTAATAATCCCATCCCTTCCCACTTCCCTGTTGCAACAAGACCTCACCCGAACCCCCTTAGCCCACAAAGAACAAGTCACAGCCATCTTCCTGGGGAGTTGTGAGGATGTTTTTGTTTGGTTGGTTTTGGTTGGGATGTTTTTTAAAGAGCATCATATAGATATTTATATATATAAATTATTAATGTGGGGAAGGGGAAGGGGCATACATCGCAGAGGGGGCGCGCACACAGGGATTGGGAAGGGGCAGGGCAGGGGCGGCACACGATGCTACGCAAAACAGCCACATCTAACAGATGAAATAATCACACCAACGGGGTGGGGGAAGGGCAGTGACCACCGAGGGCTGGGCATAGGGGAGGAGGAAAGCAGGGCACAAAAGAAGAGGGACCTGGTCCAAGGTACTGTGCACTTTCCATCCCCACCTTTACCACCTCCCCACCTCTGCCCTCTGCACACCACCTGGGCCTTGGCCTTCTGTCTGTTCCTTATTTCCTCCCTCCCTCTGCCCAGCTGCGGAGGCCCTGCAACTGAATAGCACCCTCTCCTTGGCTCTGGGTGGCAGCTAGGAGGGGGTCCTTCAAGGTTCAGATGTAGGAGCCATGGTGTTCTCTTGATCGAAGGTTCTACAGTGGCTTGTCACTTTCTTTCTTCAGGTGACTAGGGAAGAAGTGATGCATAGCAGAGAAATGAGAGACTGAGATCAACTGTGACCTTGTCTTCTTCACAGATAAAGATGGAAAGCAGGGGGTTCCTCCCCTAGGACCCTACTGCCCTACTGCCCATCCCATGCTGGCCTAGCCCTTCTTCCCTGACTCGTGGTCTATGAACACCCCACAGTACCTGTAGTAGTCCTCCTGGGCAGGTAGCGGCACACTGTGCAGCGGGTGATGGGCATGCAGCCACTGCTGCTGTTCCAGCGCCAAGCGCTGCAGCTCAGCAGACTGCGCGTGCATGGCCTGCAGCTGATGAGCTGCAGACATCGGGGCAGAGAGGGAGGCTGGCAGGTCCCGGTAAGGGGCAGCTGTGAGTAGAAAAGCAAGGGGCACATGACCGATGGACACTGAGTACATGCTTTGGGCCAGGGGTTAGACAACCATTTTACATACAGAGAAAACAGTAGAAAATAAAGTAATGCTGCCCATCTTGCAAGCTGCCAATGGTAGAATGGAATTAGAAGTCAAACCTCTTAGCCTGGCCCTAAAACCTGAGCCTCTCTTGAGCAAAACCTCAGCTCTCCTTTTTTTTTTTTTTGTATCAGGGATCAAACTCAGGGGCACTCAGCCATGAGCCACATCCCCAGCGTTATTTTGTATTTTATTTAGAGACAAGGTCTCACTAGTTGCTTAGTGTCTCATTTTTGCTGAAGCTGGCTTTGAATTCATCATCCTCCTGCCTCAGCTTCCTGAGCTGCAGCTCTCCTATTATTCCAGCTATTCATGCCTCCCAACTCTCACTAGACCCATCCCCAATACCCGCATTCTGTCCTCTCATTAGTGCTTCCCTACCCCAACCTCTGTCCTTACCAAAAAGCTGGTGACGAAGAACTTCGTTCTCGTGCAGAGGGTGAGGAAGAAGGGGGTTAGGGAGGGTCCCAGCTGGATAGGGGATCCGGGTAAGGTGAGACCCTGAGGCCAGGGGGTCAATGAGAGGGTGCACCGAGGCAGAGGCTAGAGGGCAGAAAAGAGGAATGTGTCACTAGAAGGCATGTTTTGGTAAAAACCATGCATTTGGGTGGGGGATCTGAGTCTGGGAAGAAACATGGACAAACACAAGGGGATCCAAAGTGGAACAAAGGTAGAATGGAAGCTCTAGAGACCTGGGGGATGGACAAGAAGAGACCCTGCAGGAGTAGGGACACACAGATGTCAGATTACAGTTGCCAGAGGGTTCTGAGAATGAGGAAGGAGAGAGTAAACTTACTTTGAGAAGGTGGGAGATGATGGAAGTTTAGAAAATGAAACAGGAAGAGTAGGGAGATTAAGAAAAAGGGATCCCAAACTGAACATGAGTGTAAGGCTAGGCTGGAAAATGTTTATAAAATATTATAAAAGTTTCTTATAAAGAAATATGGGAAAAGGATAGTAAGTAAAGCTCATTATTGCCTGTAACACCCAAAACAAAGTTAAAGAGCCCTTTCTAGGGGGTTTCAGACCTAGAGATGGGAAGGAACATAAAAGACCTCCAGCTGGAACAGAAGGAAAGGATGGCAAGAAACAAGATTTGAATCCAGGGGAACAAGAAAATTAGTATGCTAAGGGCTTTGGGAAAAGGGATGCAAGGATGGAAAAGTGGTGTGCCCTCAAAAAGACTCCAGCTTGGGCCTCTATCGAGGGGAAGGGGTGTGGGGAATGCACAAGCTCTACGGCTAAGCAAGTGCATGGAGGAATGTCAGGGAGGCAAAAATCAGGGGAGCTTTCTCAGGAGAGGTTCTGTCAGAACAGTAAAGGGAAGTGGGTCTGAGAAACAGAAGAGCCCAATCAGGTAAGGCAGCCCCACAGGTCAAAACCAGGAAGAAGGGGTCTCACCTGCATGAATGGCATCCTGCTGGTGCAGGTGCAGGTGAGAGTGGATGTGAGAGTGCTGGTGGTGATGAGGGGTCACATTGAGCATCTGCAGCCGGGCCAGTGGGTCATTGCCCAGGGCTGCCACCCTTTCAGCATGTTGCCTCTCAGCTGCCAGCCGTTCAGCATAGGACATGTCGGGCCGCAGGGCTGGCCCAGCTGCCAGCGCTAGACGTTCTCGCTCCAGAGGCCCCAGGCTTGGATGAAAAGGGAAAGGGTGCAGGCCAGGAGGGCCAGGCTGCAGAGCCAGGCCCCCATGTCGGGGGAAGGGATCCAGGCCTGGCCCAGGGACCCCATGTAGGGGTTCCAGCTCACTTGGCTTCACCTCGAAGCCAGGCTTGAGACGATCACGGAGATCTCGTTCACGGGCTTCCCGCTCCCTCTCCCGGGCAGCTGGGTCACTGCTGTATAGGGCTGGGACATTGTAACCCAGAAGCCCCGGGTCCACTGCCCCCAACGGCACGTAGAATGGATGGTTGCGATTGCCAGGAGACATGACATGCGGTCGGGCATATTCACTGAGAGTGCGCAGGGCTGGAGTGTCAGGACCCAGGTAGGGGGGCACTGTAGCTACAGCACTACCAGGCTCAAATGGAGGGCGATGGGGCACTGGGCCCAGAGAAGGGCACTCCACTGGAGCACGGCCCTCCTGCGCCAACTTCTGTGGGGTAGAGGAAGTGGAGTTAAAAGAGGACCTATGAGGATATTTGGCTGGTCCAAGTTGCCCAACTGTCTGAGCAACTGAATGCCACGATGCTTATAAAAAGAATGTTGCAACCCTGACTGTGAAAGAACGTCCCTGCACCCCGACCCCGCCGCAAATTTGCCCTTCTTGTGATCTACTGGTAGTCTGACCTGAGCAAGCCTTCCCCAAACCCAGAAATACAAAGATTGCTCCTACTGCAATCCTCTTAGGCTCCTAGTTATGGGCTGCAGTGGTTCATCCTCTCCGACAGGTGGCGAAGTGATTCTCGTTTCGCCCCTAGCCCCAGCCCATCCGGAGCCCAACTACGCAGCGCCAAGAAGGGAGGGAAAGGCGGCGGGTGGCGCATTTTCTGACGCACTTACCACGCTGCGTTCGAGCTCGCGCTCTTTCTCGCGCTCACGCTCCTTTTCGCGTTCCCGCTCCCGCTCGCGCTCCTTTTCTTCGCGCGCTCGCTGTTCAGCCTCGCGACGCACCTTCTCCACCAGGTCGGCCCGCTTCTTGGCCAGCTTGGAGCCCTCCAGCGGCACGAAATACAAGTCGCTGCGCGCGCACGAGTTGAAGCCGCGGTCTAGGTGTTTGTTAAACCTGTGGGGCGCGGAGGCAGTGCGCGCTCAGTTCCTGCTAGCGGCCCGGCGGCCATCCTAATCCATCCTCAAAAGCAGCCTCCGTGAAGGCGGAGAGCTGTTTAGTGTACTTCTAGAAAGCACCACATAAACACGAAGCTCCGGTGTCCACCGGCACCCGACCCAGGCTGCTCACCTGGCAGACTGACTGGCGTGGCTGGGCACATCTACCACCTTGGGAGGGGGCGAGGGGCTGCGGGCTGGGGGCACGGGGCTCTCTGGGGTCTCGTACTCCTCAGTTGGCTCTTGTTTGATCTGTGTGGCACTCAAGGGTGGCCCTGAGGCAGGGGCCGCAGGTGGTGGCGGCAGAGATGATAGGCTTGAGGGCCCTGCAGGTGGCAAAGGCCCAGACGCCACAGTAGGTGAGCCTGGCTTGAAGGTCCCTGGGCCTGCTGGCGGGGAGGTGCCTCGAAAGCCCGGTGGGGTCCCCGTTCTGAAGGAAGGTGGTGACCCGGGTTTGTATCCTGGTGGGGTGGCTGTCTTGTAGGCCCCAGGGGACGAGGCTCTCTTGCCATAGGGTGGGGGCCCAGGTGGGGAAGCTGTTTTGTAGCCTGCTGGCGAGGAAGCCACGGTGGCAATGACCGTGGAAAGGGTAGCAGAGGAGGTGGTGACCGGAGGCACCGGTGGGAAGGGGTAGGACGCCCCTTGGGGGCCCTGAGAAGGGGAGGGATGCGAACATGGGTAGGAGCCTTGAGAAGAGGACGAGTTGGAAGAGGAGACTGGGGGGCCACTGGGGCCTGCTTGGCTGTAGGACACCTGGCTGTGAGGTGGGGGCAGGTGTGTTGGCCCTGATGGGTAGGGTCTCAGAGACCCCAGGGAGGGAGACATGGTGTAAGGGTGTGCATGGTGGGAGCCACTGCTCTCTAGGGGGTGGGGATATGCTCCAGGTGGAGGGGGCCCAGAGCTTCCATGATGCTGCTGCTGCTGCTGTTGTTGCTGTTGCTGCTGCTGTTGCTGTTGCTGTTGCTGCTGCTGCTGCTGCTGCTGCTGGTGGTGATGGTGATGTGTTGGGGCTGGTGGGTGTGCAGTGGATTGGCCCCCAGAAGTAGGGAAGGGGCTTGGATGAGCATTGCTATTGGCCAAGAGTCGACCATAGGGAGGAGGTGGAGGGGGACCCTGGCTCCACACAGCCTGGGATGGGAGGGAAGGCTGAGTATACTTGGGTGGCTGATTGGAGACAGAGAGACTTGTTGGGGGAGGGAAGGAGTGGGGATAACTGGGCAATGCCTGGGAAGCTGGGTACTGGGAAGCAGAGGAAGAGGAGGAAGAAGTGGAAGAAGAGGCTGCCACAGAGCTACTGCTAGAGGATGAATAAGGATACCTCATTGGGGGAGCTGGAGCAGAAGAGGAGGAAGCAGGAGGCAGAGGGTGGGGTGAGGGAGCCAGAGTTGGGCCCTTTTCTGGGCCTGGAGGAAGTCCACCCATGCCCTGACCCATGGCATGAGGAGAGGGAAGATGTCCAGGGAGTGGCTGGGCCCCTAGGCCAGGAGGAGAGGCTGAAGCGTTGTTGAGGGGTCTCAGGGCAGGTGGAGGAGGCAGGTTTGGTGTCACATGAGGGAAAGTGGCTGGTGGTGGAGCAGAGGTTAGATTTCCACCACCCACTGGAGTATTAGGTGGCTTTGTTGGGGGAGCACCACTAGCTCCAGAGCTTGATATTGAAATGGGGGTTGTGGGTGGGGGGTGCTGCTTACCCCCGCTACAGGCCCCCACTGAAGAGGCAGCCCCTCCTCCTTTGGGACCCATTGGGGGTCCGGATAAAACTCCACCAGCTCCCCCAGAATAGAGCTGAGGATGAGGGGGAGGGGCCCCAGGAGGAGCCTGGAACATTCGGGAAGTGGGGGGCTCCATGGGAGCATGATATCCAGTTGGTGTCACAGAGGAATGGGGTTCAAAGCCAGGATCTGGCTGTCGGGGAGTGCTGTCTGGTTGTGGAGGGGAGGGAGGAAAGAGTGGAGGTGGATGGTAGGGGCGGGCTGGGCCCTGGGACAAGCCAGAAGATGAATCGGAGTCATTCTCCACACTCCCAGGGCTGTAGATGCTGGGGGATGTGCTTCGGTTATCCTGGTCTATATCCCTAGGGTCACTGCTGCCATCATCGTTGAGGCTCCGCCCATCCAAGCTATCCAGATCTGAGGGAGACTGTGGCCGAGGGAGCTCCTGCTGCATAGAGAAGAGGGCCATGTTTTCCTTTCTCTCCCACAGTCATTTCCTCCTCACAGCAAACTGTTGTGCTGTGATGTGATGGGGATTCCTGCCATCTGGGGTTCCCCCAATCTCCCCACATCTCAGCTTTCCCAGCAACCAGGCTTATTTCCCTCCTTGTTCAAACCCTATTCCTTCTCAAGTGTTCATCTCAAGCATTTTCACCCCCTCCACAGCTTACTCCATATCCTTGTCTTCCACTACCTCATATTTACCCTCATCTCATCTCATTGACTCCCTTTAATTTTTCTACCCCCAAACCCTTGGTTCTCAAAAAGACCACTTCTGCATTTTCCTTATGACTTATTTGTTCCTTCTAGTAAGACTTCTTAATCCTTCAGTTTTTCCATTCTCCTTTAACCCTGCCTGGTCATCTACTGGTCTGACCAAAGCCAAAAGATCTGTCTGACACATAGACATGATCACTTTAATAAACACTAAGTTATGATTTTTCTCTTATATCCCAGCAGAGAGCAAGGTAGAAATGTGAGCAAAAGGAAGTTTGGGGAAAGAATGGTCAAAAAACGAGTCAGAATGGATAACAAGGTCTCCTACCTCCGTTTTGGTCTTTTTTGGTGCATTCGTCTCCTCACTTTCACTCTCTGAGATCTCCTCACTCCGGCCCTGCTTGGTGACTTTTGGTGTGGAAGCTTCCTCTACCCGGGCCTTCTGTGAAAGAGAAAGAAAATTCCTGTCTTCTTCCTCCCAACCCTCCACTGTTACTACCTTCTGCCAGCCTGAAAGCTCCCCCCATGACACACCCTTAGCCCCAGTGCCAGAACATCCTGTGTGAAGACCTGGGGACAAAATACCTTGGCTGTCTGCCTGGACTTCTCAGCTTTGCCATCACTGCTGGATGTGCTGACTCCTCCAGGGGAGGCCCGGCCCCTTGATCTCAGTTCTTCTCGGGGCCCAGGGGCCTCTTTCTTCCGTCCACTCCTCATTGACATCTAAGGAAGGAAGAAGGAGGCAAGTAATGTTTTTTATTTCACCTGACTTTATAATGCATCTTATTTCTGTTTTTCATCTCTAGATCCTTCCTCCTAGTTTCTCTGCACCTACCCCAACCTTTCATGCCTCTCATAGTAGCTATTACTCACTGAGTCTTTATTCTGTCGTGTCTTCATTCTTCAGGCTGTGGAGACCCCATTCTCCTCTGCCTGGGCAGCTGAATACAGAAACTTATCTGCTCTGCTTCAAGCTCCCCACAGCCGTGGCCTGGGAAGCAGGTGTAGTCACCTGGAACGGATCTGTTTTCAGCAAAACCTGTTTGGAAAAGACCATAAGAGTCTTCATATTGGAGAACAAAATCTGAAAGAGGTACTACTGTGCCTGTCAGAGGGCTAAGCAGCTCAGCCCTGAGCCTTCTGGACAAGTGGGACAGTTAACAAGACACTCATTGCTGGATTGCCCCATGGGTTATCTCAGCTGTTTAAATGAGGGAGATTCTACTCATACTACAATCTCTTATTTCTGGGGAAGGCAGAAAATTGAGATGTACCTGTGAGCTCCAATCCAGATCGCTTAGTTTTCCCCTTTATGATCACTAAAGAATATTTATGTACCTGTGAATTCCACAGAGCTTTACAAAGGAGGACAGAGAAATGAAGCTGAAGTATTAATTTATTAAGTGTCTTCCTTGTGTCAAGCCCTTTAATACATGATATCATGTAATATTTACAATCAACCCTGAAAGGTAGGTATTAGTATTATTCTCATTAGAAGGGAACTTAGGCTCAAAGATTGTGTGACTTGCCCAACCTCCCACAGTGAAGACCCAATGACAGCCAGAATCAAGCCCTTGTCTCTCTTGACTTCAAACTCTTTCTTCTATACTTTGCTATACTCTCCTTAGAAGTTGGTGGGGAGAATTCTCAGAAAGCCTAGATCAGTCACAGAGATAAGAATTTTTTCATACCAGAGTAGGCAGAAGAATGTCCCATTCTACAATACATAGGAGCAGAGCCCAGTGAATCCCAAAACCAAATCTAAATATCCCCCAAGTTGCAGAACTTGGTTTTGGAGACCTCACAAAAACCCACCCTCCAATATGGTTGACTTTCCACATCCACTGGTTCTGCATCCACAGATTCAAACAACTATAGATGTAAAATATTTGGAGAGAAAATTCCAGAGAGTTCTATAAAATAAAACTTGAATTTGCCATACACTAAGCCCTATGCTGAATCTGAGAATGAAATAATGTCTAGACGTCCCCTGCTATAGCTTCCTGTGCCTTCACAGGTCCTCAATCTCTTCTCAGCTCTCACTGTTTGCCTCATGTCCTTCATATACTATATAGTTAGGCCTAGGATGGCTAGTTGCCTCTTTCTGAACTTGTTTCCTCTGTTCTGAATACATACAGACTTGCTTTTCTTGTCATTATTCCCTTAGCAATACTATATGACAACTATTTATGCCAACAATTTAAATAGCATTTACATTGTATTAGGTATTAGATGAGTTAAAGTGTATGGGAGGACTGCATAGGTTATGTGCAAATACTGCATTATTCTACACAGGGAACTTCAACATCTGCTGATCTGGGTATCAGCAGGGGGTCCTGGAATGAATTTCCTCAGACATCAAGGGAAGTATGTGTTCCCTAAGATTAGGAGAGAAGCCAGGCTTCACATTAACAACCAAAATATTAAACAACAACAAAAAAGACTCAAAAGATGAGTGAGCACACAATACAGATTTATAATTTTAAGCCTATCCTCCTGCTTGGCAAAGATGATACCTATCAATAGATATAGATATTGTCATATATTGGTATCTCCATAGCCAGCTATTTTCATCTGCACTTGTTTGTATTTCTTGCTAAGAGTCAAGACTCCATATTACAGACCATATGATCTTTTGTGAGCAAAAAATGCTATTTTCATACAGTTTTCCTCTCTATATCCTCTGCTGATATAATTTGTGTGTGTATGTGTGTGTGTGTGTTTTCTTTTCTTGCTATTAATGTTTAAACTCAGCAACTTCAGTAGATCTTTCTTCTTGCTTTAAGTACTGCTAGCCTTGGTGGGACTGCATTAAGCTTGCCTACCTATCCTAAGTTAGAAGGCCTGCTAGGTAAATGGCATTTTCATATTCTATAGCATATTTTCCATAAGGAATACAAAATAATTACTTCTCATTCGCCCACACTGAACCATATTGAGGGAGGCAACAGGGAATGCATCTAACCTTTCCAGAAAACTGGCGATTTACTTAAGAGTCACAAGATAGCTGAGACAGAACCCCAGGTCTGACCTTTCAACTGATGCTCTGCCCAGTGGACTAGTCATTCTCTTTTAACTACAGCTAATACCACATTTTTGAGTTGTTATGTATATTGGTTTTACTTAACAACTATCAACTGGAGGTGGGGGGGGCGGGTGACACATGCCTATAACCTGAGCAGCTCAAGAGGCTGAGGCAGGAGGATTGCAAGTCCAAAGCTGCCCTCTGCAACTTAGAGAGGCCCTAAGCAACTCAAGGAGACCTTGTCTCAAAATAAAAAATAAAAAGGGTTGGGGATGTGGCTCAATGGTTAAGCACCCCTGGGTCTAATCCCTGGTACCTAAATAAATAAATAAATAAAATATATCAACTAACAATAACAACAACAACCAAATCCAAAGAACAAGAACCAACAAAATAAAAGAAGAAAACAATCTTAACAACAGAACAGGGGGCTGGGGATATAGCTCAGTTGGTAGAGTGCTTGACTTGCATGCACAAAGCAACACACACACACACACACACAAAACAAAACTATAGCAGAACAAAGATGGCTGGTGTATCTTTGCCAGTCTTCCTATGGCAGGGTGCCCCTCTCTCCTTCTCATCACAGACCTGTTGACTAAGTCAGGTAAGATCTAGGGATCCAAAAGACCAGAAAAATTCAGAAATGTACCTGAATAACCGAGCAATCATATGTGCTCTTCTTATTTTTTAATCAGCTGAAAACTGATAAAATTTGCAATGAATAGCTTTAAGGGAGAAAAGCAGTTATTAAAAGGGAGGTAATGACAAGGGTGACACAGGAAGGACAGAGTTGGGTTGAATTTTAAGTCTGTTTTTGAACCTGAGCTGTGTTCTGGCACCAACAGCTAAACTAAACTCATCTTTGTCCTAGAAGACAGATACTGTAACTAATATTTATATAGCACCTACTATGTATCTGTCAATACACTGAACACTTTCAATACACATTCACTTTCATTATGTTACTACAAAAGGAAATTGATGTGGCAGGTGGAAAATTAACAATAAAAAAAATAAAAATAAATTTAAAAAAAAAACAGGAAAAGAACTCTAAGTAAGAAGAGGAAAAGAAATTAAGGAAAAAAATATGGGAAGGATGTCAAAGAATACAATCAAGTCACAAGGCTCCCTGGAAGTGTTTGCAGAGTGAATTTCAGGATCTTTGGCCCATCCCCCACCATTCCAGTGCTGCCAGACTAAAGTGTCCAAAGTGACTCTGATACTAAAGCAGCCCAGACCAGCAGAGACCAGCAGATAACAACGCACTGGCCTAAGCCTTCTTGGAATCCAGAGCAATCAGAGGGGCCTCAGAGATCATCTCATCTATAATCCCTTCATTTTTACAATGTAGGAGAGGTTCAAAGCAAGAGAATTGACTTGCCCAAGGTCAGAGTTTGTTAGAGGCACAGGCAGGCCGACATCCAGGTCTCCTGATTTTCATTCCAGAATATCTGCTCTGCTCTTGGCTGTTTCACAGTCTTGTCCCCTGACCCCCCTCACCTAGAACGGACATGGAGAACCCAGCCATACCTAAAAGGTCAGGAAAGTAGAAGGTCAAAGGTTAGCGAGGAAAGGGCTCACCTTGGGGACTCTCTGGGAAAGAAGAAGAGATACTCAGGAAAGGAGACTCAAAAAAGAGGAATCAAGTTTAAGAAAATGGAACAATAGTGCAAAGCAGCAAAACGAGTACTGTATGCGAACTATAATAAGAGAGGTAGAAGCCAGAACAATCTGTCCAAAGATGGTAAAACTTATTTTGTTATTGTTATTTCAGTGCTGGAGATTGAACTCAGGGCCTCAAATATGCTAGGCAAGCACTCTACCACTAAACTACCTACCCTCCAATCTCAGATGTATGACTTGAACAAGACCATTTTCATCTTCCCAACTATCCCTAGGAGGAGAGACATGGAAAAACGCAATGACCTGAAAGTAACACATCTACCTGTTCCAACAGACTGATGGATGGAAGCGGGTACACTCCCTGTGGAAACTTCTATCCACTGGCAGCACCAGAAACATTCTGCAGAATCCAGTACAAAAGTCCCAGTCTCTGTGGCTGGATCCTATCAACATTCTGAAACCCCACCTATTGGATATCCCACTGCATCACTGCCACGCAACAAAATGGTAAAACAACATGTCCTTCAAGAGACCATCCCATCTTGGCAGCCACTGCCAGCACCACAGTTGCTAAAACAACTCCTATCCTTCTGTAGTACCTACAGGGAGGGTATCTTGTCCCCTGACCCTATCCCAGGCACAAAGGGAGACCTCTAATTTCATAGTAGTAAGAAAGGCCTTTCTATAGAGCTCTCAGCTGAGGGACAGCCAGTGCTTTGAGGATTTGAGGGTGGAGGTCACAACTTGTTTGGAATGTCTGTAAGGTTGCCCAATTCCCTCTTTTCCATATTCCCAGAAACCCCTTCTTCCTAACTCTTCCTTTTAGTGTTCCTGTCCTCCTCATTAGTTTTAGGACTGAGCCCCGATGCCCCTCTCAAGAAGTAACTGTCTGGGATTGGAAAAACAGGGTCAGAGGTGAACTGGAGTAGAGAAAAGAAAACCTAATCACAAAAGACATGGCCTTCCCACTTCCACCCTCAGAAAACCTCTGCCTCTCCTTCTCACAGATGGACCTCTTCTGGCCCTTCTCCCATCCTCAGTTTCCCCAGGTTCCATTCCCCTCTCAGTAGCTACAATCCCTCTCTTTCCACCTACCACACCCCTTTCCCGGCTCCCACTTCCCTTCTATTCCTAACACCCGCAACCCACCCCCCTACCCCCGCCGGCTCTGGAACCCATGTTCTGGGCCTCTGGGTCTTCTCCGTCTTCATGCCCCACCTTGCTGCCATCTCTCCAATCCATTCTGCCTTCTCGATGAACCACCCTCACAGCATCTCCAGTTTTTCCTTCACCAACCCTCCACCTCGGCGATCCTCCTCTTTTGGTCTCCGAGTCCGAGCTACCCTCCTGCCCCACCAGCCCCACTCCTGAGACCCCCTACTTCCCCACCTTCCCACCAGGAGCTCCCAGGCCCCCACCTCTCCTCGGAGCCGCCCCACCCCCTGAGCCCCCAGTCTCCGGCCAGGCAGTGCCCGCAGTGGGGAAACAGGATTGGGAAAATAACAAATGGAGGCGGCGGCGGGAGGGGAACGGGGAGGGGTGGGGGTGGGGAGTCGCAGGCCGGAACCCGGGCGGGCCAGAACCCCGGCGGGCCCGGGGCCGGGGGGCCGGGCGCCAGCAGATCTTACCTGCTTGTAGCTCGGGACAGCTGGCTGGCTCCGAGCGGGAGTCCGGGCTCCAGCGCCTTCGGGGGGCGGTGGCGGCCGATCCCCCGCCCCCCTCTTCTTTTCCCGGCTTCAGTCGCCGCCGCAGTTGCGGCGGCGGCGGCCCTGACCCCCCCGGAGGGCGGCCCCCATGCCTTGTTCCCCCGCTCGGCCCCGGTCGCCCGCCGGCCCAGGAGCAAACCCGGATCGGCGGTCTCGCTCTCCCCCGCCCAGGCCCGCCGCCCCCCCCCAGCCGCCCGGAATGCCCCGGGCCGGGCCGCGCCGTCCGCCCCCGCCGCGCCGCTCGCCCCCGCGCCCGGCCGGCCCTCCGCGCCGCTCTGGCCCGCCGCCGCCCGCACTCGCGCGGTCCCCGGCCCCGAGGCGGCCTCGCCCGCGGCCCCCCCGCCCCTTCCCGGCGGTGGTCTCCCTCGCCCCCTAGGCCCTCCCCGAGGCCGGCGGAGCCCCCGAAACTGGTCCCGGCCCGAGGACCCGGCCCGGCGCGGGGCTGCGGGCGGGCTGGGCGGCGCGTCCGGCGACTCGCACAGGAAAGCGGACGGCGGAGGGAGGGCGCTTGAGAGAGGGGGATGGGAGAAGGGAGGAAGAGGGAGAAGGAGGGAGAGCGGAGGAACGGAGGAGAGAGGGGCCAGGAGGGAGACGCGAGGGAGGGAGCGCGAGGCAAGCTGCGAGGGGGGAGAGAGGGGGATCGGGGAAGGGGAGGCGCCGTGCGAGTTGGCCGAGCCTGAGGACTAGGGGGCCGGGGCGCGGGGAGGGCTTCGCTGTGGCAGAATATGGGGAGCCCGCAGGCCTAGTGTGGGAGAGGGCTGGGTAGGAGAGGTTGTAGATTGTGAAGGCAGACATGAGAAAGGCTGGAGAAGTTTGGGGGCGACACGGTTTGTAGCAGAGGTGAGGTGGGAGGAGTTTGGGGGATATTGAAGTGGAGATTCGTATAATAGGGTTAGATTGGAAAGATGGAGGGGCACTGAGGTGTGTGGCATGGAGAAGTGAAAGAAGCTTAGGGTGGAAGAGTTGGGGAAATATTTTCAGAGAGAATGAGATGGAAGTTTGGGGACTTGGGAAAAACTGAAAAGAAGACACATATAGGAGGATGAGGTTTCTGGAAGATGAATAAAAGGGTTGAGTAAAGAATTCGAGGCTGGTGAAGGAGAAGAAAACCCAGAGGAGATATCTGTGAGTACAGAGAAGTGAAAGCATGAGGAACCTTAGGGATGAAGGAGGAGGGACCAGATGCCTATTTCAGGGGAAGACTGGGCTAGGTGTGAAAGGAGGTGGGATGGCTGGATCCTGGAGATGGGAGCTTCCAGTCAGGAGGCTTTCCTTTAGCAGATAAAATGGGGAAGAAGGGGTTAAAATATTGGAAGAAAATAGAAGATAACGCCTTTGGTGGAAATATGGAGGGAAAGTCATTGATGGAGAAAGAGAAGAACTTGGAGATGGCAAGAGAGAGAGCTCTGAGGAAAATTACAGAAATGGGGGATGGCAGGTGGGTAAGGAGTATAATAGGAGTGGGACACCATCTCAGGCCCATCCATCCAATTCATCTCCATCTTCCTTCCCAAGTCTGAAGTTATCACTAATGGTTTCTTAGGTCACCTGAAGGGTTCAGAGTAGACTTAGGTATCATGGTTCCCTCTCCCAATTGTTTATACTTAGAGACAGTCCCTACTACAGGCCACAGGTTCTTCCTAACCCTTCCTCCTCCCCTGATCTCTAGGCAGTCTCTGACTCAAGTGTGCAGCTATTCCTAGTCTTCAACCATGAAGCCAGCACCCCCACCAGTCTACCATCAGTGCCTTCTTCTTGGCTCCCTCCCTGGCCCCACACCAAGCAGCAACATCTCCTAGGACAAAGGACACCAGAGACACAGGGTGATTTTTGGCAGCTGAAATTGGGAAGGCCAGAAAAAGGGAGGGAGGCAGGCTGGGAAACAGGAAGAACTGGAGCTGGAGTGTGGATTGGGAGTCTTCAGTAGCTTTCCAGATTTGGGGTGGGGGTAGGATACTTGTGGGGCCAGTCCCTCTGGAGACCTAGGGGACCCTGAACTGGCAGGCTTCCACTTCTGGGAAGAAGGAGGTTGGCTTTGTAGCAACGGCGGTAGATTTTTGTCTCACAATTCCTTAGGCCAGACTCAGCCAAATCTGGGAGTATCCAAAAGCTCTAAACAGATTCCAAAGAACTTGGGAACAAGGAACAGAAGTCAGAATGCTTCCTTGGCCTAGGAATGAATTCCCCTCTGAACTGCCCTAAATCTGTTGGCACTCACTTTACCACCACAGGTCCACCTTTTGCCCCTCCCAGGGCCTCCTAGAAATCAGGCCAGCTCCCTATCTTCCTATGCCCCTTTCTGTCTCTCTTAGGGCACTCTTCTCTGTGGCTCTGTTTTTTTTTTTCTGGCGTCCTATCTGTCCTTCGTGACTCCAAGGCTGGCTAGGACTGTGGAGTTGGAACCCTTCCTCAGTGCTCTAGGACAGTCTCTACTTCTTCCTTTTATCACCTAACTCCTCCTTCCCTATTCACAGCCATTGCTTTCCCTCTCTTTCTGCACTTCTCAGTTCAGTTCTCCCACTGGGCCCTGGCCCAGGCCCTTCCCAAATCCCTTCCATTCTGAGATTTTCCTCCCTTGTTTTTTAACCACAAAGGCATGGGACAGGATGGTGACTTATAGGAACCTAAAAGAAAAATGTAGACATAAGGTAAGGGCAAGGATTATGAGAGTGGGAAGAGAAGCCAGGACCTACCCTCTCCAATTCCTTTCCTACCTGGGGGCCAGGCTCACAACTTAACTGCAGGGACTATCACATATACACACCCTCTACCATCCCTCACCCCAGCTCCCTCTCTGGCCCCAGTCCCCCACAACCCACTGGTCTCCAGGCAACGGCACAAAAGGAAAGTGGAGAGAGGGGCCTGGGAGGCCCAAGCAGAGCTAGCTGTAACCCAATCCAACCCTGTACCTGGTGTAGCGCAAGCATGTGTGTGTGTGTGTGTGTGTGTGTGTGCGCGCGCGCGTGTGTGTAATTGCAATAACTGTTAGAGAGGTAACCTAGCAAGGAGGGAGGGAAGAAAGGACAGGTTAGCAAAGGTAGCTTCAACTATAATAATCCTAGCCAGCCTGGGAGTCACTGAGGAAGATAAGTTTCATGGACCCCAGAGAAAAGAGAGCCAAGAGAAAAGTGGGAGGAGCCCCATGGACATAAAGGGACCTAGGAGAGAAGCGAAAGATGAGATGCCCATATGGAAATTAAGAGGCACAGGCAAGACCAGGGCAAGAAGCTTTGTTTTGTTTTGGGTACTGGGGATGGAACCCAGGGCCACTCTACACTGAGCTACATCTTCAGACTGTTTTTTATTTTTGGTTTGGTTTGGTTTGGTTTGGTACTTTAGATCCAACCCAGGGACATTTTACCACTGAGCTAAATCTCCAGTCCTTTTTACTTTGAGACAGGGTCTCCCTAAATTGCTGAGGGTCTTCCTAAATTGCTGAGACTGGCGTCAAACTTGGAGTCTTCCTGCCTCAGCCTCACAGAGTCACTGGAATTATAGGTGTGTGACATCATGCCCATGCATAAGAAGCTGTTTGAACTGAAAATGGCTGAAGTGTCAGGAATACAGGAATGAGGACAAAGGGACCTGGGCCCTGCTCATACACAACCAGAATCCTCTTTTAGCCTTAAGATGGGCAGAATGGCAGAGGGAGCCTGGGACCAGAACTTAAGAGAGTAGGAGCAGACTGGGAGGCCTGCAAAGGGTACAACCTTGAAATCGCTCCCCACTCCACCTCAGTTGTGTCCAGTAGTGTCCTATAGAACCTTGACTCCCTCTAGTGGCAGTAGCTTTGTGTGTAGACCCTGCCTGAAGGGATGGATGTGCCTGCCCTAGCTCCAAAGTATTGGGAGGGGATTTGTTCCCCAAGGTGGTCCTTAAGTTGAGCAGCTCAATGCTGAGGCTCCAGAAGAGCGGGAAGAGTTATAGAGGGCCTCTAGTCACAAATTGACACCCACCTTACAGTCCAACAGCCAAAGAGTATGTTGATTACTTTGAGTTTACTAGAGGGAGGACTATTTCCTTGGGCCTGCCTCTGCACCCCTGCCACTATTTTTTCCCTCCCCACGCCCCCATTTCGGGGACTGATGGCCATGAAGTCCTGTTCCACTTCAGAATCAGCCAGGATTTGGGGGAGAGAGACAAGTATGGGAGCTGCTCCAGTCTACAGCTTTATCTTTTCTTTGGACAAGGACCCTTAGGGAATTTTTAGACTGCTTTCCTTCCCAAACACACACATAAACATACACGCAACTTTTGATACTTCCAATGACTCCTGGGCTCCAGGTTAAGAACCCCTAATTCTGAGTCCTGAGGCCAGGCCTGCGCTAAAGGCAGGTACAACAACATGGACCCAACCCAGCCAGGTTGGGGTAGGCAGTGCCATCACTTTAGCCAAAATTATTCAGTTGGTCTTCCTCTTTGTGCCCTTCCTAGCTATGCTATCCAGTGTCACCAACTTCCAAGTTTTCCATCTTCTCTTCACTCACATGGAACTGAGTAAGAGTCCTCAGACACAAAAATGCAGTGTGATTCAGACTTTAATGATGGTGCTCATTTCAAGCCACAGAGGTAGTGGCAAGTGTGGAACAGCACAGGGAAGTGAGACGGCACTCTGGTGCAGCTGGAGGAAGAACAGGGAACGTAGGGCTGGAGAGAGATTTTTAGGGGAAGAGTCCCCCCAGGCACAAAGCCCCACTCTGGACCAACCCAGGCTTCAGTCAGTAAACACAACATAACTGATATTAAGGCCCTTTTCTGTTACCTTCCCATTCTAGCATGACCTCCCACCCCAGATCATTATCAGATCTATAGCCACATGAAATACAGGTGCATAGTTCTGTGAAGTCAGGCCAGATTTAGGCCTGAGAGTTTCAAGGAAATTATTAAAAGGTGAATTAAAAATAAATAAATAAATAAATAAATACACTAAGCTTTAGCTGGGCATGGCCACACACCCAGCACTCCCTACTGCTCAGCACTATGCCCAGTTCATGGCTCATATGCAACATGGAAAAAACACAGAACAGAGCAAAGCATAAGTGACACATGGCCCCCCTCTAAACACCTCAACACACCAACCCTGAAGTTCCTGTCACAGACACTAATCATTCTTTCATGGACCCCCTTAAAGTCCTCATTCTCATTTCCAGTTTCTGAGGGAAAATAATAGAAAGGAAGAGTGGAAAGTATGGTACTCCAAAGAATGGAGCCCATAGGAGGGAGAACAGAAACAGCAAAGAAGCAGGGAAGCTGATGGGCATCTGGAGCAGGCTAATCAGGGGACTTCTGAGTGCCCTGGGGCTCAGGGTATCAGGGTGAACTATCACAGGTCAGGATAGCAAGAAGGAGGTTCCAGGAGGATGGGACAGAGGGTCCAAGTCTCCAGTAAAGGAATCACAGCACACTGGGATTGCGGAAATTGTGTCCAGCGAAGCGAGCTTCGTCCCCCAGCTCTTCTTCAATTCTGAGATGAGCCAGAAAGGAAATGGTCAGGGAGGCAGGAGGGACCTGCATGTCTTTCCAGGAGTTCCCTCTAGCCTCTACCTTCCTTCATTCTACCTGTTTTTGAGGCCTGTCCCACAGCCAGCATTTCCTGGCTTTCCCATGTGACTTCAGTGGCCTACCAATCAGGCCATCAGTAAACCAATCCAGCAAAGACAAATATTTGCTATACATCTGCTGTCATGGGTTTTGTCTTGTTTGGTTTTTAGGACTGGGGATTGAACCAGGGGGTTCTACCAGTGAGCTACATCCACAGCATTTTTGTTTGTTTGTTTTGGTACTAGGGATTGAGTCCAGCGCTTAACCACTGAGCCACATCCCCTGCCCTTTTTATATTTTGTTTAGAGACAGAGTCTCACTAAGTTGCTTAGGGCTTCCCTAAGTTGTCTGAGGCTGGGTGTGAACTTGGGATCCTCTTGCCTTAGCCTCCCAAGTTGCTGGGATTACAGGCATGTGCCAGTGGACCTGTCCATCCCCAACCTTTTTTATATTTTATTTTGAGACCAGGATCTCACTAAGTTGCTAAAGCTGTCCCTGAACTTGAGATCTTCTGCTTCAGCCTTCTGAGTCTCCAAGATTACAGAAATATGCCACCACACCCAACTGGACTTCTACTGTTAATTCAGGTCTTAGATGCTAGGCAATCGTGGTTTTTAACTCTCTGTGACCTTGGGCTCCCTTTCCCTGGAGACCCTCACCTCATGAGCTGGTTGTACTTAGCCAGACGCTCAGATCGGCATGGGGCACCAGTCTTGATCTGAAACATTCCAAAAGATATGCAGATTAGCTCAGCAGCTACCCCTTCACTGCTAAAAAGAAACCTCTTATGCATACTAGGTAAGTACTCCACCATGGAGCTATACCCCATCCCTGAAACTTCTACTTTTGTGGGGTAGGAGGGCACCAGGGATTGAACTCAGGGGCTCTCAACCACTGAGCTATATTCCCAGCCCTATTTTGTATTTCATTTAGAGACAGGGTCTCACTGAGTTGCTTAGCACCTCCCGGTTGCTGAGGCTAGCTTTGAACTTATGATCCTCCTGCCTCAGCCTCCTAAGCCACGAAACCTCTACTCTTGAAATTTCCCTGACACCCTCAAACACCGGAGAGACCCACCTGAGCCTATAACCCATCAATCCCACAAAGATCTCCCTCCAACCTATAGGCTGTCCCCACTCACCTGGCCTGTGCACAGCCCCACCACCAGGTCAGCAATGAATGTGTCCTCAGTCTCTCCTGAGCGATGACTCACCATGACCCCCCAGCCATTCTCCTGGGCCAGCTTGCACCTGTGTCCACATATCAACACTGATCCCCAGCCTAGCCCCACACAATGGTCATTCTCTCCCACTCCCAACCTTAGTCTATGTCAAGAAACACCTGGAGGGAAGTGTCTGGGAAAGGAGCAGAGAGAATCTGGGGTGAAGAGAGCAGAGTTGAGAGAATTTGTGAAGGGGACTCTAAGTTCCCTGCTCTTTTCAGCAGCCCTGGGCAGGCTCAGACCAGGAGCATTTGGGATTCTATAAAAACAGGGGTCAAGTAGAAGGGCCAGTAGGCACTCACGCTTGGATGGCTTCAGTGACTGAGCCGATCTGGTTGACCTTCAGCAGCAGACAGTTGCAAGCCTTTTCTTCTACCGCCCGCTCAATACGCTTTGGGTTGGTCACTGTCAGATCATCACCCACAATCTGGATCCCTACATTGGCTGTGAACTTGGACCAGGCTGCCCAATCATCCTGGTCAAATGGATCCTCAATGGAGACCACTGCAGAAGGAGTCATGAGGGGACTATTGATCTTCCCCTGGTCTCTGCTTCAGGTAGGGAGACCCCACTTTGATCCCCTGAAATGTACAGGTCCCCTGGCTAACTAAGCCTGCTCATCTTTCTCCCCTACCCCTCACTAAAACAAGCCTGTCCTGATTCCTATCCCGATTTTTATTTCATAAAACCTTCCCACAACCTCCCATTGTATTTTCCCATTCTCACTGCCAAGAAGCCCTTTGTTATTACTCATCTAAATTTTCCTTCTTCAATTGATGTCTACTTTCTCTTACTCTGTCTCAGGAAGATGGAGTCCACTTGCCCTTCACCCTAGGATAAAAGCTCTTGGAAGACTAGGAGAGGATAATTCAGTCCCTCCTCAGCCTCTTCTCCATTCAGACATCAGTCCTGGCTCCATTAAGCATCCAGTTTCATCAATCAAACAGACTGAAAGGTGCTAGTTCCCTGCTAGGTCATTCACTCTCTCATCATCCTTGTTTCCTTCTAGAATCCTCCCCATGATCCTAGTAGTTGGTTTTTTTTTTTTTGTACTGGGGATTGAACCCAGGGGTGCTTAACCACTGAGCCACATCCCCAGCCCTTTTTATATTTTATTGTGAGACAGGGTCTCACTAAGTTGCTTAGGATGTTACTAAATTTCTTAGGCTGTCCTTGATCTTAAAATCCTTCTACCTCAGCCACCCAAATTGCTGGATTAACTGGCATGCACCACTGTGCCAGCTTCCTAGTAGCTTTTAGAGCCCACAACTTTAATCAGGATCCAAAGTAGAACAGACTCATCACAGGTACCTGCACATTAGCACAACAAAGCCAGTCTGCCAAGGCTCCCTTACTCTATCCTTAATTCTCAAGTTCCTCTACCTGGCACCTGAGTCGGAACCATTAAGTCCAGAGTTGCCCTTACATATTCCTGTCTGGCCCCTGCTCCTCCCCCTGCCCTCTCTCCCACACCCTTTTTTCTCACCAGGATAGTCCCTGACAAAGTCTTGGTAGAGTGCCCCCAGCTGGTCCCCAGTGATGTATCTGGAAGGATCAGCTGGAGACTTGAAGTCCAAGTCATATTTGCCATCTCTATAAAACTCCGAGGCAGCAACATCCATGCCAATGACAATCTTTTCTGTGTAGCCAGCCTTGTCGATGGCTTCCTTCACCAGCTCCAAGGCTAGAGATGGAATACAATGAGATTATATGCAGGCGGGAGGGAAGAGGGAGAGAAAAATTCTAAGCAGAAGTAAAGGACTGTTGCTGGGGAGGTGTGGGTAAGGTGGTTATGTGGATTGTCTCTAGGTCTGGGAGAAGTCATCTTCTAGGACAGAGAAATGGCATTATTATGAATAGTTGTTCTAAATGGCATTACTATGAATAGTTGTTCTTTTTTAAAAATATTTTTTAGTGGTCAATGGACCTTTATTTTGTTTATTTATATGCAGTGCTGAGAATCAAACCCAGTGCCTCACTCATGCTAGGCAAGCGCTCTACCACTAAGCTACAACCCCAGCCCCAAATAGTTGTTCTTTATTGATATCACATCACCTAAGTACTTTATAGATATGATCTCATTTTTTATATTTATTTTTTAGTTGTAGTTGGACACAATATCTTTATTTTTTTTAAGAGAGAGTGAGAGAGGGGGGAGAGAGAGAGAGAGAGAGAGAGAGAGAGAGAGAGAGAGAGAGAATTTTTAATATTTATTTTTTAGTTCTCAGCGGACACAACATCTTTGTTGGTATGTGGTGCTGAGGATCGAACCCGGGCCGCACGCATGCCAGGCGAGCACGCTACCGCT
This sequence comes from Spermophilus citellus, assembly GCF_964194105.1. Classification (NCBI taxonomy): domain Eukaryota; kingdom Metazoa; phylum Chordata; class Mammalia; order Rodentia; family Sciuridae; genus Spermophilus; species Spermophilus citellus. The sequence continues at coordinate 31,833,782 of NC_138197.1, read as the reverse complement.
TGAGCCACATCCCCAGCTGTTTACTCATTTTTATGTGGTGCCAAGGATCGAACCCAGGGCCTCGCACGTGCTAGGTAAGCGCTCTACCACTAAGCCACAATCCCAGCCCCTAGATATAATCTCATTTAATCCTCACAATGATGTTATGAGGTATAAAGTGTTATTATTTCCATTTTATAGATAAGGAAAAGGAAGCACAGAGAAGTTAAGAAAGAAAGATCACTACTATATAACTTTTCAAGTCAAGGTTCAAATAAATTCAAGCAATTTGGTCCCAGAAACTTAACTCTTCTTTCTCTTTACTTTTGTTTTTCTATTTTGCAGTGCTGGAGATGAAACCTAGGTCTCCAGTATAATTAGGTGAATGTTCTACCATTGACCTACACCTTCAGCCCAGAAATTAACTCTTAATCATTACCTATAACTGAACCACAATACAGCATCTCTCAGAGCAGAGAAAGATTTAGGGATCCTAGAGGCCTAAAAGGCTGGGGTGATGATGGGACAGATTTGGAATGGGCTCTCTGGAATATGATATCTCATCAAACTGAGACTCCTATGATGTTAAAGAATGAGACGGACCCAAGATTACCTAGATCATCTCCCACTGTTCTCAGGGGCTGCTGTGAGAACTTACAGATACTAACAGATCTAGCTAAGCAGGTAAAAGACTGTTCTGTGTCTGCATGTGAACTTGGCAGACCCCCCAGGAACCCACCCCAAGGGTTGGTACCTCTTGAGGTTTATAGGAGTTTCAAGGACCCTTCACCCACATTCCTCAGAATTCCTAAAGTGGGGGCCCTTCTATCCTGATGTCCTAGGATAGAATGAGCCTTTAAGCTGGAAGTGGGGCTTCTGACCTCACCTTCACTGTTTTCCAGGATATTGGGGGCAAAACCACCTTCATCACCCACATTTGTGGCATCCTTGCCATACTTGTCCTTGATGACCCCCTTAAGGGTATGGTAGACTTCTGCCCCAAGGCGCATGGCATCCCGAAAGCTCTCAGCACCCACTGGGAGGATCATGAACTCCTGCATGGCCAGCTTGTTTCCAGCATGAGAGCCACCATTGATCACATTGAAGGCCTAGGGAGCCACAGAAGATAGTCAAACAGCCCTTCCCCCCTGCCCCTGGGAATATAACCCAAGAACCCCAACTGTACCCAGATCACCAGACTGAGTCTCATGTCCCCATCCCTTCTCATTAGCTTCTCCATTGTTTCTCATGAGGTTTCCCACTCCCTCCCTTCCACCCCTGAGAAAGGCGCTGGCAAAGTTCAGTGCTCACCGGCACAGGCAGGATGAGGTCTGAGTTCCCAGCCAGTTGAGCAATATGACGATACAGGGGCAATTCCCTCTCAGCTGCCCCTGCCTTACAAATGGCCAAGGACACACCCAGGATGGCATTGGCCCCAAACTTGGCTGGAAGATTAAAGAAGAAGTCACTGAGCAAAAATGTTCCTTTTTCTTCTAGCCCTGGACTTAACCTATATTCCCCAAAAAGAGCCAGGAAAAGAGACCCCCTTTCCTCTCCCCACCCCAGTGACATCCCATCCATTCTCTCCTGCAAAAGGCAGGGCAGAGGGAGGAAGTGGAAAGGAGGGTGATAGAAAGGGCAGAAAGCCACACCCCTTTTAAACTCCCCCAGACTATCTAGGCCAACTCCCTCCACTTTATGCTGCAAAGAAATTCTTCTTCTGTCTAATGTTACTCCTTCCCACTGCAGTGGCTTTGGGAAAAAGATGGAAGAAGTCCTCTGATGGTCTCAGCAGAGACTCCTTTAGTTCCTGTGTGTACTACTATTTCACCATTATGCCCACTTTCTCCCAACCCCTACTTACATTTGTTCTCAGTCCCATCCAACTCCAGCATCAGGTTGTCCAGTTTCTCTTGCTCCACCACGGAGAGACCCTGTGGGCACAGCCCCCATTACGCATGGCCAGGATAGAGGCTGGGCCCTAGGGTAGAGGGTCCCCCCATTCACCCAGGCTCTCATCTGGCCAGCATCCAACCAGGTCTCTGTGACAGCAGCCTGCTAGCATTATGGGATATGAACTCCCATAGAAGCAGGGGACAATAAGAACCCTTTCCCACCCTTCCCCTTGTAACCATGATTCCTAAAAAGTGGGTCTTTCCCTCCCCATCCTCCTCCCCATCCAGGATTCCTTCCAGGATACTGGTCCTGCCATCCCTAGCAAACAGCGGGCCTCACTGAGCTGATGAGAGCTGGTGCAATGGTGGTGTTGATGTGATCCACTGCCTTCAGGACACCTAGGAAGAGGAAGAGAGGCTAGACTGGGTCAGAGTCAGGCCCTAGAAAATAGGAGGAGGGGAAGGCAAGCTAGGAAAGAGTTGGCGAGGGTGTGAGGTAAGGGTATAAGGCTGAGGAGTGGCAGAGCCTATAAAAGAGAAAGGGCCTCACCTTTGCCTAAGTAACGCTGTTTGTCCCCATCCCTTAACTCCAGAGCCTCATAGATGCCAGTGGAGGCTCCACTGGGGACTGCAGCCCGGAAAAGACCTGGAGAAGACACAGAATGAGGAGGGAGGGAGAAAGACACTATAGGGACAGGGATTCCTTCAGCCTTCAGTCCTGATCTTAAAATTCTGCTTGCTACATCCAATCCTCTCCCCATACTGCTCCCTAACACTACACACACCCACCCACCCACACACAGCCAGCTGCACAAATAGTGGCTCCTCATCCACCCAACAGAGGCCCACAGGCGCAAGTGGAAGCCACAGAAATGAAGCTATGCCAGGAAGCACACCACACACACACACACACACACACACACACCTTCACCCACATTCCTCAGAATTCCTAAAGTGGGGGCCCTTCTATCCTGATGTCCTAGGATAGAATGAGTCTTTAAGCTGGAAGTGGGGCTGCATACAAGTAGATATGTAGAGGCAGGGCATGTCGCACAGTAAACTAGAACACAGACCTGGCTCCCCTAGACAAGGAGGATCAACCCCACAATCCAGCATGGGAGCCTGGCTCTGGAACCCATTCCTTCAGGGTATCAGGGAAGGCCTCCCAACCCAGACCAGACCTAGTACATTACCTTTGGCAGTATGCAGATCCACTTCCACAGTGGGATTCCCACGGGAGTCCAGGATCTCCCGAGCCCAGATCTTCTCTATGGACATGATGGCTGGGATCTCCTAGGATGAAAGGGAATAAAGGAGAAGATAGGAGGCTTAGAGGGGTGGAGCCTCATATCAGTGGGCGGGGCCATAGGCTGGGAGGGATGAGAAAGAGGTTACTGCAGTGGGTGGGGGGTGGGGAGGAGCTGGCTGCAGTCAGAGGCTATAGAAGAGGTACCCCCCTCCCGCCATAGAGAGAGGAGGTCAATGCAGTGAGGAAGGGGAGGTCACTGCAGACGGAGGCGGGGTGCGATCAAGAAAGAGGATGGGATAACTCCGCAGTGAATGGAGGAGGGACAAGACAGTGGTTCCCTCGGCAGCTTCTCTGGCCGGTGGGGTTCCCCCAGATATCCCCAGAGCAGAATGGCTGCCAGGCTGGCATTTTTCCTCAGAGGAGGAAGGTGGGTTGTCTGCGCAACCTCTCCTGAAAGAGTCCGCATCCTACCCATACTTAACACTCCAGGGTCCCAACCTCTCTCCCAAACGCGAGTCCCTCTTCCTGAGAAACGTGCAGTAGAGGAAGGGGGTGGGGGGTGGGGCTCCAGTCCCTGGGGGTTGCAGCTGAGTGGGAAAGCATGAGACCAGATGGGGTAGTAGAAGCTAGGCCTACTCTCTCCCCATTCCCCAAATTCCCCACTCCTTCCATAGAGCTGAGAAAAGGAAATGTAAAAGGAGAGGGGCTACGTGGGAAAGGAGTGGGAGAGAGGGCAGTCTAGAGGAAGTCTGGGGGAGCTGAGGAAGGGTGAGAGAAGACATTTCCCCAACCGCAAAGCAAAAAAAGACGTGTCAGAATAAAATGCACAAAGCGGAGACGCCGAACTTAAGAAACAAATCGGCTGGACACGAAGCGCGGGGAAAGAAGCAGGCAAGGGTGAAGAAACGCGCAGTTAGAAGCAGGTGCAGAGAGGCTAGTTCCTAAACGAGGGAGCGAAAACCTGAAAGCCAGAGAGGAGAGGTCGGCGAAGGCGGGGAATGGAAGGCGCCAGGGAGCGCGGGTGAAGAGCAGGTGCGCAGCGCCACCGGCAGAGATGCACGAAAGACGAGGGAAGAGGAAGGGAACACGGACAAGGAAAGGGAGCCAGAGGGGCGCCGGCCCGACCAGGGCTTCACCTCGGAGCTGCAGACTCAGCTGGTGGCGACGGCAGTGGCGGTGGCGAAGGCGCAAAGAGAGCGGGAGTGGCAGCAGCAGAGGCGGCTGCGGCTCCCCAGCGAGGGCGGGGGGCGGGCGCGGGGGGAGGCGCCTATAGGGCCGGGCCGGTGCATGTGACCCGGAGCCCCCGATGAGTCAGGAGCTGCCGGCGAAGACGCACGTACCAGCGCGGGTGGGGGATCGGTGGGGGTGGGGAGGTGAGAGAAGCAAACTGGGAGAGGCAGGGAAGATCCGCGACCTGCCCTGCTACCGACCGACCGAGCACACGGGCGCTCACCAATGCTCGGATCCACTCTAAGGGTACAAGCGCGGTCTCACGCCATAACCCAGCGGGTACTGAGTCCCACACTGACAGAGAAGCCCATGGCAGACTCAGTATCTCATAAATCAAGTTAGACAAAAGAGTATCAAAATGTCTATTTATTTGAAAACCAACGGAAGTGTCCCTAACACCCCTGCCTGCCTCCGCAGCACTTTTCTCCAGCCAACCCTCCAAGCATAAGCATCCCCTGCTGCTTACCCAGACCTGCGTGAGGGCTGCCCCCTGCCTAGGCTCCAGAGGGAGCTCAGGCCCCTAGAACACCTCACACTGCACCCAACAATGCCCAGGTGACCATCACTGAGCCTGGATTTCAGGCTGTGATGAATTCCCAGTTCTGGAGCAAAAGGAAGCATCCTGTCTTCCGTGACAGTAGTATGAATGTAGTGGCCTGGGACTGGAGTGTTATCAGGTCTTGGGGCCGAGGTCATTGGTCTCCTGGAGGAAGAGAACAGAAGTAAAGTGTCCATCCAAACCTGAAGTGCCAGCTGCCTCACTTCCCTGGGCTCCTCTCAATCTCTTTCTGCCTCACCCTGCCCTCTTTTCTTCTCCTCACTCCTGTGTCCTGTTATTTTTAGCTTTAGAGTTTTAGTGCAGGATCTTCCTCTCCTGCCTTCTCTCTCAGGCCCTACTGCATTCCTCATATTCTACCTACCACTCCCCATACCACTCCATGCCCCAAGATCTGTCCTTTCCTATGATCTTCACTCTATGCTAGTGTTGGCTGCTAACCAAGTCCTCTGCCTGCCACCCCCAGTTCTTCTCACCTATTCTTCTGACCTCTTGATGTATCTCCTAGGCTTTTTATCAGCTCTCCCAGGCCCTCTGGTCCTTTCTCCTCACCTTTCTCCCCTAACTCTGGTCTCTTTGAGGGTCTTCCTTGCCTTAGCCCTTCCTTACCCACTGCCTTTTGCAGAACCTTCTCTTCCCCTCTCTGCCCAGCCCTTGGCATCTTCTTGCTGCCTCCCTGCCAGCATCCTTACTATCCTTGGAGGGTAGAAGAGCCACTGCTAGACCAATGGCTGGTCCAGTTCCAAGTCATGCTCAGGCTCAGCTTCCTGTTCCTGTTCCTCCTTGATCCTCTGACGGATCTCATCAGCCTCAATCCGCTCTTCCTCCTCATAGAAATCCTTGTCCAGACGCTCCAGGTGTGCCATCTGTACCAGGGCCTCCTGACGGTAATCAGTCTCATCTGTAATTGGGTTCTCCAGCAACACCAGGGCTCGAAGCTTGGGCAGGTCCCGAAGCTTTGCCAGCTCTCCCAGGTCACTCACCATGTTGCCCCTGCAGGTGTGGTCAAGAGGGTTCATCCAGGAATAAGGGACTTTGATTCCTTGCTGCTAGGAATGGGACCTCTGGAGGGAACTTCCCACCAGGCCTATTTTTCTTGAAACAGACTGTGAGGACAGGCCTGCTAAATGCTGCCAGATTTGCTGCAGAGATGCTGTCCAGTCCCACTCCTGTCCTGCTTCTACCCTTCCATGAATCTCTAAGTGCCATGCTCTACTCTGTGATGTCTCATCTTTATACTTTTGGAGGAGCAAAGCTAGGTCACACCCTGTCCTGTAGTTAGGGAGGAGTGGGCAAATGTCCGTATATAAACAGAACAGACTTTTTCTGTGTCAATCACACATCAAGATGGAAGGTAGGACCAAGTTCAGTAGAGAAGGAATAGGAGGGCTGGGGATGTACCTCATTGAAGGAGTGTTTGCCTAACATGCTTGAAGTCCTGGGTTTGATCCCCAGCAGCACACACACACAAAAAGAGTATTAACTGTGAAGGGATGCAAAGTAGGTGCTGTGTTGATGCTCCCCACAAGAAGGAGCCTAGAGGTAGGGCTGGGCCAGGCCTCCCAGTCTGAAGAACAAGTTTGGTTTCCTAATGTGCCTCGCTGTGGGATACTCATATTTATTAAATATTTCAGCCGGATCTTTCTTCTCTCCTCTTTTCTTTTTTTCTTTGTACTGGGGATTGAATCCAGAGTACTTTACCACTGAGCTACATCCCCAACCACTTTTATTCTTTTTTTTTTAAATTTTTTAGATGTAGAGGGAGGGATCAGCACCACATAAAAATAAAGGATCAAACCCAGGTCCTGCCTGTGCTAGGCGAGTGCTCTACTGCTGAGCCACACTCCCAGCCCCCACTTTTATTCTTTATTTTGAGACAGAGTCTCCCTAATTGCTTAGGGCCTCCCTAAGTTGCTGAGGCTGGCTTCCAATTTGTTTTTTTTTTTTTTAAAGAGAGAGTGAGAGAGGGGGGAGAGAGAGAGGGAGAGAGAGAGAGAGAGAGAAAGAGAGAGAGAGAGAGAAAGAGAGAGAGAGAGAAAGAAAATTTTTAATATTTATTTTTTAGTTCTCGGCAGACACAACATCTTTGTTGGTATGTGGTGCTGAGGATCGAACCCGGGCCACACGCATGCGAGGCGAGCGCGCTACCGCTTGAGCCATATCCCCAGCCCTGGCTTCCAATTTGTAATCCTCCTGCCTCAGCTTCCCAAGTGTGGCCACTGCACCTAGCTGTTTCAGCCTGATCTTAGTGAATGTGCTAGGCCTCCTGCAGTGTTTCTCACTTGGATGGGTTGGAAGATGCCAGGGAGCAGAGCAGGTGCATTTTGTATTGAATATTCTTTTTTTTTTAATTTTTTTTTTCTGTTGCACATGGACACAATGCCTTTATTTTGTTTATTTATTTTTATGTGGTGCTTAGGTTTGAACCCAGTGCCTCACACATGCTAGGCAACTGCTCTACCACTGAGCCATAACCCCAGCCCTGTATTGAATATTCTGTTTAGCGTCTCTGCCTCAGAAGCACCTTCCAGTGGTTTAGACAACATGTGCACCCCTTCCTCCACTTACCTCCAAACATACCCGATTAATAGTCACTAAGGAAGGGCCTATTATCCTTGTCTAGCCCATTAATAGGAAAACTCACATACACAAATGCACTCTAGCAGATCTACGTGGCAGAACTAATTAATAAGAGATTGCTCCAGGGGTCAAAGGCAGGAATTGGGATTTCAAGGCGCAACCACCTCTTCCTATTTGGATATTCTCTTTCTCTTGATTTCTTCTTTTTTTATATTTATTTTTTAGTTATAGGTAGGTACAATATCTTTATTATTTTATTTTTATGAGGGCATGCTTGCTAGGCGAGCCCTCTACCACTGAGCCCAACTCCAGCTCTTGATTTCTTCTTATTGCCCAAGGATAGAGACAATTTCCTTACATCATTGCTTAAAGAAACACACATAAAATCCTCCAGGGGTTGAAGATATCTCTGAGAGGTAGAGTGTATGCTTAGCATGTGTGAGTTCCTGGGCCTGATCCCCAGCACCGTCCCACCTCCGGAAAAAAAAAAAAAAAGAAAGAAAGAAGAAAGAAGTAAATGGTAGGAAAGGAAGAAATAAAAAATCTTTCATTAGATAAGAGTTGGTGAAAGAATCTCCAGACCCCAGCACCTTTCTACCTGGAGAGTTTCTTTAAAATACTCCTCCCTCAAATCTGAACACATCTTGTGTTTAATATCAGTAAGGAAGCCATCCCTTACAGGTGGGCCAAGGCCAAGAGAGGCAGGAAATGGGGCCTAGGACATAGAGAAAGGAAGTGGGAATTCCTATAGAATAAGGCCAAGGGGTTGGGGGTATAGCTTAGTTGGTAGAATGCTTTCCTGACATGCACAAGGTCTGGGTTCAATCTCCAGCACCACTAATAATAATAATAATAATAATAATAATAATAATACTGCTGCCAGGAAAAGAGCTGGAGATAGATTGTGAGCCCCTGAAAATCAGAGACTATCTCTGATTCCTTTAGATGTTCCCAAAACACAACACAATACAAGGCCTGGCAATAGTATATTCTTATTAATTGTGTATTTAATTAATTAAGGATTTAAGAGTTACCAGTTATAAATGGTCTTAGTGTTAGAATTAGAACCAAATGCAGAACTAAGTAAGAAAAGCAGGGGTGATGATCCAGAAGGATGAGGTGAGTACCTAGCTATGCGCTAGAAGGAGCCAGGGAAGAACACAGGCTCAAAATCCAGGTCAATGGCGACATAAGGGGAAGCTTGGGAGGAGGCACATACCTCAGGTTGAGGTACTGCAGTGATTTCATTTCCATGGAGAACCCATTCAGAGTTTCAATTTGATTGTCTCGGAGATGCAAGGTAGTGAGATTGCTTAGGTTCTCCAAGCCTTCAACCTTCTTCAGCAAGTTCTGGGCCTAGACAGCAGGATACAGTAAATGGATTAAGAATAGAACAGGGATAGAGAAGAAAAGGAAGTCAGAAAGAGATGAAGCAAAAGAGGAAATCCAAGTGGTGGGGGGCTGTGGAAGAGTAATGAGGATGAATGAGTAGAGGATAGTATAGAGAGTGAAGAAGTCCAGGAAAGGGCTAAGGGTATAGCTCAGTGGTAGAATGCTTGCCTAACATGCAAGGCCCTGCTATGTCCTAGGCCCCATTTCCAGAACTGCAGAATGTTTTAAAAGAGCCAGGCATGGGGGCTGGAATTGTGGCTCAGTGGTAGAGCGCTTGCCCTGCAAGGCCCTGAGTTCGATCCCCAGCACCACATAAAAATAAATAAATAAAATAAAGATATTGTGCCCAACAGCAACTTAAAAAAAAAAAAAAAAGAGCCAGGCATGGTGGTGCACTCCTATAATCCCAGCAACTCAGGAAGCTGGGGCAGGAGGACTGAGTTCAAAACAGCCTCAGCAATTTAGTGAGATACTATGCAACTCAGTGAGACCCTGTCTCTAAATGAAATACAAAATAGGGCTATGGATGTGGCTCAGTGGTTGAGTGCCCCTGAGTCCAATCCCTGGTACCCCCCCAAAAAAAAGTTTTAAAAGTATGCAGGAGCCAGGTGTGGTGGGCTCATGCCTGTAATCCCAGTAACTCAGGAGGCTGAGGCAGAAGGACTGAAAGTTCAAAGCCAGCCTCAGCAACTCAGTAAGGCACTAAGTAACTTAGTGAGACCCTGTCTTAAAATAAAAAATCAAAAGGGCTGGGGATGTGGCTTAGTAGTTAATCACCCTGGGTTCAATCCCCACTACCTGGTGGGGGTGGGGAGAAGTAAGCCAGGCACAGTGGTGCACACCTGTAATCCCAGCAACTCAGAAGGCTGAGGCAGGAAGATCACAAATTTGAGGCCAGCCTCAGCAACCTAGTGAGAAAAATTTAAAAATAAAAAATAAATAGGGCAAAGGGCTGTGAATGTGCTCAGTTGTGTAGCACCCTTAGTTTAATCCGTGGTTAAAAAAAAAAAAAAAGACCTTATCTCAAAATAATAAAAAGGGTTGGGGCTGGGGTTGAGGCTCAGTGATAGAGTGCTTGGGTTTGATCCTCAGCACCACATAAAAATAAACAAATAAAGATATTGTGTCCATCTACAACTAAAAAAAATTTTTTTTAATAATAATAATAATAATAATAATAATAATAATAATGGTTAAGGATGTAGCTCAGTGGTAGTGCCTGGATTCAATCCAATCCCCAGTATAAAATCTTTTTTTTGGAAGTCTAGGAGAAGCTGCCATCCCAGAGAAAGGTCAGCTGTAACTGCCTACCAGATATCCCACCAAAGCTACCTCTAATTAAGGAGATGCTTTAACCCATTCTCAGGCCCAGGAGTCCTATTCTTCCACTGAGAAGTGGCTATTGCACCATCCTAGAATGAAGAATCTCAAATCTAAAAACCTAACCATTTAAGGGGACTCCTTAGCCTGATATCTGTACTTCAGATATGGTACATTTTGCTGCTGCATTTTGCTGTATCAAAGCAAATTATTATTATCTACACATTGTGTATTGTTAGTCCTGCTTTGTAGGAAGCATCTTGCCAGCTTTAATTTTACATCTCCATAGTATGAATGAAGAGTGCTGTGTAATTCAGTCAAGGACAATCTGACAACTCAGAAAATGACAGTAAAGGCTCAAAAAATGACAGCGGTTATTTGCCGCTATATATTGGTTATATGTAACTTGTTTTGATCTTTACAGGGCCTCACAGCCAAGAATTTGTCTTGAGTCTCAGATGTGACTTTGGACTTGGACTTTTGGGCAATCTGTAACTGTTAAGATTATTTAGACTCTTGGATATGAACTAAATGTATTTTGAAAAAAATATATAATGATTGTAATTATGATGATAAAGTTAGTAGCAAAGCCTAAGGATCCTAGGATAGTACCCTCTTCCCATACCACCCTATGGTCCAATGAGCTACCAGGAAGAGGTTCTTCAGCTTAGGAAGGTTGATTCCCAGGGTGGATTCTAGCTGGTTTCCCCGAAGCTCCAGGGTGTGCAGACTGTTCAGCTTTTGGGGGTCAAGACCGGTTACCATGTGGATGTGGTTCCCTGGGAAAAAGGAAGGTGTCAAGAATTCAAAGGGCCACTCTGATTGTTCAGCAACAGAGCCTGAATTTGGGGTGCTTATTAATTGTCCTCTCCCTCTAACAGAAGGTGGAGAGTGAGAAGGGATAGCTTCAGACTAATGTCTCTGGAGCCCTGGGACAGGTGGACCAGATAGACATGTCCACCCAAGCCTTGAGGATCAAATGAAGAGTGTCCAAGCAATCTACCTATCTACTCCCTCTCCTCAAGTTTTTGCTTAAATGTCATCTTCTCAATGATGCTTGTTCTAACCAAACTATTTAAAATTGCCCCCATCCCCCTTTTCTGATCTTTTCCACTGCATTTATCTTTTATAAATTGAACCCACTGAGATATATACTTCCAGCATTTTTTTTTTTTAATTTGGAGACAGGATCTTGCTAAGTTGCCCAGGCTGGACTCAAACTTGCAATCCACTTATCTCAGTCCCCTGAGTCACTGGAATTACAGGAATACATCACCATGCTCAGATAATTTTATTTTTTTTATTGTTTATTGTCTGTCTCCCCCAACTAGAATGTACGCTACACAAGAATTGGAATATTTTTGGAGGGTACTAGGGATTTAACCCAGAGGTGCTTTATCACTGAGCTACATCCCCAGCTCTTTTCTTTTTTTAATTTTAGACAGGGTCTCACTAAGTTACTTAAGGCCTTGCTAAATTGCTGAGGCTGGCTTTGAACCTGTGATCTCCTGCCTCAGCCTTGCAAATTGCTGGAATTACAGGGGTGAAATTTATGTTTTGTTCACTGTTATATCCCCAACACAAAGAACTGTCATGATGAATTATAATGAGGTTTGTTGTTTTTTTTTTTTTGTTTGTTTTTTTGTTTTTGTACTGGGGATTGAACTCAGGGGCACTCAACCACTGAGCCACATCCCCAGCCCTTTTTGTATTTTATTTAGATACAGGGTCTCACTGAGTTGCTTAGCAGCCTTGCTTTTGCTAAGGCTGGCTTTGAACTCTCAATCCTCCTGTCTCAGCCTCCCAAACCACTGGGATTAAAGGCGTGCGACACTGCATCCAGTCATAGTGAGCTTCTTGATGTGTGTGTGTGTGTGTGTGTGTGTGCGTGTGTGTGTGCGTGTCTCTATGTGTGTCTGTGTCTCTGTGTGTGTTTCTGGTGCTGGGGATGAATCCAGGGCATCATGCATGCTAAGCAAGTGCTCTTCCACTGAGCTACCCCTACCTCTGCAAATGCCTTAATGAATAAAAGAAAGAATGAATGAAGAGTGCTGTGTAATTCAGTCAAGTACAACACTGCCCTTCTATCAGACCCAGACTAGGAAGGAAAGAATTGGCCCAGAAATGTAGCTCAGTGGTACAGTGCTTGTCTAGCATGCTTTAGGCCATGGGTTTAATTCTCAGTACCAAAAGAAAAAAAAAATGAAGGGAAGAATCTTGTGTAGCCCATCCTAAGAACCCACCTTTGAGATCTAGGCTTCTTAGACGAGGATGAGAGATGCCCTCAGTATCAGTGATCTGGTTGTAGGCAAAACTAGCAATTTGCAGGTAGGGTAGTTCATTCAGTCGGGCAGTCCGAAGCTGATTGCTATCAGCCTTAAGCCACAGCAGGTGAGTGAGGAAATTGAGTGGAGACAGGTCAGTCAGGTGGTTCTCAGAAATATCCACATAGCGCAGATGGATGTAGGAGTGCAGCAAGTTAATATCTGTCAGGTCCCTAGGAGATGGCAGAAGAAGGATTAGAGGTAAGAACACAGCTAGAACAGGCAGAGGTGCTAAAGCACAAGGCAATATGGAGATGGCTTATAATGGAGTGACTAGGTGACAGGAGAGGGAAGAGAAGATAGAGGAGGATTTTTTTGTTTTTTGTTTTTCTTTTTTTCGGTGATGCCAGGGATCAAACACAAGTGTTCTACTACTTAGCTACATAGCCAGCCCAGTACATGAGTCCTTAACGAAGGGCAGAGACTGTGTCTTTGAAGAGTTGAGATCTACACTCTGAAGGACAGGTGAGGAAGTCCAGCAACAACATCTCCAATATCCTGTCAGGCTACATTTCTCCAAGGAGAATTTTATTCCTTAGTTTTGTATCAATGGGGTCCAATCCAAGGCCTAGGGCCCATGTTAGGCAAGTACTCTGCCACTGAGCTATACCTCCCTCCCCTAGGAAGACTTAAGAGATCCTAAAAAGTAAATTCCATCTTTCCCTCCCCATTAGTTCAGGATGAGAGAGATCCAGACTTTCAGTCCAAATACCCAGGAATGAGAGTGGGAAAGCAGATAGGGCCCTACAATGTCTTAGTCCTTATCTGGTCCCTCATAAACGCACCTGTCTTTAAGGTCAAGCTTAACATAAGCATGAGCCAGTCCATTGCCAGTCTTACACAGCAAAGAAAGCCCTTCCTTCATCATGTTCTCAGTGAGGGGAACCGGCATCCACTGCAGGAGGAAGTAAAGTGAGACATCCCTTTCCAGCCCACCCCAGCCCTAGGACCCTCCCCTTGTAGGCTCTCACTTCCTCGGAGAACTCTTCCCCCTCCTTCTTGTAGTCCTCCCACTCCTCTGTCTCCTTCTCATCTTCTTCATTTTCCAGATCTTCCTGGTCTGGTTCTGACTCTGGCTCAAAGTCATCCAGATCATCCTCATCTGACATCGTTCTCCCCGCTGGAAGGTTCTGGAACCAGATCAAGCTCAATCCTTGTCCTGGGAAAGAAAGACTTGGCTTCCACCAACCCTCAACTCCCTGGCCTCCATGGACATGTACCCGGCCTATCACCCCTGCCTTTCCAACTGAACTTCTTCCCTCATCCTGTGAATATTTCGTTTTGACTTCCAACACCCATTTCATACATACCACCAAGGACTCCTCTCCTTTCAGAATGCCTTCCTGGACCCCCAGATTTTTCCTTCCCTTTGCAGTGGCTCCAACTCTCCAGCAGACCAGTTTCCCTGTTTCCTGGACTTCCCTCTCCCCACTTCTTCCACCTTCCCCTTCAATCAAGTCCTATTCAATCTTCCCTACCAATTTCTCCTCCTCCCCTCGGTTACCCTCACCTCCCCTCTTCCAACTCTAACCCCCCTTTGCCTCTCAGTTTAGCCCCATTCCCCTGACTCTTCTGGAACATCAGCCTGACGTGCAGTCTTCAACCCTCCAAACTAATCCCCATTCGCAAAGGGGTGCTGACCCCGGTTCTGCTCAACTAGAAGCAGTTCTGAAGAGGGTCTTGAATCTGAGAAGGAAGGATTGTTTTGGAAGAGGCTCAGGGTGGTTAATAGGGTTGTGTACTGTTGTTATGGCAACGCAAGGCGGGCGGGGAGGGGGCACTTGGCTACCGCAATCCGCAACCGTTCAGTGAAAAGCACAGACCAACTGAACTGCAAATCCGCTGGAGGGGGTGGATCAGTAGTTGCCTAGTTACCAAGCCACATTCCCAGTCCCAGGAGCCCGGATGAAGCACAGAAAACGTCATGTAGTTAATTGCCGGAGGTCGTAAAACAGTGGGAAGGGTTTAGAAGAGTACAGAGAGGCGGGAGGGAGGAGGGGCTAGCCATTACGTCATCTAAGACCTTAAAGGGACTGGATTTTTTTTTCTTTTTAGTTGTAGACGGACACGATATCTTTTTTTTGATTTATTTATTTTTATGTAGTGCTGAGGATCGAACCCAGTGCCTCTGCCACTGAGCCCCAGCCCTAGCCCCGGGACTGGATATCTTTGATGCAAAAGCACTGTGAATTCCGAAGAAACTCGTCCCTAAAAGCAAAAGGGACAGGGGCGGTATACAAGGAGAAGAAATACCAAGATACATGGTCTAATTCCCCCAAAGGCTCGCCCATTAATTTTCAGGTAGACTTTTGGAAGGAACCTTGTCAAGGCGTGTTTGTTTTCTGGAGTTTGTTTAATCTGGTTTGGTTTAGTTTGGTTTGGTTTGGTAAGGGATTGAAAGCAAGGGTGCTTTACCACTGAGTTACATCCCAGCCCTTTTCATTTTTTTATTTGGCGACCAGGTCTCACTAAATTAACAACTTGTGAAGTACACAAGTGCATAAGTAACTCAATATAATGAGAAAGAAAACAGGGTAAAAAAAAGAAAATATGTACTGAGAAAGATGTTATAATGATAGCCAATACTGTAGAGTTTTTACTAAGTGTCGGTTGTTTCGTTGTTGTTTTTGTTTTTATTGTTGTTTTGTGGTACTGGGGATTGAATCCAGGATCTCCTCCGTGCTAGGAGATGATTTCATAATCCATCATATGTTTAGGCAGAGAAAGCACATGTGGTACCTGTGCAAGGAAAGCAGGTGGTTCTACTGGGTGAACAGTTAAGTTTGGTGTGGGAGCAGGATGAGCTAGGAGCAGGGAACAGATCACAGTGAGAAATCTGGACTTTTTCCTGGAAGCTGTAGGGAGTCACTGAAAACTTTGTCTTTAGCTGGAAAGGACTGACTACACTGTAACGAATGCTATAGAGTCCATGATATCCTTCATGTTCTTCCTCCAACGATTGATCTAGATAGAATCTACTTCAATTACAAAAGTAATATTTATTTTAAATAAAAATGCAAGTTGGGACTAGGGTTGTGACTTAGCAGTAGTGAGCTTGCCTAGCATGATGCTCCATGGCCTGGCTTCTAGCACCACAAAAACAAACAAACAAAATGCAAATTCAGAAGCATATATAGAAGAACATGATTTCCCACAGCACCATTCTCCTTTGAATAAAGATCAAAGCTAAGCCGGGCAGTGGTGCATGCCTGTAATCCTAGCAGATCAGGAGGCTGAGACAGAAGGATTTTGAGTTAAAAGCCAGCCACAGCAATTTAGGGAGGCCCTATCTCTAAATAAAATATTAAAAAGGACTGGGGATGTGGCCCAGTGGCTAAGCGCCCCTGGGTTCAATCCTTGGTACCAAAAAAAAAAAAAAAAAAAAGACCAAGATATCAAAGCCAGGTGTGATAGTACAGGCCTGTAATCCCAGGGACTAAGGAGGCTAAGGCAGGAGGATCACAAGTTCCAGGCCAGCCTCAGCAATTTAACAAGACCTTAAGCAATTTAGTGAGAACCTGTCTCAAAATAAAAAAGGCTTGGGATGTGTAAAGTGCCTCTGGGTTCAATTTTTATAAAACAAATCACATCAATCATAAATACTGTTCATCAACAGGACTTTTTTTTTTTTTTAATTTAATCATGCCTTGAGCCTCTTTCATATCCCTAACCATAGATGTAATCCTAGGAGGCTAAGGCAGGTGGTTAGGGAGTTCAAAGCCAGCCTCCACAATTTAGTGAGGCCCTAAGCAATTTAATGAAAACCTGTCTCAAAAATTAAAAAGGGGGCTGGGGATATAGCTCAGTTGGTAGAGTGCTTGCCTAGCATGCACAAGACCCTGTGTTCAATCCCCAGCACCACAAAAAAAAATAAATAAGTAAATAAAAAGGGCTGGGGAAGTGGCTTGGTGGTTAAGCATCCCTAAGTTCAATCCCTAGTCTAAAAAAAAAAAAAAAAATTGATTAGGGCCTCACTAAATTGCTGAGGTTGTCCTCAAACTTGCAATGTCCTGCTTCAGCCTCCCCAAATCACTGGGATTACAGGCATACATCACACACCCAGTTGTTATATTTTATTTTGAGACAAAGTCTCACTTTGTTGCCAGGCTGGCCTAGAACTCCTGGGCACAAGCTATCCTCCTGCTTCAGCCTCCAGGGAAGCTGGGATTATAGGAGTGAGCCAACATACCCAGTTTATTTTTTGGCAATTATGAATAATGCAGCTATAAACATTCATGTATAAGTTTTTATGTGGCCATATGTTTCCATTTCTCTTGGTTATATATCCAGGAGTAGAATTGCTAGGCATATGGTAATCCTGTATTTAGCCTTTGGAAGAACTCCCAAACTGTTTTCCAATGTGGCTGTACCATTTACAATTCCACCAGTAGTGTTTGAGGATTCCCATTTCTCCAGGTTCTCTCCAATAGTTACCTATTTGATAATAGTCATCACAGTGGATGTGCAGTAGTATCTCATTGTGGTTTTTATTTGCATTTCTTTAATGGCTAAAGATAATGAGCATATTTTTATGTCCTTTTTAAAAATTTTTTCTTTTTTTAAGTTGTCAATGGACCTTTATTTTTATTTATATGTGGTGCTGAGAATCGAACCCAGTGCCTTACATACTCAGCAAGTGCTCTACCACTAAGCTACAACTTCAGCCCATATTTTTATGTTCTTATTGCCCACTTGAATATCTTCTTTGGAAAACTTTCTATTCTACTTATTCTATTCTAATTTATTTATTTATTTATTTATTTATGTGGTTCTGAGGATTTAGCTCAGAGAGACTTAACTACTGAGTCTTCTTTCTTTCTTTCTTTCTTTTTTTTTTTTTAAACTGGGGATTGAACTCAGGGGTACTCGACCACTGAGCCACATTCTCCAGCCCTATTATCCAGCCCTATTTTGTATTTTATTTAGAGACAAGGTCTACTGAGTTGCCTAGTGTCTCGAAGTTGCTGAGGCTGGCTTTGAACTTGAGATTCTCCTGCCTCAGCCTCCTAAGCCTCTAGGTGTTTTTTATTTTGAGACAGGGTCTCAATAAATTGCTGAGGCTGGCTTTAACTTAAGATCCTCTTGCCTCAGTCTCCCAAACCACTGGGATTACAGGTGTGCGTGAGCCACCTTGCCCTGCCTAACAAACGATTTATACTATTTGGTCAACACTGTGCCCAACTAAAAAACATTTCTCAACTGCCATAAGTCAATGATGTACCTATTAATGAAAGTCATGGGCAAAACTTCCAGAAAACCCTTCTCTCATTTGCTTCCTGTCTAAAATGTGATGGCTGGAGTTCCAGCAGCAACATGGAGAGAAAAACTAGAGAAATCAAGCCACAGTTAAGATGCCAGAATAAAAATGGAGAGCAACCTGGGTTACGGAAGAGAATGTGAAGATGTCATACCAATTCTGAACTGCCAATCTTCCACTTATATTTTTGTGAGAAAGAAAAACAAAATCATTAAGCCACTGGGCTTGAGGGAATCTCTGTTGTAGGTAAATGTAATTCTTAAGTGATTACAGAATTTGTAATATTATCCCAAAATTTATGATCTTAAAACAATGTTTTTATCTGGGTATGGTGGTGTACTTTTGTAATCCCAGTGGCTGGGGAGGCTGAAGCAGGAGGATTGCAAGTTCAAACCCTGCCCCAGGGATTGGGTTGTGGTTCAGACGTAGAGCACTCACTCAGCATGCATGAGGCACTGGGCTCGATTGATCCTCAGCACCATATAAAAATAAAATAAAGGGCTGGGGATGTGGCTCAAGTGGTAGCGCGCTCGCCTGGCATGCGTGCGGCCCGGGTTCGATTCTCAGCACCACATACAAACAAAGATGTTGTGTCCGCCGAGAACTAAAAAATAAATATTAAAAATTATCTCTCTCTCTCTTTCCCTCTCTCACTCTCTCTTTAAAAAAAAATAAATAAAAATAAAATAAAGACGTTAAAAAAAAAAGCCTCAGCAATTTAGTGAGGCCCTAAGGAACTTAGTGAGACCATGTCTCAAAATAAAATATGAAAAGGGCCGGGGATGTGGCTCAGTGGTTAAGCGCCCCTGGGTGGTTCAATCCCCAGTACCAAAAAAAAAAAAAAAAAAAGAGCCAAAAACTTTTTTTTTTTTAATTTATTTAAATCTTTGTTATCTCAGTTTCTGTGGGTCAGGAATCCAAGAGCGGCTATACTGGGTTGCAGTCAAACTGTCAGCTGGGACTGCAGTTATCTGAAAGCTTGACTGGGGCTGAAGGATTTGCTTCCAACATGGTGCACTCATATGATTGTTGGCAAGACAGCTCCTTGCCATCTGGGTTTTTCCAAGGGGACTTAGTGTCCTCATAACATGGCAGCTGTCTTCCCCCAAAGCATGTATTCTGACAGAAGAGACCAAGATGGAAGGCACTCTGCTTTTTATGATTCCAAAATCAAATACCATCTCTTCTACTTCTCTCTCTCTCTCTCTCTCTCTCTCTCTCTCTCTCTCTCTCTCTCTCTCTCTCTTTATTTTCTTCTTATTGTTTATTTTTTGGTACTGGGGATTTGGGGATTGAACCTAGGGGCATGTTGACATTAAGCTACATTCCCATTCCAGTTTACTTTTTATTTTGAGATAGGATCTTACCTAAGTTGCTGAGTCTGGCCTCCACTTTGCAATCCTCCTGCCGAAGCTTCAGAAATTGCTGGGATTTCAGTGTGCACCCAGCTTCAGATACCACATTTTCAAATGCATCCATTAAGAATGTCACTTATTGAAATGTGGGTATTTTGGCTGCCAGGGAACTTGAATTTGACCCAATGTAGGGTCTCAGACACATGTTCTTTGTTCTGCAGCTTAGTGCAGATGGACATGATGACTTGGATGGCTCGAACCCTATGTCCTGGAGCTTCCCAGTGGCACCCCACATACATATCTATGTTCCCTAAATTGGGAACAACATGAGTTCAGAAACTCAATGAAAAGTATTTCAATACACCTCTCTTTGTAAATCATAGATACTCAGAAGAATTTCTTTCTTTTCTTTTTTGTAAGAATTTCTTTTTTAGTTGTAGATGGACACAATACCTTTTATTTTGTTTATTTAATTTTTATGTGGTGCTGAGGATCTAACCCAGTGCCTCAAGAATGCTAATTGAGTGCTCTACCACTGAGCCACAACCCCAGTCCCTTATTTTTTCTTTCCTTTCTTAAAAAAAAAAAAAAATATATATATATATATATATATATATATATATATATATATATATATATATTGAGCCACAATCCCAGCCACACTTCTTCTTTTTTTTTTTTTTTTTTTGATACTCAGGATTGATAGTGGGTGCTCTACCACTGAGCTACATCCCCAGTCCTTTTGATATCCCTAATTGATAATGATGTTGAACAATTTTTATGTATATTTGTTGGCCATTTGTATTTCTTCCTTTGAGAAGTGTAGTTTTCCCCGCCACCCCCTTTTTTTTTTTCCTGAGACACTTTCTCCCTAAATTGTCCAGGCTGGCCTAGAACTTGCAATACTCTTGCCTCAGCCTCTCAAGCAGCTGAGATTATATGGGCCACCACATTAGACCTATTATCTATGATCTTTATTGTGCCTATATGTTGGAAACACTATATCATAGTATGGTATTACACATTTTCAAAATTCCATGTTCAAATCAAAACTACGCTGAGATTTTATTTCACACAAGTCATAATGGCAGTCATCAAGGATACAAATAATAATAAGTGTGGGAGAGGGTGTAGAGAAAAAGGAATACTTTTACACTGCTGCTGAGATTCAAAATTAGTACAACCACTATGGA
Source organism: Spermophilus citellus (assembly GCF_964194105.1). Lineage (NCBI taxonomy): Eukaryota > Metazoa > Chordata > Mammalia > Rodentia > Sciuridae > Spermophilus > Spermophilus citellus. The sequence goes on along the minus strand of NC_138197.1, from coordinate 31,813,452 downwards.
AATCAGTATAAAGGTTCCTCAGAAGGCTTGATGCATGCCTGTAATCCCGGTGGTTCAGGAGGCTGAGACAGGAGGATTGTGAGTTCAAAGCCAGCCTCAGCAAAAGTGAGGCACTAAAGCATTAACTCAGTGAGACCCTATCTCTAACGATTGGGGATGTGGCTCAGTGGTTCAGTGCTCTTGAGTTCAATCCTCACTACAAAAAAAAAAAAAAAGGCTTGCCACGGAACCGTTAGGGGACAGACAGATTAGAATGGTGGGAAACCAAAGTTAAGAAAATAATTCTACAAAATGGGCTCACTGTGCTGACCCCCACATGCTTTCTTTTCTAAGAAGCAATTTACCTGAAGCCCTGCCTGGGCTAAGTGAACAGGATATGTCACATTCCTCAGCAAACTATCTGTTATCTGCTGGCTTTTGGGACTCTTTTCATAGATCAAATCCTGAAACTCAGGGAGATAAGGAGAATTCCTCCTGATCATAAAATCTGTAAGAATGTATGGGTAAGAATCCAATTAAAACTGGTCATCATGGGCCAAGGTGACCTAAAGTTGCCAAGGCAATGGGGACTTGAAAGTCTGATGTCATCTTGCTGTCAGATAAGTCAAGAGGTGGACCTGGGCAGGACTCTCTGGAAATTTCTCTGGGATCTCCAATAAAACTGGAGTGCAGGAGAGGCATACTGTCCCTCTCCTCTCTGAGAGGATTTATTCTCTCCCTTGAGAGTGTCCCCCTTTCCCTTTTCATATTCCTTCAATAAACTCATTCCTGTTGCTCTAAGCAACATGTCCTCACTTAATTACAATAATTGGAGTTTCTCCTGGCATGGTGGCGCATGCTTGTAGCCCCAGCGCCTTGGGAGGCAGAGCGGAGGCCAGAGGATTGCAAATTCAAAGGCAGCCTCAGCAATTTAGCAAGGTGCTCGGCAACTCAGTGAGACCCTGTCTCTAATAAAATACAAAACAAGGCTGGGGATTGGCTCAGTGATTGAGTGCCCCTGAGTTTAATCCCTGGTACCAAAAAAAAAAAAAAAAAAAAAAAGAAAGAATTGGAGTTTGAAGGGCGGGTCTTCAAGCTGCCTCAGTTTTCCAAAAGTCCCCAGCTCTGTAACACAACCACCATATGACCCCCAATACCATTCCTTGGTATTTATCCTGAAGAATTAAAGTCATATGTCAGTGATAATGAATACTCATGTTTATAATAGCAGCACAATTCACGAGAGCCAAACTATAGAACTAGCTTAGGTATCCATCAATGGATGAATGGACAAAGAAAATGTGGTATATAATACAAAATGGAATTTTATTCAGCCATAAAAAAAAAATGAAATTACATCATTTGTAGGATAATGGATAGAACAAGAGATCATTATGTTAAGTGAAATTCGTTAAACTCAGAAGGTTAAGGGTCATATGCTGAGCATGGTGGCGCACGCCTGTAATCCCAATAGCTCAGGAGTCTGAGGCAGAAGGATCAGGAGTTCAAAGCAAGCCTCAGCAAAATCCAAGGCACCAAGGAAATCAGTGAGACCCTGTCTCTATAGATAAAATACAAAATAGGGCTGGGGATGCGGCTCAGTGGTTGAGCACCCCTAAGTTCATCCCCAATATATTAGAAGAAGGAGGAGGAGGAGGAGGAGGAGGAGGAGGAGAAGGAGAAGAAGAAGGTGGTTAAGGGTCATATGTTTTCTCTCATAAGCAGAAGCTAGAGAGGAAAAAGGAAAAGTAACATAGTCACAGATCTCATGAAAATCAAAGGGAGATCAGTAGAGGAAAGGACCAAGGGGTGGGAAGTGTGGAGGGAGGGAGAAAGTGTTGGGGAGTGATATTGGCCAAATTATGTTGTTACATTGTTTGCATGTACTAATGTGTTGCTACATATTCAAATCCCATCAGTATGCACAACTATAATGCACCAATAAAAAAATTGGAGGAGGGCTGGGGATGTGGCTCAAGCGGTAGCGCGCTCGCCTGGCATGCGTGTGACCCGGGTTCGATCCTCAGCACCACATACCAACAAAGATGTTGTGTCCGCCGAGAACTAAAAATAAATATTAAAAAATTCTCTCTCTCTCTCCTCTCTCTTAAAAAAAAAAAATTGGAGGAAGCAGGGTTGGCACACGCCTGTAATCCCAGCAACTAGGGGAGGGAAGCTGAGACAGGAGGATCCCAAGTTCAAAGCTAGCTTCAGCAAAGGAAAGGTGCTAAGCAACTCAGTGAGACCCTGTCTCTAAATAAAATACAAAATAGGGCTGAGTGTCTGAGACCAAAGGAGGCAGATTTTAAAAGGCCGCCCAATGAGGCTTTATTTGAGATATCACTGGGGGGCGGGGTGAATCAGACCGACGGAGCGGACTGGAGAAGGGTCTGAGGAGAAACTGCGAGGGAGTTCGAGGGGACTGGGGTTTTATGGGGCTTAGACAGGAAGGGAAGGGCTTGGGACTGGAAAAGGTGTTTTTAGAGTCCCTTGTCCAGCTGGAGTTGGTCAGGGGAGCTGGTTGAACTCCAGGATTGGCCAGGGGGTCCTGATGATTGACAGATGTTAGTCAGGAGATCCCGCTGATTGATAGTGTTTCTGTCGGTGCCTGATGGATGTTTCTTTCCCGCCACCAACCTGACACTGAGGATGTGAGAATGTGGCTCAATGGTTAAGTGCCCCTGAGTTCAATCCCTGGTACCAAAAAAAAAAAGGTTGGGGGAGGCTGCATTTTTTTTTTTTAAGGGAATTGGGCTAAGGGAGCTTAGAAGCAGAATCTTTTTTTTTTTTTTTTTTTGTGGGGGGGGAGAGAGAGAGAGAGAGAGGGAATTTTAAAATTTTTTTTTTTTTTTTTTTTTTTTTTTTTTTGGGCTGGGGATGTGGCTCAAGCGGTAGCGCGCTCGCCTGGCATGCGTGCGGCCCGGGTTCGATCCTCAGCACCACATACAAACAAAGATGTTGTGTCGGCCGAGAACTAAAAAATAAATATTAAAAATTCTCTCTCTCTCTCTCTCTCTCTCTCTCTCTCTCTCTCCCCCCCCCCCTCACTCTCTCTAATAAAAAAAAATATTTATTTATTTTTTTTAGTTTTCTTTTTCTTTTTTTTAAAGAGAGAGTGAGAGAATTTTTTTTTTTTTTTTTTTTTTTTTTTTTTTTTTTTTTTTTTAGAGAGAGGGGGACAGAGAGAGAGAGTGAGAGAGGGGAGAGAGAATTTTTAATATTTATTTTTTAGTTCTCGGCGGACACAACATCTTTGTTGGTATGTGGTGCTGAGGATCGAACCCAGGCCGCACGCATGCCATGCCAGGCGAGCACCCTACCGCTTGAGCCACATCCCCAGCCCAAGGCTGCATGTTTTGCTCCATTATAGAGTGCTTGCCTAGCTTGTGGGAAACCCTGTGTTCAATTGTCACTGCTGCAAAACACAAAAACAAATGCAGGGCTTGATGACACACACTTACAATCCCAACCACTCTGGAGGCTGAGGCAGTAGTACCACAAGTTTAAGGCCAATCTGGTTAATATAGTGAGATTCTGTCCCAAAACTGAAAAAATGAAAAGACTAGGGTTATAGTTTGCAGGGAGCCACCAGTGAATTATTTGAGGGTCTTCATTTGGTATTGAGCCATGGATATTTAGGTTTTTCCTTGGAAACAATCCTGGCTCCCCCAGTGGCATTAGATTGCCCAAGGCACATGACCTCTATCTCTGTTCTACTAGGAAGACCCCTCTCATAGCTCCAGAATTGGGCATAACCTGTTGGAAACTGGACAGCCCACCCTCTACCTTATTTGGCAAAGAACATTCCATGGAAAACTTTTGATGTTCCCCAATATAAATAAAGCAAGAGTGGGCTCCATTTTGCTCTTTTTAGTGTGGATGCTCATTCCCTAAGATCATCTAGATCTTAAAATATTTTCTGTGATCTATATTTTTTTTTTGCTGCTCAACTTTTCTTAGTCTTTATTTCATAGCTAGCCCATTCCACCAAGAGGAACCCCATTCCCAATGCCCGTAGGAGACGTGGGTGGGAACAGTTCAATGGTAAACACCCCTAAATTGTTCAATTTCTGGGGAAAAAAAAAAGCTGGCCTTACTTATAATCCTAGCTACTTGGGAGGGAGGCTAAGGCAGAAAGATTATAAACTCAAGGCCAGCCTGGGCAACTTAGTTATGGCCCTGTCAAAAAAAATTTAAAAAGCACGGTTTGTGTTGTGGCTTGTGGCTCTGTGATAGAGAGCACCTGGATTCAATCCCCAGGATGGAAAGAGAAGGAGAAAGAAAAAAGAGACACCAATGACATGTGTGCTCAGAAGAAAAGGCTATGTGAGGACACAGTGAGGAGGTGGCCATCTGTAAGCAAAAGAAAGCAAACTTGCTGATACCTTGCTTGTAGACATCTTACCATCACAACTATGAGAAAATAAACTTCTGTTGTTTAAGTCACTGAGTCTGGAGTATTTTTAGTGTTTCTTTAAAACCCCTCTGTTCCTCCTAATGGGCAGAAACAGCCTATGGAATTGAAATCCCTCATGTTTCTCCTTTTCTAGTAAAGCAACAAACTTCTTTTTCCTTTTTCTCAAAAAAAAAAAAGTGTCCTTATTATGAGATTGGTATGGGGACAAGGACCAAGCTTTCAGTAACACCAGGAGCTCTCAGTTTCCTTCGTCACTGGAAGGGTGAACCACTACTGAGGGCCCATAATTTGTCTTTTTTTTGGCGGGGTAGGGTGGGGGGGGAGATTGAATTTAGGACACTTAATCACTGAGCCACATCCCCAGCTCTATTTTGTATTTTATTTAGAGGCAGGGTCTCACTGAGTTGCTTAGCACCCTGCTTTTGCTGAGGCTGTTTTTTTTTTTTTTTTTTTTTTTTTGCTGCTCAACCTTTCTTAACCTTTATTTCACAGTCGCCCATTCCGCACCTTCTTGGTGTCATCAAGGTTGGCTGTGTTGAATTATTCTAATTGATCTTTTTTTGGTTTTCTTTTGGTTTCAGGAATGCTAAGCACTGCCCTCTACCCATGAGCTACAACCTCAGCAAACTCCAATAGATTAAGTTTCACTCTGCATCCTACTACATGGGATATAGTAAATATTCAATAAATATTTCCTGAGAGAATAATATTAGATTTTTAAAATTTTTTTTATGTAATCATGGAAACTTCCCCTGAATTTGGACTTGTTCTTATCAATAAAATACTCTATTTCCTCCCTCTGCTTTGAGCATCACTGATGAGGAGTAAACAAATGATAAGCCTGGAAGACATCCTCAGGATTCACTAGAAGGAAAGGGAAGCCCTAAAGGATGTCAAAAGTGGAAGGAAAACTACAAAGGTGATTCAGTATTATTAATTAATTAATTTTTGTGGTACTGGGAATTGAACCCAGGGCTTCATGTCTTCTAGGCAAGTGCTCTACTACTGAATCACTCCCCCAGCCCAAGTAATTTTTTTTTAATATTAAATAGGACAGGTACTGTGGTGTATTCCTATAATCCCAGCAACTCCAGAGGTTGAGTCTGGTGGATCAAAATTTCCAGGCCAGGGGCTGGGTTGTGTGGCTCAGTGGTAGAGTACTTGCCTAGTACCTGTGAGGCACTGGGTTTGATCCTCAGCACCACATACAAAATAAATAAATAAAGGTATTGAGACTGTCTTCATTTCATTTATTGAAACTAGAAATGAAACTAGATTCTCTGCTTCCCCAATTTTCTTCTGGGTTCTTTCTAGCAAATTTGAATAAAATCCACAGACAATAACAGAAGGGAAGAGTAGAGGGTATAGAATTTAAGTGAGAAGAGTTAGAACTCCTGCTAAATAAGAATATCATAATCGGTATACGGGGTAAAAATGGGAGATCATAACCCACTTGAATCAAATTGTGAAATATGATATATTAAGAACTTTGTAATGTTTTGAACGACCAACAATAAATTAAAAAAAAAAAAAAAAAGAATATCAATGGTCAGTCATGTTCGAAGGCAGGAACCACACCTGGAGGCAGGAACCACACCTGGAGGAACCAGAGGCTAATCAGTAGAAATATTAATGAGCACATTTCAAATGTGAAAAGCCTTAAGGGTTACCGTGACAGCCTCCAGCCAACTCCTTTGTCCCAGAAATGGGAAAACCAGAAGGTGGGGGTGAACTCAGCTGGAAGTTGATAGGAAGAATTAGAACTCAAAAAAAACGAGATAGCCTTGGTGCTGTTTTCAGTACTTGTTTAGGTAGACTTTGATCAATGACTTTGGTGCCTTATTTGGGGGGCAGCGGGGGTACCGGGATTGAACTCTGGCATACCCGACAACTGAGTCACATCCCTAGCCCTCTTTTGTAGTTTATTAGAGACAGGGTCTCTCTGAGTTACTTTGCACCTTCTTAAATTGCTGATCTGTCAATCTACTGCCTCCTCAGCTGCTGGGATTACAGGGGTGCGCCACCGCCACCCCCCATCCCCTGCGCTTGGTGCTCTTTTCAGGGCCTGTTTTACACTGTTTTTGCTCCATGCTCTACCCAGAACCATACATATGAACCATATATACGAACTCTTAAGCTTAAATGTTTTTCTGCTATCAGGCCTCCTCCCTCATGGCTCGGTTTACTCATCCCTTCCGTGATTGTCCATGGATTTTTTTTTTTAAGTTTGTTTTGTTTTTTAATACCTTTATTTTTTTAAATTTATTTTTATATGGTGCTGTGAATGGAACCCAGGACCTCGCACATGCTAGTGTAAGGGACCGGCGAAATGTCGGAGGAAGAGACCACAAGAGACTAGCTCCATGCAATTGGCAAAAGGGGATTTATTGAACCAGCATGCTAGGGCTCAAGGCTCACTCAGGAAGGGAGAGCAGCCCAGAGCCCAGAGCAGAGGTCAAGCAGAGTTTAAGTACACTTTTTGGAGAGGGTGGGGGGCTTTGCATACATCAGAACAAATCATCTTGAGGCACGGGAAAATTGAACAACAACTCTGAGCCATGATTAGTACATTCATTGGCAGGAACAGTCTGGGCAGGGGTGATTGGTCACTCCTGAGCGGGGTACACATTTAAACTGATTGGTTTTGTGGCCTGGATGCTTAAGTGCTGGGCTATTTGGAGCCCTTAGCTAATAAACAACCAGGGAATCAACGGAAATATTTACTGGGCAGTTCAGGTATTGTCCTAACAGCTACAGAGATTACTGGTTCCGGGGGTTGCAGAGGAATTGTAACAATACCTGGTCTATTATATTTTTTTTAGCCCAAGCCTTTCAATTTAGAAACTTTACAATGCCCAGTCTTTTACACTTTAACTCAGACTCTTGCAGCTTAGAATCAGCTTAGAAATTTTACCTTTACATTAGGGGAGCGTTCTACCCCTGAGCTACAACCCCAGCCCTGTCCATGGATTTTATTCTTCAAAAATAGTGAGGGGCTCGGGATGTGGCTCAAGCGTAGCACGCTCGCCTGGCATGCGCGGGGTGCTGAGTTCAATCCTCAACACCACATAAAAAGAAAATAAAGTTATTGTGTCCACCTAAAACTAAAAAAATAAATAAATCTTTTTTATTTATTTATTTATTTTTTAAAGAGAGAGTGAAAGAGGAGAGGGAGAGAGAGAGAGAGAGAGAGAGAGAGAGAGAGAATTTTTTAATATTTATTTATTTTTTTTAGTTCTCCACGGACACAACATCTTTGTTGGTATGTGGTGCTGAGGATCGAACCGGGCCGCACGCATGCCAGGCGAGCGCGCTACTGCTTGAGCCACATCCCCAGCCCAATAAATATTTTTAAAAAATAAAAAATAGTGAGACTGGGACTGGGGTTGTGGCTCAGTGGTAGAGTGCTCACCTAGCATGTGTGAGGCCCTGGGTTCAATCCTCAGCACCACATAAAAAAAGTGAATAAATAAGATAAAGGTATTGTGTCCATCAACTAAAAACAAAACAATTCTTTTTTTTTATGAATTTTTAATATTTATTTTTTAGTTCTCGGCGGACACAACATCCCTGCTGGTATGTGGTGCTGAGGATCGAACCCGGGCCGCACGCATGCCAGGCGAGCGCGCTACCGCTTGAGCCACATCCCCAGCCCAACAAAACAATTCTTAAAAAAAAAAAAAAAAAAAAAAAAAAAAAACAAGACAGTGAAGGCTGCGGGATACAGCTCAGTTGGTAGAGTGCTTGCCTCGCATGCACAAGGCCCAGGGTTCAATCCCCAGCACCACCTCCAAAAAAAAAAAAAAAAAAAAAAAAAAAAGTGAGACAAGAACCTAGAAGGATTTTGGCAACCCGGGGAACCCAGTCTCATCTCAAAATTCCGGTTTCACCCTCGTGGGGGAGGGGGCGTACATAGCAGGAAAAAAAATTAAAAAAGTATAAGCAGTGTCCGGTAGCCTGACTTTTAATCATTCCTGTAACTCCCACTTCCACCTTCCTGTTTCTGGGACACAGGAGAGGGCTGGGAGTTTTCTCTAGGGTGAAACCAAAGGTCTTTTACATTTGAAATAGGCCCTGAGGCCTATTTCAAATGTAAAAGACCTTTGTTAATGTTAAATCATTAATGTTACCTGTTAGCCTCCAGGTGTGGTTTCTGCATTTGAACAAGACCTCAGTTGGGGTTGTAGCTCAGTGGTAGAGTGCTTGCCTAGCTTGTGTGAGGCACTGGGTTCGCTTTTCAGCGCCACATAAAAATAAAATTACAACTGAACAAAACAACTCAATAATATCAAAACAATACAAACAAAAGACCTCACTCAATTGTGGCCTATCACTTCTGATTGCTGACCATTGACTATTCTTACTCAGTAGGTGTGCCCCTTATACGGTAGATCCTAGCAACGTGGGCATCTCCTTCTTAGGACCGCCCTCTTTGGGACAAGTGATTCCCTGTGTAGGATCCCTAGATATACTAGGGAAGGACTAGGAGAAACAAGGAAAACTTTTTTTTTTTTTTTAAGGAATGACAGAATGGGACCTTTAAAACGTAAAGAAATTCGAGGAGGTAGGGGGAAGCCTCAGTTACGAGATTTTCACAAGCACACCACACTTTCTGGATCCTGGGCTAAAACTGCCCCACGCCCCCGCAGCTGACTTAGAGGCCCCTCAACCTCAGGCCCCGGTTTCTGCCTGGGGCCTTCGTTCGGGGCAAAACGTGCCCAGGGCGGCAGGTGGCCAGGTGGGGAGTACACCTGCGACGCTGGAGCTGCCCTCCTAGGGAGGGCCCCGGGTTGTGCGCGCCTCTTGCAGCTGCGCGGAGCGCTGAGCAACCTGGCTACAGAATCACCAGCCGCTGGGGCTCACGTGACCCTTGGCGCGGGTGAGTCCGCCCGGAGCCGTGCTGCAGTTACGTAACTAGCCCCCAGAGCAGGAGGCGGCGCGGAGGGGGCGGGGCGACGGCGTGGGGCGGGGCGACGGCGTGGGGCGGGGCGGCGCGGGGCGGCGCCCAGAAATCCCGGGTTTATAAATCGAATCAGTCGCCATTTCCTCCCCATCGATGAGTTTTAGAGAGTTTTTTTAGGTTTGAATTTTGACGCTACCACTTGGACAGGTATTTTAACTTCCTTAGGCCTCACGTAGGAGTCTGTAGAAACTGGGATAAGTTCTTGTAAGAATGAAAAGCAATATGATGTAATTTCACCATAGACGTACTTAAGGTGCACTCAATAATAGGTTAAACAGGCAGAGCAAGCCCGGCGCGGTGGCGCAGGTCTGTGATCCCAGGGACTTGGGGGTCTGAATCAAGGAGCCTCACAAGTTCGAGGCCAGCCTCAGCAGTTTAGCAAGATCTTGTCTCAAAAAAGGGCTGGCAGTATAGTTCAGAGGTGAGGGTCCCAAAGTGCTGTCCCATTCCACGGAAGTCTGAGTAAGATGGCAAATGGAAATGTGTTCTCTGGGCCCCAGTGCCTGGCCTCTCAGTGGGTATTTTGTGGGGCTATCTGTAATTTTAGTTTTGTTTTTAAAGTTAGGTTCTAATGTTTTACCATACCTCTCTTTTGTGTAACATGACCCATCTGAAGGCAGTCCAATCAAGTTCTCCCACTGCTACAGTAACAGTAAAGTACAAATGATTACCCTTTACTGAAGGTTGAGAGTCCACTAAGTATTAGAAGACATGAGTCAGAAATGTGTGCCTTACCATACAATAAGTGGCAAAAACAGGGAGGTGGGGAATGTTCTTTGTCTCAAGCTGGGGGTATAGCTTAATGGTAGATCATGTGCTTGGTATGCACAAGGCCCTGGGTTCAATCTTCAGCACCAAAACAAACAAAACTCTCTGTCTCACCTGTAATCCCAGTGGCTCCAGAGGCTGAGGGAGAAGGATCATGAGTTCAAAGCCAGCCTCAGCAAAAAGCAAGGCGCTAAGCAACTCAGTGAGACCCTGTCTCTAAATAAAAAAGGGCTGGGGATGAGGCTCAGTAGTCAAGTGCCCTTTAGTTTAATCCCGATACCAAAAAAAAAAAAAAAAAAAAAAAAAAACTGTCTCAAGTGACTTAAGAAAAGTTTACAGCTTTTATGACATCTACAGTTCAAACTTTCATCAGCTCAGCAGGTTCCTTAGCTTGTGCAGGACAGAAACCACAGTTAACAAAGAGAGAGAAAAATCATTTATTGCATTGATATCATAGCAATGTGGCTACTTAATAGGTAGAGTAATGAAGAAATCAAGGGGAGGGGGGATAGTAGAGGATAGGAAAGGCAGCAGAATACAACAGACACTAGGATGGCAGTATGTAAAAACGTGGATGTGTAACGGATGTGATTCTGCAATCTATATATGGGGTAAAAATGGGAGTTCATAACCCACTTGACATATCATATTTCATACATTTGATTCAAGAGCTTTGTAGGGGCTGGGGATGTGGCTCAAGCGGTAGCGCACTCACCTGGCATGCGGGCGGCTCAGGTTCGATCCTCAGCACCACATACAAACAAAGATGTTGTGTCCGCTGAAAACAAAAATAAATAAATAAATATTAAAGTTCTCTCTCTCTCTCTAAAAAAAGGGAAAAACTCACTGAGTTTATTTTAAAAAAAAAGAGCTTTGTAATGTTTTGAACAACTAATAATTTAAAAAAAAAAGAAATCAAGGGGTGAACAGCATATATAGGTTTTCTGGGCTAGAAATTAACATATTCCTAAACTATCAGATAAGCATTCATTGCACCTGTGTCATTTTACACACAGTCAAAAGTATTTGCACAGGGTTCAAAATGTGCCTAATGTGTTAATTTTTTCTCATAGGCATTTTTTTTTCCCAGTACTGGCGATTGACCCCAAAGGCACTCTATCACTTTTGAGACAAGAGTCTCCCTAAGTCCAGTCTGGCCTCAAATTTGCTAGCCTCCTGCCTTATCTTCCAAAGAAACTGAGATTACAGATGCCACCACACCAGTTCCTGGGCATATCTTTTAACATGGACCCTGCATTTAAATGACGATCCAGGTTACTTCTGATTAAGACCTCCTTGCATAGGTTTCAGTGCTTTCTTGCTGTTTGTGTTGAACGATGGATGTAGTTGGGGAGGACTTTTTACAATTTATCTTAAACATAAAATGTGTAGTGCGTTTTTTTTTTTTTTTTTTTTTTTTTTTTGTAATTGTTTTCACCTTAACAACTTAAACTTTAACCCTGCATTCCTGTGCCTGTCATTTATCTTTTTCTGGGGGTGGAGGATGGTACCAGGGATTTAATTCAGGGTCACTCAACCACTGAGCCATGTCTCCAGCCCTGTTTTGTATTTTATTTAGAGGCAGGGTCTCGCTGAGTTGTTTAGCACCTCAGTTTTGCTGAGGCTGGGTTTGAATTTGTGATCCTCCTGCCTCAACCTCCTGAGTCACTGGGATTACAGGTGTTTACCACTGTCATTTATCTCTTTTTTTGGTAATGGGGATTGAATCCAAGCGTACTCTACCACTGAGTTACATCCCCAGCCCTTTATCATTGTTTACTTTGAGACAGAGTCTCACTAAATTGCCAATTTGGGATTCTCTTGCCTCAGCCTCCCCAAATTGCTGGGATTACAGGTACGCACTACCATGCCCCACTTATACCATTTATCTTAAGCATATAACATGTGTGCCTTCCTGTTGACTCTCACCAACTTTTAGACCTGTACTCCTGCCTCAAAACCTTCAGTCAAGAGAAGATAATCTTTGGATGGAAGGATTTCACAACTAGTGGAGGATGGTGTAAGAGTTGTAGAAACCACTTCAACCTCAAAAGCATGCAAACCGTTGGTGAGGCTGTGTCTGTGGAGTAAGAGGCAGCCAAATCTACCCAGTATTATTAGGATGATTTGCAAAAGAGCAATCTTCCAGAATACAGTGAGGCTTATGTCTTACAGGGAAATATGCCTAACTGTATTTATGTTTCCAAACTAGAAACAAAAGAGCTGGGAGTGTAGCTCAGTGGTAGAGTGCTTGCCTAGCATGCATGAGGCCCTAGGTTTCATCTCCAGCACTGCATAAAAAGAAAAAAGAAAAAAAATCTCAAAGAAGGCCCTGTTTGAAAAGCAACCTTCTGAACACTTTCCTTCCCCTACTCCCAGGTCCAGTGGTAGTATAGTTCTATAGGGCTACTAATCCTGGTGCCTTTAAATCAAGCAACAGCAGCTGGGTGAGGTGGCAGAGACCTGTTCCAGTCCAGCCTCAGCAACTTAGTAAGACCCTGTATATTAAAGAAAAAAAAAAAAGCATTTGGGAATGTGGCTCAGCAATAAAGTGCCTCTGGGCTCAATCACCAGTACCAGAACAAACAAACAAACAAACAAAAAATACCACCATTCTCCACCCCCACCCCAACCAAAAAAAAAAAAAAAGATTGGGGATGTAGTTTGGTAGTAGAGCTCTTGCCTAGCATGTGCCAGGCCCTGGGTTCTATCCTAGTACCAGGGGAAAAAATTGTGTAGACTTCTATGTACTAATGTACATAGAAGTACTAATGTACATAGAAGTCTACAAAAAGACTTCTATGTATATTAGTACATAGAAGTACATATAGAAGTTCATATGGAAGCTTGTGTGTGTGTGTGTATGTGTGTGTGGTGCTTGGGATTGAACCCAGGGCCTTGTACATACGAGGCAAGCACTCTACCAACTGTGCCATATCCCCAGCCCCAGAAGCTTTCTTTAAAATGGCTAAAAACTGGAAACAAATGTCTATTAACAGTAGAACAGATAATGGAATAATGTACATAATTAGATAATATTTCATGCAACAACATAGATGACACAGATAAGAAGAATAAATCAGACACAAAAATGCAATACTACATTGTAGTATTGTGTGTATGTAGTATGGTTTCATTGATGATAGAGGTCAAATAGGAGTTAACCTTGGGGATGCAGTGTCAGGGAAGAGCAAGAAAGAGTGTTCTGGATCCTGGAAAGATCCTTGATCTTGACTTCTTTTTTTTTTTTTTTTTTTTTTGGTACTGGGGATTGAACTCAGGGGTACTTGACCACTGAGTCACATTCCCAACCCTATTTTGTATTTGATTTAGAGACAGGGTCTCATTGAGTTGCTTAGTGCTTAGAAGTTGCTGAGGCTGACTTTGAACTCAAGATTCTCCTCTCAGGGCTGGGGATGTGGCTCAAGTGGCAGCGCGCTGGCCTAGCATGCATGAGGCACTGGGTTCAATTCTCAGTACCACATAAAAATAAAATAGATTGTGTCCACCTAAAAAACCACAAAATAAATATTAAAAAAAAAAGATTCTCCTCTCTCAGCCTCCCAAGCCACTGGGATTTCAGGCATGTGCTACCATGACTGTTGATCTTGATCTTGGTGGGGGTGATCATGCAAGTGTATGGTACATGAAAAAATTTGTTAGGCAGGGCTGAGGATGTAGCTCAGTTGTAGATCTCTTGTCTAGCATGTGCAAGACCCTGGGTTCAGTGCCAAAGAAAAGAAAAAGAAGAAAAGCCAATTATTGGGTAATTTAAGTTAAGACAGTTTATTTCAGACAGGCATGGTGGTGCATGCCTGTAATCCCAACGGCTTGGGAGGCTGAGGCAGGAAGATTGCAAGTTCAAGGCCAGCCTCAGCAATTTAATGAGGCCCTAAGCAACTCAGTGACACCCTGTCTCTAAAAAAATACCAGAAAGGGTTGGGGGTGTGGTTCAGTGGTTAAGTGCCCCTGAGTTCAATCCCTGGTAAAAAAAAAAAAAAAAAAAAAAAAAAAAAAAAAAAAAGTTTATATTTGTTGCAAGTCAAAAAAGTACAAAGTTAACATTACTTGTAGCATTATCAAATATTGGAGCTATATCAACAAATACTTGAGCAGCTTAAAATTCAGTGGCAACATTTGATCAACATTTTTAAAAAGTAGCAGCAGCTGAGCAAGTGTGGTTAACTTCTCAAGCTGAACTAGAGCCAGCCATTGCTTAGGCTCCCTATGTGTTCCCAAGCCTTTATGTACAAGCTATCCATAGTCATGATGTCTTTATTGTTATTGTTACACACTGGCAAGAATATCTAGATTGGGTGGATGACAAGCATTCAGATTCACTTCTTTCTTTTTAGTATGCTTCTTCTTCCTCTGTAATATAAAATATTTTAAGGGCTGAGGGTGCAACTTTTTTTTACATTTATTCACATTTATTTTTGCTTTTAGTGCACTTGGGTGTGTAACATAGTGGTAGAATATTTGCATAAGAGGGCTTGAAATGGATCTCCATCAAGAAAATATGTGTGTGTGTGTGTGTGTGTGTGTGTGTGTGTGTGTGTGGTACATGCACATGCACATTAATTTATTATAAAATTTTATTCTGGACTGGGTGCAATGGTGCACACCTGTAAACCCAGAGACTCAGGAGGCTGAGGCTGAAGGATTGCAAGTTAGAGACCTGCCTCAACAATTTAGGGAGGCCCTAGCAACTTAGAGAGACCCTGTCTCAAAATAAAAAAGGGCTGGGGATTTGGCTCAGTTGGGTAAGGGCCTCTGAGTTAAATACCCCCTATTTTTTTTTTAATTCTGTACATCATACTACTATATATTGATTTGTTGCTATTGTTTTTATTGGAGAGTGAAGCCAGGGGCACTTACTGCTGAGCCACATCCCTGTCCTTTTATTTTTTATTTTGAGACAGGGTTTCACTTAATTGCTTAGAGTCTTGATAAGTTGCTAAGGCTGGCCTTGAACTCCTAATTCTCCTTCCTCAGCCTTCTGAGTTGCTGTAACAACAGGTATGTGCCACTGCACCTGGCCCTATATTGATTTTTACACAAAACAAACATGCTGTACGTAATAAGTAGAGTAAGGAATTTTGACTAGGTGACATAATTGTTACCTTATCCTTTTTTATTCTATCTCCTCCAAATGAGAAATCTGTAGCACAATTCTTTTTTTAATATATATTTTGTTGTTGTTGATAGACTTTATTTTATTTATTTATATGTGGTGCTGAGAATTGAACCAAGTGCCTCACACATGCTAGGCAAGTGCTCTACCACTGAGCTACAACCCCACCCCTGTAGCACAATTCTTGACACCCAGAAAGTGAAAATCCAGCCACTTTACCCAGGAATTCCACCTCCTTTCCCAATATGTGTTCTCTCACCAAAGTTGTCAATAACCTTGAGCCCCAAAAATCTTTTAAGTACAGTAATCAAAACTGAATTTTCCTTCATCTGTCTGTAATCCCAGCAACTCAGAAGTCTGAGACAGAAGGATCACCAGTTTGAGGCTAGCCTCAGCAACTTAACAAAACCCTGTCTCAAAATAAAAATTAAAAAGGGCTGGGGATCTAGCATGTGCGAGGTGCTGGGTTCGATCCTCAGCAACACATAAAAATAAATAAATAAATAAAGGTATTGTGTCCAACTACAACTAAGCATATATATATGAGGGTGGGGGTGGCTGGGGATGTAGCTCAGCGGTAGAGTGATTCTGGATTCAATCCCAGTTACCAGAAATTAAGCATAGTAGACCCTTTTCTCCCTATGTTCTTCTCCTGCTTATCTCCTAAGGTGGCTTTCCATTACTGGCCTGTCCTATAGGATAACATTTACTTTCCTAACTGCTTGACCCCTACTTGGGGTCCTTTTTTACTCCTACTTTCTTTATATCTCCATCAATTCACTTATTACCTGATGAACTGTTTTACAAATAGTTTGTATCCTTTTGGAAGATTCATTGCTTAATCTCTAGTGCTTAATACAAATAATTAAGTTTGAAACAGAAACCATTCTAAGTGCTTTACATTTATATCAGCTCATTGCCTCCTCACTATATCTATGCAATAAATACTCTTATTATCGCTGACATAGAGAAAGAAACAGGCACAGGGAGGTGAAGTAATTTCCTCAAGGTTGCATGCATATTGGCCTTCAGGTACTCATGCCCAGTTTGTCTCCAAAGTTGACTTCATTTTTGGTGGAAAGGATTGAACCCAGGTGTGTTCTACCACTGAGCTACAAGCCCAGCCCTCATTTTTTATTTTAAGACAGGGTCTTACTAAATTACCCAGACTGGCCTTGAACTTAGGATCCTCCTGCCTCAGCCTCTGGAACTGCTGGGAATATAGGCCTGTGCCACCACACTAGACAACAGTTGGCATATTTCATGCTCTATTATATTGCCTGTGTATAGAGTGGGCACTCAGTAAGTGTTAAGTAACCAATAGTTATGCTCAGTGAGTACATACCACACCCCAGGCTCTGTGCTAAATGCCTTACTTAGATTATAACTTAAGACCAGTGTCTTAAACCAGGTAAAATGAGCTGGGTTGTGGCTCAGGAGTGCTGAGTGCTCGCCTAAGCACGTGTGAGGCACTGGTTTTGATCCTAAGCACCACATAAAGATAAACAAACAAAAGTATTGTGTCCATCTACAACTAAAACAAACAAGCAAACCTATAAGGTGTCAGCGCGCCAGTAATTCCAGCTACTCAGGAAATGGAGGAGAATCCCTTCAGCCTGGGCAATATAACAAGACCACATATTGGAAAAAAAAAAAAAAAAAAAGTAGCAATTATCCTCTACCCAATGAGACCGAAAACCCTGGAAGGGATTGGCGTCCCGGATGAAGAACGGCATGAAACCCATATTGACATCTACAACCTTGAGTCCGTACAGAGTTCAGAACCTCAGATAAAAGCACAAGTTGGACTCACAACTTGGGGCAGAAAGAGAGCAGCCCTGGAAGACTGACCCAGAATCGCAGGGAAATGGAAACAATGCAGGCATGATGGAAGACCTTCCTTGGCCCCATGCCCTGTATCATAAACTCTGGGCTCAGGAGTTGGTTGGTTGCTCAGGCGGCTCAAAGGTCTTCATTGGGGAGAACACATCCACAGAGATCCCAAGGTGATGATGTCATCAAAGGATTAATTCTGAGCTGGGACACCTGAGGGCAGATTCTGTGGCAGCGATGGAAGGGTTAACGGCTCTGCACGTCCTACCCTCGGAAACGAGGCCTTGGGGAGGGTCTTGGCTCGGGCAGGTGACTAGAAGTTGGTTAACCGCCTCGAGTGTGCTCTACGGGAACCGGGAACAGGACGCGCCCTTTACTACAGCAACCCAATTGGTGTTAACCTCCCAGTGAGGTACTCTGGGGGCGTGGCCTGGGTGGGCGTGACGTGGGTGGCGACGAGAGGGTTAACCGCCCCAGAGGCCCCCCCTGGGGGCGGGGCGCGAGGCCCGCGTGTCGCGTAGTGGTAGGGTCCAAAGGCGGAAGCGGCCAGCTGTCCGCTCCCAGGCAACGGGGCTTCTTTTGGCTGGTTTCATCCCGATGCCCCGCGACTTCCCGGTTGGGAAGTCCAGCGAGGTTCGGGGTCGGGGTCGGAGGCAGGGGTAGGGGCGGTAGTGGGGAAGGGGTCGGGGACTCTGTGTAGGCAAGAAGGACAGCCTACTGTGAGGTCCGGGGAGGGCGAACTCGAGTGTCTTGGGCGACCCAGCACAGAGCGAAGGCAGGGTGATGGGCCCTGGAGCTTTGGGGGTGCCGGCAGAGAGAAGCCGGCCAGTCGACATGCGTGGTGAAAGGATGGGGTGTCCGGGTGAGGACCACCCATCCAGAATACCGCACTTCATATCCCTTTCTCTCCCAACTCCCCTCCAGGTCATTCCCAATCTGGAACTCAACTTTGAGAAGAGAGACACCCCAGCAAGACTGTTTCGGGGCGTCCTCCAGCTGCTCACCTCCATGGGCCAGACGGCCCTGGCAGGGGGCAGCAACAGCACCCCCACCTCGCAGGCTCTGTATCCTGACCTTTCTTGTCCCGAGGGCTTGGAAGAGCTCCTGTCTGCTTCCCCTCCTGACCTGGGGGCCCAACGGCGCCATGGCTGGAACCCCAAGGACTCCTCAGAGAACATCGAGGTCAAAGAAGGGGGGTTATGCTTTGAGCGGCGACCCGTGGCCCAGAGCACTGATGGGGTCCGGGGAAAGAGGGGCTACTCCAGAGGCCTGCACGTCTGGGAGATCAGCTGGCCCCCGGAACAGAGGGGCACACACGCGGTAGTGGGCGTGGCCACGGCCCTCGCCCCACTGCAGGCAGACCACTATGCGGCGCTGCTGGGCAGCAACAGCGAGTCGTGGGGCTGGGACATTGGGCGGAGGAAGCTGTACCATCAGAGTAAGGGGCCTGAGGCCCCCCAGTATCCAGCGGGACCTCAGGGTGAGCAGCTGGAGGTGCCAGAGAGGCTGCTGGTGGTTCTGGACATGGAGGAGGGAACTCTGGGCTACGCTATTGGGGGCACATATCTGGGGCCAGCCTTCCGCGGACTGAAGGGCAGGACCCTCTACCCAGCTGTAAGCGCTGTTTGGGGCCAGTGCCAGGTCCGCATCCGCTACCTGGGCGAAAGGAGAGGTGAGGCCGGGGGTGTGGGGAAGAAAAGTATTGTCACTAGTGGCAGTGATTTGGAATGGACCCTCAATGCTTGACAAGAGCAGAGGCTTTCATTTGACCTGTCTCCTATCCTTATTCAGTTCTAGGAATGGCTGAGGTTCTTCAAACTGTTATCTAATTTACCTGGAGGCAAAACTGAGGCTTGGGAACAACTTGCTCATATTCTCTTGGTGAACCCTCAGAATGGAGGGAGGCTCTTGGGAGATATCAACCCTTGAGCAAGATGGGCAAAGGGTTAAGATGGGCTGGGTTTACAGGTCCAGAAAAGTACTGGCAGTGCCCGGTACCAAGAGTGCGTATCAGATTTCCTGGGCTCTGACCTGTATGTGCCACATACCTACTTCCTTTTCCTGTCAAATCCCAGGATGGGGCCTTTGGGGCACTGGTCATGGCTTTGGGTGGGGCTGCAAGGGAGGAGCCTCCTTGGGAACCGAATGGGACCAGTACTGGGAGTTGGCTCTGAAGTTGCAGTATTCAGCAGAGGGCTGGTGCCTGTCCTCTTGTTACCCATGCTGAGCCACACAGTGGAGCAGGCCCATCCTTCCTTTCATTTCCTCACCCCAGCTCCAAGGTCCCGCTTCTTTTCTTTTTCTTTTTTTTTTTTTTTTAATATTTATTTTTTAGTTTTCAGTGGACACAACATCTTTATTTTTATGTGGTGCTGAGATCGAACCCAGCGCCCCACGCATGCCAGGCGAGTGGGTTACTGCTTGAGCCACATCCCCATCCCCTCCAAGGCCCCTTTTGAATCAAAGCCTGGGCCACCTCCACCACTAATGGGCCCATATTGGCCTATTGCTTAGAGGGCTTTAGCTAGAGCTTCAGTCCAGCTCTCTCAAGATAATCTCAGCTGTGAAATCAATTGTGATGCCTTAGATCTCCCTCAGCCAAGGTGGAGTCAGGTGTACCGCAAGAAAGGAGGGAGGCTGGGTAAGATCCTGTAGTTTGTAGATGTCTGGCTGGTGGCTGAACCCCTGTTTACCTTCTCCTTCTTCTCTCTCCCAGCGGAACCACACTCCCTTCTGCATCTGAGCCGCTTGTGTGTACGCCACGCCCTGGGGGATACCCGGCTGGGCCAGGTGTCTGCTCTGCCCTTGCCCCCATCCATGAAGCGCTACCTGCTCTACCAGTGAACCTGGGATATCAGACTGTGCTGGAGCCACTGTGGGCCTAGACCAGCAGTGAGGTTGGGTCCCTCCCCCAATTCAAGCTCTGGGGAGCTCCACAAGTCTCAGTGCTACCCAAAACAGTGTGGCAGAGAATTTTCAAGGCTGTGGCAGCCTGGTACATAAGACATTTTTTTAAAGTAAAAATACTAAGAGATGTGTTGTTATAGAGACCTGTTAATGGGGTTTTTTGTTTGCCTTTTTAAACAAGGGTAGTCTGTGACTACCTCAAAAAGCCCATTTTGGGGTCCGGAGAGGGCCTTAAAAAGAAAAAAGATTTACAGTGAAGGAGAACAAACCACAGACTTAGTGCCAGATGTTTTATTTTCCTTACATGTGCGAAAGCTCACATACACAACACACAGGAATTGGCACCATGGGAGAAGGAGCATCCCTGGCCTCTGAGGGGAGGATATTGGCCTTGGTGTGAGAAGGGAAAGGAACATGGTTTCTCTCTCTTGCTCTCACCAGGGCCTGAGGGGACCCATGAGCGAGCTCCATTCCTTCTACCTCTCAGATGAGGAGAAGCCACCTTGGTGACATGTTTAGTTCTAACCATTATAGTAAGTGGTGGATTAACCTGGTTCCAACCATCACAGGGGAAAGGTGTAAATGGTAAAGGAAGGTACAGTGGATTAGGCCTTGAGAGGAGGCAGAT
The DNA here is from genome assembly GCF_964194105.1 of Spermophilus citellus. Lineage (NCBI taxonomy): Eukaryota > Metazoa > Chordata > Mammalia > Rodentia > Sciuridae > Spermophilus > Spermophilus citellus. The sequence continues at coordinate 31,792,823 of NC_138197.1, read as the reverse complement.
GACAACATCAGAAGCATGTGAAGGGTGAGGGCAGTTACTTGGCTTCTGGACTACCTAATCCCTGGCTTAGCGGGAAGAACAGATCGATGGCGCTTATTGTTTGGCATTGATGATGTCCACAAATTCGGGCTTGAGGGAAGCACCACCCACGAGGAAGCCGTCCACATCAGGCTGGCTGGCTAGCTCTTTGCAGGTTGCCCCAGTCACAGAACCTGGGGAAGAGGTAGAAAGAGGGTTTTGTCAGGGATGAGATGAATATACTCCATCCCTACCTCCATGTCTATAGTGGGCTCAGCCTACTTGATAGCTAGAGCCAAACCCACTTACCTCCATAAATGATGCGAGTGCTCTGAGCCACTGCATCAGAAACATTGGACTTGAGCCATCCCCGAAGTTTCTCATGTACTTCCTGGGCCTAAAACAAGAAGGCAGTCTAAGAAAGACCCTTTCTGCCTTTTAAAGAGGAAATCACTGGCACCAATGGAGAGAGAGTGTGTCAAGGCAAGAGCCCTGGAATCTGAGTCAGAATACTAAGGCTCCAAAACCAGCCAAGCCCTGGAATGGATGCCCTTGGACAAGTCACTGTGTTTTGGGGTTTGGGAAGGCAGGACTCCTGGGCTCAGATACCTGTTGGGGTGTTGCAGTCTTGCCAGTACCAATGGCCCACACAGGCTCATAGGCCAGGACGACCTTGTTCCAGTCCTTCACATTATCTGCAGGACACAGATCACAGAGGGAAGGGTGAACAAGGAGCTATACAACCAATTTCCACAGAGTGTGAAGAATGATGATGGCCTACTGCCCCCTGGTGGCATCTATACATTCTGCAAGAGCAAAAGTGATTAGCTTGAAAGGAACTCCACCTTTCTTTGCAGCATGGGGATCAAGGCAGTCTGCAGGGCTTCTGACACCACCCCCCCTCCGCCCCATTTGTGGCCCTGGCTAGGTTCAAAGGTCCCTTTCTCCAGAGATACCTGCGATGACCTTGGTCTGTTCGAAAACAACCTTCTCTGTGATGCCAGCTTCCCTCTCATCTAGCTTCTCCCCAATGCAGGCGATCACTCCGAGTCCCTCTGCTAGGGCATGGGCCACTTTCTGCCCAATCAGCTGTTGAGGAACAGACTTGGTGAGACACCCTTCTTGGAATAAGCATCTCTTATCTCTTCTCATGGTTACTAACCTCATCTGACTCCCCAAAGACGTGCCTCCTCTCTGAGTGCCCCAGGACTACCCACGTGGCTCCACAGTCTTTGATCATGCCAGGGCTAAGGGAAGAGAGAAAGCTCAAGTTTAGCAGGAAGCACACCCTGTACCTTTCCCCTCCATGAAAAAAGTGAGTGAAAGGTTCCCCATCACTTCTCTCTCCATCTCCATCTTACCTGATCTCCCCAGTGAAGGCCCCATTAGTCACTTTGTAGCAGTTCTGCGCAGCCACAGCAATCTTGGGATCTAGTTTCTGCCGGGCGAAGTCGATGTAGGCAGTGGGGGGCGCACAAACCACCTCTGAGGATGAGATGTTGGCATACCCAGATGAGACCAAAGGAAGCCTTCATTCTCCAGACTTCCTATCCAGTGTCTGGCAGCCCTCTAGCCTTCAACTTTCTTGGTTTTGCTTTCCTCCCCCTTTAACCCCAGCAAGACGACCTTTGTCCACTTCCCAGCCTAGGCTTGCACCCAACTCCTGGAGACTTCCAAGTATCCCTTCCAGGCTACAGCCCTCACCCTGCCCTCTGCTCTTTTAACAGCTGTGGCTCCAATTTCCTCGGGTTATTCTGGGCATGAGTACCTCCCAGACTCAGCATTCTCTGGTGGCCAATCTACCTCCTTTCTAAAATAGCTTATCCTCACTAGAAAAAAAAAGAGAGGGGGCCAACTCTTGGGCTTGTTTTGGCGTCTTTAGGGAAATAATCGAGAAGGTGATGTCCCTTTGATCAGATCTGTGGTCAGATGATTTAGGTGGGTGGAAGGGAAGTAAGGAGGATAGCACTCTGCCTGTGGTGGCAGGGAGCTGAGCGGCTCATAGCGGCCTTGCGCTTTCTGTTTCCAGGTTGGGGAAAGCTGTAGGATCGCTCATTTACAAATGGCTCAGCTTGTTAGGCATCTACCCAGTCCCTTCCATGGAAGGCAGTAGTCACCCAGGCTGCCAAGAAGCGACCAGTGCCTACCGCTCAGGAGCCCAGCCCGGCAGGGCGCTGGGGAGGAGTCATGGGCTACGTGCAGAGGCGCACGGAGCCCGTTGCCGAAGGGGCAGGTAGTTGGAGGCCGCGGGTAACTGGGAGACCGCGCAAGCTCAGCCTCCACCCCCACACTCTGGCGGTGCTGTACCCCGCTTCTCCGGATCGCCCACAGAGGCTCAGGCTCGGCTCCTACTCTGGCTCAAGGCTGGTGCAAACCCAATCCACGCCCAGGGGCCATCTTCCTCCCGGGGACCCAATAATTCATTTCCCGCCCCACCAGGCTAGAGCACCATTAAATGCCCTTCTTTCCACGTCCACACATCTCCGGTACTGCGGTTGCAGGGCCACTTCTCAGACACGCAACGACCCTTGTACTTCAGCCCTGCATCCAGGTCCACGCGGTTACCAGGACTCGGGGAGCTCGGGAGAGGGCGCTGCCACGCCCGACACTCTCCACCAGTCCCAACGGTCCCCAAGGAGGGCTCACCGGTGTCGGCGGGCACCTTGGCCGCATTCAGGGTACAGATGAGTTCCCCCAGACACTTCTTCCGCCCGTTCATCTTCCAGTTGCCCCCCACGAAGAATTTCCTGGAGGGCGCCATGGTGCTGGTGCCGGCACACTGAAGGTCAGTATCAGCGCGCAGCCGCGGCCACTGCCCGCTTATATATACCGCTGTGAAGCAGAACTCCGCCTCCTCCCCGCCCTCAGCCATGATTAGCCCGGCCCCCTGCCTAAGCGGCCTCCTGCCTAAGCGGCCTCCCCACCAGCCCAGTCCCCCGACCGCCCAGTGTTGCAAAGTTCTGACGTTCCCCCCTTTCTTGTAGCAACGTTCTAGGGGTGTCCAAGGGATCAGTCGTTCTTGTCTGATTTGTAGAAGTGAAAACTGTGAGACCCTGCGCTCAGGAAAACTCTCATGATTCATAACTTCAGCCCCCCAGAGAGGGTTCAGAGTGGGGTTAGCTGAGCAACCTGGCCTTAGACCAGATCGCTCACTAGGACTGAGCGCTGAGGGAATGTCTCTCAGAGCCCCCTTCCCCGATCGGAGTTAACTACATCTCTGATGGCTAAGCAGACACCCTTGGTCTAACCCACAATTACTGGGCAAATACTAGGTTCAGTAGGAGGATCAGCTCATATCATCAGCTGTGCAGACAAGAGGTACTTCAGAAATCTGAAGCCAGTTAACACCCCCACCTCACCCCTGGGCGTTCCACTCTTTGCTTCAGTTGGCCAAGGCCTGAATAGAACTGTAGAGATCCAGTAGCCACCTCAGACTTCTGGGGAAATACTTAGGCCTCTTCCTGTGACTGCCATAAGGAAGGGCTCTTTACCCCTTTTTTTCCTTTGTGCTCTGCATTTTTTTTTTTTTGTCACTTTATTATAGTTCCCAACCTCACACTCAATTTTCCAAGAATTTTAAAGCTAGTGACAAGTAGAAAAATGTCTAGGAGCTGGGGAGGAGCAAGAGTTTCTGAATCTGGTCCCCTGGACAATCATCTTCCCCAGCAAGATAAGTCTCCCCCAAGGTAACAAACAGGACAGTTTAGCCATTGTATTTTTATTCACATCGTGTATTTTGGCATTTTTCAGAGGACAGGGAAGAGACAGGGTGTGGGAAAGACTGAGGCAGGAGGGCAAGGGGGGGTCCCCATTTCCCTCATATCCCTCCTTGCCCAACCACACAGGAGAAAACACATAGAAGGGGAAGCACAGGTGCTCCCCTCCCCTGGAAGAGGATGCACAAAGCTACACCCACTCGCAGACACAAATAAGACCCCTCCCCCTACACCAGGGGCTGGGCAGGGTTACACAGAAGTAGAGCACTGTGAATTGAAGGGGCAGGGGAAGCCAACAGAGTCTCCTTACAGACAGGTGGTCAGCCCCCTCCTGTCCCCTTCCCACTCTATCCCCAAAGTCTATCGAATGCCCCTCTGCTTTGCTTGGCCATTCTCCTATGGCCTCCAGCTTCTTCCCTGCTGCTGGGGACAAAAAGAAAAAGGGTACAGAGCAGGGGGCTGAAGTTCATCCCTCAGCCCCTGTCCCTCATACCAGGTGGTTTGTCCCCTGCCCTCAGTGGTAAGGGGTGAGAGCAGGTTTTAGCTGGTCACTCTCTGGTAGAAGTAGATATAGCCCAGGTCCTTGGGTGGCTTCTCAGAGGCACACACTTTCTGGTCATTGTAGATCACCCATCTGATGGGGTAGAAGGGACAGAATAGGATGAACAAACTGGGCACTCCAAGTTGCAAAAACTTCATCTCTCAGCCATGACATCTGGAGGTAATCCTGGAGCAAGGCTCCCAACATTCTCTGCCTGGATCTCCATATCTATTGTCCAGCTGCTACTAGTCTGAAGGGAGCTTCCTAATCTCATAACAAGGGTCATTTCCTCTATTTGATATATTCAGCTCCTCTAGTCTCCTTTTAACCCCCACCCCAATTCCTATGAGGCAGGGGGTCAGAAAACTTTCTCTAAGCCAGGCAGTCAATATTTTTGGTTCTGCAGGTCACCTAATCTCTGATACAACCACTCAATTTTCCTGCTGCCATATGAAAATGGCCACAGGCAGTAATACATAAAAAAGCACACAGCTATGTCTAGTTAAACTTCATTTATACAAGCAGGTGGCCTGATTTAGCCCATGGGCTGCAGTTTGCTTGTCTCTGACAAAAGACATTCTCTCCATCTCAGGTGTATTCATGCTCCCTCAGGGAATCCTTTACCTCTCCCATATACATGCTAGGGATTTCCAGGTTATCCTTCCTCATTCCCATCACCACTTCTCCATTCACACTGCCAGCCCCTCACCTGCCTTCCTTCTTGATGTGGCAGACGTAGTGACCACACATGGTAGAGGTGCCCATGTGACTAATGAAGGCAAAAAGCTGATACTCTAAGGAAGAAGATAGAAGGCAGAAGAGAAATAGGAGCGTGACCCTTGACAGTCCAAAATATATAACAGATCAAATTCAGGACAGGAGTTTTAGGGGACATGGGGTGTATCCTGGGCCAAAGTCTATCTCAGCCTCCTGGAATCCCACCCTCATAAGTTTCTTTAGTGGAAAGAAGCTTCTGACCCCTTGGATCTAAGGAAAGCAGAGCTGCCTTAGAATGAGGAACCTGGTATAGCAGAGTGGCTAGTTTCCACCAAGGTTTGTCCTGTTTCCTGGGAATACTCACTTCCAGGACCATCCCGGACTTTGGGTCCCACTGGCACAGACTCAGAGATGGAGTCAGCAGCTGAGCGGCCTTCCGAGATGTCCATGGCAGCTTCTGCATCTAGGTCATCAATGTGACTGAAGATCCAGTCCACAGCCCGTTCTAAACTGTTGTTCTTGGAGAGGAGGGAAGTGTTATTTTTCCTAAAAAGTTCTGGGGCAAGGATACCAACAGTGAGGGGAAGCCTTAGTTCCTACTTTGCAGCCACACAAGAGGGCACCCAGCCTTGGCTGCATTACACTTGTCCTTGGTCCTATTCGACAAGTATGAACTTCAATCCCACCACTTTGTCCACAGAGACTTCAAGTTTTTAGCTAGAACAGTCCATACCGTGGCCCGCAGAGCTTTCAGGGCCTGGTCCCTTGAGAAGCCCATAGAGACAATGGTGGTCACACAGTCCTCTGGTGGGGGATCAGCTGCTGCACTTGTGGAGCCAGGCCCACTGGAGCCAGGCAAGATGAGAGGGTTTGCAAAATCTGTGAATGTGAAGGGGTTGAAGTTTCTGGGGGAGGATGGAGGTCCTACCCTGCCACCCAACCATGTACCCACCGGTCTACCTGGATCATCCATGTGTGACATGACCCAGTTCATGGCGGCCTCAGCCCCACTATTGCCCGTGTAGTAGACAGCTTTGCGGCAGGCATCCATAGGAAAACCCATTTCCACCAACTGTATGATGACCGATTCGTCCAACATGGGTGCTGTAGTGGGGAATGGTGGGCTCAGTAACCTGACTTCTTAGGCCACTATTTCTATTTGCCCCTCTTCCCTCCCACACATCAGGCCCCTAGTGTTCTCCCAATCAACCATTCCATGTATTTTTCTTCCATGGACTGGTACCTGATCCCAAAACTAAAATGACTACGCAATATAATGTGGGCCTGGTATCTCAAAGACTATTGATTTCTTGCCCATTCTCACAGAATGGGTACCATTTCTGGAGCATGATTTCCCCACCCTACTAAAACCAAGGAGGTAACAAGAGTAGAAAAACAATCAGTGCTATTGCCATCCACAATGAATGAGGATGTGGACGGGAGTACTCCAGTTTCCATGTCCATCCAAAGAGGGCAGAAAAAATATGAAAGGGAGGACATGAGAAACACAAAGGACAGGGCCAGAGGAGGCAGGCAGAGAAGCCCCCCAACAATCAGCAAGGTAGAGAGACAGGCAGGAAGAAGAGTCACTAACATGTTGGAGAGGAGAAGTGAGGGGAGCAGAAGGAGTCTTCGTCTTCGTTGCCATAGAAACCAAGGCTACCTTTGGGCTCATCCGGAGTGACCAGGGGTGGGGCAATGTCAGGCAGCTCCTCCTCTCCTGGCTGCAGCCCTGTACCCCTCAATTGGGAGATGTCTAGCTCCTCTGGCATCTCAATGGACACATCTACAATTAGAAGGGCAAGAAAAGGACCACCTCAGCAGCTCCTTGAGGCTCACTTGTAAAGGCACTTCGCAAACCTCTGCCTATATCCTGGAATTACTCTGAAATGAGGGACTGCTAAAAGCAGTACCAACTTTGGAATTGCAATGTAACATAAATACTAGTGAGTCCAGGAGTCGGGAGGGCTGGATTCTAGTCTTAGATCTACCACTGTGACTAAAGACAAGGCAGGGGCTCTGGCTTGTGAGACAAAATGACTGTACTGCTGTGGGTCTTAACTTCTTTATCTAGAAACTGAAGGTAAAACAGCAGTCTTCAAGTTATGGCAAGGGACTTGTTAAGAGTCATGAGAATTAACTGTTTCAAGATTATCAAAATGAAAACATCTTATCAATTATAAGACCAAAACCAAAAAGAAGTTTTAGTTGTAAATCATAACTATGAAGTCAAAGTTGTGTGTGTATGTGTGTGTGTGCGCGCGCACGCACAAGCGCAGTACTAAGGATTACTCAGAGGTACTCTCCTACTGAGCTATATACCCAACCCTTTTTATTTTTTAATTTTGAGACAGAATCTAAGTTGCCAAGGTTAGCCTCAAACTTGTTATTCTCCCACTTCAGCTTCCCCAAGTCAAGTTGCTGGGATTATAGGAGTGTACTACCATATTACCATATTCAGCTAACTACTTTTTTTTTTTTTTGGTGCAGTGCTAGGAATGGAACCCAGGACCTTGAGCATGCTAGGCAAGTCCTCTACCACTGAGCTACACCCCCAGCCCCAAATTAGTCTTTTAATAGTTTTAGTCAATACTTTTCAAACTAAATACATTTTGAAATATCTAAGATAATTTTTTTCCCCATTGAGAAATACTAGTTTATATGTACTAAGGTCTTCTTTCTTTCTCTAGCATTTTCTCCTTCACCACCCTCATACCAGCCACCATACCCAGTTTCTTGGGCACCCAGTCTAAGCCGAAGGTGAACTTCTTGATCTGGATGACCAGGTAGTCAGGGAATGAGGCAAACCGTGTGGTCCTAGGGAAGAGAGAATATGATGGAACCCAGAGACCCCAGGGCTCTCCTCTCTTGAAACTCCTACCCTGGGGCTTGGCCTCTCCTGAATAGAGTCCCAGAAAATGTTCCACACTCCTCCTCCTCCCCTAGGCAGGCATCTAGTTCCAGCAGCAAAGGAACTGTAGAAGCCAGAAGGAGGGCTGTTTTGTTGGCAAGTGCAGCAAAGGCCTGGGGGCTGAATCCCTGAGACTGAAGCATTCCTTTAATCTTAGGCCTGTGTCAGAGACCATTTGCTGGAAGTCCAAATTCTGCCCAGAGCTGATACTAAGTGCCTGTGCTCTGTCATAATAGAGGAAGGAAATACAGAGAGGCCACACTGGAAAAAGACTCTACTACAAAGGAAGAGGGACTAGTGGTATAGGATGAGGTAACAGAGTTCATCACCCATGTCTATCCTTGTCAGGATCTACTGGTTCCCTTGACTAATTCCTCAGATTCAACCCTGAGATCCAACCGTAAGGATTAAAAAATAGCCAAGAGGCAGATATGTTTTTAGGAATTACTCTGCCACAGGCCTGCAGCCTAAGCCCAGGCCAAAAGGACTTACTTGACAGCTACTGACTTGGCCTGCAAGGCCGTGCTCCAGAAGTCATCCACCTGCTCAGGAGCCCCATAGGCCTCCAGGCAGGAGCTGAAGGGCACCTGAGCACGAACCAGTTCTGGCAATGGCACCTTCTCCTCTTCAGCTTGCCGCTTCTTCTCCTCATACTCTAGAAGCTCCTCTGGTGAAGAGAATCAGATAGTAGGTTCTTAGAGGATGCTGCCTCTTTGCCTTCATCTATACCAAGGCCTAGCAGAACAAGCAACCCACCTTTGTTAAGGGCTGAATCCATGGGCACGGGCAGCTGCATAATGTAGTCAACTCGTTGGGTGTACTTAACCTTCTCTGTGGCCAGGCACTTGATCTTTTCCTCCACCAAGAAGCGGAACACTTCATTAGGATTTTCAGAGCTCCGGCAATTCCTCTATGGGAAAAAGGCAGGGTAGGGAGGTGTGGGAAGCCAAGGAACAGAACAACCTTGGTTCACTGGGAGAGGGAAATGGATGGAAGATGACTATTTGTGGGCATGGGGATGCAAGAGGAGAGTAAAAGCCTCCCTTAATTAAACATCTTCTTGACCCAATTCTGACCCCATCATAGCATTGTGGGACTGTATTGGAAGGTGCTTATATTTTTCTTTTTGTGGTACTAGGGACTGAACCTAGGGGCAGTCTACTGCTAAATTATGTCCCTACCCTTGTTTATTTTTGAGACAGAGTCTCACTAAGTTGCTGATGCTGGCTTTGAGATCTTCCTGCCTCAGCCTTGCTGCATTGCTGTGATTACAGGTGTGAGTCACAACTCCCAGCTAGGTGCTTTTCTGTCATTTTCTTTTCTTCTTTTTTGCAATGCTGGGGATTGAACCCAGCTAGGCAAGGGCTCTACCACTGAGCAATACCTGTAGACTGCTTGGGCCATTTTCTTTGGGTCTATCCTCAATTAGACTACAAGCCCATCAAGGGTAAGGATTATCACTTGTCTTGACTATTCTCCTCAGGAACAAACACTACTCGTAGGGCAGGCTCAGTGCAAGATTGTCAGGTTACAGGGATAAGACTGGGTTGATGTAGACAAAGGAAAGGATGGGCAAGAGGGAGTGAGAGTGAACTGAAGGCAGAGTGAAGGAATGTGAAGTGTGGACCCTTTGCCATCTTTCAGCCCTTACCTCCACCATGTTGATAAGGTGAAGGAAAAATTCCTGGGCATCCTGCTGCCGATTGGTGGAGAACTCGGGGTGGCCCTTGCCAATGAGGGCCTTGAACATCCGAGGGGCAATGCCATCTTGAACTTCCTAGGAAGAGCCAGGACAGGGACTGAGCTGGGGCTGAGGCCTTCAAGTGGCCTTCTTTAGACATCTCCTAAACCTATATCCCCCAAATTCCAGATTCTGAAAGTGACAAAATCCCAAACTTACCTTTTGTTCTGGCACCTGCTCCCCATCACCGGACTCTGGTGCTGGCTTGGAATACTCTCCCGAAAGAAGGCCATGGCCCAACTTGGCCCTGTGTTAATAGCCAAGGAAACCATTTAGCCTCAGTCAACTGGAGGTTCTCACAGCTATCTTTATCTTTTCCTCCCCAATTCAACCCTGCTCATGGACTTCCTTAGACAACTCTCAAGAATGTGGGGGGAAAAAAAAGGCATAGGAACCCAGCTCAAGGCAGACAACATGTTCAAAAGCAGTCACCCAAAACCTTATACTATCTAGAGGCTCAACTGCTGCCCACCCTAGATGGTCATAGAAGAGAAAGAAGACATATTGGCCAGGCATGGTGGTACATGCCTGTAATCCCAACAACTTGGGAGGCTGAGGCAGGATGATTTCAAGTTCAAAACCAACCTCAGTGACTTAGTAAGGCCCTAAGCAAATCAGCAAGACCCTGCCTCAAATAAATAATAAAAAAGGCTGGGGGTGTGGCTTAGTGGTAAGGTACCCCTGAGTTTAAAGCCCAGTACCAAAAAATAAAAAAAAGCAAGCAAGCAAGCAGGCACATAGGCTGTGACTCTCAAATGCCTTTATACACAGGACCTGACTACATACACCTGGGTGCTGAAGTCCTGGGTAGGGTCTGTCGGGGCATTCTGGAAGATCTTCTCCAGCTTATCCACGTACCTAAGGGTCAAAGGAAGATAACTGGAGGGACATCTAACCCAAGAATTGAAGAAAAGGGAAGGGAACAATTTATCTACTAACTCTATGAACAGGCTCAACCCAAAGTGGGGAATTACTGTGGTTAACTCCCCAGCAACTTGTCCATTCTCCCTTTCTCAACTAAATCAGCATGAGTGTCCTCCAAGTTACTCTTCCCTGGCTCCTCCCTGAGATAAAGCCAGGGAAGGGAGAAGGCAGCCTGGAATTAGGATAGAGTTTATATTCTATTGGACAGAACTTGTCAACACATTCTAAGCTCTCACATTCTGTTTCCCAATTAGATAGTAAACTTGTTTATGCTAAGAATCTGCCTTTCTTCTACATTAATGTCTTAAGCTCTCCTCTCTCCCCCCATGTCCATGTTAGGTGTTCATCTGATGTCACTGCCTAAAATAAAGATCACCTGCTAACCCTTGAGGCCATCAGAAGGCCACGAGATTTGGTGTTCTACATTATCAGTAATGGATGTGTGTGTTGGGGCAGTTCTAAAACTTGCTCTCCTCACAGCACACCACCAATAGAAACTATTTAAGACTGAGATCAAATACACAGGTACTGAGGGCAGCTGAAGAAGAGTATGCCCAGAGGTTAGTAACCAGGAGAAGAGTTGGGAATGTTAAGCAAACGGGTCAGTAGTGGGGAGAGGGAACCACTCACTTCCTCTGGAAGTCAGGGATGCTGAAGAGCACCTGGACCACTGAGTTGAGGTAGCAACTGTTACCCAGATTCCGGATGCCTGTGTAGCCGGGCCCAAAGAGGGGCTTAAGTGGCACACCTGACTCCTGGATCAGCTCCCATTCACCAATCCGCTGGTTCATATCTATCTCCAACTCAGTCATCGTCTTGTCCGTCTATATGGGAAGTGACACTTTAGACCAGATGAGAACTCAGCCCTGTATTTTTTTACACTGATCTCTCAGAGTTTAGGATGACACCCAGCTATAATGCAGAATTATTGGAATTATGGACTTCATCAGGGAGGCATGTTGAGTTATCAACCAATCCAAGTTTTGGAAGGCCACAGGTAACAATCCCAGAGGCTGTCATCAGACCTCTGCTTGAATGAGAGAATGAAATGAGTAAGACTCCTTCTATCTAAAATGGTTTTTCCATTCTAAAGTTACTCCTACTTGCCCTTCAGATTGTCATTTGAGGAGCACATCTTTAGGGAGAGGGAAATATCCCTGATTCCCTAGACTATGCCAAGTTCCCTTGCTCTAAAGTATTGCAGTATACTACCCTCACTTCTCTTTCACAGCACCCATCAGTTTAATTATTCACTTATTTGTGTATGTAACTAATGCCTACCTTTCCTTCTGGAATATAAATCTATGAAAACTTGGACCACACTTGTATTATCATAGTGACTAGCACACAGTAGCTACTCAGTAGCATTCACAGAATAACTAGATTGTAATGTATTCCATTGTTGTCATGTATTTTAATTTAAAAAAAAACTAAATAATTCTAGAAGGTTCTTCAAGGGGCTAGGGATATAGCTCAGTGGTAGAGCACTTGCCTAGCATGTGCGAGGACCTGGACTCAATACTCAGGACCAAAAAACAAAATATATATATATATATATAAAGTTCTTCCAGGGAGGCCCACATATATGGGGACTGGGTTAATTGTGGAAGCTCTGTCCAAAACCCCCCTCAGCCTCAGGCAGAAATTAAAAGAATTGGAAGCTAATGAGGATCTCACCTTCTGCATCTTCAGCATGTCAATGCCGAAGTGGGACAGGTGCTCAGCCAGGCTGGGGTCCAGGACCATATCATCCTCATCATATGAATACACATCTAGAACAGGAGACAGACATGGAGTCAGGGGATGTGGATGAGGGTAGCGTGGCCACCCACCCCATCTCCTTTCCAGAGGGGCCTTGGTCAGATAGAAGGACAGTCTGTAAGGGTTACTCTCTTGGCTCCCAAGAATATTAGTGAGGTCACAAGTCCTTTTGGGATAAGCTGTCATGATGATGGAGTGAAACAGGGTGAGGATTGAAATTAAGTGTGATTCTAACTCTATTCCTGTAGCATAAGGTACTAGGATAAGTTTGGAAGAATAATCAATAAATAAAGATAGTTAACTTTAGGAAGCAGACTAGGATTTGTGAGGGAGTGTTGATAATTTACAGTATTTTAATTTTTATAAAGAGAATGCATTTGTGCATTATTAATACCATACAAAATGAGTAATAATTGAAAAATTAAGTGGAGAAGGGGGAGAATAATACCAGCTCCATCAGGTGTGATGGTCCCCAGCTTGACAGCTAATGGGTAGCCTGTCTCCCTATAGTGCTCCACAGCATGGTTGTTGCCCCCACTGCCATCAAAGTAACGTCGGCCACAGAGGATGGAGCCATCTGTCAGGTTGAGCCACAGGTTCTCTCTCATATCACACTTGGAGCACTTCCAGCCACTACCCAGGAAGAAGAAAGTTAGCTAAAATATGGGTCAGGGATATATGGGACTGGTAGGGAGAGAAGACTCTACAGGCTCCCTGTCAGTCCAAGAACCCACTCTTCTCCTCTCCTTTGGATGTCCCCAGCTTTTTTTTTTTCCCACCGTCCCCCAAGTCTCCCTCCCTGTCCCACTCCCTAGCCTCTCTCCCACCAGATCCCCCAAAGGGTAGACTCTTTGCCCTTGCTCTGGGGGTTGTGCCCAGAGGTAGAGGGGCCAGGCCTCACCAGGGAGGGATCCGAGCAGGGTTGTCCAACTGCTTGAGGTTGAAGGCATGCTTAGATACCTGCCGAACTTCCCCATCCCAGGCCTGTACCTCCTGCTTTCGGGAGGCTGAGTCAGCTGAGAGTAGGGCCTCTACTGCACTGGTCACCTGGGTGAAGCAGAGGGTCAGACAATACCGAACCCCTGCCTGACATGCTGCTTTCCCACTTGGTCTTCAGCTTTGTCAGTGTTGCCCAAGCCACCACTACTCCAGCCCTTCTTGCCCTAGCATCTTTGGTGGGAAGGGAAGACATTCATACCCGATCTCTGACAATGTCAGGTAGCCCCCCCAACCCATCCCGGGCAATCTCCAGGTAATCTGGCAAAATGACAATCTTCACATCCTCGTCATATTCAAACTTCTCCTCGGTGAGGTCAAATCCGCCTTCAACACCTGGTGGGACAGGGAAAAAGAGGGAGAGTAGGGCAACCACTACAAGTCAATGCCCCTCCTTCAATACAGCACTTTACTTTGTCCCTTCCAGAGCTCTAGAGCCACTGTTCAGACCCACAGCTTTTCTAGTACCACTGAGAGCGTGAAAGACCAACTTGGGAGACTAGGACTGCAGTGGAGCTCACCAATAGCCAGCCGGGTAGGCTTCTTACGCGGTGGGTCACCAGTGCCTGCAGTAGTGTCCTCTTCTTTCTACAATGAAGGGCAAGGGCAGGATCAGCAATGAGCACCAGGGACAAAACAAATGGGGAAGATGGAGAGAATTTAGTGGTTAATCTTTGAATGGACTAAAGCTAAAAAACATTTGTGCTTTTTTTGGTGTGTGTGTGTGTAATTATAAATGAACAGAATGCCTTTATTTTGTTTATTTTTATGTGGTGCTGAAGATCAAACCCAGTGCTTCATGCATGCTAGACAAGGTCTCTGCCACTGAGCTACAGTCCTAACCCATTTGTGCCAAGATTTAATGACATAAACAAAAGTAGGTGAAAGAGAGAAACTGAGGCCAACAGGGGGGTCAGAATCAAACAGATTCAAAATGAGTACCCTATGGAAAGTGTCTTATCCTAGCCTGGGCTTACCGGGCGCCGGGTCCGACGGAGGTGTAGGTAGACGCGCTGGCCAGTCTTATTAAAATGTCTCTCCACATACTGTTTCCCAAAGCCCAGGAATGTGTTCATACAGATGTAGAGGCCACCCTCAGACTCCTGCAGAGCACGAGGCAAGGAAGGAAACACAAGGAGGATGAAGCCTGGCCAGGTGGGGAAACCAAGGACATGGAGTCAGAAAATGCTGGTTTCCAGAAAGGTTTCTGTTTTCTTAATACTGTGGGGCCCTTGGCAACTTATTTAGCCTTTTAGGACTTTACAGGAGATGGCTGAGATTCTCCTCCATTTCCTTCTGTGACTGTGGTAACAGCCAACAAGGACACCAAGAAGCTGAGTAACATTTCTCAGTTACCATTGACCTTTCCCCCCCCCCCTTTTTTTTCTTTTTGGGTACTGGGGATTGAACTCAGGGGCACTCAACCACTGAGCCATATCCCATCCCCAGCCCTATTTTGTATTTTATTTAGAGACAGGTTTTCACTGAGTTGCTTAGTGCCTCACTTTTTTGAGGCTGGCTTTGAATTCATGATCCTCCGGCCTCAGCCTCCCAAGCCACTGGGATTACAAGTGTGCGCCACTTTGCCCAGCTTCCCTCTTTTTTTTTTAAGTACCTTTATTTCATTTATTTATTTATTTATTTATTTATTTATTTTTTATGTTGTGCTGAAGATCAAACCCAGTGCCTTCCATGTGCTAGGCAAGCACTCCACCACTGAGCTACAACCCTAGCCCCTCATCTGACCTCTTGCTCCTCCTTTGGGCTTTGGAGCCCAATAATCACACAGGATACCCTTCATCTCTTTCCTAGGGCCAAGAGTTCTAGAAAATAAATGGGGATCAAACAATGTAGGCTTCCAGGGCCAGGGATTATACTCAGAGGGAAAAGGGGTCCTTTTCTTGGGAAAGGAAAGATGTCAGATGCTGGGACACCACAACAAACTTTATCTGATCTCCATAACTTGGAAAACCTTTCACACTGGAAAAACAGAAATTCCAGCACAGAACAATACACCTGACCCTGAGTTTTCTAAGAGCCTAGACCTTTCCTTTCCCATACTGACCAGGAAAACTGAACACTGTTCCATACTATTGAGTCCTTCCTTTCCTCTCCTGCTGAAGCCTGGCTCCAGGGAACCATGCCTTGTTTGAGATTCACAGCTAAACCTGAACCTGTCTAGTAAGGCCAGGAAGTCCAGCATTCTACAGCCACCAGCCCCCAACTCCTGCCCTCTGACCAATAAGATCCCCACTGAAATTCAACTTCCAACAACAAAGCCATCCCCCTCTGAGAACAATTTAGCAATACTTGCTGAAACAGCTAGAACACATACAACCCAAGAAGAACAAGAGAAGATAAGTGTCTACCCCTCAAAGCTGAGCAAGTCTACAAAGGCCTTTGTAAACAAGAGTGCTGGAGAAGGTGGGAGAGGGAACTGGAAAAAATAGTGTCTTGCCTCAGTTACAAGTCTTTGAGCAACAGGCATCCTCTAGCTGAAATAAAATTTCTCTGCTCTGATATTAAATAAAGGGCACTGTCTAAGTTTGTTCTTGGGCCCATCAATTGTTCTGTATCACTTCCTACGATGCTATTGCTGCAATGTTCATAAAACAAATAGAGCATCTCTAACAGGAAGGTCAGCTAAGCCTTCTTTTTATTATGACTTGAAGATAACCAAATATGCTAGAAGTTGGTTAGTAAACTAGGCCACACTGAAGATATTCTGACTTGGAATGAAAAAGGAAAAAATGTCAGAAAATTAGAAAAAAAACTTTTTTTTTTTTGTATTAAGCAAAGAAGTTACTAAGGAGAGAGAGAAAAAAGAGAGAATTAAGTATAAAGAGGGACCCACTGACTTTTACCATCTGCTGGTAATTAAGAAAAACCTTTCCCTCCTGGGAGGACAGTGGGAGCTCCTAAATGATTAAACTCTTCAGTTGGAAATAAAAGATGATGGTTTACCATGAATTGGGAACCCTGGAGCTCTGCTCCAAGCATCTTTTTTTACCTCTGCCAAACCCAGACTTCAGAGAAGCAGCACAATATCTGGCCCGGATCAAAATCCAGCAACCAAGCAAACCACAAATCACAGTGATGGTTGTGAACTGGGCCTCATATCATGCTGCTATACTCAGCACTGGTGATGAATTAATGAAGCCTTTCTACTCTGACTTGCAGTTTTCAAGCCATGAGCTGGTCTGGCTGAACACCCTGGGCAGGGCCCAGCAATGGCTTAAGGGGAGGGGTGGTGAGGGGGGCGGATCCCAACCAAGCTGCTGCCCTCTCTGTTCAGGCCTGGAGGCTAGTCTCAGGTTGACGGTGACAGAGGAAGGCAGAAGAGCAGGAAGGGAGGTAACGGGTGGGATCTTGCAAAACGTGAAGCACAGTGTGGGTGGCGGCTTTGTCTAAGTAGACAAGAGTGGGAGCAGGATGGGAAGGGAGCCCTAACATCCTCCAAGAAAGAAAGCATCCCTGTAGGAATACTTTAAAAGGGATTCTCTCAACTCCCTGTGATGGGCGGGGAGGGGGGAAGAGAGGGGGCTGCAGCCTAGTTCACTTCAAAGGAGAAAGAACTAAAGCTTTCCTTTTTCCTCTCTTCCCTACCACTAATGACCCACCTCCCCGCCCCCTATCCATATTAGCCATGGGTGGAGGCTAACTCCGTCTTCCTCAGAATCGGTTTTCTTCACAGCCCATTTCCAGACTATTAGCCGCTTCCAACTGCAGTCCCCACCTTCTCAACCCCAACCCCGGCCCAGAACATTGGGGAGTCTCCCCCATCCCTCCGACATGAAACTACAAAACCCGGAGAGCCGTGCGCGACAGGCAGGGCCAACTCCCAGGTTTTCGCAAGGGGCCGATGGAGGATGTAGTCCGACCATTGGGTTGCAACCCTGGCTTAAAACGACAACGAGGGCAGTGAGCAACTACAATGCCCACAGTGCTCCACGAGACCCGAAGCGGGCGAGGCGAGCACGGCGGCTTCCGGGAGCGGTAGTCACAGGACAGACCCATCTAATGAAAAGCAATGGCAAAAGAGGAGCGTGGGAGACTACAAATCCCAGGGTGCATCGCAGGGAGGCGGTAGCGCAAGCCTTGCAGGCCCCGGCAGAATGACCAGGGCGATGGAAGGAAGTCGTGTTCTCTGCGGGTATGGGAAGTGGGCTTACCGGCGTGTCGAAGGAGAAGGCGCACTCGTCTTTGTGGACCCGGTCTCCAGCCTTGGGGACCCGGATAGTCGGTAACACTGACAGCAGCGCCTCCTCACTCAGCTCCGCCATGACACCGGCAGCAGCTCCTCCACACACGGCGGCTCCCACCGTTCCCAGTCCCCCACCCCTGCTCTCCCGTCCAATGAGCACTACTCGTTAGGTGCATGCGCTGAAGGCAAGACGCGCGAGAATGGCAGTTGGAGGCAGCCAGCCTGCTAGCGCTCCGCCCTCTGCCCTACTCTTGGCTAACGCCAATGAAAAGCGCTCCTAATGCAATTGATGGTCAAAAGGACCAATCCCACTCTTCCAGGGTAGGAGCGCAAGTAGAGCAGCCAGGTGGTCTCCAGAGTTGCGACTGCTCGGACACGGGGACCCTTGCAGTTCCTTCGCATGAAGAGCCGAAACCGACGGTTGTTTAAACCTCTCCACTTCTGAAACTTTCCTGGGGTTTCGTCCAATCGGAAAGTAGAAGGGTGGTTGTTTTCTTGGTATTTGAACAGAAGGTCTCCAATGAGGCGGAGTTTGAGAGGGTTAACGTGAGTGATAACTCCGTCAACCAATAAGGATTACCGTCTCGTCTCAGGAAAACCACCATAACTATCTGAATTTGTGAATAATAACGTAATCATTCATGGTTCTATTTTATTTAATAAAGTCATTTGTGTTTAAAACTAGAGGTCTCCGTGAAGACTGGCATTAATCAAAATTTCACCACGTACAGCTCCCAGACCGATAATAAAAAAAAGTCCCCACCTACCAAGGAGGCGTCACCCTTGGGCAAACCAAGCCCTTTCCTCCGCAGTCCTCATGATAGACATCCTCATAGACCAATGGCTTCCTTCTTTGGGGGCGGGTCTCATAGAGCAAGCCTATGGGAGCATACGTCGAAACAGCCAATAGAGTAAGGGTGAGGGGCGTGGCGGGAAGTTTGAAACTCCTAGCTTCGGGAGTTGAGTCTGGCGCTTGCTTGTGTGCACCCAAAAGTCCAGTTGGGGCCCGGTAAGTGATTTGAGTAAATTAATGAATAAGTTAGAAGATCCGGCAGACCCTGAATGAGTCCTTTTCTAAACGACTCATAGAGTAGTCATTACCCTGCAGAGGCCTCTGGGCCAATGACTAGGAAGTTCCTCAGCTGGAAAAATTGAGTGATTTGGAGTCAGAGGTCCGACATGGTCGCAGTAAGAGCTGAGACCTGAGTCACTTTTCACAGGCATCCTCTCCTCTACCCTTGCCGGGCCCTGCCCCCGCCCCTAGTGAAGATGGGCTCAGCCAAGAGCGTCCCAGTCACTCCAGCGCGGGCTCCACCGCACAACAAGCATCTGGCTCGAGTAGCGGACCCTCGTTCACCTAGTGCCGGCATTCAGCGCACTCCCATCCAGGTACTCGGCCATCATGAAAAAGGTGGAGAAACTGAATCCTTGGGCCTCTGCCTAACCTGATTCTGGGAGAGCCCTCATACCCCCACCCCACCGGAGACATTTTCTTACATGCTCATTCTGCATGGGGTAGGTTGAATGTCTGAGAGCCTTAGCAATTCCTGCCTGGAAAATGGGGAGGAGATAAGAAAATCAGGGCCCAGACTTGTTCTAGCCTATTGTCCTGACAGGTGGAGAGCTCCCCACAGTCAAGCCTACCAGCAGGAGAACAGCTGAAATGTCCAAAACAGGCCCTGGACTCAGATCCCCGCTCACCTACTCTTGGCATTGCACGGACACCTATGAAGACCAGCAGTGCAGGTAAATGTTGGACCCAGGGAGTGTTGATGAGGCCATCCTTTATTATTCTTGGGTGGAGTCAAGGTGATGAAGCCATCCTTTCAGGACTTTTTTTTTTTTTTTTTGGAGCAGGGGGAGGTGCTGGGGATCAGACTTGGGGCCTACTGCACACTCTGACACTGAATTACATCCCCAGTTTGCATCTCACTCTTATCAACATTTTGCCCTCTCACTTTGATTTCATTCTTCCCATTCCCTCAACCACCCAGACAGAAGCCCTAAGGTTCCTGTATCTTTCCCTCCTTGCTGAATGATTTGTATCATTATAAATTTGTATCCTAAAAGCAGATTACTACTTAAGTCATTTTTTTTCCTTTAGACCCTCAGAGTCCAGTAATAAGAGAGCTGAGTGAAGTATTTGAGACTGAAGCATCCAAATCAGATCCTCCCCCAGAATCTGTTCTGCCCCTGGGAGTACCTTCATCTTCTGAATTGGACTTGCCTCTGGATACCCAGTTATCCCTTGAGGACCAGGTGCTACCTTGGAACGACACTGAGCTCCCTTCCAAACAGGTGTCTTCTCAAGAGGATGCAAGACATCCCACAGAAACCCCTGTGGCCAGCCAGAGCTCAGACAAGCTCTCAAAAGACCCTGAGAGTCCTCGATCTTCAGGTATAAAATCTAAGGGCAAGGTATAGGGAAGAGAAAATAGGATAATATCCTGGGATAATGTACATGGATGAGTATGGGGAAAATAAACTGCAAGCCCCCTATTTTGAGTACTTGCTTTAACACATTACTCACCCTAGGTTCTAAGCTCAGTAGACGGAAACCAAACAAGGTCCTAGGGAGATCCCCCCTCACCATCCTGCAGGATGACAACTCCCCAGGGACCCTGACACCACGGCAGGTAAAGAGAAAGGGTGAAAGCTATTACTAAGATATCCAACATAGAGGGTGGGAGGCCCTTTTACCCAGGTCTTCCCTCTCCTGAACAACATCTATCCCCTGTTCCCACAACTCACATACTGCCTTTTGCAGGGTAAGCGACCTTCTCCCCTAAGTGAAAATGTTAGGGAATTAAAGGAAGGAGCCATTCTTGGAACTGGACGACTTCTGAAAACTGGAGGACGAGCATGGGAGCAAGGCCAGGACCATGACAAGGAAAACCAGCACTTTGCTTTGGTAGAGAGCTAGGCCCTGTGTCACCCCTATACTGGATTCACCTTGGGCCTGGTGATATTCTGTTTCCTGTCACCCCTTCTTTCCCAGGGAGACTGAGGAAAGGCTTATTTTCTTTGATTCCTCCAAAACTACCAACTCTGGGACTTAGAATTTTATCAGACTTACTTTTTGTCTTGTATATTTCTTATGTATTAAAGGAAATTATTTTAAATGATGCTTTTAAAAGACCTAAAGCTTGCAGTGGCTCTTCTGTGTGTAGAATGGCAACCTTGTATTCCCTATGTATCTCCCCACTGATACTTCTGAGTCATTTTTGCATACCTTCCTTAAGTCATGGTGTTTCCCAAGGCTCTTTCTTTGGCCCTTTTCTCTTGTTCTCTTTTAAGTGTTGACTTCTAGAACTTTAGCTATCCTTTACCTAGTTTTTGGTAACTTCTAGGTCTTTCTCTTTCTAACCCTGATCCTTATGTAGCTGCCCTATAAGCACTTTAAAGTCAATTTATCTACAATTAAATTTATGATCTTCCCCCAAAAGCTATTTCTCATTCCCTCTTCCCTGTCCTTGTGAATAGCATCTATTCATCTGCCCAATCCCAAACATTGGCCATCATATCAAATCCTTCCCTCTTAATATCCCATATCTTAGCAGTTGGTTACTAAATCTTGATAATTTTATGTCTTTTAATCTCTTCCCAGTTCCTCTCCCTTGCCCCCTGTCCTGTCACTTTTTGAGATGCTGAGGATCCAACCCAGAGCCTTGTGCATGCTAGGCAAGTACTCTGCAATTGAGTTACATCCTCAGTGCTGTCCTGTCTCTCTTGCATTTCTTGCCACATGCCTCCTACCTCGTCTCCAGAGTGCCAGACTCTCCTTCCATTCTACCAGCCTACACTGCTGTTAGAGCATTCTTTTTTAGAAGCATAATTGATCATATTCCTCTGCTCAAAACTCTTCAGTGACCTCCCATTATATGAAGAGTAAAGTCTGGACTTGTTAGCCTTGCATTAGAGTCCTTTTATAATCTAACCCTGCACAACACACACATATGCATACGTATTCACTACAGTAGGCAATAGTGAACTGTTGTACACATACAAACCCCCAGCCACCTGTGAGTTCACCTTCTTCTCTGACCCACTCAGGTCTCCCTACAGCTTTTGCCTTCAGCCTTCTTCCTGTACACAATCTGCACAGTATCCAGTCTTCATCAAATCACCAATATTACCTTATTTCCCTTAAGTGGGACCTACGTCATTTTGGAAGAGGAATGGAAGCCAAATATCACAGAGGTACCGAGTTCTACATTTTATTACAAGTACTTTGGGAGAGGAACAAAAAATAGAAAAAGGAGAAAGCATGAAGGAGAAAAGGACCAGGAGTCTATCAGTGTTAGAGCCATAGTCACAGGGCTGTGTACAAAAGTAATGGCTCTTAGAGGAGGACTCCTAGGGCCTGAGGTTTCACCTTGGAAAACTTCTAGGCCTACAAAGGAATGGGTAAGGGTTGCACCTAAGGGAAAGGCTGTAAGGACTCTAGGGAGGGGAAGCCATGGGAGGAGATTGGGCAGTTCTTTGCCCCTTTGTCCCTGATACTGCCTCCCAAAGGCATACTCCCATTCTCCCATTGCCTCAGAGGAAGAAGCTTAGTGGGAATGGCCCCTGGGATATAGAAGAGAGACCCTAAAAGAGATCAGGTGTCGGGGGTCAGCTGAGTATCTTCATGGCCTTCCACAGGCCTCAGTTCCAGATTTTGAGGAAGCTGTCCCAGGAACCAGTGGCCACAGCCATCCCATCAGCTGTGACCCCCAGGCAGCTGACCCTGTTGTCATGACCAGAGAGGATGCCTGAGGAGGAGGAAAGGGAATCAGCCATCCTCCCATGTGTCTTGGAAAGTAGTGTGTGTGTGTGTGTGTGTGTGTGTGTGTGTGTGTGTATGCAGGAACCATAGATGGGGTAGGCTGGACTCAGCCCCTGAAGGAGACTAAAGGACTAAAAGAGGATTAGCCTTAAGGGGAGGGATTACTTTTGAGGCCAATTCCTCTGTCTAGAACTCAGGTTGGGGGTAGGGTGGGGCAGACAGGGAAAGGTTCAAAGTGTTGTGTGCTATGAGAAAAGCTAGGGTCAACTTGATGGGAATGGGGAAATAGGGAAGGGACACCCTTTTCATCTAGTTCCTTTGTTTATAGATGAAGAAAATGAGGCCCAGAGAGAAGTGACTTGTGCAAAGGGACTTAGACAATAAGCAACCAAATTAGGTTTTTGATCCTGACTCTCAGGCCCAAGTTTTTTAGCACCTGGTCTCTCCCAGTTGAAGAAATGAAATTATCTGCTTCAGCTCTAGTCCAGGCTGATCCAAGACAAGTCCCTAGATTGAGGCTACAGGATGCTCCAGGCACTTCAGATCTTGGTTCTACTCTCTTCCTTGGCTCCCTGAGACTAACCTTCCCTTCAGTGCATGTTCTTAAAGCTTCAGTCACCCAGAATATACTGGACATTCAAGGTCCACAGATGTGGGAGTGGCCAGCAGGGAGCAGCCATGCCACTGGGCAGGGGAGGAGAGGGGACATGGTCCTAAATTGGGAAGAAGGGATGGTGGTTTTTTAGGTTAGAGTTATCCAGTAATTAGGGAAGAGCAGCAGTAGTAAGATGGTACCTATAAAGATTGGTGGTAGGAAGGGACAGAACTGGGAAGGAGGGCTGGGGGCTGGGTCCTTACCCACACGCTCACACTTCAAGGCATCCCAGACATTGCAGTTGAAGTCATCATAGCCTGCGAAGAGCAGGCGGCCACTAAGCGAGAAGGCCACAGATGTTATGCCACAGATGATGCTCTCATGGGAGTAGTTGGTCAGTTCTTGGTCTGCCCGCAGGTCAAAGAGGCGACAGGAAGCATCGTCTGAACCTGTGCAGATGGCCTCTCCATTGGGGAAAAACTGAGGGTACGGGTGGGAAAGCAGATGGGACTCAGACTGGAGGCAGCCACTGCCCTCCTGCCTGTTCTCTGGCCCCCACCTGATTGCTCAGGGCAAGCTTTTTTTCTCAGTCCACCTGCCTGTCCCTTCCCTGGCCCGAGGTGAGAAACAGCCAGAGCTTGGCTATTCACTGCTGAAATTTATCACATATTGGCTCAGGCACAGCTCCCCCATCACCTTCATTGATCCTTACTACAGTGCTTCAGGCGGGTGTTATTCCCATGTTGCAGGCAAGAGCACAAGGGCTCTTCTGAGGTCACATAGCTAGAAGGGCTGAGGTCATCACAGATTTTACACAAGTGGGCTGGTTAGGGTGTATAAGAATAGGGCCAGTTCAGCTATATAAAATAAAATGAATCTGATCATAAGGGACTTCAGATAAACTCAGAGGGAAAGTATAGAAACTTATTTGTACTCAAGAAAGTGTTAATGTCATGAAAGAGAAAGGTGGGTAAATGGTTCTAGTTAGAAACTAAAAGAATGTGATAAGGGGGCTGGGGTTGAGGCTCAGTAGTAGAGCGCTCACCAAACGTGTGAGGCCCTGGGTTCGATCCTCAGCACCACATAAAAATAAATAAGTAAAATAAAGGTATTGTGTCCAACTACAACTAAAACAAATATTTTTTTAAAAAAAAATAATGTGATAGGAAATACATAGGTTTCTGCATTGAATCCTGGACAGAAAAACACATTGCCTTTGAGGACATTTTTTGATAAGCGTTTTTTTTTTTTTTTTTTTGTAATGGTGATTACACCCAAGGACACTTTACCTTTGAGCTACATTCCCCAGGTCTATTTGTTTTTTATTTTAAGTCAGGGTTTTTCACTAAGTTGCTAAGGGTCTCATTAAATTGCTAAGAAACTTGAGATCCTCTTGCCTCAGCCTCCCAAGTCATTGGAATTATAGGCATATGCCACTTGGCTGATAACTGGTTAAATCTGAATGTATACTTCAGTATTGTGTCAATGTTGAATTCCTGATTTTAAGAATTATACAGTGGCTACATTAGAGGATGGCCTATTTTTTAGAAGTATTTAAGGGGTAAAGTTGTATGATGTCTGCAACCTACTATCAAAAGACCCAGAAAAAGGACTCTGGGGGTGTGGCTCCATGGTTGCCTAGCATTTACAGGGATTCCTCAATCCCCAGCATCTCAAAACAAAAGTAAACAGAATCAGTAAGAAGTGGGCAGACGCCTGGTGTGTATGTGTGTATATATATGTGTGTGTCTCCAGAAACAGTGATAAATAAATGTGGCAAAATGTTAACAGTGTGTCTAACTTAAAGGTACCTGGCAGTTCTTTTGTTAGTTTAGTTTTTTGGGGGCGGGGAGGGTACTGGGGATTGAACCCAAGAGTGCTTAATCACTGAGCCCTTGAGCTTGACGTGGAGAGACAGGGACTTGCTAAGTTGCTTAGTGACTAAGTTGCTTTATTGAGGAACAGGGACTCGCTAAGTTGCTTAGGCTCTCACTAAGTGGATGAGACTGGCTCTGAACTTGCAATCTTCCTGCCTTAGCCTTCTTTTGATAGTTTTGTAACTGTCCTATAAGGTGAAATTATTTCAAAGTAAGAAGTGAAAAATAAGGGGCTAAGGGAGCTCTGGGGGAGGCAAGGAATGTATGTTGTGGGGTGAGGTGGTATCGGGAATGGGCACGGGGAGAGGTGCTCACACAGATGGCGTTGATGTCAGACTCGTGGCCAGTGAAAGTCTGACGGCAGGTCCCCTCCCGCACGTCCCAGAGCTTGGCGCTGGCATCACAAGCCCCCGAAATGAAGAGTTTGTAGTCTGGAGACACAGCCAGGCTCATACAGTCACCCGTATGTCCCACAAACACAGTCTTCTGTTGCCCCGTCTCAACATCCCACAGAGCACTGCCAAGAGGGAGGTAAGCTATCACTGAGAGGCCACATGTGCCCCAAACAGGACTATCTCCCAGGCCCCAGCACCCACAGCATTTGGTCCTCACCACGTGGTGTCCCCTGAGCTGGTCACAATGTTGTTGTCATCCAGGAAGCGACAGCAGGAGAGATAACCTGGAGGTGGTTAGAAGGACAGTGCCCCAGGCTGCAAGGGCACAACCTGCCAGGGGCCTGAACTGAAGAGAGGATCTCTCACCTGTGTGAGCAGAGAGCTCCCGGCTGACCTTGACATTGCCCTCACGGGATTTGAGGCTATAGATGGAGCACATGTTGTCCAGCCCCCCACATGCCACAAAGTTCCCCGATGGGGCGTAGGCACAAGTCATGACCCAGGAGGAGCGCAGTGGGATGGCATGCACCTGCAGAGAGGGCAGATTCAGGCAGAGGTGAGAACTGAGCTGAGCTCCAGGTGCTCAAGGGCAGAGGAGAGTGGGCATAGGAAGATTGTGGTGGTGGAGGTGGGTAGGTATGGCTGGTACCTTGTTGGTGGTGTAGGTGTCCCACACAATCAGCTTCCCGTCTTGCGAGGCACTTACCAGTAGCCTAGGGAAAGGGCAACCCATGTTATCTACGCCTCTCTTCCCTGCCTCCCCTTCCCCTCTGGGCTCTTCTCAAGCCTCACTTAGAGTCAGTGGCCCAGTGCATGGCATAGATCTTGGCCAGGTGCCCCCTTAATGTCCGCCGTGTCCGCAGCTGGACTCGTCCCACCACCTCTAGGCCAGACACCAGCTGCAGAGAAAGGGGGATTAGATATCAGATATCTGCCACAGCCACTGATCAATACAAGTTCCTGCTCCAAGGGTAGCCCCCCTTCTCCCAGCCCTGGCCTTAGAGAAATAAGTCCTTGCCCTGAAGTGATTCAGACTCCTATGGGAGACAGATGCTTGCATGACCAGTAGCCTGTGTTTAGCAACACTTCACCAGACTGCAGGGAGGAAGGAGAGGTTTTTCTAATGTAAATTCTCACACCTTGATCAATTTCAAGCTTCCAAAATGAACTTGGGAAAAGATGTATACAGTTTGCTTTCCCAAGCCTGTAGGCACTTGCTCTCTCACACCACTGCAGCATGGCCAGCTCTAACTGGGTACCCAGGTATCACTATGACCCTGCATTTCACCTCCTAAAATTTGAGATTTTAGGCCCCTTGAATGCTAGCCAGCCTCTAGACTTAGACTGGGGCTCCAGAATCAACAGACTCAATTTGCCATTACTTGTTTTATTATCTTGGTCAAGTTACTTACCCCCTTCCTCAAGGTATAAAATGAGGCATATCATAGCACCTATCTTGCAGAGTTGTCATGAAAATTCTATGAAATTATGCACCTAAACAATTTAGCCCAGTGTCTGGCCTACGGTATTTACTATTATTAACATATTTAATCCAATCTAAGATGCCATCAATTCTAAAAAGCACCGTTATTTTATGTCCCACTATGAAAGCAAAAGTGCTATCAATAATAATTGTAGGGCATCTTCCAATTGTTGGATACATCTTGATTTCAGAGATGCCTAAAAAATTAAGAAATGCATATCTTAGAATTGGTGGAAATCAGTCTTAGATAACCATCAACTAAAATCTATGTGGCCTTCATGATTTGCCAAGCCCTCTCACTTCTTTCATCTCCAGGGCCCAAGAGGGGCTATCATCACTCTTGTTTTTTGGATGAGAATAGGAACAATGTCTGCATCTTCAGCATTTAATATGGTACCTGGCACAGAGCAGGTCTCTCTAAATGTTTGTTGAATGAATTCATTAATGCCTTTCCTTACTCCAAGGACACACTGTACTAAAAAGCCCAGGCACCAGTTTGTTGCTAGTCAGGGAGCTCCTGTCCTCTCCCCTCATGACCTACCCTTGGGGGTATAGGGGGGTCTCACCTCTGCCAGGGTAGTGTCAGCACAGGCTTTCCTGGCATCCTGTAGGGAAAGCAGATATCAGGGAAAGCTACAAGCAGGGTGGGGGTCACCATGTGTGAGCCTCAGATGCAGATGGGTATGGGGCTCTGGGTTTTGGGGGAGTCTCAAATGTGAAATCCAAGTTCAGAAAGTCTCTGACCCTTCTAGGTCAGATGCCTCTGAGGTGTCAAACAGGAGAAAACCCAGCCCTCTTCCCCCAGGCCACACTCCCTCTTATCCTCAGTTTTCTGGGGTCCCCAATGAGAAGGTTCTGGGGTTACTGCAATCTGCTTCTTGAGCTGCTCCGCTTCCTGCCTCAGCTGCTCCATTTCCCCCATGGCGGACAGGTAGAGGGGTAGCTCCGGCTCCTGCCAGGAACATGGGGCAGATTTGGCAGGCCACTTTTCTGTCCTTCACACCCCACCCCAGACTGGGTCCCACTATGGTAAATGGGAAAACTATGGAGAGGGTGCCTGAACCCCTTCCCCAGCTAGATCCTCCCATTTGGAGTCCTATGCCTCCAACCCCAGCCCTTCTTTCAGCCTGTTTTGCGGCCCCCCAACCCCAGAAGGAAGAGCCCCGGCCAGTTCCCTCTTACTTGGGCTCTGGCTGGACCTATCCCAGGTTTCCAGCTCCGGTTCCCAGGCGCCTCCTCACTCCCTCAGCTGCGACGCCTGCCTGTCACCTGCCCCGCTCTGCTGCCAGAGAAGCTGGCCTGGCCTGGCCCTGACTGTGCTGGGTGGGTGGGGGGGGGGGGAGACTGACTGGGAAGGGTAGGGCCAATGACAACAACCAACAACTCAGGAAAATGAAATCAGCTGGCAGGGACTGGGGGAGAGGATAGGGAGGGAGGAAGGTGTGTGGCTTCTGGAGAGACTTGGGCCCAGCCTGTAGGAGGGGTGGGAGCAGGAATATGGGCTAGAGAGAGGAGTGGCCCCCCACAGCTAGCCTAGAGAGGGAGGAGGGGACGAAGGGGTGCCTTCCTGGTCAGTCTCTGCAGGCAGAGATAAGAGCATCAGGCCCCATGGATCAGAGCAAAGCTGTGAGGATTAAGGGTGGGGTTTGGGAGAGGAGCAGGAGAAGCCATAGTTCCTGTGGCCCCCTCAGCTCTAGCCCCCACCTATGGTCAAGATCTTGGAGTCAGAGCCTGCTCAGAAACCAGGCCAGTAACCAGGATATCAGGGCAATGGACGGACCCACTGTCAACACCCCAAATTGTATTCCCCTGCTGAGGGAGGTGGGGGAAGAGGATGGTGAACCTGGGAGGGTACAGACAGGAGCTGAGATTAGAAGGGACTGATCTGGATAATCCTTCTTCTCAACAAACCCTAACCAGCTGCCCCTGGGCCTGATCCTAGGGAGGGAGAAAGGTACAGGGGATCCAGAGAGAAGGCTAGAAAGAATTGCCCTTTCTTTGGGCAGAAGAAGGACTGCAAGAGAGGACAAACCTGTCCCCAGCTTCCAGGATGGGGCGTGGCCCCCTCCTTGCCCCCTAGACTTATGGGCCCTGCTGGGACTGTGAAAGCGGAAGCCCGAGGGATCACACCCGCCCTATCTCAACCAAGTTCAGGGAGGGAAGATGGGGCTTAGAGTTGGAGGCCCAAGGGACAGCTGTCAGGGGCTTGGGTCCATTTGCATGAGGGAGCAGGTGGCTGAGATTTCCCTGACAAATCACAGGCTCACACAGTCCCAACTCTGAGAGCCCAAGACAACTGTCTCCTCCCAGGCCAGCCACCACAGAAATTGTGATACACGGGACAGGTCCCTGGCTGAGGATCTTCATGTTCTTTATTGCACAGGCTGGGAGAGAGGGGTGGGTTATCTTCCCTTTTTCCTCCTCACTGAAAGCAGTCAGTTTTCTACCCTTGCCATTTCTTTTCAGGGAGGCATAGTGTCCTGTGTCTATCCTAGGGCTTCAGGTCCATCAGCTGGGGTCAGGCCTAGTTCTCAGGCCTGATGAGTTCTAGGCTGTCTGTTCAGTGTCCTCTGAGTCCAGTGAGGGATGGCCTTCATGAATCTCCAAGTTGGAGGGGTGCAGGGACAGAGATCTTGCTGTTCTCTTCCTGATGTCACATGGGAGCTTCTCCTGGGTCCTGTCACAAGTTAAGTGGTCACATTCCCAAGAAGCTGGCTCAGCCACTCACAGCTCCTCTCTAACCCGAGGTGGCTTCCCAGTTTTGTCTTGGACCCTCTGAAGCTTCTGACTAGGGGGTTCTGGGGAAGGGTTTCTGCTGGGTATTTCTTCCTCCTCTTCTTCTGACTCCTGCAGCAGTTCTTTGGCTTCTGTCCATTCCTGGGGGATGGGGAAGATAGTCTGACCCCTGCATTTACCTTCCCTAGGCCATCTCAGCCCCATCTCACCCTCCTGAGAGCCTCCTCAGTGGCTGCCTGCCCACCCTTCACTCCCCAGGAGAACCACATTCCTTCCTACCTCCACTCCTCCTTACCTGCTCCCTGTGCTCAGGTGCCCATGTGTGCCACAATGCCAGGGCACAGCGCCTTCCTCGTGTCACAGCCCACACACCATGGGGATTCTCCCCACCAGAGCTGAAGGCCACAAGGCGTCCACAGCGAGGACGAACCTGAGCCTGGGGGTGAGGGCAGGTTCAGTTTCAGGGATCAGCCCACCCCTCTCAGGGAACATGGCCCTCACTCCCTGGAGCAGGACATGGACAGGGGGTTCAGATGGTCATCACTTTCCCCTCCTCATTTGAGGACTGACTTGGGCAAATGAGAAATGAGCCTCAACTTCAGGAGCAAAAAGGCCAGATTTAGGCTAGGGAAGTTGGGAGCCAAAGGGTACAGTGGCTTCCACTGAGGGTTGCCTGTTGGTTCCTTCCCCTGGTGCTCTGATCATTCCTGCCCAATCCCTGGAGCCCGGGGTATAAAGATATCAGAGGGTATGAATAAGGGCACTAGACTTAGGACAGAAGGAGATAAGACTTTGGAAGGCATTTTTCCATCCTGCAAGAAAGGCTTGGATTATAGGTGGGTAAGGAAGGAAGAAGGTGATTAGACAAGAATTAAAAGCCTCTCTTTTCTTACCCATTTCTAGGTGTCTACCTAGAAATTTCCATGACCTAGGAATAGGGGGATAATTCTACCTAACATTCATTCAATCATTATTTGGCAATGCCAGAAATGGAACCTAGGGTCTTCTGCATGGTAAGCAATCACTCTACCACTGAGCTATGTCTTAACATTCACAAATTGCTTATTAATACTAGCCACTAGCTCATTCTTTTAGATATATTATCTAAATCACTTCTTATAATCACCCTTAAAATAGGTACAATCAGGTGGGGTATAGTTCAGTAGTAGAGCACTTGACTAATTCCCTCAAGACCCTGGGTTCCATCCCCAGCACTGCAAAATAAGTAAATAAATACACTTTTTGTGTGTGTGTGTGGTGCTGAGGATTGAACCCAGGGCCTTGGCATGTAAGGCAGACACTCTACCAACTGAGCAATATCCCCAGCCCCAAATAAATCCAATTTATATACATATTTTGTATCAGGGATTTAACCCAAGGGCACTTAACCAGTGAGCCACATACCCAGCCCTTATATGTTTTATTTTGAGACAGGGTCTCACTAAGTGGTTTAGAGTCTTGCTAAGTTGCTGAGGCTGGCTTTGAACCTGTGAACCTCCTGCCTCAGCCTCTGAGCTGCTGATACTATAGGCATGCATCACAAAGCCTGGTTATAATAAAAATTTTAAAAATAAAGTAGGAACTATTACTATCACCTCCATTTAGGAAATGAACCTCAGAAAAATTAAAAACCAAAATCTAGGTCTGGGGCTGTAGCTCAGTGACAGAACACTTTGCCTAGAATGTGTGAGGCACTGGGTTCGATCCTTAGCACCACATAAAAATATATAAATAAAGTAAGGGCATTCTGTCCATGTCCATCTACAACTACAGAACAATTTAAGGCTGGGGGTGTGATTCAGTGGTTGGCACCCTTGGGTTCAATCCCCAGTACCAAAATAATAATAATAAAGTTATTTTTAAAAAGTCTGAACTCTAGTCCAGGTGGCCCAACATTGTGCTACTAACCACCATGCTTGTCTTGCTATGGGGGAGGAAGGACTATTTTAATTTCTTCAAATCCCTAGGGACATGGAGTTCTTTTGTTTGTTCGTTTGTACTGGGGACTGAACACAGGGGTGCTTTACCACTGAGCTACATTCCCCAGCCCTTTTTTGTTTTTTGAGGCAGAGTCTCACTGAGTTGCTGAGGCTGGCCTTAAATTTGCGATCTTTCTGCCTCAACTTTCTTAGTCTTTAGGATTATAGGCGTACACTGCTCTACCCAGCTGGGACATGGGGTTCTGGAGGGACCCTTCCTTGTTTTGTATGTGTGATATTCTCTATGTTGCCCAGGCTGCTCTCCAACTCCTGGTCTCAAGTGATCCTAAAGTGAGCCTCCTGAGCAGCTATAACTATAAGTCTGCACCACTACACCTGGCTATATTCACCCTCTTTTAGGGGGTACAGAAAACCCTGAAGGTAAGGCCTGGGGAGCTAATTAGAGATTGCTGGGGGCACTCAATCAACCTCTGTCAGGAGCCCTGACATGAACACAGCCAAGTGGCCAGGAAGTGTGCAGCAACGGGGAGAGAAAGGGTTAAGGTGGCCCCAGCCATTTCCCTGCATTTGCCTCTGGGAACCTTCTGTTTTGAATCTGACCCCACAGGTGTGTCCTCTGTTACACCCACTCCCCCACCTCCCCACCCCCTTAACCCCCATCCCACCACACATATACACCTACTGTGACTGTAAGGGCATTAGGCTGTGTGAAGAATAAGTCACCACCCTGGAAGTCATCATTGAGGTAGAGGAGTCCACTGCAGAACAAAGATGACAGAAGGCAGTGAGACTCTCACCCACGCCCAGGCCTGCTGTGGGATGACCTTTGCATGCCCACCTGCCTGTTCCCTGGAGGGGCTTCCCACCTATAGTCTCGATAGGTATAGGCTGGGGGCTCCCGCCAGCACTCTCCGGTGTCTGGGTCCAGGACACAATTGTCTGCATGCACTGGGTGACTCAGGTCCATGCGCTGTTCTTGCTCTCCTAGTATACAAAGGGATCTGGTGAACGCTCCTGTGCTCCTGCCATTCACCACCCCATGGACTCACACTACCCACACGTATCCTACAGCTCCTGCGATCACGTTGGGTGGAGAAGCCATCCCCCACCTGGGCAGGGGAATTGGGGTCTTGGTAGAATGAAGACAGAAACCCATGCAAGTTGGGGGTGCTGAGAATGTTCGGGACCCAACAGGGACCTGAGAGTGGGGAGAGTGGAGGTCCCTGGCAGTTACCTTCTATGGCACTACGGCACACCAGGTGGGTGAAGGACAGATGGAGGGGCCGTTCTGGGGAGAAGTAGGCTTGCGTCAAGGTCCGCACACGCTCGCTCACCTCTAGAAGCAGCTTGGCACCCTGACTGCCCACAATCCCAGCCCGGGCCAGCTGCAGCAGGAAAAGGATAATAAAGGAGGGAAGCAATGAATGGTGGTCCCAGCCCTAGCCCCTGGTTAATCTCCACTGTTTTCCACCCATGGGTTTGGAGTCTCAACAATCATCTCTGTCCATCAACCCTAACTGCTCATTCCATCCACTCTGTGGCAACACCCCAGGTCCCCAGGTCTTGGAACATCCTCTTTCTCAACTCTCAGCCTAGGACTCTGGTAGTCTTGGTCCCAGGAGAGTTCTTCCATAGAAGCCCAAGCTCAGGTGCCCAGCATCCTGCATACCCTCTTCTCCAGTCTTCTCCAGAGCCATGGGTGCCTCTGCTCACCTGTGCAGCCTTGAGTACTGTGAGTCCCTCAAAGTGTTCATGGGGGGTGTGAGGGGAGCGGCGACCACGATAGCCAGACCTGGCTCCAGCCCCAGCTGCCTCCTAGACAGAGAGGGAGCTCATTGTAGACTCACTTTTCCCAGCCCACCCACTGTCAATAGGGCTCCAGGCCTTCCCTCTGGTCTTCCCACTGCCCGGAAGAGGCTAGAGGTCCTTGTTCCCTGTGGCTCCTTTTCCTGAGCTGCTGCCCTTTTCCAGAGAATGATATCACCATGGTTGTCTGGAATATCATATCCTGGCAAAGGTCTGAAATCCCACTTTCCAAGGGAACTATGTGTGCCCAGAACTCTGGAGAGCTCCCTACAGTAGAGAAGGGGCCTCTGAGAAGGTAAGGATAGCTGGAGAGAAGCAGAGCTGTGGACTGGGGCAGGAAGGGCTTGGCCACTCATCCCTGATTGGCCGAGAATAGAGAGGTCTTCCTGGAAGTGGAATCCTAACAGGAAGTCTGAAGACTAGGTCCTGGGAGGAAACTGAGTTTGGTGGAAGACAGCCTGACCTCTTCCCATTTGATGTATTTTTTTGGAGAACCTATGATCTCTATGTCTTCATTGCTTCTTGATCTTGAGTGCTAATTACCCAACCACCATTCAGCACATCATCTACAGGTCACCCACTATTTGGATGTCCATAACTGGGTTGTTCACTTTCTGACATCTGTTTTTCTGTTTTCTTTTTGGATCTCAGTTTAAGTACCACAACCACATTACCCCAGCATACAAATCTCATCTCTGTGAGACCTCCTAGTTACCCAATCTTCTATTTTATTTGTTGGTGCTAGGGATGGAACCCAGGGCTTCATGCCTGCTAGGCAAGTGATCTTCCACTGAGCTACATCCCCAGCCCAAACCTTCTTTTTTGTACTGAGAATTGAACCCAGGGAGCTTTACCACTGAGCCACATCCTTTTTCCTTTTTTATTTTAAGACCGGGTCTTGCTGGATGCAGTGGCACATGCCTGTAATCCCAGCAGCTCAGGAGGATCTAGAGTTCAAAGCCAGACATAGCAACTTAGCAAGACCGTGTCTCAAAAAAAAATAAAAATAAAAAATAAAAAGAAAAGGAAAATAATCACAATAAATAAATAAAATAGTAAAAATGGCTGGGGATAGGGTTCAGTGGTTTAGTGCCCCTGGGATCAATCCCTGGTACCAAGAAAAAGAAAAAAAAAGAGGGTCTTGTTAAGTTGCTGAGGCTGGTCTCAAACATACAATTCTCCCACCTCAGCTTCCTGAGTTGTTGGGATTAAAAGAATGTTCCACGATGTCTGATACAAACCTTCTATTTTTATATTTATTCATTCAACACTTTTATACTGAGCACCTACTATGTATCAGTCACTATTCTAGACATTGGGGAGAGAAATGGGAATAAGAAAAGGTCCCTGCTCTTATAAGATTTCTATTTTGAGATAACAAATAAGTAAGTAAATAAACAAACCAGAAAATTCAGGACATGATTAATGCTATGAAGAAAATTAAAACAGAGTTACAACATTGAAATTTCTCAGGTAGGGGTTGACAGCTAATTGAAGAGGTGGCATCTAAATTGAAATCGAATAATGAAAAGGAACTACTTGAGTGTCTGAAGGAAAATTTTCCAAAGGAAACAGCAAATGAAAAGGTCCTGAGGCCAGAATGAGTTAAATGTGATCAAGAATAGAAAGAAGGTCTAACACTTGACAATTATCTTTGACTCGTTCCTCTCTCTACCTTGCACACAGATATGGTCCTTAACTTCTCTATAGTTGATGTTCTGAACATTTCTCACCTTTTCTCTCTTTATTCCCTTGAAATGAAGACCTAAGGCAGTGGCACTTGACTCACTCCAGAAGTTTCCATAGTTTTTCTCCCATTGCATTCTACACACTGCCACTAGAGAGCTCTACTGATTCTACAAAATGCTGATGCTAGAACCTGCACTTGGAAGGTCTATGGGAACACTGAAGTCAACCTCTGAAATCCTTTAGCAGCTGTCCGCCAGCCAACAATAAAGTCCCAACTCCCTGCTAGGGGGCAAAAGGCCCTCATTGTCCCTGGGTCTTCACTTTTGGCTCTCTCCCTCTTCTCTTACCACCTCTTGATAATATATAGCCTGACAATAGCAACAGCTAGCACTGATCTTTCTCTTTCTTTTCTTTTCTTTTCTTTTCTTTTCTTTTCTTTTCTTTTCTTTTCTTTCTTTCTTTCTTTTTTTTTTTTTTTTTTTTTTTTTTTTTAGGGATTGAGCCCCCAGCACTTAACCACTGAGTTGCATTTCCAACCCTTTTTAGGCTTTATTTTGAGACAGGGTCTTGCTAAGTTGCAGAGGCTGGCCTTGAACTCGAAATCCTCCTGCCTCAGCCTCCTAAGTAGCTGGGAGTGTAACACTACACTGGGCTGCCTTTGTGTTTTTCTTTTGTTCTTCCTATCAATTTCTGACAAAATTCATTTTTAAAGAACATCCATCCCATATCAGTGGTGCCTTTTCCACTGAAGAGGCAGTGGCAAATGCAGTCCCCAGTGGAGAATTAGGATAAACCAAAGAAGGGAGCAGGAAGCTGTGACTAAGATCCCGAACCAGCAGGCTGCACTCATGGGTCTTTCTACCTTGGCCAGCTGTAGCAATACCCCACACTCAGCTGGGGTGAGCAGCCCATCCAACACTGCTCTCTCTGATCCATTCAGCTGCCTGGCATCCTGGGTCAGAGTCACTCCTTCCAGGAGAAGGACATCTGCAAGGAAAGAGATAGGGCACAGGTCATTGAGGATCTCTGAGGGGCAAGCCCAGCAGCGGCTGGCAGCCCCCAGACCCTCTAGCTCCTGTATCCTACCACCATGAGGAACTCACCCTTCCAGTAGGTCAAGGGCTTTGGCTGTGGAGGCTCATGATCCCAAGGCCTCTTCTCTTGATCCTCTCTCAGGGGTGAGAAACATGCTCAGCGCATGCACAGGACAGTCCAGACCCAGCCTCCCAGCACCCCTTTCATCTCCTTCCAGCCAAGACCAGGTGCCTCCCACCACAGAGCATCTCCTACCTGAGCTTCTCTCTAAGTGCCTCAGGGATGAGAGCTTCTGGGGTCCAAGGATCCTGTGACAGCCAAGAAAAGTGCTATCACCAAACAAGTCCAGCCCCTGGGATCCCTGCAATCAATCCAAGCTATCACATTAAGGTCCTCCTGTTTCCGGAGGAGAAGGCAGAAGTAGAAAAAGCCCTGATCTCAATGTAAGGGCTATCTAATGTAGTACCCTGGGCATTAGACCAAACTCTATAGCAATAAAAACAATTTAATAGCACTTGCTATCTGTAAGGTACCCTAAGAGCTTTATACATGGAAGTGGAACTTAGGATTCACAATAGTTTTATGAAACAAATTGTGCTAATGGGCCCCTCTTGTCATGGGCCCTGAGACACAGAGAGGTCAAGTAATATGCTTAAGATCATACAACGAGTAATTAACAGAGTAGGATTTAAACCAGCTTCACTGCCCTTGCTTTTATCTAGGAGTTCTAAGAGGAAGCAAGGAACATTGTTGTGACTCGGGGCTGTAGTTGTGCTATTGACATCACTGAGGCCAGGCAAGGTGCTGAACCCCCTATAATGCACAGAACAGCTTCCTTGCTGATCCCCAACAAATAATTATTAGAGCTAAAATCTCTTCCTTTCCTCTGGTGCTGTGGATTGAACCCAGGGCCTTGTACACAAGTGCTCTATTACTGAGCTACATTCCAGTCCTCAAAAAGTCAATAGAGAGCCAGATGTGGTGGCACATGCCTATAATCCCAGCAGCTCAGTAGGCTGAGGCAGGAAGATTGCAAGTTCAAAGCCAGCCTCAGCAACAGCGAGGCACTAAGCAACTCAGTGAGACCCTGACTCTAAATAAAAAAATACAAAAAAGGACTGGAGATGTAGCTCAGTGGTTGAGTGCCCCTGATTTCAATCCTTGGTACCAAAGGAAAAAAAAATCAATAGAGAACTGCACTCTATGATAACATACCAGCCATAGATAACCTCCACCCTTCACTATCCCTTCATAACAACAAGGAGGGCAAGGTAAGTGGTAGCAATGGTACTCTGTGCTTTATATCATATGACAGGGCTTCAACAGCCCTCTGGGACAGGTGTGATCATTCAGTTTACAGGTAAGGAAACTGAGGCCACAGCAAGTTGAGGTTCAGAGCCTGTGGCCGAGGAAGGACTGACATTTAGCCTGGCATAATCCCAAAGCTGCCCTTAACTACAGGCACTCTGCCTCTGTCCCTGGGAAAGTAGGATGACAGCCCTCGCCTAGCCTCCTGGGGCTATGGAAAAGTGGAAGACTGTTGCAAACAGAAGTGACATATAAATGTAGGCCATTACTGCTCCTTCCCTCCTGGGCAGCATAACGGGGTGGGCTGGATGGGAAAACAGCATTACTCACAGGATCCTTGAAGCTGGTGCCCAGGTGCTCCATGGCATAGTACAGCTGCCTTTTCTCCCCCAGAGATCGAAGGATGAAGCGCTGGATGTCCTGAGGTGGGTAGAGGAGGACAAGAAGAAGGGAAGTGAAGGCCTGGACACTCCTTGAGCCCTTCACTGCTCCTTCTGGTTATGGGTTCAACTTTCCTTCCTCAGTGACTTCAGAGATCTGGGCTCAAACTGGAAAGGAGTGTGTGTGTGTGTGTGTGTGTGTGTGTGTAAGAGAGAGAGAGAGAGAGAGAGAGAGAGAGAAGGCAAGGCAGGCAGGAGTGAGGAGTGAGGTTAAGGGAAGAGTATGGGGGGAGCTGGACTCCAAAGCAGTCTGAAGTGGGGAGCAGGGAGTTGAAGCAGAAATCAGATGTTGGACTTCAGGTTCCCACTGGTGGCTAGAGCACTTGGGTAAGAGGCCAGGATGGAGTGTCCAGGTTATTTCTTAGGTCTATTTGTTTGATCTAGGGCTGCCACGTAGGGTAAGTGCAGGGAAGGGAGTTACCTCTCTTGGTCCAAGCCCAGGTCTTGGCTCTCCCAGCTGAGCCTGATACTGGGCTAGAGCTTTCTTGGCAGCCTCATCCTCTGGGTAGAAGAGTAGGACACTCAGGACATTTTCCATGGCTTGAGTCAGATTCCCCACTGAAGATGGAGGAATGGGGGAGGGGAACAGAGACTGAGAACAACAATGACCCTTGGGCAGGGCAAACAAGACACATAGACAGAGACAGAGCTATAGAAGGTGGTCTCCCAGGACCATCTGAACAAATCCAAGAGCCCCCAGTCTGTCTGGCAAATATACCCACCTATCATTTCTTTCAGAAACTTACCCAAACATACCTTTGCTGGCAGAGTTCAAAGAAGAGGAAGAAAGGAGAGAGAGCAAAGGGAGGTGAGAGGAAGCAAGGGTAGAAGGAGCCCTCTGAACCATCTCCTGAGCTTTTCATGAAGACGCCAAAGAAGGAGAGCAAATTAAGAGTCTTCCTCCTGAAGTGATGGTCCCCATGGCCCCTGACAGTAAAACTATAGATCCAGAGACAGATGGGAGGGAGAGATGGGGCTCAGGATATCATCAGAGACAAATCTTCACTCTTGTCTGTTTCCAACCCCACTCAATCCCAGGGCCTACCCTTCCCCAACTGACCCTGAGCATGGGCCTCATGCAGATGTCTCAGCTGGCTAGGAAGGAAGTCATGGACAGGGAAACTTCGACCAGGACGTGTGGCTATGTCTGCCACACAATGCTGCCGGCATTGCAGGACCCGAATCCAGTGTCCTGCGGAAGACATGTGAGCCATTTGGCTTGTTGCTGCTCCTTGGCATCCAGCCCTTCCTATTCTCAAACAGTTCCCTCCCCTTACCTGCAATGGCCTCATAGAGGCCCCCCTGGCTTCTGGCCCCTTCCTCCTCCTCTTCTACTTCCTCCTGCTCCTCAGGCCCCTCACAATTAGACCTGCAGCTCTCCATCTGAGTCAAGCTGCCCTGCAGGGCCTCCTCCAGCCTGGGCAGCGCCAGTTCTGCTTCCTGGCGTTCCAGTAGCTCCAGACCATAGTCATAGGCTGCCTGTGTGGAAGAGGAGCAGTCACCTGAGATTCTGGGGGAAGAGGGATACTAAACAAGATTGGGAGGTAGAAAGAAGGAGAGGCATACTGATCTCATTTGGGGAATGGACTCCCTGGCAACTGAACCTTGGGGAAGAACAGTCATAGCCTCAGAATCAAACTATTAGAACATCAGATATTAGTGACCACCAAGGAGGGAAACTAAATTCTTGGGAAGGACTCTCTATCCAGGGCCACTAATAACCATTATCCAGATCACCTGATGCCCACACTGCACTGGGCCACAATCCAGTGAGGCTTGTGTATCTAGGCAGTCAAAGGTTTGTGGCAAAACAGAGGTGGTGCTGAGGGTCTCACCCAGTGTGGGGGTGTCTCCAGGTCCCGGAAGCTTTGGGGCCGAACTCCAGACATTCGTCTGTACTTAGCCATGTCCTCCCTCATCTGTAGGTGTGTTGGGTTTGCTACAAAGAAGGTGTGTGCTGTAGCTGCTGCCAGATCCAACTTCTTCAGCTGAGAAGACAGAGGAATGGGGATATCAGAGCCCATAAGTGGAGGTGTCAGACCACTGTCCCCTGGCCAGCCTCCCTACCCCAGACACATACTCTGGGACTGCCTGAGAGCCTTATGAAACTCTGGCCCATCCCAGTTGCCCCACCTCCCAACCTATAGACCCGCAGAAGCCAGAATATTGAGACTCTCAGGAAACTGGTATTTAAAGAAAAGGGGGTCTGAAAACTTTGAAGTAGGTGGGATGTTGTCAGAGAGGACTTGGTCTCAGTTTAGGCGACAAGGTAGAGACCTGAGCCATTAGCAAAATCCGCAGGTCTCTAGGACCCTGAGCTGAGGTGTGTGGAACCAACGCCCCCGCCTCCCCCAGCCACGTAGGCAATAGCTACTGTCCTAGTGGCTGCTGAGCAGTGTCCACTGGCAGGGCCCCAGAGGCCGACTTCAGGGGCCCTCAGTCTGGCCTCTCTTTTCTAACCTTAACGAAGCTCCCTCCTACTCCCAGCAAACACTCACACTCAATCTACCCCCACCGCCACCAAACACACACGCATATTCACACTTCCCATCCTTTGGCTGGTTTCGCCCCCACGCCCTCTGCTTTTCATTTCTAGAAGAGGCGCTCTCACCCCATGTAGGTCTCCATAAGGCCTACTAAACTAAAACACCAGACCTCTTCCCTCTATCTTCGATCCACTCCCACCCCGCCTCAGGACCTCTCCACAGTCAATCCAACTTGGCTCCCACACTTCCTTGGCTGTCCTGGGACCTTCACTAGTCCTTGCCCTAGTTTTGACGGGACCTACTCAAAGGTAGAAGTCCGTCCCACCCAGAGTTACAGCCGCTAGCAATCCTCTCTCTTCTGGTCAGCTCCAAGTAGGACAGGAACTTGGGAAGGGGTAGGACCCTCGCGGCTCCCGCACCTGGTAGTAGGCCCTCTGCAGGTAGTTGTAGGGTTCCCGACGGCGAAAGGCGTCCCGGAACGTGCTCCCCACGCGGAACCGCGCCGCGCCCCCGGGGCCCAGCCTCCGTGCAGAGCACTGGGTCAGGCACTCAGCGCGGCGGAGCGCGGCGCGGAGGAGCAGCGGCTCCCAGGACTCCAGTGCGCGTTCCTGCCCGGAATCAGGCTCTGGGGCGCCGAGAAGCTGGGCGGGGAGCGCGGCACTCGGCTCCGCTGCACAGCTAGCCCCACAGTCTCGCCGCGTGCGGCCCAGAGCCGCCTGGCTTCGCAGCGCCTCCCGCAGCAGTGCCACAGCCGGCGCCCAAGCCCCGGCCGCGTAGGCGCGCAGCCCATCCGCGTAGAGCAAGTCGGGGGCCTGGGGAGGCGCCCCCGGGACGAGCGGGGCCAAGCCGGGGGGCTCGGAGGACCCCGGGGGAGGTAGCAGCAGCAGTAGCAGCAGCAGCCGGAGGAGCCGAAGCATGGTGCCAGAGCCGCCCGCAGCCGCGAGGGAGGGAGAGGAAAGGGGGAAAGGAGGGAGGGGAAGGAAGGAGAGATGGAGAGGAGGAGGGAGAGCAAGAGAGAAGGAATGAGTGAGGCCAAAGAGACCTGACGAGGCCGTGAGGGAGGCCAATGAGAGATGGAGAGAGAAGTCAGAGAGAGCCAAGTGAGCAGTGGGGGAACAGGTCTTTAAGACTAGTGGGGCTAGTGTGGGTGAAAAAGGGAAAACGGAGAGAGGAGAACAGAATGAGGGGAACTGGCGCCCCTTGGAGGACCCGGTGATGCCATGCTTGTGGCCCAGAGTGTGGAGGGTACTTGGAGCTGTGTTCTCCTCAGTTCTTGTGTCCAGGAAAAGGAGTGTGGACACCTCCCACACTCTCGTACCAATCCACCCCTCTGGAGAAAAAGCTTTAGAATGCAGTCTGGAGGAGGGTAACTCCAAGCCTAGGACACCAACTCAGGCCCCAAACTTTTATTGCTCAGAAGGTGAGTCCCTGGATGGATTTTGGGGAAGCAGGCAGGTTGGGGCATTGGGGATGGACCCACACTCTAAAACCACCTTCACAAATCTGAACAAAGGTCCCTTACACCCCCAGACCAACAAACTCAAGTGTCTCTCTCAGTGCTCCAGCACCATATGTTAGTACTTTTCTCTGCTAGGACTGCATGTTGGAGTTTGTGTGATGATTTCTCCATGTGTCTTTCTGTGCCACTGTCCCCTGCTACTGCACTCCATGCCCCACTCCACCCCCAACTTCCGACTATACCCTTTGCCACCACAGTACACTGGACACTGAAGTTT
This sequence comes from Spermophilus citellus, assembly GCF_964194105.1. Lineage (NCBI taxonomy): Eukaryota > Metazoa > Chordata > Mammalia > Rodentia > Sciuridae > Spermophilus > Spermophilus citellus. The sequence continues at coordinate 31,751,000 of NC_138197.1, read as the reverse complement.
CCATGGCAACACTTCAGACTTTAATACATTTTGCTAGGGATGATGGAAGGTGAGCAGGTCATCTGGTCACTTGGATGGGAGACAGCATGGGCTTAGGAGCCCAAGATCTAGTGCCCCTCTCCCCAGAGTCTGGAGACAACTGCCCTTGTCTCAGGGCCAGAATGAGGTGTACTCACCCAGGCCCCTCTCCTGAGTCCAGCAGGCCCACATGGGCTCACAGGGTCAACTGGGGGAAGATGGGGTTTCCTGGGCCCCAGGATCTTCCCCAAGCCCTTGCATTCCCCTCACTCCCTGTTAGGGAACATCGTCTCCCTGCACTTAGCCCCAAAGGAAGTCCAGCAACTCTGGTATCAGGAGACCCAAGGGAGAGTCGGCGGGGTGAGAGACCCAGTGGCCGGGGACGGCGAGGAGAGGATCCTGGAGAGGCAGTTGGAGATGGCAGAGGTGTCTCATCAATGAAGGTGGTAATCTCCTCACGGAAGAAGCCAGGACCCCGTGGGGGCCCCCCACCTGATCCCAGAACCCCACTTTCCAGGAATTGGCGAAGACTGGCCAGCCCTCCACCTTCAGCCTCTTCCTCATCCTCCTCGTCCTCCAGCCTGTGTCTTTGTCCCAGATAGTCAGGAGGACCCCCAAGGGCCCGGCTCTGGGCTGGGAGGATTCGGATGTCATCAGAGGATGACCACTTGTGCAGGAAGGAGCCTGGTGCCCGAGGGGTAGAGAAGATGTTGGTTTCATCATGAGACAGACGGCGAGACAAAGGGACCTGGGAAGAAGAGCAGGTGAAACCTGGAGATATTGCAGGAACAAAGGAAGAGAAGGCAAGAACCACAGTAGGGACTCTGCAAGATGGGCCCATCTTGTAAACATGGGTTTTGTCTATGTTTCCTGAAATTGAATTCTACCTTCTGATCTGTAATTACAGGAAACTATTCCCATTTTTGCCAAACTTAATTTCTGAGTACTGGTATGTAGCCATTACTCAAACTTAAAATATCTCTAATTTTAATGCCAACAAAATTGGTTGTAATCCAATTTTAAAATAATAATAATAATTTGCCCCCCCCCAAAAAAATTAAAATAGATGGCTCCACGTCTTTAACTTCAAAACTTTTCCTCCAGAGGAAAAACTTGGTTCTGAGAGATCTGAGGGAACCTTTGTTCCCATACCTTTCCTTCACCTGCCCTTTAGGGTGCCCTGCGGTCTAGGAGTAGGAACTAGGGGCTTAAGTATCAAAAACGGGACAAAAGTAGAGTAGGGAACCAGAGTAGAGGGTGGGACCTCCATTCCCCCACCTGTAAGTAGTGTACTCTCTCCAGAGGGGGGAAAAGCATGTGCCGTCCAGGAAGTAGCTTCACCTGGGTGGAGTCCCGACCCCCTGGTCCTGTGGCCCCATTAGCATCAAAGCGAACTTTGCACACCCGGCCATCTGTATAGTCATCGCAGCCTCCATCTAGGAGAGAAAAGGGGCAGAGTTACAGGCAAAAAACACCCACCCTGTCCCAGAAGTCCCAGAGAACCTGTCAGTACCCTTTAATCTATAAGTTCTAAGAAGACTTTGAGAGTGGCTTGTATTTGCTGCAGTCATTGCCAAATCCCTAGTGCTTCATACCTATAGACCTACTTATTGAAATTTACCTGTCCTCCAAAAACTGTCCCTAAAGTGGGGGTCTCTCCCAGGAAGTTTAGCTTCTGTTTAGTATCATAGCCTTTGCATTAGGACTGGGGACTGTTTCTCAGGCACTCTACCTGGAGCAGGGGGTAGAGCTAAGCAGGGTGGCCTTCTAGAGGGTGCCCAGTTCCAGTGAAGGGAGCCCACAGTGCATAAGGAAGCCATGAGTGGCAGAATGCATGATTAGGCAAAGGGGACCCCCACCCCCGGGGTGCACATGCTCCATCCAGCAGGGGGCGCTCCAAGCAGTAGAAAAGACAGAAAAGAGAATAGAGATGTCCAGGAAAGCACAAGCCAGGCCCCTCCTCTGACCGTCATCGCCATCCTCCTCAGACATGATAGCCACGCACTGCTCCCATACTGTGCGCACGTCGGCACGGTAGCGCTCACAGGACCAGATGAAGGAGGGCAGCAACAGCGTCTGTGCCATGGAGCACCACAGCACAGCCAGCACCATCCATGGGGGAGCCGAGTCTGACTTCAGAGAGAAGAAGCTCACCACCTGGTGGGGAGATAGGGAAAGAGGCTTAGAGCTAGAGCCAAGGGGGCCTACCTGATTTGGATATCCTAGTGCAGTTGGTGGACAAGAGGTCAGGAAGGGATATCTGTCCTTGTGAATGGACAGAAGTAAGTTGGAAGTGAAGATGGAGTGAACAGAGGGGAAAGGATCAACTCAGGGGAAGGTCAGGGGAGTGTGCTGGAGTCAGGAGAGAGATGAACACAGATGGTGTAGGAAATTTGAAGACGGGGAGAAATCCAGGAATAGAGACTGGCTGGGGTAGTGGGGTGAACCATGGGGGAGTTTTGTGCATGAGATTGTATGGTCTCATGAGGGAATTAGGGAATGGAGAATGGCTCTCAGCAGTTGAATAGGTTGAACAGGGGAGCTGTGGGATAGCTGATAGAGCTGAAGGATAGGCAGTGGAATTGAAGGGTGGATAAGAGAGTTGAATAATGGGGACTAAAGCACAGATGATAGAGCTGGGAAGTGGGGTGGTAGGAACTAGAAAATAAATGATGGAGATGGAGGACCACAAATGGATTGGGGGGGGCGGAGCTCAGTGTTGCATGTCTATAATCCCAGCAGCTCAGGAGACTGAGGCAGGAGGATTGCAAATTTGAGGCCAGTCTCAGCAATTTAGTGAGACCCTAAGCAACTTAGTGAGACTTTGTCTCAAAATAAAAAGGGCTGGGAATGTAGCTCAGTGGTAAAGTCCCCCTGGGTTCACTCCCCAGTACCAAAAACATAACAAAAACAATGAATTTGGGGACAGGTACAGGAGAAGAAGATGAATGATGGAACTGGAGAAAGATAATGAAACTGCTGCATGACTAATGAAGTTGAAGGTCAGATGATGGTGCAGGGGACTAAGGGAGAACAGGTCAGAGGACACCAATCTCACCAAGATGGGCACCCCTGTGAGTGAGTCATAGAGAAAGACGATAGCGCTGACCAGGTTGGTGACCTGCAGGGATGTCTTGGCAGACTCAGAGCCATCCAAAGAGGATCGACGCTTCCCTCGGGTATCTTCCACCACGATGGCTGGCACCTCAAAAGCTGGCCGCGTACCCAGTCCCCCTGGCCCACCCGCCTTGGCTCCCCCACTGCCCCCCGCTCTCCGGGCCTGGCGAGCCCTCCGAGGCCGAGCCCACAGCGTCTGGTAGAAGGTGATAGCCACACAAACCAGCCCCATGACAATGCCCCCAAGTAGCAAGAGGCTGAAGCAGACACCAAAGCCGAGGCCAATCTTGGAGACTATGAACTGGCAGCCCCGGGCGTAGTAGCGCTCGCCATTGTTGTGCCAGCCAATGGAGGGCAGTGTGGAGAGGATGAAGCTGACCATCCAGATGCCCATGACAGCATGCAGTGCCTGCTTCTTGGCATTGCTGAGACGGTAGTTGACAGGCCAACGCACCATCCACATGCGATGGTAGGAGAGCGATGCAACTGTGAAGCAGGTGGCCAGGGCCAGTGTGTAGTAGGTGGACACAAAGACCTTGCAGATGCTCTCATTCCAGTCATAGTCAGAGGAAGCCTGACGCCGTAGCTGCACCACAGCGAAGGTGGTGAGGGGCACAGCCGCCATGAGGATGTGTGTGCCCGCGAGGAAGCAGAGCAGCAACTCCAGTGGCTTGTGCTTCTGCTGCTTGGCTGAGATGCTGAGGATGATCCAGGCATTGGCCAGCAGTGCCAGGAGCCCACAGGCTAGCCAGGACAATGCGTTTGAGCGCAGGGAGGCTTCCTCTGCCCCTGCCCCGCCCCGAGCCATCCTATCCTCAGCCCCCCACCCCCTTGAGCTCCTGGGGGCGGGGGCTAGGTCTCACCCAGGAGCCCCACTCACAAGCGCCCCCATGATGCCCCCAATTCTTGCCCTATAGTTAGGCAGGCTGTCCCCAGGCCCACCCTACTGCTCAGCTTCGCATGACTGACCCAGTTAAGGTCAGATGGGCAGGGCAGGAGAGGAGGCTGACGGTCAGCAAAGGCAGTCCTCAGCCTCCATGGTAGGTGGGGCCCTTCCTTAAGTATCCCTGTAATTGATGAGGGAGGCAAGCTGGCTACTTTCCCAACTATGAGGCTGGCTGGGGGACTCTGGTCCCTATGCTGAGACTTTCAGGTCTCTTTTTCCTTCAGGTTCTTGACCAGTGAATCTTCTAGATGCCCCGAGGGTTTGGGTGTGGGGCTCTCCACCTGGACAAGCTGCAAGGGAAAGATGAGATGTGGGAGAGGGCAGAGTTTGAGTCTAGGCTGCTCTCTAACCAGCTTCCTGTACCCCCAATAGTTTCATTCTCTTTAAACTAAGGAAATGATTGATTATTGTGAGTCAAGGGAGTGATTCAGAGCATTCCCCTGCCTGAAATTAGATGGCCAAACACCTCAGTAGATATGAGCACCCATGCTTCCAGACTGCCAGGGAAAAATGTATTCTTACTTTCCTGTCTCCCATCCCTTTTTAGCCCTCCCCATACCAACTTCCAGATTCCTTCTTATAATATCCCCTGCTCAGTACTACTCCACCCTTATCTTCATGTCCCCAAATCTCCCTTCAGAGCTACTGATGGGAGACACATGACTTGTTTATTCTTGGGGGTTTACAGTAAACCACCTCCCCTACTGCCAGTTTCCTGGACCAGTGGTCTTGGTGCTCAGCCCCACTTCCCCAAGCCTGGATAATCACCCTCCCTCCAAGCTACTCAGGGATCTGGGAAAATGGGAGAAAGGAGGCTGGGGGGGGGGGGGCTAGGAAACCTGAAGGCGGGGAAACCACTGACATCAGAATCATCCAGAAATGGAAAGAGGGGGAACTAGAGAGAAGGAGGAGAGTTTGAGCAGAAAAGAAAGAGGGGGCAAAGTGATAGTATCTGAAAATAGAAGGAAAAGCACAGAAGCCCCTGGAGAGGAGACCATAGAAGGAGGAGGGATAGGATGGAGGCAGGGAGCCGGGAATAGGCAAGCTGAGAAGAAAAACCCGCTGCTCATTAAGGTATCCACTCCCACTGAGAGACCTGAGGCTTTCCTCCCCTGGCCCAGAGCCTCAGTTTCCCTCTGATGGAAGGGAGAATAGCCTGATCTTAGTAAGACTGAGCTTCAGTGTGCCCTGGGGAGGGGGCTAAGAGGAAATCAGGTGAAACTCTGAATAGAGTGGAGGCTATAAAGATGGGCATAATGGCTTTTGAACTATGAGATAAGACCAGGCACAACAGTGTCAGGGTCTATTTCCTGTGGAAGACCCTTGCCCTCCTGAAGAGGTCCGAATCCACCCCCACCTTTGTCTCTTTTCTGGAGCCCAGTACTCCCTAGTTGCCATGGCAATGGCTAGCCAGAAGGAGGTGGAGGGAATTGGTCAGGAGGCCCCCACCACCACCCTCCTCTACAGCTTTGGACCCCTTCCCACACACCAACCCCCAGGCCCAGCTGGTGGGTTTAGGAAGATAGAGGTGGGAGTCAGAGGGAGGCAGGGAGGCAGGCAGGATGTGAAGGGCAGAGAGAAGGAGGTGAAGGACAGAGAGATCAGAAGCAAAGAGAAGGATCCCGGGGGCTCCGACGCCCACAGGGTCCCTCGCCCTTCGCGGTGAAGGGGTAAGGTCAGGCGGCTCCTCCCTCCGGTCACCCACCGCGTTCTTCAGGGCAGAAACAGCAGGTGGCTGGGGAGGAGGGGCGGGTTGGAGGGGAGAGGAGGCAGCGTGGGGGAAAGAGCAGAGGCGACGCTGGGGGGACGGGGCAGGGGTCGTCTTACCTCTGGCTGCGCCCAGCACTGCCGTGGAGACGCACTCCCGACGCGCTCGCTTGGGCTCCCGCCGCCTGCCGGCTCCGGCTCGCCCGCCCTCCTCCTTCTTCCCTCCCTCCCTCGGGCCTCCCTCCCCCCAGCCCCGGCCTCTCCGGCTCAGCCCGCTCTTCACTCAGTCTCTGCCCCTGTCAGCCCCTCCAGGTTCCCCTCTCCCGAGGTCATCGGGCCTGGTAGCCGGGGTTAGGGAACTGAAAGACAGCTTTGGGGTGGGGGGCGGAGAGGTTAGGGCGGGGAAACTGGACGGTGGTGACTTGGAGGGGGAGGGGCAAGGAAGGCGCTGGAGGGAGGGGGCGAGGAGGATGCGGGGAGCGGGCTTCATTGGTGAAACGATTGGTGTTGTGCCCCCACCCCATCCCGGATTTTCAACACGAACACAAGCCCAGAGAGGCAGCTGGTGTTTGGGGGGACTGAGGAGCTAGCTGTTTAGGGAGGAGGCATCGTGTGTCACTGTGTGTCACGGTGTGCCTCCGTGTGAGGGCTGTGCCTTGGGTAGAGTTCAAAGGGGCATGGACTGTAGGCTCTTGGGAGTAAGGGGGCATGTGGTGCAAGCTGGTGCTGCTGGTGGAGTTGGGGAGTGGTGAGACACACATCCTGCTTCCTCCTACTGGAACACAAGCACACGCTGATGTTGGAGACACACACCATTTGCACACATACATTGCAGTTTCTTATAGTCCTTTCTCCCAACTACACAGAAACCCTACATTATCTCCCCCTTGGCCTGTCATACACATGTAATTACAAAGTCTTAGTCACACACACTTTGGGTGGTTGAAGTGGGCAATCAGCCTGTGGGGATTTTTCCCAGGGAAACTTCATCTCCTTCCTTCTGGGACAGGTCTGGCAACCTCCTCTCTGGGTCTGATTCCAAAGATTCCTGTTCTCTCCAGAGAAGGATCCTCTCTCTCTCTCTCTCTCTCTCTCTCTCTCTCTCCACACACACACACACACACACACACACACACACACACACACTATTTTTCATAGTAATTTTATTGTATTTTCTGTCAGCTTAGGACTGGGAGTAGGCACAAACATAAAGTAAGCAATGGGGACCCTGGCAGCAGATAGGTGATCTTCCTGTATGTAAGAGAGGCAAGATGAAAAGAAAAAGAGGAGAAAGGAAAACAGACAAGGAGTTGGGACTGAGGGAGGTGGTAAGAAAGGGAAAGGAGAGAGGCATAGGAGGCTGGGGATCCTGAGAGAAATGGATCATGAAGGGAAGGAATGAGAATACATATAACCTCAATTTCCCCAGGTCCTGAATTGTTTGGGGGGAGAAAAAGGAGGGTACAAGAGGTGGGCTGAGGCCCAACATCATCACCTTTCATAGGAGGTCCCCTCAGAGGGTCACCCGAGGATAACTCCCTGCCTCTTCCCCTAAGCACAGCTCGCCTTCCTGATGGTTCTATGCATGGTGAGTGGCAGTTCCCTGGACATTCTCTCCCAAGGGGCCGATACTCCCATCCTGTGTTCTGATTAAGAAAATTGAGAGGGGAACGGGAAAATAAACAAGGAGAGAAATGAATTACAGTAGATGGGGTAGAGAGAGAAGATGGGAGGGGAGGGGAGGGGAGGGGGGATAGTAGAGGATAGGAAAGGCAGCAGAATACAACAGTTACTAATAGGGCATTATGTAAAAATGTGGATGTGTAACCGATGTGATTCTGCAATCTGTATATGGGGTAAAATTGAGAGTTCATAACCAACTTGAATCTAATGTATGAAATATGATATGTCAAGAGCTTTGTAATGTTTTGAACAACCAATAAAAAAAAGAAAATTGAATGGATTTTCTTCCAGTAACAAGCCTCACCACCAGCAGGTGATAAAGGAGGGGGTTTTAGACACTAAGATCTTCTCCCATGTTCCTGAGCTCTTGAGACAGGCCTTCCTGTGGGTGATGTGTTTCTGTGGATCCAAAGGTGCATGCTGGGTACCTGTGACTAGCCACCACAGAGATCTGTGTGGTATTTGTCCCTGCATTAAGAAACAGCGGTGGTAGAGGGGTGAGGAGACCTGGGTTAGTCCTGACTCCAGTACTTGCTGGCTATAGGGCCGTGGGGAATCTTCTTGCTTCTCTGGGTTTCATTTCTGGAAAACTAGAGATAATAATCTTGGTTCTGTCACTATCAGTCTTGCAGGGTTTTTGTAAGGGTCAAATTGAAGATGTGAAAATGGTTTATAAACTGCTTAGGTGTAAGAAATTGTCTGTGGACTAGTGTTTTTATACATAGATTGTGTACCTGGGCCTATTTGGATAAGGTACAGCCCTGCTCACATAGGGTGAGAAGCAAGCAACATGGGACTATGGGGACTGGCTTTAGGAGTCCCTGGATCTGTATTTGTCCTTAACCAGTTGGGCAAATCCCCACCCTCTTTGGTGCCAGGTTCCTCTCCAACAAACTGACCGTCTTGTGTTGCATATTTCTAGACCCAGGCCTGCCCTCATGCCAGGCAAGGCTGGTCCTTCTCACTGCCCTGGGATCTAAGTGAACAGCTGGGGAGTAGGTCCAGAAGAAGTAATTAAAGAAGGGCTAGGATTTGGAAGAAAAGGAAATAGGGAAGAATGATGTTGTTAAGGAAAAATTGAAAGCAAGACTCTGCCAATGGTGCTGGGAACAAAAGAGGAGAAACAATGGTCAGTGTGGAGGAAGAAAGCAAGAGGAGGCCAGAGGTGCTGGGATATGCTACATTCATCTGGTCTGCAGGCCCAAGTCCAAGAGGAAGTGCGAGGAAGATAGCTGAGGAGGATGCACATGGGAAACTCCCAGGCTCTTGCACCTCAAGTGAGACTATGAGTCTTCTGCAGCCTGCTGGAGGAAGAAAGAATAGGGGAGTTGAGAACGATGGTGCACAGTTTTAATCCCAGCAGCTTGGGAGGCTGAGGCAGGAGGATCATGAGTTTAAAACCAGCAACTTACTGAGGCCCTAAGCAACTTAGTGAGGCCCTGTCTCTAAATAAAACATAAAAAGGTTTGGGGATGTTTCTCAGTGGTCAAGTGCCCCTGGGTTCAATCTCCAGTACCAAAAAAAAAAAAAAAAAAAAAGGGAGCCAGTGTGTCCCTAAGTCACTTTGTATTCTAGGACCTCTATGGCTCCCAGACCCCACTTTTCTCCAGCACAGTGAAAGTGTCTGGGCATGACTTAAGGGCCCACCCAGAAATGCCCCAGGCCTGTTGCCCTTTCACTTGCACCCTCGACTTCTACCTTCCTCCTTCCTCCTTCCTACCACCTCCACATCCCTTTGGGCCCATTCTCATCTCTACCCCCTTCCCTCAGCCCCTGTGGGCTCACCACCATCCCTCCTCCTTACCCCTTCCTTCTTTCTCTTCTCAACTTCTTAGATCTCCTTGCCTTCTCCCCCACTGTCCTCACCTTTCCTCCTCTCTCCCTTTCCTCTCCCTCCCTCCTCCCTTCCCTTACCACTCTGCCCAAATCCTTACTGGGAGCACTGGCAGGTCTTCTTCTCACTGAGAAGCCTCTTAATTTGAGACATCCGCTCTGCCTGGCGCTGTCCAGGAACAAGGAGGAGAGTCATGAGGGTTCCAGGCCTCCAGAAGGTAGGCACCCCTTGGAGGGAGGAGTGGGGAAAGCTGGTAGAGGAGAAGCAGTTATTATGGCTAAGACCGTCTGTCCTAGAATTGACTCTTTACTCCTTCCTTCTTCTCCTTCTGCATAGGATCCAGGACAAGGCCTGATTTGCAGTGAGGGGCTGGCCAGAAAAGGTCACACATGCAGGATGCATTTTTACCAGCCTCAGGTGTTCAAGGGCCTAGTGGGGGACAGAGTGGGTCCTGAGGGCTTGCTTACCCTTCGGTGTCGGCACTTGACACAACAGAAGATGCAGAGCCCGGCGAGGAGCAGGAAGCTCAAGGCGCCTCCAATTATGACAGCCAGGAACATTGGCTGGTACTGGTTTAACCCTGTGGGTGAAACTGCAAGAGAGATGGGTACTCAGCACACCAACCACTATCAGAGGGTCAGAGGGCCGGCTGGAGAGGAAAACAAGGATCTGGTCCCCAGGGCTAAGAGAAAGGATCAGGGAAGCAGGGCTCTCAAAAGGGTTTGAGAGAGCAAAACTGGGAAGGGATTATATATTTTAGAGACTACAGAGTATTCAGAGAGCTAGAAGCAGTGGTTCAGACCCTGGGGGCCTGTGTGTGAATATGTGTGTATTTATGTCTGGTTTGAAGAGAAGTCAAAGAGGATTGTTCTTGGAAGGAGGCCCTATTCCTCAGCTGCAAACCTTAAGGAGGTGGGAACTTGGAAGGTATACGTGGGACCCAGGATCATATCCCACCTCACCTCTGTGTCTCCAGAACACCATACATATAACTCTTCCATCTTAGAGGAATTGAGAGGGTGGGGCACTGGGTGGTCTCTACAAACCCCAGGAAGCTTCTACAGCTAGGAGGCCCAATCTTGGGGTTAGGCCTTGGAACCTGGATCCTCACCATCAATCTTGAAATCCAGTAGAACCTTGACCCCATCTCTCAGTTCGCACTGCCACATCCCTGCCTTGGGGTTTGGCACCCGAATCCTCTTCACGGGCTTTGAGACCTCCTGGTTCTCCAGCTTCAAGCTCAGCATCAGCTTGGGAGGAATGGGTCCCAGCACCTCACAGATCAAGTCATTCTGGTGATAAGTCACTGTAGAGGAACAAGAGGCTGAGACCAGGAGCCTGGCCCTCTGGGTTCCTAGTACCTTCAAGCTCTAAGGGGATTCAGTAGGACAATAAAGTGATCCTTTCCACATGTAGCCTTCTTTACTTTTTGGGGGGCACATTTTCATGCCATTGTAAGGAAGAAAACAGCTTGTAAGTTCCACTGGTCTTGGGTTTGAATCCAAGCTATCTTTACTTCTTTTTTTTTTTTTTAAGAGAGAGTGAGAGAGAGAAAATCTTAATATTTATTTTTTAGTTCTCGGCGGACACAACATCTTTGTTTGTATGTGGTGCTGAGAATCGAACCCGGGCCGCACGCATGCCAGGCGAGCGCGCTACCGCTTGAGCCACATCCCCAGCCCTATCTTTACTTCTTATAAGATGTATGTCCCTGAGAAAGTTGTTTAACAGCTCAACCTCAGAGGATAATTTTAAATGTATGAATACATGTAAAATATTTGAACTGGGCTTCACATGCACTAAGCATCAAGTGTTAGCCATTATTTTTTTTTTTTTAGTTATTATAATAAGAATTCCAAGAACTCAATGTTAGGCTTGATATTTTTTCATTACTATCATAAACAGAACAAATTGTTAGCTTATTAAAAAGATGAGAAAGATGGCCCACAGTGGGTAGGGGCCTTAGCCAGGATCACAGAGGGCTAAGGTTGGGCAGAGGCAGATCTAGACCCCTGGTTGTTAGCCCAAGCCCTTTGGAGATTCTCAGGGAGCCACATCCAGCTGTTTCATGGATATTGGGGAAGAATATACAAATTCCAGACTCAGTTCAAAACCAGTCCAGGGCTGGAAGTGTAGCTTAGTGGTAGAATACTTGCTTATCATATACAGGGGCCCTGGGTTATGTCCCCCACACCAAAATCAAAAGGAACAAACATGCCAGGCCCAAACTCAGAGGGCCCTTGATCACTTCAATCAACCAAGCAAGGCGTAGGCACCTCCTTTTGGGACCTAGCCAGCCTCAGAGGGTACCCTGGGCCAGCCCCTCCACTTCCTTCTCTTGCCCTCTTCTTCTCAGCCCACTCCTTACCATTCATTACCACCAGCTTCACGTTCTTATGCAGTTTTCCTTTGTCAAGCATCAGAGTCAGTTCTCCAGAACCAGCATACTGAGGCAAAGCCTGAGACAGGGTGAAGCGCAGCGGGAGATTCTCAGCCACCTGGAGCTTTGGGTCCTGGGTAACCTTTTGCACAGAAAAGTGCTTATTCTTCAAGGAGAAGGTGACCCAGGTCTTGGAGGAAGAAGACCTCTCTGCCTGCCACTTCAGTTCCCCTCTCAGGTCCTCATCTCTGATATTCAGTGGAAAAGATAATTCCACCTGCTCCCCAGCTTTCTTATAGACTGTGTTGAGCGTCTCCTGGAAACCTGGAGATAGGAAGGGAACAACCCTGAGCGAGGAGGAGATAGGAAAATGAGGGAGTAAAGGGTTGGTAGGCATGTGGCAGGGCAGCAAAGAGATGGAAGAGGACCAGGTAAGCCCACACATGGAGGTTCTCATGTCAGGTACTATATTCCTTCTTGTTTCTCCCATCTTCCCTCCCACCCTAACATTCATCCATCATGTTCCTGTAGCAGACCGTCTTCCATGGCTTCCAGAAGTCTTTATAGAACAGCTCAGCCACAGGGGATAGGGGAACTTTCCCTCCTCCAGACTCCAGGAGCACAGAAACCATTTAGCCTGTGCTCCTTAGGTGCATAAGTTATCACCCTTCATAGGATAAGCGCTAACACTTAAATATAGCTTACTGTGTACCAGGCACAGTCCTACATGCAATTTATGAGATGACAGGTAGGCACTGTCACAGCCACAGTTAGCACCGTTCCATTTTACAGATGTAGACACTAAGGAACAGAGGTTCCATGCCTAGCTTGAGGACACATACATGGTTGTGGCAGAGTCAAAATTTAAATCAGAATCTGTGCACTAAATCACCACACTATGCTGCCTTATGTCACAAAAGCACATAAGAATCTGGGGTAGAACCCATGTTCTGGGTTCTTGGTCTCCCTATAATTCTCTCACTCAGTATTATACATTTGCAATACAGAAAGTCATTAGGGTTGGCTTGCTGGGGTTAGTGTCCTTGAGCAGGAGCATTTGCCAACTTGGTAGGGGTTGGGAGCTGGGGCAAAAAAGAAAATAGATGCTTTTGCCACTCCTCCTTTGGGGCCTGTCACATCCTTATATTCCCTATCTCTTCCTTCCCCCAGTTCTGCCATGCTCAGGGGTGGCTGTCATTAGCTTACCGAGGAGGAGGAGGGGCCCAGTGTGTTACTCAGGACAGATCTCAATCCAGGGGAGTCTGGACCCACCCTCCAGCAGCAGAGCCAGCAGCTGGGCAATGAGAATGCCGGGGGGGGGGTGAGCCTGGGAGCCCCTAAGCAGGGAGGAGCCTGCAGAGAGAGCCCCACTTCTTACCCAACACCAAGATGTTTATTTTTATCTCCAGACTCTTCTGGTCCTGGGAGATGAAGCATGTCCAGGTGCCACTGTCCTGGAATCCCACATTGGGTACTGAGACCTTGACATCAGTACTAATTTTATTCCCTGGTTGCTTGAATTTCACTGAAGGTTTACTACCAGGAGGGGATTCCAAGGTCAGGGTCAGGCTTTGCCCCTGTAGCAGACAGGTACCCGGGTTGGCAGTTACTGTGGAGGAAGCAAATCACCTGTGTCACATTCATACCATCCTCAAGGAGAGGGGAAGAGGAGAGGAAACCAAAAATGTTTCTCCACTGTCCCTTGTCCCAATATTACCTTTCCTCCCAACATCCTGAGGCCCACTCCCAGCCCAAAGCAGGACTTTTCTCTCTCCTCTCCCTCTTTCTCCATCTCACTCTCTTCCACATCTTCATCTCCTCCCTAGTCTTTCTCTATCCTTCTCTTGGTTGCTTCCATTTCTTTTCTTTCCCTTTCTCTAGGACTTGCTCCCTCCTTAACCTTGACCAAAGGCCTGAGGAGGGTTGAGAAGTCTCAGTGACCAGTATGATCCATTAGCAGGCTATGATGTGTCATTAGCTCAGGCCCTGGTTTTGGTGCAGAGGTGGGAGTAGGGGAGAAAGGGAGATGGATTGAGTCGTTTGCATCCCAGGCCTGCTCCACTCACATCTGAACACTTGCAATTCCACCTCTATCTTCTTATTCTCCACTTCACAGATGTAGGTCCCTGAGTCTTCCATCCTAAGTTTAGAGATGATAAGAGGAAAGGATCCTTGATCCCACTGGGATTTTTTTGAGTCAGTGCGATCACTCAGATGGGAGGAACCTGTGAGTAGAAGCCATATGGAAAGGTTGAGATGTTCTGATGCTATGGCACCCCTGGGAGGAGTAGTGCCCACAACTCTGAGTTGCTAATTTCCTGCAGAATCTGCTGCTTGTCCTAGTCAGAGAATCCAAGTCTGGAGAGGAGGTCCCATCATATCCATTTACCTGGCAAGGATCATGTCTTACTAATTCAAAAATACTGTGAAACAATGTACTTATTTGGAGAGCATCAAATACTTAACATTGTTATCTCCAGTAATATTTACAATAATGTCAAGAAAAAGGTACTATTTTACTTATGGTGCATATAAGGACATTGAGAGTCAGAAATTAAGCAATTGCCCAAATTCTTACATATTACCAATGCAATTTCTTTGGAAGCTAATTTGTGATATCTATCAGAATCGCAAATGCACATGCAAAACTAAATGACCATGGACTGGGGATGTGGCTCAGTGGTAAAGTACTTGCCTGGCATGTATGAAGCACTGGTTTCATCACAAAAAGAAACCTCAAAAAGAAACAAACAAATAATAATAACAACAACAAAAAAAAATGCTAAAAGTTACACACACACACATACACACACAGAAGGATAGATTAAATAAATTATAGTTCACCCTTCAGTGGATTGCTATGCAGTCATTAAAAAAAGAATGAGGAGCCAGGTGTGGTGGCACATGCCTGTAATCCCAGCAGCTCAGGAGGCTGAAGCAAGAGGATTTTGAGCTCAAAGCTGCCCTCAGCAATTTAGTGAGGCCCTAAGCAACTTAGTAAGACCCTGTCTCTAAATAAATATAGAAAAGGGGCTGGGATGTGGTTCAGTGGTGAAGTGCCCCTGGATTTAATCCCTGGTGAAAGAAAGAAAGAAAGAAAGAAAGAAAGAAAGAAAGAAAGAAAGAAAGGAAGGAAGGAAGGAAGGAAGGAAGGAAGGAAGGAAGGAAGGAAGGAAGGAAGGAAGGAAGGAAGGGGGAGGGAGGAGAATAAGGAAGATTTTTTTTACATTATTCTGATATGAAACAATGTCACCTAAGAAATATTTTTTTAATATATTTTTATGGGCTGGGGTTGTGGCTCAGCCGTAGAGCGCTCACTCACATGTGCGAGACCCTGGGTTCGATCCTCAGCACCACATAAAAACAAATAAGTGAAATAAAGGTATTGTGTCCAACTACAACTAAAAATAAATATTTTTAAAAATATATATATTTTTAGTTGTTGATAGACCTTTATTTCATTTATTCACATGTGGTGCTGAGAATCGAACCCAGTGCCTCACACATGCCAGGCAAGTGCGCTACCGCTGAGTCACAGCCCCAGCCCAAGAAATATTAGTAACTGAATAAAATAATATAATAAACATATTATTGTTTATTTATTTTTATAATGTAATTCTTTTATTTTATTGGTTCTTTTTAGTTATATATGACAGCAAAGTTTATTTTGACATATTTACAAAAAACATGGAGTATATCTTATTCTAATTAGGATCCCAGTCTTGTGGTTGTACATGATGTGGAGATTCTCTGGGGTATATTCATATGTGTACATAGGAAAGTTATTATTTATTTTAAAAGAAAGGGCTAGGGCTGGCAGTTGTAGCTTAATGGTAAAGCACCTGCCTAGCATGTACAAGGTCCTGGGTTTGATTCCTAGCACCAGAAGTAAATAAACAGGAAATATATATATATAATATATATATATATAAATATATATATATAATTCAAAATATTAAAATTAAAATGATACAAAAAATTTATATATATGCCGGGCATGGTGGTACACACCTGTAATCCCAGCAGCTTGGGAGGCTAAGGCAGGAGAATCAAAGCCAGCCTCAGCAAAAGCAAGGTGTTAAGCAACTCATTGAGACCCTGACTCTAAATAAAATACAAAATAAGGTTGGGGATGTGGCTCAGTGGAGTGGTCAAGTTCTCCTGAGTTCAATGCCCGGTACCAAAAAAAAAAAATCATGTGTGTGAATGTATATATATGGAGAGAGAGGGAGATTGCCCTCCATATCAGTGGGTTTTGCATTCAGCCAACGATGGGTAAAAAATATTTGAAAAAAAATTGCATCTGTACTTGCTTATACAGACTTTCTCCCTAAACAGTACAGTATAACAGCTATTTAATTTGCATTTACATTATTAGGTGTTATCAATAATCTAAAGATGATTTGAAGTATACAGGAAGATGTACCTAGGTTATATGCAGATACTACACTGTTGCTTATAAGAGAGGTGGGCATTTGTGGATCTGGGTACCTTCATTAGTGAGGAGAGGGGGTGCTGGAACTAATTCCCCATGAATACTAAGAATGAAAGTGTATGTCTGTGCATGTGTGTGTGTGTGCATATATTATGTGTGTATGCCTTGTAAAAAATATGG
The DNA here is from genome assembly GCF_964194105.1 of Spermophilus citellus. Classification (NCBI taxonomy): domain Eukaryota; kingdom Metazoa; phylum Chordata; class Mammalia; order Rodentia; family Sciuridae; genus Spermophilus; species Spermophilus citellus. The sequence goes on along the minus strand of NC_138197.1, from coordinate 31,734,700 downwards.
GAAGTAAACAAAAGAAAATAATCTCACTTGCCTCTGGAAAATAGAAGTAAATAAATAATCATGTGATGGGTGTAGGAGAGAGAGTTCACTGTGTGCCCTTTCCAATTTTTTTTTTTAATCTCCAATAAGAAGTGGAGCTAGAATTAAAATTCAGGCCTGATTGGTACACTGTGAAATATTATCTCTGGTAAGTTCCTCTAGCATGGATATGTGGTTTCCTCTGTTTTGGGGGATTGAACCCAGGGTCTCACACATGCTAGGCAAGTGCTTTACCACTGAGCTACAGCCCCAGCTTCAGTCTCCACCCTCATACTCTGTTAACGTCTAACTACTATCATCAAGAGGGTATTCCTTTCTTTAACTAACCATTTTCTGGGTGCAGTGGCAGCTCCACAATTCCTGTAGAAAAGGGAGTTAGAAGCTAACTTTGCGCAGGGCATGGTGGCACACGCCTATATTTCCAGCAGCTTGGGTGGCTGAGGCAGGAGGACCCTGAGTTCAAAGCCAGCCTCAGTAACTAAGAGAGGCCCAGAGCAACTCAGGGAGACCCTGTCTCTAAATAAAATGTAAAAGAGGGATGGTGATGTGGGTTCAAAGCTCAGTGGTTAAGGCCCCTGGGTTCAATGCTGGTACCAAGGAAAAAGAGGAAAATAGAAGCTAAATTTGTATAGTAAATACAGACATTTTTCACTTAGAATATATAATTAGAGAGATAGGACAAATGTGACTGAGGGTGAAGCCTCTCTCCACCCCAGTGGCATGTCTCTGCCTCCTTGAGCACTCCTAGGCCCATTCCCACTGTTGCCTTGGTGCTGGAGACCGGATATCAAGTTGACCATGCACTCCAGCATCTCTGATCTCAGGTTATCATTCTCTTCCCTTCTGCTCAGGCTCATTCTCTCCAGGACCCTTTCCAGACAACCTTGTAGCCCTGGGCACACACCTAATATTTGACCACTCTACCCTTTTATTTGTCCCTTTTGTAGTTTCTACCTGACTTGCTCTTGCTCTTTCCCCCTGGATCTACACATTGATTTAGTTCCCCAGTTTTTCTACATTTTTTACACAATTGTCCAAACTTTTTTTTTTTTTTTTTTTAGCACTAGGGGTTGAACCCAGGGTCGCTTAACCACTAAACCACATCCCCAGTCTTTTTTTACATTATAGAGACAGAGTCTTGCTGAGTTGCTTAGGGCCTTGCTAAGTTGCTGAGGCTAGCTTTGAACTCATGAGCCTCCTGCCTCAGCCTCGCATGTCTCTGGAATTATAGGCATGTGCCACTGTGCCCACTAGTTTGACCAAATGTCTTGAAAAAGTAGCCTACTCTGTTTCTACCCACTTTTTACCTCTGTCAAGTCCCCCCTCCATACCTAAGTACCACTTATTTTTCTTCTTCTTGAACTCTCGTTCTGACATCTAGATTTAGGTGTTGCCAGAGACTGTCTTTGGTATTTCCCCCCATTTCTATAGACATTCTAATTTTTTTTAAAGAGAGTGAGAGAGAGAGAGAGAGAGAGAATTTTTTAATATTTATTTTTTTTTAGTTTTCGGTGGACACACATCTTTATTTGTATGTGGTGTTGAGGATCGAACCCGGGCCGCACACATGCTAGCACGCTACCGCTTGAGCCACATCCCCAGCCCCGACATTCTAAATTTTGATGCATCCCCAGTCAGCTCTGAAGATGACTCCCAAACCAATATTCTTTTTTAATATGTTTATTTATTTAATTTTTTTGCGGTGCTGAGGATCAAACCCAGTGCCTCACACATGCTAGGCAAGTGATCTACCACTGAGCCACAACCCCAGCCCCCAAATTCATATTCTAAGTTCCAATTTCTCTCCTCAATTCTGGGCTCACATTTTCAATGGACCAACAGAAAACTCTATATAAATATCCTGCCATCGCTCCAGACTCCATTGGTTCAAAACAAAATGTATATCCTAAAATATCTCTTTCTTCTTGCTTTCCTGTTTTTCTTATGAGGAAAACCATGACCCACTTTTCTGTGATGTTCTATACTTTGGAAAAGCAATTGCTAGATAGTATGGAAAATCTAAGAGAATGGGAAAACCTGGGATAAATTCATGGGAGAGACCAGTATGGAAACAAGTCTTAGAAGTGTAGGCGAGCTGGGCACGGTGCCGCATTCTTGTAATCCTAGCGGCTTGGATGCTGAGGCAGAAGGATTGCAAGTTCAAAGCCAGCCTCAGTAATTTAGTGAGGCCCTAAGCAAGTCAGTGAGACCCTCTCTCTAAATAAAATACAAAAAGCAGGGCTGGGGATGTGGCTCAAGTGGTAGAGCACTCGCCTGGCATGCCTGCGGCGCTGGGTTTGATCCTCAGCACCACATACAAATAAAGATGTTGTGTCCACCGAAAACTAAAAAAAAAAAAAAAAAAAAAAAAAACTATCTCTCTCTCTCTCTCTAAAAAAAAAAAAATACAAAAAGATTGGGGATGTGGCTCCATGGTTAAGCACCACTGGGTTCAATCCCTGGTACCAAGAAATAAAAAAAGTGTAGGCAGTTTGAGGGTGCAACTCAGTGGTAGAGCACTTGCCTATCATTCACGAGGCCCTGGGTTCCTTGTGTACCAGCAAGGAAAAAAAAATGTTTTATAGGGAATGGGAGAGAGAGAAGGGGAGCAGCAAGAACATTCCAAGAAAGGGGAAAAGGCCCAGAAAAGTAGTGTAGGCAAACTGTCTGGAGACCATCTGTGTGTGGCAGTTTTCAGCTGGGAAGTTGTGGGAAGTGGTACTGAGAAGGCAAAATGTCCCGAAGAGGCTCCCTGGCTTGGTCTAATGGGCTAAGGAGTGATGTGTATAAAACATTGCTTTGGAAGTCATTACTGCAGCAGGAGGAAAAGAAATCCAAGTAGGAGAGACTAGTAGCAGAGAGAATTGTCAGGGTGCTCTCAGTAGTGCACATGAAAGATATGTGGGCCTGGGCTAGTAATAGTGGCATTCCCAACAAGGAAGAGGACCAGGGGCTGGGGCTGTAGCTCAGTGGTAGAGAGCTTGCCTCGCATGTGTGAGGCGCTGGGTTCAATCCTCAGCATCACATAAAAACAAACAAGTGAAAAAATAAAGATATTAGAAAAAAGATATGAGGCTGCTCACATAACATGTCATTAAAAGAAAAAGAAAGAAAGAAAGAAAGAAAAGGACGAAACCAAATAACACTGTCGAAGGAGTAGCCATAGTTGGTGACTGATGGGAAACCAGAGATTGAAGAAGAGGAAAAAAAAAATATTTGACTTTCTGATTCAGAAGTTGAAGTAACATGGATCAGATCATAGAAACAAAACAGAAATTCAAAAGACATAAGAATTTTAGATTTAGAAAACAGCACAATATTTGAATCTTACAGGTGATAGAAGAAATGCCAATTAAAGCAAAATGATAAATCTTTCAACTGTCAAATTAGAAAAAACAGTTTAAATAACATTCAGTGCTGGCTAGGGTGCTAGTGAGAGAGGCACACAGTAACATTAACCAGAGTTAATGTAAACAGCATCTTTCTGGAATGCAGTATATGCCCACTATTTTTACTTATTTGTTTGGTGTTTGTTTTTAGACAGGGTCTCATTATGTTACCCAAGCTGGCCTGGAATGCCTAGCCTCAAATAATTCTCTTGCCTCAACTTCCCAAGTAGCTGGGACTATAGGCTCATGCCATTTTTCCCAGCTCCAACTCTCCCCCCTCCCCCCTCCCCCTCCCCCTCCCCCTCCCCCTCCCCCTCCCCCATTATATATATATATAATGTTTTGCAGTCCTAGGGATGGAACCCAAGCCCATAGTATTATTTATTTTGAGACAGAGTCTGACTGAGTTGTCTAGGTTAGCCTCCAACTTGTGATTTTCCTGCCTCAGCTCATAGAGTATGTGGGATTACAGGTGTGTGCCACTGTGCCTGGCTTCTCCCACAACTTAAAAAATTTTATATCCTTAATTCTGTTTTCTTTTTTGATACCCGGGATTGAACTTAGGTGCACTCAATCACTGAGCCACATTCCCAGTCCTATTTTTTTTTTTAATTTATTTGGAGACAGGGTTCCCCAGGGTCTCACTGAGTTGCTTAGCACCTCGCCGTTGCTGAGGCTGGCTTTGAACTCATGATCCTCCTGCCTCAGCCTCCCAAGCTGCTGGGATTATAGGCGTGCACCACCATACTGGGCTACTCATACATTTTTAAGGTTTGGATTGTTTTCTCTTTTTGTTTTGTAGGTATGGGAGATTAAACCCAGGGACCCTTAACCACTGAGTCACATCTATTTTCCTTTTCATGTTTTATTTTATTTATTAATTCTAAAAAATATTTTTAGATGTTTATGGACCTTTATTTTATTCATTTATTTATATGCAATGCTGAGAATTGAACCCAAGGCCTCTTGCATGCTAGGTAAGTGCTTTACCACTGAGCCAACACCTGAGCCCTCATTTTTTTTTTTTTTTAGACAAGGTCTCATTAAGTTGTTGAGATTGACTTTAAATTTGTGATCATCCTGCCTCAGATTCCCAAATTGCTGGGATTATAGGCCTTCACTGCCACATCCTAAAAGCTTACTCTTTTCATTTAAGGAAATACCCTTGACATCCTTCTAAGCATATATATGTAGAACTTTATTCTTTTTGTTTCTTTTGCTTTGCAATTATGAAAGCTAATTTTTAAATTCTGGTTTGAGATATTGTAAACTCACATACAATTATAAAAAAAAAAAAAATACAAGGGGTGGAGGTTGTGGCTCAGTGGTAGAGCGCTTGCCTAGCACGCATGAGACACTGGGTTTGATCCTCAGCACCACATAAAAATAAAAAATAAAGGTATCGTGTTCACCTACAACTAAAAAATAACAAAGAAATCCTGTGTGTTTTTTACCTGATTTACCCCAATGGTTACATCTTGCAAACCTATGGTACAAGATCATAACCAGGATATTGACACTGATATGATCAGGATACAGAACACTTCCAGCACCATGAAGATGTTTTTTAAGCAAATGCTCTTCCCTTCTGGATCTCTCACCTTGCTAATCCTTGGTATCACTAATCTGCACTCTATTTCTATAATTTGTCATTTCAAGAATGTTATATAAATGTATTTATACAGTGTATTATCTTTCTAAGATTGGCGCTTTTTTTCCACTCAATTCTCTGGAGCCTCATCCAGGTTGTTGTGTATGCTACAATTAATTTCTTTTTACTGCTGAAAAGTATTCCATGGAATGAATGTAATCATTCACCATTGAAGGATATCTAGGTTGTTTCTAGTTGTGGCTATTATAGATTCTTGTGTTAATAGGTCCTCATTGATTTGGAATAATACCTAGGAGTTCAATGGCTGGGTTGTTGCAAGTTTAATTTTTTGAAAAAACTATTCAAGTATTTTTTCAGAGTGGCTACAACCTACAGTTATCCTACAACCTCACCAGCATTTGGTGTTGACACTTTTTTTTTTCCCCTGAAGTGCTGGGGATCAAACCCAGGGCCTCATCCATGCTAGGCAAAGTGCTTTACCACTGAGCTACACCTTCCAATAGCTTCCAAAAAAAGCTATTTTTTACTTTAGCTATTTTGATAGGTGTAGTGATATCTCATTGTGATTTTAATTTGCATTTCCCTAATGACTAATGATGTTGAAAAACTGCTTATATGTCTATTTTTATATAAGCCAAGTATATCCTTTTTGGTGATATATCTGTTCATGTATTTTACCCATATTCTTGTTTTTAATATTTATGTTTTTAGTTGTAGTTGGACCCAATACCTTTATTTATTTATTTTTTTTTTATGTGGTGCTGAGGATTGAACCCAGGGCCTTGCACGTGCTAGGCAAGCACTCTACTGCTGAGCCACAACCCCAGCCCTGTATTTTACCCATATTCTAATTGGATTGATTAGGGTTTTCATGTTGATTTTTTAGTTCTTTTAATATATTTTAGATACCATTCCTTTATTAGATACATGGTTTATCAATATATTTTCTTTTACTTTTCCTGTAACTTGTCTTTAATTTTTGCAGAGCAAATTTTTAAAATTTTGATGAAGATTAATTTGTCAATTTTTCCTTTTATGAGTTGTGCTTTCTAAAAAAAAAAATTATAGTTGTAGATGGACAGAATGCCTTTATTTTATTTGTTAATTTTTATGTGGTGCTGAGGATTGAACCCAGTGCCTCACACATGCTAGGCAATCACTTTGCACTGAGCTACAACCCCAGCCCATGAGTTGTGCTTTTGATGTCAATCTAAAAATTTTTTGCCTATACTAGATCCTGAAGGTATTCTATGTGTTATAATTTTATATTTTACATTTAAAATCATAATACATTTTGAGTTAATTTTTTTTTAATATTTTTAGTTGCAGATGGACACAATACCTTTATTTTTATTTGGTGCTGAGGATTGAACCCAGTGCCTTATACATATGAGGCAAGTGCTCCACCACTGAGCCACAACTCCAGCCCCTTATGTTATGTTTTTTTTAATATTTATTTTTTAGTTGTAGGTGGACACAATACTTTTATTATATTTTCACATGGTGCTGAGGATCGAACCCAGTGCCTCACAAAAGCTAGGTGAGCACTCTACCATTGAGCCACAACCCCAGACCAAGTTGATTTTCGAATAAGGCAGAAAACTTAGGTTTGTTGTTCATTATGTTTTTTTTTAACCTATGGATGTCCAATTGCTCCAGCAACCATTTATTGAAAAGGCTGTCTTTCCCCCCATTGAATTACATTTGCACCTTTGTAAAAAGAAATCAGTTGAACATATTTATATGGATCTGTTTCTCTATTTTGTTCCATTTATCATTTGTTTATCCCTCTGTCAATACCACAGTCTTGATTATTCTGGGTATATAATAAGTCTTAAGATTGACTGATTTCTCCTACTTTCTTCTTCTTTTAAAAATTTTTTTTTCAGTTCTTCTAGTTCCATTGGCTTTCCATATACATTTTAGAATAACCTTGTCTAGGGGGTTGTGGTTGTGGTTCAGTGGTAGAGTACTTGCTGGCATGTGTGAGGCACTGGGTTTGATTCTCAGCACCACATATTAATTAATTAATTAATTAATTAATTAAAAGTCTATCACTAACTAAAATGTATTTTTATATTATTTTTTAGTTGTAGTTGAACACAATACGTTTATTTGATTTATTTATTTTTATATGGTGCTGAGGATTGAACTCAGTGTCTCGCACGTGCTAGACAAGTGCTCTACCACTGAGCCACAACCCCAACCCCTAAAAACATATTTTTAAAAAAGAATAACCTTGTCTATATCTACAAAAAAAAAAAACTTGCTGGAATTTTGGTAGTAATTGTGTTAAATTCATATCAATTTGGGGAAAACCTTCACTATGTTGACTCTTCCAATCCATGAGCATTTATTTAGATCTTCTCTGACTTCTTTCATCTCCAGTGTGTAGTTTTTAGTATGCAAACCCTTGCATGAGTATTACTGCTATATTTCCAAGTGTTTGGAGACTTTCCTTTCTTAACAGACTTATCTTTCTGTTATCAAGACTGATGTCTGTTGGATTCTGTGTGATCAGAGAACACATTCTGAATAATTTCACTTAAAAACAAAAAACATTCCTGAGGTTTGTTTTATGGCTGAAGATATGGACTACCTTGGTACACGTTCTGTAGACATTTGAAAAGCATGTATATTCTGCTGCTGTTGGGCAGAGTGTTCTATAAATGGCAAGCGTGGTGCTGTTGAATTCTCTTATGTCTTTGCTGATTTTCTGTGTAGTTGTTCAATCAATTGTTTGGAGTGAAGAGATGTATTTGTCCATTTTTCCTTTTAGTTCTCCCTACTTTTTTTTTTTTTTTTTTCATTTTTTGCTGCTTTGTTATTTGGTGCATACACATTGAGGATTACTGGTCAGGTGCAAGGCAAAAACAAAACAAAACAAAAACCCCAACAACCAATCATTGCTATGTCCCCTGGGATTCTTGGTAGATTGACCTTTTCATCATTATATAATGATACAGTGTAGTTCTCTGTCTCCCTAGTTTTATTTGTTCTGGAGTTGACTTCATCTAATATTAATATATCTACTCCTTCTTCCCTTTGATTTTCTTGCTTGACCTGCTTATGTTATTATATTTGAAGTCAGTTTCTAATAGACTGTATATTGTTGGGTTATGTTTTTTAATCCACTCTATCAACCTCTGTCTTTTAATAAGTGTATGTAGATCACATGCATTTAACATAATTATTGAGAGATTAGGGCTTAAGTCTGCTATTTTATTTTTGCTTTCTGGTTTTTCTGTTTTCTTTTTCCTGCCTTCCTAAGGGTACTTGAACATCATTTTGTAACCAAGTGTGTTTTAGAACCATTTTAGGTTTACAGAAGAATTGTAAAAATGGTACAGAGTTCTCATATACCCCATACCCAGTTTCCCCTGAGCAGTGGCACAGGCCTGACACTCAAAAGGCTAAGCAAAGTTATTCTTGCCCCCACCCCTCTTCTCCATATCAAACTCTTTGGGAGTAAGAACTTATACATTAGCCCTCATTAGCCCTTATGTCCTACCTCCTTGAGGACAGATAATCAATACAAATTATTTGGAATTCTTCTACAAGAGAGATTTCTCTCTTGTCCGTTTATTTATTCAATCAGTTATATCAGTATGGTTTCATATATTTAGTCTATACTTTGGGATATAGACATTTTAAGGAGTGTTTTAGAATACATTTTGATTTTTCTATAAAGTTTTTGAGTGTAGCTCTGTTTACTTCCTGTGATTGTTCTAGGTATTACATATATATGTATACAGTTGTAGTCTACTGGTGTCATGTTACCATACCTCCTTTTATGTCCCTTTGCTGTCCCCATTTATAATATAATTGCTTTAAATATTTTCCCCACACACATCTAGAATTACTCAAATAGTGGCACAACTTTTGCTTTCAACTTCATAATGGAAAGAAGTTGGTGTTATAGTTCAGTATAAAAGCACATGCTTAGCGGTTGCCAGACCCTGAATTCAATCCCAAACCCAGGAAAGAAAAAAAGAAAAAGAGATCAAAAGGAAGGAGAAAGCCTATTGTATTTAGCCATACATTGTTTACTGGTTCTTTGCTTCTTGATAAAATAAGATTTGTTCTTATTTTCCTTTCGTTGAGCCATTTTTTTCAGAGCAGTTCTGCTTGCAACAAATTCATCTGAGAATGTCTTCATTTCTCATTCATTCCCAAAATACATTTCTTCTGGTATAGGATTAATAGTATACAGATTTTTAAATTTTTATTTGTGTATGTATTTATTTAGTTTATTGCAGTAATGAGGATTGAACTTAGATGTGCTCTACAATTGAGCTACATTGCCAGAAATTTAATTTTTTTTTTTTTTTTGAGACCAGGTCTTACTAAGTTGCAGAGGCTGGCCTGGAACATGCAATCCTCCTACTTCAGCCTCCTGAGATGCACTCCACTGTACCCAGTTAATTATGATGTGTCTTGATGTGGATTTCTTGATGTGGGTTTATTCTGTTTGAGGTTGTTTGCTCAGCTACTTGCATTTGAATCTAGGTTAATATCCTTTGCCAAATTTGGGGAGTTTTCAGTGATTATTTTTTCAAGTAGTTTTTTCAACACAATTTTCCTTTTTCTTTCCTTGGTCTTCATTGACACAAATCTTTTAATATAGTCCTACAGGTTGCTATGGCTTTGTTAAAAGGTTTTTTTTTTTTTTTTTTCTAATCTATTTCCTCTATGTTGTTCACACTGTGTACTTTTTATTTTTCTCTCTGGTAGTTCACTTATTTTTTTCCTCTGCCCTTTCCATTTTGCTGTTGAGTCCATTCACTCATCTTTGTATCTTAACTATTAAATTTTTCCATTCTAAAGTTTCCATTTAATTCTTCTCTTTGCTGAGTTTTCTTAAGGTGTTTTCATTCATTTAAAGCATGTTTGTTATTGCTTACATATGGATTTTTACCGTGGCTGCCTTAAAATCTTTGTCAGACAATTCTAACTTCCATTTCAGCATTTCATTGTGGCTTTTTTTTTTTTTTTTTTTTTTTGGGGTTGGTGCTGGGGATTGAACCCAGGGTCTTGTGCATTCAAGGCAAGCAATCTACCAACTGAGATATATCCCCAGCCTCTTTCTCATTTGGTCTGAGTTTTGTTTTTTTTTTTTTTTTTGTAGTGAGTAATTTTTTATTGAAAACTAGACATTGAAGTATTATGTTATGAAATTTTGAGTTGTATTAAACCTTCTGCTTTAACTGGCTTTCTTTGATGTTGCTTTGTCAAGGAAGGAGGGGGCTGCCTTAGTACTGCCAAGTGGAGGTAGAAATCTCGGTTCCCTCTCATCTTTCATTGCCACTTGAAGATGTTTCTCACTACAGTTGGAGAGAGTGGGGATTCCAGTTCTCCATATGGCCTCCATAGATTGTGCAGTGGAGTGGCCTTGTCCTTGCTGAGTGATGACAAAAGTCCTGACTCTCCACCAGGCCTCCTCTGACACCAGCCCTGCAGGAAGGGTGGCTTTTTACTGCTTATTCTCCACTAATGTTGCAGAGTGTGAACAGCCTTGTTGCTGATTGGTGGGGATGAACATCCCAGCTCTCTACTTTGCCTTCTCTGACACCATCCCAGTGAAATTGTCGAGACAACTCACTGCACTCTCAGGAGGGTCAAATTTAGGCTCCCCACTCAGCCCATGCTGCATGGGTGGAGATAGAGCCACCATTTTTTCCTCTGGTGTTTGGCTGGAGTAAAGCGGTTTTCATTTAAAAGTCTTGCTCGGTTGCTCTTTCCTAGTCTCTAGCTAGAGAGAGCTGGCGATTGTTGAGGCATATTTTTGTCTGTATCTACTGCTGTTTCCAGGACTAAATGGAAACGAGGAACATGTTACTGGAAATTGGATCCTTACTATAGAGTGACGAACTTGACTTAATTGTGTAGTGTTTTGCAGAGGTAGAATTTGCAAGCATTGAAATTGGGTATTTAGCCAGGCATGGTGATATGCGCCTGAAACCCCAGCAGCTAGGGAGGCTGAAGGAGGAGGATCGCAAGTTCTAAGCCAGCTTCAGCAATTTAGTGAGGCTATAAGCAACCTAGTTAGACCTAGTCTCTAAATCAGAAAGAAAAAGGGCTTGGGATGTGGCTCAGTTATAAAAGCCCTTGGGTTCCATCCCTAGTTCCAAAGAAAGAAAGAAAGAAGGAAACGACGAAGAAAAAAAGAAATTGGATATTTAGCTGAGGAGTTGTTTTCGGTGGGTAGGCTGGTGAGGGGGTTGTTTGTTTGTTTGTCTTTTGGGTTCTGGGGATTAAAGCTGAGAGATTTCTAAGCAAAAGGGAACCAGAATTTGAAGATTTGGGAAATTCTCAGCCTATTCATATTGCAAAAATGAGAAAACATGTTTCCAAGAGAACACCAAAAGTTGGGTATACTATCATTCAACAAAGAACCTACAGGCTTATAGGAGCAGAAACACTACTTGTTTGAATTGAAGAGGTCAGAGGTGGGAGGCAATGAAGAATGGACTCCTTGCATTTGACAGGACAGACAATAGAGTTATTCAGATATGAGTGTGAGCCATTTTTCAAGAAGAGGAAAAAGTTTGCCTGTAATCCCTGCAATTTGAGAGGCTGAGGCAGGAGGAGCTCAAGTTTGAGGCTATCTTGGGCAACTTAGAAAGACTCTGTCACTTCTTCCCCCTTTTTGATTTTTCCCTTTTGGAATGAAAAAATCTGCCTTATGCCTGGCCACACTTGTCAGATTTCACACACAGCTGGAGAGGAATTTTTCCTGGGGATCAAATATACTCAATGAATTATATATCACCCTTATCTGATTGGATCATATTTTTATTAGTCTATTTATTATTTTTTTATAGCACTAGGGATTGAATCCAGGAGTGCTCTACCACTGAACTACATCCCCAGTCCTTTTATATTTTTATTTTGAGATAGGATCTTGAACTTGTGATCCTCCTACTTCAGCCTCCCAAGTCTCCAGGATTACAGGTGTGCATCACTGAGCCTGGCTAATTGGAGAATATTCAGATAAGACTTTGGATTTTAGGCTTCAGAGTTGATGCTGGAAGGAGTTAAGACTTTGGGGGCTGTCAAGATTAAATGAGTGCATTTTGCATGTAAAAAGGAGATGAATTTTGAGGGACCTAGCTGAATACTGTGGACTGAATGGAGTCCTTCTTCCAAATTCATTTGAAGTTCAAACCCCCAACATGATGGTATGGTATTTTGAGATGGGGCCTTCGGGAGGTGTTTAATATTAGATGAGATTATGGGGAAAGTGCATTCATGATTGGATGAGGGTCTTTATATTAACCCACAGAGATCTTACTTTCTTTTTCTCTGTGCCATGTGAGGACACAGGAAGAAGACCGCTGTCCACAAGCCAGGAAGAAAGCCTTCACCAGAACCTGCCCATGAAATCAGACTTCCAGCTTCCAGAACTGTGATAAATAAATTTCTGTTGCTTAAACCACCAGACTATGATGTTTCAATATGGTATCCCTAGTAGACTTAAGATATATGTTTACTCCCTTTTCCCACAAGCCCTCCTTTTCTTGAATTACTCACAATTGTACTATAATTTAACTCTTCCCTCATTAATGGATGTTCATGTTGAATTCTATTGTTTTGGTATTACAAATAATTCTTGTAATTTTATAATCCTTGCACAGATATCAATAAGTATTCACAATTTTATTTCTGTTAAACATATTTTCCAGAGTAGCTGTTGCTAGGTAAAGGATTTTAGATTTTTTTTTATTTATTTATAAAACATTGCCAGATAATATTTGTTTATTTATTGATACTGGGGACTGAATCCAGAGGAGCTTTGTCATTGGGCTACAACCTTTTTAGTTTATTATTATTGTTACTATTTTATTTTGAGACAAGGTCTTGCTGAGTTGCTTCAGGGTCTCACTAGGTTACTGAGGCTGACTAGAACTTGTGAGCCTTCTGCCTTAGCCTCCCAAGTTGCTGGGATTACAGGAACGAGCCACCATACCTGATGCCAAATTATTTTTAAGAATTAGTCTATTAATAAACTGAGTGTGCTGGTACATGCCTGTCATCACATCGACTTAGGACACTGAGGCAGGAGAATCGCAAGTTTAAAGATAGCTTCAGTAACTTAGCAAGGCCCTGAGCAACTTAATGAGACCCTGTCTCAAAAAAATGAAAAGAGCTGATGTGGATCAGTAGTAAAGCGCCTCTGGGTTCAATACCCACTACCAAAAAAAAATTAGTTTGATAAAGCTAAGCTTGGTAGTATGTGCTTCTAGTTCCAGCCACTCAGAAGGCTGAGGCAAGAGAATCATATAAAGACATTTACATGTGTGTCCAAAGACATAAGGTAATTCACTACAGAATTGTTTATGATAACAAATTGAAAATAGCTTAAATGTCCAACAATACAAGATTAGTCAAAGAAATCATGCTGTAGTTATGCAAAGGATCTATGCAATTACTTAAAAGAAGTGAAGTAGAAATATTTATATATGTGTATATGTATGTGTATGTATGTACATATATATACGTGTGTGTGTATGTGTCATACACACATATGAATATAAAACCATCTTCAAAAGATATACTTTTTTTTTGTACTGGGGATTGAACTCAACCACTGAGCCCCAACCCCAGCCCGATTTTGTATTTTATTTAGAGACAGGGTGTCACTAAGTTGCTTAGCGCCTCGCTTTTGCTGAGGCTGGCTTTGAACTTGAAATCTTCCTGCCTCAGCCTCTCAAGCCACTGGAATTACAGGCATGCACTACTGCACCTGGCTATCAGATATACTTTTTAAAAAGAAAAAAATAAAATTTTGAGTGCTCTGAAACAACTTTCTCTAAGAGACCCTAGGCCTGAAAGTCAAAAGACCAGAGTTCATTTAGCTCAAACTCTGACTCTATGTGGGCACAAAAGCAAGGATTTCTGCCCTGACCTTAGCTTCCTTACCAGTAAAACCGACACTTGGAGTCATATTTCCTAAACTTCATCCATTCACAGACCTCATATACAATTTTAGCCAAATCTACCTATCCAATTTATGTAATATCTTTAATTTTTAAAAAAATTTTTAGTTGTAGATGTTTTTAGTTGTTTATTTAGTTTTTATGTGGTGCTGGGGTTCGAACCCAGTGCCTCACATGTGCTAGGCAAGCACTCTACCACTGAGCCACAAACCCAGCCCCATTTAATTTTTTTAATTAAATAAATATTTTAAAAAGGAAACTATAACATTAACATGAACAGAAAGCCAGTGTTACCTGCCATAAAAGGAAGCAACAGTAAAACAAACAAACAAAAACACAAAAGCTGCTAAACAAGGTGAAAAGGTGGCATAAGCCTGTATCCCAGCTACTTGGGAGGCTGAGGCAGGAGGATTGCAAATTAGAAGTCAACCGGGGCACTTTGGAAGACCCTGCCTCCAAATTAAAAATAAAATGATCTAGGGGTAGCTCAGTGGTAAAACACCCCTGTGTTCATTCCCCAGTACAAAACAAACAAACAAACAGAAAACAAAAAAACAAAAACAAAAAAAAGAAAGAAAAAAAGAAAGAGAAGAAGAAGAACAACAATAACAACAAGAAGGAATAGTAGCAGCCAGAGCATGCCTACAATCCCCAGCCATTCTGGAGGATAAGGCAGGAATATTACAAGTTTGAGGCCAGACTGGTAAGTCCCTGTCTAAAAATAATAATCATAATAATAATAAAAATTCGATGCCTGGGGATGTAGCTCAGTGGTAGAGCTACTTGCTTAGTATGGGTTCAACCCCAACAGCAGCCAAAACAAACAGACAAAAAAAAAAAAAAAAAACAGAGTTATAAAGACAATGAGAATAAAATATATATGAAAATTTTTACAAAATGTTTCTAAGGAGATGTTACTTACTTTAAAAGCAAGGAAAAAATCATTCAGTTACTTTTTTTTTTTTTTTTTGATACTAAGGATTGACCTCAAGGGCGCTCTCCCACTGAGTTACATCCCAGCCTTCTTTATTTATTTATTTACTTTTTAATTTAAAGACAGACAGGAATTCTATAAATTGCTGAGAGGCTTGCTAAATTGCTGTGGCATTTTCAAATTTGCAGTCCTCCTGCCTCAGGCCCTGGAGTTGCTGGGATTGCAAGTATGCCACAGCACCTGGCTATTCTGTTGCTTTCAATGGAAATAAAGTATCATCCACATGAGTCTGTAGATAGATATATATATATATATATATATATATATATATATATATATATATATATATTTGTTGTTGTTGTTGGTTTAGTACCTGGGATTGAACTCAGGGGCACTCAATCACTAAGCCACATCCCCAGCCCTGTTTTGTATTTTCTTTAGAGACAGGGTCTCACTGAGTTGCTTAGCGCCTAGCTTTTGCTGAGGCTGGCTTGCGATCCTCCTGTCTCAGCCTCCCCAGTCACTGGAATTACAAGTGTGTGCCACCGTGCCCGGCTGTAGCAATAATATTATTGAAACCATGCATTTTATGTGATAATTATTTTTCTAATAACCATTAAAATATTAAAAATATCACAGTACTAAAAGCCTTTTGTCACCAGCAGTCAGAGTAGGGAAATTCCAGAAAACAGTGCCACAGAATTTCTATCAACTCCAGCTCTTTGGGGGTCCCAGAATTTACTAGGAGCAGATCTCTGACCACAGGAGTGTTCAATCCATTGTTTTCCTCCCTGGATGGGGGAACAGAGAAATCCTACCTTTGGTCAAGAAGTTGTTCTGATTTCCCAGAATCTTCTGGTTAGAATGTTTCCAGGTAAATAACATGTTCTTCCTCTGGGAAGCTGTGCAGGGCAGTTCCACTGAACCATCCACTTGGCCCATCACCATTTCCTTTCCCTGAGTGACCACTGGGAGCAGTGCTGGGTGAAACAGAAAGGGATCAGGCCTCTCTCTGTACTGCAAAGCTTCATCTTAGCATTTCCCCACCTCCCACACCATCTGCTCCCAAACCCCAAGTGTGAGCACTTACCCAGTTGCAGTACCAGGAACAGTTGCCAAAAAGCAACTCCTTGGTTCATTTTAGTCTTGCTGAGGTATCAAGCAGAGGCCTGAATCATCAGGGACCTGAACCTGCAGAAATGGTAGAGACCAAGAGAGTTAATAATCATTAGTCAATAGGTATTCAATGGACCTGGGCATGCGGAGACCTCGCTCTTCCTCAGGACCATTAATCCAGCCCAGGAAACCAGACTTGCTTATACCTCTAGTACATGTCACAAAATGTAATGCCCTAGCTAGGCATGGTGGTGCACGCCTGTAATCCCAACAGCCTGGGAGGCTGAGACAGGAGGCTCATGGGTTCAAAGCCAGCTTCAGCAACTTAGCAAGACCCTAAGCAACATAGTGAGATCTACCTCAAAATAAAAAATAAAAAGAGCTGGGGATGTGGCTCAGTGGTTAAATAGCTCTTCATTTTTCTAAATGGCTGAATAAAACTACCTAGTGCCAAAAAACAAATGCAATGCCCTGGTTAATATTGGGTGATATTAGTAGCATAACGGCAATTTCTCTGGCCTGACATAGCCTCACATCTCTCTCTCTCTCTCTCTCTCACACACACACACACACACACACACACACACACACACACAAACATACAGAAATTAATGTATCCCTGGATACTAAATAAAAATATGAATATATTATGTGTTTTATATTTAAAAAATTGTACTGTATTAAAAAATACAGGCTTAAGTATCAGGGCATTTATATATAGAGTTGTAGTCTTCTAATAAAAGTATAATAGATTTCTTGGGAGAATTTGGAGAGAAAGTAACTACATTTGATTTTTTTCTTTGCTTAAGAAATATCCAGTTTTGAAAGTCTGTGGTATGAATGGGTTTTCTTGTTCTGTTGATTATTTGAGGCTTTTAACAAATAGTTCATGAAAGGAAATACTGGACTCAAGTAAAGAAAATCTCTTTTCAGTTGGATTTCTTCCCTGCTTAGACTTTAAAAATGTAAGCATGAATTGCCAATTTCACTTCATGTAAATTACACACACACACACACACATGTTTATATATAAAATTTTATTTCACCTGTGAACTGTTAACTGTATCACTTCTACAGGTGTCATTTTGTTTGTTTGTTTGTTTTTGGTGTGGTCCTGGAGATTAAACCCACATGCCAGCAAGTGCTCTGAGTGCCCTGAGCTTCATCCCTAACCCCAATGTTATAATTTTCAAATATACAATATGTTTCCAGATATGCCTTGCATTCAGGCTGCCTTTTTCTCATTTTGATTTTGTTGAGTCTCCTGCCTGCTTGCCAAAAGCTTGGATGCATCAGGCCCACGTAGAATTGAAAGCAGAGGCATCCTGAGCTTTAAAGCATAAAAATTCAACATACCACATATTGAGGTGGAAAAAATAGTTTGCTTATTTATTTATTTTGGGTGGTGCTGGGGATTGAACCCAGAGCCCCACAGATGCTAGGCAAGAGCCCTATCACTGATCTACACTTGCAGACCCTGTATGGGTTTTTGTTTGTTTGTTTAAAAAAAAAAAAAAAAAAGGTGGAGGGGGAAGTGAGCTGTTTGCCATTTGGGATTACAAAAGGATTCCCAACAAAGGTGGCAAAGTCATGGGAAACACAACACAGAGCCAGGCTAGGATGCAAAGCTCTTGTTACTACTTGGGGCTGGACAATAGGAAATGACTGAAAAGGAAGAGACAAAGGGGTTCAAACAAGAGGCTGGGGTATGTCTGCTCTGTCTTTGCTCTGGGTGTGTTTTCTGGTAATCACTCTGTGTCTAACCTCTTCCTGCTCTGCCCCATCACAGCTCTGGTCAGGTGATTCCTTATCCACAGCTCAAGTCCTCGTTCGATTCCAGAAACAGCATTTCTACCTCTTTAGGACCCTTGCTTCTGTTACTAGTGTCTGTGTGCCTCAACACACTAGTTGCTTTCCTTAACCCTATCCACATCTCTGTAAATAACCCCCTTTCGGGCTGGGGATGTGGCTCAAGCGGTAGCGCGCTCGCCTGGCATGCGTGCGGCCCGGGTTCGATCCTCAGCACCACATACCAACAAAGATGTTGTGTCCGCGGAGAACTAAAAAATAAATATTAAAAATTCTTTCTCTCTCTCTCTCTCTCCTCTCTCACTCTCTTTAAAAAAAAAAAAATAAAAATAACCCCCTTTCTACAATCCTTTGAACCACCTGAAGCAGACTCTGTTTTCTTTTCTTTTCTTTGTTAATATTCACTTTTTTGAGAGAGAGAAAGAGAGAGAATTTTTTAATATTTATTTTTTAGTTTTCAGTGGACACAACATCTTTATTTTATTTTTATGTGGTGCTGAGAATTGAACTCAGCACCCCTCGCGCTACCGCTTGAGCCACATCCCCAGCCCCTAAATGTTCATTTTTTAGTTGTAGTTGGACACAAACCTTTATTTTATTTACTTATTTTTATGCGGTGCTGAGGATCGAACCCAGTGCCTCCCTTGTGCTAGGCTGGTGCTCTACCACTGAGCCACAACTCCACCCCCGGAGACTCTGTTCTCTTTTTAAGACACGAATATATAATTCTTTATAGGGGTGTAGCACTCAGAGGAGGTGCTGGGGTTTGCTCACCCTAATGAGGTTTGGGAGAAGACAAGAAAAGCCCTTTCCAGTTACTTAATCTGCCCAGAAGAAGAATTACCCAGTCAGGCAAGAGGCTTCCAGGAAAAGAGGGAGGGAGACTAGTCTCCAGTCATGCTAGTCGCTATTCACAGGTGAAGTTGTTTACAAGTTAACACAGGGCGTGGGAAGCATTTAGGGGGAGTCTGAGGTGAGAAGAGTAGGGTAGGGACAGCCTTAAATGTTTGGTTGTTTCCACTGCCCCCCATCCCAGATTGATTGTGTCCTTGTGAGGAGAAGTTGAAGACAGACAATGTCTCCACTTGAGATTTCCTTCTCTGGGTTCAAATTCAGCTTACCACGCCTGAGGAAGGAGAGGTGTGTTCTCAGCCTTCCCTGGATGGTGGCCATTTTGTCTCTTCCCTCTCCACAACTCCAGGGTCTGTGCAGAAGGCCACCTCCTTCTTCTTCTAATTCCTTGCACAGCCCCATCTCAGTAAGGGTTCAGCTTAGTGGAAGAGGCTAGAGGCTGTGGGTTTCCAGCTGCTGTTCACTTTGGTGTTTTGGGCTTCCGCTGCCACCCTAGAGATCTGGCCTTTGATTCTCACATCCTCAGCGTCCCCAGAGAGGCACTTTACCTCAGTACAGTAGCATTCTGTGTACCATCACCCCTGGGAGAGACTAGGAGGGCTGACTGGTCGTGTGTCTCCCCGCCCCCCCACCTTCCTGGTCTCTTGTCTCTCTCCCCCCTTCCCTCCCTCCCTCCCTCCCTTTCTCTCTTTGTTTCTCAATATGTATCTCTTTCTGCCTCTCCCTCTGCTTACACCTGTACATTTCTGATACTCTATTTCCCCATGCTTATGCCTCCTTTCAACTCCTGTGTGTGCCTCATGCCAGGAACCTTTGGGCTCTCCTTCTCTTCTCACTTGGAGTTCTCCCTGCCTTTTCTCCTTTCTCATCCAGCTGCCACCAAGATCTAGTTCCTTCTATACTGTAAACAGGCGGCAAGGCTTCTTGCAGGAAAGCAAGCTTTTCACAGGCATTGGTCTGTGGGTGGGCAAGGGAGATGGCTGCATGGTGGAAGGGACACAGCGGACAAAGGGAGGTGGGCAGATCATCTCAGAAGCACACAGAGGTCTCTGGGAGGACAGGAGGGAGGAAGGGAAGAAGAGAGAGACCCAGAGCAGTGGGTTAAAGCAACAACCACTCTTCATACTGTACACAGAGCTTGGATGAGTGGGTTCTTTGTTTCACAAATTCCAAGAACGAAATCTACAACACTAGGGTGAGAACAAAGTATAAACAGGATTTATTAGAGTAGTAGAAAGAAAGAAAGCAGAGTTCCTAAAGGGGAGGTGTGCCAATGGGTGTCTGTTGTCTAAAGGGTTTTTTGGGTTTGATCTGTTCCTAGAGTTGATTTGTGGGATAACAGAAAGGGGCCAATCAACTCTATTTTGTCCTCTTCAGAAAGTCTAGAGAAAAGTGATGTCTAAGACTTAATTAGCACAAGAGTAGGAGTGAGGATTTGTTGGCACAAGAGGAAGTAACTTTTGTAGTTGTTAACAAACTGTCCTCGTGGCTAGGATCAGCTGAGATCAGAAGCCTTGGTTTCTCAGTCTTCTCTTCTTCCTTTTCCTCTCTGAGACCCGTTTTATGGCTGCCTATGGATGGTCTTTCTGTCTCAATACAATCTACCATCACATGCAAAGCTCAGAGTCTTACAGAAAAGGTAGAACAGAGGCAAAGAAGTGAAGAAATTCTGGGAGGGAGCCAGACATGGTGTTCCATGCCTATAATACCAGCAGCTCTTGAGGCTGTGGAAGGAAGATTGCAAGTTCAAAGCCAGCCTCAGCAACTTAGTGAGGCCCTAAGCAACTTAGCGAGACCCTGTCTCAAAAAAAAAGGGGCTGGGATGTGCTCAGTGGTTAAGTGCCCCTAGGTTCAATCCCTGGTACAAAAAAAAAAAAAAAAAAAAAAAGTAAAAAGAAAAAGAAATTTGGGCTGGGGATGTGGCTCAGCGGTAGCGCGCTCGCCTGGCATGCGTGCGGCCCGGGTTGGATCCTCAGCACCACATACCAACAAAGAAGTTGTGTCCGCCAAAAACTAGAAAATAAATAAATAAATATTTAAAAAAAAAAAAGAAAAGAAGAGAAAAAGAAATTCTGGAGGCAAGACATGCACAGACAGCAGCAGACAAAACTAGAGACAAAGAGGGACCAGGACAGGGATGTGAACAAAATGGCAACACACACTGAGTTCCGCCAGGGCGCTTGAGGTTCCTGCTACCCTCACCCCCTGCCCCCCATGGTGGGATAAGGAGGAGGCTGGGGAGAGGAAGAGGGCACAGCCCTACCACAGTGACAGTCTGTGGTCCCACAAGCACTTTTATCTTCCCCCTGTTGCCCCCAGTCAGCCCACTCAAGCCCAGCCGCAGAATGCCCGCCCCACATGGCACCCTGCGACTGCTGACTGGCTTCCTACAAACTTCCTAGATATATGACCCCTCTGAGGGACCCCTGTGGTTCAGTGGCTGCAACCTCCGCCATCCTCTCCTTTGCCTCAACGCCCACGTAGGGCCCCCCCCACCACTGTGCCCTCCTTCCTTCCCTTATCCCCCGAAAGAAGGGTACTGAACAGACGCTGGATCTTCAAGCCTTGCAAACCAGACCCTAACCCATTTAACTGTTCCCATCACCCAAGTATCCGGTTTCCCATCTGCATCAAAGTTATTTCATTCCACAAACATTTATTGGGTTTCTAAAATGCGCAGGACCTTTGACCACCCAACTCTCCTCAGTGTCACCCCACCATCATGACCAGGAACATGGCATGGGGCTGCTCTGAGGCTCTGCCTAGAACCAGAAGATGGGGGCAGTTTTATTAGAAGTAGACCAGACTGAAAGACTGAACATCTGTGAGCCTGTCCTCAGGAGCTCTTCCGGCTGCTCTTCAGGGGAGCCATTTTGTATCAGCCTACAGAATCTGACACAGCACACAAAATTGTCAAAACATGAAAGAGCAGTGATCTCCACCATCGTTTTCTTTTCCCAGCCTTGTGCTCCGAAACATGTGTCTTATAAGAGCAGGTCATTCGGGAAGAGCTATCCCACTCAGAGTGGATTATTTATTTATTTACTTTTGCTAACAGGGATTGAACCCAAAGGCGCTTAAGCACGGGGCCACATCCCCAACCCATTTTTTTGCATTTTATTTAGAGACAGGGTCTCACTGAGTTGCTAAATGCCTTGCCAAGTTAGTGAGGCTGACTTTGAACTCACAAATCCTCCTGCCTCAGCCTCCCAAGTCGCTGGGTAAAATCTTTGACTTATTAAAAATGGAACCTTTCTATTTTCAGGGATCAGACTGTACCCCAGGAGAACTCTTTCCCAGAACAAATATATGAATTGAAGGCAGAGAACACCTGGCAGGCAGCAGGGCTTCAAAGCTGTGAGATCTCAGAAGGGATAGGCCTGAGGCTGCAGAGGTAGCAAGCTGGGTGGTGCAGGGCATCTCATCTTGAGGGTTCTTAGGTGAAGAACCCCATTAAGCCTGGGGTGGGGGCAGTCTGCAAATCCTTTTCTAACTCTATCAGCCTCCAAAACCAATAATCTTAGAATCAATTTTTCTAATGACATAGTTACCTAAAAATACGATCTAACGCTTTTATAGCATTTCATATCTAAGAGCTCAGTTATGCACTTTTTGACAATTTGAGCTTTCTCTTTTTTTTTAACCAAGCCAACTAAAGTACAAGCACCTTTAGATATATCGATCAAAAATCCTTAAATGCACAAAATTGGACAAAATCTTTAAAATACATATGAACAAATAAGATTTTTAAAAGGTCACGTAGATCACGTGGCCTATGAAATGCTGCATGTATGATTTTTGGTGTGAATTTTTAGTGATTGTATTATTGAGAAAATTGATTTTAGGAGAATTGCCTCTAGACTAGATTCCACTTCTTATTGCCCTTTTCTTGCCTTTACCATTTTTCCTCTTTTAATTTCTTATTTATAGGTTTTCTACACCTTAATACTTATTTATTCTTTTTCATTGCCCCCTCACCCTTCCTTAGGTCTTTTCTTCTCTTTGGTCTTCCCGTCTTCACCTCCTCCACTGCCCCATGAGTAGTTGCCTTCCACTGCCTTTCTCTGCTGTTTACTCTCTGATCTTGTGATTCTAGTCAATACCCCTCTGGAGAGTACCTCAGTGCCCTTCTTATGTTCTGGGCACTGAGCTATGTCTGGTACAGAGGCAAAAAGCAGTATGGCCTAGTCCTGGCCTCTTGAAGCCTCTTGAAGACATCACTTCTTATGACCAGTTCTGAGAGAAATGCATAAGAAGGTATCCTGGGCTGTGAGCACAGGACCGAGAGCCCAGCACATTCCGCTGCACCTGCGCCACATTCACCTCCCCTTCTCAGCTCCCTGGAAGAAATGAAGTTGAGTGAGCCTCTCTTACCTCTGGATCTGTCTTTCTTCCACTCTGCTTCTTGCACAGATATGTCTATGTAAGGGCCTGGAGCTCTGTAACCAGGAGCCCAGTGGGGAGAGGGCTTTGTTTCCTCTGTGGAGAGGAGCTTAAATAAAGAGACAGGAAGAGCCCTCGTAGCGAGGCTTCTCTACCACCCAGGCTTGGGCCAACCCCCAACGTCAGGGAAGATGTCAGAGTGAAAATGCCAAAGTCATGGGAAAAATTTAAGCAGAATCAGGCCGGAGCCCATAGTGCCACTGTCACTGTTGAGAGGCAAGAAAAGACTCCCTCAATGATGCAGCCAGATCTGGTGGGGCTTCAGGGAAAGAAGTGAGAAGCACTTGTGAGCTTACGGTTTCCCTACGCTGATAACACTACTAGTTCAGCTTGCAACACCAATAATGAATACAGTGCTATCACTTACCACTTTGTAACTCCCTTTTGGGGGGGGGGCAGTTACAGTGATTGCACCCAGGAGTACTTAACCACTGAACCCATCCCCAGCCCTTTTTAGTTTTTATTTTAAGACGGGGTCTCACTAAGTTGCTGAGGCTGGCTTTGAACTTGAGATCCTCCTACCTCAACCTCCTGGGCTGCTGGGATTATAGGTATGCTCCACTACACCGGCCACTGCTCTTATGCAACTTCTCTTTTCACAACACATTGTACTTAAGAGTTGTGTTAATAAAATTAACATTTATTGCTTCATCAAGGGCATTCTTCAGTAAAACTGGCATTATTATTATTTTTTTCTTTTTTTATTGCAAGTGCCTGGTTTGGTGCCACTGCTTTGATTTGTGCTAAGGCAGCAGTTTTATCCAGATTGCTTTTGCAACATCATTATGATGTCAACACAATTACAAAGAATAGCCAGTCACTTTTATAAAAATAGTTTGAACTTGAAGATACCCTGAAAGGTATCAGGATCTCCCAGAAGTCAACAGGCCACCACACTTACACTTTGAGAATGAGGACTCCACGTAATTTTTATTCATTCTTCAGGTTTTAGCTATCACTTCACTTGTCCCCCAAATCTGTTTTCTCCTTCCCTTGTAATAGAGCCCTCATTTTTAGCTGAGCTCATAAATTTTTTTTTTTTTTTGGTATCGGGATTGAACTCAGGGATGCTTAACCCCTGAGCCACATCCCCAGCTTGTTTTATATTTTATTTAGTTACAGAGTCTTGCTAAGTTGCTTAGAGCCTTGCTAAATTGCTGAGGCTGGCTTTCAACTCACAATCCTCCTGTCTTAGTCTCCCAAGCCTCTGGAATTATAGGCATACACCACTGTGCCCAACAAAAATAAATAAATAAATAAATAAATAAATAAATACTTTTTTGGTAAAGAGGTCTTGCTATACTGCCCAGCTGTTCTCAATTCCTTAGGCTTGAGTGATTTTCCTGCCTTGGCCTCCATAGTAGCTGGGACTATAGGTGTGCACCACCATTCCCCAGCTTTAGATACATGGAATTAATAGATATTTCTCAGCTTCCCTTGCAGCAAGGAGGTGACCAAATAACTTATTTAGGTTAATAAATATAAATGAAAGTGTTAGGCCATGCGTGGTGTCACAAACCTATAATCCCAGTGACTTGGGAGGCTGAGGCAGGAAGATTGCAAATTCAAGGCAAGCCTGGACAACTTAGCAAGACCCTGTCTCAAAATAAAAAATTAAAAAAGGCCTGGGATATAGCTCAGTGATTAAATGCCCCTGGGTTCAATCCCCTGCCAGGTTTCTGTTCTCTCGACTAAAAGGCTCAGGGGTCACTCTAGTTAAACTGGGCTAACTGAGCTACATGAAATAACCACAGAAGAGACACAAATACCTTTTTCTTTGGGGTCGTTGTGATGGCTCCTCTGACCTTAAGGGTCCACAGGAAGAGAGAGAGTGAGAGCACATGCTGACCCCTTTTATTGAGGAGAAGTTATTTAAATGAGACAAGGGTTCAGGTTTCAGGGGGCTGAGTCTATCTTCATGATGTCCACTGTCAGCAGGTTGACTGACACCTGGGTAGGCCACACCCAAGGGCACAGTAAGAGAAGGGGACACACACAAGGCACTTCCATGGAAGATTCTATCCTAAACAGGGCAAGGGGTTATATTACAAAGGAACAGGTGAGCATAGCTTCACCCATGGGGCTGTAGGAAGGAACACCCATGCACAAGACACCGACCCTCGCACCCAAGAAGGGTGCCACATTTCTGTGACTGAGAGCCTCAGCACCTAGCCAGGGAGTGTAACTCAGTCACGTGTAAGGTTGGCCTCCCACAATCCCCAGTACCAGGAAAAAAAGAAAGAAAGAAAGAAAGAAAAATGTTAGGTGCAACCTCTGGGTTGTTCCTTGAAAGAAGCCAACTATGGGGGCTGGGGTTGTGGCTCAGCGGTAGAGAGCTAACCTCGCCATGCGAGACCTTGGGTCCGATCCTCAGCACCACATACAAAAATAAGCAAGTGAAATAAAAGTGTTGTGTCCAACTACAACTAAAAAAAAAAAAAAAGAAAGAAAGAAAGAAAGAAGCCAACTATGGATATCCCTTCCTCAGGCTTTCTCCTTGAAGGCTGGGCAGAATAGGAATACCAGTCCTATAGCTTACAGCCAGTCTTCCCTCATTTACATTACCGAGCAACCTCCTGTAGGCGTTTAAGTTTGTGTCCTCTGCTCTAGTCTAAACCTCTCCAATCATTCATTCACATATTGAACAAGTGTTAAGTGTCTCCCAGTGCAAAGAACTCTGCTAGGTGCTGGGGATGTGATGTTGGGTATAACAGATATTTTCACCCAAGCTCTGACATGAACACTAAACAATGAATTATTTCATTATGAGTAGCCAAGTGCTACAAAGGGAGAAGCCCAGAGTACTGGGAGAGCTTATCACAAGGAAGCCTTATTTCAACTGAGAGAAGTGTATTGTAATCATTGTGAGTTTGGGTTCCACTACAAGTGAAAGAGAATCAAAATGAAGCTGGTAGTGGTGACATGTGCCTGTAACTCCAGCTACCAGGAAGGCTGAGACAGGAGTATCTTGAGTTCAAAGCCAACCTCAGCAATTTAGTAAGGCCCCAAGTAACTTAGAGAGATCCTGTCTCTAAAAAACAAATATAAAAAGAGCTGGACGTGGCCCAGTGGTTAAGTGTCCCTAAGTGCAATCCCTGGTATAAAAAATATAACAATAATTGTAGAAGTTCAAATGAGACTGTAATTTATTTCCCACATGAAAGAAGTTTGAAGGCAGTCAGAGATGAGGAAGCACCATGCCATACCTTAGCCCCAGGATCTGGGTTTGTTTGAATCCCTGTAACTTCTATGATCATGACTTCCAAAGTTTGAGAAGGCTACCAAATTTCCTTGGCTGGAATGTGTTTCCTTTATGATAAGATCTCTCTGTACCTAGTGCTTCTCCCTTCTTAGTACTTGTCCACTCAAATGGAATGACTCACTGTTTAGTGTCTATCTCACTAAACAAGATCATAGTAACTGTATCTCCCTTTGCACTCTACCCTCAGCAAACTAGCAAAGCAGCTTGGCCACCTGGTAGATGCTCAGTACTTATTAAATGCTTTTTTTCCTCTCTCTCTCTTTCTCTTTCTCCCTTTCTTTCTTTTTAGGTACTGGAGATTTAACCCAGGGGCACTCTATCACTGAGCTATATAGCCCCAGCTCATTTTTATTTTTATTTTGAGACAGGGTCTCTAAGTTGCCAAGGCTGATCTCAACCTTGTGATCCTCTTGCCTCAGCCTCCTGAGTTATTAGGATTATTGAAGTGCTCTACTGCACTCAGTTCTGAATATTTTTTATATATCAATTTTATTGATAGTAATGAATATCAAATTTACTGTGGTAAAAATACATATATCATAAAATTTACCATTTTAATCATTTTTATTTATTTGTTTTTGGTGCTATAGATTGAACCCAGAGCCAGAGCATGCTAAGTAAGCATGTGCTCTACCACAGAGCTATACCCCCAGCCTACATTTTTTCCCATTTTTAAATATACAGCTGTGTAGGCTTAAGTACTTTCACATTATTAAACCAAAATTCTGACACCAGGAGATCTTTGAATAAAGGGTTTGTTGAACTGTCACAGATGGGACAATTCCCAAAACTTCCAGTGATGAGCTTAAATAGCATTTGGAAGTATATCTGCTATACCTACAAGCCAAAAGTACTTTTATAACAAAAGTTTGAGGAAGAAAAGCATACATTTTTTTTTGAGAGAGAGAGAGAATTTTAATATTTATTTTTTAGTTGTCAGCGAACACAACATCTTTGTTTGTATGTGGTGCTGAGGATCAAACCCAGTGCCTCCCACGTGCTCTATCACTGAGCTACAGCCCCAGCCCAAAACATAAATTATTCACCCTGGCTATAGATAAGACTGGCAGGATAATGTGATACAGGGAGAGTTTTGGGATAAGAAGACAATCCATAAGGAGGAATCCTAAATTGTTGCTTCTGGGTTGGCTGGAGTTATAAGCAGGATTCAATGGCCCAACTGGTGGGTCACCTGGGGTTTGAGTCAAGGTTTTAATACGCATTCAGAATGTGAAATTGACCTTGTTGTTGTTGTTGATTTGGTAGCAGAGCTGTTCACTGATCAACTTCCCTTATCTCTCCTGCCCTCCATTCTCTGACCCTTTAAATTAAATTTGGGACATCCTAGAATTTTTCTCTTATCAACATGTTTGTGCAATCATCACCACCATCTATCTCTGGAACTTTTTCATCTTTCCCAGCTAAAGTTTGGCACTCATTGAACACTCCTCATTCTCCCTCAGTTCCTAGCTATTGAATACTTTAAAAAAAATTTTTTTTAGTTGTAGTTGGACACAATACCTTTATTTTTTTTATTTGTTTTTATTTTTATATGGCGCTGAGGAATGAACCCAGCACCTTGCATGTGCTAGGCGAGTACCCTACCACTGAGCCACAACTTCAGCCCCTCGAATACTTCTTGAAGGAATGAATAAAGACGATAGGACTACCTTAGCAGAGGTCACAGTATAATCAACTTCAGGAGCCAGGTAATATAAATTTAAAAAGCTGGCTCGGGCTGAGGGTTTAAGCTCAGCCCTCACCTGGCATGAGTGAATCCCTAGGTTTGGTTCCCAGTACTGCCAAAGAAAAAAAAGGAGAAAAAAAAAAAAAAAAAAAAGCCAGGCATGATGATGTACGCCTACAATCCCAGTGGCTCCTGAGGCTAGAACAGGAGGATGGCGAGTTCAAAGTCAGCCTCAGCAATTTAGTGAGGTATTGAGCAACTCAGTGAGATCATGTCTTTAAATAAAATGTTTTTAAAAAGGGCTGGGATGTGCCTCAGTGGTTAAGCACCCCTGGGTTCAAAAAAAAAAAAAAGAAAAGAAAAGAAAAGAAAGAAAAAGACAAACAAAGGAGGTTCATTACTATAAACAAGAGGGAGGGTTGGGACTGAGGTAAACTGAAGAATATCCTGCCTCATCTAATAAGTGCAGCTGCCACCTATGTAGCCCCAGTCAAGTAATACCAAAGTTGAAGTAATACCAAAATGTGAACCCAGAGTTGCCAGCTCTATCAAAATTTGTATAGAAAGTGGAAAACCAGACCTTCATATAGTATCTCCTCATTTTAATGTTGGCAATGTATTTAATCTTGTTTTAACACTGAGCACTTCAAACAAAGCTTTCCCAGGGCTGGCTCTAGCTTCAGATCCACCAGTTTGCAACCTATGGTGGACTTGTAAAGCCTTCCAGCTCTTCGTCTGTATCTTCTGCAATTGTCTATGCAGATGGGTTCCTAGGAGTCAACAGACTCCAAGAATCTGGCTTACCCTTCAGGCTTTCCAAAGAGGAAAAAAAAAAAAAAAAAGGAAGAGAGAGAGAGAGCGAGCAAGTTCATAATGAATATTTAGCTGTGTTATTCTTTGTGTGGTTATATATTTTATTTAATCCCACAAAAAGTAATAGGGCATAGATATCATTTTCCAGACCGTACAGATGGGAAAACTGTGACACAAAGAGTTCATAATTCTAAAAACTTGGGAGGCTGAGGAGGAGGATTGCAAATTTAGGGCCAACCTGAGCAACTTAGCAGGAGACACGGTCTCAAAATAAAGTAAAAAAAGTTGGGCATGAAAAAAAAAAGTTGGGCATGGCAGTACATGCCTATGATCCCAACCACTTAGGAGGCTGAGGCAGGAGGATCACAAATTCAAGGACAGCCTCAGCAATTTATTGAGGCCCTAAGCAACTTAGACCCTGACTCAAATAAATAAATAAATAAATAAATAAATAGATAAAGAAAGAAAGAAAGAAAGAAAGAAAGAAAGAAAGTAAAAATGGGCTGAGAATGTAACTCAGTGATAGAGTACCCCTACATTCCTACATCCAATCACCAGTACTACACTCAAAAAACTTAGAACTTGGGTGTAGCTCAATGGTAGATTGCTTGACTAACATTCATAAGGCCCCAGATTGGATCTCCAACATTGAAAAAATAAAAGAAAAAAAAAAGAAAAAAGAAAAAAAATTGCTGAAGGTCACAGAGCTTGTAACCATAACTGGTAGAACTGGGATTTGAACTTGTCCATTTGGATTCCAGTCCCTGGATGTGCCCCTCATCACATTTGCCTCTCCTCTGCATTCAGAAAAGCAAATGGAAGGTGGGAACGGAATGGGGAAATGCAGAAGAGTGATATTGGCCAAATTATATAGTTATATCGTGTGCATGCACGACTATGTAACAACAAATCCCATCAATATATACAACTACAATGCAACAATTTTGAAAATGTGGGGAAAAAACAAAGAAAGGTGAAAATTATGGCTAAGAGAAGTCTTTTCCCATAGCAAGAGAGTGGGTTGAGGCCATTGGCCTCATCTGGGGCTTCTGAGACTTAGCATCACCATATTCTCACCTCTATAGAACATTTTCCCATTTTTAAAAATTTCTTTTTTGATTGTATGTAACACAATACCTTTATTTAATTTATTTATTTATGTGGTGCTGAGGATTGAACCCAGTGTCTCACACATGTAAGGCAAGTGCTCTACTGCTGAGCCACAACCCCAGCCCCCATTTTCCCATTTTTAAAACACTTTCAATATGGAATCTAAACATTTACATTGAGGTTATAGCTCAGAGGTAGAGCACTTGTTCATAATGTGCAAGGCCCAGGATTTAGTCCTAATAAGAAGAAGAAGTTAAGAATAGAATGGTGGTTATCAGAAGCTGGGAGAGTAGGGCTGAGGAAGGGATAAGAAAGGTTGATCAATGAGTACAAGTTACAGTTAGACAGGAAGAGTAATCCTGGTGTGCTATTGCACAGTAGGGTGACTATAGAGAACAATAATGAACTGTACACTTAAAGACGCTAGAAAAAAAAAGGATTTTGAAAGTTTTCCCCACTTATGGGGAATGATGGATATGTTTAACCTGCTTTAAGCATTACATCATGTAAACATGTATCAAAACATCACATGGTAACATCACTATATATACAATTTTTATGTTTTTATGTACCAGTTAAAAAATAATACTGGGGGTGTAGCTCAGCGGTAGAGCACTTGCTTAGCATATATGAGGACCTGAGTTTGATCCCCAGCACTGCAAAAATAAATAAATAAATAAATAAGATTTTTTTAAAATGCACTCTAACACATATTTTTGTTCATTTATTTATTTATTGGTGGTGCATGCAAGTCAGGCACTCTACCAACTGAGCTATATCCCCACCCTTAACATACACTTTTGCACAACAAACTTCTTTTGGTAATATTGCTATTCTCATTTCATGGATGTAACTAAAGTTTAACAATCTGCCACATTACATGATGGTAAGCATGGAGCATGGGGCTTTCCAGTGGTCTGGTGAAGAGCTATTTTTTTGCTGTATGTATTCTGTGTCTTCAAGCTGAAGGAGGGGGAGTAGGCCAAGAAGAGAAAGAAGAAAATGGTAAGCAAAGGGACCCCAGCATGGTGGGAGGCTACAGAGTGCAGAAAACAGTTTATCAGAAAACTCATAAGGTAGCAGCAGAGTAGGGAGGTTGGGGGAACCAGGTGCAGCCTTCGGTGACCTCCTTACCAGGGTCATCTGCAACTGCACTGGCACACTCTGCAAAGGGGCTAGAGTTGGGACTAAGAGGTGGGGAAGGGTTGCAGAAGCTATTCCCTGGGAGGCAGAGTCTAGCAGGGCCAACCCACCTCCCCCTACCCACATTCTCCCAAGTTTCATAATTTTTTCTCCTTTCTTTCTTTTTTTTCTTCAGTTATGGTTCTCTAAATTGCCCCGATTGATCTCCAATTTGACATCTTCCCACTCAACCTTCCAAGCAGCTGGATTTATAACCATGTGCCACTGTGTCTGTCCTCCATGACCACTTTCTGCAACTCTCAAAGTATAGCACCTGGGCTTCCCCCACCCCATGGAAGGTTAGAACTGTCACATCTCAGAGCCCAGCCTGGGCTCAACCAGCTGACACCTGCAGCCTCTGGAGAAACTGTCAGCCCCAGAGTGGAGTAAATAAAACCTGTCCCACCCCAACCCCATTCCCTTCAAAGGAGGAACTCCATTTTGGGGTGGGCCTGAACAGAGAAACCTAAGCCCTTTGCTCTTCCTCTTTGTAGAAGGATAGCAGAACCCTAACACCTCTGACTGATGGAGGATGTAGGGCAGGGCAATTTCTGGGCCTGCCTAGACTCCTGAGACCAGTTCAGGGGCAGGATAGACCAGGCAGGATAGCTGAGACCAGTTCAGGGGCAGGATAGACACTGGCAAATGTCTGATTGCACAAAGTACTGCTTCCTGCCAGACACGCTTGGCTTGCCAAGTTCTTGTACCTCTGTTTACTGCCAGAAATTGTGAATAGTAGACAATGGAGGAGGCTGTCCAGGCCATGAAAAGACTGGGGATAGCTGGGAATGGTGGCACATGCTGCTTAGGAGGCAGGAGAATTCCAAGTTTCAGGCCATTCTGGACAACTTAGGATAAAACAAAATGATGAAGCTCAGGGGTAGAGCATTTGCCTTGCATGGGCCAGGTTCTGGGTTCCATCCTCAGTACCAAAAAAAAAAAAAACAACAACAAAAAAAAATTACACAATGAGCTTGAGTGTTGTGGCACATACCTTTAATTCCAACCAGTTGTGGGGCTGAGACAGGAGGATCTCAAGTTTGAGGCCAGCCTCAGCAACTTAGTGAGGCCCTGTCAGTCTTTACCACTGTAGTACTTTGTGCAATTAGACCTGTGGCCTGAGCAACTTAGTGAGACCTGAACTCAAAATAAAAAATAAAAAGGGCTGAGGATGTTGTTCAGTGGTTAAGCACACCTGAGTTCAATCCCTGGTACCAAAATAAATAAATAAAGGAATAAGTGATGAGAAAAGTGGTAACTTTCATCTTGTCCACTCTATCCCTCAGGAGGAAGGCAGTTGCTATGTCATGAGAGGCTGTGTGGGAAGACTTTGAGGCCTCTGGCCCTCAGCCACCTGAGTGAACCTTTTTGTAGGCAGATATTCTAACCCCATCAAGTCTTCAGATGACCACTGGCTTGTCCACATCTTGGCAGTAATCTCATGAGAGACCCATTACTGAAATTACTCAACTAAGCCACTCCTGATTCCTGACTGTGTGAGATAATGTTTATTATTTTGAATTATTAAGTTTTGGGGTAATTTGACAATAGATAACTAATACACTCCCTTTCTACTTAAGGACCTGAGATGATTCCCCACCCACTCTCCCACTGAAGCCCTTGAGCTCCTTAACTCCTAATGTCTCTTCCTGTCCAGGCCTCCCTTCCAGAACACTGGTTTACAGAAATCCTGGTCTGTGTGGTGTAGTGCAGTGGTAGACCATGTGTCTAGCATACATGAGGCCCTGGGTTCAATCCTCAACACTCCAGTTAAAAAAGAAAGGAAATGCCAAATGAATTAACCCTTCTCTCTGGAGGCCTTAGGAGGCCCCTCAAAGAGCTGGAGATTATTCTCCTGGCTGGAGAGTGGGGTTTTGTAGGGAGAAGGTGGAAGAGTCAGGGATGTCACTCTCTAGGAGAGGCCTCAGGAGAAACGCTGTATGCACAAGCCCTCGGCCCCCTCTTCCTTCCATCCTTTATTTTCTCTTTCTGGGAGGTGGAGCAACAAGGTGGTCCAGCACTCCGCTTCTGTCCCTTCATGAAAGAGCATGGGGGAAGTCCCTGCATAAGCCCCAGTGAGTCTTTGATGATTCCTCTCATAAGCCCAAAGGGCATAGAATGTTATATAGTAGAAAGGAAAAAAGCCACCCACAGAACTTTCCAGGAAACCATTGCCCTGTGAAAGCATGGGGCTTCCACTAAGGCTGTAGAGAATAGGGTCCTGTGGCAGAGCTGTGGAATGTCTTCAGCAGCTCCCCCCGCCCCACAGCAGGTGGTGGGAATGATGCTCTGGAGACTTTCAAAGAAGCCCTTAGGACTTTGTTTTACTGTGATCATCCCTGGCAAGTGCTACAACTTCCTCCTCTCTGTGCAGCTGTTTCTCTACCTGAGGCAAAACAAGAATCACCACCACCATCTTGAGGCTCAAAACATCAGACTACCTCAAATGATTCATTATTCAGGCTTCCGAGGGTGGACCCCTTTCCCTAAGGCTTCACACAGAACGATGGTGTCACTCTCTCCATTCTCCGTCCCCAAGTCTATGGTTATTGTATCTCCTATCTCCACAGAGACAGTCTTCAACCTCATTATTTGTCCCTTCATGTCACTTTGCACATGGCATACAGGTTCAGTGCAACAACCAAAAAGGCAGTTTGTCAACAGCAGTGCATATGCCACCCTGTACCTCCCACTCCTGCAGGCTCCCCACGATTTGCTTTCAATATTTTGTTCTCCTGTAGAGGGCTAAAGCTCCCTGACAGACACAGAGCTGTCTGCAACCAAAATTTAGGGCCTCTACCCATTACAAATGGTGAGACGAGTATGCCATGGGCTGAGGCCCAGTGTGCTATGTTTAAAAAGGCCAACTATATGGTCCAGAGGCTCTCTCCAAGAAAGACAGAGAGGAGCACAAATGGGCATGGGGGTCTTCAATATCATTATTGGCATAACCAGAACAGGCCCACTTTTTCCTTCATTCAATAATAGAAATTCAGACAAGTACATTGCATATGAAGAGCACTTCACAGTTTTCAAAGTTCTTTTATTATTCCATATTCACAACCCATTTTGGTGGGTTGTTATCATTATCTCTTTTATTTTTCTTTTTGCGATAAGTCTCACTATGTTGTCCAAGCTGGCCCCAAACTCCTGGACTTAAGGAATCTGCCTGTCTTAGCCACCTCAGTAGCTGGGGCTACAGACACATGACAGCACCCAGCCATTATCCCATTTAATAGGTGAGAAAACTGAGGCTCTAGGAGATTGGTGACAGTCACATCAGCAGAACCAGAATGAGAAGCCAGGGCTCCTTACTCTCACAGCTCCAGCAACAGCCAGTTGCCTGGATGCTGTTTTTCTTCCCCTTTGTCAAACTTGCAAGATAACTCTGCAAGGGTCAGGGCTGTATCTCCTGAAGCAAGCAGTTCGGTTCCTCTCCTGCAAGGTGTGTAGGACATGCGAGAGCTGTTGGGTGCACAGAGAATGTGCATACTACAAAGCAGTGCCTGCACACCCTGTTGATCTGTGCCCTGCTTTATTCACTGCAGTGTGAAATCTCATTGTCGGCCCAGTGACCTCCTGTGGGGTGTAACAAGCAGTGACCACTGGGTGGCAGTGTGTTCTCATGCCTGGTTCTAGAAAAGTGGCCAGGGCTAAGGAATGTGGGGGTGGGGCAGAGGTAGGAACCTCAGCCAACTGCCTAGAAAGGTTGTGAGAGACCCGTTCTCCTCCTGGAGGGCTTGACACGACAGGGTTCCTGTGTGTGTGCGCGAGCGTGCGTGCGTGCGTGTGTGTGCGAGTGTGTGTGCGCGCGCACGCGCGCGCGCGCGCATACATGCCTGTGGCCGCGCGCTCCTCTGCTGCAGCCAGGGGGCCTAGAGCAAGTGCTGAAATGCAGCTGAGTATGGGGTGGGCCAGAGGCACAAAAATCTAAAGGAAACCAGGGCAGCCAGCACAATGTGGGCGGAAGGACGGAGGAGGGGGCTATAGAGGTAAGAGAGGGCTTTTTGGAGCTTTAGAAAGATGATTACCCAGGAGAGACAACAAGAGAGAGACCAAGGAAGAAACACAGCGATCAGAAACAGAAAAGGGGAAGATGAGGGAGATTGGCTGGAGAATATAGGTTAGGAGGCTGCTGGGGTGGGAGAAGGGAGCCTCTAGAGGCCTCTAGAGGCTGGGGAGAGATTGGAACCTTCACTGGACAAGAAAGAGCCAGACTCAGACTTGCTGCTGACAGGGGATTTATTTGGGCTGTGCTGCTGAGATCTGCTGGTTGCCTCAGCCCCAGGTCAGAGGTGTCTTGACTCCAGCTCCAGTTCAGGCTCTGGCTCCTGCTCTGGCTCCGGCTCCGGCTGTGTCTCTGGCTCCAGCTCCATCTCTGGTTCTTGCTCAGGCTCCTCTGTTTTGCTTTGAGACTGAGGAGGGTGAATCCCATGCTCCAAGGCAGAAAATCTTCTGGGCCTCCACTGAGAGAAGAGATGGAGAATGATAAAGGGAAAAGGAATAGGAAGGACACTGGGTCCTTCTATTTTTTCCCCAGTCTTCTGCCTTCTCCATCTGGTTCAGGGCCTTCTCTCAGCCCCTTCAAGCTTCCCAGGTGGAAACTTATGAAGGAAGATGGAGGGCTGATGACAAATTCAGGATCCATTTTGATCCTCTTCCCTGAGACAGGTGCCAGGTAGCATTCTGAGGAAATTGAGAGAGGAAGCCAGTGGGTGAGTATCCCTGGCTCACCTGTCTTCTCCAATGGTGAAAGCCAAGGGCTCCAGTCACCAAAAGGAGCAATGAGAGGGCACCAAGGATGAGGAGAGAGAGATGGCCTGCCTTGAGGGTAACTGGGGCTCTCCCAGAGCGTTGGGCACCTATAGACAAAACACAGAATTAGGCATAGGGTCAGGGGTAACATGGACATTGTGCCACTCTCTCATACTTTACAGATGCAATAAGGTTCAGAGAGTTTCAGGGACTTGTCCAGGATGGTTCCACTAATTAGTAGGAGCAATGGGTTAGGCCTGGACTTGAGGTCAGGTCCCTGACTGGAACAACAACTCAAGGAGAGATATTGAAAGAAAAGAGCTGGGGATGGGGAGTGGCAGGAGGTGTTCTGGAAGGGTGATCAAGATGATTGCTTTGGAGTTGGGGCCATGGCATTTTGGGGCCTCAGACCTGTTGAAGACAGCTCTGGGATGTACACCACTGCTCCGAGAAGCCTCTCTCCTTGGTAAAGTTGGCATTGCCAGGATTGGGAAAGGAGCCTGGCCTCTTGCATCTCCAACCAGGGTCCTGGGGAACTCCTGGACCTCCTGTCCAGGGAGTTCCATACAAAGCGCTCATGTCCTGATGCTGGAGTCACCTCACATAGCAGTTTCCCCAGGGAGTCAGGTAACCCAAAGAGTTTAGGAGTCACTGAAAAAAAAATTAGAGAGAGGAGATCTCTTGGGGTCCTGACCTGGTTATAATACCACAGATTCTCAGTCACCCTGCTTTCACCAGGGCTCTGGTAGGGCAAGGCTGGAAAGAAGGTTAGGGGTCATAGTCAAATTAATCTTGACAATGCTTGGTCAGATTTCCCCTTGCTCAGTAACATTCCAGATTCCCTATTGCCTTTACAACATTGTTCAAACTCAAACTGGCACTAAAGGCCACATAAGCAATATTATTTCAGATTCTTTTACATTACTTTCTCCTGAAATGCTCACACCATCAATATCAATCAGGTAACTTGGCTCCCAATATGCCTTGCAATAGTCCCTCTTCTGTGATTTGACTCACATCAGTGCCCACTGCCTATGTGGTACCTCTGAATGAACTTATCCCCCTTTCTGAAAGTTTAGAAGACAATGAACTGACCCAGTGGTTGAGAGGCAGAGCATTCTCAAAGCTGTACAGGATATTTGGAGCAGACAAATGGTGAAGGGCCTTGACCTGTCTGAGTATGGCATATGGGGGAGGTAAGATTTGATGACACAGACACCTGAGTTTAGACAATGAGTCTGGCATGTCCCAGCTGTGTGACTTTGAGAACATTCTTCTCCATAAAATGGGGGTGGGCTGGGTTTACAGCTCAGCTGGTAGAGAGCCTGCCTCACAAGCTCAAGGCCCTGGGTTCAATCCCCAGCACCACAAAAACAAAACAAAACATAAAATGGAGGTAACAATATCTCTCCAATTGAGTTGTTACACGTAAAATGGTTGGCCTAAAAGAAGACACTGGACAGAAGGAATAGGTGGGCTTTGGTGACTGACTGGACATGGGGAAGGAGGACTCCAGGGTTAGGATGAGTGGAATTCCAATGGAGTTAATGACAGGCTGAATGAGAAAGTGAATTGGCATAAGACAATAATGGGGTTCAGGATGAGGCTGAGGAATGTAGATATTCTAAAAGCAGGTAGATATTTGGAATTGACTCTGAGGAGGCATATTATTTATTAGTGTATTCATTTATTTTTGCAATCAATATGCATTATTAAGCACCTACTATGTGGTGCTACTGTTACTAAACAGTAACAGGTGACAGGTAACTACTGCAGATGTTGCTAAAATGTCATGGCTGATAGCTACCAATCAATTAACATATTTTTTGAATGCTTTTTTTCTATGTTTGTTTTATACTGTCTTAAAAAACCCTTGCTCAGTAAATATTTGCTGACCAAGGGGCTGATTTATTAACTCCTTCCAAATCCAGGCAACTTCCTGAAACTTTATCCAGAGCCCCAGCCCCAAAGCAAAAAGAATTCTAGAAATATATTCTACCTACTTTGAATCATTCAAGCTTTTGTCACCTCTCGGAACTTCTCAGACCCTCCCACCAGTTCAGAGCAGGGGAGTCCCTTAGAGGACAATGGAACATTTATTTTGTGACTCAATGGGGAGATTTTCAGTTTCGGTTCTTTATGAAGGGGATGAATAAAGAAACCACAACTTGTGATCCTGGCATCATGGAGTGGATTTGCAGTATTTGACCAGCCTTTCTCCCAGTCCCTGCTCCCCTGGGATGAGAACTACTCCTTTCCCACCTGGGGCTAACCTGTGATGACTGCCAAAGTGATGGTAGCACTGAGCTGCTGCCCCTGTAGATGGATGTGGCAGGTGTAGGTCCCAGCCTGGGCCAGGCTCACAGCCTCTAGATGAAGAGTGAAGTTGCCATTGTTTCCAGCCACCAGGAGGTCAGGGCCTTCCCCAGGAGGGGACCACTTGGCAATGAGGGAAGACTGGGTTCCCACACTAGGAGGCAGATGGCAAGGAAGCTCAGCCCTTGAACCTGCTCCAGCATACACTGTCAAAGGCACTGGGGGCTCAAGGCCTGGAGAGAGAAGGAAACCCAAAGTTAAGCCAAGGGGAATGTTCCAGTGTAGTGGGCTGGGAATGCTGCAGTTGTAGGGAAGGGAGGCAGAGGAGTGACATTGGGGCTGGGAATGCAGATCAGTGGTAAAGTACTTGCTAGGCCCTAAGTTCAATTTCCAGTACCACAAACAAAAAAAGGCGAGGGGGGCGGGCAGGGAGATTGGGCTAAGAAGAGGGCTAAGGAAAAAATAAGGTGGATGAATTTAGGATGCTCAGAAATCCAGAAAGTGATTCTAACATGGTGGTACATGCCATTAAGCCCAGTAATTCCGGAAGCTAAGGCAAGAGGATTACAAGTTCAAGGCCAAGTTTGAGGCCAGCATAGGCCGCTTAGCTTGACTCTGTCCCAAAATTTAAAAAAAAAAAAAAAAAGGAGGGTAGGTGGCTGGGGATATAGCTCAAGGGTAAAGTGATGTTGAGTTCTATCCCCAGTAACATATGGGGAGTGAGATCCAGAAAAAGTAAGTTGGGCAAGCAGGAAACCAAAGGTTGGCAAATGAGGCTGATGGCCAAGAGAAAAGCTAGAAGGGGAGATGGCAGTTAAAAGGCTGCCACATGGGGCTGGGGATGCAACTCAGTGGCATGCAGGAGACTAGGGTTCCATCCCCAATGCTGCAATAAATAAATTTTTAAAAGGTTGCCAGAGAAGAAAGGGGTCAGGCATGTAGGCCCAGAGCAATCAGAAGTGATACCAACTGCTAAGAAACTAGTTTTGGGACCAGTGAGTCAGGGGGGTGGGGGTGGGGTGGAATGTGGGTGGGGTAGGAAGGGGTAGTGGTCAAGGGTAAAGGCCGATTAGAGTAGTTACCCAGAATTGTAAGGTTGTACATGATGGAGACATTAAAGCCATCACTGTAGGTAATGATACATCCCCAGGTCCCAGAGTCCAAGGGGCTGACTTGGGGCAGAAAGAGGAAGCTTTCAGCTAAATGGTGATGGGGGGACTTCTGGACAGGGACTTGGCTTTGGCCCCGGAACCAGCGCACAGAAGCTGGGCGGTCAGGACGACTGAAAGAGCAGTTCAAAATGACCCAATCTGAGGTCCTGAGAGATCCTGTGGGGCTAGCAGTCACTGCAAGGAGAAAGAAGATTTGATCAGCCCCACTGAAACCTTTTCCAACCTAAGGGCCTAACCAAGCCAGAAGCTCCCAGAAACAAGGATCTTGTTTTAGATTTGCCTTCTCGCCTCCCCACCAACCTCTACTCCCCTCCAGCTCAGTAGCTAGCACCTGGAGGAGTTTTAATGTGGCTCACTAAGAATCCTTGATTTCTTTCCATGGTCCCCTGCCCCCAGTTTACTAGGCATCGCTTTCCCTTCTCTTTCTCAGTATCTTGCCTGAGGATGCCCATGAAGCCCCTCCATTCCAAACATATCTGAAATGAATCACTGTGGCCCCATGCTCTACCCTCTCTCTGCAGAATAGGTGCCTCCCCACCTCCGCCAGGGCAGTCCTACTGTGGGTGGGCAAAGAGAGGGGGGCTCCAGGGGTGACACAATCTCTCCAAAGGGCCCTCCCCGCATTACACGTGCTTATCCAGGGGCACCTTTCACTCATCAGTCAAGTTCCCGCTGCTTCCTGTACCCTTCTGGAGGCCCTCAGGCAGGGCCTAGGGCACAGCCTCTACCGCAGCCCTTCCTGCCTCGGGAGCAGCAGCGGGGAATGGGGGACCACCTCCCCCACCGCTCTCCCTCGTCCCGCCCCACCTACTAGAGGCCTGGCCCACACGTAGACGGAGCCTGCAGGCCAGGGTGCGGTCCTTGAGGCGCACTGCAGCGTGGTACTCGCCAGCATCGGAGAGCAGAACAGGACGCAGCCACAGTGAGAAGTCCCCGCGCTGGAGGCCGCGTTCCTCCAGCTGGAAGCGGGGCTGCAAGGGCAGCCTCCCGCTGCGCAGGCCTCCTGGAGCCACACTCAGCAACGTGTAGCGTTGGGGCCCCATGCCCCGGGGCGAGGGCACCACGGGGGCGAAGCTTTTAGACAAGGGACGGCTTAGGGTGGGAGCAGGCGGGTCACTGGGCAAGAGAAATAATGAAATTGAGAAATTAGGGGTTAAGAAGCCCCGGAGAAGATACAGTCCAACAACGCTTTGAGGTAGAGGAAGCCCGCCCCCAAGAGATCTCTTGACTTCCAAAGCACTCCCCAACACACTCACACACCAACCCCGTCCCCTTTCCTGTTGGGCCAGCACCATCCACTAATGGAGAAGTTACATACTATGGAATGCAGATGTAGGAGAGCAGCCTGCAGAGGAAGGGTAGAAGGGGTGCATGAGGAAAGGGGAGGCTGTCACTGGCTTCAGAGGGAGTGACATCTCAGAGGAAGGAACCAGACTGGTTTGGATGTTGAGCTATGTCTGGATACCATTAGTGCTAGATTGGGAGGTTCTGTTGCCCAAGTTTGGAGTACATACCTGTCTGGTTGATGCTGCCAGGTGACAACTCCTCTCCGGAGAAGACCAGGATTTTGGAAGGGGATTGTAAGTCTGCAAGGAAGGTGAGCAGGAGTCCCCTCCTGAGCCCACACCACCAGGACCTCTTTTCCAGAGTCTGAAGCCTCCGCTGGAGAAGCAAAAGAGAGGCCAATGGGAGAGGCCATGAGCCAAGAGACTTAAGAGTACAGAAGGACCTCAGTGTTTCCCAAATGAGAAACAGGATAGAGGAAGGGCTTGGGTTTCTTTCTGCCTCTTCTCTGCCAAGGGAGAGACTGAAGAGAAGCTCTGGGAGTGGAAAGACTTGCTCAAGAAAGGCATTAGAAGACTCCACCACAGAGCTAAGGACCTCAGGACCTTTCAAGCCATGGAGAGCTCCCTGCTGGCCCCCTCTTGTTGGTCGGGAGGTCAAACTTCCCCCCCATCCCCACCTTACCTGGAGCCACCCACAGCAGTTGCAGAAGCAGCAAACCCAGGAACTGAGCCTCCCACATCTCCCCTATGGCCTGGGCTGAGCTGAACCCTCCAAAAAAAGGAGGTCAGAA
Source organism: Spermophilus citellus (assembly GCF_964194105.1). Lineage (NCBI taxonomy): Eukaryota > Metazoa > Chordata > Mammalia > Rodentia > Sciuridae > Spermophilus > Spermophilus citellus. The sequence continues at coordinate 31,693,193 of NC_138197.1, read as the reverse complement.
AAGGGAGTGGGGGTCTGAGGAATAGAAGAGAAATTCCTCAAGAAGAAAGGTAGAGGGAGGAAATCTAGAGGAAAGGAGACCACCAAGAGGGAGGCCTGGAAAGAAGGAGGACCAATAGGCTGAATTTCAAGGGGAAAGATGGCCAGATAAGGCAGGGGTGGTACACCCCAGGGACCAGGCTGTGAGTAGCAGAGGGCAGAGCAGAGGCAAGGTGGCTCTCTTGAGCTGGGATGTTGTTCTACTGCTCCTAGGGCCCTGGCCCCTGTCCTTCTGCTTTCCCTCCACCCTCCCCATTGCCCGCCCCCCACACCCCGGGGCTTATGGTTTCGCTTTGCAGTGGAAAGTCTGAGGGGGTTGATTCCCAGCAGCATCACCCTCCACCTCTGAGGTAGCACTCCCCTTGTTTACTTCCTCAGTCCTGGGTCTCTCCACCACCGCCTTTTCACCCTTCCCCACCCTGCAGACTCCTCCCTCTCCTTGGTACTTCACACTCTTCTCTCCAAATATTTGAGAACTACCCACTTGTCCATCTCTAAACTACCTCCTCAGTCCCAGCATTCACACTTTCATCTTCCTTCTCTGCTCATCTCCTCCTTCCTTTAACCTCCCAGAATTTCATTTACCCCTGTAGACCTGTTCCCCAGCTGTCTATACAGTGTCTTCTGGCAACAAGATAGAAATGAAACTTCACTGCACCCTACATGACTGTAGAAGTGGGGAAGGGAATGTCAGTGTGTGAATAGCTACATTCTTTCAAGCCTTCATTCTGTGCCTGTCACTATATTGGACACTTTATATATAGTCACTCATGAAATGTTTCTCCTCCATTACACAGATGTGGAAACTGATTCTCAAAAAGATTTAATAATTTCTCAGTGACTCAGGAGGACAAGTTCAAAGCCTTAAACAACTTTATGTTTAGGGCTGTGGATTTGGCTAAGTGGTTAAGTACCCTTGGGTTCAATCCCCAGTACCCCACCCCCCAAAAAATTAATAATTTGCCAAAAATTAATAATTTGTATGAAGGCAAAAGCTGTGTTTGTGTGTGGTCCTGACCCTGGGTGAGCTGTGGGTATTTCCTTATCTCTGGTGTTGACAATTAATCAATCCCTCTTCCCTGTCCAAAGTTTCCAACCCACAGGTTCTGTACTAAGGGCAAGGGTGATGTAGACTTTGAAAAATGCTAAATCTTATACCAGATCAAATTTAAGGCAGAAAGGTTAGGGAAAAAATGCTGAGACAGACAACTCTTGTTCTGAGCCCAAGGAGCCCAGCTGGAAGAGTTGGAGGGCCAGTGACAAGGAGACAGGCCTGGGAACAAATTCTGGAGCTCTCCCCTGCTTGTTGGAAAGGAGCTTGCTTCCTGTGTCAGGAAGAGGGCATCTTCAATGCCAGGAAGTTTTCCCTCCAGATCCTAGGAAGTAGAGACCCAAGTCTAGTAGCCTCTCCCACTTCAAGGGCGGGACTTCCTGTTTCTGGGGCTGTTTCTATTTGCCTGGTTCAGCACAATAGAGCTGGTAGCTTTCCACTGGGCTCAGCAGTGTCTAGATCTTGTGTGGGTTAGCAGGGAAGTGTGTGCATTGCTGGGGAGGAGCATCCACAAGAAGCCAAACAAGACATAAGTCAGCTCTCAAAAGAAGAGCTAGGCTTCCACTGCATCCCTGGAAGGCTGACTTATCTTTTGGAATTGTTGAGTGTGAGGTCAGCCCGTCACCCTCGTCCTTTTCTACCCTTTCAGTGTACTCTCTGGACCCTGGGAAAGCAGAAGACAGGTTAAAAACAGAAGCGCGACCATTTCTTTATTAAATTATACAAAAAGGGGAGGGGAGGGGGGCAGCTGTGGGGCTCGGCCCCAACCCCGGCCCCACCCCGGCCTGGCGCTGTCTGACAGGAGGGGATCTGAGGGAGACCCAGGGATCAGGCAGGAGAGGGATAGGGCAGGACATGAGGCTGGGGGATGCAAAGAGTAGGTAGGAGAGGCTACCCAAGGACGAGGACAAGTGCCATGGTGGGTGAGGAAAGGGAGGAAGAGAGCAAGGAGGGGAGAAGGGCCACTGGGGACCAGCTGGGGAGCTCAATGGAGCAGGTCAGGAGGTGGAACAATGGCAGAGTGAGGGTGGAGGGACAGTGTCTGGAGAGGTGGAAATGAGAAGGCTGGGGAGAAAGGGTGGCAGTTCTGGTGCAGGATCCAGAGCAGGGAGCCAGGTGAAGGGTGGCTGTACTTGTCTGTTTCCACCCACACCTCCAGGCCCTGAGGGGCCTACTACCCCCAGCCCATTGGCAGGGGGCTCATGCCGATGCCCCATTTTCTGTCTTCTGCCGCTTGGGATCCGCTTCATCCTGTGGAGAGGAAAAGAGTTGGGATAGTTGTAAAATGGGAGAGGGGACCTCCCCCTGTCCCGGCTGGCCATGCTCCAGCCCCCGCCCGAGCCACCGCTAGGATCTGGGTCCAAGTCCAAAGGGCACCCAGCCCCTGCTGCATCCCTGACAGCCCCTCAGGCCCGGCAACCAGCCCAAACCTCCTCTTCGGCAGCTCTCTTCAGCGCGGGCCCTTCGTCATCCTCTTCTTCTTCTTCCTCATCTGAGGAGCCAGAAATGGGTCATTGGGGAAGAGCAGGAAGCTCTGGCAAAGACCCCCTGTGGTTGCCCTCAGCCCTGTTTCAGGTCTTCAAACCCACCCTGACTCTGTTCTTTTTAGCCCTGATTTTTCCAGCCCAACCTCCACTGCCCCTCCCCACCTTCTTCATCCCCTTCATCTTCCTCCTCTCCATCCTCAGCAGTTTCTTCTTCTTCCTCCTCAGCTCCGTTTTCTTCCTCCTGAGGGCATCAAGATAGGGAGTATTGTTGGGCTAGCTGCGCGCCTCTACACACCATGGTAAGGGGGACTGGGTGACAACAGGCCTCAGGGTGGGACAGTGGGACATGGGCCAACACCCCAAGAAGGTAGCTGGAGGAAAAACGTAATAATAGGGAGGGAAGATGGTCGAGCACGTGTGGTCACCTCCCACCTGACCCCTGCACACCTCTACCACTTCTTTCTTTCGCTCTTTCCGGCTTGCCTTCTCCTCCACCTTCTCCTTCTTCTCTTTCAGATCCTGCAAGGGAAAAAGAAGTCACCTTTATTTCACACAAATGATGTGCAGCCCTTCAGTCCCTCCAGACCTGGTTCTCCCTCTCTGCATTAAGTTTAGAGGTGTGTGAGTGAAGAAGGTAGCCACAGCTTAGAACAGAGGTACCAGGGTCCTTATATTAGGGCCACAAGGGATTGACACCTGACACCTCTTCCCAAAGACCCAAGGGGAGTGAGAAAAGTCCCAATGAAAGGGGAACAGGCAGCCAAGGTAACTGATCCCCCATCCTTGACAAGTTCTTCCAAACCTCCCAGGCTGAAGAGTTCAGCTCAGCAAAGCAAATCCCCTCCATCTGCTGGCAGCCTCATGCCCCACCCCCTTCATGTCCTTCCTCCTCCTTTGCCTGCCCCCTCCCACTGCCGGCTTTCCTCTGCCTTTTGTCTACCTCTGGGGCCTTTTCCTGAGTACTTTCTCTCTAGGGCATCTCTCCCAGCTTCCCCTTCAGCTCCTCAGGCCTTTGTTTCTCCCAATCTGTGTCTCCCTAATCCTCAAGATCCTACATGGTGGGCTGATCCTACATGGTCCTACATGATAGCTTAATGGTGGAGTGCTTGCCAGGCACGCATGAGGCACTAGGTTCAATCCTCAGCACCACATAAAATAAATAAATTAATTAAATATTATGTGTACCCACAACTTAAAAAAAAAAAATCCTACTTGGTCAAACTCTACAGAAATAGAGAGAGCACCCCAGCATAATTCCAGAACCTTACTCCCATTTTAACCATGCCTATCCCAAAACTGCTTCAGGAGTTTCCTCCTCCCTACCTCCATAGTCTACACATTGGTGTGATGGAAGAGTAGAAGTGGCCATTTCCAATGGAAATGTAGATAAAAGTAGGATAAAAGAAACATGGAAAGGAAAGACATGGTAGATGAAGAGAGCAAAAAACGGGAATGGGAAGATGGATGGGGCAGGTACCATCCAGTGAATCTTCCCACCACACTGCCCCTCTCCTTCACCCCAAGATGTGGTCAGGCACACACTTGTCCTATTCTGATCTGGCCCATGGGCATCTCCTATCCCATCTCCGGTGGATGCCCATGTGGGCATCCCCTCTGGACACCACACCTGCCTTCGGATTCAGTCCTCTCCCTATCCCATCACTTGGCAGGTTCTGAGGACACTGCAGATATCTTCCTGAGATCTGATCTGGTGTTGGTGTACAACTCTTGTGTACCTGATTCCATGTGGATGGAACAGATCACCCTGGGAGGGTGTGTCCTTCCTGGAACAGAACTGGGGATTAGAGAGGGGCTTGGTGCCAATAAGCTGGCCTAGGGCACACTCAATTCCCTTCTCACCTTTAAGGTAAGCATAGCACACCTGATCCTCTAACTCTAAGTTTCTATTTCATCCTACTCTGCTGTCTTCATTTCTTTGCCACAAGGCGGGTTTGGCAATTCTAACACCTAGTGGGCTTTTCCCTATATCCAGGATCAAGAGACCCAGGGGCTAATTCAGCTTCTCCCTAGGGGGCCTGTACCAGGTTGGTAAGATCCTGGCCTGAGTTTTCTAACTGGGCAGTTGAAGGGAGGGAGGGAGAGGGAGGGAGAATACCAGAGTCCAAAGTCCAAGGGGCCGGACCCTCTCCTCCCCTGTACAGTCCTTCTGGTCACTGTCCTTCCATGATCCCTTTTCCAGGAGAGTATGTGACCTGGGCTCTAGGTCTTGGGCTAAGCAGCTCTCTGGCCTCAACACAGGCACTCACTGACACAGGCTAATACTGATTCACACAGCCACAGAGGAGCGCCCACGCGATCTGGAGACACATGGCTCGGTGTTTGGGCATTCTGGCACACTCTTGAGACAGCACAAGAGCACAGTGGAGCTACTCGGTGCTCACAAAGCAACAACATGGCTCCAGAACGTCTACATCTCCACACGCACACATGTAACTGACACGGGCAGTCCCACACACTCGCTAGATTTTAGACATACAAAGACACCTACTCGTTGAAGTCACATGCCACCGCACAGCCCACCGGAGGGCCACACAGGCACACCTGTCAAAGCTCATACATGTGCCCTCTCCCACTGTCTTCCCCCCTTGTACTTCCCTGGCCTCCAAGAGAACTGTGTGACTCCTCAGCAACGCCCCCCCCCCAACAAAATCCAGCTCCCAGCCCCCAAATCCTGGCCGCATTAATTTCCCAAAGCGACACTCCGCAGGTTCCCTAGGGAAATTAGAGGAAGCCTGGAAGAGAGGCAAGGGCAAAGGGATGAGGCCGGGAAGGGAGCTGATGAGGGCAAGGACAACTCCGTGCAAGGCCATGAAGTGCCAAATCTCAGCTTTTCCAAAGGCTATATTCCCAACCCCCTTCTGATTTTTAGGTTTTTAAGATTTTTTGGAGGGGTCGGGGGAGGCGAAAACGAAGAGAAAACTGAAAGCCGGTGCTGGGAAAGGAATGCATGGCGATGGACAGAAAGGAGGCAATGAGAGAAAAGAGGCAGATGCCGTCCGGGGAGAGAAGCAAGGGACAGGCCGCTAGGGGAGGGGCCCGAGAGGAGTAGCCTCCCGGGAGAGTCCTGTTTACACTTGAGGATCTCAAACCGCTTAGCAGCGGAAAGGTGAGGTCGGACTCAGAGGAGAGAGAGAAACGGGATGCAGGGAAGGGACAATGTAAAGCGAGGCACGGAGAGCTCCGACGGGAAAGCAGTCAAGGTAGAGGCGGGCGCGGTTGGGCCAGAGGGGGTGGGGACGCGGTGGTGGCCGGGCGCGGAACCGAGCAGCGAGGCCAGGACCGAGACGCCGTGCGCGCAGGGAAGCTAGAGGGCGCTGGCGCTAGCCGCGCGTAGCGGGGTAACCAGCGCCAGGCCGGGCAGCTGGGGGAGGGCGGAGTGGGGTCCGCCGGGAGCGGGGCGCCAGGGCCGCACGGGGCCGTCGGGGGCAGCCTAGGGCCGTAGATCGCACCGCCACCAGAGGCCGCGCGGAGGCCCGGCCGCCGCCGCCCCTGCCCGTACCTTGGCGCTCAACTCGGCCGCTGCCTCCACGCTCTTCTCCGACATGGTGCCGGGGCCGGGGCTGGCGGGGAGCCGGGGTCCCGGGGCCGAGACGGAGAAGCCCTGGACGGCGGAGGGTGGCCGCGGCCGAAACCTAGCGCGGTGGCGACGACGGCGGCGACAGCGGCAGCGGCGGCCGCTCGGCAAGCTGTGTCTCTGGAAGAGGCGGCAGAGGCGCGCGGGGTGGGGCGGGGGTGGGTCCGGAGCGGAGACCCGCAGGGCTGCGGCTGTCCGGAGGGCGGGCGGAAGGGCGGTGCGGGCGGTGGCCGGCGCGCTCTGGCCGCGGTCGCTTGGTCCTGAGCTTGCCGCCCCCGCACCAGCAGAGCTGCCGCAGACCAGCCGCTGCCGCCCCCGGGAAGGGAACCCGCTTATAAGGCGGCGCTGCCCGACGGGAGGGGCTTCCCAGGGGTGGGGCAGGAGAGAGCGGGGAGGAGAGGAGAAGGGAGGGGGATAAAAGAGGAGGTTGGAGAGGTGGGGATAGGAGGATGAAAGCGAGGGGAGGGAGAGCGAAAGAGGCGGGAGGGAGAATGAGACCAGGAGGGGGAAATGGAGAGACTGACGGCCGCTGAGAGAGAAGAGTGGGGAGAGGAGGTGGGAAGGGGTGGGGTTCCTGCGGGAAGACACCTCTCCAAATCCCAACCTACTGCCTGCGAATGTGGAGTCTGGCTCAGGGGGCGGACTAGCGAGGTGGCCAGAATCCTACTGACCCCAAAAAGCCCTGAGATGTTGCCAAGAGGCGGGGCGGGGGTGCAGATTGGGAGGCCGAGCAGGTATTTGAGAAACCAAAAGCTTAAAGAGGAGGAGGAAGGTTGGTTGAAAGCTACTTATACATGACGCTAGATTTCCCGTCTTAGTCGTCCATCCACATTCTCTGGGTGGCCTTGAGAAGGAAGGAAGGGATGGGAGAGCGGAAAAGGGCAGCCTGGCCTTCTCTCCTGCTGAAACTGACCTCTGTGGCCCCTGTTTCCTCCCTTCCTGATTCTTTACTGTGATCTGAGGGGGAATCAGAGGCCCTGCAACCTCCTTTCCTCTCTCCAACTTCCACCTTTATTACTCGCCTCTCTAACCTCACTTTTATTTATCTGATTTTTGTTTGTTTGTTTCTCTTCAGCCCTCTTTATTCATCTCCCTAGACTCCTCTCTTAAAACAATCTACATCTTCATTCTTCTGAAAGCAATTCTCCACTTCTTACTGATCCTCTTCTACCCTTGCACCTCAGGACTCTTTCCCTGTCTCTCCTAGACAATGCTGTTTTTGTTTTATCTGACTCAGTCAAGTCAACCTGGCCCCATATCATTAGCTGATTTTCCTTAACTCCTCTTCATGTCCTATTTTTTTTTTTTTTTTTTTTTTTTTTTTTTTTTACATTTTCCTCCTGTTTGCTTTTCTCTTTCTCCTGCTGCCATCTTTGCAAATATAATACACGTCCAGATCTGGAGTTCCAGCCCCATCCTATTCTGGACATTTTACTCTCACCCTCAACCACTATGTGTTTGGGGTCATTTTGAGAAGCTTGGGATTTCAGGTCGCAGACCTGGGTTGTACTAAAAATCAGTAAGGTGAATGGGCTGGAGGTTGTGATTTGGAAGAAAGTGTATCTTTGGTGTGTCATATTCCATATTTGTCATTATCATTACTCTTCACCTTTTTATCATTTTATTTTCTTAATAAAAGGGCATTCCTTGTTGAGCCATCATCATCATTATGATACAGTGCTTAAGTACACCATCTTTTGATCCCTTGATGTACACACCTTGCAATTTCTCTCTTGACTCTTCTATCAGTTTCTCAGTCTTGGTCTCCTCAGAAATCTTGGGGCTCCACCCAGGCTTTTCCTTGCCTGATACTATCCATCTTTTTTTCTGAGATCTTTCCATTTCCCTCTCTCAATCTGTTTCTGTGACTCATTGGCTGATGTCTCTGGCGATCTTTCACCATCTCCATCTCTGTACTTTCTCTCTTGCTTCGTTTAGCTCCCTCTTTCCCCCTCTTTCGCTACCCGTCCCCTCTCTTAGCCCTCCCCCCCCCCCCAGGTCTCCCAGTCTCGCTCCTCCTGGTCGGTCTCTTTCCTCTCCCTCCCGCCCTCTTTTCCTCTTTCCCCCTTCTCCACCTCCCTGCCCCGCCTGCTGTCTCGGACACCCTGCTGGGCTCTTACCCTGTTGCCCTGGTAACCGCCCCCCACTCCGGTCACCTCCACTCCCCTCCCCCCTCCAATCACCGCCACCAACAACCTCCATCCACCTTCCTCCTATTTTTCCTGAGAACCAATAGAAACCCTGTTGCCAGGTGGAATGCTCATTTGAATCAGCCAATGCAGGAGCCTAGCTGCTTGCCCTGCCTTATATGGGGATGTGAGGAGGGCCACTCCCCCCACTCCAGCCCCACAGGGGACCAGCCCCTCCACAGTCCTTTCTCCCCCGCCCTGAAGGGAGATGTGGACCCTCTTCACCCTTTCATAAAGTGTCTGGCCTCCCACTTCTTTAACTGAGACCACCAGGGTTAGCGTGGGGTGTGGGCCGGACTGTGGGCTGGGCCTAGGGCTGGGGGTGGGAATGAGGTGTGATTAGGGAAGGGGAGGCGGAGGGAGCCGGGAATTTTGCCCAGGGAGGGGTGTCTGGGAGCGGAGGCAGCTGCAGTGGAAAATTCCAGGGAGATGGAGAGGCAGAGAATGGGAATCCTGCCCCAAGGCCCAAGGGAGCGCCTTGAGAATCTAAGAGCTTGGACACTAGGGTCCACAGGGACTCGAGGGGGAAAATTTAGGAGGCTGGAGGCTGGATCTAATTCCTTTCCTGCAAGGGGGAAGCAACCCTTATCTTTTCTCTTGCTGGTTGGACCCCAGGCTTCAAGAGAAAGAAGCTAGAAATTAGGATGAATTTGTAGTGAGTGAGATACTGGAAATCTACCCCAACAATCCTTGAAGTTAGTCTCTGGGCCTCTGGGGCTAGTGGTGTTACATGCCAGTTTTTGCTCCTTTTCATATAACTACTTCTGAGCCTTTGTGGAGGCTTGCAGATTCCTGGAATTCTATTACTCTACAGCCCAATTGAGAATTTCTCCCATTGGTTGAATGGAGAAACTGTGCTGCTTACACATTTTCTGAAAGTGGGAAAAAGAAGACCAGGTGACAACAAGAGAGGCCTGATCCCTCTGATCTGACATCCTAGAAACTTACCTTACTACTGAATGTGGAAGAAAATTCAATTCTAATTACTTCCATGTCATTCTTAGTAAATTGTCCCTCTCCAATTTCCTGAATTTTTTCAGTGTGTATATTTAGCCCAGAGGTTAAATGCAAAGGAAAGTCTAGTTGTTATTCAAGGCATTAGAGGACAGAAACCTGAGTGTGGGGCCATCTCCACTCATTTTACTTTTTTTTTTTTTTTTTTTTTAAAGAGAGAGTGAGAGAGGAGAGACAGTGAGAGAGAGAGAGAGAGAGAGAATATTTTTTTTTTTTAATATTTATTTTTTAGTTCTCGGCGGACACAACATCTTTGTTGGTATGTGGTGCTGAGGATCGAACCCGGGCCGCACGCATGCGAGGCGAGCGCGCTACCGCTTGAGCCACATCCCCAGCCCTCATTTTACTTTTTTATCCCCATTCCACTCTCAATAACCTATTCCCCATTTCCCCCCCCAAAAAAAAAAAAAAAAAAAACAAGTCTGGAGAATTGAGAAGAGATGGGCTCAGGGAGGTGGGGGTTGGGGGGGAGAGAGAGAAAGAAAGAAAGAGAGAAACCCACTCAATCTAACTTTGGATCATATTCGAGTATGTTATCCCCAACAGTGTTAAATAAGAAATAACCCTCACAATAATTCATCATGAATGCTATTAGTCTAATTGGTCTTTATCAGTCATCAAAATTCTACTTACATTTAAATTAATTTAAAAACATTCTAAGGACCCAGGCACAGTGGTACACGCATATAATCCCAGTGCTTGGGAGGCTGAGGCAGGAGGATTTTGAGTTCAAAGCTATCTTTAGCAATTTAGCAAGGTCCTAAGCAACTTAGTGAGACCCTGCCTCAAAGTAAAATATAAAAAAGGGCTGAGGATGTGGCAAAATGATTAAGCACCCCAGGTTTAATTCCCCATATCAAAAAAAAAAAAAAAAAGTAAAGTTTCTTTGTGCCCCTCCATAAAAAGCTTAACTTTTGCACTTCAACAAACTATAATTGATCTTCTACTAGGTAGTCAGGACTATGTTATATGATGGAGACACAAAGCTGAATGAAAAAGACATGGTGCCTGCCTCAAGAAATAGATGGAGAGAGCTTGGTAAATCAAAGTACAAGCTGATAAGGGCTCACCCTGATAAGGGACCTGTATCCAGGACTCTTTTTCCATCAGTCAAATCTCTCTGTATAGTATTTCCTCTTAGTATTCCATTCCTGGAGTCTATCCCTGATCTCTCCTGACTTTGCAGAGCTTCATGTCCAGTGTTTCTAACACCAAACAGACTTCTTTGGACTTCCACCCATACTGTTAATATCTTTTTGTGTATAATGCTAGGCACAAGAGCTCAATAAATGATTTATTTCCTGGCCCAGGGATATCATTTTGGATCCAATCTCAGAGATTACTTTTTAAAACCTTTTTTCTTTAGGTGGGGTGGGAAAACATACATCAACATACAACATGCTGCCAAGATACCAGGCTTGGATCTTGTCTGATTTGAGATTGTCATTAACTATTGATGTTCCAGTGGTCACTATGTTTCATGTTTGAACATCAGAACTAAAATTTCTCTGGCTTTTTTACTTCTCCCTGAACTTTCTCTCCAGTAAAAAGAATTGGTTTTATCATTATATCTATCCTTCAGATTCTTGACTGACTTTTCATATTCTTTATGCTCTCCTTCATGACCTCTTTTACACCTAGAATAGTTTGCTATTGCCCAAGCCTCCTCTGTCCTTTAACTTTCTCCCCTTATATGTACTCTTCAAAAAGCTTTCATGGTCGGGGCTGGGGATGTGGCTCAAGCGGTAGCGCGCTCGCCTGGCATGCGTGCAGCCCAGGTACGATCCTCAGCACCACATACCAACAAAGATGTTGTGTCTGCCGAGAACTAAAAATAAATATTAAAAATTCTCTCTCTCTCTCTCTCCCCTCTCTTTAAAAAAATAATTAAAAAAAAAAAAAAGCTTTCATGGTCTTCAGAAAAGCCCAGAAGGAAAACATCATTTATAGGTGCTTTCTAGCTCTATGCAATAAAACTTTCTGTGATGATGGAAATGTTCCTCATCTGTTCTTTCCAATATAGTAGCTACATGTAGTTATTGAACACTTGAAAATGTGGCGAGTGCATTTTCCGAGAAAGTGAATTTTTTTAGTTTAGGATTTTTTGTTTTGTTTTGTTTTTAAATATTGGGGATTGAAAGGGGTGCCTTACCACTGAGCTACATATCTCCTTAGCCGTCTCTATTTTTTTTGTTTTGAGACAGGGTCTGGCTAGCCTCATACTTGCAATCTTCCTGCCTTAGCCTCTTGAGTCTCTTGGATTACAGACTTGTGCCACTGCACCCAGCCAGTAAATTCTTTTTTTTTTTTTTTTTTAATGAGGTAACTTTTTTTTCCCATAGCTTTATTTTATTCATTTATTTTTTATGTGGTGCTGACGATCGAACCCAGGGCTTCACATGTGCTAGGCAAGCGCTCTACCACTAAGCCACAATCCCAGCCCGTGAATTTTTAATTTTAATTAATTACTTCCTTTTTGCAGTGTTGAGGATGGAACCCAGGCCTCATGCATTCTAGGCAAGCATTCTGCCATTGAGCTACACTCCAACCCTAACTTTAAATTAAATTTTAATAGCCATATATACTAGTGGCTACCAAACCTTGACTCTAAATTGCTTCTCTCTCTCTCTCTCTCTCTCTCTCTCTCTCTCTCTTTTTTTGTATGTGTGTGCTGTGGATTCAACCCAAATGGCCCTAGGTTCAATTCACAACATCAAAAAATAAAACCCCTCTTTCCTTTTCTTTCTTTCTTTCTTTTTTTTTTAAAAAGGGAATATATATATATATATATATATATATATATATATATATATATTTTAGTTTTCAGCGGACACAACATCTTTATTTGTATGTGGTGCTGAGGACCGCATGCATGCCAGGCGAGCACTCTAGCTCTACCGCTTGAGCCACATCCCCAGCCCCCCTGTTTCCTTTTCTACCTCCTTGTCTCACCTGCAGCCCCAGTGATTTGTAATTAGAAAGCCAAAGGGCTGAGGATGTAGCTCAGTGGTAGAGTACTTGCCAAGGTATGCATGAGGCCTTTGCTTTATTGCCAGCACACACACACAGAGGACAATTACAGTTGCTGTTTAAGGTCATCTAGACCACTGTTGCCATATACTTTACCATAGGTGTGTGTGTGTGTGTGTGTGTGTGTGTGTGTGTGTTCAGATTTTCACGTTTAATGTTTCAGACTAAACAGACTGTGCAGACAGGCTTAGTGGCACACATCTAGTAATCCCAATGACTTGGGAAACTGAGGAAGGAGGATCTCTCTCTCTCTCTCTCTCTCTCTCTCTCTCTCTCTCCCTCCCTCCCTCCCTCCCTCCCTCCCTCTCTCCCCTCTCCCCCCCCCCATCTCTCTCTCTTTTAATTTTACTTGTTCTTGGGCTGGGGATGTGGCTCAAGCGGTAGCATGCTTGCCTGGCATGCGTGTAGCCCGGGTTGGATCATCAGCACCACATACCAACAAAGATGTTGTGTCCGCCGAGAACTAAAAAATAAATATTAAAAAAAAAATTCTCCCTCTTTCTCACTAAAAAAAAAAAAAAATATTTGTTCTTATAATATACACATGACAGTAGAGTATATTTTGACATATTTTTTGACATGGAGTATTTTTTATTCTAATGAGGATGAGGCAGGAGGATCTCAAGTTTGAGGCCAGCTTCTCAGCATCTTAACTAGACCCCTGTCTCCAAATAAATGAAAAGGGCAGGGGTTGTAGCTCAGTGGTGAAGCACGCTGGGTTCAATCTCCAATAGCTATCAACCAACCAAGTAGCAAAACTAAAACAGGCTGTGTAGCTGATCCAGGGGACCAATAAAGTGAACATGAAAACACTAGGGAAAATGGGACCAGGAGTGACAGTTAGAAACTTATTGAATGCAAAAAAAAAAAAAAAAAGAAAAAAGAAAAAGAAAAAAAACTGAAGGAGGACTTAATCACTATGAAGAGCAAATGTGTGCTGACTGAACCCTTCTAGGTGACTTCAGTCTCAGAGGTCCTGTTCTTACTCTTTGCAGCCCTTTAAGCTATTTCACCGTGCATTTTCATGGTTTGAAGTCCTGTTACCAGCACAGATCTCAAACACTGTTAACTCTCAAATCTCTAGCTTAGCTTCTCTCCTGATCTCTAAGATCAATTCCCTTCAGTTTCTCTCTCCCAGAAGCTCCACAGCTCACTTGTGTTTCCTATTTCAATTGATAGTACTCTCATCCACCCATGCATACATGGGAAGGGGCCATCATCCACCTTCTATTTCCTTTCCTTTTTTAGATTCTTTATAGTCCTTGAGGGCCTCCTCTTGACTCTAAGCCCCCTCCTCCCTCTACTTAAAGGGTCAGCATCACTCACTGACTTGAAGCCTAGGCTCCTTATGTTTTTTTTTTTTTTTAATACAGAGGTTTGAACCCAGGGGTGCTTAACCACTGTGCCATATTCCCAGCCCTTTTTGTATTTTATTTAGGGACAGCGTCTCACTGAGTTGCTTAGGGCCTTGCTGTTGCTGAGGCTGGCTTTGAACTCATGACCCTCCTGCCTCACCCTCCTGAGCGCTGGGATTATAGGCATGCACCACTGAGCCTTACTCCTTATGTTTTCAATCATGACTTAAGGATTTTTGTATCTTTAGCACCTATATCCATGCCTGGGATTTTATAGAAGTTCAAAAATATTTCCTGAAATGCAAAATCCACCTTTCTACTAAAAAACAGAATTTGGGGGCTGGGGATGTGACTCAAGCGGTAGCGCGCTCGCCGGGCATGCGTGCGGCCCGGGTTCGATCCCCATCCTCAGCACCACACACAAACAAAGATGTTGTGTCCGCCGAAAACTAAAAAATAAATATTAAAATTCTTTAAAAAAAAAAAAAAAGTAAAAAAAGTGCTGGGGGTGTAGCTCACTAGTAGAGCACCCTTGAGTTCAATCCCAGGATGGAAAACAAACAAAAAAAAATCAACATTGTTTGGATTAAATGGATGAATAATTAAAAAAAAAAAAAAACCAGAATGTCGTAATTACCCTATGTAACATCATTGCTCCACCTTCACTCTGTTCAAATATCTAGCTGCCCTGGGTTTGCTCCAGATGTGTGACCTCACACTTAAAGAAGGCCTCTTCTCTGGTCTAGCTCTACCCTCTCAAGGATTTCTTGACTTGGATCTACAAGATAGAGTAGTAAAGATAGGAATCATTTTGGTTCTCTTCCTTCCCAATGATATTTATCCTCCTTTGCCTTACCCCTGGCAGGGCCTGATTTCCCTTCTATATTCATATTTATGGAAAACTTGAAAGACTGAAGAATTCCTTGAAATTCATTGGACAGAGAAGGAAGGAAGATGGGCAGGCAGGGAGGGAGGGAAAGAGGAAAAGGGAAGGGAAAAGAAGCAAAAGGAAGGAGAGGGCAAGAGAAGGAAGGAGAAGGAAAGGGAAGGAATACAGGTATAAACTCTAGTTATTTGTAAAATTGTATGTATCCTTTCAATTCCTGCGGTAGATACCCACCTATATGGTAAGATAGAGGCTGCTGAAAATAAGCTAATACATCTCTGTCATCCCTACCTGTTTGACAATTTTTCTTTCCTTGGGATTGAACCCAAGCCCTCATACATGTTAAGCAAGTACTCTACCACTGAGCTATATTTCCAGCTTTCTTTATTTCAAGATAGGGTTTCACTAAATTGCCCAAGACTAGCCTCCAATCTGAACTTGTGATCCTTATATCTTGGCCTCCTGAGTAGCTGGGATTACAGGCATTCACCATCACACCTAGTCCCAAGAATGTTTTTTCTCCTGAATCCAAACCTAGGCTTCAGCTTAGCAAGGTCGTGCACACCTGTAATAACAGTGGCTCAAGAGGCTGAGACAGGAGGATCGCAAATTCAAAGCCAGCCTCAGTAAAAGTAAGGCTGCTAAGCAACTCAGTGAGACCCTGTCTCTAATAAATACAAAATAGGGCTCGGGATATGGCTCAGTGATCAAGTGCCCCTGAGTTCAATCCCTGGTACAACAACAACAAAAAAAAAAAAGAAAGAAAGAATCCTTAGTCTTCAAGCTATGTCTCATGGTTAAGAGCTAAATTGTAATTTATAAATATTCCCAGGAGTGATAACACATTTATTTAAAATCATGCAAAGATAAAAATAATTGATATGAGATTCTTGAGTTTTGGAAGAAAGGAAAGGGCTGCAGTCACCTAAAGACAGTAGATACCACATAATCAAGTAAGAAACAAGGAGGCTAGAAGATTTTATGCCTCACATTGGCAGGGTCTGTCTTATCCTTTTCTTTTTATGTTTAGTACAATATACCTAAGAGAGACATCCTTAAACATTTGTTGATTGCCTGGATAATAAAGAACTTGCCGGGCTGGGGATGTGGCTCAAGCTCGCCTGGCATGCGTGTGGCCCGGGTTCGATCCTCAGCACCACATACAAAAACAAATATGTTGTGTCCGCCGAAAACTAAAAAATAAATTAAAAAAAAAAATTAAAAAAAAAACTTGCTTTGGGGTTAGGGTGTAGCTCAGTTATAGAACACTTACCTAGCATATGTGAGGCCCTAGTTTAAATCCCTATCACCACAAAAATGAGAAAAGAAAAAGAAAATACTTGCTTTGGAAGGAGGAGAAGACAAAAATAAATGTTCTTAGTTAAGTCTGGGTAGAAGAACTTTCAGTGGGGTAACTTTCTTTTGGGGTACTGAGGATTGAACTCAAGGGCACTCTACCACTGAGCTACATCCCCAGCCCATTTCCACTTTTTATTTTGAGGAAGAGTCTCCCTAAGTTTGGTCTCAAACTTGCAATGCTCCTGCCTCAAACTTCTGAGTTTCTGGGATTACAGATGTGTTCCACTAGGCTGGGGTCACTGTCTTATTCCAAACTACTTTCCTTTGGGGCAAGAGAAAAGGGTAGTGCATGGTGAGATGTCCCCATAGAAACTTAAGATCTTACTAAGTCTCTTTCCCAGAAATATCAATGGAAAACAAATTTTTTTTGTACTCTTCCGGTTTTCTTTGACTTTGCAAGTCTGGCTTAACTGTCTGCTCCTCCAGTCTCCACTATTGTTTTTTCCTTTTTAATAATAATCAAGTCCAAGGAAACCTTAGAAGCCCTGCTCCCAGCACCTTTTCCCGAGTACCAGGGACCATCTCCTCTTCCCCCAGGGAATTGTGGGAACAAATCTCTCTCTCTCTCTCTCTCTCTCTCTCTCTCTCTCTCTCTCACCAGGGATTGAATTCAGAGGCACTTGAACACTGAGCCACATCCCCAGCCCTATATTATATTTCATTTAGATACAGGGTCTCACTGAATTGCTTAGTGCTCCGCTGTTGCTGAGGCTGGCTTTGAACTCCTGATCCTCATGTCTCAGCCTCTGGGATTACAGGTGTGCTCCAGTCAGCACCAATGAGACCAAAAGCCAGAGTAAAGAACCAGCCAGAGTTGGAGTTTCGATGTGTCTGGTTCAAAGTCTACACTATATAGTTGAAATCCCTGACCCCAAGGGGGAGGGCACTTCTCTTCAGCAGAGTCACATTTTATGCAAGACATTTACTATGTCAAAGTATCAGTCCCTGGCCTTGGAGTCAGGTCTTCTGGGTCGCTTTTAGATTCACCCGGGGTGATCCTGGTTAACTGAGCTCTCCACCTCTTTTCCCCCAAAACTTTATTTATTTATTTATTTTTAATTTTTTTTTTAGTTGCAGATGGACACAATACCTTTACTTATTTTTATGTGGTGCTGAGGATCGAACCCAGTGCCTCACATGTACAAGGCGCACGCTCTACCACTGAGCTACAGCCCCAGCCCCTCCCCCCAAACTTTAGACCCTTGACCTATCTACCTAAATACAGGGAAGAAAGATTGGTGCGGGACTGGGAGCTTTTAAAGACACAAGAGCTAAAGAAAGGAGAAATTAGCACTACACGAAGATTTCAAGGACTGGGGTGTAGCTCAATGGTAAAGCACATGTTTGGAATGCGCGAGGCCCTGGGTTCAGCCCCAGCACCAAAAAACAAAACCTAACATTTCAGAAGCAGAGCTTTGACATTCCGACCCTTCACAGATGGGTCACTGAGTGGTCCAGGAGCCTTGCCAACACCAATTCCCAAAGGGCTTAAGTTCCAGCCTGGCAGAGGAGCGCCACCTGGCGGCCACTCCCCCAACCTGATTCTCTGCCCCAGTCAGACTTTTCCAAGCCTGAACTAGACCGGAGCTAGAGAGTTGTCACCTCCTCCTCTACGTCACTCCACGGACCCCGCCCTCCCGAAGGGACGGGTCCTAATGCCTCCCGCGCAGAAAGGCTGTCCTCCCTCCTTCCCTCCCCGGCTAAACGCTTCCGTAGGCAGTCTGCTTAAAGGGCCCCCCAGGGATCCGCCCCACCCCGTCGCCCACAGAGAGCTAGCCCCACCCCCCAGGGGTGCCTGCCCCATTCTCTTTCCCCAAAGAAAGTGCTGCACCGCCCAGCCCCCTCTCTTCGCGGTCTTCTCCGAGGAATCGACTCCCTTCCTCCTCCTCCCACCCTCACAGGGAGTTTCTTCCAGTCCCCACAACCAAGATCCAATTTATTAGTGAGGCCTCCCCTTCATCCCCACAGGACTGGTGGGCCTTGGCCCCACTCAGCTATACCGCCCCCTCGCTTGCTCCCCACCCACGCCAGCAGGCGGGGCTCTTGCTGCCCGGCCCCGGGGCGGTCTATCGTGACGTCACTTCCGTCCGGGCCTGGCCGAGGATCGTGCTTCGCGGGCCGAGGGCGGGGGTACAGAGGTGGCAGCTGAGGGAGTAGGCGGCGCGGGAGGCTGTGGAGCTCAAACCCAGACCAATCCCTGCGTCCCGGGCCACGACCCTGATCCTGCAGCGCAGTGAGAAGCGAAACCGGCCGGATGGGCCGCTGAGCCCGAGTCGGGGACCGGTGAGGCTCGAGGAGAGCGGGCCCGTGGGGCTGCAGGGTCTCTGAGTCTGGCATGCCTCAGGCCTCCCTCCTGCTCCCTCCGGCGGGGAGGCCGGAGCTGGGGCAGCCACGGGCAGGCGCGGTGGGTAGAGGGAGGCCCGCCGCCTGGTGGGGGCGGGGGGGTGACAGCAGCCAGGTGGAGGGCGGGGTGTTTGGGGTCATTAATGGGGCGGAGGGCCGGCACTCGGGATTCTCATGAAGGACTGTGGCGTTAGGGGAGGAGCGGGGAGTGTGCTCCAAACTAGGGCTTTGGGAAATGGATGGCTTTGAGTGGGGGAGGCCAAAAATTGAGAGACTTGGGAAATGAGAGAGAGGGGTTTGGAGCGTTCTTCTCTCCTAAAGCGTTGTGGCACACCTGGAGAAGGGTCTCCTTGGAGTTTGGAGGAGTCAGTATTTGAAAGGAGCAGTGCTCAGAGTCTCACTAACCTGAGCGGGTATTTTAGAAGCCTGGCTGCCTCCAAGTAACTGAGTCTCAACATCTTAACAGTGCGGAGCCCCCCTGAAGCTGAGATCAGGATGTTCCGCTTCATGAGGGACGTGGAGCCTGAGGATCCCATGTTCCTGATGTGAGAATTCCCTCCCCCTCATGCTTTAGAGCTCTCATCCCACTCCACTTCAGGTCTCTGAGCAGTTGAAACTGACATCTGGGTTCCCATGGCTGGGACTGGTTGGAACTGGCTGGATACTCAGCTACAGCTCCCACTTAGAGGGAAGTCTGCATCTGTGTCACTGAGTGCCCTGTGACTATTATTCTGGGGGTTGGGCGTTTGACAGCTTGGCCTTTCTGCCACCCATACTGTATTTTCACTCAACAGGGACCCCTTTGCTATTCACCGTCAGCATATGAGCCGCATGTTGTCAGGTGGCTTTGGCTATAGCCCCTTCCTTAGCATCACAGATGGCAACATGCCAGGGACGAGGCCTGCCAGCCGCAGGATGCAGGTAACAGTGCTGAAACATACCTGAGACCCAGAGAAAGGTTGGGGGCAATTAGTAAAGCACATTGATTTTCTTGTACTATAACCAACTTGGCAAGTGCAGTGATCTCCTAGGAGTGGAGTTGGGTCTGGAAAAAGTGTTTTGTGGCCCCTTTTAAGGATGGAAAAATAAAATGGAGGTTATGAGTCTGGTTTGGGGTGGTAAGGAGAAAGGATGTGGTCTCTAATTGCTGTTCCTCATGTGTTGCTGTAGGCTGGGGCTGTCTCCCCCTTTGGGATGCTGGGAATGGTGAGTCCTTATCTTCTTGTGTTCCTCAGTTTCAGACACTATAACCTTAGATGTTATTTCCAAATGTGCCACTGAGGAATAGCCTTGTGGGTGGCCCCAGAATCTTTACTTTTGATACTATTCACAAAACTTAGAGTTGATGAGGTGCTAGGAGACCTGTGAGCTAAAGATACTGCTCACTTCTGTGCTCCTAGAGGTACATACCCATTCAGAAGATGTAATTGTGTAGCAAAATTTGTTCTTTTGAGGGGGCAGGGGCAGTTGAAGAGCCAAGGAGATGGATTTTGGATTTTAACATTTTCTCATGCTCTGCCTTGTGAGCTTAGAATCCGTTGACTGGATCATTTCCAAAGACAGGGAAATATGGCAGTCAGGAGAGGGAAAATTGGATTAGAGCAGCCATAGAGACTGAAGAAGGGGACGGCAGTTTATGGAGGAGAAATGAATGTTCTGACTATGTTAATGGAAAATGATAAATAGCAGTTGCTAGATATGCAGGAAGAAGAGAAAGGGGAAGTATAGCCAGGTTTCTGGAAGGTATCTGAGCAGCAACATTCCATCCGAGCCCTGACATTGCTTCCTTGACTCTGTCTTTCATCTCTTTCCTCTAGTCGGGTGGCTTCATGGACATGTTTGGGATGATGAATGACATGATTGGGAATATGGTGAGACTTTTGCACCACATCCTTCCCATGCCCCATATCCTTTCCTTAGTGATGGCTGGCAATACCTTGTGTTTTCTTTGGTGGGATTGGGGGACTGCTAGTGAGGGGGTTGAACTGGGTGAAATCACTGAATCAGAACACTGGGATTCTGAATCTGCTCTCATGCCCAGATGTAAAGAAGAGCAGTATTCTTTTTAAATATGCAATTTGGGTTTTATCTCTTGAGTTTCTTCTTGTTTAGTGTTGGACTCAAGAATTGGGCGTAGGTGGTTAATGATGTTTTCTCTGTTCTCACATTTGTGAGAAAGGTGCAGGCAATAACAAACAGCTGAAGGGGAAGGAAATCCCTCCTCCAGAGAGAATCTCTCCCCATTCAGTCCTGCCCTCCCTTTTCCTCCTCAGGAGCATATGACAGCTGGGGGCAATTGCCAGACCTTTTCATCCTCTACTGTCATCTCCTACTCCAATACTGGTGATGGTGCCCCCAAGGTCTATCAGGAGACATCAGAGATGCGCTCAGCACCAGGCGGGGTATGTGGGGACAGTGCCACCCACCACCACCTTTTTTCAGAAATAAGTTGTGGGTGGTGTGTTCATCCTGGGATGTTGTAGCCAGGGCTTTGGAAGGGACAACCAAGTATGCCATGTTCTGCCTCATCTTAGATCCGGGAGACACGGAGGACTGTCCGCGATTCAGACAGTGGACTAGAGCAGATGTCCATTGGGCATCACATCCGAGACAGGGCTCACATCCTCCAGCGTTCCCGAAATCACCGCACAGGAGACCAGGAGGAACGGCAGGACTATATCAACCTGGATGAGAGTAAGCCTTCCTTCCCACATCCTGCCCAGCAGCTCCAAGTCTAGTTCCTCTGAGCTATATCATGGCTTTGTCTGCCTGCTCCCACAGATATTTCTTGTGCAAAATTATGGGCAAACCCTATACTTGAGATTTGTTGTCAGTTTAGGCACCCAGTCAGGTGCTGGTGTTGTCCTCCCAGAAGAAGACTTTGTCACTGAAATCAAATATTGTTAGTATTCTACCCTTTCCTATCTAGATCAGTTTTTTCCTTTCTCCTGCTATTATTTCACCTTTTTCAAATCAGTAAATATTTATTAAATACCCAGGGTGTGTATAATTCCTCTTTCTTGAGTAGTCATGCTTTAGGCTTGCCAGTAGTGTCCAGGGACCATGTGGAAACCCAAAGAGCTAAGTAAAGTTGTTCCCTTCCATGCCTCTGTCCCCCCAACCCCACATCCCTTCCATCTTCACCACTAGTTTTTATCTTAGAAGTCTTACTGTGTAGCATCTGCCTCCAGCAGCATGCTATGTGGAGGTACCATATCTGTTTTGTGTTTTCCTCAGGTGAGGCAGCAGCATTTGATGATGAGTGGCGAAGAGAGACATCCAGATTCCGGCAGCAGCGCCCTCTGGAATTTCGAAGGCATGAGGCATCTGTGAGTGGGGGTCGAAGGACCGAGGGGCCTCCCCGCCTGGCCATCCAGGGACCTGAGGACTCCCCCTCCCGACAGTCCCGCCGCTATGACTGGTGAAGGCCCTCTAGGTCCTCAGCCTTTCATGTAAGTATCTGAGGTGGGGGGAATGGTAAGGTGACAAGCCCAGAAGGGGGCTGGGGAGCATACCTATGCACCTTCCTCTGCCATCAGGCAGAAGCAATCCAGATTCCCAGCTAATACTTTTCTTAATAGTTTAACTTCTAGCTGGCCAAGAAAGAAAAATGTTCTCACTGGAATAGAGGATTAAATCCTAATCCTTGGCTTTTTTATATTTTTTTCTTCCTTTTGATATGTGTTCATCTTTCTTCCCTTCCAGGTACAGGCTGAGAGGCTGAGAAATCATCCCCTGAAAAAACTTTTTCCTGTCCAACTCCCACCCCCAATTTAATATTAAATTAACAGACAAGCTGGCCCCCACCTCTCCCTGGGGGTCTCAGGGAGAACCTTACACTGCCCTCGATACCTACATTTTCTGTCTTTAATCCCCCTACCACACAATGACTCCACTTGTTCTATTATCCACTAACTTGATTTTTCATTTTGCTGCTCCATCTTCAAACCTCATTTTCTCCATTGTACCCCTGCCATGCGCAGAAGGGGTGAGCTCTGGGTTTAGAGACCTCCTCCATCCCTTAGCTACCCTGGATCTTTGCCCACCTGTTCCTAGAGCCCTCAGTACAGGAGTCATAGTCCTGTCCAGGGCTGTGGAGAGTTCCCAACTCTTGTCTCCTTCTCCCCACGCTCCCATTCACTCACATCACAAAAACCTTCCCCATACCCTTCTTTGCCTTTATTTTTTGATTTGTGCAACTTGTAACTAGGTGTTTATGGAATAAAGGAGAATGAGAGAAAAAAAAAAAAAAAGGAGGATTCTGGCTGTACTTTGCTTGTTCAACTTTCCTCTCTCCTAGTCATATTCTTACTTTTCTTTGTTTCTTGGTGTGTCTCAGCCCCTTTAATGGTGACAGTGGGGCTGTGGGCTAGCAGGGGAGGGCAGCAGCAGTCAGCTGGGCCAGGCTAGGGGATGAAATTGAAGCTACTATCTTGCCAGATCTCTTTCATTCTTTTTTCTTTCTTTTTTTAATTGTAGGACACAGTACCTTCATGTATGTATGTATGTATGTATGTGGTGCTGAGGATCGAACCCAGTGCCCCATGCATGCAAGGCACGCACTCTACCACTGAACCACAACCCCAGCCCCTTTAACTTTACTCTTTAGGGGCATGTAGGGCATAGCTCACAGGTACCTGAGAAACTGACTGCCCACAGAGTTACTCCCTGAGACTGTGCAAACGAACACTTGTACAGAGCAGGCAGGGTCCAGACAACACAAAGGCCTTAAAGGGAGAAGAGCTCTGGAGTGAGCAGTGTCTTCAAACCCGCTACCCTTGTTGAGAATTTGAGCTCAGGAAAGAAACCAACAAAGAAAACTAACCTGGAACTTGAGCTGTGCTGGGGGAGCTCACATTTCTTAAAAGATATTCACTCTTGATTTGCAGCCAAGTAGGTCACTCTGTCCCTCTAGGGAACTTGTTTCATGATGGCAGATGCTTATGAGACCCTCAGGATTTTTTTTTTTTTTTTTTTTTCTTTTTTTAATGTTGGGGATTAAACTCGGGGCTTCATGCGTGCTAGGCAAGTACTCTACCACTAAACTGCAACCCCAGCCAGTCTATATTCTTCCTGAGCTGGGTGTGGTGTTGCAAGCTTCAACCACAATAATTTAGGAGGGTGAGGCAGGAGGATTGCAAGTTCAAGGCCAGCCTTAGAAAATTAGACCCTGTCTCAAAAAGGTCTAGGGACGTAGCTCAGTGGTAGAGCATACCTAGGTTTGACTTCAAGTACAAAAATAAATATCTTTTCTAATGGGAAGGGCCAAAGGACTCTTAAGACTTTTGGGGTCTCTTAAGGCAGGGAGTATTTTCCCCATGTCTGGGACAAGTAGATTCAAAAGGATAAGGGGAGCCCTGTACAATGGTATATACCTGTAATGCCAGTTACTCAGGAGTTGAGAAGGCAGGCTCACGAGTTTGAGACCAACCTGGGCAAATTAGACCCTGTTTAAAAACAAGAGGGGGCCAGGTGTGGTGACACACTCCTGTAATCTTGGGTTCAAGGCCAGCCTCAGCAATTTAGGCCCTATGTAAATTGGCCTCAAAACACAAACAAAGGTGTCTGGGAATGTGGCTCAGTAGCTGAGTGCCCCAAATTCAATCCCTGGTACAAAAAAAAAAAAAAAAGACAAGGGAGATTTGTCTAGTCACTGGACAAGAGAGAGGTAAAGTTGAGCTCAGTAGCAGGCCCTGACTTCCTAGTCCAGTGTGTTATTAAACTTATTAAAAATAGGGCCAGTGGGGCTAGGATTGTAGCTCAGCGGTAGAGTGCTCGCCTAGCATAGGCGGGACCCAGGTTTGATGCTCAGCACCACATAAAAATAAAGGCATTGTGCTGTGTCCATCTACACCTAAAAAAAAATATATAATAAATAAATAAAAATAGGGCCAGTGTGGATTCATGACTGGGTCAAGGGAACCCAGCAACTGAAAGAATCCAGGCATCCCAGCAGTCAAACAAGTGTAAATTATCCATCACCAGCTAGATTCTGATTGATGGAGGCTGGAACTCAAAGGCATTACCAGCCCTCATTTTTAAGTGTAGCCTATACTCTGACTAGGTAGGGAGAATACTTAGGCTGGGAGACCAAACTACTGGGTTCTTATTGTGGGTTAGCCTCTGGTTCTTTGGATAACTTCAATTTATATACTTGGACACTGGGCAGAAAAAAGGAGAGAAAGGATACTACTAGAATCTGGAGGGATTGTTCATTGGGAGGGGAAATTTCCCAAACTAACAGATGAGTAAGGGTAATCCAAAATATTTGTTTCTACTTGTCAGTTTGTGGGCCGGAGGCAATAGAGGGGGTAAAAGGTGATGAGAGTGGAGAGCTGGGTACCAATTCCAGGCCAGGAGGATGATTTCCATACTGTGTCTAAAGCATTTTAGGAGCTGAGGATGGAGACCAGAGCACTGAAGGAGCAGACAGGGATGGAGTAATTAAGGAAAATTCTAGGAACAGAGAGTGGTCATTCATATCCCATGTATTGTGTCAAATGGTTTTTCTACACTAACTCAATGCTCACAATTCTTAGGTATGAATATATGTCCTCATTGCCACCAGTAACTAGAAAGGACCGTCTTACAAAGCAGAGAACTAATAGTGAGAGAGATGAAGACTCCTTCTCAGTCTAAAATGCTTTAGACACAGTATAGAAATCATCCTCCTGGCCTGGAGTTGGTACCCAGCTCTCCACTCTCATCACCTTTTACCCCCTCTATTGCCTCCGGCCCACAAACTGACAAGTAGAAACAAATATTTTGGGTTACCCTTACTCATCTGTTAGTTTGGGAAATTTTCCCTCCCACTGAACAATCCCTCCAGATCCTAGTAGTATCCTTTCTCTCCTTTTTTCTGCCCAGTGTCCAAGTATATAAACTGAGGTTACCCAAAATACCAGAGGCTGACCCACAATAAGAACCCAGTAGTTTGGTCTCACAGCCTAAATATTCTAAGTCTACTTAACTACATATATCTTCCTGCCCTATGCTCCCAGTCCTGAGAATGTCATTCTAGGGGCTTGAGAGAACAGCAAGGGCCAAGGATTCCTTCACTCAAATAATTTCTGTGGGTTAGGGGTAAAAAGAGTAGTTTTTACTTGCTGTTCCTTTATATCACCGAGGTCTTCAGATGAGAGAGGCAAGGGACAGGTGCGGCCGCACTGGAGGGGGAGATGAAGATGAAGACAGTCATAGGAGGCCATAGGAGATAAGAGAAATAAACAAGGAGGCCGGGGCCTGGGAGGAATCCTTGTGTAGCTGGTTCTCCCAAGGAGCATTATCCCTGGGCAGAGCCTAGGGAAGGGGGCAAGATACAGAACTGGCCCTGAGGGAAGGGCACAACAGAGGCCTGGGTGCAAAAGTGTGGCAGGGCTGCTACAAAAGGGGTTTTTTCCCCTACACAGAGTGCTGGTGGCTCTGAGATGTCTCAGCCTCATGTCTGGTCTTAAATGGTACCTCTGGAGGGGCCAGGAGAAGTAGATAAGATATCCCCCTCTAGGCTCAGGCCCTCTGAACAATCCCTAAAAGGGGTAAGTTGGGTTAGCATTCAGAGTTCCTTACCCTCTCTCTGCCCTTTAACATGCTATTCTTCCTTCCTGAACATTTTATCTTTTGGATGGGAATGCTCCTGGTTTCTTCCAGCATCCATCCCCTCCTTTTGTCTACTGTCACCTGCTATCTGAAGACCTTGCAGGATCTGTATCATTTTCCAAGGTATCAGTATTCTCTGCCAAGAGGGCCAACCAAGTGTCTGAGGCTGACATATCAAGTGGGAGGATAGAAAAGGGCCTGTAGGATTTGAATTGAGTCTTTTAAAAGATGGAGCCAAGGGCTGGGGTTCTGGCTCAGTGATAGAGTGCTTACCTAGCATGTGTGAGGCACTGGGTTCCATCCTTTGCACCATACAAAAATAAAATAAAGGTATTATGTTCACCTACAACTAAAAATATATTAAAAAAAAAAAAAAGATGGAGCCAATGGGTGTGGTGGTTCACACCTGTAATCCTAGCGGCCCAGGAGGCCTAAGCAGGAGGATCACAGGTTTGAAGCCAGGCTCAAGAACTTAGAGAGGCCCTAAGCAACTTAGCAAGACAAGCTGAATCTCAGTATAGATGAGCCTTATTTAAACAACCCAGTGTTTGATATAAATGACAATTTCAAAGTTGATGAGACTTTACAGATCACTTGCTCTGGGAATTCTGAAATGTGACAGTAGGACCGCTTTAGACTTACAAAAGCAAAATCTTGAGGTTGCAAAGGATCCAACGCAGCAATTACAGATATCTAACCCCCACCCCCCAGGCTCTTGTTTACTACTGAAGAAACAGGTGAAAGTCAATATCACACAAAACATTGAGGTAAATGTTATTAATGTACTGTACAGAATGATTTACCACTGGAGTCCTTTAAATAAAAAGTTTCTTGATGGTTTAAACACATTTTTCTATTAAAATTTACCCAAGTAATAAATAGCACAGTGTTTGAAACAATAGCTATTAGTATGCCAGTAACTCAGTATGTCTGGTTTTTTGTTTGAAGTGGTTTCACTGTGTTGCCTAGACTCGTCTGGAACTTCTGGGCTCAAGTAATCCTCCTGCCTCAGCCTCCCAAGTTGCTGGAATTACAGGTGTGCACCACCTGTGCAAGCTTCATTGTGGTTTTAATTTGCATTTCCTTAATAGCTAACCATATTGAGCATCTTTTCATATGCTTATTTACCATCATTATAGCTATTTATTGTTCTGTGGCACTGAGAATTGATCCCAGGGGCACTCTACCACTGAATTACATCCTCACCTCCTCATCCTTTTGAAACAGGGTCTTGCTAAATTGTCCAGGCTGGTCTTGAACTTGTGATCCTCCTGCCTCAGTCTCCAGAGCAGCTGGCATCATAAGTGTGTGCCACCTTGCAAGACATGAATCATGTTTTTTATATCATAAGAACTCTTTGCTTAACTATGAGTTGATTTCTCCTATAAGATCTTCTATAATTTTTATGGCTGTACATTTTGTGTTTACATCTTCTCTTGTGTGAGTTTTGGTAATTCTTGGCTTTCAAGATGCCTTAGACCCTTTTGTGCTACTATAACAGCATACCCCAGATTGGATAAATTATTAAAAAAAAAACCCAGAAATTTATTTCTCACAGTTCTGAAGATTGAGAAGTCCAAAATCAAGGTGCTGGCAGTCTTGGTGTTTGGTGAGTTCCCAGTACCTGTTCTTAAGAAGGAACCTTGAATACTGCATCCTCTACAGGGAAAGAGTGATGTTCCTCACGGAAGAGTGTGAACCCAGTCTTAAAAACCCTTTCTATTACATCATTAATTCATTCATGAGGTCAGAGCCCTCATGACCTATCACCTCCCATTAAGGCCAACCTCCCAACACTGTTGCAGAGGGAATTAAGTTCCAATATGAATTGTGGAGGGGAAAAAGATTCATACCAAAGGACAAGGATTTGGCCAATTTTGCCAAGACTACTGAATTTGTGTGTAGAATTATAGGGTTCTCTTATTAACCCTTGTGATCTCTGGTAATATCCCCTTTTATTCTTGAATTGGTAATTTGTGTCTTCTCTCCTCCCTTCCTTTTTATTAGTATGGCTAGAGGTTTATCAATTCTATTGGTCATTTAAAATGGTCAACTTTTGGGCTGAGCACACAGCACAAGGCCCCAGTTTGATCCCTGGCATGAAAAAAAACAAACTATATTTGGGTTTTTGGGTTCATTTTTTAAAAATATTTTTTTCTGCTGTCAATTTCATTAATCTCACTTTTTGCTTGCTTTGAGTTTATTTTTGCCCTTATTTTATCTTTTTAAATACTTTTAAAGGACTATTAGCTCCTTCTTTTTGTTTTTTGGGGAGGGGTACTGGGCTTTCCCACTGCTATATATCCACCACCCTTTTAAAATTTTTCTTTCTGAGACAAGTCTCACTAAATTGCTGAGGCTGGTCTCAAACTCATCATCTTCTGCCTCAGCATCCTAAGTCACTGAGGTTAATTGCAGGCATGGGCCACCATGCCTGGCTACCCTTATGTTCCTTCTCAAGGTGGAAGCATAGAATACTGACTCCAGACCTTTTTTATGTTGGCCAGGCTAGCCTTAAACTTTGTAATCCTCTTACCTCAACCTCCTGAGCCACTGGGATTACAGGCATGCACCTGTGCCTGACAGTTCATATTTTCTATTTCACTTAGAATATTGCCTGACCACAGTAAAGACCTAGTAAATATTAGCTTTTATTAACAATTATCATAGAAAAATAGATAAGCAAAAAGACAAAAATCACCCAAAATCCCAAAGCCCAAAAAAGTATATAACACAAACTTCATGGCTGATATATTTCAGAGTTTTCAGCCAACATATATTTACCAATTCAATGAAAATAAATAGTAAGTATAGGACCATATATGCTGATGCATCACAAGTTATGCATTTCCTATGAGGGATACAGATTAAAGTCTTTCTGACATTCTTCCCAATTAAGATGCATCCTCCCTTCTCTTCATCAGGCTAACTACTACTTGGCTTCTAATTTCAGTTTAAAGGTCATGTCTTTTTCTGACGCCAGGCAAGATATAGGTCCCTGTTAACCACTTTCAACTTACTCAATACTTCTTAGCACCTACTAAACAGATAATTTGTAACCATGCACTTAAAAACTTTAAAGGGCAGAATAAGTCATGCTTTCTTACCCTGTGTTGGCAAAAATATAAACGGCAGCCGCACCCCAAAGAAAAACCCCAACATGGCGCCTAACGACCTTCTCTTCCTACTTTCCCTTCTTTTCATTGGCATGAAAAGTTCCCACTGGCGCCATTATTCAAATCCTGCGGGTGGGAAACCTTAGCCCCAATAAGAATTAACTTCTTGGGCTCCGGAACTGACATCTGGAAGAACTTGCCAATAAACGGGTGACCCGTCACTTACCTAAGCCCTGCCACTTCCCCTTAGATCTATATAAGCCTTTTGTAATAAAGCGGAACCTCTCCGGTGATTTGTGTTGTGTGGTGTCTTCCATTCGTAGTGCGGTGCGGCATCTTACACCCTGTACTCAATTTTATCTTTGCTCATTCTTTCTTCCCAGATGGTGACCCTAGGCTCTTACCTGTTCATCCAGGACCTGCAGTAGAAACCTTTCATTTGATCCATGTTGACACTACCTGACAGAGTCAATGAGGGTATAAAGGCACATTTCCCGTTCACATCCTAGAGATTCTAATTTGATAGGAACTAGGGTAGGACTGGCTGCAAGGCTTATTTTCAAAAGCTCCCATGATGATTTTGATGCTGGTGGTCCAAAGAAACACTGCCTGTGGCAGACAACTTCTAACATGGCTCTCAATGATCTCTGCCTTCTGACAGTCATACTCTGTCTAATCTATGTTCCTTGAGTACAGGCTGGCCTACTGAGTAAAAAGCGACTGGATGTCACTTCTGTGATTGTCACAAAAGACTGTGACTTCAGCTTGCTAGTGTTGTCTTCTGGGCAACTGCTGGCCAATTCTTAATCTTCTGATAAGGTCTTCAGTCCAATCACCCACGAAGAAGTGATTTTTACTGATGACCACTGAACCTAGAGAGGATTATGGCCTTAGCTAACACCTTGAATATAGCCTTGGGAGACACACTGAGGCAGAAAATAGTGCAACTCAGATTCTCTCCCCATAAAAACTGAGATAATTTGGGATTTTGTTGTTGTTATTGGTACCAGGGACTAAACACAGGAATACTTGAACACTACGCCACATCCCCAGCCATTTTTATTTTTTGAGACAAGTTCTCACTAAGTTGCTTAGGGCCTTGCTTAATTGCTGAGTCTGGCTTTGAACATGCAATCCTTCAGCCTCAGCCTCCCCAGCCACTGGGATTATAGGTGTGTGCCACCACATCTGGCTGAGATGTTTTAAGCCATTTAATTTTACTGTCATTTGTTGCACAGCAATGGATAAATAATATACTACTTAGATGCCCTTGTAAACTCTGCTCAATCTATCCCTGTTGGAAGATTCATCTAAATTGGGAACTTTTTTCTTCTTTTTTTTTTCTTTGTAGTTGTAGATGGACAGCATGACTTTATTTTATTTGCTTATTTTTGTATGTGGTGCTAAGGATCAAACCCAGTGCCTCACATATGCTAAGCAAGTGCTCTGCCACTGAGCTCCAGCCCTTCTTTTTTTTTTTTTTTTGAGACAGAGACTTGTCACATTGTCCAGACTGGCCTTGGACTCACAATCCTCCTGCCTCAGTGTTCTAAGCAGCTGGAGTTATAGGTATGCATTGCCATGCCCATCTAAGTGAGGAATTTTTAATCTCTAACGCTCTCTGATCACGCGGCCAGCTGTCAAGATGGTGCTGCAGAAAGACAAGAAGCCTAAGAGGACTACTTGGAAGTTTAATATGGACCTTATTCATCCTGTAAAAGATGGGATTTTTGATTCTGGATATAACAGTTTCTGAGGGAGAAGGTTAAAGTCAATGGGAAAACTGGAAATCCCGGGAATGTTATTCACATTGAATGCTTCAAGAATAAAATCTCAGTTGTTTCTGAGAAACAGTTCTCTAAGAGGTATTTGAGATATCTTACTAAGAAATACCTTAAGAATCATCATCTTCGTGATTGGCTTCGTGTGGCTGCAATTTGACAAAGAGACTTCTTTGAAATTTCCAAATTAGTCAAGATGAAAATGGATTAGAGTCTGAGGACTAACTGGTCTCCCTTTTTAGGGCTTTACTTTTTAATAAAACAAATGAAGTGTATATGAAAAAGAAACATCTAAAGATGGACTATCATTGAATAAAAAATTGTTCTCAAAGAAAAAAAAAAAACTAACAGTACACATTTTACCATTTTTTTGTGCATAAAGGTGTGTGCCCATCTAATTGTCATTTTTAGCTCCAGAGATTTTAATGTTTTTTTGTTTTGTTTGCTGAATTGGGGATGGAATTCAGGGCCTCACACTTGCCAGACAAGCCCTCTATAACTGAGCTATATCCTCAACTCCTTTAATTTTTTTACATTTTGAGACAGGGTTTTGCTAAGTAGCTGAGGCTAACCTCAAATATAATTCTTCTGCTCACCTTCCAAACTGCCAGGATTACAGAAGTGTGCCACTGTGCCTGATTCTTCCTACTATTAACATGGCGTCCAGTCCTAAAATCATCTAAGATTGCTAAGCAGTAGGGATCAGCATGTATGAGCGTGCAGGTGAGTGATAAAATTCTTAGGAAGAGCCCAGTGCAGTGATGCATGCCTATAATCCTCGCTGACACAAGAGGAGTGCATGTTTGAGGCCAGCCTCAGCAATTCAGCAAGGCCCTAAGCAATTTAGTGAGATCCCATCTCAAAAAAATTCTCTTGGTTACACATCAATTCCCAAAATCTTGAGCCAAATTTCATGGTCAAAACTGAGCCCTCATTACTTCCGAAAGAATGTGCTGCCCTTTCCCCATGCCTTGGTAACCAAGAGCTCTGTCTTTGTAAATAAAAAACAAATTATATTTACCTGTCCCTAGAGATGTGAATGGTTCTCTCTCCCTCTTTTGATGTGAAGCTGGGCAGTCGAAGCCCACTCTACATTGGACTTTAAGAGACATTCACTGAAGTGTGGAACTAGAAATTTCTAGGAGTGGGAAGTTTAAGCAGCTATTAACTGGGAGGAGCCTCTGGGGAAAAGGAGATACTAGGTTCCAAAGGAAAAACTGGGGCTTGGGTGGTAGTTGGGGACAAGTTTAAATAAGCACCAGAAACTATCAACTTCTACACAATGGAGGGCCTAAGAGGAAGGAGTTTATTTCAGGGGTAACAAGCTCAACAAGTTTGTCTATAGCAAAGCTGAGAAGCCACAAATGTAAGCTCCTAAAATAGGGCTCACTGGATAGGTTTTGTTAAGTCTCCATTGCCCCCTCAAGGCTTAAGTTTATCTGGTCCACCTTTAATCAAAAAATCAGAATTCCACTCCCATTTTCTGGTTCCATGACTGACAAAAGCTTTAGAACCCATAAAGAATGCTCTCTCCTAAATCTCCAGAGAATAGCACTAGCTTTGGTAAGCAGCTTAGTCAACATTAAGACCACTTGGACTCGCAGAAGTCAAGCACTGTGGGGAGCCACTCCAAATACATGCACCTTTAAGTCTTGATGCACCAAGGGAATCTAAAAGATCACAGGTACGGCCCTGGGAGTAGCCCTAGGAGTAGGTGGCACCCAGAGGGGTTGAGCTACACTCACCTGTTCCCTTTAATCCTATCCCTTGCCTCATTTAAATGGCCTCTTCCCAATAAAAGGGTTCAGCATGTGCTCTTCTCTTTTACCAAGGACCCCTAAGGTCAGAGCTGTCACAGGACCCAAAGAAAAAGGTATTTTCTCTCTGTGTGATTATTTCGTGCAACCCAGTTCACCTGGAGTGACCTTGAGTGTTAAGTCATGAGATACAACAAAGCACTTTGCATGTGGGGGCTCAACTATCCCTCAGACTAGAGCTTCCTAATTCTAGAGAACACAGCAGGAGGAGTCCAATCCTCTCAGCATACTTCTTGGGAAGTGCTAAGTTGGACAGAGGGCAGTAGTCCAACTACATGGTACTTTTATCTGGTTTTAATGCAAAGATTCAAGTTCACTATCAACTCTTTCCCTTATAATTCTATGAGGTGGGGCTGGGGATATACCTCAGTTGGTAGAGCGCTTGCTTCACACGCTCAAGGCCCTGGGTTCAATCCTCAGCACCAAAAAAAAAAAAAAAAAAAAAAAAAAAAAAAAAAAAAAAAAAAAATTCTGAGGTGGAAAGAAACAAGATGAAGTGAAGCTTCTTGAGAACAAGGACAGCAATGGTCAGTTTGCATCTCTGGTATCTATCACGTGTTGGTACTAAGTATTCATTACTTCTGAATACATGCTGAGACATGGAGTAATTTATCCAAAGTGAAAGCCCAAGAGCTAGGTGTCTTAGCTGTGGGGCCAGGACTATGCAAATAGTATCTGGTTCTCTTTATTTTCTAGTATTCTGCTTTAGAGTAGTCTAGGAATGAGTCTCATTCCCATCCACAAATATCAATAACAGAAGATATTGAGTTCTGGGCATGTTTGTAGATAGACTTCTTATAGATTTATTTCTGTTCTGTTATAGATAGATATATGCATATATACTTTTTTTTTAATACAATCTATATTCCCTTCCCCACCAAACTCCAAAAGGAGATATAAATCTTTCCAGGATTGCCATTGGGCTTCCCAAGATGGTCAGAGCCAAGAAAGAACTATTTCTCAACATCTCAACAGCTGTCCTTCTTAGGCTCTAGAGTCATTGAAGCAGCAGCATTCCCAGGATCCAAGGGGAAGATGGGGGAAAGGAAACTGTAGTGTGCTGGGACTCTAGAATGAAAGTGTCCAGTCACTCCCAGAATGGCAGACTGGCTCCCAGAATTCTCACGGTAAGAATTCTGGTAGGGCCCTCACTCTTCAGATGCTAGCCCATAGGCACGGGTAGGGAGTAGGAATCAGGTATTTGACATGCAGGGAAAGGGTGGTAGAAGGAATACCCGAGGCTTATGCTGGAGACTGAGCAACCTTCAGGACTACCCACCTACTCAATGACAGAAGTAATAAACAGGAACAGATGCTGAATTATTAAAGAAATAGAGAGGAGAGCATGACAGGGAGAAGGAACAATGAAACACATGGGAAAATCATGTAGAGCAAAAAGTACCAATAAAAACATGACCTGTACTGGCCTCTTCCCTAGAAAAGATGTAATCTATGCTTTGGGGTGCAGGAGGTGAAAGGTCATGAACTAAATGGATTATCAGCTGGCCAGGGGCACAGGAAGGCTCTCTGAGGATTCCTAAGGGGCAGGTAGGCAGGCAGCTGGGGCCCCATTTCCCCAGGAAAGAAATAATGAATCCCTTCAGTTCGACTTGGACCAAATCTTGGCACTCCCTCGGAGCCTGGCAAGGGGAGAGAGAGAGAGAAAGAGAGAGGATGCAGGGGATCTCCCTAATCCCTGGAGGTTTCCCCAAATCCCCATCCCACACAAATGACTAAAGTAAGTGCAGCAGCCAGGTCCTTGAGGTAAAAGTGGGCCACTACCACACTGGCTTACCCCTTCCCTTTTGAGGCCTTCTTGCTGGGCTGGCGCTGGTTGGTGCCTGGAGCTGGGTCCCTCAGTTCAGTCAGGTGTTGCTCAGGGTCCTGAGATGTGGCTGCAGCAGCTGCTGCTGTTGTAACTTTAATGGTTTTTTTAAGGTTGGCAACCTATCAAGATGAAAAGAAGGGGACAGCAAAAAGGTTCCAAAACCTGACAGCTCCTACTTATCTTGTCTGCCTGCTACAGCCATGTCCAAAGCACTTGCACAGGCCAGGTGCCCAGACTGGGGAAGCCTGCATCCATCCTGCTCCTGCCTGCTCACCTCACTTTCAATCTGCTGCTTTAGGCCCAGCTGCTGCTCCTTGTGCTGGTTGGCACGGCTCACTTGCTCCTCGATACCTGACAGCACAACCTCACAGCCCACACACCTGCAGGGGTTAGGGGAGATGAGAGGCCTCAGATGAGGGCTACCATCAGACTCACTTCTCAGTTAAGATCCCTCAAGAGTGAGACACTCCCTCCTCTTTGACTTCCCCAACTACTACTCTCAGGATCCCCTCTACACCTTCCTTCAGAAGTCTGTAGAGGAATGAGCTCCTTTCCCTCCCTCCTCTCAGGTTCCACTTCTACAGCCCAGCCCAGGTCCTACCCTCTCCCATCTTGAAGCACTGCTTGCTTTCTTGGAGTGAGAAAAAAAGGGACAGGACCAGGATACTGATCTCACCACTCCTGCAGGGTTCGGGCAATGGCACTAAGGTCTTGGCGCTGGATGTCCCGTCCAATGCTGTAGTCAACCTCTAGACGCTGATTGCGTTGATCCAGTGAGCCGCGAAGCACATCAGCATATACAGCCTCAATCACCAGGTCTTCTAGCTGCCGCACATTACGCAGAGCAAGGGCTTCTAGCAACACTGCATATGGGATGCACTGGAGCCAAGGGTAGGAGCGGGATGGTCAGAACAGAATTTGTAAAGTTCCTCAGCAGAGAAGGGCTTTCAAAAATAATCTTCTCTTATTTTCCCCTGCCCAGGCCCATCTGCTCTTCACTCTTATTCCTAAATCCTTTCCTCTAAAAGGCTGGTTCTGAAGCAAATTAAATAAAAGTCCCCCCACACCTCAAAACAGCATCATGAGAAGGATGGCTTAAATAAATTACCAGACTGATGCTCCCCCAAGACCTTTATCCCCCACACCACACAGGGAGAAAGTGACTTCTGCATGGGTGTCATTCTTTGGTCATAGCTCAGGACATGCCACAGCCCTTGGCCAAGATCAGCCTGTCATGATGCAAGTATGTGATACTGTGCGAGGTCTGTAGTGACTCTGTTTATCATTTATATTCCATCTGCTTTTCAGGCGTCCAAAAGAGCCTGTTTTCAGTAAAACCATGAAACAACTTAATTGTCTAATAATAATTGGGAGAACACAGACTGGAGTTAAGGGGTGATATTTAACAAAAACAGCCCAAGAGGAATACAGATATATTTTTGGGTTACATATTGCTTATTCTAACACTAGAAGCCCAGAATTTCATTAGAAGAGAGCCCCACTTCCAGCTATCAGACTTTGCTGGCATGAAATAATTACGCAGTGGTTAGGAAAGCACTTGTTCACTGACACATGATTGGCATCTTAGTTATACTATTTTAATCAAAAATACAAAAGATGTTTTACTTAGAACTTCAGTTGATTGAAGTTTAGATATAGACCTTGGCAGAGGGGAAGGGAAGGGCAAGAAAAAGCAAGTCTGGTCAAGGGCTATCCCGGTGGGACATAAAAGATGCTCTAGACCTCGCTGGCTTTGGACTGGAGAGACTGTCACTCACCTTGACTTTAGCAGCCAGGGTGACAACTGAGAGGTGTCGAAGTTTATTCTTCTGAGCTTCAGTGAGTGGAGGAAGATTCCTGGCTTCAGCTAGGGAAAAAGGACAAAGTTGTATGGAT
The DNA here is from genome assembly GCF_964194105.1 of Spermophilus citellus. Classification (NCBI taxonomy): domain Eukaryota; kingdom Metazoa; phylum Chordata; class Mammalia; order Rodentia; family Sciuridae; genus Spermophilus; species Spermophilus citellus. Next base: position 31,656,812 of record NC_138197.1, on the reverse strand, counting down.
TCCTACTTTCAGTTTTGTGGGAAACTTTGGCCTTCTCCCCTTCTCCTGCATTTTTCCCCTGTTTTCTATGCCAGCTTAGGCCATGACTCCAAACCTTTATGCCCAGGGGATCTAAGTGCAGCATCCTATGAAGTTCTAAGTCCCTCCAGAAACTGCCCTTCTCCCATTTTCATTGCTCCAGAGCTCCAATCCCTCTTGGTTACCTAAGTAGTCGGCATATGTTCCATAAGCAAACACTGTGAGCAGCCGGAATGTGGAAGCAAAGTCACTTTCAGCCAGCTGCAAGAATATAAAGGAAGAGAAGAGGTGACAGAGGGCTTCCCTCATTACCCTCCCAACCTTATCATTTTTGAACTCCATTTTCTGGCCACATTTTTTTCAATCAATGTTAATTCACCAAGAGGCATTCTCTGTCTCTCAGTGATTAATCTTCCTACAGGAAGGGCTAACTTCCACTTCCAGGTCTTTATTATAGCAATGTTCTCTTCCTCCATCCACCATCCAATTCCTACCTTATATTTAGGGTTGAAAACATTCAGTTTGGAATTTAACAGACCACACACACATCAGGCACTGTAAATTGTGTTGTTTGGCCATCAGAGTATATGTAATATTTCTGAATTTAAGTATCTTTAGGCAGTCTGTGGTACTCCCAATTCACCAGGCTCCTGACTCAGCCTAGACAGACACCTATATTTGTGGCCTCTGCTTCAGATCCATCTCATGGATCCAGCTCACCAGAAGGATCCTCTCCTCCTATCACTGATCACTTATTCTGGCACTTAATTAATTCCTGCAGAAGGTTCTTACTTTAAGAATATCTTTCCTTTCATCAAGATTATAGATCCACCGGGTATGGTGGCGTACACCTGTAATCCCAGCAGCATGGGAGGCTGAGACAGGAAGATTTTGAGTTCAAAGCCAGCCTCAGCAAAAAGTGAGGCACTAAACAACTCAGTGTAGACCCTGTCTCTAAATAAAATACAAAAAAATAGGGCTAGGGATGTAGTTTAGTGGTTGAATGCCCCTGAGTTCAATCCCCAGTACCCCTCCGCAAAAAAAAAAAAAAAAAAAAAAGATTATAGACCCAGTCTCTGGTATCCCACTAGCATTTAGCAGAGCTATTCATGTTACTGACTCCCTCAATAAATATTTGCTAAGTAAGGATTTACAGATTTATATCCATCCATCTTATCTTTTCAACTGGAACATAAGCTTTGAAAGGGTAAGCCTTGGGTCATGCACTTTTTTGGTATTCCCAGATCACTGGCAGATTATTAAACAGGTACTCAATTAAAAAGTGCTTCTTGGGGCTGGGGTGGTGACTCAGTGGTAGCACACTCGCCTGGCATGTGAGGCACTCGGTTCGATTCTTAGCACTGCATGTGAATAAACTTTAAAAAAGGTCTATAATCAACAATTAAATAAATAAATAAAATTTTGAAAAAAGAACAGTGCTCCTTTTTCTTCACCTTGATTGATATGCTTTTGTTCCACTGAATATGAAAGCAGGGTATAAAGATAACCACAGTTTTCCCCATACCACAGTGATCAAAAAAGGCTAAATCCAGGCTGGGGTTGTAGCTCAGTGGTTGAGCGCTTGTCACGCTCGCATGGGTAAAGCACTGGGTTCGATCCTCAGCACCATATTAAAAAAATAAATAAATAAAACAAAGATATTGTGTTCATCTACAATTAAAAAAAAAAAACACTAAATCCATTGATTCAACCATAGGTCCTCAAAAACTTGGCTCACCGCCTACCCATATATCACTATCATAGGACATGGGCTGATGCCACAAGTCTTCATGACCCACCTACTATTGACTTGAAACTCTTTACACTTTGCCACTTCTACGTGAATGGTTCTATCTGCTGTGTTCCTTCTCCTTTGCCTACTTTAAATGAATTAACATACACTACACTGAGGGAGAGAACAGGGCATGTCAATTTGGCCTATTCAATCCTTCCATCTGTACCAAACTTTATACTTTCTCATGATTTTATATGATTCCCACAATAATGGTTAAGTATAGTGTTATTTCCATTTGAGTGGGGGCAGTACTGGGAATTGAAACCAAATTCCCAGTACTGCCCCCACTAAAGCTATAGACCCAGCTATTTTTATTTTGTGATAGTCTCACTAAATTGGCCAGGCTGGCCTCAAACTTAAGACCATCATCTTCTTGCCTCAGCCCCTCAGAAGCTAGGATGATAACATGGTCCTTTGTTAAAAATGAAAAATATTACATTTTTCAGATTCCTCATCTCCAAAATGAAAAAGAGCTTTACCTGCTTGTTTATTTTTGCAAGTTGCCATTAATCACCACAGTATCCTTGTTCAACTAAATGGTGCCAGGGTTGCAAAATGAGCCTGCCCGCCCACTCTTAAGTCAAAAATTTTGTCCCAAGCTTCCCTGTGGGTTACCCAAGCCAGCAACCCACCTCTCTAACATTGGGCATATCCAGCAGTTCCCCAAACACGTAGACACCAGGGGCCTCCAGCACCTGGTGGATGAGTGTGGCCAGCGCTGCCCCCTTGGCCGACTTGGCCAGGAGCAGAAATTGCTCCTGGTTCTGCCCTGTCACCTTCACCTCCGCACTCATGGCTGTACTGAGCTGTGGGAACCTGGGCTCAGGTTGTCTGGAGCTGTAAGGAAAGAGGATGTGAAGCTAGAGGTCCCTAAACACTGGCAGGATAGGAAGCCCAAGGGTAAGGAGCCGGATTATAGAGGGGCTAAACTACTACTGAAGTGAGGACTAAGAGTTGGAAGATCTACTCAGGATCTAAAAATCTTAGTCAATTCACGGCTGCCACGCCCACCCTCCATAACAGCCTCTAAACCTAATCCCAAGCCCCATCACGTGCACCCCACTGACATCAAGGTACAGGCTGCAGCTAGGTAAAGGGTCTCACACAGTGTCCATCCCAACCACGAAGCACTCTCAGCTCTCCACGCGTGCCCTAACCACGTGACCTTACCACCACTATCCTTACACGTGGCTCCACCTCCTCCCTTAAAGAGGCAGCCCTGGGACTGTGGGACCCGCCGACTGCCCCAGCCGTACCCTGGGCCAGACTGCGGACCGCTACCTGGAAGGTTCGTCTTCCAGCGCACCGGGTGGGGCTGCTGCTCCGTCACCTCCGGCAGCTGTTCCGAGCTTTTCCTGCCACCCGCCCCCTCAAGGGTCGCTCTAGCCACTCATTTCTATGGCCGGGTTCCGGTAGTGCTTCCGCTTTTACTACGTAGTTCCGGGAGGAACATAACCCGCTTCCGCCTTCGGACCGCCGAAGCTCTGGGGAGGGATGCGAGCATTCTATTCTCTTGATTGGTTGCTGGGGAAGAATGACGGGTGCCCTCCCCCCACCCACCCTGCGCTATGTTACAATAAAACTTTATTGGGGGAAGAGCGAGCGTCACCGAGGAATCCTCGGTCCCCTGCAGTTGCGAGTGGCTGGCTCACTGTCAGCTCTAATCTACCATTGATGTGGCGATCCCGGCAGTTGGCGGTTCGTGGGAGGAGAGGAAAGCTGTAGTGGAAGGAGTGAGGGAGCAGAGAAAAGGGGGAAGAGACGTGATAGAGGAAGAAACCATAATCAGTAATACAAATTAGCGGCGGCTAAGATCATCTGGGTAGTTCAACCACTCACCTTTTGAGGAGAAGGAGAAAATAAGTTAAAAAGAAAAACAGAAATAGCTATCATGCTTACTCTTGGTTAGACACTGAGAATTTTATCCCGTTCAATCTTCACAACTATATCGCCTCCCCAGTATGACTCCAGGAAACCTCGTGGTTACAACTGTGCTTATTAAGTGATGATTTTAGTAGGGAGCCCCCACCCTGCCTGGGGATTGAACCCAGGGGTGCCTTAGCAGTGAGCTATATCCACGGTGCTTTTTGTTTTATTCTTAATTTTGAGGCAGGGTCTCACTAAGTTATTGAGTGCTTAAGTTGCTGAGGCTGGCTTTGAACTTGAGATCCTTCTGCCTCACTCTCTGGAGTCACTGGGTTTATATGCATGCACCATCACCCTGACAGTACCTTGGTTCTTAGTTTCTGGAGGAGGGGAAAAAAATTAGAAATTGGAGTTTACGAAAATCCAGGGATTCACCTGGAACCGAGGTTTTTCCCATCTACTTCACCATACTTTATTTTTGTCTTTGTTTTGTGGTGCAGGAAAGGAAACCCAGGTCTTCATTCATGCCAGGCAACATTTCTACTACTGAGTTACACCTCCAGCCCAGTAATATTTTTAAAAATCTAACAGCCAGGCGCGGTGATGCAGGCTTGTAATCCCAGAGACTCATGAGGATGGAATATCCCAGGCCAGCTTACGAACTTGGTGAATAACCCTCAAGAATTTAGTAAAATCCTGACTCAAAATTTGAAAGGACTGGGGAAGGGCCAGTGTTGTGGCTCAAAGTAGAATGCTTGCCTAGGATGAGCATGGCCCTGGGTTCAATCCTCAGCACCATATAAAAATAAATAAAATAAAGGTACTGTGTCCAACTACAACTAAAAAATATTTTTAAATTACATTTAAAAAAAGGACTGGGGATATATGTAGCTCAATGATAAAGCTCCCCTGAGCTCAATCCTCAAATACAAAAATAAATTAGGAAACAAAAAACAGGTCTGGGGTGTAGCTCATTAGTATAGCAGTTGTCTGGCATGTGTGAAGCTATGGGCTTATCTCCAGTACCACAAAAACACTTCTGTAATGTTTTCTGTTTCATACCAGGCTTGCAGAAGGACAAATGAAAGTTAATGCTATTCTGTGTGGGTTTTTTTTTTTTGGGGGGGGGGGAGGGATGGAGTGGGAAGAGGCAGTGTGCTAGAGATGAAAGCCAGGGCCTTTTGGGTGCTAAGAACTCTGCCACTGAGTTACACCCACCGCTCCCAAGTTAATGACATCTTGGAAGCCTTTCTGTTAAGCACTGAACTAAAAGCTTTACTTAATTCATTTCATATTTATAACAATCTAACAATTATCTCCATTTTCCAGAGAAACAAACTGAGGCCCAGGGCAGTTAACTAACTTGTAAGTGATGTGAAGTTGAGAAAGTGGAAAAAGAGAAAATCATAATACTAGTAGACTGAAATACTGGTAGGACTGAAAAGACTTTAAGTAGAGGTTTTTGTCCACATCTATTGGCTTGTAATAGAAAATAGACAGAAATAGCTGGGTGCGGTTGTGCAGGCCTGTAATTCCAGCCACTGGGGAGGCTGAGGCAGGAGGATCTCAAGTTCAAAGCCAGCCTTGGCAAAAGAGAGGTGCTAAGCAACTCAGTGAGACCCTGTCTTTAAATAAAATACAAAAAAGGGCTGGGGATATGGCCACAAGCAAATATACGATGTATGGCACCTTTGGTTGTAAATGTAGAGACATTAATGAACAAGGGCAAGTCTTAGCAGCAGTACAACAGGCTTTAGATGCCAGGCCAAAAACATGCTATAATTGTAATCAAACAGGACATTTTAAAAGGAGTTGCCCCATAAGAGGAGGGTTTAACAAAGCTGGGTATCAAAGGAATAGAATACCGGGTATTTGCCCACGATGCCATAGAGGGAAACATTGGGCTAATGAATGCCGTTCTCAAACCACCATAGAGGGTATTCCATTATCAAAAAACGGACAAGGACCAAGTGTTTACCCACGATATCGTGGAGAAAGGTATCAGGCTCCATTGCCAAAAAACGGACTAGAGGGCCCAATGCCCCGGGGCCCAAAACCACAAATATATGGGGCAATGGAGGAACCCAACAGCACCATCAAGGTAGTGCCCAGGATGCATTATCCATTAAATCCCTCATCAGACAAACTAGAAGGAGCGCAGGGCTGGACATCTGCGCCTCTGCCAGAGCAGTACTAACTCCAGAGATGGGAGTTCAAATCATTCCCACAGGAGTAAAAGGACCTCTTCCCCAGGGAACAGTAGGCTTATTACTGGGACGCAGTTCTTCTACACTAAAAGGACTTATGATAAGTCCTGGGGTAATTGATCCCGATTATGAGGGTGAAATAAAAATTATAGCTAGTTCTCCAAGAGGTATATCAGTAATTTCACCAGGAGATAGAATAGCACAGTTATTAATAATACCCAGCCTGCATGATAAATTTTCCAGTTGTAATATAGAAAGAGGTTCCAAGGGATTAGGCTCCACAGGTGTAGATTGGGCTATGCTGTCTTTAAATTTAGATTCTCGCCCAATGCTAAAATTAAATATTCAAGGACATGACTTTAATGGGCTGCTGGACACAGGTGCTGACCTCAGCATCATATCTCGTCAAGAATGGCCAAAACATTGGCCATTACAACAAGCCACTCAAACGCTTCGAGGCCTAGGAGTGGCGACTAATCCCGATAGAAGCGCAATGGTATTAGATTGGAGGGATCCTGAAGGATGTGAAGGAACTATACAGCCCTATGTATTAGATCATCTTCCTGTAAATTTATGGGGACGAGATGTCCTAGATCAATTAGGATTGACATTAACAAATAACATCAATCCTAACGCGCCCACTACTAGGGCTAAACAAGGCTTTAGGAAAGAAAAAAGATTAAGAGAACAAGAACAAGGTATGACGGCACCTATTCAAATAGATCAAGAAATAAATAGACATGAATTGGGTTTTCAGAAAGGGCCACTGAAACAATCAAAATTACTTGGAAATCAGAAAGACCAGTGTGGGTTCCTCAGTGGCCCCTGACTAAAGAAAAGATACAAGTAGCCCATGACTTGGTCAGACAACAATTAGCGGAAGGACATATACAACCTTCCGTATCCCCCCATAATACTCCCATTTTTGTCATTAAAAAGAAATCTGGTAAATGGAGATTATTACAAGATTTAAGAGCCATTAATAATGAGATGGTTATTATGGGACCTGCTCAATCAGGGATTCCTCAATTGTCTGCTTTACCAAAAACCTGGCATGTTTTAGCTATAGATATTAAAGATTGTTTCTTTTCAATTCCAATTCATCCCGAGGATAGTCCACATTTTGCATTTACTATCCCTGCACTAAATCATGAAGGTCCTGATCAGAGATATGAATGGAAAGTACTCCCTCAAGGGATGGCTAACAGCCCAACTATGTGTCAAATTTATGTTAATAAAGCAATCCAGCCACTTAGAAATCAAAATCCTGAACTACAAATATTTCACTATATGGATGATGTGTTATTGGCACATAAAGATAAAAACACATTACTAGAATGTTATGCCACACTTACAAACTTATTGAAAAATTATAATCTAGAGATAGCAATAGATAAAGTACAATTAAATCTTCCAATTAATTATTTAGGAGTTCTATTATCCTCAACCATGGTCCGTCCACCAAAAATTCAAATACGAGTAGATCAACTCAGATCACTTAATGACTTTCAAAAGTTATTGGGAGACATAAATTGGATAAGGCCTTATCTAGGCATACCAACAGGAGAGTTAGGACCTTTATTTGATATTCTAAAAGGTCCATCAGATCCAAATTCACCCCGCATGTTAACGCCTGAAGCAAGAAAGACATTAAAAATCATTGAAACATATATGGAAAATATGCATTTGGATAGAATTGATATAAGTTTGCCTTTATTATTTATTATACTACCAACAAAAAATATTCCTACAGGAGTATTTTGGCAGGAAAGTCCATTATTGTGGATACATTTATCTTATTCTCCTAACACTATTCTTACTAGATATCCTGAGGCTGTAGGACAATTGATACTCAAAGGAATAAAAGCAGCTAAGGGAGTATTTGGGATTTCTCCCAATAAAATTATTACTCCATATACTATGGATCAAATTGATGAGTTAGCTAATGAGTTAAATACTTGGGCAATAATCATGTGTAAAACTAGTGTTTCATTTGATAATCACTTACCATCTAATCCTTTGTTGTCTTTTTGGTCTAAGCATCCTGTAGTTTTTCCAAAAATGACAAGAAAAACCCCTATCATAAATGCTCCAAATATATTCACTGATGGGTCAAACAATGGTACAGCAGCAGTAGTTACTCCTGATCAAACTTTTACATTTTTAGTACCCAAGCAATCAGCTCAAAAGGTAGAGCTTAATGCAGTATTACAAGCTTTTATGATGTTTAAAGATTCTGTATTTAATTTATTTTCTGATAGTCAATATGTAGTTAATGCTATAGTATCCCTGAAGATGCTGGTAGGATTTCACCTTCTTCTACTGTTTTCTCTTTGTTTTCCGCTATACAAAGTCTAATCTGGGACCGAAAAGATCCATTCTTTATAGGTCATATCAGGGCACATACAGGATTGCCTGGAGCGCTTAGTATGGGCAATGAACTAGCAGATAAATCTACACATGACATACATATTTTCTCCACAATAGAAGAAGCTATAAATTTTCATAAAAGGTTCCATGTCAATGCTAATACTTTACAAAAACGTTTTAAAATAACTAAAGAACAAGCCAGACATATAATAAAACAATGTCAAAATTGTGTGACATTTTTACCACAAGTTAATCTTGGAGTCAATCCTAGAGGACTGATACCTAACCATATTTGGCAGATGGACGTCACACACTTGCCAGAATTTGGAAAATTAAAATATTTACATGTTACAGTTGATACCTCTTCCGGATTTTTGATGGGCTCCCTTCATGCCGGAGAAAAAACTAAAGATGTTATAGCTCATTGCTTACAAAATTTTGCCACTGTGGGTGTTCCAAAACAGTTAAAAACGGACAATGGTCCTGGTTATACTTCCACCTCTTTTAAACAATTTTGCTCATCATTTGGCATTACTCACATAACAGGAATTCCATACAATCCACAAGGACAAGGCATAGTTGAAAGAGCTCATCAAACTATTAAAATGTACTTATTAAAACAAAAGGAGGGAATTGGAAAGGGGTATATATCCCCCAAAGATAAACTTAAAATAACCCTTTTTACTCTAAACTTTTTAAATTTGGATTCATCGGGACTTAGTGCTGTGGAAAGACATTTGTACCCCAAAAATGTACATAAGCCTAGGGTACTTTGGAAAGATATTCTAACAGGACAATGGAAAGGCCCGGATCCAGTGATAGTCTGGAATCGGGGCGCTGTCTGTGTTTTCCCACAGGATGAACAGCAACCGATTTGGATTCCAGAGAGATTAACTAAAACAATTTCTACAGAAAAAGAAGATGATTTGACTCAAATCCATAACAGCTGACATCCAGAGCTCCAGCTTGGCTATTCTTACATCTGCGACGGTGATTAACCAAGGTGTTTTTTTTTTTCAATATCTATTTTATTATTGCATTTTTCCCACATCATAAAGTTCTATTTTAATTTTGAGCTCATACAAACCTAGGTTAATGTTTTTCTGATCAGTTTTATTTTTTGACTGTGTTTTATTTTTTTGACTGTGGAGTTTTTAAACATTGCAATGGAGATTTCACCTAGGTATAGTTACAAGGCCTTTATTTACTATTGTCTTATGTGTTGTATGTTGTGTGCACACTTCTGTTTTGTGTTGTATGTCTGTATGTGTGTATGTCCATATTTCTTATATGAGGAGCGCTCATGAAAAAATGGATCCGAATTTTTTCTTTATTCACGTGATTTATATGGTTTAATTTAAATTAGGTAAACAGCTGTTAAGGATTGTTTTTAAAGGAGTTTAACAGATCTGTTTGTTTACTTTCACCTTTCCTTTTCATTATATTTAATAATTCTGTTCAGGATAATGTCTCTTTAGCATCATTGCCAGAATTTCCATCTCCATCCCAATTCCGGTGAAGACTGAGATAAAACCAAACTACAGCTTCTATGATAGCTATCACATTAAACTGTATAAACTGATGCATCAATGAATATAACTCAACAAGTAATGCTCAATCAAGGACTTGATTTACTTTGGGAGGAAATGGACATATTGATAGACTCCTCCAATTTGAACTGCTTGCAGAACTTGCCTGGACTATATATCAGTTGCATACATTGTGAAATATCATCTGGTGCACCGAATTGTGGTACTGCTGGCATATCTTTGCTGATGGTGTCACCAGTGATGCAATTTCCTTGCCAGCGCACCCCATGTTAATTGTGGTAATGCTAGCATATCTTTGCTGATGGTGTCACCAGTGACGCAATTTTTCCAAAGGAGCCATCAATTGGCTTGGTGTCGTGGCATTTCTGTATCCTCCTCCCTTCTACTAGTGATGGTCTAAAATTTGGGGGCCAACAGAGGTGAGGCAAAGAACCTCACCCCCCCCACTGGCACCAAGGCTAAATTTGGGGGCCAACAGAGGTGAGGCAAGAACCTCACCCCCCCACTGTTGCATAGGCCTATCCACAAGCATGGCTGAATGCTGGACCGGTAGTCAGTGACGGGTTGATCTGATTACAGTGGATTCAACCTAAGACAGGAAGCTGACGCCTAAATGTCAGTTCTCCCATGACGGGTAAGAACCATATGTTAAATTGGACAACCTACCAGGCACGGTCCCTAGCCACATTGCTTGTTGCTTAATTAAACAGAAGGGGGCAGATGCTAGGAGCCACAAGCAAATATACGATGTATGGCACCTTTGGTTGTAAAGTGACGCCAGCTAGCCACTGAGATGATTATGTTAAGATTTACATTCATATGGAAATTGGACTCCCGCTGTTCACCTTGGCCTGCTACTGGACTCATGTTACGGGACTCATGGAGAGTTCCCATTGGTTGGGGAAGGATAGTAGGAGGGAATTCCGGTGGAGGCCCGCGTGGGAGGACCGGGTTTGGCTTGCCAGTGCCTACAGAGTATTGGCGGCTTTTTCAAAATAAAGTTTTGTTCCTGCTTGAGTGGCTCGTGATTCTGTGCCCAGCCAAGACTGCGGCAGAGTGCCCCTGAATTCAATCCCTGGTACCAAAAAAAAAAAAAAAAAAAAAAAGAAAGAAAGAAAGAAAAGAAAAGAAGCAGAAACAATGAATGGAAAGAAATAAAGAAAGAAGAGAAGTGAATGGGAGAATGAAACCAAAAACAAGGAGAAGGAATCAAAGGCATAATAGCCAAAATGTGAAGGAACCTGAGAGTCCAAACTTACCATTTTATTATTTTGTGGGGGTACTGGGGATTGAACCCAGGGATGCTTTACCACTGAGGTATATGCCAAGCCCATTTTATATTTTATTTTTTAACAGGGTCTCACTAAGTTGCTGAGGGTGGACTTGAACTTGGGATCCTCCTGTCTTAGCCTCCCAAACACTGGAAGAGGTTTGTAGGTGTGTGCCACTGTGCCCAGCATAAACTTATCATTTTTTAAAAGGAAGGAAAGAGAAAACCATGAAGAAAGAATGAGGAACCTGGCACAGTAGTACATGACTGTAATCCCAGCAACTTGGGAGGCTGAAACAGGAATATCACAAATTCAAGGCCAGCCTCAACAATCTGGCAAGGCTCTAAGCAATTTAGTGAGACCCTGTCTCAAAATTAAAAGGGCTGGGGATATAGCTCAGTGGTAAAGTACACCTGTATTCAATCCCCAGTTTTAAAAAAAAAGAATGAAAAAAAATATTGGTTCTATTATGTGCCAGGTGCTTTATTTACAATACACTTTTTTTAAATTGTTGATGGACCTTCATTTTATTCATTTATTTATATGTGGTGCTAAGAATCAAACCCAGTGTCTCACACATGCTAGGCAAGGGCTCTATATTGAGCCACAACCCCAGCCCTACAATACACTTTTTATTATCTTTTTTTTAACATCACAATTTAATTCTTTTTTCTAATGTGTTCTTTTTAGTTATACATGACAGTAGAATGCATTTTGACATATTATACATACATGGAGTATAATTTCCTATTGTGTATGTACATGATTTGGAGTTAGCTGATTGTGCATTCATATATGAACATAGGAAAGTTATGTCCATTGCATTCTACCCATCTTTCATATTCTCGACCCCCTCATCCCCCCTCCCTTCCCTTTATTCCCCTTTGTCTAATCCAATGAACTTCTATTCTCCCCACCTTCCTTATTGTGTGTTAGCATCACATAGCAGAGAGAATATTCAGCCTTTGTTTTTTTGGGACTGGCTTATTTATTCAGTCTTTACAGCAACATTTTGAGATGCATATTAATATCTCAGTTAACATGTGAAGACACTAATAATCAAAGAGGTTAAAATGCTTTTAAATTTAGTTATTTTCTTGTATGATTTTATATATAATTTTAATTATTTATTTTTGGGGATTGAACCCACCCAGGGTCTTAAGCCTGAGTGCTCTGCCACTGAGCTACATTTCCAGCCCTAAATTATTTGTCAAAAGTCGCCAATATAAGTGGTGGAACTAAGATCCAAGTTTATGTTTATTTGATTCCAACACTGTGTTTAGAAGAAAAAAAAAAAAGAAAGAAAGAAAAGAGAAAAGAGGAGGGAGAAATAGATTATCTAGGACCTACTACTGATTTGCCTTAAACTAGCTGTGACCCTAAAGCAAATTATGCCATCTTGTGGTACTTCCTCTTATGTATTGACCAAATGAGAGATTAAGTGTAAAGTCAAGTCTGGCTTTGATGATTTATGGTTCTATAACAAAGAGGAATTTTTTTTTAGAGAGAGAGAGAGAGACAGAATTTTTTTTTAATATTTTTTTGTTTTTTTTTTTAAGAGAGTGAGAGAGGAGAGAGAGAGAATTTTTAATATTTATTTTTTAGTTCTCGGCAGACACAACATCTTTGTTGGTATGTGGTGCTGAGGATCGAACCCGGGCCACACGCATGCCAGGCGAGCGCGCTACCGCTTGAGCCACATCCCCAGCCCCCGAGACAGAATTTTAATATTTATTTTTTAGTTATCGGCGGACACAACATCTTTGTTTGTATGTGGTGCTGAGGATCGAACCCGGGCCACACGCATGCCAGGCGAGCGCGCTACCGCTTGAGCCACATCCCCAGCCCACAAAGAGGAATTAGAGGGGGACATGAGAAAAAATTTGTAAGTAGAAAAACAGATTTTGAAGAAAGAAAGGGAAGGAAATGAATTGGAAAAAAAAGATTATTAAGAACAAAGAGAAAGAAGGAGCAGATGTGAGAAAGAAGAGAAAGGAATAGAAATGGGAAAAGAAGAGGGGAAAGTGGAAAGAAAAATAAAGGTCTCCATTAGGAGAATTGGGATCCAGCCAAAGCAAGAAGATGTACCCACAGAACAAAATACTTTGTAAAAAGAAGTAAAAGCTGTTACCATGTGTAGAAAATATGATATCATAGGGTTGAGGATGTAGCTTAGTGGTAGAGCACTTGCCTAGCATGTGCACACCCTGGGTTCAATCCTCAGTACTGGGAAAACAAAAGCATAGAGAAAATTTTAAAGAATCTACAAATTATTAGAGTTTAATAAAGTCACTAGATAAAATATGCAAAAATCAACATATAAGGCAACAAAAAGATAAGGAATATAAATATGTGTGTATATCATTTTTAATTTTTATCTTTTCAGTGCTGGAGATGAAACCCAGGGTGTTCTGCATGCTAGGCAACTGCTCTATTTCAAGTCCAGAGGAATAATTCAAAATATAATTCCAAAATATAATTTAAAAATAATTATCACTTGAGAAGTATGAAAAATATCAAATACTGAGGTATAAATATAACAAAACATGTATAAATTCTGTATGAAGTAAATTATAATTTACTGAGTCACTGAAGACCTAACATAAATGCAGAGATAGATCATGTTTATAGACTAGAAGACTCAAAACCATAAAGAAGTCAATTCTCCCTAAAATGATTTATTGATTCAGTACAATTCTAATCAAAACCTCAACAAACTTTTTAGTAAGCATATGGAATTGACACACAGACATTTCAAAATTACATGGAAATTCAAAAGACCAAGAATAGCCTTTTGAAAAGGAATAAGGTGGAAAGACTCACTTTATCAGATATCTATTCATAATTAGAAGACTATAATAATTAAGATCATATAGAGTATTGGGGTTGTAGCTCAGTGGTATTATGCAAGAGGACCAGCATTCAATTACAGCACCAAAAGCAAAGCAAAACAAACAAAACTGTATAGTATTGGCACAGATAAACTGACCACTGCAACATAATCTAGAGTCCCAAAACAGATTCACACATATATGACACTTGATTTATGATAGAATTTTCACTTTTCAGCAAAAGAGAAATGACACATATTTCATTGATACTGTGACAATTGGATATTTATAAGAAAAACATAAAACTAAACACCAGTTACATGCCTGTAATCCCAGCAACTCAGGAATATCACAAGTTCAAGGCCAACTTCAGTAACTTAACAAGGTCCTAAGCAATTTAGACCCTGTCTCAAAAAAAAATTATATATATATATATATATATGTGTGTGTGTGTGTGTGTGTGTGTGTGTGTGTGTGTATGTATGTATATATATATATATATAAAGGGCTGGGGATGTGGTGCCTTTTGGGTGCTAAGAAATATGTTTTTCTACTTACAAATTAAGTGCTGTGGGTTCAATCCCTGGTACCAAAAAACAATGTTCTTTTTTTCGTTTGTCCGTTCTTTTTGATAACAGGGATTGAACCCAGGGGCACTTAACCACTGAACCATATCCCCATCCCTTCTTATTTTGAGACAGGGTCTGGCTAAATTGCTGAGGCAGGCTTTGAACTTGCAATCTTCCTGCCTTAGCCTCCATACCCTATGGGATTACAGGCATGTACTACCATGCCTGATTTGAGATTTAAGCTAACACTTCACAAAAAAGGAAATCCACAAGGTCAACAACAACAACAAAAATTTTGCTCATCCTTATTGGTAATCAGAGAAATGCAAATTAAAGCCATGATGAATATCATGTGTACATCAGAATTGCTAAAATTAATGTATGAAAATATCAACTGTTGACAGGAATACGAAGCAAAGAAACTCTCATGTATAGATAATGAGAATACAACTGGATAAAACACTTTGGAAAAGACGGTAGCATTAACCAACAAGGTGAAAGCAATTCACTCTCATGTATATATCAAATACATACAATACTATTATATTTATATCTTCAAAAGCAAAAAATTATATTATTAATGAATGTATACTGATCTGGGAAAACTAATAAGAAAAGTAAGGAAGTAATTGCCATAAAAATAAGAATACTACTTACCTCTGATAAGGAAGGAATAGTGTATGATTGGGGAAGGACAGACATATCCTTTGGAAGGACAGACAGATCCTTTGGGAAGGACAGACAGATCCATTGAGGCTGTGTAACCACCACACAGCCTCGATGGTGGTAATTCCATTTATTAGTATTTCCTCTGTAAGTATGCATTATACTTTGATTTGTTGCACTTACCTTTGAATATATTATATTTCACAGTAACAGAGATTTTAAAAAGCATTTAACTTGCCAGGCCTGGTTGCACAACTATAATCCCAGCAACTGAGGAGGGGTGAGACAGGAGGATTACAAGTTTGAGGTCAGCCTGGGCAACTTAGTGAGACCATCTCAAAATTAAAAAAAAAAAAAAAAAATTAACAAGGGCTGATGGTGTAGTTCATTGGTAGAGCGCATACCTGAGTTCAATCCCCAGTCTCTCTCTCTCCTCTCCCCACCCCCCCACCTTTCTCTCTTTCTCTCTCTCTCTCACACACATAGACACACACACATACACTCACACACACATACAGCATTTAATTCAACACCCATACATAACAAAACTCTTAGTAAACTAGGACTAGAAGGGGGCTTCCTTAACTTGTAAAATAAAGTTATTCAAACATATAAACAATGGCTGGGGATACAGATCAGTTGATAAAGTGCTTGCCTCACTTGCACAAGGCCCTGGGTTCTATCCCCAGCACCACAAAAACAAACAAACAAACAACAACAACAACAACAAAAATCCCACCACAACAAAAAACAATATAGCAAATACTATTAATTAATTAATTTAGTAGTGCTGAGGATCAAATCTAAGGCTTCATGCTGCAAGCACAATGCTTACTGGAAAAATACGGAAGCACTTCCTTTAAATAGGGGAGAAAAAAAAGAGAGAGAAGAGAAAAAACAGGAACAGAAACAAGCTTATTACTGCTTGTATTCAACATTGTACTAAAGGTCTGGGATAGCACAAGAAAAGGAAATTAGAGGCATAACATTGGAAAAGGAAAGGCAAACTGCTATCTTTTGCAGATGATGTGATTGCTTTTATAGAAAATTCAGTCTACAGAAAAATTATTAGAAGAGAGAGCTTATCAAGGTTGTTGACTCTAAAATCAATATTGCCAATCAACTTCATTTCTACATACCAGCAAAAAGCACTTTGAAAATGTAATCTTGAAAAAAATAACATTAACCATAATAAAAAATCAAAATAGCACCTAGGAATAAATGAAAGAGAAGATGTGTATTATCTGGATGCAGAAAATTATACTTCACTGAAAGATATTTAAGAAGACCTAAATATGGGCTGGGGCTGTATCTCAGTGGTAGAGTGCTTGCCTAGCACAGGTGAAGCCCCGGGTTTGATCCTTAGCACCCACATAAAAATGAAATAAAGATATTGTGTCCACCACCTACAACTAAAAAAAAAATATTTAAAAAAATATATATATAACAATTTATCTTAAATGGACTTTGGGTTTAATGTAATTCCAATCAAAATTCTGTGTAACTTGACAAGTTGATTCTCATATAGAGCAAGGAATAAGAAGTGACATGAGGCCGGGCGTGATGGCGCAGGCCTGTAATCCCAGCAGCTTGGGAGGCTGAGACAGGAGGATTGCTAGTTCAAAGCCAGCCTCAGCAAAAGTGAAGTGCTAAGCAACTCAGTGAGACCTGTCTCTAAATAAAATTCAAAATAGGGCTGGGGATGTGGCTCAGTGGTCGAGTGCCCCTGGATTCAATCCCCAGTACCCACTAAAATAAAAAAAAAAGAAATGACATGAGTATATTGGCACAGTGGTATACTATGGGAAATATCTATATCTATTTTAAAAGTATAGAAATTTTATTTTGGTTTGGTTTGGTTTGGTGCTGTCAATTGAACTTGGGGCCTGTCACATGCTAAATCACATACACTGCACCAAGCTACATTCTAGCTTACTCTATAAAATTAAAGAAAGTGCAAATTTTTAACAGGTAACCAATGGAATAGATTAGATTATCCAGAAATAGACTCTTTGTACATATGGAACTTGGACCCATAACAGAGAGAGCAAAGCAGATCAGGCAGAAGAAAGGGACTGGTTAATAAATCGGGCTTGGATAATTGATTTTCTAATATTAAAAAATGAGAAATATACACACAAAAAACCCAATTCTATATGGATTTAGGACTAAAGTATGGAGAGCAAAAGCTTAAAGTCTTTTAGAATTTCTGATAATCTAAATAGGTATTGTGTAAAAATTGGAAGTTCCCAAATATCTTCACAAAGGAGCTGATTATTTGCAACATATATAACTGTTAAGAGATTAGTATCCAGCAAACCTGGTGACACATGCCTAAAATCCCAACTACACCAGAGGCTGAGGCAGGAGAATCACAAGTTGGAGGCCAGCCTCAGAAATTCATTTTGAGACCCTGTCTTAAATTAAAAAAAAAAAAAAAAAAAAGGACTTGGGATATAGCTCAGCAGTAGAGCACTTGCCTAGCATGTGTAAAGGACCTGGGTTCAATCCCCAGTACACACACACACACACACACACACAAAAATTAGTGTCTGGAATATATTTAAAAACCACAAACCAATAAGGAAAAACAAAAGAAAAAAGAAAAATCCCAAATGACCAGGCATTTCCCAGGAAAAATTTAAAGCTAATAAGCATATAAAAAGAGGCTCAACTGTATTAGTAATTAGAGAAATGATCAACAAAATCAAAATGATAGACTATTATATACTTACTGGACTGATAAAATAAAAATAAGAAGTCTAAAAATACAAGTGTTGGAGAGAATGTAGGTCAATGAGGATTCAATGATTGATGGAAGGAGAGTAAGTGGAAAACAATTTGGCACTCTCTCTCAAGATTATTATTCTTATACTTCACTTAGCAGACCCACTCTAGAAAAACTCTTGCATATGTGCAGGAGAAAAATGCAATGATGTTCATAATAACATAAAATGAAATAATTTATAAATCTACAATAGAAGAAGAAATTATGTCTGGTATAAGAATACAGGTGGCATATTTTATTTCAGCCCATGAACTCTAGATAGATGCAAAAATATGAATAAATCTTGGAAACATATTTAATGAAAAACAAGTAAATATTCCATAAGACTACATATAATGCAATGTCATTTAAAAAAATTTTTTAGCTATTGATGGACCTTTATTTTATTTATTTTTATGCAGTGCTGAGAATCAAACCCAATGCCTCACACGTGTGAAGCAAGCGCTCTACCACTGAGCCACAACCCCAGTCCCAATATCATTTTTATAGAACTTGAAAGTAAGACTGAACAACATATTGTTTAAGCTTGTATCAATTTGTGAGAAAATTATATTATTAAAACAATAAAATAAGACTGGGGGGAGTGCCATCATCTCTCTGGAGAGTAAGCCTTTGTGAGCCGCCTCCAATCCCCTGCCTGGAGCATCTGGAAGCCCCAGGTCTGCCCTAGGGGGTTGCAGTCTGCCCCCTTCCTGCCAGACTATAGGGGATGGGGGGATCCCAGCAGAAGGATGGCATTCCCTTCACCCTAGTTGCCAAACAGTACCCCCACCCTCTGGACTTTCCTCCTCCCTCCATCCCAGAGGGCTCTGTACTTCTCAAACTCTTTTGATCTTCTGATTCCTCTTGGGTTGAAACAGACCAAGTCTTCCCCCAGGCACCCAGTTTGGGGTGGGGAGGTACTGTATTTTTTTTTGACATGCCTACCTCCCACCTGTTCCTCCCCCATCCCATGCTGCCAACTTCTAACCCCAATAGTGACTCTGTGCTTGTCTGTTTAGTTCTGTGTATAAATGGAATATTGTGGAGATGATCCCTCTCTGTGCCAGCTGGTTCCCCTCCCCTCCTTTTTTAAAAAAAATTTTTTTTAGTTGTAGATGGACATAATATCTTTATTTTTTATTTTTATGTGGTGCTGAGGACCTAACTCAGTGCCTCAGAAGCAGTAAGGGACCTTTGATTAAAAACAAAAACAACAAACATACAAACAAAAAACTAAAAAAAAAAAAAAAGACAATAAAAAGTCTTAAAATAACAAAATGGTAAAAAAAAAAGTTTGGGGATAGTAATTATAGAAAGAAAATAGGGGATGGGAGGATGAAGGAATCCCATGGATGAAAGTCACTGGCAAAGTTAGTCCTTGAGTTAGGCAGTGATCAAAATCATAGAGCCAGATAGTAGATTGGTGGTTGCCAGGGGCTGAGGAGAGTAGAGCAGTACTGGAGAGTTATTGTTTAATGAGTATGGAGGGTTTTTTTTTTTTTTTTTTTTGTGGTGCTAGGGATTGAACCCAGGGCCTAGTGCATGTATGCAAGGCAAGCACTCTACCAACTGAGCTATATCCCCTGGAGTTTTAGTTTTATAAAATGAAAAGTTATGGAGATGATGGTGATGTCTTTACATTATGAATGTATTTAATACCATTGAACTGTACACTTAAAATTGGTTAAAATGAGCTGGGTGTGGTGATGCACACCTGCAATCCTAGCAACTTGGGAGGCTGAGGCAGGAGGATTGCAAGTTCGAGGCCAGCCTCAGCAACTTAGTGAGACCCTGTCACAAAATAAAAAACAAAAAGGGCTGGGATCTAACTTAAGGTAAAGCACCCCTTGGTTCAACCTCCAATGCTGCATATAAAAAAGAAAAAAGAGCGGGGGAGAGAAAATTTATATTGCTATTTGCTTTATGTATACATAAAGAAACTCTGGAAGAATACATAGAAATGAGCCACACTGAGATCAGGGATGAGAATTGGAAGGGAACTGGGTGGGGTGAAAACTTTCACTCTATACCTTTCTATATATTTAAAGCTTACTTTAAACATGCCAATGTGTTACCAGTTATTACCAAAATAATGAATTTTGAAAGTTAAACTGTTTATATTTGAGTTGACCAGAGAGAAAGTGAAGGAATGGTAGGGAGGAAATGTAGAGAGGGCAAATGGAAGCCATCTTCTGAGAAAGCTTTGCTGTAATGGGAAGCAGAGCAGCGCAGATGCTGGAGGCAAACACATAGCTGAGGAGAATTTTTTTTTCCAAGTATTTATTTTTTAGCCATAGTTGGACACAATACCTTTATTTTACTTATTTATATGTGGTGCTGAGGATTGAACCCAGGGCCCCGCATGTGTGAGGCAAGTATTCCACCACTGAGCCATGACCCCAGCCCGAGGATTTGTTTTAAGGTGGGAGAAATTACAGCATGCTTGCATGCTGTTGGCAATAATCAAGTCAGGAAGAGAAAAGTGGTGCTGCAGAAGAGGGAGGGACAGTCACTGAAGTAATATATTTGAGTGGGTGACAGGGTCTAGAATTCACATAGAAGGAGCAACAGGGCTGGGAGGTGGTGGTAGAAGTGGAAAAGATTTTCTCTGCTTTTTTCTATTTTTTTTCAGAAAAGAAGCAAACAAGATTAGCTGAAAGGGAGAAGAGTTCAGGACATTGGACATTGAAGACAGAAAACAGAAATTCACCTTGACAGATACTAAGATCATATACCTGAGTCCAGAGGTGATGATAAAGATACCATAGAGGGCTGGGGTTGTGGCTCATCAGTAGAGCACTTGCCTAGCACATGCAAGGCCCTGGGTTTGATCCTCAGCACCACATAAAAATAAATAAATAAAATAAAGGTATTGTGTTCAATTACAACTAAAAAAACTTAAAAAAAAAAAAGATACCATAGAGTCAGAGGACTACTGGGGATTGGACCCAGGGCCACTCTACCACTAAGCCATGCCCCAGGCTATCACTCTATATTTGTCTCCCTAACTAAATAATAAACTCTACAAAGGCAGTGGTGACTTTTTTTTTAAATTTAGGGGTGGGGTGTACCAGGGATTGAACCCAAAGGCTGAACCACATCTCCAGACCTTCTTATTTTTATTTTTTAAATTTTGAGACAGGGTTCTCACTAAATTGCTTAGGGCCTCAATAAATTGCTGAGGCTAGCTTTGAACCTGAAGTCCTCCTGCTCTGGCCTCCCAAGCTGTTGGGATTACAAGTATGTGCCACCATGCCCAGCTGTAAAAGGTATTTATACTAAAGTGACTATTTATCTGATAAATGTGATTGGTCCACATCAGTCACACAATGAGTTCACTGAAAGCATATCCTCAGGATGCACTAGGTTCACTGGACAAAGATGTGGCAGGTTTCACACAAACTACCTCACATGGCTCCATGGTCCCATTCCCATCTAATGTGCCACTGGGAGACACTGAGAGGATGGCTCACTCATTTGGTATTTGACCTCAAAAGAAGGGCTGTCAGGGACAGGCAAGGAGGAGGACAGTCATTGCAGATGCTGGTCAGAATAGCAGGCTTCCTTCCGGGAGGCAGCAGTGCCAGGCTAATGATGGTAATAATGCAGCATAGGAAGGGGGAGAGCCTGGAGGGGTGTGCATGTCAGCAAAGACTCAACCTGAAGCTGTGGGCAGAGATCAGGGAGAGCAGGCAGATAGATAGGAAATTCAAGATAAGAGCAGAGGAGAAAAGGAAAAGAGTTTAGAGTGGGCAAGGGTCCTAGAAGGAGTTCACTAAGCAATAAATATTGAGTATCTGCCATGTGCCATGGTACTGTAGTTGGTAGTATAGGGTGTAGTTGGGATCTAGGGTGAACAAGAAAAATGAAGTCTTTGATCTCAAGCGTATGTGGGAACAGACATTAAAGAGATATAAGATCATTCCAGAAAGCAATGGGTCTGAAAGACAATGAAACAATGATGAAGCAGAATTTGGGGACCACGTTAGATTTGTGTGTGTGTGTGTGTGTGTGTGTGTGTGTGTGTGTGTGTTGTGGTGCTGGGCATTAAACTCAGGGCCTTGTGCATGCTAGACAAATGCTTTATTACTGAGATATGCCCCTAGCCTCCCACTTTAGATTTGGAGTAGAGATCTGAATGGCAAGAAGTCAATCAGGTAAAGATGGAGAAAGGGGTAGCAAAATATTTCAGGAAAAGGGACTCAAAGTGCAGGGTTGTTAAGAAGATAATTTCTGATGTTCTGGAACAGTAAGAAATCTGATTTGAGCCAGGTGTGGTAGCCCAGGCCTGTAAACCTAGGTAATTGGAAGGTTGAGATGGGAGAAATCACAAGTTCGATTCCAGTTTGGGGTATTTAATGAGACTATTTCAAAATAAAAAAATAAAAGAGCTGAGGCTGTAGTACAGTGGTAGAGTGCTTGCCCAGTATATATAAAGCTCTGGGTTGATTCCTTACTACTTGTCCCCAGCCCACACAAAGAAGTCTGATTTGTCTTTGTGTATGAATGGGAGTACAAGTTGGTGGGCTTCTCCTTACAAGGTGTTCAGATTTATTCTAAGTATAATAAAAAGCCACTTGAACTTTTAAACAAATAAAAGCATGATATGATTTAGATTTTTGAAGTATTACTAATATTGTGGAGACTAGTTTGTAAAGGATAAGCCAGAAATGAGGGACCAGTAAGGAAGTTATTGTGATATTCCACATGAGAGTTGATAGTTTGGACCAGGACTATAGCAACAAAGATGAAGAAAAGGGCATGAATTTAGGACATATGTTGGATGCAGAGCCCATAGAACTTGCTGGGGAACTAAACTAAAGGAAGAAATCAGTGAAAAAAAACTATCCTAGGTTTTAACCTTAACTAGGAATTGTCATGTCCCTGCATGGGGAACACTGGGAAAGCAATGGATTTCGGGTGGGAGCATTCAAGACATCTATTCCAGTCACATTAATTTTTCATGATATTAGACATCCAAGTGGAGATGTCAAGTAGGCTGTTGGATATATGTGTCTGGTGCTCTGGATATAAATTTAGGACTCACTGACATTTACATAGTATTTAAGCCCTGGGACTGGATGAGATCACTGGACAGAGAATGTAGAAAGAGAAGGCCAAGCCCTAGAAGGCTCCAATATTTAGAGGCCAGAGCTGAGGAAGACTAAGAAAGAACAGCCAGTGGATGGCAACTAGGAAGAGTGCAGTATCCTAGAAATGCAACAAGGACAAACAGCCGTAACATAAAAGAAGAGTATGGGGCATGATAGGTTGGGAGTAAGGCTAGGGAAGTCTACATTTGGTAGAGAGTTTAGGGAAGGCCTGCCAGAAAACACTGGAGCTAAATGAAACTGGAATAAAAAAGGTGAGTCATTGTGAAATGTCAAGGAAAAGAATTCCAGATAGTGGGAAGAGCAAACGTAAAAGCTATGAGGTAGATTCAGTTTGTCTTCTAGATCAGATCCACTGAGGCTGAGACATAGAGATCTTTAGGGAAGAAAATCAGATACACCCAGGGACCAGATTTTATGCGGCCCTGTAAGTCACAGTAAGGAGTTTGGATATTGTGAGTACTGGAAAAGCCAAGTAGAGTAATTGGGACCTGATCCACTTATTTTAAAGATCATTTGGGTTGCTTCAGGGAGAATGCCTTGTAGCAGAGTCAGCGATAAATAGGGGATACGCTGTTGAGATACTCCAATGATGTTGTAGGGTCTTTTCCTCAATCCCTCTCTGCATTATATCCCCAAGGCTTGAGCTCGGCCCTTCTCTACCAGGGCAACATAGAGTTGAGTACTCAGGAATATTGGGTGACTCAAAATCTCATAACTACCTGGGGCAATCGTGTGTGTCTTTGGAGTTCGGTGAAGGGCGGGAAGCCCACCATCAGAACCCGAAGAACTGGAAGTCGTCCCCCTTCAAATTCTCGCTGCCTTCTCTAGTCCTCCACCCTGAAAACGCTGGTCTCCACTTCTGCAGCGCGGCAGCAGGAGGGTTAACCCGTAAGTGGCCTACAGACAGGAGGGGTAGAGGCGGAGACCGAGCCGTAAAAGCCTCGCCGAGCACAGCCGAGCTGAGTCGAACCCAGCCGAGGCGAGCATCTCCCGCCGCCACCGCCCCGCGCCCCGAGCGCCCGCCTCCCTCCGGCTCCAGCGCCTTGCAGCGGGCCAAACCTCCCGACCATGCCTCGTGCCCCACCTGCTTCTGCGACCCCCGAGTCCGGCGCAACCTCGAATGCCTGCAGTCGTCTTATCTCCGCACTAAGCATGCAGGTGAGTGAAGGGGACCCTCACGTCCCCACCCGGAGGGAGCCCAGCCCTGCCCTTTCCGGCCCGCGCCCTTTTGCACGACCCTCGTCGGGCCCAAGCTCCAACCCCCAAGAGCTGGCTCTCCACCTTGCCCTCCATTCCTCTGCTGTCCGGACTCCATCCTGCTCTCCCTGGTGCAGCAGTCATCGTCTTCGCGGCTGCTTCCATTCAGCCTTTGACTCTGCCCGCAGGCTCTGTGCATCTTTCTGCCTTGGGTCCCCTTTTCGCTTAAGGCACTCCCTCCCTTTGCCGACCACCTTTTCCTGGTTTTCCCCACTCCCACCGCTTTCCAGCCCTGTCCGGGAGCGGGAGCCCGTAGGATGGGCGGGATTAGGCGCAATGCTGGGGATGGGGACCGGCTCCCGCACCCCAAGGCTCCCGCCCCACCCCCAGCTCCTCTCTTGCGCACAACAGGTCGGTGAGGAGCAGGAGAGTTGTGGGGGTGGCGCGCCAGCCGGGGTACTGCGGGCTTCCTGGAGGGGGTGACCAAAGGGGTATGGGGTGCTGGCACTGGAGTTGACTGTGGTAGGGAATGCATCAGGCGGAGGGACAACTGGGTCCTGGAGTCAGGTGGCCACAGATGAGCCCTTCTCCGCTCCACTGGTTTCCTCTACCATTGCTCCCTTCCCTCCTCTAGCCTCATTCTCCCCACCATGGACCCAGCCCTCTCACTTCTATTCCTTATCCCTTTTCACCATGCCCCAGCCCTGTCTCCATATCCCTTTAAATTTCCAACTCCTCCATCTTTGCCGTTCCCTGTTTCTCTGTCCCCCAGTCCCTTCTTCATTATGTCTTCTGTATTCAGTTTTCTCTCCTCTCTCACTTATTTCTCTCTATCCCTGATCTATCCATCTTTCTCTCTCCCTTCCCCTTCTACTCTCACTTCTCTGACTATTCTACCTGGACCCTTCCTCTTCCTCTTCCTGCCCCTTGCCTCTTTTGCTCTGTTTCCCCTCCCTGACCTTTTATCCTATTCTTTTCTCCCTTTAGCTTCCTCAGCATTTCTGGTCTTGTGTACCCACTCTCTCCACTTCTCTCCCCAGTCTATTCCTTTTTAGGGCTGCTTGCTCTCCCTTACCCTGCACTCAACCTAGGCTTAACTTCCTTTTTGTCTCTCTCCTCTCTTTCCACGCTTGACCAGCCTTCCCTCTCCCAGCCTTCACCCACTTCCCATCTCTCCCCACTGTCCATTACCCCATTCCCTTGCCCATACTTGCTTATCTTATTCCCTTGCTGTTCTCCGAGGGTATTCAATGTCCATATTTTAAAACACATATATCATGTCTTTATTCACTGTGGGGAGGCTGCCCCCTGGATCTAACACCCTCAGCTCTGAGAACATGCCCCTCTTTCAAAACCAACCATCCAGATTCTCCGAAGACTCTACCCAGGAGAGCTACATTTGAGTGGGTGGCTTCTTCTCAACTCAACCTCTCTTTAGAGGGTACCTATGCATTTGGATGATTAAACATTAAGAGCAAAATTATATTCTGTAGTTTTTCTCCCACCCATCTCTCTTTCCTTTTATTTCTCCCTCTCTTCCTCTTTCTCTCCTGAAGATGCAGATGACTCCCAGGGTAGATCATAAGACAAATGCCTAGGACTACAAGTGGGGTGGGAGGGTTGGAAGGCTCTCCTGTGCAAACACACGCACATATTTGCTGGGATTGCCTTCCCTTCCCTCCCCCAACCCTGAGACTCCCTCCCTAGCGGTAGGTGCTCAAGGAATCACAAGGTTCTTGGCTCTAAATTAAGATCCAAGAAAAGCCTAAGCTGTGGGCAGAGGAAGTGAGAAGGAAGGAAGCCAGAGAAGAAAGAGTAGACCTTGGGGCAGGGAGGTAACAGGGACCTGGGAAGTTGTAAATGGGGCTAGGGGCTAGTGAGGGAACTACTTTGGAAGGGTTTTTTTTTTTTTTTTTTTTTTAATTTTCCCCTAAAAGAATGTTAAGCATCAGCGGATCCTGGAAGTCAGAAGCATGCCTTGCAGCCATTCACCCTGGGAGGGGAGATGGGAATAGAACTGGTAGATGAATGAGCTGGGGAAGTAGGGCTGTGGTGTGACCACCCTTTTTTCCCCCAGTAAAGGCTGAAAATCTGGGTCACAGCTGAGGAAGACCTCAGACATGGAGTCCAGGATGTGGTAAGTTTGGCCCAGCAGGGGGAGCTTGGAGACCACTTTCCCTGGGGGCTTGGCCCTTTCCTACCTAGGCCCATCCATGGCCTTCCATCCTGGGACCTAGCCCCTAAGACAAAAGGGAAAAGAGGCCAGAGTTTATCCAAAGCCTGCCTGCTCTCAGAGAAACCTGGAGGGAGGCAGCCTGGGATTTCTAGTGTGAGCATGTCCTCCCCCCTACACAGGTCCACACCCCTACACTGGCCTGTGTCTCACCCATTTTCTCTCCCTTCTTGCAGGCCTGCTCTGCTGCTGTCCCATGTCCTTCCTCTCTGGCCACTGCTGTTACTGCCCCTCCCACAGCCTGCTCAGGGCTCCTCCTCCTCCCCTCGAACCCCACCAGCCCCTGCCCGCCCCCCATGTGCCCGGGGTGGCCCCTCAGCTCCACGACATGTGTGCATTTGGGAGCGGGCACCTCCACCAAGTCGGTCCCCTCGGGTACCAAGATCACGTCGGCAAATTCTGCCAGGCACTGCGCCCCCTGCTACCCCATCAGGCTTTGAGGAGGGACCTCCTTCATCTCAGTATCCCTGGGCTATTGTGTGGGGCCCCACAGTGTCTCGAGAGGATGGGGGGGACCCCAACTCAGTCAATCCTGGATTTTTGCCCCTGGACTATGGTTTTGCAGCCCCCCATGGGCTGGCTACTCCACATCCCAACTCAGACTCCATGCGGGATGATGGAGATGGGCTCATCCTTGGAGAAACACCTGCTACCCTGAGGCCATTCCTGTGGGGGCATGGAGAAGGTGAGGGGGCAAGAATAGTGGGGATATGAGGGGTGGGGAGGCTGGTTGAAGACTCTAAGGGAGGCCTTATCTAAGTTTTTTCAGTGAATGTGTCAGGCTGTATCCTGGCATGGATGCAGAGATGAAGATGTTTTCTGAGCCCTCAAGGAATGCAGGTCCACTGAAGACAGATGTGTAAACACTCAGGGATGAGTCAACATAATAAATGCTCTAACAGAGGCAGAAACAGCCTGTTGTTAGGAAAATAGAGAAGTAAGAGAATACTTATGCCAGGGGATTAGGACACCTTCAGAGAATTGACATCTGAGCTGGACCTTGATACAGGGGGAGTATCCAGATAGAAGTACACCACAGTGAAAAAGACCGACAAGGGTGATATCTTGGCTCAGGGAGTGCCAGTAGAGGGATGGGGCCAGTGGTATAGGGTCAGGAGAGGGCAGAGACTAGGACACCTCCACCCTCTAATTTTTATGCAGAGAGGTATGTTCTCTCTGATATTGGTTCCTCATCCTAATCACATATACATGTAACGTTAGGTGAAATACATTTGGGAAAGTGGAAAATAGCTGAGAACTTGGGAAAGTTGGTGATAAGAATAAAGAGGGAGGCTTCAGAGAAGCAGAAAGAGTTGAGCAATGTGGGTTCATACGTCAATACTCCTTAGTCTAACCCCATCCCCACTGCCTCTTGGCTCCTACCTCCTCAGGCCTCCCTACAACTTTCTCCCCACCCCAATCAGGTGTGGACCCCCAGCTCTATGTCACAATCACAATCTCCATCATCATTGTTCTTGTGGCTACTGGCATCATCTTCAAGTTTTGGTAAGCTGGCGGGGAGAAGGTTGATGGTGGATGGGGACTGAATGTTTGCAAATATTTGGAGGCTGGAACAGGAAGGGGACAAGAGCAGCAATTTTGCTGGGGTTGGGGTAGGAAATAGTAGATGAAGGCAAGACCTTGGGAAAGGTAGTGATTTGAGTAGGGGAAAACAGTGAATCAGGGCAGATTCTTTCTTACAGAGAAGTTCAAGGATATTGGGAGGAAAGGGGCATTATTTATGTGTACTGGGGGCTTTGAGGGGACATTTCTCCAAGACAAAAAAAGTGATCCAGGCTACAAGGCTCTTTCTTAGAGCTACCAGGCAGGAGGAAGAAAATCTGGAGCTTTCTTTGCACGTATTTAATATTGGGTCACTCAGTCCTTCACACTTTACTGAAAGAATCATTAGACTCAGGTGTCCAGGTCATTAGCTGACTTTGAACTAGAACTAAATGTGCCACATGCTATGGAGAAGAGAAATTGCTTTTCTTGCCATGCATGGGGGAGTGGGCAAATTTAGGGTGTTCTGTGTTGGTGGGGAAGAGGATACTAATCTTGTGGATCTGGATCAGTTTGGGAGCATGATCTACATTCCTGAGCCCCCTGGGAATGGTTTTATGGGCCTATAGTTCCAGGAGATTTAGTATAGGGAACTGTCAGAGGCCAGTTTCTTTACCGTAGGATGTTGGAAGTCCCTGGAAAGGCTGGGGTGACCAGTGCTATAGGCCCAGAATGGGGGCTACTTGAGTGTGTGAGAGGACCTCTTTCCTTCCCATGCACCAGCTGGGACCGCAGCCAGAAGCGGCGCAGACCTTCCGGGCAGCAAGGTGCCCTAAGGCAGGAGGAGAGCCAGCAGCCACTGACGGATCTGTCCCCAGCTGGAGTCACTGTGCTGGGGGCCTTCGGGGATTCGCCCACCCCCACCCCTGACCATGAGGAGCCCCGAGGGGGACCCCGGCTTGGGATGCCCCAGCCCAAGGGGGCTCCAGCCTTCCAGTTGAACCGGTGAGGGCAGGGGCAATGGGATGGGAGGGTGAGGAGGGAAGGCAACTTAGGCTTCCAGAGCTGGGATGGGGGTGTTCCCTTGGTGGGTAGCCTGGTCTTTCACAGCCCTTGGCTCTCTTTCTTGGTCTGGTCCCAAGCCTTCCTAAGGGGGACCAGGCCAGCTCCTTTCTAGGGCGGGCCCTTCCTTCTCCCACTTTCTCAGGCTCTGTGTCCTATTCTCATGCTGACCTTTAATTCCTACTCTGCCCTCTTAACCCTGAGCCCCTTTTCTGTCTTGAACTTCCCCTTCGATTGTGGCCTACCTCTTGGTTCCTGACTGTGCCCTTTCCCTCTTCCTCTCAGGATTCCCCTGGTGAATCTGTGATGCCCCCCCCCATGTTGGGGTGCTGCCAAGCAGGAGGCCAAGAGGCCTGCATAGCCGCCATCCACTGAGGGTGGGGCAGCTGGGGCCACAGGGGCTCCGGGCTCCTGCCCTTGCACACCACCTGGAACACTCACTGGCCCCATGGGCAAGCATACTTGCCTACCCTCCTGCAGTTGGGGGTTTCACATACTTGTGACTTTGGGTCCCCCATCCCTACTCTCGCACACTCACATGAAAGCCTTGCACATTCACCTCCACCCTCATAGGCCACTGCACATACTCATGCTCCTTATGGCTACTCTTCTATACCCTCTCCCCATCCACATCTCTTTGCTCAGCTGACTGCTCACATTCTCCCTCTTGTTTCACATTTTCTCTCTCCCTCCTTGGCTCAGTCTCTGCTGAGTCCATGTTTCATGCACACCTCACCTCTCCTGAGCATTTCTGGCCCAATGTTGTGGCTTAGTGTTGCGTACTCACTCTCTGCTCATGCCCACTGGTCTAGTTTTTGTGGCCCCTGCATGCTGCCCAAGAGGTGGGTGGGAAGTGAGCTGGGGGCTCCTCATGCCCTCATCTGTCATGGCCCCATCACATTCCATGTCATGAGTTTCACTGTCTTTTCATACCACTCCAAGGGCGCTGGTATTACCTGGAGGGCTCCCCCACAGGAAAGTGGGTAGTGAGGCCCCAATGCTAATTCTGTTGTCTGAGAGATGGATTTTGGGGAGTTGCCTGCTGCACTACATGAGAAAGGGACTCCCAGTTGCCCTTCCCTCCCTCCCAAGTCCCTTTTGTCTTGTCTGTCCTGGCTCTGTGTGTGTGTGTGTGTGTGTGTGTGTGCGCACACACACACATGTGCGTGTGTGCGTGCCTCTCTGGAATTCAGAGCCCCAGAGCCAGTTCTCCACTTCCCAGCCTCTCATAGGGCCTCCCTCACTCCACCTAGGCTGCCAGGGACTGGAGCCAGCTGGTTCAAGGCCATCCGGAGCTCTGCCTCCACATCTACCCTTTCCTCTCCTTTCCTCCCTCCTTCATTCTTCTCCTTTTACCTTCTGCCCTCTCCCTCTCCTCAGGTCCTTCCCTACTTCCACCAGTTTTTCCATCTACCTTCTTCCCCTCTTACCTGGCTCCTATGCTGTGATATATATTTTTGTATTATCTCTTTCTTCTTGTGGTGATAATCTTGAATTCTTGTGGGATGTAAGTTTCAAAATTTTCAAATAAAGCCTTTGCAAGATACTTGAATCCCCTGGTTCTGCCTTATCACCGCTGTAGAGAGGAGGAGAAGGGGGTGGGCAGGAAAGAAGAGTGAAAATAAGGATGAGGTGGAAAATTCTTCCAGGCTGGATGTGATATGGCCTGCCTACCTAGAGCAGGGGACTGATGAGGGTTTTAACTTGGGACAGAATGAAAGTAAGGGAAAAGGAACTGAACAGGAAAGTCCTCAGGAGCACCAGTGGAAGAGAAAAACTAGAATCAGAAGCGTGGCTTGCTTGTTCCTTGTCAGTGAAGGTCAGGAGATACCAAGAGAAAGATGAGAGAAAAGGGCGAAAATTATGTAGGAGGAAAGGCAATGGACTAATCCAGAAAAGGAATAGAGAGAGCTTCTAAGAAAGATGGAGGGAAAGGGTGAAAGGAAAAGAAAAATGGAGCAAAGGAAAAGGAATGTAACTGAGCCATAGGAAATGTAACCGCCCTGCTTCTTTTATTTTCAGTTTTGCTCCCTAACCTGCCCCCACCCATAGCTGCCCCCCAAAAGCTGTGCAGCATTAGAAGCCCTGTGGTTAGCTCATTAGCTTTCCCTACTCTGCCCTCTCTGAGAAAGAGGGACTACTGGGGTGTGGGGGTGGAATCAAGGGGTGTGTTTGGGGGAGGGAACACAGGCTGCCCAGCTGGGATCAGTCACCTCTGAGGCCCCAATTCTAGGTTTGGCTCTTGTAACAATCCTATGAGAGCCCACACATCATCTTCTCAGCTGTTGCTAGGCTCTGTTGCCATGGTAACCACCCAGGTCCCATTCCCCACCCCCATCTGTGCCCCACCTGCTCCCTGGAAATGGGGTAGCCCCAGGGAGGTTAGGAGATAGTGTAGTATACAAGAGGACAGTGTGGGCTGCCTAGGACTGTACCTGCCTCCATGTGTTTATCTTTGACACTAGAATTGGGAATGCACATGTTAGTAGGTATGTGCTTTAGGTGTTAGAGAGCCTCCCTGAGTCCCTGTAGCATATAACAGTAATTGTGAGGAGGAAGAAGTCTGTTTCTCCGGACTGGAGCAGAATGTATGTTAGGGCATCAAACTCCCTCAAAAAAGACTGCTACAGGGAAAAGAAGCAAACAGGGCCCTGCACTGATGAACCAACGTAAAGCAGAGGTGCAAGGCAAACAACCTTCTGAGGAGGGCTGCATCAACCTAACCCCCCCACCCCCACCCCAAAAGATCACAACATGCAGCTAATGGAAGAGAGGGCTGGATGGAACCTGAGGGTACAGTTGAGATGCTGATGGGCTGTGAGGAATCTGAGGAGGCTGGGAAAGTTACACCCATGAACCTTTTCTGCTTTCCCCATAGGAATCCAGTTCTTGGGGAGTGGAGGGAGGAACACTGGCACAGAAAAATACTTGTCTCAAGTGCCTAGAGAGCTTACTGGGCTCTCACCTTCAGCAGCTGTCTCCCTTCAAAGGGACAGTGTGACCCTGAAGCTCATCCATATGCAAAAGGCACACATGAAGGCCCCTAATGATGAGGGAATTAATTATCCCCTGATTAGACTGCTGTTTCGCTAAATTTAAATAAATTAAAATATACCAGCAAGACACTGGAAATTCTTACCTGTTCCCTCTCCCTAAATGCTACCTTCCCCATGGGAAGTCAAATGGCTGGAAAGAGAGAAGAAAGGAGACATCCTAGATTTCTAGATTGTTCTAGAAGAATTAACCCAGACTAAGTCACATTGTCATGCTAACCATGAAAAGGCACGAGGTGCCAGGCACTACCATGCATGCCTGTAATCCCAGCAATTTAGGAGGTTGAGGAAGGAGGACAGTAAGTTCAAGTTCAGCCTGGGAAACCTAATGAGACCCTGTTTAAAGATAAAAAATAAATAGGGCTGGGGATATAATCCAGTGACAAAGTGCCCTGGGTTCAATTCTCAGTACAGCAAAAAAAAAAAAAAAAAAAAAAGCAAGAAAGAAATGACATGAAGTATAAAGTCCTGGGGAACAGACCCTAACAATTCTCTCCTGTAATTGAAACAAACTATGGGGCCTTGGAAGGACCTCAGAAGGCTGCAAGTAATAGAAGACTCACAAAACAAGAGCCATATGGCTTTTTGGGGAATTGAAAGGTTCTTAAGGCCACACAAGAGAGGAACCACTGGAAAAAGCATCTCATCACCATGCTTTCTTTGCCTCCTGGGCCATAGATCAAATGACTTAGCCAGGTTTCTCCTAAGCATGTTTCTGGAATGCTCACCATTGTGGCTCAGACCTAACCAGGGAATGGGGAAGCCCCCAAGAGGAGGAATCTCTCAGAGCTCAGGGTGTGGAAGTGACTCAAGATGGAAAGAGTGTGCCAGCTGGAGAACCCATGGCTAAAATAAACAGCCCTCCTCCCCATGCCCATTTATTGCTCTAAAGCTTTGCTCTAAGGAGTTAAAAGCACTTAAAACTTGCTTCTTAACAACAAGGGCAGGAGCAGGGTTGACAAAGGCATTTAGGTTCTGAAGTAGCTAGCTAATTATGTACACAGAAAAACAGGAGAACCAGAACTTACTGAGATTACTATTATTTTCTTCCACTTTTTAAATGTAATTAACCATTAGAAAGAAATAAATTTTGATACATGCTACAACATGGATGAATCGTGAATACATTCTATGTAAAAAGTCAGACACAAAAGATCACATATTGTTTGATTCTTTTCATATGAAATGGCCCCAAATAGGCAAACCCATAGAGAGAAAGTAGATTACTGATTGCCAGGGGATGGGGAAAGGGAGAATTGAGAGTGACTGCTAATGGGTAAAGGATTCTTTTTGGAGAGAGAAGGAAATGATCAGTATTAGTGCAGATGGTTGCACAAAATTGTGAATACACAGAAACCACCGAATTGTACACTTTAAAATTGCTGAAATGGTGAATTTGATAATTTAAAAAAACAAAGATGCTATGGGAGCATTTAAAAAATTATGATGAGGGCTGGGGATGTGGCTCAAGCAGTAGCGCGCTCGCCTGGCATGCGTGCGGCCCGGGTTCGATCCTCAGCACCACATACCAACAAAGATGTTGTGTCTGCCGAGAACTAAAAAATAGATATTAAAAATTCTCTCTCTCTCTCCTCTTTCACTCTCTCTTTAAAAAAAAAATATTAAAAAAAATTATGATGAAATATTGATGGGCTGGGGGAGGGGCTGGGGTTGTGGCTCAGCAGTAGAATGCTAGTCTCCCACGCAGGGGACCCTGAGTTCGATCCTCAGCATCGTGTAAGATATAATTGAGTGAAATTAAGGTATCGTGTCCAATTACAAAATAAATATTTTAAAAAAATATTAACAGGCATGGTAGCCCATGCCTGTAATCCCAGCAGCTTGGAAGGGTGAGGCAGGAGGATTGCTGAGTTCAAAACCAGCCTCAGCAAGAGTGAGCTGTTATTTCTTCCACTTTTTTATACCAGCCCAAAAGTCAGTTTCTTGAATCAGTCATCAATAACCCATGCAGCAGCCAGGCATGGTGGTACATGCCTGTAATCCAAGCTACTGCAGAGGCTAAGGCAAGAGGACTGCAAGTTTGGGGCTAGGCTAGGCAATAAAGAATGTTTCAAGGCTGGGGATGTGGCTCAAGCGGTAGCGCGCTCACCTGGTATGTGTGTGGCCGGGGTTCGATCCTCAGCACCACATACCAACAAAGATGTTGTGTCCGTCGAGAACTAAAAAATAAATATTAAAAAATTCTCTCTCTCTCTCTCTCTCTCTCTCTCTCTTTAAAAAAAATAAAAAAAAGAATGTTTCAAAATAAAAAGGACTAGGAGGGTAGCTCAGTGGTAGAGTGCCTGCCTAGCATGATCAAGTTCATGGGTTCAGTACCAAATAATAATAAAACCCAGGCAGGACACACCTGACCCTTTAAGTCCTTCATCTTACCAACTGTTGCTAATTAACAGACACTTGGTCCTGAGCCTAAAAAAATGTGATAAAGGGAGTAAACACCTTTAAAAAGATTCAAACTACAATTATAAACTAAAGATATATGTCATCTATTTAAATATTTAAATGTTTAAAAGCATCCTTTGCTGCTGCTTATGATTGGGGTTGGCGGACAGGAATCACTTAAATCTTCAATCTTGTTTTTTGTAAAATGGGCATTATAATTATTTGTTAGGGTTTTTTTTTTTTTTTTAAGTCAGAAAGGGATTATTACTGTTAATAGGGTGGACCTCAATTCTGCTTCGGCTAAAATAAAGCTGAACCCAGAGGGATTCTGAGCAGATCATGGTACAAGCTTGTGGTAACACTCATTTACTAAAGTAATATTTATTCAGCACCTACTATTCTATTCGTTCAGCAAAGTGTAGTTTCTTCCCTGGGGAGTTGACAATCTTGTTTGAGAATCACGTACAATTAAGATAGCATTAAAACTAAATGCTGTGGGCTCGGGATGTGGCTCAAGCGGTAAGGCGCTCACCTGGCATGCGCGGGGCGTGGGTTCGATCTTCAGCACCACATAAAATAAAATAAAGATTTTTTTAAAAAAACTAAATGCTGTGGGAATTCACCTTTTTTGCGGGGGGAGTGCAATCAGGGGAGTTCATAATAGATTTTCATAATGAACTGTAACTCACTTTGCAACAAACGTTTACTAACTGCTTAGTGTCAGAATCTGAGGCTAGAGCAGTCAACAATTTGAAGTCCTTGCCCTCACGGCCCTGGTACCTTAGTGGGCAAACACTCATAGCTAAGAGTGTTATATTTAAAAGAAAAATGGGGTTAAGGGGTCAGGGATGTTGGTGAAGGCAAAGAGAAGACCAAAGCAGAGTAAGGAGTGTGGTCAGAGAAAATAGGTCAGATTTCTATGGGCTTAAGTAGGTACCGTGGACAACTGACACATCCTTATCCTTTCTCAAAGCATTAAGACTATCTTGAGGATATTGGGCTACTAATCCACCCTGAGGGAAAGGAAACGGGACCCTTCTAAGAAGCTATATCTCCTCTCATACCTTGATGCATAATTCATGACCCTGTCATGTTTCCACCCTCCCACTTCCCCAGAAGTCCCTTCCGGAAGCCTGGTACCGCAATTCTGAATGTTCGGCTTCTGCCCTTAACAGGACCCGCCTTCACTTCCGTTATGGCGTCACATTCACCGAGGGTTCTGTTCCTGGGCAGAAGCCACTTCCGCCCCTACTTGTCGTAACTTCCGCCCCGAGTATCCTGGAGCGCGAGCAGCGCAGGATGTATTCGGGACGCTCCCGGAAGTGACTCGGACTTTACACTCCCCCCCTTTCCTCATGGCCGCTCCCCCTACCTAGCTATTTCCCTCCCACCCCCCCTTTTCGTTTCCGGCGCTCCCGCCTTCTCTCCGCTGCTACTCCTCTGTAAGCCTGTGGGGGGGAGGGAGGGGGGCGTGTAGGAATTGGAGTTCCCGGGAGCACGAGCTGCAGCACCACTTCCGGGTAAGTGTTAGGGAGGGAGGGGGGCCACCCACTGCCTCGCGCCCCCGCCCTGCGGGTGTCTCGCGCGCATTCCGTGCGTGTGAGTGTGTGGGTCTGTCTCGCGCTTGAAGTGCGTGCCCGCGCGCTCCGCCTCGCGCTCACCCTCCTCCCTTGCCCCTGCTGATCCTCCCACCCCACTCGACTCCCTCCTTTCCCAGCAAACGCCGCCCCTCCTGCGCTCTGGCTCAGGCTCTGGCGCCGCCGCCGCCGTCGCCGCCGGGTGAGTCTCGCGCCGCTACAGTCGGCGCGCGCCTAGCTCCCTGCTCCTCCCCCTCCCCTTTTCCTTTGGGGGGGTGGGGGGGTCCACGGTGTGACTGTACGTGTGTCCGTCCCGGAACCGGAAGTGGTTATGGAGGAGCGGGCGATGGGGAGAAATGGGGGGGCTTAGGGGGCGGGTGCCTGTCTGGTGGGTGGCAGAGTTCAGCTCCCTGGAGGGGAAGGAGGGACGTCCCAAGGAAGGGTCTTTGAGGAAGGAGTTGGGGGGTGACATTAGGAGAAAGCTCCCAGGGACTGTCTCAGGGGAGCGAGGGTTTGTGGGGCACAACTGAGGTCTCCAGTAGATAGACCACTGTGCAGGCTGAAGGAGGTACCTCTTGGCACAAGGCCTTTGGGTAGGCAGGGGGCGAAGTCCTCGTAGAAGTGGGGGAGGCTAGAGGAAGTGGCTGGGCCTGAACTTGGCCCTGTGCCTGACACAAGGGCTTGTGCATCCCCCAGCCCTCAGCTTTGCCTTCTGAAGCCACTTCTCAGGGACAGGAATCCTCTTTCTTTTCCAACTCTTCTGTTTTCTGACCCCTGATTATTGGTGGTCCTAAACGAAGAAGAATCAGTGTCTGAGTCTAGGAGTGGAACCCAGATGCTGGTGATAGAGTTCATCTAGGTTCCTGGGAATTAGATTTATTACCCTTGTATCCACTTAGTAGGGGGTGGCACTGAACTCCTGTTACTCTGTCCTTCCATCATTTAATTGTTGGTTGTGGGGTCGGCCTGCCTTCCAGACTGACTATTGACAGTCAAAAGAGTTCTTCACAGTTCTGCACTCTTACTGGCTCCTGTAACCTAGACAATTTGTTTACAGAAAGTTCAGGAGCCCTGGAAAGGAGAAAGAATAAGACGACAGGAGGAAGAGAGAGAGAGGGTAAGAAAATTTTGGGTTAATGACTTTTCTGGTTTAGGGGGAGGAGTCATAATTTGGAGGGACAGTGTGACAGATTTCTTTAAATAATAGCAATTTGTAATACTGGTGTTTGCTGTGGAAGAGAAATCAGTTATTTCTTGAGGTTGCCCAAGAAGTTTCAGTGTAAAAAGTTGGCACTGTACCCTGGTTACCTTCCATTGCCACTAGTACTCAGCAGGAATGAACTATGAAATTGTTCAAGTGAAACTACTGAATAGTGTTGCATTCTGTCCAAAGGAG
This sequence comes from Spermophilus citellus, assembly GCF_964194105.1. NCBI lineage: Eukaryota > Metazoa > Chordata > Mammalia > Rodentia > Sciuridae > Spermophilus > Spermophilus citellus. Next base: position 31,619,361 of record NC_138197.1, on the reverse strand, counting down.
AAATTTATTCTGCTTTAGGGACACAAGAGCCCTAATTGCCAATATAGTCTTATGGTATAGCTTATGGAATTGCTTTCCTGTATTTGGAACACACAGAGCTGAGGTTAGAGTGGAGTTCCTATCCTTAATATTCCAGTGGTGTGTTTGAAGTGAATCTGTTGAGAAATTAAAATTGATGACATAGGGTTATTTGAATTTGGTGTGGCAGAGTAAAGTTTTCAGGAAAAAAGCTGCTGCTTGGGTAGTTTGAAGTAAAATGGGTAAAACTGTATGAAGTAGACTTCAGAAGTAACCTGGGAGAATTCATTGTATGAGACCTGATGGTAATAGAATTTTAGGTATACTGAAAATGGCAATGTATGGACTCTGAGTTTTGAGTTAAGAGTTTATAAAATTAGATGGTTGTGGGTTTTGTTTTGTTTTGCTTTTTTTTTTTTTTTTTGAGGTGCTGGGATTAAACCCAGGGCCTCAAACATGTTAGGCAAGTGCTTTACCACTGAGCTACATCCCAAGCCCTTTTTTAAATTCTGTTTTTGAGACAGACTGTAAGTTGCCCAGGCTGAACTTGGGGTTCTTCTGCCTCAGCCTCTGAGTAGCTGGGATTTGAAGTCTTTGCCACTGTGCCCGGGCAAGCAATCGATGTCTCAAGAACTAATTCCAAGCTATTTTTTAATATTTATTTTTAAAATATTTTTTTAGTTGTCAGTGGTCCTTTATTTTACTTATTTATATGTGGTGCCGAGAATCGAACCCAGTGCCTCACACATGCTAGGCAAGCGCTCTACCACTGAGCCATGACCCCAGCCCCAAGCTTTATGCATTTTTTTTTTTTTTTTTTTAGGAGAGAGAGAGAGAATTTTTTGATATTTATTTTTTAGTTATTGGCGGACACAACATCTTTGTTTGTATGTGGTGCTGAGGATCGAACCCGGGCCGCACACATGCCAGGCGAGCGCGCTACCGCTTGAGCCACATCCCCAGCCCCAGCCCCGCTTTATGCATTTTTAAAACTTTGTTTTATTTATTTATTTTTGGTGCTTGGGATTGGACCCAGGACCTTGGGCATGCTAATCACAAGCTCAACCACTGAACTTCCCACCCCACCCAGTCTTGTATTTTGTTTTCTCACATTTCCCAGATCTGTCATTTAGAGTATAATAGGCACAAGGAGAGGACCACAGTATTGTCCCTCCCACAATGGTTCATTGGTACCCTGGGTAGATGCTGCTGGCTGAGATTGCCAGCCATGTGGTGGTTGTGTTTGTGTATTATGGTTGGTGGTCTTTCCAAGTGAAATTGGGCTAAAGGCATTCCAAGTTATTTTGTAATTGAAAAAGTGCACTGAGTAATAGTAGAAAAGCCCTAAAGTCTACTAGGATGATCTCCCCATTTTTTTTCTTTTTGTATTTCTGGGAATAGAACCTAGGACCTTGGGCATGCTAGTCTAACTAAGCTACACCCCTATCTCTGCAGTGGCCCTTCTTGAATGTCTTTAGAACCTGAGAGAGAGATTCTGTTTCCTTATTGAGAAGAAAATGATCCTGAGCTAATATTGTAAACTTTGTGCAGTTGTATATTTTGATATTGTTTTTTCTCAATAGAGTGTCTAAGTTTTTTCTGGAGTTGAATTAAAGTTGATTCGTTTTTGAGTTGTCTTGATACATCTTGTAGATGATTACTAAGCTGGAGGCTATAGATCTGTTATTTTTGGTAGTTCCTTTGTAATTATATGGTCTTTATGTAATTTTCACTAATTGTTATTAACAGTCTTCATCAAGTGAAAGTATTTCTCTGATTCCCTTCATGAGTTTTTCAAGGTTACATTTGTTAAGAGAATGTTATTTTCTTGGGGGAAAAATCATGCTTTACTTTTAAAACAGTGAAAAACAGAAGTAAGTAGTGAGAAAGAGATGGTGATCTTCACAGTATCTGCCAAAACCACATGCTGGAGGCCTTGACACCTTTATTCCTTGATGATTGGCACTATGGAAGGATATGATCAAATGGACAAAACTCTGATGCAAGATACAAGTCCTACTCTGTGTTTCATGGATATTACTTAATAATGTCTCTCTTTCACCTCCGTAGTTCTTCCAAGATTTCTTTTGAGATTGGAAAACTAGGAAGAGAAGTACTAACTTAATTATAATAGGCCTTCTTATTAATAGAATAGTTGAGGCTTAGATACAGTAGTGAAATTAGAACTCAGATTTTCTGTGCAGCACTCTTCTTTTTTCCATCTATTAGAATAGTTTTCCTTTGTTCTGTGGAATGGTAAGAGAAGCTTTCCTTTTCCTTCCTGGTCTAGGGTAAATTAGATTCTTTTTTTTTTTTTTTTAATGGTAGATTAGGCATGGTGGTACATGCCTGTAATCCCAGTGACACGGAGGCAGAGGCAGAAGGATTACAAGTTTGAGGCCAACTTTTGCAATTTTGACCCTATATCAAAATCAAAATAAGGGCTGAGGATAGCTCAATTGGTAGAGTGTTTGCCTCACATGCATAAAGCCCTGGGTTCGATCCCCAGAATAATAAATAAATAAATAAATCTTAGATATATCAGTGGGAAATACTTCTGAGTTCAATCCCCAGTACGGGGGGTGGGGTGGGGGGGAGTTGGGATTATCATCAAAACTGGCACTCTGAGGCTGAGTATGATGGTGCACCAGGTATTGGGAGGCTGAGGCAGGAGAGTCACAAGTTCAAGGCCATCCTGGGTACTTTAGTGAAACCCTGTCTCAAAAAAAGGGAGGGGGTGGGTGTGGGGTGGGGGATGTAGGTCATTGGTGGAGCACTTGCCTAGCATATGAAAAGCTTTGGGTTCAATCCCCAGTAACGCCATAACAAAAATTACAAACAAACTGACACTTTGTGTGGAGGTGAATTTTTCCTTAAATAAATGGACTTAAGGTTGTAAGAATATTGATGTGTACCTGTTTACATGTTAGGATGGTTTGATGACATTTTCTCCATGAAAGAATAAAACGATAAGAAGCAAAATGTACAGTAAACAGATATTAGGTGATCTAGCCCCAAAGCATCCTTTTATACAATTCCGGGAACACCGTTTACATTGTATTCTAGCAACAGTCTTCATTCTTGGCTCTATTGCTGATTTCATTTTAAGGTTTACGCTATAGTTAAGTCAATTCTATCGATAGAACAGTAATGTAGTGTTTTGCGTTATCATTTTGTAGTAATTATTGCTTGTAGTTGGGAGAGCAATACTGTTCCTGTGTCCCCTTTGGGGCTGTCCTATATATTAGAAGTCCCTTAAACCCATGGTCTTATCTTGTCCCAGGACCAACTCTGATTGTGACCTTCAGCTTCGTTCTCTTTAGAATCCAAACAGAAATAGACTGGGTATTCAAGAAATACAGGAGCCTTTGGGGGCTGGGGTTGTGGCTCAGTGGTAGAGTACTCACCTAGCATGCACAAGGCACTGGGTTCAATTTTCAGCACCATTTATTAATAAATGTAAAATAAAGATATTGTGTCCACCTAAAACTAAGAAATAAATATTTTTAAAAAGAAAGAAATACAGAGGCCTTTTCTTTTTCTAATGAAAGTCTGGATTTTTATTTATTTTTATGTGGTGCTGAGGATTGAATCCAGGGCCCTGCTTGTGCTAAGCGAGCGTGCTCTACCGCTGAGCCACAACCCCAGCCCATCTTTTGGTTGAAGATAGACATAATGCCTGCAATACCTGTATTTATTTATTTATTTTTTTTTTTATATGGTGATGTACTGCTGAGGCTTGAACCCAGTGCCCTGCACAATGCTAGGCAAGCACTCTACCACCAAGCTACAACCGCATCCCTGAGTCTGGACCTTTTTTTTTTTTTTTTTTTTTGCTCTGGGGATTGAACCCAGGAGCACTTGACCACTGAGCCACATCCCCAGCTCTGTTCTGTATTTTTTTAGAGACAGAGTCTCACTGGTTGCTTAGCACCTCGCCATTGTTAAGGTTAGCTTTGAACTTGCTATTCTCTTGTCTTAGCCTCCTGAGCCACTGGGATTACAGGTATGCACCACCGAGCCCAGCCCCAAGTCTGGACTTTTTATTCAGACTACATTATTCCAAAATGAGTTATGTTGGTAGCCAAGTGAGGTTTCACAAGATGTAGACAGAGAACATGATCTTGAACTGCACGTCATTTTACTGTTAACAAAAACTTAAATCTTGAAAACATTTATTTTTTTTTTAAGAGAGAGAGAGAGAGAATTTTTAATATTTTATTTTTTTAGTTCTCGGCGGACACAACATCTTTGTTGGTATGTGGTGCTGAGGATCGAACCCAGGCCGCACGCATGCCAGGCGAGTGCGCTACCGCTTGAGCCACATCCTCAGCCCTTGAAAACATTTATTAAGAACTGCCTGAATAATATTCATTCATTCATTTAGTCATTTTGGGCTTACAGGATTGAACTCGGGCATTTGACCACTGAGCCATATCCCCAACCCTATTTTGTATTTTATTTAGCAACAAGATCTTATTGAGTTTAGTGCCTCACTTTTTGCAAAGGCTGGCTTGACTTGTGATCCTCCTGCCTCACCCTCATGAGCCACTAGGATTACAGGTGTGCTCCACTGTGCCCAGCCTGAAAAATATAATTTATTTCTGGAAAGATTCTAAATTTTAGTTTCTGAATTAAGCCTCAACACTGCAATGTATACTTCAGTTATATGGTTTTGATACCTTGCAGAACCCCTTTCCTTACCTAATCTTGGATGCCTGTGTTCAGATCCCTGCTCTGATATTTACTGTTTGATTCTGTGCCTCTAGTTTCCTCATTTGAAAAATCAGGGTTGTAGTACCTTCCTTATAGAATTAAGGGGATTAAATAATGTAAGAGTTGTAAGGTGCTTCAAACACTACCTTGGATACAATAAGCATTTAATGAATATTATTGATGATGACCATGGTGGTGATATTGTCTCCCACATCACTTTGTATGCCCTGTTTATAAGAGCTTACAGGGTTCCCTTCCAAACTCAGAGGCACCCTCAGAAACTCTGCTTGACCTGAGCTATCTAAAGGACAATACAAATGAATGTAATCTTTGGGGGGAGGGGCTTGTTCATAGGAGTTCTGTATAGGTACATTCTTATTTTCAGGCTTTCAGTTTCTCCCTCCTAAATTTTCACATCTTTAATGCTTTTACTTACTTGATTGATTGATTGATTTTTTTTTAAGGCACCAGGGTCTCACTGTATTGCTTAGACTAGCTTAGAACTTTTGATCCTCCTGCCTCAGCTCTCAAGTACCTGGAATTACAGGTGTGAACCACCACATTTGGCTACTTCCTTGATTTTTTTTTAATCAAGAAATTATAGGGGCTGGGGATATAGCTCAGTTGGCAAAGTGCTTGCCTCGCATGCACAAGGCCCCGGGTTCAATCCCCAACACTACAAAAAAAGAAGAAGAAGAAGAAATTATATATCAGACCTTTCTTTTACTCTGCAGCCCAATTCTCTACTTCATTCCTTCTGTTCATTACCACTGTTGCCTCTTATCCATTTAATATTTCTCAGCTAAAAGTAGCATTAAACAGGGATTTGTAGATTAAGGTTTGTGTCTCTAGTGTTATTGTCAAAACCTATATGTATAGAGTCCACTGATATTCAAGTCATTAAATATTATAATTGCACCTGGTTGATGAATCCTATATCAGGGACAATTGGGAGACACAAATGTAGAATATGTGATCTTTCCAAAAAGTTTTGCAAGATTGGACCCTCAGATTGAGTACCCTTTAAAGCTAGGCCTGGGAGTTGTAGGATATTACCTGTATGGGCAACTATTCAGTTTTATCCTTCAGTTGGCCCTTGGTATTTGGATTCATCTAAAAATGTTATGTTGTTGCTGACATGCACTATACCGTTAGGCCTAAGAAGATGTGTTTGTATTATAAACACACAGCCTTATTTTTCTTGTCATTATTCCCTAAGCAATATAGTGTAACTACTATTTACATAGCATTTATATTGCATTAGGTGTGCATTCTGCCAACCTAGGTTATATGCAAATATTATACTATTTTACAAAAGGGACTTGAATGTCTGTGGATTTGAGTATTCATAGGGCTTTGAAACCAATATCCTGGGATTACTTTAGAAAATTGGTACTTTATAAAGTTGTTCTTTATTTTATAACTAAGGAAACAGGATTTGCCTATAGCTGATCCTCTGTCATTTAATGTTGAGCCTTATTTATGTGAAACTGTTTCATATTTGATGCATTCCTCTCTGTTGCTACATTTTAGAAAAAGTAGGCTGAACCAGGCTTAACTGGCAGTGTGTCAGTCAAGAACAGTTTGAACATAGTGATACATGCCTATTCAGGAGACTGAGGCAGGAGGATCATAAATTCCAAACCAACCTGGTCAACTCTTTGAGGCCCTGTTTTAGAATAAAAAATTAACAGGGCTGGGGATATAGCTCAACTGGTCAACTCTTTGAGGTCCTGTCTCAGAATAAAAAATTAATAGGGCTGGGGTAAAGCACTTGTGGGTTCAATCTCCAGTAAAAAAAAAAAGAAAAGAAAAGAAAAATTATACTGAAATAGAGTTCTTTTCTTTGTATTTATTTTTATATAAATGTTTTGTATGAAAAATGAGGGTGCTAATAAAGAGCAAAAATTGTGATCATCCTTCTGGAGAAGGATAAAGAACCAAGCTATGTTTAGAGCAATATCCTTTTGGCTTTGACTTGTTTGTTGGAGGTCCTTCCAGTTACCTTACTACTTGAAACTCAGTTTCTATGCCTGTCTCCCTTATACCTCTTCATCTTTTTTACATAACTTCACTATAACCTCAGTCATTGCAGTGTATGTCACACATCTTCCTTCCCCTTCTGAACTTTGATTGCTCTTGGCTCAGTGTAGTGGAATGCTGATAATTTTTTTAATTGACATTGTACATATTTATACGGTACAGTGTGATAATCAAATACCTGTACATAATGTGTGATCAAATCAAACCTGGTATTTCCCTCTCCTTAAGATTGATCATTTCTTTGGTTGATAAAGTATACTTTATGTACACACACACACACACACACACACACACACTTGGGATTGAACCTGGGGGCGTTTAACCACTGAGCCACATTTCCAGCCCCTTTTATTTTTTATTTTGCATCAGGGCTTGCTAAGTTGCTGAGGCTGGCTTTGAACTAGCAATCCTCCTGCTTTAACCTCCTGAGCCACAGGTCTGTGCCTTTGTGCCTGGCAATAACATTTTGTTTACTCCTGCTGTTCCTCACTTCTTTATTCCACCAGTCTCATACTCTCTCCTAACTTGCCTCTTGTGAGATTGCACCTTTTTTGGTCCAGGATTTTGGGAAACTGTTCTTGACTGACACACTGCCAGTTAAGCCTTCCTAGAGAAAGTGATCAGAGAGAAAATAGGTGGTGGGATGCCTGGATTCTCTCTCCATCTGTGACTTGACAGTGTAATTGTAAGGGATTATTTTCCTTGCTTTTTCTTAGAGTTTTAAGCTTAATCATCTCCTGCATACAGAGAAGAATTTGAAATACAAAGCAGGAGTCTAAATCTCCTTAGGTGGAAATCTGTGGTATTACTGCTCTCACCAGAACTTTTTAAAACTGGTAGTTCCTTGGTTCCCACTGCTCAGCTCAGATTGTTTTATATCCAGTGAAACACCACAGATGTCGTTTGACTTTGGGGGGATCAATGTGATAGTGTCCCTATATAGCCTGATAACTCAAAAAAGTACCTTGGTTCTGATTTCTGCCATTTCATTCGTGTAGTTTCTTGGGTATATTGTGTTCTTGTCTAAAAACTTTTCAAGCTGAGCAGAACTGTATATTGATTAGAAATCTTAAAAATTTTATTTGAAAGGATTTGGACATAAGGGAAAAGGGGAACAGTGGTAGGTACTTTGGCTATTTTCAAGCCAGTCAGTGGTTTGCTTTTTGTGACCTTTCCCTCTCTGACTTCATTTCTCTTCTTGTCAACAAAGGAAAATAATACCAATTCTGTGTCTTTGGGGCTTGGCAAACATTCTATCGTTCAGTGAGATGTGTTTAAGTTTTGTCACAAGCATTAACCAAGATAGCCTCTTTTGGGTGGGGATATAAAGCTGAGTAGCTCCAACCAAGGGAACTAGTATTTTAGAAACTAATGTCTTGATTGCTAATTCCCAGCCAGGTATCAGGTGTCAAAGAAGAGACTAGGAATCCCTCAACTCTCCTCCATTGGTAAGCTTCTACAGATTTATTCCAGGGAATAATATGGTCTCTCTCTCTCTTTCTTCAGGTAGAATGGAAGAATCTCATTTCAATTCTAACCCATACTTCTGGCCTTCTATCCCTACAGTCTCAGGACAGGTAAGTGATGTTTTTTGCTGCCCCTCATTAAGTACTTTTTTTCAACTAGTGAGTAAAGTTCTGTTACTGAGTAAGTAGGTTCTATTACTGTGGAGACTGAAGCAAGATAAATTACATGCTGTTTCACTGCATCCTCAATCACTGAGAATTATATACTGTTTCTCTTTTGGCTGCTGTCTGGAAGCACAAAGATATTAACTTCTTATTCCTTGATCTCCAAGGAGGAATGACACTGAAAAGTGTTTAGGGAACAGGCAAAATTTAGACTCTCAGTCTGAAGAGGGTGCTCCTCTCCCCTCTCCTTTCCTTTCAGATTGAGAACACAATGTTCATCAACAAGATGAAGGATCAGCTGTTGCCAGAGAAGGGCTGTGGGCTGGCTCCACCCCATTACCCCACCTTGCTGACAGTGCCTGCCTCAGTGTCCCTGCCCTCAGGCATCAGCATGGACACAGAGTCCAAGTCAGACCAGCTGACCCCACACAGCCAGGCATCCGTTACTCAGAATATTACGGTGGTCCCTGTGCCGTCTACAGGACTGATGACTGCTGGTGAGCACCTCTGCTCTTCTCCAATCTGAGGTGTTGATCTTCCATGATCAGTACCCCAGGCTGGAGGGCTCTGAGGACATGGGGAGTGGGATATGTGTTTGATTACTCAATCAAATTTTTATTAAGTGCCTACTGTGTGCCTAGCAATGTGCTAGGCATTGTGGGGGATACAAAGAAGTAGAAGATGCGGTCCCTGCCTTTGAGGAGGTGACATTCTTTCCTTCTCTGAATCAAGGAGTCTCCTGTTCTCAGAGGTGGAGAAGAGAAGGGAGTCAATCAAGGGGTAAATCTCACTGTTACCAGGGGGGTGGGGACAGGGGTTAGGAGATCATTATTCTTCAATAGGGTTTGGGGTTTCCTGTATGTACTATGGGATGGGGTGGTGGTGGTGAGGGGTTAATAAGACAACAACTTGGGGGGGATAATATGAAATAGGATTAGGATTAGTACTGAACAACATGACACCATCTTCTTTTTTCCCCCCAATCTTAGGTCCTGGTTTGGTAATCACATCCCCCTCAGGCTCTCTCGTGACCACAGCCTCATCAGTTCAGACCTTCCCCATTTCGGCTCCTATGATTGTCTCAGCTCTTCCCCCTGGCTCACAAGCCCTGCAGGTGGTCCCTGACCTCTCCAAGAAGGTAGCATCAACCCTAACTGAGGAAGGAGGCGGAGGTGGTGGTGGAGGTGGCAATGTGGCTCCCAAGCCCCCCCGGGGCCGCAAGAAGAAGCGGATGCTGGAATCAGGACTGCCTGAGATGAATGACCCTTATGTCCTCTCCCCTGAGGATGAAGATGACCATCAGAAAGACGGCAAGACCTACAGGTAGGAATCAGAGCCAGGAGCAAGATGGGGTGAGGGTCATTGTCTCAGCTTCCCCATGTCTTGCCCTGATCAGGCTCTATACTCTTGACAGCTTTACTCCTCAGAGTCACTTGCATGTCAGATGTTCTGTCGTGGGGTAGGAAGGCAGAGCTGCTGGCACTGCTCTAGTGGCTCTTCCCCCAGGATGCAGACCTCTTTTCCCCCTTCCTTTTTAACCCTGGTTATGGTAGTCATCAGCCTTGACTGATTTTTTAGTAACAGGAGAGTTTATCTCTTGTACTAATGCTTTAGACTGGGTTTGAGACTCTGCAGGGGATTTTGGGTTTGTTTTTTTTTTTTTTTTTTTTGGGCTTTCTGTATTCCCCATTTCTATTTTTCCAAACAAACAAATCTTTTTTGGTAAGCACCTAACCTAACCTGTGTACCATCCACGAGCTCCTGTACCATGTTTGAGCACTTGAGTCCACCTGTTCCTGCATGGTTAGGATGATGGGAGGGGTCTACATAAAAAGGTGGGAGGAATAGGAAGCCTCCCCCTTTTGAAATATATGTTTATAAAATGACTGTTTGCTTGTTTTTTAATTTGTGGACGTAATTTAATCCTCTACTTTATCTTAAGTTGTCCATTACCAAAAAGCTTTATATTCATATTTGCATGTGGTACTGTGCAAAAATAATTACATAAGTAAACTCCCTGCCCTTTGAAAGTTGAAAATCTGTTAATACTCTGAGAGCTATCAGGGTCCCTAGTGGGTTTGGGGAATTTGGTTCCAATATGCAGAGTGGGATAACCACTGTCAGAGCTTTGATGCAGACAGGGGCATATGTGCATGGCTGGGAGATTGGGTCTGTCCTTAGTGTACCGAGATGGGCAATGTTGTTCCCATTTTAGGAGCGAAGGGAACTGCGGCACAGGAAATGGACAGAGCCTTGGGCTCATGGATTCAGTTCCCGGCTCCACCACGAACTTGCTGTGTGACCCTGGGCAAGTCCTTTTCCCCTCTCTGGGCCTCAGTTTCCTCATCTGTAAAATGGGGAGAATTCTGTTTATAACTCCCACGTGTTTGGGAGTATATATCAGATAAGCTATGAAATGTTGGGAGCTTCAATAGAAAGATAAGAAATAGTCGTTATTTAGCATTTATTTTTATTGTATTGTATAATTTTACTATGGAGAGTAGCCACAACTACAGTGTTTAATTTCCTTTTTATGCATGGAAATGAGAGGAGTGTTGCTATGCAGAAAGTGTTGAGCACTGCAGAATTCTAGCTCATAATCTGAAAGTTCATTGCAGCTTTATTATTACAGGTGTATCCCACTTTATACAATAAAAGTGTTCCTGGAAAATGTTTACATCATATCATATTATAAAGGTACCTGACAAGTTTGATTCATTTAAAGGCATTTTATATCACTTCATAAAATGAAAAATCCCTTTTATCATGTAGAAATTCAGATTTTTGTGTGTTTATTTAAAATGAGGGCATTATGACATGGAGATGAATCTATATAAAATGTAGGAGTAATGGGAAGCACTTCTGACAGATTGGAATCCTCTGATTCTGATACAGTTTCTATGTTTGTTAGTTTTTTGGACCCACATTAAAGCTACCTCTGAACTTCCCAAACTTTATATATTAAAAGAAATGTGAATATATAGTTGGAAGGAAGCCTGTTAGGACTTTGTGTACCCTCAGAGATTTTCTTGAAAGACCTACACCCAAGTGACTAAAGAGAACTCTGAAGAAGGATTATATCCTTGGTAAACAAAATTAATTCAGAATCTTAGAATTCTGAAGTTGCAAAGAACTCTTCTTAATCACAAAGAATCCCAATTTTGATGCAGCTGTGGGTCAACTACCTCCATTCCAGTGATCAGTAGCATTTGACTGGGTACTGATGGAATTAGGTTCTGTTACTCTGGGCTAGACAACTTATCTTTGTTGTCATCTGTTAAATGGGAAAATTAGTCACACCCTTATTTATCATACGCAAATGTTTTGAGGGAAAAATAGAGTATTTGAAATTATTTTGAGCATCTTAGGATGAGAATTCAGAGTAGTTACTGTAACCAAGGCATTGTTTGCTCCAAGGACATCATTCTTACTATGATGGGTGTGAATAGTGCCCCTTGGAGCACTGCACCCTGTGATGTGGAGTGCTGGCTTTTCCATCCTCTGCCATCTGCCTACTACCACACCTCTACTGAATCAGATTTCTTTTCAGTCACCCAACACTCTGCCTCAGAGGACCTTTACTCTTTTATTTGGCTTCATAAAATTTTAGAGTTGGAAATAAGAGGTTGAATATCCCTTATCCAAAATTCTTAGGACCAGAAGTGTTTAGATTTTTATTTTTTCAGATTTTAGAATATTTACATATATATGATGAGATATCTTGGGGATGGACCAAGTCTTAACATGAAATTTATTTGTTTTTCTTATGTACCTTATTTGCAGAGCCTGAAAGTAATTTTATACAGTATTTTCAGCCCACATTTTGACTGTGACTTGTTACCTGAGGGTGGATTTGGAAATTTCCACTTGTGATGTCACATGAGTGCTCAGAAAGTTTTTGATTTTGGAGCATTTCAGATTTTGGATTAGGGATGCTCAGTATATACTTTAGTAGTCACGTGGGCCAGTCCCTTCACCAGGCAGATGATTGTCTAGCCTCTGCTTGAGTTTTTAGTGTCAGGAATCTTAGGTCAGCATCATGGCTTTGTAGTGAGTAACTGCCCTTTTACCAATTACATGCTTTCTGAACCTATGTGTTCCTTTCTGTAAAACAGGGGTACTATTTGCCAGGTGTTTGTGAAGAATAGAAACAATGTGTCTGAATTATAGTATCAGGGATAACACCAACTATTATAATCATCATCATTATATATAGTACCTTTGAGATTGTTCACTCTGTGCCCAGTCCATTATTTATTTTTTCAGATTCTTCTCTAATTGGGAACTTCAATGAAGGGCGATATTTTCTTCTTTATAATTAACTTTTAGGGCTGGGGTTTTGGCCATGAGGCACTGGGTTTGATCCTCAGCACCACATAAATGTAAAATAAAGATATTGTGTCCACCTAAAACTAAAATATAAATATAAAAAATTAACTTTTACACTAAGAGTACAGTTGTGTGTTGAATGCCTTCACACAAATTAATGAGATACTTTACTTGAATTAAAATGAACATATTGGCTGGGAATGTAGCTCACGCAGTGCCATGGGTCCATCTGGGGTGGGGGGTAGGGACATGCTGTTCTACCTGACTTGAGAAATTTCAAGGGAAATTATCTTGCAACTTTAGTACTGTTACTCCAAGTGACACTGTGCCCATTTGCTAACCTCAGTTTTAGTGAAATACTTCGTAGTATAAGCTCATTCATCAGCACTGGGGCTGTTAGCATTAATGCCATTTTATTACAACTTTGACTATACTGGGTGTTTGCTGGTCCTTCTAGCAGCAAAAACTAAATCCCTGCATTTTGCAGACCAGAAAATTGAGGTCTAGCTGGAGATGGTGATGCACACCTGTAATCCCAACAACTTGGGAGCCTGAGGCAGGAAGATTGCAAGTTCAAGGCCAGCCTCAGCAACTTAGTGAAGGCCTAAACAATTTGGCAAGACCCTGTTTCAAAATAAAAAGGTCTGGGAATGTAGCTCAGTGGTAAAGTGCTCCTGGGTTAAATACCCAGTAATAAAAACTATTGTCTATGCCCTGTAGACTATGATGATTATAAACAGAACTTTCCCCCTTCTCATGAAGTGATTGAGCTTTTCAGATTAATAAACTAAAAAGTCAGATTTCTTTCAGAGTTGTCAAGTAAGTAGAAGAAAGGACATTGGGCATTAATGATTGGAATTTTAGTAAAATCCTTACTATAAGGACTAAACTAACAGTGATAAAAATTTTTGTCTGTGAAACTTGATGTTCTTATCTCAGTTATCCTCTAAGAAATTCTGAAATGGGAAAAAAATGCAGCAGTCATCACCCCACCTCATCCCAAACCTCTCTGGGGCTGTAGCTCAATGGTAGAGTGCTTGCCTGCAGGCGTGAGGCACTGGATTTCATCCTCAGCAACACATTAAAAATAAATAAATAAAATAAAGGTATTGTGAAGATACTGGAATGAATAAGGAAATAAATAAATGTAAGGTGGGGAGTACCCTGAAAAGAGAGCTTGCCCTAGTCACCTGGCTTCCCAAGCCACCCTTCTTCCTGCTAGCTCAACTTTGGGCACTAGTGAGTTTTACAGAAATGACAGGGTTCCATATATAAATAGGTTTTATCCAGTAAAGTCTAAAGAGTTGTAACTTAACTCATGCAAATATCTCCTTATTTGATACTTTTGGACAGTGTCAGAGGAAGAGAAGGATCACCAACTCCAGTTGATGATGAGTGAAAGCACACTGGGTGCTGTTGATGTTACTCAAAGTACAGACATTAGCTTCATGTGCTAGGAAAGAAGAAAGGTTTAGCATGGGAACATCTGTTTTGCAAACTTCTTCTCCTAAAGACTTGAGGAGTACAACCTATTTCCAACAGTTAACTTGTCTTATTGCAAAAGTGGTTCTTGCTTGATTGCCAGGAGGCTGGATGCAGGGGATAGATGATTGATGGAATGTCACCTACAGGGTAAAGGCCGGACATTATATGGTTTGGAAAAGCCCTCCAAATAATTACTATACATCCCCACCCTTATCCCTCTAGGAATCACTGCCAAAAAGGAAGTAGGAAAAATCTGAGGGAAGATAATTATCTGTGAAGACAGGCTAGAATCTAGTCAGTTGTTCTCTTCATTTCCATCTAGATGGGTTGAGGAATAATGAAGGACAGACATTAAATTAAACATGGAGAAGTCGGGGAAAGGAGTTCATTTAAAGCTTGAAATCAAATGACCTGATATTTCTGGTCCAGTGAAATTCACATTCACCCAAATCCTATAATAGTTTTTTTGTCTTACTAGGGTTGAATTCTATTTTTTGTACAGTTAGGAGTCCAGTCATTAGGAAACATTTACTGAATATTTATAATCTGATGGATACTGTTAGAAGCTTAGGCTATAAAGATGAATAATAACAAGCTCCTATTTTCAAGGGTCTCACAGATACAGTTGGAATGTAAGATTAGATAGGTGGGATTCTCTTGGAAGTTAAGGGGAGGGTTCAGCAATGGCCTCTTGGTGGGGAGGATTCTTTCTAACCATTGCCCTCATTTGGCCCAGGTGCCGGATGTGCTCACTGACATTCTACTCAAAGTCGGAGATGCAGATCCACTCCAAGTCACACACCGAGACCAAGCCCCACAAGTGCCCACATTGTTCCAAGACCTTCGCCAACAGCTCCTACCTGGCCCAGCACATCCGTATACACTCAGGCGCTAAGCCCTATAGTTGTAACTTCTGTGAGAAATCTTTCCGCCAGCTCTCCCACCTTCAGCAGCACACCCGGTAAGGCTGCTCTTGCTTTTACTCCACCACCTGGCTGTGAACTTGTCCCCAAGGCCATATTGCTTGAACTGATTACTCTTTCCATGTGTATTTTTCTTTTTTAACCTTTCCCTTTGAAATATTTAAGTCTCTTCTGTTATTGTCTATGAAAAATGAGCTACATGTCCTAGCAGTGTGGGGGTTCTCAAAATTTGTGGTCTCCAATTCCAAAGTCTGGAACAATTTTTGTGGTTTCTCTCTATGTCTGTGTTTGGAAATCTTCTGCAGAGAAGGCCCTGCTTTTACTATATGCTTCAGTTCAGAACCAAGGTGTGCATTCAACTTCAGGTCCATGGGGAACAGGCGATATTGGTCTTTGTTCAGATTACTATTTGGAAGCAGGGTATCTGTGGTGAGTGTGTAAACTTAGGAGAAAGCCAAGGGTTTTGAGACTGACTTGTTTTAAGGTTACCAGGAGCCATGGGTTGCTCTTCATCATCTCACTGCCATTTTAGCCACCGACTTAGGATCAGCAGCAACCTAGATTTGGGTTTCCTCTTCATTAGCTTCTCCAGGCCGGAGCGTGTTTGGGAGGAGGGAGGAGGGGGTGCTTTCATCCGTCAAGCAACATCATTTCACCCAGCAGAGAGCTGAGCCCGAGGTGTCGAACTGCTTCCTCCTCCCCCTTCCCTCCTCTCCGGCAGGATCCACTCCAAGATGCACACGGAGACCATCAAGCCCCACAAGTGCCCGCACTGCTCCAAGACCTTCGCCAACACCTCCTACCTGGCCCAGCACCTCCGTATCCACTCGGGGGCCAAGCCCTACAACTGTTCCTACTGCCAGAAGGCCTTCCGCCAGCTCTCCCACCTCCAGCAGCACACACGGTAAGGGAGAGTGGCGGGCTACTGACCCCGCCCCGCTGGCATGCCCTCCCCACCCCCGCCCCGGACACACACAACAACCCGCATGCGGGGGGCGGGGGAGAGACCTTGCTGGAGGAGAACATGACTGGAGGATATGGCAGACATCTGAAAGAAAGAAGACCAAGCAGCAACATTGGAGACTCAAGTGGATGTTAAGCAAACCTTTCTGGGGCAAGGGCTATGCTGGGGAGATAACATTGACTATTATGATATTCCCTGATTGATGGGATGAAGAGACACACCTGGAGCAGAAACAACTTTTCTTTCCTTTATTTCCCTCTGAGAAAATACCCCTGCGTGGATCTTGCAAGATTTCCTCCTTGATGCCAAAGCAGAGGCATTTGATTGGAGAAGAGCATACCTCTAGCCCTCAGGGCATCAATTATGAATGGGAGATATAATCAGACATTATCTGGCACCAGCCTGTGACACCCAAGCAACAAGCAAGGCTCCAAGGAATACCAGGAGTAAAGAACAAAACATGTACTAAATATTACACAGAAATGGCACACAGAAAATGGAAAGGCTCCTACTTCATAAGGATACACACTGTTTATCTCGTGAATTTGGATTTAGAAGGGGATCTGCCAACTGGAAGAGCTGATGGTCTCCTTCGGTGATATCTCAAGTTGAACTGCAGTCCAGACTTAACTGGCCATAGTCCATCTCACTGGCTTCTTTAGATGTGATATTCCCATCTCATAATGATATCTTCCTTTGAGGAGTCAGGCTTTCTTCATTAGAGACATATTCTGTGATATTTTTGAGGGTTTTGTACCAGAGGTCCAGAAAAGCACCTGGTCATAGGGATGGTTGTGAAGTCCCTGATAAGGAGCAGGTGTCAGTATCCTCAAGTCCTGGGCTCATCTTAGCAAAGGATCCTATGGCATTTGGGGAAGAGGTCAAATTGCTACTAGCCTAGGCATTTCCTGACATTAGTGGGCTAGCCAGGGGAAAGTCCCTAGGAGTTTCTGTAAGTTTTCATTAATACCACTGTTGCTTTCTACAATCAGCTTAACTGCTTTTCTTTGATACCAGAACTTCTTTGGAAGTGATACTGAAGTCTGAAGAGTTTCTGACTATAGAGTTGGGGCCAAAGAAGTATTATAATGTTTTTCTTTGCTATTGATTTTGCCTTGTTTCTAAATATTTATTAGGACAGTTACTGTAGGAGCTGAAATGTATGCGAAATTATGAACTACCTGTTTTTGGGGAGCCAAGGCCTTAGTCCCTGCTGCCCCAGCAGAAAGGGGGCTACCTTGAGCTGAATGATGTAGGCAGTGCCTGGGAATCAGGCATTACAATCTGTTCCTGTTAGAGAGGAACTAAGGCTGCTGCCTCCTGCAGGCTCATCTGATGCGCTTCCTCAGGAGGGAACCTAATTTATGCTTGGAGGAGGTCTTTCTCTAAATGGCCTTGCTGATATCCATTTCTCTTTTCTCATTCTGTACAGAATCCACACCGGTGATAGACCATACAAATGTGCACACCCAGGCTGTGAGAAAGCCTTCACACAACTCTCCAATCTGCAGGTAAATGTTCTTACCTCCATGTAAGACCTTGAGTGTGAGATTAGGGTCAGGGCACCATTTAACCAATACAATGGTTCTCCAACTTTTCAGAACTGTTTTACTCTAAAGAACTATTTAGAGGGCTGGAGTTGTGGCTCAACCTAGCATGCATGAAGCACTGGGTTTGATCCTCAGTACCACATAAATGTAAAATAAAGATTTTTTTTTTTTTTTAAAAGAACTACTTAAAGCTGGGGCTGCAGTTGTAGCTCAGTGATAGAGCACTTGACTAGCATGTGTGAGGCACCTCAGCACAACATAAAAATAAATAAAAGGTATAAAAAAATAACATTAAAAGAAAGAAGCTTTCATGTTTCTTTCTTTTAAAAAACAAAACAGAACTACTTGGGGGCTTGGTGTGGCCCAGTGGTGGAGCATTTGTCTAGGATGCTCAAGGCCACAGCACTGCGGGGGAGGGATTTAAAATTACCGATAAACCCAAAGAACTTTGGTTTATGAGGGCAATAGCTATATATGTAAATATGAAACCTAGAAACTTGAAAAATATTTATTAATCCTTTTTTTAAAAAGTATATAAACTCGGGCTGGGGATGTGGCTCAGGTGGCAGTGCGCTCGCCTGGCATGCGTGCGGCCCAGGTTCGATCCTCAGCACCACATACAAACAAAGATGTTGTGTCCGCCGAAAACTAAAAAATAAATATTAAAATTCTAAAAAAATAAAAAATAAACTCATTGCATGTCAACATAAACAACTATTCCAAAATCCTTCAGAAGGAACTTTGTGGGAATAATGGCTTTGTTTTACATTTTTGCAAGTTCCTTTAATGCCTGGTTTAACTGAAGCTGGGAATGTATGTTCACATCTGCTGCATGCAGTCTGTTGCAATGTTATACATCATGTAATCTCTGTACAGTCATGAGAGAACAAGAGTGAAAAGACACTGTCTATTTTGATACTAAGGGCTCCTGAAAAGGTCCTTGTGTTCCATAGAGATCCCCATATCTCACTTTAAGAACTGCTGTAAGAGGAAGAACAGGTATAAGCCATCATTCTAACTTGCTGCTGATAGCCATAGCCAAGTAGGAATGACACTTGGCAATTTCCTTGTCAGCCTACCCAATGTTGCTTAGAGGGAGGACTCTCCATTGTGGAAATGGGCTTGCCTTGGACCCAGGTCATTTGCAGTGACATTGCATGAAAGGTGACCTTGCTCAGGGATTAGGGCGGATCCGGGTTTAAGGTGGATCCTGCTGGGAATAGGGCGGATCCTGCTGCCTCAGGTGCCCGCCCCGCTCCTTGAGTTCCCATTGAGTTCTCACAGGATTCAGAGGGTATTTTGGGATGCAGAGCCCTGTGGAGAGTGGGGATTTTCCCAGAACATGCGTGTAGAGTGCCGGTGGAGTTCAGGAATAAAGAATTGCTATTTGAATCTACAAGGCTGTGAGTGGCTCGTGATTTTGTGCCCAGCCAGACTGCGGCACTTGCAAATTCTGATATGTGCTGTATGAAGGTATGCTTCTGCCCTGAGCTTGAGCAAGTTCTATTTGAAGCAATTTCCATTGCCTTCACGTGGAAAGTGAAGTTGGAAGCCTGGTACCCACCTCACAGTTTTCCATTCAAGTTAAGGAGGCAGGAGGGATGAGCACAATACACTCATTACCCATCTGGTTTCTTCTAATTTTTCTCAGTCCCACAGACGGCAGCACAACAAAGATAAACCCTTCAAGTGCCACAACTGTCATCGGGCGTACACAGATGCAGCCTCACTAGAGGTGCACCTATCTACGCATACGGTGAAGCACGCCAAGGTGTACACCTGCACTATCTGTAGTCGGGCATATACATCGGTGAGTGCTGTTTCTTCTCTTGCCTTACCCATAGCCCTGTAAGACATCAGTTCACTCTACCTCTTCTTTCTGGCCAAAAATCTGTTCTAACAAATGTAATTCAGAAATAATTAGACCCATACGTGAGGATATAGGGGACGCCTGATCCCCTAAACCTATAAAGAGTAATAAACCATGATTCTTCATTTACTTACACATTAGGCAAAATAAAGCCAATTGAAATGTTAAGAGAAAGATTTAGGTAGGTATTTTCCATTAGACTCCAGAAAAAGGTGAAGTTGCTTGATTGAAACGTATTTGAGAAAAATGGCAACTTTTCCCTCTTCCAGTTGAATGTCCACAGTGACTTTTAAAGGTGCCCTTCCTTTTTACATAGCAGTGTGCACTGAAAGTGCTACTTGAGTTCTGCCTGTTCCCAGCTCCAGAATATCTCTGTATAAAGGTACTCTGCTGAACAGAGTAGAGCCCAGGATGCTTGTTAACAAGTAATCTCTCTTCCCTTTTCATCACTCAATTTTTTACCATTTCCCTCAGGAAACATACCTTATGAAACATATGCGCAAACACAACCCTCCTGATCTCCAGCAACAAGTACAGGCAGCGGCAGCAGCGGCAGCAGTGGCCCAAGCTCAAGCTCAAGCTCAGGCCCAGGCCCAGGCCCAGGCCCAGGCCCAAGCCCAAGCCCAAGCCCAAGCCCAAGCCTCCCAGGCATCACAGCAGCAACAACAGCAGCCACAGCAGCCACAGCCACCACACTTCCAGTCCCCTGGGGCAGCCCCCCAGGGTGGGGGTGGTGGGGACAGCAACCCCAACCCTCCACCCCAGTGTTCCTTTGACCTGACCCCCTATAAGACGGCGGAGCATCATAAGGACATCTGTCTCACTGTCACCACCAGCACCATCCAGGTGGAGCACCTGGCCAGCTCTTAGAGATCCGTGCTGCCACCCATTGGGAATAGGAGAAAGAAGTTCTGGTCTCTTTCTCCAACTCCTCTTGGGAAAAGTCCTTTTCTTCCGTGACAAGCCTTGGCACCATCTCCTTGGGCCTCAGGCACAGCTTTCCTTTACAAGATACCATCATTATTTTCAACTCTTCTTCAAAAGGAACATCAGCCCTCCTGATTTGCAAAGGATACTGAGCTGATTGTGTCATCCAGCAGTCCCCTCCCAAGCAAAGCTTTTAAAATTGGGGGTTGGTGCTCAAGGGAAGGATTTGCTGTGACCTCACAGAAACTTGTCTGGTGTGGGCACTTACCCTCTCCCTCATCCTCCAAGTTCAGGCTAAAAGAAGACTAGAGGCTGGTTCTCCAGATAACAGAGAGAAGGGAGCTCCAGATGCAACCAGCCTCCTGTCCTATGCTTGCCTGCAAAAGAATAGAGGTGTTTTTTTTGTTTGTTTGTTTGTTTTGTGTGCCCCAACCCCTGAGAGCCATTTTCTTCTACATGGTCTCACTTCACTTCCTACCTACTGCTGGTAGAAGATGATTTGGGTGGGGATTAGACTTCCTTTTATTTGTAAGGGGGCAAGGGCTTAGATGTGATCCCCAAGGGCCAGAGATTTCCCAGGTGGTCAAGGATGGCTTAGAAGTATGGGTTATGGTTTTCCTCAGAACCTCTCTCCCCATTCTCTGTCAACCAAGGCCCTGTACTCTGTCTCCCTATCTGATCCCCCAAGGAGCTATGAGAACTTTGTGTTCTCTGTGAAACCCCCAGAACAAATGTGTTGCAGAGAAGGGAGTGTTCAGGGTAGACAAAAGGACTGGACTTAGCTCCCTAGGTGCCACGGTCAGACGCCGGACATGGATTTATATATAAATATATATATATAAATATATATATATACCCGCTCATCACGGCCATCTTTGTTGTAACCATTTCTGTGTTTATAAATGCATTATCTCTGAGAATTTTCATATTTGATGTTTTGTTTATTTTTGTCTTTTTTTCCCCCTCCACCCTGTCCTCTGGCCACAGCATTTTTATTTTCATTTAACTTTTGTTTTTGTTTTTGTTTTTTTTTTTTAAATCATGACAGATTTCAGAAAGAAGAACACTTAAAAAATCAGGAAACCAGTTGTTATAAAGCAATTTAAAAATGAAAAAAAAAAAAAAAACCTTGTGTACAAACCAAGGGATGTTTTTAGAACATTGTATAGAAATAAATTCATGTAAAAGGATCAGAGGCAGTGAGTGGAGCTACTGGTGTGAGCGAGCGAGTATGAAAAAAGTATTTGGGGAATTGTTCAAGGGCAGTACTAAGGATTTACTCCATAGTGTGTGAAAAATGAATACTTGTGTGCTGAGGCTCCATGTGTGAGATTCCACTGCTTCAGAAAGGTTTGGTTTTATTCAAGTGGAATCTTTGCTTATGAAAATCTGTCATGAGGATTGCATCCTCTAAATAGATAAGAACAATATTTCAGTTATGTGTTAACATCTCTGTTCCCTGTCTAAAAAAAATGGAAGCAAGACCTTGAATGGACCTATAACTCCCCAGTTGCTCTGTGACACCAAAAACCAGAGGTTTGCAGTAGTGGGAACCATAACAAGTTAATGGGTATATATGATGAACAGTATAAAACACAATTGAGTGTCCATAATATAGTGGTTATCAATACACCTCACAATGAAGGAGGGTTAATAGCATTGGGGAGTAGGAAATCATCTGGACTTCCCACACAGACTCTACTATTGACCAGTATTGAGTTAGATAACTTCCAAGAATACTTTCTGAAAACGTTTTAGTTTCCTTTCTTAAAGTACTGAAAAAATGACCAAGCTCCCATGTCTGAGAACCGGTGGTGTCTGTGTCTGCTGGCCCACAGTACTCCTTAAGTACTGGGATATAAATAAATAATCCCCACTTAACTTTGGGATTGGGGATTCAAGATAGTGTCTCAATATGCAGATTGACAGTAATGAATGTTTTACATATAACCAAACATGCCACTGTTTATTAGCTTCCTGAGTTATTTTTTTCTTTCCCACCAACTTTAGAGAAGCTCCTGACAGCCCTATTTTCACCAGTATTGGAACTAGAATCTACTCTAAAAACTCCTATCCCTCACCCACTCTTTGCAATGACCGAATGAAGTAGGTACTATGGCATTGTATAGAGAAGTAAATAGTCACAGAGATTAAATTATTGAAGAGCATGACAGAATGTCGTATTTAGATTGCTGTTATCTTAGTGCCTGCTCACCAGTAAATCACCCTTCTTCACATATTTGGTCTAAGTTGTGTGGCTGAAAATCGTCATATTAAAAGCCTGCCGTGCTGGGTGCAATGGCACGCACCTGTAATCCCAGCAGCTTGAGGTTGAGGCAGGATTGCGAGTTCAAAGCCAGCCTCAGCAAAAGTGCGCTCTAAGCAACTCAGTGAGATCCTGTCTCTAAATACAAGAGGGCTGGGGATATGGCTCAGAGGTCGAGTGCCCCTGACTTCAACCCCCCTACGCCCCGCTGCAAAAGAAAAAAAAAACCTGCCATGTAATGTCATTATGAAGGAAGTGTAATTTCGGGGTGACACCTATGTCTAAGATACTACCTTACACACAATTTGGCATATGGGCTTTGAATTTTGACTCAGTGTGATAGCAGTCTGTCATGCCCTCTAGATTGCTTTTGTTTGCGATGAAAATAATTGTGTCCTTTATAGTTAGCTGACTAGGATGGCTGCCATCTGAGTTGTAATAAAACTCTGTTTCCCAATCCCTTAATAATTACTATGTAGAAATTAAAATGAAAGGGAAATTAGGGGCTGGGGTTGTGGTTCAGTGGTAGAATATTTGCTTACCATGTGCAAAGCACTGAGTTTGAATCCTACCATCACCCAAAACGGCGGCGGAGGGGCGGGGGGAACGACAAAAATAGGGATCTCCCCAATTGAAAAAGTGGCAAGAGAGCCCTGACAAAAAGTGTACAGAATTATAGCTTTATTTGTAATTATGAATCTTTCTCAACTAAAAAATGCAGATATAGCTCCGTGGTAAAGCACCTGCTTAGCATGGGCGAAGCCCTGGGTTCCGTGCCCGGCGCCACAATAACAATAACCTAAAAGATGATATTCATGTAAATGAACAGGAATGCAGAGGGTTTAAATCACACAAGGCCTGATGACTCCTCCATAGCTTCTTAAGAAACGCACTGCCTTGGAGAAAATCTTGGAAACTGCTTTGGTCACCAGATTCGTAATCTGCAAAAGTAAAATAAGTTGAACTTCCCCAGTTGCTGAAAAGATATATACAGAATACGATCCTAAAGAGAACCGTCTTTTCCCCCCATTACCACACATTCTCGTTTTGGAGGGAAAATAAAAAGTTTGCTAGAAAATGCAAAATGGCGATCTCCCCATGACGTCATACTGTCTCGGTCGCTCACCCGAGTCTCAGGGCGGAAGTGAACTACAGCAGCCTCGCTGTGGGCGGTCGTGACTCCTCACGCAAAAGGAAAAGTTTCAACGTCAGGCGGATATGTCCTCTCGGGTAAGGGCGGAAGTTGTTTTAAGGACGGAAAGTTTCTTAAACCAAGATTAGCGGCAGCGCCTGTCGCGTTTCAGTCACTTCCGGGGCGTATCGGAAGTTGCTTTGTTTTGCTTCAAGATGGCTGCGGGGATGTATTTGGAACATTATCTGGACAGTAAGAGCAGTCTGAAGGAGGGGGTCAGGGGTCATAGAGTGGTGGGGGGATCAGGGCTGAGAGAATCTATGACCCCGAAGTCCTGATGGCGAGGTCGTCACAATTATGAAGGGGATCTGTGGGAGGAAATATTGGAGGGTGTGAAGAAAGAGGGGGCGGGGCAGTAGGCTCGAGGCCTCGCTGTTGGGTGTAAACCTGGGAGGGGCTGCGCGATGGGTCCAAGGTCGTGGGTCTTGAAGGGCTTGTAGGCATAGCAGGGAAATTTTTTGGTACCCCTATTTTTCAGGGTCTCAAATCTCAGGGTAGGTTTTTTCCGCCGAAGTCGTTCAGAATCGGTATCACCATTGCCATTTGGGGTAGTGGCAAAGACTTTGCTTAAGTCTTATGCAATCTGTTCTTTCTCAGAAGTAGCATCTCATAGGGGGGTGGGCGTGAGCGACCACTATCTGATGGTAAACTGGACCGCTTCTTCTCACTGAATACAAATCCCATTCCTATCAAATGAAAATCTGGTGGTGTTTACCCCAAATCCTGTCACCCTGTGTAATTAACGTTTTAGTGTTGAGAGTCATTCATTCAACAAATTTATTGAGAAACATAATGCTTTGACAATGGGGATATAAGAAAATAGGTAAGACACATTCCCCTGCCCTAAAGAAGCTCACAAACTAGTAAGAAACAGATTATGCAAATAAATAATTTTAAAAGTTTGACAAGCAAAATATTGGGGGTAGATTTAAAGGACAGTTGGCAACACTGATTACCTGAGAGAGGGGCTGATTACCTGGGGATATAGGTAAAGCTTTACTGACATATATTTATAGGGTCTTAAGGATAAGTGCTTACTTGCTTGTGTGGAAAGAGAAAGGGAGTTCCAGGTTGGGGAAAGCATCAGCACAGGTATTGTGATAGGTTTGTGGCTAGGTTAGGTAAACTGAGTTCATAATATTTGATATATATGACTTTAAGGTGAGAGTTAAGGTAGGGAAACTGGAGAGACACTGGTGCTAGATTGGACAAAGTCTTTTTATTTTGTACTGGAGATTGAATCCAGGGTCACTTAACCACTGACCACATCCCCAGCCTTTTTTTTTTTTTTTTTTTTTTTTTGTATTTTATTTTGAGACAGGGTCTTGCTAAGTAAGTTGCTTAGGGCCTCTCTAAGTTGCTGAGGCTGGCTTTGAACTTGTGATGCCCCACCTCAGCCTCCTGAGCCACTGGGATTACAGGTGTGTGCCACTGTCCCAGCTGGACAAAGTCTTTTAAGGCAAGCTAACAAGTTTGCATTTTAAAGTAGTGTATGGCCAAGCATGGTGATACATGCCTGTAATCTCAATGACTTGAGGGGCTGGGGCAAGAGGATCTCAAGTTTAGTCCAGCCTCAGCAATTTAGAGAGGCCTTAAGCAACTTAGCAAGACTCTGTCTCAAAAAGGGAAACAAATTTTTTAAAGGGCTGGGGATATAACTCAGTGGTAGAGAACTTGCCTAGCACGAATAAGCTCTGGGTTTGATCCCCAGCATGGGGGAAAAAAAAAAAGTTTAGATGGAGTCATGGGAAGAGATTTTTCTTGTATGGGAAAGGCTTAAATATTTTCATTCATTTATTCAAGTATTCACTGAGTACCTTTTGTATTCAAGTTATACTTGTAAACGCTAGGGAAATGGAAGAAAATAAGATACATGTTTTCATCCTCTTGAAGGGCTAAGGAGACAGACACCAAATAACTAATTACACAATTATTTAATTACAGTTGGATGAGCACTAAAAAAGGTAAAGATGGGCTACCTTCATAGCCTATATATCGGGCACTTGTCAAAAGTCTAGGAAAGTTAGGTTTGAGCTGAGTTTAGAAAAACTTACAAATTTAGTAGGCAAAGAGATGAAGTAGAATGAGGAAGACTAGGCATTCCAGGGAAAGAAGATAGCTTTTGGAATGCTGCTGGCAAGTTTGAGGCTCTCAGAAAAGGCCAATATGATTGGAGCAGAAGAGAAAACTGACATGACTGGTGTGAGTTAAGCAGGGGCTAGAAAGTATAGAACATCCAACCAGTAATGGGAAGTTCCTGCAAGGTTGCCAGGTGTGGTACACATGCCTATATCCCATTGTCTCAGGAGGTTAAGTCAGAACAATCCACAGGTTCAAGGCTAGCCTCAGCAACTTGGAGAGACCCTATCTCAAAATAAAAAGAGCTTGGGATGTAGCTCAGTGGTAAAAGTATCCCTGGGTTCAGTCCCCAGTACCAAAAAATAAAGGAAGTTACTGGAAGGTTATAAGCAGGAGAGTGACTTGATTGGGTTTGCTTTTCTTTAAAGATGGAATCTCATTATTTTGCCCAGGTGGCCTCAAATTCTTGGTCCTCCTACCTCCACTTCTTATGTAGCTGGGATTACAGACATGCACTGGTTTGCTTTTTTAATTTTTATTTTATTTTTGCAGTGCTGGGAATGAAAACCAGGACCTCATGCATGCTACCTAAGCACTCTATCACTGGTTTCTGTTCTTTAAAAGAACATTTGGTCTACCCTATAGAAAATTGATTGGATTATATGTGATGAGTAGTAGAGAATATCATGATGTTATTTGTAAGTTGAGGGTAAGATGCTTGGAGACAGAGATTAAAAAATAGAGGAAAGGGAAAGGCTGATTTCTAAAGTCACTGAAGAGAAGCGTGGGATAGTTGTGCAGAGGTGGAGAAATAGTTGGGAGGAGAGAAAAGTGAATATGACTCTTGAAAGAAAGGAACTATGAGTGCTGTCACAAATCCAGAGGCTCAAATTAGGAAAGATGGAATTGCACTTTAAAAAGATGTATATAAAGGGCTGAGGTTGTGGCATAGTGGTAAGAATTACATGCTTAGTATGTCCAAAACACAGGATTCCATCCCCATCCCCATACATGTAAACATAAACACACACAAATTGTAAATATGGGGGCTAGGGGTGTGGCTCAGTGGTAGAGCTCTTGCCAAGATCTGTGCATAGTCCAGTAATTATGTTTCTCTCTATTCTCTAGGTATTGAAAACCTCCCATTTGAATTACAGAGAAACTTTCAACTTATGAGGGACCTTGACCAAAGAACAGAGGGTAAGTAAAGAGTAAGCAGTTCTTATGTATGATGAGTGTGTGTAATCATTTATTTTCCTACTTGCTATTACCACGTCATCTGGTGTGATTTGGAGAACTATGAGTTTTTTTAAAACTTTCTTGGAATTCTTAAAAGAGGTTATTGATCCTCATTTCTATATCACTTTTCCATAACAAATGAAGTATTGAAACAAGGCCTCAAGAACTCAAGAGATGCTATTTTCTTTATATCTACACCTCAAGAAGAATTCAAGAAACCAAAATTGATTCTAGCATCACTTCTGCTGTATGTGTCCAATATACTTATAGGATAACTATAGTGTTTCTGCTTCCCTGTTAATGTTATTCTCAAAAAATTTACATTGGTTTTAGATTACATTTCATGTCTGTAGACAGGAGCTCTGTTGTATGAGAAGTTCTTAAAAAGAGAGTGAAAGACAAAAGAGAAGAAGCAATTAACATCAGAATGCTACACTGTATTCTTCAATCTTACAGAAGCAATAGATAACATCTTCGGTCTTGACATTGAGGATATTTGGCTATATTGAGGCAGTTACTGGAGCCTGAGGGAAGCTACACTACAGTTATCAAATTGGTCTCTTCAAGATCCAAGATGTCTATTGGAGCTATCGCCATACCCATTGAAGGATATATAGCTTTTACCTTCCATCCTTTGTATTCATGCTCAAGGATGTAATAAGCTGGTGTTAGGTTACGTGAAGCTGTGTTTTAAATTGCTTTGCTAAGTTTACTCATGAAAATGTGAGCATCATCTAAAATCTTGGACATCAACCTGTGAGAACTGCTTGCCAAATGAAGAGAATCTAATTTATACAGTTCTGACTCTTCAGTTCATGCAAAAACCAGCTGGAGATTATGGAACTATATGCTTTTTTTAAAGCTGCTTTCAAAGGCCTGGAACGAAGTAGAACGTAAACATAGCGGGTTTGCAGATCTTCCCCGTTACCTGTGTTAACACAGCTGTATGGTGTTACAAAGTCAGACTTTTTTCTGAGCCCTATCATACATTAGGGAGTAGACATCTTCAATTAGTGTCCTGGGATATCACTACCTTTTCAAACTGTTTGGAGAAATATCTAAGATGGACAAACAGGAACAAAGTGATGGAAAATATAAGCAAGTTGCAAATGAGCAGCAAAATATGTGGACAATAAGCAAGCAGAAGAGAGAGGGCCTAATTTTAATTTGTGAGACCTAAAAGCCAGAGCAACAGATGACCTAGCCTAGTTTGCTACTGTCAGAGCTTCTGAGGGATGCTTGTGAGACAATAAACAAGGCAGTCTTTGGAATGACATTCATGGATCAAGAAGCAGCAAGCTCTGCAAAGAAGCATGTACAAACATCAACAAAAATATACTTCATATTAATGTGGTATTCAAAGAATCCCCCAATATATCGCAATAATTTAAGTTCCAACTATGCTAGCAATGTTGTCAACACCTTGAAGGCATCTTTAAAACAAATAGTGTTGATATGAGTACATGGCACAGTTCCTGTGAACATTCAGTAGGTTTTATTTCAAAGGTCATGATGGTCAATGGAAAAAGTCCAAGGAACAAGAGCAAGAAGTGTGTTTCATCTAGCCGCCCAGGAGCCATTGTGACCAGGCCTCTGTCTCTGTTGTAGACCTGAAGGCTGAAATTGACAAGTTGGCCACTGAATATATGAGTAGCGCCCGCAACCTGAGCTCCGAGGAAAAATTGGCTCTTCTCAGACAGATCCAGGAAGCCTATGGCAAGTGCAAGGAATTTGGTGACGACAAGGTGCAGCTTGCCATGCAGACCTATGAGATGGTATGGCCCTGTTCATGGCTCCCCACTACCTCCCATCTAATCTTTGGGGTCTTAGACCCCTCCTTCAGCTGTCAGAATCTGTTTTGGACCTGGGAGATCCATAGATTTTACCTTAGCCTGTTTTTCTTTAATTAGAACCAGGCTTATATCTCTCCCTTCTCCTTCCTTCTCTCCCAGGTTGACAAACACATTCGGCGACTGGACACAGACCTGGCCCGTTTTGAGGCTGATTTGAAGGAGAAACAGATCGAGTCAAGTGACTATGACAGCTCTTCTAGCAAAGGCAAAAAGAGTGAGGAGGGGGGCGGGCTGTGAGAGTGGGTGAGGACTCTGAGGGAGAAGAGATCTGCTCTTCACCTATGAGGGAGGAATACCAAGTTGCAAAGAAGAGGAAGAAAGAGGACTTAACCCATCTTTCTATCTCCCTGCCTTCTGGCTTTCCCCCTCTTCCCTAGAAGGCCGGACTCAAAAGGAGAAGAAAGCTGCCCGTGCACGTTCCAAAGGGAAAAACTCAGATGAAGAAGCACCCAAGGCTGCCCAGAAGAAGTTAAAACTTGTGCGCACGTGAGTGTTTCAGATGACATACTCTTCGCCAAGTAACATCCTCTTCTCTCCTGACATCCCACTCATCCTACACTGCACTGCCCTTTGCCACTTTTCCTATTTTCTGTTAATAACTCTTCTCATCACTTTGGTGTCTGCTGGATGGAGAGGAGAAGCCCCACCAGGATTTCCTTCTACCGCCTCAGAGCCTTAGGTCCTAGCTTCCCTTCCTGCAAATGACAATTTCTCTTCCTCTTGGCATACAGAAGTCCTGAGTATGGGATGCCCTCAGTGACCTTTGGCAGTGTCCATCCCTCTGATGTGTTGGATATGCCTGTGGATCCCAACGAACCCACCTATTGCCTTTGTCACCAGGTCTCCTATGGAGAGATGATTGGCTGTGACAACCCTGATGTGAGAACCTTTTACCTCAGGATGTGGGGTTCTGAGGGACATGAAAAGAGTGGGTTTAAAATGGGGGAGCCATGATTGAAGAATGGGACTTCAGAATGAAGGACAATGGCTGAAAGTAGGACATGGCGGCATGCATCTGTAATCCTAGCTACTTAGGAGGCTGAAGCACAAGGATCACTTGAGCCCAGGAGTTCAGGGATTGTCTGGGCAACACAGTAAGACCCAGTCTCAAAAACAAAAAACGAGGGGCTGGGATTGTGGCTCAGCGGTAGAGTGCTCACCTAGCACATGTGAGGCCCTGGGTTCAAACTTCAGCACCACATAAAAATAAATAAATAAAATAAAGATATTGTGTCCAACTACAACTAAAAAATAAATATTTAAAAACAAAAAACAATGGATATGAGTGGCCATGTGCCTTCCAGAAAGTCTCCAAAGGGATGGGATATATGTACACTCCTAAAGAATCTTTATGAGGGCTTTCTTTCCACCACCCAGGCTCCTAACTACTGCATCTTCCTTTTCCAGTGTTCCATTGAGTGGTTCCACTTCGCCTGTGTGGGACTGACAACCAAGCCTCGGGGAAAATGGTAAGTTGCAGCCTAACTGGACTATTGCAAAGCTAGATGGCATAGGGTACTTTCCCCTTCACTCACTTCCCCCCACCCATCTCTTTGTTTTTGCTTTCTAGGTTTTGCCCACGCTGCTCCCAAGAACGGAAGAAGAAATAGATAAGGGCCTTGGATTCCAACACAATTTCTTCCACATCCCCTGATCTGGGCTAGTGGGCAGAGGAATGCCTGTATTGGGGCCAGGGGGTTCAGGGAGAAGTGGATGGTGCGGTATCGTCATCCCTTCTCCTCCCCTTCCCCATTCCCGGTGCTGAGGCTGCATTCAAACCCTGGTAGGGAGGGGTGTCGCAACCACTAACGGTATGTGTTCTCATTCTGCCCTCCCCCTGGTTGGGAAGTAAGCTTGCCCACTGTCCTTTTGCCTCCATGCTGAGGTTGGTGCTGTATTTCAGAGGAAGGGTCCTCTTGATTTCCCTTGCTTTGTATTTGAGGATTGGGGAAGTAGCATAGGGCACTCCTCTGGCTCCCTTAATCCTCCTCCTGCTACCCTGTGGGGAGCTAGGTATGAACTCTCTTCTCCATTCTCTTTCTGTTTTTTCATGGTGGGGATGCCCTGGATCATTTGGGCTGTGGCCCTCATTGAAGGGGCACCCATCCTCTATGCCAAGGGGATTCATCCTGACCTTGAATGGGAGAGGGGGCAAGGTGGAATGCAGATAACTCACATGTAAAAGGAGCCTGGATAGGTAAATAAAAGCTATACGTGTTGGCCTGCTGTGTTTATTGTAGAGACACTATTTCAGTACATGTGCTAAGCATTATTTTTTGCACCCTCTGGGTTGGATGAGAGGTGGGAGGATGACATCCCAGAATTAGGACAAGAAACCTGAATTAATATTGTGCACCAGCATCTACAGCTTCTCAACCTGGGGAAGGCAACACTGGCTGGAGGGTGTGACTCAGAACTTTGTAAATTGTGCATCTTTTCTCCATAAGACATCTTTTTACTTAATTTCCAATAAATGATGTATTTGTGTTATACATGTGTACTACTATAGTAAATATTAGCTTGATTTCTTATTTTAAACATTGAGCAGACAGATATTTTCCTCCCATACCTTAATGGATTGTGTTGCTCATCTCCCTCTTGGCATCCATTTCCTAGAGCTTCAGAGACATCTTTATACCCGAGCACTCCCTCCTGTGAACCCTTCTCTTGTTTTCCCTTTTGACCTATATCTTACCTGGAGGCATCCTCTATCTCCTACCCTTTGTTTTGGACATTCCATCACTGCCAGCCACAGAACCCTGCCTATGCTCACATCTAGGTCTCTCCACCATCTGGACAAATTGCTTCTCTAAACTCTGATTTCCCTGCATGTAAAGTAAGGATCATAATAGATCCACTTTCTGGGATTACTGTGGAGATTAAATGAGGTAATCAAGAACAACAGGCCTCATCAAAGATAGAACATGAATGGTGGCCTTTGCTGTTCTGCTGGATTTGCCCTGACCTGAGCAATGCCCTCCAGCCACTTGGCCATTTGGGTTCTTGGCTCCGCCCCTGGGCCCCCCCCCAGGCGGCCCCGCCTTTGTGACGTAGGGCCTCACTTGCACTCTTGCGCGCCAGCCCGCGCCACCACCACTGTCTGTGGCTTGGCCGGTTAGAGGCCAGGAAACACGGTCGGATCTTCCGGGGCCATGACAAAACTGTCTGATGGCCTCCTCCTCTCTCTCCTGAAGGGTGAGAGGTTCCCACCTGTTCTAATAGCGTGGTCCTCCCTGAGCTCAGCCCTCGCCCTCTACTGCCTGAGAGTCATTTTTTTATGGTTTCTGAGACGCTTTATCATGGTGATTTGAGTCCGCTCCCTTGCTTCTGACATCCTTCCCGATCTCTGTCTCTAGAATTTCCTTATCCTTCTCAGTGGGAACCCGCAGGATCATCCCGGTTCCTAATTTGCCTGGGTCTGGAGCGGGTTTGGGGTTGCTGTGTGTCCAACCATGTTACCCTACTCCTCAGTGCTGCTCCTGCCTCTGGCACCTGCCCCAGCCCAGGAGTCAACTTCAGCCTCTACTCCAGGCAGTCCTCTCTCCCCCAGCGAATATGAACGCTTCTTTGCTCTGCTGACCCCAACCTGGAAGGCAGAGACTACCTGCCGTCTTCGTGCGACCCATGGCTGCCGAAACCCCACTCTGGTCCAGCTGGATCAATACGAAAACCACGGCTTGGTGCCGGATGGTGAGGGGAAACCAAGGCACCCAGAATTCACCCAAGCCCAGGGCAGAAGTCCTGTACTCACGTGAGATAGGGGAAACCAAGACACCCAAAATTCACCCAAGCCCAGGGCAGAAGTCCTGTGCTCATGTGAGATAGCGGGAGGGTATGGCCAGCCTCTAACCCAGAGTCTCCTACTGTACTCTCCCCAGGCCTTCCCCAGAGGGCCTTCCCACTGTGTGTTCACCTTCTCCACTCCTGCCCCTTCTCAGGCGCTGTCTGCTCCGACCTTCCTTATGCCTCCTGGTTTGAGTCGTTCTGCCAGTTTACTCAGTATCGCTGCTCCAACCATGTCTACTATGCCAAGGTGAGGCCCAGGAGAAAGGTTGGATATGATAACTCCAGGGCCAAGGGAGTGGAAATGGGGAGTTGAGGAAGGGCTCCAACACATCCTCCTTAGATCCTTCCTCTCTGCCATTTTGCCAGTCATTTGCTCAGATTATATATGAATAGTCTCACCTGGACATTCATACTGTCTAAAAACCCTGTTACTTCAAGAAAAGTAGGGAAGAGGGATGGGAAGAGGCAGAGACAAGCCCTTCCATTTCTTCTAATAGGTCAGTGATTTTATTCTAGTCAACAGCAGAAGAGTGAGGCAGGAGTACGACCCACACAAAAAGACTATCTTCCAGAGAGACCCTTTCTCAGGATTAGAGGGTTCCAGCAAAGATCATGTTCCTACATCCTTTCCCAGGATCTATGAGGGATGAGCCATCCTGGGAAAGGGACTGATCAATTCACTAGAGCAGAAGTCTGCCCTTGGGAAAGGCTTTCCCATTTTCCTTCTCTCCCTGCAGAGAGTTCGGTGTTCCCAGCCAGTATCCATTCTCTCACCTAATACTTACAAGGAGGTAGAGGTTGCAGCAGAAGTCGCACCCACCACCATGACCTCCCCATTTTTATCTCATATCACAGGTGAGACCCTACCACAACTTCCAGAGCCAGGATGTAGGTCACTGGTAATAGGGAAGGGGAAGAATGTTGAACAGGGAGAATAGGAATTTATGAATACAGATATGGCTCTTCTGCCCCAGAATATCTTCTGCCATTATTTACAGTCCTACCCTGAATCCATTTTTCCTAGTTTCCAGCATTGGAACTTCTCTGGACCTTTTATAATCTAACATCTTCATTTTAGAAAGGTTTAGGACTGGGGGTGTAACTCAGTGGTAGAGCATGTGCTTAGCATGCATGAGGCTCTGTGTTCAATTCCCAGCACCAGTAGAAAGCATTAGTTTCTAGCTACTTGGAATATTTTTTGTTCCCTAGGGAGAGAGAAAAAAAAAGTTGCATTTGAGGTGGGAGGTAGGGAAGAAGAGCACTATAAGAGAGGTATGACACATACCACCAACACAACATTTGCCATAGAAATATATTTCGTTTTGATATTCATATTCATTTTTTGTTTTTTTATACTTAACTATGTAGGTAAATGTAATTTTAGTCTACATTTACTGTCCTTGTGTTTATGTGTAAACATACACTTAGGTGCCAAAAGCCTGTCTCTTTCTCTTCTCTTTTTTGGTTCCTCCCAAACCCTGTGGTAGCCACAGAACGGCAGGCCTTCCAGCCCTGGCCTGAGCGGCTGAACAACAACGTGGAGGAGCTGCTCCAATCCTCCTTGTCCCTGGGAGGCCAAGAGCAACTGCCTGATCACAAGCAGGAACACAGACTGGAGCAACACAAAAAAGAGCAAATGCAAGAACAAAAGCAGGAGGAAGAGCAGGAGCAAGAAGAGCAAGAGGAGGAACAAGAGGAGGAGGGAAAGCAGGAAAAGGAGCAGGGGACAGAAGAGGGACTTGAGACAGTGTCTAGTTTGCAGGCTAATGCAGAGGCTAAGTTTCTGTCTGAATCTTTGTCTTCCAATCCTCCCTCCTTTACTCCCCGAGTCCGAGAAGCAGAACCTGCTCCTGTCATGGAGAACACCCAAGAGGTCACTCAATCAGCACAAGAAATAGATGAAATGAATGAAATATATGATGAGGATATCTACTGGAGCAGAAGTCAAAACCCTGGCAGGTACAGGAAGTTGTGACTCCCTCATGGGCCCTGACATCCCTGCTGCCTTCTTTGAAAACAAGAAGCTCACTTTCCCAGCTCCGACTTGCAAACTCACTCAGACCTACCTGTGCTTCAGGCACAACTAGCAACTGCTATGCCTATCCTTGGCTTAATCCCTGGCCTAGGTGCTCATTCTCTACATGATGTGGGACAATGAGCCCTGAACCTGGAGCTACCAGGCTTGGGTTTGGGTCTTGTCTCTGACCCTGATTAGCATTCTAACAGTGAGAAAGTTATTCCTCCATTCTGGACCTCAGTTTCTCATTTGTAAAAGGAGGCAATTGACCCAAGGCCTCTCAGGCCCCATACTAAAGGCCCCATGATAAGCATGCTGAAGGTATATGACAAAGGATAACTGTGCCAGGCATGGTGGTTCATGCCTGTAATCCCAGCAACTCGAGAGGTTGAGACATGAGGATGGCCAGTGAAACCCTGTCTCAAAAAAATAAAAAGGGCTAGGGATGTAGCTCAGTGATAGAAAGCCTGTGGGTTCAATCCCTAGTAAAAAAAAAAAAAAAAAAAAAAAACGATGCTCAGGGGAGGGCAAGAGAGTAGATATGTCTTTCTGCTCCAGCCTTCCAGCTCATCCCCACCAGTCAGTACTGTCTTCTTGCAGCCTCCTGCAACTACCCCACACAGAGTCCTTGCTGATATTGTGCTATTCAATTGTGGAGAATACCTGCATCATGACCCCCACAGCCAAGGCCTGGAAGTACCTAGAGGAGGAGATCCTTGGTTTCGGGAAGACGGTATGCCTGCCATGCTGTTTAATGGATACGTGCCACTAGGCATCCTTGAGTCTGGCACTACATGAGGCCATGGGAGAGGGGAATGAGCAAGGAAAACATGAGGCATAGTAGTGGAGATTCTATCCAAGTGGGACTTCTTTGGAAGCATGTCAGTCCATCTTCAAGGAGGAAGGCTTTGGTCCTAGTCTGGAATTCATCCTCCAGCCCACTAACTTGTTAGGCTCTGAGTCATCTCTTGATCCTGTTCACCATTTTCAGTACCTAGTTGCACCTAGCTGATGCAGCTCTCCTTTCCAAAAGGTTCATAGAATCTATTCCAGGGAATCTGTAAACGGATTATAGTCTCACAATATTTTCCAAATACAGCAAGTCTAGGCCTGGGGATATAGCTCAGTTGATAAGAGTGCTTGCCTTGCATACACAAAGCCCTGGGTTTAATTCCCAGCAAAAACAAACAAACAAAAAACCCAAATGCAGCAAGTTTGTTCCCAGGAAATATACTTTAGGTTTTCCTTTCTTTCAAGATGAAATTGTTCAGGCTAGTATGAAACTCCTGAGCTCAAGTGATCCTCCCATTTCAGCCTCCTGAGTATCTGACTATATGTGCATGCCATTGCACTCAGCTCCTAGATTGAGCCATCTTTTTTTCTTTAATACTGGAGACTGAACTTGAAGTAGGGGCTTTGACACTGAGCTACTCCCCTGCCATTTATTTGTTTGTTTGTTTGTTTGTTTGTTTGTTTATTTTAATTTTGAGCCTAATTGCCAAGGCTGGCCTTGAACTTGTCATCCTCCTACCTCAGCCTTTGGAGTAGCTGGTATTACAGGCATGTACCACCACACCTGGCACTACTATTTTCAAATAATACAACTTAGCAGATATTTGAGAGCCACTATATTATGCATTCATCCATTTGTTTAACAAATACTGACTGAGCACCAACTCTCTATTAGGTAATTGAGATGCAGTAGATCCAATGCTTTGTCTTCTTGGAATCTAGTAGGAAAGAGAAATGAGGAAACAGGCAGGCTAGACATCAGTAATAGGAATTAGAACAAAGTGCAGAGAACAGATGGGATGGAGGGACAGATTCTCCATGTTTGGAAGGATTAGAGAGTGCTTTTCAGAGGAACAGATGTTAATCTGATTAACATCTGTTCCTCTGAGACAAGAGAAGTTAACCAGGCAAAGAAGGAGCTCCAGGGAAGGTTCCTGGTAAATGGTATAGTATGGGTAAAGGCTCTGAGGCAACTAGAAATCTCCAGACTCAGAATGAGCATACGGTTTCTTCTTTTAAGAGGCTGAGAGCCCAGGAAGGAGATTCATCCTATAGAAGGAGGGTGCAAGGAGTTAGAGGTTTTTAAAAATTTGTCAGGAATTCAGGGGGGAGCCAAGCACAGTGGTGCACACCTGTAATCCCAGCTACTTCAGAGGCTAAGGAGGAGCATTGCAAGTTCAAGGCCAGCCTTGGCAACTTGGTGAGACCCTGTCTCAAAAAATAAAAATGACTAGGGATATAGCTTGGTGATAGAATGCCCCTGGCTTTATTACCCAGTAGCAACCTGGCAGGATTGCGAGGGGGTGGAAAGTTCAGAGTCATGAAAGAAACTCTCTGAAGGAGTTAGATAAGAGTGAAGCAGAGTGCATTTTACTTGCAGCAGAGCAAAGGAAGACACATGTTAAAAGTCTTAAATGGCAGTCTTAGCCTACTTTAATTTTGTAGGCAGGGGGAATTTAATGCAGATTTTGGGTCAGGGACTTGATGCTGCCCTTATGTGCCTCTGTAAAGAGTAAGCAGGTGATATAAGAAATTCCATACACCTTTACAAGCTGTACCCACTGGTGAGAAAGGAGGATGATGGAATTGACTGAAGATACTGCTTAGCAAGATCCCTCTGTAGTGATGAGGAAGCTCAATCAGGATAGAGTCCAGCGAGGAGATGGGTAACTCCACTTTGAGAAGATCTTCCAAAAACCTGAAGGTTTCAAACCTAGGTGTTTTGTAGAGCATAGGTTATAGAGTTAGAAGGACCTAGATCCATGTCCCAACTTCATCTTTTGTTAGACATGTGGCTTTGAACAATGTACTGAATCTAACAATTACTTATAAAGAAAGCCTCAGTTTCTTTATCAGTGAATGAGAAATAGTATTGGTACTTCTGTTGTTGTTACAGGTTCTTCAGAAGACAAATGAGACTATATAGATAGTACCAAAACACTGTCACCTCTCTGCAAATATTAGCATTATCATTAGCAGAGAATGGAAGATGGTTATGGGTTCTTTTCAGATAAGATAAATTGGGGGCAATTGGCGGTTCTCCAATGCACTTGACAATGAAAATTTTGAGTTCAGGGAAGAGATCAGAGCTAATGATAAAGATTTGGGTATCAGCCAGGCACAGTGGAACACACCTGTAATCCCAGTGACTCAGGAGGCTGAGGCAGGAAGATCACAAGTTCGAGGCCATCCTCAGCAAATTAGTGAGAGCCTCTCAAAAAGGGCTGGGAACGTAGCTCAGTGGTAGAGCACCCCTGGGTTCAATCCCTATAAGCACAAAAAAATTTGTGGAGTATCACCTGCACATAGATGAAAATTACCCAAGAATAGAAACCATCCACATCCACGTCCAGGAAAATGGTGAAGAAATAGCTGAGGCAAGGTCCTTTGAGAGGAAAATGGGGAGAAAATCCAGAGAAGCTATCAGAAGAGCCTTAAAGCAAAAATATTCTGTGGGCCGCTCTGGAGGGCTGAGGTTGGGGAAAAGGCAAGCCACCAAGTCCCAGCTTCAGCTTTTCACTCATACTCCTCCCTCAGGTCTGTGACAGTCTTGGGCGGCGACATACATCTGTCTGTCCCCTCTGTGCCTTCTGCTCCCTGAAGCTGGAGCAGTGCTACTCAGAGAACAACCTGCGGCGGCAAGAATGTGACACTTCCCACAAGACACCCTTCCTCAGCCCCTTGCTCACAGCCCAGGGCGTGTCTGTTGGCACCCAGGTACCTGGCCAGGCAAGTTGTAGTGGGGAGGCCTGTAGGAGGGCAAGGGATGTGCACCTCTTGCCTGTCTCCTGTGCCACAGGTAGGGTCCCCAGAAGCAGGCCGCTTTTATGGGCTGGAATTGTATGGTGGGCTCCGCATGGACTTCTGGTGTGCCCGGCTTGCCACAAAGGGCTGTGAAGATGTCCGAGTCTCCAGCTGGCTCCAGACTGAGTTCCTTAGCTTCCATGATGGGGATTTCCCCACCAAGGTCAGACCCTTACCCCAAAGCTTAGCCCACCCCTCCCTTTGCCCTAGTTCCTTGTAAGTATGTGCTCTAGGATATGGAAGGGGGCTTGAGTTCCTCACAGAACATCCTACCTGATTCCAACAGACCATAGCACACCTCCCCAAAAGATTGATTGTTTTTGGCAAAATAGTAGGAACCCAGCCAGATGAGAAAGCACAGGACTGGGAGGCAAGAGACAGAAATAGGGGATCCAGTCAAAGTTATACTCATCTCTATGATAAAAGACTAGGTGACATGGAGGATACTGCCTGGCCATGTGATCCCTGTCTTAGCCTGCCAGACTCCTTCCCTGACACTTCCAGTGCATTCCCTGCTTAGTGACAGCAATTTGGCTCCCCTCTCCCCAAAGTTACTTCTTAGCAGGATTGTCAGTAGTTGCTGAGACTCCCGCCTGTGGTTTGACAGGAAAAACCCAGACAAGGAAAAGTAGGACCATCTTAAGAAAGGGCTGGTAGAGGTTAGGAGTATAACTCAGTGGTGGAATGCTTGCCTGACATGCACAAGGCTCTGGATTTCATCCACAGCAACTGGGGGTGGTGGGTGGTGGGGAGAAAAGGCTGGTGCTGCGCTTCAGGGCAGTGCCTAGCTTTTGCCCCTGAACCTCTAGACCTGGAAGGAGTCTCAGAAATCATCTCAGTTGCTCCCTGGATTTATAGATGGGAGGCAAGTTCCAAAGAGGAAAGTTATTGACCCACTGTCACACAACAGTTTCTTCTACCATCCTCCTCACTCCTCACCATCATCAGAAGGATCCCTGATATTTTGACCACTATTTGGGTCCCCTTTCCCATGTTCTGAACAACTTCTTGCTGTTGTTGCTGGGGGTGGAACACAGGGCCTCATAAACACTAAGTAAGTAGTCTACCACTGACTTACATCCCTAGCCCATATTCTTGACCCTGAACCACCCACCTGTCCATTCCCATTCCTTAGTCAGTTTCCCAGCAAGCTGACCAGTAGGGCAGCCAATTCTTTTCTCCAAGCTCCTGAATGCTGTTTAACAATCTGTGACTGAGGGTGAGAGGGAAAGGGCAGAGGAACAGAGGCTTATTCCTCAGAAAGCACAATGAGATGCATCCCAGGTATGCAAGGTCTGGTTGTCAAAAGCCACACCCCTGTCCCTGGATCTGCCATTGCCAGTATCCCCTGGAGTTTGATGTTCTGTTAGGCTTCTTATATTCCCCTCTCTTGCTCCTGGCTTAGGTTTGTGACACAGACTATGTCCAGTATCCAAACTACTGTTCCTTCAAAAGCCAGCAATGTCTGATGAGAAACCAGAATCGGAAGGTGAGCACCCCAACCTGCCCCCACCTCCTCCTGCCAGCCCTTCAGTCACCCACACCATGTATGTGTATTCTGAGTTCCCCTCTTCCAGAAGTTGGGCTATGGGGAGCCATTTCTATACTTGCATCTGTAGGTGAGGGGCCTCTTCAGGGTGCTTCCTCCAGGCCTCTGGTCCTGGATTAAGCAAGTCCCTCCTCCCAGGCACAAGGGTTCAAGATGAAGGAAGATGGTGCAGACGAGGGGAGGACACTGAGGACATCACACCTAGGCTAGAAATTGGATGTTGAGTTTTAATCTGGCTTCCTTACTTACTAGGTAGCCTAGGATAAGTCAAGTGCCCCTCTGTGCTTCAGATTCCTGATTTCCAAAAGAAGGGGTTTGAGCCACTTGGTATTTCCTCCATCATACAGAATTTTTTTTTTTTTTTTTAGTTTCCTCTTCTCTTTTACTGCCCACCTCTGGTTCTTGTGATGCTTCTGACACCTCCTCACTTACACATTCCTGGCACCTGGCTCTGTGTCACAGATTATATGCACAATCCCCATGTAGGTATCCCGCACGAGATGTCTGCAGAATGAAACTTACACTGTTTTATCCCTGACCAAAAGTGAGGACCTTGTGCTTCGATGGAGCCAGGAGTTCAGCACCTTGACTCTAGGCCAAGTTGGATGAGCTGGGATCCATTCTGGCCCCACTCCAGCCTGACAGGTCCACTTTCTTTATCTGTCAGTTTGCTTACAGGCTGCCTCTCATGGGTCTCTTACCTAGTCCCTAGTAACACTCTCCTTGGGTTGGGGTAGCAGTCCCAGAGAGGTCCACAATGGGAGTTCCATCTGCCTTAGGAGAATGTCTTTATATAAAGTGTTTATTTTCAGCCTGTGTGCCCTTTTTTGGTTTGATCTTCATCCTCAGCACTGCCACCTTGCCCTTGGGAATCAACCTCTAACCTCCCAATTTTATGGATCCAGCTGCAGATGAGAGAACCTCATGGGAATGGTACTCAGGGAAGCAGCCATCTGTCAGAGAAGCAGAAAACCTAAGCAGTCAGGGAATTGGATTGAAGAAGGCTATGGCCAGGGTCTTAGGGATTATGTGTACTATGAGGGCATGTGTGTCTTCATTTCTGAAACTCTGGGTTCTGTGATCTTAGAAGTGAGTGTAGGATTGTACCTCTAAAGGATAAGGGTCAGAGCCTGAGATCATGTCCACGGGGATCAGCTCTGGACAAGTAGGGCATAGCTTACACTTTTTCAAGAGAGGAGAATCACATGTTGAATTTCTTCCTCTACTATAGGCTCACAGTAGTCAACAGTATTTTTTTTT
The DNA here is from genome assembly GCF_964194105.1 of Spermophilus citellus. Classification (NCBI taxonomy): domain Eukaryota; kingdom Metazoa; phylum Chordata; class Mammalia; order Rodentia; family Sciuridae; genus Spermophilus; species Spermophilus citellus. The sequence continues at coordinate 31,577,848 of NC_138197.1, read as the reverse complement.
CTTGCAGTGCTGGGGATCGAACCCAGGGCCTTGCACATGCTCCGCAAGTGTTCTACCACTGAGCTCATCCCCAGCCCATTAACAACATTTCTAAAAAAACTTATGGAAAATTTCAAAAATGCACAAAAATAGTATAATGTGCTGGGTATGATGGCACACACCTGTAATTCCTACTGGGGAGGCTGAGGCAGGAGGCCAGCCTGGGCAACTTAACAAGAAGCTGTCAGAAAGAAAGGAAGGGAGGGAGGGAAGGAGGGAGGGAGAGAAAAGAGCTGGGGATGTGGATCAGTGGAGAGCACTGCTGGGTTCAGTTCCCAGTTCCAAGAAAAACAAAACAAAAAACAGTATTATGAACCTTCGTGTACCCTTCACCCCACCCTATATGACCTATCATTCAACAGAATGTTAGAGGTCCTACAAAGCTTCATAATAAAGAAATTTTAACCTAATGTTTTCCAAACTCATTTGACCACAAATGAGTACTACTTGCCATTTGAAAACTTAGGCTTATGTTTTCTGAGGGGCTGTGCTCAGCTGCAGGATACAGAGGCCAGGGTGTGTCATCTGAGCTTTCTGCCCTTCTGAAACTCCAAGCCTGGGGAAATAGACCTGAGTAAAGAGGAAGCATCCAGCCTGGCATTGCTGGAGGAGCTGGGTGTGTACTGTACTGGAAGGGAGAGAGGAAGAGACAGAGGGCCTTGCAGAACACTGGTATGCAGAGAGAACCCTGGGCAGGGGAAGGTACAAGCAGAATTGCATGGGGTAAACCACCTGGCTGACCTAAGAGAGGAAGAGACACACAGGAGAGGGTATGAGTGAGAACAGTGAGCAGCAGTGGGTTAGTCATCGGGCATCAGTGGTGGGTGTGCCAGTAAGAGTTCCCGGAAGCTGCTTGAGTGTGTGAGGGATGGGTGGGGGAGGTAGGTGGTAAATTAGGGCTGGATTAAGTGTCATTAGCTGCTGGAGTGGGGGGTTTCTTCTCTAGTCCATGAAGGCCTCTGAGGTCAATGCTTCCTCTTCTCTTTCTCCTTGGCCCTGTGGGGTTGGGTGAGTGCAAAGAGCTGGGAGGGATGTGCTGAGAACTGCTGGGGTGGGTGTGTCACCACCCGCCCAGGAGCAGGTCCTACCAGCCCCACCCAGCACAGAACAGGCAGCAGAAGCCAGCTTGGGGCAGCCACAGAGCGACAAAGGGAGCACAGGTATGGGGGTGTGACAGGTGGGGTTGAACTGCCCAGGGGGGACAAGGGGCAGGACCCCTCTTGTGGAAATGGGAGACATAGGTGGGGATGTAGATGAGGGTGGGACTTGGTCCCTGGAAAACCTTTTTGAATACAGTAAAAAGCCCAAAGGGGCTGCCTTAGCCAACAGATCTTCTCAGAGCTGCCGGATGAAGTAGCCAACATGTTTGACACACCCAGGAGTGCCCCTCTGAAGGTGATCCCAAGGGATCCCAAGCTTCCACTCCAGGGCATCCCAAGGGTCCTCCCCTTCACCCTGGAGGTCCCCCTTTCATGCTTAACTTGAGCTTCCAAAGGGAGGGGGCCTCTGGGGAATGCTTCCAATATTTTCCAGGCCTTCTTTTTTTTTTTTTTTTTTTAAGGGGGTGGGGGAGAGAGAGAGAGAGAGAGAGAGAGAGAGAGAGAATTTTTTAATATTTATTTTTTAGTTATTGGCGGACACAACATCTTTGTTTGTATGTGGTGCTGAGGATTGAACCCGGGCCGCATGCATGCCAGGCGAGCGAGCTACCGCTTGAGCCACATCCCCAGCCCCCAGGCCTAATCTGATTAAACTCTGCTAATGGGTTCACTGGCACAGATGTGTTTTTATTGTTATCCTTCTCAGGTAACCAAGGTGTATTTTACATATATTTTTTATTTTTATTTTTGCGGTGCTGGGTATGGAACCTAAGGCTCCAAGGATGCTAGGCAAGCTTTCTACCACTAAGCTCTAGCCTCATCCCCCAAAGGCATATTTCAATGCACTCTCAAGGAAGAATGGCCTCCACCCAAAGGGCTCATCCTTTTTTTTTTTTTTTTAAGAAAACCTTCTTTTATTTATTTTTTTGAGAGATAATTTTTTTAATATTTATTTTTTAGTTTTCGGCGGACACAACATCTTTCTTTGTATGTGGTACTGAGGATCGAACCCGGGCCGCAGGCATGCCAGGCGAGGCCACATCCCCAGCCCCTGGGCTCATCTATATAAAGGGATTGGGCTAGATGGTCTCTAATGTCCCCAAGGTGCTGACAGAGTGTGGCTTGAAAGGAAGGAAATTTCAGATATTAAGCCCAGGTGGGGAGAGACTGTGTGTTTCTGGGACCAATGAGAGCTGTTGCCTATCTGTAACCTATGTTTATGGAAGTCACTATAACAAGGGGATCATATCAGATTGTTATTTTGTTATTTCCAAAACTTTTTTTTTGTACCAGGTATTGAATCCAGAAGTGCTTTACCACAGAGCCACATCCTCAGCCTTTTTTTTTTTTAACATTGTTTTTAGTTGTAAATGGACACAATACTTTTATTTTATTTTTTATGTGGTGCTGAGGATCAAACCAGTGCCTCACATGTGCTGAGCAAGTGCTCTACCACTGAGCCACAACCTCAGCCCTCCCCAGCCATTTTTAAAATTTTTGAAACAGGGTGTCTCTAAGTTGCTGGCTTTGAACTCATGATCCTCTTGACTCAGCCTCCTAAGCCGCTGGAATCACAGGTGTGTGCCTCTGCACCTGGCTGCAAAACTTTTTCCCGGGAGATGGAGGGTAGTGATTGAGGGGAAGTGGAAACTTAATTCTGTATTTATGTGTGTGTGTGTGTGTGTGTGTGTGTGTGTGTGTGTGTGAGAGCATGCTTGCTCATCTCCCCAGCCACCCAGAGACTGAAGATCCCAGCTCCATCTGTGCTGCCTGATGTCATCAGCTCTCCCCACTCTGCTAACCTCAATCTTTATCCCAGAGACATTTAATGCCCAGGAGAATTAAAAAAGAGAAAAAAGTTGGTATAGTTAAGAACTGAACTTAGGGCTAGGGTTGTGGCTCAGTGGCAGAGCACTTGCCTAGCACATGTGAGGCATTGGGTTCAATCCTCAGCACCACATTAAAAAAAATGAACAAATAAAAGTATTATGTAAAAAAAATTTAACTTGTCAATTTTAACATTGCTGTTACTTCTGAAATAAATGTGATATTCTGGTTTTAAAAAAAATGAAGGGGAAAAAGTAAAAAAAAAAAAAAAAAAAGATAGCTAAAAGGGTGAGAGTTGAAGGGGCTGTGGGTGTGGTGAGCACTTACTTAGCGTGTGTGAGGCCCTGGGCTGGGTCCCCAGCACTGGTGGCAGGGAAAGGAGGGCTGAAGCCAATGGTACACACCAACAGCAAGAGCAAGGTGAGGGAGGCTGAAAACTTCCAGGAGATTGTCTAGAAGAGGACCTGCCAGGCTTAAAGTAAGAATAAGATGCACATGGGGCACAGGTCATCAAGGGCTGAACCTGTTGCAGTGACTTTTTGGCTGGGATTTATTATCTTCCACTCTTGAAAGCAGGGTGGAGGGAGATGTGCAGGTGGTGTGATGTCATCCACATATCGGGGAAACTAATTGAACTTTGGGCTGCCTTTGCTTTCTGCCTTTTCCCAGAAGAATGTTGGGAGAGATGAGTGTCTCTAAGTTGCTTAAGTTCTAAGTTGCTAAGGCTGGCACCCAGGAAGGGAGAAGACATGGCTAAGGATGATGTTGGAAAGGCTGGAGGAAAAAGGCTATTGTGGCGTAGGGTGTGGTAGAAGAGACTGGAGTAGGAAGTTTGGCTGAGGAAATGGGAAGGAGGGAAGACAGTGATAAGACAACACCACTCCAGCCTGAGCCCAAGAGACCCCACTTTTAGGCAAGATTGTGATCTCTGAGGCAGAAAGGAGCCTCTTCACTCATCCTGGAGCTCAGACTATCTCCATATCCCAGGCCTTCCCATCTCATTCCTGCACCTGAGACCCAAGATAAACTGATAAACAGGATTTGTTTGTACTCCCAAAGAAGTCACGGGACCAAGGTTTTCACAAAGATGTAAGACTGGGTGAAGCTTCTGAAGGCTCAGACCAGCTGGATCTGTTTGCAGAGACTGAATATACCAATGTGAAGGGATGTTTATAATTAACCCTGTCTGAAAGTGTGCACCCGCCCCCAACATTGCCTGAACACAGAAGCAAGGAAGTGGGTCTAGCTAATTTAACTAGCAGGTTAGAACTTTTACCAAAGGGGTATTTCCTGTGTCTATATGAAACACCGGTTGGGTGTTTAAAGAGGTTGGGGCTATCCCAGAGCTGATCTTAAGGGACAAGGAGAGTCCTTTTCAAACTTTTGACCTCGGGGAGAAGGCAGAAGGATGTGAATAAAAACAAAAGGCAAAGAGAGAACAAGGCATTTGGTGCATGCGCGGGAGGGCCAGGGGGAACAGCACAGAGATGGTGCCACACAGAAGTTGGACATTGAAGAGGTATTTCTGTTCCCCTTCCTGTCCCTATCATCCTAAATCACCTAGTCCTTTGTCTTTAGCTCCCCTCTGCATTATTGGCCAGTTGCCAAATAACATGGCTACTGAGGGCAGGGGTGTGGAGAACAGTGAGGGAATGATCATGATCTAGCCTCCTGCTCACTCTTACTCCCTCATTCTTACTTCCTGCCTGTGGCAGAAAATAGCCCTGCCCTTCTGGCTTATCTCAGCCAAGAGCAGCACCCAGCCCAGCTCAGAGGGCAATGGGACAGGTCCCAGAGGCCCTGAGGAGGTAATAAACCTGGACCCTGAAGGTGCAGAAAGGAAGCTGAAGGACAGATGCCGTGAGCAGCAGGTGGCGGCACATGCTCTGGTGTGTGAGTGGTAATAGTGGGGTGGGATGGTGGTGAGAACAGTTCCCATAGCCTCGGTGTATATGGTGGATTCTTTATACCTTGCTGCCTTGTAGTTGAGATTTGTTTGTTGGTGTCTGCATGGAAACATGCTTGTGAAAGTGCCTGATTGTATAGTCTTGTCTGTGTAATAGGATATAATCCCTAAGGCAGGGGCTATGTCTCCTCTTCCGGCTGTGGCCCATCATCTGTGCACATGCTTGTATATTACCCGGTGTGTGTGAACATTGATTTGTATGTTACTGGGGATCTGTATGCACATCTCTTTTTTCTTTAATTTATATATAAAAAAAAATTTTAGACGTTGATGGACCTTTATTTTATTTATTTATTTATATGTGGTCCTGAGAATCAAACCCAGTACCTCACACATGCTAGGCAAGTGCTCTACCACTGAGCTACAATCCCAGCATCAAGCACATCTCTTACTGTTTGAATGTAAAGCATCTCCATGTCTGTGAACAGACATGTGTGTAATGGTGTGCCTATATTTCCACATCAGTTTGTGTCCATGTTACTGGACTTATGTAGGCCTCCACGTCCCTCCTCCTTCCTGGTGAAATGAAACCCCAGAGTTCCTTCTCTCTGAGGCAGCTGCTGTTTTTTTGATTCCTACATTTCCCCAACAACCTGACTTCTTCCTCAAGGCAGGACTAGGGGAGAGGGTCTGTGCTGCCCCTCCCCCATGCCTACATCCCATCTTCTATTTCCTGTTTGCCTCCTCTTTGGCAGTTTTTTCCATCTTTGCCATCTGGCCTGGCACTGTGCCCATACAGCTACACAGATAGGAGCCTTAGGGCTCAGGGAAGCAGGGGAATAAGGTTGTGCCAAAGCAGGGGCCTGGCAGCTTTCAATGCTCAGTTTGACCTTTCTGAATGATAGAAAGAGGTAGCTTCCCCAGCTCCACTGCTCCCCAGTACTGGGGATGGAACCTAGGGCCTCCTGCATGCTCGGCAAGCACCCTGCCACTGAGCTACTTTCCCAGACCTGAGACAGTATCTCACTCAGTTATATAGACTGGAACTTGTGATCCTCCTGCCTCATCCTCCTTGAGTTGCTGGGATTATAGGAATGCACCATTATGCCCAGCAAGTGGTGGCTTTTTGACAAAGAAACTAGGGACTTCTCTTCTTTGGAATAGGGTAATAGAATCATCATGATTTCCTTTACTATAGGATTCCTAACCTTTCCTTTGAGTAGTAGCTCAAGGAATCCACTTTGGTCTATGTAACTTTGCAACTTTTTAAACAGAACAACTGGTGATTCTTGGAAAATAATTCATTTGTTCAGTTTCTAATGTGTGTTCCCTAATTATAAGGAGCCACTATATGGTTCTCAAGTAATGGTTAAGAATGATAAAGGGGGCTAGGGATGTGGCTCAAGCGGTAGCGCGCTCGCCTGGCATGCATGCGGCCCGGGTTCGATCCTCAGCACCAGATACAAACAAAGGTGTTGTGTCTGCCAAGAACTAAAAAATAAATATTAAAAAAAATTCTCTCTCTCTCTCTCTCTAAAAAAAAAAAAAAAAAAAGAATGATAAAGCATGGGGGCTGGAGTTGTGGCTCAGTGGTAGAGTACTCGCCTGGCATGTGTAAGGCACTGGGTTCGATCCTCAGCACCACATAAAACTAAATAAACAAAATAAAGGTATTGTGTCCATCTACAAAAAAAAAAAATTATAAAGCATGGGCTGTGGATGTAGTTCAGTGGTAGAGCCCTTGCCTATCACTCAGAGGCCCTGGTTCAATCCCCAGCATCAATCAATCAATCAATAAACACTTTATTGATTTATTGGATTATAGAATAAACTATTATTGAAATCTTAATATGAGATGTTTCCAAACAGTCCTTTTAAAAGACATGGTTTCATACTAAGTTGGTTATACATGTGGAACCAGATAGGAATGTGAAAAGAAGTGGTTAGGTGCCTGGCTTTTTTTTTTTCCTCCAGTGCAATGGATTGAAACAGGGGTGCTCTTAATTGAACTACACCCCCAGTCCTTTTTATTTTTTATTGAGACAGGGTATCACTAAGTTGCTAAGGTTGACCTTGAACTTGTGATCTTCCTGCCTCAGCCACCCAAGAAGCTGATATTACAGGTGTGTGCCACCATGCCCAGATGGTGATTGGATTTTGACACAAGAGATGTTATAACAGGATTATGAGTGGGCTAACATGTTGAGTGGGGAGTAGATTTCCTGCCAGGCAGCCAATAAGTGTCACTCAAGTCTGTGAAGTGCAAGGATTGAAGTGAACATCTGCAGAGTGTGGTCCCCACCCCAGGGCCTTACCATCAACGTGAACCAATGTGCATAAAACAACTGAGGGGGTCAAAGCAGCAAATTAAGTGTTTGAGTTCTCTCTCTCTCTCTCTCTCTCTCTCTCTCTCTCTCTCGTTTTTGTTTTTCTTTTTTTGCTAACAGGGACTAAATTCAGGGCGCTTTACCACTGAGCCACATCCACATCCCTTTTTCATATTTTATTTAGAGACAGGGTTTTGCTAAGTTGCTTAGGGCCTCACTAAGTTGCTGAGGCTGGCTTTGGACTTGGGATTCTTCTGCCTCATCCTCCCACTGCTGAGGTTACAGGCATGAGCCACTGTGCCCAGCTTAACTGTTTAAGTACTTTTTAATTTTTTTATTTTTCTGAGAAGGGGAGCTACAATGTTGCCCAGGCTAGCTTGGAACTCCTGAGCTTAAGCAATCCTCCTCAGCCACCTGAGTAGTTGGAACTACAGGCATGTACCACTGTGCCCAGCTCAAGTATTTAAGTACTTATGGGAAATTATAAGGAGGCATATATGTGTGTTTGTATAAAGAAAGATGAGTTTGTTACCAATGTTTGAAGTTGGGAATAAGAAGTAAGTGGTGTTTTGTTTTTTCAGTACAGGGGATTGAACCCAGGTCCTTGCACAGGCTAAAGCACTCCACACTGAACCACAACACCAGTAGGAATTGGGTTATTAAAATGTATATCAGTTGGACAAATGAGGAAGTAAAATAAGTTACCCCTGAGCACAGATTTCATATAGTTAACTATAGAAGACTAGGTGCTCTATCCAGCATCTATCCACTTATTGAATCATCCATTCTGGTTGGAAGCAACACAGTATATTTTTGACTTTGGAACTGGGCAGTCCTGGGTTTTATCCTCAACTCATTCCTTGGTGATTAGCTCTTGGGTTTCTGTTTCCTTTCCTATAAAAATGAGGACAAACACCTACCTCAAAGGATGGTTGGAAGGGTTAGAAATTAAGTATGAAACATACCCTGGAATATGGTTACTATTATTTTTCAGTCTACATTTATTGAGGTAGGTGCTGGGGATACAAAGATGAATAAGCCATAGTCCACAGTCCCTCCCTCAAGGAGCTCACAGTCTAATGGGAGAGGCTGATTAGAATAATTAATTACAGGGCTAGGGATGTGGCTCAAGTGGTAGCGTGCTCGCCTGGCATGCGTGTGGCCGGGGTTCGATCCTCAGCACCACATACAAACAAAGATGTGTCCGCCGAAAACTAAAAAATAAATATTAAAATTCTCTCTCTCTCTCTCTCTCTCAAAAAAAAAAAAAGAATAATTAATTACTATACACATGGGAATAGCTGATAGACCTGTGCATCCCTCCACCCTGGAAAGCACAAGGCTGAAGGGACAACATCTGTCCTGTGGGGGAGGCAGATCACAGGGTCCTGAGAAATTTGCCAGTTGGAGAATGAGAGGAAACAATACAAAGGCAGAGGTCTGAAAGTGAAAGTGAAATAAGATGAAATGGGTGAAAGTGGGGATGTCTACCCAGAAACAAGTCTGATTTTATTTGCTTTTCAGAATTTTAAGTCCCATTTGGTATTATAGTCATCCCTTAGCATCCCTGAGAGATTGGTTTCAGGAATCCCCCTTGGATACCCAAACCTATGGATGCACAAGTCCCTTAAGTAAAATGGTATAATATTTTCAAATAATCTAGACATATTATCTTATATACTTTAAATCATCTCTAGATTACTTATAATGCCTAATACAATATAAACGCTATGTAAACAAGTTATACTATATTGTTTAGGGGATAACATCAAGAAAAAGGTTGTATATATTTAGTATAATTTTTTAAATTTTTTTTTTGTGGTGCTTGGGATTTGAACTCAGGGATACTTTACCACTGAACCCCCCACTCCTTTTAATTTTTTTTTTTTTTAATTTAAGACAGGGTCTTGTTAAGGTGCTGAGTCTGGCTTCAAATTTGTGATCTTCCTACCTCAGTCTCCTGAGTAGCTGGGATTACTTGCAATTGGTTGAATCCATGGATGTGAAACCTGTGGTTATGGAGGGCTAACTGTATCTCATTGTCAAATTGGCACTTTACAGGAGAAATGTTTATTTCCTTAAACTGTTCCACAACATCTCTTGCTAGTCTCACACTACCAGTGGTGATGATTGGTGGGAGAAAAAATAAATAATCTGGTATTTTCAGGTTTACAATTTAATTTTCTGCAAGAGTTTATCTATTTTGTAGTGCTAGGGACTGTAGCGGGAACTTCAGCATGCTAAGCCACATACACACTGAGCCACGTCCTCAGTGCAATAGGCAAAATTAAATTGCTTCTTTTGGATGGAACCAGCTTCGTTCATGTCTTGGGATACTTGCTCAAGGTCTGAGACAACTTCTCTCCCTAAGATGTGGCTGACATTATTACTTAATGGCTATAGAGTTGTTGTTTGAGATGACGAAAAAAATTCTGGTAATCATTATTGGTGAGGATTATGTATCATTTTAAATGTACTTCATGACATGGAATAGTACACTTAACAATGATGTTAGAAGCTGGGTGTGGTGGTGCATGCTATAATCCCAGCTACTTGGGAAACGGAGGCAGGATTGTAAATTTAAGGCCAATCTGGATAATTTACCAAGATCCTGTCTCAAAACAAAAAGTTTAAAAAATGTCTGAGGAGCTAGGTGCCATGATGTATGCCTATAATCCTAGCTACTCTCGAACCTGAGCCAAGATCACAAGTTCAAGACCAGCCCCGACAACTTAGTGAGACCCTATCTCTCAGCTCAGAGGTGAAGATAGAGGGCTTGCTTGTTAGGCATGAAGCCCTGGGTTCCACTGCCCAGTACTTAGAGCTGGGCCTACTGGCATATTCCCTCCCACACTCTGTAGTTCCAGTTATTCAGGAGGTTGAGGCAAGAGGATCACTCGAGTCCAGCAACTTGAGGCCAGTCTGGACAGCATAGTGAGATTCTGTCTCAAAAAAACAAAAAACAAACAAACAAAAACAACAAAAACTAATTGGCCTTAGGGAGTTGAGGAAGTTGGGACACTCCAGACCACATCCTATTCTTTGGCTTGTCTACCTCGTGGCTGCGTCCTTGATCAGCCAACTTTGCCTGAGGACTGAAGTTGCTGCAGCCTGCTCTTTAATGGCAACTGAAACAGTACTACTCCTTACCTCCACCCTCTCTGGGTCCCTTATGTGTCTTCACTATCAAACCGCTGTGTTCCCTATCACAGAGCTAACTTCCTCTTGGAAGCTCTTTAGGTAGACCCTCAAGGGGGAACACCCAGAAAAAGCCCAAAGTACTCTTAACATGCCTCTGCCCAAAGCAGCTGGGCAATTGGCCTATAAAGTACCAATACATTCTTATTTCCATTTTACAGATGAAGAAACAGCATTAGGGAAGTCAATCAGGATGAACCCATATTGCTCTGACATCAAATATCAGAAGGGTGGATGTGATGAGTGAGGCTGGGATTTTGTACAGGACTTGGGAGTCTGAACTTTATTCTTTAGGTAATGGGGAGCCAGTCTAGCACCTGGCCTGGAGAGGTGCTTCATACTATTTTTCCCACATGATGAACCTATTTAAGTGGACTTCTTTGTTATCTGCCTCCCTCCAGTGGAATGTAAAGTAGGTGGGGGTGGGGGGAGGCCTATGTTTTGCTCACTACCCTGAACATGCCTGGAATCTTTTAAAGACTTAGTAAGCATTTGAGGTAGGGAGAGTTCTTTTAAGACAACAGCAACCTAAGCATTTTATATACATGATTTTATTTAATCTCTAAACAACTTCATGAATTAAAGCCTTCATGAGCTTTTTTTTTTTTTTTTTTTTTTTTAATACTGGGAATTGAAACCAGGTTTGATTTGCCACTGGGCTAAATCCCCAGGCCTTTTTATTTTTATTTTGAGACAGGGTCTCGCTAAGTTGTTTAGGGCCTTGATAAATTTCTAAGGCTGGTCTTGAACTTTTGATGGTCCTGCCTTGGCCTCTGGAGTCTCTGGGATTACAGGCCTGTGCCACCACACCTGTCTAGTAAAGATCACTTTTAACATGCTGTGCCACCCCCATTCAAGGTTAAATAAGATGAAGTTTAGAGAGGTTAACTTTTCTGAGGTCACAAGGTGGCAAAGCCAGGATTTAAACCTAAACAGTCTAGGGCTAGGGATGTAGCTCAAAGTAGAGCACTTGCCTACCTGGGTTGAATCCCCAGCACCACACAAAGAACAACAAAACAAACCAGACAGGGGGCTGGGGATGTGGCTCAAGTGGTAGCGCGCTCGCCTGGCATGCATGCGGCCCGGGTTCGATCCTCAGCACCACATATCAACAAAGATGTTGTGTCCCCCGAGAACTAAAAAATAAATATTAAAAATTCTCTCTCTCTCTCCTCTCTCACTCTCTCTAAAAATAATAATAATAATAATAATAATAATAATAACTATTAATTAAAAATTAAAAAAAAAAAAACAGACAGTCTGGAGTCCCTGACTCCAGAAGGAAGGCATTTAATACTGTACAGTACAGTCCTGGTATAGATGCTATTTTGGACTGGATGCAAAGAGGTGCAAGATGAGGCTGAGAAAAGTCATGAGGCCAGCCAGTTTAAATAGCTAAACATTTGTGTCTGCTGCCCTGTCCCTGCATAACTTTGACTTTTGATTTGCCTCTCCATTCCAGGTCTCCATTGCTGATGAGGCTGTGACTAAAAGCTTCCAATCCTTTACAGCCATCGGACCCTGCAGCCATAGCACATATTTCCATGACCTGCTTCTCCTTGCTTTTGGACGGTCTCTGCACAGCCTCCAGGTCCCTGTACAACCTCCAGGCTGCCACCCTGGAGGTAAAAGGGATGCCTGGATCTTGATGTGTCTCATGATGTATCCAGCCTAGCTCCCCCTCTCACTTTTTCACGATGTTGACCAACTCCTCCCTGTTGGCCAACTGCTCTGCCAACGCCTCTTCTACCAACAGCTCTATTCCTCCGTGCCCTGACTATAGGGCTACCCATCGCCTGCACATGGTGGTCTACAGCTTGGTGCTGGCGGCCGGGCTCCCCCTTAATGCGCTGGCCCTCTGGATCTTCTTGCGCGTTCTGCGCGTACACTCGGTGGTGAGTGTGTACATGTGCAATCTGGCAGCCAGCGACTTGCTTTTCACCCTCTCACTGCCCGTGCGCATCTCCTACTACGCACTCCACTACTGGCCCTTCCCCGACCTCCTGTGCCAGACGTCGGGCGCTATCTTCCAGATGAACATGTATGGCAGCTGCATCTTCTTGATGCTCATCAACTTGGACCGCTATGCCGCCATCGTGCACCCCCTGCGTCTACGTCATATGCGGCGGTCCCGCGTGGCAAGGCGGCTCTGTCTGGGTGTGTGGGCACTCATCTTGGTGTTTGCTGTGCCCGCCGCCCGCGTGCACAGGCCCTCGCCTTGCAGCTACCGGGGCATCGAGGTGCGCCTGTGCTTCGAAAGCTTCAGCGACGAGCTATGGAAGGGCCGACTGCTGCCCCTTGTGCTGCTGGCCGAGGCCCTGGGCTTTCTGTTGCCCCTGGCAGCCGTCATCTATTCATCTGGGCGGGTCTTTTGGACTCTAGCGCGGCCGGACGCCACGCAGAGCCAAAGGAGGCGGAAAACCGTGCGCCTTCTGCTGGCCAACCTCGTCATCTTCCTGCTGTGCTTCGTGCCCTACAACTCCACTCTGGCTGTCTATGGGCTGCTGCGGGGCAACCTGCTGGTGGCCAGCCAGGAGGCCCGCGATCAAGTGCGCGGGGTGTTGATGGTAATGGTGCTGCTGGCCGGCGCCAACTGCGTGCTGGACCCGTTGGTGTACTACTTCAGCGCCGAGGGTTTCCGTAACACCCTGCGTGGCCTAGGTACTCCGCTCCAGGTCCGGACCTTGGCCACCAATGGGAATAGGGGAGCGAGTGCAGAAAGGTCCTCAGAGGCCATCCACACCACTGGAGTGGATGCCACCAGTCAGGAGCTACTCCAGCCACCTAAACCCAGAATGCCCTTCACCGAGTGTCCTCAGGATTCCACCCTCTGAACGCATATCGCGCAATAGTGCAGTCTGGTACCTCTCTCATAGGCTTCTGGATCCATGTCCATGAGGGAGGTGCACTGAGCGCTTGGATTTCAGAGTGGAACTCCAGTTCTTGAATGCAGATGAGAACAAAGTGTGGAAACAAGATCACAGGAAAGAAAGATTGTTACTAGCCATGGCTTCTTTAAGTTGGTGGTAGTAGGCAAAGGACCTTTTCTCCAATCAGTGGGAAGTGATGCAATGAACCTGACCACAGCTAAGAGCTGATAGATGGAAAGGAAAGTGGATACCCTGGATTTTGCCACAGGACCATAGGGCCAAGAGCTGAAGAGCCCCAAACCTTGGTAGATCAAGCTACTGAGAAGTTGGTGCCATCTGTTGAGTTCTGTGCTGATCTCAGGGCCATGGACACCACCATTTTCACTTCCACCTGCCCCCCCCCCTACTTAGCAGGAAGCATACAAGTGTTTATTTGATATGGAGAGAACTGGGTTCCTTATTATTGATTTCTAATGGTTTAGGCTAGGACACCCAACGTGGGGTGGTAGGGGCAGGGCAAAACTGTGAATTAAATTGTGATACACACTGCCCCCCTCCCCAAATCCTAGTTTTTGTCCCTTGTCTAGGTCATCGCTTCTCCTGCCATCGTTTTTAGGGCCTCCTCCTTTCTAAGTCCTTAATATCATCTCTGTCTTCCTGCTTTGTCCAAAGAAAGGAGAACAGTCTTTGTATTAAAGCATTGGTTCTCAAACTCCTTGGTCTCAGATCCCTTTACACTCATAGAAATTGAGGACCCCAAGAGCTTTTGCTTATTCTTTGTTGTTTTAATATTTACTGTAATAGGAATGAAAGCTAATAAGGGGCTGGGGATGTGGCTCAAGCGGTAGCGCGCTCGCCTGGCATGCGTGCGGCCTGGGTTCGATCCTCAGTACCACATACCAACAAAGATGTTGTGTCCGCCGAGAACTAAAAAATAAATATTAAAAATTCTCTCTCTCTCTCTCTCTCTCTCCCTTTCCTCTCTCTTTAAAAAAAAAAAAAAGAAAAGAAAGCTAATAAGTTTTTAAAACAGAAATACACAAGCACACAATCCATTAGCCGTGAGAGTGGTAATGTCATCACATTTCTTGAAGCCTCTGGAAAACTACATTGTATACTGGTGAGGAGAGTGAAAAACAATATCTTAGTAGTATTATGAAGATAATTTTGACTTCATGGACTTCCTCAAAGAACTGGTCCCTGGATCACACTTTGAGAACCATACTTGTACTAAGGTATTAGAGGTCACATTACCATCTTCCCAGGGCATTATATAATAGTTTTTTGTTTGTTTGTTTTGTTTTGTTTTTATGACTGTAAGGAGTGTGGTGCTCAACAAATTAATTGCTAATAATAGTGCTTAAGGCTTGGGGCTTCCTGGAGGCAGGCAGGAGTTTGTACACCAAATGGAATGCCACCTTGGGCTTATCAGGGCAGCAGCCTTGGGGGGTCAGGGGTGGAACCAGACACACACACACTCTGGAGGAGAGGGTGGGATGTCTCTAGTGGTTAGAAAGGAACTGTGCCATAGCCAGGAGAGAAGAGTATACAGGGAAGTAAGAGTGAGATGAGAGGACAGGAATAGCCCGTCTGTTCTTAGCAAGCTAAATGGTTTCCTTCCGTCTTGATCCAAGTAGGGGGCTGGGAGGGCTGCAGAGTTAGCACCCTGACATCTTTAGACCTTGGCAGTAAGAGTTGTTGCTATGTGTGTCCAGTATGCATTTCCATCCCTATGTCTCTGTACTGTATTTTTCTCTCCCTCTCTCTCTGTATGTGTGTGTGTGCGGGTGTGTGTGTGTGTGTGTGTGTGTGTGTGTGTGTGTGACAGTGTTAGGGTTTTCCTGTATCTGTTTCGAGTTCAGAGTCAGTCTTTTGTGTGTCTTTATGTGAGCTCTCCAGTTGGTGATTTACAGGGGTAAAATGACCTCTGGTGGCCAAACCAGGTAACTGACCCAGATTTCTCAAGATAGCCTTGAAGTCCCAGCCTTCATCTGGGTAGAGGTTAGAGCCCAGGACCAGCTCCTTACCCAGTTGCTCTTAAGGCTTGTTTGTTAGCTTCCGCCCCATTTTGCTTCACCTTCAGAATTCCAGACTTGTTTGTGCCTGTCCTGATCTGAAGGCACAAGCCTCACCAAATCTCTTAGTCCAACTCTGAGAACTTTAACACAAACTGAACTGAACACAATTTAAAAAAATAACATGAAGTGGGGAGGTGCAGTGGTGCACACCTGTAATTCCAGCCGCTAGGAGGCTGAGGCAGGAGGATCACAAGTTCAAAGCCAACCTCAGCAACTTAGTGAGGCCCTAAGCAACTTAGTGAGACCCTGTCTCTAAATAAAATATTTTTTAAAAGGGTGGGTTGTGGCTCTGTGGTTAAGTGCCCCTGGGCTCTATCCCTGATACCCTCCCCCAAAAAACAATAATAATTTGAAAGGGAAGAGGGCATACTTAACATTCACAAGGCCCTGAGTTTGGTTCCTTGTAATACACAACTAAATGAATGAACAAATAAAAATTTTAAAAATACTTGAGTACTTTTATATGCAGGTACATGAGTGAATTCTAAAGTAATTAAAACTCACATTATAATCTGCTTATTTATTTTTCCTAATTTTTATGTTTATTGGATGTCTCCTTCCTAGATAGAATGTAAGCTCCATGGGGGCAGTTTTTGGTTTTCTTATATATTCACTAACATCTAAAATAGGGCCTGGCACAGGAGAAGTGCTCAATAAATATTTGTTGAATGGATGAACAGTCAGATCTTGTTGTGAAGTATTTTACTACTTTGTGGGGAATACAGAACAATAACTATAATGCAAGATAGAAGATGCAGGAATACAGGGCAAAGTGTTGGCAATTTATTTAGAACCCTGAAGTTTCTCAGGTTTGGCTCACATGGACATATTGTGTAAGATAGCGTATAGGGAAATGAAGTTAAGGAGAATCCAAGGAAAAGAGCGATTTGGGACCTACTACAATAGTTGGGAAGAAGTGTGGTTATGGTTTGTGGAAGGATTCTCACCAGGCTATCACTTCCAGATGGAAATGGGTTGTTTGCAGTGTGACATGTCTGGTGTTAAAATCCTGGCAGACTGTTAAAGGCCCATCCAAAGGGTTTCTACCATGAGAACACAGAAGAATAGATTAAGGAGCTATTGCAGACAGAGGGGAATGAACGGAACCTAACACATTAACAGGCTATGGAAGTTTAAGAAAACTTGTAGCTAGACATGGTGGCACTTGCCTGTAATACCAGCAACTCAGGAGGTTGAGAAGTAGAAGAATCCCCAATTCACGGCCAGCCTCAGCAACTTAGCAAGATCCTTCTCAAAATAAAAAATAAAAAAGGCTAGGGATGTGGCTCAGTGTTTAAGCACCCCTGGTTCAATCCCTGATACCAAAGGGAAACAAAACAAAACCAAAAAACTTGTAGCCACTGGCACTTTCACAGGATTCCCAATTATTTTGTTAAATAATAAGATGGAGGCAAGATGTGGGAAATCTAGAGCACACACCCATACTTTGGGGCTGTCCCATTTAAGATCTAGAAAAATCCAAAGAGGAGGAAGAGAAAAAGCAAGAGTGTTACAGGTTTTTAAAATATTCTCATGGCCAGCCAGGTGCTGTGGCACATGCCTGTAATCCCAGTGGCTTCAGAGGCTGAGGCAGGAGGAGGATCACTTGAACCCAGGAGTTTGGAGCCAGCCTGAGCAACATAATGACATCGTGAGACCTTGTCTCCAAAAATTTATATTATGCTAAGCAAAGTAAGCCAATCAGAAATTTTTTTAAAAGAGAGAGTGAGAGAGGAGAGAGAGAGAGAGAGAGAGAGAGAGAGAGAGAGAGAGAGAGAGATAATTTTTTAATATTTATTTTTTAGTTTTCGGCGGACACAACATCTTTGTTTGTATGTGGTGCTGAGGATCGAACCCAGGCCGCACGCACGCGCTACCGCTTGAGCCACATTCCCCAGCCCGCCAATCAGAAAATTAAAGGCTGAATGTTTTATCTGATTGGTGGATGCTGATCTATACTACGGGGATAGGAGGAATGAAGGAACTTTGGATTGGGCAAAGGGAAGGGTGGGGAGAGGTTATGAGGATACGAAAGATGGTGGAATGAGATGGACATTATTATCCTAGGTACATGTATGATTGCATGAATGGTGCGTCTCTATACTGTGTACAACCAGAGAATTGAAATGTTGCACTCTATTTGTGTACGATGAATTGAAATGCATTCCATTGTCAGGATGATGATTATCCCTACTGTACAGATGAAACAACAAAACACTGGGGAGAATTTGAAGTCTTAAGGTTACACAATCTGGAAATGGCTGACTTTCTATTTGGCTCCTAAACTCCTACTCCTTGCAGCACATCCTGTTCCTCTTTCCTCTCCAACCCTGGCTCTATTACATGCATCCTTGGTATCCTTGCCTCTCTTCACCTGATAAAAGTCATCTCTCTCAACTGTTTTTCTCACCTCGAATCTGTGGTGTCATCTTTGCCCTGATCTTCCTCCATGTTCCCTGTGCACACTGCCCTTCCCTTTACACAATCCTCAGTACCCCAGGACACAGTGCAACTGGGTAAGGTCTAAGAACCAGGCTCACCCACGGTATCAATTGTGTTAGGTCCTAAACACACCATATCGAGGACCTGGGAAGGAATAGCCTGTCCATGACACACACAGTCAGGACAGTTTAGACTTAATGCAGTGGGTATGACTCCCTCCCCAGGCCTGGGATTAAAAAAAGCAGCACTTTTTAATTTGTTTTTTTTGGGGGGGACTGGGGATTGAACCCAGAGGCACTTAACTACTGAGCAACATCTCCAGTCCCTTTTTATTCTTATTTTGAGACAGTATCTCTCTAAATTGCTTAGTCTCACTAAATTGCTGAGACTGGCTTTGAACTTGCGATGCTCCTGTCTCAGTCTCTGGAGCTTCTGATATTATAGGTATAAGTCACCTGGTCTGGCATACATCAGCACTGTTAATTGTTCATCAACTCAACGGAGAAGGATACCATCTCTTGGTTCTCAAAACCTCCTCTACAGGATGATCCCTTCGCATGGTGATTGTAGTTGGGGGAGAGTATCAATCAATGGTCTGGCAATACAACAAAGTCAGGAGAACCAGGACAGAGGTAAGGATCCTACAGGAAAGCAGAGATGCTAAATTCTTGGTCTTGACCATCTTAAGGAGAATCCTTATGATCTTGCTTGCCATCTGGGATCCCAAGTAAGAAATGGGGAAGGGAAGGGAAGGTAAATCTCACACCAGACATTCCTTCTCTATTCTTTCAGGAGGCCCTGGAGACAAAGAGAGGCTGGAGGTAATTCTCATCAGAGGACCTGAAAGAACTGGAAAGTGAAGTTTCTCACACTAGGTTTGGGGAAAACCAAAGACTCTCAGAACCTTGGAATCAAACAAACCTGGATACTGATTTCAGCTTTGTCATTTCTTGGCAATGTATCTTTGGCCAATTAACCTCTCTGAGCCTCTGTTCAATGGAGCTCATAATATCTGCTTTTTGGGTGATGGTGAGGGTCAATGAGATGAAGGACCTTTGAAAGGCATTTTAGAAGCTCCATAAATGGGAGCTGTCTTTCAAATAAGAGTATGGAGCTCAGATGCTGCTTGTGATGCCCTTGCTTCTGGAAGCAGCAAGGGTTCCAGGTGAATCGTCACCAGACAGAGCCCTGCCAGCAATCAGAGCTAGGGCCAAGGGAACTGGAGAGGAGGCAGGCTGGGCACGTTTCCATGGTGCTGGGTCAAGCAGGCAGTCTTCAGGGGCAGTGACTGGTCCATTGCCCTCTGGGGGCACTCTCTCCCCATGAGGCTGATGTCCATCCCACAAACTAAGGAGTAGGTGGAGAAGCGCATGAAAGGAAGAGGAGGGGGGATAGGACGAAGACCCAGGATTTGGAGAAAGGGCGAGTGAGGAGGCTGGAGGGCCTGGCAGGCACAGGGTGGGGCCAGGAGAGGGGCCCAGGGCAGGAGGGCGGGAGACAGCCTGGGAGGGAAAGCGCCGACCGAGGGAGGGAGGAGGGACAGGGAGGGAGACCGGCGGCGCTGACACAGCCTCGATATGTGGAACGGGCTGGGGTTTGGCCCACAGGTCAGGCGTCTGGCAGTATTATGGGATGCAGAGGCCTTAGGAGACAGGGAGAGTATTATGGGCTGGAACAGCCTTAGGAGACTGGGGAATATTATGGGCTGGTGAGGCCCGGCTCCAACTGGAGGCGGGAGGAAGGGGTGCGGGGCGGGAAGGGGGGGTGGTGGTGGAAAGGAGTATTATGGGCTGGAGGCCTCCTGCGACCAGAGGCAAGAGTATTATGGGCTGGCAAGGCCTTCGGTGGCCAGAGGGGGGAGCAGCGGGGGATGGCACCGGCTGCATGTGACTGAGGGGGGGCCAAGTTGGGGGGGTGGTGAGTGGGGGTGGGGGAGCTTATTATGGGATAGCTCTTTGTACCTACTGCGGGGACTGCTTCTCCAGAAGATATTATGGGATGTCGTGTGTGGGAGGGGGAGTGGGGCTGGGGGGATTATTATGGGATGGTGGTGCAGAATGGGGAGGGCTTGAGGAGCTCTTCTCCAGCCCCCCTTACCCCTTAGTCTCTCATCATCTTAAGGTCAGCCTCCTACCTCCAACAGCCCAAGAGGAACACCTGAAATCCATCTCCCTACACACACACTTTGGGCACCTCAACCCATCCTAGGCATCTTCTCTAACTAGCAGCCACCTCCCTCCAGAGTGCGGAGGAAAAAAGGTAGCCCCTGAGGAATGGAATAGAGACCCATAGCAGGGTCGTGATGGTCAGTGGCTTCCAACTCCCACCTGCACAACGTCATCTTTTGCTTCCTAACCGCTTATGCCACTCTTTCCCCTCTCCCTCTCTCCCACAAAGTGGGGGCCCTTCATCCTCTTCCCCTCCCCCCTCCCCTCCATTTCCTCTCCAGCTCCCTCCACAGCCGTAACCAGTAAAACAGGCGGCCAACTATTATGGGATGGCTGCTCCTAGCAGCTCTGCAGGGAGGGGGCGGTCACCGCGGAATGTCTCTTGTGGGTGGCTATTATGGGATGGCCGCCTCTCTTTTTTGGGGGGGTAGAGGCTAGTGAGGAGGATTATTATGGGATGTGCCCTGCACAGCTGGGTGGGGCTGTCCTAGGTAGGTAAAGCTCTTGGGAGGGGGGATGGTAAAGGAAAGGAAGGAAGAGGGAGGGAAGGAGCAGGGAGGGTGGGGTGAGCCCTGGAGCCAGACCTGAGGCCTGCCAGGAGTAACTGGCTGGAAAGGTTTCTTTGGTGACAGCTGATTGAAGGGGCCCCTGGGGCAAGCTGCACCTAGCCAAATCTGAACCCTGAACACCTGAGTTCTTCCCCCAGTTTGTGAGCTACAGGAATACCAAGTCCAGGGTCAGAAGTGAGAACTCCCAGGTCCTGGCTGGGTGGCACACCAAAGAGTAGTGTTTCTGGTGACCACAGTACTCAGCTACTCTATTCCATCTTCCTCTTCCTGGGTTTGAACCTTGGGACCATAGCTCGCAGAAGAGGGGTCCAGCACTGGAATGCAGTCACACCCAAAGAACAGATGCTGGCTTGGCTCCTGAGAGACAAAAGTCATTCTTTATGCCCTGAATGATCTGCATCATGTCTAGCCATCACAGTGCATTGTCACTATGGCCTTTCTTCCCTCTGTTGTTTTCGCAAATTGTCTTTCCTGACAGAGCAGAACACTGTGGCCCCTTGGACCCCATGAGCAGTTTTTCAGGTTTACAGAGAACAGAGGTGTAAGAAGAGGCATTATAGAGTGCATGTTGAAAACTCCAGGACAACCCCCTCCCATCCGAGTGTTAGTCTAAGTTCATCAGTACCATGAGATGGAAACAGAACTCTAAGGTAACTGGATAGAGAGGTTGTCCCCCTGGGTGCCTTAATTAGAAGATTATGCCACCCTTAGTCTCCATGGGCCAATCATGCTAGTGGCTCTAATGGTTTATTTATAATTTATCTGGAAGGGTAGCATGGGGCCAGAGTAGGGAGCAGGAGGCACAGAAGCATAAAGACCACAAAAGCAACATACAAACATACTTCTTGACCCTCTCTAGAGCTCAAGGAGAGAGGCAGGGACTTAACTTTTTCCTTGTGGTGTTATCAGGGAGAGGCAAGAAGTAGGAGAAGCAAATGAATGTGTGAGAAGAACTGCAGGAATAGAGTCAGAGGGAGTGTGGTGGACAGAGGGTATAAGTATTTTGAGCCACAGGCAAAAGGCTGTGACTAAGTACTTTTAAACTCTCTGACTGGTTCATATTCATCATTTACCGTGATAATGTGGTGTGTATATATGTATATTCATATATATATATATATATATACACACACACATACATATATTTTATACATATATACACATATGGAAGGATCTGGGGCAAATGGGGATACTTCAGAAGGGAATTTGAGGCCTAGAGACAGGCTGAATTCCCTAGAGAAATGGGGATAGAAGAAGGAGGCCTTACAAGTATCTGGCAACTGTAGAAAGGAGAAACTTCCTGAAAAAGAGGTATACCCACATTATGTTATCTTAAAAACAGCTGCCACCTCCCTGACATGGACCACAACTTTCATCAGAATGAGCAAGGGGAAGGTTTGGATAAGTGAATGGGACCCCATCTTTTTATTTTATTTTTGGCAGAACTCTTGGTTGAACCCAGGGGTGCTCTACTCTACCACTGAGCTACATCCATAACTCTTCTTTATTTTTGAGTCAGGATCTCCCTAAGTTGCCTAAACTGAGCCTCCTGCCTCTACCTTCCCTCCCAAGTAGCTATGATTACAGGTGTGCATCACTGCACCTGGTGAGTGGGGCCCAATTTTAATATCAAGAGAATTGAATGAGGGGCTGGGGATGTGGCTCAAGCAGTAGCGCGCTCGCCTGGCGTGCGTGCGGCCCGGGTTCGATCCTCAGCACCACATAAATATTTAAAAAAAAAAAAAAAAAGAGAATTGAATGAGGGAGACTATGGAAGCCTGCAGAATGGAGGAAATGGCTAGCATACCACAATGAACACAGCAAAAGGATGGTCCAGGGAGATGAAGTGAATATTGGAAAAAGAAAACATGAACTTCAAAGGTGATAATGGGAGCTTTTGGCCAGGCTTGAGGTTTTTGATGCTGAGAACTCTAGTTCCAATGCTGGTGGTTACACAGAGTCAGGCAGAAGCTAGTGAGAAGACTTGTTAGTATCACTGGGACCCTGCTTGGGCGCAGGGGACTGTTGTTTCCCAGCTTTCTTCACTCTCTTGAACTCAGTTTTCCTTGCCAGTTTTCTAGTCCCTTGGATCCCAGAAAGGGGAGAGTCATCTGGCCAGTCCCTTTCTCTAGGGAAGTGAGACAAACAGTGCAATGCAGAGATTGTGTGGTCCTTCCTATTTACTTCTGATCAGGAAGGGGCCTTCCTACTAGGACATTTCAGTTTCTTTTCAACCTGTCCCATTTCCATAGGTCTTGAGACTGTATGAAAAATGTAGATGAGAACAGAGGGAGACAGTCTCTGACTTGGGGGTCAGGGCAGCAAGGTGGTGGTGTGGGAACATTGGGCCTAATTCTCTGGGGCTTAGGAAGAGGGAAAGGTGACAGGCTAATGGTGCCAGATCCTCTTCGGGCCAAAGGGTTCTAAGATTGAGTTTCTTTAACTTTCTAGGGCCAATTTCCTGGGTGGCTGGAAGAAAGGTGCATTTAGGGTTGGAGATGGTATATGTTGGAAGGCCTCCTCTTGGTATAACTGAGTGAAGAAGTCTTCCTGGAATGTTGACTAGTACATGTGGAGGAGAAAATGGTGAGCATTACACCACTAAGGTTTTAGTTTTTGTTGTTTTAAGATGGACAAAAGGGCCTAAAACAGGATGAGGATGATTATGAGAATTCAGGTTATGAAATGGGAATCTGAAAAATATGGGATATTGAGGGGGAGCAGAATTTGGTGTTCAAGAATGAGGGTAGTAGCTGGGTACGGTGGCACATGACTGTAATCCCAGCACTCAGGAGGCTGAGGCAGAAAGATCAAGAGTTCAAAGCCAACCTCAGCAAAAGTGAGGTGCTAAGCAACTCAGTGAGACCCTGTCTCTAAATTAAATACAAAATAAGGCTGGGGATGTGGCTTAGTGGTTGAGTGCTCTTGAGCTAAATCCTCAGCACCCCCCAAAAAAAAAATAAAAAAAGAAAGAAAAAGAAAGAGAGCGGGTAAAGAATGAAGGAGTAGCAACAACAAAGAATTAAAAAAAA
The DNA here is from genome assembly GCF_964194105.1 of Spermophilus citellus. Classification (NCBI taxonomy): domain Eukaryota; kingdom Metazoa; phylum Chordata; class Mammalia; order Rodentia; family Sciuridae; genus Spermophilus; species Spermophilus citellus. The sequence continues at coordinate 31,554,292 of NC_138197.1, read as the reverse complement.
AAAAAGGAAAAGAATGAGGATAACAATTGTGGCATATTTCTGAGTCAAGAAGGAAGGTTATGATGATATTTCAGTATTAGGAATACTGGATTGATGAACACGGCTTGCCAATAAAAATCCCTTAGAATGTAGGAAACCAGAGATTATTTTGACCTGACATTTATTCCTGTAAATCCTTTTGGAATACTTACCAGCATCTAGAAGGACTACTAAGAACCCTACTGGGATGTGCTCTCTCCTGAGACAAGTTAGGATTTCTTTTATTCTCTGTGACAGGACATTGGGAAATGGCACTCAGTAGTTCTCCCTTGTCATCAGACATTCTATCATGCATCACAGTTTTCTAGGTTGTTTATGCTTCCTGAAGGGAGGCACCAGTGTCTTCTTTGCAGTCTCCACAGTGCCCAGCTCTGTGCTTTCTAGGTACTCTGTCAACATGTGTTGAAATGAAGGAGAGCAGTGGCAAGCAGAGGAAGAGCAGAGTTGAGCTCCTGATGTGCATATAACAGGATCCTCAGTTACAGTCATGATGGGATAGCCATCCTAAGAGTAGCCTGGAGGTGTTGATGAATGGTTCCTGACTTGAGGGAGGGTGAGGAACTACTGGGGAGAGGACTATTGGAATGTTGAGAAATAGTTTTTGGATGGAAGTTTGTAATTATTATGGGATGCTCTGGGATAATTTAAACTTTATGCAAATATTTCATCTGGTTAACATGGTATTTGGTTGGTCTTATTCAAAATTTAAGAGCATCTGGAATATACCTGGATTTTGGTGGGATTGAGTGGTACTCCAGGTCTCAGCTCCTGAGTATCTGGAAATGATGAAATGATGGAACCTAGCATCCTGGACTTCAAGAAACTTTAGGCCAGGATACTGCTTTGGCCCAGAAAGGAATATTAGGTGTGTCCAAGTGGGGGCAGGGACAGGGCAGTGTGGGTCGCCTGCCCCACCCTGTCTGTTCTGGGTGTTGGAACAGACAGCTTCTGGAGATGGGGGAGGTATGAATATGAATATTATGGGATGCCTGACTGGAAGGCTGCTAGAGTGGAGATAAAATATTATGGGATGTGACACTGGGTTGTGCTGGATGTAGTACAGTATATGTCTGGTTGACTATGGACTCCTTGAAATTATGGGATTTCAGGGTGTGGATGATAGAGTAAAATTATTATGGGATATTTTTCCAGTGTTTAGGGGTAAGAAGATTTAGGTGTCCATCTGTGGGATGACTATAGGACTACTGTGGGGTTATCTCTTTGATAGGGAAGGAGTGGTTATTATGGGCCATGGAGCTAGAAGGAAAAGCTGGGGGTAGTGTTGTGAACATCTAGACCCTAGCCTGCAGGGATTGAGGGCAGTTCTAGGGGGTTGGTTATTATGGGATGTAAGTACAGAAAGTGGGAGACTGATTATTACTGGATGTGTGTGGGAGGAGGCCGAGTGTCCGTTGTAGTGTGTGTGTGTGCGTGTGTGTGTGGGGGGGTGAGTTTCTGACTATTATGGGATATCAAACTGGGGGTGGATGAAGGGTGGTTATTATGGGATGTCTGTGGGGGATGGGATGAGTATTATGGGATATGAGGCTCAAGTGCTGGGAGGGGTGCTTATTATGGGATGGCCAGGGGAGGGAGGGGTGAGGAATTATTATGGGATGTTAGCATTAGGGCCAAGAGTGAAGAAGTTGGCAAAGGATGGTTATTATGGGATGTCAGGGGTGGAGAGGTTAGGTGCCAAAGGTCTGCAATATTATGGTAGCAGCCCCCCTAGCATACATGTGTATGGAATGGGGGGCGCCGGGAGTGTGTATGTGGGGTGTCCGTGTGTATTATGGGATGGCCAGGAGGTGGGCGGTTGCCCGGGTGACACGCGCGCGCGCTCGAAGGGGGCGTGGCCAATGGTTGCCTGAGCGACGAGGGGGCGGGGGTTGCCCGGGAGACCTAGGGAGGAGGGTGGCGGTAGTGGAGGGGGGGTTGGAGTTGGTTGAGGTTATTATGGGCTGTCCGTGGGGGGGCGGGGCCTGTGCGGTGGGATTTCCCGGCCGGTGTTTCGGGCCCTTTAAGAGGCGACGCCGGAGCCGGAGCCATTTTCCCCCCTTCGGCCGCTGCGAGGAGGAGCCGGAGCGGGAGTGACACCGGGCCGGACCCAGGCGACCTGCTGCGGCTCTGGGGTGAGGCGAGCGTGGGGTTCCCAGAGAGACGCCCCTCACAGCCCTGCAAGCCCCGAGGGTCATTCCTTCACCTGTCCAGTCTTCAGGCGTCCTCTGACCCGTGGACCGCCCCCTGCCCGGAGGAGCGGACCCTTCCTTTTCCTTCCCTGCAGGGTGCCCGGCCTCCTTCCTAGCCCCCGCCTTACCCCTGCCCGAGTCTTGCTCCCCTCGACCCCCACCTCGGCCTTGGTCTCCCACAATACCCGGCGCCCGCCCCCTCGCCCTTTGCTCAATTGCCCCCCGGGACACGTGGCCCAGCCCCCTTCCCCAGTGGGAGCTCTCTTGCCCCCGCGTCCCTGTCTCGGGACCCCCAGAGCGCCCGAGCCTCCACGCCCCCCGGTCTCCGCGGTTCCGGACGAGAACCTGAGTTGTCCCGGAGGACAGCCTTTGGAGAGCTGCCCTGTCTGGGGACTGGCCCCTCCCCGGGCGCAGGGAGGCGCCCCCCCACCCCCAAGTGACCTTGTGTCCCCGAGCGCCTTGCTGCCTGCCTCCTCCCCTGGCCCTCCCGGGCCGCGGCCACTCGGACCCCCTCCCCCCCGTCACACCCTGTTCGGTCCAGCCCGGTTTCTCCTCCCCACGCCTGCACCAGCCTGCCCTCGGGACCCTAGCTCCCTCTCTTCGTGGGGGCTCCTTTTGGGGAGCTGGCTTCCGGGCTGCCCCCGAGGAGTGTGGAACTAAGTTCAGCCTGAGTGGTTCGGGTGCCCTGCTAGGGTGACTGGGGTGGGGGGCGGAAAGAGCGGGTGGGTGTGGGGGAGGGGGACAGTGCGCGTCACTGACTGTTCTCTTTCTCTCCCCCCTCCCCCGCACAGTGACTCGGGCCAGTGTGAGGGCCCCAGGCCGCAGGCAGGAGCAGCTGGGCCAATTCCCTGGCCCGGAGCGGAAGGGGATGGCGTCGGGCTTGGGCTCCCCGTCCCCCTGCTCAGCGGGCAGTGAGGAGGAGGATATGGATGCACTTTTGAACAACAGCCTGCCCCCAACCCACCCAGGTAACATCTTTCCCAAGGGCCCAGGGCAGGAAGGAGGTATTGGGCTCTCCCTAGTGACTTGATATGAGGAAGGTTTGTGTTGCTTTCCCAGCTCTGTGCAGAGCCGGAGGTGGAGGGCATCCGAAGGGAGTGGTTCCCTTCTGCGGAGCTCTTGTGGGAGGGGGGGTGGAAGCCATGTGCCTCCTGGGCACCGCGGACCCAGATGCAAGCTGGCTGCACTCGTCTGTCTTCAGGAATGCTCTACAGTTCCTATTTGAGGGAGCTCTCTAGGCTGGCAAGCATTACCTAGAGCGGGTCCTAGGAGGATCCCAGGTAGCTCGAAACCCTGGAGGCTATTTGGGGGTAGTAGGGGAGTTGAGGATTTCTGTTGGAGGAGCCCAGCCTGGCATCCATGCTAGTTGGATCCTGTGGTTGCTGCAGTGTGGAAAGGAAAGAGTACTGGTTACTCTCTATCTGATTATTTTTAGCTTCTGATCAGTTACCGATTTTCTGTGCAGTTTTCAACTGTGTGAAGTTTGAATCGCCCTCTTTAGCGGATCTAGAGCGCTTTTAGGCAGGCACATTGCTGGAACCTTTTGAGTGGGGAAGTGATGGGGGCTAAGGGAGATTGTAATATAATAGCCTAGTAAGGCTGGGTAGAAGAAGGGAGAGCACCCCCTCTTTCCCTGGTGAGTGGACATAATTCTGGCTTCTTTTCCTGGAGGCTTCTTTCTGCCTCTGTGTGCCTTTGGTTTGGGTTGGTGGTGTGATGGGTTTGTGTAGGTGTGTTAAGGATTGTGATAGGTTTTGGGGTGGCTCTGAGGACTGGCCAAACCCGTATGGTTGTAACCATCCTGTCTGATTGGAGTAGCCCTGTATGTCCTCAAATGATTGTTGATGTCATGCTTGCAAGTGAATGTCTCTCTCTGGCTTCTTTCCTTACTCAGAGCCCCTTAGCTAACTCACCAAGTCTCCTATTTGTTTCCTTGACCTTTTTCTTCCTAGTTGCTAGCTTTTAAAAAACAATTTTTTTTTTGTATATGCCATATTTTAATCCTCTCTGTTGCTACTTTTCTTATCATTCTGGAGCCTGCTGGTCCTGTTTTTGTTTCTCATCAAATATCTTTCACTTCTGCCTTCTCTCTTAGCTCCTGTTGGAAGTTGAGGTGGTCTGGGAGAAATGCTTTCACATTTGACTTTTTCTAACTTGGAATTTTTCATTTCAGCCTGAGACCATTTAAGAGAGCCATCAGTCTTGATGCTGAGTCTTCAGCTGTTGGGATAAGGAACTTAGTCTTGTCTCATCACTCACTGTCAGGGGTAGGGTGGCAGATTTCTGTGCCCTAACCTGAGGTGGAGTCAGGGTGGTCGTGGTGGTGGTAAGGGGAAGGCTTACTTTCCTATTATTCTTTCTGTGAGGGGCATTAGAATTAGTTGTGCTATCCAGCCAATGTTGGTTCCCCATCTTGGCCTCCCATTAACCTCTTGATTTGGGGTTGTCCCCCTACCCTCTTGTTGACTGGGAGCTATGCTAGCTCCCAGGATGAACTTTGCTCCAAGCTATAGCATGACCCAGTTTTTTCCATTTCCTACACCCATTCCTGCCCCTTTCCCAAATCTTCCTCTATGTCTCAGCTAAGTTGCTGCTTACCATATCAGGATATTATTTTTCTGAAAGGTTTCAGGGTTGTATGTGAGTGAAAGGTGTCCCTCTTTACCTCCATGGGTTTGTCCTTGTCTCTGCTTCTAGCTTTTATGGAGATGAAGAGGAAGATCTGATTGGAGGATGACATGGGGATTACTAGGAAGAAGCCCTTATGATTCTTTCTGGTGAGATCCAGGCTGGTGTTCCATTCCCAAGGGAATGGGAGGGGCTTTCTTGTGCCTGGCCTGACCCTGGGCTAAGTGAGAAGGGGGAGGCTGATGGTGCTTTGTCCAGCATAATGTCTCATGTTCCCTAAATCTGTGTAGCCCAGGAAGGGTGGAACTAGAGGCATTTTAGGGATAGTTCTTGGGGTCAGGAGCTAAGAGTATGTCTGGAACTGAAGGAAACATCGTTTTCCATCATTATTTAGGTACTGTTACTTTTTGGTGTGGATGTGATTTCCATATGTTGGAAAGGACTTTTATGAATGGAGGTGATGAAACCAAGCCTAGAGATTTCTTGTGGGCCCTCAGTCCTCAAGATAATTCTTTTGGGTATCTTCAATTTGGGGAGAAGGCTGTATGCTCTGAACATAGCTCCACTGAACTTTTGTTAAATCTTAGTACTGATGATTTGAAAAAGTAATCGTTATTGAGGGAGTAACATAGTCCCTGACGTAGTATTACCCTTCACATTTGTCTTGGTTTCCTTGCGGAGGAATTAGGTGACCTCTTGTGAACTGTGTCATCCCAGAGTAAGTGTTAGAGAGACATTGGTGGCATTTGGACCTGGGGCCAGGTAATAATTTGGCATCTTCTATAAGGGCTGTCTTTCCCCGGCTACCTCTGTCAACCCCGCCCCCCTCCCTGCCACTTCCTGTCTGTCCTATGTTGGCAGCTGGGTGCCCTGGGCTGGCTTCTGCGGTCAGGAGCCATTTTCCCTCTCCTCAGTGGGTGAGGCACTCCCTTCTCTCCACTCCCTTCTCCACACCCCCTCCCCTTGGGCGGGGGTGGCTTGGGAAGAGGGAGAGAGAAGAGGGAGGAGGGAGCTGGTGTGCTGGTGTGAATGTCTGTTACAAAGGAAGCTGCCTTGTGGCCTTCTCCTCCCCCTCTGTGCCCCTTCCCACCTATCCCTGCCCAGGAGCTCTCAGTGTTACCCTGGGCTTTGTGTGTGCTTCCAGCCAGGGGAGGAGGTGGAGCCAGATGGGAGGAGGATTGGGAGGGAGGGAGATGGTGACAGCTGGGCTGATTTGGGCCCCTAGGGAGAAGAGACTCCTGACCCAGGAGAAGCTGGGAAGGAACCATAGGCTGGATGGGGAAAGGAAATTGTGTTTGGGAGTGGGTATGAGGTTGAGCTGGCAAGTGAACCTGGAGCTTGGAGATTCTGATTGTTTTGAGCAGTGATGACCCCAAAGGGGTTAGAAAAGGGTGTTGTTTCTGGGATCCCCGAACCTGGCATTGTTCTGGTAATTCGGTGAGGATATAGTCTATGATTGTTGCCTTCTGGGCAGGACCTTCCATTCTTATCCTCTGGATTATAGGCTTGTTGGTGGACAGTTGCAGGAGGCCTGGATCTAGTTCTCTTGCTTGGTGAATGTTAGGCTGCTTGATTCAGCTATGCTGGCTGCTGAACATCTAGAGGGCTGCTGGAGGAGTGGGGAGAGGAGGTAGGGGCCTGGACAGCTGCCCGAGGTGGGCCTGGTCTGGCCTGGCAGGCCTATTTCGGGTATATACAGCTCTCTTTGTCTGTTTTTGTCCTGGGTATCAGCTTCCTTCTGTAGAGAGTATAGCAGTTCTCTTCAGAGGAATCTGGGACAAGAGGTGGGGAATAAAATCTAAGTCCTCAGGATTAGGCCCTAACCTTTTGCTATTGATCTTTTCCCTGCTGGCCACTCTTTGGCAAAATGTAGAAAATGAAGAGGACCCAGAGGAGGATTTGTCAGAAGCAGAGACTCCAAAGCTCAAGAAGAAGAAAAAGCCTAAGAAACCTCGGGACCCTAAAATCCCTAAGAGCAAGCGCCAAAAAAAGGAGGTGAGTGGGTGACTGTTATGGGGAATGAGAGGAAGAAGGGAGGAGCTCTGAGAAGGGCTGAAGGGCGGAGGGCGTTTGTTTCTTTCTCTGGAGTGGTGGACCAGGTCCTGGGGATGAGCCTTATTAGGGCTGTCCTGAGGTCAGCATGTGTGTAGCATGTGTGTGTCTGTCTCCCTTTCCCCCCCTTCCCTGCTCCAGCGTTTGCTCTTATGCCGGCAGCTGGGGGACAGCTCTGGGGAGGGGCCAGAGTTTGTGGAGGAGGAGGAAGAGGTGGCTCTGCGTTCAGACAGTGAGGGCAGCGACTATACCCCTGGCAAGAAGAAGAAGAAGAAGCTTGGACCTAAGAAAGAGAAAAAGAGCAAATCCAAGCGGAAGGAAGAGGAGGAGGAGGATGATGACGATGATGATTCAAAGGTGCCTGGACTTCCATTCTGTTTTCTGTACTGTTATCCTCAGTCATTGGTTTCAGAGACACTCTGTTGCCTCTTAGAGTATTTTCTTTCCACCTCTTTCTAATCATTTTCTCTTGGCTCTCTTACTTTGGTCTTGCAAGCTATAGTTTCAGCTCTAATTCCCTTAGCAAATGTGGGCATTAGGTGGCAGACCCTTTACTATTCTCTCTCTACAGGAGCCTAAGTCTTCTGCTCAGCTCCTGGAAGATTGGGGCATGGAAGACATTGACCATGTGTTTTCAGAGGAGGATTATCGCACCCTCACCAACTACAAGGCTTTCAGCCAGTTTGTCCGGTAAGCCAGGAGGGTCTTGGGGGTGGGGGAGGAAAGTCATTTTATAATCTCTTTTTGCCTATCTTTCTTATTCTTAAATATTTTCTTCTCTGTCGTCCATTTCTCCACCAGACCCCTCATTGCTGCCAAAAACCCCAAGATTGCTGTTTCCAAGATGATGATGGTTTTGGGTGCAAAGTGGCGGGAGTTCAGTACCAACAATCCCTTCAAAGGCAGTTCTGGGGCCTCAGTGGCAGCAGCAGCAGCAGCAGCTGTGGCTGTGGTGGAGAGCATGGTGACAGCCACTGAGGTTGCACCACCACCTCCCCCTGTGGAGGTGCCTATTCGCAAGGCCAAGACCAAGGAGGGCAAAGGTGAAATGTAGTGCTGTGGGAGGGAGGAGCTAGTGTGGGTTTAGGAAGTCAAAGACAGAAAGCTTGGGAATGCTGTTATGTTAGCCCTAAGGTAGGAGACAGTAGGGAGGAATTAGTCTTGGATTTAGGAGGGAAATTTGGGAGGCTGGACATGTTGAAGTAAGCTTAAATGAAGATTTTATTTTCCCCATAATATAATTTGCCCTATGATATATATTTAGGTCTATCCTGATTTTAGGTCCCAATGCTCGGAGGAAGCCCAAGGGCAGCCCTCGTGTACCTGATGCAAAGAAGCCTAAACCCAAGAAAGTAGCTCCCCTGAAGATCAAGCTCGGGGGTTTTGGTTCCAAGCGTAAGAGATCCTCGGTGAGAACCTGGACCATCCCTTTGGGCGGGAAGAGCTGTGTGTAATAGAAAAGATATTACTCTCTGTTTGTCTGTTCCATAAAGTAGGAACATAAGAATGTGGGGAGTTGGCCTCAGGCAGACTCTACACATAGTCCTTGCTGGGATTCTGGTATTCCCAGTAATGGCAGTGAGGCGCTCTCCACCACTCTTTCCCCTTGGCTTGAACTTTTAACCTTATTCCTTTTGGTTCTCCCAGAGTGAGGATGACGACTTAGATGTGGAATCTGACTTCGATGATGCCAGTATCAATAGCTATTCTGTTTCTGATGGTTCCACCAGCCGCAGCAGCCGTAGCCGCAAGAAACTCCGAACCACTAAAAAGAAAAAGAAAGGTGTGTTTCTTTTCTGTTTTATGTGGGTGATAGGATGAGGTGGAATGGTTGGGAAAAAGAATCTCCCTTAGGAGATAGGGGTTGGGGGGGGGAGGTAGTTTTTTTCTAATAACTGGGCTTTCCCTCTTCCTTGCCCAGGCGAGGAGGAGGTGACTGCTGTGGATGGTTATGAGACAGACCACCAGGACTATTGCGAGGTGTGCCAGCAAGGCGGTGAGATCATCCTGTGTGATACCTGTCCCCGAGCCTACCACATGGTGTGCCTGGATCCGGATATGGAGAAGGCCCCCGAGGGCAAGTGGAGCTGCCCACACTGCGTGAGTACCTGACCACTGTGGCTCCTGGGCTCCCACAAGGGGAATGGTAGGAAGATAAAGCTCCTTTGGGCCTGGGTGGAAATAGAAATGTTGGTGGTTTGGTTGTGAGCTTTGGGAAGAATCCAGAGGAACCATGGGCCTTGAATTCTGACTTCAGGGGTGGCGGGGTGGGGAGGTAATAATATGAATCTGTATCCTTTACTGCAGGAGAAAGAAGGCATCCAGTGGGAGGCTAAAGAAGACAATTCAGAGGGTGAGGAGATACTAGAAGAGGTTGGGGGAGATCCTGAAGAGGAGGATGATCACCATATGGAATTCTGTCGTGTCTGCAAGGATGGGGGGGAGCTGCTGTGCTGTGACACCTGCCCTTCTTCCTATCACATCCACTGCCTGAACCCTCCACTGCCAGAGATCCCCAATGGTGAATGGCTGTGTCCCCGATGTACGGTGAGTAAACCTGTGTATGTAGCAGAAGTGTAACACTGTCATGTGCAGGTATTGGGAGGCTGAGGTACAGTAGAGGTCATTGAAGAATTATGAACTTTTTAGCTCCAAGACCTTCTTCATATAGTTTAGGGACACCTTTTCCTAGGAAAAAACAGGAATAACTTTGAACAGAGGAGTTGATGTCTTGCCATCTCTCTTAGGAGGGATGTAATAGTATTAGAACATCTGTCCTTGTCTTGATGCCCTGCCTTATGGACTTGGTAGTTTAGAATGTTTAATAGGACTACTTACTGCTTTTAGATTACTTAAGAGAGAAATGCTAGGCTATTGGTCTGTGGATTTTCCATGCCTTAATTGTTCTGGATTATTGTTAAAGTCTAGCTACTGACTCTGTTAAGCATATAGGAATGATGGTGTCACACAAATCTTGGAGGAAGTTCAGAAAAAGCAGAGAAAATTCTATTATTCCTACCTACAAGGGTCTTGGGATTTCGTCTTACTTGAACAATGGGATTTTAATAATCCTTTGACAAGATTGAGGCTGTGAGCTGTACCATCTCCTTCCCATGATTATGAATTGGGATTGTCATCACTTTTTCTCTCAGTGTCCAGCTCTGAAGGGCAAAGTGCAGAAGATTCTAATCTGGAAGTGGGGTCAGCCACCATCTCCCACACCAGTGCCTAGGCCTCCAGATGCCGATCCCAATACTCCCTCCCCCAAACCCTTGGAAGGGCGGCCAGAGCGACAATTCTTTGTTAAATGGCAAGGCATGTCTTACTGGCACTGCTCCTGGGTGTCTGAACTGCAGGTAAGTCTGGGACAGCCTAGAGATGTGGGGGCTACAATTAAAAAGGTAGTGGGAAAACTGTTGTGAATAGAGAGAGTGGATGCAGCTCTTCCATGGTTCGTTTTCTCTTTCTGCTCTCAGTTGGAGCTGCATTGTCAGGTAATGTTTCGAAACTATCAGCGGAAGAATGATATGGATGAGCCACCTTCTGGGGACTTTGGTGGTGATGAAGAGAAGAGCCGAAAGCGAAAGAACAAGGACCCTAAATTTGCAGAGATGGAAGAACGCTTTTATCGCTACGGGATAAAACCTGAATGGATGATGATCCACCGAATCCTCAACCACAGGTACCAGCTGGGCCCAATGGAGGTAGGCAGTATATCCACGGGAGATTCCTGCTAAAGGGAAAAAGAAGATGGAGATTGCCAGTAACTTACATTGGGAGGACATTCTATATTTTAAATAAATGACTGAATTCTGGAATTTGAGCTATAGATTAGAGAGAAGGTTTGGTCCAAAGATAGGTATAATAGAGGCTCTGGACACGTGGGGTCTGTGGCACTTTTAAAGTGGTTTGGAACATAAATTATTGTCACTTTCTGAGTGCAAGGCAAACCAGGAGACCAGGCAAGAAGCTCAAGAAGGTAAAGCTAAGGACTTGGGAAGAGAAGAAGGCTGTTTTCTAACTCTGAGGGTTTTCTCTCTTGACCTTACAGTGTGGACAAGAAGGGCCATGTCCACTACCTGATTAAGTGGCGGGACTTACCCTATGATCAGGCGTCTTGGGAGAGTGAGGATGTGGAAATACAGGACTATGATTTGTTCAAGCAGAGCTATTGGAATCACAGGTAGGTAATTTGGGGAGAGGAGAAGAGTTGCTTCCTATTGAAAAGGATCTTAGGCAGCTGTGGAATGTTTTCCTTTTTTTAGGGAGTTAATGAGGGGTGAGGAAGGGCGACCAGGCAAGAAGCTCAAGAAGGTAAAGCTAAGGAAGTTGGAGAGGCCTCCTGAGACTCCAACAGTAGATGTGAGTTTGGGGCAGAAGAGGGAAGGGTGGGCATAGTTTGTCTCCTCCACTGTATGAATTGTGCTCTAAGTAACAACCTGCAAATAATAATGTTGCTGTCAGTGTTTCATGTCATCCACTTCCCCACATCTCTCTAATCAGAAAATACTAGGATTACTTTTCCTTTTTTTTTTTTTTAAATTAATTAATTAAATTTTTTTTCGGCGGACACAACATCTTTATTTGTATGTGGTGCTGAGGATCGAACCCAGGCCGCACGCATGCCAGGCGAGCGTGCTACCACTTGAGCCACATCCCCAGCCCTACTTTTTCTTTTTGTCATCATAAAAAACCTAGGTATATTTTGTATGATTGAGGAAGTGTTATTTAGGGAGTGGTCATGTGGCCAAGCTTTTGTGAAAAATATTGGAACCTGACTTTTTTTTAAATATTTATTTTTAGTTGTAGTTGGAGATGATACCTGTATTTCACTTATTTATTTTTATGTGGTGCTGAGGATCGAACCCAGGGTCTCGCATGTGCAAGGCGAGCACTCTACTGCTAAGCCACAACCCCATCACCAAGGAAACTGACTCTTAATTGTATGGTTCAATTCCTGTAGATCTTGTTTATGTACTCTGAGGGCAGTTAAGTTTAAGAGAATTTGGGACTAGGGGATGTAGCTCAGTGGTAAGGTGTGTGTGAGGCCCTGGGATTGAGGCGGGGGGGGGGGGAAGACAAGAAATTTATTCTAGAAGGTATGTGATTATTTATGTGTTGGTTCTGGAGATTAAATCCAAGACCTTGTGCTTTATGACTGAGCTCTACTCCCAGCATGCCACCACCCCCTCCCCAACAAATTTTTCATGATTTTCAGGCAGGATCTAGTGAGGATAAGTAAGTAAGGAAGCAGCTGCTCTCTAATGGGGAAAAGGGAATTGCTTGCCAACTCTTGACTTTTCTATTTTATCGTTCAGCCAACTGTGAAATATGAGCGACAGCCAGAGTACCTGGATGCTACAGGTGGAACCCTGCACCCTTACCAAATGGAGGGCTTGAACTGGTTGCGCTTTTCCTGGGCTCAGGGCACTGATACTATCTTGGCTGATGAGATGGGTCTTGGAAAAACTGTACAGACAGCGGTCTTCCTCTATTCTCTCTATAAGGAGGTGAGGAAAGCAGGGACTTTTAGTTTTTGGTGTGGGTATTTTGTGTTCAGTCTTCTCTTATACTCCAAGGAAAAAAAAGGGGAAGAAAGAATTTGGTCTCTGACTTTGAGTAACAATGCTGAGTGATAGTGAGATAGATATATATCCACAGGGAAAGACTTGGGGGAGTGGAGCTATGGGTATTAGCTGTGGGTACCTGAACCTTAATCCTAGGAAAATAGATGTATGTCAGCTCAGCAGAATTGTGGGTGGAATTAGTAGGAAAAGACTTAATAGAACAGATAGGAGTTTTAGCACTCTATTAAGGTGGGTCATGGCTTATTGCAAAGAGAAGGTAGGGCTTTTTTGTAGATGAGGAGGTGAGGGTAGAGGCAGCAGTATAGATGGCTAGTCAGCACCAGCTTTGTTCTAAGGATAGAGGGAAAGGCGGATGCTGGAGTGTGGTGTGATGGGGTCCTCAGTCCTGACTCTGCCTCTTTTCTTTCTCCAAGGGTCATTCCAAAGGCCCCTTCCTAGTGAGTGCCCCACTTTCTACCATCATCAACTGGGAACGGGAGTTTGAAATGTGGGCTCCAGATATGTATGTGGTAACCTATGTGGGTGATAAGGACAGCCGTGCCATCATTCGTGAAAATGAGTTCTCCTTTGAAGACAATGCCATCCGGGGTGGCAAGAAGGCATCCCGCATGAAGGTATCTCATGGTAGCGGGGGCACCCTAGAGAGGAAGTTGCTGCTTTGGGTTTAGTTTGCCTCCTGTGGCCTGGTCCCTGGGTGAGGCAAAAGAATACCTGGGAGGGGAGAAATACCTTAGCTGTGCTTAGGAGGAGTGGACTAGTAGTGATGAGGTTGTCTTCATGTGCAGAAAGAGGCATCTGTGAAATTCCACGTGCTGCTGACATCCTATGAGTTGATCACCATTGATATGGCTATCTTGGGTTCTATTGATTGGGCCTGCCTCATCGTGGATGAAGCCCATCGACTGAAGAACAATCAGTCTAAGGTGAGGATACAGGGAGGGAGCTTATGGCTCTGTTTTAGTCTTTTGGTACCATCTACTCATTAAGAGAAAACCCAGGAAAAGAAAAGGAAAAATTTTCTTTCTCCCTCCTCATATATGATAGCTCCTGGTAGCCAGGCCTTTAGAAAGGGTTATAGCTAGAGTGTTTGCTTAGTATGTGCAAGGCTCCTGCTTCAATCCCCAGCGCCAAAAAACAGACATAAAGGCTGAGGTTGTAGCTCAGTGGTAGAGTGTGCTTAGCATGCAGAAGGCCCTGGGTTCTATCTGTAGCACTAAAAAGAAATACAAATAAAAAGTATGATGATGGGGTGGGAGGCAATGAAATACATAGAATTCTGCAGAGATATACTACAGTCCTTGTTTTATTGAATATGACATCTCCATCTGCTTCACCAGTTCTTCCGGGTCTTGAATGGTTACTCACTCCAGCACAAGCTGTTGCTGACTGGGACTCCATTGCAAAACAATCTTGAAGAATTGTTTCATCTGCTCAACTTTCTCACCCCGGAGAGGTTTCAGTAAGTGTGTTTATCCATAATTGCCTCATAATTTTGCTTCTAATTGGTCTTCTTGTTGCCCATTTCCTCTATCACTTTCCCTTATCCTTTCTCCTTCTCCAACAAATTTCTTCCTTTTCTTTCTGAAGCAATTTGGAAGGCTTCTTGGAGGAGTTCGCTGACATTGCCAAAGAAGACCAGATTAAAAAACTGCATGACATGCTGGGTCCTCACATGTTACGGCGGCTTAAAGCTGATGTGTTCAAGAATATGCCCTCTAAGACAGAACTGATTGTGCGTGTGGAGCTGAGCCCTATGCAAAAGTGAGTTGAGGCAGAAGCATTGGCTCCATTTTGCAAGTACAGTTAGACATTTTCTAGTCTGTAAAGTGTTTCTCATCCCTCCTTCCAATCAGCTTCAAGGCATCTGGTGACAGGAGCTAACAGGACCTAAAGAAACTTGATGCCACAGAACTGGAGCGTTCAGTTCTTAGTTATACCTTCCCTTTTTTAACATGATGATTGTGGTACTGGTGCTGTTAAGTTTCCGTAGCTGCAAAGTGAGATATGTTGAAAACAAGTTATCAGGCTGTGGGACTACATTATATCATTAAAGGCTCTTGAATCTGACCTATCTTTCTGCCTTGCCCATGAAGGAAGTACTACAAGTATATTCTCACTCGAAATTTTGAAGCACTCAATGCTCGAGGTGGTGGCAACCAGGTCTCTCTGCTAAATGTGGTGATGGATCTCAAGAAGTGCTGCAACCACCCCTACCTCTTCCCTGTGGCAGCAATGGTAAGTCATGCTACCTCTTGGTCCTCCCTGGGTTGCAACTCCTCCCTGTGGTCTTTCAATATTGTTTTTTCTTTTTTTCCTCAGGAAGCCCCTAAGATGCCCAATGGCATGTATGATGGCAGTGCCCTAATCAGAGCATCTGGGAAACTACTGCTGCTGCAGAAGATGCTTAAGAACCTTAAGGAGGGTGGGCATCGAGTACTCATCTTTTCTCAGGTATTAATGTGGACTGGGCTTTGAGCTTTAGGGGACAGAAGTAGATAGCCCTCAGTGACTTGAGGAACCATCTTATCCCTGGACTCCTTCATAACTGCTCCTTTTGCAGATGACCAAGATGCTGGACCTGTTAGAGGATTTCTTAGAACATGAAGGTTATAAATATGAACGTATTGATGGTGGAATCACTGGGAACATGCGTCAAGAGGCCATTGACCGATTCAATGGTAAGAGAGGAGGGGTTTCATTCCCAGCATCCTGATTCACTTTTATCATTGGACGGATCACTTGTTTTAATGTATTTCTTTTTCTGTATAGTTTTTTTGGGTCTTCATCAATTGATAATGGAGGAGGAGAGCTTTTAACTGTCTCGATTGGAAGAATGTATAGGACTAATCCTATCAGATTTTTTTTTTTTTCTTTTGGAGTCTTTGTTCTTTCTGCTAGAAAAAAGAAATTTTTTTTTTTTTTTTTTTTTTTGGTCTAATTCCCCTTTCTTCAGCCTTGAGGCCGAAAGGGATAGGATTTGTTCAAGTTTAACTGCTAAGTTGGGGCAGACTTCTTTATCTAAGTAGACCCTACTACATCTTTTTTTTCAATTTACTTATTTATTTTTTTTAAAGAGAGAGTGAGAGAGGAGAGAGAGAGAGAATTTTTAATATTTATTTATTTTTTTTAGTTCTTGGCAGACACAACATCTTTGTTGGTATGTGGTGCTGAGGATCGAACCCAGGCCGCACGCATGCCAGGCGAGCGCGCTACCGCTTGAGCCACATCCCCAGCCCCTCAATTTACTTATTTTGAAGTAATTTTGATATCAAGGAAAAGCTACAAAATAGTACAGAGTTCATGTATACCTATTTTATCCTGCTTGTCTTTTTTTTTTTAAGTTGTTGATGGATCTTTATTTTTTATTATTTTTTTTAATATTTATTTTTTAGTTTTAGGTGGACACAATATCTTTATTTTATTTATATGTGGTGTTGAGGATCGAACCTAGCGCCCCGCGCATGCCAGGCGAGCGTGCTACCGCTTGAGCCACATTCCCCAGCCCCTTTATTTTTATTTATTTTTATGTGGTGCTGAGAATCAAACCCAGACCCTCACACATGCTAGGCAAGTACTCTACCACTGAGTCACAACCCCAGCCCTCCTGTTTGTCTTCATAACTGTAGTACAATGATCAAAACCAGGAAATTAACTCTGGTATCTATCTGAACTATAGACTTTAATTGAATGTCATCAGTTTTTCCTATAATGTCGTTTTTCCATTTTAGGATTCTATCCCAGGTCCCTCATTGCATTGTGCCTCTTCCTATCTATGACATTTCTTAATTTTTTCCCATTTTCTTTCATTATGTTGATACTTCTTTTTTTAAAAAAATATTCTTTGAGGTTGTTTACAATACCTTTATTTTGTTTAGCTTTTTTTTAAACGTGGTGCTGGGGACCGAACCCAGTGCCTCACGTTTGCTAGGCAAGCACTCTACAACTGAGTCACATCCCAAGCCCTATGTTGATATTTCTGATGAGTACTCCTTAGTTGTTTTATATAATGTCTCTTGAGTTTGGGTATGTCTGATGATTACTCTTGATTTTTTTTTTTAATATTTGTTTATTTATACATGGGCACATTATCTTTATTTTGTTTATTTATTTTTATGTGGTGCTGAGGATCGAACCCAGGGTCTCACACGTGCGAGGCGAGCACTCTACTGCTGAACTACAACCCTAGCCCCTTGCTCTTGATTTGATTAGACATTTTTGGCAAGAATACCACAGAGGTGATGCTGTGTCCTTTTCAGTGCATCATAATGGGGTGGATATGATGTTCATGTGTCCCATTTCTGGTAATAACTGATGATTTAGTAAAGTGGTGTCTGCTGAGATTCTCCACTGTGAAATTACTTTTTTCCCATTGTGATTTTCCCATTGTATTTATTATATGCTAAAATCCTTTGTGTCCCTAAGTTTTCAGAGTGATTTCAGTATCGATTGGGGGACCTTGTTTACAGTTGTTACTATGGCGTTTGCCTATGAGGTTTATGTTTCTGACATTTGTTAATTGGAATTTAGAATACACCTTTTTTTAAAATATTTTTTTAGTTATAGTTGGACACAATACCTTTATTTATTTTTATGTTGTGCTGAGGATTGAACCCAGCGTCTCACATATGCTAGGTGAGTGCTTTACTGATGAGCCACAACCCCAGCCCCTAGAATACACCTCTAACAGTGTTTTTTGTTCCTTTCTTAGCACCTGGAGCTCAACAGTTCTGCTTCTTGCTTTCCACTCGAGCTGGGGGCCTTGGGATCAATCTGGCTACTGCTGACACAGTTATTATATATGACTCTGACTGGAATCCCCATAATGATATCCAGGTAAGCAGAAGTAGTAGCCTTTAGAGAGCAACTTACTGAAGATGCACAGTGTTCTCTATGCGGGTGGCTCTACCTTCTGGAATTAGTTGTCTGGGAAATAATAGGTTCTTTCCCCACCCCCCAGTACCAGGATTGAACTCCAGGGCACTCGACCACTGAGCCATATTCCCCAGCCCTATTTTGCATTTAGTTATTTAGAGAGAGGGTTTCACTGAGTTGCTTAACACCTTGCTTTTGCTGAGGCTGGCTTTGAACTTGAGATCCTCCTGCCTCAGCTTCCCCAGCCATTGGGATTACAGGTGTGCACCACTGCACCCAGCAAGAGTCTTTTTATATCATCTAACTTATTATAAACGAGAGTTTGAGTTAGTGATGGTGGTGTCTGGGGGACAGGAGTGTGAAAGGAGTTTCATATGAAGACAAGTTGTGGCCCTTGTCTCATACTAGATTTAACTTATATGAAAGTCAAGGTGGGTGTGGCAGCTGGAAAACATGGGTTCTGACTTTATCTTCTGCTAAATTTCAGGCTTTTAGCAGAGCTCACCGCATTGGGCAAAATAAGAAAGTGATGATTTACCGGTTTGTGACCCGTGCATCAGTGGAGGAGCGCATCACACAGGTGGCAAAGAAAAAAATGATGCTTACACATCTAGTGGTGCGGCCTGGACTGGGCTCCAAGACTGGATCTATGTCTAAACAGGAGCTTGATGATATCCTCAAATTTGGCACTGAGGAGCTATTCAAGGATGAGGCCACAGATGGAGGTGAGCTAGGCGGGAACTTAAGTTTTGGGGGGTAGGACTTCTTTCAAAGGGTAGGAAATACCTTTGATACCCAGGGTCCTGTGGGATCTGCTTTTTCCATTGCAGCTGCTGAAGTTGACTTTGGGTTATGGGCCCCTGATTCTTTATAGGAGGAGACAACAAAGAGGGAGAGGATAGCAGTGTTATCCATTATGATGATAAGGCCATTGAACGACTACTGGACCGTAACCAGGATGAGACAGAAGACACAGAATTGCAGGGCATGAATGAATATTTGAGCTCATTCAAAGTGGCCCAGTATGTGGTGCGGGAAGAAGAAATGGGGGTGAGTATGAATCAGGGCAGTGCTATGCTTGCTGATTGGCCTGAAAATTAGACTTGAAACTAAGATGGTATTTGAGCAAAGTGGAAAACATCTGTACATTGATAATTGATAACACCTCTTCCTTTGAAAACAAAGAACATGACTAATCACATTCTCATCTTTGCCTTGGTGTTAGAAACTATATAGTTGATTTTACTCCTAATAGATATTGCCTCTTAACCTGGATCTCTCTTTTTTAAGTGGATTTTGTTAATTCTACACAAATGCTACCTCAGGTCTCTTTGGAAGAAAGGATATTAAATACATATCTGGGTAAACTATTTTCCTTTTTTGGGGAGGGAGGTAGGGGATTGAACCAGGGGTGGTTAATCACTGAGCCACATCCCCTAACTCTTTATATTTACTTATTTTTTGAGATAGGATTTTGCTCAAATGCTGAGGCTGGCCTTGAACTTTTGATCTTCCTACCTCAGCCTCCTGAGTTGCTGGGATTATAGGTGTGTGCCACTATGCCTGGCCTCCTGATGTATTTTAAAAGATTAGAATTACTTGCCTTAAAATTTTCTGGTTTTTTTTTTTTTTTTTTTTTTTTGTATGTGGAGGGTATCTGCTGTAGTAAAAAACTAAACTGGATAGGCATGGTCTGTTTTAATATTATTCCCTCACAAATGACAGGAAAATATATGAAAAATATGAGAGAGTATATGTGTTTATGTGTATGAAAAATAAAATGTACTTTCTCTGTAGGTCCCCTTTAAGTCAGGTGGCTCAAGGTTCTTTGAATTGATAACAGATTGTTGGTGGTCTTTTCTTTCTTATTTTTTTAAAATACTTTATTATTAATTGACATAGCAATTATACATATTTATGGGGTACAATGGACATTTCAATACAAATATGTAATGTGTAATGATCAGTTTAGGGTAGTTGTTATGTCTGCCACTCAGACATTTACCATTTCTTTGTACCGCATTTAATTCTTACAACAAATCTGGAAATTTGAAATCTATTTTTTTTTTCAGTGCTGGGGATTGAACCCAGGGGTGCTCTACCACTGAGCTACATTCCCAGCCCCCCCCCCCCCTTTTAAATATATAGTGGTTGATGGACCTCTTTATTCATTTATTTATATGTGGTGTTAAGAATCGAACCCAATGCCTCACACATGCTAGGCAAATGCTCTACCACTGAGCCACAACCCCAGCCCCTGCCATCTTTTCTTATCCTTCCAACTCAGGACGATCTTCTTGATGTACTTGTCATAACATTGCTTTTATTTATTTATTTAAATTCTTGAAGGTGATGTTTCTAATCACAGTTTATGTGTAACTGGCTGAGAATTCTGGTGTAGGCTTCTAGATCACAAATATTCAAAAACTGCTCTCCTGTTAGAAGATCCCATTGTTTTCAGTAGCAGTGTTACTTAGAAATGATTGGCTGGGACAGCTTGTGCTAAGTGAATAATCTGTGCTAGTGACTACACAAATGTACAAGTTGTCCTCTGATTAGTGACTGCAGCTGCAGTTTACTTTTTTTCAGACGTGTGTGTGTGCGCGTGCGCATGTTCATGTGCTGGGGGTTGAACCCAGGGCCTTATATGTGTTAGAAGCACTCTATCACTGAGCTACATCCTTGACCCAAGTTTTTTGTTGTTGTTTGGGTACTGGAGATTGAATCCAGAGGTGCATTTACCACTGAACCACATTCCCAGCTCTTATTTTTTATTTTAAGACACAGCCTTGAACTTGTGATCCTCTACCTCAGCCTCCTGAGTTGCTGGGATTACAGGCCAATGCCACCACACCTGGCCCATGTTTTATTTCTTTGAACACATGGAATTTATTTTTCAGTTTTACTTTTCTTTCTTTTTCTTTTTTAGTAGTAGGAATTGAACCCAGGGACATTTAATGACAGAGCTACAACCCCAGCCTTTTTTACATTTACTTTGAGAACAGTGTCTCACTAAGTTGCTTAGGGCCTTGCTAAATTGCTGAGGCTGGCTTTGAACTTGGCAATCCTCCTGCTTCAGCCTGTCTAGCTGCTGGGATTACAGGTGTAAAGCTTGGCTTAGCTTTTCAATACTATAACAAAGTACATTAGACAACTTAAAACAGGAAAGTCTGACCAAGCTTGATGGTGCATTCCTGTAATCCCAGTCATTTGGGAGGCTGAGGCAGGAGGAATTCAAATTCAGGAAAAACCTGTCTCAAAAAATAAAGGACTGGGCATGTAGCAAAGTGGTATAACAGTTGCTTACCATCTGAGGGTTTGATCATTGGTACTGAATGGAGGAAAAAAAGGCAAAAAATGAGGAAAGGCTTATTTTGGCTTATGGTTTTAGAAGTTCCATTCCATAGTTAATGGGTTCTGTTGCTTTTGGACTTGTGACAAGGCAGCTTATTATGGTGAGGAGTATGTGGTAGAGGAAGCTGCTCACCTCAGGGCAGCAAGGAAGGAAAAAGAAAGGGGTGGGGTCCCAAAATCTTTTTCAAGGGTGTTTCCCCAGTGACCTAACTTCCTCTCACTAGGTCCTCGCTCTTACCTCCCAGTAGTACCATAGGTTGGTGACCAAGATTGTAGCATATGGGCCTTTAGGGAATGTTTATCCAGACCATATCAACATGGTTCAGAATTCCAAAGATAGGAAGATCTCTCTTCTAAAACCTTTAACCTAGTGGGCATGGTGGTGCATGCCTATAATCCTAGGGACCTGGGAGGCTGAGGCAGGAGGATTTCAACTTTGAGGCCAGCAATGGCAATTTAGCAAGACCCTAAGCAATTTGATGAGATTTAGTCTCAAATAAAAATGAGAAGGACTGGGAATGGGAATGCATTTTAGTGGTAGTGCCTCTGGGTTCAATCCCCAGTACCCCAAAACCCCCAAAAAACAAACCAAAAAAAACCCTTCTCTAATTGCTTAATTTCCTTCCTGGGGCAACTAATGTTTTTAGTTTATTGTATATCTTTCCAAATATATTTTATATGCATATTAATTACACATGTGTGCATATATGTATACATTACATACATAATCCATATGCACACCTTTTAAAACACAAAAGTTTGGGGCTGGGAATGTGGCTCAAGCGGTGGCGCGCTCGCCTGACATGCGTGTGGCCCGGGGTTCGATCCTCAGCACCACATACAAACAAAGATGTTGTGTCCGCTGAAAACTAAAAAATAAATATTAAAATTCTTTAAAAAATAAAAAAAATAAAAAAAAATAAAACACAAAAGTTTATTATACAGAAAGTTATCTACCTTTTCTTTTTTTATTTTAGTGGGTACTGGGGATTGAACTCAGGAACACTTGATCACTGAGCCACAATGCCAGTCCATTTTGTATTTTATTTAGAGACAGGATCTCTCTGAGTTGCTTAGTGCCTCCCTTTTTTTCAGAGGCTTGCTTTGAATTCTTGATCCTCCTGCCTGAGCCTCCCAAACTGCTGGGATTACAGGTGTACAACACCACGCCTAGCATCTATATTGCTTTTATATCTACTTGATGTATCTTGGAGATAAAATCCAAATCAAAACATAAAGTCTCCCTCCATAATATGTCCTTGTTGGGCTGGGTGCAATCCCCAGGACCCCCCAAAATTCTATAACATGTTCTTGGGAAGTAGAGGTTGAGTATTGCTTATCTGAAATGCTTGGGACCAGAAGGGTTAGATTTGACAGTTTTATGAATTTTGGGATATTTGCATAAATTTGACTGGTTTGAACATCACTAATTCAAAAATTTGAAGCCCAAAACTTTTTGAGGGCTGACATTATGCTCAAAATCATTTTTTCTTGGGGGCCAGGGGTCTAGGGGTTGAACCCAGGGGTGCTTTATCACTGGTTTACATCCCCAGTGCACCTCCCCTATGCCTTTTGAGACAGGACCTCACTAAGTTGCTGAAGTTGACCTTGAATTTCCAATCCTGTTGTCTCAGGCCTTCCAAGTCTCTGGGATTATAGAAGGTACACCACCATGCCTGGCTCTCAAAGTCATGTCTTGATTTTTAGAGCATTTTGGATTCAGATTCTTTAGACTAGGGATGCTTAACCTGTATTGTAATTTATTTAATTAGTGGAATAATAATGGGTATTTAATCATTAAATGTTTCTGCTATTAATGCTATTAGCAGTGGTTTAGTTCTACTATGAAGGATTTGAATTCAGTCAGTGGTTTTGAAATATTTAGAAAAACACATAAGACTTTCAGAGGAGCATAATTATTATTGGGACATAGGAGATATATATGTGAGTTTATATATGTTTTTACGTATGTATATACACCTATGTATATGTAATTTATTTTTTTCTTTCCTTTGCAGACAGTTGGTAAACTTTTATGAGGTTTGCGAAGACCAGAAGGACTATTCTGGCTTATTTTATCTTTATGGAGATTATTTGCAGTGTTTCAGAAATCCCTCTTTCTGTTTGCTAAAGCTCTAATCTTTTTCTTCTTTTAATATTCTCCCAATTGGATATGCACTGGTAGAGTTAGAAGAAAGGAAGAAAGTGTGTTTTCTCTTCATCTTCTCCTGTGATAATAACTCCAGTCCAGATTTTTCTTTAGTAATCTACACATACTTGAGGATCCATGTCCTGTTAAATATATTCTAAGTTTGTAGGTACAAGCAGGCATACCAAGTATTCAAGAGTCCAGTCATGCAAAGGAGCTAGCAGAATGGGAACTGCGAGGACCAGGGGTAACTGGTGGTATTGACTTCAGCACCCCTGAGTTCTGGCCCTCCCTATGTCCCAGGAGGAAGAGGAGGTAGAACGGGAAATCATAAAACAGGAAGAAAGTGTGGATCCTGACTACTGGGAGAAATTGCTGCGGCACCATTATGAGCAGCAGCAAGAAGATCTAGCCCGAAATTTGGGCAAAGGAAAAAGAATCCGTAAACAGGTCAACTACAATGATGGCTCCCAGGAGGACCGAGGTGTGTGTGGCCGGCCCCGCCCCCCACCCATGGGCCGTTCCACTAGAGCAGTGGGCCCCGCTCATCTGCCCTCTCTCCCTCCAGATTGGCAGGACGACCAGTCCGACAACCAGTCCGATTACTCAGTGGCTTCAGAGGAAGGTGATGAAGACTTTGATGAACGTTCAGAAGGTAAGAACTGTGCCTTTTTGCTGGTCTGTGAGATATTGCTTTGTATTCTACCTTATCAGTGTCACTCATTCATCCTTTCCTTCTTGCAGCTCCCCGCAGGCCCAGTCGTAAGGGCCTGCGGAATGATAAAGATAAGCCATTGCCTCCTCTGTTGGCCCGTGTTGGTGGGAATATTGAAGTAAGTGTTACATGTTTATAGTGTGGGGTGGGTGAATGCTAGATACTAAGTCTTTGGTGAAGTGAGACCTGCTCCCTCTCACCTAGGTTTCTTTTTCCCCTAGGTTCTTGGTTTTAATGCTCGCCAGCGAAAAGCCTTTCTTAATGCAATTATGCGATATGGGATGCCACCTCAGGATGCTTTTACCACCCAGTGGCTTGTGAGAGATCTGCGAGGCAAGTCAGAGAAAGAGTTCAAGTAAGTTTATAGGGCTGGGGTGACTGATCTAGAACATGGGCTTTACTGTGTGGCCATTCCAGTGTTAGTCCAGGCTATGCAGGGAAATGGCTGTTTCTTCTGCCGAAGATGGTAGGTGAAGCTGGTAGTAATATGGATTGTGTTCCTAACTGCTCTCAAACAGAACCTGGATTGTGGTGTGGGATCTGGAGATTGACCCTCTAGTGCAGTGGGCTTTACCTCCAGGCAGAGCCATAGTCATTCCCCGCGGTAATGACTAAGGGGTGGGAAAGAATCTGATGTAGGAGTCAGCGTAGTGTCTCTTTTAACTCATTGCTCTCCCTTCTTTGCCACAGGGCTTATGTCTCTCTGTTCATGCGGCATTTATGTGAGCCAGGGGCAGATGGAGCTGAGACTTTTGCTGATGGTGTCCCCCGAGAAGGCCTATCTCGCCAGCATGTCCTTACTAGGATTGGTGTCATGTCCTTGATTCGCAAAAAGGTGAATCCTGAGCCTCTGTACATTTTTAAAGGCTTCCAGGGAAGTGAGGGTCCAGTAGGAAAGGAGCTCATAGCTGGAACTAGATCTTCAACTTCTTGTCCTTTGCTATAGGTTCAGGAGTTTGAACATGTTAATGGGCGCTGGAGCATGCCTGAACTGGCTGAGGTGGAGGAAAACAAGAAAATGTCCCAGCCAGGGTCACCCTCTCCAAAGACTCCTACACCTTCTACTCCAGGAGACACACAACCAAATACTCCTGCACCTGCTCCACCTGCTGGTAAATCTGCCTGTCCTGTCAAATTTCTGTCTCTTTTTGTCCTGGCCTGTGCTTTTTTTGCTCCCTGTGCTCAGCTTTAACAGGGTAGTCTGGCAGGACACACAGCAGTTTCCCTCTCAGTTTAGGAGAGCCATCCTAAGAATAGGGCTGGCTCTTAAAGGCACGAGAGGACAATTTAAGATGAAAAATTAGGAAAGCATAACCATTTCTCTGATCTGGTACTTTTTTCCTAATTGATTATCTCCTATTGGCCTACAGAGGATGGGATAAAAATAGAGGAAAATAACCTCAAAGAAGAAGAGAGCCCAGAAGGAGAAAAGGAGGTTAAATCTACAGCTCCTGAGGCTACTGTTGAGGTAAGAGATGGGTGAGGTAAGATGCCATACTAAAAGCAAACACATAAGGCCAGTCTTCCTTTTAAGTGTTAGTTTGTCTGCTTTATCATCTTTTTTTCCTTTGAAGTGTACACAGCCTCCTGCCCCTGCTTCGGAGGATGAAAAAGTCCTTGTTGAACCCACAGAGGGAGAGGAGAAAGTGGAAAAGGCAGAAGTAAAGGAGAGAACAGAGGAATCCATGGAGACAGAGCCCAAAGGTATCCACATTTTCAAACACTAAAGATCCCTGGGTGAATCATAGGCACTCGTGGACTTAAAACCAGGTGTAGAGGTGTCAGGAGGAAGTGATTTTGAAGAATCCTGTACCCTTCTAAATTGTAGTCCTCTGAGACATCCTTTGTGACTTTAATTATAGAAATTTAGATGAGGGACTATTCTAATTGGATAGTTGTGTGGAAGAGAGGAGGAAACTCTTGCTTTAGGTATATATATTCTCAATGCTTTTTTTTTCTCTCAGGTGTTACTGATGTGGAGAAGGTGGAAGAGAAGTCAGCAATAGATCTGACCCCTATTGTGGTGGAGGACAAAGGTTGGTGTTTGAAGAAGCCGATTATGGTTTGGAAGAACTCTAAAACCAGAAGCATTATCTGCTCCTGCCTTACTATCCCATATCCATATATTTTATCCCAAAATAAAAGACTCCACCTGTCCTCGATTTAGTTGGGCTGGGTTGGTGGCACCTTTTTCCTCCGCTCAGGAGACACCTGGGTGGAAATAGATAGGGAAGTGGATGGATATTTTACAGCATGTATACTCTGGGGAAGGGCCATAGTACTGGACTTTGTCCAGTGTTGATATTTTTCTTCCATGTATCCCGTAGAAGAGAAGAAAGAGGAAGATGAGAAAAAGGAGGTGATGCTTCAGAATGGAGAGACCCCCAAAGACCTGAGTGATGAGAAGCAGAAGAAAAATATCAAACAGCGTTTCATGTTTAATATTGCAGATGGTGGTTTTACTGGTACGAAGATGAGGGACTCACTGGGGGGTTAAAAGGATCTGAAGTGAAATTGGGGTTCTCATTAGAAACCAGGGTACAAAGACTTTACCTTTGCTGGATGAGGGAATGCAAGCTGATTGTGTCCTCCTCTGCATTCTGTTAGTCAGAGGCAAACCATAATAAGATGGAGTGGGGGACAAGAATAAATGGCTTTTCTGAATTCTCACAGATGTTTGCTGTTTTTCCTGTTTCTCCAACCTTCCCTAAATTCCTCCTCAGAGTTGCATTCCCTTTGGCAGAATGAGGAGCGGGCAGCCACAGTCACCAAGAAGACTTATGAGATCTGGCATCGACGGCATGACTACTGGCTGTTAGCTGGCATCATAAAGTATCCTTTGCCTGAGTCTGGACTAGGGTTCTTGGTGCAGGGTTCTGAAGGGCCTTTAGTTTGAGATTCTTGTTTTCCTTGTTTTATTTTTCCTGAGCATTTTCCCAATAGCCATGGTTATGCCCGGTGGCAGGACATCCAGAATGACCCACGCTATGCCATCCTCAATGAACCTTTTAAGGGTGAAATGAACCGAGGCAATTTCTTAGAGATCAAGAATAAGTTTCTAGCTCGAAGGTTCAAGGTAAGCAGGATGGGTAAGGAAAATATGGCATTTAAGTGGTGACAGACTGGAAGTCCAGAAGGTTCTTGCAAAGGAAGGAGTCCATTTCATTCAGCCATACTGTTTTTGACTTTTTGCATTCCATGATTCCCTAGTGACTTTAGTATTAGAGATCAGGACATATAGACTTGAAAACTAATCAGCTATACAAGAGCTGATGGTGACCATGTGCCTAAGGAGTGACACAAACTAGTGCAGTGAGTTTGATGGGGGAAACAGTGTAGGATGGAGTGTTCAGGAAAGATGGGTGGGATTGAATTGAGTCCTTGAGGAGGGGGGGTGCTGTGAATGGGCTGGTGGTCATTTTTTCTGAGTTAGAGAGAACTTGTGAGATAAAGGTAGAGTGGCTGCAAAGAGGAGACACAAATACAAGTAGAGCTTCTTTTTTAAAATCACTGAGCCCACTGAGAGGGTCTCCTCCAATTTAGCAGATGAGCTGGGTACAGTGGCATATGCCTGTAATCCCAGCAACTCTGGGGGCTGAGTGAGGTAGGAGAATTGCAAGTTGTAGGCCAGCCTGGACAATTTTTTTTTTTTTTTTTTTAAGAGAGTGAGAGAGGAGAGAGAGAGAGAGAATTTTTAAAATATTTATTAGTTCTCGGCGGACACAACATCTTTGTTGGTATGTGGTGCTGAGGATCGAACCCGGGCCGCACGCATGCCAGGCGAGCACGCTACCGCTTGAGCCACATCCCCAGCCCCCAGCCTGGACAACTTAATGAAAGCCTATCTCAAAATAAAAAATAAAAAGGGCTGGGGCTATAGCTCAGTGGTTCAACCAGGCAAAACAAACAAACAAACAACAACAACAAAAAAAACGGGATTCAGTACATATTTATTGAGGGCTTATTGTGCGCAGAGCAGAGTATTAAATAGGATACCATGAAATGGCTCTTTCAAGTTAGTAATAACACATGGTGTTATGTACCAAGCAGTGACTGACACAGGTATACAAAGGTGAAACAAGGTGCCTGTTATCAAGGAGCTTTGAGTTTCAAGCAAAGCATATGTGTGAATTCTATTCTGTACAGCAGGAGGAAGACTTGTAAGTGCCCTAAGAAAGTTGTCCAGAGAACCAGAGGAGCAGAGAGCTAGCATGGAAATTAAGTTTTGATGAATGCACTAGATAGTTGGGTAGTTATAGGGACATTAAATTGGGCAAAGACAAACAGCAAAGCTTAGAGTGTTTGGAATTAGCAAATAGCCCAGGTGAGCTATAGAAAACGTGTTGGGTAATGGTGGGAGGTAGTTTGGAAAGACATAAGGGCTAAAGGTCAGTAGGCAAAGATAAGAGAATTTGGATTTTACTCTGTAGTTAACAGGTAGCCACTGAAGGGTTGTGAACAGAGTTTTGATAGGACCAAGGGAAATGGAAATATCATTTATGAAATGTCACACATTAGGGAGATATCAAGGGCCTGGGCTCTGGTTGCTGCTTGTGGATAAAGGAAATGTTTATAGGACTTAATGATTTACTGTAGAGCTCAGCAAATCTTTTCTGTTACAGAGCCAGGTAATATTTCATGCTCAAACTGTCATTATTGTGTGAAAGCAGTCATAGGTGATATATAAACAAATGGGTATGGATGTATTCCAAAAAGATTTTATTTATGTACACTAAAACTTGAGTTTGTATAATTTTCATGAAGTGGCATGCAGTAATTTTATTCTGGCTCTTTTCCCCAGCCATTTGAAGTTATAAAATACATTCCTACCTCTTGGGCCACACAAAAACTGACTATAGTTTAGATCAGATTTGGGCCCAGGGCATAGTTTGCTAACTCCTGATTTTAAGTGTATTTGATGTGTAAAGAAGTGAGACTCGGGCTGGGGATGTGGCTCAAGCGGTAGCGCGCTCGCCTGGCATGCGTGCGGCCCGGGTTCGATCCTCAGCACCACATACCAACAAAGATGTTGTGTCCGCCGAGAACTAAAAAATAAATATTAAAAATTCTCTCTCTCTCTCCTCTCTCACTCTCTCTTTAAAAAAAAAAAAAAAAAAAAAAAAGAAGTGAGACTCCCAGGATGACTACTATTTCAGGCCTGAGTCACTGAAAAAATTAAGTGATCATATTAGAGGAGACAATAGTTTATAGAAAAGAATGACAGATTAAGTTTTAGACAAGTTTCTTGGTGTTTCTCACAAGTCAACACCTCTTTCAATGCCTGCTCCATAACCATACACAGTGGGATCAGAACCATCAGTGTTTGACATGTGTGTTGGGGAAGATCAAATCACCTACTTAGTGATGTGGGCTGACACGAAGATAGGATAAATCTCATGGGAAAATGCCATATTTTAAAAAATTTTTATAAGTTTTTTAAAATTTGTTCTTTTTAGTTATACATGACAAGAATGTATTTTGCATATTATACATACATGGAGTAGAATTACTTCCCATTCTTTTGGTTGTACATGGTGTGGAGTTACAGTGGTCATATAAGGATAATGTTTTAAAAAGAGAGAAATGAGCCAAGGCTACACCCGCAGAATGCTTATATTTGGGGCAAGAAAGGGTATTGGTGAAGAATATATAGATTCGGGCTGGGGATGTGGCTCAAGTGGTAGTGCGCTCGCCTGGCATGCGTGCAGCCCGGGTTCGATCCTCAGCACCACATACAAAACAAAGATGTTGTGTCCACCAAGAACTAAAATAAATAAATATTAAAAAAAAAAAAAAACTCACTCTCATCTCTCTTAAAAAAAAAAAAAGAATATATAGATTGAAAAGAAGATGGTTGGTCTGTTTGGGGATAAATTAGGCCAAGTCTTATGAGAGAAACAACAGCCCATTTTAATTTTTTTTTTTGTGTGTGTATGTGTTTGTGTGTTACGTGGATCAAACTTAGGGTGCTCTATCACTGAGCTATATCTCCAGCCCTTTATTTTTAAAAAATTTTGAGACAGGGTCTTGCTAAGGTGTTGAGGCTGGCCTCAATTGGAATCCTCCTGCCTCATCCTACCAGATAGATGGGATTATAGGCATGTATCACCCTGCCTGACTCATACTGTCTTAATGAATCTACTGTCTTTAACCAGTGGATACTTACTGTAACTCAGGAACCAACATTCTGCCTCTTGAAATGTATTTCAAACAAACTTTTACACAGCTCCATCAGGCAGCAAGCGTAAGAGTGTTCCAACACAGTTTGAGTTTTGGGTGGAAGAGGCCTAGAGACAACCTTAATGTTCCACATTGGGAAAATGGATAGGTAAAAGTGCATACTCATGCAACAGAAGCAAAAAAAAATGCATGTACCAACATAAATGAAACTTTTTAACAAGTAAGAAAAAGCATTTTATATATACAGAAACCAATATGAAAATGAGCAATAACACTTGGATTTTAACAGCACAGAAAAAAGGCAAAGTACATATATTAGAGAGTTGCCCTTTGGAGGAGGAAGGAATGGGAATGAGATGGAGATAAAAGGAAATAAATAACAACAAAAATGTGTATTCTCTGGGGATCAAACTTAGTGCTGTGTGTACTAATAAACACTCTACCACTGAGCTATACTTCTCTAGTCCGACAAAACTTTATTTATTGAGACAGGATCTCACCAAATTGCTGAAGTTGGCATCAAACTTGGAATTCTATTGCTTCAGCCTCCTGAGTTGCTGGGATTATAGGCATGCAACCACCGTGCTCCTAACAAAAATATTTTTAGGAGCAGAAGAACCTAAATGATATGGCAGATAAATCTATAGGATGGATTACCATACAACCATTAAAAAATTCTTTTTACTAGGCACCACTAATGGATTGTGCCTGTAGTCCAGGTTATTCCCAGATAGGGAGGCTGAGGTAGGAGGATCCAGATTCTAGGCCAGCTGGGACAACTTAAATCCTATCTCAGTAAATAAACTGGGCTGGATAAACATAGCTCAATGATAAATTGTCCTCTAGGTTTAATCCTCAGTACTGCCCCCCCACCCCCCGCGAAGTGATTAATGATAAAGGAAGATGCTCACATGGATGTATATATAATATAACCTTAATTATGTAAAAAAGGAATACATAGAAAATCCCGAAAGAAAAACACCAGAATGTTAGTTTCTTATACATTCTGTATTTTTTTAAATATTTATTTTTTAGTTGTAGTTGGACACAATATTTTTATTTACTATATGGTGCTGAGGATCGAACCCAGGGCCTTGCATGTGCTAGGTGAGCACTCTACCACTAAACCACAATCCCAGCCCCATTCTGTATTTTCTTATATTGAATTTAAAAAATTTTTTTAAAAATCATTTTTGTATAAGACAATCTAAAGAGTTGGTAAAAACATGGCTCTTCAATGGGGAAGAAAAAGACAATGTAATGTTGAACTGCTTGAGAGTGAGGAGTGGTGTTGAGGAGCCATCCCTGAAGGTCTTTGTAGGTTCTCATTACCTATAGGAAGAGGTGAGCTGAGAGGCCCATTAGAAATGAACAAAATGTAAGTTAACTCCCATCTCCTGTTTGTCCCTGTTCAGCTCTTAGAACAAGCCCTGGTGATTGAGGAGCAGCTGCGTCGGGCGGCTTACCTGAACATGTCAGAGGACCCTTCTCACCCTTCCATGGCCCTAAATACCCGCTTTGCTGAGGTGGAGTGTTTGGCAGAAAGTCACCAGCACCTGTCCAAGGAGTCGATGGCAGGAAACAAGCCAGCCAATGCAGTCCTGCACAAAGGTAGTCAGTGGCTCTCCTGCCTCCTATTGATTGAGTCTCCCCTCTCCACTAAATCCTCCCCAAATCCATATGCTTCTTGTTCCCAAACCTTTTTCAGAGCCTGCTTGTCAGGGAGCTTAGGATATGTTGAGGCTCTTTGCCTTAGAGATAGTCAAGGACAGTAATTCTTTACCTCATTTAATATATTCATTATTCTTGAGATAGCAAAGCAGAATATAATAGAGTATCATCTGGGATACTTTAGAAGTAATTTCAGGTGATTTGAAATGCCATCAAATTCTAAACCCCTTTCAACATTTTTTTTAAATATAGTTTTTTAGTTGTCATGAACACAATACCTTTATTTAATTTATTTATTTATATGTGGTGCTGAGGATCATACCCAGGGCCTTGCACGTTATAGGCAAGTGCTCTACCGCTGAGCCACAATCCCAGCCCCTCAACATTTATTTCTAATTAACGTAGAACATTATGAGGAGGTAGAGGGTGAAGTAAGGAAAAGAAGGTCATTTATAAAGGAAGTAGGAGAAGGTAGAGAGGTGAGATAAGTGTGAAGATGAAACAGTAAGAATAAGCTTTTCTCAAGAAGTGGAGAAAATACAGACAATAGAAAGCAAGGGATAATGAATGTTAGGTGACTTAAAAGAAGCAGAGGATCAGCCAGACATAGTGGTACACTTGTAATCCCAGAGATTTAGGAGGTGGGAGGCTGAGGCAAATTTGAGTCCAGCCTGGACAATGTAGCAAGATCCTATCTCAAGACTAAAGGGTTGGGGGTGTAGCTCAGTGATAGAGCAAATCCCCAGTACAAAAACCAGAATCATGGACAAAATGGAACCTAGTGTGTGAGGAGTAGGAAATTTGAGCATGGTTGGTGGTCAGGTCAGGTGATTCAACAAAAGACAGCAATACATTACAGTCACTTGGTCATTGTAGTGTGTGGTCTGGTCCACTAGGGTAGAAGGATCTTCATGTTGATCACCACAGCTCACCACTTCTTTATTCCCTCTGCAGTTCTGAAACAATTGGAAGAACTGCTAAGTGACATGAAAGCTGATGTGACTCGACTCCCAGCTACCATTGCCCGAATTCCCCCAGTTGCTGTGAGGTTACAGATGTCAGAGCGTAACATTCTCAGCCGCCTGGCAAATCGGGCACCAGAACCTCCCCCACAGCAGGTAGGAAAATTTCTACCCTACCAGCTCTTCTCACAGAACCATTCTGGAAATTTTAACTTTAGTCTTTGTTCCTACCTTTACTTCTGGGCTGTCAGTGAGCTCCCTTGCTATCTGGTGGATTCAAATTCTGACTCTTGGCTCTCTTTCATTATAGGTAGCCCAGCAACAGTGAAGATCTGGATTGAGGATACCACTTCCACCGCTGAGCAGTGACCTTCCTCACTTTCTCTTGTCCCAGCTTCTCCCTTGGGGGCCTGAGAGACTCTTGACCTTCTGCCCATCTTCATGTTGTAAAGGAACAGCCCCCATGTACTGGGGGAGGGGAGGGAGTGAGGGGCAGTGGTGCCCTTCCTGCTGGAGAGACAAGCAGCAGTAGCGCCGGCGCCATCTGCAGGGAGCTGGCTGGCTGGCCTTCTTTTGGACCCTGGCTTCTTCCCACTGTAACGTCTGTTACACACAAACTGTTGTGGGTTCCTGCCAGGCTTGAAGAAAATGATCTGAATTTCTTCCTCCTTTTGGTTTTATTTTGTTGGTTTATTTTTAAGTTTTCTTTTCTCCCTTTTTGGGGTATTCAGAGTGGGCCGGGCCCCTGGGCGAGACACAGCTACCTCTGTTGGCATCTTTTTAATACCAGGAACCCAGCGGCTCCAGCCACTGAGCGGCTAAAATAAAGTGGAAAAAAAAAAAAAAAAGGAAAAAGAACCAAAAGCATAAAAAAACCACAACAAATTTCTTCATGAAAATCGAAAATAAAAGTTTCCTTGTATTTTAGTGCTCTGGTTCAGTGTGGGTATAGGTGCAGGTAGAAGATAGAAGAGTGTGTCCATATGGTAGGAGGCCCAGGAACTATGTAGTTGAAAAGGGTTGCTTCATCCCTGAAGAGCCTTGGGGGTGTGTGGGTGTGTGTCCGTGTCCATCCATCCATCAGTGTGCCCCCTATGCTCAGAACCAAGAATAACCACCTGTAGAAATCGAGGCTGTAAATCTGCCTGCACCACTTCATGGCTCTTTGACCTTGAGCAGGTGGTTTTAACTTCCCTGGGCCAAGATTTTGTATCTGTAAGTATACCTACCTTACAGGGTGTGAAGATAAAATAATAAGGTGCTTGGAATGGCACTAAAAAAAAAAAAATGCAGGGGATTGAACCCAGGGCCTCCTGCATGCTATGCAAGTGGCTCTACTCCTGAGTTATATTACTCCAGCATTAAAAATTTCTAAAACCTAGTGTACTAGGTTTTGAAGGAAGGCTGAGTAGATTTTTTTTTCATGTTGAGTGACAACGTGGCTGAAGTCTCCCTGACCTGATGTGAACCCAGGCTGAGGGTCAAGTCTTACCTGGGGCGGGGAATTCTGGCGTCCAAAAGGAAAAGGGCTTCCTAGTCAAAGGGTTGAGAGTTGGGAGAAAGTGGCATGGAATTCCATAATCTTGAGGCTGGATGTAGGGCAAAAGATGTCAGGGCGGGCTCACCGTTGTTCCCTGGTTTGAGGGGGAGGGGCCACTTTCAGGGAATCAGCTTTTCCGAATGCAATCCGGCGTGTAGCAAAAAACCAAACAGGCGAGGGAGAGGGTGTCACGTCGGGAACTGTCAAGTAACCCTATGCGTGGGTGAAACAGACACCAGTCAGCCAGTCCGCACGTTCCCAAGCGGGCACCGGTTCCGGTGCTTTGGCCGGAAGAGGCGGAGTCGCGCAAATGCCCCGCGCGCCTGCGTAGGACGCTTCCGCAGCTGGTGGATAAGAACACCTACCAGGGTGCACGTGGAGCGGCGCAGCGCTGCGAGGTTGCGTTTTGGGCTTGAACCTACCTCTCAGTAAACCAAAGCTTCAGGTGCTTTTCCTGTAGGTGAATTTCCTGTAGGAATTCAGAGAACGAAGGGTGGATTTTCCGACATGAACGTGGGCTGGGTCTTGGGGAGAGAGCGCAGGGTCGGGGGCTGGTAAGGGGTGATTTGTTGCGGCCTGGAGGAGGCCGTCGGAATGCCCTTACCCATTCTCGCATCGCCAGGCCTATGTCCCCGATACTTTTTCATTGTGCGTAATTCCGCCTTCTTCCTTTTTTGTTCAGTACCATGGGGCGCAAGTTGGATCCTACGAAGGAGAAGCGTGGTCCAGGCCGAAAGGCTAGAAAACAAAAAGGTGCTGAGACAGAACTGGTCAGGTTCTTGCCTGCAGGTAAGTGTCATAGACCCCTGGTTCCCCGGCTTTTGAATTATTCTGTATTTTAATCCTGTTCCCTTTTAAATTTGCATTCATTTTCTGTTCAGGTCTGACATTCTTGTATGAGTTATTAGGAAATAAGTATGAACAGAACACTGTCATCAGTGTTTAGAAGATGCAACAGGGATACAGTACTCACGCAAGGAGAGGTGTTGTTTAACATTGTGAAAGTTCAGAGGAAGCAGGTTTTTGTTAAGTGGATTTTGAAAAATAGGTAACATAGCTGGGTGGCACAGGCCTGTAATCCCAGTGACTGGAGAAGCTGAGACAGGAGGATTGTAAATGTGAGGTCAGTCTCAGCAACTTAGACCTGTCTCAAAATAAAAATAAATTAAAAGGACTGGGGATGTGGCTCCTGGGTAAAGAGCCTCAGGGTTCAATTCCCAGTACCCCCCAAAAAAAAAAATTTTTAGCAAGTGCGAGTTGGGGAGGGGAATGGCCCAGTCATTGAATTGCCTGATGGAAGGGACAGAAATGGGAAAGCATGGGTGATTCTGACTTGTTGAGTAGTCTCTATTATGGAGGACTGGTGGAAGACACCGCTGCACAGGTAATTTCTGTCATCTCTTAGGTAAAAGATGGAGTATATTGAGGTATTAACAAATTCTAGGCACTACTCTGAACTCTTTGGATACACGGTATCAATTCATTATCTTAAAGTCCTGTGAGTGCATGCTGAGAAGTTAAGTGATTTCCACACTGAAATTTGTGCCTTTTAAATCTTGGGAGAATATGTAAAAAGAAAAAAGCATTAATGAAGTTAAAAGGCACTGTAGTTGGTAACTGAATAAGCTGAGAGTAAAGAATAGGGCAGGAGAAAAGATAAATTTTGAACCATCAGGATGGTGATGTGATGCTGTTATTGAAACCTGGAGGAAGGCCCAGTTTAGATTTGGTTACTGAATGATCACATGATGCTTCATCTCCCATCACTTTTTGTGTTTGTGTGGTGGTGGGGATGGAATCAATGGTGTGTGCTAAGCACATGCTTTACCGCTGAATTGTACTTTTAGCCCCTCATTTACATCTTTTATCCAGTGCCTAGGAAAGTTCTATGAAGTGAGTTAAGCTATTTTATTTACTTATTCATCTTGCCATGCTGAGGATCTAACCTAGCACTTCTAACATGCTAAGTATATGTGCTATTCATGGAGCCACACCTAGCCATCTCCTTAGTGTACTAATCTTTTATGCTTTTAGTTTTGCTCCCATTTCTTTCTTTTTTTCTATAACCCTCTATTTGCCTTTTTTTAACAGCTGGTGATGAAAATTCCAAGAGGCTGTCTAGTCGTGCTCGAAAGAGGTAAGTATAGATGTCCAAACTTACAGAGATTAAATTTGGGCTGCTCGTCTTTAGCCACTTGGAATAGGTTGAGGGAGAGGGCTAATTGTGAACAGTTAAACTTCCCTGTAATGGGAGGTGGTAGAGTCTGGAGATGTTTCCATTTACTTACTTGTTATATCTTTTCAGAGCAGCCAAGAGGAGGTTTGGGTCTGTTGAAGTCCTTAAAACTTATAAGTCTTCTGGGGCCAAACCATTGTCTGGAAAGCTACCAAAAGGTCAGTGAAAATAGAAGCTTGTTGCCATATGAAGAGCCTCCAGGGTCTTTGGTTGAGAGGTACTTGCTGAGCATTTTTGGAATGAGAGGAATAGCCAAAAGACATTCTGTGGGTAAAAAGTACTGAGTTCAGGGTGTGGGCAGGGGAGTGTGGTTGCCATTAGACCAGGATTCTTTAAACCCTTGGGCATCTTTGCAGGAGTGGTCCAGACACCTGATAAGAAGGGTGCTCAGTCCTTATTTAATGTTGGTCGAGGCAAGAAACGCCTAGCACCAGACCATAGTAGTGATGAGGAAGAGGATGAGGAAGTCTCTGAAGAAGATGGTGTTGTGAACCAGGGGAACCTCTGGGACTCTGAGGACAGTGATACTGATATGGTAGATGACTATGGAGCTGACTCCAACTCAGAGGATGAAGGTGAAAAGGTGAGATTCACTTTTCTGTGTATTCAGAAAAAAAGCTTTACCTTTCAGTTTCTTTCCAGATTCTTGAGACTGTTCTTCCAATGACAAGGACAACCTGACTAAAGGGATGTAGTGCTCCTTAGATTCTAGTTTCCCTCCTGCTTTATGTTCTCTCGCAATGGATGCACAAGTTTGAAAGAGTTGTAAAACAGAGTTTTGTTTTTTGTTTTGTTTTTAAGGTACCAGGGATTGAACTCAGGGGTGCTTGACCACTTAGAGACAGGGTCTCACTGAATTGCTTAGTGCCTTGCTTTTGCTGAGGCTGGCTTTGAACTTGTTGATCATGTTGCCTCAGCCTCTCAAGCCACTGGGATTACAGATGCGTGCCACTGCACCCAGCCTTCAGAGCATTTTTTAAAAATGAGAATGTTCATTGCTGGTGAGCATACACCATTTATGGGACTAGACATGCACATACTTTTTAAATTTATTTTTATTTCTTTAGTTGTATTTGAACATGATACCTTTATTTTATTTACTTATTTTTATGTGGTGCTGAGGGTGGAACCTAGCGCCTCACACACGCTAGGAGAACATTCTACTGCTGAGCCACAACCCCAGCCCTATACATAAACTTTTTTTTTTTTTCCAAATGGAATATTTTATTAACATGGTAGTTGTCTTTGTAACATGGTGCACACACACTCTCACACTTAGAATGATCTTCCTGGGGAAAAGAGGCTAAGGGGAAAATGAAAAATAAAAAAATTCCTGTTTTCATTATTGTAGGCAATTATGTCCACATCACTTAAAAAGCTATTGCCACATCTGTCCAAGGAAGCAGAGTTTGAAAGGGGAAGGGGGAGATCTTGGGATAAATTCCACAGTGGCATAGCAGAGCTCTCAATATGAGAAAACTGACATAATGTGGACTTTTGCTGTGAATTTTCTCTTTGCAAAATATGGGAAGAAGTTTATCAATGGGCAGAAAATAAGAGAAGGTGGTGTGAAGTAGGCTTTTGCAGTCAATTTTCCTCACAGTATTGTGCAGGGTCATCAAGAAAATGTAATCTTTCTCGGGAACCAGTTTCAGAACTTTTCCAATTGTAATGGTCTTACCCTCATCTCTTAAAGTAAAACCACCCATTTGAGGGAAGTCTTTAAAGGTCTCAAGGCAGATGGTTTCTGCTGTCCTTAAGCGGGCAATGCATACTTGATCATGTTTCACAAAACAGGGTCAAGTCTTACTTTTTTTTTCCCTGATTTTTTGGTCGTCTACCAAGCAGATTAAGACTGTTATTTGGACTTCCTCAATACAGGTATGAATATGCAGTACCGCATTATACCCTGGGCAGATGATGGATTTGTGCTTTATAATCACTACCTGGGTGTCAAATGCCGCGCATACATTTTTAATAAAACAATTTTTACCTGAGAACTTTAAAAAGTTTCTTTGAGGCTGGGTACGGTGGTGTATGCCCATAGTTTCAGAGGCAGGAGGATCACTTAGATCCAATAGTTAGAAACCAGCCTGGTTAACATAATGAGACTCTGTCTCAGTATTTCAAAAAAAAGTTTCTTTCTTCTGACCTAGTACTTCCCTGTTTTAAAAAGTACTCAAAAAAAAAAAGTACTCCAAATGTAGGCAAAGGTTTTTTTTTTTTTTAATATTTTTTAGCTATACATGGACACAGTATCTTTACTTTGTTCATTTTTATGTGGTGCTGAGGATCGAACCCAGTGCCTCACATGTGCAAGGAAAGCGCTCTACCACTGAACCACAACTCCAGCCCTTGCACAGTTTTATTTATGAGGTGCAAGAAGTTAAGGGTTGGGGATGTAGCTCAAGCGGTAGCGCGCTCGCCTGGCATGCATGTGTCCCGGGTTCGATCCTCAGCACCACATACAAACAAAGATGTTGTGTCTGCCAAAAACTAAAAAATAAATATTAAAAAAAATTTTCTCTCTCTCTCTTTAAAAAAAAAAAGTTACACAATTAGTATATATTATAAAAACTTGATAGAGAATTGTTAAAATAAAAAACAGAGGCCTTTGCATTCTATCCCACAGCCCTCTTTTGTCTGCAGTTATCAGGTTTGCAAGTACCACGTGGATCACAATGCCTCAAACTCTGGAAACTTCTAAAATGTTCAGTGGATTATGGTTTATGCATATAGTTAATTAAATTAGTGGTTATGTCTATGAATATACTTATGATCTAACTAAATTTAAAAAATAAATTTGAAAATGCATTGTGATTTGAGCTATGTGAAAGATGTAGAGTAAATCTGGAAGAAAATATGGAAAATGGTACCCAAGGGCAGTTTTTGTTCCTGTTTGTACACATGGCTATTTATTTACTAGGGATGGAACCCAGGGGTGCTTATC
Source organism: Spermophilus citellus (assembly GCF_964194105.1). Taxonomy (NCBI): domain Eukaryota; kingdom Metazoa; phylum Chordata; class Mammalia; order Rodentia; family Sciuridae; genus Spermophilus; species Spermophilus citellus. The sequence continues at coordinate 31,515,167 of NC_138197.1, read as the reverse complement.
CACCGAGCCACATCCCCTGCCTGTTTTGTTTTTTTTTTTTTTTTGAGATAGGGTTGCTTAGGGCCTCGTTAAGTTATTGAGGCTGGTTTTGAACTTGCTATCTGTCCTGCCTCAGCCTCCCAAGTTGCTGGGATTACATGTGTGTGCCAGCTTCAAATTTTTTCTTAATCAAAAAGAGAAACACATGGGGCTGGGCTGTACCTCACTGGCTCAACATATGTGAGGCACTGGGTTCAATCCTCAGCGTCATATAAAAATAAATAAATGAAAAAGGGTATGTGTCCATCTACAACTAAAAAAAATTTTTTTTTTAAAAGGGAAATAAACAAAAGTAGAAAGAAAAGTGTAATGAGCCCTTTTAATTCGTTGTTTAAAATGACCCGTGTCATGTCAAATCTGTCCATCCATTCTTTTTTTTTTTAAGAGAGAAGAGAGAGAATTTTTTAATATTTATTTTTCAGTTTCCGATGGACACAACATCTTTGTTTGTATGTGGTGCTGAGGATCGAACCCAGCGCCGCATGCATGCCAGGTGAGCGCACTGCCGCTTGAGCCACATCCCCAGTCTTGTCCATCCATTCTTTTTTTTTATTTTATTTTATTTTTTTTTTTTTTTAGAGAGAAAGAGAATTTTAATATTTATTTTTTAGTTTTCGGCGGACACAACATCTTTGTATGTGGTGCTGAGGATCGAACCCGGGCCACACGCATGCCAGACGAGCGTGCTACCGCTTGAGCCACATCCCCAGCCCCTGTCCATCCATTCTTTACGTTCCTTCCTCCTTCCCTCTTTTCGTTCTTTCTTTCCAAGCACTCTTATCACTGATCTATACCCAGCCCCTATGTTAAATCTTATTCTTCAGCCTGTATATTTGTTTCTGAAAGCAAGTGTTAGGTTTAAATTTTTTTTTAGTATATATTTTTTTAGTTGTAGGTGAACATAATACCTTTATTTTATTTTTATATGGTGCTGAGAATCAAACCTAGTGTCTCACGCGTGCCAGGTGAGCGCTCTACCACAGAGTCCCAGCCCCAACTCTGGGTTTATATTTAGTGAAAAGTAAAATAACATGGGATGTTGGAAGAGGTGGTATGGGCTTGTGTTACCAGCTCCTCATCTCTCTTTTTAGTTGCTGCCCATTGAAAGAGCTGCTCAGAAGCAGAAGGCTCAGGAAGCTGCTGTTGGGTGAGTTTTGGAAACTGTTAGGATGGAGGATAGGCAGCAGCTGGGAAGGAGGAGGTGTCTGTTTTGGTCTCTGAATCACTGTTTCTGGACTTCTTTCTAGGGGCCAGTGGAGTGAGGAGACTGATGAAGAGGAAGAGGGGGAAGTGTCCCCTCTGTCAGGCCCCACAAAGGATGAGGAGGCAGATGGGGGCCTGCAGATCAATGTGGATGGGGAAGAGCCATTTGTGCTGCCCCCTGCTGGGGAGATGGAGCAGGATATCCTTCCAGTGCTGGGTGAGGGTAGGAGAAAGGTGCTTGGGAGAGGGGGGTTTTCCCAGCCCTAGGACTTCATGAAGCAGTTCCTTAACAGGCCCACATGCCCATGCTCCAGACTTGCAACGAGTTCACAAGCGGATTCAGGATATAGTGGGAGTGTTGCGGGATTTTGGGGCTCAGCGGGAAGAAGGTCGGTCTCGTTCTGAATATCTGAATCGGCTTCAGAAGGATCTGGCCACGTATTACTCCTATGGAGACTTCCTGCTTGGCAAGCTCATGGAACTCTTCCCTCTGTCTGAGGTGCTGAGACAATCTAATGCCTCTTGTCTCTTTTTTTTTTTTTTAACCTTCTTGTGTGAACAGGACATTTGGGAAGATGTCCTGTTTCCTCTCTTGGTCTGTTTCTTGGCTAGCCTTAGTCCTTAATATCTTGTCTTCCAACCTAGCTGATAGAGTTTTTAGAAGCTAATGAGGTGCCTCGGCCCATCACCCTCCGGACCAATACCTTGAAAACCCGGCGTAGAGACCTTGCTCAGGTGAGGGTTTGTAGATCTCAGGGAGGGACCAACCTTTGCTAATTGTGGGGCTTCCCTATTGCATCCTGACTGGGTGGATTCTTTGGACCTAAGTGTATCTTTTTTTTGTGTGGTGCTGGGGATTGAACCCAGGGCAAGGCAAGCACTGTACCAACTGAGCTATCTCCCCAGCCCAGGACCTAAGTGTATCTTAATGTAAACACAATCCCAGGAAGCAAACCTAGTGACAGGCTGAGGGCCTGGACCTCTGAAATGGAGAATTCATCCTTCTAAACTCTCTCCCTGTGACTCAGATGAGACATCTACACCAGGGTAAATGATTGCCTTCTAAAGAAATTGGAAGAAGATTATTGAGAAGCTGAAGAAACATACTTGTCCTCAGAAAAAGGCATACATACACATTAATATTAATTGTTCATGTATTTGTTACAGTATTGGGAATTGAAACCAGGGACACTTGATCACTGAGCCACATTTCCAGTCTTTTTTATTTATTTTGGGACAGAGTCTTGCTAAGTTGCCGAGGCAGGTCTCAAATTTGTGACCTCCTGCCTTGGCCTTCTGAGTGCAGGTATTATAGACATGTGCCACCGTTCTTGGTCCTTTCTTTATTTTGAGACAAGGTACCACTAAGTTGACCAAGCTGGCCTTGAACTTGCTATCCTTCTGCCCTAGCCTCTTAGGTAGCTGGGATTACAAATATTCACCACTGCATGTGGTATAAAATGTTTTAAACTATTTCCAAGGATTTGGAGATCCCAGATTAAAGCCTCCTGTATTAAAGCTTGGTCTCATGAATTGTATGTCTCCTGGTGGAAAGATAACCCAGTAACTATCTTTAATATTCTGTAAACAGTAACATTAAATTTTAGTGTGAGAAGGGTCTACACCTCTTGGAAAATCAGAGTCCACTTCTCAGAAGTGAAGGAACAGGAGACAATAGTCTGCTGCATTGGGATGGAGTTCAGACCTTGAGTTAGGAGCCTGAGGTTAAGAAAAAAGTGCAGGGGGACCGGGATTTGGCTCGGTGGAGCGCTTGCCTAGCACGTGCGAAGCCCTGGGTTTGATCCTCAGCACCACATAAAAATAAATAAAATAAAGGTATATATGTATAAAAAATGCAGGGGGCAGAATTAGCCTAGTGGTAGAGCACTTGCCTAGCATGTACAAGTTTCTGGGTCATTCTTTATCACTCTAAGAACAAAAAGAAAGTAAAAGAAAAATGGGCATCATGGGATAGGATGAGGAGAAGAAGCTACCCCGTGAGTCTTTGTTGGCTCTCACGAGTGAGCATTATAGGAGTTGTGCCATGAACCTATTGGTAGGACCAGGTTTTCATATTTCTGTTTTCTGAGTAGCCTGTGAAGTCTTCAAATATTCATCCTTTTTATCTTTAGGCTCTGATCAATCGTGGGGTTAACTTGGATCCCTTGGGCAAGTGGTCAAAGACTGGACTCGTTATATATGATTCTTCAGTGCCCATTGGTAGGTGTCCCCTGCCCAATAGCCCTTCTGCTCTTGTCCTTGTCCCAGCATATCACAAGATGGTCCTCCTCCACAGGTGCTACGCCTGAATACCTGGCTGGACACTACATGTTGCAGGGAGCCTCCAGCATGTTGCCTGTCATGGCCTTGGCGCCGCAGGAACATGAGCGGATCTTGGACATGTGTTGTGCCCCTGGAGGAAAGACCAGCTACATAGGTATGAGAATGGTAGTTTTAGGATGAGCTTTATCTAATTCTTTTGAAAGTAGGAGGGGCTGGGGATGTGGCTCAAGTGGTAGCGCGCTCCCCTGGCATGCGTGCGGCCCAGGTTCAGTCCTCAGCACTACATACAAAAAACAAAGATGTTGTGTCCGCCGAAAACTAAAAAAATAAATATATTTAAAAAAAAAAAGAAAGTAGGATTGGTGATTTATCTAGTGCTTATGGAACTCAGTGTACAGGCAGCTAGCAGAGGTGAGAAGCAGTTTCTGGAGTTGGCTTGGGCCCCAGTGTCAGTTGTGCCACTTAAAACCCATCTGACTTAGGGCAAGCTTTTGATTCTCTAGCTATTCATAAAATGATTTTTAATTGTGCTTGGGTTGGCCATTATATTATCCTTGTGTTGCAAAGGTTGACATGATGCATTTTGAAGTCCTCAGCACAGTATTTAGTGTGTAGAAAGCAGTCACAACCATTAGATTGAGCTATATCACGTAACAGAAGTAATTTAGTCTGTAGGGACAGAAAGATGTTCAGTAAAAGAGGAAAACTGTATTGGTAGGCTTCCTCGGCACCAGAAGCCAGTACAGGTTGGGTAGAGCTATCTGGTAGGCAGTTGGGAACTGTTCTTGTTGGGAGGGGAGTTTGCCTTGAAGTAGTGAGATTTCACCTGTGGGTTTCTAGTCTGGAGGGTGGGTACCAAGTGTGGAAGCAAAGGAGCTGGCTCCTGAGCACTGGGGTCCTCTCTTCTATAGCCCAACTGATGAAAAACACTGGTGTGATCCTTGCCAATGATGCCAATGCTGTGCGGCTGAAGAGTGTTGTGGGTAACCTGCACCGGCTGGGAGTCACTAACACCATCATTAGCCACTATGATGGACGCCAGTTCCCCAAGGTGGGATTTTCCTTCTGTCTTTCCTGAGGCTTCTAATTTACCTTTCTCTTCTTGACAATGTTTAGACCCATCCTTGGGAAATAAATGGTACACTGCAAGTTACAAAATACATCTAATTTACTCCCTCTTTTGTCTAGGTGGTTGGGGGCTTTGACAGAGTATTGCTGGATGCTCCCTGTAGTGGCACTGGGGTCATCTCTAAGGATCCAGCTGTGAAGACTAACAAGGTGAGAAGTTGGGTAATTTTAGAGAGGAGTACAATGTCAAGGAGCACCCTAGGCAGGTAGTATCTCACTTTTCTTGATAGCCTTATGAAATTCCCTCAACCCTGGGTCTTTTTGGGACAGGATGAGAAGGACATCCTGCGCTGTGCTCACCTTCAGAAAGAGTTACTCCTGAGTGCTATTGACTCTGTCAATGCCACTTCTAAGACAGGAGGCTACCTCGTCTACTGCACCTGTTCTATTATGGTGAGGCCTCTGCTGCGGCAGAGCAAGGGAGGGCAAGGGCTGGGAGTTTGTATGGCCCTAAGAGCTCCCTTCAGCTCCAGCTCTGTTTATTCCTTCTTGCTGACTTTCTGTCTTCCCCACACGTCCAGGTGGAAGAGAATGAGTGGGTAGTAGACTATGCCCTGAAAAAGAGAAATGTGAGGCTTGTGCCCACCGGCCTGGACTTTGGCCAGGAAGGTTTTACCCGTTTTCGAGAAAAGCGTTTCCATCCCACTCTGCGTTCCACCCGACGATTTTACCCTCATACCCACAATATGGATGGTTTCTTTATTGCCAAGTTCAAGAAATTCTCCAATTCTATCCCTCAGTCCCAAACAGGTAAATGATCTGTTCTTTGTCCAGTTCTTTCCTGCTTTTGCTCTTTCTACCTTTCTGGAAGCCTTCTGGTGTGACTGCAGGGAAGGGAAAGATTGAGGCTTGCTTATGTCAGTCTTTGCATGCTTGGATTTGGAACCCCATTTTGATGGGCTTTGGTATTCACATAGACAGGGAACTTTTCCTTTATTCTACCAAGTGGCTACAGTGGTTCAGCACTAATGCATTCCAGTTTCAGGTTGTGGTTTTTCTTGGCCCAAGGTTGACTTGTGTTAATGTATCTCTGCTGCTCTAGCATTCTCAGCACTGGTTTGGCACAGGACTATCAACATTTCTCTGAGCCTATCCCACTAATTGCAGATTGTTTCCTCAGCCATCTGGAGGAGGCTGTCTGCATCTCAAGGGGAAGGGTGGGGTTTTATTTTTGAAACAGGCTTGAGAGCTCTGCATGCTGGGATATAAACCTGAGTTTATTTGGAAGACAGAAGAACTTCTTCAAATAAAAACTGATTTGAATTGATATCCGCAACACCCCCAGACCTCTTTTTTTTAATCCTTTTAAATAATGCCTCTTGCCAGGCAAGGTGGCACATATCTGTAATCCCAGCAATTTGGAGGCTGAGGTAGGAGGATCACAAGTTCGAAGCCAGACTTAGAAATTTAGCGAGGCCCTAATCAATTTAGTGAGACACTGTCTCAAAATAAAAAGGACTAGGGATCTGGCTCAGTGGTTAAGCACTCCTGGGTTCAATTCCCAGTGCCCAAACCAAAAATAAATAAAGTCTCTTGCAAAACTCTAATCAGAATGTCAACATAGCCTGGCATGGTGGTACAATCTTATACTCCCAGTGAGTTCGAAGGCTGAGACAGGAAGATCCTGAGTTTGAGGCTAGCCTTGGCAACTTAGTGAGACCCTGCCTCAAAGTAAAAAGCAAGGTTGCCAGGTGCAGTGGTGCACACCTTTAATCCCAAGGGCTTGGTAGGAGGATTGTAAATTCAAAGCCACCTTCAACAGTTTAGTGAGACCCTGTCTCAAAAATAAAAAGGACTGGGATATATAGCTCAGTTGGTAGAATGCTTGCCTTGTATATATATATGTACAAGGTCCTGGGTTCAATCCCCAGTACTGAAAAATAGGGGTGGTTGTAATGCTGGGATGTGGCTCAGTGGTTGAGTCCTTGGGTTCAAGCCCTAATACTGCAAAAAACCAAAACGTTAATAGCAACTTTTGTTGTAACTTAAGTGTATTTTTAATATGTCTTTGTTGTTGTCTTACTAGCTTGTTTCTTGTTGTGTGGGTGTAGCTTATTTTCTGCCATTTCATCAAAATCCACATTGATAAATTTTTTTTTTTTTCTGGGATTAAAAAAGCCTAGGGCTGGGCTGGGGATGTGGCTCAAGCGGTAGCGTGCTCGCTTGGCGTGCGTGCGACCCGGGTTCGATCCTCAGCGCCACATACCAACAAAGATGTTGTGTCCGCCGAGAACTAAAAAATAAATATTAAAGGGTTCTCTCTCTCTCTCTCTCCACTCTCTCTCCACACTCTCTTTAAAAAAAAAAAAAAAAAAAGACTGCTGTAATTCCAGGCATCCAAACCTCTTTGAACAGCTAAGGACTACCCTGGGCTGTTCCTTTAAAAAAAAAAAAAAAAAAAAAAGCCTAGGGCTTCTGGTTTATCTGAATCTGGAGATCCTGGGACTCATCACCATATCAGGAGGTCTTGTTACCTGCTGTCCTCAAGTGGGCACAGCTTCTTATAAAAAATCTTTAGCCTAAGGATAGGCTTCTCTTTTTTTTCTTTTTAAAAATATTTATTTTTTAGTTGTAAGTGGATACAGTACCTTTATTTTATTTATTTATTTTTATGTAGTGCTGAGAATCGAACCCAGTGCCTCACACATTCCCAGCAAGTGCGCTACCGCTGAGCCATAGCCCCAGCCCTTTTTAAAAATCATTTGTTTTTTAGTTGTAGGTGATTACAATACTTTTATTTATTTATTTATTTTTATGTGGTGCTGAGGATTGAACCCAGGGCCTCGTATGTGCTAGGTGAACGCTCTACCATTGAGTCACAACCCCACCCCTAGGATAGGTTTCTCTTAATACAAGGTTCGTGTAGGACTTGAGTAAGAATGATGTGAATCTAGGTAGTCAGTTCTTAGGCACCATCCCTAACTGTGGCTCCACATTTACCAAGAGTTGGCAATCTCTATGTTTTAATAACTTGTTCTTATTTTTATTTTATTTTTGGCATTAGGGGTTGAAACCAGGGGTTCAACCACTGAATCTCAGACCTTTTTTTTTTTCCCCTAAATTTTGAGGTGAGCTCTGGCTAAATTGCTTAGGGGTAAGTTGCTGGGCTGGCATTAAACTCACAATCCTGCCTTATCCTCTGGAGCTGCTGAGATAACAGGCATGTGCCACCATGCCCATCTCTGCTCTTTACTTCTTCTTTCTTTCTTTTTTTTTTTTTTTAAATATTTTTTTAGGTGTAGATGGACACAACACAATGCCTTTATTTTTATGTGGTTCTGAGGATCGAACCCACGTCCCGCCCGTGCGAGGCGAGTGCTCTACCTCTGAGCCACAATCCCAGCCCTACTCTTTACTTCTTAAATGACCAATATCATTTAAGATGAGGCCCATTTTCTCAACCTGTCTGCTTAATTTTAACCCCAGGAAATTCTGCAACAGCCACTCCTACAGACCTAGACTTGCCTGACCCAAAGAGTCAGGTCACTCCCAAGTCTGAGAACAACAGCCAACCAGCCAAGAAAGCCAAAAGGGCTGCAAAGGCAAAGCAGTTCCAGAAACGGCACCATCCCAAGAACGCCTCTGTACAGAAGCTGAATGGCATCACCAAAGGCACAGTCTCAGAAGTGTCCACTGTACCTTCTGTCACAAAGGCCCAAGCTTCCTCCAGGCTCCCAGATAGCACTCAGCCTGCTGGAAAAGTTGAAGTGATCAGGAAACCAAAGGTGATTGGGAGGCTGAGGCAACAGGCACCTAAATTGCACTCCTCTAAGAAAGCTGCCTTCCTGAAGCAGAATGCCCCTCCCAAAAGCATGGACACAGAATCACCTGTTACACTGTCCCTTTCTCAGACTCGGGCTACCCCCAGACTTAAGGACACTGATCAGCCCCTTGGAAAAGTAAAAGGGGCTGAGAAGGTAAAGCAGCCTTTCAAGAAGGCTATCTTTCAGAAGGAGAATGGCACCCCCAAGGGATCTCAGATCCCTACTGTGACTCCCCTCAATTCTGTCCAGCCCCCACCAGCAAAGAAGAGGAAAACTGTGCCTAAGGGCAATAGCCAGCCACTGCTGGCTTAGGTGGATGTTGAAGACTGGACTGGGCTTGGCTCACTGGCATTGCCAGTGGTTGGAACTGTTTGTCTACAAGGTTGCTTGCACATTGTGCAATTTTATTGTGCATACACATGAGATTTAATATACATTTTAACACCTCTGACTCCGGTTGCTTTTTTTGTGTGTGTTTTTTTGAGGGGACTGGTTATGGCAGCTGGAGGGAGGGTGGGTCTGGGATCCAAAGGGAAAAAAAAAACAGTTGGGAGATATTAAGATACCAGGTCAATTTCGGGATCCTGCTCTTTTCATCTTAACAGGGAAGGAGAGCTTTGGAGTCAAGAACTAGGGTATTTGAGGAGAGGAGAGCAACAGGGTTGTAAGAAAGAAGTTCTTCCTGCCACCAGAACTCAGGAAATATTGACTATCCTGAGCTCTAAGCACCTCCTGCCTGAATTTCAGTGAGGGAAGAGTTGGTCCACAAGCTTCAGACCCGGAAAGGTCCTTGGGCTCATCTTCCGGTGTGAGGCATTCATTGGCTTCTTTTGTGCCCGCCCCCTCGACCTCTGCTCCCTTGCCGTGCCGTATGATTGGTCGCCTGTGTTCCGCCGGCGCTTCATTGGCTCTTCTCGCTCGCTCTCCATCCCAGCCCCTGCACGGGTTTCCATCTCCCAGCAGAAGGCGCAGCCATGAATCCGTTATTCGGCCCCAACCTCTTCCTCCTACAGCAGGAGCAGCAGGGCCTGGCTGGGCCCCTGGGGGATCCCCTTGGAAGTGACCACTTCACCGGGGGAGGGGACTTGCCCACAGCGCCGCTTGCCCCCGCTGGCCCCTCAGCCTACTCGCCGCCGGGCCCTGGCCCGGGCCCGTCACCCCCTGCCGCCATGGCACTCCGCAACGACCTGGGCTCCAACATCAATGTGCTCAAGACCCTGAACCTCCGGTTCCGATGTTTCCTGGCCAAGGTGCACGAGCTGGAGCGCCGGAACCGGCTGCTGGAGAAGCAGCTGCAGCAGGCGTTGGAGGAGGGTAAGCAGGGCCGTCGGGGCCTGGCTCGCCGCGACCAGGCCGTGCAAACTGGCTTCATCAGTCCCATCCGGCCCCTGGGTCTGCCCCTGGGCGCCCGGCCGGCCGCGGTCTGCCCCCCGTCGGCGCGAGTGCTGGGCTCGCCCGCGCGCTCACCAGCCGGTCCCCTCGCGCCCTCCTCGGCCTGCCACTCGTCGCCCTCCACCTCCACCTCCACTGCCTTCTCCTCGTCGGCCCGTTTCATGCCCGGCACAATCTGGTCCTTCTCGCACGCCCGCCGGCTGGGGCCAGGACTGGAGCCCACGCTGGTGCAAGGGCCTGGCCTGTCGTGGGTGCACCCTGATGGGGTGGGCGTCCAGATCGACACCATCACCCCGGAGATCCGCGCACTCTACAACGTGTTGGCCAAAGTGAAGCGGGAGCGGGATGAGTACAAGAGGAGGTAGGGACCGGGAAGGTGGGGATAGGGCTCAGTGTCATGACACTTACAAGGGGTCTGTGAATTGTGGGTTCCCAGACCAGGGCAGTGGAGGCCCAAGAATCACTATGAATAGTATAACAGTAGTTTATTGCCTTGTATGAGGAGCTTTGGAAGGAATTAGATTCAGTGAGCCTAGAATCCACAGAGAATGCAGAAGTCAGACTCGTGACAAGAAGCATACTAGGAACAGAACACTGGAAAATTCATATTTTTCTCCTGGCATATCTCCCTGTCTCATGCAGGCTACAGTTGGTTCAGATGACTGTGTTAATTATAAAGGTTTTTGAGATACTACACGGACACCATTTGAGAGGGTATTGCATGTGGGGTCTGATTGCCTTACAATCTTCAGTTCTTGAGTTGGAAGATAAATTCCACCCACTGATCAAAAGTAGGAGGCAAAGAATATAGCTTTAAATTGGTAGTTTAATTAAGTGAAATTGGAAGGGGCAGAGGCTCACTGAGGGAAGGTCTGCACCCTTCATTGTGATCCTGTTACTATCCAGGGTTTCCCCAAGGAATGTTCATGGAAACCAGGTTCCATACAAAAGGTTCCAAAGACCCCAAGGCATTGCTTGGAGCAGGTTAAAAAAAATGGGAAAAGGAAGAGTAAAGGGAATTCCATAAGGTAAGGGCAAGGGATTGGTAGTTGCCATAGGGCTGGTGGTGAACTCTGGTGAAGGAAGTATGAGCAGAGTAAGCAAAGGGACTGAGTAAGGAAAAGTTAGAATATGGACACACCCTACAGCTGTAAGACAACTCAGGGCACGCCTAGTGTGTTCTGAGGATGAAGATTTGGCTTTCTGAGAGGAACCCTGCCCCAGTAGGGTAGTACAGGGATGAGGGGAAGGGAGGTGATGCCACAGTGTTGGCTGTATACTAGTTGGATTCCTTAGATGGTTGGTAACCAGGCTGATGCAACAGGAGCATAGGCTGAGCCAGTACTTTGGTTGGGGACTCCACTCCCTTCTGAGCTATTGGGGCTCCTTGTGGGCAGGTTGGGGGACTACCTTTGTTGCCCAGTGTAGCAGGAATTGTCATATGGTTTAGGTCTGGGTAAGGAGTGGCTGAATGTTCTGGGAAATTACCATTGGGTCTGGGGCTGACTTTCAGGGACTGGGAACCTGCTGGAGTCTACCATATCACAGATCAGCAGACTTTCTGAGGTTGTCCTGCTTCAGTTGGCTTCATTAGTTGTTGTCCATGTTATTATTGTCCTTGGGGGTTTCAGTTGTCCTAAAACCATCATGCAGGTGCCACCCAGAACCAGCCTGCTCCTGCCCTTGCAGGAGTTAATTAACACAGTCACCCATCAGTGGAACATGGACAGTTCTGGACTACATCCATTACCACAGAACAACTGCTCTTCTCAGGGGCGTATTTTTTTTTTTTTTTTTATAACTGAAAAAGTATTTGTCTTTGGTCCAGCTGTCCAGGGCAGCAAAGAGTTATTCCTTGGGGATTGATTAGCTCATCATTTTGCAGCGTGTTGCTGTGCAGAGGGCCTCATAGCTAGAATTGTATGGTACGTGACACGGGCAGTACTCATTCTTCCACCCCAGATCCCCTGCCCTCATTCTGGTCTCTTTATAGCAACACTGTACCTCCTGTCTTTAGTGCAGAAGGCATGGGGATAGCTTTAGTATTAAACTGGGATGAAGCCAAGGCCTCCTGGGCTCTATTTTCAGTTCCCCTGCCTTATTTGACCTTTCTCCTGGGCCTCAGTTTTTCCAATACAGGAATGCCCCCTGCTTCAGATCAAGGCTACAATCTATTTGTAGGAGAAATATGTGATAAATGCAGAATATACAAAAATTGCTCCGATCCTACCCACAGTAAGAGAAGCTTGTAAAAGATATTTGAATGGAGGTCAAAAAGTCTGGCTCAAAAGCAAATAGAATCCTAGCAAGCTTCCAGATGATTCATTTTTCAGACTTCTTACCTTTTGAGACTTCATTAATCTTCATCTTTTTTTGTTTGTTAATTTATTTATTTTTATGTGGTGCTAAGGATCGAACTTAGTGCCTCGCACATGCTAGGCAAATGCCCCACCACTGAGCTGCAGCCCCAGCCCCTAATCTTCATCTTTAATTAACTTCTTTACTTGTTTCCACCTGAGTTTTTTGAATTCACTGTCAAACAGTACATCTTGTCCTCCTTGATACATTCTGTCCAGGGTTGCCGGTCCCTGTAAATCTTGCTAGCTTTCTCTAGGGATTCATGGATGCCGGGCACATAAGGATGTTAACTCCCACGCCTTCATGTTGCAAATGAAGAATCCAGAAAAGATAAGGGTCTTATATAAGAAAATAAATAGCCTGATGTTATCAGGGCTCTTCAATGCCAGAGCAAAAGGAGAAGGACATGTGAGGGGCTAGCGAGGAAAGCCAGGAGCTGGGCTGCATGGTGAACCAGCAGGGTGGTGGCCAGGCTGACTGCCTATTCTGCCAACCCAACTGGGAGGGGCAGCCGAGGTGATGCAGGAGTTATTATTAGGCATACTGCAGTGCGGTTATGATGTGGAACACAGGCAAGCAAGGAGACACTGGACCAGAGAGGGCAAGAAAGCAGAAACGATGGAGGGAAGGGATAGGAAGGGCTCACTCCTGACTACAGAAATAGTTCTCTGGGATTTTAGTGTCCTTGCTGTCCTCTTGGCTGTTCCTCACCTTCTTCTTTTCTTCTTCTTCTTCTTCTTCTTTTTTTTAAATATATTTTTAGTTGATGATGGACCTTTATTTTACTTATTTATATGTGGTCCTGAGAATTGAACCCAGTGCCTCACACGTGCCAGGCAGGCTCTCTACCACTGAACTACAACCCCAGCTCATCACCTTCTTTCTTATGTTGAGGTTTTTCTCAGTGCAGTTTGCCACCTTTCTCAGACTAAAAGAAGGCTTTTCAGATTGTGTCAAGAAGTAATGAGTTTATATGAACAGGATTTGAGATATGTTGCTATTCCAACCAATTCTGTGGGGTTTTGAACTGACAGGGCCAAATCCTAGTGCTGGCCTCCATTCCACTTCTGTCTCTGTGATGGAATAAGACATGTAGTCCTAGGAAGTGCCTTCATGCCCTGCCCTGTGGCCAGGAGTGTCTTCCACCCTCCTTATGGTCTTCCTCTGACTTCTGGGTAATGGGAGGTGCTACTTCTGGCTTTCATTCCCCCACTGCCGAGGTACAGGTTTGGGTGTATGGTAATCATTGACTTCTCACGTCCACTGCTTGTGTGCTACTGGGAGACTTTGAGCTTCAGGGCCAGCCCTGTCATCTCTCTGTGGCTTCCTTCCAGGGGTTTTGGGTGGGGGAAGAACTTGAGTATCTCCCACCAGGCTCCTGAGCAGCTCTGTTGATATAGCCTGTGTCCCGCAGATGCTTTCACAGGGTTAAAAGGTCCCACAGGAGGCAGGGCAGCGGGCTAGACGAGCTCTGTTCTGGTGCGGGCAGGAGGCAGGAGACCGGATCTGTGCCACTGAAGGTGGGAGACAGGGCTGGGTGGGCCTGGTGGTCTGGTGTGGGCAGGAGGTGGGTGATGAGGCTGGCTAGACAGCTGGGGAGCTGGGGCCCCCTGGGGATCGCCCTGCAAGGAGTCAGAGCAGGGGCAGATACTCTTAACCATAGTTTCTGGTGTGCGGCCTGGAGGTTCTGGGAAGGCAGCTGGTGAGCTTGGTCCTTGCCAGGAAATGTGGAGCTGCCTGACAGCTGCAGCTGGCCACCAACTGACTAGCTACACATTCCTGTAAATCCCCATGTAGGGGTCCAGACCTGGGGTCTGAGCCAGAGAGGCTGGGAGAGGGAACTGTAGGGGCAGGAGGGACTCTGAACCTATGTTTTCTGTCTCTTCCCAATATCTGTCAGGTGGGAAGAGGAATACACAGTGCGGATACAGCTGCAGGAGCGAGTTTCTGAGCTCCAGGAGGTGAGGGTGGCTACCCAACTGCTACTGCTTCCCTCAACCTGGTGCCATTTCCTTGTCCCTTCTTGTTGTCTTTACCCTTTTCTCTTATTGGCAGTACACTAATGTTCAGTGTTTCCTCTCTACCATAGGAAGCCCAAGAGGCTGATGCCTGCCAAGAGGAGCTAGCCATGAAGGTGGAACAGTTGAAAGCTGAGTTGGTCGTTTTCAAGGGGCTCATGAGTAATGTGAGTTCGGCCTGTCACATTTGAACCCTGCTGGGATACTCAGGCAGCTGGAACCAGGAAGGGTGACCTTACTGGCCTGTTGCTGCCCCGTCTGCCATTCCTCCCCTCACTTTGCTGTCCCTCTGGCTTTCCCGGGCCTTGATACCCTCTAATTAGATACAAAGATACAAAGAAGGAACAAAAGCCTTACATCCTGTCAGAGAGGCAGGATGGCCTGGTCATTTCTGGAGTTTGTTGGTAGTAAGTGTGAGCACAGCCTCTGGAGCCAGCTTGCCTGGGTTCTGATGTTGGCTCTACACCTTGTCAGTGGTGTGGCTGTGAGTCAGTTCCTTTACCTCCAAGTCCTCCTCAGCCTCCATAGCTTCATCCGTGGAATGGAGAAAATAAAAGTGTATGCTTTGCAGGATTATCATGAAGGTTTCAATGTATTTGGGACAGTATCTGGCATATGCTTAAATGCTAAATGAGCATAGCTGTTATTACAGTACTTTCTCCACTCCACCCTTTCTTTCTTTCTTTCTTTTTTCAGTATTAATGATTGAACCCAGGATCTTGTACATGTTATTCAAGTGTTCTACCACTGAGTTACACCTTAGCCCTTTTTGTTTTTATTTTGAGATGGGGTCTTGCTAAGTTGCCCAGGCTGGCCTCAAACTTATTTGAACCCATGGCCCTGTATATGCTTGGCAAGTGCTCTGAGCTATACCACTGAGCTATATCCTCAGCCGGTCAAACTTGTGGTTCTCTTGCTTTAGCCTCCTGGGATTGCAGGTGTGTGCCACCATGCTTGGCACCTTCTTCACTTATAATTCCCAATGGTCTCCTTTCCCTCTGGTAATGTAAGTTCCAGGAGGGTTAGGACTATGATTGATTCCAGGGAATCCCTGTCTGTACCAGATTCTGGGCCATGCCCTTCAGAGAGCTCATTTGACCAGAAAGCCAGTCACATGATGGTCCCAGTGTATGCCATGAGGAGGGGCCCCCTGGAAAAGGGTGTTCTGCCCAGGGGTTAAGAAAGAACTTCATGGACAATGGTGTGATGACAAGGGTGAGGCTTTTGCCAAGCCACTAGGGGTACTTGCTACCTCCTCACTGTTCCTTATGTTCTCTGGACAGAACCTGTCAGAGCTGGACACCAAAATCCAGGAAAAGGCCATGAAGGTAGATATGGACATCTGCCGCCGCATTGACATCACCGCCAAACTGTGTGATGTGGCTCAGCAGCGCAACTGTGAGGACATGATTCAGATGTTCCAGGTGAGGGGCCAGGCTATCATCAGCCAGTAGGATGGGGTGGGCAGATGAAAGAGCTTCCATTGTGGCTGGCCTGTAGCTCAGGCTCTGCCCCCTTCCTGGGGAGCCTTGTCCTAGTACCAGGGCCCTCAGTGGGACTAAGCTGGGGGGCAAGGGACAGCCTCAGGAGAGGTTTTGGAAGCTGTCTCTAACGCCATCTCCCCCCTCCCTCTCTCTCTCTCTCCTCTGTCTGCTTCTCTCCTCTCTCTTCCTTTCATCTTCTTTCTTGCTTTCTCCATAGAAGAAGCTGGTTAGTTTGCTTTCATGCAAGTTTATTAATGTCCCAGTCCCAGTCTCTGAACCACACAGGTCCTTTGGCCATTGATTTTGACCCAATAGGCTCTTCAGCACAGATTTCTTCTTCCCTTTCTGTTTTCCTTGCTCTTCTCGTTTTCGATCTCTTTTTCTCTTTACTTCATTTCTTTCTCTCTTTTTTCCCACTGGCCTTCTAGCTCTGGATGCGAGTCAAGTTCTCCTTTGTAAATACTAAATCCTCATCCTCTTTGCAGCTTAAATCTTTATTTTTATTTGTTTATTTTGTAGTACTGGGGATTACACCCATATACCCCGCCCCCAGACCAAAACTTTTTTTTTTTTTATTTGAGTCATTTCATCAGGAAGTTTTTAGTTTTTAGAAAAAAAAAATAGTTCTTCTTTAGCCATTAGACACATCTCAACGTGTTCACAACAAGCCATTTCTGTCCTTATCTTACTGCTCTATTTTCTCTATTTCTTCTTTTTCCTTCTCAGTCTTCAGGCTTGCCCCATCTGTGTGTGTCTGCCTGTCTCTTGGCGACTCTCTGTTTCTGTTCCTGTCATTGTAACTGTGTCTTTTCTCTGTCTGCCCCACCCTTCCTTTCCTGCTGGTTCGTGCTGCTCCTCCTGTCCCGCCCCCTGCCCGCTGCCTGGCCTCCCCCTCCTGCCCTTTCTCCTCATGCACCCGGCCTCGTCTCTGTAGTCTCTGCACTTGTCTCCCATTAAGGTCCCATCCATGGGGGGGCGGAAGCGGGAGCGCAAGGCTGCTGTCGAGGAGGACACCTCCCTGTTGGAGAGTGATGGGCCCCGCCAGCCCGATGGGGATGAGGAGGAAAGCACAGCCCTCAGCATCAACGAGGAGATGCAGCGCATGCTCAACCAGCTGTGAGTCCTTCAGGCCTGTCCTTATCCTTGCCCCCACACCAGAACCATCCCGAGGCCGGAGCTCCCCACAGGCTCCTTTTCTGGACAAGGCCCCACTGCCCTTGACACACGGGTTCCCTGTCTCTAGGAGGGAGTATGATTTTGAGGACGACTGTGACAGCCTGACTTGGGAGGAGACTGAGGAGACCCTGCTGCTGTGGGAGGATTTCTCAGGCTATGCCATGGCAGCCGCAGAGGCCCAGGGAGAGGTAACCACCCCTCCCGGCCTCAGGGCCCCTCAGCTGTGCCTTTCCTGATGCCCTGCCTCTTCCTTTCCTCATTCCTCGCTCTACTCCCTTTGTGGCCTTCATCCTTTCCCTGTGTCTCCCCTCTTCCTTTATCCTTTTCTTTCCTCTTTCCAGTCTCCTCTAACCTGACTTTCTCTCTCTCCCTGCCTTGACCCTGTGGAATGCTCTCCATCCCATCCTTACCTGGTTGGCCTCCCCTTGCTTCCCCTTTTCCTCCAGCAGCAGGAAGACAGCCTGGAGAAGGTGATTAAAGATACTGAGTCCTTGTTTAAAACCCGGGAAAAAGAATATCAGGAAACCATTGACCAGATAGAGGTAAGGACATGCAGGGCCTGTGCTCCAGGGATTTGCAGGGCTGCAGGTGTGTGTGGGGGGTCCCTCAATGTGGGCCTTAGAGTCCAGAGACTTCACTTTCTGTTATCTCTTGGCTGTGGTACCTCTGGTGGGTCCTTGAGATCTCATGCTCTGGAGGCGGACATGTGGGTTCAAACCTTGGCTCTATCACTTTTTACCACTCAACTTTGAACAAGATACTTGTTCTCTTTGAGCCTGTTTTCTTTGTCAAATGGGGATCCAAATAATCCTACCCCCACAGGGTGGTTTGGAAGAATAAATGAAGCAGTTAATCCACACATGGAACTCAGGGCAGTATCTGCTGTCGTGAGGACACCACAATGGCCTTTGATTTGGTTATCATCAGCACTGTCAATGCCGTAGCACTCAGAGATGGCCCTTCTGCCTCCTCCTCCATCATTCCATAGCCCTGGGGACCCCTTTAGAGATGGTTGTTGAAGCTGGTGCTTTAAGTAAGATTCCAACTTTCAAGATGGATTGTGGTGCCACAGGATGGAGGTTGCCATTCTGTAGAGGAGAATGATTGGATGGGACTCCCACGAGCGTCCTGTCCAAGTGTGTAATGGCCCTTGCCTGGATACTGCGGTGGGGCAAGACAGTAGACTTCCAGCTCAACCTCTCTTCAAGTCCTTGTGGCATGTCATTCCTGTTGTGCTCACTCTGCCTGCATTTTGAGAAGGAAGTTGAGAAATTGTTTTCCTACATCCTCATTCTTTCACTACACATCAAACAGTCCTGATTCTTGAAGTAAAAATAAAAATTTTTTTTTCAGCTTTTATTTTTGGCCCAGGCAGAAAAATGCTGCTTGAAAGTCACAGCCAGAGTTTTGCTACTAACTAAGGCCATGGTGGGGAGAACTGATCTCCACTCTTCTGAGTATGCCTTGCTATTTCTTCCTTCTCTCCCTACCTCTTTTGGATGATAGGCTTCAACATATCCAACCAGGCAGGGGTCTTATTGCAGTGATCTGCAGCTGCCATCTGTTTGGCTGGACCCTTAACCAGAAGTGTCTAGTTGAAAATATGACCTAGTGAGAAAGAGAAGAGTATCCTAAGAGAAGCATGCCTTTTAAGCTGTTCCTGAGTCATCTTACAGCAGAAGGACAGGAGGGGCGAGTCTGGGGAGGCTGACTTGGTGGCTTTGGTTGCAGTGTTGCCCCTGGTGATCCACCTATAGCTTCTGGAGTGCCTTTATCTTTGCAGCCTTTGATCTCAGGGCCAGTTTCATTATTTGATGGTAAAGCCAGGGCCCAGGATGGTGGGTGGGAGGGAGTTTTTTCTTCTGTACCCTCTGGCTTTCTCCACCTGTCTCATCCTTACCACCCCTACCCCCCTGCCTCTGGTCACACACACCTATTGTGGAGATTGATTGTTATTTATTTATTTATTTATTTTTAGTTGTCAATGGACCTTAGAGGGACATACAAAAATGTAGAGACTACTTCTAGCAGTGCTAGCCTTGTATTTTGGTAGAATATTTTTGTTTCACCTCCTTCTTCCTTGTTCCCTTCCCTTCCTTCTTCCCTCCCTTTCTTGTGATGGATTTTAGCCTCTGCCTCGGCTTCCTGAGGAGGAAGAGTTGGGTAGAGGTGGCAGCTGATCTGAAGGAGAGTTTTGGCATCATGTTTTCTTCCTTGGTGGAACAGTTAGTACATCTTGCTCCTCTTGCTACTCTGCCTTTCATGCCATCCTCACTAGGGCTTCCAACCCACTAGCCACCATCTCACCCCAAATGGCACTCTCTGCTGTCCCTTTTGTCTGGCCCTGTGACCCATTTCCTCCTTTCTTCCAGTTCTCATCCTCTTTTCATCCAACTCAGATTAGTATGGGTGGCTTCTGCTCTGTGCAAATCACATTCTTCACGGGCCCTTTCCTTCTCTTTCTCTTTGCTCTCCAACAGTCAAGCCAATCACCTCCAAGAAGTTTGATTCCTGTCCCCTTCTGCCCCCCCCCCCGGCCTTTGTACCCCAAACAAAGGCAGCCAGATTGTCTCTGGCCCAGATTCTTCTCTGCTTGGCCCCACCTCTCACTCTGTCTTACAGTCAGATTCTGTCTGCACATTTGAGTTCTGGGAAGAAGACCATCTTCCCTTGATTCCAAGCCTCTCATTTTCCCACTTAGAATGATTCTGAAGTCAGGTTATATCTTATAATTGGTAGGACATTCAGTGTGGCAGTCTTTTTCTTTTCAGTGTCTGGAAATAAGAGAGAAATAAAGTAAGGAGGAGAAAATGGTAAGAGAATTGAGCCTCTGAATAAATAGCACACTCAGGTTTTCCTCCTATTTGTTGTGAATCTTACAGATACTTCACTGAGTTGATTAATTCTCATTGAGGGAGTGCTGGACACACAGACATGAGTAAAACCCTTGAAAGCCCTCAAAGGAGCTACAAGTTAGTAAGGGAGGTTGGCTAGAGCCAGCATCACACAGGAAATGTGGGGTGAGCTGAGCTCTGTGGGAACCCCAGGGAGGGAACAAGGGCATCCACAGGTGGCTGCCCCAGTTTAGAATGTTGATCTCTATTCCTGCCCATGTTGACATCCTTTTCTCTTTGCTCATATCTATCTTTTAAAAGCATGGAGGCCTGGCTGAGGTTGTGGCTCATTGGTAGAGTGCTTGCTTCACATGTGTGAGGCACTGGGTTTGATTCTCAGCACTGCCTATAAATAAATGAATAAAATAAAGTTCAACAACTACTAAAAAATAAAAATAAAAAAAAAGAAGAAGAAGAATGTAGGCCTACAACAGATACCCTTGTGTTTTTCTGTAAGCAGAGATTTCTGAGAAAAGGATTGTTTGGGGGTGGGTGGAATACTGTTTGGTGATAGAGCACTTGCCTAGCATTTGTGTGTGAGGCCCTGGGTTCCATCTCCTGCACCATGGGAAAAAAAAAAAGAAAAAAGTTCTGAGGAAACTATTGTATAGTTTGGTGCTTTCTCTCTCCATCTGATTTTTTTTTTTTTTTAGAGCGAGTGAGAGAGGAGAGAGAGAGAGAGAGAGAATTTTTTTAATATTTATTTTTTAGTTCTCGGCGGACACAACATCTTTGTTGGTATGTGGTGCTGAGGATCGAACCCGGGCCGCACGCATGCCAGGCAAGCGCGCTACCACTTGAGCCACATCCCCAGCCCTTCATCTGATTTTTAATTTTTTAAAAGTGGTTGAGGGCTGGGGATGTGGCTCAAGCGGTAGCGCGCTCACCTGGCATGCGTGCGGCCCGGGTTCGATCCTCAGCACCACATACAAAGATGTTGTGTCCACTGAAAACTAAAAAATAAATATTAAAAATAAATAAATAAATAAAAGTGGTTGAATCATTCTCTGTCTTTAAAAAAAATTTATTTTTGTAGTTGTAGATGGAAGAATGCCTTTATTTTATTTGTTTTTGTGTGGTGCTGAGGATTGAACCCAGTGCCTCATGTATGCCAGGCAAGCTCTCTGCCACAGCGCTACAGCTACAGCCCTATCTGATTTCTTTTTAAATCTGAGCCTTCAACCATGGCTTCCTGGATCCCTGGTCCAGCTGGTGCTCTTAGCATGTTAGCCTCCTGATCAAGGGAGCAGAGGTACTATTTATTGCCCTGGGCCTGCTAACTCTGGTGGCCCTGTCTTGCCCCATCACAGCTGGAATTGGCGACAGCGAAGAACGACATGAACCGGCACCTGCATGAGTACATGGAGATGTGCAGCATGAAGCGGGGCCTGGATGTGCAGATGGAGACCTGCCGCCGGCTCATCACCCAGTCTGGAGACCGGTAAGGGCCTGCTTGGAGTGTAGGGCCTGCCTGCTCTTCTGAGTACCTGCCTTCCAGGGTGATGCAGGAAAGGAGTGGGGGAGCAGAGCCTTCTGACCAGCAGGCCCTTGGGTAGTACCTACTTTTTTTTTTTAAATACCTTTATTTATTTATTTTTATGTGGTGTTGATTATCAAACCCACTGTCTCACATATGCTAGGCAAGTGCTCTACCACTGATCTACAACTGCAGCCCAGTATCTGGTTACTTTTGATGTGGGGCTGTCTTTTGCGAGTCTCCTGGTATATCTGGCCCAGACGGACAGCTTTTTCTTCCTCCCTTCAGTACCATCACCTCTAGGGGTTTCACTGGTTAGACACAGCTTAAAAACTAGCAAGGAACACAGAGGGATGTGAGGTGGCAGAATTTTACCTAAGGTCAAAGCCACGATTTGTGCATTTGATTGACCCTGTCTGTATAAGTTATGCCTTACAAAAGAGTAAATTTTAACAAACCATAAAAATTCTACAAATAAGCTGGGTGCACTGGTGTTTATCTGTAGTCCCAGTGACTCCAGAGACTGAGGTAGAAGATTGCTTGAACCTAGGAGTTTGAGGACAGTTTGGGCAACATAGTAAGACACTGTCTCAGAAAAACAAAACAAAAATGTCAAACAAATTACAGGGCTAGGGATGTGGCTTAGTAGAACACTTGCCTAGCATGCATGAGACTTTGGGTTGAATTCTCAGCACAATGAAAACAAAACAAATTACACATATACATAAAGCGGGGTACTTAAGGTTAGTATACTCAGTTGGCGTCTCTTATTTTTTTTAAGGTTTGAATTATATGCATACATATATATCTCAGGTGACATCTCTTATGCTGTGACTTCAGACATTTCTGACTGCTGAAACTCTCAGAGCCCGTAAGATAAAAAGCAGGGACCATTTCCCCCATCAGGGCAGTGTGGGAGAGGATTCTTTCTCTCCTCCCCACATCCCTTGCCCTGAATCCATCCTTAACCCAATGGTCCCCTGCCCTCACCAAAGGATAAGTCCCTGGGAAAAGGCATACCAGCCCCATCAGGCCTTCTGTTTGCCCCAAGATAACAACTGGCGTTTTCTTCTAGAAAGTCTCCTGCTTTCACTGCGGTCCCGCTTAGCGACCCGCCGCCACCGCCAAGCGAGACTGAGGACTCCGATCGCGATGTCTCATCTGATAGCTCCATGAGATAGGGACCACCTCCATCTTGGCTCCCCTGTGCCCCATCCTGCCAGAAGCTCAACGAGGCCCAAAGCTGGGAATTCATGGAGGGGAAAACCATTTGTACTACCACACCAAACCTGGCCCTGGGGCCTGTGTTGCTCCTCTCTCGGGCTTCCTCCCTTGGTTCTTGGCCTCCCTAGAGTTCTGGGATGTTGGGGGCTAGGCTTGGCCCTGCCCTTCCTGGGCAGCTCCCACTGCAGATGGGGCTCTCCTGCCTTCATGCGTGGTGTCTGCTACTTCCCCATCTTTAAAAGGCCAAGAGTGCTCATGGCCTTTCACCTTTTCTATTGTGTAAGGAATGTGAATGTGGGACCTTCAACTCTGGGATCTAGAGCCCGCTGTCTTTGATTTTGTACTGGTGCTAACTGGCCCAGGCACTGGTATGAAGTGGATTCAGCTAGAAGTTCCCTAAAGGATTGTGCAACACATGCAGTTAGACAGGACTTCCCTTCCTGGTATGGATAGAGGGAGGTGATACTGGATAGGTACTCTGTCCTGCTGTCCATGTTCTCATGGCTGTCCACCTGCCAACTGTAGTGTATGTGACTGTAACCTTCCCTCACAGAGGGAGGCACGGTGCATTAAAGGGGCCTTTATGCCCTGGACTGGGTGAATTACCCTGAAGAAAGATAGCTCTTATCTCCTGGTCTCTGCTGAGTGACAGGAAAAAAAAAAAAAAAAAAAAAAGTGAAGCAGCTCTATGTGCCTGGGTTCAGGGTCTATTTCAAGTGTTGGCTGAAGATGTGCCTCTTCCTTGTCTCATTCACCAAAACCAACAGGCTGATATTGTCTGACTTGGAAAAGCTTGAGAAGTGGAGAGATTCAATTCTGAATACCTCAGAGGCTGTGCTGGCATTTGAATGGAGTCTTTAATAATAATCAAAGTGGAGAATATTTATTGAACACTTTCATGTCACCAATTCAAGCCCTTTAACTATAGAATCTGAGTTCTGTATTGTTTTTTCATCTCAATTTCACAAAATGATGTACAGGAAGTTACAAGTAACTTGCCCAAATAGAGCCTCCAAGTGGCAGAGCTAGTTCACCAGCTCCCAGCCTGTGTTACTACCCACTAAAAGCTAGAGGAGGTAAAACCTTGTTTTACTGACATTTTAATCATGTTTAGTTTTACCTAAAAAGACCTAAGCTGAGGGATGCAATCATAGCCTCATCTTGCAGCTATTCACACATGAAGGTATGAGTAGAAGAACTAGAATTGCATGCGGGAGTCTCCATGCAGCCTACTACATACTTCACAAGCCTGTCAACCAGTCAGGCTCATATACACAACTCCAAAGTCCTGACATCAATATTACCTTTCCTAAGGGTACCTGAAAGAATAACTGAAGGCTGGGGGTGCCTAGCATGGGTAAGGCCAAGTTCAATCCCCAGCACCACCAAAAAAAGAAAAGTAAAAATAACTTTCTAACAGAGGTAGCCAGGTGAAGGGCCTTTCAATATTCAGTTTGCTTCATGTAGCACCCAGAGGGAAAATGTAAATGAGGAAGGCATATATATGTAATAATAAGGATAGTTGGATGCTGCTGTGGCACCTGTAATTGCAATGACCCTGAGGGATAAGATAGGAGGATTGGGAGTTCAAAGCCAGCCTCAGGGAAAGTGAGGCTGCTAAGCAACTCAATTTCTAAATAAAATACAAAACGGGGCTGGGAATATGGCTCAGTGGTTGAATGCGTGCTTTTGAGTTCAATCTCAGGCACTTCCCCACCCCAAAGGATAAAGGTCAGGTCCCACTCCACACACATTCCCATGACCACAGAACAGACAGGTGGCTGGGTGCAGTGAACTTTATTGATGGTATGTGACAATAAGGCTCCCCAAGCCCCTCCCCTTCTTCAGGAGATCTAGGATGGAAATTGGGAAGGGGGGAGATTCTCAGTGAGTTGAGGGACTGAGTTAGGGGCAGGGACTCCCCAGCAGCTGAGGGCCTCTCTCTTCTTGTGTTCTTGCTGGGGCAGGTGGTCCAGGGACTCTTACTCCTTGGAGGCCATGTGGACCATAAGGTCCACCACCCTGTTGCTGTAGCCAAATTCATTATCATACCTAGAAAGTGAATAAGTTGTTAAGAGCCATTTTTCTGAGCCAGCCACCAGGTCAATTTCAAAGTCTGTTCCCTCCACCCAGGTTACATACCAGGAAATGAGCTTAACAAAGTGGTCGTTGAGGGCAATGCCGGCCCCAGCATCAAAAGTGGAAGAGTGGGTATCACTATTAAAGTCGCAGGAGACAACCTGGGGAAAGAAGAGAGCTAAGTATGATCCACCTGTTTAATAGGGCAATTCCCTGTCCTATCAGACCAGTACCTGGTCCTCCGTGTAGCCCAAGATGCCCTTGAGGGGGCCCTCTGATGCCTGCTTCACCACCTTCTTGATGTCATCGTATTTGGCCTAATGAGGTAAAAATAAGATGGATGTTCATTTTCCAAAATCACCACTGTTTTACCAGACAAAATCTCAGTCTACCACGTTTCCAACCCAAACGTACAGCTTTCTCCAGGCGGCAGGTCAGATCCACAACTGACACATTGGGAGTGGGCACACGGAAGGCCATGCCAGTGAGCTTCCTGTAGACAGGGGGAAGCACTGTCAGCTCCAGGTGCTCCTGACCCCCTCCCCTCTATTCCCCCAGGTACAGCAAAGCCTTACCCATTCAGTTCAGGGATGACCTTGCCCACAGCCTTGGCAGCACCAGTGGATGCAGGGATGATATTCTGGGCAGCCCCACGGCCATCACGCCACAGTTTCCCAGAGGGGCCATCCACAGTCTTCTGAGTAGCAGTGATGGCATGGACTGTGGTCTGGAAAAATGGAAGCGCTAATGAGGCCCCTCTGAGTACCCATCACACCAGCCCTCACTCAGCCTCCTTCCTCCACCTTGGGAGGGATTGAGGGATAGATTTGAACCAGTCCCTTAAAACCCCTAGTCTTGGAGCAAGAACTAAGTATGGAGAAGGATCCAGCGATCCAGCCCTGAGTGAGAATTAATCAGCTCAGGTCTCATTTCCCATCATCCACATACCATGAGTCCTTCCACAATGCCAAAGTTGTCATGGATGACCTTGGCCAGGGGGGCTAAGCAGTTGGTGGTACAGGAGGCATTGCTGGGAAGAGAGGAAAAGTCAGGGAGGGCATGCACACAGCTTACCCTCAGCCCTGCCTGCCATTTCCCCAATGCCCTCTGCTGTCCTCACCTTACAATCTTGAGGGAGTTGTCATACTTCTCATGGTTCACGCCCATCACAAACATGGGGGCATCAGCAGAAGGTGCAGAGATGATGACCCTTTTGGCACCACCCTTCAAATGAGCCTATAATCAAAGGGGTTGGTTACAAATGTAGGTTCTGCTTTTTTTTTTTCCTGGTTAAGACAGATTCCCTCATGCTTCTAGCTACAAATTCAGGGTCAACTCTCCTCCTATTTAGCCTTCTATCCACTTACCCCGGCTTTCTCCATGGTAGTGAAGACACCAGTGGACTCCACAACATATTCAGCACCAGCATCACCCCATTTGATGTTGGCGGGATCTCGCCTAGGAGAGAGGTAATAGGACGAAGTTCAGGCATGTGATGTACCATGTACCTGAGGTAGGTACTCTATCCTAGTTACCTCCCCAAAGCAAAAATCCCCTGATCCTGCTCTGTGCAAAATAGGCAAGGAAACAAAATACAATCTCTTGTTTTGTCTTCCACACTTACTCCTGGAAGATGGAGATGGACTTTCCGTTGATAACAAGCTTCCCGTTCTCAGCCTTGACTGTGCCATGGAATTTACCATGGGTAGAATCGTACTGGAACATGTAAACCTGGGGAACAAGTTGAGGGCATTAATACAGTTGCCTTAAGCATGCTGCTCCTCCCACCACCTGCAAGGGCAGCACCCACCATGTAGTTGAGGTCAATGAAGGGGTCATTGATAGCGACAATATCCACTTTGCCAGAGTTGAAAGCAGCCCTGGTGACCAGGCGCCCAATACGGCCAAATCTGAGGTGAGAAGCAAGAAAGTATGAGTAGGGAATTATTGTGGATAGGGAATAGATATGCTGATTCATCCTCTTCCAGAAAAAATAGTTATCCGTAGGTATGTATGGGGAATTGATTCTGGAAAAGGATCCTCCCCCATATCAAGATCTGTGGATGCTCAAATCCTTTACATAGAATGATGCAGTATTTGCATATAATCTTCAATCCTCCTACATACTTTAAATCACCCCTAGGTTAACTTTTAATACCTAAACAATACCTACACATAATTTCATTTATGTGGATTCAGTTAGTACTCAGTGGACAGGAATTTCAAGTTTTGTTCTTTGGAACTTTTATCTAATTATTTCCCCTGTGTTCTTTTCCATCAAGTTGGTTGATGTGGAACCCTCAGACATGAGCAGCCAACTGAACATAATTCTACCCCCCATCCCCCAAAATACTAAGAGGTTTAATTTTATCTTCCTTGAGCAAGTCTGCCAGGCTGATCTGGCTTTCCAGCATGGTCATAAAGTGAAGGCTCCTTTCCTGCCCAGGAGATAACTAAGCTTGAAGACTTGCCCACCCCCCAGTCATCTCAAATCCTTCAAGAAGTGCTAATGTAGGACAATGCCACCCACAGCATGGGTACAAGGCTTGGCACATGGCATTTATCATTCCTGCTTCCCATTCCCTGGGAAGGCTTATTTCTGCCTGGCCTGGATTCAGGCTACACCCTCTGTGCAGAAAAGACTTGTATACTCAGCATCACCAAGCTCAAAGGGCAGGAGTAAAGGTCAGACAGAATCTAACTGGACAGGGTATAAGTCCACCCCTTCTCCAAGTCCCTCCTACAAAAGGGCGAGGTTAAGGTAAAGATATGGAAAAAACCAGTTGGTCTTCAAGCACTCTAATCCCAAGTCTCTAATTTGCTAAACTACCTGCCCTTCCTAGCTAAAATCAGCATTGGGAGCAATGGAAGGGGGTGGAGGAGAGCAGAAGCCCAGGCTCCCACCTACAGAAAGGTCAGGCAGCTATATTTAACTCAGATCAGGGTGGAGTGGGGAGATCTAGTTTCTGGAAGATGGAATGGGAAGAAGGGCAGGATTCTCAAGACTCGGACACCTAATACCCCCCAGTGACCTTTATAGTGGCCTTTAGGGTTAGGTCAGCAGCTAGGCTGCCAGAGCAAAAAAGGCAGCGAGCGCTGAGCCAGTGCAAGGGAAGGGGCTGCTGTTATGGGAGCCATTTTGTGGTGTAAATTTTCTTTTCTAACCACGGTGACTCAGCTCCCCCAGTCTGGCACTAAGCCATAGCTACCACACCTCTGGGGTAAGGAGGACAACAGGGTCTCCCTGAACCCACTTCTTTGATTCATCAGAGAATTGTCTAGAAGCAGCATCAGGCCTGAGAAAAATTTGGCTTGATGCTTGAGGCTGTGTTGTGAGGTTCCGGTTCTTTTTGAGCGCCAAGAAAGGGGGAAAGCCTTGCATCACCTGGTTTACCGGATAAAGGAGACTCCACCCTACTAAGGGAGGAGTGAGAGGTTAGTCACAGGCAAGGGCGGACACAGTAGCCAAGGAAGGTTTCCTAACGGTGGTTCATTCATTTCCTTCCCCGTTGCAACATGGCGGGCCAGTGGCCACAAGTAAAACTGATGATGCGCAAGCCTTGCAGCTAGCATCCCAGGGTGGCCGCCGGGAGGGAGAAGGATGTGGGGGGAGGGGCTCTTCCCCGACACGTGACCCACAGGGCGCGAAAGGAAAGAAAAGAAGCCCCAGCCAGGGGATTAGGGGATGGGTCCCGAGTGAGAATAGGAAAGCCTCCCATTTGCCCGAGGTGGTGGAGTGAAAGGCAAAGGTTCCCCAGCTACGAGCTGGGGATAGGAGCCCCAGCCCGAGCCCACACTTGGTCTGCGCGCTGACCTTGAGCTCTCCTTGGGGTGAGGGCGCTACCCACCCACCTCGCCAGGCGATTTCAAAGCCCCTGGCCTCGGCTACTTGCAGATGCAATTTCTGTGGGGGCGGCTGCAGCCCGGGGCCCCACCCTAGCCCAGCCTCTAACTTACCCGTTCACTCCGACCTTCACCATCGTGTCTCAGAGATGCGACTGCGAGGGGAAGAAAGGAAAGCATCAGCGCAGTCCACGCGGCGCCGGGTTCCGGGCCGCTGACCCTCCCTCCCCTCCCCCCAGGGCCTCCATGTCCACTTCGCGCCTCCTCACGTCCTCCTGCCACTGCAATGCGGAGGCCCCACCCGACCCAGCTCGGTTCAGCCCCGCATCAAAGCCGCTAAAACCCTGGACCGCACACACTCCCTCTCCCGGGTTCTGATCATCCCGAGCCGCTCGCTAGTAGCTGCTTTTCGTTTTCACCTGGCACTGCACGAGACGGGAAGAAGTGGCTGCCTGTCGAACGGGGAGGAGCAGAGAGCGGCGGCGGAGGTTGCAATCCCCCTTTATAGGAACAGGAGTGGGGGGGGTGGGAGCTGGTGACGCGAGCCCCGCCCCCCGTCCGGCTGGCCCAGTCGCTGCCCAAGGGCGCTGAGGCCTGAGCTACGTGCGTCCGTAAAACCAAGAGTAGCCGGGCCACTCCCCCCCCCTTTTTTTTTATCGGCCCGCCCCGTTCTTGAAACGTGCACGCACCAAACGTGTGGGCTCCGGACGGAGAGGGGGAAGGGACTGAGATTGACCCGTTCGGGAGGTGACCTGTGATTGATTCTCAGGATGGGACTGAGGGTATGTAGAAGACAGTGGACTTGAGGACGCGGCTCTAGTGCTCGCGGAGGACATCTAGGAGTCAGGGATGTTAAAGTTGCGGCACAGTCGAAACGGGAGGACTTTGGGAACTGGAAGGGTGGGGAATTAAAGCCGGAGCTCGGGAGTGCTCGCGGCTTTCCCTTTCTCATTCTTTCAAAGGCTGTGAGGCGGGAAAGTTGAGGATCTTCTTCTCTAGGCTCTTCGGTAATGATACAGGAACAGCTGAAAACAAGGCCCTGGAGGAGCGCGGGCGCCTCCTGGGGGGGCGGGGGCTTCCTAGGCTCCACTTCCCCCTCCCCATCTCTTGCTCATGGCCTCTCTGGATTGGGGGCCTGGGCTGGGGACAAGGCAGTAGGGGCCTGGAGAGGGAGGAGTATGAGGGGGAGGTTCCTGCACAGAAGGTCACTACGTCCTGAGGCCCTGGCAGCCTGGAAACCTGATAATTGGGGCAGACAAACCAGTCTCTGTCTGCACCAGCTTCTCTCACCAGGCCTGGGTTGGGGCCCCATGGGGAGGACGGCATCACTGGGGCAGGGCTGGAGGAGACTCAGAGACCTCCCACAGAACTGCTCCTGGGAACCTGAGGGCTGCGCCACCCACACTAGGAGACAGTGCTCCTTTCATCCACAGTAGCCCAGGGCAGAAGAGCAGAACGTGAGGGTGGAAGTCCCTCCCCTATCCTAGTACGTGCTGGCCGGCCAGGGAGCCAGGAACTCCCTCCACTGGCTGCCCCTGCGGATGTTGGGGGCAGGGTGAGTCCAGAGAGGTAGGGGTGTGTGAGAAGGGGTCTCAGGCACGTGGTAGGACAGGTGCCTAGCCCCTTCCCACAAACGGGAGGGAATGATAGGAATCCATTTCTCTCTTAGAAGGGTAGAGATCCTGGACAGGGCCAGGTTTGTGAACTGTGTGAGGCTGGAAGGAATGAGGACTGGAAGGGGGTGGGGTGGGATGGGCGCGGCTCATCAGCTGGTGCAGGGCAGGGGGATCCAGGGTGGCTTTGCTAGGCCAGCGAAATCTGAGACCAGCCCCCTGCCCTTCTAGCTAAAAGCCTGTGGCTAAGTTTAGCTAGCCCAATGATAACCTTTGCTTAAAAGGCAGGGAGCATGCAGTGCTGCACCCCGACTCCAGCCCCAGTTCCTTGCCTTTCTGGGAGGGCCCTCCCTTCTTGAGGCCCCAGAACCAAGGCTGTGTCCATGCCTGGCAGCCACCTGCATGGCCAGTGCCCAGGCTTTTCATGAGCAGCAAGAGCAGGCCAAGTGGGCACAGGATGAGGAGGGGTGGGCGGAGGCTGCAGTGCCTGAGTGGTGGGGGAAGCAGCCCACAGCACCCCTGAGGAGACTGCTTCCTTCCAGCAGAGGCCCACAAAGGAACGTTAACCCTTTCCCCCCCAAAGGCCTCAGAGTCCTTCCATGCTTCTGTCCAAAGTGTGATTGTGAAGTATCATCTTCCCTTTTGCCTCATGTTTGTCATTTCTCATTACTGTTCCCTGAACCCCACCCCAAAAAAGGTGGAGAGCTCAGTGCCCATGGAGTGCTACTGGTGCACTGTGCTGTTGTCATGACAGCAAAGACAGGAATGTGGTCATGACAACAGGCTTACTGCCTCTGGTTCCAGATGACTCAGCAGAAATAAGACTGGGGCGCTAGAGAAGAATGGGCAGGCTTCAAGGACACCATGAATAGTGTGGCCTCCACCTAAAGGGCTAGACCTACTGCACACCTGGTAACATAGTAAGGAACCCCTGGTAGGCACACCTTGTCTCTATAGAGCTGGAGGGGATCAACCAGGCCAGGCCAGTAGCTAGTCTTCAGGGATGGGAATGGGACAGGGCAGGGAATATGGAGGAAATCAACCTTTAGTCTAGAGCAGGGTTTCTCAGCCTGAGCACTATTGACATTTTAGGTCAAATAAATCTGTCTTTTGGGCTGTACGATGTTTACCAACATCCCTGGTCTTTACTCATTGGAGGCTGTGACAGTCTCTAGGCATTGTCAAAAGTCTGTTGTTCCCCACCCCCCATGCTGAGAAGCACTAATTTAGAGCCTAGAAACTGCGTAATTCTCCACAGCGGGGCCATCTTGTCACTTGTGCAGGTGAAGGGGAGCACGAAGCTCATCAGAGATTTGGAGACCAGCACCAGATTACCTGAATCTGGGTTAATGTAAAGATGAAACAAAGACAAGGGCTGGGGTTGTGACTCAGTGGTATAGAGTGCTCGCCTAGCCCATGTGAGGCCCTGGGATCAATACTGGGCAACACATAAAAATAAATAAAATAAAAGTATTGTGTCCAACTTAAAAAAAAAAAGACCCAAAGATAAGTTTAGGACAGAAATGTCTAAAAAGTATGTAAAAGCATTTATTCATTAGAATACAAGGAGACTGGCAAACATCTATTGCAAAGTGAAAGCAGGTCAACCCAATTCAGGCAGGCTAGCTTAGAGAAATGCCTTGAATTTTAAAGATCATTTTTGTATTAAAAAAAAACAAGGTGACAGGCAAACAATACTATACAGAGATAAGAGAACTGGGATTCAAGATCATCCCAGAGGATACCCTGCACAGCAGGGATGAGAACAGGTAATCTGACTTCTTAGGATCTGTGCCTGAGAGTGGATGCTCTGCGGAGGGGGGTTGTTTTCTTGGGTGTCTCATCTTCTGTCATCTCTGCTGAAAGCTCTATTCAAAGGATTGGAGGAATAAAAAGAGCTGAATCACAAAGATGGTGAAAAATAGATCTCAGAGAACAAATATGACAGCTCCACACCACACTGTAGAGATAAATCCAAACTGCAGAGAGGAAGACATCATGGGGCAGTGGGGCAAAGAGAATCTATACCCAGTTGTGCCCTACAACAGGGATCCCATCAAAAGTAGCCATCCAAGATGGGGCATCATACCTTCCTCACTGGACTCATCGCTTGAAAAGACAACCTTGGGTTTCTTTTTCGAAGTGCGCTGCTGAGTTTTTGGAAGTTGGCGAGTAGTTCGCCGAGGCTTGGGTGTTACAAAGTCACTGTCCGAGGAGGCAGAGGCCAAGCGCTGCTTCCTAGGGACTAAAAGACAAGGAGATGTGATTAAAAGAAAGGTAACTGCTGCTTGTGGGCTTCCCACTGTGAGGCTGTGTCCCATACCAGAAGATTGTTTCCTGGCTGATGGGGCTCTCTGGCTACCTCCTTGGCCAATCTCAAGCTCCTCTATTCCATCTGATCCTCTGGTGTGATAGGCCCGAAGCTTCTGCTCAAATTCATCTATTATAGCCTGGCAAGGAAAAAAGGAGATAAACAGCAAGTCTGGAGACATTGTTATTCTATGATTGAAAAGACAGAGTGATGAAAGATGTGGAAGAATGGCAAATTTTTACTGCGAAGCTAAAGAAGTCAATTTGAAAAGGCTAGATGCTATTTGACTCCAACTTTTTGACATTCTAGAAAAGGCAAAACCATGGAGGACATAAAAAGATCAGTGCTTGCTAGGAATTGGGAGGGAGGAGGGGGGAATAGATAGAACCCAGGAAATGTTCAGGGCAAACTATTCTAATGTAATAATGGGCACGTGTCATTATATTTAGTAATGCTAATCTAAACTATGAACTTTGGGTGATGATTTGTTAATGTGGTTACTAATTCAATCATGTCACTCATGTATGTCAATATAGATTGTAACAAATGTACCACTCTGGTGCAGGAAATTGAGAATGGGGAAAGGTTGTGTGTGTGGAGATGGGTATATGGGAACTCTGACTCACCGTTCAGTTTTGCTTTGAATTTAAAACTACTCTAAAAAAGAAAGTCTATTATAAAAAAGAAGAAAAGAAAGAAAAAGAAGAATTGAAGACAGAAAGATTGGATCTTAACCTATTGTGGTAATACATCCTTAACCCCAATGACTTGGGAGGCTGAGACAGGAGGATCACAAGTTTGAGGCCAATCTAGGCAAATTAATAAGCCCGTGTGTCAAAATAAAATAAAAATAATTGGGAATATAGCTCAGTACTAGATTGCCCTTGGATTCAATCCCTAGTTTCAAAAAAATAAAACAAAATTAAAAAAAAAATCTATTCTCAAATCATCTTGGTAACATAGTTATAGTGAAGCTGGGGATAAGTCATACAATAGTGTGAGCACAAGAGCCTCAGAACACTGCCTAGGGAGAGCAACCCCTATTAAACTGTGCTGCTTACCTTGCCCTCTGGCTTGGCCCCTCGCCGCAATTTGCCTACAATGGACAAAAGAGCTCCGAAGATGGACTCATCTGACAGTTTATCTCCAAAGCAGTCAAAATTGTCCATCATCTTGCGTAGGCCTCGCTCTGTGATGGGAAGCTGTGACATGCAGTAGGCCAGGTCCCGGTACTGTCGCTCAGTTCTGCAGATGGGAAAGGCTTTGTGAGCAATAGCTCACAAAGGGTTATCCTTCATAGGTCTCCCTTGGTCCCAGGTATATCACTGGTAGTTCTTTCCCCCATGTGGCTATTGTCAACACAAAGATCTTTCAGGAAAGGCAATGTACCGAGCTGTGCGGAACCGCTGACATAGCTTCTCTACCAAGCTCTCGGTCTGCTTGTCCTTGGTGATGTAGGAGAGAAGCTGCCTGCAGAAGGGGAAGTGAGGATGTGGGATCAGCCAAGAGCACCTCCAACCTCATCCTCTAAGACCTATGCTGGACCCTCACCTAGCACCAGACTTCTCTGTCTTTGCTCAATAGAAGAATGTTCTTGGTCATGGCCCTCTAATTGCCTCACTGCTCCTTGTGTTCTCTCCCAGACATTAGAGAACCCACTCCCCAGGAATTTTTATTGTGAATAGAAATTAACAAGAAAAGTTGTCATTTGTGAGTACTAATGTGTGCCTTCCACAATGTTAAGAATAGTAGATTATTCAGTATTCTCAAGAACTATGAGAAATTTTTGGAGGAGAAAATAGAAGTCAAATTATTGCTGAAGGTCATACAGCTAAAAAGCAGCAGCTCTAGGGTAGAGGTGTAGCTCAGTAGCTGAGGGCTGGCCAGGGATGTGAGACCATGGGTTCATCCTCAAGTGCTGCCAAATGAATGAATGATTAAAACTGAAATGGAATTCAAATTTAAGTATGTCTGATTCCTAAGCCTATGTGCTAGTGAAAAATGTGCTCCAAGGCCCATGGAACAGTACTTCATGATGGTGTGGAAAGGCTCTTCCTCCACTCCACCCTCAGGGTCTGACAGGCGGCTGATGATATCTGGAAGGAGATTATAGATGGCGTTGCCCTATAGAGGAGAAAGAATTGTGCTAAAGGGATGAGGTAACCTACATACTCCCTCTGCAGCCCCACGTTGCCTCTCCACTTCTCACCTTGTGAGAAAGCTCATTGAAGAAGTTCTTGGCCAAGGCAGCAATCTGAGGCTCACGGTCAATGAGTAGCACAGCCATCTCGCTCACCTGCCCCTTCACTTTCACCATGTCCTTTAAGATCAAGTGTGTCATCACCAGGCCTGCTGTCTTCCGCACTTGTGGAGCTGGGTCCCTGAGGCTAGGAATGAAATCTCAAGTCATTGGGACCCAGACCTCTGAGCTATACCCTAAAATCAGTAGGAAAGCTTCTCAGCAGGGATCCATTACCCTCAGAATGCCATGCTAGAAGCAGTTAGAATGCTGTCTACAATTGAAAACTGTAGTTAGGGCAAAAGACAAAACTTGTAGCTAAGGCATTGCATTGAAGCTTCAATTCCCTTAGAGTCACACTTAGCCAGGGGCCTGTACAGTTAAGTATCAAGTAGAAGGTAATGTCAAAGACTAGGGAAATATAGTCTTAGTGACTCTCAAACTAGCATATCGGACTCCAGGAACAAGCAGGGACTACTCAAAGGTGAGAGATTTCTTACCGAGCATATAGATGAGGTGTCCAAGGATCCACCAAGTTGGGAAAGCGGATGGCCAGATCCCCAGTAGCAATCATGAGGTTAGACCGGACAATGGGGAGTGAAGACTTTTCTAGCATGGTGAATAGAAGACGAAGCTGGGAGTCACAGAAAGTAGCGCTAGTGGCAAGGAGAAGAACATCAGAGAAGCCATCTCATCTCCATCCTCTTTGAGGCAGTATCAACTGAGGGCCTACCTGATCATGCAGAACTTTCCAAGGGCAAGTGAAGCAGCTGCAGAAAGGTCTGGGTTGCCATAGAGACCAGGGTTGTTGCAGACTTTAAGCAAAAGTGGAACAAAGGCAGCCAGGATCTGTTTGCCTGTTGGAAGAATACTCTATGTTTGGGATGGGTTATTTTTTATTTTTTTTTTTGATACTGGGGATTGAACTCAGGGGCACTCAACCATTGAGCCACATCCCCAGCCTTATTTTGTATTTTATTTAAAGACAGGGTCTCACTGAATTGCTTAGCGCCTTGCTGTTGCTGAGGCTGGCTTTCAACTTGTGATCCTCCTTTCTCAGCCTCCCGAGCTGCTGGGATTACAGGCATGTGCCATGGTGCCTGGCAAGGGATGGGTTATCTTAACTGGGGAGATCACCTAGCAATTTTTCTTACCGTCCAACAGTTCCATCTCACAGATGCTACGGATTAACTCTGCCTCTGTATCATCAGCGGTGGCACCCACCAATCCCAGCTCCTCCTCCATGGTGGTCTCAGAGCTTGAATTCTAATGGGAAAGATCATGGTGATATGATCATGGGTGACCAAAGACATCATATTATAGTTAATATTTCATTTTGCATGAACAGATCTGAGGAAAGGTGATGTCTACAAAACCATTCATAGAATTGCCAAATGTTTGTGTGTGTAAAGATAAAGCTTTTCTTTTTTTGTACTGGGGATTGAACACAGGGACACTTAACCACTGAACCACATCCCCAGCCCGATTTTTTGTATTTTATTTAGAGACTGGGTCTCGCTGAGTTGTTTACTGCCTAAGCTGCTAAGGCTGGCTTTGAATTCACGATCCTCCTGCCTTAGCCTCCTAAGTGACTGGGATTACAGGTATGCGCCACCATGCCTGGCTGAGAAAAAATTCTATTTCTTTGTTTGTTTATTTTTTAGTTTTAGGTGGATACAATATCTTTATTTTATTTTTATGTGGTGCTGAGGATCAAACCTAGTGCCTCACAGGTGCTAAGTGAGCACCTAACCACTTGAGCCACAACCCCAGCTCCAAGAATTCTTAAATAAGGAAAAAACTAGGTCCTTTAATCAGATTTCTATACTTTTTCTTAATTCTCACAGAAGATGTAGTTATTGTATATGGAAAACAAATGGATCATGCCAAACAATGGTTCAAGGTCAAAGAGAAGGTCAGACTATTCCAAGGCAGTCTTATTTGTTTGCAAAAAAAGCTGCCTTTAGTGGAAAAGACATGAGGTCCTCCTATGTGCTAGGCCAGTAGTGAAAGCTGATGGGCAGGGGGTTGGGTTCATGATGTTCTAACAAACATTGCCTCAGGTAGAGCCTAAATCTTATGCTGAGTTGCCTAGCTCTGTAGTCTGTATTTATCTAATACTCTTCCTTCCTGGTGTGCATGGACAGACTGTTCAACCTTTGTTTACACTAATTCTTTCCCAGGTTATTAGCAACAAAGAGGCAGAGAATCTTCACTTAATAGAGAAGCAGAGATCCCCAGAAGGAAACGTTCTGACCCAAGGTCATGAAATAACTCTGGAAATGCTGGGGACAGGAACCCATCACCTAGGTGCTCTGCTTACCTTCTCCTTGGGGTCTTTGGATTTGTGTTCCTGTTCTTCCCGAAGAACTCGGCGCCTACAGAGCTCTCCACTCACGGCCTGTTCCAAATGTACCAACTGCTGCAGGGCCACATCCCCAGCCAGTGACAGCAGGTTCATCAATAGAAAAGTGGGGAGCATTGGAACAGTTTCCTCTAAAGGAAGGAAAAGGAAAAGGCAGGGAGAAAGATATGGTCAAATTCCATCAAACTTATTGTTTCAACTTCAATTTGGACAAAAACGAGACATTGTGGACTGAGAGGTTGTAGAAAGGGGTGGTAGCAGTAGCTTTTGGCCCTGTAGGGAAAATAGCAGAAGCTGGTTGCCCACCCCAAGGCCCAGCAAATCTCTGCCCACTTACTGGGATCCTCCTGACTGATGCTCTTTTCCTCCAGCTTCTCTAGGGCCTGCTTTGCACAGCCCTGCAACATCTGGGCACAGATCACCTCAGGGCCCTCTGCCAGTTGGTAAGTGAGGGTTACTGCTACCTCTTTGAATGGGATCCAGAGTGGGTCTGGGTGGGCAAAGCCTAAATCAGAGAAGGGACAAGCTGTTCACTGTAGACAAATGTTCCCAGTTTTGCCAAAGCCCTTCTGGATAGCTCACCTTTAGTAACCATTTCCTGAAGTCGCTCAAACAACCTATGTTCATGAGAAAGTCGAAAGGGAGGGTGACGTTTGCCCAGAGAAGGCTGTGGAAACAAGGAAAACAGAGTGCAAGTGTGTGTAGAGGATGTAAAAGAGGATCTCTACTTTCCTTAGTTCGACATAACCATTCCACATACCTTTCTCCTATCAGAAATGTTCGCGATGGTAAGGCACACCTGCTGGGCCAGCCTATAGTCCTGTGGGAACTTCTCATCCAGCCCTATGCTCACCAGCGTGTCTAAGTTGCTTCCCACAATTTCTGGTTTTCCTCTAGGGGAAGCAAGCCATAAAAGTTAAAGGTAGTCTTGGACAAGACTCTGGGGGACAATGCCAATAGGTAGGCACCAGCGCCCAGCATGGGGTTTCCAGAGCCTTGGAACTAGTGAGGCTGACACAGGGCTGACCCCTTGGATCCCTCTGGTTCTAGTGAATCTATTTTTACTAGACAGAAGGATTTAGGTAGCCAACTCCCAGCAGAGCTCAGCTGGGTCTTATTGCTAATACCAAAGGAGAAGGAACCTTCTCAGAACCTTTCTTTTCTCTCCCACCCTACTGCTTACTAGAGCTGGGCCTCACCGTGCCATCATGCCAAGAAGCATGACAGAGGAACAGCGCTCCAGAGCAGAGCAGGGGACCTTCTCAGTGGCCCGCTCCCATAGCAGTTGGATCACTGCAGGTTTCAACTCATCCTTCTGCACAAACTCACAGAGCTGAGGAGAGAAGAAAGAAGGCTCAGGCCAAAAAACAAATCCCTTTGGCCCACTTCTCTGAAGACAAGACTGAGAACCTTAAGCGGGTAAAACCAATATTTTGGAATGGAAAAGGAAGAAGGATACTCAATATGTAAAATAGGTGTTTCTGTATCAATTTTCTGTACTCATGCTTTCAAAACTACACTTGTTAAAGTGATACATCAGCACTGATTTTTTCCAAGTTCCATGTGGATCCATAGTTCTGACTACATTCTATAGAATTCTAGAAGGTTTTCTTGCTATTGCCACAAACAGCCTGTATAAAATGTAAGCTATCATTCTTTCCTGCCTCTTCATTTTGCCAATAGTACCAATTCTCTCTTAATTACACATACTTAAAATTTCAGTCACTGAATTTTATGAATTAGTCCTACCTATCTTTCCTTTAATATTTGTCTTCTGGTATGTCCAATTTGGTAGCTATTCCTCCAGATCAGAGTCTTACCCCTTGTACACCTATAGTAGCCTCCAGTAACCTTCCTGTACTGTGGGGAGCCATTCTGACACGTGATTGGGTG
Organism: Spermophilus citellus; assembly: GCF_964194105.1. Taxonomy (NCBI): domain Eukaryota; kingdom Metazoa; phylum Chordata; class Mammalia; order Rodentia; family Sciuridae; genus Spermophilus; species Spermophilus citellus. The sequence goes on along the minus strand of NC_138197.1, from coordinate 31,476,384 downwards.
ACTCCCGTTAAGGGCCTGAGGCGCTCTGGCTGTGTCGGAGCTATCCCGACCCTTTCCTGATGAGAGCCCATCCGTGTGGGGGTGTGCGTAACCACTGACCCTGGAGACCCAATCACTGACCCTGACCTTGGAGTACAGCCCCCCCTCAACCTTCATTGGATGGAATTCTCCCCTGAATCTCTTGTCCCCCCAAATAAAAGGCTACTCCCCGGCGTGTTCGCTCTCTCTCTCTCCTGCTAGCCCAGAGTAATCCTCGCTGCCCTGCTGGGCGGCTTGAGGCGGGGACCAGGGAGGCGAGCCGTCTCGGACCTAGCAATATAAAATAAGGTACTGTCTGTGTGTTTTATTTTGATCTCTTCTAACTAACTTAATGCCAGAACCTCATTAATGAAACCACTGCGCAGGCCGCGTGGTAGACTGTACTGTACCTAACCCCTCTCCAACCACCTTGTATGTGGTTGCTGGGTCAGTCTCACCAAACATCTGTCTCCTCCTGTCACAGTTCTATTATTTATTACTTGAATCAGCACTCTGCCTACCACACAGGCTCCTGACTACTTACCAGCCTGGGAGATCTCAGGCCACTTGCCTGCCACCACCAGGGTAGGTCCCAGGGAAGAGAAAAATATAGCAGGCAGCAGTGCTGCTCTCAGTGGAAGCTAGAGGTCAGTACTACCTTCACTGTTTGTTTCCACAATGCAAATATTTCATAGGAGGTTTGCCTCATTAAAATGCTGGGGTCCTTGCCTAACATGAAATCCTAGACTTTGAAAGGTATTCAGGACCTTCACAATTTAGTTTCAAACTACATTCCCAATTTTACCTTCTGTTCTAGATAATTTTGAGCCAGAATACAATATTCCTTATTCTACAACACAGCTTGTCTCCTTGGGTTTCTATCTGACATGCTTTCCCTCTAGTCTCTAACTCTTTATATTCTACTTCTCTTTCAAGTCCTACTACCTTTTCACAGCTTCCCTTGACCATTCTACCACAAACAGCTCTCATTCCCACTCCATATTCCTCATGCCTTCAAAACTACATTTATTAAAGTGATACATCAGCACTGATTTTTTCCAAGTTCCATGTGGATCCATGAACAGCACAGAAGTTAAGTATGTTTTCTGGAGTTCTCATAGCCTGTCACTAACTAGCTGTAACTAGCCAAGTTCCTTAACCTCCTACTAAGACTCACAGATTTCTCATTTTAAAAAACAAAGAAAACTTCCTTACAGAGTTGTGGAGCATGAAACATCATTTAAGTGTTGTTATTTTATTATTATTGCTATTTTAATCATTGCCACTTATCATAACAATTATCAACTTGCTGCATTATTCTAAAAATGTTTTGTGTTTTGACTATCAACCAGATTATTGTTTCTTTTACAGTTGGAAATGTCAAAGTTAATAATCTTACACTTCTTTATGGGCCGAGTAAACTGCTGAACACATATTTGCTAATATTTGTTGAATGAATAAAAAGAGAGAAAGTGAGATGACTTACAATTTCCTCAAGACACTGAATGGTCCCAATGGAGGCATCCACTAGCAACAAAGAGAGATTCTGAATCAAAGTCTGGGCCTTGGCTCTGTGGGAACAGCAGAGATTGGTGTCATTGAAAGACTGGTGAGTTGAACTTGGCAGACAGGTTATTAGGGTTTTCCCATCATATTGTCAAATAATTGTTTAGGATAGGCTTCACTGGAAATTCAGCTCTACCTGAAGTCTATTATAAGGATTTGAAACTCCTGTGGGGGAAGGATGGCCCTCTAACTTTAGCAGACTAGAAAAATCCTGTGAGAAGGTAACCTCAAAAAGACAAAAGAAGTCCATGTACCTGGTAGAATCCCCTTTGGGTTTGAGGTAGATTTGGCGGTAGGCATTAAGTACAGCTTCCCGGACACCAGGCTCCTTAGACCAGATGAGTGGCAGCATGCGGCGTACCCCAAACAGGGCCTGGGGTACCCCAAATTGGAATACCATCACAAAGAATTCTATTATCTCCTGTACCACTGAAAGGACAGATACAAATGTCACCCATCTACTTGACAAAACTCCTCCAATATACAGAAAAAACTCTTCTTAACATAGTAACATCCAAGTGGAGATCTTCCTCATTTTCCTGGAGAATGTCAACTTCTCTCATAATGCTTTATCACAAAATTCTATATATATTAAGATATATAAGCTGTACAAAGCAAATGGAAGGAAAGAACAGTTGTCATTTAAAGGAGCAGGGAGAATTCAATAAAATATAGATGGGACAAGTTTTCCAATTCAAAGAGGCAGTCCTTTCTGTGTGAGACCCTGGCCTACCTGTAGTCGTGTTTTCATACATCATCTTGCTGATGATGCCAATGGCCTCTGTAATCTTCCTGGAAAAGCTGTAAGCATCCTGCAGATATTGCACCAGCATCTCCTGCTTCAACAACTCATCATTCTGCTCAGATCTCATAGGTTCTGATACACTGGGAGTATCTTTACAGTTAGTCTGTCCTAGAACCACATTCTTATCAGACCCCTGAGAATTGTTCTTTGTGGAAGCTACTGGGCCTAGAAATTAGAGAAGTACAGGACAGTTTTTAAGGGAATATGGGGAATCCAACAGCTATCACCATCCCTGGATTTTTTTCCCCACAATGTGAAGGTATGAAATTAAAAACTATTCTAAACTGGGCGCGGTGGTATATGCCTGTAATCCCAGTGGTTTGGGAGGTTGAGACAGGAGGATTATGAGTTCAAAGCCAGCCTCAGCAATGGTGAGGTGCTAAGCAACTCAGTGAGACCCTCTCTCTAATAGGACTGGGGATATGGCTCAGTGGCTGAGTGCCCCTGAGTTCAAACCCTGGTAAACCCCCCCCCAAAAAAGAATAAAATAAATAAGTTGTCTCAACTATTTAAAATAAATAAATAAAACCTATTCTATGGGGCTGGGGCTATAGCTTAGTGGTGGACCACTTGCCTAGCATGTGTGAGATACCAAGTTCAATCTTCAGCACCATATATAAATAAATAAGTTAAATAAAGGTATTTTTGTCTATCTACAGCTAAAATAATTTTTTTTAAAAACAAAACAACAATTAAAAAAAACCCTAAGATATTTTGGTGGTTCATTTCTCAAAAAAAGATTCCTGAATAGTCACCCTGCAACAAGGCTATTCCCATTCCAGAGCAGAAGCCTTGCCAACTCCCCTCTAGCCTCTTTTAGGCACCAGATTCTGTTAGCCAGGACAGTATCTGTCATAAAGTAAATGCTCAATACATACTAGTTGGATTGTTTTGTTTGTTGAATGAAGAAGAAAAAGGATAACCTTTGAAGATAACTCCTAAGAGATTTAGAAACCTGGTCTCCTCTGACTCCTCTGGGTCTGCATAACTGAAGAGTTCAGACTCCTGGAAGTGGCCTATGGCTTCTTGAGCAAGAATGATGGCCTGCCTGAAAGAACACAAACCCGTTACCAATTCATCATCCAAAAGAGTGTTGCTATGGTCTTTTGTAAGGAAACCTACCTCATGTTTCCATCAAGCCCCTGGGGCCTAGTACCCCAAAGAAAAGGAATACATCTCAGATTAAGCACATATTCCACCATTGAGCAACATTATTAGCCCTTGCCTAATTTTTTAAAAATTAGATTTCTGCTAGGGAAAAAAAAAAAAAAAAGGTTTTTAAAAAAGTAATTTAATTTATGCCTACCCAGGGATTTAAAAAAAAAAGCCATTTAAAAAATTTTTGTTCTAGCCAGCAGTGGTGACCAACACCTGTAATCCCAGCTGCTCAGGAAGCTGAGGCAGAAGGATCACAGGTTCAAAGCCAGCCTCAGCAACTTAGCAAGACTGTAAGAACCTAGTGATACCCTGTCTCAAAAAAGATAAATAAATAAAAAATTTAAATGGCTGGGGATGTGGCTCAGTGGTTAATCACCCTTGAGTTCAATCCACCAGGAAAAAAAAAAAAGTTTTGTTCTAATATATGTTTAAATTTGTAACTGGAAGAAAAACAACTCTGGATTCGTACTCTGAAGAGTTAGATTCACTTTGCTATTTACTAGCTGTGTGTGATGATCAAAAGTCACCTAACCGACCTCTATTTCTGTTTTTTTTTTTTTAATATTTATTTTTTAGTTATAGTTTGACACATTATCTTTATTTATTTATTTTTATATGTGGTGCTGGGGATCAAACCCAGAGCCTTGCACGTGCTAGGCAAGCACTTTACTGAGCTACAACCCCAGCACGATTTCTATATTTGTAAAATGGGTAGACAATCTGACGATATCAGCTACTTAAAATATCAATGGGCAAGCCAGGCTTGGTGGAGCATGCCTATAATTCCAGTGGCTTGAGAGGCTGAGGCATGAGGATCGCGAGTTCAAAGCCAGCCTCAGCAAGAGCGAGGCACTAAGCAATTCAGTGAGATCCTGTCTGTAAATAAAATACAAAAAATAAGGCTGGGGATGTGGCTCAGTGGTTGAGAGCCCCTGAGTTCAATCCCTGGAACCTTAAAAAAAAAAAAAAAGGACAGGGCTGGGGTTATAGTTGGTACAGCGCTTGTGTGAGGCACTGGGTTCAATCCTCAGTACCACATAAAAATAAATAAAATAAAGGTATTGTTGTCTATCCACAACTAAAAAATATATTTTAAAAAAATTTAAAGCAGACTATATAAAAAGCAGAGAGGAAAAATTGCTGGTTGTTAGGCTAAAATGTCAATTAGGAATTTGACCCAGCATCTCCTGCTAAGGATTTCTGAAGGGTGTGGGGGGTAACATTAGCAACATGAGAAGAAACCTTCTGATAGGAGAAAATACTAGAGTACTTAGAGGATGACAGAAGCAGTTATAAAACTACAGCTTTTACTTATGCTTCTGTAAAATAGAGATAGAGATGTTAGAGGGCAAACTAGTCACCCTCTTTTTTTGAACAGCCTAATTAAGAAAGAATTAAATAATCAATATGCAGTGGAAATTTAAGAATACATATTGGCAGTTATAAGGGCTTTTATTTCTAAGCTGCTCTGAAGTTCTAGAATCACCAAAACACTGGGAGAAATCTTTTCTCTAAGAGATTCAGACTAGGTTGATTACTAAAATAATTTTAAGAAAATTTGATATTTAGAATTAGAAAGTCATTAGAGGGCTGAGGTTGTAGCTCAGCAGTCGAGTGCTTGCCTAGCACACATGAGGCACTGGGTTCGATCCTCAGCACCACATAAAAAATAAAATTAAGGTATTGTGTTCATCTACAACTAAAAAAATACTTTTAAAACACAATGATATTAATAAAAAAATAAAGTCATTAGATATCATATTATCTACTCAATTTCTTATTTTAGAGATAACAAAACCGAGTTAAGCAATTTATATAAGATTATATAATTAAAATTGTACTTATAGACATTCTTCAAATTGATGAGGATTTGTTTAATTTTTTTTGAGATTAACTTTAAACCCAAACAGATCATTGGAAATCTCATTCTTTAACATACTTGTAACTAGCTTTGGCAAGTAGTTGATAGATGCGTCCTTTCACCCCTTCTGTGGTCTCTGTATGAGCAATTTGCTTAGGAATCTCTTCCTTTTCCTGGGGAAGCTTTAGAAGCTGCTGAAGGGTAGACGTCAATTCTGGCAGCATGGCTTCCCACTCCTCCTCTGGGTCTACTGCTGCAGCTGAATGAGAATTTCACTTAGTCTCTTTCAAGGGAGTTTCTGACCACAGAAGAAGGCTGGATGGGGTGAGAACTCTTCTTCACACAGCAATTACTCACAAGCAGTGGCAGTTTGCCTCTGGGCTCTCATCTCTTGTAATTTCTGTATCTCCTTCTGTAGTGGTCCAGCAAGGTCAGTATCACTAAGCTATCAAGGTAAAGGGAGTATCAAGTCACTAAGTGACATAATTTTGTCCTTGTTTCCATTTCATTCCTTCTCTTTTGAATGGACCAAGTCTACTTACCTTGCAGGAAAAGGGATTATTGGCTAAAAAGCTGGCCAGCAGCTGGATGGCATTTTTACATACTAGCACTGACTTGTCTGCCAGACGTCCCACTGCTAAGACCACCACTGCCTGGAAACGTGTCAGAGGAAGGGCCTAGGTGGGTGAGAAGAGAAGGATCAGCTCACATCCCACATCATCAATTCTGATCTTTTTTGGGGGTACTGGGGATTGAACTCAGGGGCACTCAACCACTGAGCCACATCCCCAGCCCTATTTTGTATTTTATTTAGAGACAGGGTCTCACTGAGTTCCTTAGTGCCTCACCGTTGCTGAGGCTGGCTTTGAACTTGCAATCCTCCTGCCTTAGCCTCCCAAGCTGTTGGGATTACAGGTATGTGCCACTGTGCCCGGACAAGATGATCTTAAAGTATACTCTAACTTAAGCTATCCACTAATTCTCAAGAAAACTTCCCATGGGATATAAAATATGTAAGCAGTCTTCTCTGTGGTGAGTAAGACACATTATGGTCTTAACTAGAGTCAGACATCCTTGTCTTTAGTAGAAGATTGCTTACTTTCTGCTGAACAATTCGAGTGAAGAGCTGTAAAACACGGCTCCGGACAAAAGAGTTGACATCATGGCCATGGGCTTGCAAGGTATCCAAAAACTGATCTCTGGTTTCTCGGCCTGCTTTTTCCAGTTGATCACCATTCAGAACCTGCAGTATCATCTCTGCCATGGCTGCTAGCACAGCATTGCGCATCATGTAATTCTAGGAGGGAGAAATAAAGTTGGTATGGCCCTCTGTATTTCCATAGTAATTCCACCCTCTCTAAACTTGTGGGCCCATCCAGGCACAAAGGGGAAGCAAGGACTTTAGTCAAAGTTAAGATTATTTGTGCTGAGCTGTGATTTTTCTGGACAACTCCCTAGGTGTTCACTCCTAAAGTTATGGGGAAAAGCTAAATCCCAAAGGGGACTTGTTTGCTCAGAGGAGAATGTAGAAACAATAAACAAGAGACAAAACCAATTTTGTCCCATAAGGCTCACCCAGGGAAGCATGGTGATATAAGCTTAAATATCTCTTATCTGAAATGGTTGGGCAGAAGTGTTTCAGATTTTTTTTTTGAACTATCTGATATTCATAATGAGGTAACTTGGGATGGAACCCAAGTCTAAACATGAAATTCATCTGTGTTTCAGATATACCTATACACACACACTGAAGGTAATCTTATACAATATTTCAAATAATTGTGTACATGAAAATATGTGGAATTTCCCACTTGTTGTATCATGTTGGTGCTCAAAAAGTTTCAAATTTTAGAGTAATTCAGATTTTGGATTAGGGATGCTCAACCTAGTTGAGCATTTAACCTAGTTAAATGTGAAATCATATCCACCCACCTACACACATTTGAAAAGCATTTGTTATTGTCTTTCATCTGAGGTCTCAAAGCCTTTGAGAAATAACCACCCTCTTCCCTCCATCTCACATTTTATTGACAGAAAGACCCAGGAAAGCAGAAATCAGCTCTGGTGTCAAGCAAGTCTATTATAGAATCTGGTAAAAATAGGGTTTGGGAATTTTGCCAGGCCATGAGCAACAGAATAGATTCCTCTCCTCTCTTATACCCAGTACTGGGGATTAAACCCAGGGGCACTCTACCACTGAACTACATCTCTAGCCCTTTTTTATTTTGAGACAAGGTCTTGCTAAATTGTCCATGTTGGCCTCAAATTTGTAATCCTGCTGCATCATCCTCCCAAGTAGCTAGGATTACAATTACAAGTGTGCATCACCACACATGGCCAAGATAGAATCTTTTACAAGAAATTAAAGTAAATTTGATGATAACTGGATTATATTTGTCCTTGACATTCACCTAGTCATGTCCAACATCAGTTTGGGAAGCAGCCAGATTAGCATCCAAGGATGAGAGAGAGATGTAAGAAATATGGGTTTGTTTGAAAAAGCTCATTTTTTTAAAGAAAGCAAATCAAGCCAAAAGGTAAGAAGTGCCTTCATCCTGAGGAATGGATGGGTCTCAGAATTAAATCTGAGTCATTCTCACTAGACTTAAGCCGTGAACCATACCAGTCAAGAAACAATATTTTGGGTTGGGGGTATAGCTCAGTCACAGAGTATATGCTTAGCATGTGAAAAGCCTTGGGTTTAAACCCTCAAAACCACATTTAAAGAAAAGAAAAAGAAGAAGGGAAGGGGGGAAGAGAAGTACCTTTTAACAATAGACTTAAAATCCCTAGAAAAAAAATCTTAAGAGATCTCCAGTGGACCACATACCTCTCCATCCAGATGGTCTAGCAAAATGCACATGCTGGACATCAGAATAGTTGGGACCCGTTCTGCAAGTTCTGTCAGGAAGGCTGCAAAGCCCTTTGCCCCTAAAGGGTCCCGACTTAGCTCCTGGGGACACTTCTGTCCAATCTCTCTATACAAGGAAAAAACAGCCAAGGCTAGATTGCTCAATTACTCAGTTCCCAGTGAGGGAAGATAAGACTAGTATCTGATACCTGAAAGAATCTTTTGTTGCCCAGAGAATATATTTCCCCTTTCTTTATCCCCTCCCAAAAGAAAAAAAGAATTAGAAACTTTTGAGAAGAAAGAATCACCTTACAATCTCTCCCACTATGCTCTTCATTCCATAATCAGTTGCCCACAGACTCACAGCTGCCACCAGTACAGGTGCCAGGTGTTCAAAATGCTGCAGCATCTGTATAATCTTCACAGTGGCACCTGTGGAAGTACTAATCATGAGACATTATGGGCAAAATGACAAAGTTAGGGCAAAATGGAGGAGAACTTACTGAGCATATGGTTATAACGTGTCAAGGCTACTCCAAGCAGTTGTGTTATGGCTTCCCGGGTGGGACGGTTCTTTTGATGACTAATGGTGGGATTCTCTAAAAGGCGGTAGCAACAGCCAGTAACCAAACTAAGAAAGGAAGAGATGGAAATGATGAGATCAGCTTCTGGAGTCAAACATATTGAGGGCCCTGCTTCATTCTTTTTATCCCTATTGCCCCCAAAGTTAAGGACTTCTAGGGTTTGTTTGTTTTTTCTTTCTTTCTGTCACCTTCCATACCAATTTGGTTTGCTCTTTTAATTCCAAATAGGTATTCTTTCTTCCAAGATTAGTGACTTTCAACCAGTTACCATGGAAAAAAGATATACACATAAGAGATAGGACAAAGTCACCGATGACTTCTCATTGTCAAATATAATGGCCAATTCAATCCTTATCAAAACAAACCTTCCTTTACCTTACACTTGATACAGTGATCACTTACTTTTTCCATGGAACATATATTTCATTTGGCTTCTGGGACAGTTTCCTTTCTCTATTTCTTTGGTTTCTCTTCATTTCACCCTCTTAATGGTAAGCATAACTGGATTATGTCCTTAAGCATTGGAAGCGCTCTAAGGAGTCCTTGGATTTCTTTTTTTTTTCCTTTTTTTTTTTTTTATTGGTTGTTCACAACATTACAAAGCTCTTGACATATCATATTTCATACATTAGATTGATGTGGGTTATGAACTCCCAATTTTTACCCCAAATGCAGATTGCAGAAGCACATCGGTTACACATCCACAATTTTACATAATGCCCTAATAGTAATTGTTGTATTCTGAGTCCTTGGATTTCTGCTCTTTTTTGTTACACTTATTGATTTAGTGACCTCACTTAGTTTCAAGGATTTAAATACCACTATTTTCCCAAATGTGTACCTTTAGCTCAGACCTCTGTATTGAACTCCAGATTTGTATAATAGCTGAATGTGACAACTTTACTAACATGTCTAATAAGCACCTCAAACTTTATATATTACAAACAGAACTTCTGATTTCCTCTCCAAAACAAGCCTTTTTTACACCAGTTAACCAGCAACCCTATTTTTCCATATGCTCAGGCAAAGACTCTGGGAGAGTTATCTTTGGCTGTACCCTTCCCATTATATCTCATGCCCAATCTGTAAGTTAATCCTATAAGCTCTACCTTAAGAAAAAAGTACAGAATCCAACCAGTTCTTTTCATCTTCAATGAAACTCCATGATCCTGCTTGAGTGACTCAATAACCTCATAAATGATTTCTTACTTCCTCCCCTTTCCTCTATGGTCTGTTTCAATCCAACAACCAGGATGACTGTGAAAAAATGTGAGTCAGATCACCTCACTGCCCTACTTGAGACTGGTAGCATCTCACTCTGAGAAAGTTCAAAGTCATCATGATAGCCTATAAGGATCTATAGTTTGGCTTCTCACTGTGTCACAGCCTACCTCTTCCACCTTCTCAGCTGCTGTCTTTCAGGCCTTCTTGGTATTACTCACACATGCTGGATGCATTCCCTCCTCAGGGTCTCAGTTCTTACTGTTCCTTTTTCTTGCCCTTGCTATTCCTCCAGATATTCTCATAGCTCTCATTCATGTCTTCTGGCTCTTTGCTCAAATGTTATTAACTCAAAGAGCCATTTTTTTTTTTAACCCAGAGAGTGAACCCAGGAGCTCTTAACCACTAAGTCACATCCCCAGCCCTTGCTTTATTTATTTATTTATTTATTTTTGAGACAGGGTCTTGCTAAGTTGCTTAGGGCTTTGCTAAGTTGCTGAGGCTGGCTTTGAACTCATGTTCCTCCTGCCTTAGCCTCCTGAGCTACTGGGATTATAGGCATGCACTACCGTGCCCAGCAAAAAGGTCTTGTTTGAACAACTGATTTAAAAAATCACAACTCCTTTCTGTCAACTTCCTATCCCCTACCTCTATTTTGCTCCATAATAATAAACCATAGAAATACTATATGTGTTAATTGTCTTCTAGTCTATAATATAAATTCCAAAAGGGCAAAAACTTTGTTTCCAGTGTCTATTATAATAATGCTGGCAATGGGCATTAGAGAAATTCACATCACTTCTAAAATTTATTATCTCCTTCTTCTTATTATTCTTTTTTTTTTTTTTTTTTTTGTGGTGCTGGGGATTGAACCCATGGCCTTGTGCATGCCAGGCAAGCACTCTACAAACTGAGCTATATCCCCAGCCCTATTATCTCCTTCTTAACAACTCCATATTATGATTATATTTTTATGTATTACAGATAGAATGGAAGTATGAAATGAAGTATTTCAAAGGAACATCTAACAGTAGAATCCTATTCCTCACAGCTTGGTATTATTGATAGCCTAAAACTACCCACCTGACAAATTCCTCTTCAATTATTGAGTGGTTCCATAGGTGACGAATGTCCAATTGGAGTATCTGTGTTAAAAGCTGAAGAATTGGTTGTCTTTCTTCTTCCCAGTCAAAGCCATGAGCTGCTTTGGTTCGGGCTTTCTTACCCTAAAAGAAACAAATATGGTCAAGATCTGCCAGTTTGTGTACCTAAACCATCCAGTATAAAGACAAGGTAGAAGGTAATATAGAAGCAAAGTGTAGAAGAACTACTTATCAGGAAAGACATTATGGCACTTTTGAGTACTTCTTCTTAAACATACAGAAGGACAGAAGGCATTTGCAGAATCATAGGATTCCCTTCTTTCCCATCAAGTTCCCCATCTCCCATTTTAAGTAAGACAGAGACTCCAAATTACCTTCCCACATTGATCCAGATCCATAAGACTTGTCTGGCTGGCCATGATCTCAAAGGATTCCAAAAGGCGTATCAAAGCATAGCAGTTCATTTTGAGCACATTTAAATGGGCGCTTCTATCTGATACACTCAAAGTTGCATCATCCAGGATGGCTGGAAGCTCCTGGGAGTGGTGGTTTACCACTGTGAGAGGCAGAATATGGGAGTTGGTTTCATTCACTTTCTTCATCTATCCCAACTTCAAAATACCCATCACTGCAGCCATCAGATTACCAAAGATCTGTGTTTCATCTCTCAGTGGTCAAAACATAGCTAAGTCCTTTGAAACCCCTGACCCTGATATCTCAAACATGCCCTGTTTCTACCCTCACTCCAGTTACCACAATTTCTCTCTGGCAACTGGAAGAATCACCCCTATTAAAAAGAGGTGGTTCAAAAGTAGGAGAAAGTTCTTGTTGGTCTGCCCTTACAGTGAATGCACATAACTCTGTATCACCCACCAAGATTACAGACCATAATAGGTCAAAGGTTCCCGGGCTTAGCCAAACCAACTGAATCACAACAGCCTTGATATCATCATGTGGCTGATAAAATATAGGAAACAATAAACACACAAACAAATAACAACAAACCTTCCATCCCCTACCCCCTGACCCATAAACACCTTTTATCAGGAATTCCAGAGTATCTTCTTTGAGGCCAGGATCTATACTTCGAAAGTGACTATGAGGGAAAGAAAGTGTGGAGGTGAGAAACTGCAGAGCCATTCTAACAGATCAGAGATAACCTAAGGAATCTAATGCTTGAAAAAAAAAATGAAATTGCTCAACTATAATAAATATGATGGTGAGCTGGGCAGAGATGCTTATTAGTAGAGATATCAGCATCCAGAACCATTTATCAGTGAACCTACAATTTGGAATTTCAGAATGAACATGCAAAATTAGGGCAAATAGCTACCAGTTCTTTTTAAAGTACTAGCAGGGAATTTTACTTACTGTAAAATGCTGTAGATAGTATCGAAGTGCTCCAGCATAGCAAGGGGCCCTTGAGCTCGAAAAGCAGACTGAAATACTATAAAGATGAAAGAAATTGATCAATGTGGAGGGGAGAGGCCTCTTTGGTAAATTCTATCCACAATGCCTTTAGTTGACATGTCTCCTTAGTCTTTCCCAATTTTCCTCTTTCATGATCTTGACGTTTTTTAAAAAGGTGTTGTCCAGTTATTTTGCTTGATGTTTCCTCATGATTATACTGAAGTTATACATTTTTGGCAAGTCAACCACAAAAGGAAGGTCTGGGTCCTTCTCGTCTGTTTTATCAAAAGATACCTGATGGCAGACTAGGGAAAAGGCTTAGCGGTCAAGTGCTTGTCTACAATGCATAAGCCCCTGAGGTCAATCCCCAAGCACCACAAAAAGGAAAAGGAACATGATGGCAATGTCTTATTACTGGTGATATTTGATCACTTGGTATCATTTGCCACATTTCTTCCCTATAAAGTTATATTCCCCTTTACAATTTAATAAGCATTTGACATGTACCAAATAATGATATTTCAGTCAACCATGGACTGCATATATGACAGTGGTCCCATAAGATTATATCACCTAGTGATATAGCAGCCATCTTTGTATGTGTAAGTATATTCAATGATGTTCAATGACAAAATTGCTTCTCTTCACCATCTACACTTACCCCAATCTCATGATTAAATGCAATGTGATTGTATATGTACATAAATTTATTTTTTTTGCTGGGGTACCAGGGATTGAACTTGGGGGCACTCAAACACTGAGCCAGGTCCCTAGCCCTATTTTATATTTTATTTAGAGACAGGGTCTCACTGAATTGCTCAGCGCCTTGCTTCTGCTGAGCCTGGCTTTGAACTCCCAATCCTCCTGCTTCAGCTTCCTGAGACAGTGGGATTACAGGAATGCACCACTATGCCTGGCCTGTACATACAAATCTATCTCTCTCTATATCTATATATGTATATATACAATCTTACTCTATATACATATATATTTAAATATTTATTTTTAGTAGTATTTGGACACAATAATCTTTATTTTATTTATTTTTATGTGGTACTAAGGATAGAACTCAGGGCCTCATACATGCTAGGCAAGCACTCTACCACTGAGCCACAACCCCAAATCTATATCTTTTTTTTTTTTTTTTAAGAGAGAGAGAGAGAGAGAATTTTAAAATTTATTTTTAGTTATCGGCGGATACAACATCTTTGTTTGTATTGGTGCTGAGGATTGAACCCGGGCCGCACACATGCCAGGCGAGCGCGCTACCGCTTGAGCCACATCCCCAGCCCAAATCTATATCTTTATTAGCATCTCTCCCTTGATCTAATGTCCAGAAGTAGAATAAAATGTTTTTTCTGTCTTATACTTTTTATTCTTTTAAAAACTTCATCAGAAGCTTCCCAAAAGACTTAGTCAAAATTGTATCATGTGCTTGTTTTTCTAATTACAAGTGATGGAAACAGAATTACTCAAGATTGGTAAAACCGATCAAGATTACTATCTAGGAGCCTCTCTAAATCTGGAAAATCATAATTTAACCAACAAGGAACAAAGTGGAGTGTGGAGAATGACTGATGGGTAGTTAATATCAACAGTGTCCATAGATAGACCATTCTATCTATATTATGTGGGTATATACAGCTGTACACTATAGCAAATTATTCTTGAGTTATTATAGTGCATATATATGTATATGTATATATTTTTAAATGAATTGTCATTCTTTTTAAGGGTTATTTTAGCATGACTTTTGTAGGGCTCACAATTGAACCCAGGGCCTTACATATACTACACAAATACTCTATCACTAGCTAAGAATTTCTTTTCTTTTTTTTTAATGTGTTGCTGGGGATTGAACCTAGGGCTTTATGCATACAAGACAAGCACTCTACAAACTGAGCTATATCTTCAGTGCCCGCCCCCCTGCCTTTTTAAGAAGAGGTATCATTATGTTTCCTAAGCTGGTCTCAAACTCATGAAACATATGGGTATACCTCCCACTTCAATCTCCCAGGTACCTGGCACTATAGGTATGTACCACCACACCCAGCTGAGAGTCCATTTTAGAAAAATTGTATGGCTATTATGATTTTGGTGTTTAGAATCTAAACATGACTTCTATTATAAACACCAAAGATCAAATCATTTAATTAATTGAGCAAGTATTAACTGATATGTTATTTGTCAGGCATTCTTAAGCACTTAGGGTTATAACAATAAACAACTAGACAAAATAACAAGAGTTCTTTCTCTCAAGGAATCTCAATAAGTAATAAATAAGAAAATTTGGAATATGTCAAATAGTTATAAGGACCAAGGAGAAAACATAAAATGAGATAGGGTATGCCAGAGTACAGGCAGATAATTTATATTAAATGATTACAGAAGGCTTGGTGATAGATGACTTTTTTTTTTTTTTTTTTTTGGTACTGGGGATTGAACTCAGGGGCACTCAACCACTGAGCCACATTTCCAGCTAGCTCTATTTTATATTTTATTTAGAGACAGGGTCTCACTGAGTTACTGGCTTTGAACTTATAACCCTTTTGCCTCAGACTCCAGAGCCGCTGGGATTATAGGTGTGCACCACTACGCCCGGCTGATAAAAGACATTTGAGCAGAGACCTTAAGGAATTAAGGAGATGATTTATGCAGACCCTTAGGAAGGGCATTCCAAGCAGAGAAAAACTAATTCAAAAGCACAGAAATTGGAAAATGCCAATATAGGTGGAATGGAATAAGCTGGAAAAAAAAGGTCAGATGAGAAATGGTATAGGTTATGCTAGGGTCTTGCTCCTCAAAATGTGGTGTTGGGCTGGGATTGTGGCTCAGTGGTAGAGCGCTTGCCTAACATATGTGAGGCACTGGGTTCGATTCTCAGCACCACATACAAATAAATAAATAAAATAAAAAATTTATTTTTTTTTAAATATCCATCTATTTATTTATTTATTTAGTTAGTTTTCGGTGGACACAATATCTTTGTTTGTATGTGGTGCTGAGGATCGAACCCGGGCCGCACACATGCCAGGCGAGCGCGCTACCGCTTGAGCCATATCCCCAGCCCCTAAAATAAAAAATTTCATCATCAACTAATAAAAATATTTTTTTAAATGTGGTCTTTAATTCAGCAGCATTAGCATCATGATCTGGGAGCTTACTAGAAATGCAGGATAAAAAGGCCTACTGAGAGCTATTCAATCTGAAAATATGTGTTTCAAGATCTTCAGGTAATTCAGAATGATTCTAGCCTATCTCCACTTTGCATTTGAATCATGGTTGTCATATTATCAAGCTGCTGCATTAACCTATCCTTTCTGTTTAGCAGACAATAAAGGAAGCAGATTATTATCCTTATCTTTATAGATGAGGAAGCAGAGGCATAGAGAAAATTAAGTAACGTGCCCAAGGTCAGCTTCAAATCTGGGCAGTCTGGCTCCAAAGTCTTTATTCAATGTACCTCTCCAAAGCAACCTGACATAAAGCAATTTCAAGAGGTACGGTGACGTTATGGAGTCTTCTTGGCAAAACACAAGTTATTTTTGGTCATTTATAGGTTTCTGTAGGCAACTACACCATACATACAATCAGCATGCAACATTTCAGTCAATGACAGACAACATATATATGTCATGGTGGTCCTATAAGTCCCTTAGTGGTGCTGTAGTCACTGTAATATTGTTACCCAAGGCATTATTCAAATGTTTGTGGCTATGTTGGTATGAACAAACTTATTGTACTACACATGTACAGTACATGTAAAATACATCAAATACAATTATATATAATACTTGATAATAAATGACTATGCTACTGGTTTATGTGTTTACTATACTTTTGTTATTATAGAATGTATTCCTACTTATATTAAAAAAATAGTTTACTGTAGCTGGGCACAATGGCATATGTGTTTACTGTAGCTGGGCACTATGTCACACTCCTGTAATCTCAGTGACTTGGGAGGCTGAGGCAGGAGGATTCCAAATTTGAAGCCAGCCTCAGCAACTTAGTAGGCTCTAATCAAGTGAGTGAGACCCTAGCTCCAAATAAAAAATAAAAGGGGCTGGGGATAGAGCTCAGTACAGCGTAATTACTCATGAAATAGTTTTTGTTTTGAAATATGGAATGCTTCACAAATTTGCATGTCATCCTTATGCAAGGGCCAGTTAGTCTTCTTTGTATCAGTCCAGTTTTAGTATATGTGCTGCCTAAGCAGGCATGGGATGATTGTTATGAAGTGCTGGATACAATGACAGCTGTGAAGTCTTACCTCTAAGCTGGGATGGCAAATTTCTGATGGGCAGTACCTCTTGCACAACATAGTGATTCACACCTCCACTTTTCAACAACTCCTCAGGAGATAAAGGCAGATGGAACTCATACAGTTGGGGAGACATATTCTTCCACTGGCTAACAAGGCTAGAAACCAAACAGCAAAAACATCAGGGGCTAAGACCTGTCTTTTCATTTGTTTCAGTTATTTCCCCATCTCCAACATAAAATATTCTTTAGTTTTACAACCAGCTTATAACATTAGGATGTAAGATCAACCCTGAACTAGAATCTAATTTTTATCATGACTCTAACACTTGGTCACCTCACTTAATCCCGTCTGTCTCATCTGTAAACCGGAGGTTACTAATTTCTGATTACATCTCAAGGTTGCTCTGAGGAGGAAATAAACCAAAGGCTATAGAAGTGTTTAAGGAATTGCAAAGTGGCATACTAATGCATAAAGTGAGCACTATACTTCCATTTTGATGTGCAAAGTTCCTTAAGACAATGTCCATCAGAGACTGGAACAGTGGCGGACCATGGGTTAGAGGCTTCAGAATGTAAGAATCTGCAGTAACATTTTTATTTATATCAGGTTTTGTTAGACTATCCGAATAAATCATACACGATTTTACTCTCCTAACGGCAATCCCACAGAGGGCATGATAATACAATTTACTGTACAGATTGGGAAATTAAGGTTATGCGATTTGCACAAACTACACACAGACCGGATCTGTCACAGTTTCCACCACATCGCACCCCAAGGATATGTCTACTATATCTCCCTGCCTATTGCATATTGTTAAAGACTGCGTTATACCGCGCCCTGTAGCTGATTTTCTCAACCCCACATAATTCCACATCTCACCTGTGAACCTTACACGCGACTCCTCGGATTCGGGTAGTTGAGTTGAAATGGCAGGAAGAAAACACGAGTACAGAAAACGCACCAATCAGAAAGTCAGTTTTCAAGTTGGCGGAGAACCCGACCAATCCACAGCAGGCTGAGACAAAGACCCGCCTTTGAGCCCCGCGTCGCGCGGGCAAAGCCGCCAAGATCGAGTTCAAATACCAACGGCTGCAAGGGGGCCAATCACGACGCTCGCTGGAGCGGCGGCCAATCACAAAGCAGTTCCCTGAGCGCGTGCCTGCACCATCCACAGAGGGGATGGGCTTAGACCCAGGTTCCACGCCCTGCGCGCGGTGAGGCTTCTTCCTGCTGTATACGGTCCCCTTCCGCTCCGTTGTTGGGAGGAGGCTCTAGGAGCGCCTGCCAGAGATGTCGCATTCCTGATGGACAGTGATACAGCCTTTGGAATAGTGACCCACTCAGTCACCCCCAGGATGAGAGGCAAATCCAAGTTGCGAGTTAGAAGCCTTGGGCTCTAACTCAAGTTTCTGCCATTCCTCCGCTATGTAACGTCCAGCAAGTCACTGAGCCTCAAATTTCTCCTTCTGTAAAATGAGGGTAGTATACAGCTACAGCCCAAGACTGTTATGATGCACAGAGAAAAGGGCTCGGTCTTTTAATATTCCCAAAGCTCTGGGTTCCAGGTTCTGATCCTTCATCTCCTTCACAGTTGAAGGACGCTGAAAGAAACGGGAATGGGTGAATTTTCTTGCAATTTCAATTTTCGGAAGCTCTACAGAGCGAAACGTAACCTCCCTTGGCTGTAGCGCTCCAAAATTTCCGGTGGATAGGCCGGAAGTACTAGGCTGGGTGGGTTGTCCAGGCCTCTGTCGGCCCGAACTAGGAGGGTGGGGCTTGTGTGATTGGGAGAGGCGGGGACTGCGCCCAAAGCTGCCTGGGTAAGGGCCAAGATGGCCGCCTCCTGCTTGGTGTCTGTGTGAGGCCAGTGGAGACGGTGCCATCTCTTTTGAGGTCACGTCTGGCTCTCATACTGGGACTTTTTTGGTATGCCGTTGAGAGACAGTCTAGAGTAATGGCAGGGGTTCTCTCTTGGGCAGGTAGAAGCTTGTGGGGCTGGATGCCTTACGCATGCAGAAGCTTCTCTATGGGTAAGTAGCTAATGTAGAAAGGTGCTTGGAGAACTGCTTTTAAATAGGCAGCTCAGATTCATTCCTTTTCTTCCCCATCTTAAGGTGTTCCGCGATTGACCATCCGTATAAGGCTCACCCTCCCGCCTCCCAAAGTGGTTGATCGGTGGAACGAGAAGAGGGCCTTGTTCGGAGTATATGACAACATCGGGATCCTGGGTAAGACTCGACGCTTTACGTGTTACGAATTTCAGAAGGGCTACTACACAGTAACTACTGTCTTTTTCGCCTGTGTAGAGAATCATCGTATGACTGTTTTCATACTTTTCTGAGTGCCCTACATGAATTAATACCCTTAATCTTCATAATCTTTCCATTTTACAGGTGAGAAAACTGAGGAACTGCAAGGTTAAGTAATTTTTTTTAAAGCTAGTAAAAAAATTTGAACCCCAAGCATTCTGACTCCAAAGTCTGTGCTCTTGACGCTGTACCATAATGTGTCTTGTTTAAAGGTGCTGCTCAAGAAGATGCAACTTTGGGTTGAAGGCTTAGCTGGTCTAGGCCTGGTTCTATTGTCTTAGTACTAATATGTTCTTTCACATTACACAGGGAACTTTGAAAAGCACCCCAAACAACTAATCAAGGGCCCCATATGGCTTCGAGGCTGGAAGGGGAACGAATTGCAGCGTTGTATCCGGAAGAAAAAAATGGTTGGAAATAGAATGTTCTTTGATGACTTGCACAACCTTAACAAACGTATCAGCTATCTCTATAAGCACTTTAACCGACATGGGAAGTATCGGTAGACCGGAAAGCTGGGAACTGTGGAAGAGGCACATCCATCTCTAGCACTCTGAAGAAGGGGAACAGAACTTTTCCTTATGAGGAAAGGATTTTGTTTTCTCTCTGTAATAATAAAATGTGGCTTCTTTGGAATCTGATTTCCACATAGTTTATTTTCTTCCTCATGTAAACTATAAAGTATGTCCCTAAATTTTTTTTTTTTTTTGGTGGTACTGGGAACAAACTGGGGGCACTGCTCTATAAGTGAGCTATATCCCCAACCCCACCCTTTTTTATTTAGCTGTAGTTGGACACAATACCTTTATTTTATTTATTTTTATGTGGTGCTGAGGATTGAACCCAGTGCCCTGCACATGCTAGGCGAGTGTTCTACTGTTGAGCCACAACCCCAGCCCTCCCCAGCCCTTTTTATTGTTCAATGGGTCTTGCCAGGTTGCCAAGGCTGAACTTGAATTTAGGATTCTCCTGTTTTTGTCTCCCAGTTGGTTGCAATTATGGGTGTGTGCCATCATGGCTGGCTTGTCCTTGTGGTGTAGGGTCTTAGGTTTGCACTTCACTACTTACCCTTACAATCTATAACTGTGGCCTTCAAAAAAGAAGATTTGAGCATAGCATAGTAGCACAATCCTGTAATCCCAGTGACTTGGGAGACTGAAGCAGGAGAAGCACAGGTTCAAAGCCAGCCTTAGCAAGTTAGTGAAGCTCTAAGCAATTTAGTGAGACCCCGTCTCAAAACATAAATGAATAGGAGCTGGGGATGTGGCTCAGTGGTTAAGCATCCCTGGGTTCAATCTCTGGTACTCTCCACACCAAAAAAAGAAAAAAAAAAAAAAAAAAAGAAAAGTTGGTGAGACAAGTTTATTGTTAGTGCAGAGCCAATATTGAAAGTGTGTGTGTGTGTGTGTTGCTGGGGATTAAACTCAGGAACTTGTAGATGCTAAGCTATATTCCTAGCCCCTTGAAAGTGATAATTTTTAATTGTTCAACAATGCCATGAATTTGAAAAGTGTTTCTAAAATGAAATATAATAGAAAAGTGGAATATAGTTCTGCATTACTCTCATCAAAAATTATTTACTGGGTAACCTCTCTAGGAATTATAAGAAAACAACAAAAAAAAATGTGAAGGTGTGAAGTATCCTCCCTATTTTCATCTGAGTCATTAAATACCATGTAAGTTGTGTAGATAGGTGATACAAATCTTGACTGATCATCAGAATCATCTGGGTAGTTTAACATTTCAAAAGCCTGGTCCCAGGTTTGAAGTATTAAAGTACTTACCTAGCATGCATGAGACCCTGGGTTTGATCCTTAGCACCACAAAAACATACAAACAAAAAAGAAAGCCTGGTTCCAACCCCTAGAGAGTTTGATCAGTAGAGATGAGATTGAAAGTCCTGGGCATCCATGTGGGTTTTTAAAAAAATTAATTTTGTTTTTTACAGGATTGAACCCAGGGTCTCATGCATGCCAGGCAAGTGCTCCACTGCTAAGTTATATCCCCAACCCTGTTTTTAATTAAAAAAAAAAAAAAGATCTAGCCAGGCTTGGTGGTGCATGCCTATATTCTCAGGAGCTCAGGAGGCTGAGGCTGGAGGATCACAAGTTCAAAGCCAGCCTCAGCAATTTATCGAGGCCCTAAGCAACTTTGTGAGACCCTTTCTCTAAATAAAATACAAAAAAGGGCTAGGGATGTTGCTCAGTGGTTGAGTGCCCCTGAGTTCAATCCCCAGTACCCCCAACCCTGTCCCCCAAAAAGATCTATACATAGAATGTAAAATTTAAAAATTACAAATGGTAATCAAATGGAAAGTTTTCTTGCAAACTATCTCCCCACCCCCCTTCAAGGACAACCTTTCAAGTGCCTCTTTAATGCTCTGACATTTACTGTGCATACATAAGCTTATATTACCTAGCTTTTAAAAAGTGGGATTTCAACAGGTACAGTTGCGCCTACCTGTAATCCCAGCTGCTTAAGAGACTAAGGTGGGAGGATAAATTCAATTTCAGCCTGGGCAACTTAGCAAGACCTTGTCTCAATATCAAGTTTAAAAAAATGGCTGGAGTTGTAGCTCACTCATAGAGTGCTTGTCTAGCATGTGCAATGGCCTGGGTTCAGTCCCTAGAACTGCCTCCTCCTGCCACACACAAGGTAGAATTTCACAGATATGTACCTTGGTTTTTCACTTAATATAAATTTGAGATTGTTTTATATATTCACATTATTTACCATATTGACTTAACCAGTCCTAATTTGATATTTATTTAGATTGTTTTTAGTCTTACTTTTTCAAAGTGTAACTTCTAATTTTAGGTCTTTTTAATTTTAAAATCCCTCAAGTGATATTATTTTTTAGTTTTTTTTTTTCCTCAGCTGATTTTAATTAGCCATGTTTGGAAATCACTGATGTGGATTATAAGTGACCTGGATAAGAGAATATGTCTGACTGGCATAATCAAAAGAGGCTTCTTAGATGAGGTTGGATTTTGGAAAGCAGAGAGGGAGGACATAGAACATTTCAAGTGGATAAGAGAAGAATGATCAATAGTATATGATTGAGAGAATATAAATTTGATAGGAGATGGTGAGGTGGATCAAACTATTGAAAGCATACTCTGACACTATCTCTTCTTTATCCTTTGATATTATTTGTCTGTGAAACAAGTTAAATAACTTTTGACAACTACTTCATTGAAGGGGAAAATGTTGTTACACTTTCTAGAGCAATATATAACATGGTTAAATTTTTTAGTATGTCTCCAGTTAGTGAGTCTCTCAACAAATATATGTCAAATGAAATAAAGCATTTGATGTATTGCTTTTTTTTTTTTTTTTTTTTTTTTTTTTACTTCTCCAACAGATTTATTTTTCAAAGGAATGGATTTAGAGAAAAAACATGGGGCACAGAAGTATGGGATAGAAAATAAATAGAAATGTAAGCTATTTTGCTCATTGTTTTATAATCACAACAAACTAGTACAGGGAATGCCCTATAAAAAAAACAATAAATTGTTTTAAAAAATAAAATCAATTACATAATTTTAAAAAAACACAATAAATGTTCCAAGATCAAGCTATTCCCTTAGTAAGGCTGAAGATTTCAGTCTGTGGTATTTGGGATTTAGGCTTCAGTTCTTATTTTTGGATGGATCACTGGGTGTATGGCACAATCCATGCTTTTAACCAGATTTGAGAGAAGAATGGCCACTTGGCTTAGGTAGAATTAGATGAAGTGTTTGGTTTCATGTGTCACATAACTACTGAAGTTCCCACAATGCAGTGTCAGGTGGGGTTGTACTTCTTGTTAAACTCCTTCTTAATGTGGGCTGCAATATCCTTTTCTGTTATATTTCTCTAATGTCTGAGTAGCACACTTCACAGGATCCTGTTGCATCTCTTCCCACATGTCCGCATTTTTGTCAGTGCCTTTCAGTTGTACATGGTTACCATTGGGCAGTGGCTGGGTGGCTGCAAGTGTCTCCTGAGGAAGGTGCTGGTGTAGCTTGAACCCAGAGGAAGTTGCTATTGCTGTTGAGGCCTTGGAGCATCTAAACTGATGTATTGCTTTTAAAGAAGACTTTTATGTGGGCCAAAGAGCTATTGGTGTTCTTCAGCAAGGTTTTTATAAGGTTGATATGAGCAAATCTGTAATATAAACTTAATTAAGAAAATAGGCTTTGGGGGCTGGAGTAGGTTGGTGGTGGAGTGCTTGCCTAGGGTGTGCAAGGCCCTGGGTTCTATCCCCAGCATTGCAAACAACAATAGCAACAACAACAAAATAGGATTTGAAGTTAGACAGGTCTGGGTTTGAATTCAAGCTCTACCTCTCTTTGACCCTAAATAAAGTAGTTAACTTCTGAGCCTTAGTTTTATTTTTCAGCTCGTTGAATAGGAATAATATAGACCTTTCCCTCCTAGAATTATGCTAGGAATAAATAAAATTATGCAGGTAAAAATTTTAATAACAGAGTTTGGCAAATGTACATAGTAATGACATTACTCTGGAATGAGTGTAGTGGTCAACAATTTTGCAAATCTGAAGAACTGAATGAATATTTTTTTTTAAAGAGGAGAGGGAGAGGGAAAGAGGGAGAGAGGGAGAGAAAGAGAATTTTTAATATTTATTTTTTAGTTTTCGGCGGACACAACATCTTTGTTTGTATGTGGTGCTGAGGATCGAACCAGGCGAGTGCGCTACCACTTGAGCCACATCCCCAGCCCCATGAATATGTTTTTAAATTATTTAAAAAATAAAAGGAGTACTGAAAACTAAAGAACATGAATTACTTGTAGATACAATTTGGGATTTAAAGGTAGATTAAGTTCTTTATTTGATCCAAATACTTTAAAGTTAAAAGTATTTATGTCAATCCACCCTGAAAACAACAATTCCTTAATTCATATTCTCTGGGTTATCTAGGCTCAGCTGGTTAATTCTTTCCATTTGTTGTGGGTTGGAGTGGATTACACAATTGTAGTTAGCTTTGAACTTGTTTTAGTCTAGCAGGTCCAAAATGTCTTCACTTGTGTTTGCTTCCTCTGTGGAGTAGCTGAAATTCTTTTTACACATGGTCTTATTGTTCAGGTATTTAGCCCAGACCTTTAGCCTTTATAGGCTTGATCCTAGGGCAAAAATAGAAGTTGCAAGGCTTCTTAGACAAAGGTCAAGAAGTCCTAGTGTCACTTGTGCCACTTTCTGTTAGTCAAAGTGTCATAGGCCAGCCCATATTCAACCTGGTGAGGAAATGAATTCTGTGTTTTGATCAGAGAAGCAGCATATGGTGACAGGGATGTGAGAAAGTATTGGCAAATACACACACACACACACACACACACACACACACGATCAAAACAACATTTCGTGTCTTTTTGGAACTTTTTCTTCTCAATAAAAGAACTCAATAAATATGAAGTTAGATTAATACGTATTTGTTAAATAGATTTGGGGGAAATGAATTGATGTGTTTATATGAAAGTATATTGTGGGGGGCATGGTGGTCTGTAATTCCAGTGATTTTGGAGCCTGAGGCAGGAGGATTGCAAGTTTGAAGTCAATCTCAGCAACCTAATAAGACCCTTTCTCAGTAAAAGATAAAAGGACTGTGGATGTAGCCCAGGGGAAAAGTACCTTTGGGTCCAATCCCCGGTTTTAAAAAAGAATATACAAGAGTGAGGTTTTTAGTGGGGTGACTGGAAAGGATTTTGTGGAACTAGAATGGAGAAAATCAAATATCTGAGGCTGTTAAGTGTAATGAATGCTAAATACATGTTTTGATAGAGTATGTGATTGTTAGTGAAGAGAAAATTAATAGTTAATTTAATAGGTATTTATAAAATACTTCCTGCTGCAAAGATAGAAAAGATCTTGTTTTCAAAGACAGAACAATTTTATTTTTGATAGGAAGCAGTATTTAACATTTTCCTTCAATAAACACTGAACTATAATGTACAAGGATATTTGGAGAAACATAAATCACTAAGCGGGTTGAGTTCCTGCTTCCAAGTAGACTTCATTTTACTCAGAAGGTATATAATATATAAACAAAATATGGATTTGAATATGTTAACTATATGAAAAGTTCTCTGAGAGGTTTTTTTTGGGGGAAAAGTCAGAAAATCGTTGAAGATGTAGCTCTTGAAGTAAATCTTGGACAATTTCAGCTGTGAGACGTAGGAAATCAAGTATGTAGGTGTACAGAGGAAGGACACCTGTCTCATTGCATTCCCTGGGAGCAGGAATGCAGACAGGGAGGGCTTTCTGGAGGAGGTAATAACCACTGAGTTGTCTTGAGATAGTGGAAGCTAGCAGGCTTTCCAGGCAGATGAAGCAAAAACAAAGGCCAAGTAAAGTGGTGCAGCCACTTTGGAAAATCCACAGTTCTCTATAAAAGTTAAATGTAGCATTATCAATGGCCCAGTAATTTCCCTCCTATGTTTATACCCCAAAGAACTGAAAAATAATGTCTATATAACACTTGTGCACAAATATTTGTAGCAGCATTATTCATATAGCCAAAAGAGGAAATGAACCCAAAGAGGAATCAACCCAATGCCCATCAGCTGATGAATGGGTAACCAAAATGTGTTATATCCATTCAATAGAATATCAGCAGTCATTGAAATGAATGAAGTATAGCTATATGCTACAACATGGATAAACCTTGAAGACATTATGCTGAATGAAAGAAGCTAATCACAAAAGCCTACATATCATATGATTCCATTTATATGAAATGTTCAGAATAGACAAATCCACAAAAACTAGATTAGTTTATTCTAGAGATGGAATAAGGCGTGAAGAATGGGGAATCACTTCTCATATGTACAGAGTCTCTTTTGTGGTAATATAAATATTCTAGAAGGTGACAGGGTGGGAAGATGTTGGTCAGAGATACAAAGTTTCACTTGGGAATCAAGAGATCTATTGTACAATATGATATAGTTAACAACAACGCATTGTATGCTTGAAAATTGAATTGCTAAGGTAGATTTTACTTTTTTTATTATTATTACTGGGGATTGAACCTAGGGGTGATCTACCACTGAGTTACATTCCCAGTCATTTTGTATTTTTTTATTTTGAGGCAGGGTCTTGCTAAATTGCCCAGACTGACTTTAGATTTATGAACCTCCTACTTTCAGCCTCTTGAGTTGCTCGGATTACAGGCATACTCCACCACAACTGACAGATTTTGCATTCTTACCACAAAAAATGAAAAGTATTTGAGGTAGTGCATATGTCAATTGGCTCAATTTAGTCATTGTACAATGTATATATACCTTGAAACATCATGTTGTACACCATAAGCATATACAATTTTTGTTAATATAAAAAATTTCACCTGGACATGGTGGTGCATGCCTGTAATCTGAGAGACTGGAGGCTGAGGCAGAAGGATCACAAGTTCAAAGTCAGCCTCAGCAATTTAGCAAGGCTCTAAGAAACCTAGTGAGAACCTATTTCAAAATAAAAAAAATAAATAAGAAGGACTGGGGATGTGACTCAGTGATTAAGCACCTATAGGTTAATTTCTGTACCTAAATAAATAGATAAAATGTGAAATTAGTGGTGATTGTTGTATATAATCTTTTGAAAAAATAAAAACCATTTGTATATTGGATTGTATGGCATTTGAACGGAACAAAACAATGTGGTGGAAGACAAAGATTTGATTTTTGAATATTTTCTTATTTATTTTTGTGGTGCTGGGATTGGACTCAGCTATACCTTTGAGCTACATCCCCAGCCCTTTTTATTTTATTTTTTGGGTACCGGGGATTGAACTCAGGGGCACTTGACCACTGAGCCACATCCCCAGCCCTATTTTGTGTTTAATTTAGAGACAGGGTCTCACTGAGTTGCTTAGTGCCTTGCTTTTTGCTGAGGCTGGCTTTGAACTCGAGATCCTCCTGTCTTAGTCTCTCAAGCCACTGGGATTACAGGCAACTGCCATGCCACCTGGCCTCTCTTTTATTTTTGAGATAGGGTCTCCCTGGCCTCTAACTTGGAATCCATACTGTCTCAGCCACCAGAGTCACTGGGATTAGAGGCAAGTACTACCATGCCAGGGCAAACATTTGTTTCTAAATTAACTTACACTTTACAAATCAAAGCAATACACACGTATAGTTAATCTAAACAAAGGACAAGTTATATTGTTATATGTAGCAGCAATCCTCTCCTTCCACCCCAGCCTACCCTCTAGACTAACTTTCCAGAATAGACTTTCACTTTTTTTAATCTATTTTTATGGTATTTATCATCATAATTTGAAATAATACACTCAACTGCTCTTGATGGCTTATTGGTTTTAGACATCTACTAACTTCCTGTTGTGGAAATGAGTGTTTAGCTCTCCATGCTTACCTCATTCAATGTAGAAAAGAAAAATTTAAAAATTCAACTTCTATTTAGGAATTTTTAAAAAAGCTGGACACAATGGCACGTGCCAATCCCAGATACTTGGGAGGCTGGAGAGGGTTGCAAGTTTGAAGCTAACCTCAGCAACTTAATGAGATCCTGTCTCAAAAAATAAAAATGGTTGAGTTTGGTGATAAAGCATTCGTGGGTTCAATACCCAATAACAGCAGCAGCAACAACAACAAAAGATCTTGTTTCAAAATGAAAAAAAAGGGTGTAGTTCAGTGGTAGAGAATAAATGGGTTAAGTCCTCAGTACCACAAATAAATAAATGAAATAAAAAATAAAAAAAATTAAGTGAGAAACAGAAGGAAATTTCCTTAACTTGGTAAGGGTTCCATACTAGAGATTGAGAGCATATATTTAAGAATATGTACTCTTTAAAATCAGGAACAGACAATAATGTCAACTATAACTGCAGTGGTTTGATTTAGCACTATTTAGTACTATTTACTTTTCAGTGGTTTTTTTTTTTTTGAAAAAGATTTTAAGAAATGGAAGCAAAGATATCAAAATTGTGATCATTTTCAGATGGTATGATTTTCATTGTCTGAAACAAACATTTTAAAAACAACACAAAATGGAAAAATAAAGTAAAATTTGAAAAAATATTCATGCAAACTAAAAATACATTCAGGAACAATGCACATTTGCCAAACAAAACGATGGTGAGGTTTGCAGAAGAGGCTAGCGAGAGAGAGCGCACACCAGGGAGTGAGCTTTTATTGGGGAACAAAAAATTCAAGGGAAAATCTCATCCAATGAAGGTTAAGGGGGGCAGCATCCCTAGGTCAGGGCCAGCGATTGGGTCTTCAGGTCAGTGGCCAGGTACACCTCTGTACAGACAAGCCCTCGTACCTGGGAAAGTGTGGGGAAGGCTCTGACACCACTGTGTCTAAGCGCCTCTCACCCAGCCAGAGAAGTAACTCAAATCACGTGCAAGGATGGCCTCCCACACTTGTAGATACATCAGTTTGATCTCTGCTTTCATGTTCACATGTCATTTTTCCTGTGCTTGTGTGTTTCCCCCATTTTATAGTGGATACCAGTCATGATCTCAATTTAACTAATGACATCTAAATAAGGTTACATTCTGAAATACTGGGGTTTAGGGCTTTAACATAAGAATCTTTGGAGGACACAATTTGACCCATAGCAATAGCCTTCAGTCTTTTCAAGGAGTTTGGTTTATTTTGTTGTTATTTTTTTCCTGGGGACTGAACCCAGGAGCACTCTGCCACTCAGTAAGTTGCTGACGCTGGCCTTGAACTTGTGATCTTCCTGTCTTAGCCTCCAGTGTCACTGGAATTACAGGCACGTGCCACCATGCCCAGCTTCTCAGAGATGTGTATATATATATATATTCATTTAGTTGTAGTTTGACACAATATCTTTAATTAATTAATTGATTTTTGTGCTAGGTGAGCACTCTACCACTGAGCCACAACCCCAGCTCCCTCAGGGCATTCTTATACTTTTGTTGTTAGCTCTTGAAATTCATGATTCCTTATATCTTCTATATGATCTCTCTTTTTTTTAGTTGTATATGGACACAATACTTTTATTTTATTTGTTTATTTATTTATTTTTATGTGGGGCCAGGGATTGAACCTAGTGCCTCATGCATGCTAGGCAAGTGTTCTACTACTGAGCTACAACCCCCGCCCCCCAGTTTTGATTTTGAGAAAGAGAGCCAGTGACCTGTATTAGCTAGTCATTTTTTTTAAGCTAGTCATCTTGTCAGGAGAATTTATACCCCTCTCCCCTCTTTTTTCTTACACCCCACCACTATATCACCTTTATCACTTCATTATACCACCATTTAAAATCATCAGATAGTGTTTATATTAGGAATTTATACATATTATTTATTACTTAGCCACATGATATGCAGTGATATAACATTTTTTATAAAATTCTTTATATCTTTATTGGGATATAATTTTTCATATCAGACAGCTCACCAATTTCAATGAGTTTTAGTATATTCACAGAGTTTTGAATTCATCACAATCAATTTAGAAAAATTTCATCATTACCCTAAAATGAAATCCTACATCCCTTAGCCATCAACTCCAATTACCCCTCCTTTCTAGTTTTAGGCAACTAATCCATTTCCTGTTCTTATGTATTCTGGATATTTCATATAAATTGTACCATATAATATGTGACTCTTTGGACTGACTTCTTTCACTTAGTAGTTTCAAAGTTTACCTATGTTGTACCATGTATTATTGTCTTTGATCAAAATAATATTGTATGGATATACCACATTAAACTTATCCATAAGTTGATGAACATTTGGGTTATTTCCACTTTTTGGTTATTTGATTTTGAGAAAGAGAGCCAGCGAATGTTCATACTGCTATGAACACTCATGTACAAGGTTTTGACTTCATTTCTGTTAGGTGTATACCTAAAAGTGGAATTGTAGATCATATGGTAATTCTATGTTTGTTTGAACAACTGACAAACTCTTTTTAAATTTTTTTTTCTTTTTACTTTTTAGATACACATGACAGGAGAGTATATTTTGACATAGACCCTTTTTAAAATTGAAAACCCCAAATGCCCCAATTTTGCATTTTCACCAGCACTGTATGAGGATTCCAGTTTCTCCATGTCTTTGGCAACACTAGTTATTATCTTAAAAAATTTTTCTTTTATGTCCTAAGTGTAAATTGATATTTCATTGTGATTTCTATATGCTTTTCCCAGGTGGTTGGTGATATGGAGTATCTTTTGTGCTTTTTTGCCATTTGTATATCTTCTTTGGAAATATGTCTAGGTAGATTCATTTTCTATTTTCTAATTGGTTGTTGTTGATGATGATGATGTTGCAAGAGTTATTTATGTATTCCAGATACAAGTTCCTTGTCAGATACATGATTTGCAAATATTTTGTCCCATTCAGTAGGTTTTTTAACTTTCTGGATTCATGTTCTTTGAAACACCAACATTTAAAATTTTAATGATGCCTTATTTATTTTTCCTTTTGTTGTCATATCTAAGAAACCATTATCTAACTCAAAGACATACACCTGTTTTTTAAAAAAAGTTTTATAAGGGGCTGGGGCTGTAGCTCAGTGGTAGAGTACCTGCCTTGCACATGTGAGGCACTGGGTTCGATCCTCAGCAACACATAAAAATAAAGATATTAAAAAAAAGAATTAAGGAAACTAAAAAAAGTTTTATAGTGTTAAACACATTTAGTTGTTTGTTTGATGATGGATCAAACTCAGGGCAAGTACTCTAAGACTGAGCTACATTCCCAGCCTGACATTTAGGTCTTTGATACATTTTGTATTAATGTTTGCATATGGAAAGATCCAACTTCATTCTTTTCCAGGTGGATGTCTCATTGTCCTAGCATCATCTGTTTTAATGGTCTTGGCACCCTTGTCAAAAATCAATTGACATGGGCTAGGGTTGTAGTTTACAGAGCACTTGCCTTGCGTGTGTGGGGCACCAGTTCGATCCTTTGCACAACATAACCACATAAAAATAAATAAAATAAAGGTATTGTGTTCAACTACAACTAAAAAATAAATATTAAAATAAATAAAATTAATGTATTGTGTCCATGTACGACTAAAAAACAATGTTTTAAAAAAATCAATTGACATGTGAAGTAACTCCTATTTCCTACCCAACTTTTTGTTTTTCCTTAACAGTTACCTCCTTTTCTTTTTTATGTATCTAGTTCTGGCTTGAATCTATTTATTTGTTTTAATTTTTTTGTAGTTGTAGATGGACAGCATGTCTTTATTTTATCTATCTATCTATCTGTTTTTGGTACCAGAGATTGAACTCAGGGGCACTTAACCACTGAGCCATATCCCCAGCCCATTATTTGTTGATCTTTATGTGGTGCTAAGGATCACACCCTGTGCCTCACACATGCTAGGCAAGCACTCCACCACTATGCTACAGCTCCAGCACTTTATTTTATAATTAATCTCACATACATTCTTTTCCTTTCTTTCACATTTCCTGTTTTCTACTTTGAGATTCTTTACTATTCACACATTAATTATTTAACTTGACTTTCTAATTTTTAAAAAATTTCCTGTCTATCACTACTGGTTCTTACTTTGGTATCTTGTTCCTTGTTTGCAATTTTTGATTGCAATTTATTTCTCTTGGAACTGTATCTGTGGAAATTCCCAAGACCTAAATTGAAGATTGCCGCAGTCCGGCTGCAGCAAAATAACCGGGGTGTGTGTGGGTGTGTGTGGGTGTGGGTGTGTGTGTGACGAACAACTTGTACGTTGATACAGCAGGAGTAGGAGCCGTTTATTGTAGGACAACAGAGGTATTTATACATTCCACACAGCTTATTTTAATTAACATAAACTAGATACAGCAGTCAATCAATAAGGAATCTCCACACTTAATGGCTGGCTGGCATTACTTCACAAACCACTCCCTCTGGCATTTTGCCAGGCGCCATCCAGACTTGTTTACAGACTAACAATTCCCCCTTTTGTTTAATTTAAATAACGACCATAGTGGTTTTTACACAAACACCATAAATAACCTGCTACAAACAGAAAGGGAGGATACAAAATGCCATAATACCAAGCCACTTGATGGCTCCACGCAAGAAGCCCTTGGAAAAATTATACCAGTAATGACACCGTTAGCAAAGATACCGAGTTACAATTTGTTGTAGATTACAGTTTGTCTCAGTCCAGGTAAAGCAGTGTCTCAATAGATTAACTCACAGTCCAGGTAAATCACAGTCCAGGTAAGTTCTGCAGGCAGCTAGCTTAAATCACATTCCAGGTAAGTTCTGCAGGCAGCTAGCTTGATCCGAAGTCTCGTCTGGTTTTCAGCAACACTGGAAATTCTTCCATCTTCTTTATTGGCACTGGGATGAAGGCAGGAACTCCGGATGGCTAACGAAAATCCTGTAGTATTCCAGCAGGCACTAAGAAAACAACCTTCTGAACAATTTAGTACATTATCTTAAGGCTTTTTACATTTGAAATAGGCCTTAATGGAGCTCATTACTTATTAGCTTCCAGGTGTGGGAGAACCATTGTAGTTACTGGCCTTGGAAATGATCAAACTTCAGGGACGCCTTGTGCGTCCTCTGCCCAGCTGCAGCGTCCTCGGGCAGCCCCAGATAGGGAGCGTCCCAGACTCAAACTGCTTCCGGGCACAGGGAGCAAGAGCCTGCGAGACTGCCTCTGGGTCAGGTTTAGATTTGGGCTGGCGGCAGTGGAAGAGCCAGCTGCCGCAGCTCAGAAAGTTTTTGCTGCGCTGTGACTGGCTCGTGCACTTGGCAGCCACCGCACCGATTCCGATTTATGCACCCTCCCGTAACGAAAAGTATTTAGTAATAGCCTTTTGCTGCAACTTTTTTCCTGATAATCCTTCCTCCTCTGAACTTTCTTCTTTCTGACTAGAGTTCCTAGGCTTCCATCAACACATGCCCTAACTGCTCTTGGTTCCACTGGGGTGCCTCCTTCCCTTAGTAATTTACTTAACACCCTTTCCATATTTTCATCACAAAGACAATACAATACACTTAGACAAAACAAGACACAAACATACTGTATCAATCTTCTCCATTTTCTCAAAATGGCCTTTTTTCCTCTCGCCCTATCTAGGGATGAGCAGATTTGCTCCCGTCCTATCTATGGATGGGCAGTTTTTTTCCTCATCACTTACCCCCCCCCCCAGTGTCCCAGGGCTCCCTGTACGGGCCACCATCTGCCACAGTCTGGCTGCAGCAAAATAACGGGGAGGGGGGTGGTGACGAACAACTTGTACATTGATACAGCAGGAGTGGGAGCCGTTTATTGTAGGACAACAGAGGTATTTATACATTCCACACAGCTTATCTTAATTCACATAAACTAGATACAGCAGTCAACCAATAAGGAATCTCCACACTTAATGGCTCGCTGGCGTTACTTCACAAACCACTCCCTCTGGCATTTTGCCAGGCGCCATCCTGACTTGTTTACAGACTCTAACAGAAGATGAGTTCATCTGGGGAGGACTGGCATTTCTTCTGTCAGGTGCTTGGTAGTACTGTCAACCTGAAACCACTTTCAATCCTCTAGGATATCTTTTTGGTACTAGGGATTGAACCCGGGGTGCTTAACCACTGGGGGCACATCCCCAGCCCTTTTTTTTTTTGGTATTTTATTTAGAGACAGGGTCTCACGGTGTTGCTTAGAGCCTTTTTAAGTTGCTGAGGCTGGCTTTCAACTCGAGATCCTCCTGCCTCAGTCTCCTAAACCACTGGGATTACAGGCGTGCCCACCAAGCCCAGCTCCTTTAGAATATATTTTTTTAAGTTTTTTTTTGTAGTTGTAGATGGACAGCATGTCTTTATTTTATGTGCTTATTTTTGTATGTGGTGCTAAGGATGGCCTCACCCATGCTAGGCAAGCACTCGATCACTGAGCCATAGCCCAAGCCCCTAGAATATGTTTAATACACTTTTACATGAGGCTATAGTCCTTCGGGGTTCCAGATTTATGGGAAATGCCGTAAGCTTAGTCTTTTATGCCACAGTGGCACCCTGTAAAGCCACCATACTTATGTTCAAATTTTTTTAATCTTTTTTTTTTTTTTTTTTTTTTTTTTTTTTTTTTAGTTGTAGCTGGACACAATACCTTTATTTCACTTATTTATTTGTATGCGGTGCTGAGGATCAAACCCAGGGTCTCGCACATGCAAAGTGAGTGCTCTATCGCTGAGCCACAACCTCAGCCCCATGTTCAAATTTTTTAATCTACCTCTTTGGGTTCCAGCTTCCACTTGGTTTTTAGACAGTTTTTGTTTTCTTTCAGCTCATAAGTATATTTTTAAATGCTTTTTTAGGCAAAGGACCTAGAATAGCTAAAACAATTTTGAAAAAGGAGAATAAAATGGGAGAAATAATTCTACTTAATGTTAAGTTACAGTAATCAAGCTACAGTAATCAAGATTGTGATATTGGCAGAAGGATAAACACAGAGGTCATTGCAACTGATATCAGACAGGAACATTTGATTTGGTGATGATATAAACAAAATTGAGTTGATCACGAATATATGGGCAAGGCTTTAATTGGTGCTGTAGCAAAAGGGGCTTACTGGGACTTCAGCTAAAGGGAGATAGCACTGATTGGGGTATCAGGATGCTCCCTGGGGTGGGAAAGTCTGGTAATTTTCCATTGACCAGGGGCATAGTTAAGGAAAAAAAAAATGTTTCTTATTGCACAAGACTTAGACAATGAGCAGTAGTGGTTGATTTGTTCTGAGACTCTTGTAGCTGGTGCCATTATCCTATTCAAACATCCTGGCTTTGTGGCTCCATCTGGGCCTTACAACAGGGCTGATAGGCTTTGTGTGCTTGGACTTTTATAGCGCTGAAAAAGCACAAGGGTAGGTTGGAAGAAAACACACAACACCTCCAATGGGTAGTCAATAGTTTAGGTGTAGAACTGAGAAGAATTTGACCCAAAAGTTAAGGCAGTAAAGAGAACAAACATAATTGAAGACAGATCCCATTCCAGTCATCCATTATACATACGCAGGCCCAAGTGAATATTTAGTGTTTCTCAGCAAAAGTGGCCTTCAAGTTCCTGAAAAGTAATCTAGGCAACTGTTGTCATCATAACACACACATCAGAGGTGTTCTTTTTTTTCTGATTTTTAGAAATATATATTTTTATTTTTAGTCAATACATATACATATTTATGGGGTAAGGTGTGACATTTCAATACTTGTATACAATGTGTAATGGTCAGATCTGGGTAACTGGGGTATCTATCACCTCACACACTTTATCATTTCTTTGTGTTCAAAAGAACTCAAAAATGTGTTCTTCAAAAGACCCCAAAGGATTAAAAATCCTACTAGTTTATTTGAAACATCCAATTATTGCAAACTCTAGTTATGTTACTGTATTATAAAATATTAGAAGTGATTCCTCCTATCCACTGTACCAGTTCTTGCTCCATGTCCTCCTCCCTCACACTCTTCACAGGCATCAGAAGTGTTATATACAGCAAAGCTAATGAGAGACTAATAACATAATAACATAATGCCCCAAATTAGTGATTTTTAAGTTGACTAAAAATAAGTGAAGCTAGGGGGTTTATTTAGGTTTGTCCCTGGGAACAATTTTATCTTATGCAGATGTTCCGCTTCTGTGATTTTAATAGTTCTCATGTTTTTTTTTTTAAAGAGCACAAGGGTAGAGAAGCAATGTACCATGCTACAAAGGGTACATTTACTCTGCCTAGGGGTTTATTTTATTGTCCCAGTCTTTGCCCCACCATCATAGTCTCTGTCTCAGAACTGAATAAAGAACCCCCCCCCCCAAAATAGACATGTACAAATGTACCTGATTTTTGGCAAAGGTACAAAAGCAATCTGTCAGCAGATAAATAGTTAAACAAAGTGGAATAATACTCAGCAGTGAAAATTACTGATCAACTAAATTGGGTGGATCTCAAGGGCATTATATTGATTGGGGAAAGAAAAGCCAATCTCACAGGTTACATACATACAGCCACAAAAATGAAAAGTTATACTCCATGTATGTATCAAAATACATTCTACAGGGCTGAGGTTAAGATTCAGTGGTAGCACGTGTGAGGTATTGGGTTCGATCCTCAGCACCACATAAAAATAAATAAATAAAATAAAGGTATTGTTTCCATCTACAACTAAAAAAAATTAAAAAAATACATTCTATTGTCATGTATAACTACAAAGAGCCAGTAAAATTTTTATTTTATTGGTTACATACTATATGATTACATTTACATATGTTCTTGAAATAAAGTTATAGAAATGGAAAAGAGGGGCTGGGGATGTGGCTCAAGCGGTAGCGCGCTCGCCTGGCATGCGTGCAGCCCAGGTTCAATCCTCAGCACCACATACCAACAAAGATGTTGTGTCCGCCGAGAACTAAAAAATAAATATTAAAAAAAAAAATTCTCTCTCTCTCTCTCTCTCCTCTCTCTTTAAAAAAAAAAAAAGAAATGGAAAAGAAATTAGTGTTGCTAAGGGTTAGGAATAGGCGAGGGTGGCTATAAACAGGTAGCACAAGGGGGCCTTATGGTAATGTAATAGTTTTGTATCCTGATTGTGGTAGTGGCTATAAGAATCTATATATGATAAAATTGCATGCACACACACACACACACCAAAGGCGGGGGAACCCTCCACAATTGAGTATATACAAAACTGGTGAATTTTGAATGAACTGTGTGGATTGCAGCAATGTCAATTTCCTGGTTTTAATAATAAAAAGTATTTATACAAGGTGTTACCATTGGGGGAACTGAGTTAGGGGCAGAGAGGAAATTCCTTGATTTCTTTTTTTTTTTCTGGATATCTCATGTTAATTATTTGAAAATAATAAAATAAATAAAATAAAATAATAAAAATAAGTGAAGCTAGAGGGTTTATTTATTTGAAAATAATAAAAAGTGCTTTTATTTTTTTTAATATAGTGTTAATTTTTTTTTTCTGGGAGAGTTGGAAAGGATACTTAGAGGTTGTGATGTGTTTTTTTTTGGTAACAGGGATTGAATCCAGGGGCCCTTTACCATTGAGCAACATCCCTAGTCCTTTTTATTTTTTATTTTTCATGGGGTGGGGGCAGTACCGGGGATTGAACTCTGGGGCACTCAACCACTGAGCCACATCCCCAGCCCTATTTTGTATTTGATTTTAGAATAGGGGTGTCACAGAGTTGCTTAGCACCTTGCTTTTGCTGGGGCTGGCCTTGAACTCGCCTTCCTCTTATCTCAGTGTCCCACTGGGATTACAGGCATTTGTCACTGCCACTGGCCAAGGTTTTATTTTGAGTCTAGGGCTCACTAAGTTGCTTAGGGTCTCGCTAAATTGCTGAGGCTGGCCTTGAATTTGTGATCCTCCTAGTTCAGCCTCCCCAGTTGCAGGAATTTTTTGAGGTTGTTGTTTTGATGTGGTTTCACAAAGAGGATGGGATAAACACCTATGATTGATACACTGTGTTTTAAAAAATTTTTAGTTGTAGATGAACACAATAACTTTATTTATTTATTTTTATGTGGTGCTGAGGATTGAACCCGATGCCTCCCACGTGCTAGGCAAATACTCTACATTGTGTGTGTGGGTTTTTTTTTTTTTTTTTTTTTTTTTGTGTGTGTGTGGTGGGGCCTGGGATTGAACCTAGGGCAAGCACTCTACCAACTGAGCTATATCCCCAGCCCCAATATGTTGTGTTTTTAAGAGTAATTGTTTCAGGGTTTTAAGCAGGATGGTGATATTTGGTTAGATCACTTTGATGGCTTTATAGAATGGCTATGAGGCAGAGCAAGATTGGAAGCAGAATATTCTATTTCATTAATTCCAGGAGGTACTTTGTTTTTATTTTCTCTTTCTTTTGGCATTTTAACAGGTTTTAAATTGGAACGTTTCACTATAGCTATTACTCAGACAGCAGTTGTACTGCATTTATCATAGATGCTCATGAGCATGAAAACTTGCAAAAAGGGTGTCTGAGGCTTGGAAGACAGAAGAACAGGAAATGTTGTGTTATCTGTCTTTCATGGCATGCACACAGGACTACGTCGTGTAGAAACATCTAAAACGGAGTCAAAAACATGATTTATTAAGAACTTCTGTGGCCTGGCGCAGTGGCGCACGCCTGTAATCCCAGCGGTTTAGGAGGCTGAGGCAGGAGGATCGCTAGTTCAAAACCAGCCACAGAAATGGTGAGGCACTAAGCAAATCAGTGAGACCCTGTCTCTAAATAAAATACAAAATAGGGCTGGGGATGTGGCTCGGTGGTCGAGTGACCCTGAGTTCAATTCCCAGTTAAAAAAAAAAAAAAAGAAAAAAGAAAAGTTTATGTGAAGTAGATAACTTTATCTTATTAGTTTCTATTTTTCTTTTTATGTAAGCATTAGTGAAATATGATAAAATCTATATGCATATGAACCTACACTTTCAATAAATGTAAAAAATTCTAAGTGTAAGAAACACAGTCATAATGGTGAGTTTTATAATTGATGGCCAGGAAAGGGATAATAGAGAATTCTTTAAGCATTAAGGGAAAAAAATGACTGACTTGGTGAATTTCCTTTGGAGGAGGGGTTAATATGAAAAGGGAGGGAATCTAGGATGGCTTCAGGTTTCCGGTCTGCACAATTAAATCGACGTGGTAACCTACCTGGAGGAAGCAGAGAAGCAAAGTTGGTTGGCGAAGGGGGGCGGTTCAATTTGGATAGGCTATATTGAAAGAAGCAGAACGAAGCCTTTCGTATTAGATTCGGTCTGACTGAATCTCGGAATTTGGCTCCGGGAGCCGATGGCTCTGTCTGTTGCGTTCTGCCACTTCAGGGCTGTTGGTCAGAAGCCGGCGGCTGGGGTGGAACGCGGAGCTGGTCTGGACTCCAGGATGTGCACACACAGCTGAACCTCCGCCGGCTTTAGGGACTCCAGCCTCTGGGCTCGGAGGATGGGCGGGCCCGCGACTGTCAGCGCGAGCGGCCTGATTGGCTGGAGCTGCCCAGACCCAGGTCAGCGATTGGTTGGGAGGCACCAAAAAGGCCTATCGCAAACTGTTAAGGCCGCCCTCCAGAGGGCTGGACCATATTTCCACCCCGCCCTATTACTGAGCCCGACAGGTAAGCAAACTACTGTTGTATTGGTCAGTGAAAATCCCGACCGCAACCGCTCCTTTTCGAAGTCGGTACCAGGGGAGAGTTTTGATTGGCAAATCTGAAGGGACAGGGCGGGCTAGAACGGCTGTACTTGGAGACGACTCTAGGCGTGGATTGGACTGGATGTTGTTAACGGTATCCGGGAGGCGTGGCCAGCACTAATAAAGCTGGGGTCCGGCGCGGCAGCTGCAGTAAGTTGCACCGCAGCTAGAGCGCCTGGTGGTCAGTGGGAGGCGGAGCTCCACAGTTCCGTCGCAGTGTTTCTCCGCCGGGTGTCTCGCCGCAGCCTCCAGAGAGGAGTTGGACTCTCACTCCTGTCAGAAAAATGTGAGTTGACTCTGTTGTAGGGGGCTCCAGACCTCCTTGCCAACTCTCACCCCCAGCGCCCTACTCTGCGGGACTGAAAATGGCGCATTGCAGCAGCTGCAGCAACACGGGAACCTCCACCGCGCACCGCCCCCAGACCGCCCCCACCCCCGGAGGGGGACAGCCCCCCATTCCTGCATAAGCCACAGCTAGTCCCCACGGGCGGGGCAGGGGTCCCACATTCATTGCACCCTCTCTTCACTTTTGAGTGGCATTTTATTCCAGTCTCCGTATAGTGAAATCTCAGAGAGGGCGGAGGCGGGAATGGAGAAAGGTAGGGAATTTGAAAACCTTATCATGTCGTCTGAATCTGTACTTAGAGCGTTTGGAAACACAGTCATGGGTGCACCTGCCGGTGAGTAATTCGGATTGCCTGAGGTCTCTGGATTTGTGTGTGCCCCTCACCCAAAGTGTGATGTACCGCGTCCTCAAGGCCATAATCAAAGCTCCAGAAACTTATCGGCCAGTCCCCTTTCTGAACTGCATGCACACCTGGCCCCAGGTGTGCATGCAGTTCAGAAAGACCCAAGGGGCATGTGATCCCATGCAGCCATTCATCCTAAGGCCACCCTTATAGGAGACGCTTTTCTGTCACCAAGTTCTAGCCAAGTATTTGGAGGAGAAATAGGGAGAACTGAACAATCTTCTCTTTCTCTGACATGCAGAGTTTAGTCTCCAACCATCTTCAACATCATCCCCTTCCCAAGATCTTGAAGGAGAGCTATGGCTAGACCAATTAAGTTCTTCCCTCTCAGGACCACAATATGTTTTAATTTAATTTTTTTTTTTCTGATACTGCCTGGAGTCCTGTCCTAATCCCAGGTGTATTTGTATTCCTTCTCATAGGGACTTAAAAAAGGGAAAGATTTACTTATATTACATAAGAGTTATAACTCTTTCTGGATGTGGTATTGCTGAGTGTTCTACTTAATTCCCAACAAGTAGTAAGTGAAGTCAGTCCCCCAAAGGCTCTATAGCCGTTTCAGTTTTTCCTCTTTGATTTCTACAGTTTTAACTATAGACAATATTCTGTGCATTTTGGACAAGCCCTAAGACATCAATTATTTTCATTTTGGGGAGGGGGATCCTTCTTAGCTGACTGGTTCTAGATATTATCCATATGGGATGAAAGGAAGGAATAGAGAAAGCATGGTGGCTACCAGGGAATCACAACGTCTTTGACCTTAATCTTGTCATTGGTGCCACCATCCTGGACTACTTCCAACACCGGCTGCTACTTACTCATTGAAATTTCTGCCTTCAGTCTAGAATCAGATTGCTTAAATATCTCAGTACCAGCATAAGAGTCTTAAGGCTCCCAGGGCTTTGTATCTTTCTTTCCTTTGCCCTCTTTGTGACTTGGAGGGAAATACAAAAATGATCCCTTAAATGAGGAATAATATACTAGTATAGCCTCTCTAACTGTCTGTCTTTATTTTTAGACTGAAAGAAATTCAGTTAAGAAAGAGGAGCTTCTAGGTATTAGTTCTATTGTGATTAATCAAGGAATTTCCTTTTTGGTGACTTTGTGATGCATTTATTCTTGGACTCCTCTGGTGAGGTATGTTTTTTGAGGTTCTCCCTCTCTATGAGATATGGAAATTTGTATTCTTCTTCAAATTTTAGAGATCTTTGCCCACCTGTGGTTTTTTCCTTGGCAGAGAAAATCTCAATCTTTAGGTTAGACTACTTGGAATTCCTTAGCAGGTGAATTTAGTCTCCATGTGTTGGGACTGGGAAAGAAGTTTATCTTGAAGACCTCACTGGATTATTCCCTCCAAAGGCTAAGGTATGTCTTAGCCTCAATTGGTAATGAAAGAGAAACAGTTTCCATGGGTAAGGTAGTATAAACCAAGATTTCTTTTTGGGACACAGGAGACTAGGCCAGTCTCCTGAGACTCTGCCAAATCTACAAAAGGAAGGTACAGAATGTCTGTGGTGCATGTACATCGAGAACTATTTCTAGCATTATTTTTGTTTCCTGTCTATGCTCTTGGAACAGTTTCCACAACTAATGCAATTGCTTTGTGCCCCAGATTCAATCTAAATGAAACCCCTATCTTCTCTGCCAAAAACAATGCAAACAAACAATCCTGACTCATTCTACCTACACAGACTTTGCCTTTGGCAACTCCAAGTTGTCCTTGTAGCAGCACAGATATACTAATCACCATGTGAAACATAATCAATAACTGGATCACTATAAGCAGAGTTAGTCAGCTTGCCTTTCCTTTTATGTTCAAACTTTGCATGTCCTGAGGATTTGTGTTTTCTACAAATGTCTCCTATCTGTATTGAGTTTTTCCATTTGTCTTCATGTGAAGGCATTTGACAGCCTGGGAAATGCCAGTTAGGCCAAGGCTGGCACATTTGTCCCTGAAGCCATTGTATCAGAAGATGGGCTTGAATTTGAGTCAGAGGTTAGCCCAAAACAAGATCTCTTAATGGTATTCTTCGTGTTGTTACATCTAAATATTGTTACTGGCTCTTTCATCTTTTGTTCCTTGCCTGTATGCTGCATCTCCCTACTTGATATTGCCAAGGAGCTAGAATCCCTTCCATTTGCTATAACCTAATCATAGTTGCTGGGGTGGAATTGGGTGAGAATGCATATGATTCCTTTCTTGTCTTGGTTATTTTGTGTACTCTCTCCACTTCTCTCCACAGGTCTGCTCCAGCTCAGCCACCCACTGAAGGGACAGAAGGGACTGCCCCTGGTGGGGGTCCCCCTGGCCCTCCTCCTAACATGACCAGTAATAGACGACTACAGCAAACCCAGGCACAGGTGGAGGAGGTAGGTGGATTCCCATCTCTCTGAGAGTTTCCAAATCATAGAAGTTTAGAAACAAGGGAACCTCTTGTCCACCATAGAAGTTTAGAAACAGAAGGGAACCTCTTGTCCATTCTTGTTTTTTTTTTTTTTTTAACAGGGGGTTAGTTAAAGACTCTGAGATGTGTCCAGACTTGCGATTCCCAAGTTGTTGTTCTTTCTCCTATCTCTATTGGGAAGCTTAGCAGCCTTGTTTTTGCACTCCTCTTAGGTGGTGGACATCATGCGTGTGAATGTGGACAAGGTCCTGGAGAGGGACCAGAAACTGTCAGAACTGGATGACCGAGCTGATGCCTTACAGGCGGGAGCATCGCAATTTGAGAGTAGTGCTGCCAAGCTAAAGAGGAAGTATTGGTGGAAAAACTGCAAGGTGAATTTCCTTGTTCTCTCTCCCTTCTTTTCTTGTACTTCCACTTGTAGAAAACAAGAAAACTCTCAGCTTCTACATTCCCTCTTACTACTGGTGCCAGGTCTCTACCTTGCAGGGTTCTTAGGAGGAAAATCTGGATACCTTCTCCTTGAGATGAGTTACATGTATTGACCACCAGGGTAGGCTAGAGTATTCAGAACCACTTACTGAGAAACTGAAAGTGCTACCATGGGGCGTTTAGAATATTTAAGTACCTTTTTCCCATAGGAGTCTCAGGCAAAAAATTTTAACTGGAAGTTTCTCTGACACAACCAACAGCAACACAATGATTCAGGTGTAAATACTCCTGAAAATTTTTGGAAATGCACTACACATTTCACAATGAAAACCAAACTAACTGAATATAAAGATCTAAAGCCTGCTTCTTCATTGGAATTCCCTTTAAAGCCCCCAGGCAACAGGAACTAAGCCAGAAAGGAGTGAATTGCAGATCTTGTGCTGTTTCTGAAAAACTATAGACATGGTTGTGGGATTATGATCCTATGGGAAGCAAAGGGTTAGGCCTGAAAGGCATGCTCATGTCTGGGTGATGAGTGGTTTCTTCCACTGCCCAAAGAATAGAGGAAATTCTGTTCCCAAATCTCTGGTCCAGCTTCTTTCCTTCTTCCCCAAGTCCAAAGGCTCATGTTTTGTCCATGTTTCTTCAGATGATGATCATGCTGGGAGCTATCTGTGCCATCATCGTGGTAGTTATTGTAAGTAAGTATCGCTGAGGTTGCTGATGGGGTGAAGAGGTGGGAAGGTCCCGGAATCTTCTCCCAGCCCTGCCTGCCTGCCTGCCTGCCTGGGGAGTGGGGCTGCTCTGACTGAGGTATGGAGACTGCTGCTGGGGATCATACCTGGTTTGGGAGGGAGGAAGGGTAAAGACAAGGAATTTCCTTGATAGCAAAGCCTTCTCCTTGTAAGGCATTGTGGGGAGATGGTCCCTTCTGTTCTGAGGAAGTGGGGCTATGCTCTTTGTCACTGGCTTGGGTCAGAGGGAGACCTTGGGGCTGGGGCACCTGCAACTGAGACACGTGAACATCTAGTAACTTGATGTAATTTGCCCTCTTGTTTTCTCCTGTCTCTTTTTCTTCTCCATCTGGGACTTCCTGATTCCTGTGTCCAGTCTACTTTTTTACTTGAGAATGTGCCACCCCTTCCCTGTTCTCCATTGCCATTCAAGCTCATGTCCTTCTCCCTCTGTTTGCTCTCTCAACAAACTTCCCCATCTGCCTTTCTCCATCCCAGCCCAGGCTTCTCCATCA
Source organism: Spermophilus citellus (assembly GCF_964194105.1). NCBI lineage: Eukaryota > Metazoa > Chordata > Mammalia > Rodentia > Sciuridae > Spermophilus > Spermophilus citellus. The sequence continues at coordinate 31,432,261 of NC_138197.1, read as the reverse complement.
TCCATTCTTCCTTTTTTGTTGCATTCATTTGCATTCTGTCCCTCAATACTAGAAATGCTGCTCGTGGTACAGTCTTGAAGTCACTACCTAAAGATCAATAGCTGATGCCTCCTTCCTTTCCCCTTCTCATGTACTCTTATGTTCCCCCATACCCTAAAGGAGTTGGCTGCCAAGGGGAGGGAGAATAACTGAGATGAAGTGCCCAAGAAGCTGGTAAGGTTGTCGGGGAGAAGAAGGGTATTGGTGTCCATGAGTGTCTCCTACAAAGGCCAGGTCTCTGGCAGGAGGGGACCATGAATAGTTGGGAAGTGGTGGCTTGCTCAGTGCTGCACTTGCTAGTTTTTCTCCTGTGCCAGGCCTTTAGAGAGCCCTGGGGTTCTGTCCAAAGGCCAATCTGGTCCTAGTGCAGTACCCTTTTAGAAAATCAAATCTGTTTTTTGCAGTTATTGCTAATCTTTCAGCCCAAGATTTTCTATGTCTTTCAGGAATCTTATAGTCTTTTACTTTGTTCTCTATTAGCCTGGAAAACAAGCACTTGTTGATTACAAAACTACCAGGAGACTCTCATTTCCATCCTAGAAGCAGACCTATTTGCTTCTAACTGGAAGGAGCTGTCTCTCTTTGATGTTTTCTGCAGCATTCTATATTGTTCATGAGGGCATCAAATAATTGCAACTAGCCAGAGTTTGGTGCTTGTGATTTATTTTAATTACTGGAATAAAGAGAGAATACCTGTTATAGAGAAACAGTAAGTCAAGGGCCTAATTTGAGAATAACAGGCTTTCAGGAAGCCACTTCTTGCCCTCTCTTTAAAGAAGGTCCCGTTTCTCCCTTCCTGTTGATAAAGAAATGTGAGGCTGCTAGAGGTAAGGTCCTAGACTCCCATAGAATTCTTTTCTCCACACCATCCCTGTGAGCCCTGGTTGATTATAAAGATTTAGAGAAGTCCAGTAGATCCACTAACTCAATCTTGGAGTGGGAGGGTTGAGAGTCTGTGACAGGTGTATTTTTATATTGTTATACTATCATGGGCCCCTTGCGTCTGGAGCCACCTCTGTGTTCTTTCTGCAGTATGCTCCCCTTCTGAACTGCCCTCACCCATCTGAATCCCACATTGCTTCCTGTCTTTCTCCTCTTTGCTTGCTTTGTGTGCATAGACATTGGAACCTGAGGATGGGAGCTGCTTAGCCTATCTTGGGGACTACTGCTGAACTTCAGGATAGCATGTTCCATGGGATAAAACTGAGGTGCTAGGGGAGGAGGGAAGGCTGGGAACAGGAAGGGGAAGACCCATAGCAGTGTTTCCCTCTGTCCTCTGGTCCACAATCAGAAAGAGTCTGAGGCCATGCTGGGCTGGGTCTGAATGCCCGCTTTCCATGCAGCAGCATTTCATTGTGCAAAACCATACTTCCTTTCTTTTTGCCCCCTTTCCCATATTTCCTTCGTCCTGCCTAGGGCAGGACTGAAGAGCTGGAAGAAAGCAGTCAGTGTACCCTCCCAGCGTCCCCCTCGAAGGTCTCCACTCTCCTCTGGGCTCCTCCTTGCCTAATGCAGGGGGTCACCGCTGGAGAAGAACCACCACTGTCCAAGATGTGTCCCCAAGCCTGGAGCAAATTCGCCCTCTTGGCCCACCCAACCCTATCATGGGAATTATTTTCTGGGTTTCTGTCCCTCTTGAGGCTCACCAAGTATAGTTGGCTTTGCTCTTTTGGGGGTAATATCCCTTCTTTCTTTCTCATCCCACCCTGAATCCTCTTCTGTGTCTTTGCTCTCCCACTTCCCTCCCACCACCCATGTGCATGAGCAAATATGCAACTAAACCCCGGGACTCTGCAGTCAAATGAAGCCGAGTTTCCCACATCCCTTTCTTCAGTTTGCCATGAGATGATGTGGGGTTTCCACTGTGTGTCTGTCATTACCTCTTTGTCTTTTTTCCAAACCCCAATCTCATACTTGTATAGAGTAATAACAGTTGTACTTCACCAAAGGCATGTGGCATATTTACCAATTTCATGTATTCTGAACAAAGGCAAAAAATACAACTAATTCCTACCACTAAACTGGCTTGGTTGTTGTTTGGGTTGGAATAACTGGTGGGGTGGGGGTGTCATTTCTTTCTACCAGTCTGATGTTGCTAAAGGACAAAGGGCAGCATATGTGTTTGAATGGTTTTCATGGAGATTAAAGGGTTGTGTGTTGGCAGAGGAAGTGGTCTGTGCTCTCAGCATTTAATACCTAAAACAGCTTGACTCTTGCAGGTGCTGGTGAGAGGAAGTGACAACAGGAAGTTGAGTAGGCACATCACGCTGGCAAACAACTACGGGTTTTGGGCCTCCCCATCTGCCTCCTTCCTAGTCCCTGGCCTGCCTTTCCTATCCCTGGGGACATGTTCACATGTGACCTCCACCATATACCTTCTCCTCCCATTATCCTCATGCAGTTTTCTTTTGCTGAGTTCCGTTGTACTGACCAGACACATTGTAGCAATGAACAACAGGAAAAATCACTTCCCCACAGCTGATGGAGTGAGAGTTTGTAGGTATTCTGAAATTCCTGGCAGTTGTCTGAAAGATCAAAACCTTAGTTGCAGTTCAGGGTTACTAACACAAAGCAGCAGAGATGAAGCCTTTGTTTCACACCTTTAAATATTTTGCAAGTTGGAGTAGTTTTGGGGACAGGGCTTAATTGGGACCAACTCAGAGAAAGACAGGAAAATGGAAAAGCTTTGTCTCGGTGGTCACAAAGGGCTTTTATTTTTGACAATTCGAAATTGTGTGTGGCGGCCCAACCCCCACCCCCTTATTCCATTGTCCCTTACTTGCTCCTTTCTCTATTCCTATTTTTCTTTCCTACCACCTCAACTCAAATATGGCCCTTTGGTGTTAACCTCCACACAAACATTCTTCCTCCCTTCTTTCTGTTGTTTCTCTTGGTACACAGTGAAGGAAGGCAGAGCCCTGTGTAGAGCCAGGGCCATTACCTGTCCTGTCTGTCCTCCTACCTCCAGACCTGGATCCCCCTTCAGGCTTTTCTCTGCTTTGTGATTCATTGTGAGGTCCTTCTGAGACAATATGACTACTCCATCTTTATAATTGGGGCAAAAGAGTATTTACTCAGAATGCTTCAGAGTCTTGGCAGACTTTGGTGAGGAAGCTAGGAGAAAACAGAGGGAACAAGATTAGTTACCAAAAGCAGGAGGCTGTCCGAGGTGGGAGAGGCAGCTGGAATTCAGAAAGTCTGGGCTCCACCCCTGGTCTAGGTGGGGAGGTGCTCAGAGTGGGTTGATTACAAGCAGGTTGGGTCAGGGACCAGAGCTGAGGGGGACCAGGCACTTACCTTGCTGTCTCTGAAGCCCCAGGAACAGTAGTGCAAGAAGGAAAAGACTGCTGGCCAAGATGATTTCAAAGGCCATTCTCTGCTCTGTAGGTGAGAGAATATGGGCAAGAATAAATCTCTTGTGCTGAGCCCTTGCTGCCATTATCCCCACCAGGGAAGAGAAGCATAGGCGTGTGTGTTTGTTACTCTCCAATGAAAGAGCTGGAAATTGCATGCAGCAGCTTCTGTATTTGTTCAGTATTGTCTGGTGTTTACGTGTTACTCCACACAGAATTCTCTTCCTCTTTCTATCTCAGTGCAACATTTAAAAAGTTGTTATTTTGTGAGGGAGATTTAGGTTAGTCATTGACTGTTAAACTGAGATTTTGTAAATAGCTGAGAAATGGCATGAACTGGGATGAGACCCCAGTTTTTTGGGAAGCCCATAATCTAGTAAGCAATCAAATAATGTCCCATGCTCTTAATGTTTTTGTTTCAAGGTGTAGATTCTTTCCTGTCCCTTATCTGTTTAAGACTTTTCACCAACATTCTGTGACTTTCAGGATGAAATTCCAGTTTGAAGGACCATGGAGATTGCATTGCAAGGTTTAAGTCTATAAGGGGAGTCAGCCTGCCTGTTTTTCACATTTTTATTAATAGGTGACATTGGGAAAATAAACATCTGCAATTGCCAGCTTACACATCTGTAAAATGGGTGTTGAGCTGGGCATGGTGGCAGGAGGATCACTTAAGCCCAGGAGTTCCAGGCCAGCCTGGGCAACATAGTGAGATCCCATTTCAATAAATAAATAAGTCAATAAAACAACAGTTATAATACATGAGGTATTATATTCCCATACACCTTTGGCTCTGGCTGTACTAAACTACTTACAGTTCCCAAAGTTTTCAGTAGGATGTTTTATAATTGTATCTTCACATGTACCATTCTCTCTGTCTTGTGTGTTCTCTTCCCCTTAAGCTAGCTGACTGGGCTCATCTTCCCAGTCTACCTAGTCTTGTCTCTCCAGCTGTACTAAGCTTCTAGAGGGCAGGATCAGGAATCCTTCAACCTTGATCTGCAATCCAAGCACATTTCCTGGTTCCCTGGAGGCTGAGAAGGAACGAAATCCCAGGTGATGTGTGGTGGAAGCTGTAGAGGCTACTACCTTAGGAAAGACAAAGCCTGGGGCAGAGGCAGGAGTATGAAAAAGCTGGGATGGAACAAAGCATAGGGGCAGGAAAGCCATGAGCCCAAGTGTGGTAGTGGGGAAAAGAGGATACCCTTAGTACCTGTGTGTGGGGCAACCCTGATGCTGGCCTTAAGGGGCTCCTCCAGGGAGATGTGAGTGACCTGGCAGGTATAAGTGGCGCCTTCAGGGCCAGGTTCAGCCATCAGGGATGAGGAGATGCTATAAGTGCCAGCCATGCTTTGTCTGAGGCTGGAAAAGAAGGCACCAGACACCTCAGCTGGGGCTCCACCCAGCTCCTCTCGGATCCACGTCACCACCACGTCCAGAGGATAATAGCCAGCGACATTGCAGATGAGAGTGGGTGGCAGCACTTCATTTGCCAAGCTCAGTCGAATTTTGGGGGAAGCTGAGGAAACAATGAGGAATAAGATTCCAGAGGAGTCCAACTGGGGCCAGAAGAGGAACCTGAAGCCTTTTTGTTCCTGTTGAGAATGAGAGTAGGTAGTGGAGGCTGAAGTTTCTTCCTCAGTGGTATTCCGGGGGGGGGGGGGGCTTGAGGAGTCCACCTGAATGTAGGCCATAAGGGGGCACATTTTCTAGAAAGCAATAGTAAAGCCAATTAAAATTTGGCTGGCTTTTTTTTTTTTTTTAAGTGATTGAACCCAGAGCCTCACAGTGCTAGGCAAGTGCTCTATCACTGAGCTATACCCCCAGCCCCTTTGGTTTGCTTTACATTGTTACTACAAGTCAGCAATTTTAAAGACTATCAGTGGCAAAATACTCTTTCCTGGTCAGAACCATTCCCTCCACCCCTCCTTAGTTTGCTACTGCCCCTCCTTAGGATGTGGTCCAAAAGGACCAGGGTGATTGTAGATGGCCCACCGGGGCAGGGGAGTGGGATCCTGGGCTGGATATTTCTTGCTGGATTTATCTTGGAGTCTAGTGGGATACCTTATCCGATGCCATCTGTGCTTATAGGTTGAAGGCAGCATTAGGTTGTAGTAATACAGTCTGCCTCTCAGGTAATTGCCTTTGTGTTTGGATCCCAATGTGGAAAACACTCCCTAGAGGCATATTCCTCTGTCTAGGATAACTGGGTCCTAGCCTTACCTTGGATATTGAGCTGGATGATTTGTTGAGCTTGGTACTGAGAGGTGGTGATCTGGCAAATGTAGGTCCCCTCATCTTTTAGAGAGAGGCTGGGGAGGGTGAGAGAGGCATCCCCGGCCATAAGTAGTTCCTCAGGCTTCAGGGTAGCACCCTGCCGCTTGGCCTGCCCCTGCCCTGTCATCCAACTGTACACCAGCTGGCCACTGCCCTTATATTGCAACCGCCACTCCACGCTGATGAGATCCAGGCTTGGAGCCATGGAAAAGCCACAGTGAAGGGAGGCTGAGGATCCCAGCAGGAAATTCAGGGATTGGGTCAGTGTTGTCACCTGGAATTCCACTGTGGAGAGAAAAGGAGATGACTTGTGGATTGCTTCCTCCTTGAGGTTACCTGGTCTATGAGTTGTGGACATACATCTGCCCCATCCTGCCCTGGGCAGTGAATCCACTTGAGCTCCTTTCCCATCAAAAATAACCAAAAATGGGACTCTGGAATTGGCAACATGGTATACATGGAGTTCTGAACCATTTTGGTGTCACACTTTAGATGATCCGATGAAAGCTATGGACCTCTCACCAGAAAAAAAATATACATGCAAAATTATGAGTTGCTGTTGACTTTCAGGTAAGAATGATCAGAGTAGAACAAACAAACAAGCAAACAAAAAAACCACACAAAAACTCCAACAACAATAAACCTGTGGAAATCTGGTTCTTCCATGTACTAGTTATAAGTCCCTCAGTATTAATAAGCTCATCTGTTTAAGTGAGGTTGCTATGAAGACTAGGACCTTTTACCCCTGACCTATATCCCCAGCCCTTTTTATTTTGAAACAGTTTTGCTAACATGCTTAGCGCCTCGCTAAGTTGCCCAGGCTGGCCTGGAACTTTGTGATCCTCCTGCCTCAGCCACCTGAGTTGCTATAGGCATCTACCACTGCACCCGGCCCCAAACCTTTTTATTTTCTGAGACAGGATTTTGCTAAATTTGTAATTCTTCTGCCTCAGCCTCCAGAGTTGCTATAATTATCTTGAAGCACTAGATCAGCCTAGATTTTCACTGGAGGAAACTGAGGCTATTTTTTTTTCTTTTAGTTGTAGATGGACAAAATACTTTTATTTATTTATTTATTATGTGGTGCTGAGGATTGAACCCAGTGCCACACACATGCCAGATGAGTGCTCTTCCACTGAAACCACAACCCCATCCCGGGGCTATTCTTAATACGACTCAATATGAAATGGACAGTATACATGAATAGAATAGTCTCATGTGTCCTGTTTCCCCACAGATAAAAATTGTCTCCAGTTTTGAGATAGTACATAGGTTTTATTAGTGCTTGGACTCAACAAGTAGGTGCCTCCCAGCATTCTCTTAGGGACCCATGAGTTTTTAGAAAGAAAGGACCGCCAAGGCCTAGGAGGTACCCTGAGATGCTGCCATGGGACATGGAAGTGGACTTGTTCTCTTCCTTCTATCTTCCCATCACTTGCCACTTTAAAAAAGCAAAACTTCCTTTGTGCCTCTTGTATTTTCTTTTCTTTCTTTCTTTCATTTTTTTGGGGTGGGGGTGGTTCTGGGGATTGAACCCAGGGTCTTGTGCAAGCACTTTGCCAACTGAGCTATATCCCCAGTTCCTCTTGTGTTTCATTTTCTTACCTGCAGTTCGCACAGTCCCCTGGAGGCTTTGGGGTAGATTCAGCATAGGTTGCCAGGCAGCTCCATTCTCACCATCCCCAAGAGTTTTCATTACCATGGAGACACTGGGTCCCCCTCTAGATATTTGCACGTTGATGATGAACCAAGCTGCCTTCTTAACAGTGGCTTCCTGTCTGACTTGGAGAAAATAGCGGGAAATTTCACAGGTCATCTCTTTCCCATTGCAGTCAGCATGGAGTAAGGCCTCGGCCTGGGGAATCTGTACCAGGTCCACTGGGGAGAAGGGTAGCACACAGGTCAGTTTGGCTGGATAATACAAAGGCTAATGGGAAGCATGTATAGGAGTATAATCAGAAACTGGGCTGCGCCAGGGGGGCTGCCCCAGCAGGGCCAAGAACACACGGTGGAAGGAGGGCTTTTACCTGAGGCCTCAAATATAACAGGTTGGTCATCTTTGTCCACTGCACCATTTTGGAAATCAGTGAAGCCTTCCAGGGAGCCATCATCCAGCACTGGCACCTGCTTCAGCACAAGCAAGGCCTTCTCCCTATTCCCACTGCTGGCAAAAGCCCTTTGGTGCCCACCTTCCATCACCAAGAAGCAGTCTAAGATAACGTCCACTGCCCGCCATTGCCTTTCTGTTGCATGGGGTTCTGCAGAGAAAAAGCTAGGGTGAGAACCCTCTTGCCCAGAAAGTCATTCCACACTTGTTTCTCGTGCCCATCCCCCAAACTATGGACTTATCAAGGGGTAAAAATTGTCTTCAGGTCCTAGCTGTCTGTTTGTCTCTATTCTTACATCATATACAAAACCAGGTTTCTGGGAGGCACCTGCTCCTCTAGGTAAATACTTTCGGTGTGAATTATTTCAAGTCCTGGATCTGCCTTGCTTAGAGGGGTTTATATTTTTACTCTTATGTCTAACTATGAAATGAAAGACTGTCTTCCATCAAAGAAATTCTTAGCAGAAACAAATCAATGAGCAAATACTGCCAACAGAAAGAGCTGGGTCAGTCGCTGTTGCTAGGGGTAATACCAGCCAACCTCTAAAGTTTTCCAAGCAGCCTTCTGAGTCTGCTCTGCTTTCCACCATTAGTGTGACTTCCCCTCCCCCACCAGTGATCACCTCCCAAGTGATTTCCTAGCCCAGGGAACCCCCTTCCTCCTCTAAAGTGTCAGCTTCCAGGCCAGTGCACTCTCTCCAAAGAACAGTGGCTCTCCTGACACTTCCACAAAAGGACCCCTTTTTTCTTTACCCTTTTCCCAGCTGAGTTCTCTGCTCCTCCCCCTTCTCCCTTCAATATAATTGATGTCAGCTGCTAAGCCTTTAAACTATTGGGCTTAGAAAGTGATAGGAAACAATTCCTGGCCTCTTTACCCTTCTAGAATCTTGTGGCTACCTGGGCCCAGCATTTCCCTGAGCTAGTGCTCCCAACTCACCAGTTCTTGCTGATCCGGACAGAGCCAAGCAGAGCAGCAGACACCACCCCGCCTCCATGTCCATGGAGGCTGCTCTCAGGCCCCTCTTCGCCCACTGCCTTTCTCACTGCCTCCCCACCCCCCACCCCCCACCCCACTCCCGCTTGCAAGCCTGGGCTGAAGAAGAGGGGTTCTCCAAGTACCCCTTGCTTGGCCAATCGCCCGCTCCTGCCCGTGTGTTTCTTCTGTCTTCACTTCTCTTTCGCTTTCACTTAGAGGAAGTTCACCGTGACTGACTTTGCCTCTAGGTGAAGCCATTTGTAGCAGCTGCCAGAGCTCTGCTGGCTGTTCTCCTTTCTCCACCCACACCCCACAAAAAACTCAGGTGATTTCAAGATCTGGTATCACTGTACTCTTTTGCTTCCCATCTGACTTAAGAAAGTGGAACTCTAACTGTGGAAACGGGGAGGGGCGATGGAACCAGAAGCCAGCTCCACTGTAGCCTATCTGTGCCACACCCACTGTGGCCCCACCACGCTCAGACTGGCCACACACTACACAGCAGGCTGCACTGGAGAAAGCTCCCTCCCCCTCAGATCCCTGATTTGACAGATGAGCCTGGGACTGGCCTTGGTTGTGGAATTGGAATTTCAGAGAGAAAGCTGGAGAGCAGCAACGTAGGAGTCTGTCATTTTTATTTTGCCCATTTTGGGGGTCAGGGCTATAGCGTGTGGGGCTTTTGCAGCCAGAAGTGTGTTTTACAGCTAAAGCTTGGGCCCTCCCGTAGTACCAGGGCCAAGCTTGCTTAATCAGTCTCCTGTTCATTCAGTCTCAGTCTCAATTCGTGCCAGTCTCAGCAAGGCACTTTGTCAAGTGTACATAGGAAAGGATCCGATAAGAGGATGGTACTGAAGTAAGGGCTGCCAGGTCTGGCTCTCTGGATAGCCAGTGAGGTGGAAAGGAGGTTAGAGCTTTATTTCGACCATGACCTTCCCCTCCGTCCTCCACCCCCACCCAGCGCTGGCTCAAGGGTAGGAAGCAGGCTCTGGTTTTCGGTAGTCCTCTTGGATGGGTATGGTGCTGCCCTCCTCCTCCCTGGGGCAGCTATAAGAACAAGACTCAGCAGGCTCCAGTGGGCTTTCATTTTTGTCTGCAGAAGAAGAATTAGATGAGAGGCTTGGACAGCAGTGGGGCAAGGGAGTGAGGGAAAAAGAGATAAGCAAGGGTGGGTCAGCTTGGAGAGGGCTGCCAGGAAGGTGCCAGTGAAGAGGAAAGAGTTAGGAGCCAGGTTGGTGCAGATGGGGTGGGGGAGGTTTCAGTGAGGTTCAAGGCATGGACAGTTGGGCTAAGATGGGTGTGGGTACAGGGGCAGAACTGGAGGCTCATATTCTGTCTCTTACTTGATCCATATTTTCTTTGTTGGAGGAACAGGGCTCCTCCCAGGGCGAAAACAAGAAACATTCCAGAGAAGATCACAAAGACGCGGATACAGTCTGAGCTACACAGGGACCTTTGAGCTGTGAAAGGCAGGGTCATATGGTTTTGGGGGGTGAGGTGGTCTAGCCCCTCAGTCCTCAACCCAACCCAAGCCTCCTGTTACCCCTGACTTTCTCCTTTCCCTAATTTCTATCTCCTTGCCCCAGGAGACCAGTCCTCTTCTAATTGAGAGACTCTGCCTACCCCTCCTTTTCTCATCCTTAGTCCTAGGAACTTCCGGGCTGGCTTCCCTCCTGGCCTCTCCAGTAAGCATTCTCTCTGGGGGTGGGGATTAGGGCAAAAACTCACGTGGCAAGTGGGTGGGGAGAGTTGGGTCAGGCAGCTGCCTGAAATCAGCCGGAGTCTGCACATGATTGACTGTCCCGGTCTCTGGCATCTCTGGAAAAAACCGAGACAGAATGAGTAGCAGCAGGGAACCCCAGAGGGCACTTGGGTCTGAAGGCCTATGGCACAATGCCGCCACAGGATGAGATGGGAAGGCTGTACAGGCTGGCCAGGAGGAGCTTGTCTGGGGGTTGGTGCAGTAGAGGGGAGTGCTGGTTGGGGTGTCTCCCCTACCCTCAAGTGACTGGACAAAGGGTGGCCTGGAACTTACTTTTGGTATAAGGTAAGTGGGTGGGTGGTGGGTATGGGCCCAGGGCTTCAGATGGATGAATGGTCAGAGAGGGGTGTGGAGAAGGATCACACTCTGTACACTCTTTGTCCCTGCACTGCCAGTCCTTGGGGCAGCCACACTCTGTATTGGCAGTGATGGTGCAGTTACTAAGGAGAAGACCTGGGGAAAGAGGAGAGTTGGGGGAACAAAGGACATACAGATGACTTGTGGGGTACACTAGCTTAATACCCTTGACACCCATCTCAGGCCCACCTCTAGGGACATGAATCCCTTTCCATTCCCACTGTTTCATCTACCCCCGACAAGGGCCTAGCCTTCCCTCAATATGGTCTAGTTTCTTTACTATTATTATTATTTTTATTAAAGAAGAAAGTTGGACATTTTGGAAAATACACAGGCTCAGAAATAGAAACAATGAAAGCAGAAGGAACCTACATAATTTTCTCTTGTGCTCACTAATACTTTAATAACTTTTTATTGAAGTATAACATAGACAGGGACACACATCATAAGTATGAATCTTAAACAGTGCAAATTAGATCTATAGGTGTGACCAGCAGCATGTCAAGAAACAGAAAATGACTAGCACTGTTTTTTTCTAGTCACTAACCCCCCAATGCTAGCTGTTCTCCTGACTTCCTAATACCACAAATCAGTTGTGCCTGTTTTTGTACTGTATGGGTGGAATCATGCAATCTGGACTCATTTCTGTGTGGCTTCTTTTGCTCAGTCCTACATGAAATTCATCCATGTTGCAGATCATTCATTCTTATTGTTGTATATTACTCCATTTTATGAATGTCATCATGTATTCATCCATTGTACAATTAGCAGAAGGTAATTTGGAGGGTTTCCAGTATTTAGCAATTAGTAATAGTACTTATATATATTTATTAATATAAATATATATTTATATTAATTGAACCCAGAGGCACTTAACCACTGAGTCACATCCTCAGCCCTTTTTATATTTTATTTATAGACAGGGTCTTGCTGAGTTGCTTAGGACCTTGCTAAGTTGCTGAGGCTGGCTTTGAACTCACAATTCTCCTGCCTGAGCCTACTGAGCCACTGGGATTACAGGTGTGCACCACTGTGCCCAGTCCCTGATATGTTTTTAACTTTACTAGAGAATTACTTGATTACAGACATCCTTTGCCTTTAAAAATATAAATTTTGCTCGAGTGTAGGGGTCAAGTGCTGGTGGCTGCTACTCAGCTATACCATGGATGGGCAGTTTTGCCCTGGGCTGGGCTTGCAGGTATTTGTGGTTGAGAGGGAGGGGGTGATTTGGAGGAAGACAACAACATTTGGAAGTGTATTAGGCTTGGTCAAGGGGCCTGGTGAGGACCCCGGAGCAGCACACTTGTGGGGACCTGGGTAGTCCTAGGAGCCCTGACAGATGAGAGAGGAGTGCAGAAAGGGAGGATGCCAAAGACTCAACTCTAACAGTTTTCTTTTGCTTATGCTTTTTGTCAAGGTAGAAAGAGAGAGACATTCCTTCTTCTCATCTTTATGGTCCTATGACCTCTTTTCAGAATTCTGGCTGTGAGTTGCTACTAGAATTTGGTTTCCTTGTGGCTTACCAGGAATTGTGAGCCAGCCTGTTCAAAGATCTGCAAGGGAAGAGTAAGAGCAGCCTAGGACAGTGATGAGGGGAGGACAGTGGTGGTGGTCGTTGTGGGGATCATGAGGATATCTGCTCAAAGGGAAAGGAAAGATTTAAAGAATGGTTTGAGGCTGCTTAAAAATGGATGAGGTACCATTGTTTTTTCTTTTTACCCCTGAGGTTGAACCCAGGGGTACTTTACCACTGAGCTGCATTCCAAGCCCTTTTTATTTTTTATTCTGAGACAGGGTCTTGCTAAGTTGCTTAGGGTCTTGCTAAATTGTCAAGGCCAGCCTCAAACTTGTGATCTTCCTGCCTCGGTCTCCTGAGACACTGGGATTACGGGAGGAATCCACTGCATCTGGCAGAAGTGCCATTATTTTCATTGATGAGTATCCAGAGAGTTGGGGGTTCTATTTACCATGTCTAATCTATGGGGAAAAAAAAATCCAGGCTAATTTCAGGCACTTCCTCATCTTACAGGTGCAAACACTGAGATCCAGAGAAGGCCAGACTCACTCAGCCTCCTTCCGATCACTTATTCTGGATATAGTCTCTCTGTACCTGGGTGTTGCCTGAGTACTGTGGAATCTATAAACTGTGTCTTACAGTGAAGGATCATGGATTGAGCCATCCTGCAGCAAAGTAAAGGGACCGAAGATCAGCTCAATATTTAGAAAATGCCTCTGTTGGGGCCTACAGAGCGAGTGGGGGAGGCTCTGACAAAAAAATTTCAACCCTGCTGAGGCTGCTGGCAAGGAGAGAAAAGCATCTATTAACAGTCATATTTTTAAATTGACTGAGGAATATTTTGTGTATTAAAAATGTTGCTTTTTTTTTTTTAAATGTGATTCTGGAGATTTCACCTAGGGCCTTGTTAATGCTAGGCAAGCACTCTACCACAGAGCTATAGAATGTTGCTCTTTGACTGATTTACAATGGCAAAACTTATTGTTTTTAAGAATATAGTATTAAAAGACCTAGTGAGACCAAATACATTTGATAGTTAAGTAGTTTAGTAGTGACAGTTAAGTAGTCCTCCAAAGTGTCTTGCTGAAGAACATTAGTTTAAAGGGGCAACTTTAAAGTCTGCTATTCTAGTGTTTATGGACACATAGTATCTGGATTTCTAACGAAGAAGGAAAAATAATAATACAGTTCATAAGCATAGTTGCATATATTATATCTTAATTTTTAAATGAGTTTTCCTAAATATTTTTTGTGCAAAAATGTTACTGTCTGGCTTATATTGTTATTTCCTCAGAAAGACACATTCTAAGTTCTAAATAACCAACCTACAAATACGCACTCTGAGAACACAGCTAATTCACTGGTTGGGAGTTTTCCTGTTGAAATCTGGGGTTCTAGAGCCACTTTGTTCTTTTTTTATATATGTCTTTCTTTTCTTTTTTTCTTTTTTCTTTCTTTTCTTTTCTTTCTTTCTTTCTTTCTTTTTTTTTTTTTTAAAGATAGCATCTCGCTATGTTTCCCAGGCTGGCCTCAAACTCATTCCTCTATTATTTTATTGATCCTATCCATAGATCCCTTCTTGCCAGTCCTTCAAATTCTGCTTACCTTCTTCCCTGGAATACTAGATATCTCCTCACATTAATATATACCCTGCCTAGGGCTCCCCATTTTTCAGCATTGACCCCATTTCCTTTGAGCCTTGAAGTAGATGAAATTCTGACTCCTGTTCTCCTTGTTTCTCCATGCCCAGCTCTGCCCTTCGGCCTTGCTCCCCCAAATGCTCGCTCCATGTCACTCCCTGCATACCCTTACCCATCTCACCAAAGTTACAGTGCCGACAGCTCTCACAATGGGGCCGGGTGTGGTGGTCTGGAGAGAAGGAGACCCCTGGTATACATGGATCACACAGAGCAGCCTTTCTGTGCTGGTCACAATCCTTCACAAGGAATGTTCCTGAGAGCAGAAGGTTCAGGATCAAGGCCTAACGAAGGTCATTTCTCTTCCTCTTCGAGTTAACACCTGCAGTTTACTGCAGGATACCTCTCATTGCTTGAGCTCAGTTTTGTCCAATGCTTCCCTTCATCTTAAACCCAGTCCCATTTTCCCACTTACCTGGCCGCTGCCGAGGCCTGCTCTTACCTGGCTCACACATTTGACAGCATAGTCCTCCCTGAGCCCAGTAGTGCTTCTCTGGACACCTTCCAGGGGCTGGAGTAGCTGAGATCCCTGCTAGGGTCCCCAAAATGAAGAGCCAGCAGGGGGGTGGCCATGCCATGGCTCCTGCCCAGAGATATCTTTTTGTGCTCTCGTTGCTGACCACTGAGTACAGGTGCCTCGTCTTTGTACCTGCTGGGCAGTGGCCACAGTTTCTCTCTTGAGTTTCCCTGCTTCAGGTACCAAGCCAACCTTTGATGGCAATAAAAGCTCTACTGTGGTTGGTTTTTTTCTTTTCTCATAGCAGTAACCTCAACCTCCTCCCCCCCTTTCCGCATGCTGAGGGAAACTCTCAGACTTGCTGTTCTTCAAAGATATCTCCTCTCCTTTCCTCTCCTTGGCTTGGCCTGCCTGCCTACTCTCTCCCTGTCTCCTTCTCTCCCTCTCTTTCTCCCTCCCTCATATGAAGCATTTAATCTACATCTACACCCGCTGCTTTTACAAAGGGGGTTGGATATACACAGTTTCTCATCTTTCCTATTCTGAGACTTGGACATCAAGATCCACACAGGGGATCCCACATCAGTCCCCTGCCCAGTTTATAAGCTAATCCACATGCCCATCTCTCTCATACTTCTATTCTTTCTTTCGCAGAGATGCTCAATTTTAAAAAGGAAAAGGAGCCAGACTTGTTACAGATCTGCAGACTTTTCTCTGAACTCTTCAGGTCAGATTAATTTCAGAATTCAGAATATATAAGAGTTAGAAGAAATCTAGCATCATAAAACACCCTCCTGAAGCTGGGGTAGAACTCAAAATTAAACATACCTATGCTGCAAACTATTGAATGTTTACACTAAATGGGAGGTGTAATGACTATAACTAGCTTTGTATCAATTGAGCTTCTGTTTTGTGGCTGAAAGAGTTATCTAGAGCATTGTTCAGAGTTGAAGACAAGGGCCTTAATCTCCGTGCTAGGAGGTCAAATACGCTCTCTTTTAATCTTTATGCTACCTGTGATACAGGCATCATATGCTGCCCATCAGACCCTTGCTCACCTTCCTCCTCACCCTAGTACCATCTTTATCCTCCTCAACCCTGAGATTAGTAGTGTTTTGAGGCACCTGGGGTTTCTGGCTCTGGGCACTTGGGATTAAAGGTGAGTTCCTGTGTGGGTGATCTCTTTCCTGTTTTCTCAGTTCTCTTGGGAAGACTTATTTGGATATATTGGACTCTTTGTATCCTGGGAACACGGGCTGGGTGGGCTCTCCCCATTCTTTCCCCAGTGGCCATGATGTGGGATGGCTTATTTCTCTAGGGCACTTCTCATTTAGGGGCTTTACAGTTGTTTTGACACTGCTCATGAAATGTCACAGCCCTGTGGTTGCACCTGGTAGATCTGTTAGATCTGTTCTATCTAACTCTTCAGTTTCCTTTCTCATTTTTTCCACCCTCTGCCTTTCCCCAGCCCCCTCTACAGCGCCTCAGGAGGGTCCATTCAAGAAGAAGCCACACATGGTTGTGATTTCAAGTTTTTCATGGAAAATCATCCTTCTCACTAAGGGTGCCTATAATCCCAGCGATTTGGGAGGCTGAGGCAGGAGGATTACAAGTTCTATGCCAGCCTGGGCAACTTAGCAAGATCTTGTCTCAAAAAATAGAAGAGTTGGGGATGTAGCTCAGTGGAAGTGAACCCAGGGTTCAGTCCCCCGTATATAGAGAGGAGAGGAGAGGAAAAGAGAAGAAGAGGGAGAGGGAGTGGTGAGGGAGAAGTGAGGGAGAGGAGAAGAAAGAAAGCCATTTTTCTTACTATTTGGCAGGGACCACAGAGAATAATAACTGTGGGACCTGAAGACTTTTCTCTCACTAACAATCCTACCCCATTCCCAGGTCACTATTAAATCTTTAACCTCAAGGCAGGTGTTGGGAGGTGGGCTGACCAGCTGACAATAGGACCTTTGGGAACCAGTGAGATCTGAGAGGAATCATGAGGCATTAGGGAGAAACTTGCTGAAGCAGGGCTTGGAGTACACTGAGAACTTACCACCTTGGCTAGACTATGAACTTCTCACTCACCTAAGGCCTCTATTCTCTGGGACAAAGCCCATCTTCCTCTTGTACTTACTAGTTCTCCACAGGGATCAGAGCAGGAGCAGGGGCTTTCTGGTTTTCCTGGAGTACCCTGATCAGGAGGAGGAAAGCCAATTTTTTTTATATCTTTATTTTATTTATTTATTTTTATGTGGTGCTGAGGATGGAACCCAGGGCCTCACATGTGCTAGGCGAGCGCTCTACCACTGAGCCACAACCCCAGCCTGGAAAGCCAATTTTCTGGACCTTATTCTTTTCGGGGCAAATGGAATGACCTCATCTCTGGCCCACTGTGATCTTTGCATCAACTTCTGGTGAGCCTTGCCCTGTTCTAGGCTGGCTCCCTTCATGGTACCTTTCTCTTGTGCACAGGCCCTGGAAATGCAGTCTGCTAACATTTGCCTTGAAATTATCCACTATATATTCTCTTTTGGGTCAAATCTGTCCCCATGTCTGGCTGGGGAAGAGATATATGGTCTCTTCCCTGAAATTCTCTGCTTTTCTTACATCTGCAAATATAGGTCAACAGAAGTCCTTCTCTTTTTTTTTAATATTTATTTTTTAGTTGTAGTTGGACACAACACCTTTATTTTATTTATTTATTTTTATGTGGTGCTGAGGATGGAACCCAGGGCCTCGCACATACTAGGTGATCGCTCTACTGCTAAGCCACAACTTCAGCCCAAGAGTCCTTCTCTTTTGAGCACTTTGATCACTTTTGAAAGTTTCTGATCAAACCCTCCTGTTGTACCTGTGTGACATAGATCTTAGCTGGAGTCACACTGCTCTGTAATATCCAGAAAACATACTCCTTGATTTCCATTCAGGGAAAGTCTTGGACAGGATAGGAAAGATGTAGGGCTGTCTACAGCACAAATTCCAGGGCTAAAGTGATGTGAGGTTGTAGGTGTGAGGTGGTATCTCACTTTAGTTTTGATTCTTACTTCCCTAATGATTGAGTTGTTGAACATCTTTTCATGAGCTTATAGGCCATTTGTATATCTTTGGAGAAGTATCTAGTAAGTCTCTTTGGTTAATTTTTTAAAATTAGCTTGTTTTTTTTTTTGGTTTTGAGTTTAGGAGTTCTCTATGTATTCTAAATATTAATCCGTTAGCAGAAAGATGACTTGCAAATATTTTCTCCCATTTCATGGCTTGCTTTTTTACTCTTTATATTTGTGGGGTGAGGGGAATGAGAATTGTTCTAGGGATAGAATACAGGGCCTTGTGCATGCTAGACAAGTGCTCTACCATTAAACTACACACCCAGCCCTCCTCTCCTCCTGCCTCCCACATTAGGGATTGAACCAAGGGACTTTCTACTACTGAGCTACATCTCCAGCCCTTTTTATTTTTTATTTTGAGATAGGTAAAATGCCAATGCTGACCTTGAACTTATGATCCTCCTGCCTCAGCCTTGTGAGTAGCTAGAATCTATATTGTTTTTTTTTAAGAGAGAGAGAGAGAGAGAGAGAGAGAGAGATTTTTTTTTTAAAGAGAGAGCGAGGAGAGAGAGAGAGAGAGAGAGAGAGAGAGAGAATTTTTAATATTTATTTTTTAGTTCTCGGCAGACACAACATCTTTGTATGTAGTGCTGTATGTGGTGCTGAGGATCGAACCCGGGCCGCACGCATGCCAGTTGAGCGCGCTACCGCTTGAGCCACATCCCCAGCCCGAGAGAGAGAATTTTAATATTTATTTATTTTTTTTTAGTTTTTGGTGGACACAACATCTTTGTTTGTATGTGGTGATGAGGATCGAACCCAGGCTGCATGCATGCCAGGCGAGCACGCTACCGCTTGAGCCACATCCCCAGCCCCTCTATATTGTTTTTTGATGCACATAAATTTAATATTTGTATAAAGTCCAGTCTGTTATTCTTTTCTTGCTTGTGCCTTTGGTGTCATACCCAATAAATTATTGCCAAATCCAATGTTATGAAGCTTTTGCTTTTTTTTTCTTAGGGTTTTATAGTTTTGAGTCTTATATTTTGGTCTTTGATCCATTTTGAGTTAATTAAATTTTTTTTTTCTTTTTGCAGTGTTGGGGATCAAACCTAGGGCTTTGTACATGCCATGCAAGTGTTCTACCACTGGGCTACATCCCTAGCCCTTTTTCTCTGAGTTACTTTTTATATTTAATGTTAGATAAGGGTACAACTTCATTCTTTTGCGTATAGATATCCAGTTTTTCCAGCATCATTTATTGAAAAGACTGTTCTTTCCTCATTGAATGAAGATTCTTGGCACAAATATATAATTTTATTTGACTATGTTTGTGAGAGTTTATTTCTAGGCTCCCCATTCTACTCTGTCCATCTATATACCTGTCTTTTTGCCAGTACCACTCTGTTTTGATTGCTGTAGTGGTGTAGTAACTTTGAAAACAGGAAGTGTGAGTCCTCCAAATTTATCTTTTCCAAGGTTATTTTTGCTATTTGAGGTCCCCTGAGGTTCCTTGTACATTTTAGGATTTTTTTTTCTATTTCTGCAAAAAACATCATTGGGATTTTGATAGGGGTTGTATTGAATCTGTAAATCATTTTTGAGTTATGTTGATATCTTTTTTTAAATTATTTTTTAGTTATAAGTGGACACAGTATCTTTATTTTATTTGTATATGGTGCTGGGGATTGAACCCAGTGCTTCACGCATGGTAGGTGAACACTCTACCTCTGAGCCACAGCCCCAACCTGCATTGATATCTTTAAAAAATTTTCTTTTTAGTTGTAGTTGGACACAATACCTTTATTTTATTTATTTTTATGTGGTGCTGAGGATCAAACCCAGTGCTTCACACATGCTACACAAGCACTCTACTGCTGAGCCACAACCCCAGCCCCAGCATTGAAATCTTAATATTAAATTTTATGATATACACACATGGTATGTGTTTCTTTTTATTTATATTTCCTTTAAAATTTTAGTTTTCATTGTACAAGTCTTTTACTCCCTTGGCTAAGTTAATTCCTTAAATGTTTTATTTATTTATTTATTTATTTATTTATTTATTTATTTATTTATTTATTTTTAAAGAGAGAATGAGGGGAGAGAGAGAGAGAATTTTAATATTTTATTACTTAGTTTTCGGCAGACACAACATCTTTGTTTGTATGTGGTGCTGAGGATCGAATCCAGGCCGCGCGCATGCTGGACTGGCGGCTACTGCTTGAGCCACATCCGCAGCCCTAAATGTTTTATTTATAATGCTATTGCAAATGAAATTATTTTTCTAGTGTTTTCAGATTATTCATTTTGTATAGAAATGCAACTGATTTTTGTATATTGACTTTGCATCCTGCTATTTTGCTGAATTTATGTACTAGTTCTAACAGGTTTTTTTTTTGTGTGTGTGTGTTTGTGTGTGTGTGAGAGAGAGAGAGAGAGGGAGAGAGAGAATGAGAATGTATGTGTGTAATCTTTAGGATTTTCTATGCATAAGAGAATATCAAAGATATTCTGAACAGAGATAAATTTACTTCTTTCTTTCCAATTTAAATGTTTGGTACAATTCATCCAGGAAACTATCAGGCCCAAAGATTTCCTTCCTTCCTTCCTTCCTTCCTTCCTTCCTTCCTTCCTTCCTTCCTTCCTCCCTCCCTCCCTCCCTCCCTCCTTCCTTCCTTCCTTCCTTCCTTTCTTTTTCTTTTCTTTTCTTTTTTTTCTTTCTTTCGCTGAGGATTGAACCTGGGGCCTAGCACATGCTAGGCTCTACCACTGAGCTACAACTCCAGCCTCCAAAGATTTTCTTTGTTGGGGATATTTGATTCCTCATTCAGTCTCCTTACTAGTTATATGTAACTTTTCTTCTTTCTTGTTATTTAATCTTAGTAGATTTTGTGTTTCTAGTAACTTTCCCATTTTATTTATATTTCCAATTTATTGGTATTCAATTGTTACAGTTATTTTCATAATCCTTTTCATTTTTATAGAATTTGTAGTAAGACTTCCATTTTAATTTCATTTTGCCCCCCAAAT
The DNA here is from genome assembly GCF_964194105.1 of Spermophilus citellus. NCBI lineage: Eukaryota > Metazoa > Chordata > Mammalia > Rodentia > Sciuridae > Spermophilus > Spermophilus citellus. The sequence goes on along the minus strand of NC_138197.1, from coordinate 31,411,655 downwards.
CATTCTGATTTCATTTTCTTTTTCCTAACCCATCTAGCTAAAGGGTTGTCAACTTTGTTGATCTTTTTAAAGAACCGCCTTTTGGTGTGATTGATTTTTTTCTATTGTTTTTCGGTTCTCATATATTTCATGTATTGCTGCTCTACTTTTAAAAAAATATTTATTTTTTAGTTTAGATGGACACAAAATCTTTATTTTATTTTTTTTATTGGTTGTTCACAACATAAAAAGCTCTTGACATATCATATTTCAAACATTAGAATCAAGTGGGTTATGAACTCCCATTTTTACTCCAAATACAGATTGCAGAATCACATCGGTTACACATCCACATTTTTACATACTGCCATATTAGTGACTGTTGTATTCTGCTACCTTTCCTATCCTCTACTATCCCCCCTCCCCTCCCCTCCCATCTTCTCACTCTACCCCATCTACTGTAATTCATTTCCCTCCGTGTTTGTTATCCCATTCCCCTCACAACCTCTTATATGTAATTTTGTATAACAATGAGGGTCTCCCTCCATTTCCATGCAATTTCCCTTTTTTTCTCCCTTTCCCTCCCACCTCATGTCTGTGTTTAATGTTAATCTTTTCTTCCTGCTCTTCCTCCCTGCTCTGTTCATAGTTGCTCTCATTATATCAAAGAAGACATTTGGTATTTGTTTTTTAGGGATTGGCTAGCTTCACTGAGCATAATCTGCTCTAGTGCCATCCATTTCCCTGCAAATTCCGTGATTTTCTCATTTTTTAGTGCTGCGTAATACTCCATGGTGTATAGATGCCACATTTTTTTTATCCATTCATCTATTGAAGGGCATCTGGGTTGATTCCACAGTCTAGCTATTGTGAATTGTGCTGCTATGAACATCGATGTGGCAGTATCCCTGTAGTGTGCTCTTTTAAGGTCTTCAGGGAATAGTCCAAGAAGGGCAATAGCTGGGTCAAATGGTGGTTCCATTCCCAGCTTTCCCAGGAATCTCCATACTGCTTTCCAAATTGGCCGCACCAATTTGCAGTCCCACCAGCAGTGTACAAGAGTACCCGTTTCCCCACATCCTCGCCAGCACTCATTGTTGTTTGACTTCATCATGGCTGCCAATCTTACTGGGGTGAGGTGGTATCTTAGGGTGGTTTTGATTTGCATTTCCTTGACTGCTAGAGATGGAGAGCATTTTTTCATGTACTTGTTGATTGATTGTATGTCCTCCTCTGTGAAGTGTCTGTTCAGGTCCTTGGCCCATTTGTTGATTGGGTTATTTGTTATCTTATTGTCTAATTTTTTGAGTTCTTTGTATACTCTGGATATTAGGGCTTTATCTGAAGTGTGAGGAGTAAAAATTTGTTCCCAGGATGTAGGCTCCCTATTTACCTCTCTTATTGTTTCTCTTGCTGAGAAAAAACTTTTCAGTTAAGAAAGTCCCATGTGTTGATTCTTGTTATTAACTCTTGTGCTATGGGTGTCCTATTAAGGAATTTGGAGCCCGACCCCACAATGTGTAGATCGGAGCCAACTTTTTCTTCTATCAGACGGAGAGTCTCTGATTTGATATCTAGCTCCTTGATCCACTTTGAGTTGACTTTTTTTTTTTTTTTTTTTTAAAGAGAGAGTGAGAGAGGGGAGAGAGAGAGAGAGAGAGAGAGAGAGAATTTTTTTTTAATATTTATTTTTTAGTTCTCGGCGGACACAACATCCCTGTTGGTATGTGGTGCTGAGGATCGAACCCGGGCGGCACGCATGCCAGGCGAGCGCGCTACCGCTTGAGCCACATCCCCAGCCCCTTGAGTTGACTTTTGTGCATGGCGAGAGGAGGGGATTCAGTTTCATTTTGTTGCATATGGATTTCCAGTTTTCCCAACACCATTTGTTGAAGATGCTATCCTTCCTCCATTGCATGTTTTTAGCTCCTTTATCAAATATAAGATAGTTGTAGCTTTGTGGATTAGTCTCTGTGTCCTCTATTCTGTACCATTGGTCCACCCGCCTGTTTTGGTACCAGTACCATGGTGTTTTTGTCACTATTGCTCTGTAATATAGTTTGAAATCTGGTATTGCTATACCACCTGATTCACACTTCCTGCTTAGAATTGTTTTTGCTATTCTGGGTCTTTTATTTTTCCATATGAATTTCATGATTGCTTTATCTATTTCTACAAGAAATGCCGTTGGGATTTTGATTGGCATTGCATTAAACCTATAGAGAACTTTTGGTAATATCACCATTTTGATGATGTTAGTTCTGCCTATCCATGAACAGGGTATATTTTTCCATCTTCTAAGATCTTCTTCTGCTTCTCTCTTTAGGGTTCTGTAGTTTTCATTGTATAAATCTTTTACCACTTTTGTTAGGTTGATTCCCAAGTATTTTATTTTTTTTGAGGATATTGTGAATGGAGTGTTTTCCCTCATTTCCGTTTCAGAAGTTTTGTCGCTGATATACAGAAATGCCTTTGATTTATGTGTGTTGATTTTATATCCTGCCACTTTGCTGAATTCATTTATTAGTTCTAGTAGTTTTTTTGTAGACCCTTTTGGATCTTCTAGGTATAGAATCATGTCATCCGCAAATAGTGATAATTTAAGTTCTTCTTTTCCTATTTTTATGCCTTTAATTTCTTTCGTCTGTCTAATTGCTCTGGCCAGTGTTTCGAGAACTATATTGAATAGAAGTGGTGATAGGGGGCATCCCTGTCTTGTTCCAGATTTTAGAGGGAATGCCTTCAATTTTTCTCCATTCAGAATGATGCTAGCCTGAGGCTTAGCATAGATAGCTTTTACAATGTCGAGGTAAGTTCCTGTTATCCCTAGTTTTTCTAATGTTTTGAACATAAAGGGATGCTGTACTTTGTCAAATGCTTTTTCTGCGTCTATCAAGATGATCATATGGTTCTTATCTTTAAGTCTATTGATGTGGTGAATAACATTTATTGATTTCCGTATATTGAACCATCCTTGCATCCCAGGGATGAATCCTACTTGATCATGGTGCACAATTTTTTTGATGTGTTTTGTATTCGATTCGCCAGAATTTTATTGAGGATTTTTGCATCTAGGTTCATTAGAGATATTGGTCTGTAGTTTTCTTTCTTTGAGGTGTCTTTGGTTTCGGAATCAGGGTGATGTTGGCCTCATAGAATGAATTTGGAAGAGCTCCCTCTTTTTCTATTTCCTGAAATAACTTGAAAAGTATTGGTATTAATTCTTCTTTAAAGGTTTTGTAAAACTCCGCTGTATACCCATCCGGTCCTGGGCTTTTCTTGGTTGGTAGTCTTTTGATGGCTTCTTCAATTTCATCCATTGATATTGGTCTGTTCAAATTGTGTGTATCCTCCTGACTCAGTCTGAGCAAATCATATGACCTAAGAAATTTATCAATGTCTTCACTATCTTCTGTTTTATTGGAATATAGGTTTTCAAAGTAATTTCTAATTGTCTTCTGTATTTCTGTAGCATCTGTTGTGATAATGCCTTTTTCATCCCGTATATTAGTAATTTGAGTTCTCTCTCTTCTTCTCTTCGTTAGCATGGCTAAAGGTCTGTTGATCTTATTTATTTTTTCGAAGAACCAACTTTTAGTTTTGTTAATTTTTTCAATAGTTTCTTTTGTTTCAATTTCATTGATTTCCGCTCTGATTTTAATTATTTCTAGCCTTCTGCTACATTTGCTGTTGTTTTGCTCTTCCTTTTCTAGGGCTTTGAGATGAAGTGTGAGCTCATTTATTTGTTGGTTTTTCCTTTTTTTGAGGAATGACCTCCAGGCGATGAATTTTCCTCTTAAAACTGCTTTCATTGTGTCCCATAGATTCCGATATGTTGTGTCTGTATTTTCATTTATCTCTAAGAATTTTTTGATTTCCTCCTTTATGTCTTCTGTAACCCATTGATCATTCAGTAACATATTGTTCATTTTCCATGTGATGTAGGATTTTTCCTTCCTTCTTTTATCATTGATTTCCAGTTTCATTCCATTATGATCAGATAAAATGCATGGTATTATCTCCACCCCTTTATATTTACTGAGGGTTGCCCTATGGCATAATATATGGTCTATTTTTGAGAAGGATCCATGTGCTGCTGAGAAAAAAGTATATGCATTTGATGACGGTTGATATATTCTATATATGTCAGTTAAGTCTAGGTTATTGATTGTTGTATTGAGTTCTATAGTTTTTATTCAACTTTTGTTTGGAGGATCTGTCCAATGGTGAGAGAGGTGTGTTGAAGTCACCCATAATTATTGTGTTGTGGTCTATTTGATTCTTGAACTTGAGGAGAATTTGTTTTATGAATGTCGCAGCACCATTGTTTGGTGCATAAATATTGATAATTGTTATGTCTTGTTGGTCAATGTTTCCTTTTAACAGTATATAATGACCTTCTTTATCCCTTTTGATTAACTTAGTCTTGAAGTCGATTTTATTCGATATGAGGATGGCCACCCCTGCTTGCTTACGAGAACTGTGTGCGTGGTATATTTTTTCCCATCCTTTCACCTTCAGCCTGTGTATGTCTTTTTCAATCAGATGTGTCTCCTGGAGGCAGCATATTGTTGGATTTGTTTTTTTAATCCATGATACCAGCCTATGTCGCTTTATTGGAGAGTTTAAGCCATTAACATTCAGAGTTACTATTGATATATGGTTTGAACTTCCATCCATGTTTGATTGTTTATCCTTTTTTTAAAAAAAAATTTAGTTTGTTTCTCCGTGATTATCTTTCCCATCGCCCTCTGTCTTTACCGAGGCACTTCCCACTGATGGTTTTGGTTATTGTTTTTCATTTCTTCCTCGTGTAGTGTTTTGCTCAAAATGCTTTGCAATGCTGGTTTTCTGGCTGCAAATTCTTTTAACTTTTGTTTATCATGAAAGATCTTTATTTTGTTGTCATATCTGAAGCTTAATTTTGCTGGATACAGAATTCTTGGTTGGCATCCATTGTCTTTCAGAGTTTGAAATACATTGTTCCATGACCTTCTTGCTTTCAGTGTCTGTGATGAAAAATCCGTTGTTAACCATATTGGTTTACCCCTAAATGTAATCTGTCTCCTTTCTCTTGTAGCTTTTAATATTTTCTCTTTGTTCTGTATATTGGATATCTTCATAACAATGTGTCTTGGCGTTCGTCTACTGTGATTTTGTGTGCTCGGTGTCCTGTATGCATCTTCAATTTGTATATCTGTTTCCTTTTTTATTTCTGGAAAGTTTTCTGTAATTATTTCATTCAGCAGGTTTCTCATTCCCTTGGTTTGAATCTCTGTACCTTCTTCTATCCCGATGACTCGTAAGTTTGGTTTTTTTATGTTATCCCATAACTCTCGGATGTTTTTCTCGTGATTTTTTACCAGCCTTTCTGAGTTGGCTAGACTCTTTTCAAGATGGTATATTTTGTCTTCATTATCTGACGTTCTGGCTTCTACTTGCTCCACTCTGTTAGTGATACTCTCAATTGAGTTTTTAATTTGGTTTATCGTTTCCTTCATTTCTAGAATTATTGTTTGATTATTTTTTATAATCTCTATCTCCTGATAAAGATGCTTAACTTCTTCTTTTAGCTGTTTATGTAATTCATTCTCAATGTGTTCTTTCGCTGCTTGAATTTGCTGTCTTGTATCCTCTTTAAGGTTCCATTCCATCTGTCTAAGGTGTTCCTTGAGTTCTTTATATGACCATTTTTCTGATGACTCTAGGTCCTCCTGAATATTTAGACTGTCCTGCATTGTTTGTACTCCTTTTCTTCCTTGCTTTTTGAAGCTGCTCATGTTGCTTCTTGTTCTGTTTGACTGCTGAGTTACTGTTTACTCCTATAAATTTATTTGATGCTTGGGAGGAAAGGTATTAGAAGGGAAGGGAAGAAGTCACTAAAGAGAATGAGAGTAGGCAGATAGAATTCAAGGAAGGGGGGATAAGAAAAATGAAAAGACAAAAGAAAGAAATAGGAACTAAAAAAGGAAAAAAAAATTAAAAAAAAAATAATAATTAAAAAAATTAAAATTAAAATTAGAAGAGAAAGAAGAAGAAGAAGAAGAAAAAAAAGAAAAAAAAACAAGATAGAAAAATGAGGATGAAAGAAAAACCCCAAATCAAAAAAAACAAAACAAAACTAATAAATGCCGTCTTAGAGTTCGATTAATTTTTCTTCCACTAGGTGGCGCTGTGCGCACCAGGTCAAGTTTCTCCTGTCAATACGCGGGAACCAATCAGTGTGCAGCAGCTCCTCCCAGACTGGGCGAGTCTCCAATCCTGAGTGCCTAGGGCCTCCTCTTGTGCCCAATCACTTCCACTTTTCCTCTAGCCAGGCCCCTCTCACCACAATACTGGCTACAGGCTGGGTCTGCTGCTCCCGGGAGCTCTGTTTTCATGAACGACTGGGCTCACTCCTCCAGTTTGCCATTCCCTCAGATCCTAAGTTTGTAGAGCTTGGGGCTGAGAATCCTCAGCGAATTTTACTTGCCCTCCGGTAGCCACTCCCCCGTAGCTGGTGCAAGAGACCTCAGCAGTCAGCCCTGGCGGGAGCGGCAGTTTCGCGCTATGAGTCCTGCCCCACCTCTGACTCCCTCCGGCTGACTGTAGCACTCACGGGAGAGCTGGGAGGGGCCCTTAAGGTTTCCCTGATGCGTGGAGAGGGAAAGCTAGGGGGTTACACACCTGTAGCAGCAGGCTTCAATGAAGTTATCTTCTTCGCCACAGTCCTGCGACGCCAGCCCTCCGCCACAGTGGTGTGCCCCGCAAACGGCGACAGTTCGCCTCCCCCTGCCGGGCGACCAACGCAACGGGCGGGTCCCCACTGTCTCTCCCAAGCCCCGCCTGGAACCTGCGGCCACTACCCATGAAGGCCCGGCAGGCATCCACCTCCGTAGGATGGGAAGGGCTGACCAGCCGCCTCAGCTGGATGGATTAATGCAGAGTCACAGCTGTCTGTCTCAGCTTTTCAGACGCTGCGGCGCGGGGCACAGAGCACAGAGAGGCTTACTCACTTCCCGCCGCCATCTTCCTCTTCTCGCTATCTCGGGATGATGGCGGGGCTCTCCCTCCGCTCCCTCCGGTGTGTCTCAGCCTCGGGCTCCCGTGCCTCTCTCCGCCGGCCTCCACTGCCAGCGCTGCCCCGGTCGCTCTCTCCGCCCCCGGCGTTCCTGGCTTCTGGCCGCACCGCAGCCGTGTCTCTCCGGCTTGCGGCTCCGGCAGCCTCCGGGGCCGGGGAGGGGACAGCCCCTCTCCGGCAAGTACCGCAGTCCCTGCGCCCCGAGTCCCGGCAGCCACAAACTGACACTTTTAATAAACCTACCAATTCCCGGCAGGACCCTCTTCACGGAATTTTGCTAGAAGTTCCTCAGTAGGTAGACTGCCGCTGTTCCAAAGGGTCTTTTTGATCCCGTTACTGTGGAGACATTAGAATCGCTGCTTCCTCGTCGGCGGCCATGTTGGATCTTCTTTTTTTTTTTTTTAAGAGAGAGTGAGAGAGGAGAGAGAGTGAAAGAGAGAGAGAATTTTTAATATTTATTTTTTAGTTCTCGGCGGACACAACATCTTTGTTTGTATGTGGTGCTGAGGATCGAACCCGGGCTGCACGCATGCCAGGCGAGCGCGCTACCGCTTGAGCCACAAACCCAGCCCAGTTATTGTACTTTTCAACTCTAGTATTTTCTTTTAGTTTCTTTTTAGGTTTTCTGTCTTTTTATTGATATTTTAATTTTGTTCATGTATTATTTTTTTAACCTTATCTACATCTTTCTTTACTTCTTTGAGCATTTTTAATAATAGTTGTTTTAAAGTCTCTGTCCTGTATACCTGCCATCACATCTTTTCAGTGAATTTCTGTTGATTTGGGCTATACTGCCCTATTTCCTTGTATGCATTTTTTTTTGTTGTTGTTGTTGTTAAAAACTGGACTTTTGAATTTACTAATAGAGTAGCTTGAGAAAGCATGTTTTCCTCTTTCCCAGGGTTTGCTGGTTTTTTTTTTTTAATATTTTTAGTTGTAGGTGGACACAATACCTGTATTTTTTTTAAAAAAATTTATATGTGGTGCTGAGGATCAAACTCAGTAACTCACACGTGCTAGGCAAGTACTCTACCCCTGAATTACAACCCCAGCCCTGCTGCTGTTGTTTTTTCAAATCATCAGCTTGCTTTATTGATTGTTGTAAGCTATCTCTGTGTCAAAAATCAGCCTGAGGTGTAAACTTAAAGACTTTTCAGGTCTTTTCTGAGACTTTCCCTGAGCATGCATGATCACTTTGTAATTTTCCTTGTATGTATAGTTATTTGCTTATTTGGGCAGTACTGGGGATTGAACCCAGGGTCTTGTGCACAGCAAGGCAGGCACTCTGCCACTGTTTGGCTCGCAAGAAAGAAGGAAAAGAGGAAAATGAAGAGGGGGAAAAGGTTACTGTTTTTTTAACCCCCTGAACAATATCTTCAGCTGGGAGGTGAGGGCTTGCCCTCTGTGATCAAAAAAACAATCAGCCATCATAGCATAGATCCTCAGTGTTTAAAGGACAGGAACCTTTTGGTCCACTCTGGCTCCCACAAGCTTTTAGCAAGCTGCTTCAGAACACATGCAAATGGTTGATGGATGAGAAATGGTAGTTGCTACTGAACTAAGAAACAAAATTAACTGCAGTGTACCATCCAAGCTGTCCCTTGGAATTTGCAAGCCTTCAATAGACTCCAGAATTCCAAAATAAGTTCATTAAACCGATTTTGCCAGTGCAATTGTTGTCTAGGTGGGGAAACAGTTTCCTGGTGCTTCCTACTCTGCCATCTTCCCAGAATCCTCTCTTCAGAATTTTTACTGAAACTTTATATGTCACAAGGAAACAATTTAAAATTGTGTTTTAGACATTGTTCTTAATGGTCCTTCCTACTCTAGAGATTTAGCAATGGTCAAGCTACTCCACAAAGCAATAAGGGCGTTTTTTTTTTTTTTTTTCCAAATTCCTGACATTCCTCTCCTCTCCTTTTTTTCAGACTGTCCCGGCCTTTCAAAAATCTTCTGTCAGAGCTGGGGGTGTAGTTCAGGGGTAGAATACTTGCCTACCACATGTAAGGTCCTGGATTCAATCCTCAGCACCGCATAGCAATACATAAATAAAATAAAGGTATTGTGTTAATCTACAACTAAAAAAAAAAAAATCTGTCAGTTGGGCATGGTAATATGCATCTGTAATACTAGCCACCTTGGAGATAGTATTAAATTAAAGCCAGCCTCAGCTATTTTATAAGACTCTGTCTTAAAATAAAAAAAAAATAAAAAGGGCTGGGGATGTAGCTCAGTGGTCAAGCACTCCTGGGTTCAATTACCATTAGTTTAAAAAAAAAAAAAATATATATATATATATATATATATCTCCCAGTGTTCAGTATATATTAGTCAGCATACTTGTTTTCTCTTTAGTCCCTAATCTCCAAATCAGTTCTTCCCTTTATAAATCCATTACCAGTTGAAATGCTCAGCAGAACCAAGCTGTCCACAAGATCACTCCTTAGAAGGAACTTCTGTTATATTACAGATGTCAGAAATCATTGTTCCAGGAACTGAGGATGTGGCTCACTGGTAGGGTACTTGCCTAGCATGTGTGAGGCCCTGTGTTTGATCTTCAGCACTAAAAACAGAAAAACAATCCCTGTTCCTGATTTTTCTTTCTTTTTTTATTTGAGATAAGGTCTCACTAAGTTGCCCAGGCCTTGAACAATGATCCTCCTGCCTCACCCGGGATTATACGCATTGACCACAACACCCAACTAGTGTTTTTGATTCTTATCAACCAAAGACCTTATTTTTTCTAGCCCACTTTTTCTCTTCCCACTCCATTCCTTCTCCCCCTCTTCTGTTTTATTTGGTGACTGCCACCAAAACTCCTTGCCCCCATCTCTTTGGATCCTTCTTCCCAGCAGGGCTTTGAGAGACTAATGATGGTCTGGGCACCCCTATCCTAGTTTTAATTGTATTCCTGATACTCCTCAGTCTGGGTGATATGGGGAACTGAAGAAATGTGAGCATTTGTTCATCCTCTGGCCACTTTTTAGAATCCCAGCCCCAGCTCTTAGTGTCTCCTAACTCATAAGGCACTAACTATATTCGATTGTCCAGCCTTGGCTTTGTTCCCTTGCAGCTCTGTTCGTAATTATCACACTGAAATATCATGGGGCACAAGGTCATAGACTTGTGCACAAGGTCATAGACTTCCTAAATTCCACTTCCCATTATTCAACAAGTATTTATTTGTTGCACATCCATTTTGTGTCAGGTACCTGCTAATAGGCTATGAAGATGAAAACAGTTACCAAATGGTTTCTGCCTTTGTAGAGTTGACACACCAGTGAGAGAGTCAGACATTAATCAAGTAATCTCAAGGACACGTCAGGGCTGGGGTTGTAGCTCAGATATATATAATATAATATAAATATCCATATATATGGATGTATATATAAAGAAAAGACACTTTAAACTGACCATTAGTAATGGTCATTATTGCAGTGCTATGAAGGGGAAAGTTAAGATGCAAGATAAGGACTAAGGGGTGCTTCAATATGGAAGCAAAGTTTGAGACCTTTGAAAGCTCTCTATCTGCTTGAGGATTGTTTCTTCCTTTGATTACTCTATGGTATTTTTTTTCCTTACATGAAGATTATATAAAATAGGTATAATTTCTTTCTCAAAGGCTTAGTAGAATTTGCTTGCATGTGTATGTATTTTGAATGCAGGTATTTCTTTCACTGTTGATTTAATTCACATTTTCAGTTTCTTTTGGAGTCAGTTTTGGTAGATTATATTTTTCTAGCAGATTGTTTGTTTATTCTGATTAAAGATTTATAAACTATAAGTTTCAGATTTGTTGTCAGAAATGTTTAAAATCTCCACTAGGTTTAAGGTTATTTACTTTTTTGATTTCCAATATTGCTTATATGTAATTTCTCAGTTTTTCTTGATTCACATTCCCAGAAATTCATCTAACTTATTAATTGCTTCAAAGAATTGCCTTTGATTTCTGTTTTCTATTTCATTTTATATTCTGATCTAATCTTAAAATTATTTTCCTCCTTTGGTTTTCTTTAGGTTTATATTACTGTTGTTCTTCTACCTTCTTGAATTGGGTGCCTGCCTGATTCATTAATTTAAAATTTTCTTCTTTTCTAATATATGCATTTGAAGCAATAAACTTCCCCTAAGATATTTTGCTATGTCTCAAGTTTTGCTATATTGCTTTTTCATTATTGTAAGTTTAATTTTTTCCCATTATTACTTACATTTTACCATATTTTATTTATAAATACATCTAAATTTTTTACCATATTTTATTTATAAATACATTTAAATTTTTTTTAGTTGTAGATGGACATAATACTTTATTTTATTTGTTTTTATTTAATATTTTTATGTCGTGCCAGAGATCGAACCCAGTGCCTCATGCATGCTAAGCAAGCACTCTACCACTAAGCCACAACCCTGGCCCTATAAATACATTTTTAAAATTTCAGATTTTGGGAGCTTAAATTATTTTAAATTTTATTTTATTGTGGTCAGAGAATGTAGTCTGTATGTGTAGTATAGTAGACAGAATATTGGCCTATGATGTCTACATTCCTAAAAACAAATATTTTGTTGTACAACAAAGGTTAATTAAGGTGACAGATGGAATCAAGATTGCTAGTCAGTTGACCTTGAGATGCAGTGATTATCTTGCATTATTAGATAGACCCAATTTAATCACAGGGATTCTTTTTTTTTTTTTTTTCTTTGTGGTGCTGGGATTTACCTGGGCTTGTGCATGTGAGGCAAGTACTCTACCAACTGAGCTACATTCCCAGCCCTCACTGGGGTTCTTGTAAGTGGAAGAGAGAGGCAGTAGAAAGAGAATGAGAGAGTTGACAGCTTGAGGAGTCTACCTGATAGCTGCTGCCTTGGAAGATGGAAGATGAGGGCAGTGAACCTTGGAAAAGGGGTTGAGGCAGCGGGGAGCCTCTGGAAGCTGAAAAGGACAAGGAGACTGATTCTCCCCTGGAGCCTGCAGAAAGGATTGAAGCCCCACAACACTAGCTGAGTGAGCCCCTTTCATTTCAGTATTGGGGATTGAACTAGCATACCTCCATGCATGCTAGGCAAGTGCTCTACCACAGAGCTATACCTCCAGCCTCCTATTTTGCTTTGTTTTGTAGCTAGGGACTTAATTCCAGGCCTCCAGTATGCTAGGCAAGGCCTCTACCACTGAGCTACAACTTCAGCCCATTTTGGACTTTTGACCTTTAGAACTAAGATAATAAATCTGAGTTATTTTCAAAGTTTAAGTGTAGGATAATTTGTTGCATCAGCTGTAGAAACACATATAAATTCTCTGGCTTTTGTTTGAGATTTGCTCTGTGGTATAGTGTGTGGCTATAAATGTTCCATGTGTTGAAAAAAATGTGTATTTTTGGGCTGGGGTTGTAGTTGAGTGATAGTGCTTACCTGGCATATGTGAAGCACTGGGTTCGATTCTCAGCACCAGATATAAATAAATAAATTAAATAAAGGTTCATCATCGACAATTATATATATATATATATATATATATATATATTTTTTTTTTTTAAATATGTATTTCTAATTCAGTGGTCTCAAACTTTTTTTTTTTTTTTGTTATCAGGGATTGAACTCTGGGGTACTCTTCAACCACTGAGCCACATCCCCCACCCTATTTTGTATTTTATTTAGAAACAGGGTCTCACTGAATTGCTTAGCACCTTGCTATTGCTGAGGCTGGCTTTGAACTTGCGATCCTCCTGTCTCAGCCTCCCAAGCCACTGGAATTATAGGTATGAGCCCAGCACTTTATCTTGTACTCCATCAATAAAATTATTTTCAACATGTATCCCCAAAATATATAATTTTAAAATACATTATATTCATAGATTTGTATGTTCAAATATGTTATATGTGAGTATATTTAGACATTAAAAGAATGAGATAAAATTATACAGGAACATGAAAAAATAAAAAGAATGAGATAAAGATGGGAAAAATAATATTTAACATTTATGCTTATTTGTAACATAAAAGATCTGCTTGCTCTCACTAAAATATTAATATCTAACAATTTTATACAAAATGCTAAAAAATTAAACTTAATGTATTTAGTAAGAACAATATGACTTAATGTTTATCATTATTTTAAAAAAATCTTGCCTTGATACTTTCTATATAGTGACTAGTAGGTCTGGGTGTCAGGGTATATGTTTGATTTTAATGACTGACTTAGATGAAAAAGGTGCTTTAGGTCACAAGGTTTCAAGTATGTTTTCTAATTTGAATCAAGAGTGCATCTCCCCAATGGCTTGGGAGGTTAAAGCAGGAGGATTGCAAGTTCAAAGTCAACCTCAGTAACTTGGTGAGGCCCTGAGAACTTAGTAAGATTCTGTCTCAAAATAAAATATAAAAAAGGGCCGGGGATGTGACTTAGTGGTTAAATGTCTTTGAGTTTAATACACACACACACGAGTATAACATCTCCAACAAGGCCTTTTCTGTGAGCCCTTGGTGGCCTTGTTTGAGGACATATCCTTTCCAAGAAGTTTTGTATTTGCTTTTGTCAGACACTAGAGGAATGTTACTGGCCTGAGACCAATTTCTGTGTTGTTTTGTTGGGGTGGTGGGCACAGTCAATTTCTAAGCCTTTTGGAGAATTTAAATGTCACCCCCAAATCTAGATGAGCACAGGTCTACAGTTAAAAATTTTAAGACAGTTTTTTTTTTTCCCTCTACCCAGAAGACAGAGGCAGACAAACTTCCTTGTTGAGGTTCTGTATTGGTGAGTAGATTTATCTAGATTTCCTTTAAGGTTCCTATACTTATGTAGGAGGGTTTCTTCTTCAGTTCTTTTCCAATGTCCTGTGTGGTGGGTCCCAAGGTCTTCTCTTCCAGATCCAAGTGGGCATCAAGACCTTAGCCCTAGGTGACCCATGCTGACAGCCCTCCAGCTATTTATGCATTCACTCTAGCAATTTCAGTTTTCTCCATTTTTCCAGCACCTGACATTTCCCTTTATTTGTGAAGAACTGAGCTCCATATGTGAAAGAATGTTATGTAGTATTAAAAAAAATATTTAGTTTTTAGTGTAGTTGGACACAATACCTATGTTTTACTTATTTATTTTTATGTGGTGTTGAGGATCGAACCCAGGGTCTAGCATGTGCAAGGCAAGCGCTCTACCACTGAGCCATGACCCCAGCCCTGTTATGTAGCATTTTAAGGTATTGTGGAAACTGGAAGTTACATCTTCTAGGGTGCTGTAGGTATCGTTATGACTTACCTTCCTCAATACTCTTTCTTTTTCATGGCTTGTTGATGCTCAGGACTTTACGTGATATATGCTTTAGAGAATTAATTCTGATCTGAAGTAAAGCTAATTTCTGAAATCAGATGTTATGTGAATTGATGTAAGGTTTGAGTGCTGGCTATTGATGAAGCTAAGGAAAGGCAAGACCAGTATAAGAAAATTCTTGAAGGGGTGAAATAGTGAGGGGAATATGTAGCTATAAGGGGACAATCTTTTTTTTTTTTTTTTAAAGAGAGAGTGAGGGGGGGAGAGAGAGAGAGAGAGAGAATTTTTTTAATATTTATTTTTTAGTTTTCGGTGGACACAACATCTTTGTTTGTATGTGGTGCTGAGGATCGAACCCGGGCCGCACGCATGCCAGGCGAGCGCGCTACCGCTTGAGCCACATCCCCAGCCACCTAAGGGGACAATCTTGACCAGGAACTGAGGGGTGGTCCTAGGACTCAAAATTCTGAGTCAGAAGGATTCTAGGGTTGGTAGAGAGAAGCTGACTTTCAGAACCAGACAGATTGGTTGTCCAAATGCATCTCTGCCAGTTATTACCTGGATCATCTCTGGCATGTCCCAGAACATCTTTGAATTGAGGCTTCATCTGCTTGAGGATAGTGTCCCATACCGTGCAGCAGGTTGGGCCTATTAAGCATAACAATGAAAATGAAATGCCTTGCCTTGTTGCATACTCAGTAAATGTTCATTCTTTCTCTCGTTTGTTTTTGAGGCTGCAAATCTCAAGAAATGGGATTGAAGGAACAGCCAATTAACCAGAGAGCTAAATCAATGAAATGTGAAAGAAACAGAAAGCTCACAATGGTGAACAAGCTGTGAAGATGCAGTGTGCCTGCTCCATGTATTATTCATACTCAGAGATTTCTTTTTCTTTTTCCTTTTTCTTTCTTTCTGTCTTTTGTGTGTGTGTGTGTGTGTGTGTGTGTGTGTGTGTGTGTGTGTGCTGGGGATAGAACCCAGGGCCTTGTGCATGCAAGGCAAGCACTCTTTCATCTGAGCTATATCCCCAGCCCCTTCAGATATTTCTTTATAATGTGGAAAAGTGATTTTGCAGGGAGGTGGGGGGATAATTCCCCTTATAATGGGCTCCTGGCATTTTCTACTTGCTCTACTTCTGGATGATTCCTCTAGCCTACCAGATTAGTGCAGGCTGCACCCACAGCCAGTCTAATAAGTGCCCTAATTCTTCTCACCTTTTTTTTTTTTTTTTACACAATATCTTTATTTTTTATTTATTTGTTTTTATGTGGTTCTGAGGATTGAATCTAGGGCCTCATGTGTGCAAGGCAAGCGCTCTACCACTGAGCCACAACCCTAGCCCCTCCTTCCCAACTTTTGTTGAGTCTAAAACAACCATGAGTCCCATGAATAACTTGATGTCTTCATTCCCTCTTCTGGCCTTGGGCATATCATCTGAGTTTTACCTCTTAGGGTTATTCATTTCCCAGAGATGCACTGGAGCCAGCTGGTACTGCCTAGCCAAAGCCAGATTGTTAAATTTTTCAGGAATTTTGTAAGCCAGTTATACATTGTTAGCTTGAAATTGGCAAATTGGCCATGGTCGGGATTTTACAACCATGTAAATCAGCCAGTGCTACAAATCAAGGCCTTTTCACCCAGGGAACTGGCACATTTACTACAAGATATTATCATCAACTTATTTGGATGAGGCCAGTTATTGCCTTTAGTTTTTTTTCTTTTTTTAGTACCAGGGATTAAACTCAGGGGTATTCAACCACTGAGCCACATCCTCAGCCATATTTTATATTTTATTTAGAGGGGGTCACACTGAGTTGCTTAGCACCTCAATTTTGCTGAGGCTGGCTTTGAACTTGAGATCTTCCTGCCTCAGCCTCCTGAGCCCTGGGGATTACAGCCATGTGCCATTGCACCTAGCCCATGGTTTTTTTTTTTTTTTGGATGCTAGAGAGAGAGAGAGAGTTCTCTTGTTTCCAGATTCCAGAGCTCTCATTTTGGCTTCTAACTAGAACTACTTGTGGTAAGCTCCTGTCTGCATACTCCAACCAGTTTAGCATCCCAAACTATCAGCTGGGAGGAGGGATTCTGACCCTTGGGTTTACCACCTCATTTTACAGGTATCAGAACCACTGGCTGGAGGCTAAATGACTTGCTTTTTGTGGCAGAGAACCCAGGTCTCCTGGATCCTAGTCCACTGCTGAATAACCCATACAAAATAGATACTCTCAGATACTCAATATGTGTGTTGAACTGACTTTATGCTTGAGGGTGCTCAACGTGTCTTAGCTGCTCTTCCTGTCCCTTTCTGCTTTCTGTCTCAGACACTGTTCCCCTGCCCTTTTGTTCTATGAAACCATCCCTACTTCTTTTCTTTTGTTGAATTGAAATTTAATTATATAAGTAATACATTTATTTATATCACATTCTTATAGAAAATTAAACTTATAGACTGGATGAGGAGTGAACACCTGTAATCCCAGTGACTCTGAACGCAAGTTTGAGGCCAGCCTAGATAACTTAGCAAGACTCTCTCAAAATAAAAAATAATAATAAGAGGCTGGGGTTGTGGCTCAGCGGTAGAGCGATCGCCTTGCACATGCGAGACCTGGGTTCGATCCTCAGCACCACATAAAAATAAATAAGTGAAATAAAGGTAAAAAAAATAATAATAATACAAAGGGCCAGGGAATATAGCTAAGTGGTAGGTTCTCTTGAGTTTAATTGCCAGTACTAGGAAAAGAAAAAAGAAATTAAACTTACAGTAAAATCCATCAATTTCACACCTATGAATATGTACTAAGAATTTTTGCATATATGCCCTAGGAGACGTGTAAGAACATTTGAACATTGTTGTTTGTAATAGCAAAAGAAAAAGAAAGAAAAATAGTTTGACTAATAAATTATAATATATATACCCAGTGAAATCTTCATACAATGAAACACTTGTGAGGAAAAAGAAAGACTTAGATACATCCTCATTTGGGTGACTTTCAAAAATACAATATTGTACAACATTGTGAATGTATTTCATGTCCTGAATTGTACATTTAAAAATGGTTAAAACTTTGGAGGCTAAGGCAGGAGCATTGGGAGTTTGAGGCGAGACTCAGCAATTTAGTGAAGTCTTCAGAAACTTAGGGAGATCCTGTCTCAAAATAAAAAGGGCTGGGTTGTAGCTCAGTGGTAGACTACCCCTGGCTTAAATCCTTAGAAGGTCAGTAAATACATAAATTTAAAAATTAATTGGTTGAAAAACATAGTGTCAGCCAGGAGCCATTGTACAGCACAACTGAAATTCCAGTGGCTCTGGAGGCTGAGGCAGGAGGATCACAAGTTCAAAGCCAGCCTCAGCAAAAGCAAGATGCTAAGCAACTCAGTGAAACCCTATCTCTAAACAAAATACAAAATAGGGCTGGGGATGTGGCTCAGTGGTTGAGTGCCCCTGAGTTCAATCCCCAGTACATGACCTCTCCCCACCCCCACAATAAAAAAAAAAAAGAGATTGAATGAAAGAAGGAAGCCACTGAGAAGTACATGTGTAAGATTCCATATATATGAAGTTCACAGGCAGATGAAGCTAAATAGTTTGTTCTTTAGGGGTGCATACATAGATGGTGGAAAGAATAATGGGGGATGATGGATACAACCCAGGGCTGGTTCTACCTGGCTTAGAAGAGAATTAGGGAATCAGTGTGATTAGGGAACTTCTAAGGTTCTAAAAATGATTTGGCTTTATGGGTTTTTGTATTGCTATTTCTATATACTATTTTTTATATATGGCATAGTTCATGACAAAAATTTTAAATTACATTACAAATTGAAGGTGAAACTGAAAAAAAAAGTCAAATAATTATAGATAAGCCTCAGTTCCCTTTTGTCAGTCTCCTCTCCCCAGCCCTGGTTCTCCCCTTGCCTCCATAGAGGTGGACCCTGTTTCAGATTAGTGAATATTCTTCCAGAACTTTTCTAGACAGATAAGTAAATTATGTGTATACATTTAAAAAATTCTTTTAGGAGCATTTATGTCTAAAAAAGAAGGCAACTTCTTCCCTTATTAAACTGTACATTAATAAACAGCTTCTTTTTTTTTTCAATAGATAGTGTCTCACACACAGTCATGATCACAACTTTTATTTTTTTTTATTTTTTTTTTTTTACTTTTTTATTGGTTGTTCACAACATAAAAAGCTCTTGACATATCATATTTCATACATTAGATTCAAGTGGGTTAACTCCCAATTTTTACCCCAAATGCAGATTGCAGAATCACGTCGGTTACACATCCACAATTTTACATAATGCCCTATTAGTAATTGTTGTATTCTGATACCTTTCCTATCCTCTACTATCCCCCTTTCCCTCCCCTCCCATTTTCTCTCTCTACCCCATCTACTGTAATTCATTTCTCTCCTTGTTTATTTTCCCATTCCCCTCACAACCTCTTATATGTAATTTTAGCAATGAGGGTCTCCCTTCATTTCCATGCAATTTCCCTTTTCTCTCCCTTTCCCTCCCATCTCATGTCTCTGTTTAATGTTAATCTTTTCTTCCTGCTCTTCCTCCCTGCTCTGTTCATAGTTGCTCTCAATATATCAAAGAAGACATTTGGTATTTGTTTTTTAGGGATTGGCTAGCTTCACTAAGCATAATCTGCTCTAGTGCCATCCATTTCCCTGCAAATTCCCTGATTTTGTCATTTTTTTAGTGCTGCATAATATTCCATGGTGTATAAATGCCACATTTTTTTTATCCATTCATCTATTGAAGGGCATCTGGGTTGGTTCCACAGTCTAGCTATTGTGAATTGTGCTGCTATGAACATCGATGTGGCAGTATCCCTGTAGTACGCTCTTTTAAGGTCTTCAGGGAATAGTCTGAGAAGGGCAATAGCTGGGTCAAATGGTGGTTCCATTCCCAGCTTTCCCAGGAATCTCCATACTGCTTTCCAAATTGGCCACACCAATTTGCAGTCCCACCAGCAATGTACAAGTGTACCCTTTTCTCCACATCCTCGCCAGCACTTGTTGTTGTTTGACTTCATAGTGGCTGCCAATCTTACTGGATTGAGATGGTATCTTAGGGTGGTTTTGATTTGCATTTCTCTGACTGCTAGAGCTGGTGAGCATTTTTTCATGTACTTGTTGATTGATTGTATATCCTCCTCTGAGAAGTGTCTGTTCAGGTCCTTGGCCCATTTGTTGATTGGGTTATTTGTTATCTTATTGTCTAATTTTTTGAGTTCTTTGTATACTCTAGATATTAGGGCTCTATCTGAAGTGTGAGGAGTAAAAATTTGTTCCCAGGATGTAGGCTCCCTATTTACCTCTCTTATTGTTTCTCTTGTTGAGAAAAAACTTTTTAGTTTAAGTAAGTCCCATTTGTTGATTCTTGTTATTAACTCTTGTGCTATGGGTGTCCTATTAAGGAATTTGGAGCCCGACCCCACAATATGTAGATCGGAGCCAACTTTTTCTTCTATCAGACGCAGAGTCTCTGATTTGATATCAAGCTCCTTGATCCATTTTGAGTTAACTTTTGTGCATGGCGAGAGAAAGGGATTCAGTTTCATTTTGTTGCATATGGATTTCCAGTTTTCCCAACACCATTTGTTGAAAATGCTATCCTTCCTCCATTGCATGCTTTTAGCCCCTTTATCAAATATAAGATAGTTGTAACTTTGTGGATTAGTCTCTGTATCCTCTATTCTATACCATTGGTCCACCTGCCTGTTTAGGTACCAGTACCATGCTGTTTTTGTCACTATTGCTCTGTAATATAGTTTGAAATCTGGTATCGCTATACCGCCTGATTCACACTTCCTGCTTAGAATTGCTTTTGCTATTCTGGGTCTTTTATTTTTCCATATGAATTTCATGATTGCTTTATCTATTTCTACAAGAAATGCCGTTGGGATTTTGATTGGCATTGCATTAAACCTATAGAGAACTTTTGGTAATATCGCCATTTTGATGATGTTAGTTCTGCCTATCCATGAACAGGGTATATTTTTCCATCTTCTAAGATCTTCTACTTCTCTCTTTAGGGTTCTGTAGTTTTCATTGTATAAATCTTTCACCTCTTTTGTTAGGTTGATTCCCAAGTATTTTATTTTTTTTGAGGATATTGTGAATGGAGTGTTTTTCCTCATTTCCGTTTCAGAAGTTTTGTCGCTGATATACAGAGATGCCTTTGATTTATGCGTATTGATTTTATATCCTGCCACTTTGCTGAATTCATTTATTAGTTCTAGTAGTTTCTTTGTAGACCCTTTTGGGTCTTCTAGGTATAGAATCATGTCGTCCGCAAATAGTGATAATTTAAGTTCTTCTTTTCCTATTTTTATGCCTTTAATTTCTTTCGTCTGTCTAATTGCTCTGGCCAGTGAGTAAACACCTTCTTTTACATAACAGGGAATAAAAATCAGAATCCTTAGAGACACCTGTCTGTCAGCAAAAAAATCAGATGGGTTTTTCCCAGCAAAGTCCCTTTTAATTTTTGTTTATTTTGTTTTGCAGTGCTGGAAATTGAACCAGGGCCTTCTGCATGTTGGGCAAGCACTCTACCACTGAGCTATGCCCCCAGCCTCATTTTTATTTACTACTTGAAGTATTATTTAGCAGTAATCAAATATCTTTCACTCTGATTTCTCATCCCCTTTGTTGCTGAGGGGCTTCTGCTTGAATTTTTCAGAATAAATGTAAGGGACCGGCAAAACGTCGGAGGAAGAGACCACAAGAGACTGGCTTCATGCAATTGGCAGAAGGGGATTTATTGAACCAGCATGCTCGGGCTCCATGCCCACTCAGGAAAGGAGAGCAGCCCAAAGCCCAGAGCAGGGGTTGAACAATGCTTAAGTACACCTTTTGGGGAGGATGGGGTGGGGGGGGCTTCCCATACATCACAGTCTCCTTTAACAAATCACCTTACACCGCGGGAAAACCAAACAACAACTCCTAGACTTGATTAGTACATTCATTGGCGGGAACAGGGCGAGCTGGAGTGATAGGTCATCCCTAAGGAGGGGGTTTCATTTAAACTGATTGGTTCGGGCCCTGAATGTCCATGACAAGCAGCACAGGGTCTTGAATGCTTATGTGAGGAGTTACATAGGACCCCAGGCCATAAATCTCTAAATTCCCAGTAGGGCCTTGTCTTAACTGCCTCAGGAATTTAACCCAGGCTTTGCAGTTTAGAAGCAGGTTTACAATGCCTGGTCCTTTACATTTTAACTCAGGCTTTGCAGCTTAGAAACTTTACCCTTTCAGAAAGACAATTCTGTCTTTGGGAGTTGGGGGAAGCCATGTATATCTGGTCTCTACCTTTCCCCTGTCAAGGGGCTTGCCTCTCTTTCTATTCGTGAGATAAGAGAGAGGCTGAAAGTGATGACATTTAACTTTTCCTTTCTCATTTGGGGCATAACAGATGACCTCTAAAGGAAATATATGAGGCTGCACTAAATAAAGCCTAAGGAACAAGGCCTGCATTGATTTCCTCCACTGGTTAGAAACCTCTCTGGGAAATGAAACAACTTAAGTCAGGCAGTTCCATGTTCTCATGTTGCTTTATAAAGTTCATCTTTTTCCAGATAAAGAAAGGAACAATTCTTTCTTTATTGGTCTAGTATCACAGCCTGCCAAGGCAGAACCCGCCAAGGGCTCCCAGGGCACTTGCATTTTTGTTTGTGTTTGATTTTTCTTGAATGATGTACAGTATGTATCTTTCTAGGATTTGTTTTTTTTTTCTTTTTAAATTCAATTATGTCTCAGAGATCATTTCATCTCCTATAAGTAGAACGAGTCATTCTGTTAAGTAGAGAATGAATGTACAGAGCCTTTTTAGTCATTCTCCTACTCACGAGTACTTATGGTGCCCCCAGCATTCCACTGTTGCAAATGAGGTTGCATAAAGCATCTTGTGCTTCTCTGTTCATGTGGGAGTGTCTCTCTAGAATAAATACTGAGCACTGGAATTGCTGAGTCAGAGAGTATGCGCATTTGCCTCTTTTTAATATATACTGGCAAAGTGGTTGTACCAATTAGCACTCCCACCAGTGGGATGAGAGCATGCATTTCCTTACATCCTGCCACCTTTCCATATTAGCAAACCCCTTTTCATAATTTAATTGGAGGAAGTGCTGTCTCATTGTTGTTTCAGTGTGCATTCTTTTGATTACTGGTGAGGGTGATTATCTTGCTATGACCATTGGCTGTCTGTGTTTCCTCTTCCAAGACTGATGTCTTTCTTTTCTTTCTTATTTTTTTTTATTATAGTTGGACACAATACCTTTATTCGATTTATTTATTTCTGTGTGGTACTGAGGATTGAACCCAGGGTCCTGCATATGCTAGACTAGTCCTCTACTGCTCAGCCACAACCCCTCCCCCGCCCCCCCAACCGATGTCTTTTTATCCTTCTGCCACCATAAGTATTCTAAGATCTACCTTTGGCTCTTCCCCACAAAATTCCTGTCCCCCTGACCCAACGTGCAGGACCTCTGCCAGAATGCCTTCTGATACTGGCCATCTGCCTTGGGGCTGAGAAAAGCCTGGCAGCAAGGGAGTTTCTCCTTTCCCTGCCTTACAAGCCTGAGGAGGTTTTGGAATTGCCTAGAGGTCACCGGGCAGGTGGCATTTGGGACTCCTGCTTTAGCACTTGAGACCTTACCTTCCTTAAGATTGCACTGACCTCCAGCTCAGGCTGAAATGCTTCTTGGGGTATGTTGACTTTTTATTGAGATAAAAGGAATCATTTAAAAATGTACAGTTCAGTCAGGTGCGGTGGACACATGCTTATAATCCCAGTGACGTGGGAGGCTGAGGCAGGAGGATTGCAAGCAAGTTCAAGGCCAGCTTCAGCAACTCAAGGAGGTCCTAAGCAACCCTGCAAGACCATATCTCAAAATAAAAAATAAGGGCTGGGATGTGGCTTAGTGGTTAAGTGCCCCTGGATTCAATCTCTAGTATAAAAATAAAAATAAAAAGGGTTAGAGATGTAGCCCAGTGGTTAAGCACCTCTGGGTTCAATCCCTGGTACTAAACAAACAAACAAACAAACAAAGTGCATAGTTCAGTGATTTTTTTTTTGTATATTAACAAAAACATGGGAATATCACCACAATCTAATTCCAGAACATTTCCATCTCCTCTAAAAGAAACCTTATTTATGCTAATTAGCAGTTACTCCTAGATCCCTCCTTTATCCCTTTGCAACCCCTATTCAATTTTCTCTTTATGAATTTGACTATTTGCAATGTTTCATATAAATAGAATCATACAATATGTGACCATTGGTGTCTCATTTCTTTCACTTAACATAATGTCTTCAAGGTTCATCCATGTTGTAGCATGTATCAGAATTGCATTCCTTTTTATGGCTGAATAATATTCTGTTGTATGAATATATTTCATTTTCTTCAGCTATTCATCAGTTGTTGGTCATTTGGGTTGTTTCCACTTTTGGCTATTATGAATAATCTGCTATTAACATTCATGTGCAATTTTTCATGTTCTTATGTTTTGAATTCTCTTGAATATATACTTACTAGTGGAATTAGTGGGTCATGTGTTAACTATATTTATTTGAGGAACTGACAAATTGTTTCCAATAGCAGTTGCACTGTTTTACATTTCTACTAGAAGTATGTGAAGATTTCATTTTCTCCACATGCTTGCCAACACGTGTTTATTTCTAGTTTTTAAAAAAGTAATAGCAGCAGGGTGTAGTGATGCACTCCTGTAATCCCAGCTGCGTGGGAGGCTGAGACAGGAGGATCTCAAGTTCAATGCCAGCTTCAGCAACTGCAAGGTGCTAAGTAACTCAGTGAGACCCTGTCTCTAAATAAAATACAAAATAGGGCTGGGGATGTGGCTCAGTGGCTGAGTGCCCCTGAGTTCAATCCCTGGTATCAAAAAAAAAAAAAAAAGTTATAGTTGCCCTACTTGGTGTGAAATGGTATGTTATTGTGGTTTTGATTTGCATTTCCCTAAGACCAATGATGTTCTGCATCTTTTTTGTACTTATTGGCCATTTATATATCTTCTCTGGAAAGATGTCTATTCAAGTTCTTTGCCCACGTTTAAATTGGATTATTTGTGTTTTTTATTGAGTTTCTAGAGTTTTTTTTTTTTTTAAACGTATTCTGGTACTATTCTTGTACTTTTTGCAATACTTTCTCCATCTTGTGGGTTGTCTTTTCTTTTTCGTGCTAGGTATTGATCCTAGAGTCTTGCACATGGTAAGTACTTGTTCTGCCATCTTTTTACTTTGATTTTAGTGTTCTTTGAGGTATAAAGGTTTTCAATCTTGATGAAGTCTAATTTGTCCATTTTTTTTTCTTTTATTGCTTGTGCTTTTGGTGTCATGTTTAAGAAACTGTTGCCTAGCCCAAGGTCAAAATCAAACAGATTTTCACTGTTTCCTTCTAAGTGTTTTGTAGTTTTAATTCTTACATTTAGTTCTTTGATCTATTTTGATCTTTCTCCCTCCCTCCTTCGCTGTCACCTTCCCTTCCTTCCCATTCTTCCCCTTATCTATGCGTTCATCTGTCTGTCCGTCCATCCATCCATTCATCCATCATTCATCCATCCATCCATCCATCCATCCCAGAGCCTCATGTATGCTGGACGTGTGCTCTGACCCTGAGCTATACTCCCAACTGGAGTAAATTTTTTTTTAAATATTTATTTTTTAATTTTAGGTGGACACAATATCTTTATTTTTTATTTTTTTTTTAATGTGGTGCTGAGAATCGAACCCAGTGCCTCACGCATGCTAGGCAAGAGCGCTACAACTTGAGCCACATCCTCAGCCCCTGGAGTAAATTTTTAAAAAATGATTTTAGGTGGAAGTCAACCTTAATTTTTTGTTTGTGAATAAGAAGTTGTCTTAGCACCGCTTGTTGAAAAGACTATACTTTCATATTGAATGGTCTTGACACCCTTGTCAAAATTAATTGATTATAGATATATGTGTTGATTTCTGGATTCTCAATTATTTTTTTGTTTATCTATGTCTTATCTTTATGTCATACACAGTTTTGGTTACTATAACTTTATAGTAAGTTTTTTTTTTTTTAAACCGGGGATTGAACTCAGGGGCACTCAACCACTAAGCCACATCCCCAGACCTATTTTGTATTTTATT
This sequence comes from Spermophilus citellus, assembly GCF_964194105.1. Taxonomy (NCBI): domain Eukaryota; kingdom Metazoa; phylum Chordata; class Mammalia; order Rodentia; family Sciuridae; genus Spermophilus; species Spermophilus citellus. Next base: position 31,386,216 of record NC_138197.1, on the reverse strand, counting down.
TAGAGAAAGGTTCTCACTGAGTTGCTTAGTGCCTCGCAATTGCTGAGGCTGGCATTGAACTCACAGTCCTCCTGCCTCAGCCTCCCAAGCTGCTGGGATTACAGGCGTGTGTCGCCATGTCCGGCTATAGGGCTATAGTAAGTTTTGAAATTGAAAAGTGTGAGTTATCTAACTTTGGCCTTCTTTTTCAAAATTATTTTGGCTATTCTAAGTCCTTTGCATTTCTATATGAATTTTAGGATCAGTTTGTTCATTTCTGTAAAGAGGCAGTTGAAATTTTGATAAGGATTACATTGGCTCTATAGATAAAATTGGGAAGTGTTGCTATCTAGTCTTTCAATCCATGAACAAGAAACATCTTTCCTTTTATTTAATGCCTTTCAATATGTTTTATAATTTTAGTGTAAGAGTCTTGTTAAATTTATTCCTAAATATTTATTCATTTTGATGCTGCTGTGAATGGAAGTTTCCCCAGATTCATTTTCACCCTGTTCGTTTGCTCGTGTTGCTTGTTCGCTTTTGAAGGAGGCATGTTTTCTCCAGAGTTGAAAGGTAATGCCTTGGGGTGTAGGTGTGTTGCTATGACATTCTGTGGGCCATTGCTGGGGCTCTCCTGTGACTTATCTGAAGAAGCATTGGAGAATTTGATTCTGTGACACAAAGGGAAATATGTCTGACTAATTTTCTCCACACTCCCTTTACTTCTGATGGCTTCTGTAGCTGGGACAGTGAGGGAGCAAGAGTGGGTTGGTAGCAGGGACCTTACCATTTCTCACAGCTGCTTCCTCTGACCCTTCATTCCTTCAGGGTTTTGGGGCACTTCGAAAGGGTAAAGGTTGTGGTGACCTTCAGTTTTACCCAAATGTCAAGCCAGAGTCAGATTTTTTTTTTTTTTTTGGTATAGTACTAGGGATTAAACCCAGACCTTCACCTATGAAAGGCAAATGCTCTACCACTAAGCTACATTACCAGCTCCAGGATCAGAACTTTGATGGGCATCTGGCCCTGTAGAAGAATGTTGAAAAGACAGGCTCAAGCAGCGTCCTGGCAACTGGTGGGGTCAGAGGAGTCTGGGGAGGAGTCTAAGGATCAGTAAGATGGCAAAGATATGAAGGAGTGCAGGACCATTCACGATAAATCAGTTTGCCTGGCCTTTGCCCAGGGCTTGCTAGCTGGGCCAATTGCTCAAGGTCTGTGAGTCTGTTTCCTCTATAACCTGGGGATGCTGATGCTTACCTCATAGGTGTGACCAATTATGTCTGGTAACATGAAATAACACCCTGCAGAGAATTTGATGCAAAATAGGTGCCAGTCAGTGGTCATCAGAATATGAGTCAATCACCAGCTTCTTGCCTTCTTGATTAGTGGGCTGGGGAAAGCTCAGGATTCCCTAAGTTGGGCAGAGCTCAGAATGGAAGGGAAAGAGTGAAGAAATCCGGGAGTAGGAGGCATATGGGATAAATCTTACCTTTACTAGAGCACAGAATACTCAATGGGAGCTTTATAGTGGATAGTGTTAATGCTTCTGGGGCTAGAAGACTCTATCACATTTTCATGCTAAAGGAATGGGACAGGCTAATGAGTGACCAAGCAAGAAGTAGGATGTTACAAATTTGTGTATTTTGATATTTGAGGACATAGAAAAAAGAATCTAAGAATTGTTCGGGGCTGGGGTTGTGGCTTAGCTGTAGAGCGCTCATCTAGCATGTGCAAGGCCCTGGCCCACATAAAAATAAGTAAAAAAAATAAAGGAATTTTGTCCAATTACACCTAAAAAATAAATATTAAAAAGAAAAAGAATTGTTAGAGGGGCTGGAGTTGTGGCTCAGTGGTAGCACACTTGCCTAGCATGTATGAGGTGCTGGGTTCGATTCTCAGCACTACATATAAATAAAAAATAATAATAATAAAATTCTATCAGCAACTAAAAAATTAAAAAATAAAAATTAAAAATAAAGAATTGTTAAGAAATATTAGTCTATTAATCAATTTAAAATCTATTATTCCTTATGCCTTTTAATTACAAATTTTGTTATCTGTATAACAAATTAGAACAAATTAAAAAAATAAAACAGAAGGGAGACCGGTAGAATAGAAGAAGGGGATCAGTGGGAGGGAGGGGAGAGAAAGAGGAGGTACTGGAGAATGAAATTGATCAAATTATACTGTTTATTGTGTGCATGTATGAATCTATTATAACAAATAAAAAAATGAAGTTGTGTTAGAGAAACAAAAAGACAAATTTTGTTATTCTATAATGATTCTGATAAAAATTTTACTTTTTTGTTTTTCTTTACATTCAAAATATGAATTTTGCTGGATGTGGTGGCTCACGTCTGTAATCCCAGTGACTTGTAAGTCTGAGGGAAGAGGATCACAAGTTTGAGGCTGGCCTCAACAACTTTGTCTCAAAAAGGATTGGAGTTGTAGCTCAGTAATAAAGTGCTGGGTTCAATCTCTAGTACTGAAAAAAAGAATTATATACTTCAACTTATAATTATTAACCAAAATCATTAATTACACATCTTAAATAGAATAATAAGGTGAATCTAGAGCTCCACTATGTCAAATTATTTATAAAGGCTATAAAAATATGAAAATTTTAATAACAAATACATAAATTATCTTAATAATTAAAAATTATTTGGAACTTAGCATGAGTTTGATTTGCTTCATCACTTTTTTGGTGGGGGGATGGTAACTGGGGATTGAATCCAGGAATGCTTTACTATTGGCTGCCTACCCAGCCCTTCTTATTTATTTATTTAATTTATTTTAAAATTTTTGGTACTGGGGATTAAGTGCCCAGAGGCACTTAACTACTAAGCCATATCCCCAATCCTTTTAATGTTTTATTTTGAGATGGGTCTTGCTAAGTTGCTTAGGACCTTGCTAAATGCTGAGGCTGGCCTTGAACTTATGCTCCTCCTGCCCCAGCTTCCTGAGTTGGGATTACAAGTGTGCACCACTACACCTGACTGCTTCATCACCTGATGTTTGTCAGTTAAGCTTTGACCAGAGAAGCAAAACCAATATGAATGATGTGGAATAAGGAACTTATTTTAGAGATTAGACAGTGCAATCAGAGCTGCAAAAGAGGCTCTGGGAGGCTGCTGTCTCTGCATCTGTGGTAGGCCTGACAGCACTGCAGGTCAATTGATTTCATCTTAGTTGAGATAGTACAAAGTCACCAAGTAAATCCCCAAACTTCCTAGAATTAAAAGGACACCTGTCTACTAGGGGACCGGTTTCTTATCTCAAATGGACAGTGTGACCACGATCTGTGATTACTATCTCAGGGAGACTGAGTTCTCAGGAAGCAGAGATTTGAAGTTTTTGATATCAGACCTGGGGCCCACATACATGTAGGCGAATCTTCTTGATTTAGTACACTAAGTTCCCTTACATGTTTTAAACTGCATTTATAAATTTAATATATCTGGGTCCAAATCATATCCTCATTAGAGTACCTGGAAGTCTGGAGTCCCCACTCAAACTCAGCCACCCTTGGTAACTCTTCCCTTTGTCCTGACTACTGGATCTTTTTCTTATTCTTTCTGTTCTGCTGGGTCACAGTTCTGTAGGTCCCATGAGCACCTGCATACCACTGCAAGACTGTGCTTACAACCCTGAAGTTGTACTGAGTACTCTGAGCACCAAACAGAACTCTTCAGAGTCTCCCGAGTAACTCTAGGGTGTGGAGATGAGAGATGTATGATACATTCACTCAGGATCAGGATCTAAAACTTCCAGAGCAGAGATTCTCCCCAGGGAAGAGGGGAAGTCCATGGTCACCTCTTGGGAAGGTACTGAAGCCAGCAAGAACCGGGCACAAACTTTGTACTAAAAGGAGCAGGTGATCCCCCTGCTAATGGGTATGAGGGCCCGTGGGCTAATTGCACAGCTTGGAGTTTCAAACTTTGACTCACTGCCCAAGGAGTCACTCTCTTTTATGGAATAATGAGTTTCTACATGATTTGAAGGGAAGCAGGGTGCTCTTCTTCTCATCTCTCTGCGCTTTGGGTGCCCCCTTGTGTCAGAATAAGTGATTTTAGTCTTCAGAGTGTCTCGAATCTTCTCAGGAACCCAATTCTAGCTTTTAGGACATTACTATTAAAACATAGGGTGAAAGGACCTGGGAGTATAGTTCAGTAGTGGACCATGTGTGAGGTTCAGATTTCATTCTGGCACCTTAGGCAGAGATGGCAGGTGTCTGACATCTCCTCAGGGCTTTCCTGAGTCTGCACAGCAGGCCTGGTGTGAGTCTGAGGGATCTGGGGAAGCCCCTAGGGGTGATGGCCACTGATGTGGACAGAAGGGCTTGGTTCCAAGGACTCCTGTCTATGATTATTTAATTAATCCTAAAGAATGCACCATAGCCAGGCATGCTGGTTCACACCTATAATCCCAGTGATTTAGTAGTCTAAGGAAGGTGGATTATAAATTCAAGGCCATCCTCAGCAAATTAGCAAGGCCTTCAGCAATTTAGTGAGACCCTATCTCAAAAAATAAAAATGGCTGTGGATGTGGCTCCTTATCACTTGAGGTACCCCTGGGTTCAGTCCTCCATACCAAAAACAAAAAAACAAAAAAATCCCAAACCAAACCAAACAACAACAACAAAACCAAACCAAAAACCAGCACCATAGCATTATTTGATCTTAAAAGCTCCTGTACTTTTTAATATCTTTTAGCCCAGACTCTATGCTAGTGGCTCTTAATTAGGGTTTTGGGGGGATCTAAGAGATCCTTTGAGTATCTTTTTTTTTTTTTTTAAAGAGAGAGTGAGAGAGGAGAGAGAGAGAATTTTTAATATTTATTTTTTAGTTCTCGGCGGACACAACATCTTTGTTTGTATGTGGTGCTGAGGATTGAACCCGGGCTGCACGCATACCAGGCGAGCGCGCTACCGCTTGAGCCACATTCCCAGCCCCGATCCTTTGAGTATCTTGAGAAAGATGTTGGTTATGTGCAGTGGTGCATACCTGTAATCCTAGTTATTTTGAAAGATAAAAAAGAAGGATTAAAAGTTCTGTGCTGGTATGGAGATATAGCTCAGTTGATAGAGTGCCTGCCACATTCATGAAGGCCCTGTGGGTTCAATCTCCAGCCACATACACAGACACACACACATGCACACAGTTCTAGACCAACCTGGGCAAATTAGTGAGACTCTGTCTCAAAATTTTAGATAATTATTTTTAAATGGCTGGGGATGTAGATCAGTGGTAGAGTAGTTCAATCCCCAGTAGCAAGGGGAAAAAACAAAGAGAAAGAAAGATACTTATCTTCTTTTAGAAATTAATGTGCATGCAATATTGTCAATAGAGTTTCAAGTAATTGGTGGTCTCTGGAGACCAGGAGTTCATATGGTTTATACAAGCCCCTATTTTGGATCTCTGCTTCTATTTCTCAGAGGTTTGATGTTTTTAAATAGATTTTCTTTCTTTTGAGGAGATAGAGGTACCCTTAGGGAGAAACTCTCTAGAGAAGGAGGAAGGACACGGTAAAATTTCTTCTCATGAGATAAGTAGCACCAACCTCAAAACTATGTAAAGGGTTGCCTTTTGTTGAGAAACAGATGTTGCTCTTATGAAAATATCTGAAACAGATAACAGGGATGGATAATTTACATAATCTAAATAGAGATCATCTCCAGATTATCTAATTTGAGGAATCTGCCTAAAATGAAAGGCAAGCCACTCTCTGAAGAATTTCCTGAGGCAGACACCACTTTGGGCTGATCTCAGATGGTTCCAAATGTTGCTGACTGTTCTAAGAGGCAAGGCAAAAACATTTTAAGAGATTCCAAAGAATTCTAAAAATCCATGCTAATCTGCTTATAGAAGAAAATGTAAACTAATTGATTCATGTCTCTTTAAGACAAACCTGTAAAGGGATATTTTTGGTTGACTGCTATCCCTTTGCTTAACAAATATTTACATTGGAAAAGAGAATTTTGGAGTTGGCAGGAGTTTCAGGCATCTCTCTCTCTCTCTCTCTCTCTCTCTCTCTCTCTCTCTCTCTCTCTTTTGATTCTTTTATCTTCAGACTAGCAGCATGAGGATCAGAGAGGTAAACTGCCACATTCACTCTTTCATTCATTCAGCAAGATTGTTAGGAACTGGGTTTTGTATGTGGGATTAAAGAGGGAGAAGCACCAAGAGTAATCCAAATGAGAAGGTAATATGTAGGGAAATAACCACAGTTCAGTAAAGATAGCTGTTACAGTGAAGGTTATTCACAAATCAGAGGAAAAAGCTTGCCAGAAAAACCAACTAAATCTGTGAGAGTATCAGAAGATGACTTCACGGGAGAGGTAGCATTTGATCTGTGACTGGAATGAGTAAGGGTTTGCTACTCGTACATCCATTGCTGTGTGTCCCAAGCTGTGCAGATGGTATGTAGGCTGGGCAGTGCAGATGCTGCCAGGCCAAGGGATGATGGGATGTGAAATCTAGCCTGCAACCACTAGGAGGAAGTGACATCTTTTCCTAATTTGCACAAAAGCACAATATGGGCTACTAATCCTGAGATGTGGGCAGATGCACAGAAGTATAAAAAATAAGATATGTTCTAAGAATTGTTAGCTTAGAATTGTAATGTAAAAGGACCAGAGAGGTGATAAGCCTGGACAGGTAAATGGGGCCAGTCATGAAAAGCTTTTTAAAATAACTAACACAAATAGTTGGGAATGGAATCAGGGTGCCATTCTTGCAGACCATTGCTGTTTCTAAATCACCAACTGTTTCTAGCCCAGACACAGCTCTGTGCTGGGTGCTGGTGAGGATGCAGTGGGGAATACTCACAGGCCTTGGCCTCAGGGGTTTATAGTTAGGGAGTAGTGCAAGACCTGTGGATAAATAGTGAGAATAGGGTAGAATGTGATTAAGTAGACAAATAGAGGAAGAAGGAGCACTGGGCTCACACTCAGCACCAGGAAGTGATTTGCTTAGGCAACATGCCAAAAGCCAGGGTTCAAGGTCAGATCTTCAGTGTTTGTGTTCTTGGAAGTTTCAAATGCCTTAAAAATGCTCATAATCTGATACAACAATTCTACTTCTAGGAATCTGTGCTAAGGAAATAAGTGACAATGTATGCAAAGATTTAGTGAAAGGATGGTCTGTGGAAAAAAAAATTTATAATAGGAACTCCTACCCCAAATGATCTAAATGTCCAAAAATAAGAGATTGGATAAGTATATAGTGTTATGAATGATGAAATGCAGAATAGTTCTTAAAATAATGTTTTAAAAGTTTATTTATTGGCCAGATATGGTGGCACATACCTGTAATTCCAGTGCCTCAGGAGAATTGTGAGTTCAAGGCTAGCCTAAACAACTTAGCAAGACCCTGTCTCAAAATTAAAAATATGGTGGAATGTGATAGACATCATTATCCAAAGTACGTGTATGAAGACATGAATTGGTGTGAACATACTTTATACACAAACAGAGGTATGAAAAAGTTCTATATGTGTAATAAGAATCGTGATGGATTCTGCTGTCATGTATTTGAAAAATAAAACCAATTAAAAAAATTAAAAAGATTAGGAAGCTGGGGTTGTAGCTCAGTGGTAGAGTGCTTGCCTTACATGTGTGAGGCACTGAGTTTGATTATCAGCACCACATAAAAATAAATAAATAAATAAAATAAAGTTATTGTATCCATCTACAACTAAAAATTTTTTTAAAAAAAAGGATTGGGAATGCAGTTCAGTGGTAAAGCGTCCCTGCATTCAATCACCAGTACTTTAAAAATAAAGTATATTTATTAATATGGGAGAAGATTCATAATACCTTATTGAATCAAATAAGAAAAATAAACCACATGCTGAATCTTAAGGATTTTTACAGATGTTAGAAGAATTTATACCTGGTAAGGCACAGTAGTGATTAATTTAAAAAGATATGATGATAGTAACTTTAATTTTACACTTTTTGCTAATGTAAGTCTTCTATTTTTTTTTCCCTAATGAGTAGGTCTTACCTATGCAGCAACAACAAAGAAAGCAATAACAGTATTTACAAAGAGTTTCTATCTCCTCCTAGGAGATAGATGGGAATACCTATTAGGATTAAATAAACATTTAAGCATTCAGCACAGGGCCTGGCATATATTTAAGCATCATTAAATTTTAGTTACTGATGCTACTGTAATAACAACTACAATTTCAACTACCACTACTACTCCAGTATTGTTACAACAATACTCCTAACATACCATAACTATGACCACAACTACTATTACTGAAAAGGATTGTTTCAAGGACAGGGCTTGAGACTGAGGAAGAGATAGGCTGGAGCTGCAATTTTGTCATTAAGACTCAATTCAACATAAGAGGATTCACCCCAACAATAACGTTTGTATGGTAGAGTTAGGGACTAATCAGTGAGGTTAAGACTCAGTTATTAGGTCAGCTCCTGGCCTTGGGGATGTCAGGTTCTGTGTCAGTGCTAGGTTAGAATTCCACTTCAGGTCCGAGCAGCCTTGGTCTGAAGGCATGGGTTTGGGAGGAAACTACAGAGGCAGAGGCCCTGGGAGAGCCACAAAGTCCCGTTCACACTTGCCTTTGTCCATATTTCATCCAAGCACATACCAATTGAGAATCTTTCTCTTTTGAGTTCACTCCAGCGAAAATGTTGACCCTCACAAAAAGGCGATCACACTTCCCTCCAAGCTCTATCCACCAAGGAGTTCTTCCAGTGCTAGACCTTATCTCATCTCACCATCACCTCCCAAATCTGCAGTCAGTGGGAATGTGCCTTCCTATTGCAATTCTCTCCAATTATGAACTATTGGACGACTTCATAACATCTTAGCTCAAGTCAGTTACATCTACCACTTTTGGTCATTTAATTGAGCTCTCGCCTAGCATGCATGAGGCACTGGGTTCAATCCTCGGCATCACATAAAAATAAAAATAAAGGTATTGTGTCTGTCTACAACTAAAAAAAAAAAAACAACAAATCCCAAAACAAATATTAAAAAAAGAAGAGGCAGGACTTTGAAGTCTGATTAAAAGAGATATAAATGGCCATTGTGTGGAGGGAAGGAGCAGGTTGGCCAGAAGGATAGAACAGGATCATCTAGCAGTGCAGAGTGCCTGGTGGGGAACATGACTTGAAGTAACAATGCACATTAATATGTGAGACTACTCTGTGGTACTCAGAGACCTCGTTATATGCACGGAGAAGGAAAAAGTTCAATTTATCCAGGATTGGGGTGTTTTCCTGAAGGTGGGATTGAAGTTCAAAGAGGCAAAGAGTTTATAACATTGACAAAAGAGTGATAAAAATAGTAGACTGAGTAGCGGGGCACAGTGGTGTGGTGCACACCTGTAAACCCAGAGATTCAGGAGGCTGAGGCAGGAGGATCACAAATTCGAGGTCAGCCAGAGCAATTTAGTTAGCCCCTGCCTCAAAACAAAAATAAAAAGGGCTGAAGTTGTATCTTAAAGGTAAAGTGTCCTTGAGTTCAATCCCTAGGACAAAGAAAAAAAAAAAAGACTGTGGTGAAGATGAGAAGAAGGGAAGTGAAAATGGAAGGAGATGTAGGAGAGGCAGTGGACTGGCAGGCCTGAGTAAAAAGAGGCATATTGGGAATAGTTGAGCAAACATAGGAGGTTGTGGTCAAGTTTCTACGTCTGTGAAGTGAGGGGAATGGCAGAGTTGTAGTGAGGACTGCTTGTGACACAAGATGTTAAACACGACACCAAAGTTTGTTTTTCATAAGCTTCTGGAAGGCTTCCCTGTCCCTGGTAGAGTGCCTGAGTGCCTATTAGAAGGATTAAGGGTTGAACTGATTTTCCCTTAAGATTTAGGATCTGTGAGAATTTTCTGGACCCTCTAGTTTGGAAAACAGCTAGTCCTTCAATATTATATACATATACATACATATATACATATATATATATATATATATATATATATATATATATATTTAATATTCTTAGTTGTAGATAGACACAATATCTTTATTTTATTTATTTTTTTATGTAGTGCTGAGGATAGAAACCAGTGCCTCACACATGCTAAGCAAGTACTCTATCTACCACTGAGCTACAGCCCCAGCCACCTTCAATATTCTTGTATACAAAATATTGTATTTGTATACAAGAGTCTTACACGGAACAAATCATCGTCTCTCCAAATTGGAGAGAGGTGGAGGTGAATACAGTGCATTACAACTCACCAGAGCAGAAAGCCATGAGGTGAAACTTCACTGGGGACCTGTGGTGGGTTGATGAATTGCTGGAGACTCAAAGTGGGTAGGTCTGAGAGAGAAAAACTCCAGGGGAGACTTAGTTATCAGGGGCAGCCACGTGTGTGCATTTTACCTCCTGGAACTTTATCAGGTTCGGAGGAAATATCAGAGAAAAATCTCCTCATGTGTCTGGCAGGGGGAGGGGAGCAGGCACCATTTTGAAATACTACAGAGATTCTGTTCTTCCTAACAAGATATGCCCTGAGGACAGACTGTTAACCAGAACCTAAACTGCTAGGGTTTTATCAGAGTCAACTGGCTTGGGAGAAGGGAGATACCCAACCCCAGGCCCTTCTAGCCATCCTGTCGCATCTATGGAGGGAAATTGAGAAGCACTTAGGAAGTTCATAGTCCAGAGGTACAGGCTCACTCAACCAACGAGCTGTGGGAAGCTTCTTCCCCTCATACCCTGCCACCACATACTAATGGCCTATTTACAGCAATTTCATGTCTGGCTATCAAGAAAGAAATCACAAGGCATACCAAAAAATAACAAAGCAAAAAAAAATTTTAAATAACCCCAAATAGTATATGCAGGATGGAGTTTTATTTAGCCATAAAGAAAATTGACATTATGTCATTTGCAGGAAAAATGGATAGAACTAGAGACCATCATGTTAAATGAAATAAGTCAAACTCAGAAGATCCAAGGTTACATGTTTTCTGTCATATGTGGCAGCTAGAGAGGAAAAAGGAAAAGAAAGATAGAGGTAGGTCTCATGAAAATCAAAGAGATATCAGTAGAAAAAAGGGATTAAGGGCTGGTAGGTGGGGAGGGAGTGGGGAAGTTCTGGGCAGGGATATTGGCCAAATTATATTGTTATATTGTGTGCATGTATGAATATGTAACAACAAATCCCATCATAATGTATAGATATAATACACCAATAAAAATTGTGGGAAAAAACCAATAAATAAAATAACCCAAAACCCCATCATACAGTTTGAAGAGGCAAAGGGACCATCAGAACCAGGCTCAGAGATGACAGGGATGGTGAAATTATTCAACTGGGACTGTAAATCAACTATGATTAATAAGGTAAGGGCTCTAGTAGAAAAGTAGCCAGCATGCAAGAACAGATGGACAGTGTGGTAGAGAAATGGAAAGTCTTTTTGTTTGTTTTGTTTTGTTGAAACAGGGTCTTGCTAAATTGCTCAGGCTGGCTTTGAACTAGCACTCTTTCTGTGTCAGCCTCCTAGATAATTGGAATTACAGGTATGCACCACTACAGCCATTTTTTTTGAGAGATGGTAATTCTAAAAAAGAAATAAAAGATGTTAAGAGAAATGAAGAATGGCTTCAATGGGCCTATTAGCAGAGTAGACACTCCTTGAAGAAAAAAAAAAAAAAAACTCTGGCCCAAGGCCCAATGTGGTGGCACACTCCTGGAATCCCAGCAATTTGGGAATTTGAGGTAGGATTGCCAGTTTGAGGTCAGCCTCAGCAATTTAGCACAGACCCTATCTCAAAAAATACCAAGGACGGGGGATATAACTCAGAGGTAGCACGTCCCTGGGTTCAATCCCCAGTACTACAGAAAAACAAAAGGAAAAAAGAAAAAGAAATTCTATCTCAGTAGAAACTTCCAAATCTGAAAAGCAAACAGAAAAGAGTCTGAAAAAGCAAAACAAAAAATAAACACAGGAGAGAATATCCAAGATAACAGATAACTACAAAAGGTGTAACATCTATGCAATAGGAAGGAGACGAGAGAAGAGGAACAGAAGAAATATTTGAAAAAATAATGACTGAGAATTTCCCCAAATTGATGTCAGATACTAAACCACAAATCCAGGAAGCTCAAGAACACCAAACAAAATAAATGCCAAAAAAACTACTCTAAGTCATATCATTTTCAAAGTACAGAAAATTAAAGATAAACTGGGTGCAGACCCAGAGACTTGGAGTGTGAGAGAATAGCTTGAGCCCAGGAGTTTGAGCCAGCCTGGATAACATGGTGAGACCATGTTAAAAAATAAAAATAAATAAATAAAGAATAAGATCCTGGGTTAAGGGTATAGCTCAGTTGTACAGTGCTTGCTTAGTATGTGCAAGGCCCTAGCACTAAAAAAAATAAATCTTGAAAGAAACAACAACAATAAAGAAACAGAAAATAAACACCTTATTTACAGAGGAACAAAGGTAAGAATTATGTCTGAATTCTCCTCAGAAATCATGCAACCAAGATGAAAATGAAGTGAAATATTTATATTCTTTTATTTAAAATATCAGGGATTGAATCCAGGGGTGCTTTACCACTGAACTACATCCCCAGTCCTTTTTATTTTTTATTTTGATATAGGGTCTCACTAAGTTGCTGAGGCTAGCCTTTAACTTGCCATACTCCTGCCTCAGCCTACTGAGTCTCTGGGATAACAGGAATGCACCATTACACCTGGTTTTCTTTTTCTTTCTTTTTTCTTTTTTTAAAAATATTTTTTAGTTATATATGGACACAATACTTTTTATTTATTTTTATGTGGTGCTAAGGATTGAACCCAGTGCCTCACATGTGCTAGGCAAGCACTTTTACCACTGAGTTATAACCCCAGCCCATTATTTTTCTTATTTTTAATTGATGTGAGCAACTGGCATTTTGTTCAAAGTAATGATAGAAATAATGCAAGTTCAAAGCTAGTCTCAGCAACTCAGCAAGGTCCTAAGCAACTCAGTGAGATCCCGTCTCTAACTAAATAAAATATAAAAAAGGGCTAGGAGGTAGCTCAGTGGTTAAGTGCCCCTGGGTTCAACCCCTGGTAGTAAAAATAAATAAATAAATAAATAAATAAATAAATAAATAAGAAAAAAACAGAACACTCTGGATTCAATTATTTGAAAAAGAATTATTTACCACAACCAAATGAGATTTATTCCAGATATGCAACTCTGGTTCAATATTCAAAAATCAGGGCTGGGGATGTGGCTCAAGTGGTAGCGTGCACGCCTGGCATGCGTGTGGCCTGGGTTGGATCCTCAGAACCACATACAAACAAAGATGTTGTGTCCACCGAAAATTTAAAAAATAAATAAATAAATATTTTAAAATTCTCAAAAAAAAATTCAAAGATCAGCTAATGTGATTCATCACATCAACATATTAAAGAAGGAAAATCAAACAATATTATTAATAAATAACATTAATAACATTTAACACATTTATGATTTTAAAAAAGTCTCAGTAAACTAGGACTAGAGAAGAACTCTTCAACCTGATGAAGAATAGCTACAAGAAAACCAAACAAAAAATAAATAAAAATCCCTGCAGCTAATATGATACTTAATGGTGAGAAAATAGATTCCTTCTTTTTCACCAAGAATCAAGAACAAGATAAGGATGTCTCTTTTCACCACAGCTTTTCAACATCAGATTGAAATCCTTACAATAAGACAAGAAAAGGAAAATATAGAAAGACAAGAAAGGAAAATATTGAGACTGGGAAGGATGAATTGAAACTATAGAATGGCATCATTGTCTCTGTAGAAAATCAATTATTAGGTGATATAGCAATGCCACAGAATACTAAGTTAGTATACAAAAGCCAATTGCTTTCCTGAGTATTAACAATAAATGAGCAGCATTTGAAATGAAAAACAAAAACAAACCAACAACTACATCAACAAACAAACCAACAACTACATCAACAAACAAACACACAATACCAAATGCATTAGAGAACTCCAAAATAAAATTAGGTTTAACAAAGTATGTGAAAGTTCTGTATGAGGACAACTATATAATTTGAATGAAAGAAGTAAAAAACTACATGAATGGAAGGAAAATCCATGTTCATGGAGAAGAGATAAAATATTGTTAAGATGTCAATTCATCCAAAATTCACCTATAGGTTCAATACAACTTCAGTCAAAATGCCAGCAAGCTATTGTGTGAATACCCACATATTGATGCTAAAATTTTTATTTTTATGTAGAGGCAAAATATTCAGAATAGCCAATCGAAAAATATCAAAAAATAAAAAGATTGGAGGAGTGATAGTATCTGAGCTCAATAGAAAGTTATAGTAATCAAATAGGTATTGGTATTGGTGAAAGAAAAGACAAATAGATTAGTGGAACAGAACAGAGAGCCCAGAAATGGACTCACATAAGCATAGCTAAGTGATCCCTGAGAAAGGAACAAAAAGCACAACAATGGAGAAAAAATAGCCTTTTCTTTTTTTTTTTTAAAGAGAGAGTGAGAGAGGAGAGAGAGTGAGAGAGAGAGAGAGAGAATTTTTTTTTAATATTTATTTTTTAGTTCTCCGTGGACACAACATCTTTGTTGGTATGTGGTGCTGAGGTTCGAACCCGGTCAGCACGCATGCCAGGCGAGCGCGCTACCGCTTGAGCCACATCCCCAGCCCCCCAAAAAATAGCCTTTTCAACAAATGGTACCAGAACACCTGAGCATTCAAATACAGAAAATTCTAAAAAAGAACTTACATTCTTCACAAAAATTAACATTTTTATGAATGAATATAAATATAAAATATTGTATCCACCTATAACTAAAAAATAAATAAATATTTTTAAAAAGCCAAAGAACCAACCAACCAACCAACAAAAAAATGGAATAAACTTAAATGCATATTGCTAAAGGAAAGAAGCCAGTCTGAAAAGGCTACCTACTGCATAATTTCAATTTATTGGTATTCAGAAAAAGAAGAACTATAAAGACAATAAAAAGATAGTGGTTCTCAAGAGCTTAGAGGGAGGAGGGATGAATAGTGGGGCCCAGGGAATTTTTAGGAGAGTGAAATTATACTATATGATTCTGTAATGATGGTTTGTGACATTATGTATTTGTCAAGACCCATAGAATAGTATAAAACAAAGAGTGAGCCTAGTATAAACTACCAATTTTAGTTGGTAGTAATGTTATCAATAGGGTATGTTAATCATAATGAATGTATCAGACTAATGGAAGATGTTACTAGAAACGGAAACTCAGGTGTGAAGGGGGAGACAGGGTATGTGAGAAGTCCCTGTACTTCCTGCACAATTTTTTCTGAAAACCTGAAGTTTCTAAAATACAAAGTCAATTAAGAACAAAACAAAATACCACTTTCCTTCAAAATTCCATTCTCCTCTTCAGCTATTGACTTATTGTTCTCCTTCTTTCATAGCCAAACTTCTTGAAAGAATTGTCTAAGTAATATGAAAAATATTTACATTTGTTGAATGCCTACTATATGTATGTCAGTTGTTTTATTTATTCTCCATAGAAGTCCTGAGCTACACCTCAGGACAGAGTTGTTTTTTTTTCCCTTACCTAAGACTTTAACCCAGGAACACTGAGCTACATACCCAGTCTTTTTTATTTTTTATTTTTGTTATGAGACAGGGTCTTGCTGAATTGCTGAGGCTGACCTCAGACTTGCAATCCTTCTGCTTTAGCCTCCCAAGTCTCTGTGATTACAAGAATGTACTACCATGCTCCATTCCAGCCTAAGTTTAATAAAAAGTGGAACCGGTATTTAAAAAAAAATTTTTTTAGTTGTTGATGGATATTTATTTTATTTATTTATATTCGGTGCTGAGAATTGAACCCAGTGCCTACAACATGTTAGGCAAGTGCTCTACCACTGAGCTTCAACCCCAGATCTAGAACCAATATTTGATGATACACAGTTGGACCTTACAGTGTTCTTAAAATATTTTAGTCAAGAATACCATTTCCTTCCCAGGTTCTCTGCATTACATAGCAGTATGGAGCTCTGTTGTATTGTTGTCTGCATTCATAGTGTTCTCTGGGACATAATTTTAAAAGGTGCCTTGTGGAATTGTGGTAATCCTGCTTACCTCCCCTTCAACCTTCATCCCCATCTCTTCATTGGACTCACTCTTGCTTAGATCAGTTGATCATACATTTTTTAAAATATTTATTTTTTAGTTTTAGGTGGACACAATATCTTTATTTTACATTTATGTGGTGCTGAGGTTCGAACCCAGGGCCTCGTGCATGCTAGGCAAGCACTCTACCACTGAGCCACAATCCCAGCCCCAGTTGATCACGTTTTAAAATGCAATAGACACTTTTCCATCTTCATCTTATTTGACCAGCATTGAACATATCAATTACTCCCCTCTTAAAACATTTTTTTTTCCCCAGACATCACCTTTCCTTGGTTTTCTTCCTACTTCTTTGGTTTTTCTTTCGCAGTGTCCCTTGCCAGTGTTTCCTCCTCTGCTCATCATATGTGGGAGTTCCACAAGGAGTCTTGTCTTATGCCTGCTTCTCTTGTCACTTACACATTTTGTAGATGATCTTATCTATTTTTGTTCTTCAGTTATCATCTAAATCATCCATATCATCCCTGATTTATGTCTCCAGTCTATTTAATATCATCAACAATTGATTGCCTCATAGTCACCCCATAATTCTCAAGCTGGTCTTTCATCACACTTAAACCCAGCCTGGTCTCTTCTTTTTCCTTTCGGTGTGAAACTTACATCCTAGCAGAAAATTGTGTGTGGATTATAGTTTACTGAATGATTATCAAGTGGAATGATTATGTAATTACCACCTAGATCAAGAAACGGAGCATTATTGGGAGTTCAGAAGTCTTTCATGCACCCCTTTTTGATCATAACAAACTTCCTCCTTTCTAGAGCAGTGATTAAACAGCTTTGGGTGGTCATTTCCTTGACTGTTGTTATATGGTTTCACTACTTATAAATGTACCTCTAAACAATGTAATTTAGTTTTTAAAACTTTATGGAGGGAATCACACTGTATATTTTCTTTTCTGTTTTGTTTCTGTAGGAGAGGAAATAACCTTTTTCCTTTGTCCTCCTAAGATCTCTGGCTGGGGCCCAAAAGTTTGACTGACAAAAGATTAGCAAAAGAGGGTGGGGTGTAGCTCAGTAGTAGAGTGCATGCCTAGCACTCAGGAGGCTCGGGGTCCAATCCCCAGAACCATTTAAAAGAAAAAAAAAGAATTTATTAATGCATGCATTCTGTATACATGCAGAAGAAACTCAGTGATGAATAACTTAAAGCAGGGAAGTTTAGGAGGTTAGAATTTCGGTTTATATTGCATCTTAACAAAGAACAATGAATTTAAAGAATGAAAAAAACAAAGGAAAAGAGTTTTGGGCTTACAAGATCAGTAAACTATGGAAAGGTAACTTTATGGGGAATTAATAAAAGTTAAGGATTCAGTAAAGCTTATTGGTGTTATGTAGATTCATCTCCCTATTGTCTCTGGGATAAGAGTCTCTGGTGACTGAGTCAGCCTGCTTTTATAGGCAAGTAGCAGAGAAAGGGCAGAGTGCTTTTAATTTATTTATTGCATTAAGTATCATATTTTGGGGTGGCATATTTTAATTTCCTATATTTATTTTTTCTTAGTGAAATGTTTGAGATTCATGTTCATTGCCATGTTTCATTTTAGTTCACCAACTTTCACTATTCTATGGCATTCCACTGTGGGACTATACCATTATTTATGATAATAAACATATAGTTTAGTTGCAGTCTTTGTAACTGGAAGTGTGAATACTCTTTCTGTTAGCCTTATTATACACAAATACTGGTAATTATATGTATGCATTTCTCTGTGTATATACCTAGGAGTGGACTTGCTGAGTCATAGAGTATTGTCAACTGTACTATAAAGTGATTGAACCAATTTACATACATTGGGCAATGTGTGAGAATCTGCTCCACACACTTGCCAACTTTTAGTACTGTCAGAGTTTTGATTATTTTTCCCCTTTGGTACTGGGAATTTAATTCAGGGGCCCTTGACCACTGAGCCACGTCCCCAGCTCTATTTTGTGTTTTATTTAGAGACAGGGTGTCTCTGAGTTGCTTAGTGCCTCACAGTTGCTAAGGCTGGCTTTGAACTTGAGATCCTCCTGCCTCAGCCTCCTGAACTGCTGGGATTACAGGTGTGTGCCACTGTGCCCTGCAGAGTTTTGAATTTTGGGGGGGTCAGTTTTGTGGATGTGTTTTTATTTTATGTATTTCTCTGATGTTTATTGATGCTGAGCACCTTTTATGTATTAGACATTTGGATTTCCTTTTTTGGTGAAGTAAAGGGTTAAGCTTTTTTCCACATGTATGTCTGGATTTTTGCTGTCTCTTACATTTTTTTCCCCTGGGTAATCCTTACTATCTTGTCATCTTACTTGTGTTTTTTTTTAAATATTTATTTTTTAGTTATAGGTGGACACAATATCTTTATTTTAATTTTTCTCTGATGCTGAGGATTGAACCCAGTGCCTCACGCATGGCAGGCAAGTGCTCTACCTCTGAGCCACAACCCCAGCCCCTTATTGGTGTTTTTCCATTCGTTTGAGTCTGCTCAGACTGCTGCAACAAAATACCATAAAATAGGTGACTTGTAAACAACAAAAATTTATTTTGCACAGTCTTTGAGGCTGAGAAATTCATGATTAAGACACCAGCCTATTGGATGTTTGTTGAGGGCCCATTTTCTAGTTCATTTAAG
Source organism: Spermophilus citellus (assembly GCF_964194105.1). Taxonomy (NCBI): domain Eukaryota; kingdom Metazoa; phylum Chordata; class Mammalia; order Rodentia; family Sciuridae; genus Spermophilus; species Spermophilus citellus. Next base: position 31,367,494 of record NC_138197.1, on the reverse strand, counting down.
GCCATCTTTTTGCTTTAACTTCACATGGTGGAAGAGGTGAGGGTCTCTCAGAGTCTCTTTATAAAAGCACTAATACCAGAAATGATATACTGTCTTCCACTTGACAGTAAAAATAACACAGGAATACATCATGGAAAAGTTGTAAGAAACAGACTCTTTCTGGGAAACAGTACAAAGAGAAGATGCAAGTCTAAGAGGAAAGACAAAAACAAGTTATCACTAGAGGAATTTTAAGCCTCTGGTGCGTTGAGGATAATAATAGCAAAGCAAACGTTCAACCCAGCCCATCTCTCAAGGAGATTACAGACTCCTTCACACTAAAGGGCTAGCAGAAGGAAAGGAATGCTCATTTTTTTTTTTAAATTATGTGTGTATACACACACACACACACACACACACACAATTCCTGTGGTACTAGGAATTGAATCCAGGGCTTGATGCATGCTAGACAAGCACTGTACCTCCAGCCTAGGATAGCTATCTGTCAATAAAAAAATCACAAGGCACACATAAAAGAAAGATAAAACCCTGAAAAGACAAAGCAATCATCAGTACTAGACTCAAATCAGACATGGAATTTAAAATAATAGGGTTAATTGGGCACAGTGGCACATGCTGTAATCCCAGTGATTCAGGAGGCTAAACCAGAGGATCACAAGTTTGAGGCCAGCCTCAGCAATGTAGCAAGACCCTAAGCAAAAGGGCCTCAAAAAAAAAAAAAATTAAAAGGGCTGGGGATTGTAACTCAGTACTGGGTTCAGTCCCCAGTATAAACAAAACAAAATAAACCTGAAAATCAATTAAAACAACAGGATTAATATATTAAAAGATTTAATGGGAAAAGTAGAGGAAACAACATGTCAAAATAAGATTTGATTCATCTTTTTGGCAGAGGAAGCTAATAAGAATGAAATGGAGATGTTTGAAATAAAAATATGGTAACAGAAATGAAGTATACCTTTGACTAGCTCATCACTTGACACGATGTAGCTGAAGAAAGAATCAGTGAACTTAAATATATAGGTCAATAAAAATCATCCAAACAGAAATGGGTAAAGAGAAATGAGCGGGGGAATAAAAAGAAAGAAGAGAGCACTCAAGAATACTAAATGGTTAACATGCATATACTTGAAATTCTGGAAGGGAAAAAAAGAACAAACAAGAAGGAGAAATGGTTGGCGAAATGAAGGCTTAGAATTCTACCAAATTAGTGAGAGACAGCAAACCATAGACTCAAAGTGAGAGAATATCAAGCAGGATAAATACCATATAACAATAACCACCACAAAGTCACACATCTAGACATGTCATATTCAAACTGTTGAAAACCAAAGAGAAAGAAATTATTGAAAATAGCGAGAAAGAAAAAAACACGTTATTTACAGAGATACTAGGGTGAGAATTATAGCAGACATCTAGTTAAAAAATACATAAGGAGTTAAGGGTATAGCTCAGTGGTCGTGTCCACCTGACATGAATCAGGCTCTGGGTTTGATCCCCAGAACTGCAAACAAAACAAAAAACATGTAGAATAACATCTTTGAAATGCTGAAAAAATACAGTAAAACCAGAATTCTCTCTTCCTCCCGGCCCCTCTTTCTCCTGTGCTGGGAATTGAACCCAGGGTCTCACACATGCTTGGCCGGTTGTTCTACCACTGAACTATACCTTGAGCTCAAGCTGCAGCTTCTATACTCAGCAAAACTAGCCTAAAAAAGTGAGAAATTTAAGTTTATCAGAGAAACAAAACGAGATTCATTACCTACAGATCTCCTTTATAATAAACTTTAAGGGAAGTTCTTTAAGAAGAGATATTATAAAAGCCAGAAACTTGGATCCATACAAAGAAATAAAGAACCATAGAAATAGATGTTCTCTGTGGTGAGCATGTTAAAAATCTAACCTTTTGGCAATTTTTAAATATATATTATTATTAATTCTGGTCACTATACAATAAAATAGGTCACTAAAACATATTCCCCCAGTCTATTTGAAATTTTGTACCCTTTGATCTACATCTCCCCTTCCTCTGTCCTTCTACTTCAATTATCACTTTAAGTGTAAATAATCCAAACATACGAGTTAAAGGAGAGAGAGTTAGGTTGGATTAGAAAACAAGATCCAATGATATGCTTTCTACTAGAAATCCTCTTTAAATAAAAAGTGTTTATTAGGTTAAAATTAAAAGAATGAAGAAAAATTTACTATGCATACTCTCACCAAAAGATAGCTGGAGTAGCTGTATTAGTTTACAACAAAGCAGACTTCAGAACCACAATGGATCAGAGATAGAGATGGACATAACATATTAAGGAGTCATTGCTCCAAGGAGTCATAGTAATCCTAAATGTATATGAACCTAACAAAAGAACTTCAAGATACAACTGGACAATCTAGAGGAGACATGGAAAGATTCACACTATAATGGAGGCTTTACTATTTTTCTGTCAGTAATTGATAGAGCATGTAAGCAGACAATCAGTAAGGATTTGGATACCCAAATAGCAAGTATTATGAGCCAACTTGACCAAACTGACATTGCTGAGGGCCATTGCCAAGTAGGAATGACGCATCGATATTTCCTTGCCAGCGTACCCCATGTTAAATGGACTTGCCTTGGAAATTTGCTGTGACCTTGCATGTGTGTTTGAGAAAGGTGACCCTGCTCAATGACCAGGGTGGATCCAGGATTAGGGTGTATCCTGCAGTTTGAGGAAGTATCCCGCTCCTTGGGTTAAGGGCGTTCCCAGTTTAAGACCTTGGGTTTTAGGGAAGTTCGATGTTGAGGATTATTGCTGCTGGAAATAGGGCGTTCCTGCTACCTGAGCTCCCTTTGAGTTCTCGAGAGATTCAGAGAGTATTTTGGGAAGAAAGCCTCGTGGAGTAGGTGAATTGGGCGGCAGCAGAACTGGGATTGCCCCAGAACGTGTGTGGAGGCCGGTGTGAGTTCGGGAATAAAGATTGCTGTTTGAATCTACAAAGCTGTGTGGTGGCTCGTGATTCTGTGCCCAGCCAAGACTGCGGCATTTGGTGGTCCGTACGGGGAGCGTCTGAAACTTGGAGGTAAGTGAAATTGCTCGCCCCTGAGGGAAGGCGAGAGAATGGGTGAACATTTTAAAAAACGATGTGTTCTTGTTTTGATTTATTTCGTTTTTGTTTCAAGCTGCCTGTCCCTAGAAATTTCTCAGGCAAACTGGCAAAAATGGTTGGCTCAAGGTTTGAAGTTTGTCCGCCCTGAGGAAGAGAAATTTGATACAACGATTTTTTATTTAGTTTTTGTTTCATTCAGTTGCGGTTTTGTTTTGTGTTATCTTATTGGGTTGCGTTATCTTTATAGAAGATTAGAAATTAGTAAAAAAGAAACTGAAAAGGTGTTAAGTAAATTGTTAGAGATTCAGACCATGGAGAAAGACATTTTTGATCAAGCAAAAGAGAAGATCTCTCGAGCTAGTCAGAGAGAGGAAGAAAATTTAAAGGAAAAGGGGTTATTAGGAAAAAGGCCACAACAAGAGGCTGTTACTAACTCCGTTTTATTACCAGAGGGTGTAATTCAACCAACAGCCCCACCGATGGAAACAGCTGAGTGGCCCTCAAACCCCGTAGTTGATAAGTGGAATCCTGAGACAGGACCTCAAAGATTAGCATGCCCCGTACTTGAGCAGGTAGGAGGGCAGCGAATTCACCGTGCTTTAGATTTTAAAACAGTGAAGCAGTTAAAGGAGGCTGTAACAACCTACGGTCCCCAAGCTCCCTTCACGGTAAGCATGGTTGAATCCATTACTAACTTGGACATGACGCCAGCAGATTGGGCTAGCATGTGTAAATCTGTGCTAAATGGAGGACAATATTTGTTATGGAAAGTTGCCAATGAGGAATTTTGCACGGAGACAGCTAGGCGAAATGCAGCAGCTGGTTACCCTCAAAGAAATCTAGATATGCTTTTAGGAAAAGGACCTTATGAGGGTCAACGGCAACAAATTGAATATGATCCTGCTATATATGCACAAATTGCTGCAGACGCAGTTAGGGCATGGAAGACTTTACAAGGACATGGAGATTTACAAGGTCAGCTATCTAAGGTAATACAGAGACCTAATGAACCTTACGCTGACTTTGTAGATAGGCTTATTCAAACAGTCGCCAAAATTTTTGGGGATACAGATCAAGCAATGCCATTAATAAAACAACTTGCTTATGACCAAGCGAATCGTTGCTGCAGAGAGGTTATTAGACCATGGAGACATGAAGACTTAAATACATATATTAAACTATGTAGAGATATTAATGAACAAGGGCAAGTCTTGGCAGCTGCAGTACAACAGGCTTTAGATGCCAGGCCAGAAACATGCTATAATTGTGAACAAACAGGACATTTTAAAAGGAGTTGCCCCATAAGAGGAGGTTTTAACAAAACTAAAAATCAAAGGAATAGAATACCAGGTATTTGCCCACGATGCCGTAGAGGGAGACATTGGGCTAATGAATGCCGTTCTCAAACCACCATAGAAGGTACTCCGTTATCAAAAAACGGACAAGGATCAGGTATTTACCCATGATATTGTGGAGAAAGGCATCAGGCTTCATTGCCAAAAAACGGACTGGGGGGCCCAATGCTCCGGGGCCCACAACCACAAATATACGGGGCAGTGGAGGAACCCAGCAACACCATCAGGGTGGTGCCCAGGACACATTGTCCATTAAATCCCTCATCAGACAAACCCAAGGGAGCGCAGGGTTGGACATCTGTGCCTCTGCCAGAGCAGTATTAACTCCAGAGATGGGAGTTCAAATCATTCCTACAGGAGTAAAAGGACCTCTTCCCCAAGGAACAGTAGGCTTATTATTGGGACGTAGTTCATCTACATTAAAAGGACTTATGATAAGTCCTGGGGTAATTGATCCCGATTATGTAGGTGAAATAAAAATTATAGCTAGTTCTCCAGGAGGTATATCAGTTATTTCACCTGGAGATAGAATAGCACAGTTGTTAATAATACCCAGCCTACATAATAAGTTCTCTAGTCATAATGTAGAAAGAGGTTCTAAGGGATTAGGCTCCACAGGTGTAGATTGGGCTATGTTGTCTTTAAATTTAGATTCTCGCCCAATGCTAAAACTAAATATTCAAGGTCACGAGTTTAATGGGCTACTGGACACAGGTGCTGACCTTAGCATCATATCTCGTCAAGAATGGCCAAAACAATGGCCATTACAACAAGCCACTCAAACACTTTGAGGCCTGGGAGTGGCGACTAATCCCCATAGAAGTGCTATGGTATTAGATTGGAAGGATCCTGAAGGATGTGAAGGAACTATACAGCCATATGTTTTGGATCACCTTCCTATTAATTTATGGGGGCGAGATGTCCTGGATCAACTAGGTTTGATGTTAACAAATAACATCAATTCTAATGCGCCCACTACTAGGGCTAGACAAGGTGTTAGGAAAGAAAAAAGATTAGGAAAACAAGAACAAGGTTTAGCAGCACCAATTCAATTAGATCAAGGAACAGACAGACATGGGTCGGATTTTCAGAAAGGGCCACTGAGACAATCAAAATTACTTGGAAATCAGAAAGACCAGTGTGGGTTCCTCAGTGGCCCTTGACTAAAGAAAAGATACAAGTAGCCCATGATCTGGTCAAACAACAATTAGCGGAAGGACATTTACAACCTTCCGTATCTCCCCATAATACTCCCATTTTTGTCATCAAAAAGAAATCAGGAGGATGTGGAGAAAAGGGTACACTTGTACATTGCTGGTGGGACTGCAAATTGGTGCGGCCAATTTGGAAAGCAGTTTGGAGATTCCTGGGAAAGCTGGGAATGGAACCACCATTTGACCCTGCTATTGCCCTTCTCGGACTATTCCCTGAAGACCTTAAAAGAGCATGCTACAGGGATACTGCCACATCGATGTTCATAGCAGCACAATTCACAATTGCTAGACTGTGGAACCAACCCAGATGCCCCTCAATAGATGAGTGGATAAAAAAAATGTGGCATCTATACACAATGGAGTACTATGCAGCAATAAAAAATGACAAAATCATAGAATTTGCAGGGAAATGGACGGCACTAGAGCAGATTATGCTTAGTGAAGCTAGCCAATCCCTAAAAAACAAATACCAAATGTCTTCTTTGATATAATGAGAGCAAATATGAACAGAACAGGGAGGAAGAGTAGGAAGAAAAGAGTAACATTAATCAGTGACATGAGATGGGAGGGAAAGGGAGAGAAGAGGAAAATTGCATGGAAATAAAGGGAGACCCTCATTGCTATACAAAATTACATATAAGAGGTTGTGAGGGGAATGGGAAAATAAACAAGGAGAGAAATGAATTACAGTAGATGGGGTAGAGAGAGAAGATGGGAGGGGAGGGGAGGGGGGATAGTAGGGGATAGGAAAGGTAGCAGAATACAACAATTACTAATAGGGCATTATGTAAAATTGTGGATGTGTAACCGACGTGATTCTGCAATCTGCATTTGGGGTAAAATTGGGGGTTCATAACCCACTTCAATCTAATGTATGAAATATGATATGTCAAGAGCTTTGTAATGTTGTGAACAACCAATAAAAAAAAATAAAAAAAAATAAAATAAACTCATGAAAAGATTAAAAAAAAAGAAATCGGGTAAATGGAGATTATTGGAAGATTTAAGAGCCATTAATAATGAGATGGTTATTATGGGACCTGCTCAATCAGGGATTCCTCAATTGTCTGCTTTACCAAAAACGTGGCATGTTTTATCTATAGATATTAAAGATTGTTTTTTTTCAATTCCAATTCATCCCGAGGATAGTCCACGTTTTTGCATTTACTATCCCTGCATTAAATCATGAAGGTCCTGATGAGAGATATGAGTGGAAAGTACTCCCTCAAGGAATGGCTAACAGTCCAACTATGTGTCAAATCTATGTTAATAAAGCAATCCAGCCACTTAGAAATCAAAATCCTGAACTAAAAATATTTCACTATATGGATGATGTATTATTAGCACATAAAGATAAAAACATATTGCTGGAATGTTATGCCACACTTACGAACTTATTAAAAAATTATAATCTAGAGATAGCAATAGATAAAGTACAATTAAATTTTCCAATTAATTATTTAGGAGTTCTATTATCCTCAACCATGGTCCGTCCACCGAAAATTCAAATACGAGTAGATCAACTCAAATCACTCAACGATTTTCAAAAGTTATTGGGAGACATAAATTGGATAAGGCCTTATCTAGGCATACCAACAGGAGAGTTGGGACCTTTATTTGATATTCTAAAAGGTCCATCAGATCCAAATTCACCCCGAATGTTAACTCCTAAAGCTAGAAAGGCATTAAAAATTATTGAAACATATATGGAAAATATGCATCTAGATAGAATTGATATAAGTTTGCCTTTATTATTTATTGTACTACCAACAAAAAATATTCCTACAGGAGTATTTTGGCAAGAAGGTCCATTATTGTGGATACATTTATCTTATTCTCCTAACACTATTCTTACTAGGTATCCTGAGGCTGTAGGACAATTAATACTCAAAGGAATAAGAGCAGCAAAGGGAGTGTTTGGAATTTCTCCCAATAAAATTATTACTCCATATACTATGGATCAAATTGATGAGTTAGCTAATGAGCTAAATACTTGGGCAATAATCATGTGTAAATCTAATGTTTCATTTGATAATCATTTGCCATCGAATCCTTTGTTGTCTTTTTGGTCTAAGCATCCTGTAGTTTTTCCTAAAATGACAAGGAAAACACCTATCATGAATGCTCCAAATATATTCACTGATGGGTCTAATAATGGTACAGCAGCCGTAGTTACCCCTGATCAAACTTTTATATTTTTAGTACCCAAACAATCAGCTCAAAAGGTAGAGCTTAATGCAGTTTTACAAGCTTTTGTGATGTTCAAAGATTCTGTATTTAATTTATTTTCTGATAGTCAATATATAGTTAATGCTATTATATCCCTTGAAGATGCTGGTAGGATTTCCCCTTCCTCTACTGTTTTCTCTTTGTTTTCCACTATACAAAGTTTAATCTGGGACAGAAAAGATCCATTCTTTATAGGACATATTAGGGCACATACAGGATTGCCTGGAGCCCTTAGTTTGGGCAATGATTTAGCAGATAAAACTACACATGATGTACATATTTTCTCTACATTAGAAGAAGCTACAAATTTTCATAAAAGGTTTCATGTTAATGCTAATACTTTACAAAAGCATTTTAAAATAACTAAGGAACAAGCCAGGCATATAATAAAACAATGTCAAAATTGTGTGACCTTTTTACCACAAGTTAATCTTGGAGTCAATCCTAGAGAACTGATACCTAACCATATTTGGCAGATGGACGTCACACACTTGCCAGAATTTGGAAAATTAAAATATTTACATGTTACAGTTGATACTTCTTCTGGATTTTTGATGGGCTCCCTTCATGCCGGAGAAAAAACTAAAGATGTTATAGCTCATTGCTTACAAAATTTTGCCACTGTGGGTGTTCCTAAACAGTTAAAAACTGATAACGGTCCTGGTTATACTTCTGCCTCTTTTAAACAATTTTGCTCATCATTTGGTATTACTCATATAACAGGAATCCCATACAATCCACAGGGACAAGGCATAGTTGAAAGAGCTCATCAAACTATTAAAACATACCTATTAAAGCAAAAAGAGGGAATTGGGAAGGGGTATATATCCCCCAAAGATAAACTTAAAATAACCCTTTTTACTCTAAACTTTCTAAATTTGGATTCATCAGGACTTAGTGCTGCGGAAAGACATATGTACCCGAAAAATGTACATAAGCCTAAGGTACTTTGGAAAGATATTCTAACAGGACAATGGAAAGGCCCTGATCCAGTTATTGTCTGGAGTCGGGGTTCCGTTTGTGTGTTTCCACAGGGAGAACAGCAGCCGATTTGGATTCCAGAGAGATTAACTAAAGCAATTTCTACAGAAAAAGAAGATGATTTGACTCAAATCCATAACAGCTGATATCCAGAGCTCCAGCTTGGCTATTCTTACATCTGCGACAGTGATTAACCATGGTGCTTTTTTCAATATCTATTTTATTATTGCATTTTTCCCACATCATAAAGTTCTATTTTATTTTTGAGCTCATACAAACCTAGGTTAATGTTTTTCTGATCAGTTTTATTTTTTGACTGTGTTTTATTTTTTGACTAGAGTTTTTAAACATTGCAATGGAGATTTCACCTAGGTAAAACTACAAGGCCTTTATTGTCTTATGTGTTGTATGTTATGTGTGCACTGTTTTGTGTTGTATGTCTGTATGTGTGTATGTCCATATTTCATATATGAGGAGCGCTCATGAAAAAATGGATCGAATTTTTTTTTTTTATTCACGTGGTTTAAATGGTTTAATTTAAATTAGGTAAACAGCTGTTAAGGATTGTTTTTAAAGGTGGTTAACAGATCTGTTTGTTTACTTTCACCTTTCCTTTTCATTATATTTAATAATTCTGTTCAGGATAATGTCTCTTTAGCATCATTGCCAGAATTCCCATCTCCATCCCAGTGCCGGTGAAGACTGAGATAAAACCAAACTACAGCTTCTATGATAGCTATCACAGTAAACTGCATAAACTGATGCATCAATGAATATAACTCAACAAGTAATGCTCAATCAAGGACTCGATTTACTTTGGGAAGAAATGGACATATTGATAGACTCTTCCATTTTGAACTGCCTGCAGAACTTGCGTGGACTATACATCAGTTGTATGCATTGTGAACTATCGTCTGGTGCAACGAATTGTGGTACTGCTGGCATATCTTTGCTGATGGTGTCACCAGTGACGCAATTTTTCCAAAGGAGCCGTCAATTGGCTTGGTGTCGTGGCATTTCTGTATCCTCCTCCCTTCTACTAGTGATGGTCTAAAATTTGGGGGCCAACAGAGGTGAGGCAAAGAACCTCACCCCCCCACTGGTGCATAGGCCTATCCACAAGCATGGCTGAATGCTGGACCGGTAGTCAGTGACGGGTTGATCTGATTGCAGTGGATTCAACCTAAGACAGGAAGCTGACGCCTAAATGTCAGTTCTCCCTTGACGGGTAAGAACCATATGTTGAATTGGACAACCTACCAGGCACGGTCCTTAAGCCACATTGCTTGTTGTTTAATTAATCAGAAGAGGGGAGATGCTGAGGGCCATTGCCAAGTAGGAATGACGCATCGATATTTCCTTGCCAGCGTACCCCATGTTAAATGGACTTGCCTTGGAAATTTGCTGTGACCTTGCATGTGTGTTTGAGAAAGGTGACCCTGCTCAATGACCAGGGTGGATCCAGGATTAGGGTGTATCCTGCAGTTTGAGGAAGTATCCCGCTCCTTGGGTTAAGGGCGTTCCCAGTTTAAGACCTTGGGTTTTAGGGAAGTTCGATGTTGAGGATTATTGCTGCTGGAAATAGGGCGTTCCTGCTGCCTGAGCTCCCTTTGAGTTCTCGAGAGATTCAGAGAGTATTTTGGGAAGAAAGCCTCGTGGAGTAGGTGAATTGGGCGGCAGCAGAACTGGGATTGCCCCAGAACGTGTGTAGAGGCCGGTGTGAGTTCGGGAATAAAGATTGCTGTTTGAATCTACAAAGCTGTGTGGTGGCTCGTGATTCTGTGCCCAGCCAAGACTGCGGCAGACATTTATAGAACATTCCATCCAACAACAACATAATACATATTCTTCTCAAATACATACAAATACAAACAAAGGCTCATAAACTTTTTCAAATTTTATTATATTTTGAAACAGGGTCTCCTTATGTTGTCTACCTGGCCTTAAACTGGCCTGCTTCTGCCTTGCCTCCCCAAAAGGCTAGTTTTGCTGAGTACAGAAGCGGTAGTTTGAGCTCAAGGTATATAGTTAATGGTAGAACCCTAGCCAAGCATGTGTGAGACCTTGAAATTATGGATGTGTACCACTAAGCCTTTCAAGGCTCATAAACTTAAAAAGTAAAACATCTAGGGCTGGTAGCTCAGTGGCAAAGCACTTGCCTAGCATGTGTTAGAACCTGAGTTCTGGGGGCTGGGGATATGGCTCAAGCCCTAGCGCGTTCGCCTGGCATGCGTGCAGCCCGGGTTCGATCCTCAGCACCACATACAAAGATGTGTCTGCCGAAAAACTAAAAAAAATAAATATTAAAAAAAAAACAATCTTAAAAAAAAAAGAACCTGAGTTCTGTCCCCAGCACCACCCCCATGAAATTGTATATCTCTGAGAGATATTCTATATCTCACATATCTCCCAGAATATAAACTCAACTCCAGGGATAAGTATTACTGAGTGAGAAGGGGCATGAAATCATCTTCCAGAAATTGTGTATCTGGGGTAACATATAAATATCTACATATGTAACAATTCTTCAGGCTGTAAATTTAAGATTAGCATACATTATAAATTTTACTATATTAAAAAAAAACAATGTAGTGTTTCCTAATTTCTATTATAGTTTAGGAGTCTGAGTAACCTGCTTCCAGCCTACTTCTCCATTCTCATTCTATTCCCAAACTTCAGGCAAATTATTTTTCCTATCACAGGGCCTTTGCACATATCATCCATTCCACCAGGACCCACCCACCCAACCATTCATTTTTCTTTGGGCTGCATTTTGAATTTCCTCTGGGAGGCGTTTCCTGATCTCTAAGTCCAGATTAGGTGCCTGATAATGTGTCAGTGTTTCTCTTTTGTAGCACTCATCTCACTATAATCATGTCACAGGCTCCACGAGGCTGTGAAAAAAATGAGATCTCATAAAGAAATGAGATCTTTTATGAATAATCTTTATGAATCAAGTCTGCCTTGTTGCTGTTTTATCTTAAAATGCCTGGTATATAGCAAATGCTCATTCAGTATTTTTCCAAATGTTAATTTTCAAAGTGAGGCTCAGAATAATTTAACAAAATAATAGGCAAGCCTCAAAATATAAGCTAGAATACAAGCCCATCAGCACATCCTGGTAACTGTATTTCCAAGGTATATCCCCAATCCGACAATTTTTCTCGTCTCTTTGTTTCAGTAGCTTCCACCTGATCTGTCTGGTCCCAGTCCTTATTTGTTATGCGTTGGATTGTTGTGTAATAGTAAGATATGGATACTTCTTTAGTATAGCAAAACCAACACTGTTTCAACTCCTGCTTAACAAGAAATTGCTGTTAAAATCGGGAATAAGATGGAGGTGTTTATTACTGTTTAACATTATTCTGGAGGTTCTAAGCAATGCATTTAGACAAGATTAAAAAACAGGTGCTAGGCGCAGTGGCACATGCCTGTAATCCCAGTGACTCAGGAGGTTGAAGCAGGAGGATCACAAATTGGAGAACAGCCTCAGCTACTTGGGCCCTAAGCAACTTAGTGAGACCCTGTATCAAAATTTTAAAATATTTTTAGAAAGGTCTGGGGATGTGGGCTGGGGTTGTGGCTCAGTGGTACAGCGCTTGCCTAGCATGTGTGAGGCACAGGGTTTGGTTCTCAGCACTGCATACAAAAAAATAGAGGTTCGTGGACACTAAAAAAAAAAGGATATATATATATATATATGGTCTGGGGATGTAGTTTACTGGTAAAGTGCCCCTAGGTTCAATCCCCAATGCAAAAAAAAAAAAAAAAAGAATATAAAAATTGGACAGCAGACATAATTTCACATTACTTATAGGTGATAACCTGAGAGAATTAATTAAAAACTATTATGTATGATGAGAGAATTCATTTGGTAGTAGCTAGGTTTTAAAAAATTAAAAGATCTCATTTCTTTATCTCTTATAAAGATAAAGCACCTAGGAATGAACTTAATAAGAAATGCTAAGATCTGTACTAAGAAAACATTGGGGTGGTACCGCAGGGACACAAATAGAAAGGTACACTGTGTTCTTGACAGGAAGATGTTTATTCTCTCTAATTAATCTATAATTTTAATGCAGCCTCAATGCAGATGCCGATAGGAGTCTGTTTGGTTCTAATATAGTATAAGAGCTATGATCCTAAATTTGAATGGTGTCACAGGGCTTTGCCTCAGCACCATTTCTTTAAACATTTTTTTCTGCTTTTATTTTGTTGAAAAAGATGTATAAAAAGTTTTTTTTTTTTTTAAACTCTAAGCATACTGGAACAATTAAGGACTCATGTCATTCGGCTCTTTTATATAGAAGGAGGAGGAAGATATATCTTTGTAAAGATACAACTTGTCATTATTTTCTTCCTGCAGAAGGTAGGTGTACCTAATACTTTCACAGACAACCTTAAATAACCCATTCATTCAGTTGGCCCAGATGATTCCTGGGGTATGTGTTTTGCTGCCACACTCTCTTGATGAACGCCAGTAACAGAATTCCTAACTCTGGATCTATGACAGTGGCCTTTTATGGAAGGAGCAGTCAGCTGGCAGCAGCTCCCCTAGCAATCTTTCAAGCTAGGATTGCCTATAGCTGGCAGAATGGAAGATAATTTGGGGGAGGAGGGCAAATATTTGCTAATAAGAACATTAGAGAAGTCTTAACGTTTTTTTTTTTGGGATAAAACAAAAAGAAACAAACAAAAAATCATGAGTGCTCTTGAGCTAAAAGGAGGCCAGCCATATTTCTATTCATCAATAGACTCTGAACTTAGCCTTTTGCATTCTGTTTCATGTGTACATCCTTCCCTTCACCCGGCTCTAGAAAACACTGTTCACTTTGTGCAGGGGCTAGACATTTGGGAGTTGATTGAGGCTTACAGTCTGTGGAACACAGAGAGATCCCAGTGAGAAGCCAGCCCCTTCTACCATTTAAAGAAATTCTGGGGCCTGGGGGATGTAGCTCAGTGGCAGAGTACTTGCCTAGCATGTGCAAATGGGTTCCATCCCCTACAACATAAAAATGAAAACAATCAAATTCTGGAAGGGTGTGATATTAAGTTTTTAACACCCAAGAGGCCTTTAGAGCCAGATTGAGTACACAACCTGGCTTTGCCATTTTTGGCTAAATTTATTGTCTTTAAAATCAGGCAGGCCAGGTGTGGTGGCACATGCCTATAATCCCAGTGACTTGGGAGGCTGAGGCAGGAGGATTGCAAGTTCAAGGCCAGCCTCAGCAATTTAGGGATATCCTGTCTCAAAAAAAAAAAAGGGGGGGAAGCTGGGGACGTAGCTCAGTGGTAGAGCACCCCTGGGTTAAATCTCTAGTACCCATTCTCCCTAGAAAGTTAGCATTTCTTATTAAGTTCATTCTTAGGTGCTTTATCTTTGTAAGAGATAAAGAAATGAGATCTTTTAATTTTTTAAAAACTGTGTCTCAGTTTCCTCATTTGTTAAACAGGAGTAATATCTACCTTGTGGAGTTGTGAGGATTAAATAAATTAATTAATAAAATATTTAGAATCCTGCCTGACATGTTGGCAATTTCTGGCCAAAGTTGTGTTATTACCTTATTATCTGAATTACATATGTGGGTTTCTCACAGAAATACCTTTGTGGGGTTAATTATATTTTAATATCTTGACCTTTGCCTTTGATATTGCCCTGATGGATTAGGGTTTCTATTTAAATCCCAAGAAGCTAGCCAGGTGTGGTAGCGCAGGCCTATAATCCCAGCAGTTTGGGAGGCTGAGGCAGAAGGATCGAAAGTTCAAAGGCAGCCTCAGGAATTTAGCGAGGCACTAAGCAACTCAGTGGACCTTGTCTCTAATAAAATTCAAAATAGGGTTAGGAATGTGGCTCAGTGGTTGAGTGCCCCTGAGTTCAATTCCTGGTACCACCCTCCAAAAATCCCAAGAAAATAAATTATTTGAATCTCAATCTCCTCTTTATTTGCATGTGGTTAAATTCATAAATATACTTGCCATTTTTTCCCCCTTCCCAAACTCTCCCCCATACCTAGTAACCCTTCCCAAACCCCAGTTTTCATTGTCTTGCTTTCCTCTCCTCCAGGAGGTGAGAGGAGGGGTGGTCCTCCACATAACTTCATCTTCATTCAGGGTCCATCTCAGTTCACATGAAGTATGGGCCCTCAAAGGGCCTCTGAAACTCGGGAATAAGCACCACAAATCCTTTAGAGGTCCCAGGATGTCCTTGCAAGTGAACATGTGACTGGCTTCCCTGTGTGCCATGCTTTGGGTGCAGAGTGCCACGGTGGGCAGAAGTTTAGCGTCATATGCCCTGTCCGTGCCTGAGGCTGAGCTGCTGCAGCCCCAGTGGGCAGGTGGGTCTGCAATAAGGTCTTGGGCTTGCTCAGGCAGTGGTGAGAGTCCTGTAGTGGGCACTGGACCCAGCGAGTACGTGACCCTGCTCTCCAAGAGGTGTCTGAGGCCCGGTCCTTTAAAGCTCTGCCTCTCAGAGCCCTGCACAGGCTCCATGTGAGTTCTGTGTGGGTAGGCAGCCTCCGAGGAGAAGGTGCTCTTGGGCCTCTCTTTTCCTTGTGTTTCTCAGACACCGTCTGACATGGGTGACCAACTAGCTCCTTGGGCCCCTGTTAGAGGGCATGGCACCCCATTGTCTCTGACTCAGCCAGATGCCAAGCTTTCCCATCTTCTTGGTAGGGTGTAGAGAGCTCAGAAGATACAGGGGCACCCTCTTCAGGAATGGGGTATGGAGGCTCAGGGGGAGCTGTGGGGTCTCCAGGACCCCGTGTTCCCCCCAGTACTGGACCATTATAGATGTAGATGTTGCCAGTGACAGTCACAGAGCCACCGGTGACATGAATACCATTGGCACCTGGGGGAAGGGAAGTGGAATGAGAGACGTCAAGGGAGCCTGGTGAAGGAATGCCCCATAATGGAGCAGACTGCTGCTCCCTGAAATCTTCCAGTCTCCCACTCTTCCCTCCCTGTCCCCTCTCCCATTTGCTACTGGCTTCTTGAGCTCTAGGTATATCTCTGTTTCTGATTTTTTTCGCTCTTCCTCTCTCTAGTTGTGACACTCTGGCTGGTTGTCAGGAACTCTGTCTTGACTCTGCTTTGGTCTTTTTGTTTCATCTGGCCATATTTCCCCTCCGTGCTACCATCCCTCCTTTTGCTTCTTTAACATCCCTTCCTCTCCACACTCCCTTCTCCCTGCTGGCCTGCCCAGGCTCACTCACCATGGGCCACGTGGCCTTGCTCCCCAGACTCAGCTTCCAACTCCCTGGTCTGGATCAGAGGGCTCTGCTGTTGTAGCACCACTTCCTCCAAAGCTGGAGTTGGTGGGGGCCCACCAGGGGCTGGGGACAAGTCTCCAGGGTTGGGCAGAAGTGGCTCTACCAGGTCAGGGAAATGTGGGTTGGCTTTCGGAGGAGGACACGAAGGAGATTCCTCCCCCTATGGAAGAGAGACAGAGAATCAACCAATGATGAATGACAGAGATCCCCATCTTTTATATCCTATGCCATGCTTTGGCAATTCACTACCAGTTTCTGCTCCTCACCATGCCCCTTTCCTCAGGGCCTTTGCGCTTGATGCTCCCCCCACTTCCTCGAGCACTTTCCCCAAGACACCTCTCTGGCGGGCTCCCTCATTTCTTCTCTGCACAAATAGGAGCTACCTTCCCTGCCCACTCTGTTTAAAATAACATACCTCATCCTTTGCCATTGTCCCCCTTCCATGCTTCATTTAGTATTATATTAACCTGATACTAGATTTATAATTCTTATTCCCCAGCATGTAAACTCTAGGGGGGTGCTTTCCTTTGCTTACTGCTGTACCCCCATTTCCTAGCACAGTGCCTGGTACATGGCTTAATAAACTATTAGTTGAATGAATGAATGTTGAAGCCTGAAGAGTTTTTCTGGTCTGCTCCCCGCTGTACCTCATCACCTCCGCCCCTTCTTGCTGTCTTCTCAGCCTCCCCCATTACCTCTGGATGCGTCTTGAGCAGGGATCCTGCAATGCAAAATGAAATGGGTGAAAGGCCTCCAGCCCCTAGCCTTTCCCCCCCCCGCCACACCCCATCCTCCTGTGTTACTGCCCATCCTGGGATCCCAGAAAGAACAGGCTGTTATTACTCTGTCCCCTGCCTCAGAATGAGGGCTTAGGTGGAGAGAATGACATTTATTTTGGGGGACAGGCATTAAGAGCTTTGAGGGGGTGGGAGGAGGTAGAAGAGTTTGCACTGGGGAAGTTGAATGTCCCTCCCGACTCCTAACCATCCATGTGGGAGCTGAGGGCATCTCCTTCCTACCCAGTTTCCTGCAGAGAGAGGGATGGCTCTTCCAGGTGCAGGCGAGGACAGTGGTGAGGAGCAGAAAGGAGACCAATGGCAGCAGGATGGCCAGCACCAGCATGGTTCCTGCCAGGACAACAGATGGGGCGGGTGGTGTGCGTGTGTGATGATGGCCGGAAGGGCAGAGGGGGAGGAAGCCAAGGAGGAGGCTTCCTGTTCTCTGGCAACTCAGACAGAGAAAAGGGGGAGCAACTTTTCTGCTCTGGTCATAATGTAGAATTAGAGCCATTTCCCTTGGGTTGTGGAGAAGGGAACTAAGCTGGGCTTGGGGAGGACCTCTTGACAGCCACAGAGACCCTGTTGTGAAGAGATATGCTTAGGTAGTGTACATGCCTCTTGCTCAGAGACCACCAATGGGGCTGCCTTGTGGGTGAGAGATGGGAGCTTGGGCAGCTGGTTTTCAAAGGGCTGGAAGTGGTGGGTGGGAATCAGTAGGGGAGGGTTAGTCTTGGGGTTGTAAAGACATTCAGGACACAGGGTAGAGCCACATTTCTGTGGACTTGGCCATCTTACATACAGACCACTGCAGAGGAGCTGGGATTGCTGCTGTATATGTTACACCTGGGTTTCTTCCCCGTGGTGTGATTTTAAGTCATATCATTTATTTAAATATCAAATTTTCATACACAAAATAAGCAGGTTAGCTTATATACTCTCTAGTCATTTCTAGCTCTAACATGTCAGTTGTATTTGATACATAATTAAAAATCCTGAGAGGACATAGAAAGATATTTAGGATATACTGTTGAGTGAAAAATCAGGTTACAGGGGTTGGGGTATAGCTTAGTGTGAGAGCTGTGCTTAGCATGAGTAAGGTCTCTGGGGTTCAATCCCCAGTACCAAAAAAGGAAAAGAAAAGGAAAGAAAAGAATAATTAGGTTATAAAATATTAAAATCACTCCATTTTAGTTAAAAATTTATATGTATACATATGCACAAGAAAATGTCTGGGAAAATATGTATCAAAATAATAAGAGTGAATATGATAAGCAATGGCTCTGTGAGTAAGTTTGTTTTGCTTTAGTTTTGCTGAATTTTATCTGAATTTTCTAATTTTCCATGGTGTGCATACATGATAGCACGGAATTTAGAGTAAGAAAGACCTAAGTACAGATCTTAATAATTCCAGTTACCACCTGAGTGATCTTGGGTAAGTCACTTAACTTCTTTGAGCTTCCATTTCTTCATTCTGTCAGTGAGGATAATAATAGAATCTACTTTGTAGGATTAAATGAGATAGTGAATGGAAAGTGTTTAGATTGCCTGACATAGTTCTCAATAAATGGAAGCTATATGTCAGTTATAATTATATCTCAGTGTAGGAGTATTTCTTGGCATCTTATTATATATAACTTTAAAAGTGTGTGTGTACCGGTCAGAATGGCAGTCCTCAAAAATACAAATAATAATAAATTCTGGAGAGGATGTGGAGAAAAAGGAACACTTTTACATTGTTGGTGGGATTGTGAATTAATAAATCCACTTGGAAATCAGTGTGGAGGTTCCTCAAAAGACTAGGCATGGAGCCACCATACTGACCCAGCTATTCCACTACTTTATATTTACTCTGAAGAATTAAAGTCATCCTACTACAGTGATACATGCATACCCTTGTTTTTAGCAGCACAATTCACTGTAGCCAAACAATGGAACCAGCTTAGGTGCCCATCAACGGATGAATGGATAAAGAAAATGTGATACAAAATTACATATAAGAGGTTGTGAGGGGAAAGGGGGGGGAAACAAGGGAGAGAATTGAACAACAGCAGATGAGGTAGAGAGGGAAGATGGGAGGGGAGAGGAGTGGGGATAGTAGGGGATAGGAAAGGTAGCAGAATACAACAGTCACTAATATGCCATTATGTAAAAACGTGAGTGTGTAACCGATGTGATTCTGTAATTTGTATTTGGGGTAAAAATGGGAGTTCATAACCCAATTGAGTCAAATGTATGAAAGATGATATATCATGAGCTTTGTAATGTTTTGAACAACCAATAAAAAATAAAAAAAGAAAATGTGATATATACACACACAGTGGAGTTTTATTCAGAAAAAGAAAAATGAAATTGTTATTTGCAGGAAAACGTATGCAACTAGACATCATTAAGTTAAGTGAAGTAAGCTAAATGCAAAAAGTCAGGGGTCATATTTTTCTTTCATATGTGGAAGCTAGAGAGGAAAAAGGAAAAGAAAGGTGGTGGTGGGGGAGGGATCTCGTGAAAATCAAAGGGAGGTCCATAGAGGAAAGGGAGTAGGGAATGAAGGCAGGGAGGGAGGGGGAAGTGATATTGCACAAATTATATTGTTATAGTGTGTGTATGTACAAACAGGTAACAACAAATCCCATCATTATGTAAAACTATACTACATCAATAAAAAAATGTGGGAAAAAAAAGTGTCCTGACCCCACCTTGTGTCCCTCAGTCCTCACCCCTCACCTGGCATCTCAGGAGGCAGTGGCTCTGGTGGTTTTATGCAGATTGTGTCAGATTCGGGGGTGCCTGGAGCTTCTTCCACAAGGCCTTGGTCCTCACACCTGCAGAAGAAAGAGGATTGTGATCTCCTGCTCCTGTCTTCAGTGCCTAACTCAAGGGATACGGGGTGGAAGTGGCCAGCTGAGCGCATGGAATCAAGGATGGGAGCGGCTGGGCTTCTTTGAGGGTAGAAAGGCATAGGCAGGGGCACTCACCTGGTGTGGGGTTGGCAGTGGGCGTAGCGAGAGGAAGTGTTCTGGAAGTGTCCTGCCTTACAGGGAATACAGTTGTTGTCATCCTCCCTCATTTCATCTGGCAAGAGAAAGGAAGGGCAGCACAGGTGAATGGGCAAAAGGACCCTATAAAGGGTCTCCTGTTTGCCAACCACCCTGTGTTGTAGCTCTCACCTTCCCCAGCTCTGCTCTGCTGCCTGCCATTTTGCCCATGCTTCCTCAATGCTGAGAGGAGCCCCCTGTGCTCCAGCACCCATCCCAATTCCATTTCCCTGCAAACCCCTTCTGTGATTCTTTTGCATGGAATGAGAAGAAGCATTTTATGTCCAAGAGACCACCTGGCATTGGCCATGGCACAGTTCCATGCTCCCTGCCCTCACTCGAGCTCAACACTCAGCCTCCTTTCGTTATCTGCCCTCAGTGACCTCTGACCTTTAAGCTCGACTTCAGTGCCGGGCGGGCACTCTGAAAGTAGATCACAAAACACACACTCAGGGGCTCGTTGGGCACAGAACATTCCTGGCTGGCAGCGGCACTCAGTTTTGCGATGGCTGGTGCAAGGTGCAACCTCCTTGAAGCCCAGCACTGGTGGGGAGATGGGAAAGCTCAGAGAAGGGTTATGCTCCAGGAAGTCCCAACCCGGAGCACATCTCCACTCACCTGGGTCACAGGGACGGCACATCTGGCAGATGGTGAGGTGGTTCCAGTGCTCATTGTAGGAGTTTTCAGCACACATGGCACAAAGTGTGTTCTGGCTGTGGTTGCATTCAGCTGTGACATAGGTGCCTAGGATATGAGTGGGGCAGCAACAGGGCGTCAGGACAGCCGGCATTCCACCGTCACCTCTGTTGCTTGCTTGCTTGGTGACTCCAAGCCTATCCTCAGTCTCCTTGCCCCCTGCATCCTACATGGCTGTCCAGCTACTTTTCAGTGAGGAAAAGGACTAAGAGGCCCACTGAAGAGGGCAAATCTCAGTGCCTGCATATGAAACGGGCGATGTTTCTCACTGTCACTATGGACACTCACTGTGGACAATGTCCACCTTTCCTCTAACCCACCTCCATGCCCCAGGCTTCCTGGGACCACCGCCTCTCACCTGGGGGGCAGCGGGAGCAGCAGAGCTGATGCTTGGGCTCGTAGTACTCCTTTTCCTGGTCCCCGCAGGTTTGGTTCTTCGATCTGTATGGGGGCTCCTTCAAGGGGACAAGGAGGTGAGGGAGAAGAATTGAGTCAGGGGTCAGCTTGGGAGGGCAGAGGGACTGGAGAGCAGGCTGCTCACACCCTCTTCCCTACCATCACCAGCCACTGGGCCCCTCCCTCACCAGCTGGGGCTGGGATGTCACTAGGAGCCCGCAGAGGCCCAGCAGGAGTGACCCCCAGGCCAGGCCGCAGGGAAAGACCGCCCAGGGCAGGCGCATGGCGGCCACTGGACCCGTCGACCAGGCGTGTGGAGGCCTGGGAGGAAGGTGGGAAGCCTATACGTCCAAAGCGGCGATGGCGGCTGCTTCCCAAGCCCAGCGGCTGGGCCGACGTGCCCCCCGGGGCCGGGAGCGGCCGGGCCTGGCCTCCAGGGCTCCAGCGGCCAGGCTCAGGAAGTGGGAGTGGAGCTCGCCGGCCGCGGGGGCGGGGACAGGGAGCGCTGGGAGCTAAGACCGGCCTGTCGCAATCGCAATGGGGGAAGAGGAACAGGCTTGGCTGCCTAGACGCAGGGCGGGAGGGGGTGGCCGGGAAAGCACGTGAGGACAGCAGGCCCGGAACCCGGCCTCCTCCCTTCTTCGGAAGCCTGACCAGGAGAGAAGGGTTGCCAGAACAGGAGGCCCCAGCTGGTGGGAAAGGGGCAACAGACAGTGGACAGCCCTCAGGCAGGCCTCCAAGAGTCTGGAACCAGAGGAGTGTACAGATAGATGGGTGCCAGATCTGAAAAATGGAGGTTCCAGGGACCGACCGAGTGCATTGAGCAACCAGCAGAATGTAGCTGTCTGGAACCCAGAATTCCCTCTTGGCAGAGGCCTGCGTGCCTGCCCTGCTCTGTGACTCTTTAAGACAAACTAGAAGGGATAGCAAGTCAGATGGGTCTCCACCCTGCTGACCCAACCCACTAGGCGACTTGAGAGAGTGCAGCTGGTCCTGAGCCCAGAGAGAGTGGAGAGGATGTGCAGACCGAGTTCCTGATGAGTGGGCACAGCTGGGCATGCTGCTGGGAAGCCTAGTCCCAGCTTCCTCACCCAAGTGCAGCCCCCTCACCTTCAGGAGGAGACTGAGGCTCAGGGTGCCAGGTACGGGAGACCCAGATTCCAAGGTTATTTAGCCTGGTGCCTGCCCCCTTTCTTTCCATCATCTTCTTTCAACCTATTAACCCTCCCCCAGGGCTGTTTGCAGTGTTGCCGCCAGCCTATTGGGTCTCCAAGTTTCAGTGCTCTTGGCTAACTCCGGTCTGTGCTTGAGGAGACACTCTGGCTCTGGGAAGCATCTGCTAGACCAGCTGCGCCTCCCTAGGAAAGCTGTCTCTGTACCCTGCTTTCTTAGTAGACTCTGCAGTGACTGGAACCAAATGTTTGAGTCTAGCATACGCTGACTCATACGTGCCCAATACAGATTTATGGAATAAATGAACAACGTGCACCTTGCTTAACCGGTCCATGAACTGGACCAGGGTCCAGAGCTCCTGATTTCCAGGTCCCAGATCATTTCAGCAACCACACTGCCTCCTTGTAACTCAGAGGTGTCTCCTTTGGGATGAGGGGGCTAATTTTTCCCTTGAGATAGGTCACCTGTACTTGTCCCTGACAACCTCTGTTCAGCACTCATCTTTACCCTGGTTGGTAGATGGCCATGCAGGCTCTTAGTGGAGGAGACAGGAAATGTTGGTGCAGGAGTATGGGGAGGAGATGTTACAAAGACTGAAGGGATCTGCCTGAGTGTTAGACTCTGTGAGGAGCTCTCTCCTCACCTGCAGGCCAACACCTGCATGCTGTTGGCAACTGTGGATATGAATGAGCCATTGCTTCCTGGAGAGGGAAGAAGTATCTAGACAGTGGGCACTGCTCAGGGCTGCAGCTCTTTCCAGATCTAGGGCATTGGGCTCACCCTGAGCTCTTAAATGCCTAAAGGAATGGGTATCTAGTGGCTTTAAATCCTTTTTTCACTTTTTAAAATTTTTTTTATTATGGAAATTTTATAACATAATAAACAAAGGGAGAAAAAAATAATATTGGGACCTGCTATGTCCTCATTACCCCTTCAACTCACGGTCAGTTTTATTTCTTTGTATGCCTCCTTCCCTCACTAACATACATGCTCTGTTAATCCCCCTTGATTATTATGAAGCACATTCAAGACATCATGTCATTTCATTTGAAAATATTTCAGGCTTTTACTCTAAAAGAAAGGGACTCTTTTCTTTTAGTTGAGGTAAAACATGAATGAAGTGCATGAAGTACACAAATCTTATACATACAGGTAGGAAATATGAATTGGTGAATTTTCTTTTCTTTTTTTTTTTTTTTAAAGGCTGATTATTCCTTAGTAGGATACTGACATTTCCAGGCTTTTTGCTCATGTAAGTCTTTTTTTTTTCTTTTTTAAAAAATTTATTTATTTTTTTAGTTTTCGGCAGACACAACATCTTTGTTTGTACGTGGTGCTGAGGATCGAACCCGGGCTGCACGCATGCCAGGTGAGCGCGCTACTGCTTGAGCCACATCCCCAGCCCGAATTGGTGAATTTTCAACCTCAAAGATTCTGTGTATCCCTCTAGAACATTTCTTGCACTACAAAAGGTTGCTTCATGCCCTTTGCAGGCTCAGATAACCACTCTCTCAGATCCTTTTTAACCTCCGCAGGCTGAACTGGACTTCTTTTCTTGTGCCAGTAAGCAGCTGATTCACTTTGGTATCTGTTCTCCACCCTTTCCCTGTATTGGGAACTACATTTCCCAGACTCCTTTTACTCTGGCTTCTGCATAGGTTCAGCCAATAGGAGGCACTGGCAAATGACAAGTGGGTGAGGAGAGAAGACGCCAGGCCATCTCTCCCATTCTGTTTTCTGGCATCACTTGTGGCTGGTTATATATCTTTCTACACTCCTTCCACAATCCCATTTCCTACTGGGGAGTCCCCACTATTTAGTTCCTGCTAAATAGCTTTGCGAGCTTTTTGGTCTCTAATGCTGGGATACCCTTCTGTCTTCCAGCCTAAAGGAGGGAAGCTGCTTCCTGCTCTGTTACTTTCTTACTGTCTCTTTTGGTTTCTCAGCTATTCCATTACCCATATACCAATTCCTTGTTAATTTTTTTTCCATTTGGAAGAGTGTTTCATATTTCCTACCTGGCCTATGACAGACACATCAATAAATAGCTATTATGCCTACCCAATCGACCCTTGGAGGACAGAGACTCACAAAGACAAAAAAATCCATGATTTCTTGTGGGCAGGGTACCATCTTTACTTTTTTCCTTTCATGTTCTTTGCCAGCTTCCTTGAAGTTTTACTGAGGTCCATTGGGCAGCACCAGACCCAGACTGAGTGTCCCATACACACTTAGAACATATGAAAGTGATGTGGTGGTACACGCCTGTAATCTCAGTGGCTCGGGAGGTTGAGACAGGATTGTAAGATCAAAGCCAGCCTCAGCAATTTAGAGAAGCCCTGTCCCAAAATAAAAAAATAAAAATGGCTGGGGATGTGGCTCAATGGCTAACTGCCCCCTGGATTCAATCCATTGGTACCCCAAACAAAACAATAGCAATAATAACACAAGTGACAGTGGGGTCTCCTCCCAGGCCTTCTTCAGAGCAGGTTACTGAGAGGTCCTTCTTCCCACAGGCCCTTGAAGAATTCCAAAAGGAGATCAGTATAAAGAGAGTCTTTCAAATGTTCTTTCTTTTTTTTTTTTTTTTTAAAGAGAGAGTGAGAGAGGGGAGAGAGAGAGAGAGAGAGAGAGAGAGAATTTTTAATATTTATTTCTTAGTTCTTGGCGGACACAACATCTTTGTTGGTATGTGGTGCTGAGGATCGAACCCCGGGCCGCACGCATGCCAGGCAAGCGCGCTACCGCTTGAGCCACATCCCCAGCCCTCAAATGTTCTTTCTTTCTCTCTTCTGTCCCACACTGCTGGTGCCCTTGGATAGGGTCTGGCAAACACTGAAAAACGAATATAACTGATGAGGGCTGACTTTCTCTACAGTTGTTCTCAACTGGGTGAATTTGCCCCCCAGAAGACATTTGGCAACATCTTCAGACATTTTTGGTTGCAACTGTTTTGGAGGTACTACCATTTTCTAGGGCATAGAAGCCAAGATGCTGCTAAATATCCCATAATGCACAGGCCATCCCTCCACAACAAAGAATTATCTGGCTCAAAATGTCAGTAGTGTGGAGGGTGATAAGCCTTGTCTTAACCAAGGGAATAAATTTTTAATGGTGAACTTCTAAGCATTTTTTCCAGACCCTATCTGGACTAGACTAAAAGTGAAAGGGAGGGATTTTCTGGTCCATCGTTTTAGATTCATATCCCATAAATAAAGATAAAAGGATTGCTGTTTTCCCCAGTATGTATCCCAGGGTGAAGCAGCTAATTAGTTCTAAGTGGTAAGACTAAAGAGTTGTATTTAGCCAGATTTGGTGGCACATGCCTGTAATCCCTGTAGGAAGCTGAGGCAGGAGGATCGCAAGTTCGAGGCTAGCCTCAGCAACTTAGAGAGACCTTGTTTCAAACTAAGATTTTAAAAAAAGGCTGGGGATATAGCTCAGTGGTAAAGAGCCCCTGGATTTAATCCCAGTAACAACAACATAAAAAATAGTTGCATTTAATTAACTAATTTTTACTCTAGAAAGGATATAGGCTGCAAAGGAAAAAGTGAGGGAAATTTAGGTAAATTAATAATTCACAAATAAATGATTTATCAGAGGAAATTAGGATGTTAGATGTTTGGGGTCTTCTTTCTCATTTTTTGCACAAGCCTCTCTGTCAAAAATAAATCTTGGGCCTTACCAAAAAGAGGCTAATTCTGCTGTCCTCTGCAGAGTGGATCAACAAATAGTGACCGATAGACCTAGGTCCCTGTCCTCAGAAAACTCACAACATGATGCATACATGTGTAAGTATGCACACACACTCTGGCTTTCTCTAGCATAATCATAGTAAAGAGCAGCAAGTACTGAGATAGGCTCTCCCTGAGAGTGTGGAGGAGAATGATTCCTTCTATCGTTGTCTGTCCCTGGAGCATAAGAGGCAGGAAAAACTTCCAACTCATAATCTTTATCCTACTGATAAAGTTCAGTTCTTTCCATGCAACCTTATTTTGTTTTTTTTTTTGGTGGGGGGGACCAGGGATTGAACTCAGAGGCTCTCAACCACTGAGCGACATCCCCAGCCCTATTTTGTATTTTATTTAGAGACAGGGTCTCATAGTTGCTTAGCACCTTGCCATTGCTGAGGCTGATTTGAACTCTCCATCCTCCTGTCTAAGCCTCCCCAGCCACTGGGATGACAGGTGTGTGCCACCGCGCCTGGCTTCTAGGCAACCTTTGTACATTTTATGGCCATACCAAGAATTAGAAGGTGGCTGAAGTTTGGACAGGGCTGGGACTCTGGGAGAGGCTGAGAGGAGCCCTAGAAAGTGGGTGCTTCCTAGATAAGATCAGTAAGACCCCCGACTTCCCATACAATAAGACTCCCCTTCTGTCATGTGGTTTTTTTTTAAACCTTTATTTATTTATTTTTATGTGGTGCTGAGGTTCAAATCCAGTGCCTCACACATGCTAGGCAACGGAGCCACACAACCCCAACCAAGACTACACTTCTGGAAGTCAGGGAAGCAGTGTTGAGCTTGGAAGCAGAATTGAGGGTGGTGATGCTGCACAGGGAGGAGGCTTGGTTTTCATTCTGGCCCTACTTCAACTTCTGAGTGACTGTAGGTAAGTCACTTTGCTTCTCTGGGCCTCAGTCTCTCATGACTTGAGCAATGGGCCATATTCAGGTTGGCTAGCAAGGTCTCTGAAACCATCTGGCCTGCCTTACCCACCTCTTCCTATCTTATCATTTTTCAAATGGGAATGCTGGGGCCCAGAGAGATAAATTGCCTGTTCCAAAGTCACACAGTTTAAAAGCAAAAGTGGAAGCCATAGAATAATATTTGTAACATGGTCACACATGAAAACAATTGTACATTTAATATAAGAAAATACATATAAATCTATAAGGACACACAAAAAGATACAGGGCTGGGCATGATGGGACATGCTTATAATCCCAGTGACTCAAGAGGCTGAGGCAGGAAGATCACAAGTTCAAGGCCAGCCGGGGCAATTTAGTGAGATCCTGTCTCAAACTAAAAAATAAAAAGGGCTGAGGATGTAGCACTGTGATAGAGTGCCTCTGGGTTCAATCCCAGTACTGGGGGAAAAATTTGATAGTGACATATATACAAATTATAGTGGGTCTTTTTTGGGCTGAGGGAAGGAAAAGAAATGAAGCAATAAAAACAGTTATTATTCCTTTTACTTGTGTATTGCTGGGAAACGATTGTGACAAAATATATTTGTGTATTATTTCTACACTTTTAAAAGATATTATTTCAAATAGAGCCCTGACAAAAGCACAGGTCTCAGCTTTCTGTTTTTCTCACAACGAGCTTGCTCTGGCCCATTCCGGATCTACAATGCTGTGGGCTCTAAGCTGCTCCTGGATCTTGGCAGGATGTGCCAGGATCACCACACTCTCCAGATCAGACCTTGCAGTTCTCAGCCCTTGAGATGAAGACTGTTTGTCATTAATGGCTGGATTTCAGACACCAGCTAGCAAACAGAAAAGGCAGGGGGTGCTTCTGAGCACCTACTAGATCAAACAGTTAGAGAGCCACATATCTGTTTGTAGGACCCTAATTTACGGACCTCACTCATCTAGGGGTGTCTGGGTTCCACGGGGAGGCAGGGACAGTGCAGAGAGAGCTTTTCTCAGCCCCAAGGAGACAGTCCAGTACCCAAAGAACTGATGAAATCATGGTCTCTACATGGAATTTAACAGACCTTTCCTGGCTTTCAAATCCAGGTATAGAAGAGCCCTCAAGGAGGAGAAGAATTCTGAATTCTGTTTATAACTCTGATGCTGTTCAGTTTTGTGACATCAGGTCAGAAAACCAGCTTATCTTTGTGGAGGGCCAGTTCTTTTTCTGGAAAGTGAAGAAAAAGCCAATCTTTCCTTTTCCTAGGGGAGGTTTCACAAGAGATGGCAAGGGAAACCACCAGATTAGGTTTAGAATCCTGGTTAACACCTGCTCTTACTTTTAGAAATCACAAGACAGCCACAAGGTCAGGTTGTACCCTGAGCCAGGGGACCCTCCTTCTCTCTTTGCCTGGTGAACTCATTCTTTGCCATCCAGTTGAGAGGCCAGCATCTCTGGAATCTCACCTGGAAGTGAGAGCCTCCCTTGGACTCTCAGAGTGCTTGGTTCTTATCTCTGCCTCTATATCCTTATCTTACTATATATTGCAACTACCTGTTTGCAGGCCTGCTTCTTTCCATGAGCATAGATCAGTGCTCAGGCAGGCCTGGGCTTGCAGGTCGGAGCACATTGGAATGCCTAGGCCTGCTGCTGGAGGGAGGGAGGCAGGAAGAGCCAGTGACCACACTCCTGCGGTTCGGGCTGCCTGATGCAGGACCCAAGGGTGGTAGATCTGACTTGCAAAGGGCCTGAGCTATGTGAATGGATCTCCTGTGTCTCCTTGGGTCCTCTTTTGGGGCTAGATTCTCTGACCCTTCCCTTTCCACTCACTCACTGCTTCCATCTTTACTATTAGGCTGCATTATAATCGAATAGAGGTCTTGGAGAAAAACAGCCCCAACTAATTATCCCTCTTCCACAGCAGTGTAGACTTGGACCATGTGCACCCTCTTCCTCCCAGACACCCGAAATGACACGTCCCTTTTTGCCCTCTTGCTCTCTGTCCCTGCCTTTCCCTGGGCTCCCAGTCTCCCCGTCTTTACCCACAGTACCCTGCTTGGCCCCTAGGCTACCTCTCAGTGCCCACATTCCTGCAACCCCGTGACCAAACCAGGGAACGTTACACATTCTTGGCCTGGCAGTCAATGGTGTAAAAAAGAACAGAATGTCCCAGGGCCCCACCCATCCCCCAGCTTCACCTGGGCCCCTCCCTGGCCAGGACCAGGCTGAGCAGGGGGGTGGCAAGTCTGGAGGGAAGAGGATGGAGGAGGAGAGAGAGGCAGCAGGGGCCAGCAGTTGTTCCCACTTTTGTGGAGACTCTTCTTTCTCACTAGAACCCAGGGATGAGGCTGATCCTGTGGGTGACTTTGGAGGTGCTCCCACTAGGGGGGATCCTACCTCCTGGAAGCCTTCTTGAGGCTCCCTCCCTTGCTTGCCTGCTTGGAAGAAAGACTCCCATTGGCTCTCTCCTCTGTACTTTCCGCCTCTGCCTCTGTGTCCCAAGGCCCCTCCTTCATCCCTCTGTCTCAGCCCTTCACTCTGTCCATCCTCCTCTTCCTGTCTCCCCTTTCTGCCTTCCCTGTTCTCCTGGTTTCCCACCCTAGTCTCACTCATCCTGGTGGCTCATCCTCCTTCCTATTTTGCCCTCCTGGCTTTGTGTCCAGGATTCTTCTACCTGTTGAAGATTTCTAATGCTTATCTACCTACCCTTCTCCCCTGCCCAGTCTCCATCAATCTCCAGCCCAGACCCTTCCTCACATCTCCTCCCACCTTCTCAGGTCCCCACACTCCAGCCCCCAGGAGTCCTCCTTCTTTGGAGAGCTCTCAGCCCCAACTCCTCCTCTGCTCCTCCCTCCACCCTGCTCACCTTTAATTGAGATGCTAATGAGGCTTCTGTCCCTTCCATCCCTGGCCAACAGGCAGGCAGGCGGGCTCCCAGGCCAGGCCGCTGCACCTGTCAGGTGAGGGGGAGGAGAGGCTTGGCTGCCAGATTCAACTGGAAAGGAACCAGTCCTAGCCCAGCCACGCCTGGGAGTAGGGAGAAGGAGGCAGCTCAGACCTTCTGGAGCCCTGCAGTCCCAGGGCAGAGAGGGAGTCAGGACAGAGCTGGAGGCCAGGGCCAGACACTGGAGGAGAGGGCCCAGGAGGAGAGAGGGAAAGGCTGAGGAGGAAGAGGAAGAGAGGCAGGATCAGAGAGCCTGGCACAGGGAGAGGAGTCTGGCAAGGAAGAGGAGAACTGAGAGAGAGAGAGAGACCCAAAGAGAAGCAGAAGGCAGGCAGAGGGGGTGAGAGGCAGAAGCCAAGCCACGGTCCTAAAGGAAGAGGGCCAGAGGCCGACTGACCAGCAGACAGAGGCCTCCTGCTGTGGAGAAAGAAAGGAAGGTGTTAGCGCGGAAAGCAAAAGTGGCCTTATCTGGGAAGCAGAGAGGCCACTCCAGGGAAGCCCAGAGCCAGCTCCTTGGCCCGGACTCTAGCAGGTCAGCTGGCTCCCAGAGAGGTGGAGGAGGGCAGGAGGGAGGAGAGGGGGGAAAGTGGACTCAGGGTGTTATGTGGGCATGGCCCAAGCCAGCCTCACTCTGGGCCCAAGTTGTTGATGAGGGAGGGCTCCCAAAGCCCTGAGCTCAGCCTGACCCTTACCATCACCTCCCCAACCCACCTAAGGACTCAATGAAGGGGGACAAGCTCCAGGAGCAAGACCCTTGCCCTCCCCCACCCATCCAAGGGCTCATGAAGGGGGACAAGCGTGAGGAGCAGGGGCTGGGCCCCGAACCTGAAGTCCCCCAGCAGCCCACAGAGGAGGAGGAGGCTCTGATCGAGTTCCACCGTTCCTACCGAGAGCTCTTCCAGTTCTTCTGCAACAATACCACCATCCACGGTGCCATCCGCCTGGTGTGCTCCAAGCACAACCGCATGAAGACGGCCTTCTGGGCCGTGCTCTGGCTCTGTACGTTTGGCATGATGTACTGGCAGTTTGCCCTGATGTTTGAAGAGTACTTCAGCTACCCTGTCAGCCTCAACATCAACCTCAACTCTGACAAGCTCGTCTTCCCTGCTGTCACGGTCTGCACTCTCAATCCCTACAGGTCAGTCCGTCTTCTGCCACTTGCCTGACACCTGGAAGAGTGGTCAGAGGGCATAGAAGTGCTCATCCGGCAGGCAGAACCCACAGGCCCAGGGGGAGGAGCTGATGTTCTTGTACCCAGATTGAACCCCTCTGGGCAAGATAGGGAGTCCCCCCTCCCTACTTGGTGGAATGGCATTCCTGCCCAGTGGAGCCAGCCTCCCCCACAGAAGAATGCTGGACCAGCAGGGCACTCCATTCCCATCCCTCTTCTTCCTGAAAGGGGGAATTGAGGAGGTGGACATACTGATAATTTCCAAAAGGGCAGGGTTGAGCTCAGCTCCACTGCTTCCTGGAGCAAGATGACAACCTTCTAGAACAAGGTCTCTGCCACTTCTGCAGAAGGATCTGATGTAGGGCTGGGGTGTAGCTCAGTGGTAGAGTGTGTACTTAACATGTGCAAAGCCCTGGGTTCAATCCCTAGCAATAACCACCACCACCACCACCATCACAAAAAAGAGTCTAATGGAGAGTGAGGCCAGGTGAGGTGAGGCTAGGCCATGCAGGTGCCCTGGAGGTGGGTGAGGTCAGTCTTTGTGTGGAAGGGGAGCCTTGTTGTGGAGAAAGCATTGTGTGTGGGGTGGGTGGAGGTTAGGGCTTAAAGCAAGCCTTGTGGGTGGGGGTTAGAGAAGCTAGAGAAGAATGGGGTAGGATAGAGAGCTGCCCCTTGTCAACTGTTCCCAAAAGATCCTGCTAAGATATGGAGGCCCCTGCTCAGGTGCCTGACCTTCACAGGCTTGTGTGTGCCTTGATATTTTTGGGTTTCATCAGCGCTCTTTGCCAATTCTAGTCTGGAAATTAGAGAGGGTGGTAACCATGGAGAAGAGAGGAGGGCAGGGCTGTTTACATATACCTTTTATTTGTATTCACTCAGTCCTGCCACACCTTGAGAACACCTGCGTAAAGCCAGCCACAGTGCTAGGCCCAGAGAAAATGGATTCATTAATAACTCAACAACCTTGATTGGAGGTACTTAGCTCTAGGTAGAGGGGACACAAAGCTAAAATAAGGTGGAGAGGTAGGAATATAAACAAATAACTGCAGTACACTGTGATAAGTATAATGAAAATCATGAGTCAGTCTGCCTTCTAGGAGTGCAAGATCTTTTATGAGTCTTTGTATGCACATGAGTGTATGAGCACACCCACTGGGAATGTGTGTGGTTATGGATGGTTGGGATTGGTTACATGTTGCGGGTGGAGGCCCCTCATATAGTCTGTTGTGTCCTAAGGTGCATTGTGAACTAATAAGGATTGGGAAGTCCTGTTCTGGAGAGAAAATACTCTCTTCATATAATATCCAGGGCAGGGGCCACTTGCTGAGTAAGCTACTGTATGCAGCAGCCACTGCTAAGTGCTGACAGCCAGCTCATGACATTCTCACAAAATCCTATGGAGGCAGGAACTATTATCCCTGTTTTGCACAAGAGGAAACTGAGGCAAAGAGAGATAAGTCACCAGTTCACAGGGATAGTGACTGAACTGTGACTCATCTGTTTGCCCGATCCCTAAACTCTGCTCCTTCTTAAAACACAGGATGTGGGACTTGGAATAAATGAAATCTCCAATCAGATGATGTTTCCCTCTTATTTCTGGGCCCTCTTTGATTCCTTCCCTCAGCTTCATTTTTCCTGTAAGCTTCCTCCCCCTCTCATTCCCTTATGCCAAAATGGAGGTGGGGAAATAGAAGGAGCGGGAGGGCAGGTCTGGGGAAGGCCATAAGCAGGGTAGTAGGCACTCAATAAATATTTGTGGTTGCAAAGATGTTGATGAGATATGGAGAGGGCAGGGATGAATCTGTTGAGGCCTGAGTATCTTCTAGAGTTCTTCTGGGGGCCCGGTTCCCAGACAGGACAGGATAAAACTGCAGGGAATGGAAATCACAGTCCTTAGGGACTCCCAGGTTGGGAGGTAGGTGGCTACCGCATAACAATCCCTCCTGCTGGACACACTGTGGTAGAGTTAGGAGGGGGAGAGGAAAGGGGAAGGAAAGGAGGAGGGGAAGGCTCCCAAGCACAGGGCAAGCAGACCAAACACCTCCTTTGTGCTTACTCTTGTGCTGAATGCTTTCTAGATTCTATCTCATTTAATCTTTTTTAAAAAAAATTTTTTAGTTGTAGATAGACGCAACACCTTTATTATATTATATTTATTTATTTATTATGTGGCGCTGAGGATCAAACCCAGTGCCTCACCAGTGCTAAGCAGGTGCTCTACCACTGAGCCATGACTCCAGGCCTCATTTAATCTTTTTCTTTTTTTCTTTTTTTTTTTTTTTTTTGTGTGTGTGTGTGGTGCTGGGGATTGAACCCAGGACCTTGGGCATACGAGGCAAGCAGTCTACTAACTGAGCTATATCCCCAGCTCTCCTCATTTAATCTTAACAAGTGCAGGGAAGTGGGTATTTTTATATATTTAATTTTTCAGATGGGGAAATTGAGGTTTATCAAGTGAAATAACTTGAACATGTCCACATAGTTAATAGTAAAAATGATAATAATAATAGCTATTGCTATGTATGTTTATGTGCAAAGCATTTTTCCAAATGAATCAAAACCTGAATTAAGTTGGGCATGGTGGTGCAGGCCTGTAATCCCAGCAGCTCAGGAGGCCGAGGCAGGAGATTGGGAGTTCAAAGCTAGCCTCGGCAATTTAGCAAGGCCCTAAGCAACTCAGCAAGACCCTGTCTCTAAATAAAATATAAAAAGGGATTGGGGGGTGGGGGTTGTGGCTCAGTGGTAGAGCGCTTACCTAGCATGCATGAGACCCTGGGTTCGATCCCCGGCACCACATAAAAATAAAAACAAATAAAGGTATTGTATCCATCTACAACTAATAATAAATAATAATAAAGAATGGAGATGTGGCTCAGTGGTTTAGCATCCTTGGGTTCAATCCCTGATACCAAAAAAAAAATTGGAATTAAATGATATTAAATTATTTAATCCTCACATTGTCCTTGGAAGTTGGTACCATTATCCCATTTTATGGATGAGGAAACTGAGACCCAGAAAGTTAAGTAATTTGGCCAAGTACAGACAGGTAGCAAGTGGTAAAAACTGGGATTCAAAAATCACTACCAAGAACCAGTGCACTTCAGATTAGCAATCACAAACCAATTTTGTTTGATATCAAAGCGCTCTCTCCCATTACACTGAAAGTCAAGAGCAGGCAAAGGCTTCTCAGGGTTGGGGCAGTGGTAGGAGCCAGTGGGAAGAGTGATAGTAAGAGGAGGAGTACTTTTCAGGAGTCCCGAGCAGGCAGGGATCCAGGCTGGTGGCTCTGTTGGAGGAGAGAGGTACGGTGGGTATTCAGGCTAATTTATGCAGCCCCGTGAGTGCTAACTTACCTGAGTGTGAGTCAGAACAGCCAGGCAGAGGGAGGAGAGCTGGGGCAGAGGGAGGAGCTGTGTGGCTCCCCCAGGGAATGAAGGGAAGGTGTGGGAATGGGTTGAGATAGAGGAACTGGAGTGGAGCAGATGGTAGCTGCAGTGTCCACCAGCTGAGGACTGCAGCCACTAGGGGGAGAGTAAAAAGATGGTCCTGCCTGTGGGGCTGTGCTGCTTTGTAATATCCAGGAAAGGGGACAAGGCTGACAGCTGTCCTAAGCAAGGAAGTGCTGAGAATCTGATGGGAAGGGTCCACACCACTGCTATCCCATTCTTTTTGGCCCATGGAGGGGTTTTTCACCCAAAGGAAATTTCATATTCATATTCATATCTTTGGAACATAGAGCTAGTCTAGACCTAAGGGAAAACCCAGGGTTCTTGAACAATGAACTGTGAAATCTTTTATGGAGATGGCAGAGCAGGGGCCCTGGTAAACAAGAATGGGAGAGGAGGCTGGGTGTAGTGGCACATGCTTGTAATCCCAACAGGAGGATTGCAAGTTCAAAGCCAGCCTCAGCAATTTAAAAAGGCTTTAAGCAATTTAAAGAGACCCTGTCACAAAATAAAAAACAAAAAGGGCTGGGGATGTGGCTCAGGGGTTAAAGCCCTCTAGGTTCAATTTCCAATACTAAAAAAAAAAAAAAAAAAAAAAAAAAGAACGGGAGAGGAAAGGGACAATTTCCCAAAGAGAGCCACTTCAGGGAGGGAGAGTAGGTTTGAGCTAGAGAGTCATCCCTGACCATGGGGGGCCTTACAACTCACCATCTGGAATACCAGGCTTTGCTCTGCAGGCCTGGCAGGGAGACAGCTCAGACTTGGACTCCCTGAGCCTCCCATACTGATCGGGTGCTTCTCCAGAGAGAAACCTTATTCTCTCTGCAGTAGCTACTACTAGAAAATTCTTCCTTAGGTAAAGCTGCAGTTTTCCTCCTGGTAACTTCTACCTTTTGGTTCTGCATTTTGAAGTAACATGGCTATTAGTTCAGGTACAGCTGTAACAGCAGCTGCTACTCTGCAGGATGCAGAGTGCACTCTCACATTTTGATCTCATATCACGCTGCTTAGATGAGGAGGCAAGTATCCTCATAGACAGATGAGAATGTTGAAGCTTGATAACCTAGAGGCTTTGCAAAATTGCCCAGCTGTGGAGTGGAGGAGTCAGAACTGGAATCTGCATCTTTAGTTCCACTTTTGGTCAGACCACAAGGTCATATGGTAGATAAGTGGCAGATGATGCTCCTTTGTCTCCTTACCTTTTTTTTTTCCCTCAATAATAGTAATAATAATAGTGATGATAATAAAAACAACAGTAGCAGTTGTATAGTTTTTACTCTGCCAGGTACTCTGTCCAATTCTTTTCCTATACTGACTATTTAATCCTTGTTACAACACTAGAAAGCAGATATTATTTCTTCCATTTTACAGATGATGAAACAGAGATACAAAGAAGATGAGTAACTTGTCCAAAGCTAACCAGCACAGTGGTGAGGTTAGAGTATGAGCCTGGAAAACTGAGTAGAGCTTAGTTTCTGAAGGCTGTGGGTGGAGCTCACTGCAGCAAGAACTTACCTTTAATATTTCCTTAAATTGAAATGGTTTCTAGATTTCTCACCATCCTGACTGTCCGTCCTCTGAACTATCCTTGGTTTGTGAAGTATCTTGTTCTTAAAATGTCTTGGCCAGGACTAAGTTCCACATGTGATTTGAGAGTTTAGGACTGACTCTAGAGGGGTGATCTCCATCCTCAAGGAGGCTCAGAGGTGAGGGCTAATTGTGGGACTCCTGCCTGTGAATGCCTTGTAGTATAGGCTGAAGTGTGTGTGTGTGTGTGTGTGTGTGTGTGTGTGTCTAGATTCCATTGAGGTTGTGTTAATGATCCCCTGGGAGACAAGATTGGATGTGCTAGAGGTGAAGAATGGGGTTGGGGAAGGGGCCAAAGAAAGGAATGTCAAGGTTTCTAAGTAGGCCCTGAAGGAAGCAGAGTGGGGCTGGGTCCCCACGTACACCCTGGTGAGTCAAGGGGCTTGTGTGTTTCTTGTGCCCAGCTTTGGTGTATTTTTCTCTGTTTCTTTTGGCTGTAGGTGTCAACTTCCAGGCTCTGCTTCCTGTTAGAGGAATTCTAATGTCAGGAAGTTAGGGAGGGAGGTCATTCCTGTCTTAAGTGGAAAACAAGGAGGGAAGTGACATAAGGGAGCTCTGTGTGGAGTCCAGCCTCTTCTAGAGGCCTTGTCATGGGTTTGGGGGGAGGATGGTCAGGGGCTGGAAGACCAGGCAGTGTTAGGGTGTGTGCTCCTCAGCATTCCCTCTGGAAGAGGCTGGAGGGACCAGATATGATGAACAGCATGAAGGGGAAAGCCTGGCATAGGGATAGAGGGTGCTCTATGGGGAAGAGTGACAGCTTGGAGTTGGTGGTGAGTGAGAGGGAGGTATACGAGGCAGCACAGGGGCATAGATGGTGTCATGACAATAACTCCAGCCAAGCTGGAAGACCTGGGTTCTTCCTGTATGACTTTGAAAAAGACACTTCACTTTCCTGGGCTTTGGACTCCTGTCTGTCTTCCTGATAGTTGATGGTCTTTTTTGCTTTGAATATTTTCTTATTTAACTCTTCAAGAGCTTCATATGAAGCTTTAGTGTTCTGCCCATTTTACACATGAAGAACTGAGATTGGGATTCAGAAAAGTTGGGTTACTTACCCAACATCTCATAGCTAGAAGGTACGCAGCTGGGACAACAGTACTCACATTCAGTTGACTCTGGCTCTTATGGGGACAGAATGAAGGACAATGTGATGGGTAGAGCTCTCTTTAACCCATTTCCTAGCTGTGCTGTCTTGAACAAATCACCATGTCTTAGGGTTTTTTTGGGATGGGTTGGGGGGCATACCCAGGATTGAACTCAGGGGCACTCAACCACTGAGCCACATCCCCAGCCCTGTTTTATATTTTATTTAGAGACAGGGTCTCACTGAGTTGCTTAGTACCTCACTTTTGCTGAGGCTGGCTTTGAACTCTCAATCCTCCTGCCTCAGTCTCCTGAGCTGCTGGGATTATAGGCATGTACCACCACGCTCAGCTTTTTTTTTTTTTTTTTAAATTTTCTGCAGTGCTGGGTATAAAACCCAGGGCCTTATTCATGCTAGGCAGTAGCTCTACCACTAAGCTGCATCCC
Source organism: Spermophilus citellus (assembly GCF_964194105.1). Lineage (NCBI taxonomy): Eukaryota > Metazoa > Chordata > Mammalia > Rodentia > Sciuridae > Spermophilus > Spermophilus citellus. The sequence continues at coordinate 31,329,966 of NC_138197.1, read as the reverse complement.
CGGCCCTGTCTCAGATTGTTCACCACAAAAAGGGAATGACAATAATGTCAGCTAAGAGTAGCTACTGAGTCACACTGAAGAGTAAATAATGCACATTCTAGTTGCTCAATGCTTGTTTGGTTCCTAGTGAATGCTCAATAAATGATGGCTATTATTATCATCCATTTAATTGCCAATATCAAATAAGCATCTCAGAAGGCCAAACACACTCCTTCCACCTGAGTTACATTTTTTCCTATGAGGCTATGAGGGGATAAATGTCCAGCCAGCTAGACTTGTAGGGCCAAGTGGAGGAGGATGTGAGGATCTAGATTAGACTGTGGTTGATGTAGCTGCACATTAGGACATGTGGGGGTTCTTTTATTTGTTTGTTTGCTTATTTATTTATCAGTGGTACTGGGGATTGAATTTAGAGACACTCTATCACTGAACCACATCCCCAGCCCTTTTTATTTATTTTTTTGAGATAGAATTTCACTAAGTTGTCCAGGTTGGCAAGTTGTGTGTGTGTATGTGTGTGTGTGTGTGTGTGTGTGTGTGTGTGTGTGTGTATCTCAGATCTTTTTAACTGTCGAGTGGTTTTGATGAACATTTGGGTTTTTCCAAGTTTTTTGGTTATTGTGAATAAAACTTCTATGAATGTTCATGTGTAGGTTTTTATGTTTTCCTTGCATTTGGGTAATAGCCAGGAGTGGAATTGGTAAAATATCTAGAAGTGAAATTGCTGGGTCATAATGCCATAAGGTCATGTTTAACTCTTTATAAAAAACTGCCAATCAGTCCTTCAAAGAGATTGTACCATTTTATACTCCCATCAGCAGTCTAGGAGAATTCTAGTTGCTTTCCATTCTTACTAATATTTGGAGCTGTTGATGTTTTTAGTTTTAGCTCTCCTACTAGATGTTAAATGGTACCTCTTTTTTAAAAAAATATTTATTTTTTAGTTATAGGTGGACACAATATCTTTATTTTATTTTTTTTATGTGGTTCTGAGGATCAAACTCAGTGCCTCATGCATGCTAGGCGAGCGCTCTACCTTTGAGCCCCAACCCCAGTGCCCCCAACCCCCCCAGTCTCTTTTTTTTTATATTGGAGATGGAACCCTCATGCATGCAAACACTCTACCACTGAGCTATGTCCCCAGCCTCCTCATTATGGTTTTAATTGCAATTTCCTGAGGACTATGTTGAGTACTTTTTCATGTGTTTAGTGCATCTCTTTTTGCTCATTTTTTAAAAAATGTATTTTTTTCACAATATATAAATTATTCTATTGTTGGTTTGTAAGAGGTCTTTAAATACCAAGATACTCTTCCTTAGATATCTTTTTCTTTTCTTTTTTCTTTAAAGGACAGCTTAATTGAAGTACAATTCACATCACCATATCATAATTTATTCACTTAACGTGTATAATTCAATGATTTTTATTATTTTCACAGAATTGTGCAATTATCACCATTGTTAATTTTAGAATATTTTCATCATCCTAAAAGGAAATCCTATTCCCTTTTCCCCATTCCCTTAACCCCCAGCCTTGGTCAATCATTAATGTATTTTCTATCTCTATGGATTTGCCTATTCTGAACATTTCATGTTAACTCAGCCATAGTATATGTGGTCTTTTGTGTGTAGCTTCTTTCATTTAGTGTAATAGTTTCACAGTTCATCCATGTTGTAGCATGTATACATACTTAATTTCTTTTTATTGTTGAATAAAAATATTCCAATGTGTGGATATATCATTTATTTATACTTTCATCAACTAATGGATATTGAATTATTTCTACTTTTTGGCTATTATGAGCAAGTAGTACTACTCTAAACATTTATGCACAGTTTTATGTGTGGGTCTATGTTATTTTTCTTAGGAGTGGAATTGATAGATTGTATGGTAACTATGTTTAGCCTTTTGAGAAACTTACAGATTATTTTCCAAAGTGGTTGTACTATTTTACGTTCTCATCAACAATGTATAATGACCAGAGCCCAGATAGATATCTAAAAATGAAGATCTGTTCATAAATGTGTCTGCCTCAAAAAATTGTTATAGAAATTATTTGTTTGTTTGTTTTTTAATTTACAAGAAAATTTTACCTACCTGAAGCTCATGAAGATATCTTCCATTTTAATGGTTCTGAATTTTATATTTTGTTATATGATTCATCTTTAATTTTTGTGTGTAGGATAAGTAGAAATCATTTTGTCTGTACAGTTTCCTGCTGTTTCAGCACAATTAATTAATTTGTTAAAAATACTTCCCACTGAATTCACTCAGAGTTTTGGTCAGTTGACCATATTATATGTGTGAGTTTATTTCTGAGCTTGTGTGTGTGTGTGTGTGTGTGTGTGTGTGTGTGTGTGTGTTTGGGGAGCGGGTACTGGGGATTGAACCCAGGGGCACTTTATCACTGAGCCACATCTCTAGCCCTTTTTATTTTTTTTGTTTTGAGACAAAGTCTAGCTAAATTGCCCAGGCTAGCCTTGAATTTGCAATCTGCCTTCCTGCCTTGGCCTCCAGAGTCACTGGGATTACTGGTCTGAGACTTCAAGTCCACCCACACTTGTGATTACTGTGGCTTTAGAGTAAATATTAGGTAGTATAAATATTCCTTGCTTTTCTTTTCTAAAGTTGTTTTGGCCATTCTAGGTTCTTTGTATTTACATATAAATCTTAGAACCAGTCTGTTGATTTATTTAAAAATGCTGAAATTTTGCTTGTGATAGTGTTGACTCTAAACATCAATTTGAGAGCTACATTGAGTTTCTGATCCCTGGTCATCTGTATCTTTCCATTTATTTTGGTCTTTGATTTCTTTTTAGCAGGAATTTCAGTACAGTTTCTGTATAGGGATCTTGCACATCTGTTACTTAATCCTGAATGTTATGTTTTTAAACATGGAATTGTTTTTGTGGTTTCATTTTCAGTGTATCATTGACGAATGCAGAAATACAATTAATTTTTCTATATTGGTTTCATATCATTCAGCTTCATTTATTAGGTCTAGATGTCTGTCTTGCTTTAGTAAATTGTAGTCCCAAAGCCCAGCTATATGGACTTTTAATTGAGGTGTAATTGGTCCAGTATTGAGGAGCAATATGAAGATTTATACTGAATAACGTTTAATTTATAAAACTGAGCCTTTGGAGGAAGGGGCAAGAATGGCTGTGGCATCTGGTATTTTTAGAGTTCTTCGGAAAGATTCTAAGAGCGCAGTTGAGAACCTTTGATTTACAAGGTGCCTGGTGGCAGACACACTGGCCCAAAGGTCACCCTCCCCTAGGGGACTAGCAACGAGGGCTGGAGGGAGTGTCTGGACCAAGGACCACCCTCGGGAAAAGGCAGATGAGTTCCGGGTTCCCTTCCAGGCCGGGAGGAGTGGGATAAGCACGCCTCACAGACAGGCGCCTCCCACCTGTGGCTCTAACAGATGTCCATCAATGTCCCCTTGACCGAGGTTCGCTGTGCCTCGCACTTCCTCGGCAGACACACCCATCTACGCTCCGCCCCACCCCGCCCCCGCGAGAGATCCCTATTAACAGGGCGATATCCACAAGCTTCACGCGGACGACCCTCACCCGTTGCAGATATTACAGATGAGGAAACTGAGACAAGCCACCGACAAGCCGGGCCTTCGTGTAGGGCCGCCTCCAGTTCGACCCTTTTCCCGTAACCCTATTCAGGTATAATGAAATTAAATCGGACCTGGAGGAGCTGGACCACATCACAGAGCAGACGCTCTTTGACCTGTACAAATACAAGTTCAACACGCGCCTGGCCAGTCCCCGCGGCCGTCGCGATCTCGGGGACACTCTGCCGCACCCACTGCAGCGCCTGCGGGTCCTGCCCCAGCCCCACAAGGCCCGCAGAGCACGCGGCGCGACCTCCAGCATGCGGGACAACAACCCCCAAGTGGACAGGAAAGACTGGAAGATCGGCTTCCAACTGGTAAGGCAGCTGGAGGGCACCGCCCGTCCACTCGCCCCACCCTGGCCCCGCCCACGCCGCAGACCCCGCCCCTTTCGGACCCGCCTCTACAGATGAACGAATCAGAATTAGCTCTTCTGATTGCGGGCAAATTAAATAAATGAAACAAAATAGAATGAAATGGAATGGAAAGAAAAGAGAAGAATAAAATGTAAAATAAAAATAAAATCACACCTTTCTGTGAGCCAGTTTGTGCAGTCTCCTCGCTGGGAGCCTATGTTCCAGCGTTTAAGCCATAGGAAGTCCAATCTATTGTGGAAAATGCACTTTTCAAAATCTCCGGTTCTCAATGGTGGTGCTCAATTGGAACCTTCCAAGTCTAATGGAGAACTGGGGCTTTACTAGCCTAAGACAGAGAACTAGAGACAGTAAAACGGGAGACTTAAAAGTATTTTTAAAATACAAAATTAGCTGTGGGTGTAGCTGAGTGGTAGAGCACTTGCCTAGCATGCATGAGACACTGGGTTCAATCCCCAGCCCCCCCCCCCCCATAAATAAATAAATAAATAAATAAATAAATAAAATCAAAGGCAAAATTAGAGGAAATGTCTTCTAGGCCCAGCTCTGTCTGAAAAACAAAACAAAATACACACCTTTTGTTTCCTCAGTCTTCCCCCCAGTGAAATGGGAGAAGTTCTTGCTCTTCCCCCTGCAGAGAGTATATAAATGAACTGTAATCATGTGTGCTGCTCACCCACCCTTTAAATCCATTTTCCCCTGGCCCACTCTCCTGGGCTTCTGCTTTTCCCACGCTTTCTGCACTATTGCATTCTTATTCCTCATCCCTGTCCATCAGCCCTCAGAACTCCAGACAACTCATCCTTGACCCCGGCCCTGGCCTGCTGCTGGCCTTTTGGGCCCACTAACATTCTGCTCTCTGTGTCCAGTGCAACCAGAACAAATCTGACTGCTTCTACCAAACATACTCATCAGGGGTGGATGCCGTGAGGGAGTGGTACCGCTTCCATTACATCAACATTCTGTCCAGGCTGCCAGATACCTCACCATCTCTGCAGGAGGAGGCACTGGGCAACTTCATCTTCACTTGCCGCTTCAACCAGGCCTCCTGCAACCAGGCGTGAGTAGGTTCTGCTGGGATGGGTGTTCTTCTCTGGGCCTCCCTTGGGTCATCCTGAGGCCCATGGGCCCAGAAAATGCTTGATAATTAAATATGGAAATGCTGACAGTGGGTAAAGGGGAAGAACTGGCCTCGGGTCCATGCCTCTGCCTCACAGGTCACCCGGAGGCCCTGCGAGGTCTGAGTGCAGTGGCCTCATCTGGATTCCCTGGGAAGATTGGGGCTCAAGGTCTGTCTTTGAGAAATCAAGAACTAGAAGCATGGTTCTCAGTCTTTCTAAGGCCTCTTTCTCACTAGCATTAAAGTTCACACAGACCTGGGAGGTAGTAAGTGTAGTGAAATAGTGTGGATTGAAAAACTAAAACCCAGTTCCCACTCTGGTTCTGTGACTTCCTGGTTGGGTGACTGAGCATTTCACATCATTCTTCAGAGCCCTTTGTTTGTAAAATGGAAACAAAACAAAACACACAAAATGAAATTCATTCATCCAACGTGTTTTTTTTTTTATTTGTTTGTTTTGCTTTGTTTTGTTTTTAACTGTCTGGACTATGTGCCAGATATCATTCTAGGCACTTGAGGCACATTAGAGAAAAAAAAGTCCTTGCCCTTTTGGCACTTGTACTCAAGTGAAGATGATGAGGATAACACAGGGTACACAAGGTAACACTTGTCAAGACACTTTATACACCACTGGATTGATGGATCTCAATATTCTTGTCCTTAAACCGGGTCAGAAGCCGGCATTAGCTGAAGATTCTTCCTACTTCGTTGCCCCTCAAGCATTCTTTATGTTGGGACCCCTGTCATGATGTCCTTGCAAAGAGGTCATGGCTGCTGTAGTCTCTTTGAGAACTGGGAAAGGCTGGGAGTGGAGGTTCCATTCTGTTGCCTCTGGCCTCCTCCTACACCTGCCTTCCCCTCCTGCTTCTGCTCCTTGAGCTTTGGGGGCCATCTCCATGTCTCTGCCTGGCTGAGGAAGTGTGCTGAGGCAGCATCTCCATTCTACAGGGGGCCCTTCCCTCCTATGCTGGAGAATGGCAGCAGGGCCAGGTGTCACCTGGTTCTGCCCCTACCATTCACCCCTCACATATACTTTGTTCAGCACACAACTTGGTTCCTGTCTCTAGTCTTAGTGTTTGTTTGAGGACAGAAGTGAGCAGCTGGGAAGTAGGGCAGCTAAGCCCGAGTCAACTGGCACCTGCCACCAAGCCTCTCTAACTGTCACTTTCCCACCTGTAGTTTTCATTTCCATCCTCTCCCTTTGCCTGCTCAATGCTTGTGCCTCCCATCAACAGAAAGTCCATAGTTCATCTTTGTTTTGGCATTTAAGTGACTTCCTCGGTTCAGTTCTTCCCAGTTCTCACCTGGATTATTATAACTACCCCCTGATTTGTTTTTCTGCTTCTAAATCCTCCCTTTATTCTGTGACCAAAGGAAGTGTCTCAGTCTGTTTTCTGTTGCTGTAACAGAATACCACAGCCTGAACAATTATAAAGAAAAGAAATTTTATTCTTCTAGTCCTAGAGGCTGAGAAGTCTAAGAGCATGGTGCTGGCTCTTGGTGAAAGCCTCTATAATATTACATGGAGAAAAAAGGCAAGTGAATTCATGTGAAAAGAAAGCAGGAAGGGCAGACTTGATTTTTAACAATGCACGCCCCACCTCCACAATGATGACCTTGATCCATTCATGAGGATTCTTTCTTCACGACCCAATTACCACTTATTAGGCCAAACGTCCTAACACATTGGGATTAAGTTTCCAACACATGAACTGGGAGAGTTTGAACCATAGCAGGAACTTTTGCATTTCACTATACTTAACTATTCCAGTTTGTCCTGTTTAAAATTCTTTGGTCTCTTGTGGTCTTCAGAATCATGAATCTGTTATTGTGGTCTTCTTTTTTTTAAAACATAGGTTAGCTGTACATTTTTTTCCCTAATATATATATATATATATATATATATATATATATATATATATATATTTTTTTTTTTTTTTTTTTTTTCCTTTGGTGCTGGGGATTGAACCCAGGGCCTTGTGCATGCAAGGCAAACACTCTACCTACTGAGCTATATCCCCAGCCCCCTAAATATTTTTTTGTAGTTGTAGATGGATACAATACCCTTATTTATTCATCTTTATGTGTTGCTGAGGCTCGAACCCAAGGCCTCACACGTGCTAGGGAAGCGCTCTGCCACTGAGCTACAACCTCAGCCTTAGTGTGGCCTTCTTATCCCTCTCCTGTCCCATCTACAAAAACTTCCTTCACATATTATCTTATCTTTTCTTTTTCTTTTTTTGCATGTGTGGTTGTAGAGATGGAATTCAGGGCATCACACATGCTAGGTGAGTGCTAAACTGCTGAGATACATCTGTAGCCCTAAATTTTTCTTTAATAGTATTTGAAGATATGGCATATGTGCCATAAATTCTTCCTAGTAACATGTACAACTTAGTGGCTTTTAGTATGTTCAGAGTTGTGCAACTATCACTACTATCTAATTTTAGAACATTGTCCTCACCCCAAAAAGAAACCCGGTGCTTATCAGCAGTTCCCCACTCACTCCCCTCCTCCAAGCCCTGCAAACCACTGATCTGCTTTCTGTTTCTATGAATTGCCTGTTGTTGACATTTCACATAAAGGGAAGCATGCAATATGGAGTCTTCTGTGACCAGTTGGCTTCTTTCACTTAAGCGTAATGTTTTCAAGTTCATTTATGTTGTAGCATGTATCTGAACCTCATTTCTTTTTATGGACAAATAATATTATATTTAGAAGGTAGCTTTATCCATTCTTCAGTTGAGAGACATTTGGGTAATTCCCACTTTTTGGCTATCATACATGAAACTGCTATGAACATTCTTGTACATGTCTTTGTATGGATGCATGTTTTCATTTCTCTTGGTATAAATCTAGGAGTGGAATTGATGTGTCATATCGTAACTCCAGATTTAATATTTTGAGGAACTGCCGGACTTTGTCAAATGGCTATACTATTTTACGTCCCTAACAGCACTGTAGGAATGCTCCCAATTCTCTATATCCTACATTTGTCTGTCTTTTCATTTTAGCCCTCTTAATGAATCCCTGTAATCTTCATAGTAAACCAGTGCAGCTCTTACCAAGTGCTAAGCACTGTTCTAAGTGTAATTTATCACACCTGTGAGGTATATGTTTTTAACATCTTGATTTTACAGATAAGGAAACTAAGGTTCAGAGAAGTTAAGTAATTTGTTTGGTATCATGTCTTTTCTTTTCTTCTTCTTCTTCTTCTTCTTCTTCTTCTTTTTTTTTTTTTTTTTTTTTTTTTTTGTAGTACTGGGAATTGAATCCAGGCCCTCATCAATTCATCCCACTTTTAATATTTAATTAAATTAATTAATTTATTTTTTTGGTAGCAGGGATTGAAACCATAGGTGCTTAACCTCTGAGCCACTCCCCAGCCCTTTATTTTTTTATTTTAAGACAGGGTCTCACTAAGTTGCTTAGGGTCTTGATAAATTGAAGAGGCTGGCCTTGAACTTGCAATCCTTCTGCCTTGGCCTCCTGGGTTACTGGGATCATAGGTGTGTGCCACCATGCTATCTAATACTTTCTAAAGCTTAGAGATTCAGTTCTGGACTCTGTGCTTTTAACCATCACATTATAAGGCTTCTCATAGGCCATTATATTAATATGCTTACTGTATATTCTTTGTGTTTTTGCAAAATTCATATTTAATTTATGTACACGGCATTATATATCTCATTCAATCCCCTGCCTTTAAAAACTAAGCTCTGTGGGTTTAAGATCCATCCACATTGCTGATTCCATCTGCTGCGTGCTGTCCATGATGTACATCTGCAGCATCGTGTCTGTCCCCTCTCCCAACAGGCAGGGCCCAACGGCCCTTTAGGACTGGCCACTTCTGTAGCCTCTTCTTCAGTCACTCTTGGCATCCAACCCATCTCTGGAAATACTGACTTCCTAGCACATCCTAAAATATGTTCTGGTATTTCACACCTCTGTGCCTTTGGCTTTTAAGGTCAATGGAATATTCCAGATCATCTTCTTCTAATCTCTTCATTTTGTAGATAAGGATTATGAGCTCAGAAAAAAATGACTTGTTCAGGGCCATACAGGCAGAACTCCACTCCTTACCTCTGACTAGACTTCTCCTTGCTTCTCTTCATTTCTCCTCTGCCTCTCACAGGTCAAAGCCTAATCTTCCTCTTCGCCTGCTCCCATCACCAGCTCTAAGATGGGATGTCCTCAGGTGGGCTCTCGCTGCAATCCAACACAGCCTCCTGGCTTTGAAACCTGTTATTTGCTGTCAGATCATATTGTTACTACAACAGCATTGCTTCTGATTGCTTCCTCTGGATTCCCAAGTCTGTTGTAGATTAGTTTGGGATCTATCAGTCTGAGACATGCTGGTACAGGAGGCCTTGGAAAAACACTTGGCCTCATTTTACCCCTGGGCTCTGAACCTCCTCTTCTTAGCACCATGTTCCTCATGTCTCACTCTTTCCTTTAACCCTGTTCCCCTCCACATCTCTATTTCATTCTCCACATCTCTATTTTATTCATTCTTTCATTCATTCACCCAGCAACTATTAGTTAACTATCTCCTATATGCCAGGAACACCAAGATGATATAGAGATGAATGAGATGTGGCTTCTAACTTTAAGCAGCTCATGACCGCGAAATTGGGAACTAAGAAGTAGATACGTGAGAAGTTAGGGGTACTGTAAGAGTCTTCACAAGGCACAACGGTAATGCAGGAGAGGTCACAAGGCAGCGTATAAGTCAAGACAAGTGAGGTCAGGTGGCTTGGTGGGAGAAATCTGAGCTAGCAGGTAGTTGTCCTGGGCCTGAATCCCAGGGCCATCATCACTGTCTGTGTGACCTTGGGCAGCTGCTGGACCTCTCTGAGACTGAGCTTCCTCTTACACGATGTGAGAATGAGGCTCCCCAGGGAGACAGAGGGGGAGCATACTGGGTGATTTGGAAACCGACAGCTCTGAAAGGCTTAACTCCTATAGGTGTTTAAAAGAATGATTCTCCCCTGCCTCTTCCTGTTCTCCTGCTTCCTATACATACCCCTCTAACCCTACTCTCTCTCCTGCTAAGGAATTACTCCCACTTCCACCACCCAATGTATGGGAATTGCTATACTTTCAACAACAAGAACAATTCCAACCTCTGGATGTCTTCCATGCCAGGAATCAACAATGGTGAGAAACTCCCAGGACCTGGATGCCCCACCTCTGCCCCAGCCCTTCTCACCTTGGGCCCACATCCTAGAGATGCCATGTACCTTCTGGGTCTCTACCCTGGAAGGAATCTTCTCTTCTCTTTCTCCCCTAAGGGCATTGTATAGTCCATTCCAGGCATGAGAGGAATCCTGTCCCAGTCCTTTCCTGCCTGCCCCCAGAATTCAGCCCCAGGGTTGCCAAATCCACTTGCAGGTCTAACTGGATGTACTCTCCTTAGAGATTAGTGACTAGGCAAGGTAGGAGGGTGGGTTTCCATCCCCTGACTCTTCTCTAAGACCTATCCTGCAACTCTGTTCCTGCTGCATCCCCCAGGTCTGTCCCTGACCTTGCGCACAGAGCAGAAAGACTTCATCCCCCTGCTGTCCACGGTGACTGGGGCCAGGGTAATGGTGCATGGGCAGGATGAGCCGGCTTTTATGGATGATGGTGGCTTTAACCTGCGGCCTGGTGTGGAGACCTCCATCAGCATGAGGAAGGCAAGAATGCTAACTGGTAGCTTGGGAAGAGAGTCCCAGATTGGAGAGAGGCCGGCAGGACAGGGGAGGTGGACAGGACAGCCAGGGACTATGGAAGATCATACAGGGTGGGCCTTGAGCATGAGTGATCTTCAGGTGTAGGAATCAGGGGGGAAGGGAATGGCTGAGAGGGCATTGGGCAGTGGATCCTGGGGAGTGGAGCTTGGGTGAGACGTACAGAAAGGGGGTTCAGGGCATGCTTGGGATCTCAGGGGATGCTCTGGGCCCAGTGCCCTTGAATCAGGTCGTAGAGGGATGGGACCTGGGGACTGTGGAGCATGTCGAGATTGGGAGGCAGATAGGAGGAGCTGGCAAGATGTGCCATATGACCTGGAAACTGAGGAAAGACAGAATCCTGGCACAAGCCTGGGCCACTTGCTCTGACCTCTTGATGTGCCTGGGTTCCTAGGAAGCCCTGGATAGGCTTGGAGGCAACTATGGTGACTGCACTGAGAATGGCAGTGATGTCCCTGTCAAGAACCTTTACCCTTCTAAGTACTCGCAGCAGGTAAGGCCCAGACTCTTTCTGTGGCAAGCTGTTTCCTAGGCCTGCCCCGGGTGGTCAGTCAGAGTTGTGGGGTGGTGAGAGAGGGGGACTTTGGGGTGAAGGTCGTGGGAAGAGGGATGGAGGTCCAGTGCAATTCCTTCTCATTCCATCTCTCCTCTAGGTGTGCATCCACTCCTGCTTCCAGGAGAGCATGATCAAGGAGTGTGGCTGCGCCTACATCTTCTACCCAAAGCCTAAGGATGTGGAGTACTGCGACTACAGGAGGCACAGCGCCTGGGGTGAGAGCCCGGGAGCTGGGCTGCCTCACCCCCCACCCCAGGGCTTCCCCGAGCTCTCTCCTCCAGTGCCTTCTGTCTGAGGCATGACTGGCTCCCACCACCCTGAGGAGTTCTCCCTCTCCCTCTCTCAGCCCTTACTCTCTGCCTCTGTTTTCCTCCCTTTCTCTGTATATTTCCTTTTTTCAACATGATTTATTCTATTTTATTTATTTTTTATTTATATATGACAGCGGAATGTATTACAAGTCTTATTACACATATACACCACACTTTTTCTTATCTCTGGTTGTATACAAAGTATACTCACACCAATTCATGTCTCCATACCTGTACTTTGGATAATAATGATCATCACATTCAACCACCATTAATTACCCCATGCCCCCTCCCTTTCCCTCCAGCCCCTCTATTTCCTTTATTTCTGTTCCTCCCTGTTGGCTCTCTGTCTCTGCTTTTGTGTATTTGTTAAGGAATTGCCCCCATTTAAAAATAACCTGCATCAGAAGGAAGAAAGAGCACATGTCCCTCAACCCCTTCCCCGCTCTCCTGCTGCAGCTCCATCCCGTACCTGTGGAGCATGGCATTCACAGGGTGCTGAGCAGGACTGGCTCCAGGGGAGCTGGGTGGGGCACAGGACAACTCTGGGGCCCAGGAAGAAAATGTTAGAAATCATATGTGTCTGTCTCATTTCTTCACATTTTCCATTATACATACATTTTAGAATGTACATACTATATACATCCAGTAGTTCAGCTATGTAATTTGTAAATCAAAAACATATCTCAGACTTGCTTATTTTGGATGTGTGTGTGTGTGTGTATGTGTGTGTGTGTGTGTGTGTGTGTGTGTGTATATATATATATATATATATATATTTTTTTTTTTTTTAACTTGGAAGAGGGCACAATCAAACAAGTTTGGAGACTCCTGGCCTTTCCTCCTTATCCTGATTTAGGAGTTGACAAATTCTTCTCCTCTCCATTACTGCTGAACTGTTCAGCAGGGAAACTGTGTGTTAGGAAGATGAGAAAGACAATCCCAGCAAGAAACCATGGCAACTGGGTGCTGTGGTGCACACCTGTTATCCCAGCGACTTGGGAGGCTGAGGCAAGAGGATTGCAAGTTGAAGGCCAGCCTCAGCAACTTAGTGAGACCTGTCTCAAAATAAAAAATAAAAATGGCTGGGGATGTGGCTCAGTAATAAAGCACCCCTGGGTTCAATCCCCAGAATATATAAAAAAAAATACGCACACACCCCATAGATGCTCTGAGGGGTCATGTTTCTGTGTTCCTGCTACACAGGCTTTCATCTGGCACAGCTATCCTGTTCCACCCTCCTCTTCCTCCCAGGGCTTTATGGGCAAGGAGGTAGGCTGAGGGACATGGTAACAGGCACAACAGGCACAGAGGCCATGCCAGGAGCTCATCATCTCACCCAGAATTTAGAGTCCAGCCCTGCCTCCATTCTGTCAGTGGTGATTTTTCAGCTCTCTTTTCTCCCCACCTTCTCCCTCCCCACCTTTCCTTTTTTTTTTCCAGTATTAGGGATTGAACCCAGGAGTGCTCTACCGCCAACCTAAATTTCAGCCATTTTTAAATTTTTTGCTACAGGGCCTCACTAAGTTGCTTAGGCTGGCTTCGAATTTGTGATCCTCCTGCCTCAGCCCCCCATGTAACTGAGATGACCAGCATGTGCCCCCAGGCCTGGCTTCTGCCTCTTTTCTTGCCTGTGTCTTCTCTATCATTCTCTTCCCGTGACAGTTCCTTTCAGGTGTGGCTGGGACCTTGGAAAGATGGTTGTACATCATAACCTGAGGGAAACTCGGAGGCCATCTGAGGTCACTTCTATTCTCAGACAGGCAAACGAAGGCCCAGAGGGAAGGCATGATGCCTCCCAGGATATACAAAGCAGTGGGAGTCGGCCTCCCTTCCTCCCTGCCCCCAAATAATTTTTTCTAAATTGCTGTGATTTTCAGGATCTTTGAGCAAAAAATAACAATATTGATTACTGAGAAGTTGTGAGGATGAGGGAGAGGAACTAAGGCTAAAAACAGTTTGATGTGTTTCCTAAGACTTAGTCCCCAGAGAAAAAGGCCCAGTTGCTTCTCATTCTTCCTAATGTAAGATTCCAGCTCTGGTGATTTAGGTCAGAGATTAAGGATTTTGAATTAAGTGACTAAAAGTAGCAATGATGACAAAATGACCTTACTTAGAACTTGGCAAATACTGGAAGAGGAATCCATAGTTCTTTTCTCCTCTTTCTGCTCCTCCTCCTTCTTTTTGTTTTCCTCTTCCTCCTGCTCTTCTTGTGGTAATTGCTTTATTGAGATAATTCATATCTCATACAATTCACTCATTTAAAGTATATGGTTTTCATCAGGCACGGTGGCACATGCCTGTAATCCCAGTGGAAAGGGAGGCCGAGATGGGAGGATCTCAAGTTCAAAGCCAGCCTAGCAACTCAGTGTCTCTAAATAAAATATGAAATATGGCTGGGGATGTGGATCGGTGGTTGAGTCCCCCTGAGTGTAATCCCTGGTACCCCTCCCCAAAAAAACATAATAAAGTTTATGGTTTTGGAGTGCCATAGCCTATAATCCTAGTAACTCAGGAGGCTGAGACAGGAGGATTGTGAATTCAAAGTCAGCCCCAGCAACTTAGTGAGGCCCTAAGCAATTTAGCAAGACCTTGTCTCTAAATAAAATATTAAAAAGGGCTGGGGATGTGGCTCAGTGGTTAAGTGCCCCTGGGTTCAATCCTTGGCACCAAAATAAATAAATAAAGTATATGTTTTTATTTTAGTACAAGTTTTAGGTTTTTGGAAGTCTCAGGGTCGTGTAACATCACCACTATCAACTTTATAATCTTTTCATCACTCCCAAAAGAAACTTTTTATACTAGGTAGCAGTCCTCAAATTTCTTACCCTTCATTGTCAGTCCCTGGACAACACTAATCTTTTTGTCTCTATACCTTTGCCTGCTTTGGACACTTCATATAGATGGAAACTTATAACAACACATGGTCTTTGTGAGTGACTTTTTTCACTTAATCATAACATTTTCAAGGTCTGTCTATGTGGTAGCACATATCAGCACTTCCATTCTTTTTTATGACTGATATTCCATAGTGTGGGTATACTACATTTTGTTATTTTCTTATCTTTTTTATGACTGATATTCCATAGTGTGGGTATACTACATTTTGTTTATTTTCTTATCTGTTGATGGAAATCTAGGTTATTTTTACTTTTTGGTTTTGTGAATAGTGTTGCTATGAACATTTGTGTACAATGTGTGTGGATGTGCATTTTCAATTCTCTTAGGTATATACCTAGGAGATTGCTTAGATTCTGTGGTAACTGTTTAATCTTTTTGGGAAGCTATCACTCTTTTCCAAGATGGCTGAAGAAGTAAATGAGGTTTCCAGTTTCTCTACATCCTTACCAATACTTGTCCTTGTCTTTTCCTTTTTTATTTTATTTTTTTTTAAATAGTAACCATCCTAGTGGCCATAGAGTAATATCTTTTTGTGGCTTCACACCATTATTCTTAAACAATTGTTCCTATTTTTCTTTGTGACTTTTAGATTTCTGTCCATATTGAACACACTTTTATATTTTTCCCCAACTTAGTTTGCTCATACTTTTTTTTTTTTTTTTTTTTTTTTGGTACTAGGAATTGAACTCAGGGGCACTCAACCGCTGAGCCACATCCTCAGCCCTATTTTGTATTTTATTTAGACACAGCGCCTTGCTTTTGCTGAGGCTGGCTTTGCATTTGTGATCCTCCTGCCTCAGCTTCCCGAGCCACTGGGAGTACAGGCATGTGGCACTGCACCCAGCTCATAAACATTTATTGTTGCTGCTACTCATAGGCATAATTGTAATGTTGCAAAAAACTCTTGTAAATTGGCTGCCCAGTTCTGAGGGGAGAACTCTTGGGTGTGGGGTGGAGAAGGTCAAGGTGCCCTCAGGAAACAGGCACTTTGCTGTACCCATAGGCTACTGCTACTATAAGCTCCTGGGAGCCTTCTCTACAGACAGCCTGGGCTGTTTCACCAAGTGCCGGAAGCCATGTAGGTGAGTGTCCCCTGCCCCCAGGCACAGGTTGGGCAGCAGGCTGCTTGGCTGGGTAGGATACAAGGTAACCAGCTAGCTTTGGAGTGGGAGAGCCCTACTCCATCCCTAAGCACCTTTCTCAATCTTCAGTGTGACCAATTACAAGCTGTCTGCTGGTTACTCGCGATGGCCCTCAGTGAAATCCCAGGTAAAGTGGGGAAGGGAGGGATTGGGGGACTTGCACACCTGCCTGTGCCCATGCAAGGGTAACTCTGTGACCTTCTCTGGGTGTTGGTGTGCTTGACCTGATCCCATTCCTCTGCACCTGAGGAATAGGGGTATGAATTCCTTCACACTTCTGTTCTTTCCCAGGACTGGATTTTCCAGATGCTGTCCCTTCAGAACAATTACCCCATCAACAACAGAAGGTGAGTCCTGCCCTGGTCTTAGCTATAGGATAGGAATCCCTGGGAGGGAAACCAGATCTGGGAAGAGGAATTGATTCAATTGTTTAAAAGAGGGTTCAAGAACTTAATCCTCTAATATTTCTTCCCACCTCTCTCCCACTCCAAAGAAGTGGCGTTGCTAAACTCAACATCTTCTTCAAGGAGCTGAACTACAAGACCAATTCTGAATCTCCCTCTGTCACGGTATGGCCTGCCTCACAGACCCTGTAATTCTCTTGGGGGGTCTTGGCAGGGTGGTTTTCCTTCTGTGGGGGCCAGAGAGTTTCAGCCTTGAATGTAGGAGACCAAGGAAAATGGGTGTGGGGTCAAGGGTGAGGTTGAGAGGGTTGGAAGGAGGGGAGCTAGAGTTGGGGTTTGAGGTTTGAACTGGTGGAAGGTACATGTATGTCAGATGATGGGGAGAAGGCCCTTGAGACACACCCCAGTTGCCACTGGCCTCATTACCAGTTTTCCTGGGTGATACCAGTCAGGAGCTATGTGTTCCTAAGGGGGAAGAGCAGCAGCAGGGGGACATGGAAGGTCTGAGGGGATAGTTGGGGTCCTCAGGCAAGAAGGGAGATGGCTTGGTAAGTGAGGAGGAGGCTCCTCTGTCTGAGCCCACCCTCTGCCCCATGGTCAGTGTACCTCTCTCCCCTCACAGATGGTCACCCTCCTGTCCAACCTGGGCAGCCAGTGGAGCCTGTGGTTTGGCTCCTCAGTGCTGTCTGTGGTGGAGATGGCTGAGCTCATCTTTGACCTCCTGGTTATCACATTCCTCATGCTGCTGCGGAGGTTCCGAAGCCGATACTGGTCTCCAGGACGAGGGGCCAGGAGTGCAAGGGAGGTGGCCTCCACTCCACCTTCCTCCCTTCCCTCCCGCTTCTGTCCTCACCCTACATCCCCATCCTTGCCTCAACCAGGCCCTACTCCCTCCTTGGCCTTGACAGCCCCTCCACCTGCTTATGCCACCCTAGGTCCCTGTCCATCTCCCTTGAGCTCAGCAGGGGCCAGCTCCTCTGCCTGTGCCCTGGGAGAGCTCTGATAGGGAACTGAGCCTAGAGTGTTTCTCCCACCAAGGCCTACGCTCCCCTGTGGGAGGGGGCCAGCCTTGGCAAGGTTAAAAGATGTTTGGGGCTTCCTCTCAAAGCTTCTCACTGCCTTTGGTGTGGGGGAGGGAAGCAGGATGGGTAAGGGGTCCAGGAAGTTGCCCAGAGAACAGTGGCCAATGAAGCCACCCAGAACTGCTTTGGTCCTGCCCTGCAACCTTGGTCCTGCCTTTGAACACTCTGATTTCCACACAAGTGCAAACAAGTCTCCTTTTCCCTTGGATCAGCCAAGCTAAACTTGGAGTTTTGCCAAGGAACTTTCCTAGGAAACGACCAACAACCAGAACAAAACACAAACAAGGACATACAAAGGCATATCCAGGTTTCCTACCCACAGTGACCAAAGCCAGCCCCAGGCTGGCCTGGCCACACTGCCATCCAGTGATACAGATGTCTGCTCCTTTTCTTGAACTTGGGTGGGAAACCCCACCCGAAAGCCCCCTTTGTTAGCTCTTGGGCAATTCCCCTTCACTGACTTCAGGGCAGGAGCTTGAGCAGACCAGTGTAGAAAGGTTTGGTCATTCCCAGTCATTCCCAAGACGCTTCTAGTCTCATACTCCACACCCCTGCGGAGATGCCCCAGTGCCTCTGCCCTGTGTCCTTCATTCCCCTGCGCGACTGCTCAAGCTATTTCCTCAGCCTGGACACTTGCCTCACCATCTGGAGGACTATGCATCCTTTAGAACCCTTTCAGATACCATTACTTCCTTGAAGGCTTCTGCCCCATCTTGTCTTCCCCAGAATTGATCACCCACTCTCCTTTGGACTCCCATGGCCCACTGTAACATCTTCTGGACTGCTGATGTTGCATTAGATTTTTGTGTTCACCTGTGTCTGCCTCCCCGACTAGACTGTGAGCTCCTTGTGGTCATTTCTATATTCTCCAGGTCTAGCCCAGTGTCCCACTTGGAGCAAGTAGGCAGGTTCTCAATAAATGTTTGTTGCATAAAGCAATGTCTGCTGAGTTGGATGGGGCCCTACGAAGAGGGTAGGGAGTGGACACAAGTCGCGAAGTCAGTGCCCACTCTTCTGGGAGGTCCTGGGGCAAAGAGGGCCCAGAGAGACTACCATGCCCTCTGGCTCACCGTGGAAGAGATCATTCTTCAGGTGCCTTACAGGAGAGAAACTATCTTATGAGTTCATTCACAGGTGTGGCAGAGGATTGCTATGTGCCCATCACCATATTAAGGTGGAGGGGGAAGACTTGGTGTTCTGCAGTGATTGGTAAGACTCTGCTCTCTGCAAGGTCTGAACCTCCCTTTCCTTTCCAACTTTAGTCACCATCATCATTAACTCTCCGCTCCATTTGCTGAGTACCAGTCACCACCCAGCCACAGTATAACCCTCATCTGACCTCCTGCCCATCAACTGCCTAAGCAGTGGAGAAGGATGAGACGCAGGCCAGTTTCTTCTGAAACCTCAGAGCTCTATTTAGCCTTACTCACGTTTCATCACAGAGAAGAGCAGAGAAAATCATTCTCGTTTCAATGAAGGAGAAATTGAGATCCAAGGAGAGGCTGAGGGGTATCTGGGTAGAACCCTATTTGTCTGATCCCAGTCCTTCTACCCCTCCAGCATCAGATCTAGAACCCAGAAGTAACCCCTTTTTCATTATCTTTGGGATACTTCCCCTGTGGCCTTGGTTTTATTCCTGTTATTTACAGTCTGTCCTGAGGATCCAGAGGCAAAAAGGATCTTGAGGAAAGAGGAGGAGTTGGTAAAGGGAGTGGGGACATAGGAAGGGTCATGAGCCAAAATGACGTGGCGACTTCTGACTTCCCTTTCCTACATTCAGGCTGATGAGGGGGAAATGGTGCTGTCCTGATAGTTTCCACGGTCAGAGTCCTCAGGTACCTTCTGCTCTTATCTTCTCTCTGCCATAGTCTTGGCCTCCGCCTTGTCCCACCCCGTGCCCAGTGCCCTCTCCTCTGGCTGGGGAGGGAGCACCTACTGGACTAAGCTGGATCGACTGTAGATGGTGCAATCCCTACCCATGCTTCAGTTTCTCCTTGCCTGCCTGTACTTCCTCCCTGAGGTCTTTCCTCATCTCTATCTCTTGTCCTAAGAGTTGGCATCAGGGTGTTAGAGAAAAAAGTGTTTAAGTGGCCTCGTTTTCCTTATTGGGCTTAGTGGGTACAGTGATTTCCCCAAGTTTAAAAGTTTTACAGAGTTAGCCTAGAACTCAGGTCTTTTTCTATGACTCACCCTGCCTCCCCGTGATAGGATGAAGTCCCGAATAACAGAGGTGGAGCTAGAACCCACGTCACTCAGAGTTCAGTGCCCTTTTGGGTTACGTATGTGTGTGTTTGTGTGTGGGTGCACGTGAGACGTGATAGGGGAGGGGCATCTCTGCTATCTGAAGCTCTTTCTTTTCTTCCTCCTTTGTCTCAATAAACCTGACTCTGACTCTGTCATCCCCCGTTCTGTTTTTTCATTTCTTTCCCACTTCACCCACCATTATTGTTTCTACCCCTGAAGGATCACAGTCTCACTTTCACCTCCTCCATTAAACTAGCTAACTTTTCATATCCCTAGATCCACCCATTGCTCACCATCTTTTCTTCTTCTTTTTAATAGAATTTTATTGAATAATTCAGTATCACATGTGCCAAGGGTTTAAACTTAATGAGTAAAGCAACAATTATCCTAAATCATGAAAGAAATTCACCTTTTGTGCCAAGCTTTGTGTTAATGGCTTTGGCACTTTGCACAGACTATTGAGAGTCTTTGTAATATTAAAAATGGGACATTGATGTTGTTATTAATTTTAATATGAACTATTAATATTGCCACCACTTATAAAATGCTTAATGTATGGCAAACAATTGCTAAACACTTTATATGCATTTAATCATAAAATCAACTCTGTGAGAGGTATTAGTGAGTTTCTCATTTATTTAACTTTTTCCCCCAGTGCTGGGGCTCCAGACCAGGGCTTTGCACATGCTAGGCAGGCTCTCCACTAGGCTACATCCCCAAGCCTCCCATTCATTTTAGATGAGGAGCCTGAGGCTCTCCTGGTTTCTTCACAATGGAAAGTGGCCAGTCTGACCCTTGCACTACATTCTTTTCTTTTTTTATTTGTTCTTTTTAATCACACATGACAGCACAATGTGTTTTGACATATTATTCATACATGCACATTCTTCCATTCTTGTGGTTGTACATGATGTGGAGTTACACTGATCATGTACCTTGCACTACATTCTAATGAACTTGTTTTCTTCCAAAGCTCTGCTTGGGCCTCACTCCTACTGTACCTGGACTTTTTGTATGTTGATGGTGAACCCCTTCCTCTGTGAGTCCACTTTCAACCTACTAGTTCTCCAGAAGCTGGAGGACAGGGTAAAGTCAGTCCCACCACCAGTGGGGACACCTAAACCCTCCATTCCCATTTACAGATGCCCTGCCTTTAGAGTTAGGATGGCAGAGGCAAGAAAACCAGAGGCAGGAAAAGCTAAGGCAGGAGGGCTTGGGGCTGGAAGGTCAGCTGGTGGATCAAGGGGAGAAGAGGCAGGGAGCTCTGCTTTACATCATAAAGCCCCAGGACAGCACTTTCTGGTCCCCCTGTGTTTTCTACAGCCTCAGCACCTGAAAGACTTAGCCTATGGGGGAAGACATTGTATTCCGTGGGCATTTGAGTCAATATTGTACTCAGGGTATAGAATTTGCTTGGGAGAAGCCCTGCCTAAACTGGGATAGTATTTTACATTAACAGAGGATGACAGGATATAGGGACTGAGAGGGACCCTGACAACAAAACAAACAAGAAAGGAAGAAAAAAAAAAGACCCCAAAGGACAAACAAAAATAAACCCCCAGGGGACATTGGGAAAAGTAGCACTGTGTCTCTCATAGACAAAGGGGGCCCTTTGTTTGCAAACTAAGAATTGGGGGTTCTCTGCCTCTAAATGCTATGTATCTCTGGCCCTCACTCTTCTCATCTAGAGAGTCAGGGGGTTGCCATAAATTCTGTTTCTAGGGTCAGTTCTGATGGATGTGACAAAATATTTGGGAAAAGGATGTTGGAAATGGACTTTTGATATCTCCCGGAGATACCCAAATATCCAAAGCATCTTCACAAATACGGTCACATTGATCTTCATGGCCTCATTTCCCCTGGTAGGTGGGCAGACACTTTACCCCCTTTAATAAGAGGAACCAGTCAAAGCTCAGGAGCAGGGTTGCCTGATGTCCCACAGTTGGTGGCAGAGCTGGGATCAACAGCGGGGGGCACCTGTCAGGTGGAAACTGGTTAAGAGCCAGAGGGTGGGGGCCAAGGGTTAAGGTCCCAATTAGGGCAGAAAACTAAGATGAGAATTGACTTTGAGTATTGGTTTGGATGGATGGGCAAACTCCCACCAGAGAGGGGGAGTAGAATGCCAGTGGGAACTCCAGAGTAAAGGGGAGGGCCACTAAGAAACACTGAGTACTTCCCACAGTCAGACGTTTGTGTATTGTTTCAGTGAATCCGTACAGCAACCGTGGGAGATAGGCTGACCTGGCCTGGCAAATCGAAAAACAGGCTCAGAGAGGTTAGATCATGTGTTTAAAATCACCTAGCTAAAAAGTAGTGGATTCTGAACTGGAACTTAGTCATTTTGACAATCTGACTCCAAAATCATAGGTCTTCCCATTCGTAGCTGAGAAAGGCCAGGGCTGGGGGCGGCCGGGGAGGGGGTGGTGTCAGTGCACCTTGGGGTTTGGTTGCGAGTGGGTGGATGGGTGCGCTGAGGGTGCCAGGCCGCGGGATCTGGGGCTCTGGTGCCTCTGACTGGGCTACAAAGCGTTAAAGAACCTTGGCCCCCAGCACCCTCCACCCCCGCCTCCTCCCCGGGCTCTTCCTGTCCCTGTTGCAACACCGCCCGCCACTCTCCCTTCCCCTCCCACCTCTCTCTCCTCTCGGCTTTAATTTTCTCCTGTAAGTTCTTTAGATTCAGGCTCCATTTCTGGCCTCCCGGGTTCGAGGTCCCTGGTCCCGGGTTGTGATATCCTGCCCCAAGTTTCAACGCTCAACCCCCACCCTCACCCCAAGGCCCAGACGGCGCGGGGGACCTCCTGGTCAGACCCGTGCGACTCCGGTCGCTGTCGTGCCGCTGGCGCCACCACCACCGCCGCCGCCGCCGCCGCCCCGAGCCCCAATGGGGGAGTGAAGCCCACAGCCGGCCCGACATGGGCCTCCCCGTCGTACCTGGCCTGCTGCTGCCACTGGTGAGACCAGGGTCAAAGGGAAGAGTGGGCTGGGGGGTAGGCGCCTCCTGGCAGGAGGGGGCAGACTTTCCAGCCTCGGCCTGTCCTTGGTGCCAGTCTCAGGCCGGCTTGGCCTGACCTCAGGCGCTGACCGTTTGGGTTTCCCCATTCACCCTTCTTTAGGAGAAGGGGCTGCACTGAGGCAGGGGCAGTAGGGGGCAGGGAGGGACGAGTTTGAAAGGGAGAGAGTGAAAGGAAGCTCTGACAGCCCAGGAAGTTGGATTGGGCCAGGGGGTGTCTGGGAATTTGGGGGTTGGTGGAAGGTCAGGGGTGGGGCGGATTTGGTAGGGGGGAAGAAAGGAATGAAAGAAGGAGGTGGATCCTCTTGGAGTCCAGATGATTCGGAATTTAGTCCCTCTGGGCAGCTGGATAGCTCAGGAGTGTGTTGGGTGGTAAGGCCACCTGTGGAATTCAGCTGAGCAACCTGTTAGAGGGCAGGAGTTGAATGGCTTGTGAAATGGGGAATCTGAACCTGGGAAGCAGATGATGGGTTGGTGGGGTGGGTTTGGGATGCTGTGTAGTGGGGGGTATTGGAGAGTGGAGTGAGATACTGGGTAGGGACAAGGCAACCAGTGGATAGCTGTCTTGGGCCCTGGGAGGCCCAGGTTTCCCACCTGAGGGCATACTCTGCCCTTCTCCCTCAGCCTCAGCTCCCAGACTCCTTCCAACCCCCTCCCCATAGACCTAAACAACAATGATTTGGTTTCTAAATCCTCTGTTCAGTTTGGGGAAGTTGGTAGCAAGTTGTTTTCGTCGCTGGAAAATGTCCCTTTCTCTGGCCTCAGCCTTGTTTTAATGTATCCTTGATCTTCACCTGTGTCCTGGAATCATCTTGCTCAGATACCTGGAGCCCCCAGCTTCCCTGCTTAGTGAGGTGGACTTTCCTACCTTTGTGGGCATTTTCTCCGGGTCCCTACTGTTCCCTGTCTTTTCCCCACCATGCCTTCCTTTTCTGTCACTCTCCTGAGCCCTGCTGTGAGCACCTTTCATCCCTCCCTCCACCTGTGTTCTCTGATCTAGTCTCACATTTCTAGACTTCAAGCGGCACCTGTCTCTGTTATGTCTCTTCTCATTTCTCCATCTTCCTGTTTCCCCAGTCCTACCTTTTCTTCCCATCTTAAGACTGTCCTTCCATTGGCTACTCTCCCTGCACCATCCAGCTGCCCTGTCCTCTTAATTCTGTTCTCTCTGTGGTGGTCGATCACCTGGATTCAAGCCACAGCTTGTGAACCTAAGCCGGTTATTGACCACTAATGCTTTAAGTTCTTTATCTTTAAAATGGACATAATCATGATGACCTTGTAGTGTTATTTTTAAGATTAAATAGATGGATATATGTTACGTGTATTTTCAATTTATTAAGTGCCTACTCTGTGAAAGACACTGTTTCAGGTGCTGGGATTTCAGTGGTGTATGAAATTCCTACTCTCAAGTTTATGGTCTAGTAGGGATAACAGAAAGCACTCAATAAATCTTTAGCTTGTACATTATTGTCATTAGTGGTTTTAGTAGTAATTATTCAGTGGCTACTTGTGTTTGGAAAACAGAAAGTAAAGGTAGTCTGAATATGGGTAAATGCCTGGGCTAGGAATATAGCTTAGTAGCAGAGCACTTGTCTAGCATTTGTGAGTTTAATCCTCAGCATGGGGTACGGGGAGAGTGCCTGGTACCAGACTGCTGCAGCCCTGGTGGGGATGTGACCATTAGGGATGGAAACCTTGCCTGGAGCTGAGGGGGCAACAGGAGACAGGCAAGGTCTGTAGAGGGCTGTCCATGGGCTTTTCAGGTGAGCAACATTCAACTAACAGTACAGAGCACACAGTACAGAGCACAGAGTATATGGTGTATGTGTGAGTGGGAGGTGTTGGTGGGAATAGGGAACAATGAATACGGGAAGAGTGTGGCAAAGCAAGTAGGAGTTTGCTATTCTCAAAGAGTTTGCAGTCTAGGGGCCAAGATAGCAAAAAAAGTAAAAATGACTTCAGAACACACTGGAGGAGCCAGGCTCCTATAATAGGGTTGGGGATGTGGCTTAGTGGTTGAGTACCCTTGAGGTCAATCCCCGGTACCCCGAGGAAAAGACCCATTGGAGTCCAGCTGCCTTTCTTTTTTTCTTTTTCTTTTTCTTTTTCTTTTCTTTTCCTTTCCTTTCTTTTCTTTCTTTCTTTCTTTCTTTCTTTCTTTCTTTCTTTCTTTCTTTCTTTCTTTCTTTCTCCTTCCTTCCTTCCTTCCTTCCTTCCTTCCTTCCTTCCTTCCTTCCTTCCTTCCTTCTTTTTTTTGTACCAAAGATTTAGCCCAGGGGTAGTTTACCATTGAGCCACATCCCCAATCCTTTTTCATATTTCATTAAAAGACAGGGTCTTAGGGCTGGGACTGTAGCTCATTGGTAAAGTGCTTGCCTCACATGTGTGAGGCACTGGGTTTGATCCTCAGTACCACATAAAAATAAAAAAAAAGAAAAAGAAAAGACAGGGTCTTGCTGAGTTGCTCAGAGCCTTGCTAAGTTGCTGAGGCTGGCTTTGAACTTGTGATCCTCCTGCCTCAGCTTCCTGAGCTGCTGGGATTACAGGCACGCGCCACTGTACCCAGCTCCAGCTGCTTTTTCTTGCTTAGTGAATCTCAGCTCCAGGAAACCAGGAGTTTCCCCAGCTGATTCAGGTGTCTCTGCTAAGCTGTGGGCTGGAGCGCTCTTCCCATCCTAGGGCTTACAGTGGACTGTCTTCAACTCATTGAGAGTTCTTAAGAGGATGATTATCCATCTCAGCATCCCCATCATCCACATGGGGCCTGGCACAAAGATTGTCCCTTAACTGTTGAATCAATTAAGGAACAAGAGATTGGTTGGATGAAATGAGGGAAGGAAAGAAAAGTGGATTTGGAGCTGATGTCTAAGTCACTGTCTGGCAGCTAAAAGGGAGGAAGGCAGAGGAATTGGGAGACTGGTTTAGGGAAATGTAGAGGAATGGAGAGATGGGATTTTGTTGAGAGGTGGTGGGGACAGGAGCTAAATATCTACTAGCTGGCCTGGAACGTCCATGTGAGGAACAGTAGAAAATGAGAGTGGAAATATTGGAGTGAGTGGGTATGTGTGAAAAAGAACCTTGAATATGGATCCAGGTGGAGAGTTTCATTCATTAACTGTTCTTCAGGGGCCCATTCTGTGCCTAGACTATGTTCAGAATAAAAGTGCCTAGATATCCCTGACATGTGCATTCAGGGAAGGAATGAAAATGATGTTTCCAGCAGGCCCTGGAGATGGAGAAGATTCTCACACTTGTGGAACAAGTTGAAGCCTGAACACAGATAAGAAAGTATGTGGGAAGCCTGACAAGGTGGCTGCAGTCCCAGCTCCCTGGGAGGCAAAGACAAAGAATCACTTGAGCCAGGAGTTCAGGGCATTCTGAGCAGCATAGGAAAGATTGGAACAGGAAAGAGAAAGACCTTTACAATCATTAATAATCCAGATGTGAGGCCATCGAGGAACATGGAGAAGAAAGAAAAATCACAGAGGAAGGACCGGCAAATGAACTGATAGGACAGCAGCAGGGTTAGGGACAGGGGCTGTGAGGAGAGGGCTGGGCGAATGTCTTGGCATTGGCACCAAGAATTTTGTGGTGTGACTCTAGGTGAGAGATGAATGAATTAAGTTTGGGGCATATTAAGGGTTGGGGACTAGCCAAGTGAAAGTGTGGTCTTAACAGCGGGTTCTCAAAATCTTCAGTAGAGGCATGTGCATGTGTGTGCCTGTGTGTGTTGGGAATGCTGAGTCTGAAAACTCTCCCCAGGTTATAAATGTACTTCAGTGTGGGGAGTGCTGTCTCCCCACTTCCCTCTTGAAGTCATCGTTAGTTTCAACTAGAATGGAAGACAGACTGATCAATCCATGTTAATCTGTCCCTCTAGTTCTGTGGGCCTGATACTGAGAGGATTCCTGTGAGGGGAAGATAGGGTTCTGACCAAGATACTCTCTGATCTCTCATTTCATGGGGCTTGTGGTCTGTTTGGGAAGATCATATCTATTCATCTTAAATAACCTTTGTATGACAAGAGACCAAAGTAGGTATGGTCAGTTCGTGTTATTCAAGGTTGCTGGGGGATGAGTGGCTAATGAACTTGGGTGAGGAAAACATGTGTCATTATCAATAGAGGGCTTCATGGTGGGGGTGGGATTTCAACAGGGTCCTTGGAGGAGACAATATCATGAGCTCTTCCAAGATCTTGACATTAAATGAACAAACACATTTTAATTTAATGAACACATTGTTGTGGGGAAATGGCAGAGCAAAGTGGGTCCCTGAGAGGTGGCTGGGTCAGGGTTAGACCACAGGGTCCATCTCTACTTCTCCGCTCTACTCTGCAGCCCTGGGACCAGCACCGGAAGTCACACTTTAAAGTCTCCCCAGACGGAAGTTGTGGGGGAAGATGAAGAGGTGCTGGGTCACCCCCTCAAGTCTCTCTCCACAGGAACCCCCAGCTTCCTGCCCTTCCTCTGCTCCAAGTAGAGGCAGTCAGACTGGGGTTGGGCCCTCAGAGCTCACCTCCTGGTTCTATAGTTTTGCCACTTAAGGCAAGTGCTATGGATTGGGCTCACTGGGCCAGCTGGTGCCAACAAATGGTGCCCACTGGTGGGGAGCCTGAGGGCCCTGGCACCTCAGTGTCAGAAAGGGCTGGCCTGGAGCATGCTGTGAGCAGTGAGAGGCTTGAGCAATAGAGCTGGTTCCTTCTCACATCTCTTTTGCTTGCTCTCTCATTCCTGGAAATGAGTTTTTATGGCTCTGCAGTTTTTCCTGTGCAGTCACTGGGCTTGGGAAGGAGCTATGGAGCCTCAGAACTGGCCCTATTTTCTAGGGATTGTCCGGGGACTTCAGGGAGGTTCCCAAACCCAACACAACTAGCCAGAACAAGGCAGGCTGTGGGAATGTGGTGAACCCAGAGTGGGAGGGCAGCCTTGGGTGGCTTCCTATTGGAACTAAGGGGTGTCAGGAGGTTGGTGCAAGAGTCCAGGGAAGGGTTTATCTGTCCTCGAACTTGTTGAACTGGGAGAAGAAACAGGGTGGGGCCTAGTCTAAAGGAAGGATGCGGAGGGAGGGAAGGAACTGAGTGGCCCTCTGGGAGGGGCAGCTATTGACCTGATGGGCGGAAGCCAAGGGTCGAGGGAGACTTCCCTTTGGGATGGACCGGGAGAGGGAGGCATTTCCCTGAAATCTGTGGGCCAAGTGGACAGGGGTTCATTGCCTGTCTCTTTTAAGGAGAACAGGGGGTGAAAAGGGGTGCTGAGTAGAGTGGGAGGGAGAGATGGGCCCACTGGAGGAAGGGATGAGATGGCATCCTTCTTGCTGGCTGGCCCTGCCTTTTGCTGACTCATGACCCTTGAGGAGCTGGGGAAGCTGAAGTTGATAGTTCCTTCTCCTCTCCCCTCCATCCCCTCCCTCTGGACTGAGTCACTGGGGCGGAGCTGCTGGGAAAAGATTTCCCCTTCCCGGATCTGACTTAACCCCCAAAGTTCTGGATAGGGAGGGACACGTGTGCTGGCCTGAGAAAGCCTCTCTCCTTACTTGCCTCTAGGAGGCCCATTCCTCACTGGCCAGAGGTCCCTGAAAAGCTCTCTTCAAGGCTATCCTGGAACTGGAGCCCCTCAGTGCCTCTTCCTGACTGCCTCTGCCCGTTGGCTTTGCTCCAAGCCCCTTGGATGGGATTCAAAGTGTCAGTGACCTTAGGTACTCCATGTTCTTCTTCGGGGAAAGGAACCACACATTTCAGGATTGGGAAGTTCTTCCCATAACCAACCCTTCCTGTTGCCCTAGGAGCCCCTGCCCTCTGAGTGTGTGGGCACACGCCTGCCTACAGGGGTTGCTACTGTTTCTGTGTATGGCTTCCCATGTTTGTGGCTGAGGACCTGCACAGCCGCTGGCAGCAGTGGCTCCTGGCAGATGACAGGGTGCAACTTGCCTGCCTGCTTGGAGCTGTTAGGACCTCAGGGCCTGCAGGGAGCTGTCAAGGCTGGGCGGCTGTGGCCTGCCAGGCCTTCTCCTGGGTTTCTGTGATCCAATTAGTCTGATTCTCCCCAGTGGGGCTGCTCTTGTGTGTGTGTGTGTGTGTGTGTGTGTGTGTGTGTGTGTATGTGTGTGTGTGTGTGTGTTTGTGTGCCAGGGTTTGAACCAGAGAAATACTATCACTGAGCTACATAATCCACCCTTTTAAAATTTTATTTTGAGACAGGGTCTTGCTAACTTGCTCAGGGTCTCACTCAATTGCCCAGGCTGGTCTCAAACTTGTGCTCCTGCTGCCTGAGCTTCCTGAGAAACTGGAATTACAGGCATTACATCATGTGCCATCATGCCAGGCTTATCCCAGTGTTTAACAAACTTTTGAGGACATCCTAAATTGTTACAAAAAATGGCTCGTATCAGGGGGAAAGGAGAAGAATCAAGGCTCAGAGAGAACAAAAAATGAAGCCAGGACAGATTAAAGAGCAGTCTGAGTGGAGCTAAATACGACTCCTGGCTTTGCTTTCTCCATACTGAAACCAGAACCAGGAAAGCAATTTAGCTGCTGTGGGCCTGGCCCAAACCTACGCAGCTCTGAAGTCTGCCTTCCAGATACCCTGCTGATCTCAGGCACACCCTCCTGACCAGTCAGTTGAGCCTGATCTCCAGCTTCTGGACAGCTCTAGTTACTTGTGACCTGCATGCCTTTGCCCACTCCTGCTCCCACCTAAAGTTTCTCACCGCCTACCCTATCCTTTACCCCTGAAGTTTCACTTTGACTCCCCTCCCCATTTGTCCTCACCAGCTTAGTGTGTGTGCTTGTAAATTTAGCTGTGGAAGGTGATGCGGCATGAAGTATGCAGGCAGGGTCCTGAGTAAGGTTTGATGCAAATGTATAAAGAAATGCTTGGCTGGGGGTGTAGTGCTTGCTTAGCTTATAGGAAAAAAAATGTCCTTCTTTTGCTTCTGTCTACTCCCTAGGGATGGTACCTGTAGGAATGTCATTCACCTTCATCCCCATCTGATTTTCCCAAAATACTTTTTATAATTTATTTATTTTTGTGGTACTGGGGATTGAACCCAGGGGCACTTAATCACTAAGCTACATCCCCAGCCCTCTTTTAATGTTTCAGTTTGAGGCAGGGTTTTGTTAAGTTCCCCGGGCTGGCTTTGAATTTGTGATCTTCCTGACTCGGACTCTCACATTTCTGGAATTACAGGCATCTCCCACCATGCTCAGCTTATCCAAAATACTTTGTAGTGGTATAACAATCCAGGAAAGTTTACAGATCCTAACTGTTTACTTCTGTAAATGTTTACAAAGTGAATACACTGAGAACCCTGCCAGACACAGATGGAGAAATGTCACATCAATCTTTAGGGTGGCTAGTTGGAAAAAAAGGGCCATAGTGGAAGTGATCTGCCCGTTCCCAATCCAAAAAACATCTCCTGGGCTGGAGGTGTAGCATGTGTGCTTAGCACATGGGTAGACCTGGGTTCCAACTCCAACACTGCAAACAACGACAACACTAAACATTCCTTGAACATCTGCCCTGTGGCTGTGGTGGGGAACTGTGAATCAGGATAAGATATAGCCTGGGCCTGGGGCTTGCTTGATTTGAAGGAGCAAAACTTAGCACACAGGACAGCTAGAGAACAATTAAGCGCTAGATTGCTCTGCATCCCCTGTCCAAGGGGCGAACAGTTCCTTGAGGAAGGACTTGAGCCACAGAGGTTTTAGATTTGCTGCCCCTAGTCCGCCCGCCCCTCCCTCTCCTGATGGTGTCCCCTCTCTCTGATTCTTCCTCAGGTGCTTCTGAACGTGTTGGTGGGGATACACCCCTCAGGGGTCATTGGACTGGTCGCTCCTCTTATGGACCGAGAGAAGAGGGATAGTCTATGTCCTCAGGGGAAATACAACCACCCTCAAAATCATTCCATCTGCTGTACCAAGTGCCACAAAGGTAGGAGAAAGTGGTAACAGTGAGTCCCCTCAGTTGTGGGGCCTTGAGTCTTCCTTTGCTTGTTACAGATGTTCGAGAACTTAGGTCCCACCCTGATTCCTCTAACTTTACTGCCTCTATTGGGCTGGAATTTTCTCCCTCTTTCTTCTCCTAGAGACTTCCTTCTGTGAGCTCTGAGCTCAGCCTAACCCTGACACCCCATTTGTAGGAACCTACTTGTACAATGACTGTCCAGGCCCAGGGCTGGACACGGACTGCAGGGAGTGTGAGAATGGCACCTTTACTGCTTCAGAGAACCACCTCAGACAGTGCCTCAGCTGCTCCATGTGTCGGAAAGGTGAGTCTCAGGAGAGGTTGAGGGCTCTAATGGGAGTGTGTATGGTCCAGACTCTTGGGGGGACTTGAGTGTCCTGTGAGGTATGTGCATCGATGCTGGGGGGTGTGGGCAGGATGAGTGTGCTCGTGTGGGCTGTATGCGTGGTGTGGATGTATGTTACAGAGACAGGTGCACGTGGTGGTGGGGGTGAAGGGACACAGGGAAAGGAGAAGTCGAGTAAATATGGCAAAGGGATGCAGAACTCAAGCCCCATCTTCCTCCCTCACCAGAACTATCCCAGGTGGAGCTTTCTCCTTGCACAGTGAACCAGGACACTGTGTGTGGCTGCAAGAAAAACCAGTTCCGCCAATATTTTAGTGGAAAACGTTTTCGCTGCATGAACTGCAGCCTCTGCCTCAACGGAACCGTGAATATCCCCTGTGAGTGTGGCCTGCCTGATCCCAAGACCAAGCTGTCTCCCTGCCCTGGGGTCAGCCTATCTCCCAGAAGGAAGGTCGTCACCTTGCTGCACCCCACGAGGAGTGTGCCTCTTCCTACTCCAGTGGTCATGGGTCTGAGGGCCATGTCCATCCCACCCTACCCCACTTTTGTCTTCTGGTCCCCAGGGTGCAGGGTGCACCTTCTGTAGCTGTGCCTTCTCTTCACAGGCCAGGAGAGCCAGAACACCGTGTGCAACTGCCATGCAGGGTTCTTTCCAAAAGAAAATGAGTGTGTCTCCTGTAGTGAGTGAGTATCTGCCAGCAGCAGGTGTTGGATGCAGGGCTGAGATGAGTGGGGTGACTGTGGTTGAGAGGCCCTAGCAGAGCAAGGGAAACACTCAGAATGAACATTCTCCTATTGGCCAGACAAGTGGGAGACACTTCATCAAGATACCAGACGACCTTCCCTCTTCCCCAAAAAATGTTCCTCAAATCTTAAGAAGTCTTTGAGCCAGGCTCAGTTGTGTACTCCTGTAATCCCAGCAGCTCTGGAGGCTGAGGCAGAAGGATCACAATTTCAAAGACAGCCTCAGCAATTTAGCAGGGCCCTAAGCAACTCAGCAAGACCCTGTATCTAAATAAAATGTAAAAGAAGGGCTGGAGATGGGGCTCAGTGGTTAAGCTCCCGAAGGGTTCAATCCCCAGTGCGCGCGAGTGCGCGCGCGCACACACACACACACACACACACACACACACACACAAAAGTCTTTGGATAGAAGCTCATTCCCCCAGGACTTGCAGTCCTTCCAATTCAGGTTTTCAAACACTTGAGCAACAGGGTGTATTGTTGTTCATTGATTCTAGGACATCATCTACTTTCACATTTCTGAAATCAGACTGTGCCTTATAACAATAGATGATGTATCATGATTTAATTGGCAGCTTTTGAGCATGTGCTGTGTGTGTGGTATATCAAGAATGGTATCTCTTATTATTGATGGCATCTTAGGTTTGCTATGATATGGTATTTCTGCCCCAGTCCTCTTGATAAGGCCTTCTCACTCCTGGATCCATAGATGCTGTTCTTTTCTTTCTTTCTTTTCTCAGTACCCAGGAGTGCTTTACTATTGAGGTACATTCCCAGCCTTTTTTATTTTTTATTTTGAGACAGAGTCTCGATAAGTTGCCTGGGCCTGCCTTAAAACTTGCTGAGGCTGACTTTGAACTTGCAATCCTTCTGCCTCTGCCTCCCAAGTCACTGGGATTACAGTGACTTGGCACCATGCCTGACTCAGAGGTTGTTCTTGCACACTTGCTTGCTAAGAAGAAATTTTGAGAGCTCTCAGAGTTGAACTGACCTGGGCCTAAATCCCAGCATAGCCACTTGGAAGCTGTACAACCTTGGGCAAGTTATTAACATCTCTGAGCCTTATTTTTCTTACCTTTAAAGTAAGGATAGTGGGGCTGAGGGTGTAGATCAGTGATAGAGCACTTGCCTAGCATTTGGGAGGCCCTGGTTTCTGTCCCCAGTAACATACACACATACATACACACACTTACAAAAGTGACACAAAACTATTTATTTTCTTTTTTTCAACCAAGCATTATTCTTCTTGAGAGTTTTTACCTTCATCCCACATGGTTTTCACCATGAGCTTGTGAGGTGGGCCAAAGTGCCTTTCCCTGCTGTCAGATTTCTACTAAGAACTCATGTTCTCAAGCTCCTTCTAGCTTCCCCAATGTAGTTATCACTCCACATGTGAAAATGTGCTGCTTCTATAGAGGATTCTGGCTGCCCTTAGTGAGATGTAGGGGCATCTGTGTGGGGTGCAGCAAAGTGACGACCTTCCTTTCATGTGCATGTTTGTCACCCCCACACTCAAAGCCAGGTACTATCACTGGCAATGTTATTTGAGAAAAAGTGCTTTAGACCTCTTGTGTTGTCTGCATTCCATCCCTGTGACATACTACCTGAGGCAATCAACTGATAAGGAGGAAAACTTTATTTTGGCTCAGAGTTTCAGAGGTTTTAGTCGATGGTCATTTGGCTCTACTATTTCTGGTCCTGTGATAAGGCAGAACATCATGGCTGGAGTATGTGGTAGACCAAAGCTGCTTACCTCATGGAGGTTGGAAAAACAGAGAAAGAAAGAAACTGGGGGCAGGGGAGAGGGGCTGTGGGCCCGTTTTAATCCAAGAGCACATCTGCAGTGACCTAACTTCCTCCCACTAGGCCCCACCTCCTAGAGGTTCCACCACCTCCCAGTAGTGCCTCAGACTAGGACCCAGCCT
This sequence comes from Spermophilus citellus, assembly GCF_964194105.1. Classification (NCBI taxonomy): domain Eukaryota; kingdom Metazoa; phylum Chordata; class Mammalia; order Rodentia; family Sciuridae; genus Spermophilus; species Spermophilus citellus. Next base: position 31,296,483 of record NC_138197.1, on the reverse strand, counting down.
TCAACACATTGGGGGGACATTCCAGATCCAAACCATAGCACCTCTCTCTGCCACAATCCTACCAACAATGTATTAATAAACAATATTATATTAATATTGTATTAATAAACTCATTAATAATTACCATTTATCAAGTACTGATTATGTCAGGCTAATTAGCCCTATTGTACTGGTGAGAACACTGAAGCTTAGAGGTGAAATGACTTGCTTATTTCACAGTGATACTTAATGAATGGGCTGGAATTTATATCCTGACCTTAACTACCTTGAATTTTATTTTATTTTTTTTCCAATGATGGAGATGGAACCTAGGGCCTGGTGCAAATGTTCTATCATTGAACTATACCCTGGTCTTGTAACCTTGAATGCTTTTAACTTTCTCAACATAGCTTTTTCAAGATCCCTTCTAAATCTAAAATTAAATAGTTCTGTGATTAACTGTTTCATTCTTTTGCATCACTTCTCAAGATAGGTTAAATTCCATTATATTAAGAGATAGCAAAAAATATTTGTAAAGCAAAGCATTTCCAACATTCTTTGTGTTCCTCTTGCTGTAGAGTCTCTTTTCACCAGTGCTGTCTCTTCTTTTAGATGTAAGAATACCCCAGACTGCATGAAGTCGTGTCCACCCTTACCTGAAAATGTTCAGAGCCCTCTGGACTCAGGTAAGGAGAAGCCATATTGTGCCCATGTTCACCTGGCCTCCTGCCACCCCATGCATCCCTGGCTGTTCCCCCTCCCCTCCCCATTTACTGTGATCTGCTTTGTCTTCAGGTACTACAGTGCTGTTGCCCCTGGTGATCCTCTTTGGTCTTTGTCTTTTTTCTTTACTCCTCATTGGTTTAATGTGCCGCTACCCGCGGTGGAAGTCCAAACTCTACTCCATTGGTGAGTAGTGCCTTTGGGAAGGGAAAGAGTGTTTGGTGGAGATGTAGGAGATTAGATGGGTAAGATGGAGGGATATGAGAGGAAGTGTCCTTTTAGTTTGCTGCTGAGGACTCCAAACTGGAGGTGGTCCTGGATGGCTGGTGGGAGGTAACGTGGCATCAGTAGTTCTCTAGTCCCCAGGGCCACATAGGCCCTGAGGCGTGTCACCACAAGTCCCCATGGCCAGTCCCAGTGCTGGTTGCCAGGGCTGAGAGAGGAAGTGAAATTTATGATGGTTTCTCTCTCTCTCTCTCTCTCTCTCTCTCTCTCTATCTCTCTCTCTTCTCAGTTTGTGGAAAATCAACTCCTATAAAAGAGGTGAGATGAAACCTGGGACCTACCCCAAACTTCCCTGACTATTCCTCATAATTTTGGAATACCCAAATATCTTTCGCCATATGGGCTCTAGTAGAAATCCCATTTATCCCCAGACCCTCCAGAATAAAGAAGTTTGAGTTCTTTTCTCTTCTCTTTCATTAATGCTGTGCCTTCTCTCTTTCAGGGGGAGCTTGAAGGAATTCCTACCAAGCACCAAGACTCAGGCTCCAGTCCCTTCCTCAGCCCCACCCAACCCTCCTGCCCCACTGATTGGTCCAACTTCAGGGCTGTGTCACCTCTGAGGGAGGTGACCCCAACCCACCAAGGGGCTGACCCCATCCTCACCATGCCCGTCACCTCCACGCCCTTCGTCACCCAGGTTCAGAAGTGGGAGGACACCGCCCGCATGCATCGCCCTGATGGTGAGTTTGGAGGGAGCAAGGCTAGGTGGAGGATGCCAGGGAAGGGCCGCCAGTGGAGGTTCATTGTCTTTATCTTCTGTAGCCGACCCTGCGACGCTGTATGCAGTGGTGGATGGAGTGCCCCCGTCGCGCTGGAAGGAGTTGGTGCGGCGTCTGGGACTGGGTGAGCACGAGATCGAGAGGCTGGAGCTGCAGAACGGGCGTTGCCTGCGCGAGGCGCACTACAGCATGCTGGCTGCTTGGCGGCAGCGCACACCACGACACAAGGCCACTATGGACCTGCTGGGCCAAGTGCTCCGCGACATGGACCTGCTCGGCTGTCTGGAGGACATAGAGGAGGCGCTGCGTAGCTCCTCCTCCTTCTCGCTCACACCCAGCCTCCTCCGATGAGGCCACGCCCCCGCCTCAGGGAAGAACACTGTCCTTGTGACCGCTGCTTCCAACTCGCGCTTCCTGCAGGGATGATCTTGCGACATGCCCCCTGGACCTCGTTTTCTGGAGAGAAAGGGCCTTGGAGGGAAAGGCGAGAGCCGGCAGCCGGCAGCCGGAGTCACTTACTCGGTGCTACCCGCTCCGTGTATACAGCTTTTCTCAGCTTGGCTGAGAGTTTCCAGAGCCCAAAGAGTGGTTTCTGGGATAGGTGCACCGTGCCTCATGCCTGTTTTGGGTGTGGGGGACCCAGCAAGACTGCCTAGGGGCTCCTGGTTGGTCCTGGGCCCTTTTTCACAATAGATAAGCAATCTTTGAATCAATTATATCACACTAATGGAAACTTGGCATCATTTGCCCCCTGTCCGGGCAAGCACAGAGTAAGCTGAATTGTCCCAAAGCAGGGGCAAGCACAGAACAATGGGACTTCCAGCTGGAGCTGTGGACTTTTGTAAATACACTAAAACTGGGAAATTAAACCTCTGTGCCTGGAGGAGTGGTCATTCAGTGTGAGAGGCTGGGGCAGAGACCACAAATCTGAGCGGTGCAATGGTCCTGACTAGGGCCATCAGTCCACTGCCATCATGCTAGCTGACAGAGGAGAAGGCTGGGCTTATTGTGATTCCCCTTCCCAAGTTCTCGTTCTTCTCCTACTGATCTAGTACAGACCAAGCAGTCATTTTTGTGTACAACTTTTATGTGGGGCTCATGGGTGTCTATGATACATAAATTTACAGTTCTTGACCCTCAAAGTCCAAAGAGCAAGAGGCAGTGTGGTCCTTGAGGTAGAGTCCAGGATGGGGGGTGGTGACCAGCACTCTTGGGGAGATAGTTCTTCTGAGAGAAAGGTCAAAGGGCCTCGACATTTCTCATACCTCTCTGAAAAGGAAGGAGGTAGGTGTTAGGTCAACGGTAATGGGAGAGTGAGGGTCAGGCATGAGGTGAAGGAGGAGGCTGGGGTCCTGCCCTGCCTTGGTCTCTGCTCTGCACTGCCCTCTTTCTATCCTGCCACCCTGCCTCCCCCAACTCCATACTGTCCTTCTTCCCTCCCATGCCAGCTTCCCTTTAGCACTTACGAAGTGGACAGGGGGGTGTCCAGCTTTATGATGTGATGCCCACGCATCCTCTGCAGCTGGGCCCGAGTCAGCTTCCGAGGTCTGCTGTCCCTAGGCTCTGGGGCTCCCTCAATCCTTTGGCTGGCCAACTCCTCTCGGATCTCCCTGAGCATGTCCTCAGCCCGGAGTGGGCGGGAGCAGGGGCTGTAGCCAGGGCCTAGGAAGAGAAGCCCCTCATCTTCCTCTGAGGACTCCCAGGGGCTTTCTCCAGCAGAGTCAGTGTGGTTCGGGGAGGAAGGGAGCTGCCCCCGAAGTTGGGCTCTGTGCAGGGTTTCTGCCACCACGTTCCTTCCTGCTGAGGACCCATCTTCCTCCTCTGACCAGGTAGGTGGGTCTACCCTCGGAAGACTGCCCCCTCTTTGGATCCCTTCTGGCAGTTCAGGGGCACTTCGGCGTTGGGGCGCTTGGGGGTCAGCTGGCTGGGGGCGCAAAGGAACATTTCGAAGATCCAGGGTGGAGAAGGTAAGCCGAGGGTCCCGCTTAAGAGCCCTGGGGCGCAGACGGCTTAGCCGAGAGTGGGATGCCTTGGGGGAGCTTGACATCAAAGTGCCATAGCCAGAGTCTGAGGTATCATCTGGTACAGAGGGAGCATCTTCATCTGTATCTTCAGTCACCACAAGGTGGGGGATGATGACAGTGAACTCAGGAGTCCTACAATGAATAACAAATGGTCAGACTCGGATACTTAGGGGTCAAGTTCATGCCTAGATGTCTCTCTGGATTACTCCATCCAGAAAGGGCTCCTTCTCCGAACTTATCTCCTTATTTCCCTTACATGGCTCGGATTGTTTTTCTCATCTCACCAGCTACACCGTGCACTCTAAAATAGCTTGCGCTGCCTCTAAGCCATTTTATCCATAGAACCTGGTCTAGGAACTTGTATAAACAGGTGGTCAGAGTGGATCTAGAGCTGGGGGTTACTCAATTATGCCCCGATGATGGGTTCTTCTTTTCTCCATAAGCATGTTGCTAAGCAGCTGTGTTGTCCTGGATGAACGTCTTACACTCTGGGGATTGGACTTGCAACCCTACAGTTCTGATATTCTGCATACCCATACCCACCTGCTCATTCTGAAGCCTGCTCCTTGCAGGGAGTTCATGTGTCATATTTCTGTTTTCTTTACTCCGTGCCCATCATAGGCTCACCCTAGGCTGGCTGACCCTTACAGCCTGTCCCATGCATTCCTTCACACGGCTGGCACCAACCTACTGTACTCCAGCTTGTAGCCTGTGTTCCTCTATTCGTGTAGTTCCCTAAGGTCGTACTATCACTTCTCAACCTTTTGGATTTCTCCTCTTCCCTTCTTTGCCAGTGATCCCCTTCTTTGTTGGTGCTTGTAGGTCTTACCTCCCCTCAGCACTGCTTTGAGAGCCCTCTGGGGAAGGCGTGGAGGGCCTGGTGCTGGGGGACTCCCTGCCTTGGTCCCGGTAGAGGGCCAGGAGCTCCCTCTTCTGTTGGACGTACTCCTCTGCCTTCAGTTTCTGCAGGGCAGCCTGGTGGGGGTGGGGAGGACTTAATTATTAAGAATTCTAATTTACTGAGCACTTGCTGTATGCTGGGCACTGTGTAAGTGCTTTCCATACATTATCTAGTTTAACCCTCACAATACCCCTCTGAGGCAAATATGTTTACCCCTACCTTAGTAGTGAGAAACGGAGTCTGTAAGGTTAAGTAACTGTTGAGGGATAGTTTTTGAGTAAGAAAGCAGGGTGGTGACTGGGTTCGGTGGCACCAAACTCTAGAGCTGGTGCTTGGGAAGAGTGGGAGGAACAGAATGGCCTTTTCCACCTGTATACTCCCTGCTTCTCATGACCCTTTGGTAGACTCTCAGATGTGCACCCTCCTTCAGGCTGATTGGGGTACTGGTGACATAAGTGCTCTGAATGTTATCAGCTTCAAGTTGGTCTTTGAGAGCATCCTTCTCCCCCCCCCCCCCACTTCTCTTCCCTGAAGCTGGAAGGTGCAAAAGGCAGAGGGTGGGTAGGAGCAGGATTTGTCCTAGGCTGCAAACTCTGCTGCCCTTTAGAGGGGAAAGCAGAACTGTCTTTGGAAGGATGAGAAGAGGATACATTATACGGTCGGCCTGCCTTCCTTGTTTTTATACAGCTGCATCAGAATAAAATAGTGACATCTGAGAAGTGATTTACAAAGTACCTCCACATGCAAGTTGTCATTTGCTTACACACCACCACTCTGCAGGGTGCAAGACAGTTGCAGTGACTTGCTCAAGGTTGCACAGGTACAGAGGAGCAGAGCTGGCCAGGGCCACTCTCTTTAAGTCCAAGTTCAGTAACTGCATATGTTTTCAAGGGCAGCCTTGAAAGGTCAAGAGTTACTTAAAGATGCTAGCTTGCGGAGGAGACAACAGAACCTGGGGAGAGGTTGTAGGTGGAGACTTAGCAAGAGGTGGGTAGAGGTGGCTACTGTGGGCTGCACTGAGATCAGTACTTACTTGCATGTTGTTAAAACTCTGAAGCACTTCCTCAGAGCTGGTAAGGAAATGCTGCAGCCCAAGCTCCACCCCCCACCTCCTCCAAGCACAACAGGGACCTTTAGTACTAACCCCCACTCCCACAGCTTCACACCCCCTCCACGATGCTCCATTAAGATTCTCTGATTCCTTATTAGTTGTTCCATATTTTTAGTTTCTCCCCAGCTTGAGTTAGAGGAGCCAGCAACTTTTGGGCTTTTCCAAAGCTTCTCCAGAAATACTGGGGGCAGCTGGGTCAGGACAAGAGGCATGTTGGAGAAATGATGAACAGGGATAGGAAAGTGACATTAGGCTGATATCTCTAATTCTTTCCCTGGCTCTCTAGTCACTCAGCCAGAACAGAGGATGGTGTTTGGGGGCAGGAAACTAACACACCAAGGCCAAGTCCTGTGACCATCCCCTCTTCTCCCGGCCTCATTTCCCAACTCAGTGTGGGTTGAGAGAAGAAATGAGAAAAAGGAGAGTGGAAGGGCTGTGGCAGCCTACTTATCCTGATGAGATGCAATGCCCTTTTGCCCCACGTTCAAGTTTGTGTTTGGAATGCCCAGGATAGGGAATCAGTGTGGAAGGAAAGAATGGGAAAGGAGAGGGGGGTTCTGTAAGGAACATCAAATGCAAGCATCTCCACTACCCTTGCCTCTTGCCCTTCCTAGGAAGCAGTGGGAAGGTGGGGGAAACCTTGAGAGTCAGGCCCAGGACTACCAGCTACCTCAAAACCTCTCCAGAAGCCCTGGGAGGCTTTTCTCAGTTTGGGTAAGAGGAGAGGATGGAAGGGCAGTGTAGGAAAGGAAGAGAAAACTGGTAGTCGAGCTGGAAGGTGACATCCTCACACAGCTGGGAAAAGGAAGGAAGAGCCCCCAGCAGGATTCATCTTTCTTTGCCCATGGCGAGGCCTGAAGAGGCAATGCTTCCCTTCCCTGAAGTTTCAGGGTGGCTCCAGATTCACCGTTCCCTTCCTGGAGCTCCCTGACACTGGCCTCAATGGGTCACCAGAAGGTCCTTGCTGACTTCCTAAGTGACAGATGTGAATGTGTTTCCCCAGCCCTGGCACCACTGCTCACCCCTTTCTTCTAAAGAGGACAATGACAGACATTCATGAAGTGCCCATGAAGTGCAGGGTCTTGTGCCAGGCCCTTTAGAAAATTTTCCATCTACCCCGTGTGGTAGTTTCCATTATTACTGGGTTCTCCAGATGAAGGCCAGGTGGGCTAACTTACCTAAGAACACAGGTAGCTACCAGTGGCGGCTGCAGGCTCTGGATTCTCTTTGGACCCTGACTCTTCCCCTCAGCTGCCTTCTTCAGTCTGCCCTGCTTTTATTTCCTGCTTTCATCTTTGACAGCACTTTCTGTTCCCTTTATTGGTTCCTTTTCCTCTTCCCAACAGCTAAATATGGGCATCTATCAGATTCAGTCTCTACCCAGTTGACAAGCTCATTTTCTCTAAAAGTATAAGCCACTTCTACTAGGCCCACTAGGGCCTTCATCTAGGAAGAAACCTCAATATTTCTGCAAGGGGGAAAGTGAAAAGGCAGATCCCTGGGGTTGCTTGATGAAGGGGACCAGTAGATGTTCCACTACCCTCTTCCATTTTGAAACTTATGTTAGCTGGGCTTGGTAATGCCACCTGTAATCCCAGCTACTCAGGAGGCTGAGGCAGGAGGAGTGCAAGTTTGAGACCAGCCTCAGCAATTTAGGGAGAACCTGTCTCAAAATAAAACAAAAAGGGCTGTGGATGTAGTCCAGTGGAGGAGCACTCCCTGGATTCAATCTCTAATACCTTGAAAGATTGATGTTAATTGAGAAAAAAAGAATTTGATATGAAAGAATAGCAGCAAAACTAAGTATAATGTTGCTTGTTTCTTTGGTTCCTTAAGGGAGGTGGGGAGCCTCAGTATACAGTTTGGTCATAGATCAGAAATAACCTGTCTCTCAACTTGGAGTGTGACTGCCAGGGGCTAGTTTTGTATATGAATAACAGCAATTTTTAGTGGTCCTAGGGATCCTAGAGGAAGAAGGAGCGGGAGGGGTTGTCATAAGACTGGAAAGCAAATGAAGAGAAGAAAGTTCTGAAGAGGAGGGTGGCAAAGAAAAAAGTCTCCCTGCCAGTAATGGTCACCTCTGCCTGCTGTTCTGGGGATGCTTGCTTCCAGTTTCTCCCATAGCTCCCCTAGAATGGTATCCTTTAGCCTTTGGGAAAGCTTCATTAACTACTAGAATGGGGTCAGTTGCCAATCAGTCCAATACCTGGAACCTGTGTTTAGGACTGGTAAGAAGTGGTATAGAGAGATCCTGCCATGCAGAAAGGGGATTATGGGAGCAGGGCCCAGGGCAGATGGGAGACTACAAAAGCCATGTGCTTCCACTGCTCCAGTCCCCTACCTTTAACCTCCTGGGGCTTGTCCCCATGTCATTCAGGTATTCAAGAAAATTGTAGCCCCATGGATCTGGAGGACACAAAGTATTTCACCCTAATTTCTCACCTGAATTTTAGGCCCATGTTTCCATATTTCCAAAAGCCCCTAAACTACTCCCATTTGACTATCTCCCACTGCCTCAATTTCAAAGTAAATAGTAGCACCCAGGACTGGGGGTGTAGTTAGCACTTGCCTATCATTCTTGAAGCCCTGGGTTCAATTTTCAACACCACCAAATAAATAAACAGAATATCACCACCTGTCCCACTCCCTCTAGGAAGTAACAACTAGACAAATAGGCTTCTCTTTCTAATGGTTCCACTCATCAGGGGTCCCCTTGCCAAAGCAGTCCTTCAAACAGAAGCTTCAGAAGGCCATCATTATCTTTGTACTTGAGTCCTGGAGTTACTCTTACCATTTGCTCACATAAAACCTGTGCTCTAGACTTAGACACATGTGGTCACTGTTCCAAAAGCAAATTCAGCCCCTTTGCTCAGGATCTTGCCCAGGGTCTTCTGATTCTTCTGTTCAGGGTCTTGCCCAACCTTAAAAATTCAACTCCAGGGCTGTGGAGGTAGCTCAGCTGTACAGCCCTTCCTAGCATTCAGGAGGCCCTGGGTTCTATCCACAGCATCACAAAACAAAACAAAAGAAAACAAAACACAAAAAACTAGCCAACCAACTAAACAAAAAAGTCCAACTCAAAGTTTCACCTCTCTTTGCCCATTCTGTTCCTGTGGTGGGCTGGCAAGCAGTCCCCCTCCCCCCAAAAAAATAAGACTGAATCCCCAGAACCTATAAATGTGACTTTATCTGGAATAAGGGTCTTTGCAGATGTGCAATTTTAAGAATTTTAAGAGAAAATATCAGATTTCAAATGGATTCTAAATCTAATGCCTGGTGTCTTAATAAAAGAATGGAATGGGGATTTGGACATAGATATACAGAGAAGAAGGTCATGTACAGACCGAGGCAGAAATTGGAGCCAAGAACCACATGGAACCCACCAGAAATTGGAAGAGGCACAGATTGTCCCCTAGAGTCTGGTCAGAAAGCTCTGTCCTGCCAACAACTTGATTTCCTACTTCTATCCCCCAGAACTGTGAGAAAAGAAGTTTCTGTTTTTATTTATTTATTTGTGGTAATGGGGATTAAACCCAGGGCCTCATGCATGCTAGGCAAAGGCTCTACCACTGAACTTCTTCCTCAGCCTTCTTTTTTTTTTTTTTTTAATTTTGAGTCAGGGTTTTACAAATTGCCCAGACTAGCCTTGAACTTGTGATCCTCCTGTTTCCGCATCCCAAGAAATTGGAATTACAGGCGTGTGCCACTTTGCTGATCCTTCCTTTTTTTTTATGGTGTTAGGAATGGAACCCAGGGCCCTGAGCATGCTAGGCAAGTGAGCAAAACCCCCATCCCAGTTTCTGTTTTAAGCCACCAAATTTGTGGTAACTAATGTAACTTTATTGAGATCTCCCTTTATCCAAACTCCTGCTTTTATCACATACATCTGTCCATGTCACTGCCCTGCTTAACACATTGACTGATCCCATGTTTTCTATAGGGCAAAGTTCAAGTTCTTTGCATGATGTGCAGAGATGGGCATGATCTGGTGGCACCTTCCTCCTAGTCTCTCTACTAATGCGTCTCCCTTTGTACTTTAGAACTTTGTACTTGCAATGCCAAGCTACCAGGCCAGTGGTTCTTCTGACATGCATGACTTGTATTTCTGTCCTTTTGCTTCTCCATTTGGAATGTCCTTCCTTCTCATCCTTGTTCCCCTAACATCTTCCAAGTCTCTCCCAAATGGCCTGTCATTTCTGTCATGGCTTCTCAGCCTCCCCTCTCCCTTTCCCAGCAGATCTGCCCTCTCCTAGCTCTCTCCTGTGTACATGTTCTATCATTTTTCCACTAATTACTCTAACTGGGCTGTACAGACTTCTTGAGGGAAGGAATGGTGTTTTATTTATTTTTAAAAATTTCCTGCACTTAGCGTGGTGCCTGTACCCAGCAAGTGCTCCATAAGGGTCTGAATGGGAGAAGTTTAAGTTAATTGTTGCAAAAAAAAAGTCAATTGGTGCCCAGCACAGTAGCACAAACCTGTAATCTCATCAGCTCAGAAGGCTGTGAGTTCAAAGCCAGCCTCAGCACTTCTTAGCAAGGCCCTAAGCAACTCAGTGAGACCCTGTCTCTAAATAAAATATGAAAAAGAGGATGAGGATGTGGCTCAGTGGTTAAGTGTCCCTGGGTCCAATCCCTGGTACCCCCCGCCCTCTAAAAAAATAAGCTAATTGTTTCAGGGCATGCAAGCCACCCTACTATGTCCTGGGCTTTCTCAGTGGCTGTCCTGGTAGCTGGTCACAGTCTTTTTTAAGAATGGTCAGTGCTCTGTCCCCCTCTGAGGGCACCTGAGTGGCTGGGAGTGAACCCACATCCAGCTGAGGCTCTCTCTTCCTTCCCTTTGTGGCCTCATTCCTGGGCTCCAAAGACATCTGTCCACCCCTCCCCATGACTGGCTTTCACCTACCTGGGCTTGCTGGGTCTTTTCCAGCCACCTTGCACGATCTGTGGAACTGGGACAATGTACAACCAGGGCACTTGAGACACACTGGAATTCAGTAAGGTGGATCACCAGGAAGCTATCTGGGTGGAGGAGAAGGTCAGCTTTAAGGGTCTTATTTGACCTATATGCCAACCCTTCCCTACCTCTCCAAGAAGAAGGGGGAAGGAAAATTTTTCCAGCAGAAGAGACATACTGGAATCTCGCAATGGTCGGCACACAAGCTTCTCCAGCATAAGAGGGGGTCGGATGACCTTGGCTTTGTCCACCTTACGTTGGGGCTTGGTCACCAGGAGCACATCAGAGAAGAGGAACAGGTACACATCCAGCTGCAGTGGGGGCATAGGGGAAAGAGACAGGTCAGCTGGAGCATGGGCAAGGTCTGGTCAGTGATCTGGGCTCAGGCGTGTGTGCACAGGAACTAGTGCAGACCGTGGAATGCCAGAGCTGGAAGAATATCAGTTTGCCCATTTCTCATTTTATAGGCAGGGAGAAGGGCTGGTTCAAGGGCAAACAAACAACCAGAGCTTAGCCAGAACCGTGTTTTCTCCCCAGTGTGCACGTGCGTACACACACACACACACACACACACACACACACACACACCAATTTCCCCATTTCCAGTTTTTTTTTTTTTTTTGCCTCCCACCCTGACTTCCTTCCCTGTAGTTCATCTCCCATCTCTTTACTCTTGGCCCACAGCTCCCTCACCTTCCCTTCTCGTCCCTCCTTCACTCTCACAGGTCCCTCCAGCAGCAGCTGCCTGGTGTGCTCAGGGCCAACCCCCAGCATGGGGGACATAAGGTCCAGGGTGCAGAATGGACGCAAGTTCTGAGGGACACAAAGGGGAGGGTATCAGGGCACTGGGCAGGTATGTCTCTACATCCCAACCAAGATGGCTTCTTGTTCTTCTACCAGCACCCTCTCTCTCTCTATCCTTCCCCACTTGGAGCCAGAGTAAGCACCCCAGAGTCTCTGTTTTATTCTTTTGAACTCTGCCCCTTGGACCCTCACCACTGGGAAGGAATGATGGGCACACCCTTGGTGGCACCCAAGTGCAGGGTGTTCTGACCTCTGTCCCTTCCTTGCCTGGCTTCCCCTACATCCATTTTCCCTGGGACCTTACATTTTCTGAGCCACCTTCCCTCTGCCCTCTTACCTTTTCCACTTCCTCGCTGGATGCCTCTAATACCTCGTAGTTCCCAATGCGCTGAGCTGCAGCCACCAAACTCTCCTGCTCTTCGCCTTGGCGGACCTGACCATTGATGTGTCGAAGGAACGACTCCACAGCTGCAATCTCAGTTGGGAGTGGGGGTGCAGAAGGAGGTGTAGCTCAGCTCAGCTCAGTCCTGTATTCTGCACAGCCCACCCATCCAATGACAACCACAGCATTCCAACACAGCCGAACGAGTGGGTGTCACACGAGGAACAAGACCCTCAAGAGTGCATGGAAATCAGCTCCCACCTTGCCATCCCCAAACCTGTGGTTCCTGAATCCACCTGAACACCTACCATAGCATCCAGGGCCTCTCGGGCTCGGGCCTCGGGGCTCCTTTTGAGCACAGCCTGCAGCAGCAGTGGGTACTTGGTGATGCGCTGGTGGGGCTTGATAAGTAAGTCGCCCAGCATCTGCCTCCCTGAGCGCTTGTGCTTCTCACACCACTGCCAGGGGAGGTGAGTGGGGGCTCAGGAGTTTGCAAGAACTCTCCCATCCACCCTTGCGACTAACTCAGCCTTGGACCCACCTGGAGACTGGGGATGACTGGGCTGTCTAATCGCACCCCTCCCCCTTCAGGCACCACCTCTCCCACCTGCACGAAGGTGTGGAAGAGAAGGTTAGTGTCTTGCTGCTCCCGGGCGTAAGCCATGATCTGCTTCACTCTCAGGCAGTACTGGACGTAGGGCTGGAACCACTGGCCAAACTGGAAGGACAGATGTAGGGTCAGGGAGCAAGCAGGTGGAAGAAGGTCATAAATACAGACTCTGTCTGCAGAACAAGGGAGCAGGGTGCTGGGAGATCCTCATGTAGCCCCTTCATGAAGTTCCTGCCAGTCTCCACCTCCACGTTTGCTCTCATGGCCAGGTCCTTCTCTCAGTCCAAGCAGGAGCTGAAGCCCAGAGAAATGGACCACACCTTAGAGCTCCTGTCCACAGGGCCTGCTGTGCCCTGCTCCTCTGGACTTATTCTCCCACCATCAATAATTCAGCTAGACTGTTTCAGGACACTTTAGCTCCTATTTCTGTGAACTGCAAGTTGCCCAGAAGTCTTATTCCTATGGAAGGGGGTGTCCAAAGCATTCAGGAAACCACCACCCTACCACTGTAACCCCTGGCAACATTCTTCTGCAGGGCCTACATTTATTTCAATTGGGTAGCACAATAGAAGAAAGACCCCCCAGCCCCCACACACATTTTTACTTTCTTTTTTTTTTCTTGGTACAGGGAATTGAACCCAAAGGCTCTTACCACTGAGCTACATCCCCAACACTTTTTAGTTTTGATTTTGAGACAGGATTTCACTAAGTTCTGTGTCCCCCAGATGCTGGCCTCAAGCTTGTAATCCTCCTGTCTCAGTCCCCCCCGTGTTGATAGGTTTACAGATGTGCACCACTGTGCCCAGCACTTAGGCTCCATTCTTGTACCCAACGATTTGTTGATGGATCTCTGTCTGAGAACAAAGATTTTATAGTTTTTTTTAAAAGAGAGAGAGAGAGAATTTTTTAATATTTATTTTTTAGTTTTTTGGCAGACAGAACATCTTTGTATGTGGTGCTGAGGATCGAACCTGGGCCGCACGCATACCAGGCGAGCGCGCTACTGCTGGAGCCACATCCCCAGCCCAAGATTTTATAGTTGACAAGCATGTAGGTGTAACTCTTCCCTGAGAAAGCTGCATTTTCATTTCATAAGGGCCTGTAGATAACTTGTGGAATGGAGTTCAGCAGTAATGATATCTGGGGATAAGGACTGTGCCCCGTGGGCCCCTCGAACCACAGAGAGATTTGAATCCTATGGGCAGCACCCTCTGGGCTCTCCCAGTCCTACCCTCTCCAGGCTTCATCGGGCCTTACCGTCAGAAAGCCATTTTGTAGCCTGATGGGATCCAGAGGCTGGCCTGAGGCCCGAGTTTCCTCCAGGAAGGGTTCTAGCACCTCTTCCCAAAACCTCCGATGGGCTCGAATCAGGCTAGGGACATTTCCAAACAGGGTCTCAGCTGACACCTGGAGGAAGGAGCAGAACTCTCAGCAACAGGCCTTTGGCGGGTCACTCTCAGGCAGCATTGACAGGGTCAGGTGAGGCCCCCGACCTGGGGTAATGGGGAGTGAGGGCGGGGTGCGCCAGACTGTGAGCCTAGAAGATTTAAGGGGCTCCAGCTGTCTTTTCTAGTCTGTGGCACTTCAGCCTCAGTGGGTTTAAGGCCTGACAAATTGGGGGACCTGTGGCCTGCTGTAGGTCTAGAGAACACAGGGAGTGTGGAGGGCAGGGGTGTCCCAGAAAATGAGGCAGTGGGGATTTGGACTGGGCAGCCTAATGTGTTCCGTGAGCCCGTCCCCGCCCTCACCCACCAGTTCCCACTCACCTCCATCAGCAGTCCCACTCGCTGCAAGTTCAGCAGACCAGCAGCTAGGAGCTGGATGCAGGAAGAGGGACAAGGATCTCAGCACCTCGTCTCCCTCCTCTCTAAGCCCCATCCTAGTCCTTCACGGTCACCTCCACCCCCACTAACTTTGACCTTTCTTCCCCTCATCCTACGCGTGTCTGCAGTCAGGAGGATCTCTTGGAATCCTGCCCCTCCAGTGACCTGTCCCTTCTGATTTGAGAGGATGGGGATAATGCAAGGGAGATGGGTAGACAGGTGGAGATGGGACTGTGGCTGGGGCTGAGGGACTCACATCGGTCATGATCTTGAGTTTTCTCACGTAGATCAGCTCAGTGGTGAGGAGCTCCCACAGAGCTTCTTGCTGGTGGCACTGCTCCCGACTCATCTCCTGGGTGAGGACAGTGCTGGTTCAGTTAGGGAATGATAAGAACAGCAGGTGCCATTTATGAAGTGCTACTGGATCCACTTCACAGGTTCTGAGCAATCTATACATGACCTTTTAATTCTAAACCAGTCCTCCAATATGTAAAGTGGCATCATCCCCATTTTACATATGATGCTACAGAGGCTCCGAGAGGTCCTCTGTCCTGACCAAAGTCTCACTAGTAAGTGGCAGAGGGCTTCGAATGACAAGTTGCCTTTAAATGCTTTTCCCTCCTGGCCCTCTATCCCAAGACTTGAAGTTCATCCCTATTCCCTCCTCTAGGGAAGAAATGAGATGTGTGCATATGTGTATGTTGGAGGGTGTCTTTCTTTCTGTTTGTCATACTATCGGGACAGACATTATCTCAAACTTACCTTGTGCCCAGGCACCAGCTCTCTCCAGGACTTCTCGATGGTCACACCACTGTCACCACCCTCTCCTATCTCCCAGTACTGTCGGTCCTCAGGGGGCAAGCGGGGCATCCCGAACATGCTGAACGTGTGGAGCCTCAACTCTAGCTCATGGGCCTTGGTAACTTCCTAGGAGAGCCGAGAAGGGGAACAATTGGCTTCATTCTCAGCACCCAGCCTGCTTGGCTCTGGGAGGCAATGAGTACATGTGTGTGTCTGCCATGGAGGTGGCAAGCAGCTCTGAGTATGAGTGGGAACACAGAGGCCTGGAGGGACAGGGATCACCCTGATTGGAATGGGGAATGGGTGTTACTAGAAAGTAACTGGAGAGGTGCCTTGGTTTGCAGAAAGATCCCTGGACTGATCAGGGCAGGTCTGATCAGGGCACCCTAACCAGAAAGATACCTTCTAGGAGTCTCCTGATTCAGAACAGGGGTACAGGGGCAGGATTATACTCTTCAGAGGAGCCTTCAAGTGGAGACCAGAATATGGCTTAAGGAATCAGTAGTCTCAGGTAACATTTTGACATTTGCTCATAAAATGGACATTTTTAAGAAAAAAACATGACTTAAATTTTACAATTGTTTTTGGTACCAAATAATGTAGGCAACAGATATTGCTGACCTTCACTCTGTCTGCAGTGTGGCTTGGGAGGAGAGGGGTGAGGCTCACAGCTGGGGTGAGGGATACTGTAAGACCTGGTAAATTCTGCAAACAGAAATTTGAATATTAATAGTTTATACTTCAAGTTATATCAAAATGTCTTGAGTCAAAGTCACTTGGTCTAATGCATGGGCCAAGTAGAAAAATATTCCAGAAATAGTCTCTGGATAGAGCTGTGTCTGATTTCTTCTTCTTCTTTTTTTTTTTTTTTTTTTTTTTTTTTTTTTTTATTTTGAGACAGTCTTGCTAAGTTGCCCAGGTTAGACTTAAACTTGCAGAACCTCCTGCCTCAGCATTTGAGTTGCTGGGATTACAGGTATGTGCCACTGTACCATGCCGGTGTCTGATTTCTTGGAGGGGTGCCAGGCAGAAGCCCCCTAAGCCAGTGCTCTCAGCACCAGGGGCTAGCTGAGCCTGATTATCTGTGGATGCCTTTGCAGTTGGGGCTATAAGCATGGGAATGGGAGCAAAGGGACCCCTTACCTTGAGTTTCGGGGAGTGAGGTGGGCCAGGTCCCAAATGACCTCCATGCTTCTTCTCGAGCTCTTGTTCTCGCAACATCAAGGGAGACAGGCCTCGGGAAGGGCCAGAACCCTTGACGAAGGGGACATAGTGCGGGAAGCGTCGGCGGCTGGGATCCTGGGGGAGGAGCAGGGGAATTCTGGGGGTGCTGGAAGTACCAGAGAGGCA
Source organism: Spermophilus citellus (assembly GCF_964194105.1). Lineage (NCBI taxonomy): Eukaryota > Metazoa > Chordata > Mammalia > Rodentia > Sciuridae > Spermophilus > Spermophilus citellus. The sequence goes on along the minus strand of NC_138197.1, from coordinate 31,280,017 downwards.
GGGGTGGGGTTTGGCTCTAGGCATCATCCCCATCTCTACAAGTTGGGTTGGCTCATCACTCCCCTCAAACCAGTTTGGTGTGGGCTGCTGCTGCACTGAGTCACCAGGGAGACCAAGCTGTGTTGGGCAGGGACAAGTCAACCTGACTCCTTGAGTGGGCCTCAGGGCAGAAGCAGGGGGCCTCTTCCAGAGTAGGCACAGAGGCACATGCGTATGCCCGGGCTCTGGAGTGTGTGCCCCTGTGTCTGCCTGTTTATATGCATGTTCTCTGCAGGGACAACATAGTGCATGCCGCATTCTGAGTTCCTCATGACCTCCCTTGTTTGTAGCCAGCCTCCTTCACACGTGAGGATGATAGCTCACACATGTGGGCCTCCTCCCTGGGGGCATGTAGCCCATGTCCTATCCTGCTGGGAGCGGCTCTCTCTGTGTAAGAGGTTGAGACCATAGCCACAAGTCTCCTCCCAGGGCAGGCCTGGTCACATTCCTTGATCTGCCTGTGGCCTGAATTTTACCCCACATACTTCCTAATGTCCCTTCCTGCCCTCAGCCTGGGAGAATCCCCATCTCCAAGGGCCAAATGGTCCTCCAGAGAGGCAGAGGATATCCCCAGTCAGAAGAAGAACAGTTCTCAAGGTGGAGGGGAAGCCTTGAGCTGAGGGACAGCAGGAGCTTCCTCACCTGCTTCCTGGACCAGGCTTGGAGGTGGGCCAGGCAGGTGGAGCCAGGGGTGGAGCCAGGGTAGGTCTCCACACCCTCCCCCTTTGGGAGAGCAGGGACACCCTGAACCTTTGCTCTTCCTCAGTCCTGACTCACAGGGAGGCAAGCCTCAGGGAGCCCTCTGACTCCTCCCAATTGGAGGCAGGAGACTGGGAGGTACCATTCCCACAACTCTAAGCCTCAGACCTGTCTTACAGCACCTCCTCTGTGAGCCTGGCTTCTCTTGGCTTTCTGCCTTTCTCTAGGACTGGGGTGTGAAGTACTGGGAACTGAGCCCAGGTACTGCCCTCCTCTCCCCCGCAGCCTGGGGAAGAAGAGGAGGGTGAAGGACAAGAATAGAGCAGCCTATGAACTGTAAGGGGACAGTGATTTCAAAGCCTGGGTGTCCTCCCTCCTGCCCCACCCAGGTCACCCTCAGGGCACAGCCTAGACTCACCAGTACAGGGCTTCCTCGAGAATGGAGACCGCCAGCAGGGCTTTGGGTAGAGGCCTGACGCCGGCCCCCATAAGTTTCAATGCGGGAGGCCACGAGGCCCTGGAGGGGACTCTCATCTGGAGGACTAAAGCCCTGCATCCCTTCTCTTCTGGGTCACCTCCAAAGGGTCATAGCTCCATGGCCCAGGAGAAGGGGGGTCCCCTCAGGCTATAAGAGAGAAGAGAAAGGAATGAAAGGTCCAGGTTATATCAGAGGGTAGCATCAGCTTGGAGACCAAGGAGAAGGGCAAGAAGATGGAGTACAAGGGACAGGATCAAGGCTTGATCACTTATTGGCAGGTGGGAGTGAGGCGGGTGATGGCTGCCTTATGGTGGGGATAGGATAGGCCAGGCACATGCTGGGTAGAAAGCCCTTTGGAGATAAACATTCTCCCTCATATGTATGCACATTTAGGTACAGGCTCTCACATTGGCCTCAAAGGATGCTGTGGTTCAAAGAGTAGCTGGGAGCAAGGGCCACAGCCAAGTCCCTGTGTTCTGGATGCCCCCAGTGGAAGGATTACCCTTACGCTTAGATACATGTCCCCTTCCCCATAAGTAGCCTGGTAGCAGATGCAAGGAGGCCATGGGTAAGGTGGGCTGGGGGTGGCCAGAGACTGTTCAGCCTGCCATCATTTTAGTGCAGTCTGTGAGCTAAGAATGTTACATTTTTAAATAGTTGAAAAAGTCAAAAGAAAAATACCATTTTGGCAAAAATGAAAATTATATGATATTCAAATTCAGTGTCCATAAATACAGTTTTATTGGAAAATAGCCACCTTTACTCATGTACTGTCTATAATAGCTTTCCTGTTAGCTTTGACAGGCTGGACTGTATAGGCTGCAAAGACTAAATATTTAGTATCTGGCCCTTTACTGGAACATTTGCCCCTTCCTTACCTGGACTCTCCAGGCCACAGATAGGGAGGCAGCTATCAGGCAGCAGGCCTTAGAGATTGGCCCCAGGAGAAGAGCTCTGGTCTCCGACTACCTTTGGTCTCCAACTTTTTGGGGACACCACCATAGAGCTGGGAGCCAGGTGTGGGGGGGGCTCCATTCCTCCTTCCTCAACCTGAATAGAAGACCCACCCCTCTGAGTTGGCAGAATTTGGAGAGGCCTCTTAAAGGGGGGGGGGGCTCTGATGCTGCGCAGATACGTGCTGGCCCCCCACCAGGTGGGCCTGAGGCCCCTTCTCAGTTCTCTTCTCTTTTTCTGATTTATGAGCAGAAGAGAAAAAGGTTCTTTGTCTCTCCTGCTCCCTCTCATTAACCTCCTCTTAAGAGCTGTCTCCCTCTTATTTCTTCCTCCCTACCTAGGGTCCTTTTTTCAGCTTTGGCCCGGGCTTCCTTTCCTTCCCCTCTCAGGTAGCTAGGCCTCCTCCCTGCACCCCAGTTCCCAGGCCCCCTGTCCCCTGCTCGCCCCGCCCACCCCTCTCCGTCCGCCCGCGCTCCCGCAGCTCACCTGTGCGCTCAGGTGTCCCAGCGACCACTGCCCTCTCTGTCGGCCCCCGACCGCGGGGCTCCGGGTCGCTGTCAGCAGCTCTGGCGATGGCAGCCCCGTTGCCCAGCCTGGGACTGGGACCCAGCGGCCCGCGGGACCGGGACAGCTCTGGGCCGGGCGGGGAGGGGAAAGTGGAGGGAAGGGGCGGGGATGCGGGATAACCCCGCCCCCTCACCGCTGGCACCGCACCTGAGGCGCAGCGAGGACGCACCCGCGGCCCGGAGCGACAGAGGAGTCCCCGCTCCCAACACAGTTATCACCTCCTGGGCGGAGGGAGCTTACTTCTCAGTGCGTTCCTTTCCCTTATTCCTTCGCATCTAAACTAACCACCCACCTGATCCAGGCGGGAGGACTGGAACCGCACGCCACCGCCGCTGGTGCGCCATCTCTTCCCAGCCAGACCCCGCGAGGCGCCAGAGTAATGAGAGATAAATGAGAGGCGGGGCGCCGCTGGTAGAAGGCGACAAAAGTAATGACCGAGTGACTTGTGGCAGGTGCCCACCTCCCTTTTTGGGCGCATTGCGTGGGTGGCTCTCCCACTCCTCCAAGACTGTTAACCAGAACAGGGGAAGTGGCCTGCCTACAGGACAGGCATGGGGGCCTAGACCCTAGGCGCCCTCGCTGTTCTCTGAGTCCAAAGTGTGGCCCTTATCTCTTTGTAGGCCCCGCTGGCCTGTCCAGGCACTCAGGTGGAAGACTGTCTCTGAACTTTGCCTTTGCTACAGACATAGGGTCAGGTGCCAGGCTGAGACCTGACCCAACACTTCTAAGTGTTGCTGAGACCTGACCCAACACTTCTAAGTGTTATCTAAGACTGGGGTGGAAAGAAGAGGGGGACATGGGGATACCCTCCTTCCTCACTGGGCCTCATGGACCCACTTTGGGCTTCCCAAGGGCCACCCAGCAACTACTGCAGCTGCTAAAATAGACACTGCGGGAGAAACCGCCCTGGCTAGACTGTATGTAAAGGACCACTGTTTCATATCCCCTTGTCATGGCACTTAATCTGTCAGAAGCACTAGATGTTTGAAATCAGAGTTGTCCTGTGGATGTGTGGTCATTATAATCTTATAATCATGAAGCTGAAAGGCCTGTAGTGGGGACTGGGCAGGTCTGAGGTGCTGCCCTGTGATCTCCCTCCTGTCAGTGAGCTATACAATGACAGCACCCAATCACTTCTGTTTGTAAGATATCCTTAAGTTCATGAAATACTTTCAGAAGTGGAATCTCTCTGAGTTACCAGGGGAAAGGGTCTCCACGCTCTTTTCACATCTAGCATATTAAGCACATCAATAATCAGAATGTTCTAGTCTTCACTGACTGGTGGCTCCATTTAGTCTGGTGGAAGAATTTATCACTGAAGAGTTTCTAATTTTATGTTTTTCTGTCCCCAGCCTCAGATTTGCCCTCCAGTGTCCTTTCCCCTTTCCTTACTTGCCTTATTTCTTTCTTTTTGTGGTACTGAGAATTGAACCCAGGCGCACTCTACCACTGAGCTATATCCCCAGCCCTTTTTAGTTTGTTTGAGACAGGGTCTTGCCTCCAGAGGCTGGCCTCCAGCTTGTGACCCTCTTGCCTCAGCTTCCTGAGTAGCTGGGATTACAGGAGGGTGCCACTATGCTTGGTTCCCAGTGTCCTTTTTTGAGCTTAATGTTGTGATGGCTTTGTACCTCTGTACTTCTAGATCCCGGAATTCTGCCTCCCACCTGCCAGTTAATCAGCAGGACCAGTTTTAGAGGAAGAACTTGGTGGGACAGGAACTGCAGTGGCAAGCAATCAGTGTTTACTGGTTCCTAGCCCCTTTCTCTCCCTACTCACTGTGTGTGTTTTGTGAGAGCTCAACAATAAGAGCAAGAGAGACAGGGATAACAAGAATACCCATGAGGGAGAGAGTTAATGGACTAAAAGGTGGTGATTACTGGCAGTATTAAATGACACCCCAGAGACGGCCGGTGCCAAGGGCTCCTAGCCTCTCTTCCCACTCTCCCAAAAGGAGGTAGAAGGAGGAGCAAGAGGGAAATTGAAATTGAGAGGACACCAGAGGCAAGCCTGGGCTTACAATGCTCTGCGGTGAGCTGGCGAGGCTGGCCCAGTGTACCTAGGAAGAATTAACCCTTTCCCTTCCCTCAAGGCTGAAGTCCAGTCTCCACCCAACAGTGCCCCAGGACCTATCTTCAGCCTCCCTGGGAGGAGAAGTTCCCAGGGAAAGCTGGAGTGTAGAAGCTAAGGTGTGGCAGGCACAGGTGTGTGGGCTGGAAAGCAGGGCTTGATGTTCTGCCCTTCCTATTCTGGCCTTGTCTGATTGTCCCTCTCACAATCTCCATTTTTCATAGCCTCTTCTGGGCTGTGGAGAAAAAACTTCCATGATGGGCTGAGAGAGGAAGCTGGCTCAGGAAGCTGAATGAGCCCTATTCAACTGAGAGTCAGGAGGTTGGATGCTTGGCTTGTGCAGAGGAGGGCTGGTCCTGGGAGCAAAGCAGACATCGTGGGCACCTGTTTTTTCTCCCTGGTTGCCTTAGACTTTCCTCACATCTCTAGCTTGAACCATACCCTTCTTCATGTCTCAGTTTCTCCTCTAAGGCAGCTACCCCCTACCAGGTGCCTAGACTGACCCCCAAAGCTGATGAGAAAGTATCCATCTGTCCAGGGTTGGAGCTCTGAGGATCAAATGCTTTTGTCCAATAGCAGCCTGAGGGCAATTTTCTGGGATTGGCATGGGAGTGGAGTTTTCAGGGGGGTTCACTGTCAGGAAGCTCACTTGAGCCTTGAGCTCTGCCCAGCCCACACCTCTTGGGGCAGAGGCAGGGGCCATCTGAGTTAATGAGGTACTAGAAGGCATTCAACATAGGAGGTGTCCTCCCTGATCAACTGCAGACTTGAGCTGGAGGCACCAGGTCACATGAGGCAAATATATACCAAGAGGCCAGGCCACTAGCTGCCAGTGCCTTAGAAAGAACAGGGGCTCTTCTTTTCTTCATCTCTCTCTTCCTTCTACCTATTGACCTATATAAGTTACTAGGAATCTAGAGATGAGTAAGAGACAGTTCCAGACCTGTAGAGGATTGCAGACTCATGGGAAAATAGACGGGTGAACAGGATATTGATTTATAAGGTAGACATAGGAGGAATGAACCAGGAGCTATAAAGACACTTTGGAGGAAGGCAGGGAAGGCTTTCTGGAGGAGGTGAACTTTGTCCTGGGACTGTAGAGAGGAGTAGGAGTCTGCTGGGCAGAGAAGGCAGGAAAGGCATTTTCGGAGGAGAGAACAGCATGAGAAAAGACAGATGGGCTAGAGCATGTTAAAAAAGAAACCTGGAGCCAAGCACTTCTTTCTTTTTTTTTTTTTAAATTGAAAATTTTCCATAACTTCAGTTTGGCATTCCTGGCACATTACTGTCACTTTAGCATTTCATTTATGCTTCTTCTGAAGTCTCCTGACCCCTTAGGACAAACCTTATAAATTTTACCTTGCAGGCCAATACTGATGGGTGAGTAGTGATTTCCTGGAATGCTGGGCTAAGCAGAAGTCTGTGGATGATGGCTGCTCATAGGAAATCCACTAAGATGGCTTGGCCATGTCCTTCTTGGGGGAGAGAGGGCTCCTTTGCCTTGGGTAAAGATGTTAATGTAACAGAGGCTTTCCTTGCATTGAGTTGGAGCTGGGGCACAATGAGAGCATGGGGTCTTTGTCAGTGGTGCTGTGGTGAGCGGAAGAGCCAGGGGTCTCTAGGGCACAATGCAGATTGGAGTTGTGTGTCTGATGTCTAGGTCTGTGCTCTGACCACATGCTGTCCTGCTTTTAACTTTGTGGACTCTGATCCAGACCTGTGGGGCCTGCGTACCTCGGGATCCCCAGCAGATCCTTAGTCGGTGAAACTTAGGTGATGACACCTAGTCCCTGACCTGTGGAATGCTCCCCACCTCTTTCTCATTCCAGACAGTTCAGGCCTTCACGAATGTCAAACACATTTCCAGGTCTCTGGAGGTGACTCAGAAAGTCAAGGCTTTCTGTCTTTGTCCCATTGCACCCAGGAGCTACAGTCCTCCTTAATGATGTCCCTGGAAATGCAATTAGATTTCTTTTAGTGTTGAGTTATGGGAGTGGACAAGGCCCTGAGTCCTGGCCTTTTCTGATTGGAGGAGGCCTATGTAGCCTCCCCAGCAGGAACGCTGACTAATGTTCTTAGTAGAGGGTCCATGCCTCTGCCCAACGTCTTCCAAGGAGGCTGGCTTCTCCTAGAGTCTGTGCCTTTACTCACATGGCCCTGATGGGTGAGTGTGGTCACTTCCTCTAGGTCCCCTTCCTTCGAGTGCTCATTTGATTTCCTCCTTCAGCTCTGAACTGAACTGGGTCTCCTCAAGTTTCTATAATCCAAGGGTGCCTCAAAAACACATGCGATTGGGTAGTTTAAGGCTCGGTGTCAATCTTTGCAAAGGTTTTCAAAGCTAGGAGAGCCCTTGCCTCTCAACCATGGTCAATTTCTGCCAGCTCTGTGGCCCTTATGGCTTAGTCCAGGGTCACAGCCAGCCCTGGCTTGTGGCACATATATTTTGAGGCCCATTTGCCAGTGTGGCTGACCATGCTGAGCCATCTCATTGTGACACACCTTGTCCCACCCATTATTTCTAATTTAATTTGACAATCCTGAGTTTCAGGAAGTTCTCTCTCATCTCTGACCCAGATGCTTCCAGCTCAAGCTTAATTTCCTCATGCTTTGGGGAAATACCTTTAATTTTTTTTCTTCTTTTTGTTTATTTTTTTCTTCTTTATTTTTCTTTTTTGAAGGGCTGGGAATGGAACCCAGGGCGTCACACATGCTAAGGCAAGTGCTCTACCAGTGAATCACATCCCCAACCCAGGAAGCCCTTCATACTGTCTTTTGGGGCAGGTAAACTTGACTTGTCTAAGTCTCCATTTTTACATGTAAAAGAAGATAATGATACCTAAATTTTAGGATCATTATAATAATAACAGCAAACGTTTAAATGAAGTTGTTAACATATTTGAGGCATAATTAAATGCTTTGCATGTTTTATTTCATTTAATCCTCACAAAAATAGGTATTATCCTCATACCAGATGAGAAAACAAGCTCAGAGCTTATATAACATGTTCAAGATTACAAAGTTAGCAAAGAGAAAAAGCCAGGATTTGAACTTGAATTTGCCTTACTCCTGAACAGGCAATCTTAGTTATTATACGTGGAAAATTAAAAAGTTCTGGTATCTAAGCCTGCCATATGGCAAGGAACTAAATAAAGCTGATTGCCTTGCTTTGGCCCTAAAGGTCATCTCAGCATTCAAAGAAATAGAAATATAACTCCCAGTCTTGACAAGCAATGCTGGTCTTTACTAAAAGCTGCTAGCCAAGCAGGGTGGCATGAAGCTATAGCCCCAGGTATTTGGAAGACGGAGGTTCGAGGATCATGAATTTGAAGCTGATGTTGGCCATTTATAAGACCCTGTTCAAAATAAAAAAATAAAAACAATTGGGGATGGAGCTCAGTGATAGAGCATCCCTAGGTTCAATCCCTAGTATGGGGGATAGGGAGGGGTGGAGGGCAAAAAATCAAAAAGCTGTTGACCTGGAGCCTGGGTCCTGCAGCTCACCACATAGCAGCATTTCCTAATAAGCGTCTTTGCACATCTCTCCCTCTCCCCAAAATATGGCTTCTCAAAGCATCTATGCCAATCTCTCCCACTCTCTCTTCTGTTTCCTTCAGATCCCTCTTGCTGATTTTTCTCCTCCATAGCTCCATCTCCTTTCTTCTATAGTCATTCACATGTGTGTGTGTGTGGGGGGGGTGTTTGTGTGTGTGTGGTGTTGGGGAGTGAACTCAGGGTCTTTTTAAAAAATTCTGATTTGTTATATATGACAACGGAATATATTATAATTCATATTACACATATAGAGCACAATTTTTCTTATCTCTGGTTGTATACAAAGTATATTCACACCATTCATGTCTTCATACATGTACTTTGGATAATGATATCCATCACATTCCACCTCCATTTCTAACCCCATGCCCTCTCCCTTCCCTTCCCACCCCTTTGTCCTACCTAGAGTTTGTCTATTTCTCCCATGCTCCCCCTCCCTACCCCACTATGAAACAGCTTGATGCTGGTTATTTTAATGAATCATAATAGTAGCCATTATTTATCAGGTGGTTAGTATGTGCCCAACACTTCATGAACTAGATTTCTTTTTGTTTGTTGAGAGATCATTTATATATGGTACAACTTGTCCTATTTAGTTTTATAGTTATATGAATTTTGATAACACAAATATAAAAAATGACAACATATAAATATGGATCTACAGTACTACAGTGAAGACACAGAATGTTACCTAGTTCTCCTTTACTTCTTCTTTTAAACAAATAGAGAGATTAATTCTAATATATTTTCATTTAACCCAATGGGTTACCAACATAATTTGCAAAGAAAATAATTGTTAGTAATTAGTAAGATATTTTATGTTCATTTTCTTTGTCCTAGTAATTCTTTGGAATCTAATGTCTTTTAACATATAGCACATCTCAATTCAGACTAGACCCATTTCAAATACTCAGTAGCCTCATGTAACCAATGGCTGCCATATTGGCTCCTTTCTCCATCTTTCACCTTTTGGTGAGACATATGTTGTAGGCTGCATGATAAGTCCCCTTGTTATGTGGTTTCTTATTGAGTTCCATCAGAAAGGGACACCAAAAGATGAACTTAGAATATCCAAAAGTAGAGCGAGGTGTTTTATTCCTTCCTATAAGACTCTGTTAGACTGTGGGTTGGTTTCTACGTGTTTTTGGTGGGAGTAACTTCCGTTAGGTCACCTTTTCCTACAAGTTTTTCATAATGGCTCTCTCTCACCTCCTACCTCTCCTAGTTTATGGAAGGAAAGGTGCTTCACAAAATTTGTTAGTTTCCCTCAACCTTGCCCTTACCTTTATAAATACCTTATTAAACAATTTTTATTCTGATTGATCTTTTTCATCCTTGAATCTTGAATAATGGATTTTTAAGAGAGTAAAATATACCTCATTTCATATCAGAGACAATGTATATACACATACTAGATTAATTATGTATAAAATATAATGTATAAAATGCTAAAACTTTTTAAAAAATATTTATTTTTTAGTTATAGATGGACACATATCTTTATTTTATTTTTATGTGGTGCTGAGGATTGAACTCAGTGCCTCTCGAGTGCTAGGTGAGCATGCTACCTCTGAGCCACAATCCCAGCCCCAAATGCTAAAACTTTTAAAGAAAATATTTGTGTGATTTTGTGAAGATAAATGAACAACAACAACAAAATACAAAATAAATAAAAACCTGAATAATTAGATGATATTGTAATTAAAATTTTTATGTGTAAAAATTTATCCAAAAGGGTTGAAGGGACATGAATTGTATTACCAGTCATTTTTGTTTATTTTTAGTATTTAGCTTGACTTGGTTTCTCCTTTGGTTGGCTTTTCCTTTATTGTGGTTCTTCCCCTTGCAGATTTTCATTGTTGTTTTTTATTTCCTCCTCATGGAATATTTTGCCAAGAATGTTCTGTAGTGCACGCTTTCTTGCTGTAAATTCTTTTAGCTTTTGTTTGTCATGGAAGGTTTTTATTTCATCATCAAATTTGAAGCTTAATTTTGCTGGACATAAGATTCTTGGTTGGCATTCATTATCTTTTAGAGCTTGGTATATGTTTTTCCAGGATCTCCTGGCTTTGAGAGTCTGGGTTGAAAAATCTGCTGAGATCCCAATTGGTCCCTTATAGATAATCTGATTTTTCTGTCTTGTAGCCTTTAAAATTATATCCTTATTCTGTACGCTAGGCATTTTCATTATAATCTATCTTGATGTATATCTGTTGTGATTTTGTACACTTGGTGTCCTATAGGCCAGTTCATTCTTCATGCTTGGGAAATTTTCTGCTATCATTTCATTGAAGAGATTGTGCATTCCTTTGGTTTGAATCTCTGAACCTTTCTCTATCCCAATAAATCTTAAATTTGGTCTTTTGATGGTATCCCATAATTCTTGGATTGTCTGTTCATGGTTTCTTACTATTTTTACTGTGAGGTCAATTTTATTTTCAAGATTATATATTTTGTCTTCATTGTCTGAGGTCCTGACTTCCAAGTGATCTAGCCTGTTGGTGATGCTATCTATTGAGTTTTTAAAATGGCTTATTGTTTCTTTCATTTCAAGGATTTATGGTTTTTTTTTTTCAGTATTTCTATCCCTTTCTTGAAGTAATCTCATTCGTGTGATTGATGGTTGTATTTGTTCTCTTATCTCTTTGTTGGAGTGATTGCTTTTTTTTTTTTTTTTTTTGCCTGTATCTGCTCACTTTGGTCATTCTTTAATTCCCAAATCATTTTAGTTATGTATATTCTGAACACCTTCTCTGACACTTCACCTGCGCTATCTAGGAATTCTATTGTTGTATATTTGTTTGTTTGGGGCACTTTCTTCCCTTTGTTTTTCATGATGTCTATGAGTCTTCCTCTCTTGCAGTGTCCTTATTGGTTACCAATTCCTCACTTTTAAGAGATCAATATTACAGCACTCAATGTACCCAACATACAGCCATATATCAGCTTCTATGTTTAAATTTACAGTTTTGTCACTATAATCAGAAATGATGAGTTCAGTTATTTTCTACCTTATAGTCAACAAGTTTGCAGAATGGTTTATAGTTTCTTATGGTAGAAGGGGGAGCTCTGGGGGGTTGGCTGAGATGTTTATGAGGTAGAATGTGAGAATGTGAAGGTATTTGATTATATGACTAGTGAGAGGGTAATCATAAGAAGTTGGCTGTTAGTAGGAGAAACAACAGATGGGCAATCCCATGCAAAACTCCCTGTTACCTCAGCAACAGGATAACTGTTAGCACCCCTAGTAGAGAAACCTCTGGTGCAGCCAGGCCCACAGGGATCTTGGTGATGTCTTACCAGGTCCTTATTTGTTGTCCCTTGATAGAAGCCACCATATCCTAATTTCATGGTGGTGGCAGCCTCAAGCTTATATGTACCCTGATGTTGGGCTGTGGAACCACTCTTTGGTGAATAAGGAACCCCAGCACGGGGATGTTCACTGTGTATCTCTGGGAGTGGGGCAGGCCTCCCCTCTGGATCTCCAGCCACAGTATGGCAGGCAGGCCTCTTGCCAGGGCCTTGCACATGCTAGGCAAGTGCTTTCTACTTCTGAGCTAAACCCCAATCCCAGCCATCTATTTTCATTCTCTTTTGGTAATCTTGTCTTCCCTTCTGCTCAATAAAACCAAGAGGTTTTACTGTCCTCAAGGAGGGATAGTGAAATCATATAATATGATTGTCCTGCCAGGTGTGTTGGTGCATGCCTATAATCCCAGACTGAGGAGGATGAGGTGGAAGGATCACAAGTTCAAAGTCAGCCTGGGCAATTTAGTGAGAACCTATCCCTCTCCACACACACACACACACACACACACACAAAAAAAAAAAAAAAAAAAAAAAAAAAAACCGGAAAAGGGCTGGGATATAGTTCAGATTCAATCTGGATTCAATCTCCAGTACCATTTAAAAAAAAAACCCAAACAAAAAACAAAGTAGGACCTTTTACTTCCACAGTGTCCATCGAGATGTTGGGCTTATGAACAGATGGGATTTGAAATAGATACTGATAAAATATTTGATAGGGAAATGGCTGTGGACCATGTTTAAAGGGCAAGGGTCTCTTGGGGCTGGGGTTGTCACTCAGTGGTAGAACGCTTGCCTTGCACGCGTGAGGCACTGGGTTTGAGCCTCAACACCATATAAAAATAAATAAATAAAATAAAGATATTGTGCCCATCTACAACTAAAAGAATATTTTTTAAAAAGGGCAGAGGTCTCTGGAGCATGAATTTGGGCTCTATCACTGTACTAGATTGTCCCTAAATTCTCATGACCCTACATATGCCATTTGATAGCATCCTTCTCCATCAACTCTGACTTAGACTCATGCATGTGGTAGAAGTAGCAATGCAGCATTTCCAATTCCGAGGCTCAAAATGTTTTGTGTGCTTTCATTTTCTCTCTCATAATCTTCCCACCATCATAAGGAAGAAGCTCAGGGTAGCCTTCAGCAAGGCAAGAAACCATGTTGGAGATCCAAGTCATCCTAGAGGAGGCTTTTGGAGACCAGGTAGAGCAAAGCTGATCCAGGGTCACAAATATATGAGGCCAGCTGAAACCAGCCTATCCTGGACTAAATCAGGAGAATGACCTAGCCACTTTAAAGACTTATGTGCAGAAGCAAACGCTTAGCTAATATGATGATGCACACCTGTAATTCCAGTGATTTGAGAGTCTGAGGTAGGAGGATCACAAGTTCAAGGCCAGCCTTGGGGACTTAGGGAGACCCCGTCTCAAAACAGAAAATCCAAAGGGCTGGGGATATAGTCCAGTGATAAAGCATTTGCTTATCATGTGCAAGGCCTTGAGTTCAATCCCCAGCACCACACACACACACACAAACACACACAAGCAAATACTAAAAATTGTACTAATAATCTGTCCTTAGTGGTTTTGCAGGTGTTTGCTGAGCAGCATTAATGTTGCAACAAACAGTGGATATAACCATTTACCAACTTTGTGACTTTGGGAAAGGTATTTAATTGCTTTGTACCTCAGCTTCCTTGTCTGTAAAATGGAGACATAGTGGATATTGTTGACAGTTTCAAGTGTCCCCTGTCCCAGTGATTACTTCAGCTGAAGAGCTGCCTCATCCGAGGCAGCCTGGAGCAGCCTGCATCCAAAAGCTGGATGATGCAGAAGTATGAACGTCTGGCCCCTTGTTCAGGCTTGATGTAATTCTGCAGGCCATCCTAGGTCTGGAGCTGCCTGTGTGAACTGCCAAAGCTTTTGTGATGATTACATCATCTCACTGCTTCCCATTTGTCTGGTCCTGCTTCATTTTCCATCATAGGACTGGATTTAGTAGTACTTCCACACATATCCCTCTCATTCCTATTTCCATCTTGGAGTTTGATGTCCTGGAACTAACACGTGAGGAGGTGTGTTTGTCAGCTTTCTGTCACTATAACAAAGATCTGAGAGAGTCAACTTATAAAGATGTGAGGTTTATTTTGACTCACAGTTTTATAGATTTTGGTCCATAATTGACTGATTATTGTTTTGGGGCCTGTGGTGAGGTAGTAAATCATGGTAGAAGCTCATGGTGGACCAAAACTGCTGAGGCAGGAGGATCATAAGTTTGAGGCCAGTCTCAGCAACTTAGTGAGGCCCTAAGCAATTTAGCGAGCACCTGTCTCAAAAGGACTGGGATGTGGCTGAATAGTTAAGTACTCCTGCGCTTAATCTCTAGTACAAAAACAAACAAACAAACAAACAAAAAAAACCCTAAAAAAGAAAACTTATTGGAATTATACAGTGTTCCTTAGATATCCTCTGGGGATTGATTCCAGGACCCTCACAGATACCAAAAATCCATGGATGCTCAAGTCCCACATGTAGAATGGCATAGTACTTTCATATAACCTATGTGTTTCCCTCTGTAAATTTAAAATTATCTCTGGATTACTTATAATACCTAGCATAATGTAAGTGCTTTGTAAATAGCTGTTACCTTATGTTGTTTAGGGGATAATGACAAAAACAAACAAACAAACCAAAAAAAAACAACAACAAAAAAACCACCTGTACATGCTCAATACAGATGCAGGTTATTATTATTATTTTTTTTAATGTATTCTGAAGTTGGTTGAACTCTCAGATGTGGAAACTGCTGGTACAAAGGGCTGACTATACTTTCCCAATGAGATGGACAGAGCTGTGACCTGACCTGCTAACATTTTTTTTCTTGGAGAGGGAGCATGTGCAGTTATTTAGTGTATGTGTGAACTCAGCTTTGATTTGGATCTAAGTTCTGCCTCTGATTGTGTGGCTGTGGACAAATTATTTAACCTCTCTGTGCCTCAAAATCTTTATAATAATAGTATTTACTGAATATGATTAGAGTAAGGACTAAAGGAATTCAGATCATAAGGTGCTTAGGATGTTATATAATATACTTTGAGCACAATTTATGTCTATAATAGAAATAGAATACACCAGTGAGTAAATAATTATTTATTTAAAACTATTTAGTGTGAATTAACGATAGAGAAAATCCCTTCGCTTGGCATGGTGGTGCAGACCTGTAATCTCAGCGACTTGTGAGCCTGAGAAAAGGAGGATCACAAATTTGAGATCAGCCTCAGCAATTTAGTGACTCCCTGTCTCAAAACAAAAGAACAAAACAAAACAAATAAAATAAAATAAAAGGATGAGGGATGTAGCCCAAAGGTCAAGTATCCCTGGGTTTAATCTCCACTATCCACTCACCTAGAAGAAGAGAAGATTCTGTCTGAAATCTCAGCTATTTGGGGCATTGAGGCAGGAGGATAGTTTGAGCCTAGGAGTCTGAGATTAGCTTGGGGAATGTAGTGAGATTCCATCTAAAAAAATAAATAAAGAAAGAAAGAAACAAACAAATAAATAAAAAGAGAATATACATCACTAGTAATTTGAAGGCTTACAAAAGTTGTATTATTATTGTCTTTATTCATTTCTGTGTTTATTTTTAACTGATACATGAAGAGATTATTGTTAAATGCATTATTTACAATAGAATCACATCACAGTCTTAAATTGACCTAATAACATGTGATAGGAATAAATAAATGAGCAGAGAAGTGATTGATACATGACAGCAGGCTGCAAATAGGCACCTAAAATAAACAAACAAACAAACAAAAGAAGTTAATTTTTAATTACCTAAATACTTTGGGGGCAAAAGTTAATGAAGATGTTCCTGTAAGTCTCAATAAGTGTCTACCAAAATATAACAATGAAGTATTCCTTTTTTTTTTCAAGATGTAATATTCATCTGGTGAAAGTGAATATGAAACTTTTCACTTCCTCCTCCTTGAAGTCATGCAAAATATGCAGAGATCAGCCCCACACCAGAGGCTGAAAGTGGTGGCAGAGCGTTTTCTACCACCGAGAAGTTGCGGTGCCAGGTCTTAGAGTGCACGTTGTCACAGACCAGCTTTTTAAGAATCAAGCATACTTTTACGATGTAGATAACGTATGGCGCTCTGCCATGAGCTTGCATCTGCCTGTGATAAGGGGCCATCACCCTTAGTATTTCATTGCTTTGCACTCACGGGACTCTCCCTCTGGACTCAAGCAATCTTGGATATTTTCAGGAGCATAGAAGTTAACACCATCATCCCTGCTGCTGTTCTACTCTGTCTGAATCCAGAACATTCCAATATGGGCCAAAATTTCTTCTTTGTAATTCCATGTTTTGCCTTTAACAAAACATGTATACATGGTAGAGAAGACACAAAGACCTATCACAGGATTTTGGTGATTTGGTTAAAAAGAAGATGCATCAAAATCCATATTTTGAAGTGTGTTTTTTTGGGGGACCCATGAAGCTTTGGCACTGAAAACATTATATGTTAAAATTCAGGAGAGATGGGGCTGGGGTTATAGTTCAGTGTTTGAGTGCTTGCCTCACATGTGTGAGGCACTGGGTTCGATCCTTAGCACCACATAAAAAAAAATAAAATAAAATAAAGATATTGTGTCCATCTACAACTAAAAAAATATTTTAAAAAAATTCAGGAGAGGTGAGAGGTTCAGGTATATGTAAAGCATTTCACATGGTATGGATTATTTTTTAACTTCCCCTCTTCTATTAAACAAAATTACTTGCAGCAATAATGATGAATTACAATGATTGTATTTTGCTGGATGTGGTGGTGTATGCCTGTAATCCTAAACTCAGGTAGGAGGATCAGAAATTCAGAGCCGGCCTCAGCAACTTAGTGAAGCCCCAGTCAACTCAGCAAGACCCTGTTTCTAGATTAGGAAAAAAAAGGGGGGGGGGCTGGGGATGTGGCTCAGTGGTTAAGTGCCCTTGGGTTCAATCCATGGTACCACATACACACATACAAACATACACACGCACATACATGCACACAGATTGTATTTTATGTTGATTCTTACCAAACAAAAATATTGCAGCTTGTAAATTTGCTTTCCTTTTCACTGTTTTAAGCTTGAAACACAATTAAAAAGTTTAAGTAGATGGAAGCCAAATAGCTCAAGTTATTTTATTGAGTTTATTATCTTTTTAAAACATTTTTAATGTCTGCACTTTAATTTTTTTATTACTATAATGAAATACCTGAGGCAGATTAACTTCATAGAGGAAAGAGGTTTACTTTGGCTCATAGTACCAAAAGTGTGAGGCTGGGTGGGTGCTTCAAGCTTGGTGATGGCCCTCTTGCTGGCAGAACCTCCAGCTGGCACAAAGCATTCATGGACAGTGTGTCCTCTCCTTTGCCTCTGCAGCCCCAATACTCTCATTATTTCCTTGGAGTCCACTACTGAGATACAGAAAGACCCAGTTCCACAGCCTGCAGTTATAGACTGAGCAGAAGAGAGCTGAAATAATTCAGGAAGAAGGAAACTGTAGAAATTTACTACAGAAAAGAGCACATGTATTTGAGTCTGAGGGTGGCAGGGTCCCAACATATTACTTAAGAATTAAATTTTCTGGCCAAGCATAGTGCTGCATAATTATAATGCCAACTACTGGAGAGGCTAAGGCAGGAGGATTGCAACTTTGAGCACAGTCTCAGCCATTCAGCAGTACCTATCTCAAAATAAAAATGATAAAAGGGCTGTAGATGTAACTTGGTGCAACAGGCCTCTGGTTTCAATCCTTACTCCCCAAAATAATCTGTATGCAGAATTAAATTCTGTGTCAAATATGTTTTTTTAAAGGCCAAATTATTAAAAACTACTAATTTGAAGAACATATATTATTGAAACTCAATGGTCACACTTCACTTGTTTTGATTTAGAATTTAGAGCAGGGCTAGGGATGTAGCTTGGGGGAAAGTTCTTGCCTAAGCATGTTCGAGACCCTGGGTTTGATCCCCAGCACCACAAAAAAATATACAAAAAATCTCTCTTAAGACAAAAGATATTTTTTTTTCAAGGAGGAATATTATACCCTCAGTTGACTAGAATTGCTGGCTTTTGGACTGATTACTATTTTAAAATTTTCTGTAGACAAGGCCCCCCCTCTATTGCCTGTCCTTGGTGGTGTTGGAGCACAGTTCCTACTATCCGGCTCTAGAGCACACTTGGTAAAGAAGTTTCATTTATTCATTTATTTGTGGTGCTGAGGATGGAATTCAGGGCCTCACACACACTAGGCAAGTGTTCTATCACTGAGTGACACACCCAGCCCTCTATCTTTCTTTTATGATGTGACAGAGGGGTGACTCCTGTCAAAAGGCAGGTGGGCCTGGTATAGTGGCTCACACTTGTAATCCCAGTACTTGGGAGGCTAAGGCAGGAGGATCCCAAGTTTGAGGCCACTCTGGGCAATTTAGCAAGACCCTGTCTCAAAATAAAAAAAATAAAAAGAGCTGGTGGTATAGCCAAGTGGTAGAGTGTCCCCAGCTTCAATCCCCAGTACCACAAGAAGAAGAAAATGGCAGGTGAGATGAGAGAACTGTCAGATGCTTGGACTATGGGCAAGGAATATTTTAGAAAGGAGGTGACAGGGAATTAGAATTGGTGAAAATTGATTGCCTTCAAACTGTGTCTGATTGCCTTCAAAAAAACCTGTGTCTCCTTGGTAGATGTTTATCAGGTAGCCAGCTGAAGCCCTTAGTTGGCATATGTTCCACTTTTCATTCTCCATCCTGCTGCTTAGACTGCTCCAGCCATCCTGGACCATGCAGCTGAGGAGCTCACCCTAAGGACAGCAGGATGGGGAGGATCCTGGAACTCTGGGAGCTCTATTTATAGTGTCTGTACTTCCAGACTTTGTGTGGAAGAAGTTAGATCCCCGCTTCCAAGGGTCAGGGAAAATCCTAACATTTAAGCCAAGATTGAGAGGATGACTAAATCTGATCTTCTTAAAGAGAAGGTGGAGAATTTCAGGGAGTGGGAAGCTCAAGTAGGAAAATCAAGAACAAATTAACATCTAGGTGCAGTGGTATGCCTCTGTCCTCCCAGCTAGTCAAGAGGCTGAGGGAGAATTGCAAATTGGAGGGCAGCCTGGGCATCTTTGTGGGGTCCTGTCTCTAAATAAAACTAAAATAGGGGCTCGGTGGTAAAACGTTTCCTTAGCATGCACCAGGCCCTGAGTTTGATTCCTAGTGTGAGATCAGGCAAGGGGCGGCGACCAAAGGAGGCAGATTTAAAAACACCGCCAAATGAGGCTTTATTTTAGACTCACTCCCCGGGGAACTCTATCAGACCCACAGAGTGGACAGGGGAGGGTCTGAGGAGAAACAGCGTGGGAGCTCGAACGGACTGGAATTTTATGGGGCTTAAGGAAGGAAGGGAAGGGCTTGGGACAGGAAAAGGTGTTTTTAGAGTCCCTTGTCCAGCTGGAGTTGGTCGGGGGAGCTGGCTGAACTCCAGGATTGGTTAGGAGATCCCGCTGATTGACAGGCGTTTCCATAGGCACCTGATTGATGTTTGCTGTGGGCTGTTTTGTCCTAAGACACCGCCACCGCCACCGATCTGACACCTAGTACCCCAAAGTGAGGAGAGAGAGAGAGAGAAAGAGTGGGAGAGAGAGCGGGAGAGAGACAGACAGAATGTGCCAAAGACAGCATGGTGAGTTGGACTGGAAATGAGCGAGCTCAGGATGGAGGAATGCAGGAGTTCCAGGGACTCTCAAGAAGGCAGCCCAGAAGGATTTATGTGTGCTTTCTGTCACAAGCTAATATTACTGTCTGGGAGCTCTGGGATGCCAGGAGTTTCTCAGAGGCCAAAACAACAAATCCAGGGCTCTCCCTTCCCAGAGTTGCTCCAGGCAACTTCTGTTAGTAAAGAATCCTGTTTACTACCCTCTGACTCACAGTCACCTGTGGTTTCTATGGTTCCCACCGACAATGAAGCATAAATCCATTCCTAAAAGGGTTGGGTCTGCAGGGTGGGGGTGTCTTCTCCCTTTTCTGGCTCTGAACCTAGCAAAGCTTCCTAGCTTCCTGAAGGGTGTTGAGGGGAAGGGAGAGTGTCTATCTCTGGAATCTCAGGCCTAGTTTTCCTTGGGATGGAATGAGAGGGAAGCTGAGACAAGGAGCTGAGCAGGGTTAAAGGGCTGATCTCTGCAGCCAGGGCTAACTGTGCTAGAGGTAGCTGAACAGAAGCTCTGTTCCCTCTACCCAGTTAGGGAAGGAACCCCAGGGATGGGAGAGAGACAGAGAACTTCCAGAAAAGAAAGCTCACCGCAAGATTTGGGAAACCTGGCCACTTTCTTCACCAGGAACAAGGAGAGGTCTGTTTCCCAAAGCTGTGGCAGGAACGACAGACCAGATTTATAAATGCAAAGCTGACAGAACCAGGATGTTCGACAGCTGGTGCAGACACAAAGGAACCAAAAGAAAGGGAAGCCAAAGGGGCAGATGGATTTTTAAAGACTGCTGTACCTCATACTTGTGCACAATATCTTACAGATTACAAAGCACTGTAACCTATGACATTTTCTCATTTGCTTTTTGCAGAACCCTGTGAGATAGCCAGGGCAAGAAATGTCAAACCATGAACTGGGGATGCAGCTTAGTGGTAGAGTACTTGTCTAATACGCATGAGGCCCTGGGTTCAATCCCTACTACTGCAAAAAACAACAACAACAAATCCCACTCTACAAAGTGTGAACTCAGACTTACAAAAGTTGCTTAACTTTATTTAGCCAAGATCAAAAATAGACCTAAAACCTTCAGGTGTGTATTTTAGTGCCCTTCCAATTTGGTGATTTAGTATAAGTAGTTTGTTTATTGCTGTATCAGAGGTTGCACCTGGTACTACTGAGCTGCACCCCAAACCCTGTCTTTGATCATTTAAATGAGTGTCTAGGACAGGCATGGTGGCACATACCTATAATTCCAGTGACTTGGGAGGCTGAAGCAGGAGGATTGCAAGTTCAAAGCCAGCCTTGTCAACTTAGTGAGACCTTGTCTCAAAATAAAAAAAATTTAAAAACGATTTTTTTTTAAAGGGCTGGGGGTGGGTATCCATGTGGGGAATGGGTGTCTAGAACACACATTCTCAATAGTTTGGTTAATTTATAAAACTGTCACAAGTTTTAAAATAATGTATTAAAACATTAAGAAAATAGTAACAATGGCTCTCATAAATCAATGAGAAGGATATTATTTGTAATCTTCTCTAGAGCATTTATATTCATCTTGATGTCAGATAGTTTGACAACAGATAGCTCAGGCCCCTCATCCTAGAGATGGAGAGAAAGGCAGAGTTCAACTTAACTCATAGTCGTAAGACTGGGACTGGCATCAAGTGTTTTGTGGCTGTCCAGACGTTCTGGATAAGCAGATGACACTTGAACTCAGAATCGTGAAAAACATTCTAAGGGAAGATGGTCAGCCAAACCACCATGGCCTAAGTCTGTAAGCACAGTATGCTCAACAGTTGGAAGACTGACCTTATTTTATTTTAGTTTTTCTTCTGGTGCTCAGACGCTCGGACCAAACCCAGAACCTCACAAATGCTAGGCAAGCAAGTCACCACTGAACCACATCCCCAGTCCAAGACTGATTCTTTCAATCTGAGAGGTGGAATCTTAGAGGTGGATTCCTTATCCAACCTTTAGCCTCATAGGAAAATACTCCTTTGTACTCTAATGTAGAATTTTCTAAGTGTGTGTGTGTGTGTGTGTGTGTGAGAGAGAGAGAGAGAGAGAGAGAGAGAGAGAGAGAGAGAGAGAGAGAGTTATTGTAGTGAAGTATCCATAACATGAAGGAAAAACTCAAATGATGGGAAATAATAAAACTTTGATGATGCATCTGGGCCAGAGTTCTAGCTTTAAAAAATACTGATACCAATGTAATATTGTGAAATTTTGGGCTAGGGAATGTAACTCAGTGGTAGTGTGTGTGCTTGGCACACATAAGGCCCAAGGCTCAATCCAGCTCCACACACACACACACACAAACAAAAAAAGTGAAATTTTTAGTCCTGAGTGATAGGTTCTGATACATCACTAAGATATATTACTTGAGCAAAGCATTGGCAATCAAATGCTTTTAAATTAGTATTATTCATATCATGAAGGGTCACCCCATATTTCAAAAAACTGATGGGATGGAAAGGAAGAAGTAAAACTAATTCTGATTGCAGATGACATGATCTTATGTTATAAACCCCAATCTTTAAAAAATGATTCAAGAAACAAGTTCATTAAAGGTACAGAATACAAAATCAATACACAAAATATGTTGCCTTTCTGTATATTAACAACGAACAATATAAAGTAGAATTAAGAACATAATTCTGTTTAGGATAGTATCAAAAATAAAAAAATACCTAGGGGTCTGGGGATGCAGCTGAGTGATATTGCGCTGGCCTAGCATACACAAAGTCCTGGATTCCATTCCGAGGCCCGTAAACACACACACACACACACACACACACACACAAGAGAATAAAATACTTAGGAGGAAATTTAACCAAAGCAGTGCAGGACTTGTACACTGGAAACTTTTGTTGAAAGAAATTAAAGAAAGTCTAAATAAATCAAAGGACATTCTCTATTTATTGTCTGGAGAACTTCGTATTGTTAAGATGGGTCTACAGCTTCAATGAAACCCCTATCAAGACTGCTTTTCTCTCCCATAATTGGATAAGTTAACCCCCAATTCATATAGAATTGTAAGGGACCCAGAATAACAGAAATCATTTTGAAAAAGAACAGAGTCAGAGGAGTCACACTTCCTGAAGCTCAAAACTTCCTACAAAGTGACCCAAATCAAGACTCATTCTACTGGCATAAGAATAAACACCTAGACTCTGGAATAGAATCCAGAGTCCAGAAATCAACCCATACATCCTGGTCATTGAATTTTGACAATCTTGCCAGAACATTCAATGAGGGAAATAAAACCTTTCAGCAAATGATGCTGGGACTGGATATCTATATGCAAAAGAATGAATTGGAATCCTATCTTATATAAAGTCAAATGAAAATCTAACTTAAAATTAGATCACACATCTAAATATAAGAGCAAAACTATAAAACTCTTAGAACATATATGTGAAGATTGATGTGTCTCTCATTTAGTTAAACATCTCTTAGATGTGACACCAAAGCACAAGCAATCAAGGAAAAACTACATAAATTGGACATCAACAAAATTAAAATTTTTTGTTGGTTAAAAACCATAAGAAAGTGAAAAATAATCCAGTAGAGGGAAAAATACTTGCAAATTATTCATCTGACAAAGGTTTGGTATCTAGAATGTATAAAGAACTCTCACAATCATTAACTCAATTTTAAAAATGGGGAAAATATCTGAACAGACATTTCTCCAAAGAAGATATAGAAATGCTAATAAATAAATATATGAACAAGATTATTAAGATCATCAGCTATTAAGAAATACAAATCAAAACCACAATGAGCTATTACTTCACACAACCAGGATAGCTATGTAATATATAATAATGTATAATAATGAAAGGAAAACAAGTGTCGGTGAGAACGTAGGGAAATTGGAACTCTCATGCACTGGTGGTGGGAAGACAAAATGGTTCAGCTACTATGAAAAATAATTTGGCAGTTCCTCAAACAGTTAAAAATAGACTCACCACATGACCCAGCAATTCCACTTGTTGCTATATGAGAGAACTGAAAACGTGCATAGAAAAACTTGCGCATGGATGTTCATAGCAGCATTACTCATAATACCCCAAAGTAGAAACGATGCACATGTCCATCAAATGATGAAAAGGTAAACAAAACATGACATATCTGTACAATGAAGTTTGTTCAGCCATAAAAAGGGATGAAGTTCTGGCACATCTTATATCATGGATGAACCTTGAAAAACATCAGAAATGAAGAAGACATACACAAAAGGCCACATATTATAGGACTCCATTTATATAAAATGTCCCAAATAGGCAAACCCGTAGAGAGAGAAAATGATGAGCAGTTTCCAGGGGCTGGGGGAAAGGAGGGAAGAAGGACAGACTGCCACTTTAAGTATGGGGTTTCCTTTTGGGGTGATAGAAACATTCAGGAAGGAGATAGTCCTGTTGGTTTCACAGCCCAGCAACTGTGCCAAAAGCTACTCAATGCACTTTAAAATGTGCATTTTATATTATGTGAATTATACCTCAATAAAAATGCCGAACAGAACACAACAACATTCCTCAGAGCACCTTTGCCCTCTAGAGTCAGTGTATTTCACCATAGGAGAGAAGAAGCAGTTTTTTTTTTTTGCTGGCTGCCTGTTTCTACCTGAATACATTGAAAAGAATGTTTCCTTAGCGACTGCAATTTGAATTAGGGTGAAATTTTTTTTTAAATTTCCTTCAACACTAAGTTGAGTTCAGGAGCATGTTGTTGACTATTGGTGGTTCTCTGTGAATTAAATAGTGTTCAAACTGGCATTCCAATGATCATGGTAATAATAATGGCCAGATTTTATTGAATACTTTTATATGACACATTGTCCTAAGCAATTCACATGTACGTCTTCCCTGATCTTTACCACAGCTGTATGAAACAGGTATTATTTTTACTATTATAATCATTCTCAGTTTTCAGAGGGAAAAATTGAAGCATAATTTTTTCTTTTATCACAATTTCAGCTATTTTATTGTTCCCAAAGTCAGTGAATCATCTATTCTAATTCTACTGTGCCCTTTTTTCACTCACAAAATAACCTCATAAATAAAATATATTTCTCTTATGGTATGGTATTTATTTATTTATTTGATACTGGGGATTGAATCCATTGGTGCTCCACCACTGAGCTGCATCTCCAGTCCTTTTTAAAATTTTTTTTTTTTTTTTTTTTTTTTTTTTTTTTTTTTAGTTTTAAGATAGTCTTGCTAAGTTGCTAAGGCTGGCCTTGAACTTGCAATCCTCCTGCCTCAGCCTCCATAGTCACTGGTATTACAGTTGTGTACCACTGTGCCTGGCCTAATATGGCATTTTAGAGATAAAGACAACGCATATTCATTGTGTTCTTTATCCTGGTATATGCTCATTTCATTCTTTTTTTTTAAGATATAATTTAAGTTCTTTCTTTTTTTTTTTTTTTGCTCTTCCTATTTTTTTTTTTTAATATTTATAGTTCTCGGCGGACACAACATCTTTGTTTGTATGTGGTGCTGAGGATCGAACCCGGGCCGCACGCATGCCAGGTGAGCGCGCTACCGCTTGAGCCACATCCCCAGCCCCTGCTCTTCCTATTTTGACACATATTTCACAGTCACTACATCAGAATTTTAGCCACCCACTAGGAGAGCCATATACCAGCACACACATTTGATGGTGATTGCTGTTGCACATTGTTTTCTGTTGTTATGTGGCATCCAACAGTGGCATTTAGTGAAACTGTTTCTGAGTATTTATGTCATTACATTGCAGCTGGTTTGTCCAGCTTCTTTGTCATCCAGTGGTTGTACTTGTAGGACTGAGGGCAACTTTGAGGAATTTGCTATATTCTTGATATCATTATGTTTCCCACAATATTAAGATTGTATTCTGGGACAATGTTATTTTGTGCTTATTCTAGAAAAAAAAATTGGGCTCCTGAGCATGAGAAGACAAAAACTCTGGTGAATGTGAGCCATGATTTGACATTTCACAGCACACAATGTATTGGGATAGGAGGTGAAAAAGCAACAACACCCAGTTTCCAGAATCTTTGAAGTAGTTTCTATCGACAGACTCTCTTTGCTGCTTGTGCAAAATATCATGCTTTCACTTTCTTTTGTCCCAGCACATGCAAACATTTAATATTCCCACAGAACCTGTTTATTATTTAAATGGATGACAGCGTCTGAGCTGTCACACCTATATTATTATTATTGTCACTGCTACTTTTATGAGTCATTGAAGCACCTTTGAGCCATTAATGACTTTTGTAATTATAGCACAACAGTATGAAAGCATAAAACACATTTTAAAACATGATCAATAACGTTCATATAAGGGGAAAATAAAATTAGCCCTGGGAACCCGTGTGCACTCTTTAAGGTTGCAATATTTACTAAGAGTGTAATAATTATTAAGGGCACAAAAATATTTTAGTGGTCACCATAATCAGTGTCATATTTAAATGTGTGAAAAGTAGGGAAACAATTATTTTTTCATTATTTCCCCTGAAACTACTAGTCTACTTAAGGACCATTGATTAAACTATTCTTGGGCCTCACTAAATAAACATTTCAATGCTCCAAGGGATATTAAATTCCTAAGAGATGAGCTGTTGCACAGGTGGTGGAAGGAAATATGGGTGGAAAGAAGCCATCTGAAGTATTGAGGGGTATTCAGAATGAACTCAGAGCTGTTTTCTGAGGTCTACATTTCCACCTCTGGCAGAGGAGTTCTGTGCAGTAGCTCACCACCAGAGGGCACTGTGGAACTAGGGATGCCGTATTGGTTCTCGGGGATCTAGAGACTTACTCCCAAGTCATTCTTCACTGCTAACCATCTTTCAGCTATTTCCTTTTAACAATTTTTTTTTTCTGTATTGGGAATTGAACCCAGGGCCTCATGTGTGCTAGGCAAGCATTCTACCACCCTTTCGATGTTTTATTTTGAGATAGGCTCTTACTCAGTTGCCCAGGTTGACCTCAAACCTGTGATCCTCTTACCTCTGCCTCCCTGGAAAACAAAATTACAGGCATGGCCCACTGCGCCTGGCATCCCCTCAGCTTTTTAACCATATCACTTGTGTTTCTCTCTTCATATTCAGGGTTCTTAACCTAGTAACCATAACTTCTGATGTTTAGTCAACATCAGGAATTTATATATAAAATATGTTAATTAGGTGCATTTTATTTTTGGTCCGGAGTGAGGTTTAAATCAAATTCTCAAAAGGATATCTAACACTCCTCCTCCCAAGTGTCAAGAATTATTGCCTAAGCAGTGGTAGTCCTTTGCAAGTGTAGAACACAATAATGTTAAATACTAATACACTATCAAGTGGCAGGCACTTTATACATGTAATTTAATGTAATACTCACCCTCCCTTGCAAGGTATCCCATTTCACTGAGGAAGAGCTCTGGGCCACAAGCTGAAAGTAGGATTCCATTCCAGAGATGTCTGACTTGCACTGTGGTATTGCTATACCGAGAAAAAAGGGAGAGAGACTTATTTGCTCATCAACAAAGATATGTGGGGTACTGAGGGTGTGTCCAAGCCCTATCTTGGGTGGTAGGGATTGAGTGGTGAGCAAAACAGCCTTTCTTCCCGCTCTTATGAGCTTAGCATCGGAGGTGATGGTGGACATGTTAGTAGGAGATGAACAATAAACAAGTGCCTAAGTGTAAATTGAGAAAAAAGCTTTGAGGAGATAAACAGGCAGCAGCATAAACAAATGGGGAAACTACCAACAGGCTGGCCAGGGGAGGCCTGTCTGAGGAAATCACATGTGAACTCAGAATAAGGATGAGGAGTCTGCCGTGGAAGAGCTGCAGATGGAGCCTTCCAGGAGAGGAGGAGCTTCCTGCCTGTGAATCTGGGAGGCCACTCATGTGGTGGAAAAGAGGAGCAAAGGTCAGCAGGGCTTTCTAACTAGTAAGGAATTCAGATTTATTCTAAGTGAAATGGAAAGTCATCGTGGATTTAAAGCAAGGAAAAAAGATGCAATAAACATATTTACATTTTTCTTTTTTAACCGTGACAATAAAAACAACAAAATTTACCATCTCAACTATTTTTTTTTTTTTGTACTTGGGATTGAACTCAGGGGCACTTAACCACTGAGCCACATCCTCAGCCCTTTTTTGTATTTTATTTAGAGACAGGATCTTGCTAAGTTGCTTAGGGCTTTACTAAGTTGCTGAGGCTGGCTTTGAACTCACAATCCTCCTGGCAGCTTCCTGAACCATGGCATCTCAACTACTCTTGAACCCAGTGTCTTAACACATTTATTCAATAAAGACATGAAAATAGCCATTTGAAAAGGCTTTCAACGTCATTGATCATCAGGGAAAAATAAATCACTATTAACCAGGGACAGTGGCACATACCTATCATCACAGTTACTCAGGAGGCAGAAGTAGGAGGATTGCAAATTTGAGGCCACCTAGTGAGACTCCACTTCAAAATAAAAAACAAAAAGGGCTGGGGAGGGAGCTGAGAGGAAGAGTGCTTGCTTGGCATGCATGAGGTCATGGATTCAATACCTAGTACTTAAAAAAAAAAAGTTTTGAGATACCACCTGATAATCTTTATGATGGCTATTACAAAAAAACACACTGAGGTATATTTCAGTGGTAGAGCACTTGCCTAGCATGTATAAGGCCCTGGGTTCCATCCCCAGCACTGGGGCGGGGGGGGATTAAAAAAACAAGGGTGTAGAGAAAAGGGAACTCATACACTGTTGGTAGAAACAAAAATTGATATACTCTTTATGAAAAACTGTGGAATTTTATAAAGAAATTAAAAACAGAACTGCCATGTGACCCCAAATCCCTCATCCCTCATAGTCAAAGGAAATAAAGCCAGCACCTCCTAAAGACACCTGCACTCCTATGTTCATTGCAGCATTATCACAATAGCCAAGATATGGAAGTCACCAAAGTGTCCACTGATAGGCAAATAGATAAAGAAACTGTGATTCATACAAGCAAGGAATATCATTTAGCCCTAGAATTCGATCTCGTCATTGCCATAACATGGAAGAGCCTGGAGACAGTTTGTGAAGTGAGATGAGGCGGACACATAAAGAAGAATATTGGAACCGGGCAGGTGGTAGCAGCAGTGGAGGAGACAGCAGGAGAGGATCACTAGGCAATGCTGAGCTGACGTGGATCTGGGGCGAACAGTCTGGGCCTCTCAGAACACACACTGAGCCCAGATTGGCTGAATTCAACCTCCCGTTCGTCTGCATCCCGCAGACAAACAGCTGTGACTCAGCACTAATCCATCCGGCTGAAACAACTGGTCAGCCCTTCTGATCCTATGGAGGTAAATGCCTACCGAGCCTTCATAGGAAGTGGCCACAGGTTTGAAACGGGGCTTGGGAGAGACAGTAAGGACCCACCCGTTGCATTGGTCGCCCGGCAAAGGGAAACGAACTGTCGCCATTTGCAAGAGACACCACCATGGCAGAGAACTGACGTCATCAGACTGCGGCGGAGGAAATAACTTCATTGAAACCTGCGGCTACAGGTGTGTAATTCCCTAGCCTTCCCTCTCCACACATCGGGGAAACCTTAAGGGACCCTCCCAGCTCTCCCGTGAGCACGATAGCCAGCCCGAGGGAATCAGAGGTGGCGCGGGACCCGCGGCACGGAACTACCGCTCCCACCAGGGCTGACAGCTGAGGTCTCTTGCACCAGCTACTGGGGGCGTGGCTACCGGAGGGCAAGTAAAATTCGCTGAGGATTCTCAGCCCCAAGCTCTACAAACTTAGGGTCTGAGGGAATGGCAAACTGGAAGAGTGTGCCCAGTCGTTCATGAAAACAGGGCTCCCGGGAGCAGCAGACCTGGCGTGTAGCCAGTATTGTGGTGAGCGGCACCCGTGAGAGGGGCCTGGCTAGAGGAAAAGTGGGAAGTGACTAGACACAAGAGGAGGCCCTAGGCACTCAGGATTGGAGACTCGCCCAGTCTGGGAGGAGCTGCTGCACAGTGATTGGTTCCCGTGTATTGACAGGAGAAACTTAGCTTGGTGGGCACAGCGCCACCTACTGGAAGAGAAGTAAATCAAACTCTAAGACTGCATTTATTAGTTTTTTTTTTCTTTTTTCTTTTTTTTTGATTTGGGTTTTTCTTTCATTTTCATTTTTCTTTCTTGTTGTTTTTTAAATTTTTTTTACAATTTTTTAAAAATTTTTTTCTTCTAATTTTAATTCTAATTTTTTTATTATTTAATTTTTTTTTCTTTTTTTATTTCCTATTTTTTTCTTTTGTCTTTTCATTTCTTTTCAATTATCTTATCCCCCCTTCCTTGAATTCTACCTGCTTACTCTCATTCTCTTTAGTGACTTCTTCCCTTCCCTTCTAATACCTTTCCTCCCAAGCATCAAATTAATTTATAGGAGTAAACAGTAACTCATCAGTCAAACAGAACAAGAAGTAACATGAGCAGCTTCAAAAAGCAAGGAAGAAAAGGAGTACAAACAATGCAGGACAGCCTAAATATTCAGGAGGACCTAGAGTTATCAGAAAAATGGTCATATAAAGAACTCAAGGAACACCTTAGACAGATGGAATGGAACCTTAAAGAGGATACAAGACAGCAAATTCAAGCAGCGAAAGAACACATTGAGAATGAATTACATAAACAGATAAAAGAAGAAGTTAAGCATCTTTATCAGGAGATAGAGATTATAAAAAATAATCAAACAATAATTCTAGAAATGAAGGAAATGATAAACCAAATTAAAAACTCAATTGAGAGTATCACTAACAGAGTGGAGCAAGTAGAAGCCAGAACGTCAGATAATGAAGACAAAATATATCATCTTGAAAAAAGTCTAGCCAACTCAGATAGGCTGGTAAAAAATCACGAGAAAAACATCCAAGAGTTATGGGATAACATAAAAAAACCAAACTTACGAGTCATCGGGATAGAAGAAGGTACAGAGATTCAAACCAAGGGAATGAGTAACCTGCTGAATGAAATAATTACAGAAAAATTTCCAGAAATAAAAAAGGAAACAGATATACAAATTGAAGATGCATACAGGACACCGAGCACACAAAATCACAGTAGACCAATGCCAAGACACATTGTTATGAAGATATCCAATATACAGAACAAAGAGAAAATATTAAAAGCTACAAGAGAAAGGAGACAGATTACATTCAGGGGTAAACCAATAAGGTTAACAATGGATTTTTCATCACAGACACTGAAAGCAAGAAGGTCATGGAACAATGTATTTCAAACACTGAAAGACAATGGATACCAACCAAGAATTCTGTATCCAGCAAAATTAAGCTTCAGGTATGACAATGAAATAAAAATCTTTCATGATAAACAAAAGTTAAAAGAATTTGCAGCCAGAAAACCAGCATTACAAAGCATTTTGAGCAAAACACTACATGAGGAAGAAATGAAAAACAATAACCAAAATCATCAGTAGGAAGTGCCTTGGTAAAGACAGAGGGTGAGGGGAAAGATAATCATGGAGAAACAAACTAAATTTTTTTTAAAAAAAGGATAAATAATCAAACATGGATGGAAGTACAAACCATATATCAATAGTAACTCTGAATGTTAATGGCTTAAACTCTCCAATAAAGCGACATAGGCTGGTATCATGGATTAAAAAAACAAATCCAACAATATGCTGCCTCCAGGAGACACATCTGATTGGAAAAGACATACACAGGCTGAAGGTGAAAGGATGGGAAAAAATATACCACGCACACGGTCCTCGTAAGCAAGCAGGGGTGGCCATCCTCATATCAAATAAAATCGACTTCAAGACTAAGTTAATCAAAAGGGATAAAGAAGGACATTATATACTGTTAAAAGGAACCATTCACCAACAAGACATAACAATTATCAATATTTATGCACCAAATAATGGTGCTGCGACATTCATAAAACAAATTCTCCTCAAGTTCAAGAATCAAATAGATCACAACACAATAATTATGGGTGACTTCAACACACCTCTCTCACCATTGGACAGATCCTCCAAACAAAAGTTGAATAAAGAAACTATAGAACTCAATACCACAATCAATAACCTAGACTTAACTGACATATATAGAATATATCAACCATCATCAAATGGATATACTTTTTTCTCAGCAGCACATAGATCCTTCTCAAAAATAGACCATATATTATGCCATAGGGCAACCCTCGGTAAATATAAAGGGGTGGAGATAATACCATGCATTTTATCTGATCATAATGGAATGAAACTGGAAATCAATGATAAAAGAAGGAAGGAAAAATCCTACATCACATGGAAAATGAACAATATGTTACTGAATGATCAATGGGTTACAGAAGACATAAAGGAGGAAATCAAAAAATTCTTAGAGATAAATGAAAATACAGACACAACATATCGGAATCTATGGGACACAATGAAAGCAGTTTTAAGAGGGAAATTCATCGCCTGGTGGTCATTCCTCAAAAAAAGAAAAAACCAACAAATAAATGAGCTCACACTTCATCTCAAAGCCCTAGAAAAGGAAGAGCAAAACAACAGCAAATGTAGCAGAAGGCAAGAAATAATTAAAATCAGAGCGGAAATCAATGAAATTGAAACAAAAGAAACTATTGAAAAAATTAACAAAACTAAAAGTTGGTTCTTCAAAAAAATAAATAAGATCGACAGACCTTTAGCCATGCTAACGAAGAGAAGAAGAGAGAGAACTCAAATTACTAACATACGGGATGAAAAAGGCAATATCACAACAGATGCTACAGAAATACAGAAGACAATTAGAAATTATTTTGAAAACCTATATTCCAATAAAATAGAAGATAGTGAAGACATCGATAAAATTCTTAAGTCATATGATTTGTCCAGACTGAGTCAGGAGGATACACACAATTTGAACAGACCAATATCAATGGATGAAATTGAAGAAGCCATCAAAAGACTACCAACCAAGAAAAGCCCAGGACCGGATGGGTATACAGCGGAGTTTTACAAAACCTTTAAAGAAGAATTAATACCAATACTTCTCAAGTTATTTCAGGAAATAGAAAAAGAGGGAGAACTTCCAAATTCATTCTATGAGGCCAACATCACCCTGATTCCGAAACCAGACAAAGACACCTCAAAGAAAGAAAACTACAGACCAATATCTCTAATGAACCTAGATGCAAAAATCCTCAATAAAATTCTGGCAAATCGAATACAAAAACACATCAAAAAAATTGTGCACCATGATCAAGTAGGATTCATCCCTGGGATGCAAGGATGGTTCAATATACGGAAATCAATAAATGTTATTCACCACATCAATAGACTTAAATATAAGAACCATATGATCATCTCCATAGACGCAGAGAAAGCATTCGACAAAGTACAGCATCTCTTTATGTTCAAAACATTAGAAAAACTAGGGATAACAGGAACTTACCTTGACATTGTAAAAGCTATCTATGCTAAGCCTCAGGCTAGCATCATTCTGAATGGACAAAAGTTAAAGGAATTCCCTCTAAAATCTGGAACAAGACAGGGATGCCCTCTATCACCACTTCTGTTCAACATAGTTCTCGAAACGCTGGCCAGAGCAATTAGACAGACGAAAGAAATTAAAGGCATAAAAATAGGAAAAGAAGAACTTAAATTATCACTATTTGCAGATGACATGATTCTATACCTAGAAGACCCAAAAGGGTCTACAAAGAAACTACTAGAACTAATAAATGAATTCAGCAAAGTGACAGGATATAAAATCAACATGCATAAATCAAAGGCATTTCTGTATATCAGCAACAAAACTTCTGAAACGGAAATGAGGAAAAACACTCCATTCACAATATCCTCAAAAAAAAAATAAAATACTTGGGAATCAACTTAACAAAAGAGGTGAAAGATTTATACAATGAAAACTACAGAACCCTAAAGAGAGAAGTAGAAGAAGATCTTAGAAGATGGAAAAATATACCCTGTTCATGGATAGGCAGAACTAACATCATCAAAATGGCGATATTACCAAAAGTTCTCTATAGGTTTAATGCAATGCCAATCAAAATCCCAACGGCATTTCTTGTAGAAATAGATAAAGCAATCATGAAATTCATATGGAAAAATAAAAGACCCAGAATAGCAAAAGCAATTCTAAACAGGAAGTGTGAATCAGGTGGTATAGCGATACCAGATTTCAAACTATATTACAGAGCAATAATGACAAAAACAGCATGGTACTGGTACCAAAACAGGCGGGTGGACCAATGGTATAGAATAGAGGACACAGAGACTAATCCACAAAGTTACAACTATTTTATATTTGATAAAGGGGCTAAAAGCATGCAATGGAGGAAGGATAGCATCTTCAACAAATGGTGTTGGGAAAACTGGAAATCCATATGCAACAAAATGAAACTGAATCCCTTTTTCTCGCCATGCACAAAAGTTAACTCAAAATGGATCAAGGAGCTTGATATCAAATCAGAGACTCTGCGTCTGATAGAAGAAAAAGTTGGCTCTGATCTACATATTGTGGGGTCGGGCTCCAAATTCCTTAATAGGACACCCATAGCACAAGAGTTAATAACAAGAATCAACAAATGGGGGGCTGGGGATGTGGCTCAAGCGGTAGCGCGCTCGCCTGGCATGCGTGCGGCCCGGGTTCGATCCTCAGCACCACATACAAAGATGTTGTGTCTGCCGAGAACTAAAAAATGTTAAAAACTCTCTCTCCTCTCTCACTCTCTCTTAAAAAAAAAAAAAAAAAAAAAAAAACTTAAAAAAAAAAAAGAATCAACAAATGGGACTTACTTAAACTAAAAAGTTTTTTCTCAGCAAGAGAAACAATAAGAGAGGTAAATAGGGAGCCTACATCATGGGAACAAATTTTTACTCCTCACACTTCAGATAGAGCCCTAATATCCAGAGTATACAAAGAACTCAAAAAATTAGACAATAAGATAACAAATAACCCAATCAACAAATGGGCCAAGGACCTGAACAGACACTTCTCAGAGGAGGATATACAATCAATCAACAAGTATATGAAAAAATGCTCACCATCTCTAGCAGTCAGAGAAATGCAAATCAAAACCACCCTAAGATACCATCTCACTCCAGTAAGATTGGCAGCCACTATGAAGTCAAACAACAACAAGTGCTGGCGAGGATGTGGAGAAAAGGGTACACTTGTACATTTCTGGTGGGACTGCAAATTGGTGCGGCCAATTTGGAAAGCAGTTTGGAGATTCCTGGGAAAGATGGGAATGGAACCACCATTTGACCCTGCTATTGCCCTTCTCGGACTATTCCCTGAAGACCTTAAAAGAGCATGCTACAGGAATACTGCCACATCGATGTTCATAGCAGCACAATTCACAATAACTAGACTGTGGAACCAACCCAGATGCCCTTCAATAGATGAATGGATAAAAAAAATGTGGCATCTATACACAATGGAGTACTATGCAGCAATAAAAAATGACAAAATCATAGAATTTGCAGGGAAATGGATGGCACTAGAACAGATTATGCTTAGTGAAGCTAGCCAATCCCTAAAAAACAAATACCAAATGTCTTCTTTGATATGATGAGAGCAACTATGAACAGAGCAGGGAGGAAGAGCAGGAAGAAAGAGTAACATTAAACAGAGACATGAGATGGGAGGGAAAGGGAGAGAAAAGGGAAATTGCATGGAAATGAAGGGAGACCCTCATTGGTATACAAAATTACATATAAGAGGTTGTGAGGGGAATGGGAAAATAAACAAGGAGAGAAATGAATTACAGTAGATGAGGTAGAGAGAGAAGATGGGAGGGGAGGGGAGGGGGGATAGTAGGGGATAGGAAAGGTAGCAGAATACAACAATTACTAATAGGGCATTATGTAAAATTGTGGATGTGTAACCGACGTGATTCTGCAATCTGCATTTGGGGTAAAATTGGGGGTTCATAACCCACTTCAATCTAATGTATGAAATATGATATGTCAAGAGCTTTGTAATGTTGTGAACAACCAATAAAAAAAAATAAAAAAAAGAAGAATATTGGATCATCCCACTTATATGTGGAATCTGCAAACAAAAAAATCAGATAAACAGAAAAAACAGAGATTACCAGGGGGGCAGGGCAGGGAGTGCGGAGGAGGAAACTAGGAGATGTAGGTCAGAGGATACAAAGTGACAGACCCATAGGACTAACAAGTCTAGAGATCTCATGTGCACAGACACAACTACAGGTAATAAAACTGTGCTGTGCACAGGCTCACGGAAAGTGAGTAGATTTTAGCTGCTCTTGCCACAAAAATGAGGGAAAAGGTAACCATATAAGATGATGGCTGTGTGAATTTGCTTCACTAGAGTAACATTTTTAGTACTTAAATGTGTCCTATCTCATCGTGTAGTACACCTTCAGTATATACATTATTATTATTATTATTTTAAAAAGAGGTTGGATTCTGATAAACAGTAGGAAATAGGCAGTCTGAGCAAGTGGATAAGGGGAAGGACAGGGGCTTTTGGTGGTTGTTTTGGCTAAATTTTATAATGCATGTGGGAGCTAATCATGGTGGCACACACACACTTGTAATTTCAGCAACTTGGGAGCCTGAGGTAGGAAGATCGCAAGTCCAAGGCCAGCCTGGGCAACTGGGCAAGACCCTATCTCAAGATAAAATTTTAAAAGGCTGGGGATGTGGCTCAGTTGTAGAACATGAGTTTAGTATGCTTGAGGGCCTGGGTTCCTTCTCCAGCATGGAAAAAAAAATGCATGTGGTATCAGATTGTTCTGATGCTGAAGGGAATGATCTGGTGGAAAGAGAATGAATATAAAGTTAGGAGAGGGGACAGCTGGGGAACAAGTGGGAGGACAAGATACTCTGAGCACCTGTGAGCCACTGACCTCAGAAAGATGGATCCTTTTTGTGGCATCTGGTTAATAAAAAGGAGCAGGCTTGCTGAAGGTGGGTGAATTTGGTCCTAGAAAGTTGAGAAAGCTCTTGTCTGATGGATCTACATTCTCAATGAAGGGAGATAAAAACCTATCAGGCAAAACTTAGGAGGGGGCAGGAGACCAGGAGCAGTTCCAGGATAGAGAAGAATGCATGTGGTAGCCACTGAGGAGAGTGGGAGAGAGAATGTACTTTGAAAACATCTTAGGTGCTTGGACAGGCACCAACAAAACAAAACCTCCAAACCAAAAAACAAACAAACAAAAAACCTTAGGATAGTTGGTCGCCATTAGGAGCCCACTGGAGCATGTCAAATGTCCCAAGGCCTGTGTGTAAGGATTGGTCCCCAGGGTGATGGTGGTGGTGGAAACCTTTGAGAGGAGGGGCCTGTGGGAGGCCCTTAGGTCATTGAGGGCATGCACCCAAAGGGGATGGTGGGACCCTGGAGTAGTTCTCTTTTTCTTTTTCTTGCTGAAAATGAGGTGAGTGGTTGTACTCTGTCACATGCCCCTGCCACAATATGCTGCTTCACCAGAGGCTCAGAACAACAGGGCCAATACACCGTGGACTAGAACCTTCAAAATGGAGCCCAAACCATCATTTTCTTTTTATAAGTTAAAGATCTTTGGTCTTTTATTACAGTGACATGGATCCAACTCACAGGTGGTAAACAGATTATAGCACCCTCATCTGGCTGGTTATGTTTCTTCCAGCTGTGCTTATTTTTATTGGTGCAGCCTGGAGTAGTTCATCTGGGGGCTGAGGTTCTGTTAGGAGTGTATGATAGAGCCAGGGAAGGGAACTGGGGACTTTTGTAGGGATGTGGCTCTAATGAGGATCCATAGACTCTGCTGGATAAAGAGGGAAGCCAGAGAAAGGTGACTGGTTACCAGAATTGGATGTTCCCAAAGCACTGGTTCATAGGTTGTCCTGAGCATGTGGCCACAGAATGAAAGGATGGCACCTATGCTGGAGAAGATAAGGCAGTTTCAGGAAAATGATAAGATCCAGGGTGTGGTCCTGGCAGTGGGAGGCCTGGGAAGCGGAAGAAGTGGTCATCCTCGAGGAACAGGACGAGGAACGCAGGGGCCAGGGTGATGGAAGGGTCTCTCGCATGGCTGTTGAAGTTGCCTAGAATAATGAGAGGAGTAGCCAGGTGTGGTGGTGCATACCTGTAATCCCAGTGACTCTGGAGACTGAGGCAGGAGGATTCCAAGTTTGAGGCCAACCTCAGTGACTTAGAGAGACCCTGTCACAAAATTAAAAATAAATAAATAAACAGAAAGGACTGGGGATGCCACTCAGTGGAACAGTACCCCTAGGGTTCAATCCCCTGTACCAAAATATCAATAACAGTCATAGCCCAAACAGAGGCCCAAAGATGTTGGCAAGAGTGAGAAGAGAGTGCCAGAGCTGGATGTCCCGATTCTCAAATGTTTGTAGGGGAACGGCAGGGATTAGTGGGTACAATATAACTTCCTGAAGTAGCTGTGGGGACCCAGGAGGATTATCCTCACTTCCTGCCCCTAGATATGTGGGAGATGTGAGAGGAAGATGAAGGCTAGATTCAAAGAGGAATTCTCTAACCCTGACAAGTATGAGGCAGGAAGACTATCAACTAAAGCTGCCCTAGGAAGTTTCTTTTGTTGTTGTTGTTGAGGGGGGCGGTTGGGACCAGAACCCATCCTTAAACCTTCTTCTTCCATCTTCCAATCCCTTTGAGGGCCGATAGAAACTGGCCTCTTTGGGCTAGAGATTTCATTCATCTAGCACAAATCTCCTGAGCTCCAAGACTAACTCTTCTAGGCACTGGAGACACAGAAAAAACAAAATGGAGAAGAAATCTCTGCCTCCATGGTAGCTTCTTGGCAGGGAGATCTGTTTAGATTTGTTCTTGATCAACAGTTATCAGAAGGAAGTTAATTTCTCAGAGATGCTAGAATCTGGATGTTCAGTGAGTTAATAGTGAGTCACTTTAGTTGCTGGAGAGAGGGGAGATGTGGAGTGGCAGTGGAGGGAGATGGAAAGAAGTCAAGAGGAGGTATCTGAGACCAGGGACTGTGAGAAGTTGAGAAAATATTTGCTTTTCCTGGTAGCTGATCTGTCAAGCAGGACATAATCCCTCATTCCCCAAACAGTCCTGGAATTAAATGAAAGTGTTGCCTAAATAATTAAGTGCAATACAAATGCTCATTATGCCATTACTGAAGTCTCCATTTCATTTCCGGAGTATGGACACAGTAATAGCATGTACCTCCCTCAGGGTGGTTGTGGGCATTAAATAAAAACAATATGCATAAAAGGCTTAGTGTCTGGCACATGACACTGGGTAAATGTCAGTTATCATCATTAGCTGGATCTCCTGTTCATCCAGTGAATTCTCTGCTGTCTCAGGATCACGCTCCATCGCCCCACCGGGAAGGAGAAAGGGCTGGGACTCCAGTGCCTGGGTGGGGTCAGGCTTGAAATTAGCCTGGGCCGAACCTGTGAGCAGGCTGGGTGCCCACACTTAATGGCATAGCTTCTTGGAAGTGAAGGAGGAGGAGGAAACCCACTAGTAAGGAAATCTTTGTTCCTCCTTCCTTCTCCCCAAAGTTCCTCGTCCATCCTCTCATTCAAACTGAGACTGGGATCGCCCCTCTCCAACTTTTCACTTAAAAAATGTTCATATCTACAAGAAAACAGGAAAAATACAATGAACCCCACACATTATTCGTTTAAATTCCCTAATGGCCACATCTTGCCAGAGCTCAGAGGGTGGAGAGGTCCCGGAGAAGTTCTGCAGAGACCGCGCCGCCACCGGGATCAGGCTCGGCTGGCTGCCCCCCGGGGACCCGGGCTGCGCGTCCAGGTATGGCCGCGAGGGGGCGCTCCCGGAAGGACCCCAGAGGGACAGAGCCCGCTCTGTGGGACCGCAGTGTCTGCGGGTGACTCACTGCGGCGGCTGGAGGATGAGTCAGCCCTCCCTGGGCTTCCTGCGCCCGCTCCCTCCCTCGCTTCTCACCGCGCGGCCGCGCCCAGGCCGCCTGCTCAAATCTGACCCTTGGGACAGGGTTGGGGCTGGGGCGCGCCGCCCTGACGTGGCCAGTTCCCGAGGCTGCCCTCGCGGGCCCGTTTCGGGCCCAGCCCTGGAGGCCCCGGCCCTTCCCAAAGCCGGGCCGGGCCTCCCGACGGCCTTGCGCCAGGATGCCTGCGGCCCCATCCGGGGCGCCCTCGGGGCTCCTCCGCCTGTTCCCTTTCTGCG
Organism: Spermophilus citellus; assembly: GCF_964194105.1. Classification (NCBI taxonomy): domain Eukaryota; kingdom Metazoa; phylum Chordata; class Mammalia; order Rodentia; family Sciuridae; genus Spermophilus; species Spermophilus citellus. Next base: position 31,240,462 of record NC_138197.1, on the reverse strand, counting down.
GTCGGGACCTCGGCAGAGGCCCGTCCCTCCCCCGGAAACTCCAGGGTTCTGCCCCGCCCTCTGCGCGCTCCCCGGGGTTTCCCTTGCCACCGAGACTGGCGCCTTTTGGAAGAGACCCGAGGGCAGAGTGTGCGAGCCCGCTGTGAAGCTGAGGCCGCAGCTCCCGGGGCTGGGCCGGGGTGCTTTTCCGCGGGCCCTCGCGTCTCGCCTTTCCCCAGGCGGGAACTGCTTCCCTCCAGAGCAGTGTCAGGACCCCGCCCTGCCTGGGCCGGGCTCCCCGGGACGTCTCTGGGACACTGCTGGGCTGTGGGCGGCGGCTGCCGAGGGAAACATCCCCCCTGCCAAAACCCTGGGTGATGGTGGGTGTGGGGAGTCTGCTCTGTTCCCTGGGCGTGTCCGGGTGTTTTGGCCTCTTCTCACAGTCTGAAGAAATAGGAATCCTTGGTGGGTCCTAGCTGCAGGCTGAAGAAGGTGCCCGGCCAAGAGATCTTGCAAAACCTGGGGATCGCCTTACGTGGAGATCTTGTCCGGCAAGAAAGTGACTTATCTTGAGGCTCAGAAGCTCCTGGGTCTGGCTGGGCCTCCCACTCACAGGGTGTTGGAAAGTGCATAAAATAGTGCCTAGCAGGTGGTCAGCACTTAATAAACATTATATATTATTATATATGTATAATTTTGGACATATAATTATATATTAATATGCAAAACATAAATGTATATGCATACATGTCATTATAGGGCACCTATTGTATGCCAGGTATTGTCCCAAAGGCTCTTCAGGTACTAATCATCTCCTGTGATTTCCACAACTACACTACTCTTAGTATTCCCATAAGGTGGCAGGCAGGAGGAATAGAAGTTTACAGGAAAGGAAGGCACTTTCACTAAGGCATGCAGCTAGTGTAGGTCCCTACTTCAGACCCCCTGTTTAGAAGCTATGTTCACTGAGACTTTGGATATCTGTGGAGTCTAGGGATGTATTGTAAATGGTTTGCACCTTCAGGGCATTTGAGAGCACAGTTAAACCCAGCCCTGGGAAGAGGAGGAGCCATTTTCTTTACACTGTTGCTCTTCTTAGCCCTGCCCCTAATCCTGTAGCTCTGTAGCTGTCCCCAAGGTGCTAATAGGGTCAGAAGAGTCTCCCTGAATACTACTGTTGTCTCCTTGTTAGCTATCCCTGTTGCCCTGGGGACCTGGTCTCTGGCTCTTTGCTGTTTTTTTTTTTTTTTTTTAGACCATACTTGCTGTTTGAGAGATAGTTGCTTTTAGCAAGATTTCCTAAATTCCTGCTAACAGAGTGAGGGGGTTCATTAGAATATCTTGAGGACATGTTAAATACAAATTCCCTGGCCCACTTGAGAGCTGTGATTCTCAACTTTGTGCATTGATACGATGGGCTTGAAGAAAATGCTGACACCAGGGCTCTTCCTCTAGAGATTCTGACTGAGTAGATCTGGGGCTCAGCCTGGGCGTCAGCATTGTGACACACTTCCACATAACTCCAGTGAGTTGCTGGGACTGAGAAAATGGAGTTGGTAGGTTTTGGAGGTGCTAGGAACACATACTTTGAAGAATCTGATCTAGTGATTTTTTTCATGCGCAGCTGGTCTCATTTGCAGACTTCAGATATAGAGCTCCCTGTTTCTTATTTGGAGTGAAGAATGTAGAACTTTTCCTTGGGAGAGCCAGGGTCACATGTGAAAGCTGCTTCTGAAAGCGTCCTGTCCTTACTCACTCTCTTCTAGCCCCTGTCTCAATTACTGGATTTCTCTCCTTACCTTATTTTCTCTTCTCACCAGTATTCTCCCTCACCTGGTGGGGTTCTTTTCTCACAGGTTCTGGTACTGCTATGAGGTCTCCATCTGGGGCTGGAGCTTTGAACTCCGAGGACTGAGAGCAGACATGTTTGCGGCCCATAGATCTATGTGAGCTCTAGTATCTGTTGCTTTCCATGGTTCCCCAGGAGATGGTATCATGACTGTGCTCTCTGCTGGGCAACTGGTTAGTCCTCTGTTTCAGTACTGCAGTCCATCCTGGAGTAAAGTTGCATCTTAGTAGCCTTTTCCATCTCTCTTTGGATACTGGGCATATTTGTGGATACTACGTGTTAAGCTAGGAGTCTAGGAACCTGTGTTCTGTACTGTGTGCTCATGTCACTCAACCGGTTTTTCTTTCCTTTCCTTTTTTTTTTTTTTTTTTGGTACTGGGGATGGAACTCAGGGGCATTTTATGACTCGGCTATATCCCTATCCCTTTTATTTTTATTATTATTTTTTCATTTTTTGAGACAGGGTCTTGCTAAACTACACAGGCTGCCTTCAAATTTGTGATCCTTCTGCCTCAGCCTACTTCGTAGCTGGGATTACAGGTGTGTGTCACCCACACCTGGTGTTACTTAACCTCTTTGATAATTAATTTCCTCATCTGTTTCATGGGTACCTCATAAAATTGCTATGTGGTTCAACTAAAAGAATCTGCAAAAATGTGCTTTGAGCTGGGCATGGTGGCCATATGCCTATAATCCCAGCGGCTCAGGAGGCTGAGACAGGAGAATCACGAGTTTGAAGCCAGCCTCAGAAAAAGTGAGGTGCTAAGCAACTCAGTGAGACCCTGTCTCTAAATATACAAAATAGGGCTGGGGATGTAGCTCAGTGGTTGAGTGCCCTTGAGTTCAAACCCTAGTATCCCCCTACCCCAAAATGTGCTTTGGTGACTGCGAATCATAACATTGATGGTAATCTATATCTATTGAGTTGGATAAATGGAGTGTTCTCTTGCCTATTTGGCAGAATGAGGGGTAATTTGCCCTTTCTTAGAGAACTCTCAAGGGATCAGAAGCTGACATTAAAGTCCTTGTCAATGGTAAATCCTAGAGCCTTGTCTCTGTTCCTTATTTATACTGTGTTTAGCCAACCTAGAGTCAGGTGTGAGAGTATCTCAGGCTGTTTGTTGGGATCCTCTCAGAAAAATGATTCATGTGGTGAAAGTGGACTGCTATTAGCAGTGAAAGCTTTCCAATTTCAGAGGGAGAGCACGATACAAATGGCCAGGGAAGAAATACTTTATGAGAGGAGGAACTTGAACCAGACAAGCTCAGAAAGACAGGTTGAATTTGGGTGGGGAGAGCAGAGGAGAAAGGCAGAAGTGACTTCGGGTGAAGTGGTTGGCTGGCCGCCTACTCCTCACCCCCATTCCTATAGTAACCCAGCTCAGCAGGACTGAGCCAGGTATGGGGGCCTCTTAGGTACCAGCATCAAAATATGGTGTCCTAATGCACTCATCTGTGTGAAGCCATGGCCTGTCTTTCCTTTCCCAAGCAAAAAGGGGCCTCCTTCTCCCAGTGGTCCCCCCTGAAGGGAGATCCCCTTTCTCTCTCATCTGCAGGTCTCTGGTAACCATTTTTTTGGCCAACACCAATAAAACTGCTTATCAACAGCAGTTGAACTGTTGGGTCACCTCTCCATAACTCTGTAATTCCATAACTCCTAACTGTGATAGGTCACCTCCTGAAGGTACCTCCCCTCTTCCATAATCCTCTCTCCTTCACTCTGGGTTCTCTAGCATCTTTTGGGCCACCTCACTCAATTTATTTACCCCACTCCCTTCCTCCCTGGTGTGACTTTAGCCATGGCTTCCCAAGATCCCCCACCCAGAGAAGCCATCCATTGTTCTTACAAAAATTCTATTTGGAAATGGATGCAACAAGGGAAATCACTCTGTTTGGGGCCAAGGAGGAAGAGGGATGGAAATGGAATGGGTGGGGTGATGGAAAAAGTGACTTCCAGTCATCCCTTGGCTTGGACTTGGCTGGCAGCTCAGAGTGGTTGCCATGGTGATAACCAGAAAAGCACATTGCCTCCCCACCAACCTCCCATTGATTAATGGTTGTCCTTTCTGTCTTCCCTGCCTAATCCCCTCAGTATAGCCTCTTCAGGCTTATCCTTTCTGCCTCAGTTTCCCAGTCTGATCAGAGAAAGCAGGTGGGGTCAATTGGGATGAAGCAAGTATGCTAGCCAGGTGCACTGGCACATGCCTGTAATCCCAGCGACTTGGGAGACTGAGGCAAGAGGATCACAAGTTCAAGGACAGCCTCAGCAACTTAGCAGGATTCTATCTCAAAACCAAACCAAACCAAACCAAACAAACAAACAAACAAACAATTCAAGTGTGCTAGCTGTTCCCTTTGCCCTCCAGACCCACTCTCCAACCTTCTCTACCTGCCCTGACCCCAGCAGGCTGACCTGTGTAAGTGCTTTTACTGGATTCCTTGCTCTCTCCCATCAGCCAATTGGGGGCCCCAGCAGGAATGGAGGGTTAGAGGAGATTGGGCTGGCACTTGGGCTGTTGGCTGTTTGTGGCTTCGTTCCTCTCCTGAGGCCACTCCTCCTGTTGGGCAGCCCTGCCAGTCCCCTTACTGCTTCTTGCCTCAGAGTGGCAATGGCTTCTTGTTGTTGGTAGTCCCAGGGTGTCCTCACTGTCCCTATTGCTTTCTCTCAAATGAGTAGCCCCCCGCCCCCATTAAACTTTCCTTAGCCCATCATTCTTTTTTTGTTTTCCATACTGGGGATGGAACCACTTCTTCCTGGCTCACTCAACTCCAAACACACTGGCCTCTTGACTTTGTGTGTGTGTGTGTGTGCTGGGGATTGAACCCAGTGGTGCTCTACCACTGAGCTACCTACACCCTCTGCCCTTTTTAAAATTTTATTATTGAGGCAGGGTCTTGCTAAATCACTAGCCTCAAACTTGTGACCTTCCTGCCTCAGCAAGCTACTTGCTGAGTAGCTTGGATTACAGCAGAGCGTGCCACTGTGCCCAGCTCCTTGGAGTTTTCTTGTGCTCCACTTCTGAGCCCTTTTTGTTATTTTGAGACAGGGTCTTGCTAAGTTGCCCAGACTGGCCTTGAACTTGGATGCTCTTGACTCAGTCTCCTGAGTTGCTGGGATTACAGGCATACATCACTGCACCCTCCTTGGAGTTCTTGTACCTCAAACCCTTGTCCCCAGACACTGGGTATTTTATAACTAACCCATAATTTGTGAAATTTAACACAATGTAACATATTTAAAAAAAAATCCCAAGTGCTATGTAAAATTGCGTGTGTGATATTGTGAAATATGTGTTTGGTCTTCATCCTAGTTTCCTGGCATATGACTCCTAAAATCCTTGGACTCTGAATCCATAGTGTCTTTTTTTTTTTTTTTTTTTTTTTTTTTTGGTGCTGGAGATTGAATCCAGGGCCTGTGCGTGTGAGGCAAGCACTCTACCAACTGAGCTATATCCTCAGCCCCTCCATAGTATCTCTTTGTGTATTAATGAATTGACTGGTGTCTGGCAGACTGTAGGTAACTTCAGGATGGGGGCTGGTTGCCAGAAAGACCAAGACAGGATTACAGGGTGCTCTACCACTGAGCTACTTACACTCTATGCCCTTTTTAAAATTTAAAAAAATTTAAATATGATGTGTGTTGGGATTTTCAACTCTAACCCAACCTCTAGGGAGGTGAAGGGTGAATGGTTCAGTTGTTTATTGGGGGCCTAGGATTTAACCAACTGTGTTTATGTAGTGAAGCTTCCCTCAAGTGAAGCTGGAGATGCAGTGTCTCTCTGATGATGTCAGCGAAGGCCAAACCCAAAAGGACAAGGTTCACAGAAGTTCTGCATGGCAGAACAGGTGGAGATTCCTGGAGAGGGAGTCACATGGAAGCTCTGGCCCCATCCCCTATTCCTCACCCTGCGCATCACCTGTATTCTTTATAATATCCTTTATTATAACCCAGTAAATGTGTTTCCCTGAGTTTTGTGAGCTTTTGAAGCAAATTAATTGAATTCAAGGACGGGTTTGTGGGAACCCTGATTTATAGCCAGTAGGCCAGAAGCATGGGCAAAACACCTGGGGCTTGTGATTGGTGTCTGCAGTGGTAGGGGGGAGCAGTTCTGGGGACTGAGCCCTCACCTATGGGATCTGACCTGACCTCCAGGAAGACAGAACTCAATTGGATTAGAGGACAACCCAGCTCTTACCTGCTACAGAATTGCTTGCTTGCTGGTTGGGAGAAATGATGTACTGTGTGAACTGCAGCATCTGTATTAAATATCCTTGGTCAACTGCATCTACATCTTTAGATCCTACTGGCTGCTTGACCTTGGCTCACTAGAACATTGTGATGTGCAGGGAGGGAATGTTGAAGGTCAAAACCCCAAATTACCTTGGGCTATCTAGGCACTTTTGTAGCTATTTGCCTTGATTTTTGTACTGGCTTAATTTTCTCTGTATAAGATTTCTCTGCTTTGCTGTAGCTGCTCACCTAACGGTTCTACCAAAATGTATTGATTGTTCTTCCTTTTGTTCTGTGATGATAAAAAGTTCGTGTAACCTCTTCCATGTTAGAACATATCTTTCAGGGTAACTTGAATCTGTGTTCCTGGGTCTTCACCACTTGTATTTGGCTGATGCATTGTGTTGACATTTGTGAGTATACAGTTTGAATTTGTTTGGGCTTTTCCCTACATATTGTGTGTCAGTGTTCTTAGTTGTGAAATATAGAACTCATCCTTGCTAGTTGGGTCAGAAAAGGAATTTATTTTAGGATAATGAATTTTCAGGGAACCGCCTGAGGAGGACCAGAGAGCCTAACTTGAGGGCTATGCAGTATCTCTCTGATGATGTAAGTGAAGGACAACACCTTCTGTAGGCATTACATCTTGTACCTCAAACCCTTGTCCCCAGACACTGGAACCTTCTCTCCAGCACCCCTCAACTGCCAAAGCCTCTCTTCCCCATCAACCCAGAGATGCATCCCATATAGTACCTACCTCATCATACTTCTTCTTTGTTCACAATATGAAATAAGATTTTGGTTGCCTCTGACTGGTGGAGTATTCCATCTAACTACAAGAAGAGGTTGGGGAATCAAAATTTCTGGCTTCTACCTTGGAAAAGAATGACAGGAACTTTCCCAGACATAGAAAGGGTATTCAAGCTGGGTGTGGTGGAGCATACCTGTTATCCCAATGGTTCAGGAGGTTGATGCAGGAGGATCACGTGTTTGAGGCCAGCCTCAGCAATTTAGTGATATCCTGTCTCAAAGTAAAAAAAAAAAAAAAACTAAGCTGGGTTCGGTGGTGCATGCCTCTAATCCCAGCAACTTGGGAGGAGGATCACAAGTTCAAAGCCAGCCTCAGCAAAAGCAAAGTGCTTAAGCAACTCAATGAGACCCTGTCTCTAAATAAAATACAAAATAGGGTTGGGGATGTGGCTCTGTGGTCAAGTGCCCCTGAGTTCAATCCCTAGTACTCCTCCAAAAAAAACAAAAACAAAAACAAAAATAAAAATGGGGCTGAGGAATGTAGGTGAGTAGTAGCGTCTCCTGAGTTCAATTCCTGGTACCTCAAAAAAGAACAAAACAAAACAAAACAAAACAACAAAACAAAAACAAAAACAAAAGAAACAAAGGTGTTGGTCAACCAGAAAATGTGCCAAATATTCATCATTGTAAAGCTAACTGGGCCTGGGAATGGAAGGGTGGAGGCAATAGAGAAGATATACAGGCCCATCAGTCAGTATTCTGGCTTATAACCCTAAAAATTACAGATTCTGGCTAAATAGGGCAGAATGAATTTATTACAGCAATACTGGGGTCTTATAGATTCATTGAAGGGTTGGGGTGAGATGGGGATCCTTGAGGGTGGATTGGACCTACTGACCTACTTCCTTTCTTTTGGTACCGGGGATGGGAATTTTACACATGCTAAAGTTCTCTCTCCCACTGAGTTACACCCCCAGCTCATTTTATGTTTTATTTTGAGATAGGGTCTCACTAAATTGCCCAGGCTTGCCTCAAACTTGTAATCATCCTGCCTCAACCAGGTCATTGGGATTATAGGTATGTGCCACCGCGCCCAATGTGATCTATTTCTAATCAACAGAAGATGGCAAAAGCGATGGGATGTCACTTCTGAGGTTAGTTTAGTAAAGACTGTGACCAATATCTTAAAGGCTCTCTCTCTTTCTCTCTTTCTTTTTGGCTTGCTTACTTTGATGAATGAAGCTGCTATGTTGGAGACACCCATGTGGCAAAGAACTGATACCCTCTGTCGGGCATCTGGTGAGGAACTGAATCCGTCAGTGGTCATGTGTGGGAGAGTGGAAGTGGATACTTCCTTCTCCAGGTAAGTTGGCACCATCTGGACTACAGCCCATGACAGACTCTAAAACAGAGGGCTCCACTAAGCTGTGCCCAGATTCCTAATGCATAGGAACTGTGAATTAACGAATGCTCTTGTCTTAAGCTGCAAAGTTTTGGGGGCACTTTTTTTTTCATTATTGGGGATTGAACCCAGGGCCTTGTGCATGCTAGACAAATGCTCTACCACTGATCTACATCCCCAGAGCTTTTTTAATATTTATTTTTGAGACAGGATCTATTTTTTTAATATTTATTTTTTTTTAGTTATACGTGGCCTCAATATCTTTATTTTATTTTTATGTGGTGCTGAGGATCGAACCCAGTGCCTCACGCATGCTAGATAAGTGCTCTACCACTGAGCCACGGCCCCAGCCCGAGACAGGATCTCTTTAAATTGCCCAGGCTGGCCTCAAACTTGAGAAACTCCTGCCTCAACTTCCTATGCATAACATGCTCATTTTCTGATATATTTTTTTTTAATGCAGCAATAGATAAAAAGCCTCTAGGAAACTTCTCCATCTGTATCTGAATCTGCACCCTGATAATTTTCTGACCTCACTTTCTCCTTTTCTTTCTTTATTTACTCTGTTCCAGTCAGGCCAGCTGTCTTGTTGCTTAGGCACAGTGACACTTCCCAAATTAGAGCCTTTGTGTCCACTCCTCCCTCTCCATAGAACACTCCTCTCCTAGGTATCTGCAAGGTGAATCCCTTTCCTCCTTCAAGGCCTTCTCATGAGACCGACTTTGAACGTCCTACTTGGAAGAACGTACTTTACCATTGTAGTCACTTTTGACCCCTTTACCTGGTCCTACTTTATTTTATTTTTTTCCTGCAGTACAGGGGCACACTACCACTGAGCTGTATCCCCAGTCATTTTAATTTTATTTTTTTAAAAATTGAGACAAGGTATTTCTAACTAAGTTGTCCAGACTGACTTTGAATTTGCAATTTTCCTGCCTCAGCCTTCCAAGTAGCTGGGACTACAGGTGTGCGCCACCTCACCTGACTCTATTTTTTCTTAGCACTTATTACCTTTTCATGTACTATGCATTATGCTTATGATTATTGTTATTATAAATTTTTTTGCAGTCTCACAGATAGAACCCAGGGCCTTGTACATGCTAGGCAAGGGCTCTCTCACTGTCTTAGACCTTATTATTATTATTGTTAGTATTACTGTTAACTAGGCTTATCTCTATCTCACTGCCAGACTGTAAGGTGCATGAGGACAAGAAGCTTGTCTGTTTTGTTTCCCAAGGGCCTAATGTGGAACCTGACACATAGCAGGTGCTCATGAAATATTTGATGAATGAATGAATGAAGAATGCATTTGAAAGTGGAGCTGATACTGAGGGCAACAGTACTGATAAATTCCCAAAGCCCTGGTGGTACCCTCTGTGCCTTGGAACCAATTGCACCTGGACAGTTTGGTTACAGGAAACCAGTTCACTTCCTTTTGTGCATGAATCAGTGAATAGGCTTATTGTCACTCGCAACCAAAATAGTCCTGAGCAATACAAGGGTCTAATGAGAAACATGACTGTGATGCTGAAGGAAGACAGAAGAGGACAATGCAAGGAGAGAGAAGAGGGAAAGGATGGGGACAATCATTTGTGGAGCAGCTACTGTGTGCCAACTAGTAGGGACATAATTTCTTTTAATTCTCATGATCATTTTGTGAATTGCTCCCACTTGAAGAGACTGAGTTTCCATAGGTTAAATGTCTTGCCTAAGATCATATGGCTAATGAGTGGCAGAGGTAGAAATAAAACTCAAGGCTTTTTTTTTTTTGTGTGTGTGTGCCCAGTACTAGTACTGAACCCTAGGTCCCGCATATGCCAGGCAAGTGCTCTACCACTGAACTACATCCTCAGCTCTTTTAATTTTATTTCCAAAAAATTTTATTGGTGCATTATAGTTGTACATAATGGCAGGACTTGTTGTTATTACATATTAGTACATGCACACAACATAACAATATAATTTGACCAATGTCTCTCCCCAGTGCTGCCCCCTCCCCTACCATGGGACTCACCTCACTGACCAGGGTGGTCTTGAACTCGAGATTGTCCTGCCTCATCCTCCTGAGTTGCTGGGATTACAGGTGTGTGTCAGCATGCCTAGAAAATCCAGGTCTTTTTGATTTAAAATGTTTTTCTTTGTGATTGATTTATTTATTTATTTATTTATTCATTCATTCATTCTATTTTTGTGCCCATGACTGTCCAAAAGTTTCAAGTATTTTCACCATCACTAGAGTCCTGGCAAAGGCAGCAAGTGGGATGGCCGCCAGAAGTTGGGGCACAGAGGAAAGGAGACAGAGAGGGGCCTTCATGGCCCCTTTGCAGTTGGTTGTTTATTAATCTAGACCTCTTTCCTTGTAACAAATATTAGGGATATTTCTTCAGGCCCTCAGATGTGGCAAAGCACTTCGCCTCTGACCATGGGAACACCAGGACAGGCCAAGTGGGAGGTCAGGCAGAGCAGCATGGCCTGGAGAGGTGAACTCAGGCTGCTGGACCAGTTGTCCAGGGATTTTTGTGTACCACCTGACTGCTCTACCTATAGTTCCTTCTGAAAGAAACAGGGCTTTTTGTAAGGCCTCTGCCAACTCTCTCTGAAATCCATGTTTTCCTGTCCTGACCCACATGGGCTGCCCAGTTAGCCACAGCTAACTGTAGTCCAGGATTACTGATCCAGAAAAGGGCACCAGCCCAAGGGCAGCCCCACTATAAGCTGATGGGACCATCATGTGACTTTGGTGTCTGGGTCAAGACCTGATAGGAACATGGCAGTGAGTTGGACCTTCTGGCAAAAGGGCAGGAGCAGGAAGAAATATAGAAAAGGGGAACAAAGGAGATAAAGATGGCCATATTTGGTGTGCTGTGGGTTCCTGAATATGAGGCCCACTGGTTGTCAGAACACTTGCCTGGCATACACAATGCAAAAATAAATCAAAATAAAATAAAACCCTATTAGACTAACTTAAGTGCAATTATGGCAACCAAAAGAGGCAAAGAACTATAGTCCAGATGGTGGAGCCTGATGTGGCTGAGCTGCCTCGGCCAGGGGGTGAGGCTTCGGTCTGGGGCTGCTAGTTGATACCTCAGGCATGAGCCTGATATAAGGATAAGAATTTGGGTTAGAAGCCAGGGGAAGAGAAGGGAAGGCCAGGGGATTGGATGGAACAGGGGGCTTTAGTCAGGACATCTCAGCAAGCCTCCGTGGTCAGTATGCTACAAGTAGTTTGTTTCTTATAATAGTCAGGACACTTGAGTGTATTTTATAATTACTTTTTTTTTTCAGGTAATGGGGATAAAATTCAGGGCCTCAGCATCTGCTAGACAAGTCCTCCACTACTGAGCTACATCCCAGCCATATTTACTTCTTTTTCTTGAATTGAGAAGGCCCAGAAGGGAATATACTTCTTCATTCCCATCTGGCTGGCTCCTTTCCCTGAGGCAAGCGTCTTCGTGACCAGTTTTTTTGGCATCCCTCTAGAAATGTTTTATGCATATCTAAGCAAACACAATCACACACGCATTCGGCTTTTCTTCTTTCCTTTCAGTACACAAATGTAGCATACTATTCCCATTGTCATGCCGCATTTTTTTCAGTTGTGAATAATTAACTAAATTTTCCCCCTGAGTGAGAACAGACTTGAGATCATCCTGATAATAAGGGCAGCCTCACTCATTTGCTGTGAGGGAGAAAAGAATGGACAACAGAGCCCAGAACCCTGTGGTCATGGGTGTGCTCACATGTGCTTTTAGAAAGACCTATGAGAGAAGTCTTGTGTCAGTTAGCTCTCCATTACTGTGCCAAAGTAATTGAGGTAGGGGCTGGGAATGTGGCTCAGGCGGTAGCGCGCTCGCCTGGCATGCGGGTTCGATCCTCAGCACCACATACCAACAAAGATGTTGTGTCCGCCGAGAACTAAAAAATAGATATTAAAAATTCTCTCTCTCTCTCTCCTCTGTCACTCTCTCTTAAAAACAAAAACAAAGTAATTGAGGTAAACAACTTAAAAAGGAGGAAGGGTTTACTTTGGCACACAGTTCCAGTCCATGGTCGCTTGGCTCTATTGCTTTGGGCCTATGGCAGCATAATACATCATAGTGGGAGCATGTGGTGTAGGAAGCTGTTCACCTCATAACATCTGGGAAGCACATGTTCGTGCATACAAACACACACACACACACACACACACACACACACACACACACGAGGGGCCAGGGTCCTGATATCCTCTTCAAGGGCATATCTCCATTGACCTAGCTTCCTTCCAGTAGTTCCCACTTTTTCAATGTTCCATTGGTGGGGGGAACGAAGCCTTCACAAATAGCATACTGAGGACATTCAAGATCTGAAGTATAGCAAGACTCCATTTGGAAAACCTGGTTCTAGGTGTGAGGTCCCACCAGTAAGCCTCAGGCCTCACCATCTCCTCAGTTCAGCTTCCCCTGCAAAAAGAGATCTGACAAAAATATTTGGGTTTTACAGAGGATGGAATTGATAGGTATCAGACAGACATGAACAGAGGGAACCTGAGGTTGGGGAGGTAGTTCTGTGGACTGGGCCTACCGTGCTGATCCCTCCTCTGCAACATGCTTTCTTTCGAAGGGCAATTTTCCTGAGACCACTCTGGCCCTGCCTGGTTTGAGTCAATAGGATATGCTACCTTCCTCAGCAAACAACCTGCTAACTGCAGGAGAAATGCAGACCCAAAGAGTCCTCCCTCTTGATAAGAAGAACACAAGTTACTCTGGGTGGGGAGTGGTCAGGTTTGTAACCTTTACAAAAACCATATTCCAGGACATAAGGAGACTTATCTTAGAAGCAAAGCTCCCAACCACAAAATCTGTAAGAATAGTTCCAATTAGAACTGGTTAGCACAGGCCAAGGTGACCCAGAGTTGCCTCGGAGCAATCTTTAGCATCTCATTATCCCATATTTCACTGCATAACTGTCACTACTGCATTAATGTATATTCATGAGTAATCCATGCATCCTAATCTTGCACAAAAGACAGTTAAGTAATAAATGATTTTTGATTAATGCTGGCACAATTTAAAAAAAAAAAAAGCTTTACATAATGGTTGTATCTCACTTTTTTTTTTTTGCAAAAATTTGGCATAAAATCTGCAATGATAATATGGTAAAATATAGTGATAGTAACATCTCCCCTCCATGGTGTAAGACCATGTGCAGTGGATACTTAAAAATCAGATGTAATCCTTCTGTCAATCAAAATTCGACATGGACCTGGGTGGGTCTCTCTGGAAACTTCCCTGGGACCCCCAATAAAACAGGAGGATAGAAGAAGTACACTGTCCCTGTCCTCTGAGAGGATCTGCTCTCTTCCTTTCTCCTTTGAGAATGTTCCCTTTTTCCTTTTTTCTATTCCTTTTAATAAACTCCTACCTGCTACTCTGACTGACTTATTTGAAATCCTCTGGCACTATTGCAAAGAACTTGTGTCCGACATCTTCACGGTAGCTGCACTCCACAGATAGCTTTGCTCTGTAATAGAATGAGAATGTGTGTAGAAACTATCCTGTGAATTGTCAAGTTCTAGGCAGTGAGGGATTATTATCAGAAGCATGCTTGTCCATACCCTTTAAGGCTGTGTCTGACCCTCTCTGCTCACCTCCACCTACCTGCTCTTTCTCAATTGATAGTGATATCTCTACCTCATGGAGCAAACAGAAGGCACTTCCCCCAGTTCTCATCCACACCAGCCCAACCACTTGCTGCATATCTGCTCCACCTCATCTGTCTTCTGCCACTATCGTGGGTACCTGAAACTGCCTTCTGCCCCTTGAAGGGAAAGTGACCAAACCACTCAGAGCGACCAAGAGATCTTTATTGCAGCAGTGCAAAAGAGGAGGGAAAAAATGAGGGGGGAAGCGAGAGAAGAAAGAGAGAGCAAGAGAGAGCAAAAGCAAGAGCAAGAGAGAGACAGAGAGAGCAAGAGAGAGGGGCCCGGCAGGAGGGAGTTTTTTTTATAGCCGAAATCTAATGGGGTGTGAGGGTCTGCAAGCTGCCTTGTTGGCGTACAGTGATTGGATCATACAGTAGCATCATTTCCTGCCTTCAGGCAGACAGGGCAGGGGCTAGATGTGGGTTTCCATTGCACCAGAAGGGTGGGGGTCGAGTGTTCAGACTTGATGCAAACAGGTGATAAAGGACCAGACAGAGGGGGGTTTGAATGCGTGGATTATCCTGCAGCTAACATTCATTCGTTCAGCCTGCCCTGAAGACAGCTTAATTCAGCCTGCCCTGCACCTAACACCCCTCAGGTCAGGGCCTCTGCTCTTGGTCCTTCTTTCCCTCCCCGCAATCTTCAACCTCTTTCTTTACTAGCTCCTTTCTATCAATATATAAGTACTATTTTTATTTATTTATTTATTTTTACAAAGTAAATCTTAGCTGAATGTGGTGGCACAAGCTTGTAATCCCAGTATTTGGGAGCCTGAGGCAGGAGGATTGCAAGTTTGAAGCCAACTTCAGAAACTTAGCAAGATCCTCTAGCAAAAAAAAAAAAAAAAAAAAAAAAAAAAAAAAAGTGTATTCTTTCTGGTCTCCCTATCACCTTTAGATACTGGTTTTCTCTTCTTGAAAATCAGTCAGGCTTCTTGGGAGATTAGCTTATGCTCAGCACATTGTTTTCTTCCAGTTCCATTCATTCTTCCATCTATCATATTTTTTTAACTGAACATTCATAGAACTTGATGTGTCAGATGCTGTTCTAAGCATTTGCATGAATTAACTCATTTAATTCTCACAACAACCCAAAGAGTAGGTAGTATTACTAGCCATTTTGCAGGTGAGAAAACTGAGGCTGGAGAGGTGCAGTTCAATCACACCAAGTACAATCACACACAAGCAGTAAGTGGTATTGCTGGTTTCAAAACCAGACTACCTACCTCGGAGCCTGTGTGCTGAGCCCTGCCTCCCACATCTGCTCTTCCTTCCTTAGTTAACTCCTTTGTAATACTTTGGGTTTCAGATTAAATGACACTTTCTAGAGGAAGTACACTCAACCTTACATATCTGTGGGTTCTGCACTGAAAGGGGATCAAAAAATGTTACGTTGTTGCTGACGCATATTATTCGTAATAGGTCTAGGCTGGCGACATCTGTACTGAACATGTACAGGCTTTTTTTTCTTGACATTGTTCTTAAACAATACAATATAATGACTATTTACATGACATTTACACTGTATTAGGTAATGTAAGTAATCTAGAGATGAGTTAAAGTATATGGAGGAAGAGTGGAGGTTATATGCAAATATGACATCATTTTAAATAAGAGACTTGAGCATCTGTGAATTTTGGCATGCAAGGTGAGTCCTGAAACCGTTCCCTCCAGGACCCTAAGGATGACAGAATTTCCTAAGACCCTCTGACAGTTGCTGTGTGCTCTTGGTGCTTTCTTCCACATCTCCTGGATTGCTTCTTATCTGCTGGTCTGGGCTTGGTTCCCTCCACCCCTCATGTGACTATTGGCGGGTTTGGGTGAGTTTGTTTTTCTTTAGATCTGATATGCCTAGGGCTGTGCCTGTGCACAGAAGCTGTAAATGTGTGCTGATGGACATTTTAATGACGTAGATCTGGCTGGAGCTGTAGGAGGGAAAGAATTACAAGGTGGTGGTTTTGTTTTGAGGAAATCAAAGGAAGAAGCATGGAGATAAAAACACAGGAACGGTTGCTCAAAACATTACATTGATCTTGACATATCATATATCATACATTTGTTTCAAATGTAATGTTTTGAGCAACCAATAAATTTCTAATGTTTAAAATAAAAAAAATTCACCAATATTGCAAATTCAGTGGGATTTCTTCTTAGTTGAGCAGCAATCCCCCAAATTTTGACTAGGATGATGAATAAATAGTTAATACCCATGTACAAGTCAACCTTTATAAAGAGAACGCACTGAAATCCTGTGATTATACAAGTACAGTCTTAGCCTGATTAAAAAAAAAAAACACCCACAGGAACGGAAATAGCAGAGTGGCTGTGTGTCTCTGTGTCTCTCACCTCCCCCCGAGGGGTGGAGCAGGGGCACAGGTTTCCAGGCGAGGAGGACCTAGTTCAGATCCTACGTCCACCACTCCCTAGGGTGTCATCGAGAGATGCATGGCAGTTCCCCGAAACAGCTTGACAGGACACCAGCGCGCCAGAGCTCTGCTCCTGCTTCTGTCACTAACTTGCTGTGCAGGTGGCTTCCTCTCTGCTCCTCAGCTGCAAAGTGGGAGCCTTGGCCAGCGCATTTCTCGGGGCACTTCCATGTTGAAGCCACTTTAGCTCCATAGACACTTCTCAGATTTTACACTCTGGGGCATTTGGATACAGTGGCGAACAAATCTTCTCGAGGAAAAAGATGGTGCTTCTTCACCCAGTCACGCTGCAGCCACGGGAAAGCATGCCCGACCAGCGGAAGCGCAATTAGAGAAGCCGTGTGTGCAGACAGAGGAGCCCCCACCATGGATCTTGCCATCGCCCCTCAGAAGCTGCTTGGGGGTTGGCAGGAGGCCCCAGGTTCAAAATGAAAAGCAAAAACAACCCAAAAGAGCCACTTGGGAATCAGACAGAGGCTGGAAGTGATGAGAGTGACAGTTCTAGGTAAAGCTTGAGTCCTTTCAGATTCAGAATACCCCTGGGGGCGTTGACCTTAACTAAATACCTACCCCATACTGGATATAGAAGTTTTATTAGGATTTTCCAGAGAACAGAACCAATAGAAGGTGTGTGTGTGTGTGTGTGTGTGTGTGTGTGTGTGAGAGAGAGAGAGAGAGAGAGAGAGAGAGAGAGAGAGAGAGAGAAAGAGATATTAAGGAGTTGGCTCTTGGCTCTTGTGATCATGGAGTTTTGAAGTCTTGGTGAGTCAAAAATTTGCAGGGTAGATTCAGGGAAGAGTTGATGCTGCAGTTCATGTTTATTTGGGCAGGGTCAGTATTTAGATGTTCAACTGATTGGACAAGGCCCATCTACATTATAGCGGGCCATCAGCTTTACTCAAAGTTCACCCATTTAAATGTAACTCTCATCCTAAAATACCCTCACAGAAATTTCCAGAATAGTGTTTGACCAAATATATCTGTGTATTGTGGCCAGCAGAAGTAACACATAAAATTAACAATGATGGGGGTTTTAATCTCTAAAACCTGTGAGGAAGTTGTTGGGGTCTCCATTTACAGCCAGCAAACTGAGGCTCAGACAAGTACAAGGGTCGCCTCAGGGCCACAGGGCTACGGTGGCAGGCGGTCATGAAGGAGAACCTGAAGATGCTCCTTGGGCATTACACTTGAAAATCAATATCCCTGTGACCAGAGCAGAGGATGATGTGGTGTCACCCACCAACACCAGGTGGAAGGTGCTAACACACTTCACACAGAAAGTAGCTGATGGGCCTCTGCCCTCCACCCCCACTGCCTAGGATCTGGGTAAGATTGGCTCAGATCTTCATACCGTCATTGTGGGAAGTCCAGTGTCTTCCTCAAGGTTTCCAAAGCTTCTGAGAGCAGTGGTTGGACTGCATTCTTTTGGTCCATCTGGTCCTGCATTCCGGGTTCTGTCTGGGCAGCAATCTTATCTTTTTTCTTTTGGTACTGGGGATTGAATCCTGGGGAGCTTTGCCACTGAGCTACATTCCCAGTGCTTTTTATTTTGGGATCGGGTCCTGCTAGGTTGCTGGGGCTGGTCTCCAACTTGCGATGCTCCTGCCTCAGCCTCCTGAGTCTCTAGGATGTCGAGGGCCACTGTACTTGACCAGGCAACAATTTTATCCACCCACCTTTGTCATTTCTGTCTGTCCACCCAGTTACCTTCTTCCTTTATTTCACAATCCACCTCCTCCTGGCCAACCATGGGGTGTCTGTGTTTATGGAAAGCTTTCCTGATGATCTGGTGAGACAGAGGGAATTTACAGAGCAGCAATGACAATTTCAAATTGGATGTTAGACCAGGTGTTCTTACAAAACAGATGTCTCCTGGCAGCTCTGGCTCCAGCTCCCTCTTAATTTGATGTCCTGCCTTTGTTCTTCCTTGTTCTTCTTTTTCTTCTTCGTGCTCAGAATAAAAATCAAATTCCTCCCATTTTCTTTTCTTTTCCCCTTTCTTCCTTCTTTCTTTTCTTCCTTTTTTCTTTCTTTCTTCCTCCCTCCCTCCATCCCTCCTTCCTTCCCCTTTCCTTCCTTCTTTCCTTTTCTTTATTTTGTACCACGGTTTAAATCTAGTGATACTTAACGACTGAGCTATTCCCTGATGCTTAACTCCCTTCCTCTTTTTATTTTCTATTTTGAGACATGGTATTTCTAAGTCTCATAGCGCCTCACTAAATTGCTGAGGCTGGCCTCGAACTTGCAATCCTCCTTCCTCAGCCTCCCAAGTGACTGGGATTACAGGTGTGCGCCACCACATCCAGCTCTCCCATTTTCTTTCTTTTTTTTTTTTTAAAGAGAGAATGGGGGGGGGGAGAGAGAGAGAGAGAGAGAGAGAGAGAGAGAGAGAGAGAGAGAGAGAGAATTTTTAATATTTATTTTTTAGTTCTCGGGGGACACAACATCTTTGTTGGTATGTGGTGCTGAGGATTGAACCCAGGCCGCACCATGCCGGGCGAGCGCGCTACCGCTTTAGCCACACCCCCAGCCCCTCTCCCATTTTCTTTTGCAATGAACTTCTACTTCCCTCTCCCTGAGTCTTCATGTTGATTCTGGCCTGGCTCTGGGTGTCCTGGGAGCAGGCAGGTGCTATATGAGAGGTGCCCTGGTGAGGGTGGGGTGCAGGTTTTTCTCCAGCAGAAGCTGGAATGAGGCAATGACTGAACTCAGGCACTGCCTTTCCCAGTGCTTACCAGATCAGAGAGCACCTCTACTTGTCTACCTGTGACTTTCTCCTGTGAGGGAAGATCCCAAATCACTTCAGCTGCAGACTTCCAGGCTTTGATTCTAAATGACTTTGCCATTTATCTTCCTGTGACTTGTTCACAGGAAGTGAACACCCTGGCCGGAAGGCAGGAGGGCCTGTTCTGAAAATTGCACTTGACATCCTGGTGTGTCTTTAGGCATGGGTGTACTTGGACAGTCATGTGAAGTCCATCCCCTTCTGCTGGGGATAATCTGGGCCCTAGTACTGATTGCCTTCCATACCTCCAAGGCGTCTGCTCCCTGTTAGGGATATTGCAGGCTATACATCTGAGAACCCTGGAGTTCAGACTCCCAGGCTCTGAAAGCTTTTGGTTTCCTGAGAGGTGCAGGGGCAGGAGGTCAGTGCTGTGTACTAAAGAGGCAAGTAGACGTGGCTTAATTCCTGACTCCAACACTCACTATTGTTAAATAAAAGTCACAGGAGGCTGTGTTTTGGACTAAGCTCCCGTCCTAGGCCCCAATGGACCAGGATAAAAATAAAATTGGGGTTATTCAAGTTCCACTTACCCTACAGAAACAAAGTTGTTATCTGACCTTAGAAAACTCTTAACAGCCAAAGTTCCCAAATAGCACAGTTCCAATCACCATGATAATGAAGTTTCCTCTGCCTTAACACAAAAAAGGTAAGCTGAAGTAATCAGTTATTTTCCTCCTGTTCTGTCTCCAGATTCCTGGCTGCAAAGAAAGTAACTTTGAATGATCAGTTAGTCTTGTTCTGTTTCTTCTTTCCTTGGCCCTTGTCTGTTTATACCAAATGCCTGCAGGGGGCCCATCTGAGTGCCCATTCTTTCATGGAATAGAGGTGTTGCCTGATTCTAGAATCACAAATAAGACCAATCTGAGATATTAAGCTAACTTTACTGTAATTTTGTCCTTGGACAAGGAGTATTAATTCATTTAGTGTATTCATTCCATATTTATTTATTAAAAATTTTCAGCAGTACTATGGCCTGTTCTGAAAATTGCACTTGACATCCTGGCATGTCTTTAGGCTCGGGTGTACTTGGACAAATGCTCTACTACTGAGCCACATCCCCAGCCATTTTTACTTTTTATTTTGGGACAGGGTCTCACTAAATTGAGACTGCCCTTGAACTTGTAATCCTCTTGCCTTAGCTTCCCGAGTCACTGGGATTATTGGCATTCGCCACAGCATCTGTTTTATTCCATAATTTTTTTGGTATTGGATATTAAATCCAGGGGTATTTAACCACTGGGCCACATCCCTAGTTCTTCAACTTTTTTTTTTTTTTTAAATTTAGAGATAGGGTCTCACTAAATTGCTTAGGGCCTTGCTAAATTGTGAAGACTGACCTTGAACTTTCAACCCTTCTGCTTCAGCCTTTAGAGCCGCAGGGATTTGTAGGCCTTTGCCACCCTGCTTGGCCATAATTTTTAATTAGATATTCTATGTGTTAGGCAGTTCTCCTAGCTTTTTTAAAATTTTCCTTCCTTCCATTCATCCATCTCTCTCTTTCTCTCTCTTTCTTTCCTTTCTTCCTTCCTTCTTTTTTTCTTTCCAGCTTTTGTGTGCTGGGGGTGGAACCAGGGACTCACACATGCTACCCAAATCTTTATACCGAGTAACACCCCTACCCTCTTGTTTCTTTTTGAAATGTGGTCTCACCATGTTGCCCAGATTGGCCTCAAACTCCTGGGTTCAAGTAATCCTCCTGCCTTAGCCTCCCAAGTACTACAGGTGTGTGCCCTGCATCTTGTTCCTCCTGCTTATTTTCTTATTGCTGTTCACCCCCACCCCCACTTACCTTCCCCTCAGATGAACTTCCCAGCAAGGCTGCACTTTGTTCCCTGTTGCATCTCTAGTACCTTGAATAGTAGTTGGCACTGAGTGACAGTGGGCCCTCAGTAACTATTGAGTGAACCAATGCATGGATTATTGTTATGAGCTACTGTTTGAGTCAGCTTTCTCTTCTTCTTTTTTTTTTTTTTGAATTTTTAACATTTATTTTTTAGTTTTTGGCAGACACAACATCTTTGTTTGTATGTGGTGCTGAGGATCGAACCCGGGCCGCACGCATGCCAGGCGAGCGTGCTACCGCTTGAGCCACATCCCCAGCTCCATCAGCTTTCTCTTCTACTGTGAAGAAAAGACCTGACAAGAACAATTTTAGAGAAGGAAAACTTATTTGGTGCTCACAGATTCAGAGGTCTCAGTCCATAGATGGCCAACTCCACTGCTCTGTGCAGAAAGAGGGCAGAAAATCAAGGCAGAAGGGAGTTATGGAGGAGGAAATCACCTCAGGACATGGCATCAGGAAGCAGAGAGCTGTGCTCAACAAAGACAAAATATATATGCCCAAGGTATACCCCCAATGACCCAACTCCTCCAGCCATAACCTACCTGCCTGCACTTACCACCCAGTTAATCCCTATTAAGGGATTAATGAATTGATTAGGTTAAGGCTCTCATAACCGAATCATTTCACCTCTATAAACTTTTTTCATTGTTTCACATGTGAACTTTTGGCTAACACCTCATATCTAAACCATATCTAACACCTTATATCTAAATTTTGCAGGACAAAATTGTAAGAATTTAATTTCACGATCTTGATTGGCTTTGTTTTCTATTCTTGAGTCAAGGCAATAGTTTATTCTATAACCAATTTCTGACGGTCAGCGAAGGAGGTTGGTTTTGGAGAAGGGCTTGAAAAAAACAGAAACAGGACAAAAAGTGGATTGATCATTTCAGAGTTTGCAAGGTTGAAACAGGGAGATAGGTCAATAGAAAAATAACTGATTGACTAACATTGAAGTTGCTTCAGATTGCCTTTTTTGGGTTAAATCAAAGGGAACTTTATTATCATGGTGACTGAAATTTGCTTTTAGCAGGCCTGGTGGTACACGCCTGTAATCCCAGTGATGCAGGAGACTGAAGCAGGAGGGTTTCAAGTTTGAGAACAGCCTCAGCAAGTTAGGGAGACCCTGTCTCAAAATAAAAAATAAAAAGGGCTGGGGATGTAGCTCAGTGGTAGAGAGCCTGTGAGTTCAGGAAAAAGAGTTGCTTCTTGGGTAATTTGAAGTAAAGTAGATAAAACTGTATGAAGTAGACTCTAGAAGTAAGTTCAGGAGAATTCAATGCATGAGACCTGATGGTAATAGAGTTTTAGGTATACTGAAAATGGCAATGTATGGACTCTAAAGAGTTTTGAGTTGAGAGTTTATAAAACTAGAGAGAGAGGTTTTTTTCTTTTTGTGATGCTGGAGATTGAACCCAGGGCCTCAAACACATCAGGCAAGCACTCTACCACTGAGCTATCTCGAGCTTCAAGACCCTCTATTAAATTTTATTTTTGAGATAGAATCTGAGTTGCCCAGAGTGGCTTTGAACTTGAGATCCTCCTGCCTTAGCCTCTGAGTAGCTGGGATTATATAACTGTGCCACTGTGCCCGGAGAAGTGATAGATATCTTAAGAAACTGATTCCAGGATGTTTTTATAATATTTATTCCCCATAGGTTCCTGAGCCAAGTCGATGAGTTAAATATATCACATGTTCCTTTTCCTCCAGTCTTATGCATTTTTAAAAATTTTGATTTATTTATTTATTTTTGGTGCTTGGGATTGGACCTAGGGCTTTGGGCATGTGAATCACAAGCTCAACCACTGAGCTTCCCTCCCCAAACAGTGTTGTATTTTGTTTTCTCACATTCAGGGCAAGGAGAACCACAATATTGTCTCTCCCACAATGGTTCATTGGTACCCTGGGTAGATGCTGCTGGCTGAGATTGTATTTGTACATTATGGTTTGGTGGTCTTTTCTAGTTAAATTGGGCTAAAGCTATTCTGAGTTATTTTGTAATTGAAAGAGTGCACAAAGCAATAATATGAAAGCCCTAAATTCTACTGGGATGATCCCCCTACCTTTTTTTTTTCTTTTTATGGTACTGGGGATAGAACCTAGGACCATGGGCATGCTACGCTAACCGAGCTACAGTCCCAGCCCTGGGATGGCCCTTCTTGAATGACTTTAGAACCTGAGAAGGAGAGATTCTGTTTCCTTATTGAGAAGAAGATGATCCTGAGCTAATACTTCAAACTTTCTACAGGAAAGAGATTAGAGAGTCTCATGCTTGCTGGGTGTGGTGGTTTATGCCTCTAATCCCAGTAACTTGGGGAGGCTGAGGTGGGAAGATCACAAGTTCGAGGCCAGCCTGGGCAATTTAGGGAGACTGTCTCAAAATAATAAAGAACTGGGATGCAGCTTGGTGGTAAAGCACTCTTGAGTTAAATCCCCAGTACTGAAAGAAAGGAAAAAAGGGTGTGATGTTTGGATTGAGCTAATGAAGGTTTTCTTGTCTCTTTCTATCTCATTGGCTACTTCTTCTCAGTTCCTGTTACTGGTTCCTTTCCAACTTTTTGATCTCTAAAATTGGAGCCCTGTAATGAAAAAGTCTAAGGCAGTATTTTGCAAACCAAGAGACACAGCCCATTAGTGATCACACAATTAAGTTAGTGGGTTGCAACCAGCATTTATAAACATAAAATAGAATAGAAAATAACAGAGAGCACTGCCTGTAGAAAGGATAAGTATCATCATGAGTTTCATCTCATTTATGAATATGTAGATGTAGGTATTTACATATGGTATGTGTTTGTGTGCGCGCGTGCACTGGACCACATGTATGGTTGTGTCATAGACAAACAAGTTTGAATGCCACAGGCTATGGTCAAACAACTGAAAGGCCAGACCATTAGAAGTACTTTTTTCTTTTCTTTTTAATTTTTTTTTTTTTTTTTTGCCAGAGATTGAACCCAGGGTCTTGGCGTGTTTAGCGTGTACTCTACCACTGAGCTGTACCCCCAGCCCCAAATGAAAGGATTTTGTTGTACTCCCAAATTCCCCAAAACTGTGAAGGGATGGTGCCAGAGAGAAAATTCTTTTAACAGGGCCCCAAATCTTCAGGAAGTGTTGTAGGAGTCTGCAGGTGATTGTTTCAAGGTGGCCCTTACTCCTTGTTTTGAGACTTCAATTTCAAACTCTTTCCTGCCCTTCCCTACACCTCACCCTGCAGCTGGCTCTCTGCTCACCAGCCCATCCCAGCCTGAGTTAGTAGCCCTAGCAACCTGCCTCCAACCCACAGGGTCCAGCCCTAGTGCCAGTTTCTTCATTTATGCCTCCTGCTCTTTTCAAGGCTGCTGATTAGTGACATAATAAGCAGGTGGGTCATCATGGACTCAGCCCAACTGTGTGCCCTATTAGGTTGCTACTCTGTAGCCTGGAAATTGCCCCTTTGGTCTAGAGGACTGCCGGGAGTTTAGAGGTTATGTGACTTGCCCAAGGACACTCAGGGAGTGACTGAGGCAGGATTTGAACTTGAATCTGTCTCTGCACCCTCAGCCTCCCTCACCAGTTCCTTGATTTACAGTTCCAGACTACCCTCACAGTGTGACATTCAGAACTCATGGGTAGTACGGCTGCACATTGCTATGTATCATTTACAGAATTGAAGAATTAGAGTATGAATGTCAACCCTGCACCCCTGGGATTATAGGGGAAAAATGAAGACCTGGCTTCAGGCTTCAGAAGATTACAACCATAGAATGTGAGACATTAGAGATTAGATGGTTATCTGTATGTGACAAGTGACGCGAAACTGAAACTAGTGATTTCCTAACTGTAATCATTTAGGCTTCTAGGTCACTCCACATTCTTTCTTCCTTCTTCCTTCTTTCCTCCTTTTTTTTTTTTTTTTTTTTGGTGATATTAAGGATGGAACTCAGGGCCTCCTGCATGTGAGGCAAGTACTCTATCCCTGAACTGCATCTACATCCCAGCACTTTTTATTTTGTGACAGTCTCCCTAAATTGTTCAGGTTGGATTCAAACTTCCTCAGGCCCCCAAATTGCTGGGATTACAGGTGTGTACCACTCCTCTAGACTCCTGTCATTTCTAGAAGTTTTTCTGTTTTTTTTTTTCTTTAAAATTTGTGGTGGGGGGGATTGAATCCAGATCCTCCTATGCGCTAGGCAAGTGCTCCACCACAGAGCCGCTCCCCTACTCCCACTTGAAGTTTTCTTTATTTAACTAACATAGTATCCTCATGTATCTCTCTAACATGACTTCTATAAAATCTCGGTGGCTTCAGAATACAGATATCCTGCCCAACAATTTACACCTTACTCAGGCTGAGATGAGGAAAGTATGGGACATAAGAATCTGGCCTACAGATTAGGGCTTGTTCTGTCAGTTTGTCCTACTGATCCTTAGGCTACGTGCCTTAGATGAGGGTGGACCCTCCCCAGCCCTGGGATTGGAAGAATGATCAATTCTGGCCAATGAGATGTGAAGGGAAGTCTCCTGAGGAATTCCTGTAATGATTTTTATATTCTTAAAAAAAAGAGTCACTAGGGAAGAACATTTTCTCTTTTAGTCTTTAGACATAGACATTGTGAGATGAGATGAACCCTTGAGTTGCTGCAGTCACCATGTGACCACAAGGGAACAAAAAGCCAACGTGCTGATGATAGTCAACCATGGAACTCCCCTACCTTTTAACTTCTGTATGTGACGCAAGTTCCTTATTGTTTAAAAAATCTTTGACTTTAGGCTTCTAATAATTATGGCCTATAGCATCCTAACCAATTAAAGTAAGGTGCAGCATCAGCTGGCCTTGCTGTAAGTAGAAGAAAGTGAAGGGAAGCAGTGGTAGGCAGCAGCTAGAGGTATCAGGTTAACTGCTATCACAGATAAGCCCAGAACATTCAGAGCTTAATATAATGCAAAATATTTTCTGCTGCATCCCCACCCGTGCACTTGACCATCAGTCCTGCCAACTTGGCTTTGAGTGGTCATTTCCAGGACCCAAGATCCTTTCTTCCTTCCTTCAGGGCCTCGGATTCCCTCCACTGAACCTTCTGCATTGCATGTTCAGCCCATTGCTACTACTTTTATTTCACTGGCAAGAAGTGATCACCTAGTCCCTCACCCAAACAAGGAAACTGGCTGGGCAGACACTGCTATTACGAACTGCACCCACCAAGGAGGGGGCAGGAACCTGTGAGGGTCAGCAGGGATCTCTGCCATAGCTGTGATGGGTAATGAGGATCTGAGCTGTGCCTCAAAAGGAACAAAATATCTTGAGGGGAGGAGAGGAAGGGACTTTCAGTAGATGGTGGTGAGCACAGTGTGTGTTAAGTTTAAGTGCTGATGCAAAGGAAAACCCATTGGGTTGGAGCCTGCATTTGGGGTGGAGAGGTATCTAAATTTGGGTGTAAAAGGACAAGAGTACAGAGGACCTTGAATGTGTGTCACTCTATTTTGTGTTCTCCAGAATTAATTAATTATTTTTTTTGTACTGGTGATTGAACTCAGGTGCTTTACCACTGAGCTACATCCCCAATCATTTTTTTTTTTTTTTTGACAGGATCTCACTAAGTTAAAAGGTAGGCCTCAAACTTGCAATCCTCCTACCTCAGTCTCACTTGTCACTGCACCCAGCCTCCCCAGAGTTAATTTGGAACTGTTGTGCATGCTAGGCTCTCTCTGCAGGTCTATCACCACCTGCAGGAACGGGGGTGGGAGTGGTGGTGGGGGTGGGGTGGTTCAGGATGAATCCCACAGTTTCCCATTGAGAGCAGGAGATAGAAATGTGTTAGGCTGACAGGGTTAAGCCCCCTCCCCCACTGCGGAGTTAACAAATGAAATAGACAGCTCATAACCAGTGACTTCATTGGAACCTGAAGGTATGTGACAGAAGCCCTGGAGCCAAAGCAGCGAATTATCAACACAGGTTCCCAGGTGTGACGACTGGACTCACTTCTTTGAAATCTCTAGCCTATAGTCTTCAAGGCTACCAAACTGGGATTACAGGCATGCATCACCATGCCTGGCTCATGTTGACTTTTTAAAAAATCTCCACATGTGAGAGAAAACATATGGTACTTGTCTTTATATCACTAACCTAATATCCTCCAGTTCTATCCATTTTGATGCAGATGACAGGATTTTACTCTTTTTAACTGAAGAATACTCAATTGTGCATTGTACCACATTTTCTTTATCCATTCATTTGTTGATGGACACCTAGGCTGATTCCATCTCTTAGCTATTGTGGATAGTGCCTCAGTAAACATGGGCATGCAGGTGTCCCTGGGTGCTGATCTCCTTTCCTTTGTGTATCTACCCAGGAGTAGGATAGCTAGATGTATGGGAGACCTATTTTAGTTTTTCAAGGAAACTTCATACTGTTTTCTATAGTGTTTGTACTGATTTACATTCTCAACTAACGTGTATGAGTTCTTTTTTCTTCCTACATCCTTGCCAGCATCTCTTCCTTCTTTTCTTTTTTCTTCCTTCCCTTCCTTCTCCCCCCCCCCCTCTTCTCCTCATAATTGCCTACCTGGAGAGAGATGGTATCCCATTATGGTTTTGATTTGCATTTCTTTGATGGCTAATGATATTGAGCATTTTTTTAAAAACATGATTTGTTGGTTAGCATTTCTGAGCCTCAGTCCCGGAAGGTTTTAGAAATTCCAGGCTCAGGATTCAGAGGGTGAATTCAGTAATCTCAGAATCAGCCCTCAGAGGAACCCGCAGCAGCTGGGAGATGTGTCCCTCCTCCAGATTTCTAGGATCTGATAATACACCTCTTCTCTTTGCTCCCCCAGCCTTTGGGCTGGGGGTTGTTTCCTCTGGCTGTTATTTTGGCATTACCCCCTTGTTCTCTCAGTGATTTTTTTCAGTCCTTCAACACTCATTTAGCTAATTTCCTACATTAAATTCTCTGTGACAAATTACCTATTTGGTATTCTTTTCCTGCCAGGACCCTGATTATACATTGGTTATTTAACAATTTCCAATCTATTACAATCGAAAGGAGATATAAATTACAACATGAACAATAGTTAACAGTTCATGGAGAAAATGATGAGAGTTGCTCGTGTTAGCTAGGGCCTGATGGAGTGCGGTTCTCCCTGAGGAGGGAGATTTGCACTTAACTGAAGTGCCATTTGTTATCTTCCTTTTCTACCATCGCTTTAAACCCAGAAGGTGGCCAGTACGTCACCCATGGGCAAAAGTACTGTTGTGTCTGCCGATGTGTGGGTATTGTGGAGAGGATCCGAGAGGGAGGGAGGCGATGCGGAACTCCACTGGGTTCGGAAGGAAACCAGAGGGCAGGCTGATCCAAAGAGTGGTGGCCACTGACTTTGGGTCTGTTTTTTCAGGTCTGGCTGTGGCAGGAACATAGTGGATGACACATAAGTTCCCCTGAGTCTGTTTTGACACCCTGGCATTGTATTTGTTTCCAAGAGATTCAGAGGCTTATTAACTTTAATTTGCTGAATACCATTTTTTTTTTGCATTTCCCCTTCGTTCTGCAGTTCACTTTCTTCATTGCTGATAACTGTCAAAGATTATGCAAAGTGGATCACACAGTTTGCTCCACTTTATTTATTTATTTATTTATTTATTTATATTTATTTTTTAGTTCTCGGTGGACACAACATCTTTGTATGTGGTGCTGGGGATCGAACCCGGGCCGCACGCATGCCAGGCGAGCGCACTACCGCTTGAGCCACATCCCCAGCCCGCTCCACTTTATTTAAAACAATGGTAGCCAGATCCGTGCTGCTGCACTGCCTTCTATCCAAATGACAGAACTCGAGTCTATTGTTGCCTCTGATGTTTCAGTGTGGTTGGCTCTTCCTCCTCCTCCTTCTCCTACTCCTCTCTAATGCTTCTTAATAGACTTCCTTTTATGTGTTTCACATTTTTGGTCAGAAGCTTCACCACTGTCCATGACTGAAATAAGCTACAACTCTACCAGAAAACTTAATTGAAGCCGTCTTATTCCACATGTCAGAACTGTGACTCTGGCTGACACCCAACTCCTCATGAAGCTTGTGGAAGTTGCTGCCACTGGCACTGTCATGGTAAGAAGCCTCAAGAGTTGTGTGACTAGTTTTCAGACGAATCCTGGAACCCCACTCTGGAATATTACATCTAGGGGATTTTTTGTTGTTGTACTTGAGATTGCACCCAGGGGTGCTCTAACACTGAGCCACTATCCGCCCCCCCCCCCCCCCCGCCTTTTTTTGAGACAGAGTCTCATTAAATTGCCAAGGCTGGCCTCGAGCTTGTGATCCTCTTAACCTTGGACTCCTAAGTAGCTGGGATTATAGGTGTGCACCACCATGCCCAGTGCAAATTATTTTTTAAAATATTAACATGTATCATTTAAAAACTACCTTGTGTGTTTTACTAGCTCCAACTTACAAAGGAACAGAAGCCCAACAACCATGCTAGTTGAATGTCAGAGACATACACTGAATGTGGATCTATTTCTTTTCTTTTTTTTTTTTTTTTTAAAGAGAGAGTGAGAGAGGGGAGAGAGAGAGAGAGAGAGAGAGAGAGAGAGAGAGAGAGAGAGAGAATTTTTTTAATATTTATTTTTTAGTTCTCGGCGGACACAGCATCTTTGTTGGTATGTGGTGCTGAGGATCGAACCCGGGCCGCACGCATGCCAGGCGAGCGCGCTACCGCTTGAGCCACATCCCCAGCCCCGGATCTATTTCTATTGTCTGTTCTTTCTGCCATAGCCATGCTTCTCTAGGCTTGCTTGAGTGTTGCAATCCTGGGCAATTCAGAGACTGCTCTTTGGCTGTTGCTTCATGTGTGAAGAACGGAGAATAATCTACTTGTCTCTCCAACCCCAGGGGTGACATGAGGGGCAGCTGGACAACTTGAATTGTGCTGAGCTCTATAGGTGCTAGAGACTGTCCCTGCAGGGATGTTGGAACAACCACTGGGTTGGTCCTCTCAAATTTGCCAGGCCAGGTCAGGTCTGTCTGGATCTGGATCCTTGCAAGTAGTGCAGATTCTGCCCTGGGATAAGATCGGATCCTGCCTGCATTTCCACAGGGGAAGCAGATGGTTTGGGGAAATCCAATTTAAAAGGAAAGAAATCCAATTAGCTCTCCAGGGGTCTGATGGTGAAGACTTGAGTGGGGACAATTACATTAGATACTCAGGCCTACAAAGCCAGCTTGATGGCAGAGGATGGTGGGGTGGGAAATACCCTCAGGTCACTTATCCCTGGGTGGGTTTAAAGCATAGTTGAATAAAGTCCTTAGACTCTTAGATCCCTGGCTGGGACCCACGAATATACAGCTGACTATCTCTGCCTTTGGACCTTCCCTGTTTTTCAGGCTGTTTCTGCAACTTACATAAAACCAATGAGTGCCCCATGCAGTGGCACATGCCTGTAAATCTCAGCTACTCAGGAGGCTGGGGCAGGATGATCGCAAATTTGAAGCCAGCCTGGTCAACTTAGCACGACTTTGCCTCAAAATAAAATAAATGAAGAAAAGGGTTGGGGAGAAAGAAAAGGACTGAAGAAAAGCTGAGTGGTAGAGCACTTGCCTAGCAAGCACAAGGCCATGGGCTCAATCCCTGGGCCCCACCACCCCACCAACTATCTCATTAATCAATCCATGCCTTGATTTCTTCACTAGTAAGTAGGGAGACCACATCTTCCAATGACTTCTCATATAAATGCAGTTAAATAGTAGTTGAAAAATGTTTGAAAATTAAATAGCTCTTTAAAAAAAAATTAAAGGAAGCAAAAACCAAAAACCAGCCCAGGATATTGTCATAATCTTTTATTATGTATCAAATTGTCTGTAATATAAGTTACAACCTGATTAAATTTGATAGATATTTTTATCTATTTAAGACAAAAAAAATTCTCTTTATGTACAATATCTTTTGTCTAGAGTCTAGCAAATATAGTACCTTTCATTGCAGGATTTCTGCTTAACATACAAGCAAAAATAAACAATAACAACAAAAATATAAACCAAAGCAAACCAAACCCCCAAATCTCTGAACTACAAATGTCAATGTTGAATAAAGCATTAAAATGACAAACACAGAATAACTTTTGTTTAGAAATGCAGAATGGATATTAATGTTAGTGGCAAAAAAAAAAAAAAAATCAACCCCCCCCCCCACAATCTTTGGGGGTGGATTTTCCTGCTCAGGGATGTGAGCTGACTCTAGACCATCTCGCGGCTCCTGCGGATAGCACAGCACAAGATCATACTGAAGATCATGCCAAATATCTGGAAGACAGAAGAACAGGGTGGTTTTGTTTGAGGGAAGGCAGAGGGGAAGGTCAAGATGTGAGCCCTTCAGTTCAAGACAAATGACAAGGGGAATGGTGTCTATGAAGTCAAATGAGTTAAAGGGTGCTGAAGCAGGAGAAATGAAGGCTAGATAAAGGGAAGGACTGCTGAAGGACTCCTGGACTCAAGGAATTCTGAGAGTTGGCCAATATAAGCAGCACAAGTATTTTCCCTGGAGAGCTTTCAGGATAAGACCAATAAGCCCAGAACAAAATTCAACGCTCAGGTTCTAGATATTTCAATACTAGACTGTACAGGTTAGGAATTTTCTTTGTGGGGCTGGGGATAAAATCTGGGTCCTTGTGAATGCTAGGCAAGTGCTCTTCCACTAAAACACACCCTCAGCCTGAGACCACTACTTTGCTTTCATCTTTGTGTATCTGTGTTTAAAATTCTATTTTTAAAGGTGTTATTATGTCTTTTTACTGAAGTGCTTCAAGCTTTCTTGGCTGCAGACGAGGAAACAAATCACCACCCAGAAAGGAAGCCATTTTTTTCTGGGGCCCTGTTTGCAAAGAGGCAGAAGGAAGGGTGAAGCAAAAGATTCTGGGACTTTGAGTGAGCCTGGCTGTCCCAGGGTGGCCTGGGGTTTTCATCACTCCTCCATGAGGGAGAGAAGGCAGACGGCTGACCTTGAGGTCAGCCCTTAATGGTTTCTAGGGGCTGATCAGCAGGGAAGTGGAATACTTGAAGCTTTCAGTCTTCCTGCTGGCTGTGCACCTTTGGATGCCCCTCAGACCATGGAAGATGAAACACTTCACTCCCGTGGCTTTTCTAGTGAACAGATTTTTTTAAGAAAAAGACAAACAGGTACATGATGACACATGTCCCCAGAGCAGTGGCACTACCACTGCCTTAAGGGCAAGAAGAATGAATTCCAGAAATACTCAGAGTTCAGACTGTGGATCCTTCATTCATGAGCTAAGAGGCCTTGATCAATTTAGTCAACCTGTCCACTTCCTTTTCTTTGCAGTGATGTGATTGAACCCAGGGCCTTGCACCACTGAACTACACCCCCAGCCCTCTAATATCTAGTAATAAAATGCAAATATTAATAGCACCCCCCTTGTAGGGTTACATTAGTAAGTGTAGTTCGTCAAACCATGCCCAGGCAGAGCAGGTGCTCCGTAAGTGTCATCTACTCCGAAAGCCAGCCCCGCCCTGGAGGACTCTGCCACTCACCATCACCACGGCGATGCCGATGCCCACTGCACCAATGATGTGGAACTTGCTGTCGAAGACCTCTTTGATGGCCTCAGGGCAGGACTTGGGGAGGCAAACAAGACCTGGGTCACACACAATCCCCACACTGGGGCACTCCCCGCCTCCTGCAGCACCTGTCTCACAAGGCTGGGGATAGGTACATTCAGGGTTAAGAGATGCCCTGGCTGCTGGATGGAAAGGTGACCTGAGAGAGAGATGGGAAGTGGTGCCTACAATCTGGGCACGACATCAGGGAAGGAAGGAAGAGGTTTTGGGTTTCTTTCTTCCTTTCAATACTGAATCTAGGGGCACTTTACCGTGTACTACATCTCTAGCCCGTTTTATTTTTTTTGTTTTGAGACAGGATCTTGATAAGTTGCTTAGGGTTTTATTAAATTGCTGAGGCTGGTCTTGAACTTATGATCTTTCTGCTTCAGCCACTTGAGTTGCTGGGATTATAGGCATGTGCCATCATGCCCGGCTTGAGGTTTCCATTACTGTTCTTCTTTTCTCAGTGCTAGGGATGAACCAGGGCTTCACACAGGCTAGGCAAGTGCTCTGTCACTGAGCTACAGCCCCAGGCCCCTGGGGTCTCTTAAAGCAGGCATTCAAGACTCAAAGCCATGCCAGTCCTCAATAGCTGAAGGGCTGGGGCATTAGGGGGCAGTTTTAGGTGCTCAGTGTCCACAGGGGGCTTGAGCACTCTGTGAGTTCTCTGCTCTGGTCTTTGTATTGCTCCCCTCGAGGAACGGGCCCAGGGCAGGGGAGAGAGAAGATGGTCACTCTGGGGCCCTTTTAAGTGGAAGAAATATTTACTTATTTGATTTTTATTTTATTCATGTTTGCTTTTCTTTTTATTATAATTGTAGACACCTCTTAATTATACCAATGGATGGATTTCACTGTGACATATCTCCATCTACGTGAATTTCATGCGCCCCCCCCCCCCCCCTTTGCCCCTTCCTTCCCTGTCCCTTTCCTTTATAGTCCCTCTTCTTATGAAGCCCTTGGATGCCCATTCCCCTAAAGACGACGGACACTTCTACCCTCAAAGGACTTGCCCAGAGTGTCAGGGCAGGGACACCTGAGGCTTGCTTCTAACTTTACCTTAATTTGGATAGTTTCGATAATGTCCTTTTTGGGGCAGATGTCCAAGATAAATTGCTCCACACCTCCAACGACACCACAGCAGTTCAACTGCAGAGAGAAAGCGGGAACGGTGATGAGGGACATGATCAAAAAGGTGATAAGAGGGAGAGGTGTGCTGGCTGGCACACCAAGCACGCTGCAGGCAGGCACCCTCTGAAGAGGGGCAGGAGAAGGAGGCAGGTCTGCACTCTACCTACCGCGTAGTGGATGGCTTTCAGCGTTTCCCGCTGGGGCTCGTCCTTGGTCTTGAGCTTGTTGTACGTGTCCTTGTAAAAGTCCTGGAGTTCCTTAATCACCTGAAATGGACAGACACCTAAAGTGGTGGAGGTGGCTCTTTTCATGAACTTCTTCTCAAGCACATGTTACTTGTTCACCCTCTTCAATCTTTAGCCAACAAACTCCCATGCTTGGAAAAATGTCATCAAGTAGACAGACAGAAGCCACTAGCACCGCCTCTCTCTGGGCTTCTGTGGCACCGTTTACCTCCTCTACCTCTTCTAGGAACTCACTCCTGTCATTTTCCTTTTCTTTTGCACAGATTTTCAGTCCCTTTAGCTCCACTTGGTTCCTTCCATTCTACCTCTTAACTAAATGGAATCTCCTCCCGCTAACAAATTTTAAAAAAGGAAAAAAAAAAAAATCCAACTCCCAACTTGGCTGCTTCCTCAGGCTTTCCTTTCTTTTCACATAGTTGTGACTTTTGGAAAATGACTACCTTTCTGTACGCCCATTTCTGCACATGTAGTGCAGAAGTTGATAACAATCTTTACATCTCATAGGTTATTGTGAGGATTAAATGGGAGAGTCATGTTAAGCTGTTAGCATCGGAGAGAATATGAAGGTGTGTTTTAGCATCATGCTGTTGCACCTGGGTGCATCCCTACTTAATGCACTTCTGTCCCCTCACCTGCACCCAACTGACAGACTAACTTCCAGCATCTTTCATAATTATCCTTTTCTATTTCTAGGATTGCACCTTTTATTGCTTGGGTAGTTCTTTTTAAAAACAAAAACAATAAAATAGGTTCCTGCCTCCAATGTCTCTTCCTTTCCCTTCCCTGCTGAGCAAAACAAGTTGGCCCTTCCTAAAAACTGTGTTGATGTGGCCTAGCCTGGCCCCAAACTCTTCAGTGCTCCCTCGGGAAGCCCAAGTTCAGCTTTGCCTAAACCCCTTTTTTGCCTGAAGTCCTGTCTCTATCCACTTTTCTCCTGAAATCCTCTCTCTCATTCAAAATTTAGGTCAGTGTACCCTTCTTCTTGAAGCCAGTAGAGATTCCTGTTTCTCACTCCACCTTTCCAAAATCCCAAGGGACTTCTGGATATAAATCACTCTGTAAAGCTTGCCAAACATATCTTTCTCCCATAATAGATGGCAAAGTTCCTGCAAGTGGGGACCACAGTTTGGGCATCTGTGGACCTTGCACAGTGTTTGGTATAGCACTTGGCTCATGGTGGCACCTGAACACGTTTATAGATTAGAGAAAGGAGCAAGGTATCCAACCCATAGAAAGCCATATTTTTTTTTTTCCTTGTAGTACTGGGGATTGATCCTAGTGGTGTTCTACACTGACCTAAATCCCTAGGCCTTTTTATTTTATTTTGAGCCAGGATCCTTTTAAGTTTCCCAGGCTGACCCTTCTTCCTTTCTCATCTCCCCCAGCTACCAATTCTCAAATCCACACCATTGTCAGACCCAAGAGATCTTACGGGAAACACCTACCTCATCCTTGTGTGAATAGCCCCAGATGGCTGCAGCTATTTCAATGGCAAATATCACCAAGAGGAAGCCAAAGAACTAGAAGGCAAAGGGGGACAACCAGGTGAGAACAATCCCAGACAACAACAAGCCAGAAAAATCTAAGGGTGTTTTAGAATGAGTTAGAATGACAACTGTCTGGGGTACAGGCATCTGGCGGCAAAAATGAATGGCTTAGAAGGGGCAGGGAAGGATTTTCCAGGCAGGAAGAGCGGTGAGACCTCTGGCAGGAAAAGGCACCCTTCCCAGAGGAAAGCGTGGGCATAGCCCGCCCCCAAATTGGTATTTATAGGGTGTTAGTTAGGAGTTAGTGAGCAATAAAATACTACTGCTCACTCATAAAACCCACAAAGCTTTGGGGAAACAGAGGCAGTGAATATACTCTGTGGATTTTGGGGAAGACTATCAGATTTAGGAACAACAAGAAAAAGCAAAAGTACCTGTGGATTTAGGGAAAAAAAGCAAACGTGGTCCTCAAGAAAGGGAAATACAAAGTCCTGGCATTTAGCTGCCTACGAGAAGTGATAAAATGGGATCCAGAAGGGCAGGGGAGCAATGCCTACCAGCAGGGAGGGCCCGGGGGCCACAGGCAAGATGGCAGCATGGCCAGGTGGCTGGGGAGGGCCCAGGGAAGGAACACGGGAGGCCCAGGATAGCTCATGCTGTCTGGGTATCCTTTTCACCCCACCCCATTCCTCCTGCTCAATGGATTGTAGCCTGCTGAGCTTTGGGGGAGGGAAAAGGGCTAGGAGTGAGGGTGGCTCTAGGGAGCACAGAAAGGAGACTTACCAATCCCAACATGCACTGGGACTCTTGCACAGCCCCACAGCAGCCCAGGAAGCCCACCAGCATCATGAGGGCCCCAGCTCCAATCAGAATGTAGACTCCTGAGGGGAGGACACAGATGTTAGCTGGGAGGTCCAGATAGCTCCCACAATCCCTTTTCTACACTTTGTGACTCCATGCCTCCTCTCAATCTTTCTGCTCCCACATCAGGGAGAGAAGTTCCCCTTCCTTGACACACAGCCTTCTTTACCTCTGCTCCTCTTTCCTCCCATCCATCACTCTTCCGGATCCTCTTATGACACCTACACTCGTACCTTACCCTAGGCCTTTGGAAGGGTCTATTAGCTCCAATATAGCACAAGACTACCCACGGGAACCTTGCTTTCTACTCAGGACACAACCTGGTCGGGTCTGCCAGTGTTCCTAGGGAGATGAGTCCTCTCAAGCTAGTTGACACAGACCCTCTACGCTTGGGCTAACCTCCTGGGACTTGGGTGAGTCCCCCACGGGACGCTGGCAGGACAAGCTCCGAGCAGGAAGGGCTGTACATAACCAGACATTACTGCTCTGGGAGGCTAGCTCTGCTGGGTTCCTCTTGGGAACGCCTCCCTGCCCTGCTGGTAGGTGGCCATTGGGCATGTGTAGTTAGAGACACTCAAGGGCAGATGCTGTCAACCATAAAAATGCCTTGCTCTGATGCAAAGGACACATATGTGGGTGTTAGAAGACCCTTGTTTTAGTTCCAACACTGCTGCTGTTAACTGCAGCAGTTAAGACATTTTTTTTTTCCTCTCTGGTCCTTAATTTCCTTCCCTAATTAAACAGGTTGGTTGCTAGAAATTTCAAAAGATTTAGCATACTGAAGAGATCTTATAGTTGCAATGCAGTTGCTCTAGGTTAAGAGTGAAGAGCATTCTTCCTGTTAAGGGGGAGGTGAGTGATACCATTACTAAGTTTTCAATTTCAGTGCAATTTCAATGGAGAAGAGCCGAGACAGTGCAGAAGTTTCTACTCTTGCCTATGCCCTGAACAATGCAAATTCCTGGGATAGGGGAATACAGTGGAGCATCCCTGGCCGCATTCATTCCACAGCGTGCAATGAAGCCCAGTGGGCCCGTCCTACGGTAATATTCTTGAGAAGCCACAGTTGTCCTGGAGGGACGACCCCTGTGCACAAACTCCTACCCTCCTCCCCCAGAAGCCCCATAGAAAAACCAGTAGAGAAGTCAGAGAAGGGGCTGGGGATGTGGCTCAAGCGGTGGCGCGCTCGTCTGGCATGTGTGCGGCCTGGGTTCGATCCTCAGCACCACATACCAACAAAGATGTTGTGTCCGCCGAGAAGTCAGAGAAGTCACAGAGCCTATTCTCTCCCAGCTTGGGAGGGCTTCTGGCAATGTTGGGAGCACCTGTTTACTGAAATCTAGAATGCCTGGGTTTGAAGGCTGGCTCTGTGATCCCGGGGAAGTCACTTAATCTGTGTGTAAGCTGTCTGTCTGCAACATGGGATGGTTGGGGGTGTAGCTCAGAGGTAGAATGGGCGCTTGGCATGGGGCAAGGCTGTGGGTTCAATCCTCAGCATTGTACTTCAAGGACTATTGTGAGGATATGCAGAGACACAATAAATACGAGCTGCTATTAATCTCAATAATACAAGTGTTGGGTAACGATTATTAATAACCACAGTGATGGACTCTTTATACTCGCTGCTCTTTCCCTGTTATTCTTTAACTGAGACCAGAGAGACTTCCTTCAAGTAGGTGCTGAAAAGTAGAGAGATGTAATATTTTCCCACAATACACAGCAGGATATGTGATGAGAACTCTAGGCAGGTGACACAGTGACTTCACTGTCCCACATCTGCAGCCTGTGCAGGGCAGAGGCTTTGCAGGCAACAGAGCATGCAATCTGCCTGCAGCTGAGGCTTACGGGCAGCACCGAGCAGAATGCACACAGGGAGCGTTTGTGCCTTTCCCTTCTTCCCCACATCTGTTGTGATGTCAAGTCACGTGGGGTTACTGGCAAACCCCATGTTGTATGAATACAGGTATTGTTCCCGTGCACGCCTGGCCCAGACTGGGCAAAGGGACAAATGCAGCTTGTCTTTCAGTCATCCTCCTAGGCAGTCAAAGGTAGTGGGGCCACAGACTGGACTTGGGAAGGCCGGGCAGCTCAAACACAGGGCACTGGGGAGGAGGGTAGCCTCCCTCTGCTCTTGGTCCTAATATGGGGACACCGGGAGTAAGACAGCAGGATGGCCCCAGTTTCTTCTCATCTCACTGGGGCAAGACAGCGAAGGATGAGGTCACTCCTTTGAGCTCCAGAGCAGAGGATGAATAAGGGGGGGGGGTATTAAGAGATCAAAAGGATTTACAAGCACATAAAACACAGCCGAGTAGGAAAGAATACACAGCCGTGTTTTCTCTAAGTCCGTATCCCAGCACAGAAGTCTGGTGATCCTGGCAGAAGCTGGGACAGTTGGGTCAACAGGAAGTAAATTATGAAAGGGAAGAGCATTTCCCATGCAGAGAGAACATTCTCTTAATGGGTCTCTGGGTTAATATTAAATATTCATTCTACAGCTCTGCAGAGGGAGATTTGAAAATAAAGGATCTTGGTTGGCTTTAAATCTTTCTTGGACAGCTGAAGATCCAGAGGTCCTTGCATTAGCCCCTTTTGGGTGGGGGTGAAAACCAGTGGCCCTCAGCAGCTGTCCCTGAGGGTTTTAGGAGCGGTCATCAGGCTATAGGGTGGCCCATCTGTAAGCAGGGAAGTTCCCCCTCCCAAGCTGACATGGAACCACAGCAGGGCTTGGCTTGCTTCTTAAAGGGACTGTCTGTCCAGTGCTTCCCTTTCAGAAAGCTACTCACAGTCTGAACCCAAGCTTGTTAGCAGAGGCTGGTAATGAGAAATGACAAAGTGTTCCCCTTTATAAAGCAGTGAATGTTAGCTTTCTGTCTGACTCATGGAAAAAGTTGTTCGTCACAGGGCTTTCTTGAGCATTACCATGTTAAATTGCTTAAGGGTTGTTTGTTTTGCTTTTTTTCAGGCTGACATTATAAGCCTAGACAAAAAAAAAAAAAAAAAAAAAAAAGAGACTGGTGTGGCAATGGCATGAGTGCCAAGGTGTCCTTTACATAAGAAACAGGGCATTCTTTCCCCCTGTCTCAGGGCTCTCAGTTCAGCTCAGGCTAGAAGAGCACACATCAGTCTCCTACATGGCCTTAATCTACCTGGCAAACAGCGTTTCTCACTTCTGTTTGTGGACAGAACACAACTCCACCAGAGCCTTTGGACTCCACTGGCTTAAAACAGTTATTATCTCTAAATAACTCAATTGGGGGTTCATAGACACCCTAGCTCTGTCCTTCAAGGCTCTTGATTCCTCTCCCTCTTACGAATGGCTGTTTTCATGAACATGCAGCACAGTGGAATTCAATTTGTTGAGGACGGTAACTCTGTTAGTGAGGCACCTGTGTGCAAGCTGGGCCAGTTTCAGGTAGGGAAAACGAGGCACAGAGCAACCAAATGAAGTGCTGCATGTTCCCCAAACCATCAGGCACCTACCCATAAGCAGGGGATGGTCCCAAAGAGGGGTGGACCTTCATGGCCTCTAGATGGAGCCCCCCTGGATTCCCTCATTCAGTGGCCACGGTTCTGGAAGGACACCAAGGAGTTAAGAAGAGCCGCTGGCCTGAGACCAAAAAAATGAACTTCCCCAACATGTTTGCAGCCTGGGATTATGGATACTGCTGACGGGCTGAATCTCCCAGGGCCTGAATTGGAGAGAAGGCCCATATAAGGTTGTCAGCTGTTCTGGACTTACTATGACCTGTTCTGATCGTCGGAAAGTGTCCCCCCCCCACCCCCTTGCTTCTTTGCCTGGTTCCGTACTCTTTCTCTACATTGTAAACTGTGCCCCTCTGAAAGGAAAGACACCCTGGGTCATTAGGGTTTTCTTAAGAGTCAGCTACATGGTGAAACTGTGGGTGGCCCTGCAGACAGTTATGCCACAGTGCAAGGGACAGTCACCCCATGATGTCAGGACAGCAGCCAGGGTGTAGCTGGCACTCTTAGCTCATCTGCTGGGAGGGAGGCTATGAGTTCACACACAAGGCTGGTCTCAGCCCAGTGGGGAAGGGGACACAGAGAAGCAGCCTCCTTGGCCCTTTGCCCATGGATAACAATTATTCAGTTTCCCCAAGTATTCAGTGACAGACACAAAGGCAGGACCCAGCCAGAGGCTACTCAGCTTGATGATATTCTAGTGTCACTTGCCCTGGTTCTTGGGAGTCTAGAAGCAGAATCTTCTTCAAGATTCATAGACCTGTTTTGCAGGCAAGCAGAGCTAGCGCAACAGCAGCTCCTAGACCTCAGGTAGGGAGTGCTGTGCCTCTGGAATTATGTCTTTAAATAACCTTCCTGGTCACTTCAGGTAGGCCCACTGGCCACCAAGGACTCCTGTAGTGACCCGCAGGATCTGAACCTTTGGAGCTTTTGGAGGCCAGCCTGGCTCCTGTCAAGCAAGGTGTCAGGAGAGTGTGGTCATCACATCTTGTGTGACTTTCCCACCTGTGTCCCACTGGCTCGGGCCACTGGAATGTGGGTGCTTCTCCCCTGATCACGATTTGTGTGATGTCAAAGAACCAAGAGAACCTCATTCCATCCCCATCAAAGGGAAGCGTTCAGTCAGTGCAGATTTTTTTTTTTCAATTACTGCATGGGGCGTTCCCCCACAACCTATACAGAGAATCCAAGAAGCAACCCAGGTCTGAGTTTCACTCCTGCCTTTTGAAGACCATGAGCTTAGATAGCTATTCGAGCCTCTCCAGACCTTGGTTTCTTCATCTGTGAGGTGGGACCCATTCCCTGCTCCTCGAAGAGTTATGGGGATGCACCTGGGTCACAATTTAATAGGAGGTGTAGGATCGTGAATGACACACTAGGAAGGGGCTCAAAAATGCCAATACCCTCCTCCCACATCTAAAAACATGTGGAATTAGCCGAAGAGTTCTGAGTCATCAAAAGGAAATCCGGGGTGGTTGGGAACAGCCAGGACAATGGGGGGCCTTTTCTGGGACACACATGGGAAACCTGTGGGGCTTTTGCTTAGGAAAACGAGGTGCTGTATGTTCCTGCTCAGGGCTCCCTCGTGTGCCGTGGCAAGGAGTGTGAAGGATGTCCCCTTAGTACCCCACTCCCTGCTCCTCTGTGCAAGTGTCCCCTCTGGTCCCCACCCCCTCCTGCTCTACAGGGTGGCATTCCAAGCCTGCCTCAGACTCACAAAAATGCTCTGTTGCTAAAACAAGTCAGGGCACTATGGAAACCTGCTCCCTAAAAACTGTGTGTATAGTTTAAAAAAAAAAAAACAAAACATTGGGCTTTTCTTTGCCTTAGTTCTTTCTGACAATGGGAACCACACCCAAAAAAAAACCCCCAGCTAACAACAATGAAAAGCAGGAAAACTATCCACAGAGCTGGGGCTAGGCAAGCAAATGCGCTGTTTCTAAAGACCCCTTCCCTGCCTAACTGGTTTCAGCCAGGTCTCGGGGAGATGGGCAAGGGAAGGTCATTGTGACTGGCCAGCCATGGCCATCTTGTTCCTAGAGCCTGGGAGATAACCCTCATAGGTCTGCTTTCTCCGTCTTTTGCAAAAATAACTTTGGTGGGTGGGAAGGAAGTGACCAAACTTACACTTTGAGCCTGATGACATGACATGACAGCATCACCCTAAAAATAGGAAGCTTCTTTTGTTAGAAAATAAGATGGTTCCCACCCCAAACTCCACATGAAGTAGAACCACAGAGTCTGAGTTTACTTAGAAACTGGGAAGTTTCACTTGACAGGCTTTGTCTCCTTTCTCTTTAGAGGACCCGCAACAAGGGGGAGAGAAGGATACTAGAAAAAATGCCAGGGAGCTTGTGTGTAGAAAGGATCACACACCCTTCCCCTAAAGGAAAAGCAATTTAGAAAATGACAACAAAATTAAACCATGGCATTTACCCAAGCACCAGGGTCCAAAGGACCTGAGTAGAGTCTTTCCTATTGTTTATTAAATGGCTCTGGGGATCAAACCCAAGCTAGGTACATGCTCTACCACCAAGATACACCCCCAAGCCTCCCCTAATATTACCTAGGAATCTGTCTTCCTCTGGGTCTGAGTCCCTATCCAAATGGTGGGGAGAAGAGCTACCCATCCTCTCCTGGTACTGCATAAAAAGGACAAAGGTTTCTGAGTTAAGAAAATGATGAAGTCTAAGAAGACATGTAATTAGAAGAGAGTTATCAGGGATGTGAATGGAGGTTCACAAACCCTCAAGAGCGGTAGCAACTTTGCCAAAGCCAACTGCACATCAGAGAATGGTCAAAATGCCAAACTCAGCCAGCATGAAAAGAAACCACATCAGTTAGATGCAAATTCATGGGCACAACTCTCCACACAAAAACACTGTACAACTTGAAAGGGACAGGGCTGGCTCATTTGGCCTGAGTCTTTCCCAGGTCCAAGTTCCTGGGTCCATAGGGAGTCTCCAAAGTTGGAAGAAGCACCACAGTTTTCCCTCCTCACCTGTGTAGAAGCTGGAATGATTAGCTTCTTGCTCGAAGATGCTCTTGGTCTGAGAGTCGAATCGGAGCCATAGTCCAATGGCAAGGACTGCAATTCCAGCAAGCTGCAAGATAATGAAAATGGTGATAATCCTGGCTGCCAGGGAAAACAGTCCCCAAATGCTGAAGGACAAAGGTCTCTGAATTAAGAAAATGATGAAGCCTAATAAGACTTAATTGGGAGAGAGCATGGGGACTTGCAAAAGACTTGGGACCACCTTTGGTCTCTGGCCCTCACGTGCACCTTCTAGTAGAAGTCATGGGTGTGTGTGATCAATCCATGTGCCAAAAATATCAGCAAGCTGAGAATAAGTCATTACCTACTAGCAAAACAGCCTGGGTACTTTATAGGCAATAAAATACTATATAGCTCTGAAGACTAATAGCTACAGCTACATGCACTTCAATGAGTGAATCTCACAATGAACAAAAGCAAGAGCCACAAGAATTCATACAATATGATTCCATAGTTAAAATTATACTGTAATTATTGCACATAAAAATGATAAAGGAAAAATAAGAAAGCAATGATCATAAAGAAAGTGGTGTTCTCTAGTAGAGGGAGGGATTTATGCTCAGGGATGAGCACATGGTGGGTGGGTAGGTGGGTTTCCAGAAGTCTGGCAATATTTTCATTCACTCTACAATGTTGCCTAGGTTGGTCTCTAACTCCTGGGCTCAAAAGATCCTCCTGCCTCAGACGCCTGAGAAATTGGGAGGTGCGCTTCACTGTGTGCAAAGTGTAATAATCTCATTTTTTACTTGGGTGTTGGTTACATAGATATGCACACATGAATGCCCAGGGAGACCACATTACTTAGCAAATGACATATCAAGAGTTTGCTCTTGCTTATCCACATCAATCCTTAACTCATGAGTCCAGATCTTGGCCTGGCACTGTTGAAGCAGATGCTATGGAGGTGGCCTCCTGTCAAACCCCTGCTCCCAGTGGCAGCTGAGCTCCCTCACTGCTCGTACCAGGGCTTCCCCGGGGAGTGATGCGTGGCCAGCTGAACTTGGGAGTGGGACCAGGTTTGGTTAGTCAGCCCACCTAAATGGAGGCACATTTAAGTCAGAGCCCTGCTCTCCAGGGACCTTGGTTGTCTGTCCTGACAGCTGTGACAGCCTGTGGTATAGACAGGCCCCTCTTCCCCCCCTCTCCTTTTCTCCATGCAATGGCAGTGAGTCTGGACATGCTGGGGGGAAAGTGGAGATGGTGGCAGTGGGAAGGACCACTCAGGACCTCAGCCTGCAGTGGTCACAACCTTGCCTGCACCCCCCGTGGCAGAAGCTGATTTGGCCTCATCACTGAGTTAATTCTAGTTTAAGTTAGCAGGTCTGTTAATTCTCAGTTTAAGTTCTATTGCTTTAGGTTTCCCATCAATAAAACAGGAATGGAAAGGTGTGGCTCTCCCTTGCCTTTTAAGTATGTCTAAAGAATACAGGAGATTATATTAGAACGAGTCCTTCTGAAGGATGAGACACGGAATGGGCTTTTGGCGAACAACACGATCTTCTCAGCATGAAGGTCAGTCGACATGGCACCTTCAATCTGTGGCCAGTCAGCATCTTCCCACACCTCTCAGTCCCTACGTTAAGTAAGGCAATGCGAAGCATCAGTAAGAACGACACGGAACCAAGTGCCCTGCAGCTGGACACTGTGGAAGAGAAAAACTCATGGGTGCCAGGTTTGAAGGGGGTAGAAGTTCTAGAGTTAAAAGAACCTGAGGGTTCTGGGTTTAAGGACGCAGGTCAGATTTTCCTTTTTATTATTAAGTCATGAAGGTGACCTTCAGTCATGAAAGTCTCCCAGTCTAATCCAAAGACAGCAGAAGATCTCTTCATGATGGAGAAGGAGTCTCAACCTCTCTGGACTCAGGCTGGATATTCTCCTCTATCTGGCAGCCAGAGCACTAGGAGGTGGGGCCCAGCTGGAGGCACCTGAGCTAGCA
Organism: Spermophilus citellus; assembly: GCF_964194105.1. NCBI lineage: Eukaryota > Metazoa > Chordata > Mammalia > Rodentia > Sciuridae > Spermophilus > Spermophilus citellus. Next base: position 31,195,737 of record NC_138197.1, on the reverse strand, counting down.
AAAGTGTGTGGCCCAAGCCCCATACACAGGGTACTAGATGAGCACATGGTGGGTCTGGGCTCTGTGGATGAGCAGGCCCTGGTGGCACAGGTCCTCTTCTGGCCTTTGTCCTCAGCAGTCCTGTTGCGAGAATGCCTGGACCCGGGGCCAGCAGTGCTCCTGACCTTTCTTCTCTAGGCTTGTGCGCACCAAGGAATTATTCCCAAGTCATCTTACCCCATTGTTGAGTGAAATTATTCACCCATCCCTTATCAGTGAGGAAAATTCCAAAATAGGAAAAGAATGAAAAGAATTCCATGCTCAGGGACTAAGCAGCAGAGGATGGCATAAAGCTGCCCTCCGCATAGAAGCTTCCCAAGGGCAGCAGCTGGGTCTCTTGGGAAGTGGCCCCAGGCTTAGATATCAATGGGGTGCACAAGTATAACCTGCGGTGGGAAGGCCCCTTTCACTTTATAGAAGCCAAGAAAGTGCAGCTGTTTATCTGGTTCTACATGTACAGATACTAAGAAGGGCACAGGGTTGGAGAACTGGAACCAGAAGGAAAAGAAAGCATTTCAGGTCTAACCTTGGCCAAGGACAAGGCCAGGTGCAGAAGCTGGGAGTTCCGTGTATTTGGACTCTTCCCCAAACCTAACGTCATGCTGCTGGCTTGTCAAAGTTATAACCCTATGGGACAATGAGGAAGGAAAAGCAGGTGGAGCGAGAGAAATGGAAAAACCAATAATAGATCTCTACCTCTTCTACCTAAAAGCACCGTCAGAGGGGAGGGAGTTTCAAGAGGAAAGGAAGGGAGGGCCAGGGGCAGGACTGGGAATATGTGGTTCACAAAAATCACAGAGGACTGAGCTGTTGCCTTTTTTGATTAAATTTCTGAGCTAATAGGCCTGAGGTGATACTGTGGAAGCCATTAGCTGCCCCATTTTCTGTAATGCTATTCCAGAGACTGCTTCAGTTGGTTGGGTCACAATGGACTGGGGTGGCAGGGCCATGAAACCTGACTAACCCATGGTTGTTAAGGCTGCACTCAGGGGCCCTAAAGCATCGCCCAGGAGAACTCGCTTTTTTGGCAGGGCATTGAAGGGGACTCCCTTCCCCACAAGCCAGTTCTCACCCCCAGCTACTTCAATAATAGGAGAAATAACGAAAAGGGACAAGCAGCAACAATCAGTCAGCTTTGACCTTTAAAAAGGGCACCAAGTCAATTATTAAGGGACCCCATAATAAGAACATAGTCAGCGGGTTCTGCTTGTGTGGGTTCAACCAACCTCAGATGGAAAATGGACTTAAATCTGTAATGATTGTATCTGTTTTGAACACCTATAGACTTTCGGCTTTGTCCTTATTGCCTAAACAAAATATTGTGATAACTATTTATACAGCATTTACATTATAAGTTATATGCAAATACTATGTCATTTTATGGAAAGGACTTGGGCATCCTCGGATTTTGGGGAAGGGGTAGGGGTGGGAAAGGGAAAGGTCCTGGAACCAATCTCCTGTGGACACTGAGGGATGCCCGTATAGGGGCCTGGGAGGCAAGTTGATGGTTTGTTCTCAGGTTAATAAACTGACACGTGGCTACGGCTGTTGCCTCTTTTGTTGGTTATCACAGGATCTGAGCAGTTTTGATGCAGATTCTGGTGGGGCCTAGAAAGAGGACAGCAATGTGCCTGATCACCAGCTGGTGGGATGGAGGAAGAGAGTCCACAGTCATCACTCCCAGCCTGAGGCCCTGCCTACAGTCTGCCTGGTTACCTTTTTTTTTGTTTTGTTTCCAACAAAAGCAAATGGAAACAGTCTGGTTTTGCTGGGAAAAGCTCCTTTGCCATCTGGCCCCAAATGGTTCCATTTGACAGTGTAAAGAGAAAAAGGATAGTTTTTTCCCCCATGATTTCATTGGAAATTTCTTTGTTTCTTCACTTATGCCAACTTTGTTTCTTAGAAGATGAGCCACGAGACAAAACTAAATTGAGGACAGTTTACAAAATACTTTGGCCGGTATTTCTCAAAACTGTTAAGGTCTGCCGGGTGCAGTGGTGCATGCCTGTAATTTCAGTGACTTATGAGGCTGAGGTGGGAAAAATCACAAGTTCAAGGCCAGTCTCAGCAACATGGGGAGACTGTGTCTCAAAATACAAGGACTAGGAATAGAGCCCAGAGGTAGAGTGCCTCTGGGTTCAATCACCAGTACCAAAGGAGGAAAAAAAAAATTAACAAACAAAAATGTCAAGGCCATGAAACACAAGAAGAGACAAGCTGTCACAGACTGGATGAGTCTAAGGAGACAGTCATGTGGTATCTTGGGTGGGACACTGGAACTGATAAAGGACATTAGTAGAAATACCTGTGATATCTCAATATGTCTGGAGCTTAGTTAACAGTCATGTAACCAATGCTGGCCTCTTGATTGTGACAAATGTAACCTGGTAATGTAAGATGTTACCATGTTTCAATGAGGGAAGTTAAAAGGAGGTCTAACACTATTCTAAAGATAAATGTCTAAAAAAGCAGCATCAGCTGGGCACCCCCCCCCCCCATTTCTCTCTCCCTCAAAACTTCCTGTCTCCTTCAAGAACCTGCCCCATTAATTCACTTCTTTCCTGCCTCTGCAATTCTGTCTCTGCCAATAGCACATGGGCAGCTTTCTTGATCCTAAGAATCAACACAACAAACACAAGAATCAAAAACTCTCTTTCCTCAACCTCATGGCTCTGCCCTATCCTTTAACTGCCAAGTCTTTGCTAATTCCTCTAACGACTCACAGCTCCACTCTCTCAATCTGTCCCCAGCAGCAAATACCACTGAACCTGCCTCCTCTGCTCCTCAAATGCAAGCTCAAAGTTTCCTAAATCAGCCTCTGGCATTCCCACCTCGGCTCACACAGGTCCTTCCCTCCTGAAAGGCTACCCTGGCCACCTAGGCCTGCTCTTCCCCCAAGGTCTCCCAGTCTCCTCCCAGGTGCAATCCCTGGAAACACCCTCACCCCTACATCCTCAGGTTCTGCCCCTCCTCTGTCTGATCTTTAGTCTCCCATCTCACCAGAGCGAGTCCAAACTCTGGAGGTCAGGGTGACTTCCTAGTTCTTTTTGTTTACCCTGTCCCATCTACACTTTGGACCAAATAATCATTAGAAAATAATTATCCTATAAATGTATGATTCCTCCAGTGTCAGAGGACCTCTAAAATTCACTTGTTCTTTGGACAAGCCTTCTTTCCACCCAGTTCTTCATTGGATCCATTTTCTAATATCTTACAACAAGACCCAGAAATAATTATTTACCCAGAGAAAATGCTGAGAAAGACCCATAAGGGATACATAAGAAGTATCTGGTGAATGACAAATATTTCTCTCTCTGCATGTGACATAGGTTGCAATTGAGATTTAAGGGCAAATCTTTATTAAGTCTTTTTGAAAAATGATGTTCCTTTAAAGTCCATGTCTTTGCTGTGTATCTGAAACTCCATCAGCATCTCCACTTCTCTCAGATACCTAGATTCTCTAATTTTAGATGAACACACAGGTGACCCGGTCATGTGGGGTTTATTGGCAGCTTCAGAGACATGAAAACCTAGCATTGCCCTAAACTGAGGCCCACCATAGAGTTTCTTGATCGTCTTCTCTTTCCATATTCACTCACCACCGAAAGTACACCTGGCTGACAAGGCACCTAGCTAAGATCAGCATTTCAGTGAGTCACTGCAAATCTTGCCTCAGGGACAAGTACAGAAATCTTATCCTGAAACATACACTGAGAGTTAAAGGAAATGTATCCAGTTCCAGAGAATTAAAAAAGAAATCATGGAGGCGGAGGCAGGAGGATTACAGGTTTAAAGCCAGCCTCAGCAACTTAGTGAGGCTCTGAGCAACTTGGTGAGACCTGTCTCAAAATAAAAAATAAAAAGTGGTTAAGCGCTCTTGGGTTCAATCCCAGGTCCCCAGGTAGGTTACATACTCTGAAAACTGTGAAGTGCTATAGCCAGTCAGATTCTGTAGGGAAAAAAACCCGATAATGACAATGTTAATAGTAACAAACCTTGAGAAAGACAATTCACAGGCATTCTATGGATGCCTGGTGTGTGTCCTCCTATGATCTAAGACAGTGGCTGGGCAGAGGCGGGATAATTTAGGACACTGGGGTTGTGTTTTCTTTTTTAAGAGAGTCTGTGTGAGTGTTGAGTGGTGAAGGAAGATGGATAAGTTTACCTACTTCACACCCATGAACCACCTCCCATAAGTCCACCATGATCAGATGATTAGGTGGAAATGCCAAAGCCAAGTGCGGAGGGAAGGTTAGAAAACTGCTTGGCTTCCATATTTCCTGGGACCTCAGACTGAACTCTGCAGAAGGGAGTTGCCACAGAGGGAGGGAACAGAGAGGGACAGGATTTTACTGGGTTAGGCAAGAAAGGAAACTTCCCCGTAGTTCTCGCTCCTTCTTATCTATCTTGCACTATCAGGGATTGAACCCAGGGGTGCATTGAGTTACACCACAATCCCTTTTTATTTTGATTTTGAGACAGGGTCTTGCTTAGTTACTCAGGCTGGCCTGGAACACACAATCCTCTTGCTTCAGTCTCCTGAAGTGCAGGGGCTAATAGGTGTGTGCCACCATGCCCAGGAAAGCTTGTTCTCTTGAATGCCCTCCTTCAGTAAGATGCTTATCAGCCCTGGATTTTGCTTTTGTTTTGAACACCCTGAACTTGAGTGACCACAGGCATAGTTTTCTGCAATAGCCAGGAAGTCAGTAACAGACCAAACCTAAGGCTGTAGGTATCCCCACCAGCCTTTAAGAAAATCACAGAGGAAGAGATAAGGCCTTCTGTGTCCACCAAGATTCAACATTTAAAAACTAGTCCGGCCACCCAGACCTGCAGGCTCTGGGCCTCACCCATCTCCATACCAACTTCGGCTCACCATGGAATGTCAAGCCTGGGATGGGCAGAGTCACTAGTCAGGAGGCTGGGCCCGGCAGAGCCAGCAAGAACAAAGAGGATCCCAGTGTTGAAGTCTCCTATGATCCTCTCCTTATCCTCCTCCCCAGCTTTAAATGCAGCTAGAGTTGCTGGCCTCCGAATGGTGGACACACTTGGGCAGGTCTTGGAGTTCTGCATCACCATGCCATTAAAACAGCGGCAACAAAACCAAATTTCATTTCAATCAGTAGAAGAAATGGTATGGCTCGCTCTCTCCTTAGGGAACACAAGCAAACTATCAGCTCATGGCAAAATTTAAAGGTATCCATCCACAGGGCACACGACCGACTTCAGTTTTATTAGAGGGGAATTGAAAAGCTCCAGAGATCACAGCCCTAGAGAACAGAAGTCCCCTTTGGGGGCATGACCATCCCAGGAACTGGTGGGCAGGCCAACCTGAGGACCGTGTCCTTTCTCTAGAAAGCTGCTGCTGCTGCTTCTTCTTTCTTTCTTTTTCTTTTTTTTTTTTTTTTTTGGCAGTGCTGAGGATGGACTCCAGGGCCTCATCTGTACTAAGCAAGTGTTTTACCACTGAGCTATATCCCCGGCCCACTCCAGAAAACTTCTGCACTCTGAGCTTCCACCAAGCTGGTGTCTCGAGGTGGCACTTAGAATCTCTATCTTCAAAGGGAATTCAGGAAACCCCTATCTAAGCTAGTGATTGATTCTTAAGAAGTGTGGCCCCTAGAACCTGTCAGACGTGCTATTTGACTTTGACGCATGCTCAGATGTGGCACCACGAATTCAGGCCTTCATTTACATACTGAACAAGCAGGTCAGACAGGAAAAAGCTCTCTCTGGGGCTGCAGAACCCAGAGAATAGCTTTCAACATGTATCCCTGTTGAGAAGTATGAAGTCCTGGAAGAGAGGTAGGATCTTCCTGAGCTCAGGTTTCCTTGTCTGTGTAAGGAGAGGTCACAGCTTCAGCCTGACAAGGAAGCAGAGCTGGACCTCCCACTCTACGCTGAAATCTGGAGAGGAGGACTCCATCTCCCTGACCTTGGAAAGCCACAGAGTTTGCCTGGGGGCCACGTTTGAGAAGCCCTATGGTTGCAGTGAAGGGAGAGACTATGGGGTGAACTAGTGGGAAGGAAGGGAGAGGTTACAATGGAGAGATGCTGGCTGGGCAGCTCCACACTGAAATCTCAGAGCCAGGAAGCCAGAGTAAACAGTTCAAGTTGGAACGTGCATTTGGTTCTCAAATGCACATTTTCCACCCAGGTCTGTCCTGGAACCCTTCTCCTACAAAAGTCCTGATGACTCAGGGGTGTGTAAGAGGCTCCCACAGCTTCTGCATCAGACAGTGTTGAAGTTTGGTAAAAACTTCCCTTATTTCCTAGTCCAGGCTTTATTATGAATGAGAGTGGACTCTGACCTCTTGTAACTCCAAACTCTGGAAAGTTTTTTTTTTTTTTTAACTAGAGATTTACCCTAAAGGATCAGCCCTTTAGGCTGGCCTCAAACTTGGGATCCTCCTGCTTCAGCCTCCTGGATTATAGGCATGCACCACCATTCCTGGTGAAAGATCATTTTTAAAAATACAAAATCACACAGAAGCCAGTGGTCCAGCTGCAGGTTATCTAGCTAGTGCTGTCTCCTTCGCTCCACAGGCAGGTTTTCCTGTCCATAGGCAACTCCTCCAGAGGCTGGTAAATAATAGGCACAAGAGTGATTTGATAATAATAGCAATAGTTATGGTCTGTGAGGACCCACGTGTGGCACACATTATAAAAGATGGTTATGTAAATATCTCACTGCCTCATCCTCTCATCTCCCTTATTTTATAGCTGATTCAGAATCACAGATGTTAAGCAACTCACTCAAAAAACAAAACAAAAAGACAAACCCCCATAGATAACAAAAACAGTCAGGGTTCAAACTCAACCAGGTCCATGTAGATGACTCACATCTACACTTTCTCCAGCAATGTGCTTCCTCATTGCCCAGGTGGTACAGGACAGAAGGGGGCCTGGATACGTTGACTTTGGCAAAATGCTCTGATTTAAACCTTAACTTGGTGACAAGGATTCCTCTACTTGCCCTGGCTTGATAACTCAGCCTAGGTGAGAGGGGAGGGGCTTACCACTTGGGATTGTTTTTCTCCTCCTCTCTTGAGGCTAGAAGAGATGGTCCCCTGAGAGAACGCATGGCTGTCTCTGGGCCACTTCTACCTTAGGCTCATTTTCTATTACTAGTGTCCATAGGGTAGTAATGGTGGCTTTGGTTCTGTTCTTCTCTATGACCTGGTTCCTGGGTGTCCTAGGTGGTCAAGAAAGTTCTAGAAAAGAGGAATCAATCCCCTTCTGGAAGTCATGAGGAATGAACTGTAGGGGTGTGGTGCTAAGGATACCCTTCTCAGAGGTTTGGATGTGAAGTAAGCTTATTTCTTTCAGTTTTTACTGTGAATGAAATTTCAAGTGAAGTTCCACCAGGTGAGCCTCTGCCAATGGGGTTTCCTTATGGGGCATTTCCAGCAAAGTACAAAAGTGGGCTCTCTCCCAACTTTAGAACTGGGTATTCTATAGAGAGGTAGAAAGCTAAAACCTCCACTTCCTGTTCTGAAAGGAAGACAGGACATAAGGCCTTGGCTTTGATGTGGTTCCCCAGAGCTGAAATAGGGAGCTGTAGTGAGTGTGAACCTTTAGGACAAGATGGACACCACTGAAGGAGGAGCGGGGTAATGCTAATGCCTGCAACAGTGGCAGAAGCCAGCCCTGAACTTATGCTACGAGCCAGGCCCAGGATGATAGCTTTGCATTAAACATCCCACTATTCATTCCTCTTAACAACCTGAGATGTGGGCTATATTATTGCTTTCATGATGCAGATAAGGAAATGATGCTTAAGGGGATTGGTAATTTGCAGCCTCCCCATGGAATCTCTATGTCTAATAAGCCATCTCACCTACTCCCTGCCCCTAATAATTACTCCAGGTCATAAATGGCCCCTTGTCACTTCATGTTGCTCTTTTAAGGTATCAGGGATGGAAGGAGGACACAATAAAGTCCCCAATCATCCATAAGAAGCCAGGTCCTGGGGAAGCCAGACTTTTTTCTCTTGGGAATATTTTGTATCTCAAATTCTGAGATTATGATACCTACCTCATTACCCATATAATTCAACATTAAAACAAATTATAAAACAAATATAATGAAGTTAAAGAAGGAGTCTATTTCCCCTGATTCCCTGGGCTTACCTGTGAAGCTGGTGCCCTAAGCTAATGCCTGGCCTATTTGCTGACCTTGGGGTCTCCCTTTCTGGGGATTCCAGCATCCTTGGGGAGCTCCTGGGTGGAGGGGCAAAGGGGCCCAAGATAGCTATCATTTAAACACCAGAGCCCTTGGGCAAGGAGTGTAGTTCAGTGGTAGCATCTTGCCTAGCATGCACGAGGCCCAAGCTACCACCAGTGGATGCTACCATCTCTCTTCCTGGCCCTTTTGGACAATTTTGTTTGCATATCCCAAGCCTGGCCTCAGGCTGATGCAAGGCATTTCCTTACTGGGGATGTTCTCTGTAACAGAAATGCAAAGCTTGACAGGTTTTCCAGGAGAGAAGGAGTACCTGGAGACTAGAATTTTACTGTGAGGTCCTGCTGTCCCTTTTGATTCTTAGTGGTTTGTTCTAGATCCTGAGATATGGTCAGGATCATCCTAGTTACAAATGAGAAAATAGGCTCAGAGATGTTATGACTTGCCTATGGTCACAGAGCAAATACAGAGTGACTCAGATCTCTCCTTCTGTCACATGCACAGCATGGGTCATGCAGCGATCAGTCACTCAAATGCCTGTCCCATACTTGGTAGAAGGGAGGTAGCTTGGTCCCCTCTCTAGGGTAGGGTGTGGCAGGAGATTTAGGGCCACTTAAGCTTTTTCTCAGCATACCTTTATGGAAATGAAGCAGCTACCTGGTCTGGACAAGTTCAAGGGTTGAGAAATCCTCCCTTCCATGGATGAAGTCAGCATCATTTAAAAACCAGAGCCCTTGGGCAGGGGGTATAGTTCAGTGGTAGCATCTTGCCTAGCATGCATGAGGCCCAAGGTAGCCTTTTTCCAAACAAGAAATCTCATTTCAAGTTTCCACTGACGGCTTGCCAGATGCATAGCACACACTGGCCAGCCCATAAATAAATCCCTTTTCTGCTGAAAGCAGGCATTCTGATCTTAACCAAAATCATCTGATGTGGGAGACTGTTTTGGGGATGTTTTGCTTTAAATTCCAGAATACCACACATTTGTTTTTCATTGTGTATGCCTCACTAAGATGCCTAGAGATTATACATACACACTCTTGCTCACACTCTTTACCACGTGGACCAGCCAGTTCCTGCTCCATCTGCAGAACTCGTTAGTAGGTGCCTGCAAGGCCCCAGAGGTCAGAGATGTCCCTCTCTCGTTCTCTCTCTGTTTTACAGCTTTCAGGCACTGCCACGTGGTACATGGACTGGCAGTGTTGCCAAAGGTACTCCTAGCACCGCTCAGGTGAACACTATCCTCCCCCATCCCGGACATCAGAGCCCCAGGCCAGCAATGGGAACAAGGGCCCAGGTTCCCAAACTCCTACCTCACCTATCACCTGCCCTGTCCCTTTGCTATGGTTCCCACCTACATTTTAGGTCTTTTAACTTTTAGACAGCAAGTACCCCACCCTAAGCACCTCACCTACACTATTTAATTTTCACAACAGGCCCAGTTCGTCAGTTATATCATCTTCTTTCTTTGGTACCAGTGATTGAACCCAGGGATGTTTTACCACTGAGCTACACTCCCAGTCACAATCCTCTTTTTAATTTTTGATAAGTTGCTTAGGGGCTTGCTAAATTGATGAGACTGGCCTTGTAATCCCCCTGCCTCAGTCTCCTGAGTTGCGGGATGACAGGTGCACTGGGCCTTGTTCTTTTTTTCAAGATTAGAACACTGGGGCACAGAAGTTAAGTTGCATGCCTGAGATGACATGACAAATAAATAATAGAGCTTGAACTCAGAACTGACTGCAAAGCCCAAATTCTCAATTGTTTTGTTAACCTGTGTAACTTTTTTCTTTTCTTTTTTTTTTTCCCTCTAGTGCTAGGGATGGAACCCTGGGCCTCTGACTACACCCCCAGTCCCGGAACTGTTGGTCTTTTTGATCTCTTTCTTTTATTTCTAAGCCAGAATTTTTTCCTTTTCCCCTTCCTCTATCCTAACCACATCTGATCCCCTTTCAAAAGTGATACCTTCTATCTCTACAGGCCCTAAGAGAGCCCAGGTGCAAGGGAAGAAAGACACCTGCAACGTGCATGTCTCGAGAGGTGGCCTGAGCCTGGCCTCTCTCAGGGAAGAGCTGTTGGATGAACAGAGCCTAAGAAGGAGCTGCTGCTTCCTCTCACTGGCCTCTGGCCTGAGCGCTTGGTCCACACCCTGGCTCCACTAAACACAAGCAGTGCTCTGGGAAGCAGATCCTCTGAAGCAACTTGGCACATTTTCTTCTCTTCCTGGCTTTGCTTTTGCTGCCTGAAGCTGCCCATTGGCTACTATGTCCACAGATGGGACCGCAGTCCATCCACTGCCCATTGTCCTTTCATCCCTTATAGGAATAGCCCCAAAGTGGGACCCAGAGTCTCTGCCCTTCTTGCACAGCACCATCCAGCCAGCAAAGGGCACAAGGTGGCCTCACTCTATAGGTTTCTGTGACAGTTCTGGACACCAGCCCTTGAAACGCATCATGGGGTCCTACAAAGGGACTAAGTGTCCCTCCCAAGCACTGGACAAGAACTTAATTTCTATTTGCAATGGGTTTTCTGGGTCTCTAAAGGGAGATTTAACCAGGCTGTCTTAGGAAGCCAGGGCTGCACTTTGATTGGAGTAGAGAGGAGAGAGTATGGAAGGATTGTCCCAGGTTTATAGAAAGGAAGCCTTAAAACATCCAGCATGGGAGTAATAGATTTAAATCAACAACCCCACACCGCAAGGAAGAAGGCATTCACTTGGCAGTAGGAGAGCAGGAGAAGCTGCCTTGGTGGGCAGGGCCTGTGCGTCCCTGGGGTGGACATTCCTCTCTAGGAGTGGGCCACAGAGGGAAGTGTACAAGGTTCCCCACCCTGAGAACACCTACTGAAATTGGGGCATGTGTGCAAATTGGCACACTGCCATTGCTGTGTGGGACGAGGTGACTTGGATTCAGACCCCTAACTTCTGTTGACTGGAAAAGCAATACTGAGTCCCTCAGCCTGATTTTGCTGAACTTTATATATTTTATAGTTTTAATAAATTCATATCATCATTTATCATACTATAGGTGCAAAGTAGGTTGAAAAGAAAGGAACACTAGAATGTTACAGAAATTCATTCTGAAATGAATAAATTCAAGTTACTTTAAGGTATTTTAAACTCCCAAGTCAAAGATCCTAAGATCCACATGGGAATTGTGTTGCTTCTATACTTGGACATTTACATGCAGTTCAGACTGAGAGTTAGGCAAGGACTGAGTCCTGATGCGGAAATGTCCCATGTAAAGCAGGAGCTTGTCAGGAGTTGTGGCCACTGGACTGCCCAGGTCTGAGAGGCATTCCCTGGAACCCTGGATATGAATTGGGTAAGCTGTGAGGGGTCAGTTACTTCCCTAACAGGCAGAGCCAGCCCTATTCCTGCTCCTGTCCCCTGCATGGTGTTCAACAAGAGGATGAAGCAAGGAGGACTTATTACTGAGGTTTCTAATTTTTCTCTAAGTCAACAGTCCCCAAGCCTCTTTGCCTAGGGACTTTCTTTGGAATCAAATTAACTTGGAGCCCTCTCCAAGTCAGACTGTTTTGGCTTTCCCTGTCACTTAACCAGACTCCTTGTCAATTCCCTAAAAAATCCCCCATGAGACATTTTCTCCTTCCTCAGACCCTCAGAGTCAAGATGGGCCAGGAGGTCCTTCCAAGCTCCATTTGGTGGGAAGGAGGAGAAGAGAAAGTGAGAGCTCTGCTCTTCCAGAACAGAGGCAAATCATTCAAGCTATGGGAAAACCTAACCAAAGAAGCAAAACCTGGCTGGAAGCTCATAAAGCTGAATTCTTCCTGTGGACTTGCTATACAGAACACTCATTAAATGAAGCGAGAGTCAAAGCCACTCCTTGGGCAATGATTAAGCTTAGACTCAGTGAGAATGGGTGGGGAGGCTGGCTCTTTAGTTTGGGCTGCACTTGATCATCATGGGAACTTAGGGTTTTGAATGTCTTTTGCAAAACTCCCTATTCTTCTCCCATGCAGCCCCTAGGGAGTTGGTAAGGCAAGCTGCTTCTTAGGGCAGAAACATGGAATTCAGAACAGAGCAGGAGAAATCAAGGGAGAAAAACTAATATGAAGCATTTATACTACTTTGAAATAAAATCCTTAGGTCCTCAGGTCCATGGGAAAGAAAAAAGAACAAACAAACAAAACAACAACAACAACAAAAAAGGCAAACACCCCTTGCCCCACGGGGGTGAGGAGTGGGGAATCAGGCAGAACATTTTCTGGAGGCAGATCTCATTGATTTCATGGGATTCCCTAGAAAGATTAAGATCTCCTCGTCTAGGATGACAACATAAAATACTTAAAAACTATCCACAACTTAGTATTTTTTTTTTTTTTTTTGGTGGTGTCAGGGGGAAGAAAATTACCGGATGGATGTAATTATTATAAAATTATCTCATCTGGGGACAGGATGTTGCTTTCCACAGCTGCATGCCATCATTTGATGGAAAATGAAAATGTCCCTGGACCAGCCTGACTTTTTCCATGGGATAAAACAGGCAAGAGATCTGCAGTCAGAACTCCAAAATATAAATTACAAAGTATAGTAAGATTTGTCCTTTTTGTCTCCTCAATTTCTTCCGTTGCAAGGAATTTCTCCCGGTTCTCCAAGGCTTAGGTCTGAGATTTGCAAATCCTGAAACAATGAATCTGTTCCTCTCCTGTGCATAACAGGTAAAGCTCATTCCTGCAATGTTTATGATTGAAAAAACCTGCAGCAGGTTCAAATAAAATTTTACTGACCCCACTTGGGAGAGGGAGCATAGTAAACAGAACATAGTAAACACCAGCTTCTTAAAACGTCTCTGTCCTTCTTTCCCTGACTTCACACAGGCCCACCTAGGATATTGCCACCCATAAGGTGGCAATAGACCTGTAGGAGCTGTGAAAACCTGGGGACCTCAGGCCCCTACCTTGCCTTCAGATGTGTCCAGGCAAAACCCTGTTAAAATTTGTGTCCTATAGAAGAAAAGGTGCTTTTGGAAATTCAAGGTGTTATTAAGTTGCAAACTGCAACCAACTGCAGAAGCCACACCTCCTTGTAAAATTGAACTGAACAAGGAAATAAACAGAACCAACCTGGGACACAGCTCTGTGTGCAAGAGGGAAGGTTCACATCCAACACTCCTCCCAAAGGAAGGTGTGAGAATGCTGATTTGTGACACCAGAAGCCACAAAAGACTCATTTAGGAGAGTAAGGGCTCTGGTGAGCAGGGCCCCCAGATAGGGCTGCTTATCAATGCCCTTCCAAATTCAGGTCTCAACCAGCGGCTGCTTCCTTTGAGCACAGGTCTGGTTTGGTGCTGTCAGCCACTATGAAACCAGAGGAAGATCATGTGGGTGAGAGTGTGTATGCAGAGAGTGAGTGTGAGCGGTGTATACAGGAATGCTCCTCCCATGACCCAAAGATCAGGAGTTGAATCTCTGTTGTTGGCAACCATCGCTGGGGTTGCCAACAGTGATGGTGGGGGAGAAAGCGTAAAGATGTGGGCAGGGGAGAAGTCTGCAGCTGATACCTGGCCTCAGCTCACCTCTCCCCAAACCTGCCAGCTCCAGCACAAACACAGAGCTTCACCACCAGCTCATACGGTCTGGGTGCCAGACCTGGGAAGCCATTTTATGCAACAGCCCAGCCACCAGCTCAGTCCAACATCCAAGTCAAACAGCTTCTGGAGGAGGTGACAAGTGAGGGAAGCGGGGGAGGGGCCTTTGCCACCACCCCCCACCCAAATCCATGCCCTGCCCAGAACCTCACCTCCTGATGCCTTAGGTTTCTCTGACATGCAGTTTTATTTTCAGAAATGCTCCCTCCCACCGCAGTCAGACAAGTACCAACACATGAAATGGAGTCAGTGTTTCCCTGCGGGGAAAGAGGTTGGCACTGATGCAGGAGGAGGTGGAAAAGAAGGGAGGCTATGTGGACTGGGAGTGTGCTCCTGGCTCCATCTGTGGTTTAAACTTCCACACTTCTCAGGGAATTGCTCCCACCCTCTCCACAGCTTCAAACCTCTTTCCACCTTCTAACAATAGCTGCTGGGGTCCGGGGATGACCTGGCATTGACTGTGCTAAGTGCATTACACACATGCCTTAAACCCTCGCTGTGATCCTCTCGGTGATGGGGACATTGAATCCAAAGCTGGAACTTTGACTATTAGACGGAATGACCACAAATGGCTCAGGTATATGGGCAATGAAAACAGAACACCCAGAACAGAGAGACCCTACCTAGGATGAGTAAAGACCTAGTACCAGGAATACAGATGCAAGAACAAGGTTCCTCCAAGATACAGGTTAAGAGAAGCCAAATTCTGAGAAGCCTCACTATCTGCCATGTGTTTTTACATCCTGACTCCTATTTTGGGTCATGTGGGAAAATCCTATTTCTGTAGGTGGTGTGGTGAGGTTGGTTTCATAGGCTGGCTTGAGGGACCTTTTGGGACCATTTGCTCCAATGCATTGGTTTTACAGATGAGGAAACTGAGGTCTGGGCAAATGGACAGAAAATAGTGGTGCTCGGGTCTGCTCTCCAGTGTAGCCAACCCATCACCTCCTCTGCTCCAAGCTTTTCCCCTTCTCTGACCATGAAGAGGACAGAAAGCCCTTAATTTGCAGGCTAGGATTTTGGGCAAAAGAATGAGAAAGACGCATTCCTGGCTTGGCTTAAGCCTGGACACCCACTTCACAGCTTGAAATACTTGTGCTGTTTGTCACTCTAACATAGTAAGATGTTTTCCCTCCCAGCCTTTTTATTTGGGTGGGGGAGTAGAAAGGTAGGCAGGGTGGTCTGAAGGAAATGCAGATACAAACCGATGGAATTTGGCTCTGGGGATTTTTGGAAAACAGACTGCTGGTTTGACTGTGGGCATCAGATACCCAGCTGTGGGAAGGCAGGCTGTGCAGGCTCAGCTATCGTGGAGTGAGTGATCTAGAATACCAGTGCGGCAAGGAAGAGGCATGCCCCTCCCTACTGCCAGAGAGAAACTGAGGCTGGTTTCTCTCTGGATCCCTGTCACTCATCCCCTTTCAGTGTCCTTAGCACAGGAGGTGTTGGTGGCCCTCAGCATCCCACCTCCTGATTTTCAAGGCCCACTTTGGGTTCCAAATACCAAGTTGATAAATGCTGGTCTGAAGAGAGAAACAAATGGTGACATCATATGGAAACCCCAGCATTTCCTAGAGATCATAGCTAGTCTTAAAAAGTATTTTGGGGGACATTTATCCCACTCTTCTTCCATTCTAAGTTAGAATCTGGTATAACACATCTGGGTAAGGTAACATACGTCTGAAACTATCCTGCCACATGACCTTGGATAAGTCACTTAACCTTTCACAGAGACCAGACTGCCAATCATTAATCACTAAAATGGGGATAATGCTTCCGATTCTGGCTCTATCAGGGAACTTTCTGTGTGTGTGTGTGTGTGTGTGTGGTGGTGGTGGGGTGGCTCTGGAGACTGTAAAACACTGTACATTCCTGTATTCCATCATCTCCTGGAGGATGAAGGCTTAGTCTCTATAGGACCCCAGTGTAGGACATCTGAACAATATAACTGAGGAAAATATAGCTAACTGCTCACCTCCCTACCTGTGATAGTAACAGAAGAGGACAGAAGGAAAACAGGGGGCCTGGAGTGTGAAGTACTGGCTGAGTCTCTGTGATCCTGGGCAAATCACCCCCTTTCCCGTACGTACTCTGCTTCCTCGCTGTCAACAAGCGGACTTGAGTGCACAACCTGTAAAGTCATTCCCCAACCCTAAAACCACACACTTCCGGAGTGAGACATATCTGTTTCGAATGGCACAGCTAACCAACAGCACTTAGTCCAGACAGGGGAGCTCTAAATACAAGTCGGGTGGCAGGCTGGAGACAGTATTGACAGACTGCAGGCCAGCAGGCAACAGACTGGGTTGACATGGGGTGGCCACAGGCGCCTCCCCTCAGCCTCCTGCATATGCCACAGGGCAGATGGGGGTACGCAGGCACGCTGTGGAAGTCTGTGCCCTGAGTCCCAAACCTTGATGCAGTCTAGCAGACAGCTGGAGATGACGGACAGACCAGCAGGGGAGAGACTGTACTAGGGAAAAGAGGAAAAATCCCCAAAGAGCAAGGGTGGAGTGGGGCTGGGCTCTCAGACATTCTTTTGTGGTGCCTGGAGTTGGTCAGTGGAGGAAAACAAACCTGGCAGTGGGGTGGCTGCTAGGGCTGGAGGGGGTGCCCACTATAGGCAGGGTCTCCCTGAAGCAGGTCAAAGGTTGAACAAGGCACAGGGCACTAGAGCGTGTGTGGATGCCAGAAACAGCAGGTGAGTTTCTGCAGGATGCAGAACTGCCCCCACTTCACCCCAGGAATAGGATTAATCCTAGATTTGCTCTGAGGATCCTAGGGACCCCAGTGGCCGGTTGAGGGGAATAGCACATTTTGTTGTTGCTGTTAACAAGTCTCCACCAGACTTGTTAACACCAACAGCCATCTCTCTTGTGGGTGGCACAGGGGTTACTTTGACAAAACCTTTACTGCTTGCAGAGGGGCAAACACTGTCCATGATGTGTTCAGGAGATGTGACCCTCAGAGCCAAGACACAGAGTCCTGGTGATTCCTGATTACAATCCTCGTTGGTCCCTCAACTCCCCAAGCAAAGATTGGGAGTGGACACTTTCCTTGACGGTCACCTCTTTCAGGCTTCACATTTGTGGAGAGGCTAATTTGCAGAGTGGAGCAGGCACTGAACCTCCTCTCCAGGTAAACGCCCATTCTCTATGGCTCCGCTTTGCCCTTGGGTGGGCTGGTGGGGGTAGGGGCGCGAGGCCCAGGCCCTTCTGGGCGGGGCCGTTGAGGGCACCTGATCTCTCCCGGAAATGCAGAAACGCAGGGCTCGTCCCACAAGAGGGGCCAATAGGCATCTCCCCCTCCTTCCCTTTCCCAACTCTCCCAGAGTTTTCTCCAGTGAAGATAGTTATCGCTCTTAAAAAGAATCAAGACAAGCTAGTCTTTCAGGTAACTTGGAGAGCTCAGACATTCTCACCTCAGCTCAGAGTCAAAGTCTGGGAGAACTGGGGTCCCGTGAAGTCCCTCCTCGAGGATGGAGGGGGATCACGACATCGCCCCTCTCCGGCGTAGAAGAACAGCTCTTTGCTAAGCCCTCCCTGCGCCGCCGAGTCCTTTAGAACGCCCGCAACCGCCCTTCCTCAAGACCCCCGACACTAGTGGAACCCAATCGGTCACGAACTACGCTGCCCGCCAGTCTTCCTCTCCCAGGGAGTTGAGTTCCCAGTTGAGAGTGCTCCGTTTTCTCTGCCGCCTCCCCCTTTTGCACCCCGAGGGGTCCGGGGTGGTAACAGACACAAACCCCACCCCAAACCCTCGATGAGGGAGGGGGTCTAGGTTGGTCTGCGCACCCCAGCCAACCAGGACCCCCAGCTTCTCCAGCCCATTAGTTCCGACGAGCCCCCCACGAACATGCCCAGGAGTCCCGCCCGGGTCTGGAAGAGTCAGCTGGCAGCCGCTGTGCCCTTTCTTTTCTCGCCCAGTCTGCCCGGCGCGGGCAGTGCCAGCTACTGGAACTCCCAGCTACCAGGCACCTCCGGCCGCGGACTGTGTCAGGGGCCGGGGAACAGGTGGCCCCAGAGAGGAGCGCACGACAGTCGCGCTCACTCACCCAGAAGATGAAGTTAAATCCGAAGAGCAGGTATTTGATGCACTTGGTACCTCCTTTAACCGGCATGGTGCAGGATGGATTGGCCTGGGTAGGACTGGTTTGGGACCCGGGCGTGCGCCGCAGTTGGGACGGGAGGGATCCGGCGCTGCACAGAGGTGCTCGAAGCTGCGGGCTGGCCTCGGGCTGCACTTTTAAAAAGTGCCACTCCTTACGGCGCGCGGCCCGCCGTGGTGCGCATGTGCCGTGGAATTCCGCCCCCATCGACCCCGCCTCCCGGCCCCACCTGCCCCGCCCACGCCCCGCGGCTGCCGGGCCCAGGTTCCAGGGACGCCGGCCTCAGCCGCCCCGGAGTGCGGAGCAAACTCTCCCACCCGCCCCGGTGCCCTGCCCACGGAGTTGTCCAAACTCTCCTTCCCGCCGTCTTCCTCCTTCCTGCCCCATACCTTACAACCGTTCTGGGGTCTTTCCAGGACGCCATCTCCCCCGCTCCCCGCCACTTTTATCATGGAGTTATATGGAGGCCTCACCCTTCCGGTTCTCATAGTCGATTCTGGGCTCTTGGCCCAAGTCCTTCATTGGTAGATCCTTCCCGGGTCATCTAGGTTAAAGGACCCTTACTAGGGCGGGTTGCAAGAATGCGGTTCCTGCTTTGACCTTGATCTGAAGGGAAACTGCCTGGCTTGATTTCTCGTTTGAGCATCTCCTTGCAGACCTTTACTCATTGAACGTATTCTTATTTGCCTCATCGTGTGGAGTAGGAGGAATTAGAAGCCCGCAGTCCAGGTAGGAAGACATTGGAAGCTTTTAGAAGTCATTATCAAATACCGATCACCGAATAGTAATATGGCCGAACTTCTGCTCTCTACTCCTCCACCCCACCCTCCCTCTAGCATCTTGTCTCCTAACTGCTCACTGCTGCCTCTGGAATGTCCCAGGTTCTGAGCTCTGAGCGTTTCTCCTCTGCTCAAAAACCTTCTGTAGCTCCCTACATTCAGTGACCTAAGTCAAAAATTCCCATCTCATTCATGTCCTAGTACAGGATATTCGTGAGACTTTGTGCTACACCTGGTGCCCCACCCCTACTCTGCTTCACCTGGCGAGGGCTGCAGGTGTTGTATGCCCCTGGCTGGCTGACTGGCCCTGCCCCCTTCACTTGTAAAAATCCTATGACCCTTTCTTCTTTCCTGATTCTCATGATTGGGTGAGGAGATTCATCTTAATTCCTTTGCTTGTTTTTCAAAATAAAGTTTCCTTTAGTGTTCTTTATTATTACAGAAGTGAAACATGCTCTTTAGAGAAACATGAGAAAATACCAAGAAGCAAAAAGACCATAACTCAAAATGTTGCTCAGCAGAAACAGCCACAGTTAGCATATCATAGTTCTTGCTTTGCTCTATTTATTATCATTAGACATGTCTCATTTTTTTTTTTTTTTTTTTTTTTTTTAATGCTGGAGATGGAACTCAGGGCCTCCCAAAAGAAGAGATCTACCACTGAGGTACTTCCTGTCTCATTGATTGATTGATTCATTCAAAAACATGTTTCCAAATCTACTTTATGTATTTCATTAGGGTATTTCATTAGGAGGAGGAGCTGTAAAAAAATGGACTAAATCCTGTTTCTGTTCTGTAGGAACTTGTCTGGTGTGGGAGAGAGACAGATAGACAGAAAAGGGAATGAGTGTGATATTTGGGATTGTGCAGATAGACTTGGGATCTAAGGCATCCAGGGGAGGGGACCCTGACCTAGTTGGGATGACTCAACTATCTCACAGAAATTTGTCATCAGGGAGAATCCAGGGTAAAGGCTGGGGCTGGAGCTCACAGTTGGTTGGAATAGGTGTTGGGGAGGTGAGGAAGAGCCCCCTGATTCCAGACTTTGCATTGGGATGTTAAGGGGCCACTGAAAGATTCAAACAGGATGTGAATAGGACAGGAGACTAGGCAGTGAGCTATATGAGGATAAGGACCATTGTTTGTATCTCCAGTCCTTGGTTCAGAGTTGGACAGAAAATTGAGATGTTGTGTTTGCAGAGGTGCAGTTGGGGGGGCACAGGGAGATGAAAGATGAACTGAGAATTGGGTAGAGATCTGTTAGGAGGGTGTTGAATAGTTAAGGTGAAAGAGAGTGAGAGTTGAAGGAAGGTGGGAAATGGGATGGAAAAATCTGACAGGGTGGAAGCAGGAGGGAAGAAATCAGAGCAGCAGAAGTCAGATTGTGGAGGGTTTCATTCACTTGTTTGTCCTGCATTTCTTTTCTTTTTCTTTCTTACTTTTTTTTTTTTTTTTTTTTTTTGTGGTACTGGGAATTGAACCCAGGGCTGCTGTACCACTAGCTACAACTTCAGTCCCTTTTATTTTTATTTTGTAACAGGGTCTTGCAAAGTTTTGGAGCCTGGCCTCAAACTTGCAATCTTTCTGTCTCAGCTTTCTGAGTAGATGGAATTACAGGTGTGCACCACATCACTGGTACTGACAACACTTCTTGAGGGCTTTCCAAATGTCATGTGTAGTGGCAAATGCTAAGGGTAACGAGATGAAACTATTGAGGGATAGTTAGCATAGAATAGAGAGACTTCTTAATAGATAGGCAGGTTCAAGCCCATGGAAAAAAGAGATGGAACCTAGGATCCAGCAGGAGTGCAGGGCACATCCTCAAATCAGCCTGAGGTTTCCCAGAGCAGGGCACACCACAGTAGCTGACTTTTGAAGGCAGGGAGGTTTAGGGAAGTTAGACAGGTGGAGAGGGAATTCCAGGCACTGGGAACTGTATGTGCAAAGGCACAGAAGCAAGAAACCACAGGCAGCTGGCTCCTCTGGGGAAACTACTAACTGTGGGTGAGCTGGTGGGAGGATGGAGAATGAGGAAGGAAATGCAGAGCCTAACTCAGCCTAATGCCGAGAAAAGCCAACAGAGGAACATCAGTAATGCTTTACTTGGGTTACTCAGCTGAATCCAGTGTCCATTGAGGATGGTTCTACTGCAGTACCACAGTGCATCGAGCACTGGGCAGGGTGGGGGTCAGGTAGGGGAAGAAAACAATGTCCCATTATGCTGCTCTGGTCAGAGTCCACCTTTCTTAGAACAGGTCTAATAATTTTTTTTTTTTATCTCTTTGTATCCCCCTCCTCCTTTTGTATTAAGCACTGTTGGGGCTTTGGTAAATATTCAGTTAACAATAGAAACAATTTCTTAGGGTTACTGAGTATCAAAGAAAATAGTTCACACACTTAGGCCTGGACACTCAAGAAATGTTGCTTATTGTTACTATTATTATTTACACTCAAGGAGCAATGAGAGGCAGCCCACAGTGCATCACGTGTAATCAAGTGTCCTTGTCATGTGACACATGTAATCAAGTGTCCTTGTCATGTGATAAGGGCATTGGACCTAGAGTGAGGAGGCTTGAGTTCTAGTCTAGGTTCAACTCCATGGTTTATTTTGGACTGATCAATGACTGACTCTGGGCCTCAGTGGTCTCAGCCATACAATGAACCTTTTGGATTGGGAGATGTGGAGGTCTCCCTTCATTTTGGCATTATATGGTGCCTAAGTCTCTGGGCCGAAGTGCTGCAGGCAGTGCTGCAGACAACCAGGGAAGGAGAGATGGAAAAAAAAATATGGTTTGATTTAAGTGGAAGAGGAAAATCTGGGTAAGCCCTTGAGTCAGAGATCAGGAGGCAGCCAGGCTTTCCAGGCTTTGTGGAGCTGGAGTGGGAAAACTTCCTTTCCAGGGGCATCCTGTTTATGGAACACCCCCACCACCCCGCCTCTAGGGGTCCACTTTGGCTCTTGTGCTCCTCCTGGTGGAAGATTTGAACATGCAGGAAACAGGCAGTCTAGTGATGAGTGACACCCACAGGAGGGAACTACTTATCCCTCTACCTGAGGTCAGTAGCTTTATAAGGCAACAGGCAGGATGCCTAGTCTTAGGGACGACAAAGACCCTCCCAGAAACCATACCAGTGGCTGTTTCGGTTCATCTTCACTTCTAGAAGCTTCTTTGCTGCTCCTCTTAGTAAGCTCCAATGCCACTGTCACTGGAGGGAGGGGCAGTCTGAGGAGTCCCTCCAAAAGGGCAGTGGGGAGTTCAACTAGGCCTGGGAGGATTCTTTTTTTAATATTTATTTCTTTTTTAGTTCTCAGCAGACACAACATGTTTATTTGTATGTGGTGCTGAGGATCGAACCCAGGCCGCACGCATGCCAGGCGAGCGCGCTACCGCTTGAGCCACATCCCCAGCCCTACCTGGGAGGATTCTTATGACCCTGAAAAGAATTTCAGGACATGTAGAAAGCAAGACACAAGCAAAAGATTTACTAAAGCACAGCAAAGCAAATGTATATCCAAAAGGCGGGGTGTACACACCCCACATCTCTCAGAGAAGAGGAATGACACAACCAGAGTTGAGCTCTCTGACTTTGTATATAATTTTGCTGGGAAGAATAGTACAGGTTCCCAGGCAAGCTTTTGTGAAAATCAAATTCTATGTTAATCATTTGATATTTGGGATTCAGAATGCTTCTTCCTGGTTGAACAGTCTAGTTATATACCAGTTGTGGGCACAGTATGGAAGTCTTTGAATTTGGTGACATTTAAATTATTATGTTTTTGTTCTAGTGGATCTAGTACAAACATATGATTTGGTTTTGTTCATCTAGCTAAAGAGACAAGCATGGCTGGTCATGCTCATAGATCCCGGTCTCCATCCAGCAAGTATCTCTTTTTTTCTCTCCCAGTGAGCCTTCTTGTTTCTCTACCACCTCACAAAGCCCTCCACCATCACTCCTGTTTTTTCCTCCATGAATTACCTTGTTTGACACTCTCCTGTGTGACTCATTGGCTGTCTTTATCTTCTAGTATGTGTGCTCCTCCAAAGTATACTTGCTTTGATGAATTTGTGTTCTCTCAAGCTTCTGGTCCTTCGCTGGCCCAGTGAGCCCTCTGTATACATTTGTGGAATGACTGCAAGGAAGAACATGTTCCTCAGGCTTTTGTCCTTGGACCTCTGCTTTTCTCTTAGCTCCTCCATTGAACACCCATCTTCTCATATCATTTCCTTTGTTTGGCTCACCTCTGCATAAATTCAAGTCATGATACTCATTCAATAGCTCTTCAAATATGCCCCATCCTAGTGTCTGACACCCAGGAATGTGCCACTTTATTTACATGATATAAGGGACTTTGCAGATGTGATTAAGTGAAAGGATTTTAAAATGGGGAGTTTATCTTGGACTTTCTTGGTGAGTCCAGGATAATTAAAAGGGTTCCATAGGAGAAAGGTAGGAAGATCTGAACTTGAGAATGAGGTGTGAGGACAGAAGCAGAGGTTGGAATGATGCATGGCCACATGCCAAGGACCATGGACAGCCTCTGGAAGCAGGAACAGATGAAGAAATGAGTTCTCTCTAGAGCTGCCAGGAGGAGCAAATGCAGCTCTGCTAACTTATTTTAGGTTTCTGACTGGAACTGTAAAATAATTAAATATGTATTATTTTAAGCCACTAAATTTTTTGATAATTTGTTACAGAAGCAGTAGGAAATGAACACAGTTAAAATAAACATCAGGACCAGAGGTCCTAATCTCTGAGGGCTTCCTAAACCTAAAACTGACTTTCTTCTCTCTGGCCTCCTGTCCTCCCATCAGTCAGCATCCAAACCCCACATCACCTGAGGCTCTTCCTCCTCCTTCCCCTAGCCTTGCACTGCTGAGCAAATGTGATTCTTCTTTCCTAGTACTTCTCATGCAAGGAAGTGCTACAGTTGCTGTCCTATTAAAAGATAAGGAACCAGACCTAAAACAGAAAATAGTGATTTAGTGTCCAAGGTCAGACCTCAGATTTTCCACCTGGCATTGGTTCTCATCTTCCCTTTTTGCCACTTCCCAGGGGCCACAACCTCAGAATTCATCCTTGACCCAGGCAACTGTCTTACCTTCCAACCTGTCTCCCTGCCTTTTACCTTCCAGTCTGCATACCTCATTGGAGACTCGGTTGCTCTATTTTCACCTATAACTTCTTTTTATTGCATTAAGCACACATGTACTTAACAAGGAACCTACCTATGTATAGTGTGAATTTGATCAAGGTTTCATGGATGGGTAGATGAGGGATTATATCTCATATGACAGCAATACCATTCTAAAAATACTTTTTAGATACGTCTTTCCTCAAACTTCATTCTGTGGCAGCTACCCTTGCCCCTTCTCCTGATGTTAAATGTAAAGATAGTTAACATCACCTTTTCATCATGCTTCTGAAACTTTGCTTGACTCTTTTCTGCTCACTTTTCCTTCTTAAAGACTTCCCAACTTCCCTTACTCAGGTCTGCTTCTAAACGATTTTCCATAGCACTTAGCACCTTCTCACAAAGTGGAGTTTTCTTCCAATGTGTATTGTTATTTATCTGTCTCTTCTAGCTAGAATGTAAAGGCCATGAGCATGAGATTTGACTGTTTTGTTCTCTGATGTACCCTGTGTGCTTGAAACAGTGTCTGACACAGCAGGTGCACAATAAATAGCCAATGTATGAGAATCTAATGTTCTAAGGACAGCATAAAGACCCTTTGCTCTCTCCTCTTAACATCTATTTATAATTCTGTTCACTCTTTGGAGATACCACATGATTTCCCACATCTACACCTCTTTTGCCTACCTCCTTTCCTAAGGCCCAGCTCCTCCTGGCCCTTCCTCATCTTATCCTACCCATTTCTGAGGCTAGCTCAGCACCTGCCTTCCCCAACATCCTCAGCCAGTCTGCTCTAATCCTCTTTCTCAGTGTGCTTCTATAGCAATTTGTTTCTGAACCATCCTTTAGACTCCCATTACAAGTTTTGTCCTGGGTGGTAGTTTCATATGTATTTTTTAAAAAATTTCCCTAGTTCAGCCCCTCTTGTACCTATAGCAGGTACTTTCCAAATGCTTGATGAAAAAAATATAACCCAAGGACCAACACTTAGATGGGCACACTTTATGTGCCAGATGAGATTCTAACTGTGCATATAAAAACTCATTTAATATGCAGACCCCTATGAGGTTTACGGCTTGTCATCTCTATCTAATGAATGGAGAAAATAAGTCATAAGGAAGTTAATGAACTGACTAGGAAGCAGCAGAGCCAGGTTTGAACCCAGGTGGTCTGGCCTCAGAGCCTGGGTGCTAAACTACCTCTTCATGGGTTGAGTGGATGTATTACTATTGACAGTACTTGCTCCCCCCTGCCCCACAAGACTGGGTACTGTTATGTTGTCCAGCCTGGCCCTGATTTTGTGGGCTCAAGCAATCCTCTTGTCTCAGCTTCCCAAATAGCTAAGACTACAGGAATGTAACACTGCACCTGCTTCTTTTGCCATTTTTGCCCTTTGGTTGTAAATGTGGTTTGAAGGGGCTGCAGGTGCCCTCCCAGGGGTCTTGCCATCCTTAAAGTTCTTCCCAGCAAACTGACACTCTAAGTCTTAGGGGGCTGATAGTAGGTTGTGAATTTGGTCTGGTCTCTGCTAGCATCTGTCTGTCCCTTCTGAACCTTCTTTTCCACAGCTACAAAGAGAGGGAGATCAGTGCTCTCTCTGCACCATCAGGATGGGGATGGGTGTGCATGCCCTGACAGGCCTGCCTTGTGCTCAGTGGTAGGTATTGGCAGCCCATGGGGAGCTGACTTCTGTTCTGGATGAGCTTCTGGATTCAGGAGGAGGAAAAGAAGGTGTGTGTGTGTGTGTGTGTGTGTGTGTGTGTGTGTGTGTAGTGTTTCCTCATAGGAGAACAGAGAAGTTATAGGAAAATATTATGGACTTGAAATTAGAAGTCAGTCATAGGTCCAAGCTCTATTTACTCATATAAAATAGGCTTAAAGAAAATGTGGCATATATACACAATGGAGTTTTCTTCAGCTATGAAGAAGAATGCAATTATGTCATTTGCAGGAAAATGGATGGGACTGGAAAGCATCATGTTAGGCAAAATAAGCCAGACTAAGAAAGCTAAGGGTTGTATTTTTTTCCTCATATGTAGAAACTAGAGAGGAAAAAGAAAAAAAAGGATTGTCTTGAAAGTAGAAGGAAGATTAATATGGCAAAGGAAGAAGGCCAAGGGAAGGGAGGAAGAATGAAACTGATCAATATATGTCACGGGCATGTATGAATGTGTCACAACAAATCCCACTATTATGTATAATCATTATGCACCAATAAAAAATTAAAATCAGGTTTAATAGAATTCCTATGTCATTGTTGCAAGAGCATCAAGACTTTGTCCCTGAATATGGAAGTGCTCTGTAAAGTGAAAGGTGCTTATAAACCTAATTTTTAATCTGAATCTCACAGGATAGGGGTAGTGAACTTGGTTAACATAAAATGTTAAATGGGCCCAAGCCTCAGAGTCCTGAAGTTTTGGCCCATGGAGCACTTTTTGCTCTTTGTAGAGCAAGCTCTCTGGCTTCTGGGCATCTCTGCCCAACATGCTATGTTTACCACACATTTACTGCACAAGTTCTAAGTGCTGGGGTAGACTGGACTCTGGTCCTGCTCGTGAGATGCTCTTCTCCTAACTGGGGATGCATGATGTGGTAGACACCAATCAGTGGACTGTAAATAGTAGGGGAACAATTAGGGGAGTGAAGGGCAGCAGATGTCCAGAGATCTGAGGGCATGAGTTTGGACTGACCTTGGAGCAGCTGTAGCCACAGGCCAGAAGGGGCCTTTGGGATTAGTAAGCCCTTTGTCTGCCTCCCAATTTCCATACCACTCAGCTTGAGCTAGCCCTGAGAATATTCCACCCAAGGGCAAGTGAAGTCACTAAATCTATTTTGCTGACAATTTCTTTGTGTCTCATGGGATATTTGACTGATCCTCCAGAGACTGTAATCTCCTTAAGGCCTTGTCTTCCCCAGTTCTGTCTGGGGTGGGTTGGATTCAGGCTTCTCCTAGTGGGTCAGCAGGTGTGTGCGTAAAAGCTGGCACTTGGGTGTGGGTTCAGAAGGATATACGTAATTGACATATAGTTAGGATGAACTCGAAGGTAAGAAACTTTTATCACAGAGCTAGTGAATTATTGCCATGAATCATTGCTTGGAGACAATGAAGCCAGAACTCTTGCTCATGACACAGGAGTCCCTTGTTTAGCTTCTGCTGAACATCTGTCACCTGAGTTCCCTACTTCTGGCCCCTTATTTGATCCAGCTGGTCTGCTCTGTGCCCTTGCCCCCCCCCAACTAAAGTTTTAATTTTGGAACCCTTTTAGGTTTACATAAAATCTACAAAGATAGTATAGCACCCCCCTCCCACCACCCCCAATGTTAATGTGGCATATTGGCCCAAACTAAGAAATGAAAAGTTTTGAACAATGAACAAGTTTTATTTTATTTTTCATATAATTTTACAAGTTTTATTTACATAGCATTTTTATAAGATTTGTAATACGTGTATGTAATTCTGTAACCAAATAATAAATACTTTCAAACATAGGGAAAAAACTAAGAAATTGACATTGGTACCATCCTCTTAGCTAGACTTCATATTTCATTCATATTCACAAGTTTTTCCACTAATTTTCTTGTTCTGCTCTAGAATTCAAGTTCCCACATTGCCTTTAGTAGTTTGCATTGCATTTTGTTCTCTGAAGACACTGGGCTCATTTCCTGTCTCTCTGACTTTGACCCTGTCATTCTCTTTATCTGCAGTAACTTTCCTGTTTTTAGCCAATTCCCATTCTTCCTTCAGCAACTCCTCTCTTGGATAAGGGACAATGTTGGGAACTTGGTAGGATTAGAATTTGAGGTTCTGACTGTCAACCCTATTAACTGATACTCCCATTTCCATATCCAAGATCTCATTTGGTTTTTATATACCTTACTTTTTGCAAATATGAGCAAATACTGTATTTGTAAGATTTTTGTCTCCATAGTGAAATACCTGAGCAAAGTAACTTTATAAAGAGAAGAGGTTTACTTACCTCAGAGTTTTAGAGGTTGCTTGTCCAAATAAGAACTTGATATGGAGAGATTGTCCTGAATTATCTATGTGAGCCCAATGTGACCCCTGGGACCCTTAAAATTGGAGAACCTTTCCTGGTTGTGGTTGGAAGGAGATGTGACAAAGGGTCAGAGAGACATGACCCAAAGTGCTGTCTTTGTAAATGGAGGAAGGGGCCACCAGCCAAGATATTTGGTAGCCCATAGAAACTGGAAAAGGAGACAATGGATTTTCCCCTAGAGCTTTCAGAAGGCAGGCAAACCCTATCCACACCTGATCTTAGAGTGAGACCCATGTGTCAGACTTTTGACTTGCCAAAGTATAACATACACAACAAATATCTGTTAAATTTGCAATAATCTGTTACAGCAACAATAAAAAATTATACTATATCTTGGAGATATTTCCTTATTACTACAGATATTGCAGCAGTGTTAGTTCCTCAGGGTTATACACAGGATATGGAGACTGACAGATCTGGGCTTGAATCCAGGCCCAGCCACACACTAGTTGAGCAATTCTGGACAATTTGTTACCCGTCTGAGCCTGCCTCCTCATCTGCAAAAGGGACTAATAAAAGACCTTCTTCACAGGGTTGCTCTGAGGATTAAGTCACATCATGCATACTAAACATTTAGCACAGTGCCTGGCACATAGTAAAGCTCAAGAAAGGGTGATTGTAAACACTATGACGAATTAGATTGTAATTATTATAACTAGAAACTTCCTCTGAGTTCCCCAAGTCTTATTGACCTCTCTTCAGACTCCTTATAGACTCAGGAGACAGCCCATAAATCAGCCCTTGGTTTCTGAACCAGACCCCTCTCTTATCTTGAATGCTGGATTCCCTTTGCCTGCAGGACCCTGTTTCCCTAGGCAGTGGCCAGTGGGACTCTGTTTCAGTTGTCTTGGGGATGGTATTTAGGATGACATGTCGCCTGAGTGATTGCTCTATGAATAGGCGCTGGCTGTGACTGTTGTCACTTTTTCTGAAGTTGAGGTTTCTTCCTTTCCACACCAGGGTCATGTCACGGGTATAGCTGGACCCTGGCAGGTTCCCACACTGCTCCCTTTGGCATAGACTCTTGGATATCTTAAGGGTCCCTCCTGATGTCCCCATTAGGCAATTTTTGCACTAGGTCAACCTCGCCCCCATAACCCTGAGGCAGGCCTTTCTGCTAGTGGGGAGTTCTGGTTATCAGAAAAGTTGTCCTCCTTCACCAGAACCCCTGTCCACATCCTGCCCTCTGGGTCCACATGGAACCAGTCAGTGTTGCCTGGACAAAGAGATGTGGGAGTCTGTCCCAGCTCTGCCAATTCCTTTCTGGGTGGCTCCTGGTTATGTGAGTTTTTTTTTTTTAATTCTTTCTTTAGTTGTAGATGGACACAATACCTTTATTTTATTTATTTTTACGTGGTGCTGAGGATGGAACCCAGTGCCCCACAAATGCTGTACCACTGAGCTACAACCCCAGCCCATGTGAGTCTTTTGAACTCTGTTTTAATAATCTGTTAAAAAGAAAGGAAAACACTTACCTTTCAGGATGGCTCTGGAAGGCATTTCCTGTGTATTTGGGCTGCATCCCTCCCCTCCTCCTCTAGGCCACACCTTGGGTTCCTCAACAGCTCCTGGGGAGGATTATTGGAGCCATCTCTGAAACTCCAGGGGTGCAGTACACAGACCCGGCCCAGGCTCTCCAGTGGGGCTGGCTTCATCTGCCTGGAATCTTACTTCTGCTTCTGACCAGCTTTGCTGTCAGTTCTTCTCTTCCCTGCCCAATATCAAGCTTTCCCCTCTCTTCTCTGGCACAGCAGCAGCTCAGGCCTTTCTATTCCCACCACACAAAACCCCATAAACTCTAATGCTCTTGTGGATATAGAAATACCACCTTATTTTTAGCTTTGGCCCTGGTCCATCTCATGGCGCCCTCCCTATATGAACTTAGCGAGCTCTGCAAGTTGTTTTCTCAAATCTTGAGAGCCACAGGAACCTCTCTGTCCACAACATTTACATAGGCTCTACCCACATCGCTCTCCCTACCAGTTACCCCTGTTGCCTCTGTAACTTGCATGACCGGCTTGTATACATCTGTTTCCACCACAAACACTCTAGAAAGTATGGCCTCATTTATTGTACCCACTCCCTGTCCCTCCCTCCAGCTGAGGAGCTTTCCCTGGAAAAATCAGGCTGAAGGGAACAAGGGAAGATAGAGGAAAGGAGCTGTTATTTACTTCTTGGCTGTGAGGCCAGCTGGGGAAGGTGTGCTGTCCCCCCAGTCCCTCTATACACACATGAACTGCCTTCCAAGGCAGGGTCAGCCCCCTGTCTGCTTTCTGAGGCAAAAGCAGTCAACCCAGAGATGACCACACTTGTCCTCTCAATGTAAACTCAAAGAGGAACAAGCAAATAAGCAACCCACTCTGGGACAAAGCATCTTAAACCAACCCTGAGAGAGTAAACTTGGGTTTCTAAGTAGAGATCTGTGTGTTTCCCCAGACGGGGTGCATTCATTTCTCTTGAGGCTAGCCGGGTCTTGAGGCCAGCTCTGTTCCAAGTGTCTTAGCATGAAATCCACTGTCTACAGAGTTCTTTCTGGGGATTACTGTACTTCTAATCCTGAACTGGAAGTTTCTTGAGGCATGGACATTTTGTTCTCATTCCTCTCTTCTCTTCTCTTCTCTTCTCTTCTCTTCTCTTCTCTTCTCTTCTCTTCTCTTCTCTTCTCTTCTCTTGATCTAACCCAGGGCCTCATGTGTGCTGGGCAAGTATTCTGCACTGAGCTAACTCCCAGCTCTTGATTCTTCTTTTTATTCACAATTTCTTAGGGTAAAACTCAGACTCCTTAGGGGCTACAATTCGATGGTTCACCCCCCACCCCACCCTGCTTCCCAAAATGCCTGCTCTGGACTCTACACACCCATCCAGCACAGGCATTTGCTCTTCCCTCTGCTTGAATTCTTCCCCAGGATCCACAAGGCCATTTCCTTTGTTTCTTCCAGACTTCTGCTCCAATGTACCCTTGTCAGGGATGGCTTCTCCATTTCCACGTGACCCATCCCAGCACACCCCCAGGCATTTCCTACCCTCTTTTGCTCTGATCCCTCTAATCTCCCCTATTATTGCTGGATGCAGTATACATTTCAGTTTTTTCTTTGCGTATCTCCTTGCACTTGGACGTAAACTTCATGGATCAGGGGCTCTTCTTTTTGTTTGCTATTTTATCTCCAGGGCCTATGCCATAGTGTATATTAATTCTTATTTGTGGAACACAGGAAGTGAGTGTTCAGTGTGAGCAGATGGAAACATGACTTGCAGAGGAAGCCTCCCAGCTCAGGCAGTGGGGCTCCTGGGTCAGTGGGCATGTTCAGGAGAGGGTGGAGATGTCCTTCTGCAGGTGTCCCTCTGTGTATCAGCCAGGAAGGACACACAGAGCCTGCAGGGAGGGCTGGCATGGGGGCGCTCCAGGAGGCTGTGCTAGGTCTGGCCAGGGGTGATGGGTCCCTGGCTCATCTGCCAGTGGTTCCTGCCTTTCCCTTCCTGTGTGGTGAGTCAGCCACACCCCTGGGGAAATGTGCCAGGGAAATGGCCCCTGCCAGGAGTGCAGGAGGGCTAAGGTCAACAAAACAAGAACTTGCTTGTGCATTCTGCCCACCAGAATGCCTGCTACAGGGTGAAATGTGTCCCCTTAAATCATGCATTGAGGTCCTAATTTTTGTGTTTTAGATTATGAATTTAATTGTAATTAGGGTTGTTGTAGAGGGAATTGGTTAAGTTAAAATGAGGTTATACTGGAATGGGGTGGGTCTCTAATGCCATGATTGGTGTCCTTATACAAAGAAACCAAGTGAACATGGATCAAAGTTG
Organism: Spermophilus citellus; assembly: GCF_964194105.1. Lineage (NCBI taxonomy): Eukaryota > Metazoa > Chordata > Mammalia > Rodentia > Sciuridae > Spermophilus > Spermophilus citellus. The sequence continues at coordinate 31,164,022 of NC_138197.1, read as the reverse complement.
AAAGCATCATGCTGAGTGAAATAAACCAAAGACCAAAAGGACAAATATCATGTTAGTCCACTTATTAGGCACCTAGAATAGTCAAATTCATAGAGATAGAGTATAAGAGTGGTGACCAGGGGCTGCGGTATGGGAGGGTGTTGAGGAATTATTTGTAGTGGATACAGAGTTTCAGTTTGGGATGATGAAAAGATTCTGGAGATCATGAATTATACTGAATTGTATAATTAAAATTGGTTAAAATGATAATGTTCTTTGTTACATATTTTTAACTAATTAATTAATTTGGTTTTACTAGGTATAAATGACAGCAGAATGCATTTTGATTCATTGTACACCATTGCAGCACAACTTTTCATTTCTCTGGTTGTACACAATGTAGTGTCACACCATACGTGCAGGCATATATTTACCTAGGGTAATGATGTCCATCTCATTCCACCATCTTTCCTCCCCCATACCCACTTTCCTCTCCACCTTCCCCTTTGCTTCAAGTTCCTCCATTTTTTCCATCCTCCACCCCCATTGTGGTTTAATATTCACTTATTGGAGAGAACATTTGGCCTTTGTTTTTTGGGGATTGGCTTACTTTGCTTAGTATAATATTCTCCAACTCCATCCGTTTACCTGCAAATGCCATGATTTTATTCTTTTAATGCTGAGTAATATTTCACTGTGTGTGTATACCACAGTTGTAACACAAAAACTCACGGGAGGAGAAAGAATACAAAGAGAGAGGCTGTGGCTGAGGAGAGCATCTACTGGCCAAAGAACGCCAAAGATGGCCTGGCCTGCAAAGCACCAGCAGGGCAGAGAGGCCCAGAGCAGACTGTCTTCTCAGCATCAGGAGGGAGCCCTGCCCACACCTTGATCTCTGCCTTCTGCTCTCTAGAACTGTGAGACAATAGATTGCTGTTTAAACTACCCAGTCTATGGAGTTTTGTTACTGCTGCCCCAGACAACGAACACAATGGCTCTCTGTGACTCTAGTGCTTCCTGTTGAGGTCCCCTGACTCCTGGCATTGAGGCTGGATCAGTGACAGGGGAGCTGGTTGTGACGACTGTCTTTCTGTTTTTGGCTTACGCCCCTCCCTCCATTTGTTCTTTGCTGCTCCGGTCTCCCTTGTCTCCTCTGTTCCCTGGTTACTAGTTCCATGTCTGTATCTCCCTCTTGACTTGTAAATCCGGGAAGCCAGGGCCTCCTGTGCTCATTGGCTGCTGTCTCCTCAGGCCTGCATAAGTGTATTGGAACATTGGATACAAATGTATAAATGAACAAATCCATGAATCAAGGGGGCAAGGAAAGGGTCTCTTTTCCCTGGGCCTCATCAAGGATGTTTTGACAAAATATCTGTATTTAAACTAGGCAGAGGCAGTATCCCCCTCCCTGGGTGACCACGTCAGCTGCTCAGGCAGAGCAGTGTGGCCTCTCCAGGGCAAGGATGCTGCTGCTGCAGACAGTCTGGCTGGGTTTCCTCAGGCAACCCTAGTGCTGTGGAGTCAGGGCCAGAGGCCTGGGGTAAAGCCTTTCCCCCCAGGTTTGCTTAACTCACACCTGGCACTTGTTCAGCAATAGAAAGGCCAAGGAGAAAGGCTTCCATATTATGTTAGACAGAACCTGGAATTAGATGGAAGAAAAGAACACCCTTGCTCTCAGAAGCAAGCTCAAGTTCTAGAGCAGCATATACCAGGGCATGCAGTAGAGCCAATCCCAGATCTTGGGGACATCACAGTCTGACATGGAGGCAGACCAGTAAATGATCCCAAAACAAGGCCAGTGCTGCTCTGGTGAGGCCAGCTGTGGGAGCAGGGGAGATACTTTGAGAATGGGACTTGCTGAGGGCTGAATGAGGGAGGCCTTGAAGGATGAACAGGAGTTTGACCGAAGCAGGGGAGGGGTGGGGAATGGGGAAAGTATAACAGAAACCAAATAGCACCGGGCACGAAGGGAAGATGGGAAAGGTTGATGTAGGTCTGGGGTAGCTGGGGGTGAGACAGGAGGTGACTAAAGGGGATAAAGTCCTAGAGAGGGTATGGCTAGTTAGTGAAGCCCCTGGTATACGCTGCTCTAGAACTTGAGCTTGCTTCTGAGAGCAAGGGTGTGCTGGCTATTCTGTGTGCTCTCCTCGCCCTCAAACCATCCATTCTCTACCCTTCTCTGTAGACTGCTTTAGTGGGCTGCCTTGCTCACTGGTTGGAGGAGAGAAAGTCTGGGATGTTTATCTCCTGATTGCCTTGTCACTTTTCTGGCAGTAGCTGTATTCCTCTGTGGTCATGGCTCCTGCCAGGTACCCCTCCAGGGTGGAGGAGCACCCTGGCTCCAACTCTGCCTCTGGTCAAACCGTATAGGCATTGGTGGCAAAGTCTTCCAGCTGTGGCTCATTCCTGGTGCTTCACCACCCCTGGGTGGTTCACTTACCCATGCCCACTCCCTGCAAATCCCCTGTGTCAGACTCCCTTTAGCAAACCCCTTTGTATGTTGCCTCTGTTTCTCTGTGGAACCCTGCTTGGTGCAGTAGGGGTGTGGCTTAGGCAGCATTTGGTGGGGGAAAGGATCTTGGGGAGGAGCAGATGAGTGGGGGAGACTTGGCAGGCAGGGAGGCTAGTTAAGACCTGTGAAAAGTCCAGGTGAACAATGGAAGAGTAGCAATTGGGATGGAGAGAAGGGGCCAGAGCTGAGAGGCACTTCTGAGTTAGAGTGGTTCAGCTTTGGGGACTTATTGGGTAGATGGGGAGGTGGGCAGTTTCCACTTAGAAGACAGAGGGCATCATTCTCAATTGCTGTATGATGGACCATAGAATTTGATATTTCTAATTCAAATTCAGGACTATGAGGTTTTACTTGCTGTCTCCTATCCTAATACGTTTGTTGCCCCTTTCTCGCATGCCAAGAATTTCAGTTCTAAAGTATACCAGGAGTAATAGAATTAATACACTGTCTCTGACTTAGTTTAGGTCTACATAGGATTTTTGGACTGCACAGTGATATGAGAATGATATGCATTCAGAAGAAACCACACTTCAGATTTTGAATTTTGTTTTTTTTTTTTCCCAAGCCAGGGATACATGGTGCAATGCTTTCTCCAGATTCTGTGCAGCTGTAGCGATTGTGAGGGGGAACACTAGGGACTCTACAGTGCACTGTGTTGCTGCAGGTTGGGGTTAGAAAATGCCTTTTCCACTTATGATATTTTCAAGTCATGATAGGTTTATCTGAAGGTGATGCTGTTGTAAGCAGGGGAACATCCATATCCTTATTTGCTTTCTCCCACGTTACATACACAGCTGTCTCAGAATGATAATACCAGCATTATCTTATGATATGATTGCTCACAATACTTACAAATTTAACTGCATTTCCTTTGGTCCTTAGAATGTATAGTCAATTTCGTACATTAGGGCCTCTTGGAATAGTTCTTCTCCAGGTGGTCATGCCATACTAATGTAGGCTTACTTGTTTTATTTTGAATTTTCATAACTTGCTCTGTAAAATAAGATATTTTATAAAGCCAAGGGTTTAGTTCAGAGGCAGAGCACTCCTCTAGCATGATTGAGGCTGAGGCCAAGCACCCCAAAAATATACACATGTCTTTATTTATATATGAGATAGTTATTGTTCCAAAGTCAAATCTACAAAATAAAGTATTAATAAATTTGCCAAAGAGTTAGGTTCCATAAGGTTCTATCTTGGTGTCCCCTCTGCTTTACTATCTCCATTAAGTTTATTATATTTATTTATTATTTATATTAAGTTTATTATATTTATACTTAATGTAAAATATTTGTATTATTTTTAATCTCCTGTTTCTTTGATAAATGGAAGCATTCTGCTCATACTTCTCTCTATCTTGCCTTTTCCACTTAATATTCCCTAGAGATAACTCCACAGTAGTTTATAAAGATGACCCCATTCTTCATTTCTTCACTAGGTACATAGTTTTCCATTGCTTAGTTTATTCAACCAGTCCCTCACCATGGACATTGCATTATTGCCTACAAACAAATAATCGTTTTTTTTTTTTTTTTTAAATAATCGTTTCTTGTACATATGTTTTTCTGTCTCTTTTAATCTGTGGGGATAAATTCCTAGATAAGTTCTGGATCAAAGGTTAAATGCATATGTAGTGTTGCTAAACATTGGCAAATTTCTGTAAGGTTGTACCATTTTGTGTTTCCTTCAGCACTGTATGAGAGGGCCTATTTCTCTGTAGCTGAATGAGTACACTGTCAAACTTTTGGATTTTTGACAATCTAAAGGGTATCTTAGTGTAGTTTGAATTTGTATTTCTCTTAATGTAAGCAAAATTGAGCATTTTTTTCATAAGAACAATTTTCATTTGTTTTTCTGTAAATTGCCTATTTTGCCAGCCACCCTCCCTTTATAGGGTTGTTGGTTCTTTCCTTTATTTATGGAAGTTCCTCAATAGTAGGTAGAATGACCCTTCTCTACAGTATTGGAACATTCACAAATATTTTCCCCATTATATCTTTTGCCTTTCTAAGTTCTGTGTGGTGTCTTTCACTAAGCATTATGTATATTGCAGTTAAATTTAACAACATTTTCTTAATCCTAGGTTACAAAGGAATTTACCCAGGTTTTTCTCAAGTCCTTACTTGATCTCTTCATCTTTAGGTATTTAGATTAATCATCCACTTGGAATTTATCCTGATGTATGGTGTGAGGAATGGATCCAATTTTATTTATTTATTTATTTTTTCTCAAATGGCTCTCCAAGTATTGGGCTCTGAGGTTGTGCTTTAGATACTAATGGAGTGAAATTGTTATCCGATTAGGGTAAGTTCAGGGAATCATCAACAAGACTACTGACTCCCAGTGAGGCAGATTACAGTGTGTGTGTTAGTAGCTTTGTGACCCTGTGACTAAAATACCAGAAAAAACAACTTAGAGGATGGAAAGTTTATTTGGGCTCACGGTTCAGAGGTATAGTCCACATTAGCTGACTCCGTTGCTTTGGGGCAGAGGCGAGGCAGAACACCATGGCTGAAGAGTGCGGCAGAGGAGGGCTGCCCACCTCATGGTGGCAGGGAAGCTGAGAGAAGGGGAAGGGGGCAGGGAAGATGCACCCATCCTGGGCATGCCCCAGGGACCCACCTCCTCCAGCCACACCCCCTGCCTGTAGTTACCACCCAGTCAGTCCATATAAATTAGGATGGACTGATTGGGTGAGAGCTCTCACAAACCAAACATTTTACCTCTGAGCCTTCCTGCATTAATATAGGAAGTTTAGGGGACTCCTCATATCCAAACCATAACACCATATTTTAATTCATTTTAACATATCTTATTATGATTTATTTCAGGTAGCCTAATTAGTTTTTATTCATTTTTTCTGGTAAATAAAGCAGTGAATGAAAAAAAATTATTTATTTGCAGGGCTGGAGATCAAACCAGGGCCTTGTGCATGCTATATCCTATTGCTCGACCACTGAGTGACACTCCCAGCCCCTGAAAAAATATAATTTAAGCTATTATACTACTGTGCATGGCTGCAGCGGACATCTCTATGTGTGCCAGTGAGGCCATCCAGCATCTGTTCACCCTTGGTTTAAACAGTGCCCCAAATTTCCTTTAAGAACCTAGTTGGCCGTACTCTAGCCCATATAGTTTGGGTCCAGCTCTCTGAATTGTCCCCAATTGGTCAGAGCCATTGTCTGTTTTAAGGCCACAGTGGTGAGTTCAGGGAAGGGCTTGTGCTTTAACTAGAGCTCAGAAGATCTGGAAGCAGGACTTTTTCTCAGTGGTCTTGAACCTGGAGGTATCATAGCTGGAACCACTGTCTCCATTTTGTCATCACATGTAACCAGAGAAGTCACTTACTCAGGGGAGGACGTCAAAGCTGAGCCATGTCTTTTTGATGTATGAACCCTAGTCAGGTTGCACCGGAAGGCAGCCCAGTCCTACTCTTGAACTTCTTGGTATGTATGTGATGATTTATTTGGTTTCTGTTTTTTTTTTTCTTCCTCTTACAGTTGAGAGAGTACAAATAAAACATTCGTCATCATTTTCCTTTTTTTTTTTTTTTGTTTTTTTAGACAGTACCTCAGGTGGAGAGGGAAATGGGATTTAGTCAGAGTATCACAGTGCGCCTATTTAGGCTGGTTCCTTCCATCTTGGAGGCCTGGTGTGTAAAATAGTGTCAATCACACTGCCTGTCACAAAGCAAAAGCAGGAGAGGGAAAGTCCTCTTCACAGTTTACTTACTGTAAAAACATTACCCACTCTTGAGGGCAGGGACTGTGAGGTTTTGTTTTCTGTTTGTATGTACCACATAGGCTATTACACGGCCTCACCCAAAGCAGGTGCTTGTGTAGTGAGCTAATCTGAACTAAACTGAATGCTTTTCACACTCATTCTTTCCATTCCACAGTGAAGAAAGTGAGGTCACAGAGAAGAAGGATCAAACCACAGGCCAAAGCAGGCCCAGGCATCCTGTCCCCAGCCTCACAATGACTCCAACAGGCAAGCTCCATCCCTCCGGGATGATGAAAAGACACTGGAGTGGGAAGCTGGTCCAAGGACTGGGTTTGTCACTACCCTGATGGGTGACTTTGGGCAAATCATGTCAGCCTTCTGGGCCTTAGGCCTCAGTCTCCTTGTCATTCTCACAGATCCGATCCTCACTTATGAGTGTCAGTGGGTTCCATCTGTAAGTAATATGAAGTGTACAAAATTCCTTATGGGAGCATTTGCTGCAAAGTTCAGGTAGATTCAAAGTTGCAAGGTTACCTTGCAAGTCCCGTTTGGAGGTGCTGGATGAATAATAAAACTGTGGTGTTGGGGCATCCATGTAGTTTACTTTGATGTTCTCAGGATGCACAATATTTCAGACAGAAGCTCCTTCTCCTGGTGACAGAGGAGGAAGCTGAGGCCTTGAGAAGTTGAGTGACTTGCTTAAGGTCATCCAGCTAATTAGAGACCTGGGCTGATTTCACACCCAAGTTTTATGACTTCTGGTTCAGGCCTCTCATAGGCCCCAGCGCCACCTGTCAGGAGAGCCAGCACCCCTCAGAGATGGCTCACGGACGATGCTCCATAAATGCGGAGGAGCTGGCTTCAGAGGAGCCAGGCTGTCCTGGGCTAGTTGCTGGCCTGTTCACCCCCAAAATGTCCTTGCTATGGCTTGGCTGCTGGAGGCGCTGGAGGCCCAGGTTTCCCAGAACTTTGTTGGGGGGTGGTGCTTCTGGTGTTCCTGGTGGAGGTGGGGTGCTTTAGCAAGGTTTGGTGACCTCTTGTGCAGTGAGGGGAGGTGGCAGACATGCTGTCTTTTGCTGGGCTGTGAGTAGCCCTTCCGGGCATTGTGCTCCCGGTGTGCCCCGGTCATGAACACAGAGACCAGGATGCTTTGTAGTAATCACAGCAACACCCTGTACTTCCTCCAGCATTCCGGGAGGCTCCTGTGTATGGCCTCTTCCAGGAGTTTCCCAGATGCCCCCTCCCTCCCCTTCCTCCTGGGCTCCATCCTCTTTAGGAGGAGGTCGCCCTTCATATGTGACGTGTGGGCTTTGGAGGGCCTTGGCCACAGTCCTATCCCATGACGAGCAGCCCTCCTCCCAGACGTTCTTCTCTCTTGGTCAGTCACAGCTAATATTTTCTGATTTAGGCATTGCACTACAAGCTTCATATATATATTTTTTTCTCAATAGTTCCATGACTTAGAAGCTATCGTCATTACTCCCTCCCCATTAATATCAAGGAAACGAAGCTTAGAGGGTTCAATGACTCACTCAAGGGCTCTTCAACAGGAAGTGGCAGAGCCGGGTCTCACACCTCAAGATTCTTTGTATTTAATTTGATTTAATTTTAGGTACTGGGGATGAAACCCGGGGGCCCTCTAGCACTGAGTTATACTACCAATCCTTTTTAGTTTTCATTTTGAAACAGAATCTTGCTAAGTCACTGAGGCTGGCCACAGACCTGTGATCTTCCTGCCTCAGTGCTGGGGAAGGGAGAGTCTGTCTTCCTGATCCCTCTGCCACACTGCCTTATGTAAGCTGTGTGTTTTGTGTTTTGTGCTTTGAAGGTGGGTAAGAACGGAACATTTGAGTCTTTTAAAAAATACTTTTTTAAATTTTAGAACAATTTGTGGTTTGTGGAATTATGGTACGGGATTGCTGTATACTCCATGCCCATGTTCCCCTGTTATTAACATCTTACATGCATGTGGCACATATGTCAGTGTTACTGTATCAATATTGATATATCATTATTAACTGAATTCCATACTTTATTTGGATTTTTAAACTTACTTGTTTGCTTTACAGAATGTCTCTTTTTGTTGCAGGATCCCATCCAGGGTAGTCCATTATTACTTAGTTATAATTTCTTCTTAGTCTCCTTTTGGCTGTGACAATTTCTCAGACTTCCTTGTATGTGGGGACTTTGACAGTTTTGAGGATACTGACTAGGAATTTTGTGTTTCCTGTTTTTGTAATGAGTAGACTGAGTTGATGTGGCTTTGGGGGATGGCCACAGAGCCACAGTGCCACTCTCATCACATTGTGTGGAGGGTAGCTACCATCAACGTGATTTATACCTGCTGATGTTGACCTTGGCCACCTGGCTGAGGCAGGGCTTGTTGGTCTCTTTACTATCAAGTTAACCCCTCATTCTTTGATGTACTCAAGAATCATTTTTTGAGAAATAAGAGGAGAAGACATTGTCCGTTTTCCTAGAAGCAGGAAGAGAGGGCACAGGGGGGAGCAGGGTGATGCAGGTGTCCTGGCCCCCCCGAAACAAATTTACATTTAGCGATGAAGGAGAAGCTGGTGGCCTTTGTGGCCCTTGATGCAGGAGAAGATCTTCTACTAGGGTTGTGGTGACAACAGCCAGAGACAGGAGATCCATCTAGGAATTTGCTGGAGAGACATGCAAGAGGACCCTCCCCTCTAGACTTGCATGTCATTTCTAAGGACTTCATCTTCCAATAAAGTGGTGCTATAATCTGACCCAGCTAGAGTAGAAGGAGACACATGCTTTTCAACTTGAAACTCCTATGTCTATGTCACTACTGGACCACTTTGCCTGCTCGTTCAAGATAAATTCATACATGTGATGAATCCAAAAATTATTTTGTGGATTAGCACTATTAGATGGAATTATACTTTGGGGTTAAAAGGGTTAATTTTGCAATGTAACTATTTAAAGTGGACCACATTTTATAAAATGTATGTCCTGGTAATCTCAAAAACCAGAAGTGGCTTGGAACCCCTCATGTGATCTCTGAGACACCTTCCTCTCTCAAGCACCAAGAGGCAGGTAAGGATGACTGAGGGCCCTAGAGATTTGATGGGACCAGAGCTAACCTGATTTTTATGGCTGTTACATGCCCACCCTTCTCTGTTCCAGAGTGTGAGCTCACATGTGAGCTTCAGAATTTGGATAATTGATCCAAGAGGAGAGGCCCTGGCTATGGCCCGACTTTGGTCCCCATGTTGGGAAAATAAAGAAATGCTTTGGTTTGAGGTGGCTCCTTAGAGACCTCCTGTCTGTGAAAGGATGAAAATACCCCTAGGATATGAGCCACACAGCAGGTCCACCCATCAGTCTGTTGAAAAGAGCAAAGTTCTATGGGAATGAAGTCTGGAGTCAGAAGTGTGTGTGTGTTGGTGTGTTGGCCCTGAAAGGGGCAATGGAAGGGCGGGTGCCTGCTTGTGAGCCTTCATGAGTTTGTAGAAAGCTGTTCTGGTGACATTATAGCTGTTATAGTGGTGTGACCTCAGATGAGTCACCCCCATGAGTCAGTTTCCCTAGTTCTCTGTGATATGTAGACAGTCAGCATGGGGCCCTTTTGCTTGTCCCTCTACCATCTGCACTGTTCCCCTCCACCACAACCACTGCTGCCAGCAGCCACCAGCCACCGGCGCTGCCCACATGTGGCTGTCTAGGATGCTTTGGGCCAAAGGCTTGATGTGGATTATATCTAATTTAATTCCCACAGCCCCAGGGGTGTTACTGTCTTCACTTTGTAGATGGGAAAATTGAGCCTCACAGAGGTTAAATGACACCCTGCATGTCCTGGGTCATGGATGGGTGGGTGTTAGACCTGTGTCCTGCCTGTTCTGCTTCCTGCTTATTTAGCAGGGCTTTAATAGATCAATCTGGATTAGACAACTTTTCCTGCAAAGGTTATTATTTTAGTCTTAATGGGTCACATATGGTCTTTCTTCCTTCTTTTCTTTTTCTTCCATCCTTTAAAGATGTTAAAAAACAACAACAACAACAACAACAACAACATTTTTAGCTAGTGATGTACCAGCAAGTTGCAGGCCATGGTTTACTGACCCTTGATAGTAGGCAAATGAAAAATGCAAATTACTCTAGGATGTCTCATCTTCTCAGACTTCAGATGGATCTGCAACCTATTTAAAAAACCCAGGGCTGGAAGGATGGCAGGGTTAGCTGCCTGGTCCAGGCAGATGCTGGCTTTACCAAGGACTTCATGCAATGTGGATACCATGACCCTCTGTCACACTGTTCTGATGGGCAGTCCTTCTTTTTACACCTGCCCCTCCATTGGCCAGCCTTCCCTCTGTGGGGTGTCCCTGGGGTCCTGGCTTCTCCACCCTCTCACCATCACAGTCTCTTTCCTTTCTCCTAGGACTTCTCTTCTCAATGGAGTGAGCCAGTCCCAGCTGGGGCCCCTGGCTAAGCAGCAGAGGAAGCTGAGAGAGTCCACCCTAAGCTCCTTGTACCGGGTCCTTTGTGTCAGGCTGCCTTGGTGGCCAGTGTGGAGTAGAAGGTGCTGAGACAGAATGAGAAGGGCTGGGAGCTCTGCCCACAGCCAGAGGAAGGAACCCGCTCTCTAGCAGAAAGCTAGGAAACCTCTTTGTTCTTAGGGCACCTCAGAATTAAGGAAGTTTTGGGAAAGGAAGCCTTGTGTAAATATAGGGGCTTCTGTGTGTGCGTGAAGCAGGAAGGGGGAGTGTAATGTGTGCCTGTCACTTATGGCCAGCACCATTGCACCTGTGGAGGCAGCGTGGAGACAGCTGGGGACCCATCCTCAGCAATATAAAAAGTAGTAAAACCAGGCTGAAAACTGGTCTGAGTTCTGACACCATCACACTGACCAGCCCATGTCCAGGTCCTGAACCTCTGGGACAGTCAGTTTTCTCATCTATGAAATGGAAACAGCAATATCTGTCTCAGCAGGTTGTTGGCCTTTACCCAGTGCTTACTATACATCAGGTGCTATTCTGAGGGCTCTCTGTATACAGTTGATTGATCCTTATTGCTCATGGATTCTGTATCTGCAAACTCACCTTTTTTATAAAATCCAGTGTACTATCAACTTCGATACTCATGGTGCTTCCAAGATCATTCTCAAACATGTGCAGAGCAGAGGGAATTAGAGTTTCAGGATGTGCACATTCCAGCTAAGGTCCAGCCAGGTGACCCTCTGTCTTCTTGTCTCAGTTCAGATTGTAAACAAGTGTTCTTTGCAAGGTCTGTTTGGTACCATGGTGTGTGTGTGTGTGTGTGTGTGTGTGTGTGTGTGTGTGTGTGTGTGAGAATCCTGGGGATTGAACCAGAGCCTCATGCATGCTAGGCAAGTATTCTACCACTGAGCTACATTTCCAGCCCTTTTTATTTTATTTTGAGACAAGGTCTCACTAAGTTGTCCAGGCTGCCTTGAATTTGTGATCCTCCTGTCTCAGCCACCCATGTAGCTGGGATTAGAGGCATGAGCCATCACATCTGGCTTCTTTTTGGGTGATTTTACTGTTTAAAACAGTCCCAAGTGTTGTGTTGATGTGTAGTCTAGGGCATAAAGTGAGAAGTGGGGAGTGCAGTGTGTGCAAGAAAGTGCAAGAAAGTTGTGATGTGCCTTGTGAAGAAAATTTGCATAAGCATTGTTCAGGCATGAATGATAGTACTGTTGATTGTGAATTTAAAGTTAATGAATCAATAATATATATTAAATATGGTGTCTTTAAACAGAAACACACATTAAAACAAAGATATCCATCACTGTTGTTGAAAGTGTTATAACTCAGAATCACAGGAACCTAAACTGTGTATCCCATTAGGGACTGGATCAGAATTCATTAATTCATTGTTTACAGCAACTTTATAGAACATAATCATTGGGAATGAGAATCAACTGTATTAACTCATGTTGTCATCACAACAACCATGCTAGATAAGGGCCTTGCTGTCATTATCATTTAATTTTACTGATGAGGAAAGTAGGCACAGAACAATTGCTAAGGTTTTCTCAGGTCACACAGTCATAGGTGACAGAGCTGGAATCAGAGCCAGGCAGTGGGGCCTCAGAAGGCTCCCTTAGCTGCCACACTGTTTTTGAATTAGCTAAAGCAACATGCAGAAAGCTTTAGAGCAGCAATCTTGTACATTGAGCAAGGCTCTGCCATGCAGGGCCTGTGGCCACAGTATTGGGCAGTCTCGAAGTCTCTTCCTCTTTGATGGTCGAAGGACCTGTGATCTCACCAGCTCTTCCAAGCCTGCTTTGCACTGTTGGAGGGCCCTGGTCTTCAGATTGGGAGGAGGGGAAATTGGAAGAGATGAGCTGGGGAAATAGGGGCAGGGGGTACTGCTGGAGTGAGAGATGCTGAGGGCCTAGATGGTGTCCAGGGGAAGTCTGAGGCACAATGTGGCTGTCATTTCTCTTGGTTAAACCAACATGTTTAGCACTGTCTCCTCACCAGCTGTGGGCTGGCTGCAGGGAATAAAATTGTCTTGATCTTTTTTGCAGATGTGGAACTGAAGTTTGGATGTTATGACACTTCGGGGCTTACAAAGGACAGATCTCACAAGGACTGATATTAAGAATATTTCACAGCTATATGGAGCAGACACAAGCCAGTCACCACAGAAGCTTTGTAAACAAGGAGGCCATCTGCGCTGGGGATGGTGTGCACATCAGGCTGGTCCCAGGATTTGTCCTGGCTTTTCAGTCTTGCCTCCTCTGCCTCTGTGTCACACACAGATGTGCAGGGCTGGAGTGGATTTTCTCCTTCAGCGAGAACGATGGGATTGTCTGCGCTCTGTAAAGGTATACCCGTCTTTAGCTGCCATCTTTCCTGATATTCTCTAGTGGTGGTGTTGTGAGTGGTAGGGATCACCCCTCCTTCACAGCACAGTAATTATCCACTTAGTGCCCTGCTGGTGAGGGGTGGGAGCAAGGGATCTGGAGAGAAGGCCTGAGTTCAAATCCCAGCTGTTCATCAGTCTATGACGCTGTACAGATCTTCCCACCATTCTAAACCCTGGTTTTCTTAGGTAAAATCTGACCAAACTGCCTAGCCCATGGGGTATTGGGAACATTAAGCATAATTATGTGGGTGATTGTGCTTCATGTGCTTAAAAATTCTTCATATAAAATGAAAGGCATTAGGCTGGGCCTTATCTTGAGGGGATCACATAGAGAGAAGGAAAGTGGCATTTAGGGCAGGTGGATCTGCTTTGTGGCAGAGCTGCCAGATGCCCCCGACATTCTCTTGCCCTTCTTCCATTGTCATGGAATTTTAGTTTCCCAGGTTCCTTTATAGTCAAGTGGCCAAATGGTCAAGTTTTAGCCAATGGGATGTGAGCAGAAGTGGTGGGTACAACTCCTTGGCATGTCCTTAAAAGGCAGAGGCACCTTCCTTCTCTTCCCTGACTCAACCCTGTGACTTTCTCCTCCTTTCTTCTTCCTTCAGGCCACCAAGAACACATATGTGATGATCTGAGACCGTGCAATACAGCAGCGCCCCCCCCCCCCCGCAATGCCAGAGCAAAATCAGATGTTGCTGGGTCTCTGCCACGCATGTGCAGCTGTGGTAGCAGCTCTGACCCACTTATGTGCAGAGAACTTCACGAAGGAATTATTGGGGGCTCCTGTTACATCAGTTAAATGTGTAGCTTAACAACTGGGTTTGGAGACGGTTTGATCTCCAAAGTTCATGTATCAGAAATGTGGTCCTCAGTGTGGACATATAAAGAAGTGGTGGGACCTTTAAGAGATGGGGCATTGTGGATGGAGGTTAGGTCATTGAGGGTGCTGCTCTCAGAAGAGATATATGTCGTTCTTGTGGGTCCCCAGTTAGTTTCTGAGAGAGGAATTATGAAATAACAAGCCTAGCCCCTCTGGCTTCCTGTGTCTCTATGTGAGCTCTCCCTCCTGCACACGTTTGCACTGGGATGTGGTCCATCATGATGGGATGCAGCCAAGGGGGCTCTCACCAGAGGCTGAATCAATAAACTACACTGAGATTCCATCTCACTCCAGTCAGAATGGCAGCTGTCAAGGATACAAGTAACAATAAATGTTGGTGAGGATGAGGGGGGAAAGGAACACTCAGACATTGCTGGTGGGACTGCAAATTGGAGCCACCACTCTGGAAGGCAGTAAGGAGATTCCTCAAAATCTAGGCATGGAACCACCATTTGACCCAGTAATCCCACTCCTTGGCATATATCCAAAGGATTTAAAATCATGATACTACAGTGACACAGCAATGTTTATAGCAGCACAATTCACAATAGCTAAGCTATGGAACCAAGCTCAGTGTCCTTCAACAGATGAACAGATAATAAAATATGATATGTGATTCATATACACACACACACACACACACACACACACACACACACACACACAATGGAGTATTACTCAGCCATAAATAAGAATGATTTTATGACACTTTCCAGTAAATGGATGGATCTGCAGACTATCACACTAAGTTAAATAAGCCAATCCCAGAAAACCAAAGGTTGAACGTGGAAGCTAAATCACAATAAAGGGGGAAGGTATAGAAGAGAAGTTCATTAGATTAGATAAAGAAAGGGAGGGGGGACAGGAATAGGAAGAATAAATCTAACATAATTTTCACATATATGAAAATACTAAGTTAATCCCACCATCATGCCTATCCACAGAATGGGGCCCTAATTAGAATAAGATATATTCCATGCTTATATAATTTTATCACAATGGATTCTACTGTCATGTATAACTAAGAAGAATCAAAAAATAAAAAATAAAGTAAAGCCATCTGATCTTAGACTTTTAGCTTCCAAAAAACTGAGAACTCAAAAACCTATTTTTTTTTTTAAATAAAGTATCCAACCTCAGGTATTTTGCATAGCAGTGGAAAACTGACTAATACTCTAAGTCAGCACTGAACTAAAAGTGGTAAACTGCTTCTCAACTGTCTAGTTGCTAATGCTTTGCTTTTGTGCAAGAAGAGAAGAGGGAGCTGGAAGGTGTGGAGGGCAGGTAGGTAAGTCATCAGAACTTGTTGGATCAGTCCCCAAGATTTCCTGGGAAAGGCCAGACTTAGAAATATCAATGGCATAAATATTCTTATTCCACACACCCTTCTTCCCTTTCTCCTATCCTCTCTTGGTGAACGTGGGCCAGGCCTAGTAACTACTTTTTGTTCCTGGAAATACAGTGAGAAAGAACAAGATTCAGCTCCTGCATGAAAGCTTGTTATAAGACAGACTCATGATACATAGGGCTTGAACCCTGAGTCCTACTTGACACTTCTCTTTCTTTCATGCGGCATGAAGATTCATCAGACAGCTGGGCATGGTGGCATGCACCTGTAGTCCCAGCTACACTGGAGGCCCTTCACCACTCTGTAATACTAACCTTTCCCCATCCCAGGTCCATGCCACCTGCCCCATGACTTGTGTCCCCTTTGCCCTACCTCAGTCTCTTCCTAGGGATCATCACCATCTGTTTGACTTGCTCCCTCTGCTCAGTGTGAGCTCTCAGAGTCAGTAGTTGGGCAGCCCGGATTTCCATTGCCTACAACAGCGCCAGGGTGCCTGCAGTTGGGGTGCAGAGGACATTGGTAGGATGATGACGGGGAGTGTGGGTGACTCACTGGAACCAGGTGCAGAAGCACAGCTGTTTCTGCCTAAGGGTCTGAGACCTGACCCACAGGTCTGCTCAGATGGCCCACCAGGCCCACCAGGCTATGGCTCTGACTTCAGTTTTGGTGCGTTTGGATTGGTGACACCCGAGCAGGCTGGAGGCTGGAGGGATGGAAGTTTCCATTAATTGTGGAACTTTGCCTCGGGTGGTCCGAGGAGTAAGAGTGGTTAGAGGGAGCAACAGGGCTAGAGAGAAGGTTCTAGTGGCAGGATAAGGGCTGAAGGGTGGGAGGAGGAGTGGCTGTGTGGGTTCCTGCGGGAGCTTTGTCCAGACCTGGCTGTTTGTTTACTCAACCAGTAGTTTGGCCTTGGGCTTTTCTTGCTGAATAGTTCTTGCTGAACTCTAGAGGAGTACATGAATCAATACTGGCTGCCAGATGCAGGAACCAAAACCATATACAGGAAATGTTGAGCCTGCCAGCTCTGGGCTTCCCCTGCCTGGGGCCCCCAGGAGCACACACCAGCTCTTTCGTTCATTCCCCGCTCCTGTGGGAAGTGAAGTGAGCCATCCAATGCTCTCCTGCAGATGATCTTGGTTCTCCACAGCATTCATTCATTTCCTCAGTTGGCAAGCATGTAGTTAGGGACAATATGCCACCCTTGAGGTAGGTATACAGAACATCCTAGTGTGGCAAAATCTGAATTCGAAGTTCACAGCCTCCCTCTTCTGTACTCTTTCCTCTTACTCTTAAAACTTTTCCCCAAATAGCCCTGTGCCTTAGACCAATGCTTTATGCTCATAGAGGTGGTGTGCTGGTAAATGTTTAACAAGTGGCTCTCTGAAAGAAAAAGAAGAAAGAAAACAAAAACCCTGATCTATTGTGTTGGCCAATTTCCATTGTAAAATGCTCTCACCATGGCAAATTTCATGCCATCACTGTGATGTCACTGAGTGCAAAACTAGGAATAGTGGCACACTATTATATATTTTTTCCCACTTACATATTCAGTAGTTTATGTGTACAACCTCAAGAATATAAGAGTAAATTGTAAAATAATAAGTAATGAGTTTTGAATATAACTTATTTACTTATAAGTATATATATACTCATAAGTATATATATATATATATATATATATATTTGATTTATTTATTCTTTTGTGGTTCTGAGGAAGGAATCTAGGGCCTTGTGTATGCAAGGCAGATGTTCTACCACTGAGCCCCGGTAAATATACTATAATATTTAAGGATGTCTACATTTTGCAAGGGACTTGTGTAACCTGCAGCTCTCACAAGCCAGGATGATCTGGCTCTGGGATATCACTGCTTGAGACCTTGTCAGAAACACAGAATCATGGACTCCATTCGGACCCACTGAACGAGAATTTGAATTTTAACATTTTGAACGGTACTCTCAGGCAATTCGGTGCTAGAGGTGACCACTGTGTATGATTTTGTCCGCGTCTTTTCCAGGTCTCTTCTACAATGGAGAGACATGTATTTTGCTGTCATTTTTTTAACAAATTAAGGTCACATGTGAATGTTTTGCAAGAGTTTGTTTTGTTTTAACTTAATAATATGTCTGATATCTTTCTATGATGGTCTACAGAAGTCTAGCTATTTTTAATGTCTCCACAGTGCTTTAGGGCATGAGTAAGGCATGATTTTTTAAATATCATCTCTCTAAATGGTCATATAGTTTTTTCCCTTCTTCTTCAAGGAACCTCATCATTTAAGAAAATTTCCTCCAACTTTCTCTCAATTCTTTAATCAAAATCTACCTTTATAAAGTTCTGAAAATTAGAGACTGGGTCAGTGGTAGAGCACTTGCCTAGCATGTGTGAGGCACTGGGTTCGATTCTCAGCAGCACCACATAATAATCAATCAGTAAATTATTCTATCTACATTAAAACATTTTTAAAAGTTCTGAAAATTAACTTATATTAAATGGTTTGTGGCTGACAATAATAGTTTACAGTGATCTCCTTCTTCCCCAGATTTAAAAATTTCATTAAAATTTAACAATATTTATTGAGAGTCAGCTGGATTATAGTTCTGAGGAAGCTGATAGGGAATATAAAGGAGTTAGGCCTGACCTTAAAATGCTTGCAGCTCAAGGAAATATACTCTGTGAACAATCATTCAATCAATCAATCATATAATGAGCAACTTTAGTGCTGTAAAAGCAACAGAGAAAGGAGGGAAGAAAATGTTTAGAAAGGGGAGCCACTGGTGGTATTAGAGGTATTAACATCTAGTGGGAGTGCCCACCAGGCCACGGTCCTCATTGCACCATAAAATAGATAAAACAATATGGCAGCCTCAGGTTCTTAGCTGCTAGAGGTGGGGTTGGATCAGGGGAGAGTCCCAGAGGCCAGGAGTGTTTATATTTGGTGGAGTAGATATCCTTTTCTTCACAACCAACCCAAACTGATATTTTTCTCCATGTCTTTTATTCCCTCCCCTCTCCAGCTCATCTTTGGTTCTTCTTTCTTCTGGAACCCTCATCCCAAAGATGACAGCAGGTCTACTTGGTTCCTGTCCAAGGCTGCAGCCAGATCTGGGAGGACTGGCTGGTCCCTGTTCCTCTTCTCTGGTGGGAACCTGATTGGGTTCAGGCTGGGACCTGTTCCAGGGCTGGCTGCAGCCCTGTGCGTCTCCTGGATGGCTGCCTTGCTGTGACACATCACCCAGCATGTCTTCTTTCTGGACTTCTTGCTTGCCACCAGTCAGTTCATGAACTCTGTATCTCCATCACTGGAGTATGTTGATGGGCAGGCCACTGCCCTTTTCTACTTCCCAGCAGACAGAAAGACCTTCTACCCTTTGGTTTGATTCACCTTTACTGCTTACCAGTCCAGGATTCCAGCTGACTCTAGCAGCCCAGGACAAATGTGGCTGCTTCAGGAGCTAAATCTGTCACTTATAACTTTAGGACTTACCTCTTCTTAAGCATTACTAAATGGGGCCTATTCTTTTTAGGGGGGGAATAATTCTTTTAGATTTTTATGTTAGTCTGGGGGTGAAGTAGAGTGCCTGTCTAGCATGTAACAGGACCTGGCACCCCCAAACCAAAGTATAAAATGTTCAATGTAAAATATATGTTATGAAATATACAACAAAATAAACACCTGTGAGCACATGACCCCATCCAAGAATTAAAGCATTATCAATTTGGTTGCATCTGCCTATGTTCTCCTTCCCTGTTCGTGTGCCTGCCTTCCCTGATAAGAGCCATTATCCTGAATTTCAAATCTTTGCTTCAAAAAAATAGCTTCATCACATATGCTTATATTCATTAACTTATCATGTAGTTTTGCTTGCGTTTGAGCTTTATGGAAATGGTGTCATTGTATGTAGTTCTTTTTGTTGTTGTTATAAACAATATTCAATGCATGCTCTTGAATAGTCTCCTTGTGCCCAGCCCATGTTGCTCCAGGAAGGAATGGAAAGAAAGGTAGTTGGGCATGTAAATGTTTGAGTTCACAAGGTAATTCCAAATGGGTTGAAAGTTACACCAATTTACAATCCACAGGCAGTACCTAAGAGTTTACCTTGACACACGTTCAAACAAACCCTTGGTCACAGCAGACTTTTAAATTATTGCCAAGCAAGTTAATGTAAGATGTTACTGTGAATCTAGTTAATTTCCCTGATGATTAACGGGGTTTTGCATCATTCTGTAGGTTTATTCATGGACAATGGAACATTTATTCCTTTTGAATTTTCTTTTTTCTGAAATACCTATTTTTATTTGTTGACCATTTTGCAGTTGGATTGTTTATCTTATTCTAATGATTTATAAGCTAGTTTATTTATTTTTATTTATTTATTTATTTTTATGTGGTGCTGAGGATGGAACCCAGGGCTTTGCATGTGCCAGGTGAGCGCTCTACCGTGAGCCACAACCTCAGTCCCTTGTGTCTTGTTTTTTAAAGTTAAAATATTAATTATTAGTGAATATTAATTGTATAAAATAATGGGTTTCATTGTGATGGTTTACTCTATGCATACTACATACTTGGATCACATCCCCCTCCCTATTCTTTCCCTGCCCTTGTCACCTTCCCCTTCTCTAATAGTCTCCCTTCTCTCCTGCCACTTCCATGCCATTCTTTTTTCTTTGTTTCATTTTTTCTAGATTCTACATATGAGAGAAACCTCAGATATTTTTCTTTCTGAGCCTGGCTTATTTTGCTCAGACATGACAACCTCCAATTTTATCCATTTCCTTGAAAATTGTGTCTTGTTTTCGATAAATAGGAGGTATAAATTTTAATGTAGCTAAATATATTCATCAACTTATGGTTAGTACTTATGGAGCTGTTTAATAAATCTACTTTGAGTCCATAAAGATATCTTCTTTTAAAATTTTTAAGGTTTTTCTGGACACAGTAGTGCACACCTAATCTTAACTACTCGACAAGCTGAGGCAGGAGGATGGCAAGTTTGAGGCCAGTCTCAGCAATTTAGGAACATCTTATCTCAAAACGGAAAAAAAAGTGGGGGGGTGTAGCTCAGTGGTAGAACTCCCCTGAGTTCAATCCCAGTACTTTTATACTTTATTTCTCAATCTATTGGGAATTGATTTTTGAGCAGTGAATCATAGGGATCCAATTTAATTTTCTCCACCATATGCATGATTAATTATTCCAGCATCATTTATTGATAGTCCAACTCTTCCAAATTGATGTAAATGTTACCTCTGTCATATAAACGATTTCTGTTTACTTGTGGGGTCTGCTTATTGGCTTTATAGCCAAGTCTTTATAGCCAATATTGATAAATTTGTCTTTATCTGAAGCAATAACGTTGGTTTAAAATACCGTAGGTTTATAATAGGTCTTGATTGATGTCTAACTTATTCTATATCATTCTTTTTTTTGGAGAATAAATTGGTTATTTTAGGTTCACTGTAAGGACTTATTGAGGTCCTCAAAAGCTTGCTGAGAGTTTGATTGGAATTATATTGAACAAATATTTCCATTTGGGAAGAAATGAATTTTTTTTTCAATCTAAATATCCAAAATCCAAGAAATGAGTCTCAAATTACTTAGGTCCTGATTAATTCTTTATAATAATAGTTTATTATTTCTTCCTTATATGTCTTCAATATTTTGTTTTTATTATATTAATATTATTATTATTATTATTAATGGTAGTACTGAAGATGGAATCCAGGGTCTCACGCCTTTTTAGGCAAGCACTCTACCACTGAGCTACATCTCCAGATCTTTTTATTTTTCAATTTTGAGGCAGGGTCTTACTAAATTGTTCAGGCTGGCCTTGAACCTCAAATCTTTCTGCCTTAGCCTCCTGAGTAGATGGGATTATAGGTGTGTGTCACCACGCCCAGCTTACCTTGCAGTGTTGAGTCATGTTAAATGAGTTTGTTTTTTTATAATTATATTTTCTAACTCTTGCTGGTGTATATAAATAGAGTAGATTTCCAAACATTGGTTTATATTTGGCTACCCAGCCAGAATTTCTACTGATTTCCAATATTTGTTCTGTAGATTCTTATGGAACAATTATATCATATACGATGAATATAGTTTTACTTCTTTGTTCCAACTCTTTATGACTTTGTCTTTCTTATTGGGTTGCATTGGCCAGGACTGCCAATGTAGTTTGAGCAGAAGTGTTGAAAGTGGGACTGATCTTCTATTCTTAAAAAAAAAAAAAAAGACTACAAAAGAAAAAAAAAGAGAAAGAAAAAGGAATGTATCCCATAGGTTTTTGTTAATTCATCTTAGTTAGGTTAAAGTATTTTCTTGTATTTCCAGTTCACTGAGAGTTTTTCTGATGAGTAAATTTGTCAAATGTTTTTTCTAAGTACTCATACTTTTATCCTTTAATTTGTTATATGATAATGATAAATTTTCTAACATGAAACCACCCTTGAATTTCTGGAATAAATAAAACTTGGCCACAATGATATTCTCTTTTTTTATAAGCTGTTGGATTCAGTTGCTAATATTTAGTTTGGGACTTTTGCATCTATGTCCATGAGCTAGTCTGGCCAGGGATTTTCTTTTTTTATACTGTTCACATCTGGCTTTGATGCCAAGGTTATATTGGGGATCAGTGTCTGAATTAGGAATAATTTCCTTTCTGGTGGAGTCTACTGATGGCTTTCTAAGGATTATTCTGGTTTTTAAACTTAACCACAGAGCCCCATTTTTAGTCAGATACAAAGCTGAAGATTGTATTTCCCAGCCTCCCTCATGGCATAGTGAGTGGCTTGAGGGTGGCCTCTTACTCAAGGCCCACTGTTGAAGATGTGTGTAGTTTTTTTGTGCAAAGGTTAGCAAGTAATTGAGTTTCACAGAGAGAGGCCAAAAATTTAAGTCAGCAGAATTTGTCCTGGAATATTTGAAGAAGAAGGGGTAAGTGTTTTTTTTTTTTTCCTAAATCAATTAACAATTTGTAGGTCAGGAGAGGCCATTTAAAATGAATAATGATATTCTTGTTTTAGGAAGGCATAAGAAAAGGAGAAAGTTTCTGTGGAGCCTCTTACCTGGAATGTGGGTAAGAGGCTCCTATGAGTGTGTTCTGGTCCATAGAAGCATTTCCCGAGCAGCTGCCTGGAGCTGTGGATCAACTGAATCAAAAGCAAGGATTGCTTGGTCAAACTCACACCATGTCAAAGCCTTTTCCTACTGGTGAAGTCTGAGCTAAAAGGATTCTAGCCTGTGTTTTAGAGTAAACCAGGAAAAACCCCACCAGAGATTATGGGACTCTTCCATTCTCTTAAGACGCACTTTGGGAGCATACTAGAGGAGGTGTCCCCGCTCCAGTTCCTTCTAGCTCTGAGAGCTGATGCCTTCAGTATGGGATTTGAGGCTGAGTCAGAAGGAAGACTCAGCTTGAACTGCACAGCAGGGAAGGCAGCAGTAGTACAGGACAAAGTCAGAGTACCAGGGCTTTCCACTCCTGAGCAGTGTGGCTTCTGGCAAATCACAGATGAGCATTTGCTTCATTTGCAAACTTGGAACAAACTCGCCTGCTGTTGGTAACTCCTGGTGGTGGTGCAGGCGCTGATGAGGTTATGCCTCAGTGCCCTGGAAATGGAAAAGCACAGCAAAGAGGATTCCCATTTCATCTGCACCTGCATACCTTGCCAGTCTTACCGCTTTCCATGCTTCTCCTTGTGTTCTAGTCCCAGCCACACAGACCATCTTTGCATTTCTTGTAGGTAGCTCCTTCCTGCCTCTGGGCCTTTGTACATGCTATTCTGTGGCCTGCAGTCCTTCCCCTTCCTTTGTTGACTTTACTCCTGTTCATCATGTAGAACTTAGTACACTTGTCACCTCTCTGGGGAAGACACAGCCCACCCTTAGCCTTATCAGTTGAGATTGGAGACCTCTATTCCATGCATGGCACCTCAGCACCCCTTCTTATACTGTCATTATTGTTTGCAATTAACTTTTTGTTCAGATATCTGGCAATGCCATCCTTGTCAATAGGCAGAATGTAACCTCCAGGAGGACAAAGAATGATGTATTTCTACTCACATTTGTATCCCCTGAACTTAGCCCAGATGCCAAATAAATATGAGTGATTGCAGAATAGGTCCAGGAATCTGGGTCCAGGAATCTGGGTCCAGGAATCTGGGTCTAGGTGCCGGGGTTAGGGTGCTCAGGATGAGGAAACTCAGTAGGATAAGAATAAGCCCAGTATTTGCATCTCTTCTCTTCCCTTTAAGCCAAGCCGTGTGGCACCATGTTATGTCCTGTTGATGGCTCCATATTTCATATACATCAAATTACAACAGCTAATTGCTGGTGGTAGGCAGGGGAAGCAGACAGCTCTGGATCCAGAGAAAGTAGCTAGAGTGAGAAGAGGGCTTCAGAACAAGGTGCATAAGATGTGTTAGTAGATGCTGTTCTGTCTGGAACTCAGCTTGGAAGACTTGAATTATTAATAAAAATTCTAGGAAGCCTAGTGTTTTTTTTCAGGAAACTCTCCAATTAAGAAAAAATAAATTCCAAGTGTGCTTTTAAGCACCATTATGGTTTTTTCCATTTTGAAAACTTTATATTGATGAACAGTAACTCATAGAGAAAGTATTCAGATCAGAGCCTGCAGGTACAGATGCTTCCACAAGCTAAACATCGCCTCTGGTCTCCAGCATCTAGGTTAAGAAATTACAGCACCCCAGCAGCCCTCTCATGCTCCCTCCTAGCCACCCTTTCTAAGGGAAACCACTTTCTTGAGTTTTACCAGCCTACATAAGTTCTGCCCATCTGTATATTCTAAATAGGTGGGATGATACTTTCTTGAAACTGGCTTCTTCCATTCAATATTATATTTGTGAGATTCATCCATACTGTTGTATGTGCAGGTCATTCTCTTTGCTATGTAACAACCCTGTGTGTGAATGTTACAGTGAATAGTTTATGAGACTCCCCAGTGAATGCCTGAAATCACAGAGACTATTGATCCCTATAAATGTGTTGCTTTTTCCTGTAAACCTATGATGAACTTTATCAGGTAAGCACAGAGACTAACAACAATACAGAGTGATAAAATAGAGTAGTTAAAATAATATACTGTAGTAAAAATTATTTAAAATGTGTGAATTGATTACTTCTGGAATTTTTCATTTATAAATTCCAATACTTCTGGAATTTCTGAACTGCAGTTGACCAGGGGTAACTGAAACTTTAGAAAGTGAAACTGTGGATAATGGGGGGAATGACTGTACCACAATTTATTTATTCATTCTACTTTTGAAGGATATTTGGATAGTTTCCAGCTTTTGGCTCTTACAAATAGAAGCACCACTAGGTAGGCTTATCTTAAGGAGGTACTAAAAAGTAAATCCAACTTTTTTTTTAAACAAAAATTTTCCCCCCTAAGGAAGCTAGAACCTGATAACCTGACTAAGTCCAGAAAGAGGTCTAACCCTAGGTTCCAGCCCCACCAGTGAAAAAAGAAAGAAAGAAAGAAAGAAAGAAAGAAAGAAAGAAAGAAAGAAAGAAAGAAAAGAGGTTGTCTTTCTTTCCTCATCTGCTAAATTCATGATAACCTTCTGGGTTTAATTCTCCCCCTCCCCCTTTGTCTATACATTAAAAAAAGTAAACAATTTAAATATATTAAGTCCTATTACAAGCACATTGTGAAATACTTGGAAAATATGAAGACATTTTAAATAAAAAAATGACAATCTTCCGCCATCTAGAGATAATAGTGCAAACCTGTTAGCATATTTCTTTCTGGGTTCTCTACTATATATTTTTGACATATTTATATCTTCTTTCACTTAAGATTATATCATAATTTTTTCCCCTGGTCATTAAGAATTGTTCTTCAACATTGTTTTTCATGGCTACGTGATAAGCTATCTTATTTGAATGCCAAGTGTTATTTGACTAATCTCTCCTACTGGGACTTTAGAACACTTACACTTATTTTGACAATCAGAAACAATGCTACAGTGGCTATCTGGAATGTAGATCTTAGCCCTGACTGTAAATTATAGCCTTAAGATAGATTCCTAGAAGTGGAATTTACTGAGTCAAGAGTATGGACACTTTAAAGCAGTCTGGTACTTTCCATGTTGCCAGGTTGCTTTATAAAAAGGTGCCATATATATATTTTTTAATATTTATTTTTTAGTTGTAGTTGGACACAATACCTTTATTCTATTTATTTATTTTCATGTGGTGCTGAGGATTGAACCCAGGGCCTCACACATTCTAGGCAAGTGCTCTACTGCTGAGCCACAACCCCAGCCCCAGGTGCAATATTTTTAAAAGAAATTTTGTGGTACTGGGGATAGGACTCAGGGTCTCAGGCACACTAGGAAAGTGCTGTACCACTGTGCTGCACCTGAAGCTCATGGTGACATTTTTGTCCTCCTTCCAGCTTTAAGGTTTGAGATCATGAGAGAACACATCCATTGTATCTTTAAATACTCTGAATATTGCTTAAATGGAATATCTTCATATTGTTCAGCTTTAAGAATTCATAACTTTCTCTTATTTTTTGACTTTTAAGTTGTTTAGAAATGTGTTTTAAAATGTTCAAATGTTAGGGGATTTAAAAATCTTTTGAACTGACTTTTCAGTTTAATTGTATTGTGTTCAGAGAATATGGTGTTTATGTTACCTATCCTTTGAAATGTGTGGAGAATTGTTTTGTTTTGAGAACTGGGCATAATCAATTTTTGTAAATGTTAATGTGACGATCATCCCAATTTGTATGAGAGAGATGAGTTTGATGAAGGACTTTTAGTACTAAACTCAGGAAAGTTCTGGCTTATTGGGACAAATACCTCATATGTATCTGAGAATAATGTGGATTCTCTATCTGGATGCAGAGTTCTAGTTTATTGCCTTTTTAAAAAACAACTTAAATTAAAATTTTTTACTGGGAGAAAATGATAGCTTCACATGAAGTAAGAAATAATATGGGAGCCAGGCACGGTGCCATACACCTGTAATTCCAGCAACTCAGGAAGCTGAGGCAGGAAGATTGCAAATTTGAGGCCAGCCTTGGCAACTTAGGGAGACCCTGTTCCAAAACAAAAAAAATAAAAAAGGGATGGGAATGCGTTTCCATGGTTAAGCACCCCTGGGTTAAATCCCTGGGGCCCCAAACAGACAGAAAAATAAGTAAATAAAAAAATTTAAAAATGGCTGAGGGTTTGGATCAGTGATAGAGAGCCCTGGGTTAACTCCCTAGTACCCCGCCCCCACAAAATAATACTAGGCGATCCATTGTTTGTTAGCATTAGATCCAATGCTAACACCTTGCAAAATTATAGTAGAATATCAGAACCAGGACACTGAGGTTTTACCAGTTTTATTTGTATTCATTTTTGTGTGTTTAGTTTTTCATAACTTTATCACCTGTAGTTGTTTGTGTATTCACTATCCATCACAAAAAGCCTCTCTTATTGCCCATTTATAGCTTACCACCACCTTCCTCTCATCCCCTCATCCTCTTCTCTGTTCTGCGACTATTAATTTGTCCTCTGCTTCTATAATTTTGTCAATAAGTGGATAAAATAAGTGGAATTTATATGTAATATAAAATAATTATATGAGCATATAATAAGTGAAATCCTACAGTATGTAATTTGAGGTATTGGAGCTCCATGTCCATGGTGTGGGGGATACAGGGCTCTCCTCTGTCCCCGGAAATGCTCACTTGAGAGGGGAGTGCCCCATCCCATGTACCCAGCCTGCAAGGCAGGTCAGCTGGAGGGCTGAATGAGGACCTGCCAGGCTGAGAATAATGTGGATTCTCTATCTGGATGCAGAGTTCTAGTTTATTGCCTCTCCTCCAGTGGTTATTAACCCACACCTGAACAATGGCATCAACCCTTTCATAAAGGCTTCAAGCCTGGAGCTGAGATGTGCCAATTTGGAGGGTCCCTTTTGCCAAGAATCCTGCCTTTGGGTCTGGAGGTGGAATGTGGTCTGAGAAGGCAGCACACTTTCAAAATTCCATTCCTGAACTGGTGGTCTGATTAGGGAGATAAGGCATCAGCACATGGCATGTTTTTAAAATATACAAAAATTACAAAAAGATACCTTATGAGTTCTTGCCAAATCGTGGTATGAGCTCACAGGAGGCAAGAAGGCACCATGGGTGATAGAAGAGTTGACATGTTCTGGGCCTTGGAGCAGCAGGCTATGCTACCAGCCCCCAGACTCTTCATAAATGTAGCTCAGATCCTTGCATGTAGCTCAGGGCTGTTGGCTTCATTGCTCTATCTTTTATTTCAAACCGCATGCTTTTATGAGTGAAAAACTCT
The DNA here is from genome assembly GCF_964194105.1 of Spermophilus citellus. Taxonomy (NCBI): domain Eukaryota; kingdom Metazoa; phylum Chordata; class Mammalia; order Rodentia; family Sciuridae; genus Spermophilus; species Spermophilus citellus. The sequence continues at coordinate 31,136,406 of NC_138197.1, read as the reverse complement.
GTAATTCTGGGAAACCAAAAACTTCCATGGAAACATTCTTAGAAAATGCTTCCTGGATGATTTTTATTTCCTAATGGATCGATTACATTCTGTATAAAACATCTATTAAGGCACCTGAATTAAGCTGTCAAATGTAATGCTTGACGGTTTGGACCCTGATTGCAGGTTTCTCTAAGACAATGGTACCTGGGATGGCAGCACCAGTCTGGGCGTGCTCAATGGCATGAGAGTTGGAGAGCTGATCATGCAGCAACCTGCAATTGAATCCACCTGGTGTCCACTCACTGCCACAGTTGGTTTATGCAGCTCTCTTCCCAGCAGGTCAGGAGTCACCAGAGGGCAGAATCCCAGCTGTATTTGTTTTTGCTTACCTACATTTAGAGAAAATGAATTTTTTTGAGTGTGCATGCTGGGGTTGGAATCCAGAACCTTGTGCATGCTAGGCAAGTGTGCTACCATGGAACCATACCCGGACCCCCAAATAATCTCAGTATTTTATCTGAGGGTGTAACAGTTCAATAAAAGAGAAACTTGAGTGTCATTTAGACATAAACAGTGTATACCTGTCATAATCTTAGAATGCCACATGAAAATATGAACACAGTTTGACATCCCTGCCCAGGAGCAGAGTGATCCTGTGATTTTCCCTGTGTGATTTTCCAACCAAGGCAATGGGGTGCTGTTTACATTTGTGCTAATAAACTGGGGGGCAAATGACAACTTCCTCTGTTGTTGAGCAATTACTTATTTACAGTGTCAGCCCTGCGGCTGCATTTCTATAACATATGCAAATTATCCAACACTATTTTTCTATTAGCAGGAAGTTCAGCAAGCACACATGGGGCTTATGTGCCCTGCTCCATGCTAAACACGTGGGAAGATGTAGAGAAGAGTAAGACACGGACCTTGTTCTAGGAAATCTCAGATCAGAAGAAATAAGACCCGATCTGAAAAAAGTGCATGAAAAGATGAGAGTTTCAGTAGAGATGGCTGGAGGTGGCCCAAAGGCTAAACAGTGAGCAAATGTGAGCACCAAACTCATTCTTTCATGAGAGAGAGAGAGAGAGAGAGAGAGAGAGAGAGAGAGAGAGAGAAGAGAGCAAATGCAAGCACCAAACTCATTCTTTCATTAGGAACCCTCTCCTCCCGTGGTGATTAACCCACTCCTGCAAGAATGGCATCAACCCATTCATAAAGGCCAAGCTCTCATGACATGCTCACCTTATAAGGGTCCCTCCTCTCAACACTGCTGCATTTTTGTTAAGTTTCCACCACATGAATGTTGGGGGACACATTTAAGCCACAGCAGAGAGTAATCATATGTTTACTTCACAGGATTGTTAGAAGGTACAGTGGGTTGCATGGCGAACCCCCAAGGATGTATCCCTGTCCTAATCCCCAGAACCTGTGAACGTGAACTTATTAGGAAACAGTCTTTGTAGATGTTGTTAAGGTTCTCGAGAGGAGTTCACCTTAGATACTGCATTCCTTGGTCATCCTTAGATTCCATGACGACTGTTCTTATGAGAGACACACAGAGGAGAGATGGGGAGGAGAGGAAGCCTCGTGGAGGTGGAAGCAGAGGATGGAGGGATGAGCCACAGGCCAGGGGCTGCCTGGAGGTGCAGCAGCTGGGAGAAGCAAGGAAGGCCTTCTCCCAAAGCCTTCAGAGGGAGTGTTACCCTGCTGACCCCAGACATCAGACTTTTTCCCTTGACAGAATAAATTTGTGTTGTTTTAAGCCACCCGGTTATGGGCGATTGTTCCAGCAGCTCTAAGAAAGTTAGTCTGGAGGATTAAATAAATGTATATTACACCCTGAGTAGAGTTCTTGGTACTTTTAAAGTGTTCACAAATGACAAATCCTTTCTTTTGTAGGGAGGAACACAAAAGGATGAAAAGGAAGGGGGGTGCAGGGTGAGAGACAGGACATTTTGTATGGCGGGGTGGCACAAGCTGAGCTTAGGAGGGGTCTTGGAGAGGCACCAATGGGGACGGAGCAGACACTTTGGGGTGCACTGGTGTGGGGTCAAGGGTGGGCATGTGACATGGGGACCCAGGGGGAGGTAGGTGTGCTGACTCAGGCAGGAGCTGGAGATGAAGGAGGTCCCTGTAGCCATGGAGGGAGGTAGGGTGGAGGGGCTCTGGCCTGGCCCTGGGCCTTCCTCAGTCTGCTTCTGCCTGGTTTCTACTTTCTGGGTGCTCATGATAGTGCTGAAGCAGCAGCCTGGGGAACCAGAAGCTGCTGGACTCAGAGGTCCTGCTGAAAAGGCCTGGAAGTTGCTGGATTGCTGGTCTTACACGTTGTGTGGGCTTGGCAAAGAGGAAGCAGCCAGGAGGATGGAGTGAAGATTTGAGGTTCTTGACCTTGTTTACTGAGCACCCTGCAATCCTCTTGACTGAAGAAAGTTGGTTTTAATTTGATGTAAGGAAAATAAAGTAATTGAAATATCTTGCAAATGGAAGTTTGTGGACTATGATTCATATTCTCCACAATAGATAAAATGTTTAAAACTTTTGTAATAGTTTTGGAATGTGGTCCAAGAAACTGGTCAGGATTTTCCTGAGAAGGGAATTAGGGGGATATAGGGTGATCATGGTCCCAGATTGCTGAGAACTGTCACGAAACTTCCTCAGTCCTGGGCCAACTAGGAAAGCTGGACATCTAAGGGAGTGTGTGTCTCTGAATGTCTCTCTGTGTGCTTTGTCCTATCTTTCACCTGCTACCCAGCCCCGAAAAAATAACATTAAACAAGTCCCCAAGCTGGGCCTGGTGGCCCATTCCTGAAATCACAGGATTCTGGAGGCTGAGGTGGGAGAGTCACAAGTTTGAGGCTAACCTGGGCAACTTAGTGAGCCCTGTCTCAAAACAAACAAAGAAACAAACAAATAAAACACATAAGCATACACACAAAAATGGCTAGGGATGTAGCTCAGTGATAAAGCACCTCTGGGTTCAATCCTCAGAACCAAAAATAAAATAAAACAAACAAAAGAAAACAAGTCCTCAAACTCCCAGACAGCAAAACAAAGACACCTCCCCCAAACAAAAGCAGAAACAAAAACCATTGTAAATAAATACTAAAGGGAAGTGAAAAACTGAGAGAAATAACCACATGTTAATATAAGAGAAAAGGAAACCTAATCTTTCATGAGCTTTGACAAGTCAACAGGAAGAGACAAGCATCTTAGTAGAAAATGACATGAACCAGAAATTAACAAAAGAATATAAATGGACACTATTCCCCTAATCCCCAAGAAATCAATATTAAAACAATAATCTTATATCAGGTTTTCTTCATTATGTGACCAAATAAGAAAAAACAATGAAAGGGTAAATTGGTATAATTCTTGGAAGGATATAAAAGTCTTAACAATTTTTGGTCCATTGACCCAGCTATTTCTTTTGCTTCTAGGAATTTGAAGGAGATAGGTTGTGTGGGTAAATATTTATGCATGGGATGCTGTTCACCTTGCTATCTGCAAGACAAAGTCAACTCCGCTGGGTTACTTGGCTTCAGGGCTTTAGTTTCTAATGAAAATAGCAGCCATATAGAAACTTAGCAAGAATAATATAAAAATACCTGGGTTCCAGCCAGCCTGGTCCCATCTTAACATTTTGCCACATTTGCTTTTTTTTTTTTTTTTTTAGGTGGGGAGTTGCTATGTTTCCCAGGCTAACATTGAATTCTTGATCGTCCTGTCTCAACTTCCCGAGTAGCTGGAACTACAGGCACATATCCCTGTATCTGGCTACTGCTTCATATTTTTGAAATGATTAAACAGATAAAACATACAGAGAGGTACAGACCCTATGTGCCACTTTCTGGATTATGTTCTCTTCCTCTCCAGAATAAATAACCTAAATATAGGCATATTTTAATTTTACCGTGATTAAACACAAAATAATACCACATAGTTTTATTTCACATGGTCTTTACATAATGCTATCACATATGCTCTGATATTTGCTTTTATTTTTTGATCACCATTACTCTGAGGATTTATCCAAGCTGATCATGTAGCCTAGATTTTTTTTTCACTGCCATTTTGGTATTTCATTGTTTAGCTGCATGAAAATGTGTTTGTTCTTCTATTGAAGTGTATTTTGGTTGCTCGTTGGCACTTCTTTGTGAGTACAGTCAGGGATGCAGTGAACTTCCTGGGCATGTGGGTTTGTGCACCTGGGGGAAAGCCACTGCCGGGTTATGAGTAGGAACATTTTTAAATTTAATAGACGGTTCCACATTTTCTTCCAGAGTGATACATTCATATACTCAAATAATAACTACTTTGCCTTTTCCTTCCTAAGCCATGTTCTTGTATTTCCTCCTCTTTCCTTACTGTGCCCACCTGTGCATCTGATCCAATGTCATCCAGTGATGACACTGAGCATCCTAGTCTTGTTCTGGTTTTTAAAAGCCGGGTGGCTTACATTTTACTCTGTGAGGTTTGCTCTGTTTCTTCAAGTCAAGGATATTCCTTTCTTTTTGTAAGTTACTAAAATGTTTTTGTTTTCTTGTTTTCTATGAATAGGTGTTGCCTTTTACCCAAAGCCTTTTCTTTTTCTTCCCCTGCCTCCCAAAGGGTTTTCTGCTTTGATTTATAATTCAATTATATTTATTTATTGTTTTATGCATTGTTTGTCTTTTCTTCTGACATCTTCTTGCTGTGCTTCATTTTCTTCTTTCTGAAGTACTTGCTTTAGTAGTTATTTCAGAAAGGACTATCATGTTAAACCCATTGTTTTATGGGGGGAGAAAGACCCTAAGTTCTCTCTGAATGGTTAAGCTATGTTGACTAGATGGCACAGCCCTCACTCCAACTGCCCTCTGACCTTAATTCTGTGTCTCTTCTAGACTACGGTGTCTCCATCTCTTTGCTACTGGCTACAAGTGCTAGGTGTAGAAATACCCTCACTCTCTTGACCTAAGAATGGGACAATTAGGGTCCATGTCTTTACTTCCCAGATTCCCCCCCCCCCCCAGGATTCAGCTGCAGTTGCCCCTGGGTGGAGGGCTTAATAAACATCATTTACTTTTACTGGTGGCTTTCCCTTCTCCCTATCACATTTACACTTCCCTGCTGCTGTTTCCTGCCTTTCCACATAATTATCTGCACTAAAACACTCAGGGTCTGCTGCTAGGGGCATTCAAAATAAGGCACTGTGTGCAGAATTCTACAACAATGGGTTTTTGCCTCACAGTGTTTCTCATGAAAGTTTTAGCGCAGGTGTTATCATGTGAGAAGCAATGAGGTAGGCTTCCAGTTTTGGAGGGTTGCAGGGATTGAACCCAGGGGCCCTCGACCACTGAGCCACATCCCCAGCCCTATTTTGTATTTTATTTAGAGACAGGGTCTCACTGAGTTGCTTAGTGCCTTGCCATTGCTGAGGCTGGCTTTGAACTCAGGATCCTCCTGCTGCAGACTCCTGAGCCCTGGGGTTACAGGCATGAACCACCAAGCCCGATGTGGGGTTTCATTTCTAAACACTCTTAAGTCTTAGGCTGCTGGTCTTAGAGCTGGAAATCCCACTGTGAGGGCGTCACTTCCTGCCTTGCCTCTCTCTGCCCATGTTATTAGCTTTTTTAGCAAGAATTAGTTGGCAGACAATGTTGAGAATAAGGCTTTTGGGAATAGGAGTTGGGAAGAGGGATCTGAGCGTGTTTGTGCATGTGTATATGAGTGGTTGCATGCACATGTGTATTTGCATGTATGTATGTGTGTGATACGTGAGTATGTGTGCAACATTAGAGGAAGAATCAGTGTATCAGAAGTGAGGTAGAAGAGTCTTTGGAGGGCTGGGGGTGCAGCTGAGTGGTAGAGTACTTGCCTAGCATGTGCAAGTCTCTGGTTTCCATCCCCAGCACCACAATTTTTTTTTTTTTTTTTGGTGGGGCAGGAATATTAGAATCAAACCATCACTTCCACACCCATTATTTTACAAAGGCCTGGTCTTGTGACCAGGACCTTCATCTTTAACCTGTCCATTAAACGCTGGCCAGGACCCAGAGGGACTGTTTTTGTTGAGCGCCCCAGCTGGATGGTTCATACCTGGGTAGACAGGAAGTGTTAACACGTTCCTTCCTCCCGCTCAGCAGCTAAGTTGGCTCAGGTTGAGGTGTTTTTCAAAATTCTCTGGAATCTCAGCCCTGGAAGCCAGGTCCAGAAGCCCTGTTGATCTAGCCTGATTTTCTCCCTGTGGGGACACCAGTACTCCTGGTTAGGCCTGTCTGTGTGGGCACTTGGGAGTACCAGGGACCAAGCATGGGGCTGGGGAGTGGGGGGCGTTCTGGGAGGGCAAGGAAGCTCATGAAGGCAGCTTCCAGGAGGTCTCCCTCTGAGCTGTTCAAAGCCTTATCATCCTGGAGGTATTTCTAATACTATTTCCTGTCATTGTTTCCCTTTGGTAATTAAAAGGAGGCCAGGGCCCTGATGTGGCAGCTCACAGCTATTGTGGTGGGGAAGGGGGGGGTGGTTGGTGAACGTCACAGCTTGGGCTTTATCTCCCCTGGCTGCGGGGACTCTGTAGCCCCTGGACTACTTAACAGCAAAACAGGCCAGAGCTGCAGCAGATCCATCCAGCCTCAGCAGCTGCTGGGAGAATGGCCTAGGGGTGGTGGCACCACTGAGCAGCGGCTGCGTTTCCTAAGGGATCTTGGAGACACCTGCAGCCCCTATTTGCAGGCAAAGGTATGATCTTTTGGAAGGAGAACTGATGCAGTTGTGGGAGAAAGATGCAGGGCTGATCCCTGCCCTGGGACCCTGGCTGGGTATCTCCATCTCTGGACTAGAAAGGTTTTTGTTTGGAAGGCAATTCAAAGACTGGACTATCCTAATGCCTCTTTGTCTTCTTGCCTCTGGATATCCTGTGGCTGCTTTTCTTCATGCAATTGGGTTTTACTTTGTACTTTTCACTCAGACAAGCCTGGACCAATCTTTGCCCTCACCTCTGAGGTACAATACACCTGTGCATTGGGAGGGACCAATTTTCTGGGACCCAGGGCTGATGGGGTCCATTTATCAGTTGAACTTAGCAAACATTATTGAGCATGTCCTAGGTGCTGGCACCTTGCCAGGCTCTGGGGATGGAGGTGAGTGTGCCTCTGCTCTGGAGGCTCTCATGGCCCAGGACCAGTGATCAGTAAGCAATTAATTGGTAGTTCCTGCACCTTCTCTGGGTGCCTGTGGTAGCAATGAAAGTGTAAGACAGTTCTAGTTTCCCCATTTCTGCCAAGAGTGGAAGGACTTGGGTGTGCCTCTACTCCTGGCTACTGGAGCAGGGTATAGGGACATGAGAGGGCAGGATGCCCTGCAGGAACCAAGATGAGTTGACAGTGCTTCTCGCTTCTGTTTTGGCGCTGAGACTGTTAGCTGGGGAAGGGTGCTCAGGGGTGTGGCTCCCAGGAATTGTTACACTTGGGCCTGCATTGGCCTGGGGGCAGTTTTGGGACTAGTAACCCATGTTCAAATGAGAAATGGACCAATGGTGATCAGTTCTTTCCTTGCTTTAAGAAATTATTTTTCCTACTTTATGCATTGTTAGTAGCTTATACCAGCAGCCATCTATGGGAATTAAGAACAGTTTATTTCTCTTGCTTCTCTGCAGATGATTCCTGCCAGACTTATAAGGGTGCTGCTTGCTCTGGTCTTTACATTGTCAGGTAGGTACTAAGTCCTCACTCCTGCCCCAGGGTCATTTGGAGTAACCCCCTTCTAGGAATCAGCAGGTGTGTCTGCAGGTCACCTTTGTGTGAGTCCCATGTTAGACGCACAGTGAGCCTTTCACAGTCACTGGTTGCCTCCTATGAAGGTTTTGCAGAACCCCCTGCCTCTGACTTGTATTCTTCAGAGACCAGATGCCTGCAAATGCCTTCCTCTTGTAGAAAAGATAAGCATGCACAGAATCATCCTATATGATGGAAGCACAGGATGGGAAAGAAGGAATTAAATTCTTAGAGGGTTAGTTTCAGAAGGAATTGTAGAGGTCATCTAGTGAACATTTTATGGTATAGATGAAGAGACCGAGGGTCAGAGAGGAGAAATTATTGCTTTAAAGTCATGCAAAGCCAAAACCAGAGATCATTTCTCTTGGGTGCCCAGCCTGCTCTCTTCCTATTACACTATTTTTCTTCCCTTGCTGAAATTTTGAGATTGTAAATGGTAGGGAAGGACTTTTGACCCGGAGTGTCTCCATTTAGATAGCTCAGGTTAGTAGCATCCAGCCTGCTCCCCACAGATTAGTCTGTAATGAAATGTACACTTATCATGTTCTTTGCATGTTTCTGCCAGGTGGATGGTGTCTTAGTGAGGGAGTCAGCTCTCGAGAGAACTTTTACCATTTCACAACTCTGACAGGCACACAGTCTGATCTGTCTAAAGTTTAATCTGCTCAAAATATAGTAGTAGATATGTAGAAAGATGCTCATTGCAATCTCTTTATAAGAGTAAAGTATTTGAGAAAATGCTAAGAACCAAATAATAAGAGGTTATCCTATATACATTTAGATGTAGAATGTGAAGTAGCCACTAAAAATCACATTTTAGAAGTATATACAATGGCACAACAAATTCTTTACAATATATTGAGAAGTAAACATGGTTTGTAAATGGTTTTGCACAGGATGATCACAAATTTGTAATAAATCACAACTGTATATATGCTATAAAGTAGAACAAAAAGGCAGATGCTTACTCTAGTTATTGCTGAATGTAAGATCACAGATAATTTTTAACTTCTTTGTGTTTTCTTCTGTATTCTCCAAATTTTCTATAATGGGTCTTATTACATTTGAAATCAGTAAGTAATTAAGTCATTAAAATGAGCAGAGTTAAGTCATTAAAATGAGTAGATTTCCTGAAAAAATGTTCCTCCATTACTGCCGCGTGTTCTGGGCCATATTCCAGGACTGAAAGCAATAGCTTTATTCTTATTTGGGATGGAAAATACCTCCCCACAGCCCAGTTTCCCTCAGATGTAGCCTCATGAGATTGGAGAGATTTGGGATGATGGTTCCAATTTTGCTCACCCTTGTCCTTTCCATCTAGACACCCTCTGCAGAGAAAGGGCCAGTGGCCGGCCATCCGTGGCTCGGTGCAGCCTCTTTGGAAGTGACTTCATCAACACCTTTGATGAAAACATGTATAGCTTTGCAGGAGTGTGCAGTTACCTCCTGGCCGGGGACTGCCAGGAACACTCCTTCTCGATTCTTGGTAAGTACCAGGCACTGAGGGCAGGAATTCAGAGAAGGGGCCAGCTGTGCTCAGCCCTGGCATGCAGGGAGGGTTCCAATTCTCAGACATGCCTGAACTCAAACATCACTGCTGAGAGTATGGTGGGGAGTGCCCTTTCTATGACACCTGGCTTCCTTTGGCTTCTCCAATCTCTCTCCATGGAAGCCTGGTGGAATAGAGAGAAACTTTGGGCTTCTTTAGTGGTTGCAGCCAACAGGTCCAGGCAGTGCCTCAGGAGCTACAAAGCATCAAGAAAAATGATGATCTAGAAGGAACTTTGGAATACATAAAATTCCTTGAAACAGGAAATAATAATTTTCTCGGTGGCTTGTGGAATTCAGAGTTTCTAGCTTATGTTGCACATCTCTTGTTCCTAGAAATGCCCCGGTTCTGCCCCCATGTTCTCTCTGGGTCCCCACAACAGCTCTAGAATGTCAATAATGTCACCCCTGTTTTACAAATGAAGAACCAAGGCCCAAGGATGCTGTATAATTCTCCCCAAAGCCTGACAGAAAATAAAAGGAGGAGCTGGATTTAATCTTGGGCTTCTCCTTGAAGGGTGTTTCCTCTACTAAAGAGAGAGGGAAGTTTCCAAGGCTGGGAGTGGGGCTGGGGGCATTGATGAAGAATTATGATTTGGTGACTTCCATACTAAGACTCAATCAGCTGTGAGGTGTGAGGAAGGGATGCTACAAAGCCAAGAAAAAGAGGGTCCTCTTTGGGGAGCTGAGGTGGCAGCTGACACAGATCCAGGCCATTAAAGAAAAATTCATGAAACTTCTTAAAACAATAAGAAAGACCTTTACATTTCAAGGGGCACTACTGCAAATCCACCTCCAAATACAAGGAAAAGTGGAATTTAGATCCAAGGAAGGTTGGGTGGAGGTCAGTGACAGAGGAAATGTCAAGGTAAGGGTTTTTTTTTTTTTTTTGGCTAAACCAACTTGACAGGAATCTTACTGAAGGCAGGCCAGGGTGATCAGATACTGAGGTTGGGGGATAAGGAATTTGATCATATACAGAAGGTAAGGGATTTTGGCTAAACTGACTCAGTGGCAATCAGGACTAAGTGAGTCAAGGACAGATCCTAAGGTCAGGACTAGTCTAGAAGATGGTTCAGTGGGACCTGACTCAAGTTTGGTCAAGGAAGAGATTCTTTTTGCTACACTTATGCCCTTCCATAATGTATAAGTTGAAGGGTTCTTGGGGTTATTACTCCATCAGCCATGGAGTGGATCCATGCAGTGTCCTCTGTGCCCAGCATGCAGTAGGCTGTGTTTGGGAGCTCAGTGAGCTGACCATGGTCATGACTGTAAGTGTCCCCTGCTTCTTAGCTGCTCCCTCGGGCCATCTCTGCCACCTGCCCTGCATCTGCTGGATACCCTATCACAACCATGGCTTCAGTGTCCTGCCATTCTTCCCATTTCTTTGTGAGTCCCTCAAAGACAAAAGCTATGCCTTGCTCATCTTTGTTTCCTGGCACTTAGCTCCGTGGGGTTTCTGTCAATATTTACTGGGTGTTGGGGACCTAAGGAGCCAGGGGCTCTGTTGTATCAAAGAAAGATGTTTACAAGAGTGGGTGGCGTTTGAGGATCCTTGGGTAATGGGGCTTTGGTTGGGTGCTTCACACAGTGGAGACAGCATGAGCCAAAGAGGAGAGGCTGGAAGAATGTGTGCTCATGAGGTGAAACCTGTGGTGGAGTGGTTTCCAACTGCAGCCGGCATGGTGACCGCCTAGATGGCTCTACTACAAGGTTGCTGGGCTCCACCTCCAGAGTTCTGACTCAGTACATTTGGAATGGGGCATGAAATTTTTATTTGCTAACAATTTCTTAATTGCTGCTGCTGGACTAGGGACCAAACTTTGAGAAGTCCAGGAATGGAGTAAGTCTGGGACACCGTGAGGCTGCAGGGCAGGGTCCTGAAGTCTGATGGAGGGAGAGTTGGCTGCATTCAGTGGCTGGGAGGAGTTAGGTAGAGTCTCTGCAGTGGGGAAGGGTCAAAGGGACTGGTGCCTTCCAGGAAGGGAAGTGGGAGGCAGGGTAACCAAGCAGGAGGTAAAAAGGACCAGAGACATTCCCTGGGACATGACAGCACATGGAACAGTGGGTTATGGAACCCAAGTTTGCTTCAGAGGCAGCACCTGGGGACTGGCTTGGAAAAGCAGCTGACAAGAAAAGGGTCCCCTCCTCCACCAGGAAGCGGAAGGTGCTCGCGCACCAACCTCCTGTGGCTCCAGTGTTTATTTTGAGTGGATTTCTGCACCTTAACAATCATTGTGGAGATGATACAGACCCTTTACTGAGATGACTCTGGGGGTGTTTGTTGGGAATGGAGGGTTAGGAAGGTTTTGAAAGAAGAGATAATGACACGTCTCCACCCTGAGTGAAGTTTGCAGGGAGGGTGACACTGGTACCCTGGAGGGGCTTGCTGTCTTGACTCCATGATCAGCTTTAGCTCAGTCCTGCTGTGGTGTCCCTACCCCAGAGGCGGGTTAGTAAACAGTACATAATGAAAGCTTAGGACCAGGCATAGAGTCTACATTCTGGGCTCAGGGAGCCCAGCCAGCATGTTGGAAAAGTCCCTTTCCCTTGTGTAAGCCCACCTCAAGAGCCCTCTCCTCTTAAGGAGCCCTCAGAGGCAGGAAAATTCAGGTACCTCCTCCTGTTAGCCCTCTTGACCACACTGGCCCTGTCCAGCACTTGGCATGTCAACTTATGCCCACTGACTGGTTTATAACCCCCAGCACTTGGAGGCTCTGCCTCCAGCAGGAAATGGAAGCATGGAAAGAGCTATAGTTGGAGCCGACTCCATTCCCTCTCTGCCCTGAGTGCCCTTGGGGAAGCGGCAGAATGTCTCTCAGCCTTCATTTCCTCTTCTCTAAAATGCAGAGCCTGTGAGGCTCACGTGAGATTAAAGCATTTGCAAGTGTGAAGTGTTATCTGAACCTGAGTTATTGAAAGCAGCCAGATGCACAGAAGCTTGTTGGGTATGCACATGGCGGAGACACAAGGCCGCCAGGCTCTCAGGGCGTTTCTCTGGATGGCAGGTTGACAGCTATGGGAATCTTCCACGACACAGTCCATGCAGGTTTGTACCAGAGGCCTGGCCTCCAGCCACCCATTTCTGGGTGTCAGTGGCTGGGGCAATTTGAAGGGATGGAGAGGGCCACCCTACTTCCAAAAAGCTCATTGCAAGACACCCTCCCACCCCCCACCCAGGGTCATTGTTTTCTTATAGCAATTTACTCTTATTGAATGTCAATTTTCTGGGAGGTTATTGGCCTAAACCAGGCTATTTAATGTATGTTGGTTTCATTTATACTCAAAATTGTGCTGATAACCTGAGAAGAATTGGGTGGCTACTTTTTCTGAGTTGGGGTGATTGTAGGAGGAGGTGGTGTAAGAAGGGGACTAATCTGTGGAGCCTGGGCCTGTGCTGGAGCTTGGAGCAGGCAGCATCCTGGGGTCAGGGGAAGGAACCCAGACCTTGGACCGTACGGTTTCAGTTCACAGGCCCATGATCATCTTCTGCTCCATTGTTCTCCAATGACATCCTGTTTCCTCAACTCTAAATTGAAAATAATTCCCATTCCTCTCTGGGTGCCTGTGCATCTTGTTCACATCCTGGGTAGAGTGTTTATGTCTCTTCATGAAGGCCCACCTGGTGCAAAGCGGAGGGCCTTTCCTTGATTCCTCTTCCTGGTCAAGCAGCTCTGGGCTTCCAGGCCAGAGCTCACATTTTCTAGTCAATGGGCCCAGAATCCAGAGAGAGTTCACAGAGTCCTGGTTCCTCCTGCCTTGTAGAGACTCTTCTTCCTAAGCCAAGGCTGCAGGGTTCGATTGCCTCCCAAATCAACCCAGGGAGAGCCATAAACAACTACTCGCTGGCTGAGTCATTTCTGTAGGGGGAACCTCAGTTTCTGAGTTAGCAGATTGGCATGGTCTCAGTAGATCATTGTTCTCCAAGTGTGGACAGAGGATGACCTGCATCAGAATCATGGGCAGGGGGTGGGGAATGTTTGTTAGAGATGCAGATTAACGAGTTCTGTACTATAGCCCCAGGATACCCTAGTTCTAGCTTCTGGCTTGCTTTAGAAAGTACAGGGTGCCTCTTGCTCCCACATGTGGGGTTGGGGGCCAACTGGCTCACTCAGCACCCTTATCACTGAGTTCAAGGGGCCAGGAGCCTGGGGAGGCCTGGCTGGTTGTTTTTCCTCCTGGATGGACACACAGACTCTTCCTTACCTAGCAATGATAGGAAGAGCTAGCAGGGAGGTCTGTGGAATGTGGGAGTTGCTGCCCATTTCTAATGGTTCATTTTCCTAATGGATTTGCAGTAAGGGAAAGAAGTAAATAAAACAGAGGTTGATATGGAGTTCTCCCGTGCATTAGTGACTTACTGAATCCACAGCCGTCAGATGTCCCATTAAGTAGCTTTGTTGCAATAGGAGATTGGATTTGGAGTCAGAAAATCTGGGTGTGGGTTCTGCTTCAGGTGTAAAATCACTCAGTTGGGGTGATTTTTTTTTTCCTTGGAGGACATTTGGCAGTGTCTGGAGACATTTTGGGTGATTATAACTAGGTGACATGCTGTTGGCATCCAATGGTAGGGGTCAGGATGCACAGATGGCCCCCACAACAAAGAAGTATCCAGCCCTAAACGTCAATAGTGAAAGGGTGGAATCCTATCTGAATCTCAGTTTCTCCTTCTGTAAGATGGGGTCAGCCTAGGTCAGTGTTTTTTAAACTGAGTCACAAGCCATGGTCCTAACCAGCACTGCAAAAACTAAACAGAAAAGAATAGAAAACATCCATAACATTTCAGAGTTCATGGCATGTGCTAAGGGCAGATGTGTGAAAGTTCTGCAGACTGTGGTCTGTGTGTGCGCGTGTGTGTGTGCATATATGCATGCGTGTGCGTGTATGCATGTCTAGGGACCTAGAAGACTCCTAGGAGGCATTGCAAACCAGAGTTTGTTACCAGGCTGTCTTGTTTATTTGTTCGTTTATTAACAAATAGAAGTATTTAAAATAAATAACTTTACCATTGTATTGTGGAAATTTTCAAACATACAGAAAAGTTGAAGGAATACAACATTATTATACCCACCACTCAGATTCCGACGTTACTGATTTCCTCTATTCACCTACCATTTACCACTTCAGTTCTGTTTGGTTTTCATTGGCTAATTTCCTGTTTGACTTCTGAAGATTTGCTTGCTGTAAAAACTGTTCTAAGTGAAAATGCAGAGTGGGCCAGACTCCCCAGTTTAGACAGGTATGAAAGGACTAAATTGCAACAAATTTAGTTTAAAGATCTTAATTGGCTCTATTTTAAAATTCTAACACTTCATTTCATAGACTACAATGAGTGTTCCTAAGAACTGAGCAGAAGAAATTGATTTTATAGACAGAAGGGTTGAGGAAAGCAGAAATAGAGAATAAAAGTGGATTGGTTCTTTCTCTTTCAAAGTTACTTAGCTTGTGGAGATTAAAGCAGCTACAACTGGCCCATTCGGGGATTTGGCTTCTCCCTGCCGGCCTCCCCCAACATTCTGCTTTCCCAGAATGCCAGAGAAACACCTTAGTTTTGGTTTGGTGGACATAGAACTTTAGCATGAGTGACTTCATTTTGGTTTGGTCTCAGTCCAAACCAATAGTCTCCTTTATGTTTTGTTCAATACAGGACAAAATTCCTTTAACCTATATGACACCTCGGTTTTCTCCTGGCAAGCACTGGTGTGGAGTTCTGCAGACTGTGGTCTGTGGACCTTCTCTGCCTGGCTGGGAGTGAGGAGACCTTCCTTAACTGGACTTACCAGTGGTCCTGGTCATGGCAGCAACACCGCAAATCAAGAGATCTTCCTGTTTTCTGAGCTTGGTTCCACAGGCAACCTTGCCTCTTTTGCTAAGGAATTAGAGCCCACACTCCCAGCTCCTCCTAGAAGAAGATCGATTTCTTCATCATTTCCAAGGCTAGTCTGGAAATTATGGGTCCTGTGTTCCATACCCTCAGGACCTCTAAGATACTGTGCCCCCCTGTTGGACCTCTGTCTTCACTGACTGCCCTCCATCTCCCCTCTTCCCTCCACCAGTTCTAAGTCTCCAAGGCTTGAGACTCAGACTCTAAACTGACCCTTTGGGCTCCTTCAACCCTATGGCCAATCCATTGTCTTTGGTTAACAAGGGCCCAGCCCAAGAAGCAGTTCTCAGAGACCAGCTGTGGAAGCTTAAGCTTTGATAACGCTATGGAAAATGCCTCACCAGTTTTCTGTCTTTCATGCCAGCTGCCCTTACCCTTGTCCCTGCGTTTGTCCCTCACAATGGGACCATCGACAGAGTCTATTTTATGATGTGTTTGACCATTCAAACATCTCTAATGGCAATACACATCGTTTATTGAATCCTTACTAAGATTCTCTGCACTGTGGGTGGCAATTTATC
This sequence comes from Spermophilus citellus, assembly GCF_964194105.1. Lineage (NCBI taxonomy): Eukaryota > Metazoa > Chordata > Mammalia > Rodentia > Sciuridae > Spermophilus > Spermophilus citellus. The sequence continues at coordinate 31,120,726 of NC_138197.1, read as the reverse complement.
TACACTGTCTCTAAACTTCTAGAGAATCAAATGTGGTAAATTGAGGTGGGGCTCATGAATCTCCATTTTAAACGAACAGCACAGAGATTCTGATTTGGGCTCTCCTAAGATTGATATTTAATTAGTTAATTAAATTCTGGGGATGGAACACAGGGCTTTGTGCAGGCTAGGTAAGTGCTCTGCCACTGAGATATACCCCCAGCCCCCAGGATAACGTTTTAAATGACATTATTTTAGAATACCTATTACCAACAACCGGGACTCTTGCTTCTGTTTGCTACTTGACAGTGTGATCAATTGCTGAATGCTTTTCTAATCTTTGTATCTAGATTGTGAAAAGGTCTCTAGTAGTCATCATTGAGGTCACTGTAAAGTGATCAAGCTTTTCTAGTTTTCTTTTGTGAAGTGTAAGAGTCCATTGAGATCTATGTATCCAGAAGGCACCCCATAAGAATTTTTAGATGAATGGAAAGATGAATGAATAAATGAGATTTTAAAGGAGATTTCTGTTGCCCATTTTAAAAGTCTTTTTTGGGGGGAATTTTCCACTGAGAAAAGATTATAGAGGTAATAGTATTAATACATTTAATACTTTTTTGGGGGTTATAATCACTACTACTCCTCTTTTCTCTTTTAGGGGACTTCCAAAATGGCAAGAGAGTGAGACTCTCTGTGTATCTTGGGGAATTTTTTGACATTCATTTGTTTGTCAATGGTACTGTGATGCAGGGGGACCAAAGGTAAGTCAGAAGTGCAGAATGTCCAATTTGAAAGGACCCTGGGGATTCCCTGGCACAAGCCCTCGTGTTTCTGATGAAGAAGCTGGGGCCCAGTGAGAGGAAGAAAACGTACTCAGAAGTGAGTAGCAGGGCTGGGCAAGAGCCTCAGCCTCAGCCTCAGCTCAAAAAGTGAATGAGCTAGAACCTCATTCCCTTTGTGCCATCGTCTGAACCTTGTAGCGTGGGCTTGGAAGGGTAGAGAGATGTCCCAAAAATGCACGAGAAGCCCAATACTGAACATGTCCTCTACTTTCCAGAATCTCCATGCCCTATGCCTCTAAAGGGCTGTATCTGGAGACTGAGGCTGGGTACTACAAGCTGTCCAGTGAGGACTATGGTTTTGTGGCCAGGATCGATGGCAGCGGCAACTTTCAAGTCCTGCTGTCAGACAGACACTTCAACAAGACCTGTGGGCTGTGTGGTGACTTTAACATCTTTGCTGAAGATGACTTTAGGACCCAAGAAGGTAAGGTTTTCTGGGCTCCATTTCCCTAAAGTGTGGTTATGCTTTTTACCTCCCTACTTACAGACTCTCACTAATATTCCTCCCCTGGCATTCATGCCTCGTCATGACCTCACCTCAATTTATTTTGCCAATCTGCTCTGTTAATATTTTACCTCAGTGCCTAGACACCCTGGTCAACCTACAACTTCGAGGCTCTCAAACCTGACTTTGTTCAATTTTGAATTCCCCATAGAAATGGGGGAATCACATGTGGTAGATGGTTGGAAAATACTGGAAGGTTTGAGTAGACCCTTCTGAACCCACTACGATTGAATAGATGAAATGTATAGAGTGAGCCTCCACACTGTACAGAAAGGCTAATTATCTAGGCACGGTGGTTCATACCTGTAATCCAAGCGACTCTGGAGGCTGAGGCAGGAGGATCACAAGTTTTAGGCCAGCTTTAGAAAGACTCTGTCTTAAAAATAAGACAGGGGCTATAGTTCAGTGGTAAAGCTCTCCTAGGTTCAATCCCTACAAAAACACCAAAAAGCCTAGTTTATGTATGCTTGTGAGCAACAGAAGATAATATAGATGTGAAATCACTATTAATCTTTTTAATAATTTTAATTCCATAAACATTCAGTTAGTGATATTCCCTTGTAAAAACAACCTTTGTATATAAATTATTCTCTTCCTTATCATGTATCTACCTTCTGATTTAGGGGAAAACATGCAGAGAAAACAGTAGAGTGAAAAATAATAAGGTCGTTTGTTTTTATCTTCTCTAGCACTGATTTCTCAACCTTTTTATTATCCAATATGTAAACTTTAGGCTATCAGTTTTCCTTTAAATATCACTTTAGCTACACCACACCAATTATTTTAATATATAACACAGTTTAATTTTTGTGGTAAAATACATTTTCCTACTTTCCATTTTGAGCTCTTTCTTAACCTATAGTGTGTTTAAAATTTCCAAATGTTTAGAATTTTTAAGGTAAATTTTTGGTAACAAAATTGATTTCTAAATTAAATTAGCAACTTGTGGAGGCTTATTTGTAGCTAGTACTTGATCTTTTCTTAAAAATGTTCTATCTATGCTCAAAAATAATGTATTTTCTGATTGGTGAAGGAGTCCATATTTGTTTGTTGAATTAGGTTTGTTAATTGTGACGTTAAAATCTTCTATATGTTTACTACTTTTTGTCTGCTTCATCTACCAGTTACTAAGAGAGCTGTATATATATTTTTTACAATGTTGGTAAATTTTGTCAATTTCTTGTAATTCTGTCAAATTTTGCTTTATACATTTTGAGTGTTTGCTATTAACTTTTAGAAATATTATGTCTTTCTAGTGAATTGCTCCTTTACATAATGAACCCATTATTTATATATTTTAATTAGCCCTTTATCGTTATACATAGGAGTTGGGCTCATTTTGACAACTCATCCATGCATGGAAATTGATTTCAGATCATGATCTCTCCCCTTTCCCTCCTTCCCTCCATCTCCTCCTGTATTCTCAGCTGCACTCTACTAGACTTCCTTTCATTTTTAACAATGCCTTTTGCCTTGAGACCTGATATTAATATTGATACTCTACTTTTTTATGTGGTTAGTGGTTGTTTGATATATCTTTTTTTTTTGTACTTTCAATTGTTTTGTGTGATTTTGTTTTAGATGTGTCTCATGAAAGTTGCATGAAGCTGGATTTATTATATGTTTTAAAAATGGCTATTAAGGTGCAGTAAAATTCACCCTTTCAGTGTGTACTACTCAAATGCCTCATGTCCTTTTGTAGTCGAACTTACCCACAATTCTTAGCCCCTGGTAATCACTGACCTTTTTTCCTCCCGTGTTCCTATAGTTTTGATTTTTTCCAAAATTTTTTTTATTGGTTGTTCAAAACATTACATGGTTCTTGATATATCATATTTCACACTTTGATTCAAGTGGGTTATGAACTCCCATTTTTACCCCGTATACAGATTGCAGAGTCACATCAGTTACACTTACATTGATTTACATATTGACATACTCATGTCTGTTGTATTCAGCTGCCTTTCCTATCCTCTACTATCCCCCCTCCCCTCCCCTCCCCTCCCCTCTTCTCTCTCTACCCCCTCTACTGTAATTCATTTCTCCCCCTTGTATTCTTTTTCCCTTTCCCCTCACTTCCTCTTGTATGTAATTTTGTATAACCCTGAGGGTCTCCTTCCATTTCCAAGCAATTTCCCTTCTCTCTCCCTGTCCCTCCCACCTCTCATCCCTGTTTAATGTTATTCATCTTCTCATGCTCTTCTTCCCTACTCTGTTCTTAGTTACTCTCCTTATATCAAAGAAGACATTTGGCATTTGTTTTTTAGGGATTGGCTAGCTTCACTTAGCATAATCTGCTCTAATGCCATCCATTTCCCTCCAAATTCTCTAATTTTGTCATTTCTTAATGCAGAGTAATACTCCATTGTGTATAAATGCCACATTTTTTTTTATCCATTCGTCTATTGAAGGGCATCTAGGTTGCTTCCACAGTCTTGCTATTGTGAATTGTACTGCTATGAACATCGATGTAGCAGTGTCCCTGTAGCATGCTCTTTTTAGGTCTTTAGGGAATAGACCCAGAAGGGGAATAGCTGGATCAAATGGTGGTTCCATTCCCAGCTTTCCAAGAAATCTTCATACTGCTTTCCAAATTGGTTGCACCAATTTGCAGTCCCACCAACAATGTACAAGTGTACCCTTTTCCCCACATCCTCGCCAGCACTTGTTGTTGTTTGACTTCATAATGGCTGCCAATCTTACTGGAGTGAGATGATATCTTAGGGTGGTTTTGATTTGCATTTCTCTGACTGCTAGCGATGGTGAGCATTTTTTCATGTACTTGTTGATTGATTGTATGTCCTCCTCTGAGAAGTGTCTGTTTAGGTCCTTGGCCCATTTGTTGATTGGGTTATTTGTTATCTTATTGTCTAATTTTTTGAGTTCTTTGTATACTCTGGATATTAGGGCTCTATCTGAAGTGTGAGGACTAAAGATTTGTTCCCATGATGTAGGCTCCCTATTTACCTCTCTTATTGTTTCTTTTGCTGAGAAAAAACTTTTTAGTTTGAGCAAGTCCCATTTGTTGATTCTAGATATTAATTCTTGTGCTATGCGTGTCCTATTGAGGAATTTGGAGCCCGACCCCACAGTGTGTAGGTCGTAGCCAACTTTTTCTTCTATCAGATGCCTTGTCTCTGGTTTGATATCAAGCTCCTTGATCCATTTTGAGTTAACTTTTGTGCATGGCGAGAGAAAGGGATTCAGTTTCATTTTGTTGCATATGGATTTCCAGTTTTCCCAGCACCATTTGTTGAAGATGCTGTCCTTCCTCCATTGCATGCTTTTAGCCCCTTTATCAAATATAAGAAAGTTGTAGTTTTGTGGGTTGGTTTCTGTGTCCTCTATTCTGTACCATTGGTCCACCCGCCTGTTTTGGTACCAATACCATGCTGTTTTTGTTACTATTGCTCTGTAGTATAGTTTGAAGTCTGGTATCGCTATACCACCTGATTCACACTTCCTGCTTAGCATTGTTTTTGCTATTCTGGGTCTTTTATTTTTCCATATGAATTTCATGATTGCTTTATCTATTTCTACAAGAAATGCCATTGGGATTTTGATTGGTATTGCATTAAACCTATAGAGAACTTTTGGTAATATCGCCATTTTGATGATGTTAGTTCTGCCTATCCATGAACAGGGTATATTTTTCCATCTTCTAAGATCTTCTTCAATTTCTCTCTTTAGGGTTCTGTAGTTTTCATTGTATAAGTCTTTTACCTCTTTTGTTAGGTTGATTCCCAAGTATTTTATTGTTTTTGAGGATATTGTGAATGGAGTGGTTGTCCTCATTTCCATTTCAGAGGGTTTGTCGCTGATATACAGGAATGCCTTTGATTTATGCTTGTTGATTTTATATCCTGCCACTTTGCTGAATTCATTTATTAGCTCTAATAGTTTCTTTGTAGACCCTTTTGGGTCTGCTAGGTATAGAATCATGTCATCTGCAAATAGTGATAATTTAAGTTCTTCTTTTCACAGTAATATGATATTAAGCCTTCTAAGTCTGGCTTCTTCTCATTAACATAATCCATTAGAGATTCATCATGTTGAGTGTATCAATAACTTGTTCCTATTTATTGCTGAAGAGTAGTACCTAAATTTGGTTATCTATTCACCAAAGAATACTTTGTTTCCAGTGTTGGGGAATTATGAATGAAGGCACAGATGTCCCTCAAATTTAATTATAGTACAATACACATAACAAAATTGACTATCTTACCATTTAAAAATTTTTTGTAGTTGTAGATGGACACAATGCCTTTATTTTATTTGTTTATTTTTATGTGGTGCTGAGGATAGAACCCAGTGCCTTCCGCATACTAGGCAAGCGCTCTGTTGCTGAGCTACACAGCCCCAGCCCTTAACCATTTTAATGTATATAGTTCAGTGACACTAAGTACATTCATATTGTTGTGCAACCATCTCTACTATCCATCTCCAGAACTTTTCATTTTGCAAAACTGAAATCTATCCATCAAATAGTAAGTCCCCATTCTTCCCTCCCAGCCCTGGAAACCACCACTTTACTTTGGTCCCTATGATTTTGACTACTCTAAGTACCTTATTAAGTGGAATCATGCAGTATTTGTCTTTTTGTAACTAATTTATTTCACTTTTCACAATGTCCTTAAGGTTCATTTATGTTGTAGCATGTGTCAGAATTTTATTTCTTTTTATGGCTGTCTAACATTCCATTGTAGGTTTATACCACACTTTGCTTATCCTTTCACTCATCAGTGGAGATGGAGTGCTTCCACATTTTAGCTGTGGTAAATAATGCTGTTATGAACATGGGTATACATGTATCCCTTCAGACCCAGCTTTCAATTTTTGTGGGGTTCTACCCAGAAGTATAATTTTATTGTATATAAATTATATCCATATGGTAGTTCTGTTTTTAATTTTCCTCCCAGTACTGGGGATTGAATCCAGGGATGCTCTACCTTTGAGCCATATCTCTGGCCCTTTGTATTTTTTAAATTTGAGACAGGGTCTCACTAAATTGCCCCGGCTGGCCTTGAACTTGTGATTCACCTGCCTCAGTCTTCCAAGTCTCTGGAATTCCAGGTGTGCACCACTACATCTAACTAGTCTTTAAAATTTTAGGAAGCCATTATACTGTTTTCTGAGTGGCTGTGCCATTTTACACTCCCACCAAGAGTGCAGAGTGTTCTGATTTCTCTGCATCCTTGCTAGTGTTTATTTTTTGTTCCCATCCTTATCGGTGTGAAGTGGCATTCATGAATAGGGTTTGTCTATAGACATATGCTTTAATTTCTCTGGGTAAATATCTAGTACTGGGATTGTGTTTTTCCATCTCTCTTTATCCTTCTGTATTGCTTTTTGGGTGGTTTACTTAGGTCATACGCTGTACTCATGGTGGTTGCTGAGAACCAATTGTGTGCATCTCTTCCCAACTCCACATTCAGTAACATCATGTTGGTAACACCATGGAAATCAGCAAGTGGTATAAACTGGGGTTTTGCTTTCCCTGGAAAGTTGCTTTGTCACCACTTTACTAAGTAGTAAGTAGATCTAAGTAGATCTGTCTTCTAGTTCACTAATTCTCTCTTCACTCTGCCTAATTTACAGATGATGTTTATTCTGTCAATTGAAGTTTAACTTTATTTTATTGACTATGCTTTTAATCTTAGAAGGTAAATCTATTTTTCTTTTCAGTTATTTTTTCTTGTTATGTTCTTTTATTAAGTTTCAATTTTTTAATAGCCATAATCTAAAATAGGTTTGTTTTAAAAGTTCTATATAAAAATTTCATTATCTGAACTTTTTGGAGCTCAGTCATGCAAATTTTGGATCTGCTGACTCTTGTTTATAGTGGATTGTTTCCTGTTGTTACAGATGGCTCAGTCCAGGGAGCCTGCCTGGATCCCTATGGGTTGGATTCGACAGGAGGTCCACATAAGAGATAGACAAAAGATGTAAAAATGAATAATGAACTTACTTTATGCTTTATACTTCAGTTTTATCAAACCAGGGAGAAGCAGCTAGATTGCTTCTCTCTGCCCATCTCACAGAGACAATTACAATTTATAGAAACAAAAGCTAGGTGAAATGCATAATGTAGAGCTCTTTAGCTTATGTTAGACGGGCTTGAGTGGGCACTCTCTGTGCCTATCTTCTTTGGCACCTGTGAGGGTGAGGGGTAGAAGCCTTTCAGCTTCCTTTCATAGCAGGAGGAATGTGTTGACATTCAGTCTGTTTCACTGTGCTTCATAATTTTGGATTGTGAGCTCATCTTTTGAAGATTTTCATTTGTCAGTGTGAAGTCACAAGAAGTAATCACAAGAAGTTTAAATTGGAATCTTACAACTATATGAAAGCTTTCCTACCACTGTCAATTTTCAGGGGAGACTTTTTTTCCCTCCCATCCAGAGACCAGATCAAGAAAACAGACATCCACTCTGCTTCTCAGAGTGGGTTTTTTTTTTTCTTGTCAAGTTTTTTTTTTTTTAATGTTTTTGTAGTTTTAGATGGAAAGGGTGCCTTTATTTTATTTGTTTATTTTTATGTGGTGCTGAGGCTCAAACCTAGTGTCTCACACATGCTAGGCAAGCACTCTGCCACTGAGCTACAGCCCCGGCCCTTCTTGTCAACTTTTGCATGCTTCAAGGGTCTCAGCTTTACAATGGGATCTTGGGTCCATCTCCCCACCTCATGCAAGTCCTGGACTCACTTCCACTTCAGTGGAGCTGTTGAAACCCCAGCCTCTTGGTTGGAAAGGTTGCCACTTTCACTCTTGTACTCTGAAGTCAGAACACTTGCCAGTTCTATTTTTTTAATTTTCTCTCTTCTCCTTTCTTCCCTCTTCCTTTCCATCTCTTTAAATTCCTTCTATTTTTGTAAGCTTCTCCATCAATTCAGTATGATATTTGTCCATTCTACTAGCATAGTTTTCAGATTTTTCTCATCTGCTATATTGCTGGAAATGGAAGTTCCAACCATAAATATCTTTTTTTTTCTTATTCTAGGCTTTTAAGATTGAAAAAATTAACAGTGGGTCCTAGGCTATGAGAAAGAAGGTAGTATTTTTTGGCAAAAAAATCAAGGCTATGGTGACGTTTTGGGAATCATCCTTAGAGGATGATTTAGTTTAATTCTTTTTGGTCAGTAAAACTCAACAATATTTGTCCCCAAAACAGTTAACCTTGCTCCCTGACTTCTGGGAGTCTGCCAAGCTTGGCTTTAACTCTGTCTTTCAGAGAGTTTTCTCTAAACAAAAGTATTTGTAATTCCATATGTTGGACAGCCTTATGCTGTCCAGATTTAGTTGATGAAGTGAAACTTCATAGGTGGTCAGGGCTAACAGGGATCTTAGATCACCCACCTCAACTCCTCAGTTACATATGGGAACTAGGCTCCATGGGATGATGGGATCAGCCCAGATCACAGAGTGGTGGAAGGAGCTTCATCATCCAAGTAAGCTCCTTCTCTACCTCTTTCTTTAAGATGGTTTATTAGAAAGTATCCAAACCTGTGTGGTATGGAGTATCTGAGTACCAAACAATACATAATATATGGGAGAAGTCAAATGGAAAAGAACTGAAATTTGTGGAGTGCCAATGTAAGGGTCCGGCGGAGCGTCGGAGAAAGAGACCACACGAGACTAGCTCCATGCAATGGCAAGGGGGATTTATTAGGGATCCGTTCCAGCGCGCTGGGGCTCCGTGCTCACTCAAGAAGGGAGAGCAGCCCAGAGCCCAGAGCAGAGGTCAAGCAGAGCTTAAGTACACTTTTTGGAGAGGGCGGTGGGCTTTGCATACATCAGAACAAATCATCATGAGGCGCGGGAAAATTGAACAACAATTCTGAGACGTGATTAGTCCATTCATTGGCGGGAACAGTTTGGGCAGGGGTGATTGGTCACTTCTAAACGGGGTACACATTCAAACTGATTGGTTCTGGGGCCTATATGCTTACGTGCCATGCTACCTGGAACCCTTAGCTATTAAACAACCAGGGAATCAATGGAGATATTTACTGGGCAGTTCCCGCATTGTCCTAACAACTTTACAGAGATTACAGGTTCCGGGGATAGCAGAGGAATTGTAACAATAGACTTTTACCTTTTAGCCCAGGCCTTGTAATCTAGAAGCTTTACAATTCCCTAGTCTTTTACACTTTAACTCAGACTTTTGCAGCTTAGAATCAGCTTAGAAATTTTTACCTTTACACCACCATGTGCCAGGCAGTCCCTAGGCACTCAGTGAGTCTGATGTCCATGCCCTGGGGAGCGATACTGAGCACTGTACACAAGGTACTCTCCACCCCAAATACCTCTGGTTTAATCTAGCAGAAGTTAGGTCAAGATAACAACAGACCTAGAGCTTTCACTCAGAAGTCCTGGGACAGGCATAACTGAAGCGTAATTTTTTTTTCTGAAACTTTGCTTTGCAGGGACCTTGACCTCTGACCCCTACATTTTTGCCAACTCCTGGGCTCTGAGCAGTGGGGAACAGCGATGCGAACGAGCATCTCCTCCCAGCAGTCCCTGCAACAGCTCCTCTGGGGAAATGCAGAAGGTGGGTATAGCTTGGCCTGGATGTGGCCTGGATGATGTATGACTCCTGGAATTAAGAGGCAGCAGGACTTGGGTTCATGCCCTCCCTCTGGGGGAGGAATGGCCTTACCTATAAGTGCTGCTGGTTTGGCTCTTCAATGTGGGACTCCTACACTGAAAACTAACTATGGCTAGAGTTTAGTCAAATCTAATACTTTCCTGGCCGGGAACTCTACAAACGGTTCTGGGCTAATGATTAGGTTATAATGAGTATCTCAGTATACTTAAAATATGCTGCTATCACAAAATGTCTGAAACTAGGTAACTGAAATTTATTTATTATAGTTCTGGATGACAGAAAGTCCCAGATCAAGGTGCTGGTATTCAGTGTCTGGTGAGGGCAGTCCTGCTCTGCCTCTCTATAAAAGAAGAGCAAAAAGGTGTTGCTCAAGTTATTCCACTGGTGGGTCCTTGTGTTTCTCTTCAGGAGTTGGGCTCCACAGGTTCTTAAGTTTGCTTAAGTTCTAAAACTCTTTACTGTGTTTCTGTGGATTGGGAAGATAGTATATAATCAAGAAATATTCAATGAGTTGGATGATTACAAATTAGGGGGTGTTATCGAAGGACTGTAATGACCTCCCAGTACTAATACAGAATCCTTCACTTGTAGAAATCTGATTCACCCACAGGTACACATAAGTAGAGAAGGTCAACCCTCTCCTATTCCAGAAACAAAGTAATTCTGCCCCCGCCCCCCTTAGCATGAGAAAGTCTCATTATTAGTTGGTTACTCATCCAATGGATCTTCTTTATTTTCCTGAAACATTTTGAACTTCTGAACCAAGGAGTTATATTTATCAGGTCCAGGAAAATATCCTGGGTTGATGCTAAATCCAGCCACCTAAATTGTTAATACAGACAATTCCCAACTTGTAAACAAACACATTCCTGAAGACTTTTTTTTTTTTTTCCTTGGGTGATTCAGTGCTAGTCCTCCAGCTAGTCTCTGAAAGTCTGTATCCCTTGGAACATAGCCCAGAACAAGGCAAACTGAGATGAGGGTGCTGTCCTGTGCAAGCAGGGAGTTTCCTCTTTTTCCAGTTTGAAAAGTCTGAAGCTTGACCTTGACAGATCCTTGAGTTTCTCTCACCCCTGGGCTTGGCATTGTGCTAAGGGTTGGGTTTGGATCAGGCCATTAACTGACTTTGTAACTCTAGGCGAGACACATGCCTGCTGCACACCTGTTTCCCCCTATGTAAAACAGGCTAGGAATTGTTCCTGCCAGGGCCATTGAGAGGAGGAAGAGAAAAGTAATTTGTGTTGAATGGTTTCAGGTTGTTCAGCGGGGCTCATTGTTTGGGCTGCTATTATTATTGTTATTATTAGGTGACTCCTAGTGTCCTCCAGTAGTCCCATGTGTCATACTAGGGTGCCCAACCTTTCAGAGCGGGAATGGGGAGAGCAGATAGCACACATTGTACTTTAGGTATAAGCTGCACAATTCATTCTGGTTTTCCTCTCCTCCTTCCAATTATAACCAGTTTCCTTTTAGGTAGCTGAGCCCAGCTCGAGGTCAGAAGGAACACAAGGTGTCTAACATCTGCACATGCAGGTGGGCAGGCAACAGAAACCCACCTTTCCTCTAGAAGAGATTATTTACCCAGATGAATTCAGACTGAGTGCACCCCAGATGTCACGTGCAGCAAGGAGGACAAGGCCTTTTTAATAATTTCTTTCTCTCTTTATTTCTAAATTTACAGTTCTGTTGTTGGCTGGTGGGTCTTTCTTTTCTGCCCTGTTCTCTAGGTAGAGGTGAGGTTAGCAGGCCTTTGAGAGCTTATTAGATTTTGCAAACACAGGCCAGCTCAGGGTAAGTACTTGACAAATGTTCCCCACCCTCCTGAATACAAAGGGATAATCTCATTTATCCACATGAACTGGGAGGTGAAGAAGACAGGATTCTCAAGTAGAGAACCTGATACCCAGTAGGTCAGGTGGAGGAGGGAGACAAAGGGGAGGGAAAAATCTAAGAGAAGCCTTATTTGCCTCTAGGGGCATCTTTCTTTCTTTTTTTAATTGCTACTAGGGGCATCTTTCTAAGCTGCAGCTGTGTCTTGCTACTCGCTTTGTCTCCTGGGTGCATTAAAAGCCTTACTAACCAGTGTCCTGGGAGCAGCTTAAGAAATTGGGTACCTGGTTCTCGGGGTTGGGCTGAGGCTCTAAACACACCTAACCTCCCCGAGGCACAAATAAACTCCTTCAAGCTCAGAACTCAGTGGTTTCAGGTTGTTTATCTGAGAGGCCTGCTTTGTCCTCGGCCAATCAGACTGTGTTTGCCCACAGCTGGGGCTCCCTCATTGGCTGGGAAGCACAATGATTTATCTCCTGGGAGGTGATTAATGTGGTCTTTTGAATTATTCACAGTCTGCTTACTCCCACGGGGTCCCCAGGTTCAGAAGTCAGGTCTGGAAAATGGGGCCACCTTTACCAGTATATGCCACTGTGGTTCCACAGGCCATTTGGAGTGACAGAGGGTTTTGTGAGGGAAGCAACACTGACCTCAGAACTTCTTTGATAGCCACCCAAATCTATTCCCCCACTTTTCTGGTGCTTTCCTTCTTTCCAAGTCCTAGCAGCGATCAGCTCATTCCGAGAGCCAGGTCATGTTGCTTACACCTAGGGGGTGGATGTTTCCTTGTTATGCCAACAAAACCCAATGCTTCTCTCTACTGGGACTGATAATGGGTTGTTTGATTGCATGCAAATTTGCAGTTTTTTTTTTTTTTTCTCTTCGAACTGAGGGCAGGACTGCTGAAGTCTGGAGCCTCAAGCCATAAATGCTCAAATAATTGTTGTTAATTTGCAGATAACTCTACTGTGCAAGGCATATTGTAGAAAGAAAGAAACTCAGGTAGATTTCTTTTCTTTTTTTTTTTTTGAATTCAAAAAGAGCTGTACCTCATAAAGAAATGATGGCTTTGTTTCACAGTCCTGTGTGCAACATGAAGCCCAAGGTGTCAGGGGCTGGGCTTGGGGGCTGCAGTGAACCTGTATAGTGCTCCTGATATTTAGAAAAGGAGACTCCTCCCTCAAGACACTTTATCACCATTAGGTGGGAAACTGCCTTAGTGAACATTACAATTGTACATATCATGTATAGATAATGGATGGTGTCTACCATATAAATGGTAGTCCCTTGGTGTGTTGCCAGGGTGCACTGTGTGGCCCACAGTACTGGCCTTAGATCACCTCCTTCAGAGTGGCAAGACTGTCTCCTGCCTTTGCGGTTGCCATCAGAATGTAAAGGCAATTTCTTGCCTTTGGCTCCAGGAGTTTTCTCCATGCACTTTCTGGGAGAATCATCCATCAAACACACCAAACTCAGACGGGTATCTGGAGTGGAAGAAATTTCTTTTCATCAATGTTAGGAATTTGGGGTTCATAAAAACTCACAGTTGGATGAAATTCTAGAAGACACCTAATTCAACCTTTGATTACTGTATGAATGCTTTTGGTAAGCTGTACCCAGATAGACAAGGTATTCTGTGACCTTGATTTTAAGAGTCAAGTCCTTGAAACACCCTTGCTGGGATCTTTGCAGTCATCTTGCAGAGCTCAGCCCAAGGTGGTCCTCCTTGGCTCTCTGATAAATCCCTCCTTCCATTTTATGACCATTTGTAACTTATCTGTGTGTCCCCAAATACTGGAGGAACAAGGTTGTTTTTTCAGATTGGTTTCTCCAGGTCTGATGTGGGAACTTGTATCCAAATGTACTCCCATCAGTTACTTAGCAGCCCCAGATTTCCTAGTTCCCTCTGATCTCTGAGTTTGGTGTGTATTAAGTAAACACCATCCTTATTTTCTTCTTCTATTTGTCTTTACAGTTGTAACATCTCTTATTCTGCAGAACTCTTGCCTGCTCTGAGACAGCATGCTGCTTACCTGTTATTCCTCTTTCTCCAGGAAATCACCTGTCCAGTGAGCTAACATTTGTAACACCGGTGTTGACTTTGGATAATCATAACATAGCCCAAAGAGGAACAGAAAATATCCATTGTGTTGGAAACAAAGCAATTCACTCTTCATGTCCTCATTAAGTGATATTTATTTGAAAAGGATATACCAGATCTTTTTTCTTTTTCTTTTTCTGGTAGGGAGGATCAAACCCAGGGCTTTGCATATGTTAGGTAAGCACTGTATTACAGAGCTATATCCCCAGCCTGGACCCAACATTTTCTACCATTTCTGCTCAGAGTGGAGCTGGAAGGAGAATTTGCAGGCAGAAGGAAAGAATTTCAGCACAGGGAACTTGGCTGGGGTGCTAAATGCACAGGCAGAGCTGGGGACTGTCTGTCCTGATCCACTCCTGGCATCTCTGCCTCTTGCATTCACTTCACTGGATGGTTTACATCTGGAATAGACTCCTCTGGGTTATTGGGAAGAATTTCGTTACATTTTTATTCTCAGTAGAATAGTTGGTATTCAGACAATTGTGAGGGGAGAGAGTCTGGCCCTTGGAATTCAGCCAATCTCCGGGAAAGCCTTTGGAACCCAGGATCCCAGAGGAGGTATCTGTCAGATGACAACACCTTAACCTGGTTTTATAACAGGTGCCCACCCACTATGCCCCAGTGATAATCAACCCAGTATTGAGGTTTAATCACAAACACTCATATATCTTTTGCAGAGTGACAAGTGTTCTCTCAAGTCTTTCTTGAGTCATTGTCAGGCTAAGAAATTAGGACTTATTTCATGTATTTTTCCAAGGTCCAAGAATCCAGGGTGCATTCCCTGGGTTCGTCTAATACTCTATGTGTCCTTGTGTAAGTTACTTTCCTGCTCTGCACCTCAGTCTTCCCTCTCTAAGGGAAACATGGCTCTACTGACCATCCAAATGAGGAAGTACACTTCTTCTTTAGAATAAATCCACTTACCTGAGTGCCGTGTGGGAGAAGGGTCAGTGAGCTGGGTGCTGTGGTAGAACAGTGGTGGCCTCAGCCTTATAGTGGAGATCAGTGACCACCATGGAATCTCACAGATTTCCCTTGATTCAGCCAGAACTTAGCCTTTTAACTTTTAAGAAGGGTTGGATAAAGTCCCAGTATCCAAGCTTTCAGTTAAAATGCCTCCCTTAACAATCTCAAAATCCTGTGATAGAATTCCATTGGCTTTCCATATCTGTGGGTTCCACATCCTTAGATTCAACCAACTGTAGAAAAAATTGCATCTCTACTGAACATGCACACTTTTTCTTCTTATTAGCCCCTAAACAATATAGTATAACTACCATTTACATAGCATTTACATCGTATTAGATACTATAAATCTTTTAGATATGATTTGAAATATATGGGAAATATGTATAGGTTAAATACTCTATATGAAAACACTATGCCATTTTTTTTGGGGGGGGGTACCAGGGATGGAACTCAGGGGCACTCAACCACTGAGCCACATCCTCAGCTCTGTTTTGTATTTTATTTCGAGACAGAGTCTCACTGAGTTCCTTAGCACCTCACTTTTGATGAGGCTGGCTTTGAACTCCCAATCCTCCTGCCTCAGCTTCCTGAGCTGCTGGGATTACAGGCGTGCGCCACTGTGCCCCCCATTATGCCATTTTATACAAGAGACTTGAGCATGCATGCATTTTGGTATCTGAGAAGGTTGTAGGATCAATCCTATAGATATTGGGTGTTGACTATATTTCTTTGGTGGCTTCCTTTGCCTTCCTCCGTCCCCCTAGTGAAGACCAGAATGGGCAAAAAAAATGGGAAGGTGCCCATTAGTACCATACACAACTTATTGAGGTGTTTTGTATGGTTTAGGTAATTCTAAAAATGTGCAAGGCAGATCAAAGAAAAAAACACATAAAAGAAATTAAGCATGAAAGAGAATGACACAAATGCCATGGTAGGTCAGTAAATTTGCCAAACAAATGATAAGTGATATGGCAGCTCAGGGGAATCAGCTCCTATCATAGAGTTGATTATTTTTCCTTGTTGGGAGTAGGATGGTAGTCTGGTTCTCATTGGTCTGTTTTCCATCCCCTGAGCTTGGGAAGACCCCAAACTGGGAAGTGGAGAATAGTGCCTGGTCATTCTCTGTCCAGCCTGCTGAGCCCCATCCTGATCCCCAAGAACCACTCTGATGCCTCCTGGGAGGCCAGACAGAGGGTGAGGAGGGACCTTCTGAGGGCTCCACGGCTATCTCTGCTGTGACATATCTAATCACTCCACCTTTCGTGAGCATAATACCCTAACTGTTTTAGAGAGAAGAACCACCAACTCCACAAAATCCATCCATCTGTTGGAAATCTATCTCACAATTTCATGGTCAGAATCTTGACCGTGAGTCAGAATCTTGGAATGTGGGTGGGAATCTTAGGCCTGCCAAAAGTTATAAATAGAACTGGCAACCCTCTCCCGTCCACCCTTGCAGGCCAGCCAGTGAGAAACTTGCCTCTGCCCAGAGTGAATTCTTGAACCCACTACTTTGGACCAGTGCAGGTTCTAGGCGCCTCCACACCTCCCCCAGGGGCAGCCACAGGGCACCCCCGCCAGAGCTGGAAAGATCATGGCCCACTGAACAATCTTGCACTTTATATATTAGACTCCCCCTTTCTTTGTTCACTTCAGTCCTAGGAATGCCCTCCCTCCTTTCTCCTTCGTCAGCTGTTTGGGAACAAACACAATAGCTAAGCTTCAGATCTCTGGCTTTTGCTTTTTCTCCTCCCCTGCCTGCCTGCCACTGGGGAGCTGTGCTTGTTTTTTTTTCTCCCCAGCCCTTGAACCAGCCCAGCATCTCCAGGGAAGAGGCCTGGTCTTTTTGATGAACTGAAAATGTGATTATGATGGGCCACAATTGGGTCTGCACACCCACCCAGGCAGGGTGAGGTCATGGATTGATGGAGCTGGGGCTACAGCTCTCTCCCAGTTTCTGGCACCACCGACAGGAGATGAAACAAGACAGAAGTGGCTGGTGCCAGGCATTGGAGCCAGGGAGATGCTGGAAGTGCAAATTAGCTGACCCTTATTTTATGTCCCTGCCAGAATGGTTTAGCAGAGAGCTAAAGAGAAGCCACTATAGACAGCAGGCAAATGGTAATAGTTGTTATAAGTCCTTGATTGCTTTCCTGGTGTAATCTCATTTAATTTTATTTTGAAGCACCATCTAAGGTAGGCATTGCTATCGTTGTGTGTTAGGAGCAGGTTCAGCTGTGAGTGACAAGACACCTAAAACTAACAACAGCTTGCATAGTCTAGAAGTTTATTTTTCTTTCATGTAAAGAAATCTAGGGGAGATGTTCAGGGCCAATCCTGGATCCTATGGTGTTGGGATACAATGTTCTTTCATCATTTTTCTGTTGTCCTCAATCGGCATGGGGCGTCTGCTGCATGGTCCAAGATGCCAGCTCAAGCTTGAGGCATCACAGTCACATCCAAGCAGTTAGACAAGAAGGGCCAAGAAATAAGCAGTTCCTTCTTGTGAGGACAATCTTGGAAGTTGCTCAGGGTCCTTCTGCTTATATCTGATTGGGTAAAGCTTAGTTCTATGGCTATTCCCAGCTGAATGTGGGCTGAGAAATGGAATCTTTATTCTCAGTGATTATGTGCCCAAGTAAAAGCTAAAAATTGAGGTTCCTATGGCTAAGAAAGAAGGGAAGAAGAGCTTACTGGGCAACTTTCAATTTCTTCCACCTTAGCTGTCTTGTATAGGTGAGGAGATGGAGGTGTGGAGGGGTGAGATGATTTTCTTAAAGTCATACACTTTGGAACGATGGAGTTGGGACTCCAATCCAATTGTTTTTCTAGGACAGTTATACTCACTGTGCTGCACTGCCTTCTAATTCGATTGTTAGGAAACAAGATATATATATATATATATATATATATATATATATATATATATATATATATATATATATATATATAGAGAGAGAGAGAGAGAGAGAGAGAGAGAGAGAGAGAGAGAGAGACACTATGCAAGCCATTGTTATTTTTAGGTTTCTTGTTATTTATAGCTGAACCTACTCCTAACACACAAAGATAGCAATACCTACATTAGATGGTGCTTAAAATAAAATTAAATGAGATTACACCAGGAAGGCAATCAAGTACTTGCAATCAAGTACTTATAACAAGGGGCTGGGGTTATGACTCAGTGGTAGAGCACTCACCTCATACATATGAGGCCCTGGGTTCGATTCCTCAGCACCACATAAAAATAAATAAATAACTAAAATAAAGTTATTGTGTACAACTACAAAAATACTTTTTTTTTTTTTTAAAAAAAGTACTTATAACAACTATTACCATTTGCCTCCTGTCTATAGTGGCTATTCTTCAGCTCTCTGATATATATAGTGGAAAACCATGTATAGTCATCCCCTGGTTTCTGCAGGAGATTGGTTCCAGGACCTCGGTGGCTACCCAAGATACTCAGATACTAAAGATACCTCAGATACTGAGATCTCTTGTATAAAACGGCATACTATTTGATTATAACCTATGCACATTCTCCCACATACTTCAAATCAACTTTAGATTACTTATAATACTTAATACAAGGTAAGTGGTATATAAATAGTTGTTATATTGTATTGTTTAGGAAATAATGACAAGGAAAAAAAATCTGTACATGTTCAGTGCAAATGCAACCCCTCTACCCCTGGTATTTTCAACCCTCAGTAGGTTGAATCTATGAATGAAACCCTCAGATGATGACAGGCTGACCGTAATTTGGGGTTTGGTAACAAGTGACTGGGCTGTGGTGTGAAGCCAGGGTTTGAGCCTTGCCTTCAAAAGTGCAATGGTTCTTAAGCTGTTTAGTCTCAGGACCTCTTTATACTCTTAAATATTATTGAGGATTCCAAAGAGATTTTGTTTATTTGGGTTAAATCTCTTTCTATTTACCATATTAGATATTAAAATTGGGAAATTTAAAACACATTTATTAAGTCATTTAAAAATAATAAACCCATTATATTTAGCATAAATATTTAATAAAAATAAATTCCAGAACAAAACATTTTCGGGAGTGTTTTATAGATTTGCAAGTCTCTTTAAAATCTTATTGAAGAGAAATTAGCCAGATTCTCATATCTGCTTCTGCATTTAACCTGTTATGATATCATACATCACATAGCCTGAAAAAATCCACTGAACCCCCATAAAAGAAAGAGAGCACAAACAGCAAAAAGCATCTTTAGGAGAAAAATATGTACCTTGTAGACTCCTGGAGGACCTCAGAAGTCCTGGAGGACCTGCTAGGGGTGTACATTTGGAGAAGAATTGACCTAGTATATTCTTTACTTTTTCCTTGCTTCAGTTTCTATATCTGGAATATTGGATTAACCTAGTCTTTGTGGGATTTTCCCCTCACCCCAGTACTGAGGATTGAACACAGGGGTGCTTTCACACTGAGATATCCCCAATCCTTTAAAAAAATTTTAATATTTTGAGACAGGTCCTGGCTAAATTGCTGAGGCTGTCCTCAAACTTGCGATCTTCCTGCCTCAGCCTTCTGAGTAGCTGGGATTACATATGTGCACCCTCATGCCTGGCCACCTAGTCTTTGTCTGAGGAGATTTATGTTCTTTCAAGGTGTCTGCATGTCTCTGAATGCAGTTTATGAGGGAGTCTCTGAAACAACTTTCTTTAAATGGGCTACGAGAGTTTCCAGCTATGGAGGGGAGGCCAGATTTATTTGTGTCAGCTTTCTCTTAGTGCAGAGAGATAGGAAGAGAAGCTGCGGACGGTCTTCAGGCTGGGAATTTTCTCAGCAGACTCCTGTGGCTGGGTGGATCCTGAGAAGCCAGAAATGACTGGTCCAGGTCTCCAGCTTGCCTCCTGTGGGTCTGCTCCCTCAATGCCACTGATGTGCTTGAGCCCAAATCCCTACAGGAAAGGAAGGAACATGGAGACATTCCTAGGTGTTTTAATTAGCTTCCCAATACTGTAAAAAAATTACCCAAGATAGCTTAATAAGAGAAAAGCTTTATTTTGGCTCATGGTTTCAGAGGAGCAGGTGGCAGAGGAGACCTGTTCACCTCATATCAGCTAGGAAGCAAAGAGAGAGAGAGGAAGGGCCCAAATCCACTACAACCTGACTTCCTCCTACTAGGCACCCCCTGCAGCACCCCAGGCTGTAGACCAGGCCCTCGACTCATAGGCCAAACCACAACTGTAATTGGGGATGACCTGGATAAGGTGAACACAAGCTTCTCACCATATCCTAAGTGGACAGAGAAACCTGGACAAATGACAAAGGTGCCTGCAAATCCTTTACTCAGGGAATAACACACGGAAAGGTCCGAATGCTGGGCCCTGGCAGAGGATATCAACTCCTTCAAGGAGAGCTCCATTAGGTTTGGAATCTGATGGGGGCACTAACCTCAGGCAGTCTGGCAACCCTGGGCTGCAGTCTCAGGGTTTCACTATAATTACTGTTTCTCCCCCTGCCATAGCAGATGCTTTACCTGGGATGCCCTCTCTCCTGCCATATACCCAGATGTTGTCCAGGTCTGCTCAGACTTTGCCTCCTTTTAGGAAGCCTCTCCAGCTGCAGGTTTATTCTAGCTGCGAATGGCTGAACCATTGGGAGGATGTTTCTAAACCGGGACCAAGTCTTCAGACTATGTGTACATAGTCCCATGGAAACACCTGGTTCAGATAGATTGCAAGCCCCTGAAGGACCTGAGAGTGAGACTTAGGGATGGATTCACTGTTGTTAAGCTCGATCCACTTCCTAATTGCCTGTTTTGTGCACGCTGGAGCTATAACTCTTCTCTTTGAAAAGCCTGCAGGGAAATGGAGGAGAGAGCCATAGAAATGGATAATTCCAGTATAAGAATGGAGGTACCCAGAATGGGACAGGGACCAAGTCTGACTTCATGGGGCTCCCTCGTTAGGCTTTATGAGGGCTGGGACTGAGTCTGTGTGCTTTCTATTTCATTCCTTGTGCCTGGAACAGTGTGACCAATGGAACAGAACATCAGGATATGTTCAGGAAACCATGAGTGATGCATGGAGGTTGGGCTCAAGTCATGGAGGGCCTGGCCTTGCTGCTTTCCTAATGAGTCAGAAATTTGCCCTTTAAGCTGGAGTGTGACATAGTTGTATTTTATTTTAATTTTTTTAATATTTATTTTTTAGTTTTAGGTGGGCACAACATCTTTATTTTATTCTTATGTGGTGCTGAGGATCGAACCCAGCGCCCTGCACATGCCAGGCTAGCGCGCTACCGCTTGAGCCACATCCCCAGCCCGGATTTGTATTTTATATCCACTTGATATACTGCTGGGGACCTGGAGGCCACACCAACAATGTTTGTGGAGTGAACGTTTTGGTCACCACTTACTTGCCAACGTCTCCGCCATGATTCTGAGAGTTCGGATGTCAATTCCATCTTGGGTTTATTTATGGGACCTTTCTCAGGACCTGACCTGGCATGGCAGGGCTACCTATAATAGAACAGGGAAGCCTGGGAGTGGCAGAGGTAGCAAGCTGCACATATCACTGTAGTCCAGCCATGGAGGGAGGGCAGATTGGGTTGCAAGTGCTGGGCAGATATAAGGATGTCCTGCCTTCCCTCAGACTGTGGTCACTCTGGTAGACCAAGTTGAGGCCAGGGCTGATGAATACTGGAGGGTAAGGTGAGAGGACAGATTTTTTCCTTTTGTTTCTGTTGAGAGAGAAGCTCTAGCTGGATTTCAAGTATGTAGAGTGGAAGCCAAAGAAATTGTTCTAAGAAGGGAGGTGGCTGTTTTTGCAGAAATCACTCCTGTTCTTCAAGCAAATATTCAGAAGTCACCTTTCATGCTAAGACTTTCTATAAAACATTTAATACCTCCAGGGAGCTCCCAGGAAATATGCTGGAGTACTGTTCCCATTTTCCCTTGGAGCTGGGAAAAGGTGGACCTGGGCCAGCTGGAGGTGGGCCAAGCTGGTCTCTGCCTGGCTAGGGCTCTGGGGAGGGTGGATGCCGGGACTCCAGGGCTCTCTTCTGATTGACTGATACTGTGTCCTGACCAGTGAGGACCTTTGATTTTGTGACCCTGTACCTTTAAGAGCTGACGGTGCAGTGCAGGGACTGCTCTGAGCCATTGTCTTATAGACCCAGAGATGCTCTATAGGACCATAGCTGCTCCTCTGCTCACCATCTTAGAAAAATCCTGGTGGTTTGCCCTTTTGATATTTTTCCCTTCAGTTCTAAATTGTGGGTGGGGAAAGAGGTAGCAGCTGACCTGTTCTGGAACACCTTCACCTCCCCTCTGAGAGGTCTGTGACCTCATTCTTTGAGTGGCATTTTGATGGGGACAGATTGTGTAGTGAAATGGGAAGAAATAGACCCAGGCCACATCCTCCCTCCCCGAACCTTAACTTGACAGTAAGGATGGACCTTCTTACATCTTCCTATTACAAAGAAGACGGGTTCCTCCCCACTTCTTTGTCTTGGAGGAGTGTGAACCTCCCAAACAAACATGTATAAGCTGGGCATGGTGGTCCACATCTGTAACCCCAGTTGCTCTGGAGACAGAAGCTGGAGGACTGCAAATTTGAGGTCAGCCTCAGAAGCAGCAACTTAGTGAGACCCTGGCTCAATTAAAATAAATATAAAGGGATATAGGTCAGTGATAGAGTGCTTTACTAATATGCATGAAACCCTCTGTTCAATCCCCAGCACCCTTAAAAAACCAAACAACAAATCCCCTGCTCCTCTGCTCACCATGGACCAACCAAGATACTCAGGAAGTGATAATTTAGTTGTCATGGTGACCTTTCATCCTGGTATAGTCCAGGGAGATGGAGATGGGAGAAAAGAAACAAAGGTGTCCTGTTTTTCTGGGGACATGTTTACCATTCTGGATGATAAACCTAATGGAAGGAGAGACATATAAGGAAACTCTCTGGGCCAGAGATGAGTGATGATGATGACGATGATGATGATGATGATGATGATGATGATGATGATTTAGGGTCATCATTTATTGGGATAAACAATTTCCATGCATGATTTCATTCAGTCTGCACTCCAGTCTTACTAGATAGGAACTATTCTCATTCTCCCCATTTTACAGAGAAGAGAGGTTGAATAGTGAGTCCAAGCTCACACAGCCAGCATGTAGAAGAGGCTGAGCCTAAATCAGGGCTCAGATGTAGAAGTCATACTGAGGCCAAGACAGCCTGTTTGCTGCTCTCTCTCTTTGCCTCCTGAGACCTAAATGGCCCCAGGGCCCATGAGAGTAGTCTTTGCTCACTCAGTGCCTTCAACACCTGCCTGTGAGGTAGTGTGAATATTGCTATCATTCCCTTTCTACTCAAGGACACCCTTCTCCATGAGGTGAACTATTAGCCTAAGTCCCCACTTCCAGTGAGTGATAGAGCTGGGCTTTTAGATAATGCTTTGCATGGCCACTTGGGGGTATGGCCCTAGTAGGATCTCAAGAAGGTAGGACTGGGTCTGGGTGCTGCAGCACCACCCAGAGCAGTTGCTTGCTTTGACCCTTGAGACATCTGCTATGAGTGTAGCCAGCAGCCTGCACTGGTAGGAGCTGCCTCTAAGGCCCACAGGGAACCAGCCATTCCCAGCTGGGCCTTGGATCTCTGCTGGGTGTGAGGCTGCATCTGCAACATTCTGTCCTGCTTGCCTGGTTCAGATTGTAGACTGTGCAGGCCAGGAGGCAGACAGGGTCCCAGCACAGGGCTGTTGTGGGAAGGACATTGATTTCTCTAGGAACATAGAACATTCCTAGTATAAACAAGGTGGATCCTGAGGATGGTGAGCAGGCCAGATCAAATTTCTATTCCTCTGGGATTTTCATGGTATCACAAAAGAGGGGGCCCACGAACAGATTCTTGGCTTTTGGCTCTTGATTCATGTAAGCTTGCTGTGACACTTCTTTGTACAGTTTGGGCAGATTGGATTTCCCTCTTTTTCAAACTGGTAATATCTTCCCTCCTTTTTAAATTTTCTTTTTTAACCATTCCCTTTATGAACCCTGATTGGTCCCAGTTTACCCTTCAGAGTTCAGCCCTTTCATGTAGATGCTCTTGTACTTTTTCCTGTTTAGCTGGAGATTGTAAGTCCTTTTACTAATGCTGGCTTGCAGTAGGAGATTATACATATATATGAAAGAAATTATGCATGAATAAAATTGTGGGGATCATTTATATTGTCCATATTGTATAGTGTCAAATCTAAGACAACATTGGTTCTAATGCACATCATTGTTCCATGTATCATTGAGAAAGAAAAAGCATTTGAAGCATGATATCCATTGTAAGATGCATCTCAACTTCAGAAACTGGGGAAAAGGTGGCCATTTAGGATCATTAAACCATACTATAGAGATGTTTTAATGTGAGAGTGTTAATACCAATGAATGCACAGAAGAAACAAATGGTGAACCCCAAACCACCTTGCACTATTAGGTTGAAGGTATCCACAAAGGATATGGCATGGCATGTCTGGGACATTTTATAGAATCCTATCATGTTGTGGCTATTGGGAACTGGTCCTGTCTGGTCCCAGCAATCAGCCAGGGAATGTCTAAGAAAACATATTCCTGAATTCCATCCCTGAACTACTGAATTCAAATCTCTGTCTGAGGGATGAGGCCCAGAAATCCCTACTTTATAATTCCTTGGGCCACCCAATCATTTATAGTAAAGAAGGTTAAGGTCAGGGAAGGGGAAGGGTAGCCAGGTCAGTTCAGAGCAGATGCTGACCAGCATTATTGCCCTCTGAAGGCTATGTGGTCCACTTCCAGGCTCAGTGCTTTCCCTCTCTCTCCTCTATCCCTTCAAATAGGACATGACCTGTTACAGCAATTCAAGTACCTTAGACTCCATTTCAAGGTTCAGTCTAGGCTATACGGTTTACTTCATATAGCATGTGTCCAATGTCTCTCCTTTGATGGATGGACTGACTGACTTCCACCTGTCCATAAGCACCTGCTGGGTGCCAGGCACTCTCCCAGGTCCTGAGGGGGTGTCCTTGGTTTGCCCAGTGGGGCTGAGTCTCCTTGGTGCCTCCCTCGGAGACAGTGAGTGCAGGGCAGTGGCCAGGGCCACTTTTGTGCTGTGCTGAGGTGCTTCTTTCCCTGAAGGTCCTGTGGGAACAGTGCCAGCTACTGAAGAGTGCCTCCGCGTTTGCCCGCTGCCACCCTCTGGTGGACCCCGAGCCTTTCGTGGCCCTGTGTGAGAAGACTTTGTGCACATGTACTCAGGGAACGGAGTGCTCATGCCCTGCCTTCCTGGAGTATGCCCGGACCTGTGCCCAGGAGGGCATGGTGCTGTATGGCTGGACTGACCACAGTGCATGCCGTGAGTTGCCACCCCTCACCTCCCCCCTTGATGGGCATGTGCTGTGTCTGTCCTGGGGTAGTGGCCCTCAGGAAGCTTTGTGTCATGATGTGTACCTGCCCCCCAGCACACTCAGCCAGTGCCCTCAAAGCCACAGGTGGCTGAACCCATATTCTGAATGGCTCTTGCTGTCTGCCACCTGGTCTTGTAAGTGCTGGCCCAAAGGGGAGTCCCCTCCCTCACAGGCTGAACTGAGGCTGGACAAGGCCCCCCAGGTCTGGTGTCTTGTCAGCTCTGTTCCACGCCATGCCTCCCTCCGCACCCCTTGACTCCCCTCAGGAAATCCATCCCCTGGACTCATAAAATATTCTGCACTTCAGACCCAAATCCCAGCAGTTTCAGTTTCAGGGTTTGTCTGCATATCTGCCTATCTGAACTGAGGAGGAGCAGGGAATTGGCCAGGCTGTCCATCTCTGAGAGACCGGAGTGTTCTATTGAAGTCCTTCCCTTGTGTGAACTCTGCCTCTCTGTCTCTGGGCACAATGTGCGCCATTTCTTCTACCCCCACCTATGACAACTGTGTTTGTCCTCTTCTAATCTCATCAGGTCCCCACTGGTCACCATCCCCGAATTATTATGATTAACTGGGGGCTTCTCTGGCCACCTTACAAAAAGGCCCCTCTACTCGGACTGACCAAATTTTGTGCAGATTTACAACTGGTCTGTGATAATGACACGGAGGATCTAACCAACATTACTCTGCACACATGTGTTACAGTGTGTGGCATATGGCTTTGAAATTAGTTTTTCATCTTTGCTGTGGGGTGTGAGAAGGTGGAGACTAGCCCTTGGCTTCTTCTCTGGATGGTGGAGTGGGCTATTTTCTTAGGTCTTTGAAAGTTGGGTGGAGATGATACCTGGGGGATCTTGGAGAAGGGGCTTGGGGCAATTATTTGTAGAAGAGCCAGTTTTGTCCATAAGGAACTGAATTCAGGGGGAAGGGACAGAGATAGGTGATAGGCTTCCATAGGCAGCCTTCCAGCAAGGGAAATAAATATAGAATGAGTCACCATGCAGGCCAAGTGGATGTGAATGGCGTGTGCCCTGTGCGTGTCTGTGTGTGTGGTGTGTGTGTGTGTGTGTGTGTGTGTGTGTGTGTGTCTGTGTGTGTGTGTAGATTTGAATGGGGCCAATTTCATGGGGAAGAGGGTCTTTTGGAGGAAGACGTGATGGGGGACACCATTAGCTCCCTGCTGGTTCCCAGAGGCCACTCCTTTTTAGCCGAGAGAAGTTTGTGTCACCCTGAGAATGCTTTAGGTAAAGGGGACACAGCATAGAGGAGCCAAAAGAATGCCAAGTTGTTTCTCAAGGATAGATGACCAAGGGGAAGGGATTGTGGTCCCAGGTGCCTCCAGTGAGTCTTAGCTGGGGTCTCCCAAGGTGGGAGAGGTGACCTCAGAGGGACACATGGACCGGTGGGGCCAAGATGATCCTTGGAGCCCTGAAGACAGAGCAAGCTGTCAGAGGTTTAAAGGAGGCTGGGCTGGGGGCATGGCTTGGAGATGCGGCTCTGCTGGAGAGCTGCTCTGGGGAGACTCCTTTGATTTCCTTTTCAGGCCCAGCATGCCCTGCTGGCATGGAGTATAAGGACTGTGTGTCCCCTTGCCCCAGAACCTGCCAGAGCCTGCACATCAATGAAGTGTGTCAGGAGAAATGTGTGGATGGCTGCAGCTGCCCTGGTAATAAACTTCCCACTTTATTTACAAATCCAGGACCTTGCCAGTGCCCTTGGCTTTGGGAAGGGAGATGAAGGCCACTTGTGTTTGTTCCTCATGGCTGAAATCAGAGGCCTTTTATTTAGTCTTTCAAAGTCTCTGTAGAGAGTGATCAGGATTGAGCTGGGCTTTATTTTTAATTTATGTTTTCCTGTTGTACTATATCCATGAAGGCACTGTGTCTAGGGAAACGGGAGGATGGTCTGGGCCCCAACAGTGACTTTGTTTGGGGAGCTCGTGCCCCATCAGAACTATAGTTTTGTTTTCTCTGTTTGGGGCCGGGGAACCAGTCTGGGAGAAAGGTCTGTAAACTGTTTGCTGGGTTTGCCGTGTGAGCTCAGCTGAAAAAAGGCTTTGCTCTAGAAAGTCTGTCCAGGGGACACTTTGTGAGCTTTGGTCACAAGCCCTGTTTAATTACAGAAAGGGAGTCCTGTGTGTTTCAACTCATGACTTCTTCACTGGAAGACTTTGAACAAAACTCTTGACTCCATTTCTCCATCTGGGCAGTGGTGATGAATAATGTTCCCCTCTGTCACCCCTCATCACACAAGTCCTTGGAGCTTTCTTGAAAAAGCCCTAAGCCTAGATTCCTGACTTCCCTTCTGGTTGACCTTGAGCAAACCCTTTTCTCCCATTCCTTCATCTGTACGATGGAGATGAATAATCTCTCTCCCTCACATTGCATCAATATGAGGGATGAACCTCAGGTTCTTTGAGTTTCCTGGGAGAAGCCCGAAGCTGGTGATCACTCCTGGGGATTCTATAGTTGTGAGATGAGTACTAATGATGAAATGTTGAGACCTCCTACCTCGATGCCCTTGAACCCAGAGGGACAGCTCCTTGATGAAGGCCGCTGTGTGGAGAGCGCCCAGTGTTCCTGCGTGCATTCCGGGAAGCGGTACCCTCCAGGCGCCTCCCTCACTCGAGACTGCAACACCTGGTAACTGTGCAGCACCATGTGGTCTGGAGAGCTGCCCAGGGGCTTTGGGAGAGGAAGCTGGGGGAGGAGCGTCAGTGGCAGGGAGACCAGGAGCTGGCCTGGGCTGGCCTGGAGAGTGATGGTGGGGTTGGGGACAGCTGTGGCAGGCAGCGCTGGGATGCGGGATTATAGTACCTCTATGCGTAGATGGTGGGGAGGTCACAGGAAAGGGTCCTTTACACACAGTCACCATCTCCCCCTCCAACCTCCCAGAAGATGGGCTACATAGCAACCCCCAGGCAGAAGGTAGCTCCTTCTCTCCTTGAAATCTTTGATCTTCCGAGTGGTAGGAGGCAGCAGAGTCAAGTGGAGACTCACGTGGGTCTGCCATGGCTTCTGCTGTCTGCCAGGCCCAATTGGGGCGCCTCTCTCTGCTTAGCTCAAGTCCTCTCCTTAAGAACACACACAGCAGGGATTGGACTCCTAGTGCCTGAGCAGATTTTCAGGGACATTACATACCCTAGGTTTTCTTTCTTCTTTTTTTTTCTGTCAGGGTTTCTTCCCTTGTCAACATCTCCAAGGTTCCTCTGTGACCAAAGCTCCATCCTCTACGACTTTCCCAAAGACTCCTCTAGTGCTGCTCCCTTCTCCCAGAGCTTCTCTGGAGGGCTGTGATATCTGTGGGGAGCTCAAGTTGACCTTAGCTTGGCTGACCTACCAATGACCTGTGTTTTTTTCCCTGACAGCATTTGCCGAAATAGCCTGTGGATCTGCAGCAATGAAGAATGCCCAGGTAGGTGACCTGCTTGCTGCTCGTTCCCTCCCTTCTCTTGATGGAGAGGTTTGTCCTCTCTTACAGGAAGGGACACCTCAAGGTGTGGAGAAGTTGACTCTTCAGCAGAAAATGGGGACAGCCCCCTCATCACAGCTCAGGTTTCAGATACCAGCGATGCTGAGAGGAGGGGAGCTCTTCTCCAGCTGAAAAGGGAGGCCACACCCGGGCTAAGGTGCTTTGTTCTTTCCTGTCACCTGTTTACTCAAAGGATTAAGACCTGTGAAGTCTTGACTGCCGAGTTCTTTGGAAAACTCAGAGGAAGAAGGTGCTGATAACCCTTTAGGCTTGAAGTGAGAGTCTTACTGGAATTTTCTGGAATGCTTGATATGCAAACCATAGCATGGTGCAGGAGCTGGGAGAACCAGGTGACCTAATGATTCCTCCAAACCTGTCCCTGCCCTGGAAAATCTGCTTCGGAAAAATTGTTTTATAATCTCTGCCTTTTGCATTCTCCTCTGTTTGGCATCTGCTTTGTTCTGTTTACTGCAAACTTTGTCCATTCAAAGCTCCCGGCCTGCCTCACTCCAGTGACCCTAGGTCTCCCCCCTTGAACTTATTCACATGATGTTTTTGAGGTGCTGGACAGCGTACTAAGCACTTTCCAGGTATTACTTTATTGTTACCTGTGGGATTGGTACAGTTTGTTCTTATCTTGCGAAAAGGAGGTTAAGTAACTTGCCCAAAGTTACATAGCTACCTAGAGGCAGAGTCAAGACTCAGACTCACAACTGCCTGGATTTTACCTTTGCCCGTCCCTTTTCTCTTCTTCCTGATCCTAGATTTTGGACCAGGATGATCTTGGATACCAGGGATCATATTTGAGGTCTTTGGATTTTTGAGGTCTTTAGAATCACTCAGTTCCTTCTTTAGTGGCCTTCACACTGGGAAAATTCTGGAACTAGATGGGAGGTGGGCACTAGGGTTAAGTCCACTAGTCTAGCTAGGTTAACCAGGTTATCTTTTGTGTAATCCTTGAAGAAAGCAGTAAGTACAAGAGATTGCTGTTGATACCTATGCTCCATTTAACATAATAGTACCCCATGAAAGACCCAAGGAACCTTTGACAGACATATAAAGTTGCTGCAACCAACCTGTGAAAAACTTCTAATATCTACATAATACACATTCATTATATAAGATCTGTGAGCCACAGTTGGTGGAATTGGAAATTCAGCTTGCCATGTTTTTTTTTTTTTTTTTCAGGTGGAATACGAATTTACAAAGTCTTAGGACTAGGTTACTTCAGGGAGGCCTTCCATCCATCCATTCTCCAATCACCCACTCTATGCATGATAGTCTGGTCTGGGTAGACAATACAATGCTCTGATAGTCAATTCAAAATCTAGAGAATAGCTTTGCTGAGGATGCAAGACATTCTCTTGATGCCTGGATGTGCAGGTAGCCCCATCCAGCTCTGGTCTGCTGAGTGGTTTGTTATTTTGCCAACAAAGCCACTGAGCTCTTTTCTCATTCTCATTTCCCCACTCTGACCCTCCTTCTCTGGTTCTGAAGTTTAGTTGGTTGTTTCCTCCCAGTCCTTTTCTGCCCAGGTTCCCAGGCTTGTATGGATGCCTTCCCATGATTCTGCTGGCAGTGGGGCTGTCTTATACTCCCCAGGTGAAGATTGCAGGAAGAGTTTCTCATAAGAAAAGTGGACTGGGAGGTTCTGGAAGGTCATATGCTCAGCTCTCCTAGTAAAGCAAAGAACATGCCAAGGCTTCTCTGCAGAACTTGGAGGAGTCAATATTGTAAATCTTAGAAATAGAGAACTGGGTTTTGATTCTCTGAAATAAGATGAGAGTACGTTGGCTGTCAATTGCTGTGCAACTTTTCCTCACAGTTTCTGAATACCAGGAATCCAAGTCTGACTCTGGTTGTCTCTGACCCGTGATCTCTCATGAAATTGCAGCCAAATAGCTATTGACTGGGGCTGTGGTCTTATCTGAAGGCTTGGCAGGGGAGTGAGGGGGATTGCTTTGAAGCTTATTTATGTGCATTCATTTTATTCTGCTATAACAGAATACCTAGTGACATTAGTTCATTCTTGAGGGCACAGCCCTCCTGGCCTGATCAGCTCTCACAGGTCTCACCTCCCAACACTGTTGCATCGAGGACTAAGTATCCAAAACGTGAACTTTGGGAAACATGTAAAACACAGCAGTGGGCTTGCAGCCTCACCATGTGGCCCTCTCCCTGTGACTGCCTCACAACATGACAGCTGGCTTCCCGTGGGGAGAGTGACTTCCGAGAGAGGGGGTGGGGAGAAACCAGAACAGGCACCATGGTCTTTAAAAAACAAAATTTTGAACTGGCATCTCTCACATCTGCTGTATATATTCACGAGAAATAAGTCAACATGTCCAGTCTATGTATAGGCGGAGAGAAGCCGTGCACCATGAAGAACTCCTTTTGAGGCTGCCAAGCACAGGGAGCGTTGGCATGGGTAGTGAGAGGGAGAAGAAGGTCTCAGGAGGGCAGAAGTCTGTGCTGGGGCAGGGCTGGGGCTTCCTGTGACTCATTCTCTTGATGCCTAGATGTGCAGGTAGCCCCATCCAGCTCTGGTCTACTGAGTTCCTTCAAGCCAGGCAGACTTGTACCGCTCCCTGCATTCCTCTGCTTGTGGGTGAGAGGTCGAGCCAACCACAGGTAAAACTATGGTGCATTAGTCAGCCTGGCATTACAGATGACTAAATACGGGACCCAGTAACTTGTGAAGTACAGAGGTTTATTTTGGCTCATGATTCTGGAGGTTCAAGTCCAAGATTGGGGTAGCTCCATTTATTTGGGCCTCTGATGATGACAGTCTCTCATAGCTGTTACCTCTGGATCCAGGAAGTGGAGGGAGAGAGACTGAGAGGATGCGGTTCTGCTATCCCCTTCAAGACCATGCTCCCAGTGATATAACTTCCTCTCACTAGAGCCCACCTTCCTAGGTTCCACCAGCTCCCCAAAATGCCACTCTGGGGATCAAACGTTTAACACATGGGCCTTTGAGGGACACTTAACATACAAACCGTAGCATGTGGTTTCCCCAAGTCTGCAGACTTTCCTTTCTGTAACCCTGAGAACTTTTATCTTCCTCTGCAAACAGGGCCTGTTCATTGTGTTCCCATTGAACTATAAAAGTTTGGTTGCAGATAATGGAGGCAGAGCATGCCTGTAAACAGGGACTGTTCCTCAAATGAATCAAGCCCTTGTTATAGAATCTCAAGCTCCTATTAGAAGAGTGTGGAAGGTACTTTTATAGAGGAAGGAGGGGGCCAGTAGAGGGCTTTTCATTTGTATCCAAAGTCCCATGACCACGTAAAAGTGGCCTAGAATGGGAGCTGAGAGCGCAGACTTGGGATGTAGGTGGTTTGGTTGGAATTCCAGTTCTACCACTTACTAGCTGGGTGATTTTTGGTCAGTTACTTAATGATTCACAGCCTCAGTTTCCCTGTCTGTCAAATGGGGATGATAAGAGCAACTTTACCCCCTGGCCGTTGTGAGGCTATTATTACTTGACATCCAACAAGTACCCCATCAATGCTAATGAGCCGTTAGCATTTTCCCAGAGCACAGAGGCAGCAGTTTCTTTAAGCAGGGGTGAGAAGGGCAGAGACATAGATGAAGGTACAAAGAAGGTGCCATAGAAGGGTGGGGGTGAGGTGGGAGTGTAGCTGGGCAGGTGGTACAGGAGGGTAGAGAGACCTCTTTGGGGAGGGGAGGGATTAGCATACTCTATTACTCGGGTTCAAGGTAATTTGATGGATTCTATCCCAGCCCTGAAGTTCAATCTTGGAATTCAAGGTCAGTCTGTTCCTAAGTTTCTAAGAAGGAAAATAAGCACCTCATTCCTGGACAACAGAGACAGCCATGAATAAACTAGGGTGGATGAGCTCCCTTAGGAGGGTATATTCCTGGGTGCCTGGGCTCCTCTGGGGATTCGGAGTCTCTGAGATCCTAGAAAGCTTCCAGGGTCTCTCCCAGCCCTTGTTGGGGGTCTCTGGAGTTACACCAGAGTTCCTTCAAGCCAGGTAGTGCATCTTTTTTTCATAGCTAAGGTTTTCTTCCATATAACCTCTATGTTGCCTCTATGCTTTTTGACAAATTTCCACACATGCCCAGAATCAGAATGACATCAGGCTTGGCCTAAAGAAATCAAGTGTGCAGAAAGTACAGGAGCCAGTGCACCAAGCACTGTTGAGTGGTGTCAAGTGCTTAGGGCACTGGATCCAGGTAGACAGCCCATGTTAGCTAGCTTTCCATCACTGTGATGAAACACCCGAGACAAAAAAAAAAAAAAAAAAGAGGAAAGATTTATTTTGGCTCATAGTTTTTGAAGTTTCATTCTATGGGTGGCTGGTTCTGTATCATGGTGGAAGCATGTGGTGGAGGAAAGCTGCTCAGCTGGTGACACCCAGGAAGTGGGGAGGGGGCAGGAATGAGATATAGTCCAGGGATGAGATATAGTCCTCAAGGGCATGCCCGCAGTGACCTGCTTCCTCCAGCTGGGTCTTACCTCCTTGAATTATAAACTCTTCAATGGGATAACCCACCCATGTGGTTAGCACCTTCATGATCCAACCACTTCCCAAAGCCTCACCTCTGAACACTGCTGCGATGGGAACCAAGTCTTCAATATGTGAGCATTTGGGGAATTTTCCAGATACAAACTATTACACTGTCCATGTTCAAATCACTCTTTGACCACTTTGCAATCTTGGATTAATTTAACTTCTGTGTTCTTTAGTTTTCTTATTTGTGAACTGGAGGTAATAATGACCACTTCAAAGGAGCAACCAACAGATGGTTCCCACAGAGCTCTTAGAGATGCTTTTTCACATTTGGTGGAGATGTTATGGTGTTTTACGGGCAGGCTTCTGTGAACTCTGATGTCTGGAGGAAGTCTGAGTTGCTTTTCTAAAGGCCTATGGCTGACATTTCTGCAGGGAAGGCTGCAGGCAGGGAGCAAAAGCCACCCAAGCAGAGCAGCCTGTGCAGGGCTTGCTCGATGCAGACAAGAGGTTTGTCTGAAAGAGGTGATGTTCTTCCATCAGAAAAGAGGTTTCCTTCCCCCCTGCCCCCACTTTTTTTTTAAATGAGAGAGGACCTTTATTCATTTGGGAGTCAATCTGCATTAACTTCAGGATGCTCTACTTTTGTATGCTATTTTAAATTTTTTATTTATTTATTTTTATTTGTTCTAATTAGTTATACATGACAGTAGAATGCACTTTGATACATCATGCATAGATGGGAGTATAATTTCTCATTCTTCTGGTTGTACATGATGTAGAATCCCACTGGTCCATATAGTTATATATGTACATATATTGTCCAATTCATTCTACCATCCTTCCTACACCCATACCCTCTCCCCTCCCTTCACTCCCCTCTACCTAATCCAAAGTAACTCTGTCTGCTCCCACGCCCCGACTTACTGTGAATTAGCATCCACATATCAGAGAAAACATTTGGCTTTTGGTTTTTTGTGATTGGCTTATTTCACTTAGCACACTATTCTCCAGCTCCATCCATTTACCAACAAATGACATAATTTCATTCTTCCTTATGGCTGAGTAATACTCCAGATTTTCTTTATCCATTCATCTGTTGAAGGGCACCTAGGTTGGTTCCATAGTTTAGCTATTGTGAGTTGAGCTGCTATAAACATTGATGTGGCTACATCACTATAATATGCTGATTTTAAGTCCTTTGGGTACTTACTGAGAAGTGGGATAGCTGGGTCAAATGGTGATTCCATTCCAAGTTTTCTGAGGAATCTTCATACACTTTCCATAGTGGTTGCACCAATTTGTAGTCGCACCAGCAATGTATGAGTGTACCTTCTTCCCCACATCCTCACCAACATTTATTGTTGCTTGTGTTCTTGTTAATTGCCGTACTAAGGTGAGATGAAATCTTAGAGTAGTTTTGAGAGTAGTTTTGATTTGTATTTCTCTAAAAATCATGTGCCTTCATTCATTCACCAAACTTGTAGTGCCCACCTTTCTGTCTAATGATGGTCGGCTGATTGTCCAGGGCTGCTTTTTGCTGCCTGCTTGCTAATATCCTAGGTGTCCTCTTCCAGGCAGAAGAGGGGTGAGCCTGGCCATTTGGCCCATTGTTTGGGCAGATGTCCCACCTCCTGTGGCCAACTGCTACCCAGCAACTCACCCATCCGTTTCCCTGGGTTTCCTGTGTTTGCAGTCCTGTTCCTCAATTGTACCAAGGAGATAAGCTGAATATGATATTTAGACTTCTAGAACAGAAAAAAATCAGTGGGGTCAGATCAGGAAATCAGATGGAGGATTAGATTTTAGCCCTGAAAGTTTTGCTCTTGAATATTTTCACATTTTCTCACTGACCCTTCTTTTCCTGGGCATTGTCAAAGATAATGGAAGTCCAGTTTCTTACTCAGATAAGAGTGCTCTAGAGAAAACAGAGAAAGGCTGGGGAAAGAGTTCCCACCCATTTCATTGCAGCAGGGTCAAGACATTTGACATAAATGATTATGTGGCTCTGTTTGTCCAGCAATGGTGTTTTCTGAAAACCAGTTGTTTAAAAAGGTTTTCCTGTGACATTGCTGGATTTGAAATTCCAGGACATTTACAATGAGCTGGGGTGACCTCTGACCCTATCTTTTTGCCTGTTCTTGATTTCCATGAACAGTCACCTCTCATGCTTGCCCTTTTGTGAGGGCAGTGAGTGGGGAGGTGATATTAGGTGAACGATCTGGGACCTCCTTATTTTCTTCTCCCATCATTTGGCCTGGTGTGCCCTGCTGTCCATGCCATCCTGGAAGGAGTCAGTGGCCCTGAGGACTAGGCCTAGGGATACTTACCAGTAACCTGAGGCTTCTCACCTGCCCTCTGCCTTCAGTATATACTCAAGGCAGAACCACAATTGATCCAAAGCCGTGAAGTCTAGCCGTCCCTTGACTGTGCCTATCAGTGAAAATATGGGCACATGGTAGCAGGCAGTGGGGTCCTCTGGTACTTGGCTTTATTTATTTTTTTAAAAATGATTTTCGAATAAAAAATAGGAGTTTTATGGAGTACTTTAAATTGTTACTCCATGCTTTTCTTCTTATTGGAAGTTTTTAATCAACCATTCATAATTTGACCAAAGAAAGAGATATTTTGTAAATGTGTCACAGACACATGGAACAGAACCCTACTTTTTGTAGAGGACTTAAATCTGAATAATTATGAGTTTTTCAGTAAATCTCCGCATA
Organism: Spermophilus citellus; assembly: GCF_964194105.1. Lineage (NCBI taxonomy): Eukaryota > Metazoa > Chordata > Mammalia > Rodentia > Sciuridae > Spermophilus > Spermophilus citellus. The sequence goes on along the minus strand of NC_138197.1, from coordinate 31,084,823 downwards.
GTTTTCTGGTAATTTTACAAAAATATGCCCATCCCTTTCAGCTTAGCTATGATTTCACTTATCTTGTTGCCTGGAATGAGCATCATGGTTTGGCACAACCTCAGAAGACCCCCTGCCTCCCAGGCAAGTGTCGCTCTTCAAGTGTCACCCTCTTCTTGCACTGAGAAGCTGAACCTCAGGATTGCCTTCTCATAGAAAAATTCTTCCTCTGCATTTATGAACATTAATTCATCCTTCTGGTTGCTCTATCTCTGTTTTGGAATTGTTTTTTCCTGCTTCCACAAATGTCTTGCAAGTCAGCAGGTAGAAGGGGCACCTGCCACACGGCTGGTTAGTTTTACATGACTCTCCTCATCTTTCTGAAGCGGCTGGTGTAGGGGAGAGCAGTCTGTGGAGAGAGGTGGATGAAGCTTTCACTTAGTAGGAAGCCCAAAGGCTGGGTGTTGTCAATTTTAAAAGCTTGTCCGGCTGTTTAACCATGATCTATTCACGGTTCTTCTCACAGAAGCTTAAAATCAACTCTTTAATTTGTTCAGCACACTGGACATCCTTTCTTCCAGTTAAATTTAAAAGGCTTATGAAACCAAAAAAATCTCATCTTCATCCGCATCGTCATTTCTGTGTCTGAAAAATTCTTAATCACATTCCCAATGTGGTTCTGGCCAATTAAGAGGTTAGTTCTGCACTATTCATAGGAGGCTTTGGGTAAAGCCTTTGGAAAAGCTGCAATGATTTCTTCATTTCATCCCAATCGTTATCTGAGATGGAACAAGCTTCAGATTCAATGTTTACTTCCTTGCCAGTAGTCTTGTCACTTTCATTCTCTTCTTTGTCACGGTCCCCATCATCTTCGTCCTCATCCTGGATTTCATCTTCCTCTCCTTGTGGTGCTGGAGGCTATGGGGCCCACTCCCACTGCCCACCCTTTCTGGTACTCATCTTTGATAGGTGAGCAGCTGGAGTCTCCCTGTGCCCTTTGGGAACCTCCTGGCTGTGTGATAGAGCCCCATGTCAGCCCTGAGAGATGGGACCATGTGGGGTTGGCTGTAGGTCCCTCTTAGGGGAAACTTCAGTGTTAGGCTTGGCAAAGGCAGTGGAGAACCCAGCGCTGATCAGGGGTGGTGGGTGGGAAGGAAGCCCCCCTTTCTTTTCTGTAGAGTAGATGGCAAAGTTGAGGGAAGATGGAGAAATGCACAGAGAGAGGTTGGCAAGACACCCAGATGCCCGATTTAGCTTTGGTTTATCTGTTGTGGGTCCTGAAGATAGGGTTGCTCCAAGCCAGGGCAGAGAGTTTGGCAGACATGCTTGAACATCCTCCAGGATGTGTGGGGCCTGAGCTGTGGCCCCCAGGGAGTTGGAGAGGCAGTTGGTTGGGGGGGGCATTGAGGGCCCTGAGTTCTCAGATGATGAAGGGGAGTTCTAGTCCCCCCCACTACAGATGTGTCAGCCTGGAGCTGGCCTTGCCGAGGTCAGCCCTGGCAGGGCAGTGGTGAGATCATGAGCAGATGGTCTTCCGCCTGGCGCCCCCCCCTCCCCATTGGCCCCAATGGAAGTCACAGCATGGCCGTGCCTCTGAGGTGGCCTCAGAACCGCCCAGAGCTGCTCCTCTGTTGAGGCGTAGATAGAGACCAGGGCTGTCTACTGCTAAGCCCTGAGACAGCTCCACCTCCCTCCTCTCCCTGCCTCTGGCTGCCTACGCTGCCTCCTGGCCTTCAGGACTCTCCTGGGTGGGGCTGTGTCTCTGAGCCCCTCCACATGCCAGTGCACAGAGCAGTTGGACAGCCTCCTGTGGCCAGGCACCATGCGGGCTTCCAGGCTGCCTTCTGCAGTGCTGTGACACTGACCTGGGAGATGCTCTGAACCTGGGGCAGCATGCCCAGAAAGAAATAGAGGCGGCAAGAGCTGAGAGTCAGGAGCGCTGGCTTCTGGCCCTGGCTCGGCCTCTGACTGTGCACAGCTTTGTCACCTCCCTTAGTTTCTTCATCTGTAAAAGGAGAAATTGAACGGAATGACCCAGCTTTGACATCCTACCATTAGGGAGTGGGGACTGACTTAGAGCCTCTGCTAGAACCTGGCTTTAGACTGGCGTGGGGCAAGGACTCCTCTGGAGTTCTGGGGAGCGGGGCACCCTGTTTGTATATGTGTGCCACCTTTGCCACTCTGGGGGCTTCCCTAACTCCTGCTTTTCCCTTCTTTTGTGTCCCCCCAGGGGAGTGTCTTGTCACAGGCCAATCTCACTTCAAGAGCTTCGACAACAGGTACTTCACCTTCAGTGGGATCTGCCAGTACCTGCTGGCCCAGGACTGCCAGGATCATTCCTTCTCCATCGTCATAGAGACTGTGCAGGTGAGTTTGGCTGTGCTGACCTGCCAGGAGGCAGTGAGGTGGCTGCAGAGCTACCGGGGTGGGGGGCAGCTGTTCCAGACTTCAGTTGGCTTCATTCACGGAAACCCAGCTATGCCTTGCTCTCTCGCTGTTGGGAGAAGGCACCTGCCCTGCCAGCACCTACTCAGGGCCAGCTCAGTCCATACCCAGAAGAAGCATCCCCTTAGGTCTGCTCTGTGGCCCCCATGGCTGGATCTCTGCTGTTGGGTGCTGAGGACTGAGTGGGGCGGGGGCAAGGAGGGCCCATCACCTTTTCTGAGCTCCATGGTTTACACGCAGACTCTTTTGTAGGGAACAGAGCAGAGGGGAAGAGAGGTAGAGCTATCGAATTCCCCTGAGGACAGAGTCCCTGATTTTCTTGTATCAATAGGCCCAGGGACAAGAAGATGAGCCAGAGGCCTATATTTCTTTGTATAAGACCAGAACAGGATATTAAGGGGTGTGTGTAGGGGGCTGGGATTAGGGCCTTCTTGCATGCTTCTGGGGGCCTCTTTGTGAAGATGGAGGTGCCCAGGCTCTCTGAAGTTGAGGTGTTTCTCTGGTTAAATTGGTCCTGGGCTAATGCTAGACTAGCAGGGGTTGCAGTGAAGTCACCCTGAATCCCCTCTCAACAGTGTGCTGATGACCCTGATGCTGTTTGCACCCGCTCAGCCACTGTGAGGCTGCCCACCCTGCACAACAGTCTCGTGAAGCTGAAGCATGGAGGAGGAGTCTCCATGAATGGCCAGGATGTCCAGGTCCCCCTCCTTCAAGGTGGGCTCACTCCTCTACCAAGCCCCAGGCTGGCACAGCTTCTCCCATAGCACCCCTCCTCCTCAACATTCCTTCCTTCCTGGTGAGGGTCCATCTGTCTCTTCTCTGGGAATGTGATGGGGAGTTATCTTTGGAGGACAGGGTGGATATTCTTGGCAGGCATCCTTGCAAGAAAGGAAGGCTTCCTGGAGGAGGGGGACCCAAAGAGAAAGCTGGTTGAACACCTGGTAAGGGAGGAGATGATCTAGGCCTGGGAGAGAGTATAGAGAGGTAAAGATGCCAAGAGGATTTTTGCCTTGACTTGAGCCAAAGGAACCGGTTGAGGCAGGGTGATTCTGGTTGTACTTTGGGGTGAGAAAGGAGTGGAATGACCACACTCCAAGAGGTTGGGGATGGCTGCTGAAGGGGTCAGACCAAAGATGCCAGGTGGGGGCAAAACCATGTGACCCTCTGCCCTGGGAAAAGCCTTGCTGGTCAGTGTCTCCACCTAGTTTGCACAGTGCCAGTCAAAGCAAAATTGTTTTCATTCAGCCTAACACCCAAACTTCACCCGCAAAGCCGCTCTCAGACCCTTTGTCCTCCATGACTGCTGGCCACGCTGTGGCCCACAATCCTAGCACTGCACGCAGTGGATGAACTTGGGCTAGTGAGCACACTGGTGTCCGTGTGTGTTCAGCTGTGTGTGTCTCTCCATGAGATGATCTATGTTCCCCTGAGGCAAGGTATAAGCTCCTGACTTGTCTCTACCTTCTCCTAGCAGTGATCACTGCTGTGTTCAGCTTTGCACACAGCATCACTCAGCCAGAGGGACTGAGTAATCCAGTTTGGAAGCCATATGCACAGGCAGAGAGGCCCAGGCATGCCCAGCGTGGGAGTTCAGTGGCAGATGTCCACTGGAAAAGAACTGGCCTATAGTTAAGAATGCAGGAGCCTCTTCTGCCCTCTTGTGGCATTGATGGAAATTACAGGGAATTGCAGGGTGTACAGGAGGTCCTTGGGGGATCTTTGGGGATCCTAATTGCCTCTGTGTACCCTTCCTCTGAGACCCGCTTAAGCCTCATTGGACATCCCATCTGCTTTAACTCTTCTCTGGTCATTGCTATGGTCTTTATGAGACATCCCATCTCTCCCAACTTGCCTGCCTGCCACCCCACCACACAGTCCCTCCCCACCTCAGCCTAAATACTGTCTTGCTGGGTTCCAGGTGACCTCCGCATCCAGCACACTGTGATGACCTCTGTGCGCCTCAGCTATGGGGAGGACCTGCAGGTGGAGTGGGATGGCCGTGGGAAGCTGCTGGTGAAGGTAGGTCCCCTCTGGAACCATTGCCTCCTGGGAGCCTGATCCTAACAAAGTGCCCCTTGTACTCTGGGCAGAATGGCTTTGTGTGGTGGGAGAAGAATTCCTTTCTCCTTAGCCCTACACCCCCAGAGTGAGGAACAGGCCTCTCTTGTCTATGAGAAGCTGTTATTTGTTTTCTGGACGCCCCCTATTGGCCTGACAGGTTCTCTCTTCTGGGGATCAGATGTCCCTGTGCTGGGCTATCTGGGCCCTGGTGGGGCTGGTGAGGTGGTGGATTTGCTGACCCATCTCCTGGCTGCAATGAGGCCTGGGAGGAGGGGGTGTCTTCCTGGGTGCCCAGTGTAGCAGCAAGGGAAGAGCTGGGTTGGAACACAGCCAGGTCCTCATGTCCTGTACCCCTGGGGGGAGAAAGCTGCCCCCAACCCCATCTGTGCAAGGCTACATAGGGGCCTGCTAGATTCCTCATTGAGTCACTGGGCCTCTGAGTCTGTGGGCATATCCTCTTATTCTTAGGGGTCCTGGAATCACTTGGATGGTTATCCAGACTTTATGGAGTTTTGGGATGTGTTGTTTCTCTTGAAAAGCCCCTGGCAGTGGGCAGCACTGGTATTACCACTGCTGATTTATTAGGGGGACAAATGAGGTATAGGGAAGTTGAGAGCCTGCCTCTAGTCCACACCACTCCATAGCAGAACAAGGGCTTGCTCTCTGCCCAGTGTCTTCCCATTAGACAACTAGTTCTTGCTTTATGGTCTCAGAATGTTATTTCACTCTTAAAAATTATTTAAGGACCCCAAGATCTTCAGTGAGGGTTATATCTATTGGTCAGATTAGAAATTAGAGGCATTTAGAACATGTATTTATTAACATGTTTACAAATATAATACTGAAACTACTACACATTAATATAAACACCCTCTTTTTTTGGGGGGGAGATAACTGTTTCCCGATACAAAGCTAAGTAGTGAGAAGAATACCATTGTCATACATTTCTGTAAATCTCTTTAATGAATGGTTTAATAGAAGACAGCTGGATTCTCGTATCTACTTCTGCAATCCATCTTTTGTGATAAAGTATGTCATGTAGCCTTTGGAAAATTCCACTGTGCACTTAGAATGAAAAGGGAAAAGGCGATAATGATGTCATGTTTTCATGAAAGTAGTTTTAGGCTTGCAGATCCCTTAAGCCTCATGGGTCTCAAGACCACCCCTTTGAGAACTGTCACACTAGGATTCTGGGGAGACTCCTCCTGTATCCTTGGGTCCCTGCTCTCCAGGATCCTTGGTATAATTCTGTGATGGATGTTGGAGGTGAGATCCTGTTTTCTCCCTTTTCAGGTGATCAGTTCTTTCTCTTGTCCTAGATCCCTTGAGAGAGTTTCATACTTAACTCTTTTTTTTTTCCTTTTTCTTTACAAAAAGTAACCTTGCAACCACAGACCACAGATCAGGAAGGATGGGCGATCCTCTAGTCAGACACCCACTTCCAACTGGAAATAAAGATTCATTATTTCCGGAGCCAGAGGAACTTGCCCCAGTCTCTAGGTCATTTGGTTACAGAGCTCAGTGTACTACAGAGCCTGGTCTCCGGGTCACTGTTGAGTCACTCCTCCTGCACCCGGGCTTCAAGGGGATGTTCCACACGAGCCAGTTCACTTTCCCAGCCCCCTCCCACGTGTCACAGTGGGTGCTCTTCACCCACGCAGTCTCTTCCCTCCATCAGCTGGTCCAGGACTTCTTGTCATGGGTGCCTGTCCACTTCCTCCTCAGCTTCCTCTGTTCTTGGTTTTTCCTCTGAGGAGAGAGAGCTAGATCCTTTCCACAGGAATGGGGTCTTTGGGGGTGTCGTTTGAGCTTATAAGAAGAGGATTTGGTGAAGGTTCAGGACAGGATCAGATGACCCTAAGGCCTGTGGACTGTCCTGTGGGTTTGGTATGATGCAGGAAAGGGGGCGTCTGTGAAGGGCAGGAAGTGGGAGCACAGGGCTAGCTCCTGGGTTCGGGGACTGCTAGGTGGAGGAGCTAGTTGGAGGCAGGCCTCCTGGGGAGAGGGGCCCTCTGATCCTCTGTTGAGACAGCAAGGCCCTGGCGACAGGGTCCAGTCCAGCTCCAGCAGAGTGCTGTGGAAAAGGTGTCTGACAGTCTTCACTTGGTCAGAACTGCCACCAGCACAAGTCTGTTTCAAACAGCAAGCGTCTTCTCAGAAGTGTCCTAGCCTGGACACTGTAGGCCTCTTAGGCCGGCCGTCCCTGGATGCATCCATGGTTCTAACCGTGGGCCATGCTGACCTCTGAGACAAGCCAAAGTCAGAATGAGGGGTGGAATATTTTCAAGAGTTGCGGGGCCATAGTGATGGTGGCCAGCGGAAGTGAACAAAGGGGATTTTGGGGAGCATGAGTGCCGCAGTCTGGCTAGGCACAAAATCACGAGCCACTCACAGCCTTGTAGATTCAAACAGCAATTCTTTATTCCCAAACTCACATCGGCACTCTACACACATTCTGGGGAAATCCACGTTCTGGACAAAATCCACGTTCTGAATCCCAAATACTCTCTGAATCCCTCGAGAACTCAACGGGAACTCAAGGAGTGGGCGTGCCTGAGGCAGCAGGATACGCCCTATTCCCAGCAGGGTACACCTTAAACCTAGAACCGCCCTAAACCCAAGGAGCAGGATACTCCCTAAAACCTGATCCGCCCTAAACCCGGATCCGCCCTGGTCCTTGAGCAAGGTCACCTTACTCAAGCATACATGCAATGTCACTGCAAATGACCTGGGTCCAAAGGCAAGCCCATTTCCACAATGGAGAGTCCTTCCTCTAAGCAACATGGAGTAGGCTGACAAAGAAATTGCCATGTGTCATTCCTACTTGGCAATGGCTCTCAGCATCGCACATGAGCTATATGTCTATGAAGCAGGAGGAAAGATGCTGAGAAGAGGGGAAGGGGATTCCCGGTTCATCACCATTTTGCTGCTCAGTTCCGGCCAGCCCTGACTGTTGGTATTGCTTTTCAGCAGGCGCTGGGAGAAGAACCCATCTGTGCACTGAGTTATTAGTTCACCAATTCAATCATTCAAGAAATATTTATTGAGTGTCCACCAGCTGAATGTTTGTGTCCCCTACCAGTTCATATGCTGAAATTCTAACACCCATGGCTGTGGGAGGGCTCTAAGTGAATTAATGCCTTGATAAAAGAGTCCCCAGAGACCAGCTTCTACCATGTGAGGCTGCAGTAGAAGCCATCTCTGAACCAGGAACAGGGGCCCTGAGCAGACACCGAATCTGCTGGTGCCTTGATCTTGGACTTCTCAGGATCCAAACTATCAGAAATAAGTGTGTTGTTTTAAGCCATTTGGTTTACAATTTGGTTTCAGCAGCCTGCACGGACTTAGACAGACAGCATTCTGGATGCTGAGCGTACAGTGGGGAAACGGAGCAGGCACAGACCCTGGCCTCTTTTAGTTCACATTCTCCTGGGAGAAGCAGACAGTAAACAAAGCAAACAAGTAAATTAAATCATACATTAGAATAAATCCTGGGGAGATAAATAAAGCAGAGGAGGGGGAGCAGGAAGTGCCAGGGTTGGGGGATTTAAATTTTAAGTGGAGACGTCAGAAAGGCCTTGGTGCCCTAATGTGACACTAGATATTTTGAAAGCAAACAAGGAGGGCATCCCTCTGTTCTCTTTCTTATTAAGGATATTTACTTGGGCGTATTTTATAAGGGTGTATAATCTTTCACTGGATTGTTCATCTTGTACCTTGTGAAGTCAGGGCTAGCAGCCGGAAAGGCCTCCAAGAGATGACCACGGGGGGTCCTGGTCTAGCTCATGAGGCTTCAGAACCCAAGGAGGTCACAGGCCTTGTTAGTTATGGGGAGAGCTGGAGTCAGGACTCTGGGGTCCAACCCCTGCTCTATCTTCACATCAGGGTCCAGGTGTCCCCACCTGTCCTGGGCAAAAGGCAAGTTCCATTTCCTTAATTGTCCCTTGATATGCCCTTTGGGTTCAGAGCTTGGTTCAGCTATAATTGGACAATGAGTGATGTGCCAATGGTTGGGCGTTTGAGTCCTGGTCCCCTCCTGGTCACCACAGAGCACACTGCCCCAGTGTCCTTGCTGGACCTCACTTTCCCCAATTGCCATCCTGACAGGCCCCTTTGGCAGGGGGGCCTCTTCTTTTCAGTGATGCTCAGTGATGCCACCGAGAAAGGTGTTGCTACTGGTTATACAGTGTCAGCTGCAGAGGACTTAGGCCACACCTGACTCAGCCTGCTTTGCCCACGGGTGACCAATGAAAGCAGTCAGTGGACAGGTGTTGAGTTTGTACCTGATCTCAGGGGAACTGGGGCCACTGGCCTAGGCCATCTGGCAGGCGTGGACACAGAACACCGGGGGCTGGGCTCAACCTACTGACTCATCCCAGCTCTGCCACTGTTCCTGTCACCCTGGGCAAGTCCCTTTCCCTCCCTGGGCCTCAGTTTCCCCATCTTTAAGTGACTAGATAATCTTTAGAATCCCTTTTGGCTTGGTCCTTCTCTGACTAATGATTGAAGGGCCAGGGTGGAAGTGGTAAATGTGTGCTGCTGGTTGTTTTATTTATTTGTTTCTCCTACAGCCTAAGGCTTAGTTACCATTCGTATTTATTTTTCATCTGGGGAAGATCAAAACCATCTTACAAGTGAAACAAAGCGGTGGCTCGGTCGGCTGCTGCTGCTTCAAGGTAGTCTGGCCTCTTCCCACAGCTGTCCCCACTCTATGCCGGGAAGACCTGTGGCTTGTGTGGGAATTACAATGGCAACAAGGGTGACGACTTCCTCACCCCCGCGGGCCTGGTGGAGCCCCTGGTGGTGGACTTCGGGAACGCCTGGAAGCTGCACGGGGACTGCCAGGACCTGCAGAAGCAGCACAGCCATCCCTGTAGCCTCAACCCGCGCCTGAGTACGTGAGCTGCAGCGCCCCAGCCCTCTGGCATTCCGGTGCATTAAAGGGGACAGCGCACCCACTGTGGGGGTGGGGGGTGGGGAGCGGCAGTGCATGGAGCGAGGGGTTGGGGCACCTTTATTTTTACTATCAGCATTTGATTATCTGCAGCTGGCTCATTTATTCTTCAAAGCTTCTTTATTGAATGCCCTCCTTGAGCCAAAGCCTGAGAAAGAAAAGAATAGTGCATTTCCTGTCCCTGGATGTTCTGGTCTACAGGAGCGGCAGCCACACGAAATTAGACTTGAATTATTGTAAGATAAATGGACCAGGGTGGCCTCGTGCGGATTTGTCTGCAGCGGCAGTTCAGTCCTATAATAACATCCCCGTCTGACCCAAGCCATCGCTGACCACTTTCTTCTGTCAGTGGGTGTGTGTTCCAGAGCTGCGGTTTAATATGTATTTGAGCCAAATGTAATTAGGAAAGTAAATTGGCTGCAGAAGAAAAATTGCAATAAATTCCCAGAGCCAAGAGTTGTTTCGGCGGAATCTGCTGCTGACAGAGAAGTGGGTGTGGGAGATTCAGGGTTGGAGCCGTCGTTCTTCTTTTGGGGATGGGGTGTCAGAGTCCCTGTGGTTGGGACTCTGAGGGGAGTGGGACAGGGCTCCGTTCAACTTGGGCTTGATCCTCTCTCTTCCCTACAGCCAGGTTCGCAGAGGAGGCCTGCTCTCTCCTGACGTCCTCCACGTTCGAGGCCTGCCATCACACAGTCAGCCCTCTGCCCTATCTGCAGAACTGCCGATACGACGTCTGCTCCTGCTCCGACGGCAGGGATTGTCTGTGCAATGCTGTGGCCAACTACGCTGCGGCCTGTGCGCGGAGAGGCGTGCACATCGCATGGCGCAAGTCCAACTTCTGTGGTGGGTCCCTACCCTACCGTCTGCCTGCTGCACCCCTCCAGGCACACAACCCAAACTCTACCGACACCTGTGGTCTTGGTCCAATTGGTCTTTTCAAAGCACTTTCTCTGCATCATTTCATTTGGAAATGGGCCCAGCAGCAATTTGACAACCCTGGGCTGTGCAGATAGTTCTTTTCACTTCCACCTCCTGGCAGGATGTAGTGGTGGAGGGGCTACCTCTTCCACACGGTGGGCTTATTCCAGCAGGGCAAGTTGGCGCTCCTACCTGGAGCCTTCCAAGCAGAGATCGCCTGTGTCTGCTGCCACCTAGTGTTCATTACCGGTACGATCGGGTTGTGGAGTGAATAGGTCCTAGGTCCCAGTGGGTCCCAGCATTCCTGGAATCTGATGAAGGCGGTACCCGCTCACATAAATCCTTTGCTTATAACTTCTGGAAGCCATTGATGGACTCCTGGCAAAAATCTCTGGCACCGTATAAAATTACACAAAGCTGAATAGCAGCATTGTCCTGCTGACTATTACATCTCCTTCTGCACTGACTGGTAGATTCCTGGCGCCAAAGTTGGTCTCTGCTCCATGCTAGTGGGCGTCTAGAGTGGGAACACTTTTTTGTTGCCGTTATTGCTCTGGGGACATTTGCTAAGTGCCCAGTGTGATCAGGCCATAGCAATAATGAGGAACTTGAACCTTCTTTTTTGAGTTCTCCCTAGGAGGTGCCTATCACATTGAATAAAGGGCAGAACAGATAAAGGGTAGAGACAACCAAGGAAGGCTTTCAGGAGGAGGTGTCCTTTACCATGGTTTTACAAAGGAAGAGAAGATTTGGTAGAATAGTAGTACTAAGGTGTGAAAGTGAGGCAGGCTTTCCATAAGTGTAAGGTAGAGTGGATATTCTGATTTTTAGGGAGAAGATGTGTTGGGAGTCTAAAATGCAGGATGTCCTGACAGAAGCAGGAAAACAGGAGCTGTGAGCAGGGATAAAGGGATTAATATCATGTATTTGAAGAGATGTTTAGGTGGGGGTTCTCTAGAGGTGTCAATATTTGGGGTCCACCGAGCCAACTCATGTTTCAAGTATAAGGAATCTCCTAAAAAAGAGTAGAGTCAAAAGTAGGGATAAACAACAACAACAAAATCTATAAATGCATGCAGTGGAGTCCGCCCTGTCCCTCCAACCCTGGGATGTCACAGGGAATCTTAGGTTGGCAGTGGCAAGAGCGCAGCTGAAGCCTCCCTGGCTGCTTGCCTGTGACTTACCAGCTACATGACCTTGACTCTTTGCTAGAGCCTCTGAACTCCAGTTTCCTGATTAGAAATTTAGAAATTGGGGAAAGTAATGAGCCAAGGAGTATGCCTTGGGCCCACCAATATTAGAAATTATGCACCACCAGTTAGCTGCAGCCTCCCATGGCATTCTGTTGTAAGATATTCGCCCAGAATGCCAAGGGCCATTGGAAGCATTTTAAAAATCTCTCGCTGTTCTTTATCTCCATTGAAGAGAATAGGGGAAATGGGCTGGCACAACCATGGCAGGGACTCAGGCTTGGGTACAGAATTTCCTGACTCTTGAGGTTTTATGATACTGGAGAAAGTGCTGGGTGGTGAGGAGGTAACTCTCTCTGGAGACATTCAAGGACGAGAGGTCTCTGTCTTGATGGGTGTATGTCACAAATGACCTTGGGTTGTTCCTCTGAGCCCAAAGGTGGTGGGCTCAACTCCTGGTTCTTGATTCCATCCTTTCTTGACCTAATGTCCCCTGGACCCACGTCTCATTTTCCCTTCCTGGGAAATGAACAGAGCTCCCCAAACCACTGAGTCTCTCCATAGAAAGGAAGATGTCACACCAGTTGGGTACATTTATGGAGCAGGCACTTAAACATGTAGCTACTCCATGGTGTAAAGAGATTCAGGAGCAACACAATTTCCCCCTTGTAAAATGGTCATGTTTCCTTTGGGAAGACAGGCTCCTTGAAGGTAAGGACCAAGGCTTACCATCATTGTATCCCTGAGCCTCACATTGCCCCAGCATACAGTAGGTGCACAATACATGTCTTCTAAGCTGAAATATGCATTGCTTATTCTGGGGAAGAAGGCTAAAGAAGAAATTAAATAAGGCTTGAAGCCAGGCTAGAGATGGTCTGTCAGAAGAGTTCCCAACTTCAGCTTTACTTTGATGGACAAAGAGTAGACTTACCCTTGTCACTGCAGACTCAGTGGGTTGAAAGGGATCGCTGTTCTGTCGGCCAGCACATCCCATCTTCCCCTCTCCTCCCTCTGCACATTCATCCAATGGCACAAACTCCACTCTGTCAGAGAAAAGTCAAGGTCTCAGTGATTAGAGGGCCCCTACCCTTCCCAGCTACCTTCAAACACCAAGTCAAAGGTGGTGGCAGGAGGGAGGCTGCAGGGTCACTCGAGAGGTTTGTGGCCAGTGGTGACTTCTACAGCTTCTGCAAGATGCTCCGCTTGTGGGCTTCTGCTGAAGAAATGAGAGGCAAGGATTCTAACAGTCTTAGGAAGATGTGTCCCCAGAATGGGGCTTTCATTGCTTGTACAGCAGCTAGTGAGCACAGGGAAGGCATTTTGGAAGGGTAAAAGGCACCCCGCATCTCCCATGTCTGTCTTACCCTCCCAGCAAAGAATTGCATCCTCAGAGCATTCGTTAGACTACCCAGGACACACTGACCACAATGCAGGAGTGCCAGGCCTTTGGTTTGGATCTTTCTCTGGAATATTCCTCCCATCCCAAGCCTGATGAGCGGGGCCTGTGTTTCCCCAGCAATGTTATTAATAATAATAACACTGAACACTTACTGTATGCCAACCATGCCTCTAAAGGTGTGGGTTTATTTAACTTTCACAAAGACCCAGGCAGATATTGTTATATTCCAGTGAGGATAATGCTCAAGGTCATGTAGCTAATTAGTGGTGGAACTGGGGCTTGAACATGGGTATCTGAGGGTGCAGAGCCCATGCTCTCGGCTGCTTCAGCACTCTGTCCTACTTCTTCCTGGTTTTTGTCTCTTGTATCATTTCTGTATTTGGCCGGGGGCTGGGGCTGTGCGAAGGTGGGGGATACCTACTTTTCTGGAGTAGGTATAAGAGTGTCTCTGTTCTTTATGACTTACATGTTCCTCAGAGGGACTGTTTCCTTTTTAGAGTAGAGTGATTCAGAGCATGACCTTCAGGGCTGTAGAGAGCTCAAATCTTGCTTCTGCTTCTTCATGGGAGGCATGATGTCAACAGTCCCTTATCTCAAATCTCAGTTTTCTCACTTCTGGAAAGGAGGTGATAAGAGCTAACTCACTGAGTTAGCTGAAACCTCTGTGAAGAGCAGGGCACACAGTAGGTGCTCAACAAATGGTAGTCATTAATGTCATCCTGTTACTCCCAGTTCTTTTAAATATTCAAATCCACCGGAATTTCTACCATGTCCTGGGCTTGGAGATCTCAGATGTGACTCAAACAATGCTCCCTCGGGTTAAGATGGGGAGAAACATGTGCATTCATAACTATAATACCCATTTGTGTGCCTGGAGATATGCTTTGGTTCACTGTGGGAAAGGAAGGTGGTGATTATGCAGATATCATTGGGGGTCCTGGCTGCAAGGGGTGGTACCCATGTCCTGGTCATCCTTTCTTCCTCTCCCTCCCTTCCAGCACTGCACTGCCCCGAGGGCCAGGTGTTCCTGCAGTGTGGGACACCCTGCAACCTGACCTGCCGCTCCCTCTCTTACCCGGATGAAGAATGTAATGAGGTCTGTCTGGAGGGCTGCTTCTGCCCCCCAGGGCTCTACCAGGATGAAAGAGGGGACTGTGTGCCCAAGGCACAGTGCCCCTGTTACTATGATGGTGAGATCTTCCAGCCTGCGGACATCTTCTCAGACCACCACACCATGTGGTAAGTGCAGGCAGCTGGGCTAGGGGATTGTGCTGTGCAGCGCCAGACAGGAAAATGGACCTCCAAGTCTTGTATTTTGTGGCTGAGTAAACTGAAGCCCAGGAAGGAAGTGACTCGTCCAAACTCACACAGCAAGTCAGAGGCAGAGCTGGGATTTTACCCAGGTCTTCTGATTTTCTTATTATGCAGAAAACTAGAAACTCAGGCTACATCAGTAAGCATTTTTGAACTTTATGGCCAACTATAACATGTCACATTTCCATGCTCTAGGCCTCTGTTTCCCTCTTTTGAAACAGGAAATGGGAGATTTCCCTCTCTCTCCCCTTTAGCCTCTCTTCAGTGTTCTCAGGCTGAATGAAGCATTTGATGCAGAAGAAAATCTGCCATAGCAGTATTGCCTCATGGTGCATCACTGTCTTAATCCATTTTTTTACGTGCTATAACAAAATACTCGAGACTGGGTACTTTATAAGAAAAAGAGATCCAAAGTTGTGCAGCTGCCTCTGGTGAAGATCCCATACTACATTATAACATGGCAGATTTATCACATGGCTGGAGAGTGTAAGAGTGGTGAGCAGAGGTCACAGAAGAGAGCAAACATGGAGTGGCTTAATTTTTTTAGATGTTAATGGGTCTTTATTTTGTTCATCTATTTATATGTGGTGCTGAGAATCAAACCCAGTGCCTCACACATGCTAGGCAAGTACTCTATCACTGAGCCACAACCCCAGTTTCCGTGTGGCTTAATTTTTAACCATTCTCTTGATAACTAATCCAGTCCCTATTGATATAACTAACTCCTGCAAGATGGGCATTAATACCTCCATGCAGTTCTTCCCAACCTCTAGATTTTATTTCTTATCGTTCCCACCAGCCCTCAACACTGTTACACTGGAGACAAAGCTTCCAGCATAAGCATTTTTTTGGGGGTGAGGAGAGCTAGGGGGGAAACTACATCTAAGCCATACCATAGCTATCCTGGTTGAAATCATTCACATCCTTCTAAGAATAGGGGGTCATTATGCTTGCTTCTTGTAATTCTTTGCCCAGCCTGCCCTGACAGTCAGATCTCATCAAGGCTGATGAGATCACAGAACATTTATAGGGCAAACATTTACCTGTTACCTGTTTCGTCCCAGGTTCTGGCTAAGAATTGGTGATCTAAACATGAGCCAGACTCAGTGTGGTCTCCAAAGAAGCTGACCGTCTACTAGGGAAGACCAGTTAAAGTGCCCCGATTATGGAAAATTTCAGAAAGACACAAAAGCAGAGAGAACAATATAAGAAGCTTTAACATATGCATCCTTAGTTTCAATGGTTATCTTATTTATTGCCTCCTCTCCCTCACGGCTGGAATAGTTTAAATAAAACCTCAGATATCATATCATTTTATTTGTAAGTAATTTAATATGTATTTCTAACAGAAAAGCACTTATTATAAACATAAAGATAACCACAGTACCATTACTAGTCCAAACATTAACAATAGTTTCTTAACAACATCTAATAATCAGTCCATATTCACTTTCTCCTAATTGTCTCAAACTTTGTATAACTGGTTCTTTCAAATCTAGATTCAAAGCCTGCACATTGCATTGCATATGAATCTTTTTCTCATCACTTCAGTGATATTAATTTGCAGACCTTCCCAGCTTTATGTACCCAAAGCATATTATTTATACTTCTATTGAAACAGTGATTATTATTGAACTATATTCCTGTATTTCAGGAAAATGTGTTGGGCCTCACCCCTGGACCATGACTGCCCCAGGAGTAGAGGCCATACCTTCAGCTCTAACCTCCCAGTACCTAACACAGTTCTGGTTTGAGTTGCAGTAACCTTGCCTTTTGGTAGACTTGTCATCTAAGAGATATAAAAAGCCCTACTCATTCCATTTGGGGGGAATTGGGCAAGACTCCATGAAGGAGGTAGCTTTTGACCTGGAGGAGGATTGCCATGGTAGGGGTGGGGTGGGATGATGGGTGGAGGGTGGCTTTAGAGGGTGCAGAGGACTAGGGACACAGCACACAAGGAGTGCTCAACAATCACCAAGGTAACTCCTCTAGTGGGAACATGGGTTGCATGAAGGGGAATATTAGCCAGCTTTCCATTACTGTAATAAATACCAGAGACATGTGTCTTTTGCTCACATTTTTAAAGCTTTCAGTCCATGACAGATTGGCCCTGTTGCTCTGGGCCTATGCATCACAGTACATCATGGTGGGAGCATGTCATGGTGGAGGCCCATTCACTTCATGGTGGCTGAGTGCAAAAGAGAAAGAAAGAGATCAGGATCCCACAGTTTCCTTGGGGAGCTCACCAACAGTGACCCCAAACCTCATCTCCTAACGGTTCTACCACCTCTCCCAATAGCCCCAAACTGGGGAGTTAAACCTTTAACTTATGGACCCAATGGCTGGGCATTCCAGATCCAAACTACGGTAGGCAGGTAAGACAGGAGTCAGGCTGGGAACAGGATCAGGGGTCTTTGAAAGAAGTGGGGGGCTCACTTTGCAGTAGGCAAAACAGCCCTTGGAAGGTTTTGAACAGGGAGCAGGTAGGATGAAGTGGAGTGTCAGGGAGGGGGTTCTGGAGGCCACATAGGAGTGAAGGTGAGGAGACCAGTTGTACCCAAGTGTCGATATAGAATGAAACAAAGGTAGGAAGGCCCTGGACCAGGTAATGGCAGTGGGAATGGGAGTGGGGGGCAGAATCTGGAGCCACTGGAGGTGTGAATGGTCTGTGAGGTATTTGAGAGCACCAGGGGTTGACGATGGCCCCAGGGCTCTGAACTTGAATGCCTGAGAGGATGGAGATGGTAGGAGCTGTGGGAGGGCTCTCAGGAGTAGAGGCAGATGGTGAGTTTGCTTTTGGCCTTCATGACTTTGAGTTACTAAGAGGACATCTTGGTGAGTAAATGGAACCAACAGCTTGAATTAAAGGGTTGGAATTTGAGGGGGTGATGGGGCTGGAGGTGACAGCTGCAGCTGCGAGAGTGGCACAAAGAGGAGTGGGACAAATAGCAGGAAAGACGACTGAGTCCGAGCTCAGTCAGAGGGTAAGAGGAGGACCAGGGATCCTATGAGAGAGGGCAGAGGTACTAGACCAGCTGGAAGGGCAGACCAAGATGCCAGGACATGAGGAATAAGGGCAGAAGGGAATATGGAACAGCCTTACTCCATGGAACAGCCATGCCCAAGGATGCTTACTTATGTCCCTTATCTAGAAAGGTCCTGTATTTGTATATAACCGATGCACATCCTGCCACGTTCTTGAAGTCATCTCTAGATTACCTAGGATGCCAAACTCAATATAACTGCTGGGTAGATAGATGTCACACTGTATAGTTTTGGGGATAATGACAAGAAACAAAGTCTGTACATGTTCAGTGCAGGTATACTTTTTTTCCTGAATACTTTTGATCTGCAGCTGTTGAATCTGCAGATGTAGCACCCATGGATGTGGAGGGCCACTGTCATGTCGTCCTCTGCCATTGTGATCTTTTGGCTTTAGCTCAGTGGTCACTTTCCTACAGTTGTCCGGCTATATTTTCCAAGGTGTTTTCCTCCAGGAACTTAAAAAATGCCCCACTGGGCAGGCAGAGCTTGCTTTTTTTTTTTTTTTTTTTTTAAGAGAGAGATAGAGAGAGAGAGAGAGAGAGATAGAGGATTTTTTAATATTTATTTTTTAGTTCTCGGCGGACGCAACATCTTTGTTGGTATGTGGTGCTGAGGATAGAACCCGGGCCGCACGCATGCCAGGCCAGCACGCTACCACTTGAGCCACATCCCCAGCCCCAGAGCTTGCTTTTTTAGTAAAGAATTTGAGGCTTAGAGAGCATCTCACTTTCCCAAATCATCCAGCAAGTGATTAGAACCCAAGGACTCTTGAATTCTTCATATTACACTGAGAACAGACTGTTGAATTTTGGTGACCAGAAGGTCAGGGTGGCCCCCTGCTACAGTACCGTGGTGAGGAAAGAAGTCAATCTACAGAAACTGGGGTGAGTTGGAGGCAGCCGCTGTCATCAGTTATTTTCCCATAGCAGGGGAGGTGGGAGGTGGCATGCAGCGGCCCCCCGGTGAACATGGCTGGGAAATAGCCCTGGCTTCGGTCTCTCTTCAGGGTTTGACATCAGTGACATCCCCATGGCTGTGTCCTCTTCCTGTTCCAGAGCTCAATGCTATTGATGGTTCTCTTTCTCCACTTCATGTAGAAAATTGGGTTTCATGGAGAATGTGTGCCCAAAGGAACTCAGGGCCTGTGATTTTTATTGGCTATTTATTTTTGTTCATTAAGCATCAAACTAGAGGGTCACAGCAGGAGGAAATGCAGGTGATGCCCGTGGACAGGTGGAAGGAAGGTGCACACCCATTTGCCCGGGGCTTCTTCACATCCTTCCATTGGTCACTCTGACGGGCAGCCCAGCAGGGCTTCCTCTGCTGCAGGCCAGGCTCCCGCCAGGAGTGGATAGAAATTCTAGTGTTTTATAGCCCAGTGGAGCAGCGACAGTTAACAATGATTTATTGTTTTTTTTCAAAATAGTTGGAAGAAAGAAGTTTGCCTCCACACCAAGCACTGATAGAACTTTAAGGTGGTGGGTCTGTCAATTATCTTGATTGCATATTGTGTATGTGTGAAAAAATATCACACCATACCCCATGAATGTACAATTACCTGTTAATTAAAAATAAAAACACCCAGGCGTGGTGGTGCACACCTATAATCCCAAAGATTCAGGAGGCTGAGGCAGGAGGATTGTAAGTTCAAAGCCAACCTCAGCAACTTAGAGAGGCCCTAAGGACTTAGTGAGACCTTGTCTCAAAAAAAAAAAAAAAAAAAAAAAAAAAAAGGGCTCAGGATGTAGCTCAGTGGCAAAGTGCCCTTGGGTTCAATCCCTGGTACCAAAAAACAAACAAATAAAAAACTCCCCCAAATGAAACAAAACAAAACCACAAAACCACATTGGGTACTTTATGTAAAGCCTTATGCTGGATTCTAGTGATATAATGGTGAGAAGACCAGTTATAGCTTTGACCCTCATGGATTTAATAGTCTAGTGGGAGACAGATGTTAACCAGATTTAAAAAAAAAAAAAGCCCAAGTACTTATAAAGTTACAAGTGTAGTGTTCTGGGAAGAGAAATACCTGATCTATGAGAACTGGAGATGAGTTTGGGGCAAAGAAGGTGGCACATGAGTGTGAGTGTTGGGCACAAGTGACATCAGCTCAGAGGAAACTGTGCAAAAACCCTGTGTGTAAAGGGTTCGAGCTTCACAGAAGGCCAGCTGGCCGGAGCGGGAGAGGAAAACAGGGGTCACATCACACAGGGATTTGGTCTTTATCCGAAGGCCTGTGGAGGGGAAGCTGTTGATGGAGTCAAGCAGTGATGTGACATAATCAGATTAAGGTTTTGAAAGGATTCTTGGCTGTGAAGAGGGGTGTTTTGGAGAGGCAAGCACAGGCTCAGGGATGTTGGCTAGGAGACTTCTGCGTCGTGCAGGCAGGAGGCGATGGCACCTCGTCTCGTGGTAGTGGAGATAAGAGAAGTGGTTACGAATCTCAGCCATTCTCGTGTTTATAGCCCAGTGGAGTGGCTACAGTTAAGAATGTGAGGGCTTGGTGACGGGTGAGGGAGAGGGCAGTATCAGGATGGACCTGGGCTTTCTGGCTGTGAGATCAGATCAGATGGCTAGTGGTAACGGTCAACGGATCAGGCTGGCCTTGAGACACCAGAGAAAGCCATCCTGCAGGCATGTGCAGATATGGGTCCAGGTTTCAAAGGAGAGGTTCAAGAGGCTGTTGGAAAGTTGCGAGTCATCTCTGGAATTGGGGCTGGGGCAGGGATGGCACTACAGTGTGAGAAGCAGAGAGGGTGCAGGATGGAGCCTGGGGAATGCTGACATTCAAAGACCAGGCCAAGGCACAGGTGAGCCACAGTCCAGGTTAAGAAGGAGCAACCAGGGACGTAGGAGGAACTAGGGGAGATTTAAAAAAAAAATTCTCTAAAACAACAGTGTCCGTTGTTTTACTTATTTAACAATAAGTAAAGTTGAAGGGGATCAGAAAAAGAACTGAAAATCATTCCATGGGATATGATGACGTGGAAGTCATGGGTGACCTTAGTAAGGCGGGCTTTACAGAGTGATGGGGCTGGGAGACCAGCTGTAAGGGACAGAGAGCGAGGGACAGATAGGAAATGGGACAGCAAGTGCTGAGGACTCTTGCAAAGTCGGGTTGTGTCTTCCCCTCTGCAGCTACTGTGAGGATGGCTTCATGCACTGCACCACCAGTGGAGCCCCGGGAAGCCTGTGGCCAGACACTGTCCTCAGCAATCCCCTGTCCCATCGCAGTGAGTACTGTACCCCCAGAACACTATTAGCTTCTCCTCTGCCCTGACTCTTGAAGCATGGAGTCTGGAGAGAGCTGGGTGCACTGTCTGATGTGTGTGTGTGTGTGTGTGTGTGTGTGTGTGTGTGTGTTCAGGTGCACGTCTGCTTTTGTTCAGCTTTGCTACAATTTCTGGGTTTGTGTGAGTGACTTTCAGGCCTACGCCTGTCTTTCTGCATGTGTAAATCCAAATTACCAAGTCAAGAACTATTTTATTCTGTGGAAGGGAAAGGCCAAATATCTGCAAGATGGATTTGTGTGACCTCCGTTTTGCCTGCGTTGACCTTAGCCCGGGGAACAGTGGGGTGGGTCTGTTGCTTTGATTGTGATGGCAGTCACCCTTCTTTGATGGCCTCTTGCTTCCTATGTACGTGCTGAGCAGGTCCTCTCTTTGAAAACTTCTCAAATGGATTTGAAAGAGTGGGGTTTGTCTTGCACACCTCCAGGGTGGACGAGGGAAAGGGTTCCCCTCCAGAGGGATGGGCTGGCTGAGAAATAAAAGCAAATAGTACTACAAAATAACCACAGGACACAGAAATATAGTTTCAGAGCTTGGGCAGCGACAGGCCAAGCTGGCCAGAAGGGTGCAGCTTCTAATAAAGATGGAACCCGGGCATGCTTTATTTATAGCGTTACAGATCAAAGGGGATTGGTAGGTAGAAGGTTTCAGGGTGCTTGCTTCTTCACGGAGAAACAGGATAGAGGTGGGGGTAGGCAGGCTGTTTGGCCTTTCGTGGGTCAGGCCCATCTCTGGTGTTGTGTGGGACCTTTCGGCAGAGCTGGGTGGGAGTTCACATGTATTGGGCCATCTCACCAGCCGGAGTGCTGCTGTGAGTTCCCAGATACCTGATCTTCCCACTCAGTGGCTTCAATGCCAATCTGGTCCACACACATTTCATGGGTGGCTTCCCATAGGTTTGGGACAGTGCTCTCAGCTTGAAGGTCCTGATGGTTGCTGTCCTGTTTAAGGACAAGACACAGAATGGAGAATGGGCTGACCGTGTGCTGGTGGGACCATTCACGTTTCTGGATCACAGGAACTCTCCTTGCTTCCAGAAGGCTCATTCTTTCTTAGAAAGGAGTCTCCCAGTGCAAGGGACATAAATGGGCCATTTCAACCCCTAGCTTGACCACTTCTGTCTCTGCCTCTCCCTTTCCATGAGACTCTTTCCCCCCAGGTAACCCGTATCTGTGCCACATCCTTGGCTTTCCAGCTTTCCCTTGGTGAGGCATCTGGCTCCCTGTGTGATTGACTGTGGGAGCCTCTCTCTCAGCCCAGATTTGGTGTAAGGTAACAAATATGGGGATGGCTCACAGGTTGAAATCAGAATGTGTGACGAGTCCTGCCACGAGTCCTTCTGCCTATCTCTTCCCCTCCCTCTGGCAGCGCTCCCCAGGCTCCCAACCTTCCCTGCATCTTGCCTCTTAGACCTTCCCTTAAGGTTCCTCTTGCTCAGAGTCTTCTGGTCTAGACCCTGGAAGGCATCGCATCTTTTTCAGTCAGGAAACTCCAAGAATTTTGTGCAAAGTGGCACTTAACTGTTCATGTAAAAATAAGGCCGGGAATTCTGCCTTTCTTGCATACAGGAGAGCTCTAAGTGCTATTAAGTACCCCAAGGTTTTTTTTTTTTTAAGAAAGGCATTGTATCATACAGCTACTCTTATTATTATCCAATCAGCCACGGATATCTATGATTTGCCAGGAAATGATCTTTCAATGAACAAAGTAGATAAAAGATTTCTGCCTTCAGGAAGCACTCTTCTTATGGGGCTGAGTGGAGTGGAGTAGTGTGGACAATCAACAAATAAGAGAGATATGTAGTTGATCAGATGGTGAGAAAAACATGATCAGATGGAGGAAAACAAAGCAGGGTGGAGAGACTGGAGTGCCCGGGGCTAGAGTGCTGCAAAGGTCAATGGGGTGGCCCAGCAAATGTATGAAATATGATATGTCAAGAGCTTTGTAATATTTTGAACAACTAATAATAAAAAGAATAATAAATAAAAATTAAAAAAAAAGAGGCTGGCATTTGAGCAATCAGCTTTTGGAAGTCTTTGTGGTTGAATGGCCTCTTCCTTCACAAGTTGTAACCATCTTAGGAATAGTTTTGTGGGTCCCACTGAGGCTCCAATTTAATTTCTAAACCCAAGTCTTTGAAAGCCTGGGTCTGGAAATTGCTGCAATACGTGCTGATTCAATGCAACCTGCTACAGTGGTATCGGCGGGGGAGGGATAAGAAGTGGGGGCCGGGCCATCGGATGAATGCTGGGGTCATAAGAGTTGTCACCAGTATAGGTCAAAGCTCTAAAGCTCTAATGAGTAGGTGATGAACGGAAAGTGACCACAACACTGGGAGCAACCAAAAGATCTTTATTGCAGCAGTGCAACAAAGAGAAAAGAAAGAAGGAGAGAGAGAGAGAGAAAGAGAGGAAGCGCACGCAGGAGAGAGACAGAGAAAGCAAGAGAGATAGCAAGAGAGAGAGGGAGCAAGAGAGAGGGAGAGAGAGCGAGAGAGAGAGCAAGAGAGAGGGAGCAAGAGAAAGAGGGGCCTGGCAGGAGGGAGTTTTTATAGCCCAAATCTAATGGGGCCTCTGGGTCTGCAAGCTGCCTTGTTGGCTCAAGGGGGGTTAAGTGTTCAGCCTTGAGCAGGGTTGAATGTTCAGACTTGAGGCAAACAGGTGATAAAGGACCAGTAGAGGGGGGTTTGAGTGTGGGGGCTATCTTGCAGCCAACATCTGTTCAGCCTGCCCTGCAGACAACACAGTTCAGCCTGCTCTGCACCCAACAGGCGAGGTGTCACTTGATCCCATGTGGGGACCTGGCTCAGGGTTCAGCCCCATTGAGCAGCATCCTATCCCAGGGACGAGGCAGCTTTGAGTCTCTCAAATGAGTGACAACACCTAGGGCATCAAAGGACAGTGCTGAAGGTGGATCTATTCACTCCTTCACTAATACCTCTGATTTCTCTACCTTTAAGGCAAAAGGAGCCTATCCTGTCGGCCACCCATGGTCAAGTTGGTGTGTCCCGCTGACAATCCGCGAGCTGAGGGGCTGGAGTGTGCTAAGACGTGCCAGAACTATGACCTGGAGTGCATGAGCATGGGCTGCGTCTCTGGCTGCCTCTGCCCCCCTGGCATGGTGAGCTTCCCCATGGGTGGGCACTTTCCCTTCCGTTTTCCTGCAGGTGGGAATGAGTGATGGGGCTATGGAGTCAGAGAGAGGAAGAACAACAGCCAGACAAGGATGGCCATGGGAGTAGTGGTGATAGGTGGGGGTGGTAGGCAGAGTCCTTGGTGGCCCATTCAGCTGCCAAATCATGGAGGGAGTTGGGAGGAAAATGTCTGGGTTGATCCTGATGGGATCTGACAAAAATATAAGATCTTGGCTCACAGGGGCACCCTAGGAAGCAAAGAAAGCATTTCCAGAAAATACAAGTAAAAACAGGCATTTCTACTAGAATTCTTCCAAGGGCTGCATTCCATGGTATGAAGATGGAAGGACACACATATTTGCATGTGATTAGCATATATGCGTACGACTTTCTATTTTAAAAGAAGACATTGAGGTCCCTGCTATGCCACTAGCAAATTATGGGTCTTCCCCACATTGAGGCTTGTTTTCCTCGTCTGTCAAGTGAGTTGTGATGTCTTGGCCAGCTCTGTATGTTCATGATTCTGGGGCTGTGGCTGCAAATGTGTCTGGAGGCCATGCATGATCCAAGCCCACGCTGGTCTGCAGTACCTGGCTCCTGTGTGCATCTGTGGGAACTGGTGCTGCTGGCAATGGTTATAGCATGTCTAAGCCTACTTATCTGCTGTCCAAATCTGATCTTAGGTCAGTTTTGTATTAAATATATGATACATATATTATTTTTGTTACCCTAAAGAATGCTACTTCAGGATTTTTCTTTTTCAAATGCATTCCATCTTCTTTCCTTCCCCTGAATCCAATTTCCCACACCCAGAGTGGTGAGGAGTTGGGATGGGGAATCTAGAATCCAGAATGCAGGAGGAGGGGATGACTGTAATGGGGCGTTGGGGGTGAAAGAATTAATGATGCCCAGACTCAGCTTAAGGGGCAGTGTCCTGCACCATGAAGATGGCCAGTGTTCTCTAGAGGGAACTTGGACTTGTGACCAGTGGCCCTCAGAAGGGTTGGTGTCTGAAGCATGTGCAGGGCAGATGCTCTTTTCTACTTCTTCAACCATTTCTTCTTCCAGAGAGGCCAGCTCCTATTTCTTCTTTCCTGGGTGTTCTTCTTTCTTAGCCTTAGAAGGTTCTGGATTTTTTTTTTTTCTGATAGAGGAGCTAGAGGTTGGCTAGTGAAAAGTATAGTTCAGTACCTTAGGAAAAGATGGATATCCATGAATGGTCTGTAAGGAGAAGGATACTCAGACCCAGGCAGGGGTGAGAAATAGGAGTGGGCAGAGGCAGCTTCCATGTTGCTCTTTATCTCTGGGTTCTTATTTTGAGTCTCAGAATTTTGGGGGGACAGAGATCATTGTTCTGCTGACATTGAAGAAGGCTCTTGCAAGAAAAAAGGGGCTTCTCCACAGATGTGTGTGTGTGTGTGTGTGTGTGTGTGTGAGAGAGAGAGAGAGACAGGTTCTCACTATGTTGCCAAGGCTGGTCTCCAGTCTCTGGCCTCAAGCGATCCTCTGGTCTCAGCCTCCTGAGTAGCAGGGGCTACTGCCCTGTGCCACTGTGCCAGTCTGGTTCAGGGATTCTTTTAAATGAAAATTTTCTTGTTCATGGAGGAAACAATCCAAATAGTCTTGAATATTAATAAACACAATCATTGCATTAGGCCCCAAATTCCCACATGGAGAGTGAGACCTCGGCTATAGCATGTCAGGTGCCCCTTTGGCATCCGGAAGCCTCTGGCATCCGTTCTGAGGACAGATCTGTCACCTCACAAGGGGGCTCTCTCACCTCCACCACAGGGGATTACAAACTTGAAGGCTTGTATCACAAGGATTGGGTCATTTTTACAACTTACTCATTACCTAGCAGAGCAGAAAAGTCTGTGTAATTTATGAAGTGAGCACAGCGTGCTGGCTGCAGCACAGGACATGTGTTCCTGGCCACAACACAAAGAAAATGGAGCTGGAAACATTGTGTTTGGGCTCATTTGATGGTGCAGACCTTATACCTGGGGGACCTTCTCTGTCCCTTGTGAGAGGTGGTAGGGTTGTGGTGTGTTCCCAACGGTTTGGTAACAAGCCACATTCTGCATTCTGAAGACTTGGAAAGAGGAGGGAAGTTGCTTTTTCTTGGGGGCAGATCTACTGAGAGCTGGAGGAGCGCTGAGCAGCAGTAGGCTGAGCTCCCCTGGGCATCGCTCCTGTTTGGCTTGGTGTTTCTTAATTTTTCTACCTGAGGCTCACTTACCTCCTCTGTAACACAGGCACAGAATTCCTGTTTTGAATTCATCATGCCTTAGCTCTGGGCCCAAAGGGGCTATATGTGAAAGCACATTTAAACCCCAAATTACTATAGAATCATAGGAATAGCTTTATCTTTGTTTTCATAAATAACCGAGGTTCTCTCTCAGAGGCTGTCTGGATCAACTTCTCCTGTCCACAGGAAGGATCCATGTCTGTTTTCTTCAGTTTCTCGTCTGTCGTGGACCAGTGCTTTTGTACATGCAACAGAAACGAATAATCGGAAAAGTGAAACCAAAAGCAATGACAGACAAGATATGAGCCCCTTCCAATGTTTATCAGATACAGAAGACACGATATTCCTCTGTCAAACGGCCACAAGAGTTTCCAAACAGCATTTTCTGTACTTGCATCAGCATAAGTTGGCCTGGCTCAGGGACTGCTCTTTTTTTTTTTTTTTTTTAAAGACAGAGTGAAAGAGGAGAGAGAGAGAGAGAAAGAGAGAGAGAGAGAGAGAGAGAGAGAGAGAGAATTTTTAATATTTATTTTTTAGTTCTCTGCGGACACAACATCTTTGTTGGTATGTGGTGCTGAGGATCGAACCCGGGCCGCACGCACACCAGGCGAGCGTGCTACTGCTTGAGCCACATCCCCAGCCCTCAGGGACTGCTCTTTGAATAGCCCCGCCCTTGGCTGAAGACTGCCTTTCCTCCTCCCTGGCATGTCTGAGTGTGCCTGCTTGGAGAAGAGGTTTTTCTGGCCCGCTTCTCCAGCTGCAGTTCTCTCTGCTCCTGCCACTGCTGCAAAGGTCTCCTTGCATGGGGAAAAGGAGGCAGGATGCCTTTGATAGGGGCAAGCGCCATGAGAAAGGCTTGGTGGAGAAGCCTCGTGGAAAGGGCATTGTGTTGGAATCCCATACATCCATCTTCAAATTTCTGACATTTACCTAACTGAGTGGCATGTCATTTAAAATCTTTGTGTATTAATTTTCTCATCAGTAAACCTGGATTAGGAGAGCTTTTGGGAAGACTGAGGCTGGCAGTGGCAGGCACATGGGAGGTGTTTTGGCAGTGGTGGCTGAATTGCCACTATCTATAAATTTATGGAGGAAAACCAGGAACTTAGTCATCATAAATTGGGAGAAACTTTTCAGACATCTGGGTTCACATGATGAGACTCACTGGGTTGATAAAATGAGGAGGTTTCCCTTGAAGATGTCCCAAATTGTCATGTATTTAGTTGCAAAATTTTTGAGTGAAATTTTGCCTGAATCCTTCACTCCTTTAAGTTAGGATATTACCTATATCCACCACTAGGTGGCGGAAAAGCACAACTCACCACCCTGTTCCTTCCTTCATCTGGGCTGTAGCTCTTACTGGGACCAGTGCAGGGTGGCAGAGGTAGGAGGAACCCTGAAGACCTGTCACCTCCATCCTTTCTACCACACAGGGGTGGGGGACTGGGAAAGAAAGGAAACAGAAGCAGTTCAAGGCTGTATAATTATATAGTGGAAATTTTGAACTCCTGGCAACCAGACCAACCTTCAGCCTTATTGGTCTCCCTTTGGGAGGCTAGGCGTCTGGGTGCTCAAATAGTTAGGTCTCTGGGGAAAATGTAGGACTGCTGTCTGGGAGATGCTAACTTACTTTTGAAATCTAATGGTTACATTTTCCAAACTGGCACCCAGTTCTGCTGGTATTTAGGGAAATTCCTGGCAGATGTGAAATATGTTCTTGTCCATAGTCCCTGGATACTCAGTATGAAGTCTGAAAAGATTTTTAAAAATACACAGCTTGGGCTCAGGGCTCATCCAGAGTGGACCTCACATGTGGACATTGTGAATCCTAGGAGACCCAAGAAAGTTTTCCTATCTACAAATATTTTCTATATTTAAACCACAGTTTGCCACCAAATCAGGCTTCCAAAACATAACGGGCATGCATGCATTTTGGTTAACAAGCATCCACTTTTTTATAAAAAGCTTACAACTTCGTAAATCCTTATAGGAAGAGTCATTCACACTTTAGTGTGAGTTACTTAATTATATTGCTTTCCTTCTAGCAAAAATATAGTAAAAAGCTAGTAGAAAACAGCTGCATTGAGCTGGAAGTATCAGTAGGGTAGGAGATTCGCCAGAGATAGTTGGAAGGCGAAAACTGTTTTTGAAGAATGAGTTTGTATGATGTTCCTGTTTGGTGGGAAATACTGGGGATTTTTCCAGAGAAGGGTAATAAAATCATCTTTTGTTTTACTTTGGAATTCCCCTTGGAACTGACCAAGACCAAGTACTGTGTTCTTAGCTTGAGCCACTCTTGCCCTAGATGTCATGAATTGGTGGACAATGGGATGAGTATTTCTGCCACGTTTCTCTTTAATTCTTCCAAGGATATCTACAAATATTATCTTAGTATCCTTCTGGTATCCCAAAGGAACAAACCCTAGCCAGAGATGCTTGTCTTTATTGTACACCTGAGGTTTTAGTGACTTGCTACAGAAGTCACTGAATTCTGGCAGGAATCTGCCATCTTCTCTACCGGGCTTCTGAGCTCACTCACATCATAGGGACTGCTCTGCTGGCCTGCCTGCTTACCTGGCCAGTTCTCACCTGACCCTGAACACCCCTGCAGTTTGCCTTCATCCCTGCGACTTTGAATCTCCATGAATTTCTTTAGCACTTTGGAGTTCTTAGGGTGTTTCTAGCTGGGTTGTGTTATTTGATTATCTCTCCAAAGTCAGGAAGTCTCATCTAGTGACCTGGAGACCCTGTCCTCTCCACCTCTGCTCTAACTTATGGATCTAACCCCACAGCACTCTGGCCTTGATGGCATTCCTCACTTAATACTGAGGTCTTGTCTTAGCATTGTAATCTATCAGCTAATAATCTCCTTTTCCCATCATAAATTAGGGCAGAGAGGAGCTATGCGGTTTGCCAGGGAGGACTGAGAAGGAAGAGGAAGCATCAGTGCAGTGGAGGCAGCATTAGCTCATGGCCAGGCTGGGATTTTTAGTTTTATGTCTGTTGAAGCTACACCTGGGTGAAGGGAGGGATTCCCTAGCTAGGCCTTGGATACATGGAACTTTGTGACAGGGAGTTAAATATCTTGGAGTGAGACAAAGGGATCCAGCATGAACACCAAGATGCCTACGAGCCCTCACCCCAGCCTGCTTGCAGGGGACCGAGTAGCACATGTCTTGCTGAGGTGAGGCAGGTCAGCAGGGCTCTGCCTCCTGGACTCCATCCTGCATCACTTTTGTCTCAGGTGATGTTTCCAATTGTGAGGCTTATTATCTGGTTCTGTTCACTCGGAGCCTTAGAATGCATCAGTCATTCTTATGGTGGCCACTAGGTGGCAGGCCTCGGACTTATGTTCAAGCTGACAAACCGTGGGGGCATTTGGGACTAAACCCTGAGTGTGACAGAGTCTTTGAAAGTTCAGGAAAAGAGAGATCTTTCAGGCTCTCCATGTTCCTGCCAAGCGGCCATCTTCCCTTCCGGGCTCCTGAGCTCACTCACATCACCAAGGATGTGGCTGACCTGCATCTTCCTCTCTCTCTCTCTCCACTTGTCCTGCCCCATTGCTTATCCTTTGGGGGACTCAAGAACACCTCCTGTGTTGGATAGAGGTGGTGTTACGTGGAGGATATTAGTCTTTCCATTCAACTCCGCCCTCATACAATTTTGAGCTGTGGTCCTTCACATGAAAGCCCTTTGTTCAGCCCAAGACCACCCTGCTCCCAGGGCTTTGTCCAGTTCCAAGCCCTTGGAACTCTGATTTTGCCAGGGAGTGATGGATTTGCACCAAGCCTGAACCATCTTGTAAGGGAGCTTCATCACCCCCTCAGGTAGCTCCGGAACCAGGGTGCAGGGTCCCTTCACCCCAGGGTGACCTAAGCATCGAAGGTCAGGCCATGCCAGAGCAGATGTCCAGAGCTGTTCCTGGAGTTGAGATCGAAGCGGATCTCCACACTGGGGTCAGAGTGGGGTTTGGCCAGCTCTTGCTGAGCCCACTGGGGCCAGGGGCCAGGTGAACAGCTAAGAACCCCAGGTCTGCTGGGGTTGGGGGTTCTCAGTTCTTCCCTGGTTCTGGTCCCAGTGGACCTGAGGAATATAACATAGTTACGTGAGTAACTTGTCCAGGGTGGAGGGCAGGGAGGCAGAGCGCATGGCTGTGGAGAATGTGTCAGAGTGTCAGGGGCCTGGAGATGAAGGGCATGTGTGGCTTGGGCAGGCCCCAGAGGCTGGTTTTGGTAAATCTCTGCTTATGTGAAGTAATCAGCTCTCACTTCCAAGGTGCTGAATGCAGATTAATTTTATTTAGGAAAAAAAAATAAAGAAACAAAACAGAAAAGAAAAATCTCTGTACTTCTCAGCCCACCACTGGAGGCAATGTCTCTATTTTCTGCTAGTTCTTTTTGGAAATATGTATATATAAATATATAATATTAGGACCATATGTGTGTACAGTTCTCTTCCTTGTTTTAAAAACTAACAGCATAGCTATTTCCCGCATCATTGAAGATTCTTCCAAGGGGTCATTCTAACGGTGCAACAGGACACCAGCACCTGGGATTCCTTAATGGATGTAATCATTTTCCTACCGTTGAACACATGATGGTTTCCATTTTTTTTTGCAGTGATAAATAATTCTCTATTAATCTTAACTCTGTTTCCTTTGGAGACTCCTTTTGTGTGGAATGACTGGATCTCTGGGCTTCTGCCATGGGTGTCCCAGGTTGCATTTCCCCAGCAGGACACCACAGGGTAGAAAGTGGTCAGTATCCTCCGTTGGTAGGAATGACAGTGTAGGCAGTACCCACACTTGCCAAGCCCTAGCTGGGTGTGGGCTTCCTGTCATGGCCTGTAGCTGAGGCTGTCCATGGCTCAGTCCTTGTCCCTATGCTGGACTCCTGGCAGGTTCAAGCTCCTGGTGACATGTCCGATCTGTCCCTGTGGCCTTTAAGACTTTTGGATTCTTTTTCTTTAGGTCCGGCATGAAAACAAATGTGTGGCCCTGGAAAGGTGTCCCTGCTTCCACCAGGGCAAAGAGTATGCCCCGGGAGAAACCGTGAAGATTGACTGCAACACTTGGTGAGGCTGGAGGTGGGGGAGATGTTCCCTGGGGACCCAGCTACTTTGGCACCCTGTGGTGACCTGCGTGCATTGTTCCTTTTCTCTGTGCCTGTTTCTCCATCTGTGAAATGGAAGAATATTCACCACCACTTGTGCTCATCTCAGATAGGCCCTGTGTTGCTGATTAGCTTTTCAGTTCAGGGAGATGGGCCCTGTGGGAAGATAAGCATCTTGCCCTACAAACCTTGGGGGCATGTGGGAATAAAGTTGCCAAGTTGCCAACGAGTGTGGGGTTAGAGGGGTGCTTTTCTTACAGGTCTTAAACTGCTCACAAGGGTACCATGAGTGTGCCTGTAATGGTGCAGTTTGAGGAGGGTCTTGGCGAGGGTGGCTGGTTTCCTTCTGCTCCTTGGCCATCCTTCACATAACCCCTCGCCCTTCTCACTCACCCTGCCTTTGCACCGCCTTAGAAAGGGGCCCTGTGGACAGACGGGCAGGGCTGTCTGAGGTCTGAGCTTACCACCTCTGACGCACGAGTGGGCTTCCCAAGGTCAGCTCTGGTTACGGATGGCAGGGGGATGGGCCATGTGGCCATTGGCAGATCACTATAGATTTAAACATATAGCTACATGCACACAAAACCTCTCCTGGCAGGAGTTCGTGGTTCATTACTACTTTCCAGACTCAGAACTTTCCTGCTGTTTTGTCTTATTCTTCCCATTAGCCTCAGAGGGATTTCAACCTCAGTGTGTCTGCTTCACAGAGACCCTGAGGCCAATATTAGGCCGACTTGTGGCTTCTAGGATAAGGCTGAGCAAATCCATGTGGGTGGCCTAGAGAGGATCCGGGACTCCTCCCCAGCTGCCTGGACCACTGTGGACAACCCCTGCCCTTCTTTGCCTCAGTTTCTCCCTTGTAACCAGAAAGCAGCATCTTTTCCCTTTGTCCTTCTGGGCCCTGTGCTGGGCCTGTGAATTTCATGTTCCTCTAGCTGCAAACCCTTAACTTCTTGAGGCTTCCTGGGGGGTTGGGTGGCACTTGGAGTATTGTACCTCCAGTACCTCCTGGTTCCCTAAGACCCAGATGCACTCAAAGTGCCCACCCAGTCATGTTACATTACTGTTCCTAGTGTCTGTCGGGACCGGAAGTGGAATTGCACAGACCACGTGTGTGATGCTACTTGCTCTGCGATTGGCATGGCTCACTACCTCACCTTTGATGGGCTCAAATATATGTTCCCTGGGGAATGCCAGTACATTCTGGCACAGGTAAGAATGAGAGTGAGGAGGGGAGGTGCTGTCTCTGGGTGGGAGGTGCAAGTAGGGCTTTTCCAGGTCAGATTTTGCCCTCCTGTCTGTAGAGAAAACTCTGGGGTCTGGTTTTACTGGAGCAATTTTCCAGTCCTTGAAAGAGGTGCCTGAAGAGGTAGGCAGTTTAAAACTCAAAGTGGTGTTTGTTTTCCTTCTGTTCATCTGGAGGTATCTAAGAACAGCCTAGAAAGCTCACTTGTTGAGTAGGACTGGTGTGGGCATAAGGTCACACTCAGTCCAAATTAGCATTAATGTGAGTTAGAAAAAGCTGTCAGTCTCCACCAGGATGCACAGTTTGGGAAGTGAAGCCCAACTGGACCTCAAAACCCCTCCACCTCGGCCTTGCTAGCCCCCTTGCGTGGTGAGCAGCAGCCTTGGACAGGAGGATGGTTGACATGACACGCCTGTCCTCTGATTCTATTGCATTCTCCACTGTTTTCATTTCTGACCATGTACAATTTCAAATTGGGAGGGGAAGGAGGAGGAGGAGGGGGAGGGGTACAGGTTCACAAAAAAGTCATTCTGCAAGGCAGAAGGAGAAAGAAGTCAGGAAACCTTAGCTGCTGAGAGCACTAGCCCCTTTACCTCCCCTTCCCCACGTCATAGATTCCTGTAAATCTCTCTTGCTGGTTGACACCAAACGAGTAAGCAAGGGGGTTCAGTGCTTTTCTCCAGAGGGAGGACACACTGTGCCCTGTGATGCTTTAAACAAATGTGGTCTCTCTGTCTCCATTCTCTAGGGGAGGAGGGTTGGGGGGCTTGGTGTGGTCTGAAGGGAGGACCACAAACCTGGAGGAGCCTCAGCCCCAGAGATGGAGCTGCAGGTCCCTCAGAGTCAGGGAGCATCAGGACAAAGACCGCATGTGCAGAGCATGCTGGGAGGGGACGGAGTTAATGGGGCTCCAGCAGCCAGCCTGCCTCCACCTCGCACACCCCAGCTAGCCCAGGGAGGAGCGTGCTGGGGACAGGGGATGTGTACCTTATGTACTTTAGGAACACCTATGGACCTGGGCTGAGTGCCCCCTGGAGCTTTTCCACGGGTTAGAAATGAAAGCCTGTCTTTTTTTTTTTCTTTCCCCTTGTTTTATTTTATTTTTTATTTATTTATTTTTATTGCTGGTCGTTCAAAACATTACATAGTTCTTAATATATCATATTTCACAATTTGATTCAAGTGGGTTATGAACTCCCATTTTTACCCCATATACCGATTGCTGTTTCACATCAGTTACACTTCCATTGATTTACATATTGCCATTCTAGTGACTGATGTATTCTGCTGTTTATCCTATTCTCTACTATCCCCCTTCCCCTCCCCTCCCCTCCCCTTTTCTCTCTCTACCCCCTCTACTGTAAATCATTTCTTCACTTGTATTATTTTTCTCTTACATCTCCTTTCCTCTTATATGTAATTGTGTATGACCCTGAGGCTCACCCTGTCTTTTGATTCCTGGGCTACCTCCCACCTTGGTGGCAGAAGTCAGGGTGACATCAGTTTTGCTATTTAGCTACCAAGCCAGTTTCAAACCTGAGCATCCAGAAAAAACAAACAATAAATTCTGTGCAAGAAGAAGCAGCTGCTCAGCGTCTCCTGCTCCGAAGCTCTTCCCCTGCCCACGCAAACTTTCCCAAGTGGCCCCATTTTCAGGAATCCCCTTTCAAATTGTGCCCGTTGTATGTCACTTATTTTCCTTTCCCACAGCTAATCCTGTTGTCCTCTTTTGATGCTAGTCCTGGCCACCTTGCCCTTGCGGTAGCTCCCTTTGGGTACTATTATCAGACTTAACCCTTTCTCCTTCAGAAAAGACTCAGCTGGTGACCACAAATAAATCACTGACACCCTTGTTCCCTCTTTTAACTTCCCCATTCATTCATTCAACACCCAGTTAGCTGAACAAGCCTAGGAAGTTGACTGATTCATAATCTTATAGAGGAAGATCAGATGTTGTGTGTGTGTATGAGTATGTGTAAATATGTGTAAATGTTATGTATATATGTGCATTTGTGTGTATGGATATATGTGAGTGTATGCACATGTGTATTTGTGCATACTTATGTGTATGTGTGTATGGATATATGTGTATATGTATGTATGTACATGTGTATGTGTGCAGATGTTTATGTATAAGAGTGTGTGTATATCTGTGTAAGAGAGGTATGCAATTTACTCATGTGACAGGCCAAGACTGTTTCTCCAAATTGAGTATTTTATCTTTATTCCATCCCACCACAGTAGTAGCCATCATGGGGGAAACTATTTGCCAGGCGTGTGTCTCCTTTTTCTTAACTTTCTAAGCAATTGACCATCAATGATCTCTTACTGCTCCCTTTTGCTCTAAACCCAGCTAGAGACGTAGCTTGGGAGCTGTGGGTGGTGTTGAGCCCTCTTTGGTTACACCCTCTGGGTCAGCAATCTACAGGGTTCAGCCAGACAAGAGAGCCTCAAGATGCCATGTGGTCAGACTGTCCTAATTACCTGCATGTGGTCAAGAATTAATGGGATCTAGGCAGGGGATTTTAGCCTGGAGCTTCTGTCAAAGCATGCAACGTACCACTTTTCCTCTCCTTCTCCCCCTCCTTCTCCTCCTGGTGATCATTACACCTGTACCTCACTGACATAGGAACCAGGTTCACCTGTATGAATGAGGATGGCACACCTGAGGGAGTTTACCCCCCACTCCATGCGTATGCACAGGCACAAACACACACACCTGTGGATGTGGTAACATCCTGTAACATGTATCTAAAGACCCATGAGAACAAGATGTCCATCTTCTGTTCTGGGAGAAATAGCAGGGTTAATATTTCTCTCTGCCTCCCCTCTTTCCCTAGGATTACTGTGGCAGTAACCCGGGGACATTTAGGATCCTTGTGGGGAATGAGGGGTGCAGTTACCCCTCAGTGAAATGCAAGAAGCGAGTCACCATCCTGGTGGAAGGAGGAGAGATTGAACTATTTGACAACGAGGTAAGAGCCAGCCTCAACTCCTCCACCTCATGCTCTTCCTTGTTCCCCTATCAGCTTGCTTGAAGCATTTATTAAGCATCCATTCAGAACTGTGGGAATGGAGTAACACAGCCATTACAGAAACCGAGGTCCAGATACACATCTGGCCTGGACATAGTCTATGAACAGCACAAGTGACAGATCAATATGGATAACAAGGTTTCAATTTGGTTGAAGTCTGCATTTGTGTGTGGAGAAGGATGTAGAATCGTGTCTGCATAACTGTAGGAACAAGCAGTGCTTATTGCTGGAGAGGGCATGAAACATGGAGGGAAAGAGAACTTTCCTTTCTCTATGCAATGATCCCTCTTCTGTGGGGACACATTTCAAGATCCCCAGCTAATGACTGAAACTGAGAACAGCACCAAACCTAGTGTATATGAGGTTTTCTCCTATATATACATATTATAATAGTTTAATTTACAAATTAGGCATAGTAATATATTAACAACAGTAATAAATAGAACCACTATAACAATATATTATAATAAAAATTATTTAAAACTTATTATTTCTGGAATTTTCCATTTAATATTTTAGGAACTCAGGTGACTACAGTTAATTGCAACTTCAGAAAACAAAACTGAATAAACAGGGGCTATTGCATGTGTATACACACACACACAATGTTATTAGATATTTTTACTTTCTTTTACACTTTTAAGATCTCTTCAGATACATTTGATGTGTATGTGTGAGATGCTGGGGATCAAACTCAGGGCCTCACATATGCTAGGCAAGTGCTCTTCCACCGAGCCACGCCGCCAGCCTTTAAGATACATATTTTGAAAGAGCTCAAAAGTGAGGTAAACAGACTGAGCCCCTGTATACCGAAAGCTTAAGAAGTAGTTCTTGGAAGATTACCCAGGAATCTCCCTGGAAATCTTGTTTAAAATGCTGATACCAGGGCTCCATCCTGAGATTCTGATGCAGTAGGTCTGGGTGGGGCCCAGAAACATACATTTAGGTAGGCAGGTCACCACAGGCCACAATTTTGGTTCATATAAGGTAGTAGGGCAACCCAAGATCTGGGCTCCCATCTGTTCGGATATCCCCATTTTCTTCCATGGTCTCACCCTGCATCCCTACTTTCTTATAAAAACCCTCCATTGACATCAGGGGATGGAAAGTGAACTCTTCACCATTATGGAAGAAAACTCCCAAGCAAATGTGATTGACTGTGGGTGGGCCGTGTCAACTCCATTTCAAAGGAGAACTCTATTTAGGACAGATGACATTGGTAACATTGAAGAGGAGGTGTATAGACCGTGAGGGATAAATCTGCACATATGAGTAGCTCTGCACATAGTATGTCATTCAGGAGACCTCTGCAAAGGGTTGACAGGTTCTTAGTATCAGCCTTAATTTCCTAAGTCTGAGAAGCAGCCCAGTGTGCACAGTGGCTTTGAGGGTTTGGAACTGTTGATGATTTTGGCTAGGTCAAGGGTTCAGGCTAGAGTCCTTCTAAAGACTTAAACCTGGCTCTAGCATTGATCTCCACAGTCCCTTGCTCTTGATAATAGCTACTCTGGGGGAATGGGAAGTGGTGGGAGAGAGTCTAGTATTTACTGTTATAAAGGGATGGATTTTTAAATCATCAACCAGAAGTGCTTCAATGTTTGCTATGACAGGTTAAAACCATATCTAGAGGACCCTTGTAGTTAATGACCAAGAGTAAAAAAGAAATTAACATTTTGTAATGTAAAATTAACATTTTGTAATGTAATGTAATGCTCTTCTGTTAGTTGGTTTTGTTGTGTTTTTAATCTCATAATTATGAATTCTCTGCCACCTCCATCGTCACCCCTTAGTCACAGATTCTTGCAGGGTGGTGGGTGAGATGAACACAGGTGTGCTGGCCACAGGGTGAGCCCTGACCAAATGGAACATTTGTGTGTTCTGGAGGGGCAGCTCCTGCACTCATCAGCTGTGAGGACAGACAGGTAGATGTGAAGAAGAGAGAAGATGTGGACTTTTGTGCCTTCCTTTACTTCTTATTTTCCTGTTTTGCCTTCCTTCAGGTGAATGTGAAGAGGTCCATGAAGGATGAGACTCACTTTGAGGTGGTGGAGTCTGGCCGGTACATCATTCTGCTGCTGGGCAAAGCCCTCTCTGTGGTCTGGGACCACCACCTCGCCATCTACGTGGTCCTGAAGCAGACATACCAGGTCAGTAGCCTTTCATGCTTTTTTCTTGTCTGTGACTTGTTTGGACCTTAGTCAGCTCTCTGAGTAGCGAATGGCACCTCCCCTCACCTTGGGGGAAGGTGGTCCTCCAGTCCAGCCTCCCATACAGATAAAGCTATGGAGTCAAGGTTGCAGTTAGCTTTGCCTCTTACTGAGGCTTGTTGAACATGGCAAAAATTAGGGTGGTCCCTGACACAAACTGTCTTAATTGGCCTTGCTAGGCAAGTTTATTTGCACAAAGGAGCAAAGTAAAAGATTAGATAATATTAGCGTTTTTTTTTTTTTTTTTAGATTTCTTAACCCCCCCACCCCCAAAGGCAAACAAATCATGCAAAATATCATTATAGCACTGCAAAACATTCTGGGGTATTGCCTTACCATTGAGCCATAGGCCAGAACTTTGTGAGAGCTGTTTGCAAATTTTCTGATAATTTACTTTTGGGAAAGGTGACCATATTTGTCTAGAGTCTATCAGTTTGTTGGGACTTCATTGATTTTTCTAAGTGGCATGTACATGACAAGTGGCTGTATTTACTATGGTGGCTGATTTGGTCTTGGCAGGAATGATCTTTGCAGCATCTCTGATAATGCCATATAAATTTATAGCTTGTATATATACCTTTGACGGCTGCATGGCCCTTCCTTCCCTGTGGCAACCCATC
Organism: Spermophilus citellus; assembly: GCF_964194105.1. Classification (NCBI taxonomy): domain Eukaryota; kingdom Metazoa; phylum Chordata; class Mammalia; order Rodentia; family Sciuridae; genus Spermophilus; species Spermophilus citellus. The sequence continues at coordinate 31,046,628 of NC_138197.1, read as the reverse complement.
CCATTGCTGGAAAAAAATCACTCATTCAGTTAAACTCAGCAAATATTAAGTGTCAAGCACTATCCAAGGCTCTGTGGATATAGCAGGGCACAATCAGATATATGTGTGTGTGTCTCTGTGTGTATTTAACCCTTCTATTTGTTTTCTATTATTGCTATAACAAATTACCACAAATTCAGTGTCTTAAAACAACCACACAAATTTATTGGATTGTGATTCTGAAGGTCAAAAACCTACAATCAGCCAGGAGGCTGCATTCCTCCTGGAAGCTCTAAGGAAGAATCCATTTCCTCATCTTTTCTAAATTCTGGAGGCAGCCTTCATTTCTTGACTTGTAGCTCCATCTTCTGCATTTAAAGACAGCAGTGTAGCATCTTCCAAGTTCTTTGTCTGTCTGTCCCTTTATGGCACACCACCTTTCATACTATGACTCCTCCTGCATCCCTCTTATCATATTCAGTGGTCACCTTGGGCTCCCTAGATAATCTACGATAATCTCCCTATCTCAAGATCTTAACCTAATCATGTCATTTATGTCCCTTTCCCTTGTATAGCTGTCAATTTTCTGTTGCTATAACAAAATACCAAAGGCTTTATATAGAAAAGAGGTTTATTTAACTCACAGTTTGGGAGTGGAAAGTTCAAGATTGGGTGTTCCCACCTGTCAGCCTTTGGGAGGAACCCCTGGCTGCATCACAACATGGTGGTAAAGCAGAAGGGGAAATGGCTACATGCAAAAAGGCTCCTATGGTGACAAAGGAAGCCAGAGGGACTCAGGCCAGGCATTTTTTTTTTTTTAAACAACTTGTTCTTGTGGGAATGAGCTGCTGGGGTCTTGTGAGAACTACATTAATTTTGTCCAAGGGTGATGCCACCAGTGACCTACTTAACTCCCACTGAGCCCTGCCTCCTACTACATCATCACACTGGGACCAGACTTCCAGGACATGAAGATTTGGGGGCACACCCAAACCACATATAAACTACAGCACCATGTAAGGTGACGTAGTCATGTTCTAGGGTTTAGGACATCCACATTTTTGGTGTAGGCCACTATCTGGCCTCCCAAAATCCTGGTGGAGATTAAATTTTTGTGGGACATTTCTTTAGATAACTTGGTCTGATGAGACTGTCTGAAGAGGTGACATGTGAGCATTGTCTTCAGGGGAGAGAGGGAGTGAGTACTGTAACTATCTGGGAAGAGGACTTAGGCAGATGGAAGAGCATGTGAAAAGACCTGAGGTGGCAGCTGTCTGGAGTGTTGGAACCAGGAGGCGAGAGGGCTGTGGAGGAGGGTCTTGGGGTGGGTGACAGTCACCGAGGATAGGGAGAGGGCAGCAGCTACCCAGGAGAGCTCTTAGGCCTCAGAAAGCCCTTTGGCCTTTTGTCCAACTGTGAGAACATTCTTGTATGGCACCCCCAAGGTACCATGTCAAATCCTGCTCACGGAAGCAAAACAGAATAAGCAAGTCTTTTCTCTGCCCCAGGATAGGGTTCTAACCATGTTGCAAAAGTACGACAGCTCTTCTCTCCCAGGCCAAACATCGCCAGTTCTTTCCCTAGTTTTTACTCGATGGTTTCCACTCCTTCAGGACTTGTTGCACATTCCACATGTGATAGATGAATAGGTTGTGTCTTCCCTGGCAATTTCTGTCATATGGCAGAATTCTGGCCAGCCTGCCCTGAACAGGCTGCGGCTCCCCAGGTACAGCAGGACTATAATGTTCCCTTCCTGGTCCTCCGTGCTCTCACCAATGTCATAACTGACCAGGTTCTTTCTCTGCTCAGAGGCTTATTGGGGAAGGTGATGGTTCAAACAGGGATTTCAGGCCTCTGCTCTTGGCAACGGGATGGGTACAAGTTGCCTCTGTTTTCTTAACTTCAAAATGGAATCAGCAAAGCTTTGCCAAAAGCCAGGCTTTGCTGACCACTCCAGTTCTCTGGGTCTCTGTCCCTCTTTCCTCTCCTCGTCCTTCTGTTCCTCCTCCTTCTGTTCCTCCTCCTTCTGTTCCTCCTCCTCGGATGACTCCTGATCCTTTGTTACTAGAACCTTCTTCCCCCACTGACATAGAATATGCCCCTGAGGTCTACAGTGCTCATCTTCTCAATTTTTCTATCAAGGAGCAAGTCTGTGGCCTATGTGGGAATTTCGACGGCATTCAGAACAACGACTTCACCAGCAGCAACCTCAAAGTGGAGGAAGACCCCGTGGATTTTGGGAACTCCTGGAAAGTGAGCTCACAGTGTGCCGACACCAGAAAAGTACGTCCTGGACTCTGTGTGGGCAGACCCCAAGAGGCCTGCTGTGTGAATTGTCCCCCTTTCCCTGGGGATGGAAGGTGGGCAGTGGGTGGCAGGGTGGGAAGCAGGTCTCATGCCTCCTTCTGGGTTGAGTTGAGCCAGTTTGACTGCCTGACTGTGGGTCTTTCTGTGCGCTCCTCTCTGTACCCAGATGCCACTGGATGTGTCCCCTGCCACCTGCCATAACAACATCATGAAGCAGACAATGGTGGATTCCTCTTGCAGAATCCTCACCAGTGACATCTTCCAGGACTGCCACAAGCTGGTAAGGGCTTGAAAGGTGGAGTGGAGGGAGGCAGAGTCATCGAAAGGGTGAGCCCAGTAGCTTGGGCACCTAGAGCATGGATTTCTAGTGGACACTAAGTAGCCTGGAGTCACGAAGGGATCTGCATCAAGGCCCCATTGCAGGGCTGTGGGTGTCACTTAGTAGTAGAGCTCTTGGCATGACATCTTGGGTTTGATCACCCACACCACTAAAAAAAAAAAAAAAAAAAACGACACTGTTACAGGCTGGAGGCAGATGGAAAGCTGATGGCTTCTGAGGAGGGATGATTGGTGCAACGTCTTCCTTCCACACAAGAAGAAACTTGGCACATGCCAATGCTTCTCTTTTGGCCTAGTCTTAGGGTTTGTTTTCTTGGCATTATTTTAGCTCCAACAACAGAACCAAGGATTTCCTTTTCCTGTTACTGTTCTGTGTCTCCAGGCCTCAGAGCCCTCCAAGGATCCCTCTGTGAACAAACAACCCATTTAGTGTCCAGTTCTCTTCTCACAGAGATTCTTTTCTGGTCTTAACTCCAGAGTCTTCATTGTTTTACCTCTTTTTGTGTCTTTATCTCAAATGACAATTAGGAATTCCCCAAAGTTAAATGCACTTCACTTTCTTTGTATGTGTGAGCACGCACGTGCATGTGGGTGTGTGTGCAATGCATGACCATATGTACACACGGAGCTGCACCCACGGGCCTGCTGCTCTGTGGTACCACCAGTGCAGGCGAGGATGTTTGAATACGTGTATCTCAGTTCTCTTCCTGTCCATCCCAAATCTCTCAGCCCATGGAGATCCAAAAGATACTTAGGATTCTTGTTTTGGTGGAGACACTGGGAAAGCTGATGGCTGATGGTTGGAAGAGTGTAGGCAGAGAGAGGAGCCAGGGAAATCAGGACTGTGGGAATGTCTTAGAAACAATGGTCGGCTGCTTCATGCGAGAATTCATTTCTATCGCAACTATCCTGAAAAACCCAGGTGTGTGTACTGGCATGTTTTGGGGGATAGGAAAGGTGGGAAGTGGTTAGTGTAATGGAAAGTGGGTAGTGGGTGGGCCTCCCCTCCTTCCTGTGTCCTTGGGGTCAGTTGGTTCCTACTGTCCAGCGTACTTAGCTCTTCAGTGAGGTAACTTGAGTGGGTCCAGATGCATCTCCTTATTCTCTTTGATGCACTGAGACAAGGGAAGAATGACAACCCTGTGTGTGTGTTTTATGTAAAAACAACTAAACATCCATGGATTATGGGATGGATAGGTGGCAAGAGGCAGGTGAAGATGGACAGAGGGGATGTTCTTTTGAAACATTCTCATGCACATGGTATTCTGCAAAAGGTTTTATTTAACATTTCTTGCTGGAATCAAGATGAGAAATTAGGAATCTTGCCTTTTTTCCTGTGGCCTGTTTGGGACCATTGGCCTACATTTCTCTTTCTACCCTGGAGAACCCTTATGCTACGACTTGCCACCAGAAGATTCTCACCCAGACCAAGAGCCAGAGTCCTTGTTCTTGGCCCTAGGCCCAGGCCACCCAAGAACTCCTTTTGCAGGTGGACCCTGAGCCGTACCTGGACATCTGCATTTACGACACCTGTTCCTGTGAGTCCATTGGGGACTGTTCCTGCTTCTGTGACACCATCGCTGCCTACGCCCACGTGTGTGCCCAGCATGGCAAGGTGGTGACCTGGAGGACGGCCACATTGTGCCGTGAGTCCTGATGACCCTTGTGGTTTCAGATACCCTCCCTTCACCCAATGAGTATCTAGATCTGAAGGCCTTGTGGGGTGCAAGAGGACACTTTGTGGGAGAGAGGGAGAGCTGTAGTGTGCAAAGAGATGGTCCAGGGCTGAGGAGAGTTAAGACAGCCGTGTGAGGAAACCACTGACAAAATGAGGGAGAACCATGGTGGATTCAGGACGTCGATGCACGGAGACTTTTCTTCTGGAGAAATTAAAGAAGAACGAGAGGGAACACTGGTGAACAGAAGAAAGTCAATATATGCCTTTACTTAGAGCGGATCATATTTGCCACTATAAGTAATCAACTCACCTATTTATAAGGAGCCTTCCCTCCTTGGGCATACACAACTGAATGTTTTTCTGTAGGAAACCAAGTCATACCCTCACTTTTGCCAGGGCTGGGAAAGTTGATTTAAATATAAATAAAATATAAATATGGTCCTTACAAAAATCCCAGGAGTCTCCACGATTGGCAACTCTGGTAGTCCTTGTTCCCAGGTTTGATCACCGCCTTCCCCACCTCCCTGTCTTACAGTCATTAACTCATGGGTCTGTCTCCCTGGGTCTCTCTGGGTCCTTCGCTGCAGTCCTGGCTTCTGGTGTTGTAGGGTGATTTCATGGCCTCTTTTTTTTCTGTCTACACAGCCCAAAGCTGCGAGGAGAAGAATCTCCGGGAGAATGGATATGAGTGTGAGTGGCGCTATAACAGCTGCGCGCCTGCCTGTCCCGTCACCTGCCAGCACCCGGAGCCTCTGGCCTGCCCTGTGCAGTGTGTGGAGGGCTGCCACGCACACTGCCCTTCAGGTGAGGCTCTCCCTGGGTGGGCCGGGCAGGAGGGAGGGGATTGATTGCCAGGATGGGAGCCTCCCCCTCCTGCTTCATTTTAGTTCTGCCAGTGGTGCCTTATCCCCAACCCCACAACCCTGCAACAGGTGTGTCTGTGGGTCCCTTCATTAAAGCCAGGCAAGCTCTGGCTTTTGCTAGGTAGAGCTCCTGCCAGGGCTGGGAAGGTGACTCAGTGGCCAAGTGCTTGCTTATCATGCCCATGGACTTGAGTTCCATCCCCAACACTACAAAGAACACAGTCACCTAGTCCTATCAAATGCTTTTTCCCCCCTTTGTTGCTTGAGATTGAACGCGGGCCCTTGTGCTGCATGGCCTGTGTGTAAGGGAGGGTACACCCTGCTCCTTGCTGGCAATGCTCTGCCCCTGAGCTACACTGTGAGTCCTTTCTACAAAGTGCGTTGGTGTGTCAGTTTAGGGGTTTATCACACGTAGAGTAGCACTTTCTGATAGAACTTCGGCAAGTGGTGGGAATGCCTCATTGAATGCAGTGGCGGATGCCTTATATAAATTTAATTTATATTTAAATATAAATAACCACAGATGGTTAATAGCTGACATATTGAATAGCGCAGCTCTAAAATGATTGAATACATTCTTCAGAAGCGTGAGAAGGGCCTTGGAGATAAGATTCCAGGCTTGGAGGAGGTGAGGCAGGGGGAGGGAAGCCTCCTTCCAACTTTGCAGAAGAAGAATGAAAGCATGAAGGAGGCGGGATGCTCCTCCCTGTGGGGTGAGGTGGCCTCTGGAGAGGCAGGCAGAATGGCTCCTGGGACAGGACCCTTAGTGAAAGCGGAGCCTTCCTTATGTGAAAGGGGAGTGGTCAGCTACTAATGAGAGATGTGCTGTTCAGGGAAAATCCTGGATGAACTTCTCCAGACCTGCATCGACCCCCAAGACTGCCCCGTGTGTGAGGTGGCTGGCCGGCGCTTAGCCCCTGGAAGGAAAGTCACCTTGAACCCCAATGACCCTGCGCACTGCCAGACTTGGTAAAATGGATTCCCTGGTTGTCTGAAGTGGCCAGTCTTTTGAGGGGTGGGGAGGGGAAGGGATTGAACCCAGGGATGCATTACCACTGAGCAGCACCTCAGCTCTTTTTATGTTTTATTTTGAGACAGGGTCTCACTAAGTTGCTTGGGGCCTTGCTAAGTTGCTGATGAAGTGGCCAATCTTACTGTCCTCTGTGGGGCTTGCTCAGAGGCTGCGCTTTGGAGAAAACTTCCTGGTTATGTGAACTGAGACATTGAGTTTATTTAGTTAGTTTGCTAATTAATTGATGACTTAGTTTAGTTCATTGTTTAGTTTGTTTCTAGAGTTTGTGTGTCTCTTTTTTTTAAAAAGAGCAGTCTAGACTGTTTCACCCCCCCCCCCAAATATTTCTGAAGTATTTTACTCTCTAAAAGGTTTTTGCCTGTATTTTTTGGAAGACAGGGTATGGTTTCTCTATTTCTTTTTTTCCCTTTATCTCTCTCTCTCTCTCTCTCTTTTTAAAACATGTAATACTTAATATATTTTAGTGGGGTACAGTATATTTCAATACATGTGTACTGTGTGTACTGATCAAATCAGAGTAATTATCATTTTCATTTCTTTGTGGCTCTTACTGTTCTTGTAGTAAGAGAGACAGTTCAAGGACAAATATATGAAAATCAGATTTCTTTTTTTTTTCTTTGGTACCAGGGATTGAACTCAGGGGCACTCAACCACTGAGCCACATCCCCTGCCCTATTTTGTATTTTATTTAGAGACAGGGTCTCACTGAGTTGCTTAGTGCCTCGCTGTTGCTGAGGCTAGCTTTGAACTCTCGATCCTCCTGCCTCAGCCTCCCAAGTTGCTGGAATTACAGGCGTGTGCCACCATGTCCAGCTAGATTTTTCAAAAAAAGGTGGGGATGCAGGCAAGGAAAGTGAGATGAACCCCTGACCCCTTTGTACAACATAGACATCTTGGGGCTGCTGTCAAAGTCATAGGACAGTGCTTTCAGAACTGGGGAGAAGACATTCATTGCTGTCACCCTGGGCTCTCACCGGAACTGCCTCTGGGAAAATGGCCCCTGGGGAGGTGAGAGGGAGTCCTTGGGGCATGTGCTGAACTTTCTGAAGTCCTGCCCATAAGTAGGGAACATTTATTAAAATGCTGATGTATCCAACACCATTCCCTGACACCAATCAAACCTAATGGGAACTTAAACTTGAGAAACTCAATTCACTAGGGAAGGGGTTGTGGTCACAGCTGCGGGAGCCAAATCCTGCCGCCACCATCTGTGCAAACAAGAGCGAACACTGCCTGGGGTGGGTTTTCTAGCAAACACAGGAAACTAGAAAGTATGTCACTCACGCACCGTTAACTAAGGATTGAAGCAATAAATTGTGTGGATCATGAGGAAGTACAAGAAACTTTCCAGTCAGACCCTGCCTCCCAGCCTCTCTAAGCCGAAACGGAGACTCTAAGTCCAATGCTGGCTTGGAGCTCTGGGCTGAAAGGGCAGGAGAGCTCAGAGGCCTCTCCCTGCCTGCTCTGCTGGTAGCTCATGGGAGGGGAAGCTACCGTGGTATATGCCATACACGCCGACAGCCTGAGGCAACCAGTGTCGTGAACAGTGTGAATGGCAGGCCTGACAGCCAAGCCACAGGGGACACTTCCCAGGGCTCAGGACACTGTTGCTTTCTCAGCTTTACCCAGAGTGCCAAAGGCAGGTTGCTCGAAGGCAGAGGGCACAAAAAAGGAGAAGGCCTAGCCTGTATGGGTTCCAAACAGGGCAACTTGATTTCGCCTATGATCTGGTGTACCCTGTCACTTTGCAAAAGAGTGAAGTGATCAGGAGAGCCTGACATTTGCTGGTATTGTAGGAATTTGTGGGTGGGCAATGGCTCCGACACAGACTTGTGGGGTGGCTTGGGCCTGGGCACTGGGTCTAGCCAGTCAGCACCTGGCAGATAACAGGAGTAGGAATGAACGAAGTTGCTACTGATTTTCCTAGGTCTGGAAGACCCCCATCTACCTACTCTACTAGATAAAACTGGGACTTCGAATATTTATTCATCTTTGCAAATTTTTTTTTTTACTCCAGAGTTACTTTTCTTCCTTAAGATCCAACGTATTAAACATGACTCAAAATCCACACTGCTTAAATTCTGTTATAATCAGCACTATAAGCAATTTATCTTCCATAGAACATTTATAAGTCCTGGTCAGCGTGAATATTTTAGAGCAATATTTGTCCTTGGGGATACTTGCAAGAAAGTTTAAATTATAATTAAATATTAATATGGTTAGAGATGTCGGTTGGAAAGAAGTCATCACTGAATATCTGGCCGAGAACAACAGAGATTCTTTTTCAGGTATCTTGAAACAGAGGTTAACAATGATGGCTCACTTAGGTGGGAATGTTCCCAAGGAGCAGGAAGACAGTTCTCTGGGAGTATGGGCAGTGTCTTACTTTATAGGGTTGACGAGTGTCGGCTGGCTCTTTGTGAATCATTTGTTTCTTCCCCTCTGCTACAGTCACTGTGATGGTGCCAACCTTACCTGTGAAGCCTGCCAGGAACCTGGAGGCCTGGTGTTGCCCCCCACAGATGCCCCACTCGGGGCCACCACCCCGTATGTGGAGGACACCCCAGAGCCACCCATGCATGACTTCTACTGCAGCAAGTTGCTGGATCTGGTCTTCCTGCTGGACGGTTCCTCCAAGCTCTCCGAGGCTGAGTTTGAAGTGCTGAAGGCCTTTGTCGTGGGTATGATGGAGAGACTACAAATCTCCCAGAAGCGGATCCGCGTGGCTGTGGTGGAGTACCACGATGGCTCCCATGCCTACATTGAGCTCAAGGCTCGGAAGCGGCCGTCAGAGCTGCGGCGCATAACCAGCCAGGTGAAGTACGTGGGCAGCCAGGTGGCCTCCACCAGCGAGGTCCTGAAGTACACTCTGTTCCAAATCTTTGGCAAAATCACCCGCCCTGAAGCCTCCCGCATTGTGCTGCTCCTGACTGCCAGCCAGGAGCCCCCACGGATGACCCGGAACTTGGTCCGCTATGTCCAGGGACTGAAGAAGAAGAAGGTCATTGTGATACCGGTGGGCATTGGGCCACATGCCAACCTCAAGCAGATCCGCCTCATTGAGAAGCAGGCCCCTGAAAACAAGGCCTTTGTGCTGAGCAGCGTGGATGAGCTGGAGCAGCAGAGGGATGAGATTATCAGCTATACCTGTGACCTTGCCCCCGAGGTCCCTGTACCCACGCAGCATCCCCAAGTGGCACAAGTCACTGTGGGTCCCGGGCTCTTGGAAATTTCACCATCGGGACGCAAGAGGAACTCCATGGTTCTGGATGTGGTGTTTGTCCTGGAGGGCTCAGACAAAGTTGGGGAGGCCAACTTCAACAGGAGCAAGGAGTTCATGGAAGAGGTGATTCAACGCATGGACGTGGGCCAGGATAGCATCCACGTCTCTGTGCTGCAGTATTCGTACACGGTGACTGTGGAGCATACCTTCAGCGAGGCGCAGTCCAAGGGAGATGTGCTGCAGCAGGTGCGGGAGATCCGCTACCGGGGTGGAAATAGGACCAACACGGGACTGGCCCTGCAGTATGTCTCTGAGAACAGCTTCTCTGCTGGCCAGGGAGACCGGGACCAGGCACCTAACCTGGTCTACATGGTCACTGGAAATCCTGCTTCTGATGAGATCAAGAGGTTGCCTGGAGACATCCAGGTGGTGCCCATTGGCGTGGGCCCACATGCTGATGTGCAGGAGCTGGAGAGCATTGGCTGGCCCTACGCCCCCATCTTCATCCAGGACTTTGAGACACTCCCCCGAGAGGCTCCTGACTTGGTGCTGCAGAGGTGCTGCTCTGAAGAGGGGCTGCAGTTGCCTACTCTACCCACTGCCCCAGGTATGTGGACGCCTCATGTGCGAGTGGGAGCAATGAGGAGCCTTGGTGCTGTGTGCAGCTGTAGTCATGTGACCCTTGGGTTCTAATCCCACCTTCCCTGCTCTGTGCACTTGGTCAAACCTGTGCCTTAGAGTGCCTGTGTATCCTCCTCTGGGCAGGAGAGAACTACATTGTGATTTATTTATTTGTTTTTTTGCAAGGTGAGGGTGTGTGTGTTGGGGAAACTTATTTTGTTAGTGACTATAAATTCAAAGGTCATACAAGCCTATTATTAATATTTAAAAAATACCAAGGATATGGAGTGAAAAATGCAAGTCTTACTTTATCACTCAGCTGCATCCCCACTCAATCCTACTTTCTGCCTTGAAGGTAACTTCTGTCAATTTTGGTGACAGTCAGCTTCCTTTAGACCACACTGGATGGATGGAATTATTCCAGGTAGCTTACAGTCCTCCAGTCAAGGCCAGGAAGTCGGGTGACAAGTGACATCACTACTCAGATTGCGGAAACAGATCACCTTACATTCTTTGAATCTCACTTCTGCCACTTGCTAGCTGGATAATTTTGGGCAAATAATTAACCTTTTTGTAAGCCAGTCTCTTCCGTATGTTTAGGACTATCCCAGATACCTAGCCATGTGGTCCTGAGAGCCCTGCATAGCCCACTGAATGTGGTGCCTGGCTGATGTGCAGGAGCTGGAGAGCATCGGCTGGCCCTATGCCCCCATCTTCATCCAGGATTTCGGGACACTCCCCCGAGAGGCTCCTGACTTGGAGTCTCCTGGCAGTCCTTGTGTGCTCACCTTCCTGTTCTCTTTGCAGACTGTAGCCAGCCCCTGGATGTGGTCCTTCTCCTGGATGGCTCCTCTGGTTTTCCAGCTTCTTACTTTGATGAAATGAAGAGTTTTGCCAAGGCTTTCATTTCCAAGGCCAACATAGGTGAGTGATACACCTGAGGCCGCAGGTGAGAAGAGGCTCTGGCTCTGATTCAAAATGACTCTCATTTTTTCTTTTCCATTAGGGCCTCATCTCACTCAGGTATCCGTGCTCCAGTATGGAAGCATCACCACCATCGATGTGCCCTGGAATGTGGCCCAGGACAAAGCCCATTTACTGAATCTAGTGGATCTTATGCAGCGGGAGGGAGGCCCCAGCCAAATTGGTAATGTTGGTGCCTTGGCCTGAATGCAAAATATGCATTCTGGTCCTGATTCTTGGCATAAGTGACTGAGTGACCTTGGTCTGTCACTTGATGCCTTGTCTGGATGCTCTTCCAGGTCTCTTCCAGATCCTACTGTAAATTGTTCAGTCTTCTAACCATTTAAGGATCCTCCATGAGACTGGATGTGCACCTGCTTCAGAAACACTTGCTTTTGCAGTTGGTACTGACTTGGTCTGATCTTCTTTCTCAGGGGATGCTTTGGCTTTTGCTGTGCGATATGTCACTTCAGAAGTACATGGTGCCAGGCCTGGATCCTCAAAGGCAGTGGTCGTCCTGGTCATGGACATCTCCACTGATTCAGTAGATGCAGCAGCTGAAGTGGCCAGATCCAGCCGTGAGTGTCTAGTGTACAATCCCGAGACTCTTCTAAGAAGCCAGAGGAGTGAAAGTGGGTGGAGGTTGCTTTTGGATGTTCTGGCTGATTTTGAATTTGCTTGATACCCACTTGCATACCAAACATCAGGAAATAGTTCAGTCATTGCATTATTAGGAAACAAAGCAATAGTAAGGGTGCATTTATACTGGGCTTGTCTGTGTGCTGTGATGACAGCCTTGAATTCTTCGCATTCTCCTCCTGTGTCCAGGGATGACTGTACTTCTACACCTTTACTTTTTAATGTGGTGTTCTTGGTCTTTCTCCAGAATGCCACACACCCAAGGCCAGAGTGACTCATTGTGGGTCCTGGAGAACTGTTAGGGTCTTCATGTATTCAGAACCCTTGCTGTTACCAGGCTAATGAGCTGGAGGGACAAGACACAAACGATGGTGCATTTGGGGGGGGGGGGAAGGGCATAGATATGACCTGGCCTTGGTGCCCCATAGAACCCTTGCTGTGAATTGCAACAGAAGTGAGCCAGGATGGAGACATCATGTGCCCAAGGGAGGTCTGAGTGAGTAGGGTGATGCCAAGTCCTCTCATGACCACCTGGAGAACTAACTCTTCCTCTTTCAAATGCTGCTTAGCCTGAAATACTCAAAATGTGCCAATTGTATTGTATTAGTTTGGTACATAGCTCTTTCTGGAACAAACTGGGAGTTCTGTAAAGGGCAAAATCTTGCTATATTTTTGGATCACCTGTGTGCTATTCACAAAATGCTGACCACTTAATATTTTTGTTGAATGAATGATATATTGTTGAAATCTATAATTTTAGGAAAAAGGATACTAGAAGGTAAAGGGTATATATTTGGATGATAAAATGAACTCACAGGAGCTAAAAAGTTGCTAGCAACTCCACTCTATTTCAAATTACAAATACCTAGAACTTTCTGGAAAGCTGAATTAAGGAATTTTAGGTTGGAGATTTTTCTCCTTTAGTATCAAGAATCTAGAGAAAGAGTTTTATTAGGAAAAAAAGAAAATATTGTTTAGAGGTGACTCAGGGCAAGTCACTGAACTATTTAAAGTCTCAATTTCTTATCGAGAGTTGGGCAGGAAGTAATCTGGGCTTAGCACGTGAAATGTTCTCTTCTCTTCTACCCAGTGCTCAGTGGTCTCATACAGTGCCATGAGTCTAAACGTGTTTATATACCACAGACTTTGATATTCCTGTCCTTGGCCCAGACTTCTCCCCTCAACTGAGCATCAGTGTTCTAACAGGCAATTCCCTGTAAACCAGCTTCCTGACATCACAACCAAATTTTCTCTTGTTGTATTTTTTTCGGTCCTTTCAAGTTGTTCAGGTTAAAGATCCTAGCATCCTCGAATCCTCTTTTTCTCTCATGCCCCCATACAATCCAGCTGCAAACCACAGCCAAGTCTTCAAAATATGTTGAGGATCACACCATCACCCATACCCCAGCCCCCAGTGTCTCACACTTGGATCACCCCCGTAGCTTTCTAACTGCAACCTCGGCTTTCACTCTAGTCTCCCATGGTTCATTCTCAGAGCAGCAGCTGTGGTGATCCTGTGCAATCCAAGTCAGTTCCTGTTACTCCTCTGCCCCATAGTCCTGGCTGGTTTCTGTTTCCGTAAGAGAACACATTATGTCCTGACCATGGCCTGAGAAGCTTTGCAAGAGCAGTACCCTCAGAGCATGCACTTCTGCCCTGGGCCTTCACACTCGCTGATCTCTCTGCTTGGGTTATTCCCCCCTCAGATGTCCTCTTGCCTCCTTCTATCCTTATTTCCATCTTTTCACTGAACACTTCTCTAACCACCATATATAAAATGATAACCCCTATCCCTACTCCTGGGCATTCCCATCCTCCTTATCCCATTTCATTTCCCCACAAGCATGCGTACGCATCTAAAATACTATATATTGAGGGGTTTTTGTTTGTTTGTTTGCTTTTTGTAGGTGTTTGTTGTCTATCCCTTCCTGATATAAGCTTCATGAAGACAGGGAACGTGGATGTTATGGCTTGGCTCATTGCTATGTCCCCACTACTTAGGATAGTACCTGACACAGAGTAGGAGCTCAGAGTGAATGAATGCCTTCTTCACAGGGTTGCTGTATGTGACCAGACTAAACAGTTCCATGCTGGTGTTGGGAACAGCATCAAGCCAGTCTGTTTTGAGCCCATCTGACCACAGAACCTTTTTGTCCCTTTTCTAACTCTAGGAGTGTCAGTGTTCCCCATTGGCATTGGGGATCGGTATGACGAAGCCCAGCTGAGGATCTTGGCAGGCCCAGAGGCCAGGTCCAATGTGGTAAGGCTCCAGCGAGTTGAAGACCTCCCTACAATGGTCACCCTGGACAGTTCCTTCTTCCACAAGCTGTGCTCTGGTGAGTCTTTTCTTTCATATCTATCTCAAAAACAAAATCAATGACAAAATCCCCCACAAAACCAAAACTACTGTTAGAGACCCAAGGTGCTTCTGAAAAAGAGCATAAGATCTGCCCTTGACTGAAGATGGTTATAGACCAGGACCTTTTAAGTTTCTGCTTATGGAAGGCAAACACTACAAACCTCCAGTGCCCACCAGAAAGTATTCTGTCCATCCTCCTCTTTCCACTGGAACCATCCATCTAAACTTAGCTGAGAAAGCCATGCTTATTTGTGCAGAGGGATCTTGAACAAAAAAAATTGGAAGACATAAGCAAGGAACCCCAACATCTTGCAGACCACAGTCCTATACTCACTCTTCACATGAGTATATAGGGCGTTAGAAGTCCAAAAACATAGAATCTAAATTCAAAGGACCATAGATTAAGTTGATTTTAGATTAGAAACTCAAAAGAAGAAAAACTCACACAAACATATAATTTGGGGGGGGAGCTTTTTTTTTTTTGTATTTTACTAATGTAATTAACTGTAAGCCATAACCTTACAGAGTTATTGCCCTTTCCTTGGAGTAATCTTTAGGTAGATCCCTTTCAAGTTTTTAGGATCTTGCTTTACCTTCCCCTGACCCCCATTCCTGGCAATGAGCTATGTTTGAAAGGGGCTAATGATTCTGTGATGGTATAAAGTTCACCCTGGGTTACTATTTACTATTATCATAATTAATAATTACCACAAAGCATGTCTGATGAACGACAGATGTTCACTTCTTAACTTTGTGTCCTCTGCCCCCACTATGAAACCAATTCATATTCTTTTCAGAGTTGAGTTGTCTTTAAGGCTAGACCAGGCAGCTCAAGCAGACATCATGAATGGCTTAGAATTTCTGGGTGATATGTGAGAACTAAAGCTTTATTTGTATCTGTTTCAGGGTTTGTTAGAATTTGTATGGATGAAGATGGGAATGAGAAGAGGGTAAGTCCTTTTCTTCTGACTTTGAAAGATCACAAATGTATTCTTGGGCTCTTCTTGGTTAATTCATTCTTCTTGGTCTGAGTCCAATTCTGCTTCTACTCTCCTGTTATTTTTGGTGGGAAGGGGTTGGGGATCTGTAGACCTTGAATCCTGCTTCTGATCTCATGTACAGCCTCCTTGCCATGAAGGCCGATCTCTTGAGTCCTCAGATGTGGTCAGTTGTATGACAGATGGACTTCGAGTTGTGGTGCCTCAGCCCATTCCTTACCTGACTCTATTTTTAATCTCATGCAGCCTGGGGATGTCTGGACTTTGCCAGATCAGTGCCACACAGTCACTTGCCTGCCAGATGGTCAGACCTTGTTGAAGAATCATCGGGTCAACTGTGACCGGGGACCCAGGCCTTCATGCCCCAGTGGCCAGTCCCCTATTCGGGTGGAAGAGACCTGCGGCTGCCACTGGACCTGCCCCTGTGAGTCTTTGCTTCCCCAGCATGGACAGTGTCAAAGGAGCTGTGCTTTTAACTTGGGGTGCAGAAAGGTACAGCCAAAGCTGACAGCCTGCGAGTACCCTTCTGCTCCCCTCTGTGGGAGCTGTGCTTTCCTTACCTGTGTTCCTTCCCTCCCATGTTCTCTGGGTGTTTTGTTCTCTGGGTGTTTTGTTCTCTGGGTGTGTTTTTGTCTAGTCTCTTCTGTGATGGTATAAAGTTCTCTGTCTTTAGGAGGTGCTCTTCCTCTGTCTTTAGGAGGTGCTTTCTGAGATAATGCAGAACCAAGGAAAAACTGCTTCTCTGCAGTTAGTGTTCAGCTTGCTGTTGGCAAGCCAACCTCAGGAATCTGCCTTTGGGATGTGTCAGTGGAAGTATAGCAAGGAGATGTCTCCAGAGAAGACTCCCATCACCCCCATAGCTCTATGGGGTTTCTGTGCAGCATTCATCATCAGGGTGGCCTGTTGTAAGAGGAGGACATATTCAAGTCCCTCTCATGTAAAGCTGTGGGTGTGTTTACCCACGGGGGGTGGGTGAGCCCTCTGCCTCATGGTTGGTAAAAATGGCTGCTTATGGTGTTCCCTGTTCAGCAGAGGATGGCTCATCACCAGAATGTGGAACAGATATCACTGTGGGAGGCCATCAAGACTGTATTTTATATTTCACTCCCCATTTAGGATGTGATTGCCCTTTCCTGTAGCAATCTTCAGGTAGATCCCTTTCAAGTTTTTCTGATATTGCTTTATCCTTCTACCCACCCCTGCCCCATTGCTGGCAGTGAGCTATGTTTGAAAGGGGCTAATGATTCTATTAGTTCAGACATCCCCAGGTTGCAGGTGAAAAGTGTGCCTGGTTACTGTTGTTGCTATTATCATAATTAATGGGCAGCCATTTTTTTTTTGATTTAGTGGGATACATTTCCCTGCTAGCATAGATGAAAACTTGAGCCGACATCGTGTTACTTCTGCTTATTCATAAAGAATTCTGTGGTCACGTTAAGTCATCAAATAAGGTCTTGGTAACTAGGTGCTTACTAATATATATAATATAATAATTATAATATAATATATAATGTAATATACAATATAGTATAATGCATATAATATATAATATAATGTAACTATATAATAATTAAAATTCTAAACTTGATCAGAGTTAAAGCACCTCTGCATTCTGGGAAAGGGGCGTGCCCAGCTTCTCTCACAGCCGGATCATGGAGAGGGGAGGCAGGTCAGAAGGTTCTGTGCGGCTCAGCTTGCTGCTCTCTCTAGCCCGACAGGTGTTGTCAGCCACCTCTTCTTGTTTTTTTTTTTTTTTTTTTTGCTTGTTTATTTTTTATTTTGGAAATATTCAAAGCTACAGAAAAGTTACAGGAACAGCACAATAATCTTTTATACACTAGATTCGACAGCTTATATTCCTGCCTGATTTACCTTGTAAGCTCTTGTGTGTACATGCCTCTCTTTCTGTGCATAATTATATGTGTATAGGTATGTATTTACAAACGTCCATATAACACACACACACACACACACACACACACACACACTTTTTTAAAAAAAGCATTTGAGTTTCTAATATTAGGATCTTTTGTTCTAATATTTCATGAATTCCCTAAGAACAAAGACATTCCTTTGTATAACCAAAATATGGTTACCAACTTCACGAAATGTAATATGGGCACCATGTCATTATCCAATATACAATCTATATTCAAAGTCTGCTGGTTATCCTAGTGAAGTCATTTCAATAATTGTATTTATTTTTCTGATGCACAATTAGAAATCAAACTACACCTATTTTTCATTAAACCTGGGATAATTCCTCAGTCTTTCTTAATCCTTAGGACCTTGATCACAGTCTGTTTTTAACAAAGAGAAAGCAAGTTTCAGGTTTGGAGTCTTGAGCTCATCACAATATTCAGATAGAATGCTATAGGTTTTAGTTTTCTGAGTACTTATGTTAAGTCTAATTCTGTCTTAACAGTAGGAGCCATCTCATCACACATTCATGAAAAGTTCATTTCTGTTTTACTATAAAATGCTAAGAATTCTATTTCTCTTTTTTTTAATTTATTCTTATTTTATTTATTTATTTTTTTTATTGGTTGTTCACAACATTACAAAGCTCTTGACATATCATATTTCATACATTAGATTGAAGTGGGTTATGAACTCCCAATTTTACCCCAAATGCAGATTGCAGAATCACGTCGGTTACACATCCACAATTTTACATAATGCCCTATTAGTAATTGTTGTATTCTGCTACCTTTCCTATCCCCTACTATCCCCCCTCCCCTTCCCTCACATCTTCTCTCTCTACCCCATCTACTGTAATTCATTTCTCTCCTTGGTCTGTTCAAATTGTGTGTATCCTCCTGACTCAGTCTGGGCAAATCATATGACTTAAGAAATTTATCGATGTCTTCACTATCTTCTATTTTGTTGGAATATAGGTTTTCAAAATAATTTCTAATTGTCTTCTGTATTTCTGTAGCATCTGTTGTGATATTGCCTTTTTCATCCCGTATGTTAGTAATTTGAGTTCTCTTTCTTCTTCTCTTCATTAGCATGGCTAAAGGTCTGTCGATCTTATTTATTTTTTCGAAGAACCAACTTTTAGTTTTGTTAATTTTTTCAATAGTTTCTTTCGTTTCAATTTCATTGATTTCCACTCTGATTTTAATTATTTCTTGCCTTCTGCTACATTTGCTGTTGTTTTGCTCTTCCTTTTCTAGGGCTTTGAGATGAAGTGTGAGCTCATTTATTTGTTGGTTTTTTCTTTTTTTGAGGAATGACCACCAGGCGATGAATTTCCCTCTTAAAACTGCTTTCATTGTGTCCCATAGATTCCGATATGTTGTGTCTGTATTTTCATTTATCTCTAAGAATTTTTTGATTTCCTCCTTTATGTCTTCTGTAACCCATTGATCATTCAGTAACATATTGTTCATTTTCCATGTGATGTAGGATTTTTCCTTCCTTCTTTTATCATTGATTTCCAGTTTCATTCCATTATGAACAGATAAAATGCATGGTATTATCTCCACCCCTTTATATTTACCGAGGGTTGCCCTATGGCATAATATATGGTCTATTTTTGAGAAGGATCCATGTGCTGCTGAGAAAAAAGTATATCCATTTGATGATGGTTGATATATTCTATATATGTCAGTTAAGTCTAGGTTATTGATTGTGGTATTGAGTTCTATAGTTTCTTTATTCAACTTTTGTTTGGAGGATCTGTCCAATGTGAGAGAGGTGTGTTGAAGTCACCCATAATTATTGTGTTGTGGTCTATTTGATTCTTTTTTTTTCTTTTTTTTCTTTTTTTTTTTGTTTTTGTTTTTTATTTTTATTTTTTATTTTTTTTTTATTGGTTGTTCACAACATTACAAAGCTCTTGACATAACATACTTCATACATTGGACTGAAGTGGGTTATGAACCCCCAATTTTACCCCAAATGCAGATTGCAGAGTCACATCGGTTACACTTCCACAATTTTACATAATGTCCTATTGGTCATTGTTGTATTCTGCTACCTTTCCTATCCCCTACTATCCCCCCTCCCCTCCCCTCCCAACTTCTCTCTCTACCCCATCTACTGTAATTCATTTCTCTCCTTGTTTATTTTCCCATTCCCTCACAACCTCTTGTATGTAATTTTGTATAGCAATGAGGGTCTCCCTTCATTTCCATGCAATTTCCCTTTTCTCACCCTTTCCCTCCCATCTCATGTCTCTGTTTAATGTTAATCTTTTCTTCCTACTCTTCCTCCCTGCTCTGTTCATAGTTGCTCTCATTATATCAAAGAAGACATTTGGTATTTGTTTTTTAGGGATTGGCTAGCTTCACTAAGCATAATCTGCTCTAGTGCCATCCATTTCCCTGCAAATTCTATGATTTTGTCATTTTTTATTGCTGCATAGTACTCCATTGTGTATAGATGCCACATTTTTTTTATCCATTCATCTACTGAGGGGCATCTGGGTTGGTTCCACAGTCTAGCAATTGTGAATTGTGCTGCTATGAACATCGATGTGGCAGTATCCTTGTAGCATGCTCTTTTAAGGTCTTCAGGGAATAGTCCAAGAAGGGCAATAGCAGGGTCAAATGGTGGTTCCATTCCCATCTTTCCCAGGAATCTCCAAACTGCTTTCCAAATTGGCCGCACCAATTTGCAGTCCCACCAGCAATGTACAAGTGTACCCTTTTCTCCACAACCTCTCCAGCACTTGTTGTTGTTTGACTTCATAGTGGCTGCCAATCTTACTGGAGTGAAATGGTATCTTAGGGTGGTTTTGATTTGCATTTCTCTGACTGCTAGAGATGGTGAGCATTTTTTCATGTACTTATTGATTGATTGTATATCCTCCTCTGAGAAGTGTCTGTTCAGGTCCTTGGCCCATTTGTTGATTGGGTTATTTGTTATCTTATTGTCTAATTTTTTGAGTTCTTTGTATACTCTGGATATTAGGGCTCTATCTGAAGTGTGAGGAGTAAAAATTTGTTCCCAGGATGTAGGCTCCCTGTTTACCTCTCTTATTGTTTCTCTTGCTGAGAAAAAACTTTTAAGTTTAATTAAGTCCCATTTGTTGATTCTTGTTGTTAACTCTTGTGCTATGGGTGTCCTATTGAGGAATTTGGAGCCCGACCCCACAATTTGTAGATCGGATCCAACTTTGTCTTCTATCAGACGCAGAGTCTCTGGTTTGATATCAAGTTCCTTGATCCATTTTGAGTTAACTTTTGTGCATGGCGAGAGAAAGGGGTTCAGTTTCATTTTGTTGCATATGGATTTCCAGTTTTCCCAACACCATTTGTTGAAGATGCTATCCTTCCTCCATTGCATGCTTTTAGCCCCTTTATCAAATATAAGATAGTTGTAACTTTGTGGATTA
This sequence comes from Spermophilus citellus, assembly GCF_964194105.1. NCBI lineage: Eukaryota > Metazoa > Chordata > Mammalia > Rodentia > Sciuridae > Spermophilus > Spermophilus citellus. The sequence goes on along the minus strand of NC_138197.1, from coordinate 31,026,282 downwards.
GTCTCTGTGTCCTCTATTCTATACCATTGGTCCACCCGCCTGTTTTGGTACCAGTACCATGCTGTTTTTGTCACTATTGCTTTGTAATATAGTTTGAAATCTGGTATTGCTATACCTCCTGATTCACACTTCCTGTTTAGAATTGCTTTTGCTATTCTGGGTCTTTTATTTTTCCATATGAATTTCATGATTGCTTTGTCAATTTCTACAAGATATGCCGTTGGGATTTTGATTGGCATTGCATTAAACCTATAGAGAACTTTTGGTAATATCGCCATTTTGATGATGTTAGTTCTGCCTATCCATGAACAGGGTATGTTTTTCCATCTTCTAAGATCTTCATCAACTTCTCTCTTTAGGGTTCTGTAGTTTTCATTATATAAATCTTTCACCTCTTTTGTTAGGTTAATTCCCAAGTATTTTATTTTTTTTGAGGATATTGTGAATGGAGTGTTTTTCCTCATTTCCGTTTCCGAAGTTTTGTCGCTGATATACAGAAATGCCTTTGATTTATGCGTGTTGATTTTATATCCTGCCACTTTGCTGAATTCATTTATTAGTTCTAGTAGTTTCTTTGTAGATCCTTTTGGGTCTTCTAGGTATAGAATCATGTCATCTGCAAATAGTGATAATTTAAGTTCTTCTTTTCCAATTTTTATGCCTTTAATTTCTTTCGTCTGTCTAATTGCTCTGGCCAGTGTTTCGAGAACTATATTGAATAGAAGTGGAGATAGAGGGCATCCCTGTCTTGTTCCGGATTTTAGAGGGAATGCCTTCAACTTTTGTCCATTCAGAATGATGCTAGCCTGAGGCTTAGCATATATAGCTTTTACAATGTCAAGGTAGGTTCCTGTTATCCCTAATTTTTCTAATGTTTTGAACATAAAGGGATGCTGTACTTTGTCAAATGCTTTCTCTGCATCTATCGAGATGATCATATGGTTCTTATCTTTAAGTCTATTGATGTGGTGAATAACATTTATTGATTTCCGTATGTTGAACCATCCTTGCATCCCAGGGATGAATCCTACTTGATCATGGTGCACAATTTTTTTGATGTGTTTTTGTATTCGATTTGCCAGAATTTTATTGAGGATTTTTGCATCTAGGTTCATTAGAGATATTGGTCTGTAGTTTTCTTTCTTTGAGGCGTCTTTGTCTGGTTTCGGAATCAGGGTGATGTTGGCCTCATAGAATGAATTTGGAAGAGCTCCCTCTTTTTCTATTTCCTGAAATAACTTGAAAAGTATTGGTTTTAATTCTTCTTTAAAGGTTTTGTAAAACTCCGCTGTATATCCATCCGGTCCTGGGCTTTTCTTGGTTGGTAGTCTTTTGATGGCTTCTTCAATTTCATCCATTGATATTGGTCTATTCAAATTGTGTGTATCCTCCTGACTCAGTCTGGGCAAATCATATGACTTAAGAAATTTATCGATGTCTTCACTATCTTCTATTTTGTTGGAATATAGGTTTTCAAAATAATTTCTAATTGTCTTCTGTATTTCTGTAGGATCTGTTGTAATATTGCCTTTTTCATCCCGTATGTTAGTAATTTGAGTTCTCTCTCTTCTTCTCTTCATTAGCATGGCTAAAGGTCTGTCGATCTTATTTATTTTTTCGAAGAACCAACTTTTAGTTTTGTTAATTTTTTCAATAGTTTCTTTTGTTTCAATTTCATTGATTTCCGCTCTAATTTTAATTATTTCTAGTCTTCTGCTACATTTGCTGTTGTTTTGCTCTTCCTTTTCTAGGGCTTTGAGATGAAGTGTGAGCTCATTTATTTGTTGGTTTTTTCTTTTTTTGAGGGATGACCACCAGGCGATGAATTTTCCTCTTAAAACTGCTTTCATTGTGTCCCATAGATTCCGATATGTTGTGTATGTATTTTCATTTATCTCTAAGAATTTTTTGATTTCCTCCTTTATGTCTTCTGTAACCCATTGATCATTCAGTAACATATTGTTCATTTTCCATGTGATGTAGGATTTTTCCTTCCTTCTTTTATCATTGATTTCCAGTTTCATTCCATTATGATCAGATAAAATGCATGGTATTATCTCCACCCCTTTATATTTACTGAGGGTTGCCCTATGGCATAATATATGGTCTATTTTTGAGAAGGATCCATGTGCTGCTGAGAAAAAGGTATATCCATTTGATGATGGTTGATATATTCTATATATGTCAGTTAAGTCTAGGTTGTTGATTGTGATATTGAGTTATATAGTTTCTTTATTCAATTTTTTTTTAATTTTTTATTGATTATTTAAAGCATTACATAGCTCATGATATATCATCTTTCATACATTAGACTCAAATTGTGTTTTGAACTCCCATTTTCACCCCAAATATAGATTGCAGAATCACATCTGTTACATATTCACATTTTTACATAATGCCCTATTAGTGTCTGTTGTATTCTGCTACCTTTCCTAACCCCTACTATCACCCCTCCCCTCCCCTCCCCTCCCATCTTCCCTCTCTATCTCCCCTGCTGTTGTTCAATTCTCTCCCTTTTTTTTCCCTCCCCCTTGCCCCTCATAGCCTCTTGTAATTTTATGTATCCTTGAAGGTCTCCTACCATTTCCATATGCTTTCCCTTCTCTCTCCGTTTCTCTCCCCCCATTCGTCTTTGTTATCTGTAGTCTTTTCCACATGCTCTTCCTTCCTGTTCTGTTCTTAGTTGTTCTCTTTATATCAAAGCAGACATTTGGCATTTGTTTTTTAGGGCTTGGCTAGCTTCACTTAGCATAATCTGCTCTAATGCCATCCATTTCCCTGCAAATTCTATGATTTTGTCATTTCTTAGTGCTGCATAATATTCCATTGTGTATAGATGCCACATTTTCTTTATCCATTCATCTATTGAAGGGCATCTAGGTTGGTTCCACAGTCTAGCTATTGTGAATTGTGCCGCTATAATCATTGATGCAGCCGTATCCCTATAGTGCGCTCTTTTAAGGTCCTCAGGGAATAGTCCGAGAAGTGCAATAGCTGGGTCAAATGGTGGTTCCATTCCCAGCTTTCCCAGGAATCTCCATACTGCTTTCCAAATTGGCCTCACCATTTTGCAGCCCCACCAGCAGTGTACAAGTGTACCTTTTTCCCCACATCCCCGCCAACACTTGTTGTTGTTTGACTTCATAATGGCTGCCAATCTTACTGGAGTGAGATGGTATCTTAGGGTGGTTTTGATTTGCATTTCTCTGATTGCTAGAGATGGTGAGCATTTTTTCATGAACTTGTTGATTGATTGTATGTCCTCCTCTGAGAAGTGTCTGTTGAGGTCCTTGGCCCATTTGTTAATTGGGTTATTTGTTATCTTATTATTTAATTTTTTGAGTTCTTTGTACATTCTGGATATTAGGGCTCTATCAGAGGTGTGGGGGGTAAAGATTTGTTCCCAGGATGTAGGCTCTCTATTTACCTCTTTTATTGTTTCTCTTGCTGAGAAAAAACTTTTTAGTTTAAGTAAGTCCCATTTGTTTATTCTGGTTGTTAACTCTTGGGCTATGGGTGTCCTATTAAGGAATTTGGAGCCCGACCCCACAATTTGTAGATCGTAGCCAACTTTTTCTTCTATCAGACGCAGTGTCTCTGATTTGATATCTAGCTCCCTGATCCATTTTGAGTTAATTTTTGTGGATGGCGAGAGAAAGGGATTCAATTTCATTTTGTTGCATATGGATTTCCAATTTTCCCAGCACCATTTGTTGAAGATGCTATCCTTCCTCCATTGCATGCTTTTAGCCCCTTTATCAAATATAAGATAGTTGTAACTTTGTGGATTAGTCTCTGTGTCTTCTATTCTGTACCATTGGTCCACCCGCCTGTTTTGGTACCAGTACCATGCTGTTTTTGTTACTATTGCTTTGTAGTACAGTTTGACCTCTGGTATCGCTATACCTCCAGATTCACACTTCCTGCTTAGAATTGCTTTTGCTATTCTGGGTCTTTTGTTTTTCCATATGAATTTCATGATTGCTTTGTCTATTTCTACAAGAAATGCCGTTGGTATTTTGATTGGCATCGCATTAAACCTATAGAGAACTTTTGGTAATATCGCCATTTTGATGATGTTAGTTCTGCCTATCCATGAACAGGGTACATTTTTCCATCTTCTGAGATCTTCTATCTCTCTCTTTAGGGTTCTGTAGTTTTCATTGTATAAATCTTTCACCTCTTTTGTTAGGTTGATACCCAAGTATCTTATTTTCTTTGAGGATATTGTGAATGGAGTGGTTTTCCTTATTTCCATTTCAGAAGTTTTGTTGCTGATATATAGGAATGCCTTTGATTTATGCGTGTTGATTTTATAACCTGCCACTTTGCTGAATTCATTTATTAACTCTAGCAGCTTCTTTGTAGACTCTTTTGGGTCTGTTAAGTATATTATCATGTCATCCGCAAATAGCGATAGTTTAATTTCTTCTTTTCCTATTTTTATGCCTTTAATTTCTTTTGTCTGTCTAATTGCTCTGGCTAGTACTTCGAGAACTAAATTGAATAGAAGTGGTGATAGAGGGCATCCCTGTCTTGTTCCAGATTTTAGAGGGAATGCCTTCAATTTTTCTCCATTCAGAATGATGCTAGCCTGAGGCTTAGCATAGATAGCTTTTACAATGTTGAGGTAAGTTCCTGTTATCCCTAGTTTTTCTAGTGTTTTGAACATAAAGGGATGCTGTACTTTGTCAAATGCTTTTTCTGCATCCATCGAGATGATCATGTGGTTCTTGTCTTTAAGTCTATTGATGTGGTGGATAGCATTTATTGATTTCCGTATATTGAACCATCCTTGCATCCCAGGAATGAATCCTACTTGATCATGGTGCACAAGTTTTCTGATATGTTTTTGTATTCGATTCGCCAGAATTTTATTGAGAATTTTTGCATCCAAGTTCATTAGAGATATTGGTCTGTAGTTTTCTTTCTTTGAAGTATCTTTGTCTGGTTTTGGGATCAGGGTGATGTTGGCCTCATAGAATGAATTTGGAAGAGCTCCTTCTTTTTCTATTTCTTGAAATAGCTTGAAAAGTATTGGTATTAATTCTTCTTTGAAGGTTTTGTAGAACTCCGCTGTATACCCATCTGGTCCAGGGCTTTTCTTAGTTGGTAGTCTTTTGATAGCTTCTTCTATTTCTTCTTTTGTTATTGGTCTGTTTAAATTGTGTGTGTCTTCCTGTCTCAATCTGGGCAATTCATATGCCTTAAGAAATTTATCGATATCTTCGTTATCTTCTATTTTATTAGAATATAGGGTTTCAAAATACTTTCTAATTATCTTCTGTATTTCTGTAGTGTCTGTTGTGATATTGCCTTTTTCATCCCGTATGTTAGTAATTTGAGTTCTCTCTCTTCTTCTTTTCGTTAGCGTGGCTAAGGGCTTGTCTATCTTATTTATTTTTTCAAAGAACCAACTTTTAGTTTTATCTATTTTTTCAATGGTTTCTTTTGTTTCAATCTCATTGATTTCTGCTCTAATTTTAATTATTTCTTGTCTTCTACTACATTTACTGTTGTTTTGCTCTTCCTTTTCTAGATTTTTGAGGTGTTGTGTGAGTTCATTTATTTGTTGGTTTTTTCTTTTTTTGAGGTAAGAACTCCAAGAAATGAATTTCCCTCTTAAAACTGCTTTCATTGTGTCCCATAAATTCCGGTATGTTGTGTCTGTGTTATCATTTGACTCTAAGAATTTTTTCATCTCCTCCTTTATGTCTTCTATAACCCATTGATCATTCAATAACATATTGTTCATTTTCCATGTGATGTAGGATTTTTCCTTCCTTCTCTTATCATTGATTTCCAATTTCATTCCATTATGGTCAGATATGGTGCATGGTATTATCTCCACGCCTTTATATTTACTAAGAGTTGTCTTATGGCATAATATATGGTCTATCTTTGAGTAGGATCCATGTGCTGCTGAGAAGAACGTGTATCCACTTGATGATGGTTGATATATTCTATATATGTCGGTTAAGTCTAGATTATTGATTGTGCTGTTGAGTTTTATAGTTTCTTTATTCAGTTTTTGTCTAGAGGATCTGTCTAATGGCGAGAGCGGTGTGTTGAAGTCACCCATAATTATTGTGTTGTGGTCTATTTGACTCTTGAACTTGAGGAGAGTTTGTTTTATGAACGTTGCAGCTCCATTGTTGGGTGCATACAAATTGATGATTGTTATGTCTTGTTGGTGGATGGTTCCTTTTAACAGTATATAGTGACCTTCTTTGTCCTTCTTGATTAACTTAGGTTTGAAGTTGATTTTATTCTATATGAGTATGGCCACTCCTGCTTGCTTTCGAGGGCCATGTGAGTGGTATGATTTTTCCCAACCTTTTACCTTCAGCCTGTGTATGTCTTTTCCTATCATATGAGTCTCTTGAAGGCAGCATATTGTTGGATTTGTTTTTTTGATCCAGTTTACTAGCCTATGTCTCTTGATTGGTGAGTTTAGGCCATTAACATTTAAGGTTACAATTGAGATATGATTTGTATTTCCAGTCATGCTTCTTTATTTATTTATTTTAGTTTGGTTAGTTTTGCTTTTTGGTTATTTTCCTCCCCCTTTACTGAGATACTTCCTGCTGTTAGTTTTGGGCACTATTTTTCACATCCTCTTCTTGTAGTGTTTTGTTCAAAATGCTTTGCAGAGCTGGTTTTCTTGCTGCAAATTCTTTTAGCTTTTGTTTATCGTGAAAGATTTTAATTTCATTGTCAAATTTGAAGCTCAATTTTGCTGGATATAGTATTCTTGGTTGGAATCCATTATTTTTCAGCGTTTGAAATACGTTATTCCAGGATCTTCTCGCTTTCAAAGTTTGTGATGAGAAATCTGTCGTTAACCTAATTGGTTTACCCCTGAAAGTAATCTGCCTCTTTTCTCTCGTAGCTTTTAATATTCTCTCCTTGTTCTGTACGTTGGCTATCTTCATAATTATATGTCTTGGGGTTGGTCTATTATTTTTGAATGTTTGGGGTCCTGTAGGCTTCCAGGATTTGGCAATCCATTCCATCTTTCATCTCTGGGAAGTTTTCTAGAATTATTTCATTTAATATGCTGTCCATTCCTTTGGTTTGAATCTCTGTGCCTTCTTCTATCCCTATGACTCTCAGATTTGGTTTTTTTATGACATCCCATATCTCTTGAATAGATTGCTCGTGGGAATTAAGCATCTTTTCTGTGTTGACTATATTCTTTTCAAGTTGATAAACTTTGTCTTCATTATCTGATGTTCTGACTTCTACTTGATCAAGTCTATTTGTAATATTCTCGTTTGAGTTTTTAATTTGGTTTATAGTTTCCTGGAATTCTAGGATTATTGTTTGATTTTTTTTTTAATATCTCTATCTCCTGGTAGAGCTCGTTCTTTGCCATTTGAATTTGTTTGTTTAATTCATTTTCAAAATATATTTTTATTTCTTGGACTTGCTGTCTCATGTCTTCTCTAATATTCCTTTCCATTCGAGTTAGGTATGCCTTGAGTTCTTTCCCTATACCTGTTTCTGAAGTTTCTATGTCCTCCTGTAGAATTGAGTAGTCTTGCATTGTTTGTAATCCTTTTTTCCCTTGTTTTCTCATGTTGTCCACGTTACTTTCCAGCTCTTTTTGATTGTCGTGTTTCTGCTCTCCTCTATAGATTTGTTTTGTTTCTGTATTACTCTGATGTCTCTCCTTTGTGTTGTTGAAGTATGACTGCTAACGTGGATTCCGCTGGGAAGGAATTCCGACGTTCGAGCTCCAGTGACGACACTACTCTGCTATGACGGGCCCCAGTCTCCTTGCTGGGGTGCCCTAATGGGGGGGTGTGACTGGACTGTCTCTGTGTGGTTTCAGCTCCCGGTCGTGGCAGGCGGGTAGACTCCAGCCGCCCAGTATCACAGGCCGCGGGCAGGTGATCCGTCACCAACGGGAGGGCGTTCTCCTACCGCCAAGTTACGCGGGCAGTGGGTGAACTGTCGCCGGTGGGCCTGCAGTTTACAGCTGCCCAGTCGCGAGGGCCTTGCCTCTAGGCTCCTGGTTTCTCCTGCTAGCCTTGGTTTCTCCTGCTAGACCAGATTTCCCCTCAGTGATGATTCTCGGCAGTTCAAACTGTACTCTGTGCCTGTTTTGTTGTTGCAATCTGTCGGACAGTGGCGGTGGATACTTCAGCTGTCCAAGATGGTGGCCGCAGATGGTGCCTCGGGGCAGGCCGCGCGAATCAGACAGCCTGGATCTCCGGGGTCACACCGTTGGCTTTTGGGATCCCCAGCACTCTATGGTTTTGATTTTTTCTGCTTGCCCCTCCCCAGCGCTGGCTAGACAGGTTTTGTTTTGGCCGCTGATGGGAGGGGGGCGGGTTGAGGGTCAGGTGCCTCTAGCTCTCCTTTAGTCTTTATGCAGGCTCACTCTGATAGTCCCTCCCCCTGAAAGTCTAGGAGAGATTTTAAGCGAAATCCCCCTATGTATGGGGGCTGAGCTGGGTGACACACACCTGTTTGTTGTTGCAATCTGTCGGCGAGTGGCGGTGTTTACTTCCGCTGTCCAAGATGGTGGCCGCTGGTTACCTTAGTGGAGTGTCCCTTGTGGGGGGTGGGGCTGTACCGCTTCCGTCCCCGCCAACAATCCCGAACTCAGCCCGGGGGTCAGTGCGGGCTTGGGTTTAGCTGGTGGGATACCACCGTGTCGCAGCCACTTAATTCCCTGCTGACTATTTAACCCCTTCTCTGGGGCGCCACGCCTTCTGTAGCCTCGGGGCAGGCCGCGCGAATCAGACAGCCTGGATCTCCGGGGTCACACCGTTGGCTTTTGGGATCCCCAGCACTCTATGGTTTTGATTTTTTCTGCTTGCCCCTCCCCAGCGCTGGCTAGACAGGTTTTGTTTTGGCCGCTGATGGGAGGGGGGCGGGTTGAGGGTCAGGTGCCTCTAGCTCTCCTTTAGTCTTTATGCAGGCTCACTCTGATAGTCCCTCCCCCTGAAAGTCTAGGAGAGATTTTAAGCGAAATCCCCCTATGTATGGGGGCTGAGCTGGGTGACACACACCTGTTTGTTGTTGCAATCTGTCGGCGAGTGGCGGTGTTTACTTCCGCTGTCCAAGATGGTGGCCGCTGGTTACCTTAGTGGAGTGTCCCTTGTGGGGGGTGGGGCTGTACCGCTTCCGTCCCCGCCAACAATCCCGAACTCAGCCCGGGGGTCAGTGCGGGCTTGGGTTTAGCTGGTGGGATACCACCGTGTCGCAGCCACTTAATTCCCTGCTGACTATTTAACCCCTTCTCTGGGGCGCCACGCCTTCTGTAGCCTCGGGGCAGGCCGCGCGAATCAGACAGCCTGGATCTCCGGGGTCACACCGTTGGCTTTTGGGATCCCCAGCACTCTATGGTTTTGATTTTTCCTGCTTGCCCCTCCCCAGCGCTGGCTAGACAGGTTTTGTTTTGGCCGCTGATGGGAGGGGGGCGGGTTGAGGGTCAGGTGCCTCTAGCTCTCCTTTAGTCTTTATGCAGGCTCACTCTGATAGTCCCTCCCCCTGAAAGTCTAGGAGAGATTTTAAGCGAAATCCCCCTATGTATGGGGGCTGAGCTGGGTGACACACACCTGTTTGTTGTTGCAATCTGTCGGCGAGTGGCGGTGTTTACTTCCGCTGTCCAAGATGGTGGCCGCTGGTTACCTTAGTGGAGTGTCCCTTGTGGGGGGTGGGGCTGTACCGCTTCCGTCCCCGCCAACAATCCCGAACTCAGCCCGGGGGTCAGTGCGGGCTTGGGTTTAGCTGGTGGGATACCACCGTGTCGCAGCCACTTAATTCCCTGCTGACTATTTAACCCCTTCTCTGGGGCGCCACGCCTTCTGTAGCCTCGGGGCAGGCCGCGCGAATCAGACAGCCTGGATCTCCGGGGTCACACCGTTGGCTTTTGGGATCCCCAGCACTCTATGGTTTTGATTTTTTCTCTTTATTCAATTTTTGTTTGGAGGATCTGTCCAACGGTTAAAGAGGAGTGTTGAAGTCACCCATAATTATTGTGTTGTGGTCTATTTGATTCTTGAACTTGAGGAGAGTTTGTTTTATGAATGTCGCAGCACCATTGTTTGGTGCATAAACATTGATAATTGTTATGTCTTGTTGGTGAATGGATCCTTTTAACAGTATATAATGACCTTCTTTATCCCTTTTGATTAACTTAGTCTTGAAGTCGATTTTATTCGATATGAGGATGGCCACTCCTGCTTGCTTACGAGAACTGTGTGCGTGGTATATTTTTTCCCATCCTTTCACCTTCAGCCTGTGTATGTCTTTTCCAATCAGATGTGTCTCCTGGAGGCAGCATATTGTTGGATTTGTCTTTTTAATCCATGATACCAGCCTATGTCGCTTTATTGGAGAGTTTAGGCCGTTAACATTCAGAGTTACTATTGATATATGGTTTGAACTTCCATCCATGTTTGAATGCTTATCCTTTTTTTTTTTTTAAAATATTTAGTTTGTTTCTCCGTGATTATCTTTCCCCTCGCCCTCTGTCTTTACTGAGGCACTTCCCACTGATGGTTTTGGTTATTGTTTTTCATTTCTTCCTCGTGTAGTGTTTTGCTCAAAATGCTTTGCAATGCAGGTTTTCTGGCTGCAAATTCTTTTAACTTTTGTTTATCATGAAAGATCTTTATTTCGTTGTCATACCTGAAGCTTAATTTTGCTGGATACAGAATTCTTGGTTGGCATCCATTGTCTTTCAGTGTTTGAAATACATTGTTCCATGACCTTCTTGCTTTCAGTGTCTGTGATGAAAAGTCCGTTGTTAACCGTATTGGTTTACCCCTAAATGTAATCTGTCTCCTTTCTCTTGTAGCTTTTAATATTTTCTCTTTGTTCTGTATATTGGATATCTTCATAACAATGTGTCTTGGCATTGGTCTACTGTGATTTTGTGTGCTCGGTGTCCTGTATGCATCTTCAATTTGTATATCTGTTTCCTTTTTTATTTCTGGAAAGTTTTCTGTAATTATTTCATTCAGCAGGTTTCTCATTCCCTTGGTGTGAATCTCTGTACCTTCCTCTATCCCGATGACTCGTAAGTTTGGTTTCTTTATGTTATCGCATAACTCTTGGATGATTTTCTCGTGATTTTTTACCAGCCTTTCTGAGTTGGCTAGACTCTTTTCAAGATGGTATATTTTGTCTTCATTATCTGACGTTCTGGTTTCTACTTGTTCCACTCTGTTAGTGATACTCTCAATTGAGTTTTTAATTTGGTTTATCGTTTCCTTCATTTCTAGAATTATTGTTTGATTATTTTTTATAATCTCTATCTCCTTATAAAGATGCTTAACTTCTTCTTTTAGCTGTTTATGTAACTCATTCTCAATGTGTTCTTTCGCTGCTTGAATTTGCTGTCTTGTATCCTCTTTGAGGTTCCATTCCATCTGTCTAAGGTGTTCCTTGAGGTCTTTATATGACCATTTTTCTGATGACTCTAGGTCCTCCTGAATATTTAGGCTGTCCTGCATTGCTTGTACTCCTCTTCTTCCTTGCTTCTTGAAGCTGCTCATGTTGCTTCTTGTTCTGGTTGACTGCTGGGTTACTGTTTATTCCTATAAATTTATTTGATGCATATCCGGCTTCCAGGGAGGCTCGCGCACTCGGGGTGGATGACAGGGCGACTGGGGACGGGCAGAGCCTCTGAGGCCTGCCAGGCGGAATAACTGGTCTATTTGATTCTTGAACTTGAGGAGAATTTGTTTTATGAATGTCGCAGCACCATTATTTGGTGCATAAATATTGATAATTGTTATGTCTTGTTGGTGAATGGTTCCTTTTAACCGTATATAATGTCCTTCCTTATCCCTTTTGATTAACTTAGTCTTGAAGTTGATTTTATTCGATATGAGGATGGCCACCCCTGCTTGCTTACGAGGACCATGTGCGTGGTATATTTTTTCCCATCCTTTCACCTTCAGCCTGTGTATGTCTTTTCCAATCAGATGTGTCTCCTGGAGGTAGCATATTGTTGGATTTGTTTTTTTAATCCATGATACCAGCCTATGTCGCTTTATTGGAGAGTTTAAGCCATTAACATTCAGAGTTACTATTGATATATGGTTTGTACTTCCAGCCATGTTTGATTATTTATCCTTTTTTTTTTTTTTTTTAATTTAGTTTGTTTCTCCATGATTATCTTTCCCCTCGCCCTCTGTCTTTACCGAGGCACTTCCCACTGATGGTTTTGGTTATTGTTTTTCATTTCTTCCTCGTGTAGTGTTTTGCTCAAAATGCTTTGCAATGCTGGTTTTCTGGCTGCAAATTCTTTTAACTTTTGTTTATCATGAAAGATTTTTTTTTTCGTTGTCATACCTGAAGCTTAATTTTGCTGGATACAGAATTCTTGGTTGGCATCCATTGTCTTTCAGTGTTTGAAATACATTGTTCCATGACCTTCTTGCTTTCAGCGTCTGTGATGAAAAATCCGTTGTTAACCTTATTGGTTTACCCCTGAAGGTAATCTGTCTCCTTTCTCTTGTAGCTTTTAATATTTTCTTTTTGTTCTGTATATTGGATATCTTCATAACAATGTGTCTTGGCATTGGTCTACTGTGATTTTGTGTGCTCGGTGTCCTGTATGCATCTTCAATTTGTATATCTGTTTCCTTTTTTATTTCTGGAAAGTTTTCTGTAATTATTTCATTCAGCAGGTTACTCATTCCCTTGGGTTGAATCTCTGCACCTTCTTCTATCCCGATGACTCGTAAGTTTGTTTTTTTTATGTTATCCCATAACTCTTGGATGTTTTTCTCGTGATTTTTTACCAGCCTTTCTGAGTTGGCTAGACTCTTTTCAAGATGATATATTTTGTCTTCATTATCTGACATTCTGGCTTCTACCTGCTCCACTCTGTTAGTGATACTCTCAATTGAGTTTTTAATTTGGTTTATCGTTTCCTTCATTTCTAGAATTATTATTCCCTTGGTCTGGCTATCGCGCTCACGAGAGAGCTGGGGGGGGCCCTTACGGGAGAGCTGGGAGGGGCCCTTAAGGTTTCCCCGATGTGTGGAGAGGGAAGGGTAGGGGATTACACACCTGTAGCCGCAGGTTTCAATGAAGTTATCTCCTCCACCGCAGTCTGGTGATGTCAGTTCTCTGCCATGGTGGTGTCTCTTGCAAATGGCGACAGTTCGTTTCCCTTTGCCGGGCGACCAATGCAACGGGTGGGTCCTTACTGTCTCTCTCAAGCCCCGTTTCAAACCTGTGGCCACTACCTATGAAGGCTCGGTAGGCATTTGCCTCCGTAGGATCAGAAGGGCTGACCAGTTGTTTCAGCTGGATGGATTAGTGCTGAGTCACAGCTGTTTGTCTGCGGGAAGCAGGCGAACGGGAGCTTGAATTCAGCCGATCCGGGCTCAGTGTGCATTCTGAGAGGCCCAGACTGTTCGCCCCAGATCCACGTCAGCTCAGCATTGTCTAGTGATCATGTGCTATGCAATGCTCCTCATCTCTTTTGTGTTGCCCTCCACCATCTTTCATCTTCATCTCCCGTTTGGCTCTGTTAGCCACCTCTTTCTCTTGTCAGCTCTCTTGAAGATCTCCCAGGGACTCCCTCACTGTGTTCCTTTGGGTACAAGAAGTCGTCTATATCCCTTTGCTGCTGCTGCTTCTCTCCACAAAGCGTCTGGTTCTTCTGTACTTGGCCCTTCATAGGCTCACTCTCTTTCAAAGTCCTCACCCTTTTGCAGAAGTTATAGACACGGTCGCTTTTAATAAAATCTCAGGTGCCATTCCTTCTGTAGGTCCTATCTCTGGCCTCCAGGATTTGGAACAAAGCAGGCAACTGCTTTGTTTTGTCCCCAGTAGCAGCAGCAAGTGCCTCTCTTACTGCCTACTGCCTGACCACCTGTGGCCACAGCCACAGCTTCTGTGTTTTAGAGTCCTCAGGCAGGTGTCAGCACTGCATCCCCCACAACTTCAAGGAACGTAAACCCGTCTCTTGGAGTGGCCTCTTAAAAATCCTGCACAGTAGACTTAGGCCTCTTATTTGTCCCTCTTAGGAGACACACAGCACAAGAGCTGCTCAGTTCAAATAAGTTTCTTCTTAAAGATCAAACATCAATGCTCCTCTTGACTCTTTTAATTTTTTTTATTTTTTAAATTTTTTAAATTTAAATTTATTTTTTTAGTTATACATGACAGCAGAATGCATTTTGACATATAATACATACATGGAATGTACATACATCAATCATATTGTCTGTTCTATTCTGCTGCCCTTCCTATTCTCCCTTCTCCTCCCCGCCTCTCCCATCCTCTCTCTATCCAATCTAATGTGACACACTTTTTTTCCTTTTGCTCCTCACAACATCATACATGTATTCTGTATAACAATGAGGTTCTCCTTCCATCTTCTGTGCAACTCCCCTTCTCCCTCTTTTTCCCTCCCACCTCTCTTCCCTATGTAGTGGTAGTCTTCTTCTCATGCTCTTCCTCCCTATCTCATTTTGAGTCACCCCCCTTATATCAGAGAAGACATTCAGCATTTGTTTTTTTAGGGATTGGCTAACTTCACTTAGCATAATCTGCTCTAATGCCATCCATTTGCCTGCAAATGCCATGATCTTGTTATTTTTTAGTGCTGAGTAATATTCCACTGTGTATAAATGCCACATTTTTTGAAATCCATTCATCTATTGAAGGGCATCTAGGTTGGTTCCACTCCTCTTGACTCTTTTTATAACCTTCAAGTGAGTAAAGGCCTTTAGGAGTGACAAAATTAGATTTTGGGAGTCTAGGGATGTGCTTCAGTGGCAGAGTGCTTACTTGGCATGTGTGAGACACTGGTCTTGGTTTGATCCCTAGCACTGCAAAAAAAAAAATTTAGATTTTTAAAAAAACATTTTTAGGGGCAAGGAATGTAACTTGCTGTTAGATCAGTTGCTCCAGGTTTGGTTTGATCCTCAGCACTGAAAAAAAAAGTTTTAAGTGAAAAATATTTAGAAATATTTTTAGAAATATATTTAGAAAAATATTTAGAAATATTTTTACTTTGAATAACTTCTGACTTGTAAAAATGCATAAATAGTACCAGGAATTCTTTATACTTTTACCCAGATTGTTATATATTACATAATCACAATATAATGACCCAAATTGTAAATTAACATATATAAAATACTATTTTCTTATTCAAAATTTGCCAATCGTCCTACAAATGCCCTTTGCTTTTGGGTCACGGAGTCGATTCAGTCGATCACATATTATCTTTAGTTGTCATGTTTCCTCAATTTCCTTAAATTTGGAACCTTTCTCTGATTTTTATGACCATGATGGTTTTGAAGAATAGTAGCTGGTCGTTTCTGCAGAATGTCTTTCAACTTGGGATGAATTTAGGTTGTATGTACATTTTGCCAAGGATACCCCAGAAGACTTGCTGTGTCCCCTTCAGTGTATGGTGTGAAGAGGTCCAGGATCCTAACTTGCTCCATTAGTGGTGTTGCTAAGTACAGGCACTTGATTTAGAGTGGTGTTCCAGATTTCTCCACTGAAGTTATTTATGATTTTATTCTTTTCATTTAATAATTATCATGTATAAAGTTACTCTGAAACTATATAAAGAAACCTTTACCTACCAAATTTGACTTCCATTGCTGATTTTCTGCTGAAAAAAAATTTTATTATTGAGATTGCCAAATAGAGTTTGTATTTCCATCATCGACATTGTATTAGTTAAAATGAAGAGCTTTCCCTTCCTTCTAATTAATTAATTAATCAAAGTAATTATTTGTATCAGTATGAACTGGTGCATTCTTATTTTTTCCTATGCAGTATGATCAATTACCAGCACCCATTGTGTTATTCCTTCAATGACCCCAGTTTTGATTATTGGGAGTCCTTCTAATTTGGCTCTTGTGTTCTTTTGACATTTTCCCATCTTTTCCCTTCTCAAATAGCAAACTTAGCTCTCATTACCCACAATATATTTTCTTTATTCTAGAATACACATGAAGTAGTTTCAGAACTGCTGACCTTTATGGAAAACAAATCTACTAACTAGAGTGCAATATTTGTGTACAATCCTTCCTGTCTCAGTCTTGGAGTAAAATTTTGTTTTCCAAAGTCATGTAGGCCAGTTCACCTCCCCCCACATCAGGAGCTCCTCAATGGAGTTATTTATTACTGTTAGTTTAATATTTTTGTGCATATTGAATTTTGGTCACCCTTCATCCCTATCCTTTTAAATTTTATTTATTTGTTTTGATTTGTTGTTGTTTTTGTTACTGGTTCTTTTATATGTTTATTTTATTTAGTTATGATACATTAGCATGGTTTTAAATGTCAGAACACTATAGAAAGGTATAGTCAGAGGTGTCACCCCAACATTTCGTTTCCCCTCTGTCTATTTCCACTCACTCCCTGGGGTAAGGAATCTCCTTCATTTCTTATTCATCCTTCCTGTGATTCTTTCTGTACAAAGAAAGATTTCGTACAGGTTTTGACTTTGCTTTTTTCCCCCCTTCTTAACAGTATATCCTGAGCCAGGTACGGTGGCACAGGCCTGTAATTCCCATGTGTGGGAAGCTAAGGCAGGAGGATTTTGAGTTCAAAGCCAGCCTCAGCAACTTAGCAAGGTCCTAAGCAACTTAGCAAGGCCTTGTCTCTAGATAAAATATAAAAAGGGATGTAGCTCAGTGGTCAAGTGCCCCTGGTGTGTGTGTGTGTGTGTGTGTGTGTGTATAAAGTATATCTTGAAAACCACTCCATAGGAGTTCAAAGAGAGCTTCTTATTACTTTATTGTGTACCATAGTTTACTCTTTTATAAATGCCCATGTAGATTATTTCCAATATTTTGCAATTACAAATAATGCTATAATAAATAACCTTAAAATATGGGTTTTCCTATAGTTGGGGGTGCTTGCAGGGTAGGTTTCTAGGCATGGAATTTTTGGTTCAAAAGAGAAGTGCATATGCAGTTTTGTGAGATAATTTCAGATTCTCCTAAGACTTGGTTGTGTAAAACTGAAATTTTCATTAGCAATCTATGAGAGTTTATGTTTCCTCTCGGCCTAGCCAGTACAATGTGTTATTATATATTTTAATTTATTGCCATTTTTTTTTTTACTTTTCAGGTAAGGAATATTTTTTTAATGATAATGAGGTTAGACTTTTTAATATGTTTAATACCACTTTTTAAAATCTACTTTTGTGAATTGTCTGCTCATGCCCTTCATTTTCCGTTTTTAAAAATCAGTAAAATGGGCTGGGGATGTGGCTCAAGCGGTAGCGCGCTCGCCTGGCATGCGTGCGGCCCGGGTTCGATCCTCAGCACCACATACCAACAAAGATGTTGTGTCCGCCGAGAACTAAAAAATAAATATTAAAAATTCTCTCTCTCTCTCTCTCTCTCTCTCTCTCTCTCTCTCTCTCCTCTCTCACTCTCTCTTTAAAAAAAACAAAAACAAAACAAAAAAAAACAAAAAAGCAAAAAATCAGTAAAATGTATAGCATGACATCTCCCCTCTTACTAAATTTTCAAGCGTACAGTACAGTGTTGTTAGTTATTTGCATATTGTGGTACAGCAAGTCTCTAGAACATTTTTATCTTTCATGACTGTAACTCTACACCCATCAAAACACAACCACCCAATTTCCCTCCCCAGCCCCGCTGACCACCACTTCTACTTTTTGCTTCTATGAGTTTGACCATTTCAAATACCTCATGTGATGGATTCACATAGCTTTTGTCCTTCTGTGACTGACTTATTTTACTTTGCATAATGCTCTCAAAATTCATCCATGTTGTAGAGAAGGAAAGGATTTTTCCTCCTTTTTACATCACTGTATGTGTGTGTCACACTTTCTTTATGTGAGTCCACTGATGCACAGTCAGGTTGTTCCTACCTCTTGGCTCTTGTGAATAATGATGCAATGATCATGGAAGTGCAGATACCTGAGATCCTGAATTCAGTGCTTTTGGATATGTAGTGAGGCTGCTGGATTATATGGTTGTTCTATTTTGAGGAACCTCGTGTTTCCCATAGTGGCTGCACTATTTTATATTCCCACCAACATTGCACAAGATTCTAGTTTTTTCACATTCATTTTCTCTCTCTCTCTCTTTTTTATACTGGGGTCGAACGGAGGGGTGCTCTATAAGTGAGCTACATCCCCAGCCATTTATTTATTTATTTATTTTTAATATTTAGTTGTCAGTGGATCTTTATTTTTTATTTATTTGTATGCGGTGCTGAGAATCGAACCTAGTACCCTCCTGCCCGCCCCCCCCCCCACACACTAGGCAAGCGCTCTACCACTGAGCTATAATCCCAGCCCAACCCCCAGCCTTTTATATTTTTTATTTTGAGACATGGTCTTGTTAAGTTGCCTAGGCTCACCTTTAACTTGTGATTCTCCTGCTTCAACCTCCTGAGTTGCTGGGAACACACGTGTGCACCCCTGTGCCTGGCTTCCTTTTTATTTTCATAATGGCCACCCTAACATGTGTGAGGTGATATCTCATTGTGGTTTTGATTTGCATTTCCTTGATGATAAGTGATGTTGGATATTTTTTTCATATGCCAGTTGACTTTTTGTATATCTTCTTTTTTATTTATTTGTTATTTTTTAAATTAATTTTTTGTTTATATATGATAGCAGAATGCATTATAATTCATATTACACATACAGAGCACAAATTTTTCATATCTCTGGTTGTATACAAAGTATTTTTATATCAATTCTTGTCTTCATACCTGTACTTTGGATAATGATGTCCATCACATTCCACCATCATTTCTAATCCCCTGCCCCCTTCCTTCCCCTCCCACACCTCTGCCTTATCTGGAGTTTGTCTATTCCTCCTATTCTCTCCCTCCCTACCCCACTATGAATTAGCCTCCTTATATCAGAGAAAACATTTGGAATTTGGTTTTTTTGGGATTGGCTCACTTCACTTAGCATTATCTTTTCTAACTCCATCCACTTACCTGCAAATGCCATAATTTTATTCTCTTTTATTTCTGAGTAATACTCCATTGTGTATATAAGCCACTTTTTAAAAATTTATTCATCTACTGAAGGGCATCTAGATTGGTTCCATGGTTTAGCTATTGTGAATTGTGCTGCTATAAACATTGATGTGCCTGTGTCCCTGTAACATGCTGTGCTGGGAAAACTGGAAATCCATATGCAACAAAACGAAATTAAATCCCTATCTCTCACCATGCACAAAACTCAACTCAAAGTGGATCAAGGACCTAGGAATAAAACCAGAGATCCTGTGTCTAATAGAAGAAAAAGTAGGCCCTAATTTCCATCATGTAGGATTAGGCCCCAATTTTCTTAATAAGACTCCTATAGCACAAGAATTAAAACCAAGAATCAATAAACAGGATGGAATCAAACTAAAAAGTTTCTTCTCAGCAAAAATAACAGTCTGTGAGGTGAATAGAAAGTCTTCATCTTGGGAGCAAATTTTTCCCCCCTCACACACCAGGTAGAGAAATAATCTCTAGGGTATATAAATATTTCAAAAAGCTAAGCACCAAAAAACCAAATAACCCAATCAACAAATGGGCCAAGGACCTGAAAAGACATTTCTCAGAAGAGGATATTCAATCAATCAACAAATATATAAGAAATTGCTCATCATCTTTCTCTAGCAATCAGAGAAATGCAAATCAAAACTACTCTAAGATTTCATCTCACTCCAGTCAGAATGGCAGCTATTATGCATACAAACAACAATAAGTGTTGGCGAGGATGTGGGGTTGCTGGTTGGACTGCAAATTGGTGCAGCCAATATGGAAAGCAGTATGGGCATTCCTTGGAAATCTGGGAATGGAACCACCATTTGACCCAGCTATCCCTCTCCTTGGACTATACCCAAAGGACTTAAAAACAGCATATAACAGGGACACAGCCACATCAATGTATACCTTCTTTGGAAAAGTATTTGTTCAAAATATTTTTTTGCCCACTTTTAAATTCTAAATTGGGCTCTCTCTCTCTCTCTCTCTCTCTCTCTCTCTCTCTCTCTCTCTCTCTCTCTCTCTGTGTGTGTCTTGGTTTTGAGTTGTAGGAGTTCATTGTATATTTTGGACTTTAATCCTTATCAAATAAATGATTTGCAAATATTTTCTTCCACTCCACTGGTTGTCTTTTCATTCCATCAATTGTTTCTTTTGCTGTGTAGAAGCCTCTTAGTTTCATGTAGTCCCACTTGTCTAATTTTATGCTTGGTGTCAGATCCAAGAAGTCATCACCAAGACCAATGTTATGACCTATGTTTTCTTTTAGGAGTTTTAATTTCAAGTCTTATGTTTAAGTTTTTAATTGTGAAGTGCATTTTTGTGTATATTATAAGGGTCCCATTTCATTCTTGACATGTAGTTGGTGTATAGAAATACAACGTATGTTGATTTTGTATCCTGCAAATTTACAGAATTTGTTCATAAGATCCATCAGGGTTTTCTCTTTTTTTTTTTTCTTTTAAATGCATTTGCGTGTGTGTGTATTATCTTTAGGGTTTTAACATATAAGTTATATCATCTGTGAGATATAATTTTACTACTTTTTTTCTTTATTTGGATAGCTTTTCTCTCTTCTTGCCTCATTGCTCTTGCTAGGACTTCCAGTGCTGTGTTGAATAGAAATAGCGAGAGTGGACTTCTCTGCCTGGTTCCTGATCTTTGAGGAAAAGAAGGAGTTTTTAATTTTTCACCATTGAGCATTATGTTAGTTATGGGCTTCTCATAAATGGTCTTTATTTGTTGAGGTAATCTCCTGATTTTAGTCTGTTGAATGTCTTAATCTTGAAATGATGTTAAATTTTTTAATTGATATTTTTTATATATGTCAGCAGAATGCATTACAATTCATATTACACATATAGAGCATGAAATGGTGTTAAATTTTGATAAGAGTATTTTCTTCATTTATGAGATGATCATGTGACTTTTATCCTTTATTCTGTTAGTATGGTTTAACATATTGATTGGTTTTGTATGTGGAACCATCTTGCACCCCAGGGATAGATCTCTGTTGGTCATGGTGTCTGAGCCTTTTCTTATGCTGTTGAATTTATTTTGCTAGTATTTTGTTGAGGATATTTGCATTTACACTCAAGAATATTGCCCTGCAGTTTTATTTTCTTCATGGAGTGTCTGTCTGGCTTTGGTATCAGAGAAATTTCAGTCTCTTAAAACAGGTTTGGAAATATGTCCTTCTTCTTTCTTTTTGTTTTCTATTTTGGAGAAAAATTTGAGAACAATTGGCATTATTTCTTCTTTAAAGTTTGGTAGAATTCTCCAGTGAAGCCTTCGGGGATTTTCTTTGTTGGGAGATTTTGATTGCTGACTTAATTCTTATTAATTGTAGATCTATTTAGATTTTCTTTTTCTTTATCATTCAGTGTTGGTAGGTTGTATGTTTCATTTACTCATTTCTTGAGGTTTTCCAATTTGTTGATATATCATTATTCACAATAGTCTCCTATAATCCTTTTTATTTTTATGCCATGGTTTGTTTTATCACCTACCTCTTTCCTTTCTGATTTTGAGTCTTTTCTTTTTTTCATAGTCTAGTCAAAGGTTTGTCAATTTTGTCAATATTTTAAAAAACCAAACTCTTAGTTCTATTGATTTTTTTCTATTGCTTTTCTCTCCTATATTTCAATTATTTAGCCTCAATTTTTTTATCATCTTCTTCCTTCACCTATCTTTGACCTCAGTTTGTCCTCAAAATTGTCAGTGTGGGTCGATTGGTTGAGTCCTTGTTCTTTATAGGCATTTACTGCTATAAACCTTTTCTTGCTACTGCTTTTTCTGAATCCCCTTAGTCTCATTATGCTATTTCATTTTCCTTTATCTTAAAACATTTTCTAGTTTCTCCCTTGACCCATTTTTTATTCAAGTGTGTTTAATTTCTCTATATTTGTGAATGTTCTAAAATCCTTCTATTATTGATTTCTAGTTTTGTTCTATCATGATCAGAAAAGATGCTTGGAATGATTTTGTCTTAAACTTGTTAAGACTTGTTTTATGGACTAGCATGTGACTTCTTCTGGGGACTGTTCTGTGTGTGCTTGAGAAGAATGTGCATCCTGCTGCAGTTAGGTGGAATGTTTAGAAGGTATGCGTCTGTTATATCCATTTGGTCTAAAGTGTTGCTTGAATCCTGTTTCCTTACTGATCTTTTGTTTAGATGTCCTATTATTGAACATGAGGAACTGAAATTTTCTACTCGTATTATGCTGCTGATCCTATCTTCAGTTCTGTCAATGGTTGTTTCATGTTTGGGTGCTTGCTATTGGGGATATATATATATATATATATATATATATATATATATATATATATTTCTAGTTATTACATTGTACCAATGAATTGTCAATTTTATATTGTCCTTTGTTTCTTGTGATCATTTTTGGGCACTTTTTTATTGGTGCATTATAGTTGTACATAATGGTGGGATTTATTGTTACATATTCCTACATGCACTCTTGTGATCAATTTTGATTTAAATTCTATTTGTTTGTTTAAGTATGGAGTTTCGCTTATTGTTGGCATGGGATATTTCCCCCCATCCTTTTACTTTAAGCTTATGTGTGTCCTTACATATAAAGTGAGCCTCTAGGAGCAGCATATAGTTTGACCTTGCTATTTATTTATTTATGAGTCTGGGAATTGAACCCAGGGGAGCTTAACCACTGAACCTCATAGCTATCCTTTTTATTTTTTATATAGAGACAAGGTCTTGCTAAGTTGCTTGAGGCCTTGCTAAGTTCCTGAAACTGACTTTGAACTTATGATACTCCTGTTTCAGCCTCTAGGGCCGCTGGGATTACAGGCATACGCCACCTTGCCTAGTTAAATAAATATGTTTGTTTGGTTTTAATTGTGCTGGGGATTGAACTCAGAGCCTTGTGCATGCTAGGCAAGCACTTTAGCACAGAGCCATATCCCAGCCTGAGTTTATTTTATTAAAAAAAATTTAGTCACTCTATCTTTTTTTTCTTTTTTAGTCAGAAGGTTTTATTGTTGACTTCACCCAGTTTTCAAAGGGGAATTATTGTTTCCATATTTTTCAAATATGTTCATTTCACTGGTTAATTATGAATTAGTTACTAAACAAATTACACTATTTCCATAGAATAGACTATAATGTCATTTAGTCTTATAAACCTTACTTTGAATAATTTTAAATGAAATGAAAAGAGATTTAATGATGTCAGATAAATTGGGAGATGAGCTGTATGTAGAATATTTCACAATGGGTTCAGTGTCTGTGTACGTAAATTTTAAACACACATATAGAGGATCCTTGTAGCTGGAACACATGCACTCTCAAAATAAAATGTTAATTTTTTTTCCATGTGAATTGTAGGTGATTAAAAATACTCTATCTCAATTCTATCTTCTGTAATTTTTTTCCTAAACAAGTAGGTTTATTATTTAGTTACTCAGTATAATTCTTTAAGTTTTTTCCTTTTTTATTTATATATGACAGCAGAATGCATTACAATTCTTATTACATAGATAGAGCATAATTTTTCATATCTCTGGTTGTATACATAGCATATTCTCACCAGTTCGTGTCCTCATACATGTACTTTGGATAGTAATGATCATAACATTCACCATCATTAATTACCCCATGTTCCCTCCCTTCTCCTCCAACCCCTCTGCCTTATCTAGAGTTCGTCTACCCCTTACTCATCAGATAGAGCACCAATCACTAGGGTATATAAAGAACTCAAAAAGCTAAAAACCAAAAAACAAATAACCCAATCAATAAATGGGTCAAGGACCTGAACAGACACTTGTCAGAAGATGATGTACAATCAATCAACAAATACATGAAAAAATGTTCATCATCACTAGCAATTAGAGAAATGCAACTCAAAACCACTCTAAGATCTCATCTCACTCCAGTCAGAATGGCAGCTATTATGCATACAAACAACAATAAGTGTTGGCAAGGATGTGGGGGAAAAGCTTCACTCATATACTGCTGGTGGGACTGAAAATTGGTGCAGCCAATATGGAAAGCAGTATGGAGATTTCTTGGAAAATTGGAAGTGGAACCACCATTTGACCCAGCTATCCCTCTCCTTGGACTATACCCAAAGGACTTAAAAACAGCATACTATGGGGACACAGCCACATCAGTGTTTATAGCAGCACAATTCACAACAGCTAAACTGTGGAACCAACTTAGATGCCCTTCAATAGATGAATGGATAGTCACTATCTTTTGATTGAAGAGTTTACATCTACATCTACAGCAATTATTGACAGGGAAGGACTTACTATTGCCATTTTGTTAATTATTTGCTTTCTGCCTTGTAGCTTTTTCTGGACTGTAATTTCCTCCCTTGCTGACTTTCTTTTTATTTCATTGATCACATTTTTTTTCCTGTAGTGACATGTTTTGATTCTGTTCTCATTTTCTTTTTTTTTAAATATCTTCTATAGTATTTTCTTTATAGTTAGTATGAGGCTTGCATAAAGCATACTGTAGTTATAACAATATATTCTATGTTGATAACAATGTAACATCATTTACATACAAAATTCTACTCTTTTTTTCTTCTCCCAATTTATGTTATTGATGTCTTAGATTTTACTTATTGTGTATTAAAATATTTTATACTTATAATTAATTTTATACTTTGTCTTTGAAGTTTTATACCATTAATCAAAGTAATTTATGCACCATACTTATAGTAGTACAGTATTTATTTATTTATATACTTTCTTGATCAGGAGCCTTCTACTTTCATTCACTTTTGTATTGCTGCTTAGTGTCCTTTTATGCCAATCTGAAAGACTCCGTTTAGCATTTTTCATAAGTTAGATCTAATGCTGATAAACAACATCAGAGTTTATCTGAGAAAATTTTAATTTCTCCTTCATTTTCAAAGGACAGTTTTTCCAGATACGGTATTCTTGGTTGGCAATTGTGTTTTTTCATCACTTTAAATATATCTTCCTACTATCTTGTGAGTCTACTAACAGTCTTATGGTGACCCCTTGTATATGGCAAGTTGTTCTTGTCTTCCTGCTTTAGAAATTATCTCTTTATCTTTGACTTTTGGCAATTTGATTATTATGCATCTTGGTATGGACTCCTTTGAATTCATATTAGTTGGGGCCCTTTAGGCTTGTTGAGGCTGGATATCTATTTTCTGACCCAGATTTGTCCACTATTTCTTATTTCCATTGCATTTTAATCTTTATATTCTATTTTAAAATATTGGGGTAGTTAGCTCATTATCTGTGATATAAAATGCAAATATTTTCTCTCATTTTTTTCCTTTTTCCTTTGTTTTGGTAATTTTTGCTTACAGGCTTCTTTATTTTTATGTAGTTAATCTTTAATCAGTTTTTTTCTTTCACTGACTCTGGATTTTGAATCATTCATAGAAAACCTATCTCTACTACAAGGTTAAAGAGGATTCAACTGTATTTTCCTCTATTACATATATAATTTCATCTTTACATTTCATCTGTTCCATTCAGAGATGATTATTTTGTCTGGCATAAAGTATAGATCTAATTTATCTTTTAAAAATAACTAATCAGTATCATTTATTGACATCAAAATTTACCCTAATGATGTAAGAAGAACTTTCCTTATATTTTAACTTTTCAGATGTGCATAGGTTTATTTCTGGAATTTTTATTTTATTGCACTTATTTTTAGCTATTCATGTATCAGTACTATAATCTTAATTATAGAGACTTTATAATATGTTTTAATGCCTGGTGGGACTAGCAGTACCTCCACATAGTTTTCTTCCACAGTGTTTTTCCTGTTATTCATTCATGTTTATGTTTTCCCGCCCTTAACTTTAGGGTGAGCTTGTTTAGCTGCATAAAAAGTTAGGTGGTATTTTTATTGAGATTTTATTATATTTATACATTCACTTTCTTTTTTGTATTACTTTTGTATTACTGGCATCATTATGAGGTTGACACATGCTATCCGAAGACAAAGATTTCTGTCCACTTATTCAAGCTGAACTTTCTGTCTTCTAGTAGTGTTTTAAAGTTTCCATATAGGATTTTTGCACATTTCTTGCTAAATTTATTCCAAGTGTTTAAATTTCTTTGTTGCTATTATGAATGTTTTTTCTCTTCTTTATATTTTTAACTGATTACTTTTTTGTGTTTATGAGTGGTATTGATGTCTACACCTGTTTTATATCTTATGATCTTATTTATTATTTTCTTATTGAATTAATTTTATCAGATAAATTAGGGTTATCCAGATATGTAAATGATGTCATATCATTTACAAATAGTATTGTTTTACTATTCCCTTATCAACTTTTGTGCCTCCATTAATTTCTCTTTCATAATGGCATTCACAGAATTATTTAGCACAATTTTGAATAGTAAAGGAGATTGTAGATATCCTTGCCTTGTTCTTTAATGCCTCCAATATTTTGTCATTAAGTAAGAGACTGGTTTCAGGGCTAAATGTGCGCACACACACACATACACACATATGCATACACAAACAAATATATTGCAGTGAGTTTTGTTCTATTAAGAAAGTATCTTTAATTATCATTTTTTGAGTGTCTTTATCAAGAATATGGAATTTTGGTGTTAGTGAAAGCTTTTTTTGACATCCAAGGAGATAATCACTAGATTTTACCTCATTAGATACATTAATATTATATATTATTTTGATTTCCTGATATTGATACCATTTGACTATGTTCCATTATTTTTTTTATAATGGTGTTGGATTCTTTTTGGTAATATTTTATTTAGTACATTGACTTTGATATTCATAAGTGATATTGGTCTGCAGATTTTAAATTATTTCTTTAAACCTAGGGCAAAATATTAATAACATAAAATTTACTATTTTAAGTGAACAGTCCAGTGACATTAAGTAAATTTATATTGTTGTGCAACTATCACCATCAACCACCTCCAGAGTGTTTTATTATCTTGTAGACTGAAACTCTGTATTTAAATGCTCACTCTCTATTTCCCTCCTTGAAACCCCTGGAAACTATTATTCTACTTCTGTCTCCTTGAATTTGCCTACTCTAAGTACTTATGGGAGCAGTCACACAGTTTTTTTCCCCATTGTGGATGGCTTATTTCAGTTAGCATAATGTGTTCAGGGTGCATCCATCTTTCTTCTTTTGTGTTTAGTTGATTTTTTGTAGTGAAACATTTTAATTCCCTTTTAATTTTCTGTATGTCTTTGGCTATTGTTTTGGCGTGGCAACTGTGAGGATTATATTTTACATCCTAAATTTTAACGCTCTCTTTTGCAATGATTCCAGCTTAACTGTAGTAACAAAAACTTGCTCTTTGTCTCTGTACCCACACTGTTCAAGTTACTGATGTCACAAAATTATATCTCTAAGTACCATGTGTCCAATAAAAGAGGCTATTTGTTGTTTTAAAAATGTATTTGCCTCTTTAATCATTAGAAGACAAAAAGTGAAGTTAAAAGTTTTGGAGCTGAAGTTTCAATCAGCTCCAAAATTTCTTTCTGGTTTCTGTTTATATTTTCTATCTGTTGATATTTCTATTTTGTTCATACATTATTTTCTTGAATTTATCCATATTCTCTTTTAACTTTTTGATCATCTTTAAGACGTTACTTAAAAGTCTTTGTTTAATAAGTCTATTATTCTCAGGGAGAATTTCTGTTGATTTACTAGAGCAGACAGATTCTGCCAGTGTCATTATTGTCTAGGTGGGAGGACAGACTCCTGGTGCTTCTTACTCTACCATCTTCCCTCTGAATCCCACGTGTGTGTGAGTGTGTGTGAGTGTGTGTGTGTGTGTGTGTGTGTGTGTGTGTGTGTGTATGTTTTCCTGGTGCTATTTTTAAAATCTAGTTTAGATGTCAATGCTAAACCTTATTTCATAAAAAGCTTTGAGAACATTTCTCCTATTTTCAATAGCTGGAACAGTTTATGGAACATTGGACTATCAGGTCTTGGAGAGTTTAATGAAATTTCTATGTAAAACCATTTGGGGTTGGTGTTTTTTCCTTATTTTCATTTTGTGGGGGTAATTTTTTCTAATTCTTGCTAAATTTCCCTAAATTTTTTTCATGGGTATTGTAATGCTTAAGTTTCTTTTTCTTTTTATTTAGTGGTTAATTTTGGAAATCTCTATTTATCCAGTTCACCCAGTTATTAATAAATAATGTATATTTAAAAAAATTCTTTTTCAATTGCATTTTATCATTTATTATTTTTTCTTTCTTTGTTTTGGTATCAGGGACTGAACTCAGGGGTGCTTAACCACTGAGCCACATTCCCAGCCATTTTAATTTTTTATGTAGAGACAGTTAAGTTGCTTAGCGCTTTGCTAAGTTGCTGAGGCTGGCTTTGAACTTGTGATTCTCCTGCCTCAGCTCAAGGGTAATCTGTAATCTGGGATTACAGATGTGTGCCACCATTCCCAGCTTTCTCTTCTTATTTTATTAAAAGTTACTTTAAAGTTTGGGTATTCTCTGTTTTTTAGTTATGCTGAAGGCATTTTTAAAAATGTCAGAGTTGAACTTTTCTCCTTATTGTTCTGTGTTGTGTTTGTAGAGTATATGAGCTGTGTGGACCTATGGACCTAGAAAGTTGTTGCTCTAGCCTTTGGTTACTCTGGAGATATATATATATATATATATATATATATATATATATTTGGTGCTAGAGATTGAACCCAGGGCCTTGTGCTTGCTGGACAATTGCTCTACCTCCAGTTCCTGAATGTCTTTTTGAATATTTACTTTTTAGTTGGTTTATCAATTCACTTCAATACTTATATCCATCACATTTTGATATTCAAACAAAAGTTTTAATATAATATTCTGTTACTGGTATTTATATTGTCACTTTGAGAATGAGTAGGAAAGATATTGAAAAAAAGGAGAGAAATGAGATAAAATGATTTCAGGAGATATTTATAAGTAGTATACTTTGTGATAATATTTATTATATGCCTCTCATATATTAATTTAAAAAATGGTTTAGCTTCATTTATAGATTTACTTATTAAATATGTATGTCTCACCCGTGCCCTGCACAGATGGTGGAAATGGGGTTCACCTCTGTGGAATGGGCTGGCTAAGAAATAAAAGCTAAGAAAAAATAGAATGGCAGAAAAAACCACAGGACACAGAAAGTAGTTTCAAAAGCTGGGGCAGGACGGGCAAGCTGATCAGACACATAGAGCTTCTAGATTACAACAAAATGCAGCCTGTGTCTGCTTTATTTATGTTGGTAAACATCAAAGGCCTTCCATATAATGTTCTTCACTAAAAAAAGTTAAAGGTAGGCTGTTCAGTTCCTGATGGGTTACGCCCATCTCTGGAGCTACTATGGGGGATCTTCCTAGCAGAACGGAGATAAAGGTCATGTGCATTGGGCAATCTATTGCGGTGGGAAAGCCACAGATAGTTCCCAAGGCCAAACCTAAGTCTCCCTGGCTTCATGCCCAGAGAAGATCCTCATGAATTTCAAGGATGGCTTCCTGCATACATGCATGTCAAGCTCTATCAATCAGACATTTAATCTATATTGCAACTAACTCATAATAATTCTAAAAGATAGCTATTATAACCTCACTATGCAGAAGAGAAAGGAGAAAGTCACAGAAGTTAAGTAATCTAAGGTCATAGTGCAAACAAAGGGTAAAACAGAATTCAATTCTGAGCTTTGGCTCTAAAATATCCATTCCATAGTCATGTGGAATGAATCTTTATTATTAGCTTGCCAAGTGTAAGCTAAAATAATTGCTTTGCTTTGAAATATCTTCTATTCTATGGCAGTTTGGGCTAACTCTTTGACTTGATGATATTAACAGCTTAAGTATTGGGAATTGTGTTAGTCAGATTTCCATTACTGTGACAAAATACCTGAAATACTCAATTTAAAAAGAGGAAAAGTTCATTTAGACTCCAATTTTAGAGATTTAAGTCCATGGTCAGTTGGCCTTATTGCTTTTTGGCCTACGATAAGTTAGCACAACATGGCAGGAACATCTGGCAGAAGAGGCTACTCACCTTATGGAAGCTGGGAAACAAAAAGAGAGAGGAAGGGGCCAGGGTTCTAATATCCTATTGGAGGGCACACTTCCAGTGACCTGACTTCCTTCCACTAGGCCTCACCTCTTAAAGGTTCTACCACCTTCTATTAGCACTGTGACCTGGGAACCAAGCCTCCAACACAAGGGTCTTTGGGGACACTTCTTCAAATGATAAAAGGGATACTTTTAGCATGGACCCAGAAGGCTAGTAGCATTCAGTCTTGTAGTTAGAAGTGATTAAATGCTGAAAAAATGAGGAGATTTTGAATGTAAGAGCTTTTATGGAGGCTGTTCAGCTCCAAGAAATGGTACATCCAGACCTGTCAGTGACTGTGCTTCCCTGACAGTCACCCAGGCAGGTGGATGTGCCCCAGGACTGGCTATAAGAGAAGGACATTAGTGTGGTCTCACTGTTCCATTAAGTCTGCCCCTCAGTTCTTGAGCTTTTATTCACCCACCACGGTAGAAGAGGTCATGATTTGCCAGAAAAACTCATCTTCAACTTCATTTAGGTCTAAGATTAGCTTTCAAATCATTAATGGCAGTGGTACCTTTAAAGTGGGAATTTTCACTGAAACATGTAGATATAAAATGATTAGTATTCACAAATTGGTGTTTTAATAGGAACCTTGAGAATTTGCTAATGATGTGAATGAATGAGGGTCAAATGATGGAGCTCTGAGACCCAACCTTGTTTTTGGCTCTGGAAATACTTCTCTTGTGCAATAAGTCAACATGGCCATGACTTATACCATTAGCCACTTGGCAGCAGAAAGGACACATGTGTCTTTAGGTGAATTTTCTTTACAATGAGATCATGAGTTCATAACTTGCTTAGCTCCTTGTGATTTCAACAAGTCATAACAGCTCTGGAACTTAGCTTTGTTTCCTAGGCCAAGGCATCCCTTTAGAGTAGATCATTCACATTGTACATTTACATGTTTTGGAAGCATGGTTCTACAATTTATCATGTTTTTATGCAATATTTATCCTTCTAATCCTTCTCCAGGAAAATATTTAATGGCAAGTGTTACCTAATCCTTTCTACCTCAGTCAGGTTCCTAATCTGTAAAAAGAAGGAAATCAGTCGATAGGACCTCAAATGGCCTGTGAAACTGTATTTGTGTGCAGCCTGTTGACACAGAGAGTGTGTTGCAGGTATGGGGATTTGAATAGTGTCTCATCCATCTTCTGCTCGCCCCATCCAGGTGTGTGCATGGGAAGTTCCACTCGGCACATTGTGACCTTTGATGGGCAGAATTTCAAGTTGACTGGCAGCTGTTCCTATGTCCTGTTTCAAAACAAGGAGCAGGACCTGGAGGTGATTCTCCACAATGGTGCCTGCAGCCCTGGTGAGAGGCAGACCTGCATGAAATCCATCGAGGTGAAGCATGATGGCCTCTCGGTTGAGCTCCACAGTGACATGGAGGTGAGAGGTGCTTTCTGTGGGCCCCATGGCAAGGCTGCAACAGAACTTCAGGGGAGCCACATGGAGCTGGTGGCAGCTGGCTTTAGCTGGTGCTGCTGGTTGGGACTCAACCTTCTGCCAGACTAGCAGAGCACCACCTTCTTCTGAGGGCCTCCTTGCCATTTCCCTTTTCTTGGCCTGATTTCATATTTTTCTGGGCCCAGAATTGGAAGAGAAAATCAATTATAGATAGCATTAAATTATGAATTTAGTGCCAGTTTCTGGCACTGATAGAGAATTGGGGTTGGCACAAGGACTGTTTACCCACTAGGCATCATGAGCCCAGTGTCTAAGGCTTGTGAGCTTTCCAAAGGAAAATATTTAGGGCCTAAATCAGGGCCTTTGGAAATATTTAGGACCTAAACAAACTATAATGCTCCAAAATTTGAAAACTGTCAAACTGGTATAAATAAATGTTTGATTAAATGTTTACAAAAGGTTACATTATGCCAACTTCTTTACTTGTTCATTTGAAAATCATAAATATTTCATTGCATGAAAATAACTCGTAGGCTAGATTTTTCTCACTTTGCAAGAATTTCTGAACATGAACAATAATTGCTGAAAAATCATAGCTCATCATATATTAAATGAGAACTCATAGCCAAAAAATTTTAAAATCAAAGTGATAAAAACCCTTCCAATTTTTTTACAGCAAAAATTATATTCATCACAGGGTATGAGCACATTTTAATATGTTTGATATGGTGGTGCCTCCAAAGAAAAGAGCTTCTAGGGATCCACGTGCATGCAAAGAGGACCCGAAGTACTTCTGTTAGATAATCCTGGAGACAGGGACCTGATGAGCTGGGAAAATAGCAACTTTTCTAGCCTGTCCTGAAGGGGTCACCCTTCCCTGTTGAGTCACAGACTCAAGGTTCCCTTTAACCCTGGTCTTTCAAGCTCCAGGTGCGTGGCTGTCTGTACAGTACTAGAGCTGTCTGCTCCCCAGCAAGCTCTGCAAAGCTCCTGCATTTTAGAAAAGCTGTTGACAAATATCAGGGCTCCTGGTCAACGCTGCTGTTGAGTGATGAATGTGTAGGACATCTCAGTGACTTCAGTAGGAAGCCGGGACTCAAGTTCTAGGATTCCTTGTTGCTGGGACTACTGATGACTTTTTCCTTCCTTGGGCAGGTGGCAGTGAATGGGAGACTGGTCCCTGTCCCTTACATGGGTGGGAACATGGAGGTGAGCATCTATGGTGCCATCATGTATGAGGTTAGATTCCACCGTCTTGGCCACATTATGACATTCACTCCACAAAACAACGAGTTTCAACTGCAGCTGAGCCCCAAGGTGTTTGCTTCAAAGATGTATGGCCTCTGTGGTAAGGACATTTTCTCCACATTTCTCTCTCTCTCTCTGAAGTTTATTTTTTTTAATTAAAAAAGTGTTTTTTTTTTTTTTTGTACTAGGGGTTGAATTCCAGCCCCTTTTATTCCTTGAGACAAGATCTTGCTAATTTGCCAGGTTGGCCTTGAATTTGCCATCCTGACTCTGCCTCCTGAGCAGCTGGGATTACGGGCACAAGCCACTGAACCTGGGCTTCCCCCCTACATTTATAAATCTTATGCATTGTACTTTCAGGGTTCTTGGATGGTGGGTTTCTGGGTCTAGTGGCCAGTACCCCATCACAATGTTCAGATGCTGGTGGGGTGGAGAATGGCCAGGTCTCCAGCGTCAGCGTGGCGGCCTGTATGACTGCTAACTCGTTCCTTTTTCTCTAGGGATCTGTGATGAGAATGGGGCCAACGACTTCATGCTGAGGGACGGCACAGTCACCACAGACTGGAAAACGCTCGTCCAGGAATGGACAGTGCAGGAGCCAGGGCAGACGTGCCAGTCGGTTCCCGAAGAGCAGTGTCCTGTCTCTGACAGCTCCCACTGCCAGGTCCTCCTCTCAGCCCTGTTTGCTGAGTGCCACAAGGTCCTTGCCCCAGCCACGTTCTATGGCATCTGCCAGCAGGACGGTTGCCACCGGGAGCGAGTGTGTGAGGTGGTTGCCTCTTATGCCCACCTCTGTCGGACCAATGGGGTCTGTGTGGATTGGAGGACACCTGAGTTCTGTGGTGAGTTCCCTTATGTGCTCTTACAAGTCCTGGAGGGCAGCTCACTGTGGCCTCTCTCAACCTCTCTGGGCCTCAGATTCTTTTCTGCCTAATGAAGATCAAAATCCCTATATTTTCTATTCCTTAGGATTCAAAAAAGAGTCAGGTAAGATGATAGATATATAAGTACTTTGAATGTAGGATTCTGTATAAATCAAAGATGATCCTTTCTATTAGTATTTCTGTAATTCAAACAAATGTGAATTCAGTGTATTAGACACTACACATCAGCAGTACTATGTAACCAGTCACAATGAATTTGAAGTTTCACCGAGCTATAGCCAAAGCTCACAGAGGAGGCTTTGCCTGAGCTGGATTTTGAAGTGTGAATGGAATTTTGCCATTCGGTTATTAAGAAGATGCTCAATTACCAACACCACAGGATTGCTAGTGTAGCTGTCTTCCCCTCAAGGTCAGCTTTCCTACTTGAATGTGGCATTTATTTATCATTTAAAATGTGGGGGATACCAAATGAGTTAGATATGAATCCTACCCTCAAGAGGTGTTGGAGTGAAAAGAACACTGAATTTAAACACCCTCAATCTGTATCAAATATAATGGCTGACTTTCTTTCTTTTTTTTTTTTTTTTACTGGAATTAAGCATGCTGGAGTTCATTATTATAAAGCTGTCAGCAGTTGTAACTGGGGCTGGAGGACTTGGGCATCCTAGTCTCAGTTCACTGGTGATTGGCTGTTTCCTTAGTCTTTCTGGACTTCAGTTTCTGCACAGTGGAATGAGAGAGTTGGGCAAGATTGCCCCCAGGTTCCTTTGAGTCCTGATTTTTTTTTTTGAGTCCATGTGGATGACCCTTCCTCCTCTTAATCTGCCTGAAGTCAAGGAGCATGTTCTAGTATCTAAGTTACTGGAAGCACCTTTTTTTTTTAAAAAAAATATTCTAATTTGTTATATATGAGAGCAGAATGCATTTCAATTCGTATTACATATATATAGCATGGTTTCTCGTATCTCTGGTTATACACAATGAAGAGTCACACCATGGAAGCACCTTTTTTGTCTGCTAATTTCTCTGTGCATATCCTGGCTATTCATTGTGCTCCAACTCTTTGAAAATCTTTGGAAATCCTCTCTGTCTGGGTGTGTGAGGTAGTTGCCAACAGGGTGAGAAACACAGTGAATCACCTTGTAGCTTCTCTCCCAAGGCCACTCTTCATTGCTGTGGATTCTTTTTTTTTTAATTTTAAGAGAATTTTAAAGCATCACATACATCTGCATTCCAAAGAAAAAGCCACAAAGCTTGCTAAGGATGCATGGGTTCACTTAGTTAGGATTCAATTTGGCTGCAAGTAGCAGAGAAATCAATTCTCTGTCGTATGGATGATCAGAGGAAGGTGATATCAAGTGATTCTGGGGCTCACCTGAGCGTGATCTTTTTCTGCCTGGTTTAAGATGCAGCTCTAGTTATCATTTGCGTGTTCCATGGGGAAGGAGAGAAAAGGAACAAAGGGCATGCACACACAGCTGTCTTTTAAAAATGATTTTTGGAGGCTGCCACAGGATACTACATTCCTCTTACAGCTCATTGGCCAGAATTTAACCGTATTACCACACTTAGCTGCAAAGGATGTTGGGAAATGAGCTCTTTATTCTGGGTGGTTGTGTATACAGCTGAAAGTTCCATTTCTATGGAAGATGGAGAGAATGAACATTGGTGAAAAGTTGTCATCTCTGCTGTAGCAAGTTTGTCAG
Source organism: Spermophilus citellus (assembly GCF_964194105.1). NCBI lineage: Eukaryota > Metazoa > Chordata > Mammalia > Rodentia > Sciuridae > Spermophilus > Spermophilus citellus. The sequence goes on along the minus strand of NC_138197.1, from coordinate 30,990,979 downwards.
ATGATTGAACACCTTGAATCAGCTGCATCTGTGTTTTCCTCTGGTGTGTACCACTGAGAGTGACTTCCTTCTCTGTCTGCAGCCATGTCATGCCCACAGTCCTTCGTGTACAACCACTGTGAGCATGGCTGCCTGCGGCACTGTGATGGCAATACGAGCTCCTGTGGGGACCATCCCTCGGAAGGCTGCTTCTGTCCCCCACAGCAAGTCCTGCTGGAAGGCAGCTGTGTCCCTGAGGAGGCCTGCACTCAGTGTGTTGGGGAGGATGGAGTCCAGCACCAGGTAGTAGCCTTGGCCTTTCACCTGCTGTGGGATGGCTTCCCAGGCTCCTGCCAACTTCTGCAGGAGGTCAACTCCTAAGGGGATCATGGAGGGACAGGGAGGCAGTATTACATAATGGCTTTGGATTCAGATAGATCTTGATTGAAATTCTGGGCATGTCATGTATTAGCTGGGCAATCAAACACCAAAGTGTTATTCCTACATTATTACTATTATTTTATGATCATATTCATGTACATAGAATGATATAGGAACTCAGGAGGGAAAAGAAAATGAATATTTTATATGGTGATGCCTGACGTTATTCAGATTATATCATATACCCTGATTATGCTAACCCACCATGTATGAATTTTCTCAGTGGTTTTCAAAGGTGTTTTTTTTTTGCAAGGTATTAACAGTTACTTGTGGCCAAATGAGTTGAAAAAATACTTAGCTAAACATAGTTATCACATTTCTTTATTGCAGGATTCTTCAGCACTTTTGTGGTGCTAATGTATATTGCAAATATTTAAGAGGATTTTTGTTTCTTCAACTTATTCAACCAGGCATTTTGTGTGTGAGTGTGTGTGTGTAACATTCCTGTCGACTAGAATTCCATAGAATATATCAGGATATCCTCTATTACTTATAAATACTCACAGAAGCCCTATGAAGAAGTCTTAAAGAGCTTAGTAGCTTGCCCATATGCACAGTTTGTAAGTGACGGAAATGGGAGTTGGACTCAGATTTTGAAGTTCCATCTGACCTCAAAGATCTTGTTCTTTCTATCATATGGAATTGCCATTTTAGTACATCTTTTTTTGGACTAATTAGCTTGGAGCTATTGAGTCATCAGTTTTTATTTATTTATTTATTAGCTCTGCAGGAGTTAATTAGAACACTTGGAAAGAACAGTTGGCAGAGTTAGCAGACTCCCCCTTCTTGGTCTGAAATGACAGCATATCTCTTCCAAGCTGATACCATGTGTATTTAGAGGATCTGAGGCTTATGTGTGTCTATGCCTGTGTGAATATGGGCAGTGGTCTGGTCCTCACCCTTGACAGAGATACTACCAAGCAAGATAGAGGTAGAACCCACTTGGCTTCTAGGAAAGGAGAATGTGTTCTATGATCCTGTCTGCACTCATGATCTAACATTTCCATAATCACTAAGAAGAACTTTTAACATGACTGAGAGGACCAGGTTGGGTGACTTATCTCTGTGTTTAGTCACGACTAGGAGAACTTTTGTGGTAAAGTTAGTCAACCAACCATAGGAAATGTTGAAAACAATAATTACAATAACTACACTGTTCTGTCCCTGACATTATGAGTCAGGAAATGGATTATTTTATTTGATTCTTCCCAAAGCTCTGTAGGATCCTTATTGCATGTCCTGTTGAACAGATGGAAAAGCTGAGGCTCACATGGCATGAAGTTATAAGGCTAGGTCTCTCATTTACAGCAGAAGGTCATCCCGTAGTGTTCCAGCCCAGCCCCTGATCTCAGTACAGTGGTATAAGCATGGGCATCAGTTGTACTGAGATCAATTAGGGTAATACTTGAATGGGTCTACTTATTAGGGTACTACTAATGGGTCTCATCTGTTATAGTTTAGTTGTTGGACTTCATCACAGTGGACCCCATTTGTTCTCAATGTGGAACAGAAGAGCCAGGAGAGAAGCCTAGTCATATTTTACTGCCATCTTTTAATTTGCCAAACTAAGCAATTGGCTGTACATAATATTCCCCAAGTGAGTTGACAAAACCTTACATCTCTCTCCTTGATTTGCACAGCTCTTGGACTCCCACAGGGCTCAAATGATGTGTAGCATTTACATATGGTGCTAGCACTTAGTGGTAATTCTTGATTGGTTTTTCTGGTAGGGGCCCAGTGCTTCCTCTCAGCAGGAGGCAGAACTGGTCTCTGCCCTTGTCCTTGGTATTCTGTGATGAGAAGTAAACTCATTTGCTAAGTGTTTCTGGCTCCATGAATGTCGGGTATCTTTAGGGCCCTGAAAGTAGGGAGCTTGTGAATTTTATCCTCATGTCTTGCATCTCCAGCGCCCCCCTTCTCCACTCCTCTCACTCTATTTCTCCTCTCCTCACCTTCAGTACAACACATTAGAATAAGCATTGGAGTTGTGTAAGGAATCCATCCAAATAGCACAATCTTTTGGACATAGAAACAACCTTACAAATATATTTTAAAAATCAAGTAACATAAAATTAATCAAAAGCTTTGCAGAGAACACAGCCAGTTTTACTTGTTCAGAAAATATAGCTTAAATGGGTGAAAACACATATCTTGTCCAACCACCTGCATTTTCAGCTTCTACTTTCAAAGCAGAGAAAGACTAAAATTCTAATATGAAGAACATTTCCATTAAGGGAATTTTTTTAGCTGAAAAAAATGAAAAGCTCAGAAAAATCTTCCTTTGGGGAAATAAACCATGGTATAAATCTATTATAGTTACTTTGGAAGGGTAAAATATTTATCAGTTTCCATAGCTCTTGTTTATTTTACAAAATGTGCTCCAAAGATACAAGCCTTTGTAGCGGGCACAGAAGGGACTAGAAGCCACACACAGGATGTCCCTCTCTGTGGAGCTGGTGGTGGGACACCATGCTGGCAGGCCCTATGTCAAGGGAGAACTGCATCCTTCACTGAGAAGCCCATGGCTAGGAACCTCCTTACCTCTTCCTCAGTCTCTGCTGTCCTGCGATAGGGCTCATTCATTTGCATTCATTCAAATTCTCAGGCACCATGGTGGTGGGTGGTGGATGACTTGCGTGTGTCCCTTCTCTGGCTTTGAGTTTTGAAGACTTTGGTTTTTCTCCACCATACTCCAGGGAGGCATCTTGTGGCATCTCTATTTACTTTGACCTGCAGCTGGCTCCTCCACCTGGTCTGTTCAGATGCTAGTCATGCCTCTGCCTGCAACCTGGCAGATGACAACCTTTGGCATGGGCCTGTGCAGGAGTGCCCTCTGCTGGCGGGTTTGCTGTGTAGCCTGGCCAGGCTAGTAGAGCGGCCTCCAGCAGGCTTACTCATCCTTAGCTTTGTTGGGGGCCATTGATTCTGTGTCCTGACTTTGGTAGGTTTTCTTCAAACCTCCTGGGAAGACCAAAAACCCTGGAGAAGGATGATGAACACCTGCTTTTAGACATCTATTTTAGAATTGCACACTTTCAGGATAGAGAACCCTCTATTTCTGTCCTGGATCTGCCCAGGCCTTGGAGAAGCCCTGGAACACCAGGGCTGTGGCCACTGTCGGATGTCTTTAGGGCCCTGAAGTCCTTCTCTTCTCCAGCCTGCTCGCCATCTCCAACTTTGTCTTTAACATGCTTCTGTCTGAGGCAGGCTTCTGCTGCAAACCTTCAGGGCAAGCTCCTTGCCTACCGAGTTAAGTGCAAACTCCTTATTCTGTGCCTGGCATTGTAAGCCAGGAAAAGGGTCATTTTATTTGATTCTCCGTAAAGATCTGTAGGATTATAATCCCAGGGCTGCAATCAGGTCCTTGTCCCACCTGCCTCCCATGCTGTGCCCAGGCCACCCCCGGCCCAGCCCCGCTTGTCCACAAGGACATTCCTTCCTCTTTATCCTTCTGCAATTTTTTTCCTTTTCCTCTTTCAGTTCCCACCTGCAATTTCTTTCCTCTTCTTCTTTGCCAGGTCCTTCCCAGGCTTCCTAAGCATGTCTTTGTGACACATCTTTGACCACCCATCCCTCATGAAAATTTTCTTTATGCTTATGTGTTTTTCATTTTTGAAAATGGCTTTATTGAGATATAATGTGCATATTTAAAATATACAATTTGAAGGATTTTTGACCCATGTGTTCATCCATAAAACCATCATCATAATCAAGGTGATGAATTTCCATTAGCCTCAAAGTTTCCTTTTGTCTTCTTCTAAATCCATCCCCTAACTCTAGACAACCATTAGTCTGTCTGCTTTCTTTTTAATTTTTATTATTTTTTTTGTTGCTGGTCTGCTTTCTGTCACTATAGATTCATTTACAGTTTTTGGAATTTTATATATGTAGAATCAGGCAGTGTGCCTGACTTTCTTCATTTGGCATAATGCTTTTGAGATTCATACAGGTTGTGTGTCTTATTAGATGATTATTTTTCATTGCTAAATAGTGTTCCACAGCATGCACATATCACAAATTATTTCTCTCATTCAACTTTTCATGGATGACCTTTATTTCCTCAACTCTGTTATTAGTTGTTGGGACTGATCCCAGACAAGTGTGTCCAAACCTTCCCAGGGTAGATGCTGTGGCTCTGGATGAGAGGTAGTTATGGTACAGCAGCTAAATCTGTTGCATCTAGAGACTGAATGCTGGGTTCTATGTGACCTGGTTAAGTTACTTAATTTCTCAGTATCTCAATTCCATCATTTTATACAAGGTAATGGTAGTACTTATCCCATAGGGTTATTATATGGAAGATAAAGTAATGGATGTTAAACCCTTAGAGAAATATCTTGAATATATTTAATGTTAGTCACTATTTGAGTTACAGAACACAGTGGTTAAAAACATGAATTCTGGGTTTGAATTGTAGTTTTGTTGCTTGTACTATGTAATCCTGAGCGAGTGCTTTAGCTTTATCATTCAAAAAGTGAAAGTGTGGGGATGAGAAGACAGTGGAATGAGACAGACATGATTACCCTATATACATATGTGATTGCATGACTGGTGTGACTGACTCTGCATCGTGTGCAGCCAGAGGAATGAGAAGTTGTGCTCCATTTGTGTCAAAATGCATTATGCTTTCCTGTGTATCTAATTAGAACAAATTAAAAAAAAAGTAGGGATGACGTGAGTGATTTAGATAAAGCCCTTGAAACAGTGGCACGCAGCAGATGCCCTTGAAATGTTAGCTGTTATGGTTTGAGTGACAAGTGACCAGGGCAGGCTCTGAGGGTCTCACCCTGAAGGAGGAGGGAGCATCTTGGGGAAGGGTACTTCCCCTGGAGATCTCTGATCTTCCTTCTTTCCAGCTGACTGTGGAAGCAGAAAGAGTAAACAAGACCTTCTCAACCTGGGGATGTTTTAGAGGTTTTTGAGCTTACTGAGTAAGAATGTGTTTTTTCAGGGGCAATTTAGCTTGAATTTGATTTTAAGTTTCTATTTAATCTGGTATCTGAGTACAGAGATAGGCCAAGTCCTAACTCCGCATCCCTATTTGTGGAGCTCGTCGCTCTGCACCAGGCCCTGAACTAATCACAGCGTCCACTCCTCACAGCAGTCCTGGGGGCAGGCGGAGCACCCTCATCTTCCATGGAGGAAGGAAGCCCATGCTGGAGTTCAGGGTTCCTTATGTGGTAGGGCTGTGTGCAACTGTGAGGAACTCGCCTCACGCTCTGGGCAGACCCTCATCTGAAGACTCAGAGATCTGTGCCCAGATCTGATCAGCTCTGGCATCAACAGTATGGGGGTTTGAAGAGTCTTTTCCTCTCCTCAGCTCTTTCTACCCCCTTGTCTCAAGTTGATTCCAGACATAAATGGATTTCCTCCCCAAGCTACATCCCAGCTTCTCCTTCAGCTTGGGAAATGCCTAGCAGTGTGACATAGGGCTTTCATTTTCTTGCTTTGCTTGGTTTCAGCACTACTATCAGAGAAAGCTTTAGGGAAAGTTCTGGAGTTTTCTAAAATCTATAGTTGGTTCTTTCTCCCTGACTTTGCAAAGCTGTGTGGTAAGGGCCTTTCTCACGACCCCTAAGTTTCTCTAGCATCTTGCCTCTCGGAACCTCACAGCCTCCTTTCAACTTGTTCATTGTGTGGCTCTGACAGAGGGATAGGTCAGGAATGGTCCCTTGTGATAGGAAAGTGGGCCAGAGGTGAGGGGAACTGACGTCCATAAAGTCCAGGGCTTTGCACTCTGAAGTGTTCTGTGCTTTCTCTAAATCTCATTTTCTCCTTAGTTCCTAGAGAGCTGGGTTCCAGACAATCAGCCCTGTCAGATCTGCACCTGCCTCAGTGAGCGCAAGATCAAGTGCATGTTGCAGCCCTGCCCCACTACCAAAGGTAAGTGAGTTCTCTCTGAGAGGTGCTCCTGGGGGAAGAAGTGGTCTTTGGGGCACCTCCATCCATCCCATCTCAGACATGGACATGGCAGACCATATCCAAACACGGTGCATGGACTTGGTTTTCTTGACCAACCTGCATTCCCCACTGTTGGTCTTGGGGTCCCGTTTTTTACCTGGAGTAGATACTCTAAGATCTAATCCCACTGTCCTATTCCCCACCTTGGCATCAGACCCTGGAGCATAACTTTTGAGGGTGTCAACAGGACATACTGCAGAGACTCATTTTGTCCTGGTCCCATGTCCTGAATCTATGTGGGACTCCCGTGCAGGGCCTGTGCTGGTTTTCTGTGAATGGGAACATTTGAAACCCTTCTCTAGCTGGGCCATTATTTATTTCTCTGACTTTTGTGACTGTTCTCATCCTCCAGCTCCCACATGTGGTTCTTGTGAAGTGGCCCGTCTCCATCAGAATGCAGACCAGTGCTGCCCAGAGTATGAGTGTGGTATGTGTCCCACCTTGCATGTTCCTATTGTCCCCAAACCCAGGTGAATGATGTCCTGAGTGCCCAAAGCTTGGATATGCTGTCAGGCACAGGGTGTGAGAAAGTACATGGGTAAGGCCTGGCTGGATTTTCAAAAATTAACACCTTTGAAATACCAGATTTCCATCCTAGAAAAATTCTATAGTACAGTATGTGTACGTGGGGGGGTTGGGGTGGGGTGGGGCTGGGGAGTACCACTGGGGATTGAGCCCAGGGCCTTGCTCATGTTGGACAACTACTGTAGAACTGAGCTGCATCCCCATCCCCCACAGTACAGTATTATATGCAAGATTTAAGAGCATTAATCAAAGGGTGGGCTGGTTACTGCAGGGTGGGGCAAGAGAGATTTCCTGAAGAAAAGGCATACTGCAGTATCCCATTGTCCTTTTCAATAAGATTTTAAGGACACTAGATGTAGAGAAGGCCAGTTCCCCAGGCACCTTGAGTTCAGCAAGCTGATGGAGGGTTGCATGATAGGCTTGCAAACTATGAAGCCCATGGTGGAAAGAATGAAGGTGTAACTCAATTAACTCAGAGTGGATGGAATGAAGGTTCACATGACAGGAAAGCTCTAGTCTTCTTGTGCTCATAATGTGCTTATGAACTATATAGAGGAGGACATAACACACAGGCTTATAAAATTTGCAGTGATGTGAATCTTTAAGGGAGAGCAAATAGTTCAAGGAGAAAGAAAGTTTAGAAAAGAATCCAGTAATCTGAGAAATTTATGTTGGTAAAATTTATCAGAATAATGAGACTTCTTATGCAGGAGGGAGCTCTGACTTGAGAATAATGTTTTTTAAAAATATGATCTTAGGATGTTAGGAGTAGAGAAAACTGGAGGGGCTATTTAGCTCAAGCTCCTCATTTTATTGACATTATTAAATGCCTACAATATGCAGGAACTTGACTTTTATTATTTCATGACATCCTCAGACGAATCCAATAAAGTTTCCATATTACAGAAGGGGAAACTGAGTCTAGAGAATTAAGACTGGGCTAAGATCTGTAAGTACTAGCAGATGAAAAGAACAGTCAGTAAGAGCTTACCATAGGGCTGTCTCTGTGCCTGTCTATGTACCTATGTAAATCTCTCTCCCCATCTCTCTATCTAATCCATCACTCCCATCTCTTTCTCTCTTTATCATTATTTGTTTTCTTTTTTTTTGGGGGGGTGGATACTGAGCCACATCCCCAGTCCTATTTTATATTTTATTTAGAGACAGTTGCTTAGTGCCTTGTTTTAGCTGAGGCTGGTTTTGAACTCCCAATCCTCCTGTCTCAGCCTCCGGAGTGCTGGGATTACAGGCGTGTGCCACGGTGCCCAGCTCTCTGTCACCATTTCTATCTTATCTATCTTTATTGATTATCACCATCTGCTTAAAATTGTAGGAGTCTGCATGAATAGGAACATAGACTCCCCTTCACAGTAACAAAAGGACCACGCTTCTGAACTCTGTGTGAAACTCTCTTTCCTGGCCCTCAGTGTGTGACCTGGTGAGCTGTGACCTGCCCCCGGTGCCTCCCTGTGAAGGAGGGCTCCAGCCAACGCTGACCAACCCTGGCGAGTGCAGACCCAACTTTACCTGTGGTGAGGCCTCCACTTTTCTCCTTTGTATTCGTGTTGCTGTTTCTCTGTAGACTAACTCCTTTTTGGTATAACTGAATATCCTGCAGCCCTGAGCTGGGTACATGTGAATGTCTGAATTAGTATCCTGGGTCTGGAGTTGCCCGGGACACCATGTTAGAGCTGAATATGTATGAACTGTGGCGGAGTGCAGTCCTCAGTGTGGCAGGACTGAGGTGTCACCCTGTATGCCCTTCAGTCTGCAGAAAGGAGGAGTGCAGAAGAGAGTCCCCACCTGCCTGCCCCCCACACCGGACACCTGCCCTTCGGAAGACCCAGTGCTGTGATGAATATGAGTGTGTCTGCAATTGTGTCAACTCCACTGTGAGCTGCCCACCAGGGTACCTGGCCTCGGCCACCACCAATGACTGTGGCTGCACCACAACCACCTGCCTTCCTGACAAGGTAGGGACAGCTCACCTTTGGCAGGGATAACACTTGCTCCTCAGGGATGATTTGCATCTACTCAACCCTCCCTTTCTGCTCAATCCAAATACCACATAGGTTGGTGGGTGGAATCAGAATTCCATCTCGCCTAAATTTAGTTAACTCTATTTACAGTGAATCTATTGTGTCTTCTTCATGGCTAGGTGGTTACAATCAATCATGGTTTTTACCTCTAAGAAGCTTGTTTGTAGGTTAGCTAAGGAAAAATATGATTGCATGTATCATTTAGAGATCAGTTAGTAGTTTATTTATGTGCTAATTGCTGTCAATTCATCTATCCCTCCCTCTGTCCATTGCCCAGCCAATATTTGCTGAGCAACGACTATGTTCTGACAGAACTGGTACTGTGTCAGGTGCTGTGCGAGAAATATAAGATACGGTCCCCACTTATGATCTCATTAGTATATATGATAATCGTCTCTCAACTGAAAAATAAAGTGTCAGAGGCTGGTTCAGATACTAAATATAAATAGCAGTCTTGAAGGATCAACTAGGATTAGCTGTTGGGAAAGACTGAATTAGGGGGTGGGGATGAGGATGGAGAGTGGGAAGGGAAAGCAAGTGTTGGGGAGTGGGACTTGAAATGAGCCTTCAGTGGGAAGATCCGGGCACAGTCACAGCTGCTGGATTGAGGGTGAGTGACAAAGAGCAGCTCTCTGGAGCTCCTTAGGACCACACCCAAAACTCATTTGCCTGGAATGTTCTAGATCTCTGTTCCTCTTGGGATACTCTTCAAGCTCAAGGTCTCCCAGCACACATCTTCTAGAGACGCAGGTGCAAGTTTAGGAGGCAGCAGTTGCTGCTCCTCATGGGTCTTTTCTGGTGCCCCTCTTCTCGCCCCCTCCTCCTTGCCCTTCTATTGGTCTTTCTTGTGTCTTTTTAACCTATAGCAACCCCAGTCCCATTTTTAATGCTTTTAATTCACTGGAGAAGCCAGGTCATTTGTCCTAGAAGATGTCATGCACTCTCAATTTGGCTGACAGCTTCCTCATGGTGTTGTTTACTATGTTCTTCCATTAGCTTTATTTCTATCAAACTAAAAATTAGACCCAGGGTATTATTTTCATGCACATTTGATTTTGGTGGGGCAAAAATGCCTCATAGATGATGCTGTGTACCTCCTGTGGCATCATACCGTGAGGTACATAATGTCCAGTTGGCCCACTGTTAATGATAAGACTGGGTTCAGGTAATATCAGTCTATTTCTGCATCAGGAAGTTTACCCCACCTTCATTCCTTCTGATAGTTTTAAGAGTCATTGGTGTTGCTCAAGAATCAGTATATCATGAGGGCTTGAAAACTTGTGATTTTTATCTACTTGACTCATTATTATGTATTTATTGGCTGAATTCTTCCAATAGAACATTCCCCCATCTACTTTTGGTTACCCTGAAATAGAATTACTTTAGGTAAGGGGATGAGGGTAAATGCTTGAGCTAAGGTATCTTGGAGATAGCTGAGAGGTAAGATTCTGGGTCAAATGGTGATCATTTTCTAGGAGACGTTTTAATAGAAGAACAAGGTATCTCGGTGAACAGGTGCATTATACAGAAGCTAGAAGACTGAGTAGGTATAGGATCAGTAAATGAGGGTGGAGACCTGTTGTGCATAGTTTTGGAGGGTATACTTGTGATTAATATCAAAATTTCAAAACTTGTCTCTGGATCAAACAGCTTCTTTAACACCTCTTTCCAACAAACTACACCTGAGCATACATTCCTGGCTTTGAACGTCCCAATGTCATCCAGTCTTTGTGATTTCATCTCTCGTCTCTTCTACAACCTATGATTCTTCCAGATAAAATCCATTCTCTCAAACATAGCCCGTATTGTGTTCCAGAATCTTTCCTTCTTATGTTCCTGTCACTGTGCGGGGAGCGGGAGGTTCACACACTCATAGCACCTCCCCACCTTCTTTTACTTCAGTCTGCTCCTAAGGGGACAGATGCAGGTGGGTTTCAAGTCCAAGGACATTCCTGGGTCTGAGAACTTGGGTATAGCTTTTTTTGTGACCTAAGAAGAAGTTCAATGTTCAGTAATGAAAATGGGCCAAGGCAGGCAGTTGTTATATCCAATCCTGAGGACCATGAAGGACTTACAAGGGACCATCCTTAAGGATGGGCTGGGGATGGCTTTTCTAAGGCTGGTGGGCGGGGAAGGGAAGAACACAAAATCTCTGAAGCACCCCTCCACATAGGCGGAGACCAGACTGGCTTTATTTCTTGCTGTTTTTCTCAGCACCTAGATCAGCTTCCACACAGTAGACGGTTACTGACCGCTTGCTTAAATGCATCCAATGAGTTCACTCACAGAAACCTCGTGTCTGCAGGTGTGCGTCCACCGAGGCACCATCTACCCTGTGGGCCAGTTCTGGGAGGAGGGCTGCGACGTGTGCACCTGCACGGACACGGAAGATGCTGTGATGGGGCTGCGCGTGGCCCAGTGCTCTCAGAAGCCTTGTGAAGACAGTTGTCTGCCGGTGAGTGGGGCACAAGTGCTGCGTACCGCATGGGACCACTGGATGAGGAAAGTAGGGGAGGGGATCCCAGAAGGGGGCAAGAAAGGCCCTGTGGTAACCTCTGGTTCAAAGCCAGAAAGTGCAAGAAGGAGGAGGAGAATAGGTCTGAGTTAGACGAAGGAAGCATGAGAGAAAAATTGCTATGTCATCCTTCCATGATTTGATCCTTGGCTAACGGCCATACCTGCTGTGTGGTCTTAGGCGCAGAGGACTGGCAGAATTGGTTTGAGCAGATGTAGAAGAGATGAAATGCCCAGAGAAGAGGCCCTGATTTTTTTCTCTCTCTTCCACTTCCAGTCGCCACCTTAGCTTATCCCCAGAGCAGACATATGTTCTGAATTTTCTATGATTGTTCAAGTTTCAAGGCACCACAGCATTTCTACATAGGATAGTGGGTTTGGGGACTGTGTTTTTAATTTGAGGTACAGGAAACATGATCAGTGTTCCCCAATTCAATTTGTGGTGGCCTACCTCTAAGATCCCCTAGTTTTGCACCTTGAAGACTGATCAGACCTTAGAGGAAGGGAGCAACAGTCTTCATGGAGAATCATGGGTCAAACTCTGCTTGTTGGCCTATTGCTGTTTTTGCTTTCTTTTTATGAATAGTCATGTTAAAGGAAGAGGTTCCAGGGCAGGCAAGCACACACATCTTGTGGATGCTTTTGTAAATGCTAACAGCAGTGAAGGCCATGCTCTTGCTGCTGCTTGGTGATAGAAGGGAGGGTCTAGGAGTGAATTCAGAAATGGGAGAGCCAGTCAGGTCACCTGCCATTCTTCCTGCATTGCTGATACTGAGGATGAGTGGAACTGTGAGGCATCTTTGAGAGATGATGGTACTGTGGAATCCAGGTGTGACTTTTGGGAACACTAAGTTACGAAAACTCCTTGGTCTCCATCTCCTTCCATAGGTCATGGGAATTGATGGCAATAGCTTGCTGTCAAACAAAGAGAGTGCTCTTTAGAGGTCATTTTTATAAAATTGGCACCCAATACACTTGGTTTTAGAAGGGAATTTTGATTGCATACTATAACCCACTTGAGCTAACCAAAATAAAAAGACGGTTTGTGGAAGAGACATAGAGGAATCTCCTAGAAATAAAAGGTGAGACAAATGGTCATGACATTTCTGTCCATGGGTCCCATGAATCCCTGTCTTTTCTCTCCATCCATCTGCTTCTGCTTCTCACTGCAGACCAGCTTCCTCTATGAAGAAATTGGACTTTCTTATAACTTTCATCTGTGTATAGGTTTATAGAATCTGGTTCCAACTCCACATGGCTTTTTAGACCCCGGGCTCATCCCTGTCCAACCTGACTTACTCAGTCCAGGTTCCATGGATTAACTTTTTAGAAAGAGATTCAATGGGCTCTGTTCAGCCCATGGATGGGTAGCTCTGTCCAGTTCCCACTCTGGTCCAGTCAAGTGTTATATGTGGTATGAACCTGGATGTCCACTGTGGTCCGCTGTGGTGCTGGAGGCAACTCAAAAAGAAGATGGGTACAGAGGTCAGGGAAATGAGCGGAAGAGGAAAGAGTCTGGAACTCTTGGCCTCAGATAGCTCTAGGCGATGAGAGTCCATTATAATTTTATGGGATCACAGTCATTACCCAGGCTGTTGTTGACTGAAATGTCATTTCCTGGCACATGATTATATTTTATTCATCCTCATGATGTATCTCAGGAGGAAAAAAGAGGGAAGGCTATTTTTCCCATTTATCAGAGAGAAGAAACAAAGAAATAGCATAGGGAATGGAGTTGGCTACTGCTCCTCAGCTCCTCTGATGCCAGTAGGAACTGGAGCCTGGGGCTTGTTCTGTTAGGCTAGTGCCACTGGCAACTCCAGTGTTGCAAGGGCCAGTGTGGTCCAGGGAGAGGGAAGAGGTCTTCAGACTGTGCTCCTCAGATGGCCTCAGCAGGGACAAGGGACCCAAGCTCCATGTTTCCAACTTCCATATCAATTATGGCAACCATGCTTCAAGGATCATGCTGCCTCATTAATTAGGAATGTATCTTCTGGCGATGTATATCTTCAGGTTGGGTGGATATTAGATCAACTTAGCTCCATTATTTTTAAAAATGGTCTAAAAATTTTAGTGCATATAACATAGTTTTCTGCATTTCAATCCCCAGTACTATCCCCTTCCATTTCTTCCTTTCTCCTCCCCAATTCCCTGTCTCTATTCTAATGGCATTTCTCCTATTTATTTATTTTTTTATGAATGCATTATAATTATAACATATAAAATTGGAATGCATTGTGGTATATTCATACATTCACCTAGCGTGATTTGACGGAAGAGAGTAAGGGGAAGGGTCTGAGATGTGTAGTCTGATAGGACATTGATAATATACTCATGACATACTCATTGGAGAGTAAGGGAAAAGAAAATGGTGAAAATATAGGATGAGCTCTGGTTGTGCAGCAAGTAAATGGCATTGCTGGTGGTGTGGAGGGGAATGTTGGAAAGATGGGAATTTTGGTGGCATGGTCAGATGCATCTTAGTGTGAGACATGGATGAGGTCTTTGGGTTCAAGGTATTTGGTCTGGGAATCATTTGTGACATTGACGGTGTGCTTGCCCCCGGTGGGATGCAGCAGAAGACAAACAGGGTGCACACCTCAGATCACTCCTACAGCGAGGCTCATAGGAACGGCATCAGATCCCTCAGAGTATTGCTTACTCTCTTCAGGGTTCCCTGGAGTCTGTTTCTTCTATGGCATTTCATATGTTCAGCCTTATGGTAGGATATGTGGTGTATCATCCTAATTTGAGGTACCTAGTACCTCTTCAACGCACAGTAAATGACTAAAATCTCAGCTGATAAGAAAGACTGGGGACAGCTTCCTGCGCACTGCTCTGACGTGGGTAGGGATGTCAACAGGTCCCACGGAGGTGGTGTGGGCTTGAGCCAAGTCTCTAGAGTGCTTGCACTGTCCTGGGGGAGGCAACGTTGTGTGCCTCTTCTGATTTGGCTCTGCTTGTGCGTGCGTTTGGGAAGCCAGGCAGGCTTCACGTCCCCACCCCTCCTGGACAGCCAAGGTTATTGCTTCTCTCTTAAAGGACATTGCTCCAAATTGAAGCCTTGTCCTGGGTCTTTGCCCATGGCTCCTCATGTTCATTGTCTTGCCTATTGTTTGTTACATAGATATTTAGAGGAAGGTTTCGATCCAAATTCCTAATGCTTTGGAGGAACTTGAGGCAAGATGAGCCAACACACTGGCAGGATACTGGGCTCCCTGTTAGGTTTTCTGGAGAAAGTTGAACTCTTTTTCTTTGTTTCTTGACTGTACTCTTTAACTATAGGTAATTGCCAAGTAACTTGCAGGGAAAGCCCATCTCCTCACAGTGGTACATTAGCTTTCTGTTGCTGTGGCAAAACACTTGAGAAAATAACTTAAAAAGAAGAAAGGTTTATTTTGGTTTACAGTTTCAGAGTTTCAGTCCGTGCACAGTTGGCTTATTGCTTTGGGGTCTAATATGAGGCAGAACATATGTCAAAGAGTTCATAGTGGAACAAAGCTGCTCACCTCATGGCAGCTGGGAAGGAGAGAGAGAGAGAGAGAGAGAGAGAGAGAGAGAGAGAGAGAGAGAGAGAGAAGGGCAGGGGTCCAGATATCCCCTTCAAGGACACACTTCCAATGAGCTAACTTCCTTCCACTGGGTCACATCTTCTGAAGGTCTTACCACTTCCTAGTAGTGTCCCAGGCTGATGATCAAGCCTTCAACATTTAAGATTCAAACCATACAAGTGGTAAGAAATGCTGGGATCAGGGCATTCACTTGGTAGAAGTGATCAGCCATGCGTATTCTCCCTAGTCAATGATGGGCCCTAGATTTGGTCCCAGCAGAGACTATGTTAGCTGTTGGACTAGGTCTTGGTCTCAAAAGCAAACCTTAACAAGGGCAGGCTCAATCTCTTCAGCTGGTGTAAGACCCAGCTTAGTGGTTCAATGGTTGATGCTTCTAATCACTTCTTGACATGGTCCTGAGGCTAGTGGGCAACAAAGATGAACATTTCTAGTCGAAATGTTTCTGCAAACCCCAGGGCTCAGTACATGTGAGCGGAGGGTAAGAACACCTGTGTCTTAGCTGCTGGCCTGTTGTGACTGCTCTTTCTGTTTTCCAGGGCTCCACCTATGTCCTCCATGAAGGCGAGTGCTGTGGAAGGTGCCTGCCATCTGCCTGTGAGATGGTGACCGGATCACCACGGGGAGACTCCCAGTCTTACTGGAAGAACGTAGGTCTAGACCCTAGGGAGAGTGGGAAGGAGGGCAGCAACTGACCAGCCTAGGAGTCCTTTCTGTGGTCCAGTGTCAACCTGGGTTTCGGCTCACTCCCTGCCTTTCACTTTCCCCATGGGGTGTTTAACCCAGCTGCTGGTATTATTTGGGTACCAGCTGGGTTTACCTTACCACTTAAAAGCTAGTTAAAGATGTGTCAGACTTCCCATTTTATGGATTTTTTTTTTTTTTGAGAAACCAATACCCTCTGTGAGAGTTCCATGAACTCCCAGGGGACTTGTACTCTTCTGTCACCTGTGAATCTAAGGCCGTGCATCCCCTGGGTGGTTGGTTTAGGGATGGCTTCACCATCCTGCATGTGTTGTTGGCCCATCACCCCTCCCAAAACTCCATAGGCTACAAGTACTGTTTGATGCCTCAGCAACCCAGGCCTCATGCCTTTTCACTAATTTCCATTGAAACTTCCCTGATGGTTTAAGGAGGTGGAGAAATTTGTAACTCAGGGGAGCAAACAATATCTCGGCTTCCAAAGTCCCTCTGCTATTTCTGGAGGTCTGGGTGTGGTATCTTGCCATGCTGTTGACCCTCCAGTTCCCCACTCTTGTATTCCCCTGTCCAGTCCCCCAACCCAGCCAGATTCCTTCCTCTAATGTACAGCAGATTAGCTGTCTCCCTTGGGCCCCATGTGTTCACTTAAACTTGGGTGCTTATAGAGCCATTTTCTTAATCACAGAGGATTTGCTCTTAGGGAATTTTAGTCTCATGTCAGGACACAACAAATCTTTTCTTCTGATTAGAAGGAATAGCTGGGGAGTGTTAAGCCCTGGCAGCCTCAGGGACAGGTAATGTAAGGGATCCACATGGGCCTTCCCCTCTGGCTCCTGTATATATTTTGTTCAACAGAGAGGAAGGCAAAGGGTTAATTGTCTTGCCCCAGATAAGTCCGTCTCCAACCCAAGCCCATCACCATTCTCCTCCTCAGAGAGACCCAAATGACTCATTGAGTTTTTCAGATGGGTGTCTATTGACCCCTTAGAGTCCAATTTACATTTGGATTTCCCTTCTGTGTGTCCCCCTTTGCCACCCTATTAGTTTTTCTGTCTCCCATCCATCCTGGACTGAGGCAGGCTTTGTCCCTCTTACCCAGAGGCAAGGCCAGCTCAGATCAGAGGCTGGTCCATTCTAGTGGTGGCTGTACACTGATCCCTTTGGAGCTCAGTATTCTGCCCCTTCCCTGTCTTTAATGTCCCATCCCAAGGCTCACACAGCCCTGTCCCACATCAGTGTTTGCAAGACACAAGGTAACCTGAGTGTCTCTCCTCCAACTTGAGTCTCCATCTTATCTACAAGACTTGGGTGTGGCAGTAGTTTTGCTGCTGGGAGCATGTCAGGGACAAGTGGGTTGAGTAGGAAAGGGTTCTCTTAGTGGGGTCCATGGCCAAGGCTCAACAGAGGCCTGACGTAAGAAGGTTTAATCATGGGGAGTCAGAATAGGAAGTGGAGAGAATGCTGTATCTGGTATCTTCTCCTCCTCATCTGGAACAAGAATAAAATGATCAAGGATTGGGGGGAGTAGGCCAGGACCTGAGGTGGCCAGAGTGAGGCAATGTGTCTGGATGCTGCCCACTCAGACAACACTCATTCTAAGGATTTTTGTAGGCAGAATCTCCTGGAGACTTTTCTGGACCATGGTCTGGGGCCTTTTCAGTTCTCTTTGCTATGGAGCCCATCTCTGATGCAGGCTACCCATCTGCAGGCCCAGGAGCTTCAGGAACAGATTGCAGTGCTGTAGGGATCTGGGGCCAGCATCTCCAGCCTCCTGCCATCTCCCCATCTCCCCACATGAATAGGAAGTAGCACTAGGCTGGGAAATGGTTGGACTTCCTCTCTGCCTCTCTTCTCTGTCAGCCCATACTGTTGCTTCTTGCCATGAAGTGTCTGATCTTAGCTCAGAGCCAATAATGAGGATGGCAGAGAGCATCCCTTGGCTTAACTCATGTGGTTGATGATGGTGGCTGTAGGGGAAACTTGATTCTAGGATCTTGTTTAAGGTGACTTTGACTCACTGAGATGAGCCCCATGGATTCCCTCTGTGGCTTACCCTGTGGGTGCGACTTGGGTCCTGAACTGGAGTTCACCTTTTGGGCCCAACCAGCTCCCTGTGAACAGTACACTGCCTTTGGGACCTTGGACCCAAGCCTTGCCTGGCGCATTTTGACTTCCTCTGGTATTCTGCAGGTTGGCTCTCACTGGCCCACCCCTGAGAACCCCTGCCTCATCAATGAGTGTGTCCGAGTGAAGGAGGAGGTCTTTGTGCAACAGAGAAACGTTTCCTGTCCCCAGCTGGAAGTCCCCACCTGTCCTACGGGCTTCCAACTGAGCTGTAAGACCACAGAGTGTTGCCCCAACTGTCGCTGCGGTAAGGCATGCTGGCCAGAGCCTGGGCTGGGCCTGGACCCTCCTTCAAACTCTTTCCTCTTTTGGCTCCTGAATTCTTTGTCTTGTTAGCAACTCAGGGAAATGGGCAGGACCAAAATCTTCCCATCTGTTCCTAATGCACTTGTGACAGTAAATTAAAGGAGAGAAACAACAGTTTCCTGGAGGTCACTGTGTGCTCAGCTCTGTGCTCCAATGATGGCTCCTGGTCATTACTGCATACAGTTGTCATGGTGTTATTGAGTGGTAGAACTGGGATTTGACCCCCGGCTCCTCTGATTCTGGAGATCATCTTTTCAATCATGCTGCATTGCTTCACTGAGGGAAAAGTATTTCAACTGGTCACCCCTAACCGAGCTAGCAGAAGAACAAATGGAATCAGCAACAAAACCCAATGCTTGCCATCACTTTGCTCTGAATTCTCTATGAGAGTTTCTCTTGGGACTGAAAATTCCAAGAGTAGAATTTTACTCTTTAATAAACTCAAACACCTTCCCATCTATACCTTAAATATAAATTCACATAGACCAGCACCATCCTTTGAGAATGCATGGGGCTCTTCTCACTGCAGGCCGGGTGGTGAGGAACCAGGGATCCCTTTGCTTCCTTTCCAGGAAGTGGGAAAGGAGGCCACTGTGGGACCCACAGTGCATGGGAGTTGACCAGCAGATCGCAGAGGGAGGCTGGCCCGTGGAAGGGAAGACCCTGAGGGGAACAGGCCTGTGCCTGGTTTTGGGAGGGTGTGTTTGCACTCACATTCTGTGCTTCTCTCTCCTGCAGAGCCTGTGGAGGCCTGTATGCTCAATGGCACCATCATTGGGGTAAGCTGCTGTCCTCTTCTCTGGAGCAACTGGTGGGGACAGGGAAGGGAGTTCAGGGCGGGCAATCCAGTCACTCTGAAGTGGAAATGAAAGAGACCTGTGAGAACTACCCCACACTGCATTTTGTACGGCCTGTGGGTTTCTAGGCACCTGGAGCTGGACTGTCCTTCCCACTTTCTGGGGCCCAGTACTTGCTTTCACTTTCCCCAGGCAGGTGGGCATTTCTTGTGCCCACAAAGAAGCACCCTGAAGTCACTGCGCACATTTCTGTGTCTCCTCTCCCACTGCTCTGGCTTCCTTTTTGGCATAAAAGTTCTCACAGTTATTTTCTCCAGGCTCAAGGTGGGAGGGCAGGAAGGGAGTGGGCCACCAGGACAGGAGGAACAATGCTGTGATGGCTCAGGAAGCCATGGACACATGGGCAGACCCTGGCTTAAGGGGATGAGGTGGATGGGGGGGGGGGCTCGGAATGCTGAGGAAGCTGACCCTGCTGTCTCTGCTTCCAGCCTGGGAAAAGTGTGATGGTGGATGTGTGCACAACCTGCCACTGCACCATGCAGGTGGGGGCCATCTCTGGATTCAAGCTGGAGTGCAGGAAGACCACCTGTGAGCCCTGCCCTGTGGTAAGAAAGGATCTGGGGGACCAAGGGTAGTGCTGGACACAGTGGGATCTGAGAAATGGGACCTAACTGGGGTCTTTAAATAAATCTTGCCTTATTTTCTGATTATGGACAATCTTTGACAACTATCAAGAAGAAACTAAAAAGGACTGGGGATGTGGCTCAGTGTCAGAGTGCTTGTCTAGCATGCACAAGGCCCTGGGTTCAGTCCCCAGCACTACCACAAAAGAAAAAAACAGGTGAGGGGGAGAGAGACTAAAAGTTATTCACCTCAATAGCATCTCTGGGAAATAATTATAATTTAGCCTTATACGTTTTAAACATTTTGTTCCTGTGTTTTTAAAATAAACAGCATTTATGAGTGTTATGACATGTATTTACAGTTCTGTATCTTTTAAAACACGTTGAAGAAACATCATTACTCTTCCTTGAAAACATTCAAAATTAGTCAAAAAATTCTTATCAGACACTTGTATAAACCTCCTCAGAACATTTCCTTGAATGGATGTCTCTCAAAGCGTGCAATTAACCTTTTATTACAGGGTGTTTAAGTGGTTTAAAATATTTCAGCCTGTTTCCCAAGTCATGACTAGGCTTAATCTAAATACTTGCATAAGGTGATTTCTAGTGTATCATGGTTACTGGTTTGGTAGATGAAAATTGATGATATTAATTGTATCTTAGTTTTATTTATTTTAAATAATTTTAATTGACATATAAGATTGTACATATTTGTGTGTGGGGGGGGTACCATCAATGTCAACCATTTTAATGATGATGTTCAGTCCCACCTGGCTGGGATGTCATGAGCTCCATGTAGGCAGGCAGGACCGAAACTCATGAGGAGTCCTTAGCTCTGCCTCAGCCTCCCCTCTGTGTTTGGGGTTTCTGCTGTTTTAGGAAATCCAGTGGTGAGAGGCGTTTCCTGGGCTAGATACCTGGAATACAGTCATAACTCAGACAGTGTGAGGTGGGGCTTCTCCCCCTCACCTGTGTAAAGCAGCAGGTGGGGCTGTGTGAGGGGCCGGGAGGAGGCCTTCACAAGCAGACCAGCACAGAGGGATATCTGGAGGGGATGGGGACAGGACAAGAAGCAGAGTGGGAACCAGGAGGTCATGAGGGTGCTGCCTTTTTAGACTAAATTATAATTGTTTCCCAGAGATGCACTTTGGTGACTTTCAGTCCCTCTCTTTCTCTCCCCTCTTCCTCCTTCTCCCCCCACCCCTCCTCAGACGCCATGCTAGGGATTGAACTCAAGGCTTCCTGAATGCTAGAGAACAGCTTTACAGTTTACCACGGAGTCATACCCCTAACCCTTTTTAATCTTTTGATAGTGGTTCTTATGAAGACAAGGGACAACGGTTCTACATCTGTGTTCTCCATAGCACTTAGCACTTGTATGTGTTTAAAACAACCCCCTAGAATATTCTGGGCTTTGATATGGAATGAAATCATGCTGTCTGGAATTACATGGACTTCCTTTCATCTTGGTTGTCCACTGAACTACAATCAAGGCAGCGACAAGACAGTAAGAGGTCCACACCAGAGCCATCCTGAAGGAGAGGGGGCTGTGGCCCTCTACCTGGAGGGAGAGCCTGCTAATTTCCTCACAGTGCCCTCTGGTGTTCAAAAGGTGGCACAGTACCTTCCTGGGCCTTTGGAGAGATCCACCTTTACAATCTAGCCTAGGTGTAGGTTTCTAAATCTAAACCCATGGCCTTTTTTGGATTTGTGCATTTTTCCTATTTTCCTGCAACATTCTGATATCTTTCCAGGTAGGGTTTCTCCCTCTTCCCTCTTGAGAACCCCTAGATTAACCTTCCTTCTATGCATCTCTCAAACTTTGCTGAAACCTTACTCAGTTGACCCCATTCTAGCTCAGCATCCTTAACAGGACTTAGCATGTTCCTCTGCTATGAAGGGCCTCAGTGAGACCACCAGGGGTTTGGGAGCTGTTGTGAATTAAGTCAAGGTAGGTCTGCTTGAATGGCCTCTATCAGACTAAAGTCTTAGCATCATCTGAGTTGTGAGGCCTCTATTGCTTCCCAGGGGAGAAAATGCTTATATCTATAAGGAGACCAGAAAAATGTGGTTTGTGGTGCTGAGTGATAAAGATGAAGTTTGGCAGATAACATTCAAGAAAATGAGGAAGAGAGGCTGCCCTGTTATGAAGCACTCAGAAGGAGGAGAATGACCCTGAGCTGACGTTGAGTGATAGGTTGAATGTTGAAAGGAGGACCTTCCAGGATGGGGAATAGTGAACAACTGGCAGACAGAAGCCAAGATCAGAAAGGGGAAGCAGGGGGAGATATGACCGAAGGGCCATGAGCAGCCAGAGGAACACATGAAAAGGGACATGATGGGGCAAGAGAAGCAGGATTAAGTGAGTTGCTAATTAGGCTAAACAAGAGAACTTTGTGGCTGGCTGGGAGCTTGGCTCAGTAGGAGAAGAAGCTGCTCTTTCCTGCAATGATTGAATGTTCTGGTCAAAGTCTATGTGGCGACACCCCTTTCTGCATATGGCGGCATGTACCCCACATATCCACTGCTGGCAGCAGCTGGAAAGTCCAGCAGTGCTCCAACAAGCCCTAGGTCTGCACCATGTCTGCCCTACAGAGAAGGTGTGGGAGAGTCTGTTTCCTGCATTCACTCTGTGCTGCTGCATCTCCCTTCCCTTCTCCTCCTTCCTCAAGTCCCTGCCACACCTGGAAAAACCACTGTCCCTCTTCTTATTTTGCACTTCCTTCCCCTTTCCTCCTTCTCCCATCACTCCACTCTCCCTTTCTTACTGACTCAACTTGACCTCTGCCTCCTGGGTGTGTGGATTTTCCTCCACTGCCCTGCCCCTTCCCATGGTAGCCCCCTCCTCCTTTCGCCTTTGCTGCCTCATTTCGTTTGTAAAGATTTGGTCCATTATTTTATTCAGGCCCCACAGAAGGGTGGGCATTCCCTAATCTCTTCTAACACTCACTAAAAATTGCCCAAATCCAAGCTCCCATGAAATTTGGTCTCATTGAAGCCGTATTTTATTTCTTCAATTTGACTTGTAACCACTCACATTCACTCAATGCTTATTCCATCTCTTTTCTTCTTCTCTCATTTACCTCAGTCATGCACCTTCCAGGAATTGTGCATTTTAAAACACAACACTTTCAAGCTCACAACTGAAACACTACCTCATGGCTTTCAAACTCCAGCAGTATTCTTTCAAAGTGGTGTTTTTGGCTGGGGTCCAGTCTCCCTGCTTTTGTGCTGAGCTCAAGCCTCACTGGTCTCCTCCACTGCCAACTCCCTGAAGACACATCAAGTTCATAGCTTGATTTATGAGGAACAAATTGTTTAAATTCACTTCCGAGCAAGCTTCCTGACTCCTGTCCTTGATCTCGTGATGCATCTTTCTGTCTGGGTGCTGAAACTGACCTGTTAAGAGATGCTTACTGGAAAGACCTCGAGACCCCAGTGTGTGGCTCTCCGAGTGGCAATTCTTCTGCGTGGCAAAATGAGAACAAGAATGACAATAGAGCTAGTTTTTCTCAGGACTAAATTCATTATTTAGATTTTATTTTGAGATTACATTTTTTTAGGGGAAGAGTAAGAAGAATTAAGAACTTTAATTTTTACTAAATAATGAGACAGCTGATGGTAGTTTTACATTTTTACCTTATTAAAATTGTTTAAAATACTCTTAGTCTGCAGAATAAAAAGTTGGCAACCTTATGGTGTCTTCCCACTTTGGGAGCATTTTTGCAAAAATAGTGAAATGCTGTGTCTGGAAGTTGCTACTTCTTCCCTTGCAGATACAGATGAAAGGCTTTCCCCATAAGCCACCATCCATAAGTTCCTAGCTGAACTCAGGGGTGCCCACTTAGTAACAGCTGCTGGGGAGACAACAGAGAGCAGTGTAGATATAAGTGGAAACTTAACATCCTTCTCTGGGAGAAGCCTCCTATTGCCAAGCTTTTAAATTTCAGCCATTGTGGATTGATATCTTTGAGTGTTTTAAATTTGCATTTCTATGTTGACTAATGATGTAAAAGCATTTTATGTATTTATTTCCATTTTGTGAAATGATGGTTTAATCTTTTTTAAAAAAATCATTTTTAAGTTGGGGTGTTTGACTTTTTATTACAGAGTTATATGAGTTTTTTCTTTATTTTAGATACTAGTTCATTATTACAATATTTTTTCCCTCAATGGTTCAGTTTTCATTTTTCTTAATTGTAAATTTTGAAGATCAGAAGTTTAAATTTTGATAAAGTCTGCTTTATGGATATTTCCTTTTAGGGTGAGTGTTTTTCATAACCTGTTTAGGAAATCTTTGTTTCAAGGCTGTGAAGATATTCTCTTGTGTTTTCTTTTAGATGCATTATTATCTTAGATTTTATGTTTAGGTCTAGGATCCATCAGGGATTAGTTTTTGTAGATGTTGTAAAGTAGGAATAAAAATGCATTGTTTTTCCTCCCCACATGGATATCCAGTCGTTACAGCACCATTTCTTAAAAGATGATCCTTTCCCTCACTGAATGATGTTGGCACCTTTGCCAAAAATGAAGTGTATCTATCCATATGGATCTATTGCTGATCTCTTTTCTGATCCTCTGATTAATTTGTCTTTCCTATCATCACACCACTGTCTTGATGACTGTTGTTTTATTGTAAGTCTTGAAGTAAGATCATACACATCTTTCAACTGTTCTTTTCCAAGATGGTTTTGGTATCTCATGCCATTTCTGTTTTCAAGTAAATTTAGTCAATTTGTCAATTTCTTTTAAGATTCAAAAATATGCTGGATTGTATTGAATATATAGTCTAATCTAGACAGAATGGACCGTTTAAAGACATTGAGTTTTTCAATCCTTAAACATAAGTTTATGTCCATTTATTTAGGCTTTTGTCTCAGTCTGTTTGTGCACCTGTAATAAAATACCTGAGACTAAGTAATTCTTAAAGAAAAGAAACTTATTCTTTTACAATTCTGGAGTCTGGAAAGTCTAAAATTAAGATGTTAGCAGATATAGTACATAGCTTGTTACCCATTGGTGAAAATTTCTTGTGATGTTCTCACATAGCAGAAGGCAGAAGGGCAAAAGGTACTAGCACCTTCCACTCAGTCTCTTTAGAAGAACAATTATTTATTCATGAGAACAGAACCTTCAATCATTTTCCAAAAAGCCCTATCTTTTAATTCCATCACCTTGGAGTTTAAGTTACAACATATGAATTTTGTAGGGACCCATTAAAAACTATAAAAGATTTCTTTAACTTTTCTCTGTAGTGGTGTGTGATCTTTTAGTATAAATGTCTTGCACTTATTTTATTAAATTATTCCCTAGAATTTTAAGTTTTTAGATGATATTATAAATGAATGAAAAATTTAAAAAATTTCATGCTCTTATTGTTTAATACTTTTATATATTTTTTGGCATATTCATCTTGTATTATGCAGCTTTGCTAAATTCACTAATTAATTGAACTATTATCTGACTGGCTGGGCAGATGACTGGCTGGCTGGCTGGCTGCCTGCCTGCCTGTCTGCCTTCCTTCTTTTCTTCTTCCCTCCCTCTCTTCCTTCCTTTTTCATGAGGGCAGATTCCTAAGGATTTTGTATATAAACAGTTATGACACCTTCAAATAAAGACAGTTTTTACTTCTTTCTTTGCAGTCTTTATGACTTTTGTTTATTTTTCTTGTGTCATTTTGGCTAATACCTCTAGTATGATATCCAGGAGGAATGGTGAGAATATTTTGTTTCTGACCTTAAGGGGAATTAATTCACTATCAGATTAAAGAAATCCCCTCTATTCCTATCATGCTTAGAGTTTTTATCATGAATGTTATTTTGAATTTTGTCAAATAGTTTTACTGTATGTATTAGGATGATCAAATGGTTTTCCCCTTAAACTTTCGTTAACATGAGAGATTGCATGGAATGATTTAAAATTATCAGCCAACCATTCATTCTTTTAATAAATCCCATTTGGTTATGATATGTTACCCTTTCCTACATCTATTAGATTCATTTGCTAATATTTTGTTAAAGATTTTTTATGTCTATTATCAAAGAGTGATAGTTTTAAACTTTATTCTCTTGTAATACTTGTGTTGGGTTTTTTGATCAGGATTATGCTGAATCCAATAAAATATGGTGGGCAGTGTTTCCTTTTTTTCCTATTTTTGAAGGAGTTTGTATAAGATTGGTATCATTTCTTCTTAAAATTTTTGATAGATTTCACCAATGAAGTCTTCCAGTCCTGAAGATTTTTCATGTGGGAATGTTTATATAGAAAATTCATCTTTTTGAATAGAAAAGGATTTAAGCAAGTTTTTTTTTTTCTTGAATAAGCTTTGGTAAATTGACTTTTCATGGAATTTATCTATATCATATAAGTTTTCAAATTTATTGGTATAAATAATTTATAACATTTCCTTTTTTGTGCTTTAAATATATGTGAGATCTATAGTTGTGCCTCCTCCACTGTTCCTGATATTGACAATTGGTGTTTTATTTTCTTGAATAGTATAGCTAAATATTTATCATGCTTATCAATCTTTTTGAAGTTCCAACTTTTGCCTTTTTATTTTCCTTTTATATATTTATTTTTATTTTATTGATCTAAACATTTAGTACATCCTATTTGATAATAACTTTTGGTTAATTTGCTCTTCTTTTGCTAGTTTCTTAAGATGGAAGCTTAAATCATGATTTTTTAATGTAAGAATTAAAAATATAAATTTCTCTCCAAGGAATGTTTTTACTGCAATTCTCAGATTTTTATGTTTTTAAAATTATCTCTAGTTTAAAATATTTTCTATTTTACTCTATTTGTTTTTAATTAATGGGTTATTTAAAACTATTTTATTTCCCAGCGACTCAGGTGGTTGAGGCAGGAGGATTCTGAGTTCAAAGCCAGCCTTAGCAACTTAGTGAGACCCTGTCTCAAAGTGAAAAATAAAGAGTCTGAGGATGTTGTTCAGTTGTTAAGCACTCCTGGGCTCAATCCTTGGTGCCCCCAAAAAAATTTGATTTGATTTCCAAATATTTGGGAGGGAGTATTTCTAAATACTTTATTGATACTAATATCAGTTTGATTTAATGTGGTTGTAGAATATAATTTCATATTTTTGACATGTTTTGGGGCCAGAATTTAATATATCTTGGGAAAAACTCTAATGTGAATTTTGAGAATATGTACTCTTCAGTTTGGAGGTATAGAAGTCTATTATTTTTATTAGGTCATAATGATTGGCATAGTTCTCCAAATCTTCTAAACCATTACTGATGTTTTTTCCTTCTTGTCCTATCAATTACTGAGAGATCATTAAAATCACCAATGAAAGACTAAGAGTTAGCCTATTCCTTTCCATAATTCTGTTAATTTTTGCTGTATAAATTATGAAGCTCTGCTCTTAGAAGTATAAACATTTAGGGTTCTTATGTCTTATGGATAAATGTACTCTTTTATCACTATGATATGTTAATTTTGGTAACATTCTTCATTTTAAAGTCTACTGTTTTTGGTATTAATATTCTATATCAACCTTCTTTTTTTTTTAGAGAGAGAGTGAGAGAGAGGGGGACAGAGAGAGAGAGAGAGAGAGAGAGAGAGAGAGAGAATTTTAATATTTTTATTTATTCTTTCTTAGTTCTCGGCAGACACAACATCTTTGTTTGTATGTGGTGCTGAGGATCGAACCCCGGCCGCACGTACGCCAGGCGAGCGCGCTACCGCTTGAGCCACATCCCCAGCCCATCAACCTTCTTTTTAAAATCTAAATATCATTAATATTAGTAGGGTTCAGCATGATATTTCAACACATGCATAAGACAGTCACTGATCAACTGATTAAGGTTATTAGCATTTCCAACTCCCCCACTCCTTAACATATTATGTTTGGAGACTTTGAGCTCCTTTCTTCCAGATCTTTATAAAATGCTCCCTAGGTTCTTATGAACTGTAGTCATTATACTGATGGATAACACCAGAACTATTTCCTCTTTCTACTTGGGTTTTGGTGCTTATTATCCAACCTTCCTTTATCTACCTTCTCCCTCTACCCTTCTCAACTTATAGTCATCACTATTTCACATTCAGATAGACTTTTTTTAAACATGTGCGAGAGAACATGTGGTATTTATCTTTCTGTGTGGTTTATTTCACTTAGCATGTCCTCCAGTTTCATCCCTTTTACGGAAAATGACAGGATTTCATTCTTATTTATGGCTGAATGTTGTGTATATTTACCAAATTTTCTTCATCCATTCATCTATTGATGGGCACCTAGGTTGATTCCATATCTTTGCTGCTATGAATTGTGCTGCAAAAAACATGGAAGTCTCTTTGGTATTATGATTTCATTTTCTTTGGCTGTATACCCAGAAGTAGGATATCTGTTAGATCTATTTTTAGTTTTTTGAGAAACCTCCATACTGTTCTAACAGCTTTGCTAATTTACATTCCCCAACAGTGTATAAGAGCCCCTTTTTTTCCACATCATTGTTAGCATTTTTATTACTATTATTATCATTGTGATGATAGCCATTCTGACTGGTGTGAGATAAGATATCACATTGCAGTTGTAATTTTCTCAGTTTTCTTATTCTTAGTAATTTACATGCTGCATCTTTCCCCTTTTATTTTCAACCTGTCTATTTTTTAATAGTCATACATAAATTTGAAATTCATTGCCAGTTACTCTTCTTAGAGGGGATTATATCAAGAATTTTTTTTTAATTCAAAAAATATTTAGCAATCTGAAATCCCAGAAAACAACTGAATCAATAAATGGGATATTTCTCAAAAGAAGAAATTCAAATGGTCAACAAATACTGAAAGGAAAGTGACCACAACACTCGGAGTGACCAAAAGATCTTTATTGCAGCAGTGCAACAAAGAGAAAAGAAAGAAGGAAAGAGAGAGAGAGACAGAGAGAGAGAGAGAGAGAAAGAAGAGAAGAGAAGAGATGAACAGGGAGAGAGCAAGAGCAAGAGAGAGAGAGAGAGAGAGAGAGAGAGAGAGAGAGAAAGAAGAGAAGAGATGAACAGGGAGAGAGCAAGAGCAAGAGAGAGACAGAGAGCACACGCAAGAAAGATAAAGAGAGCAAGAGAGCGAGAGAGAGAGAGAGAGAGAGAGAGAGAGAGAGAGAGAGAGAGAAAGAAAGAGCAAGAGAGAGAGGGGCCTGGCAGGAAGGAGTTTTTATAGCCCAAATCTAATGGGGCCTCTGGGTCTGCAAGCTGCCTTGTTGGCCCAAGTGGGGTTGAGTGCTCAGCCTTGAGCGGGACTTGACACAAACAGGTGATAAAGGACCAGAGAGAGGGGGGTTTGAGTGTGTGGGCTATCTTGCAGCCAGCATCTGTTCAGCCTGCCCTGCAGACAACACAGTTCAGCCTGCTCTGCACCCAACATTCCTCCCTTTTTGTTTTTCTAAGTGACATGGGGGATGGCGTAAAGTCCTCTGGCTACTTCGTGCTTAATGGTGGGCGGCGTTAGACCTAGAAGGGGAAGCGGAGGAATGTTCGGGGGACAGGTCTGAGAACACCAGGGCAGCCAGAAATAACACTCAGTGGCTACAGACAACTACTATGGTAGGGGTAAAGTCCATAAAAGTTCCTTGAAGCCACAAGTCCTCGATGGCGTCAAACCAGTCCTGGATGGAGGAGATTCTTGGTATCAGCCACTGGTCCTGTAGCAGGGACTCTAGGAAGTATTGGAGGTGGCTTGGTTGAATCCAGTAATGTTAAGGGTGACAGACCGATTGCAGCCAGTGGAAGGACAATCGCCTTGACCCATAAACTGAGAGTGGGTGGTGTCATCCTGGTGCCATGTCGCTTGGATGTAGAAGCGGCATCTGTGGTTTGAGATAAAAACAATTGAAGGTCGGTGGTGGATGGAGTTCTGGCAGTCGAGAAAATGGGTTCAGGCCTGGGTTCAGGCCATCTGGTGAGTGGCACTTCCGAAGGAAGAGGGACCCAAAAGTGGGTTTTAACCCTCTCCCGGGTTTCGGCACCAATGAAAGGAAAGTGACCACAACACTTGGAGTGACCAAAAGATCTTTATTGCAGCAGTGCAACAAAGAGAAAAGAAGGAAGGAAAGAGAGAGAAAAGAGAGAAAGAAGAGAAGAGAAGAGATGAACAGGGAGAGAGCAAGAGCAAGAGAGAGACAGAGAGCGCACGCAAGAAAGATAAAGAGAGCGAGAGCGAGAGCGAGAGCGAGAGCGAGAGCGAGAGAGAGAGAGAGAGAGAGAGAGAGAAAGAGCAAGAGAGAGAGGGGCCTGGCAGGAGGGAGTTTTTATAGCCCAAATCTAATGGGGCCTCTGGGTCTGCAAGCTGCCTTGTCGGCCCAAGTGGGGTTGAATGCTCAGCCTTGAGCGGGACTTGACACAAACAGGTGATAAAGGACCAGAGAGAGGGGGGTTTGAGTGTGTGGGCTATCTTGCAGCCAGCATCTGTTCAGCCTGCCCTGCAGACAACACAGTTCAGCCTGCTCTGCACCCAACAAATACAAAGAAGGAGGAGAAAACATAGATAAAAGAAGCAAAATATATAAAAAGAGAGGGAGAAAGTGGGAAAAAGAGAATTTGAATATTAGAGGGAGAAGAAGAGAAAGAGTAACAAAAGAAATAAAAACAAAAAACAAAACAAAACCCCTTAATCCTCAAAAGGCCTAACAAAGCAAAATAGCAAATAAATACTTAAAAAGAAAAAATGAAAAGTGTGTGTGTGTGTGTGTGTGTGTGTGTATCCAAGCAGCAAATTAAGCAAGAATTTTCTCTCTCTCTCTCTCTCTCTCTCTCTCTGAAACATGAAAATAATGTGGAGGGCTGGGGATGTGGCTCAAGCGGTAGCGCGCTCGCCTGGCATGCGTGCGGCCCGGGTTCGATCCTCAGCACCACACACCAACAGGGATGTTGTGTCCGCTGAGAACTAAAAAATAAATATTAAAAATTCTCTCTCTCTCTCACTCTCTCTCCTCTCTCACTCTCTCTTAAAAAAAAAAAAGAAAGAAAATAATGTGGAAAAATTATTTCTGCCGAGGTGGTAAAAACTGTCTGTAAGGATGGATATGTACTTCCTATGCTAGACTGCCTTCTTTGCATTTCTCCTTGGGCTATACACCCCAAGGGCTGGCGATGGTTAAACCCTTCCTCTTTCTGTGTTGCTCACTGAGCTGCCAGCTGGAGTAGTCTGGAACTGCAGTGGGCTAAATAGCTCTGGGCTTTCCATCTCACCTGCATAAGGAGAGATGGAATGGGATTAATGCAGTTGGAATTTTGTATGGCAGACTGTATTGATGTACTTACTCCCAGGGTGGGGCTGAAGCAGAATTCTAAATGAGAAATTCTGATGGCTAGACTTTTAACATTTAGAATCTAAAATTCTAAAATTCTTTAGAATTTTGTCAGATGGTATCTGCTTTGGAGAGATGAGATCAACACACCCCTAGGGCAAGGCAGATGCTGATCTCTGTTGGGTGTTTTGAGTCTCAGGGGCCTCCCAATAATTCTACTCATAGGGCTGGTTGACCCACCCTCCACAGTCCCACATACTCTACCACCCACAAATATGGCCTTCCCAGGCTCATCCCCAAGTGAAATTAGGCATGCCCATTTAGTTTCCCTAACCCTCTTCAGCCGGTCACAGGAGCCACAGACTCAAAGAGAAAGCAAGCTGCATTTTCCTTTGTGTTTCTGACTTGTATCCCCAGGATACAGTCTTTATGCCTGTTTCAATCACATTCTACCAGGTGTAGCTCAGCCACATGGCAGGTGCTAGCTGGAACAGTATGGTAGTATTTACTGTGATCTCCTGGGATACCACAGCAGCAATGTGCAGCGTGGCATCTTCTAGATGGCTCCTGCCTCAGCTCTCTGCTTGCCCGTTGAGAAACATAGAGAACTTTTCAAGCATCAGCTCGTTGTGTAGCCTCTGGTGTAGCTCAAATTTATTTTCTGTTCTACAGGTTTTCCTGGGCCAAATTTGTCCACTGTATTTCTTTCTATTTGTTTTCTCTCTCCTCTACTGGAAACTGGTGCTTCTGGGTTGACTCCAGTGTATTCTTTCTTGTCTTCAATCCAAAGCACCTGAATTTCTGGGTTTCTGAGTCTCTGACAGTCCAATTTTGCATTTCTGTTAATTCCTTCTTGTCACCCATCTTGCTGAGAAGCAGTACTCCCATTGTTTGAATCCCGAGTCACCGAGAAGCTGCAAGGTATAGCCTTCCTCTAGTTGGCTATCTTTGACCCCTCTTTGCATGAAATGTTTTAGTATGTATTAGACCTTGGTACAAGATACATTGAAGAGACTCTTAATTCTACAATTTTCCCACAATGAATGTGAAGTTTGGTACTAGCAAGTGGTTAGGTTTTGATGGTTCACTTGGAACAAAAACTACGTTAGGGGAGCTGGGGTTGTGGCTCAGTGATAGAGCACTTGCCTAGCATGTGTGAGGCACTGGATTTGAGCCTTAGCACCACATAAAAATAAATAAAATAAAGGTATTGTGTCCATTTACAACTAAAATTTTTTTTTTCAAAACTACAGTAGGGAGATCTATTTCAGCATTTCTCTTAGTTCTAGGGCAAATATCTTGGTCCTGAGGAATGGTCTTCACTCTTAAGGCCTGGTATTGATGAAATTTCAATAGAAACCTAAGGTGTTGACCTAGCCCCTCCAACTTGGTAGAATTTGGACTCCAGATACTGTCTCTCCCCTGTGGTGTGTGGCAGCTGACATTTCTATTCAGGTCCTTTAGTTTTCCAGGTGTTGTTTTGTCCCTGGATTATTGCAGGCTTCCCTGTATATATAACTAAGAAGTCAAGCAGAGATTGGAGGGAAGTTTACATGCAGATTTGGGGCCTTCCGCTTTCAGTCTCCCCGCCGCCCTTTTTATTTAATTTTTTCTCCTTCAGTTTTCAGCTTTTCTAGCAGCTGCAAACTCTTCCCTCTGAGTCCTCAGACAAATGCAAGTATAGTTTCCTGCTTAAGTTCCACCCACCCAGAGCCATACAGACTTCTCTGAAGGGAAAAGCCATTTAAATATGAATCTTGTGCATTATGATTCCCTCTTTCAAGGATCAAATAGCCTACCATTTGTTCCTGATTTTGGTCATCTTCCAATGTCTTTAAATAATTATTTTAAATATTTTGTTAATAGTTTATAATTGTTATCTGAAGGAAAGTAAGTCTAATACAAGCTACTGTGTCCCTACTAGAATCGGAACTCTATCCAAAGGGTTTTAAGCAGGAGAGTGACATGACTAGACCTATCTTAAGAATGTCATTCTAGCAGGTGTAAGTGACCTACAATAGGGGACAAGAATGAAGGTACGAAGACAAAATAAGACTACTACCAGAGTCCAGTGGGAAGATGATGATTGCTTAGACTAGATGATAGCAAATACTGGTAATGACAAGCAGTGGATAAGTTTAAGATGCATTTTTTTTTTGGCAAGAATTGGTGATGACTAAGTGGGGAGGGGGTGAGAAAAATAGAGAAGTGAAGGATGACTTCCGTGTTTCCAGTTTGAGCAACTATGTCATGACACCATCTTCCAAGATAAGGAAGGCTGGAAAGGGATGATATATGGAGAAAAAATTAAGTTTAACTTTGGAAATAAGTCTTGGGATGATAATAAGATAAACAACCATCCAGTAAACAACTGAATGTGTAAGTCTGAAGTTCAGGGGAGAGGTCTAATTTAATAGGTCAGACTGCTATAATTTGAGCAAAATATACTTAAATAAAGGGAAGAAATGCTGTCTGGGGGACTGAGAACTGATAAAAGCTAGTTAGAGTTGGATGTTGACTTTTAGAACTCCAGGTGGAATTGCTGAATAGGAAATGAAGGGTCAGCCATGCAAATCTAATTGTAATTGGGATGTTCTGGGGAGATCAACTGTGTCTGCTTTCTTTCCTGGATATAGGGTTACAGGGAAGAGAAGACCCAGGGAGAATGCTGTGGAAAGTGTTTGCCTATAGCTTGCACCATTCAGCTAAGAGGAGGACAGATCATGATGCTGAAGGTAGGAGCAAACTGGATTCAGGGGCCCTGTCATGTCACCATCTGGTCCCCTTTCATCACCATCTGGGCCTCTTTTCTATTTGGGGCTCTTTTCTTTAAGAAAGAGGGACTAATTGGGGTTTAATATTGGCTTCTTTTTCTACTTATTTCTCATTCTATAAAGAAAAGATAGATGGCCTGTAGGAGGCACAGAATTTTCTCTTTTATTTAACTGTCTTGCTGCTCTGCTTGGCAAGAGTGCAGTTGGTGTATAGCCTTATGATTTGAAATTGATGGATCTTTAAGATTTTCATTTTTTTAGGATTTTTTATTGGTTCTTCTTTTTAGTTATACATGACAATAGAATCCATTTTGACATAATTATATAAGCATGGGATACATCTTATTCTAATTCAAACCCCAGTACCTCTCCATTGCTTTCCCTCTCCCCACCCCCCTGCTCCCTTCTGTCTGAGTTGGTGGATCTGTAAGATTTTCTATAGCCTGGAGAATCTGTGAGATCAGGCAGTCAATCAGGTTAATCAACCCTGATCTATGAAAGCTAGAATTAGCTGGTGGTGCTGAGGAGTTGATGCCCATGGCTCATCTCTTGTTCCTTTATCAGTTAGCTGGCTTACTCTTGCTCTGTCTCCATTCTTGAATCACTTACATGGTAAGAATAGAATCCTCCACTTTATGCATCCCTGTTTATAGAAAACAAGTTGTAAAACCAAATTCCATTTCTATTCTGTATCCAGAGTGTGGGAATTTTACGTCCATTGTCTTATCCTTCCATAGTTCTCCAAATTGCTTCAGCAACTCCAAGTGAAGACCCTGGTTTAGAGTGACTTTTTAACCCAAAACACTGTCTTTGAATTTGTTTTGCCCTCTCCTCTGCTTTCCTTTCAGCGTGACGAGACACTCCAGGATGGCTGTGATAGTCACTTCTGCAAGGTCAACGAGAGAGGAGAGTACATCTGGGAGAAGAGGGTCACGGGCTGCCCACCCTTTGATGAACACAAGTGTCTGGCTGAGGGAGTGAGTAATTGCAGCTCAGACCCTACTTTTGTCTTGAACTATCTCAATCTTTGACTCTAAGAATAGTGTCCTTTTGAACAGCATGCAGCCCAGTTCTTATTCCCATCATCTAAGGCAGACCTCTGACCTAGTTTAAGAATTGATGAAATTACAGAATTAAAGCCTGATGGAGAGAAAAAGTTCTCTGCAGTATAGATTTTTTTTTTAAGTCTGTCACTTGAGGAAAGCTGAATCTGTGATCCTTGAATAGGAAGGTGAGAGATCAAACCAATTTTGTTTCCTTGGGAATGATCTTCCTGAAGACTCAGTTGGAAGAAAATTCAAAATAATCAAAATAGCTCCTTTTTGGTCAGGTAGGGTGGCTATGGGCTCACATGTGTGATGGGAAAGCACAGTTTACATCTGGTGACGTAAGCTCAGGGATGTGAGTTCAGAGCTAGGAACTGGTCTGCAGTGACTGGAAAATTGTCCACTATGAACTATTTGTGTCTAATCTACGACTCTGCTGTTTCCTTAGGGGAAAATTATAAAAATTCCAGGCACCTGCTGTGACACATGTGAGTACATTACTGGAAGTTTGTCCTTTGGAACCCATTATACCAAGTCCAGTCACTGTTCTTTGCAGCAAGCTTTATTCCAGAAAGATACTTCTTGGTTACCAGCCAATCACTGCGTACAACTCTGCAGGGAACAGCCTCATCTCCCTGAGTGTTATTGGACTGCCCCTTGTTCAAGTCTCCTTTCAAATACCTGTGGAGTAATCTCTTCTCACCTTTCCACAAGATAATATCTTCTCTCTCCAACAAGCTCCCTGAAGACAGGCACTCTTAATCCATGATCTTCACAGAGCAGAGAGTTCATACACACCTTATTCATTGCATGTGATGCTATCTTGGAGAGAAAGGGAAGCCACTGGATGACTAATGATAGTCCATTGCATGTTGCAGGGGCCGTAGACAACATAGCATCTGTTCTCAAAGATTTATGAGGCTGGTCTAGATCTATTACCCCCTTTTCTTCACTCATGCTTCCTGTTGACCTTGCAGTCAAGTAGGAGCAAACTGGATTCAGGGGCCCTGTCATGTCACACTCTTTGACTCTAATCACTCATAGAGCATAGCAGCAGTTTTGGAGATACACATCAGACGGTTTAATTCCCACACATTCTTGTGTTCATGAAAACAAGTAGCTTAGAATTACTTGTCTGGACTAATATCTTTTATTTTTTATTTTTAGTTTTGTTTTGAATTCATAGACCCTGCTTACTTTCAGGCAGAGATAAGCAGAGTGAAAACATGAATACCTTCAGTATTCAATCATTCCTTCCTTTCTTGATGGCATACTCTGATAGCCCCTGTAATTGCTGTAACCAATTTTCAGAGTATAAGACACTCTGAAAGCATTTCTTTCTACAATTCCCTTCTGAATGGTTTAAGAAGTGAAGTCAGGAAATGATCAGAGGAGATGAATTCTCTATATTGCACATGGAATTTGGTTAGGAGGCTGTTATTTACAAAACCAGTAACAAGGGGCTCTTGTTGGTTGATGTGTTCAGGAGGCTGAACAAACTAAGTTCAGGGATTTATATCCATAAAAAAATTACATGTTTACCCAGATATGTTTTCCTTATTCATCCTCTTCATGTTATTGGCAGCCTTAGCCTTTAGAATGAAATTATTGGGAAGTTGGGAAGCAGGTTAACATATAGTTAGGGTTGACTTAGATTTGGAGCCGTCCCGGAATGGAAACCTCCCATTGTCCCAATGGTAATAATGAGCTGGCATTAACTCGTAGAATCCTTGAATGTAAGAGAACCCAAGGGGGCAACCTGAAGATAGCAGTACCCCAAAAGAGGACTCTATGAAGGCTCCTTGGGATTTTCTTAGCTGCCACAGAGTCAGTGAGTCCCTTAAGTGGCCTGACATTTGCCTTTCCTCTGACCCAAAGGCAGGGATGGATTTAATATCAAACCATCAATTAATATCATTTTATTTATTGGCTACTTCATTGCCCATTAGCATGTGAATGTAATTATAGCCTGAGAGTACTGCTCCAGCCATTATGTTTTTTAAAGTCTACAATTATATTAAAGTGCGTCTCATCCATCTACACCACTGAATTACAGCATATCTAGGCTCCTTCTGCAATTAAATTTTACAATTAAATGAATTAAATCCAGCAGTAACTGTATTTCTGAATTTAAAGGGTCAGGAACAGCAGAAGTGTATCAGGATAACTTAATTCTCCTCCCTGCAGCTGGATTTGGTTGACTGTGAAATGGGCCTATCTCCAGCTCATTGAGGGTACTGGGGCTGAAGAATGTTCAGAACCCCAGGCAGCCCCCAAGCTCTATCTCTCACCTGTTTTACAGGTGAGGAGCCTGACTGCAAAGAGATCACTGCTAGGGTGCAGTATGTCAAAGTGGGAGACTGTAAGTCCCAGGAGGAAGTGGACATTCATTACTGCCAGGTAAGGCTCTCCGACTTCAGAGAGGCCTGGGTGGTGAGGGCTGAGTCTCCTTGTTTGAACCAGGACAAGGACATGTCTCTTCAGTTACATACTAGAAGGATCTGGAAGAATCACAAGGAGAGGGGAAAGGAACTTGAAGTGTTTTTTAAGTAAATGTTTTATTATATAACTAGGAACTTTTGACCATAGAAGAAAGGCCCAATAAATTCTTTAAAGAGAATGAAGAGCTTTTTTAAGTGGAAGATTTGGGCTACATTTCCTAAAGAACATTCAAAGGTGCATAAACAGTGAAGCTAGAGGGATTTGGGTGTGCACATAGGATAGAGGAAATATCAGACTTCCCTGAGATCTACCTTTAAAAATTGCCTTGTTGGGCTGGGGATGTGGCTCAAGTGGTAGCATGCTCGCCTGGCATGTGTGTGGCCTGGGTTCGATCCTCAGCACCACATACCAACAAAGATGTTGTGTCCGCCAAATACTAAAAAATAAATATTAAAATTTAAAAAAAAAATTGCCTCGCTGTCCTGGGTGTGCCTGGGTGAGGCACGACCTGCCTTGCTTGGAGGAATAAGGGGAGGACATAGGCTGTCCCTAGTCTTGCTACTCCAGACTTCTCCAGCCTCCTGATGTCCTGCCTCTCTGCTCCATTTCAGGGCAAATGTGCCAGCAAGGCTGTGTACTCCATCGACACAGAGGATGTACAGGACCAGTGCTCCTGCTGCTCACCCACACAGACGGAGCCCATGCATGTGCCCCTGCTCTGCACCAATGGCTCTGTTGTGTACCATGACATCCTCAATGCCAGGCAGTGCAGGTGTTCCCCCCGGAAGTGCAGCAAGTGAGGCTTGCTACAACTGCCATGGATGCCTGCTGCTGCCCTCCTTGGCCCGACCAGCCAAAGTGCTGCTCGGTCGTCTGTACTACTGCTCTGGTTCCCACAATAAAAGTCAAGCTCTCATCTTGCACAGGCTGATGGTGCACTGTTTGTAATCCCGAGATGGCAACTGTAGGATAGGACTGAGTTCTGAGACTTGTTCTGAGGGAGAAAGCAGAGGCCCCAAGTTCAAACACTGCAGATCCGATGTCCATGGGAGGGAATGAGTAGTGTCTCTACCTCCATGGGCTGGGGAGGGCACAGTGTGGGGCAGGCCACTTTTGAAACTCAACCCAGTGGCCTGAAGTGGAACGGATTTGCTTAGAAACATTGAGTTCTCAACTCTATGAGTTGAGGGACTTCTGGGTATAGCAGAGGGGTGGATCCTGGGCCAAGGATTCTGCCAAGATAGATATGGCTATTGTCAGTGTGGCTGGCATTGTGGAGGTGTTTGACCAGGTGTAACAAAAATTCCTGCATGTCCTTAGTGATCTGTGGAAGGGAGCTGCTGAGGACCGAGGCCACATGAAATCTGGGTGCTGACAGGTATGGGAGCATGGTCCTACCATGCTCAGCCATGGCCGATGAGTTCCAGACTTGTGGGCACACCTGGGCTCCCTTGCTCGTCTAAGTGGTCCATTAATGGTGCTCATTAATGGTTTCCTCATTTGGAAAACTGAAGTGGTGGTCTCTCTCATGGGCTTGTGGGGATAAATAAACTGCCTAAAATAAAGCCTGGATGTTCTTAGGTAATTGTGCATTGTTCTAATGTAAGAAGGGACAAGAATAAAAGTAGAGAAATCAAGTCCCAAAGTGGGAATAAGTGACTCTAAGATTAATAACAGAACATTAGGGATTTCCTTCATTCTAAGGGCTGAAAATGCTTTATACTAGGTGTCAACACCCCATGTGCCCCAGATAGCCTTGTGGGAATAGCTGTAGATAACACCAAGTATCACCTAGTCCCCAAATTACTTACTGGCATGGGCACTCTCAACTAAAGATTATCTTTCCTTAAAATTTATTAAAAATTGGGCTGGGGATGTGGCTCAAGAGGTAGCGCGCTCGCCTGGCATGCGTGCGGCCCGGGTTCGATCCTCAGCACCACATACCAACAAAGATGTTGTGTCCGCCGATAACTAAAAAAAATATATTAAAATTCTCTCTCTCTCTCTCTCTCTCTCTCTCTCTCTCTCTCTCTCTCTCTCTTTAAAAAAAAAAGTTTACATGTGCATGCTGGCAAGATGGTGGAGACTCTGGTTGGGGAAAGGGTACCCATGAGAATGAAGGGAATATCCTGGGTGTGCCACAGAAATTTGGTGGAAAAGTTAGTTTCATTCCAAATCAACCCAGGAGAGACTCAACTCATTGAAATTACTGAATGTTGGAGCTGAAAAGAATTTCGATGTCATATAATCCATGGTCTTACCCCACTGCTATACAAATGATGAAACAGCTCAGAGAATTCAAGTGACTTTCCAAAGGTCGCATAACTGCTGCATGACAGGGCCAGGTTCAGAACCCAGTGCTCTGACATCTATCCAAAAATTCCCAGGCCCCTGCACCAGAGCCACATGGTCTTGATCTCTGCTGCTTGAAGATTCTTTCCTTGATATCGGGAACTAGTGACTGCTGCATTCCTAGGTTTCTGCCACTTTTGTTACTGCCTGGAACTAACCTCAAGAGAAACCAAGGTACAGGGAAATGGAATAGATTGTGCTGAGTAGGTTTGGTGGGGAGTTTAGTGGGGAAGAGGGAAGGAAGAAAGGATAGAAGTTTTGTATAACTACTCAATAATTCAAAGGCTGTCATCCCTCTACCCATCCCCTGACCCCCCAACTTTGAGGGGCCTCTAAGTTCTCTCTGGAGGAAACTAGATCCAGGGAATTAACTGTCACTCTTCTGACTGATCGCCTAACACTTTACCTGGGGACAGGGTGTTATTGGAGGCAGCTGCTTGGCAGGGAGCTGTCTCTCCAGCATAGGTTGTCAGTTTTTTGATGGCCTGAACTTCTCATAGGTCCTGACATAGCATTTCACTGTTAAGAATAAAAGCCAGACAGCACAAGATGATTTCCATATTTATATGCACTTTTCACATAGTGGAGAAGTTGTAGAAGAACTAACTATAGAATATCTATAAAATGGGGCTGGGGATATAGCTCAGTTGGTAGGGTACTTGCCTCACATGCACAAGGACCTGGGTTCAATCACAATAAAAACAAAACAAAACAAACAAAACCAGGAGAGCTGTAAAAGACCCTCCTGGGTGAGAGCAACCTTCAACTTTGCTAGTAGTGAAACATCCTAGTAAATGCCAAATACCTTTTAATATCCTGTGCCAAAACTATTACCATCAAGATAATTGTTTGGGGGTATGTGGTTGTGGCTCAGAGGTAGACCACTTGGCTAGCATGCATGAGGCACTGGATTTGATTCTCAGCACTGTGTAAAAATTAAATAAAGGTATTGTGTCCACCCACAGATTAAAAATAAATGTTAAAAAAAAGAAGAAAAGCCAAAGCAGGCTTTTTAGAAAGGTCCCTGTTTCATGCTTACCCTTAGAACAAATGAGATAACAGTCCCCCAGGGCCTGTGTTTTAGGGGGAGTCTCAAGGGAGAAGTTTACAGGGACTAGAGGGAGAGGAGAAAAGGAATGGATAAAGGAGCAGTGGTAGAAAGTGTTCCAATCCTTTTGAGATTGAAACAATTTGGAGACGCATCCCTGGAAGTAAACAGGAAAGGGTATTGTCTGGGAGAGAGACAATCTGAATAGCAAAGTGGTAGGAACAGGGATGCTGGAGCAGGCTGCCTGCTTGGAACTTACCACACCTCTTAGAGGCAAGTCGCTTGACCTTTTATACTACAGTCTCCTCATCTGTAAAATGGGCACAATGCAGTAATTATCTCACAGAATTATTTTAGGATTAAAATAACTA
This sequence comes from Spermophilus citellus, assembly GCF_964194105.1. NCBI lineage: Eukaryota > Metazoa > Chordata > Mammalia > Rodentia > Sciuridae > Spermophilus > Spermophilus citellus. The sequence continues at coordinate 30,950,100 of NC_138197.1, read as the reverse complement.
TTCTCAGTAAAGCATCAAGAAGCCTGCCTGATGAAGAGAAATTCCTATATGAATATCAATCTTTATTACTTGGAGTGAGTGAAATAAAGTCCCCCCCCCCAGGGTGGGATATAATATCTTTTGTTTCGTTCACTTCTTCCCTTGATTCATTCTGTATTCTTATACTTTCTGTTTTCTGCCTCAGGTTTCTCATTTATAAAGGGTGGAGCTCTCATCACCAGCCCACCTTATCAGAGTTATTGTCAGTGGTCACAAATAGCACACTAGACACTAACATAATCTTTTTCATTTTGGGGGGGGCTGGTGATATTAATGAATTAGTTTATTAATGAATTAGATACCTCTGAGTATATTGTAGATTCCACAATCTAGAATCGCCCTTTGGCTGACTCCTTTTCTATCCCTCAGCCCATGGCCAGGCACCTAGACCATCCTAGAGATGGCACGCCTTTTGTTTTCTGGGAATGGAGATCCCATGATTTATCTCCACAATCCTCCTTATTCCCGTCCTAGATCCCATGGAGAAACTCTTATAAAACCTATCCTTCTCCCTGCCTCTTGCTGCCCTTTTTCTTGTTATGCATGTCTCAGGTACATCTATTCCCCATCTCCAGCTCAGTTTCTTCCTTTAATCTAGAGAAAAGCGAGGATAGCTGGTGGTGAGATAGAGTGAGGACAGGTGTGCAACAGGGACCTACTACTGTTCAGGGGGCGGCTCTCATTCTCATCCCTGGTTATCTCTGGATAGTGAATGACTCTTTGGGGCTGCTGGAAGGACGCTTTGCTGGCAGGATTGGAAACTAATCAACTAGACGGTTCATGAGATAATCTGGCTGAATTTTCCCACGCCAAACCAGATTGCAAAGCGCCTCCTCGGGTCTAGAAACAAAGGCAGCGGGAACTGTCTTGCCTCTCGGTTTCAGAAAGAGCATGTCCCAGACTCAACCTCACCGCGGGACTGCACTCCCAGCGCTGGTGCGCCCAGGACGCAGCAGGGAGAGCAACAGCTCAGACTTGCGCTGCGCATGGCCGGGTGACTCGGGAGGGGTGGAGGGGGAGGCGGAGGCGGCAGCAGGCAAGGGGCGGGCACGTCCAGACTGAGCTGAGCCGTGATGGAATTAGCCCCGTGGCGGTATAAGCCTGTCCAGAAGCCAACGCGGTCGTGGGGCAGTCGGGTTTTGCCTCCCATGAGTCCGCGCGATGGCTACCCCGGGGCTGCGCGGTGAGTTTCCCCAGCCGGGGACCCTGGTCTTGAGTATTCAGTGTGTTCTAGGAGAGAGGGGGGCGAAGGAGGCGGCATTTAACTCAGCCTTCGGAATTGGTTACCACAAGGGAATCTGTACACGGTGGTGTGAGAAACCTACCCCTTTCCTCCCAGGCAGGGAAGATGAGGGACACCTGAACAATTGAGACTCACGCCCATCAAGGAGAGGGAAGGGAGATCAGGAGGCAGGGGACTGGTGTGGCCACTTCACAGGGATTTTTTTTTCTCCCTATTCCTATCTCAATAATTTTGCCTCTGTTTGTTACAGTTCTTGGGACGTTTGCTTAGAGAGTCTGAGGGAAGTAAACAGCTAGCCAGGCTTAATTCAGTAGCAGACTGGTGAAGATAGAGCATCTCTAGAGTGGCCTCACAGATCCAGTCCTTAGTCAAACCCACCTTTATAAAGGGCTTCAATATTAGTCATTTTACACCAGGCGTGGGAAAACACAGGAATTGCTTGCCCAGGGATGTTTCTTGGAAGAAAAGTAGATTGTAGTAAATTTGGAGATACTTCAAAATTATAGTGAATAGACAAATGCATTCGGGCAGGGCTAAATTTACCTGGAGAGGAATTTTGTTGGGTGTCTTGTTTCTGATAATTCTTGAGAAAGCCATGAAGTAGGGAGATGCTCATTATTTTGGCATGGACAATGAACCAGGGGTAGGTGTCAGTGGTAGTCTTGATGCTTTTGTTTGCATAGGTGATACTTCTAGGGACCAGGTGGACCCTGGCCTGGGGCAGGAGGTCCCATTGAACCAGGTAAAGATCCTTTGAACCTTTGGGCAAGTGGTGGAGTGAGGGTATCAGGCAAGGTAAGAGAGCTCTTCCAGATTATTCTGATATTCTTGGTCTCTCCACCTGTCTGCATTTTGTCTTTGGGACCAGACATCAGAGCCCTTGCCCAGTCTTTCTGTCACTGTGCCCCAGCTGCTGGACATCCAGGGTCTGTTTGTTCCTCTGACCTGTCTTGCCATACACTATCATTTTGGGAACTAAGGCCCTGAAAAGGTTCTTTCCCAAAACCTCTTCTGCTGAGTTGCCTCGTTGTGCCCTGGGGCCATTTTGTTTGCTATTTGAAGAGGTTGTGAGAGGAGCTAGGAACTAACCCAGTTCTAGTCTCCTTTCTCTGTGTGCCTTCTGTCTTTTATCTTAGGGTAAGGTTAGAGGGCAAGAGGCATTTGGGTCCTTTCAGCTTGTTTTCATTTCAACACCTCTTTTGAAGGATATTTTCCTTGGATATAGATTAATGTCTTGCAGGGTTTTTTTTGTCTTTCAGCACTCTAGGAATCTCTCAATATATCTCCATTGTTTTGATGAGAAGCTAACCTTAACTCACATTTTAATATTATTATTTTATTCATGTGTAATCTCTTTCTAAATTGGTAGCTTTCCAACTTTTATTTTCATAAAGTCTAAAGTGAAACATGACTTTTCTCTAATGAGAAAATGATTTTCTGGAAATCTAACCATCCTGTGGACCTGTTCTGCTGGCTAAGAGAAGCCTGTCCCAGCCAGTGGATGACATTCTAGAACACACGGAGAACAGAAATTTGACTACTAGAGATGGGAATCTAGGATGAAGTAGAATCAATCTGTATTTTTGATCTGTTGGTTAGTCCTCTCTGAGGAGATGATTTTGAATAGAGATTGCATTAAATGAAGGAATAAACCATGGATTTCTGGAGTATGATCTAGCAAAAGAAGTATAGGTGAAAGATTCCAGGATTCCAAGATGACAGGAAAGGACACGAGCTGTCCAAGGAATAGTGGGAAGCCAAGTGGCTGAAGCAAAGTGACCAAGAGGGTGAGTGGTAAGAGTGAGCCAGACCATGCATGATTTTGTAGCTCAGGTCATATGTTCTTGGCATTAAATTAGGGAAAGGGAAGACTACTATTTATCAAACATCTATTTTGTACTAGATGCTGCTAGTATTTTTGCTTCACCTTGACTTTGGGAATCAGTATTATGAACGATTCAGAGAAGAAAAATCTAATGTTCAGAAAGGTTTAGAGATATGCTTGTTTTCATATGTCAGTCATTGAAGGATGAACCCAGAATTTAATCTTGGATCTGACCCTGGACCTCATATTTCCCACAGCAACTCACCCTGTTGCTTTTACTCTATATTAGGTCATTAGGAGGAAGTATAAAAGCCAATAATTCAGAATGTGAAAAGTGGGTGGAACTGGGGCTCTGTGGGGAGATATTAATTTTGAAAGAGATTAGTTAAATGCTGTGGTCATATTTTAGGTAAGGCTGTACCGTACACTACTTCCAACCTGGAATCATCATGGATGGTTTGTTTAGTTGGATCAAGTCCAAGAAGGCTTGAGAGCATATTGTTACATCAGAAAACTTAAACTAAAAATAGCTATTAATTGAGAAAAAAATTATTTGTGAGTTTTCTGACAGCCAGGTCAGAAAAGAAATAAATTATATCATTCTCATTTATCTTAAAAAAGGTGACTAGTTCATCAACATTAAACTTTAAGAAGAATGTTGTAGTGATGCTTGTGTAAGACATTGCCCAACATAATGAACTGTAGCTTTATTAATAGTATTGTTTATCAGAAAAGATTTATTATGTTGTTTCCATTTTTTGAAAAGAGAAATTTCTGTTTTATTCTTTTCTAGTCTATTTTTTTTAAAATATTGTTTGCAGACCATTAGATTCATATCCTAACAAATTAATGAGTTAAAACTCTAATTGGAAAAGAAGTAGCTTATGGTGTATAGAAAACCATTTAGTAGTCTATTTAGACCAGTTACTGTCAATCTTTTTCATGACACTTCCATCAGAGGCTGTTCTTATCCACGTTTCATCTGTCATCATTTCTCTTCAGCCTGAAGAACATCCTTTAGTATTTCTTGAGGTGCATTTCTGCTGATGACAAATCCTTTCAGCTTATGTCCTCATTTCGACACCTCTTTTGAAGGATATTTTCCTTGGACGTACATTAATGTCTTGCAGGTTTTTTTTTTTTTTTTTTTTTTTTTGTCTTTCAGCACTCTAGGAATCTCTCAATACGTCTCTATTGTTTTGATGAGAAGCTAACCTTAACTCATATTTTAATATTATTATTTTATTCATGTGTAATCTCTTTCTAAATTGGTAGCTTCCAAGCTTTTATTTTCATTTTTGGTTTCCAGTAGTTTGATTGTGATGCATTTATGTGTGGCTTTCTTTTTAATTAGTTTAAATTGATACATTATAACTATACATAATAGTGGGATACATTGTGACACATTTGTATGACACATGCATATAACATTATTTGGTCAATTTCATGTACCTGTACCTCCTTTTAGGTGTGGTTTTCTTTGTATTTCTTTTTTTTTCACTTGAGTTGGCTAAACTTCTTGAATCTGAAAGTTATTGTATATTATCCAATTTCAGCCAATATTTTTTCAACAATTTTTCTGACCTATTTTCATTCTCTTCTTTTCCTGGAACTCCAGTCACATGTATGCTAGACTGTTTGATATTGTTCCAGTAGTTCCTGAGGCTCAGTGAAATTTTTTCCAATCTTTAGTTCTCTGTTCTCTAGATTAGATAATTTCTATTGATTTGTCTTTAACTTCATGGATACTTTTTCTGCCTCTTCCAGTTTGCTGTTAAGTTCATCCAATGAATTATTTTAAGCGATTCTAATTTTCTAGGAATTCCATTTTTAAAAATAACGGTTTTATTGACATCATTCACACACCATAAAATTCACCTGTTATGTGTAATACAATTTAGTGATTTATCGTATATTCACAGACTTGTACACTTATCATCACAATCTAATTTTAGAAAATTTTCATCCTTCTAAAGGAAAATTCATACTCGCTGGCAGTCACTAACCTTTCTCATATCCCCTTAATCCATGGCAACCACTGATAAACTTTCTTTCTGGTGCATTTGCCTATTCTGGACATTTTATGTAAGTGGAACCATACACCATGTGGCATTTATGCCTGGATCTTTTACTTAGGAAAATGATTTTAAAGTTTAGCCACATATTGTAACATGTATCAGTACTTAATTCTTTCTTATGACTGGAAACTATTCCCTTGTAAAGATATATAATGTTTTGTTTATCCATTTATTAGTTGATAAAATTTGGCTTTCTACTTTCTGGCTATTATGAATGATGCTGTTAGGAACTCTTTTGTACGTTTTTTTTGTGTGTGCATGTTTTTATTTCTCTTATTTCTCTTGAGTCTCTATCTGGGAGAAAAATGGTTGGGGTAACTGTATGTTTAGCTTTTTCAGCAAATGTTAGAGTACTTTCCAAAGTAGCTATACCATTTTACATTCCTACTAACAATTCATGAGGGTTCCAATTGCTTCACAATTTCAACGGTACTTGTTATTGTTCACCTTCTGGATTACAACCATCCTCATAGGTGTGAAGTTGTATGTTATTTTGGTTTTACATGAATCCAGGATCAAGAGAAGCCTATCTCTGGAGAAGAGGAGAAACTACCATGCCTGGCAACCCAGGAATGTGCTTTGGCTTCCTGGCTATAGAAGTGGTGTGCATCTCAATCAGGGGTAGGACCTTCCACTTGCATTAGCTTCAGCTTGGCTCCCCAACTTCTAAATGATACTTTAGAGCCTTGAACACAGTACCCGCTTAAGAATCAGAAGGGGTAGGAGTGAGTTCCACACATCCAAGTAAATTCAAATGCTAAATGTCACAAAATGTAGTTAGTTAACTTGTATCTACAAGATTTGGTACAGTTTTTGATGACCTGAAGGCAGGTCTGCCTGCCACAACAAACAGAAAGGCAAGTGACTTCTTCTAACAGCACAGATATGTGACATTCTAGGAAGAACCTCAAGAAGGAACTAAATCTGTTGGCCAACTACTACTGTCTTCCAAACTCACCATTTATGTTCTTCACCTTTCTGTTATTATAACAAAATACCAGAAATAATCAACTTATAAGGAGAAAAGTTTTATTTTCCCCCATGGCATGGAGATTCCAGTTCATGATCAGTTGGCCCTGTTGCTTTGAGTCTGTGCTGAAGTAGCACATCATGCAGGTAATACATGCCTGGGGCCCAGGGTTCTGGATTACAAAGAGAAGGACATCTCATTGAACTGAGGAGGCAGAAATCAAAATTGGGAGCAACAAGATGGTTGTAAATTATGGGGAGAGGCACAATAGAGGAGGAATCTGTATCAACAAAGATCTCCAGAGGTCTCTTTGGGGCCTGCTGATGAGTCCTTGTCTAAGACTGAAGCTTCACATGCATAGAATGAGATATATGGGGTTTGGTGGAGAGAAGTTTCTTCAAGACTGAGATCAGAACAGAACTGCTAGAGGTCAGACAGTACTGGGGGATGTTGCAGTTACATCCCAGCTGGAGTGGCAAGACCTTGTTAGTATGTCCTGACATTCCAGGCATGAATGGAGCAAAATTGCTCATCTCATGGCCAGGATTCAAAAGAAAAGACAAGGAAGGGGCTGAGGTCCCATAATCCCTTTCAAGGGCATGCCCCAGTGACCTAAAGACTTCCTACAAAGCCACCCCTCTTAAAGGTTCTAACACCTCCTAATAGCAGCACGGGCTGAGCATGAAACACATGGGCTTTGGGAGACATTTAAGATCCAAACTATTCTTTCACCATTCATTTGTTCATTCATTCAAAAACTGTTTAATAAGCAATTATTACATACCCTGCCTTGTCTTGGGTGCTGAAATTTGAAGTTCTTAGAACATACTTAAGGAGATAATTATGTAAAGTTGTAACTTTAAAAAAAAATTATTTATTCTAATTTGTTCAACATGACAGAAGAATGCATTTCAATTCATAGTACACATTTAGAGCACAATTTTTTCATTTCTCCAGTTGTACACAAAGTAGAATTACACCATTCATGTCTTCATATCATGTACCTAGCATAATAATGTCCATCTCATTCCTCCATCTTTCCTACTCCCATGCCCCCTCCCTTCCCCTCCCTCCCCTTTACCCTATCCAAAGTTCCTTCATTCCTCCCATGTTCCCCCTCACCTCCTTTATGGGTAAATTTGTAACTTTAATATGGTACAATTAAATATGACTATGTCACACTAAACTTACCATTTTTGATAGGTCTTTATGACATATGCTTTTGAAATGCTTATCAAAATCTCAGGTTCTCCCCTTTTTCCTAAATACACAGCTAGAGTGTATTTCCTAGACTCTCTTAAAATTAGGTATGGCAACAAGACTGAATTCTAGCTGGCAGAATGTGAGCAGAGTGGTATGTGCCATTTCTGTTCCTGGCCCATAGAAGCCCTCTGTGCTTGTACCTCTGCACTCTTTCTCCCCCTTCAGATAACTGGAATAATAACTCACAGGGCTGCTGTGGAAGTCACAGTTGAAATTGGCAGAGCCTGTATCACCCAGGGTTCCTGAAAAGGTACATGGAAAAGAGCTATTCCACCAACTTCTTAACTAACCCAGGACTATTTAGCAAGAAGTGAACATTGCTATGTCTTGCTCATTATTTATGTCTCAGTGCATTTGTTGTATCAGCTAGCTCAGCATTATTTTAACTTCTGTAGTATCCTTCACTATCAATGTGGGTAATAATAAATAATTCTGTTTATGAATACAGTAACTCAGTCCTCTGAGGTATCATCCATGTCAAATACCCTTACTTCAGTCTTGCTCAACAGGGCCTTCCCCTAATTTCTCCCAACCTGACAGACTTACAACATCCCCTCACACTTTTGCACACTCCAGGTAGGGAGAGACGCACAAAGGCAGGTACTGGATGTCACTTATTTTTGACATTTACTATAGTCTGTAACATATTAGGTGCTCAGTGACTGGACAGATAAAAATTAAAAAGGTGAAAGATGAGCAGGGAGGTTTCTGGGCAAAGTCCTCTCTCCTGTGCTTTGTGGTAGTGAATTCTAGAGCTATGATTATGTTGAGTCTGCATATTCTTGAGCAAACACAACATTGTTTTTATTTTTATTTATTTATTTATTTTTGGTTTGTTTGTTTTTGGTAACGGGATTGAACTCAGGGGTACTCAACCACTGAGCCACATCCCCAGCATTTTTTTTTTTTGCATTTTATTTAGATACAGGATCTCATTGAGTTGCTTACGGCCTCACTAAATTGCTGATGTGGGCTTTGAACTTGTGATCCTCCTGCCTCAGCCTCCTGAGCCACAACATTGTTTTAAAATAAAAAGTCTTAGTAGATGGGGTAGAGAGAGAAGATGGGAGGGGAGGGGAGGGGGGATAGTAGGGGATAGGAAAGGTAGCAGAATACAACAATTACTAATACGGCATTATGTAAAATTGTGGATGTGTAACCGACGTGATTCTGCAATCTGCATTTGGGGTAAAATTGGGGGTTCATAACCCACTTCAATCTAATGTATGAAATATGATATGTCAAGAGCTTTGTAATGTTGTGAACAACCAATAAAAAAATAAAAATAAAAATAAAATAAAATAAAATAAAAAGTCTTTTGTTTTTTTTTTTTTTCCTGCAGGTATTCCCAGAGTTTACCTCTCCCTTGTGACCAGAATTAAAGTTGGGATCTTATCTTCTCTTTAAAAATGATAAAAGGGTTCCTTTTCCAAAGTATGAGAACTCATTTTTTTTTTCTGTGCTGGGGATCAAACCCAGGGCCTTGAACATGCTAGACCAGTGCTCTATCACTGAGCTACACCCGCATCCTAGAGGATCAGTTCTGAATGAATACTAGTGGTATCATTTCTGGCCCATGCCAATAATATACATCTGGAGCTCTGTGCTCACAAAATCCCTGATTAAAAACCTGACTGGCAAGAACTTCTGCTTCTAGCAATGTTGGAATAATTGATAATGAAGGAGGCATTCTGCCATAAATTATAACTGGGCAAAATATATGAATCTATCATTTCCACCACTGAATAACTACCAGCACAGAAGTGCAATCTGGAGAGAACAGAAACTCACAAATTGAGCTCTAAGAGAACAGGTTATTGACTGGGGCCCAGGGTTCTGGATTCCAAATAGAAGGACATCCCATTGAGGAGGCAGAGATAGAAACTGGGAGCAACAGATAGTTGTAAATTATGGGGAGAGACACAAGAGAGGAGGAATCTGTATCAACAAAGATCTCCAGAGGTCTCTGTGGGGACTGCTGATGAGTCTTTGTCTAAGAGTGAGGCTTCACATACATAGAATGAGATATATGGGGTTTGATGGAGAGAAGGTTCTATAAGACTGAGATCAGAACAGAAATGCTAGAGGTCAGACAGTACTGGGGGATGTTGCAGTTACATCCCAGCCAGAGTGGCAAGACCTTGTTAGTATGTCCCGACATTCCAGGCATACAGCTGAGACTTCAGAGCTCCATTTTAGGATGGAAACCTCTGCTTGTTTACAAGGTGCTCAACATCACTAGTATTTGGGGAAGTGTAAATCAAAACCACAATGAGATACCACCCACACCTGTTAGGATGGCTAATGAGATAGCAAATGTTCATGAGGGTATGGAGAAAGGGGAACCCTGCTACACATTCAATGGGAATGTAGAGTGGTGCAGTCACTGTAGAAAAGAGTATGGAAGAGTATGGAGTAAATCATCATGATGTTGTTTAGACAATGGCTTCTGAATATTAAAATGAAAGTACAATGTTTCCCTTCATTTGCTTTAACAAAATGCTACAGGTAATTTATAAAGAAAAGAAATTTGTTTTATTATTATTTTTCCTAATCAATTTTTTTATTTAATTGTTTTTTTTTTAAATACATGACAGCGGAATGCATTACAATTCTTATTACACATATAGAGAGCAGTTTTTCATATCTTTATATAAAGTATGTTCATGCCAATTCATGTCTTTATACATGTACTTGTTTTTTTTGCATTACAATTCTTATTACACATATATACCACAATTTTTCATATTTCTGTATATAAAGTATGTTGACACCCAATTCGTGTCTTCATACATGTACTTTGGATAATAATGTCCATCACATTCCACCGTCCTTGCTAACCCCCTGCCCCCTTCCTTCCCCTCACACCCCTCTGCCCTATCTAGAATTCATCTATTCCTCCCATGCTCCCCCTCCTTACTACACTATGAGTCAGCATCCTTATATCAGAGAAAACACTTGGGCATTTGTTTTTTTGGGATTGGCTAACTTCACTTAGCATTATCTTCTCCAACGCCATCCATTTACCTGCAAATGCCATGATTTTATTCTCTTTTATTGCTGAGTAAAATTTCATTGTGTATATATGCCACATTTTTTTAATCCATTCATCCACTGAAGGGCATCTAGGTTGGCTCCACAGTTTAGCTATTGTGAATTGTGCCGCTATAAACATTGATGTGGTTGTGTCCCTGTAGTATGCTGTTTTTAAGTCTTTTGGGTATAGTCCAAGGAGAGGGATAGCTGGGTCAAATGGTGGTTCCATTCCCAGTTTTCCAAGGAATCTCCATACTGCTTTCCATATTAGCTGCACCAATTTGCAATCCCACCAGCAATGTATGAGTGTACCTTTTCCCCCAAATCCTCACCAACATTTTTTGTTGCTTGTCTTCATAATAGCTGCCATTCTGACTGGAGTGAGATGTAATCTTAGGGTAGTTTTTTTTTTCTTGTTTTAGACATAAATTTTGCATCACTCATTTTTTTTATTATTAGTTGTTCAAGACATTACAAAGCTCTTGACATATCATATTTCATACATTTAATTCAAGTGGATTATGAACTCCCATTTTTACCCCGTATACAGATTGCAGAATCACACGGGTTACACATCCACGTTTTTACATACTGCCATACTAGTGTATGTTGTATTCTGCTGCCCTTCCTATCCTCTACTATCCCCCCTCCCCTTCCTTCCCCTCCCATCTTCTCTCTCTACTTAAGGTAGTTTTGATTTGCATTTCTCTGATTGCTAGAGATGATGAGCATTTTTTCATATATTTGTTGGTTGATTGTATATCCTCTTCTGAGAAGTGTCTGTTCAGGTCCTTGGCCCATTTGTTGATTGGGTTATTTTTTTTTTGGTGCTTAGCTTTTTGAGTTCTTTATATACCCTAGAATTAGTGTTCTATCTGATGTGTGAGGGGTAAAAATTTGCTCCCTGGATGTGGGCTCTCTGTTCACCTCACAGATTGTTTCTTTTGCTGAGAAGAAAATTTTTAGTTTGATCCCAAACTAATTGCTTATTCTTGGTTTAATTCTTGCACTATAGGAGTCTTATTAAGGAAGTTGGGGCCTACTCCCACATGAGGAAGATTAGGGCCTACTTTTTCTTCTGTTAGGTGCAGTGTCTCTGATTTAATTACTAGGTCCTTGATCCATTTTGAGTTGAGTTTTGTGCATGGTGAGAGATAGGGATTTAATTTCATTTTGTTGCATATGGATTTCCAGTTTTCACAGCATCATTTGTTGAAGATGCTATCTTTTCTCCAGTGCATGTTTTTGGCACCTTTGTCTAATATAAGATAATTGTAATTCTGTGGGTTAGTCTCTGTGTCCTCTATTCTGTACCATTGGTCTACTAGTCTGTTTTGGTGCCAATACCATGCTGTTTTTGTTACTGTTGCTCCATAGTATAGTTTAAGGTCTGGTATAGCGATGCTACCTGCTTCACTCTTCCTGCTAAGGATTGCTTTAGCTATTCTGGGTCTCTTATTTTTCCAGATGAATGTCATGATTGCCTTTTCTATTTCTATGAGGAATGCCACTGGGATTTTGAGGGGAATTGCATTAAATTTGTGTAGTACTTTTGGTAGTATGGTCATTTTGATAATGTTAATTCTGCCTATCCAAGAGCAAGGTATATCTTTCAGTCTTCTAAAGTCTTCTTTGATTTCTCTTTTTGGGGTTCTGTAGTTCTCATTGTATAGATCTTTTACCTCTTTTGTTAAGTTGATTCCCAAGTATCTCATTATTTTGGGGGTTATTGTGAATGGATAGTTTTCCTCATTTCCTTCTCAAAGGATTTGTCACTGATATACAGGAATGCCTTTGGTTTATGGGTGTTGATGTTATATCCTGCTACTTTGATGAATTCATTTACTAGTTCTAGAAGTTTTCTGATGGAGTTTTTTTTTTTTTTTTTGGTCTTCTAGGTATAGAATCATATCGTCAGCAAATAGTGCTAATTTAAGTTCTTCTTTTCCTATACATATTCCTTTAATTTCTTTCGTCTGTGTAATTGCTCTGGCTAGTGTTTCAAGAACTATGTTGAATAGAAATGGTAAAAGAGGGCACCCCTGTCTTGTTCCAGTTTTTAGAGGGAATGCCTTCAATTTTTCTCCATTTAGAATGCTGTTGGCCTGGGGCTTAGTGTAGACAGCCTTTACGATGTTGAGGTATGTTCCTGTTATCCCTAGTTTTTCTAGTGTTTTAAACATAAAGGGGTGCTGTATTTTGTCAAATGCTTTTTCTGCATCTATTGAGATGATCATATGATTCTTATCTTTAAGTCCATTGATATGATGAATTACATTTATTGATTTCTGTTTGTTGAACCAACCTTGCGTCCCTGGAATGAATCTTAGAAGCAGAAAAGCCCTCATCAGACACTGAATGAAATTGCTTTAATTTTGGATTTTGAGCCACAACCCCAGCCTGACCCAGTTCATTTTAGGAAACAGATACCTGGTCCACCTTTGGAGAGACAGGAATACGAAAAAGACCATCAGACTTGGTTACATCCAGGAGAAAGTGACAGTTAGAGATGAGAGATGCTTATGAGTGGTGGAGGGCAATGAAGGACCCACAAATATTTTCAGGGATCAGTCAACTTCATTAAAATGGTGTGTGTGTGTGTGTGTGTATGTGTGTGTGTGTGTGTGTGCGTGCACGCATGCATGTGTGTAACATGTGGCAGGGGTTGGGGGAAGGATTACATTTTGTTCACCAATGCATCATCACATTCTTTCATGTCAACAAAAGAGAAAACAGAGCAAACCTGTTACAAAACAGGTTATAATTAGTGAGGTAACAAAACAGTTTTGATCAATTATGGTGTAGGCGGGCTATTTTCTTATGACATATGAGGAGGAACACTTACATCTTAATCTCATCAGTCACACTCTAAAGTGTAGGATGGGCTGCCAATGAGAAAGTTTCATTTGGACAACTTGTTCAAGTCTCGTTAGTAGATTTTGTCATTGAGTGAAGCACTTCTTGAAATGAATTTTGTAGAGAAATAGAAACTGTAAATCCAAACAAAAACAAATACAACTTGACTCACATTTCCTGATTTCAATTCAACATACCACAAGGCTATCACAGTACTGGCATAAGGAGAGATATATCCCTGGTCTTTATTATTTTAGGATCTTGGGTCTGAAAATTGAATGTTAATGTAATTTGTGAAAATGCCTTTTAAAGAGGTGAGAAATGTCAGGAAAGGACTTACTAACTTATATGAGCTATTCCCTTTCCTTTTCACACGTTAGTTAACTGGTGTGGTTAGAAGTGTGGACTGTGAGTATGCCAGTGATCTTGAGCAGCTTTACATGACATCTCTAATGCCTCAGTTTTCTCATGAGTAACATGATGACAATGATGTCTACCTTATTAGGGTATGAAGATTAAATTAGTTGATATTTGTAAATTGCTAAGAACACAACCAAGTGCATATAAAGTGTTAAGTATTTGTTTTAGTCAGCTTTTTTGCCACTGTGACTAAAAGACCCAATCAGCATAATTGTAGAGAGGGAAAAGTTTATTTGGGAGCTCACAGTTTGGAGCTAGCTCCATTCCTCAGGGCTGGAGATGAGGCAGAACATCATGGTGGAAGAGTATATGATGATCAGAAAGCAGAGAAGAATCCATTGGCCAGATACAAAATATATATCCCAAAGCCATGCCCTCAACACCCACCTCCCCCAGCCATATCCTACCTGCTTTCAGTTACCACTCAGTTAATCCCATCAGGGGATTAATTCACTGATTGGGTTAAGACTCTCTCAACCCAATCATTTCTCCTCTGAACCTCCTTGCATTATCTCACAAGTGAGATTTTGGGGGACACCTCACATCTAAACCATAGCAGTACTAGTGTTTAGTTGTTATTAGGGAAGCTCTCTGCTCAGTTCAACACAGAGAAATCTATCCTGTTCGAAACTGACTCAAAAGGAAAGATTTCCCAATTCCCTATATCTCTTCCAACTCCTTGTTGTATCCAGAGTCCTAGGCTAGGCATGCAAAGATATAAGAGGCAAATTTTCTGAATGTCAGAATTTAGGGAAGGATTAGCATAGGACTAGTACTTTAGCTGAATAGGACTTAGGCAGGCAGAGAGAACATTCATTCCATGCAAGAGTAACCGCATGAGCAAAGGCACGAGTTTGAGAGTAGCTTTGGCTAAAGAGGAGTTGCTAAATTTTTGGTCTTAAATGTCCCCTAAAGGCCTGTGTGTTAAAGGCTTGGGCCCCAGCCTATGGCACTGTTTGGAGGTGGTGGAACCTTTAAGAGGTGAGATGCTGTCGGAAGAACTTAGGTTATTGCATCCCTTCAAGGGCATGCCAAGACCCCAGGCCCTTCTTTCTCTTTCATTTATTTCTTGGCCAACTTTGGGTGAGGAGTTCCTCCACCACATGCTCCCATCATGATGTGCTGCCTTGCCACAGGCCAAAAGCAATGGAGCTTACTGTGCATGGGTGGAAACCTCCAAAACCATTAGCCCAAACAAACCTTTCCTCTTTTAAAGTTGATTTATCTCAAGTATTTTTTAGAACAGCAGAAATCTGACAAACACGGGAGTGCTCTTGTTCAATGGAGGATTAGGCAGCAGAGAAACATAAAAACCAGATATAGAATTCTTTGAATGCCAAATTGTTCTGTAAGCCTGCAGACAATGGACACTTTATAGCAGCACTGTGACCAGATCCATAAAAGTTTCAGGAATTTTATGACACTTACTTGAAGCACCAAAACCCCATCCACCCACTCCTCATCCATTCATCTACTCAAGTACCCATCCATCTACCCACCTATCCATATATCCATCCACCCCTGCCTACATCTAGTCAGTCATAGCCCATCTATCCTTCTACTAATCCATCTGTCCATCCCTCCCTTCATCTGCCCACTCATTTATCCATCCTTCCTCTGACATTCCATTTATCCTCACTATAGCCAGAGTGCTCTTTATAATATAATATTAATTTCATTGCACTGCTGCTCAAAATCCTTTAATGTTGTCATAAATCAAGAGCCCTGCATATTAACAGTGGGATTTGGGGTGGTTACAGGGTTGGGGAGAGGTGTTTGGAAGTAAAAAGGAGAACAATACCAAGATCAAAGATAAGAAAAAGCAGATCACCTTCTGTAGTTGTTCATTCTTCCTGAAGAGAGAGTGTGTGTGTGTGTGTGTGAGTGTGGGGGGGTGCGTGAGCAAAAGATACTGGAAAGATTGATAAGAAAGATTATTAAGGGCCTCATAGGTCACATTAAGAAGTGTTTACTATAATTCAGGGAGTTACTTTCAGAGCCTAATGCCGCAGTCTGGCTGGGCACAATTCAGGAGCCACTTGTCAAAAGAAACTAACTTTATTTTTAGAACTACAAACGCCAAACAAAACAGCTCCTCAGGAAAAAACCCTCAGAGCCCAACTGCCACCACCTGCTTCCCCAAGCCTCTCACCCCCACACAAACCTCACCACCTCCCACAATCCTCCTGCTCTTGAGGCTGATTGGCTGGGTCGCGTGGGCGGAGCCAAAGAAGTCCCCTAATGAGCAGCTCCCTGGAGGAGCCAATCAGCTAGATGTTGCTGGGGCCGCTGTGAGCCAATCATCAGCCGGCAGCTGGAAGTTTGCTGACAGCTGGAAGTTTGCTGGGGCCCCTTTGGCTGTGGCTCTCAACAGCCCACCAGCCCCACCACATAGTGATCACCTGTTTGAACTCTGGGTGATAAGGGAGCATGAGGAGGGAGTAAGTCTTCATTCTCAGAAGTTCAATAATTCAAAACAGTCAATCCCAGAGATTGGTTGCACAGGACCAGACAAATGACTGATTTTCTCCCTGGAATCTTCCCACTTTCCTTGCCCATTGGCAGATGCCTATTCCTTTCTTCTAGATGAGTTTCAAAGTTCATGTTCTCTGGGGGCCTTTCCTGATAGCTCTAGGCAGAACTAAGGACTTTGGCTTCTATAGATTCTTGTTTATACTCCAACTTTGGCTCCTTTCCCATTCCTAAGGTTGCCTTCTCATTGGTCTGCCTTCCTTCTGTGTTAATCTTTCTTTCTTGGGAACATCTAGGGCTTGGCGGGAAGGATTGTTTTCTGTTTGGCCTGTTTTCCCAATGTTTTATGAAATGCTTTGCAGTTGAAATGACTCTGGAATGAATGAACAAGGGGTATGAAATATTATATGCAATACCCCACCCTCCCTGGGAATGGCCAAGTGTGTGCTCAGAATGCGATGGTGAGTGAAACACAGGGAAAGACAAAAATGCAGGAGTAAGGCAGAGAGTGAATGAGGGTGGAGCCAAAGAGCAGTCTAGACAGGTAGGCAGGAACCAGACCACAAAGGTCCTATTTGCCATACTGGTTTTGGTCCTGATCCAACAAGAGTGGAAAGCTGTTGGGTTGGAGTAACATGGTCAGTAACTCAAGCTGCTGTGTGAGCTGAGGATGGAAGGGAAGCAGGGTTAGTGGCAGGGAGGACAGCTTCTCTCCAGGTATGAGGTAAGGATGCAAACTGTGGCATTGTCATGATCAGGAAAGGAATGTTGGGGACTGGGGAGGGGAAAGGACTGTTTTTGAGCTAAGACTTTGATAAGTAGGGGCGAGGAGGCAGATTTGCAAATGGTTCTTCTTGTGTGTGTATATGGTGCTTTTGATTGAACTCAGAACCTTACACATGCTAGGCAGGTGCTCTACCACTTAGTTATAGCTTCAGTCTTTTTTTATTTTAATTTTTGATGGTCCTGGGGATTGAATCCACTGCCTAGTGCATGCTAGGCATGTGATCTACCACTGAGCTCCATCCCAGCCCCACAAATTGTTCTTTTGTGGGAGGGAACTGGAGGGTCATCCTTCTACTAGGTTTGATGACATTCAGAAGCAGAGGAAGTTGCAAGACCTATTGGGTAGGGAGTGGGGTGATCAGCAGAGCCAAATTGTAAGCCTGGAGCCTCAAATTTTGGTTGACCTAGGTCAAATTCTTACAGAAAAGGAAGGCAAGACTCAGCATAAATACTGGTTCTAAATGAAATGAAATTCTAGGATATAGATATTCCTTGACTTGCAATGGAATCACATCCCAATAAACTCATTTTAAATTGAAAATATTGTAGGTCAAAAATGCATTTAATACACCTCACCTTCCAAACATCATAGCTTAGCCTGGTCAACCTTACATGAGCTCAAACTCTTACATTAGCTTGTATTAGGCAAAATAATCTAGCACAGAGCCTATTTTATAACAAAACATCGACTATTTCATGTAATTTGATGAATACTAAAAGTGAGAACAGAATGGTTGTGTGGGTATGCTTTCACAACATTGTAAAGTTGAAAAATTGTAAATATATTGATCATAAGTCAGGAACATCTGTGCTTGAGAAGGGTTCCAGGGTGAGGCCTTCAAATAGGAAAGTTCCCAGGTCTCTCTGAGGCTTCCAAGAGGGTCTGCCTCATTCTTGATCTGGGAGACTATAGATACTCTGTCTCCCCCAGAGCAGCCCTGGGCCTATCTGGTCTTGAAATGTAGTGGCCTTGAAATGCGCTGATGGAATCTGTTCTTTTTTCCTGGGCCCCTTGTATTTCACTCACTAGTGGTTAGCAATGAGACTAATAATGCCAAGAGGGAAACTCTGAGGGTAACCCCTGCTGCCTGAGCTCCCTCTAGAAACCTCCTCTCACAGTCCTCTCTCTGGGAGGCCCTGGAAACCTCCTAGGACTTGATGACTCACCTTGCCCTTCACCCTCGTGCCTGGTGAGCCCACTTCCTTTGGGCTTTGCCCAGCTCGTTCCTGACTGTGTTTCTGGTCTCTTTGCCATAACTACTGCTTAAGCTTTTTTTTTTATTCTTGCTAGTCCTCCATTGTAAATGCAAGGAGAGATTCCTTCCTTTCTCCCCTGTTGGAAAGACTCTTTCTTCTAATCCTGTGTAGTGAACTTGGAGATTTCTGCCAAGCTGTCCCAGCGCAGCATGAGTTGAAGAACCCAGACAGAACTCCTGCCTCGCAGTTTCATGGTGCAGCAAGGATGATACTTTCAGACTAAGACCTCTGTCCCCGTTAGTGTGTGGGCCTAGTGACATCTGTAGGGCGTACTCATGTTTTAATTTTCACTTACATTGTCGGAGGATGTTAGCATGGGCTCTTTGCACTTTGGTGCAAGTTAGCTTTTTGGACAAGATAACCTGTAGTTAAATGAAGGAATGGGTGTGCAAAGACCGTGACAACTAATGGGAAAGTGGAGGGATAGAAAAGGTGGGACCAAAATTGGGGAGAGGTTTGGACAAGCTCTGGGAAGGAGACAGTGAGAGGCCAGGCCGTGGGAGGCCTCTGGAAATGGGATCTGCCTGTTTTTTTCTTTGAGATTCAGGCCTCTCCCTTTAGCCTATGTTTACTTCTTTTAAAATCTCTGATCTTGCTGCTTCTTCATCTGCCTCTGTAGAGCAATCTAAGGAACCTGCAGCTCTCTTAAGTGTGAAAGTTAGAATTGCCTCAAACTAGAAGGGACAGAGTTCCTCCCTGGCACCACTGATCTAAAATAGCTTAAGAATGTAGAGGATAAAAATCTGTGTGGTGGTCTTGGAGGAGCAGGAAATCAGTTTCCTTGGACCAACAAGTGGATAACAACAAGTGCTTCTCCTACCTGAACTGGCAAATGTCCAGGAGGAAGTGGATGGAAAATAGGTAAGTAGGTAGGAGAGACAGGGAAGGTCGGGGCTTGGAGCAGAGCAGCTGGATGGAGCAGAGAAATCAGTGTAGGAAGAGGCAGTTGAAGGGACAGGCACTTGTGCCTTGAAGGAGGATTTGATAATTATTCCTTGCATTTTCCATAGCTCATATTCTCCCAAGGAATTTTAATCTTTTCTCT
Source organism: Spermophilus citellus (assembly GCF_964194105.1). Lineage (NCBI taxonomy): Eukaryota > Metazoa > Chordata > Mammalia > Rodentia > Sciuridae > Spermophilus > Spermophilus citellus. The sequence goes on along the minus strand of NC_138197.1, from coordinate 30,930,810 downwards.
TGCTGTATCATTCCACTCACCCTAGGAGAAAAGGATACAATAATGACCCCCCCACCCCACTAACCCTCCAACCACAGAATTAAAAACTAAGCTCAGAGAAAATATATTCTTTCTCCAAAATTATAGTAACATCATGACTAAGAGCCAAGGGTACCCCGGGCTTGCCTGTGGCTCAGGGTGCTGGTTGTGAAAGTGAGAGTTGTAGAGTAGAAAGGGAGAACAAAATGGTGAAATGGACCCAGTGCTTGTTCACTGGCCATAGCACCTGCCCTTGTGCTATCTCCATGCAATCCCAGCTCATTTTGAGATTTATTGATTGCTTTATTCTTGTCCTGAGAAAAGACTATCAACTTGTGACCACTCTGAGACACGCTGTGTGGCCTCCAAATAGCAGGCCAAGATCAGAACACTGCCATCCCCTTCATTTCCTCCCCACACTCTAAAAGTATAGGCCCCCTTATGAAGTGTGTCTGTGGATCCACAATTCTTCAAGTTCTTCATAAATGGAGCAAGTAAGAATTTTCAGAAACACATTAATTTCAGAGTCATTGGGAATGAGAAGGAGAGCAGGTGGGGACAGAATTGGAGAATACAGTTGTCCCTTGATATCCACAGAGCCAGTTGGTTCCAGGACTGCCCACAATTAGCAAAATCCATGGGTACTCAAGCCTATTATATAAAATGGTGCAGTGTTTGCATAGAATCTATGCATATCCTTCCATATGCTTGAAATTATTTCCATATACTTATAATACCTAGTAAAATGTAAATGTTGTGCACATAGTTGCTAGACCATATTATTTAGGAAATACTGACAAGAAAAATAAGTCTGTATATGTTTAGTATACATGCCTGCCACAAGTATTTTGATCTGTGTTTGGTCGCATCTAAGGATGTGGGACCTGTGGATGTGTAGAGTGGATTGTATATGGACCACCTTTTAGTTTATAGTAATGACATTATACTGGCAATGGAGGAAATATTTGAGCCAAGGAGTGGATTTAAAAGATGTGTAATTCCCTAAGATACCACCTCACCCCAGTAAGATTGGCAGCCATGATGAAGTCAAACAACAACAAGTGCTGGCGAGGATGTGGGGAAAAGGGTACTCTTGTACACTGCTGGTGGGACTGCAAACGGGTGCGGCCAATTTGGAAAGCAGTATGGAGATTCCTGGGAAAGCTGGGAATGGAACCACCATTTGACCCAGCTATTGCCCTACTCGGACTATTTCCTGAAGACCTTAAAAGAGCACACTACAGGGATACTGCCACATCGATGTTCATAGCAGCACAATTCACAATAGCTAGACTGTGGAATCAACCCAGATGCCCTTCAATAGATAAATGGATAAAAAAAATGTGGCATTTATATACCATGGAATATTACGCAGCACTAAAAAATGACAAAATCACGGAATTTGCAGGGAAATGGATGGCACTAGAGCAGATTATGCTTAGTGAAGCTAGCCAATCCCTAAAAAACAAATACCAAATGTCTTCTTTGATATAATGAGAGCAACTAAGAGCAGAACAGTGAGGCTGAGCAGGAAGAAAAGACTAGCATTAAACAGAGACATGAGGCGGGAGGGAAAGGGAGGAAAAAAAAAGGGAAATCACATGGAAATGGAGGGAGACCCTCATTGTAATACAAAATTATATAGAAGAGTTTACGAGGGGAATGGGATAACAAACATGGAGGGAAATGAACTTCAATAGATGGGGTAGAGAGAGAAGATGGGAGGGAAGGGGAGGGGGGATTTTAGAGGATAGTAAAGGTAGCAGAATACAACAGTCACTAATATGGCAGTATGTAAAAATGTGATGTGTAGCCGATGTGATTCTGCAATCTGTATTTGGGGTAAAAATGGGAGTTCATAACCCAATTGATTCTAATCTATGAAATATGATGTGTCATGAGTTTTGTAATGTTGTGAACATCCAATAAAAAAAAATAAAAAAAAATGTTAAAAAAAAAAAAGATGTGTAATTTTAAAAGATCCCTCTGAGGGTGAAGGGGGTGGGTGGATTGGGAATTTTCTAATGACCAAAATAATAGGTGGCCCACAACTAGAGATGAAGAGTACGGGGGATGTGTGTTCTAGGCCAATGGAAAAACATGTATAAGATCTGAGCTACAAGGGAGTGTGGTGCCTGAAAGCAGGGCAGTATGGCTGGAACCAGCAAGATATGGGGAGCACTGAGGTGCGGCTGTGGGCAGGGCCTTATTGTGCAGGGTCTTACAGCCTAAGATTAGTGGGAAGCCCCAGAAAGTTCTGTACAAGAGGATGTCTTGGCCAGATTGACATGTTATAAGGACCTCCTGGCTGCATTATGGGGAACAGTGAGAGGGAGCAAGGGTGATGGCAGGAGGACCTGTTAGGATGCCATTATCTCATCCAGGTGCTGAGGGTGAGACATTGGGAATGAGAAGAAGTCATGGAAGTACAAAACAGATGTGTTTTGCTCATGTTCTAGGAGGTAAAAGTCATAGGATTACTGACAAATTGGATACAGGGTATTAGGGAAGAGGGTTATTGAGGCTGCTCCTAGATTTCTGGCTTGTAAACTGATTGTAGAATGGAGCATTGATAGGAATGGGGGAACCCTGAAAAAGAATCCTGTTGGGAGAACATAGTCAGTTTGCTCTTGGGCATGTTGACTTTGAGAGACTCTGAAACATACAAGTATAGAAGCCAAGAAGGCAGGGCAATGTGTGCACTTGGGCTCTAGAGGAGAGAGCAAGGTTAAAGTAAACTGGGGAATTATCAGTCACAGATGGCAATGACAGTCTCAGGGATGTATTAGAGAACCCAGGGAAAGAGTGAGAGTGTTGAAAGACCTGGGGAAATCCAACTGATTAATACAGAGATGGGTGAGCCACACTTTCTGCCCTCAGGACAGCCATAGCCATGAACACTCAGGGATCTCTTGTTCAGGACAGCAAGAATGGCAAATGAAAGGTTATTTCCAGGGGGTTAACCCATGCTGTGTACAATGGCCTTGACTTCTCATTGACCTCAATGCACTTCTTCTAGCTTCTGAGGGAATCCTCTAGGTGTGTGACCACCTGGCCCATGCTTCCTGATGGCCAGGCTGCACTCACCCCCTTCAGCCTTCTCTCATGGTGCAAGCCAGCTCTCTCGTTTCCCACATCTGTGTCCTTATCACTTAGAATGCCTTTCTGGAGCAGGATGGCTGAACTGTATGTTGTGTTCTACCTTCTGGGGAATGGGGAGGCTGCCATAAAAGCAGTCCCCTGATAGCCGTGAGACATGTGGCAGTGAGCAAGCAGAAGGAGTGGCCAGGATGGCTAGTGAGGCTCTGGGATGTCAGCCTCAAGCCGCAGGTAGCTAATGCACTGTAGCCTGACCAAAGCTTTGGTTTGCCTCTGAGTGTGAGCTACCCTGAATCACAGCTGAAAACAGCTGCCAAAGAAGGGTGGTCCTGGACTGAGTGCCATCCTCATCACTGCCCAGTTATGTATCTAGACGGCCTTGGGCTTTGCAGAACAGAGGTTTTGAGGATTTCTGTAGGGAAGAGTCATCTGTTCCAAGTTCTGCCCTGGGCCAGGTGGGGAATAGCCATGCAGAAAGGCCCAAGGGAAGAAGCCTCTTCTCTAGTGTCCTGAGCTGGAGGACCCCTGTTGCCCTGCCAGCACACATGTCCAGTGCTGTCCTTCTGTGTTCTCCCCCTGGGGAGGGCCTTGCTGGCCTGCCTGGTTTTCAGAAGCCACCACCCCTCAAGAACAGCTCTGGGCTCAATTCCACCTCTTTCACTTCTTGCCCATGATACAGACAAGAGCTCATGCTACAGGAATAAGTTATGGAACTTTATCCTGCAGGTCACAATTACGTTTCCAGCATGCAGCTCCATCTTCATAAAGAGGTTATGTTTCTCAAGTGCAGGGACCAAATGTTCTAGGCTCCCTGGAACTGTCCAGCAGATAGCTGAGCACAGATGGGGCTGCTGCACAAGTCAGTGACAGATCCAAAGCTGTTGCAAGAAACCCAGCACAGCTGCTTTCTGTTGTTTCATTCCTTCATCCATCCATTCATTCATTCAGCAGGTGCTTGGGAAAGAGCTGGATGTCTAAGGTGTTATTTTTGCTTGCATAGAGCTTAAAAAAGAAAATAGGAAGACTAATTATAATCACCACCACCTTTTATTGCCTGCTCAGAGGCTAATCGCTGTTCTGGATGCTTTTTTATTAAAGGTCATTTATTTTTATTTATTTATTTACTTATTTTTAATTGGTTCACACCATCTGTATGCTTTGAATGTATTCTTTTCTTTTTGTTCTCACTTGGATCCTGCAAGTTTGGGATTCTCATTTCACAGCTAAAGAGACAGGCTCAGAAGTCACAGTGCTACTGAATGGCAAAGCTGAGGTTTAAGGCCAGGTACAGTGGCATGCTGCTTTGCTTCAAAGTGTTTCTCAGACGTGGGACTAGATTGAGCCTGATCAACTCACGTCTCCTCTGTGCAAAGTGGAGCTGCAGTGTTTAATCTCTCATCCCCTCCATTTCTAACATTCCACAATTCTATCTCCTACAGGGGTCTTTTCCCTCCAGGAGGCAATATCAGGAATTTTCTGAAAAAGCCCTGTTCTCTCACTGTGGATTTTTGGAAGGCTTACTCAGGGAGGGCTGAGAAAGGACTGTGGGCCTCTGAGGTCTTAGCTTAGGCAGCAGCAGGTCCACGAGGACCCATCAAGAGTTGTGGAGGATGGCCCCCATCCAGAGGATGCCTCTGCCCCAAGTAGACCCACCCTTTGTGTGTCCTTGCTTTCTCCATGGGGGTGTGCTGCTGGCTTTGCTTTCCTGGGGTGAAGCCTTAAGGCCTAAGCCATTGTCATCGGTTCACACAGTGACCCCCTCCCCCGATACTGCCTGCCTGATACTGCCACCTCTCTCTTCTTGTCCCAGACAGTGGACACCATGGCCAACCCCCATGTTCCAAAGGAAAAATTAAGGACAGTGTCTCAGGGGTGGACTGCTTGCCTAACATGTGCCAGGCCCTGGGGTTCCATCCCTTTTGCGTGCACACTGCCCCCTGGTCCCCAGAGAAAGGCACAAGGCAAGAGATCATGATTGGAAGGATCTCCTGATGGCAGCTTGAGGCGTGTGTGTGTGTGTGTGTGTGTGTGTGTGTGTGTGTGTGTGTTTTCCTACTTCCTTTTACTCCTCTGTAACCAGTGTGAACTTGGTTCACTAAGGCTGTAAGAAAACATGAGCCATTTTCTTAGGGCCGTGGGTGGCTTTCCTCCTCAATGCCTCAGTTTCTCAATATCTTGCATTTCCCCTCGTCTGAAGTTGTTTTGTCTCTTTGTCTTTCCCTCTCACAGATCTCCCTCTGCTCCCTGGCTCTCCACGCAGGCTGAGCCCTCGGACAGGGGTCAGAGGGTGCCAGGGCCCCCCAAATGGACAGCAGTACCTCAAGGTGCCAGGTCCCCAGACCCAGAATCCACAGGGCAGTTCCAGCAGAGACTCTGGCCAGGGCTCTGGTGGAGAAAGCCCCCACAGCAGCTCTGTGAGTACTGGTAGTGGGCCCACCCCAACAGAGGCCCCAAGGGAGCTTCTCACCTGGGGGATCCTCCAGCTGGGGGCTGGTGTGTGTACCTGTGTGAGACCCTGGGCTTTTATTAGGGCCCTTTTCTCTTCTCCCTCTAAGTGAGGTAATTCCCAGCAACAGTGATTCTCTTGGTTAGGGGAGGGTCCAGAAAGGAGGTGTGGGAGGCCAGGTGATCCCACCTGTCAGTCTGCAGACACCCTGGCTCTCGTCCCATAGGCCCGAGGAACCTGTCTTCTCTGCCTCTGTGACTCTGAGCCTCTCCCCTGTGCCTGGCACTTCATCTGGTTGCCTGGGTGACCTCTCAGGTGGCTGCAGAGGCAGCTGGGTATCAAACCAGTAAAAAAACAGGGAAACACCCAAGGGAGGGAGGCAGGTCTCAGCCCTGCTCCGCCTTGTTCTCTCTCCTCCTCTTCTTTCCACCTCCCAGTCTGGAGTGGAAGAGAGAAGGAGCCAGTTCCTCCTGCTGCTGTCATTGGCTGCTGTCATTGACAGGGTCCTCACCAGTGACTGAAAAGGAGGAGGAAGAAGAGGATGTGGGCCTGTGAAGGGCAGAGTGTCGAGTGAATTCCTGTGGGGGGGCCAGGTGACTAGAAATTGGCCTTTGTTCCAATGGATCCAGAGAACCTGCCCGTGAGTATTCTGTGTGTGTGTGTGAATGCATGGAGTGTTTGCAGGCCAGTGTGCAGATCTGAAGGGAGGTAAGTGTGTGTGGGTGTGTCACAGTGCACGTGGAGGGGAGATGCATGTATTTGTAGATTCCTTTACATGTGTGCAGAAGTGGCAGTGCAGGAGGATGTGGATGGAGGTGACAGTGTGCACATGCAGGAGTGGGTGTGTGGGTGGGGGGGCAGTGTGGATGTGCTGGGGTCTGCTGCTGCTAGGTGTGCAGTCTGTGGAGGTGATATCTGTGTGCAAGGATGGTGGAGTGTGTGTGAAGCACTGATGTCCAGACTGTAGACGAGTGGGTGGAGGGCTGTGTGGGCTGTGTGACAGATGGACTCAGGCTGCTCTGTTCCTGCACTGGGGCGGCCAGGGCCTCTGGGATTGGAGGGATTTGCTTCCTAGTCTACTTCCATGTCCATGAGCACAAGGGTAGCTGTCTCCACACTCATCCCCTTACTCACTGGAACTCACAATCCCCGTCCTTTTGTCTCTGGCCAGGTTATCAATAACTACCTAGATGCCAACGAGCCTGTGTCTTCCGAGGCCCGTCTGAGCCGCATGCACTTCCACGACAACCAGAGGAAGGTGGACTATGTGCTTGCCTACCACTACCGGAAACGCGGGGCACACCTGGGCCAAGGCTCTCCTGGCCACTCTCTGGCAGTCATCTCCAATGGGGAGACAAACAAGGAACACCACGCTGGGGGCCCCGGTGACATTGAGCTGGGGCCACTCCATGCCCTGGAGGAGGAGAGGAGGGAGCAGCGGGAGGAGTTTGAGCACAACCTGATGGCTGCTGGGCTGGAGCTTGAGAAGGACTTGGAGGTGAGGCTGTCCAAGGCAAGAGCCTCGGGGCGGATGGGCTCTTGGTAGTCGGTGCCACCTGCAGGGAGCCTTGGCTTTGTCCTGGCAGATGGTACTTTCTTTCTTTTTTTTTTTTTTTCCTGGGAAACCCAGATTTTCTTGCCCAAGGTCTTAGTATTGCTGCCTAGGTGATTCCAGGTGGCAGTGGGATGGCCATGGTGTACCAGTCTCCTCCCTGGATTTGGCCTGGTTAGAGACTGAAGGCAAGACTCTGCTTCTGGAATCTCTCTCCTAAAGGCCTCATCTGGTAGCCCTCTCCATAATGTTTCCTTGGGATGAAGACCTGGTTTGCCTGCTGAACTTTGGGTCTAAATCCCTCTGTGGAGATAAAGGGATCTCCTTAACTAAGGAGAGTGTCAGTTCTGGCTCCCTGAAGGAGCTGTTGAGGGACATTCTGGGGAACTGATAGGACATATTTTACCGACTTGTAAGCTATGTATACATCACCTCTGGTCAGCAGACAGTCCAAGAGAATCCATGGAAATTCTTTCTCCCACATATACATTCTTCCTTCTTTCCATCTACCCATCCATCCATCCACTTGTCCATCCATTTATCCACACTGATGGTTTAAAAATGATCTGTCTTTGTTATTTCCTCCAAATCCCTCACTTACCTGTGTCACCGTCCCACACTCTATTCCTAGCCATCAGCCTTTTCTCAGTTGTGGCTAGGTTATCTTTGCCTTGTCTTTGTGCTGGGGGTCCCCTCTGTCCAGATCTGTGTATGCTCATCCTTCAGGTCTCAGCTCCAATCTTATCTCCTTCCAAACATCTTCCCTAAGTACCCCTGATGACATATCTTCACTCCTGTCATTTTTTGTCCCTTGCTCCTGCTTTATTTTTCTTCACCTCACTTATCCCTGCTATTTAGAGTAACATGATATCTCCCTCTCTCTCTCTCTCTCTCTCTCTCTCTCTCTCTCTCTCTCTCTCTCTCTCTCTCTCTCTCTCTCTCCCCACTAGCTCCATGAAAGCAGGGAAGCAGGGATCTTGTTTAGTTGGCTGCTACATCCCAGCACTTAAGACAGGGTCTGGCACATAGTAAGATGCTTAATAAATGTTAGTTGAGTGGCTTCTCTGAGTCTCAGTCCCCTTATCTGCAAAATAATGGATGCCTTGCTGAATGGTGGTTTTTACATCTCTCACCATTAGATGGGGCAATGAAAACATTTAGCCCAATGTCTTGTACATAGTAGGTACTCAATTGGTGCTCATTATAATTATTTTAAAAGGTATTATGCTTAAGGTTCAGCTGTCATTCTCATCTGAAATCTATTTGGTAAGATTCAAGTTAATACTATCCTCAGATTGGGAGGGACCCCCAGAGATCATTCCTTTCTTCCTCTGTCCCCTGGTGGATGTCATGCATCTGGGCTCATGTCCTTTTGGTGCCAACCTCTGTTGCTTATCCAGACCTCTCAGGTAGGAGATGCTCCTCTGGGGTTGGCATTCCCTCCAGTAGGCAGAGTGGGCTCTCTTGCTGTGGGGTTACTGATTTTCACTTTTTGAACCCAAAGCTATTTGGTGCCTCCATTTGGAGTTCTGGTGAGGTTTCTTCAAGGCAGTGGTATGTTCTGAGGGTCATGCAAAGAACTCTTGGCTCCCACCACCTCTGTGGGAGCTGCAATCTATCTGCCTATTGTGGGGTCTCAGGAAGTGGAGGTCAAGGCTTTGCTCGGGGCTCAGTTGGAAAATGGCATGTGTCATGCTCAAGAGGGTGGTCTCGGAGGGCTGATGATATATGTTCTGTCAGCCTCGGGACCTTGGCTAGGTTACATGATCCTTTTGAGTTGAAGTTTGCTTGTCTGTAAAGAGGGAATAATACATTCTTCACTGGGTTGTTAGGAAGCTGAGACAAGACAACTAAATAAAGTATTTAGATAACAAGGCAACTAGCTAAAATGTTTAGTAACAATGAGTCAGTGTTATTGTTAGAGTTGCCAGGTTTGGTGAATAAAAATGCATGGTGCCTAGTTAAATGTGAATTTCAGAACAACAAAGAATAACTTCTTGCAGAGTGCCGTGGTGCACGCCTGTAATCCCAGTGACTTGGGGCGCTGAGTCAGGAGGATCATGAGTTTGAAGCCAGCCTCAACAACAGCGAGATGCTGAGCAACTCAGTGACACCCTGTCTCTAAATAAAATACAAAATAGGGCTGGGGATGTGGCTCAGTGGTAGAGTGCCCCTGAGTTCAAATCCCTGGTGCCCCCGCCCCTCAAAAAAGAATAACTTCTTTAAGTTATTATGAGTATGCCCTATTCAATATGGGGGATATGTTTATACTACAAATTTAAAATTCAAATGGGTCTGTCCTGGTCCCTCTCACGATTTCTGCTAGCGTCTCTGTTCGTCTTCCCTGCTCTCTAGCATGTTTCACTTTGGCTGCTCCTGGATATTCCTGGCTTTGGCTGGGAATCGGGAGGGCACAGGGTAGCTCTGAGGCTGACTGTTGTTAGAGGGGGCATGTATCATGTCCTGGATTGTTGTTTCTCGTGTATGACCACTCAGGGCTCCTCCCTCCCAGTTCCCACCTCTGACTTCAAGGCCCACTTAAACTCTTCTCCTTTATGAGGATTCCAGGTTGTGCAGTCTCCCCAGGCCCCTCATCATAATTATTATGATGGTAGTGGAACCTCACAGTGAAGAGTTAATTGTCCTTCTTGACCATGGCACATTATTATTGCTGATCTGCAGAGGAACTGCATATTTCTGTAACATTCCCCTTACTCTTTGCTGCCCACTCCCTCCACAGGCAATCATTCCAGTGCATCGTGGTTCTGGAAAATGTATAGCACTGTTATTGCTGTATGCAATTTTGTTTTTCATTTTAAAAATAGACATTATTACTTTGAATAGTTTTATTTTTACAGAAGAAAAGAAATAGTACAGAGAGTTCCTATACACCTACCTGGTACCCAGTTTCCTCTCTTATTAGCATCTTACATTTATTTGTATGGATCATTTGTTACAATTAATGAACCATTATAATTAATACATTATAATTAACTAACATCCATGCTTCATGCATATTGCTTTAGCTTCTTATTTTTATTTATTTATTTTGTGGTATCGGGAATTGAACCCAGAGGCCCTCTATCACTGAACCTGCAACCCCTATTTATTTTTGAGGCAGGATCCCCCTTAGTTGCTGAGACTAGCCTTGAACTTGCAATCCTTCAGCCTCAGACTCCTGAGTTGCTGGGATTACACCATGCCTGGCTCCTTAGTTTTAAAACTCTCCTCTATTCTAGAATGCCAGCTGGGACACTTCATTACACTTAGCAGTCATGTTCTCTTAGGCTCCTTTTGGTGGTGACAGTTTCTCAGAACTGTATGTATTTTAAATTTACATAAAAGCACTCTGTTTTATAGCTTATTGTTTCCTTTTTCCTCTCAGCACTGTGATTTTCAGACACTTCACATTCTGCATGTACGTCCCATCCATTATCTCTAATGGGAAAGCAGTTTGCAGCCACCGGAGTTTACTGAGTCATTTCCTAATAGTAAAGGGAGCTTAGGTGGGCCAACCCAAACAGGGCTGAAAATAGATTGTCACCTCCTTCAGGACTGGCATTCCATGATTTTCTTGGTCTCCCTCCCTTCCTCAGCACCATCTTTGTGCCAAACACTGTTTGGGGATCCATCAGCTGGGGCCTGTGAAGTTCTGAACAATTCTTCTCCATGTCAACGTGGTTGGCCTTGGCCTTGAGCAGCGGTGGGGGCATGGGAGGGAGACTTTGCCTGACTGCAGCTGGCAACAGTTGATGAGCAGGTGCAGCCCTACCTGCTCAGCTGGGACTCCCCACCTTTTGGGCGGGGCTGTCTTAGGCTCTGATTTCATTTTGACTTTAAAGTAAATGGAGAGGAAATGGGTCTCTGTCAGAGACACATTAAAAATTATTCACTTAGACTTTCAGGTCAAAATAATTTGTACCCACCAAACTTTGAATTTCAGAATTCATTTCCAACCCTGGTTGATATCTGGGCAAGTTTTTGACAGGCGGACAATTGGTGTGTACTTTCCTTTGGTGTTTTAGTTTTTCATTCTTTGTGCATATTTCCACGTATTGATATTGTCTGCCTTCATATTTTAAAGATGTTTCTGTATTTTATCAGATGACTGTGCTACAATGTGCCTCTATATTTTCTTAGTTTTGACCATTTGATTGGAATTTCATTGGAGACATCCCTGGAAATGCTTATGAGTGACAAAGACACTTGAACCCTTACTTACTACCAATTCATATAATTGAGGGCCATCTCTTTGGAGATAGGAAGCCCTTCCAAATGGGAGGCCAGTTTAAGCAACTAAGGAGGTGTAGTTAGGCTTGAACTTCCAGAGTGAGTCTGCTCTTGTCCTGCTGGGGCTATAGAGAGGGTGAGCTGAATGGGCCTCTTGTGACAGCTCTGGGAGGTCTGACCTTCCCACCTCCTCCCACTATCTTCCAAACCTCCTGCCTTGACCCAAAGAGCCAGCAGGACAGAGACAGAGGCTCAGATGCATGGGTACCACCTGGGGTGGGGGGAACCCCAGAGCAAGGCACAGTGCCATGCATGTGGGAGGCCAGGAGAGGTGTTTGTGCACTTTGAGGCATGAACTTCCCCTGCCCTTAGGCCCTAGAATTCCAGCAGGCATGGCTGGCAATTCCAACTTTGCGGGCAGTAAGGTCTTTGATACTGGGAATGGAGGAAAGAGCATTGAAAAGGAGGCCAGGTGCGCACCTGTTCAGGGTTAGTGTTCCTGGGATTTGGGCGTTAGAGAACTGACGGCAGAAGCTGGCATCGTGTGGTGTGGTCTGGCATCTGCAGCAGGCACATGGGTTATTTCAGCAGGTTCAGGCATAGAGAGGACAATGTGCCAGCTGGGAGGCTCCAGGGCTACACTCCATTCAAGAGGCTAAGCTCTCCTTCCCCACTTGGAGTCAGGTGGGAAGCCAGGAGGGACCCAAATCCTTCTCTCAGCAGAAAGGAAACCCCTCCCCCAAATCATAGACTGTCTCTAACACCTGATCCTGACCCTGTGGGCCTGGCAGAGCCTGGGCATCTCTCACCTCAACCCAAATCACTGCACTGAGTCCAAGGAATGCATCTCACTTTCTTAAAACCAGCAGCCTCTGTTTCTCGACCTCTGTCATCACCCCCATTCTCACCTCCTTTCCAGGAACACTTTTCTACACCTGATTAAACAGCTGATAGGACCATCTGTCCTCTAGGGTCTTTGGAATGAGGTGGTAGTAACTTTGGGAAATTCTCTGTCTTCAGAGTTTTGTTGTGGTTTATATGTGAATTGCCCCCCAAAAGCTCCTGTGTGAGATAATGCAAAAAGGTTCAGAGGTGAAATGATTGGGTTATGAAAGCCTTAACCCAATCAGTGAATTAATCACACGACGAGATTAATTGAGTGGTGAGTGAAGGTGGGTGGGATGTGGCTGGAGGCAGTGGGTCATTGGGGGCATGCCTTTGGGGTATATATTTATATTTGGCAAGGGGAGAGCTCTCGCTCTGCTTTCTGATCAACATGTGAGCTGTTTCCTTCCATCACGCTCTTCTGCCGTGATGTTCAGACTCACCTCCAGTCTCAAGAAATGAGGCCAGCTGTCTATGGACTGAGACCTCTGAAACCTCCTTTGTGATTGTTCTGGGTGGGTCCTTTACTCACAGCAGTGAAAAAGGCGACTAAAACAAGTTTAATGTGTGGTTTTAAGGACGGAAATTGACTTTACTATCTTCTGTGTGCTTCCTAAGGCACATTTTTGCTATTTCTTGGATTTGATCAATTAGTCTTCACGCGTATCCTACACGTAGGTGTTATTACAGTCTTTTTAAGGAGATGAGGCTCAGAGAGGCTAAGTGACTTGGCCAAGGTAACATTGCTACTAAGTTATCCATCTGAGATTTGAATCTCATCTGAGCTTCAGACCTCCTCGGATTTTTCTCGTCCCAGGGAGAGTTGCTAGGCCCTTTGTAGGAGTTTCCTATTTCTCCCTCCCCCAAATCCACAGAGGTTCTCTTCAGGGGCCAGGAGCTATTTTTCCAAAGGAGGAGATATGAGATACCTTGCCCTCCCTTTCCAGAGAAGCGTATAGTGCCAGAGCAGTGAACTACCAGACCCTGGGCTTTTTGCCCTTGGAGGTTGCTGTGGCCTCTCAGAAGCACCAGGCCAACCTCGGCACATCTCCCCTTATGTGGTATAATAAACAGCTTCCTGGGTGCAGTCCTTAGAGTTGCCTCTGTCTCTCAGGTTCTTATAGAGCTCATATCTAACCAGCTCCTCCTCTTAGAATGCCCAATTCTTGCTTTGACTTTGCTTTTCTAGAGGAAACTAGGACTTCGAATCCTTAGCAAAACCTGATGTTCTGTCTTTTAGGGTGACAGTATCCTCTGGAGTCTTCAAGCCCATTGTTTTGCCTGGGGCATCCACAGAAAGCAGACCATTGGGTGCTGGAGTGAGGGCAGTGGTATATTTCTATGGGTTGGACGTCCCGAGGCCTGCGTTGATGCCATATAAAATCAGTCTATCGCTCCTCAGGAGTGGGGTGGAGGGGCCATAGTAAAGGCAGGGGAAGTGATACGTGAGTTTACAATGATGCCAAGTCCACACTGCTCCTTGGTGATGGCTGCTGCACTATTGTGAGTGTGGTTAGCAGCCACACTGCTGTTAACATGCCCTAATGACTAGGGAAAACGTGATGATTTCCCTCTGGTCTTGGATGTGTTCCTGTCCCACTAACCTCCCTCCCCCAAGCAGCATCTAGAGCCTTGGGCTTCTCAACTGTCTCTTTTCTATCCCAAGGGAGCTTCAATAACACAACAAAGACAGCCCCTGTAGCCCTGCCCTTGGGACCACAGAGCTGAGAGCTGAGCCACAGGTGGACAGGCAGGATCAGGTTTCAGAGGGCAGGACTGGGGCAGCCTGGGGTGGGAGGCAGGAGAAAGGAAGGAAGGGGTCCAGTCCCCCAAACCTGGTTAAGTATCTATTTCCTTTTCTAATGAGATGATGATGATGATGACGATGATGATGATGATGATGATGATATAAACAAGCATTCCATCTTCTCATTTGTTCACTTTAGCAAATCCACTGAGGTAAGTAGAGCAGCTATTGACCCTTCCCATGGACTAGGGGACAGGGAAGTACTTTATCCAGCTGGAGAATAGCGTGGCTGGGCCTTGAAACCAGCTCTTCCAATTCCTACTCCTCATATTTTCTTAAAATAACTTACCTGAGGGGTGTTTGGCCTATCCACTCACTCCACCTTGGAGATAAATGAGCATTGTCCAAAAATTGAATGGAATTGGGCAGTGGGTCTAGTCAAGAAAAGCAGGCAAAGAGAGGCAGGGTGGGTCCCTTTTCAAGTCCTTTATGTCTATCATCTTTCATTTATGGATGGGCATTTCTGGTGGTCTGCAGGATCCCTCAAAAGGGGATAAAAGGAAGTTTCTGGGCTTTGATTTGCCATGTCCCATCCTGTGATCCCAGAGGGCATAGATCAGTGAAGTCACAATTGTCCTTGCTAAGGGACCTGGCCTGGGTCCCATCTCTACTGGCTGTGTGTTTTTCTGATTTTCCTCTGTTACCAGGGTCTTTCTGGTAACAGATACATGATATGTATGAGAAAATTGGATCATAGAGCCCTAGAGTTGTAAGGTTTGAGGTAATTTTTTTTTTCAATTCCATCTGAGAGTGGGAACTGAAATCCAGAGAGAAGATATGACTTGCACGTGGTCATGGTGGTGCTAGTTAATACCTTAATCAAATTAACCATTGATGATAGGAAGCCTATGTAAGCACATTAGTCAAGGGAGTTAACTTCCTTCTATTAGGTCGGTCTTCCTTGTAGCTCAGTTATTACCTTCCTGCAAAGCTGGTATCCCCTGGTGTTCCTGCTATGACCACACTGGGTGTTGGTGACTGGGACCTGTTCTTGCCTTAACTATGTGCTGTGCTGATTGTCAGATATCCTGAGTATCATTCCTGTTCCCACATGCATTTACAGCAGCCTCTGTAGTTGGTGAAGAGAGACTTGGGAACAGTTGGTCTCAGTCCTGTCAATCATTCTTCTTCATGGCATTACTGGATGTTTTGGGCTCTGAGACACACATCTAGAAAGAAGTCCCGCTTTGTCACCTGAAAATTCCAGGTCTTTGAGGCTTCTTGGGCGGTCGTTACAATGGCAAAGGGAACGGGAAAGCGCTACCAGGAGGAACCTGCCAGGCTCTTTCTCAGGCTTGCTTTCTTCTGCTTTAGTGATTTATGGAGCACCTCTTAGGTGCCAGGGGATGGGCTGGGAGATGACACAGAAGTGAAAAGAGACATGGTCCCTGTCTTCAAGGGGACGCAGAATTGATAGGGGAGAATCACATGATGAGGTCTAAGTGCTGTGGAGAGAATCCTGGGGTTGTGTGTGGGGGTGTGTGACTCGAGGAAGTCTTGACCCTGCCTTAGAGCTGTTGGCTAAATCACCTTCCTTGTCCCTACCCCAGATGCTGGGGGTCCCCGCAGAGGGGAATGGACTGTGTTCCCTGCCCTTATCTGATCACTATCAGCATGCTGAGATGCCAGTGTGGACCATGCACGTTTAGAGGGTTTAGCCGAAGTGTTTGTGGGGTGTGGCAGAGTCTTTGGCCCTTTGTGGTGTGAAGATAAACACGTTGGATCTATTCGGTGCTTGATAGATGTCGAAGGTGGTGCTTGGGGCTGCTTCAGCCCTAAGTGCCCCCTCACTGCAGGAAAGGTCTCATTGCTACCCCTGCTCATCTTGTCACTAATGACCCTGGGACCAATGTGGCAGCAACAGGGCTTCTTAACTCTTAATGATTTTTGTAAATAGAATTCAGGGGTAGAATTCATAAACTTGGATGGTAGGAAACTGCATCTTTATTTTCATTGACACTTAACTAAGATTTAGCAGTTATCACAAATGAGGATGTAGACAAAATCCTATAGTACTTCAAGTTTCTGTGATTTTGTCACCTATGGAAGTGATATGTAGATTTGTCATATTGTAGTCATTGCACATACCTTCAAAAACATTTACATTCTCCTCTACTTTCAAATTAGGACACTTTTTAGATTTGCTGCTAGGTCTTATTATTTAATGCACTGATATTAAGAAGTAAGCATATTACTCTATCACAAATTTGTTAAAATTTTTGATAAGTACGGATTTTGTTTTGTTAGCTTTCATGGCCATTTTATACATTTAAAGGCTTTCTGAGAAGTGGTCCATGTGTTCCATCTGTCTGTCCTAGGGTTCCATGGCTCAAAAATAGAGACCCTTGATCATATCTCGCAAAACCTAGGAGAGGCCTCAGACAGTGGGTGGCAGTCTTGCCTGGCTGCCTGTGAAGAGAGACCAGATGGGGACAACCCCAGCTGCTGTCTGGGAACTGCCTGGCTCAGAGAAGGCTCCTGAGTTGTCTCTCTGCAGGTGTTTGGTTTGTGGGTCACTTGGCATCAGCTGAGCTTCTACTCACTACAGCTGCCACACTGGGCCAGCGTGACTATATGCACTTGGAAACTTGTGGTTTGGTCCTTGCTATGACTAGACCCAATCTGAGAGTGAGCTGAGCACTGGATATGCAGGTTCCAGGTTCTGCTTTGCCACCTCCTGGCTTCTTTCTGGATCTTGAGTTTCCATCTGAAAAAGGAGAAAGTTGGGCAGAAATCAAGGACTCTCGAACTGTGAATCTGACAGTCTTGGACTGAGGTAGCCTATACCAAAATTTAAAAAAAAAGAAAAGATAGGTTTTCCTAATTTATTAAATAATGATATTAATAAAGATAACTTCCTTAATTGAAGTTTGTTCTTACATATCTTTTTGTTAAAACTTTGGAAGCTATTACTCCTTGTCTGCCAGTAAGTACTTGTAGAGGGGAAGAAGGAGAGTGGAGAAGGGAAAGAACATTCATAGAAAAGATGTGGAATTGGCTGATTATGTTTAACTTCACAACTCAGTTCAGGTTGTGATTTTTTTTTTTTTTTGGATCACTTATAGATTTCTCTAAGTTGTTTCTTGTTTGAATGTTGGAATTAATCATATTGGTATTTTAAGGCTCTTTGTAAAGGGTTTAGTGAGGAACACCATGGCCTGTGGGTGTCCTGCCATCTTCTGTGTGTCTCCAAGGCCCCTTGCTCTGCCCTTCTGTGACCTACAGCACTGAACGATGCATGCTGTTTGAAAGGCTGACTCCTGTTCTAGATGAACAAAGGGGCAAATGGATTGGAAGGTTGCTGTGGAGTGACATTATCTCCAGGGGCGATAATGCTTCTGTTTACATCCAGGCCACCAACACAAGCTATGGGTCACCTCATGTACTCCAGCCTTCCCTTGTCTGTGTACTGTGATTGTAAGAGAAAACAAACTGATGTTAAAATGGAGGTAAAAGGAAGAAAGCAGGCAGAGTCAGCCACATCACTGTGTACAGAACATAGCAGGTGCACTTTGGAGAACTTGCCTTCCCTCCTCCCTCTTGAATTGCCCAGGGATTCAGCTAAAATCAGAGGATATACCTGGGCATGGTGGTGCACGCCTGTAATCCAGGCAGCTTGTGAGGCTGAGACAGGTGGATCAATCGCAAGTTCAAAGCCAGCCTCAGCAACTTAGAGAGACCCTAAGCAATTTATTGAGACCGTGTCTCAAAATAAAAAATAAAAAGGGCTGAGGATGTGGCTCAGTGGTTAAGTGCTCCTGGGTTCAATCCCCGCTACCAATAAATAAATAAATAAAAATTAAAATAAAATCAGAGGATATGTAAATCTTCCCAGCAAGATTGATAGACATTGTCATTCATGGCTCTTAGAGAATCCTGCACATTCTGATGCCTCCCAGAACGTGAACCCCAGTCCTGGGGCGTTGCTGGTTTGGCAGTTTCATCTGCTATGTTCCACTCTGATGTGGCCAGCAGCTGGACTCTCTATCCAGCCCAGCTGTCCAGGGGTCAGAGTCAGGTCTGGACCAGGTGATCGCTGGGTTTCCACTGAGGAATGGATTATTCTCTGGTGTCAAGGGCTGTGGTCTGTCTGGCTGAGGCTATTTCTGTCCAAGCTGTGTTCCTTCCTTCTGTCAGAGCTCTTGCAGCCCAGGGAACTTACACTTAGCTCATCCACAGGCCTTTGTGGGGTCGAGGTGGCTCAGGCCTCAGAGAAGGCCTATGGGGTTTAGCACCTTTTCAGGAATAGGAAGTCAGGGGTGGGATTTGATCCGTGTGCTGTTCTGTTGTTTTGTTTTCTGTTGTCAGATGCAAACCCAGGGGCCCCCAAAGGCTTCAGAACAGAAACCCCGGGGCCCTTGGAGTTTGCATGGGTTTGTTGCTGGCTCCCTGAACTCACTGCCCATCCGTGGTTACAGTGTTGTGTGTGTTGCTATGTACTGTTCTCACTCTGCACTGTGGAGTTGGGAAGGACGCGCCCAGACCACGGCCTGTGAGTAGGGTCTGGGTGTCCCAGCTGTGCTGCGGAAGATTCAAGAATGAGTGGTTATTTTGGGAGGTGACTTCTGCTCTTCCACACCTGGACTTCTCCAGCAGTGTGACACAGTAGGAAGAACTTCAGGTGTGGAGAGTGAAGAGCTGGCTTCTTGGATGTCTTTGTGTAAGGTTCTTAGCAATGCTGGGTACATTTTCTTACCTGAGATCATCAACTATAAAGTGTCATAAAATAGACCCAAGTTGTTCTCCTTTGTGCTTTAATTTTCCATTTTTCCACCCTAGGAGCTGAGTTGACTTTTCTTCATTTTCAGAATGAATGAAACTGTCTAATGAATAGATTAGGCATCCCCAAAGGAGGAGGCACACCATCCAGTTGGGAAACAAGAGACACACCATCAGAGAGTTAACTATTCAAGACACATATTCTAATTGCTTCTTTCTCTGTTTCCTGAGCAAAAGGATCTACAATTTTCAGCAATTTGGAACCCATCATTCTGATTTTGGATATCGCTGCTTACCAGTGTCAGGATTTTAGGCATAGCCATTTTCTACTATCTGTACCATTACTTGATGAATACTTTTGTTAATTTGGCTCACTTTTGAAACAAATTTGTTTTGAAAGGGAATATTGTGTCTATCAGAAATGGAAAACCCACAGTGACTGAGCCAGGAGGATGGCAAGTTCAAAGCCAACCACAGCAACTTAGAGAGGCCCTAAGCAACTCAGTAAGACCCTGTCTCAAACAAAAAAATTAAAAGGGCTGAGGTTGTGGCTCAATGGTTAAGCACCTCTGGGTTCAATTCTGAGTACTTTAAAAAAACAAACAGACAATGAGGAACCCATATCACTGGATAATAAGTAGACAATGACTACAAAATAAACACAACAGAGGCAAAATGACATTACTGATTTCTAGCTGTAGAGGGTCTGAGGCTGGAGCCTGTTCACTCTTTGTTAAGGAGCTTAGCTAATGTCAGAGGTTAGAGGCCTTGCCATCAAACTGAAACTCAATCTTTGCAGGATAATTGGAAAGAGACTTTCTCATGATTTTATTAGTAACATTTGATACTATGTTGTACCTGTCCATAATCTTTTGCCCTTATTTCACGCTGGGCAACCTTCCCAAAATGCTTAGGACCGCATCTCTAGCCATGCTTGTCCCTGGATAGACTGAAGACTCTGAAGATAGGGGTTATATTGTATTCATTTTGGGGGACAGTGTTTGACACATAATAAATACTCGATATTATCGAATCGATGCAAACATAACCTCTAGCAAAGACAGTACATTGCGGAGTTGTTCCGGAAGGAGGAGGTCCCAGGTGTGGGGGTTGGTGGGAATGCTTTCCAAAGGAAAGGGAGCCCCTCTTATCTTTTCCCCAGCCCTGCTCAGCAGGTTGCTCCCGTCTCTCAGCGCACACCCTCTCCTAGTCCTACTTCTTCAGTAGCAGCACTGCCCTGGTTCTCGTATCTCCTTTTCCAATCAGGGGACAAAATACCATAACAATTTGGAGCCTCTGCAGCCCCCGTACAGCCGCCCACTGGAGGAGAGGGCTGGCGGCAGCAAAACGGAACCAGAGGTGTGACAAAGGACGGGGGAAGACAGAAGAGAGGAGGAAAAGGGCTGGTGGTCAGGAGACCTGTGGGTAAACTGAGCCCCAGCACAGGTTGTCCTCTGGTCCAATGTTGCAGAGATGTGGTGACCTGCTGGGGTCACCAAAGTCTAGCACTGAGGGTCGTTAGCGGGTTCTTCTTTGTCTTCCTACCCTTCCTTTCTCTCCAGGTCTCTCCTTCCCTGTTTACCTAATTCCGTGGGGCATGATGGTGACTGTTGTCATGGCTTTGATGATGGCAGTGTTCACGTCAGTCCAGTCTCCTTGATCTGATTATAAAATGCTTCAGCAAAAAAAAACCTCAGACACTGTTTCCCATGGACTTGTGTCAGGAGCGGTCTCCACCTCCCCTGGCTTGTCCTCAGGGGTTCTCTGGCAGGGGGACTCCACTTCCTCCAGACAGAAGAGTTCTGAACTGGAGAGTGTTCTCTACTAAACCTTCTCGCTTGTTCCCTCTGTTATGCCCACCTTCACTCCAGTCAGACTCGATGGGAGATTGTGGGGTGAGGAGCTGCTGGATCTCTGCAAATAGCTTCTAGTCACCCACAGGCTCAAACTGCTCAGGACTACCCCTGAGACAACTGTGTGGACCTGGAGCCAGTTAGCAGGGATGAGAGGCAGCCAGTGTTCCCAGGAGGGCGAGGCTGGGGACCACACTGCAAGCCATGAGAGATCACCCAGTGCTGTGAAGTGTCAGGGCCGTGTGGTGCCCAGAGTCTCCTTGGGCCTCTGGCAGGGAGGACAAAATAGCCAGTGTGGAATGTCAACCCACTGGGAGCAGGGCTGGGATGATCCTTGGAAGTGTGTCCTGCTTAGTCCTGCCCTTGAGCATCAGGAGAGAGGATGGTGGGGCCGAGACATTTGTCCTGGGCATGCTCAGCCTCCCTCTTCTGCGCTCCCCTCCTCCTTCCAGGGCACGCTCAGGTCCTCCTTCAGACTCCTTAGTCTGGCCCTGTTGCTACAGCTGCATTTCCAATAGGGATCAAAGCTTTCAGTATATGGTGTATCAGGCATCGACAGGTGGAGGAGAGTCCTGGAAACCATACCATGTTGACCGGCTCTTCCCTTTTGCAAGGGTCATGGCCCTTGAGAGCACCCCCCCCCATCCTTTATCTCCATAAACCGCTTACATTGCACCTAATGCCGTATCAACCTGGCAGCATTTAGCATGGAACACCCCTTAAGTGCAGAGAGGCTCATGTGAGCCCTGGGATGAAGGAGAGGATGATCACATCGAGGGCATATTCGGGGATGTCAGTGTTGAAAGAAGAAAACAGGTGGCAGGGAATTGCTGGGGGGTCATGCAAGATGGCCCACGTAAACAAGCAGGTTTCCTCCATGTAGGGGCTGATTACGGAGGGCAAGTGCTTAATCTACCCCTCGTTTCTTGCATTCTGGGTCATTCCCTCCTGCTGCTAGGAAGCTAATTCAGTCATTAATCCGAGCCTAAGCCAGGTGGAGTTACACAGATATGCTGGGATCTCCCTTCCCCAAATGCAGAATGTAATTCCCTCCAGGCTGTGGCTTATCTGTACTGTCACCTCTATGGTTTTGGGTAATTGCAAATTGTGTGTATAGACCTTGGCATTTGTATGCATATATCCATATCTGGATGTGTATCTGTCTCTATACACATCTTAACTATCTTGCTGTAATGACTAAAACCATGGATGGTGGAGTGAGGGAGGGTTTCCAAAGGAGAAAGTTCTGATTGAAAACCCCATTTGAATGCTGGATTGAATCTGAATCCTAGCTCAGCCAGTAAGTGATGCAAACCTTTGTACAAACTGTAGCATGTCTCAGATCACTTCAGTTTTCTTATCTGTAAAAAATAACGAGGTTGGGTTGTTTTGAAGAAGACTGGCACATCACACAGAGGGAGCTTAATATTTGCTAAGGAAACAAATGATGAAGTGAGATAATGCTTGTCACAGTGCCCACTGGGGTATGTTAGAAGCTAGTTCCTTCATCTCACACCCAAAGCCCCATCAAAAACTTGTCTGTATTTCTGGCCTCCAGGATGACCTACCTGTGAGTTAGATGTGATCTTCTATGCTATTTACTCCTCCTTCCTCTCCCGGCCTGGCTCACGGACCAGGGCGAGACTCCAGCTCCTGCCTGCTTGCTCAGATGCCCCGGAGAGACCCCGCCTGTAGGACAGCTGCTTTTTCCCTCTGCTCTTTCTAGAGTCCCTAGAAATCTCTCCAAGTTAGACCCCACATCAGACACATTCCCTGAGGCTGGGTGGTCTCAGAAAAGACTCACCTGGAATCACAGAGATCTTTTATTGTTGGGCCCCTGGGTAAGTCATCCATTTTGGGTGCCCTAATTTGAGCTAGAAGTCTAGCATGCTATGCAAAACACCGTTTAAAAAAAATCACATCAAAATTGAAGTGTATTAATGTAGCTTGTTATAGTGAGACTTTTTTTCATGATCAATCAACCTGATTTATCGGCTTTTTTGAACCTGAACTTTCAGGTATCAAATTTGTTTAAAATGAGGTGAAACTATAACTTTCTTACTGTGCTTTGGTTGAAGAGGGTACCTCCTCTTTATATAACTCTAAGCACAATCCAGCCTATAAACCCACTCTAGAAATAGAGATTACAAATTGGCTGTTTTGCTTACTCATGCAGTGTCTCAAAACTCAGGAGGGAAGTCCTTCTTAAGGTCTAACCTAAATCCCTTCAGAGCAACTATATGATGGCAAAGAGGAGGTCAGATGGCAGGTATTTGATTGGCCCCGTTGGGTCTAATGTACGTAGAGATTTGTCTCAGGAGCTTCATCTTGAGGCTCCTGTGTC
Organism: Spermophilus citellus; assembly: GCF_964194105.1. Classification (NCBI taxonomy): domain Eukaryota; kingdom Metazoa; phylum Chordata; class Mammalia; order Rodentia; family Sciuridae; genus Spermophilus; species Spermophilus citellus. The sequence continues at coordinate 30,907,857 of NC_138197.1, read as the reverse complement.
TCAGGCAGTGGAGCAACAGGAGGATTGGAAAATATCTTCCTGTGGACCTGGGGAGGGAGGGGTCTGGCCGTCTGCAGATCAGAGCTCTTTTCTCAGCTTTCTCTCGGACTCAGGATAGGTCACATGACTTTCCCCACATCTTGAATTTCAGGGTTTTCTAATGGTTGGGGTTCTTCCATCTCCTGTCTCCTGTGGGCATCTAGAAGCCTGTCAGTGCTCCACATTCTGCAGAATCACACACTCCTCTGCCTCAGATGTCTGAAGGTTTTTTTTTTTTTTTCCCCCACCATCCACCTCTGAAATAGGCTGCCCATGTGCCAGGCCTTAGGACATCTCCATCACCTTAGATAATATCACCTATGTTTTCTAGAGTCTGACCCAGACCTCTCTTGCTACCATCTCAGCCTCTTGATCCACTTGGTCCTGGCCTCCAGAGAGGCAAAGAACAGCTGCTTGGCTCTGCCCCTGTTCCTTCCGTGTTCTCTTTGGGGTATCACCTCCATGCGTCCTGCTCATGAATCCCCCAGCAATTTCTTTGTCACTAGATCACATTGCAAGCTCCTGTCCAAATGCTGTCTGGCTGCTTCCTGTTCCAGGCATCTCCCTCCCACCTGAGTATTTGTGTTTCTGATTATTTATCCCCAGATGCATCGGGCCACATTTTTCCAGGTTGAATCTGCTCATTGTTACTTCCTGCCTGGGTTTGCTAACATCTCCAGGTCCCTTTTGCAACCACCGATGCAGCCTGGCTCGGGGTGGAAATGTGGATAGAGATGGGATGGGACAGGGGAAAGCCAGTGACCCTGCCGAGCGGGCCCCACCCCCTCTGAAGCCAAGGCCTTCCCCAGGAGAACGTCTGAATTGATGAGCACAAAAAGCCATCAAAGTGCTTCCAGCCTGGGGATGACCTAGACGGAGACCTGTCCCAGCTGTTCGGCTTTCTCTGGCTCTCCTGAGCAGAGAACAAGGAGACGCCTTCCTGCCCTCTTGGCCTTGCAAACAGCCATCACCAGTTCTAATTAAATAGTCAGCAGATGAAGTGACCTGGTGCCAGATGAGGGGGTGGGGGCTGTGCTGTGTACTCGGTCACTTCCCGCCCGGGACCCATCGTTGTGAAGGGGCCCTGCCAAGGCTGTGCCATTCTGGCAGAGGCCACAAGTTAAATGAAGAGGTAGAGTGAATGCTTCTCTCATTTTCTCTAAAAGAGAGAGTTTATTTTCGCCCCCCCCCTCCACCCCCACTTTGTTTTATTGTAAGCCCTTGATGACTCAGAAAGTCAGAGTTGGAAAGGGCCCTTCGAGAGTCTTTAATTCACGTCTCATTTTACAGATGGAGGCCTGTAGCAGTTCAGTAACTGAAGTTCACAAAAGCATTTTAAATCCTCCTCTGCCTTCTAGATGGGTGCTAAGTATTAGGCATGGAAAGGAGGTCTCTGGGGGGTGGCGAGGGACTTGGAAACGGAAGCCTGATCCAGACAACCCTGTCTTCAAGGGGCTGTCTCAGTGTGCCTGCCTTTTCCCACACTTTATACCCTGCACCAGAGCTAGGTGAAGCTGGGTGGAGTCATGTTCCGTCCCCCACTCCCCCACCCCCCATGCTCTTGGTTGACTATGATTAAATTGAGATCCAGGCTGGGGGTGAGGAGAGTTGAGCACTGCTCCTGAGAGACTGTCAGAACTTGGGTGGCAGGTGGAACTGGCTTAGAAACTGAATTTACGCCTGCTGTCCCCCTCCCCGGTTCTCTTCCTTCCTGCCCACCACAACTTCTCCGTGTAGAACATGTTGCTTGTTAGCAGGATGCCTCAGAAGATGCTGATGAATTTGGAGTGATTTTAAAATTCATCTGGGGAAATAAACAGCTGCAGCCTGAAACACAGACGCATACACTTGTGCTGCTCTGTCCACGTCTCTCCCTGTCCTGCTTCCCCTGATCTGGGAAAAGTGTGTGACCCAGTTCATGGAGCAACACAGAGACCCATGTGAACGATCCGAATGACTGTTGTGCAAAGGAAGAGGGATTAGCTGTCCTCTAGACCGGCAAATGCCACAACAAGAGACTGCATGGTTTTAAGAACGCTTGTCTGGAATCAGAGGGAGCTTTGCATCCGTGGTTTGCAGAACTCTGTAAAAGCAGAGCTGCTTCTCTCTTCTAAGAACCTTCTACTTCCTCAGGGAACAGGCAGGAGAAAGGGGACATTTATTGGTCACCTGAGTACATACAGACTTGTGTTTTCTTAAAAAGACTGCTGTGAAATAGGTAGTAATTATTAAGTTATTATTCCCATTTTATAGAAATCGAGGCTTTCGGAGATTAGGCAGAGCCTATGTAATGGATTTATCTGACTGAAGTCTTCAGATCCCCAGTCTTTGAGGAGCCATGTGATTTGTGGAGGTGGCTGTTCACCCAAATGCTACTTCTGTTTCCTCTCTGAAGATGGAAATCAAATGGGCTATTTGTCTGGGTTATTAGAATTTTTAATCACACAAGGTGTCTAGTCCTTTGAGGTAGGGTTAGAAAAGACTATTAAAGAGAGATTTGTCAGTCCACTTAACTGGAAGTGTCACCCAGAGATGATTCTTTCAATCCCTAGGTTTGCTAAGCACTTACTAGGCATGGCCTCTGTGCTGGGGAGAACTGTGAAGTCCCAGCTTGGCCATCGACTATGGGCTGCAGCTTCATTGGTCATGCCCAATCTCTTTTTTAGAAACCCTTCTTCTAACCCTACTACCCTCTCCAGCTTTCACGGACTTACATTCCCCTCCTTCATATCTAGGCTTTAAAAAAATAAACTTTTATTAAAGTACAGTGTATATTAGAAAAGTGCACCAATTGCAATCGTACAACTTGGTGAATATTACTAAGTGGGCTCATGTGTTTAATTACCACCCAGATGAAGAGGTAGGGCACTTGAAACTTTGCGGAATCCCCATGGGCCTCCTCGTAGTCATGTCACCCACCCTATCCTGGGTGCCTATCCTGGCCTCCAGCATCACAGATGAGCTTTGCCTCTTTTGAACTTTGCACAAAGGGAAACATACAGTATGTATTTGGTCTGTTTTTTTTTTCCTCAACATTAAGCGTGTGAGATTCATTTATATCGTGTATAGGAGTGGTTTATATAGCATTTTGCTGTTTGGGTAAGTAAAATGTGCTACGTTCATTCTACTGTTGATGGACATTGGGATTGTTTCTTGTTTTAGGCAATTATGAATAGCATTGTTATGGCTCTTCTTTGACATGTCTGGGTGAATGCATTTCTAAAGGGTGTGCTGGGTCATATGGTAAGTTTATGTTCAGCTTTTAGTAGGCACTACTGAACAGTTCCCAAAGTGTTTATACCGATTTATATTTATGAGCGTTCCAGTGTCTCCACATCCCATAGACACTTAGTATTTTCAGTTATTTTAATTCTAAACAGTCTGATAGTGGTATCTCTAATGAATAATGAGATGAAAATCTTTCATGTTTTTTCCCCCAGTCCTTTACATTGCCTATTTGAGTCTTTTGACCATTTAAATAAATGGCTCATCTGCCTTTTCCTTATTGATTTGAAGGGATACTTCATGTATTCTTGTTCAAGCCTTTGTTAAGTACATGTTTTACGAATATCTTATTTCCATTCTGTGGTTTTCCTTTTCACTTATGTCTTTTCGTGGACAGAATTTTGTTTTAGACCAAATTGTTGGTCTTTTTCTTTATGATTAGGGCTTTATGTGTCCTGTTTAAGAAATCATCACCTATCCAAGTAATGAATCTATTCTTTAACGTTATCTTCCAGAACTTTTATTGGTTAACCATTTACATGTAGGTCTATAATCCTCATAGAATTGATGACTTCTCCTCCTTGTGTTTCTTGTGTGAAATGAAGTGTGAGTCAAGGTTAATTGTTGCCCCTCTTGGCTATCCAGTTGATCCAACATCACTTATTAAAGGACCATTCTCTTTCAATGCTCTGTAGAGTTATCTTTGTCGGGAATCAGGGGTCGATCTCTGTGTTGGTCATCTTCTGCACTTCATTTTATTCCACTGGTTTATTTGTGCCAATGCGTCATCGTCTTAATCAGTGCACTTTATAATAGGTATGGATATCTGACAGAATTTCTCCAAAGTCATTCTTATTAACAATTCCCATGTCATTACCACTCACCTAGCCTGTTCCTATCTACTTTCCAGTTCTACCGCTCTGCCCCAGATGCTCTTGCACAGATGATCAGGGTCCTCTCGTAGGTGCTAAAGTGAACAGAAACGTTTTAGTTCTCAGCTTCGTGAGTCTTCAGCATCATCCAGCACACCTTGAAAGCCTACCTCCCGTGTTACTGTGCTTTCCTGATTTCCCTACAGCTTCTCTAGTCGAGTCCTCTGGGCTGAGTTGTTCTGCTCTGATTTCTGAATGTTGGACTTCTTCAAAGCTCATTCTTAAGCACTCTTCTTGTTTTGCAGTCACTCTTAAGGTGATTTTTTTTTTTTAGAGAGAGAGAGAGAGAGAGAGAGAGAGAGAGAGAGAGAGAGAGAATTTTTAATATTTATTTTTTAGTTTTCGGCGGACACAACATCTTTGTTTGTATGTGGTGCTGAGGACTGAACCTGGGCCGCACGCATGCCAGGCGAACGCACTACCGCTTGAGCCACATCCCCAGCCCTGATTTTTATTTTCAATGTTTTGTTGCCTTATTTATGGTAAGAGAGCTCCGGTATGTGTATTTCCAGTTTGAATTTTCCTTATAGGTCTAAACCTTGGATTTTTTAGAGTTTTTTTCTTTAGTGATCTTTTACTGAATTATTTCTTTCAATGAATAGTTTTTTAAACCTTCCCATCTTTTCTCTGTGTATCCCAGCCAAGGGATACACAGAGAAATCAGACAAGGGATTTCATTGAGATTCAGTTGTTAAAAATTATTAATAGGGGAAATGATTTCTCTTCTCTGCAAAAGAGAGTAATCTGAGTTACTGCTGTAAATTTCTATACTGTTTTTAGAGATGGATATTATCCCTGTAAGATGTTAGTTATCATCTCACTTTAAATTCCTATTAATCATCTGTCATCTCCAGAGATCCTGTTTTCATCTTCATTTTGACCATCTAGAAGGGAAAACAAAGGCACAGAAATAGCAAGTGAATTCTTCCCACAACAACAGGAATGCAGACAGACAATAAACCCCTTAACTTTTCCCATCAAAGACACAGAACATGGGTGATCCTCAGAAACCCAGAGGTGCAAATGTCCAATCTCCAACCTTGATTACTAGTCCTGGGGCGAGAAGGAGGAATGAATGAGCTGCCCCTTCACTTATCTGTGGGAATGAGGAACAGAAAAGTATTGATACTACAGAGAAGTATCTACTAATTTGCTCACTGCTTAAGCTCTATGATTCCTCCAATCCTTATCATAGTCACTTTCCACCCTTTCTAGGCCAAAGTTATCCACTGTGTCTCTTAAAGCTGGAGTCCGGTCACAAGTGAATATGGATCAGCATTTCAATTAGAGTTAAGGTTCTGCTTTCCTGTAGTCTACCAGCTCTTAGATGCGAGCATTGTCAGGATCACTTGGATAATTTATTTTATTAATACATCTCTATGTATGGTTTTATTAGTGGTATGTCCTACAACTTATAAAAGATATATTTATTTTTTTTCTTAGTCTATTAGAATAAATACTTAACTACTTTAGGTAGAATGTAGAAAACTTACTATAAGTCTCCCCACTTTAGTTGCCTCATATATTATAGTTATGTAAGTTGAAAATGCTATCAGACTGTATTATATTTTTATTTTTCAACTGTCAAACATATTTTAAAGAAATAAAAAAGAATAATATATTTTATTTTCTCAGTTACCATTTTTTTTTGTGTATTTCTTCCTTTCTTCCTGATATTCTAAGTTGCCTTTCAGTACATTTTCCTTCTGTCTGAAGAATTTTCATTAGCAATTATTTCAGAACAAGCGTGTTGTCAATAATTTTCTTATTTTTTCCTTAATCTGAGCAGTCTGGATGTAGACTTCAGAGTTGACAATTATTTTATTTCAGCATTTTCAAATGTTTTACTTACCTTCTGGCCTCCATGGTTCCTGATGAGAAATCGGTCGTCATTCCAAATCATATTCCCTATAAATAATGTATTGTTTATCTCTTGCTACTTTCAAGACGTTTTTCTTTGTCTTTAGTTTTCAGTAGATGAATTATGATGTGATTGGGCATGGATTTCTTTGAATTCAGCCTTTTAGAGTTTGCTGAATTTCTTGAGTCTATAGGTTTATGTCTTTCACTAAGAAAGTTCTTAGCCATTGTATTTTGAAATATTTTTTACTGTACTGTATTCATTTTTCCATCCTTCGGGAGCTTCAGTGGCATTAATGTTAGATGTTTTTAGTATTATTCAACAGGATTCTGAGGTTTTGTTCACCTATCTAGTAATTTATTAAACATCTACTCTGTACTTATTAGGTAAGCATGCCAATTAGTTTTGTGTCATAAAAGTAAAAAGAAATTTTGAATGTTGGCAATGTTTAAACTTTGCTTCTCTGGGTTGTTCACATTAGATAATTTCTACTGATTTCTTTAAATGTATTGATTCTTTCCTCTGTTGCCTCTGTTCTTTTATTGAGCCCATCTAGTAAACTTATAATTTCAGTCATTGCATTTTTCAGTTCTAAAATTTCCATTTGGTTCATTTTTAATAATTTTAAATATTAATTATTTAAAACTGGTATTTGATTAAATTTTTGGAAAACTTATGCAAATTTGAACAACATGTATCTAAATTTTACAGTAATGATTTACTTCATAAAGAAGCTCTTATTTGAGTATAGAAAAAAAATATCATCTCACACTTACTTGAATTGCCAACTTTGTTTTAACACCTGAGACAATGTTAATATAGCTGTCTCCTTTCACTACCAGGGGGAAAAGTATTCCATTTTATATCTCAAGTTTAAATTATAAATTACATAGTCTATCTTTAAGTAGTCTTCAACACATAATAATAAGCATCTTAATATTTATGTAGACAACCTACAGAAATACAATTGAATTCACAGAAGCATTTTGTTTTATTTCTTTAAATATGACTTAAGTATGCATTAAAGAGATGTGTTTAAAGTCAGGAGCAGTGACACACACCTGTATTCCCAACTATCCTGAAGGCTGAGATCACAAGTTCAAAGTCAGCTTGGGCAACGTAGCCAGACCCGGTCTTGAATATAAATAAATAAATAAATAAATAAATAAATAAATAAGACAGATATGGCTCAGTGAACTGTCCCTGGGTTTAATTTTCAGTGCTGCCAAAAAAAATATTCAAGAAATATGACCATTAAGAACTCATTGAACTGTTACAGTATAATTATTTGGAGGGAAATAGAGATGATAAATTACTTCCCTTAGTGGATAAGTATAAAGCTGTTCAAATACTAAAAAAAAAAAAAGAACCCTGTAAACATAATTCTTTCCTAATGTATTTTCCTACTTTGTTTATATATAGATAAATTAATCTATAAAACAAGTAAAAATTAATCTATAAAACAAGTAAAACTGTCAACTCTGATGGCTTAGAAGTACAAACACATTTTTCAATCCGAGAAAAATGATAAATTTGTCTTTAACAATCTTTAATAAGATTTATCAGCTTGTCTGAACAACAAAAAAATACTACTGAAGGGTTGGGGTTGTGGCTCAGCGGTAGAGTGCTCACCTGCACTGTGAGGCCCTGGGTTTGGTCCTCAGCACCACATAAAAATAAATAAATGAATAAATAAATGAATAAATGAACTACAACAAAAAATAAAATATTAAAAAATACTACTGAAGAATGAATGCCTGTATCATCATTTAAATAGTGTCCAACAAAGTCTAAAATTTAAGAAAAAATAAAGAAAAATTTATATTAGTCTTATAAAAAATAATTCCACTGAGATTCTGTAATAGGAACAGAATCAATACCTAAATTTTTAAAAATTTAGTTTTGAATCATGTTGATGAATTAAAACTTTAAGAGTAATAATAATGATACACAAAATGACTTTAGATATAATTCCATTTCACTATTTTTTGTTTAATGACTATAAATCCTTATTTCTTCAGAAAATATTACATATTTGTTGAAACACACCACCTATCTAGTAATTTATTAAACATCTACTCTTTTTATTAGGTAAGCATGCCAATTAGTTTTGTGTCATAAAAGTAAAAAGAAATTTTGAATGTTGACAATGTTTAATTTTACACATTATTTTTTAGTCCTTTATAGAATATAAAACTTAGGAAAATGTTTTCAACTAATATTCTCATTCAATGTAAATGATGCAAACTACAAATAATACTAAGCTAAGCACAAAAATCTAAGTCTCTAGAAGTTTGACTTTTCAGTCAATAAAAAAATGATACAGATCACACTACTGACTGCCCCCAAACTGTTTAAAAGTTAAATATTCTCTGTTAAGAAGCAGATTATAAGAAGGAATTGTTTTCTATACTCATATTTTAAAAACAAGATTCTGGTATACATAAAGAATTTAAATACAAATTCACAAGTGATGGCTAAAATCCAGTCAATTTCCAGCCTGATACAATATAAATCTACCAGTTATTGTGTACAAAAATTCAAAATTAAAGCTTATAATGGAAATGTCAACAAGTCATAACCAGACACATTTCTACTGATGGATTCCACTATACTTCAACCAGGCACAGCAGATGTGCACATCTGATAGCTTTAATTTTCTAGGCCTTTTCTGTCAGACTATAAATAGGGAATACATAAAACAAACATCAATGCCAAAACATTAGGGCCATTTAAAAAAAGTGAATAAGATGTGATGCAAACACATTTGATAGTTCTCTGTATAAGCCACCTTCCACTGACTTATAAAGCTGTGGCTTTATAATTCTTTTTAAAAGGAAAATGTTTCTACACTGCTTCGTGGAGTAAGTTCACAGTACATCCTTGACTATAGTACCCATCTCCAAATGAGCTTGATCTATCTCATCAGGATTTCTCCGGAAAGTTGGCTTATCATATTTTCAGCAGCCTTTAGTGCTTCAGTAGCCTTGCATAGTTCCTTAATAACTGCTCATAAAACTTCTGGGTTAATTTTTTGTTCACACACTGTCTAGTGTCTCCTTATCTCAGCCAGTATTCAAAGTCCTTGAGATCTCAAGCAGAACATCATGGTCTCCCTCACTGCTATCTGATTTGTCATTGCTGCTGGTGCCCTGGTGCCACTGCCACTCACCCCAGCAGACACTGAGGGAGGCCCCATTTGGTTCTTTTTTTTTTTCTTTTTGTCTTTTATTTCTTTGCTGGAAAATTTTTTGTTTATTTGTTTTTATTAGTGTATTATAGTTATACATATTGTTGGGGTTCATCTTGACATAATCAAACAAACATGGAATGTAATTTGCTCCAATGTAGTATGCTGATTTTAGATCTTTTGGATAAATACTGAGGAGTGGGAGAGCTGGGTTATATGGTGGTTACATTCTTATTTTATTTTATTTTATTTTATTTTTTAGGAATCTCCATACTGCTTTCCAGCGTGATTGTACTAATTTGTAGTCCCATCACCAATGTATGAGTGTACCTTTCCCCCCAATATCCTCACCAGGATTAGTATTATTTGTATTCTTGATGATTGCCATTCTGGCTGGAGTGGGAGATGAACTCTCTATGTAGTTTTGATTTGCATTTCCTTGTGCAAGAAATAAGACCAAATAGAACCAAGATACAATAAGTGGGACAGCATCAAATTAAAAAGGAAACAAGAATATAAAGAGAGAGACTACAGAATGGGAGAAGTTCTTTGCCAGCTATTCCTCTGATAGGGGATTAATATTGAGAAAATATACAGAACTCAAAAAACTTACCACCACAAGAAACAATAAATGGGCAAAAGAACTAAACAGATACTTCTCAAAAGAAGAAATACAAGTGGCCAAGAAATATATGAAAAAAATGCTAAACATCCCTAGCAATCTATTTATTTTAAGAATGTTCTTCTTTGGGGACATTTAAATCAATAACTACTTTAAAGTATTTGTCAGATAATTCCCACACTTTTTTTTTTTTTTTTATTGGTTGTTCACAACATTACAAAGCTCTTGACATATTATATTTCATACATTAGATTGACATGGGTTATGAACTCCCAATTTTACCCCAAATGCAGATTGCAGAATCACGTCAGTTACACATCCACAATTTTACATAATGCCATATTAGTGACTGTTGTATTCTGCTACCTTTCCTATCCCCTACTATCCCCCCTCCCCTCCCCTCCCATCTTCTCTCTCTACCCCATCTACTGTAATTCATTTCTCTCTTTGTTTATTTTCCCATTCCCCTCACAACCTCTTATATGTAATTATGTTTAGCAATGAGTGTCTCCCTTCATTTCCATGCAATTTCCCTTTTCTCTCCCTTTCCCTCCCATCTCAAGTCTCTGTTTAATGTTACTCTTTTCTTCCTACTCTTCCTCCCTGCTCTATTCATACTTGCTCTCATTATATCAAAGAAGACATTTGGTATCTGTTTTTTAGGGTTTGGCTAGCTTCACTAAGCATAATCTGCTCTAATGCCATCCATTTCCCTGAAAATTCTATGATTTTGTCATTTTTTATTGCTGCATAGTACTCCATTGTGTATAGATGCCACATTTTTTTTATCCATTCGTCTATTGAAGGGCATCTGGGTTGGTTCCACAGTCTAGCTATTGTGAATTGTGCTGCTATGAACATCGATGTGGCAGTGTCCCTGTAGCATGCTCTTTTAAGGTCTTCAGGGAATAGTCCGAGAAGGGCAATAGCAGGGTCAAATGGTGGTTCCATTCCCAGCTTTCCCAGGAATCTCCAAACTGCTTTCCAAATTGGCTGCACCAATTTGCAGTCCCACCAGCAATGTACAAGTGTACCCTTTTCTCCACATCCTCGCCAGCACTTGTTGTTGTTTGAATTCATAGTGGCTGCCAATCTTACTGGAGTGAGATGGTATCTTAGGGTGGTTTTGATTTGCATTTCTCTGACTGCTAGAGATGGAGAGCATTTTTTCATGTACTTGTTGATTGATTGTATATCCTCCTCTGAGAAGTGTCTGTTCAGGTCCTTGGCCCATTTGTTGATTGGGTTATTTGTTATCTTATTGTCTAGTTTTTTGAGTTCTTTGTATACTCTGGATATTAGGGCTCTATCTGAAGTGTGAGGAGTAAAAATTCGTTCCCAGGATGTAGGCTCCCTATTTACCTCTCTTATTGTTTCTTTTGCTGAAAAAAAACTTTTAAGTTTAATTAAGTCCCATTTGTTGATTCTAGTTGTTAACTCTTGTGCTATGGGTGTCCTATTAAGGAATTTGGAGCCCGACCCCACAATCTGTAGATCTGAGCCAACTTTATCTTCTATCAGACGCAGAGTTTCTGATTTGATATCAAGCTCCTTGATCCATTTTGAGTTAACTTTTGTGCATGGCGAGAGAAAGGGATTCAGTTTCATTTTGTTGCATATGGATTTCCAGTTTTCCCAACACCATTTGTTGAAGATGCTATCCTTCCTCCATTGCATGCTTATAGCCCCTTTATCAAATATAAGATAGTTGTAACTTTGTGGGTTAGTCTCTGTGTCCTCTATTTTATACCATTGGTCCACCCGCCTGTTTTGGTACCAGTACCATGCTGTTTTTGTCACTATTGCTCTGTAATATAGTTTGAAATCTGGTATCGCTATACCGCCTGATTCACTCTTTCTGCTTAGAATTGCTTTTGCTATTCTGGGTCTTTTATTTTTCCATATGAATTTCATGATTGCTTTATCTATTTCTACAAGAAATGCCGTTGGGATTTTGATTGGCATTGCATTAAATCTATAAAGAACTTTTGGTAATATCGCCATTTTGATGATGTTTGTTCTGCCTATCCATGAACAGGGTATATTTTTCCATCTTCTAAGATCTTCTTCTACTTCTCTCTTTAGGGTTCTGTAGTTTTCATTGTATAAATCTTTCACCTCTTTTGTTAGGTTGATTCCCAAGTATCTTATTTTTTTTGAGGATATTGTGAATGGAGTGTTTTTCCTCATTTCCATTTCAGAAGTTTTGTTGCTGATATACAGAAATGCCTTTGATTTATGCGTGTTGATTTTATATCCTGCCACTTTGCTGAATTCATTTATTAGTTCTAGTAGTTTCTTTGTAGACCCTTTTGGGTCTTCTAGGTATAGAATCATGTCATCTGCAAATAGTGATAATTTAAGTTCTTCTTTTCCAATTTTTATGCCTTTAATTTCTTTCGTCTGTCTAATTGCTCTGGCCAGTGTTTCGAGAACTATATTGAATAGAAGTGGAGATAGAGGGCATCCCTGTCTTGTTCCGGATTTTAGAGGGAATGCCTTCAACTTTTGTCCATTCAGAATGATGCTAGCCTGAGGCTTAGCATAGATAGCTTTTACAATGTCAAGGTAAGTTCCTGTTATCCCTAGTTTTTCTAATGTTTTGAACATAAAGGCATGCTGTACTTTGTCGAATGCTTTCTCTGCATCTATCGAGATGATCATATGGTTCTTATCTTTAAGTCTATTGATGTGGTGAATAACATTTATTGATTTCCGTATGTTGAACCATCCTTGCATCCCAGGGATGAATCCTACTTGATCATGGTGCACTATTTTTTTGATGTGTTTTTGTATTCGATTCGCCAGAATTTTATTGAGGATTTTTGCATCTAGGTTCATTAGAGATATTGGTCTGTAGTTTTCTTTCTTTGAGGTGTCTTTGTCTGGTTTCGGGATCAGGGTGATGTTGGCCTCATAGAATGAATTTGGAAGAGCTCCCTCTTTTTCTATTTCCTGAAATAACTTGAAAAGTATTGGTATTAATTCTTCTTTAAAGGTTTTGTAAAACTCCGCTGTATACCCATCCGGTCCTGGGCTTTTCTTGGTTGGTAGTCTTTTGATGGCTTCTTCAATTTCATCTATTGATATTGGTCTGTTCAGATTGTCTATATCCTCCTGACTCAGTCTGGGCAAATCATATGACTTAAGAAATTTATCGATGTCTTCACTATCCTCTATTTTATTGGAATATAGATTTTCAAAATAATTTCTAATTGTCTTCTGTATTTCTGTAGCATCTGTTGTAATATTGCCTTTTTCATCCCGTATGTTAGTAATTTGAGTTCTCTCTCTTCTTCTCTTCGTTAGCATGGCTAAAGGTCTGTCGATCTTATTTATTTTTTCGAAGAACCAACTTTTAGTTTTGTTAATTTTTTCAATAGTTTCTTTTGTTTCAATTTCATTAATTTCCGCTCTGATTTTAATTATTTCTTGCCTTCTGCTACATTTGCTGTTTTTTTGCTCTTCCTTTTCTAGGGCTTTGAGTTGGAGTGTGAGCTCATTTATTTGTTGGTTTCTTCTTTTTTTGAGGAATGACCACCAGGCGATGAACTTTCCTCTTAAAACTGCTTTCATTGTGTCCCATAGATTCCGATATGTTGTGTCTCTATTTTCGTTTATCTCTAAGAATTTTTTGATTTCCTCCTTTATGTCTTCTGTAACCCATTGATCATTCAGTAACATATTGTTCATTTTCCATGTGATGTAGGATTTTTCCTTCCTTCTTTTATCCTTGATTTCCAGTTTCATTCCATTATGATCAGATAAAATGCATGGTATTATCCCCACCCCTTTATATTTACTGAGGTTTGCCCTATGGCATAATATATGGTCTATTTTTGAGAAGGATCCATGTGCTGCTGAGAAGAAAGTATATCCATTTGATGATGGTTGATATATTCTATATAAGTCAGTTAAGTCTAGGTTATTGATTGTGGTATTGAGTTCTATAGTTTCTTTATTTAACTTTTGTTTGGAGGATCTGTCCAATGGTGAGAGAGGTGTGTTGAAGTCTCCCATAATTATTGTGTTGTGGTCTATTTGATTCTTGAATTTGAGGAGAATTTGTTTTGTGAATGTCGCAGCACCATTGTTTGGTGCGTAAATATTGATAATTGTTATGTCTTGTTGGTGAATGGTTCCTTTTAACAGTATATAATGACCTTCTTTATCCCTTTTGATTAACTTAGTCTTGAAGTCGATTTTATTCGATATGAGGATGGCCACCCCTGCTTGCTTACGAGGACCATGTGCGTGGTATATTTTTTCCCATCCTTTCACCTTCAGCCTGTGTATGTCTTTTCCCATCAGATGTGTCTCCTGGAGGCAGCATATTGTTGGATTTATTTTTTTAATCCATGATACCAGCCTATGTCGCTTTATTGGAGAGTTTAAGCCATTAACATTCAGAGTTACTATTGATATGTGGTTTGAACTTCCATCCATGTTTGATTGTTTATCCTTTTTTTAAAAAAAAAAAAATTTAGTTTGTCTCTCCATGATTGTCTTTCCCCTTGCCCTCTGTCTTTACTGCGGCACTTCCCACTGATGGTTTTGGTTATTGTTTTTCATTTCTTCCTCGTGTAGTGTTTTGCTCAAAATGCTTTGCAATGCTGGTTTTCTGGCTGCAAATTCTTTTAACTTTTGTTTATCATGAAAGATTTTTATTTCGTTGTCATACCTGAAGCTTAATTTTGCTGGATACAGAATTCTTGGTTGGCATCCATTGTCTTTCAGTGTTTGAAATACATTGTTCCATGACCTTCTTGCTTTCAGTGTCTGTGATGAAAAATCCGTGGTTAACCGTATTGGTTTACCCCTAAATGTAATCTGTCTCCTTTCTCTTGTAGCTTTTAATATTTTCTCTTTGTTCTGTATATTGGATATCTTCATAACAATGTGTCTTGGCGTTGGTCTACTGTGATTTTGTGTGCTCGGTGTCCTGTATGCATCTTCAATTTGTATATCTGTTTCCTTTTTTATTTCTGGAAAGTTTTCTGTAATTATTTCCTTCAGTAAGTTTCTCATTCCCTTGGTTTGAATCTCTGTACCTTCTTCTATCCCGATGACTCGCAAGTTCGGTTTCTTAATGTTATCCCATAATTCTTGGATGTTTTTCTCGTGATTTTTTACCAGCCTTTCTGAGTTGGCTAGACTCTTTTCAAGATGGTGTATTTTGTCTTCATTATCTGATGTTCTGGTTTCTACTTGCTCCACTCTGTTAGTGATACTCTCAATTGAGTTTTTAATTTGGTTTATCGTTTCCTTCATTTCTAGAATTATTGTTTGATTATTTTTTATAGACTCTATCTCCTGATAAAGATGCTTAACTTCTTCTTTTATCTGTTTGTGAAATGCATTCTCAATGTGTTCTTTCGCTGCTTGAATTTGCTGTCTTGTATCCTCTTTAAGGTTCCATTCCATCTGTCTTAGGTGTTCCTTGAGTTCTTTATATGACCATTTTTCTGATGACTCTAGGTCCTCCTGAATATTTAGGCTATCCTGCGTTGTTTGTACTCCTTTTCTTCCTTGTTTTTTGAAGCTGCTCATGTTGTTTCTTGTTCTGTTTGACTGCTGAGTTACTGTTTACTCCTATAAATTAGTTTGATGCTTGGGAGGAAAGGTATTTGAAGGGAAGGGAAGAAGTCTCTAAAGAGAATGAGAGTAGGCAGGTAGAATTCAAGAAAAAAGGGGGGATAAGAAAAATGAGAAGACTAAAGAAGAAAAAGAATAGGAACTAAAAAAGAAAAAGATTTAAAAAAAATAATAATAATAATTAAAAAATTTAAGTTAAAATTAGTAGAAAAAAAATTTAAAAAATATTTTGTAAAAAAAAAAAATTAATAAAACAACAAGAAAGAAAAAAATGAAAATGAAAGAAAAACCTAAATCAAAAAAAAAAAAAAAAAAAGGAGAAAAGAAAAAGAAAAAAAAAACCTAATAACTGCAGTCTTAGAGTTTGATTAACTTCTCTTCCAGTAGATGGCGCTGTGCCCACCAGGTCAAGTTTCTCCTGTCAATACGCGGGAACCAATCACTGTGCAGCAGCTCCTCCCAGACTGGGCGAGTCTCCAATCCTGAGTGTCTAGGGCCTCCTCTTGTGTCTAGTCACTTCCCACTTTTTCTCTAGCCAGGCCCCTCTCACCACAATACTGGCTACACGCCAAGTCTGCTGCTCCCGGGAGCCCTGTTTTCATGAACGACTGGGCACACTCTTCCAGTTTGCCATTCCCTCAGACCCTAAGCTTGTAGAGTTTGGGGCTGAGAATCCTCAGCGGCTTTTACTTGCCCTCTGATATCCACTTCCCGTAGGTGGTGCAAGAGGCCTCAGCAATCAGCCCAGGTGGGAGCGGTATTTCCGCTTGCGAGACCCGCACCACCTCTGATTCCCTCGGGCTGGCTGAAGCACTCACAAAGAGAGCTGGGAGGTGCCCTTAGGGGAGAGCTGGGAGGGGCTCTTAGAGTTTTCCCGATGTGTGGAGAGGCAAGGCTATGGGATCACACACCTGTTTCAACAAAGTTATCTCCGCAGCAGTCTGATGACACGGTTTCCCTTTGCCGGGAGACTAATTCTACGGGTGGGTCCTTCTCTCCCAAGCCCCGTTTCAAACCTGTGGCCACTACTTATGAAGGCTCGGTAGGCATTTACCTTCGTAGGATGAGAAGGGCTGACCCGTTGTTTCAGCGGGATGAATTAATGCCGAGTCATAGCTGTTTGTCTGCGGGAAGCAGGTGACCGGGAGTTTGAATTCAGCGGGCCAGAGCTCAGTGCGTGTTCTCGGATCACTTGGATTTTAAATTGTCGCTCATCTTATCAGCTGTTTCATATAATTCGGCAGCTCAATCGCGCGGTGAAGCGTCTGCTCTGTGGTGCTCTGTGGGAGGCGGCGGCAGCAGCGGCGGCGGCAGCGGCGGCCTTCGGGACCCCCGGGGAGGGGGTGCGGGTTGGGGGAGGGGAGGCGGCGCCTCAGGCCACGCGGTCCGGGTACCGGACACGCAGGAGAGCGGGCGGGGTGGGGGAAAGAAGTTGAGATCTAAATTTAGAGACTGAGCTTGGGAGGAGAGACGGCTGGGGAGAAAGAAGCAAGGTGGAAAGGCGGAGAGGAGAAGGGGAGGGAGAAGTAGAAGGGGTTGATGGAGCCAGGCGGCTCGGGCTGCAGCCTTACTGCTCGCGCTGAAGTCCTGCTGTACTCCCTTCACCTTGGCTGGATTAGTGGCTGATTCACTCCACCTAGGCCCTTATCATGACACGGTGCTGGGTTTTTGTCGACAGATCTCCTTTAATGATCTTTACCTCATCTTTTCAGACGCCACGGCGCGGGGCTCAGAGCGGCTTACTCACTTCCCGCCGCCATCTTCCATTCCTCTATGTTCTTATTAGAACAGTGTCAATTCCCACACTTTTGTTTCCTTGTCATTGACATCTGTTGATTGTCTTTTCCCACATTTTCTGTTTTTTCATGTATATGTGGGCTCAGTAATATTAAGTTTTATCCTGACCATTTTCAAAATTATTATGAAATTCTGGGTCTTATTTTAATGCTGTTTGTGTGTTAGTAGGCAATTGATCTGGTTGGGTTCACTCTGCAAGTTATGACCAGGGTGCTTTTGGTTGTGTTTTCAATATCAGTTTCATTTTTAAAGCTTTATGCTATTTGGATCTGTCGTGCAGATGCTACCAAATGGCTAGTTTGGGACCTGGGTATACCTACACCACATAGTTCAACCTTAAAGTATGAAGCTTATGCTTTATACTGTGTGATATATGATAGTATCCATAGGGTCACTTAGAGATCTCTCCTCTTTGTGACCTTTCTAGAACCTTAAAGCTCCCTGGGAAGTTCATCCCTTAGCTAGAAACCTTGAAATCTGCTTACCCTCCTCTGCCACATACTCCAAAATCACACAATTGCCAAGTGATGGGGCCAGGGGAGAGAAGCAACTGAGGTTTGCTGACCTCTTGGGAGCACAGAGAGAAAGTTCCTGAGTTTATCTCAGAATTTTTTGGGTCTGTCTGTGGATTAGAGCATAAAAGATTAGAGAAAACAATGGTGGCTTTCTACACTGTCTCTTAATACTTTTAAAAAATTTCTCAAGCCAGAGTTAGAGGGCTTCTGGGGCTCTCTCTGTCTATGCTGATGCCCACTTCTGGGTTTTGGACCTCCTTGAGTCTACTAAGTTGGAGAATAATGGAAGAAAAGAGTGCCCAAACTTATCACCAGTTTGATGTTAGCTCAGATTCCTTTTTTTCCCTAGTTGGCTTAATACTAATTACTTTTAAGAGTTCTCAAATAACTTATCCATACATTACATTTGGTTTTGTAGCTGCATCTAGAGGGAAAGACACAGGGCAACATGCTTACACCCTCTCACGGAGGACTAACCCTTGGGGTTTTGTTCAAACTCAGCTTTCAGAAGAGTTTCTGTTCCAATCAGTCTCAGGTGACTCTGAAATTTGTATTTCTTACAAGTTCCCAAATGATGCTGATTTTTTTTTTTTTTTTGGTCTCAGAACCACCTTTTGAGACCCGTTATCTACTGTGTTTTAGAGATGGGGAAACTTTTCATCCAAGGTAGAATAAAATCAGATTCCTTATTTAAAAACTTTAAGTAGGGCTGGGGATGTGGCTCAAGCGGTAGCGCGCTCGCCTGGCATGCGTGCGGCCCAGGTTCGATCCTCAGCACCACATACAAACAGAGATGTTGGGTCTGCCGAAAAAATAAATATTAAAAAATTCTCTCTCTCAAATAAATAAATAAATAAAAATTAAAAAAAATAAAAATAAAAACTTTAAGTACCCAATGCTTGATATTTAACAAGCTGAGAGAGAAATGACAGTGGAAAGAAATCCTTTGGTTGAGCAGGTGAGGAGATTAAATGAAATAAAGTATTATACAGTATACTATAGATATTGGCTAAGCAGGAACTATGATTGATGCTTTACACTGAAAGATGTGTTGGGGAATTTCCACAATATCTGTATTTTAAAAGCAAACCATAATGGGACATCTGATAACTCTCAAATTGTTTTGTTTGTAAGCTATATCCATACTCTAGGGGAGATAACAAGAGGAACTACATTTTAGTCTTATTTTTTTTTTTAAAGAGAGAGTGAGAGAGGAGAGAGAGTGAGAGAGAGAATTTTTAATATTTATTTTTTAGTTCTCGGCGGACACAACATCTTTGTTGGTATGTGGTGCTGAGGATCGAACCCGGGCCGCACGCATGCGAGGCGAGCGCGCTACCGCTTGAGCCACATCCCCAGCCCTACATTTTAGTCTTAATTCTGAATAACAAGATAAAGCTGGTTGACAAAAGAGGCATTCCCAATGTCCACAACACCTTGGCAATAATGAAAGGATAGAACATGGGGTGTGGTCATATTTATGTACTATACTCTGCAGATGGACTTTTAGAAAGCAGAGACAAGGTAGATATTATCTGAAGGTGCATCAAAGGAATCAGAATTTTATAAAAATGATATTTAGACAATGGTACATAATCTCATGATGGCACAAAAAGAGAAGGAGTTTGAAGAGAAGTGTACTGCATAGCCTACCAGGAGTGTGAAAGGACATCTGGACAGACGGGGAGTATGGGGTGTGATGAAGTCTGAATGCAAGGAGACAGGCAAACGCTTAGGACAAAGTGGGTCAGGAGGCCCAAGTTCTGAGTGAAATGAGGTAAGGCCCATGGTGTCTGTGTCACTGTGAGGAAGGAAGCAGCAGGTGACGACGCCTAGGAGTGCATAATGGACATTTCATGCTGGAGAAGAAGAGTTACTGGAGGGAAAGGATGTAAGCCCGGCTTTTGTGGGCAGGTGTGCAAGTTACTAGTCCAACAGAGACTGAGTTGATTGTGTGCCAGTTTGGGTGTGCTCTTGAGAATCCTCCCCGTCCTCTGCTGCTCTTTCTCATACATCCCTTTATTATGGACCTTATTGAGTTGAAACATAAGTAAAGATCACGTTCACTTCTATCTTGAGCATGGGGATTCTGTGTTTTTCAATATCAATCCCTAGTCTTAAGCTAAGGTCTTGTAAGGAATCCCTGGGTTTCCTAGATCTCTAGGAAATCCCCACGTGTCTAGGAAAATCCTAAAAAATAGGGTGGCTGAAGAATAATCAACTTTAATGTAGGCAATTTATACAGACAAAGCATTTTATTCATTTAGTCTGACATATGTTTCTCTGTCCTGAGCTGTGGGACCCCTCTTCTAATGGGGTCCCAAAGGGCTTTGGGTAGAGTCTTGTTCCACAGTCGGTGCTGGGACAGCTTGAAGGCATATTCTGTCTTGTCCTCTGGATTAGCATTAGGTCTGCCAGCATCTCAGAGTGACTGTCATAGTAGAGGAATGAACTTTGTGGCCATAAGAGGTCTTGCTTCTTTCCCCAGGTCCCTGGAGGAAATTTTCCATACTGCCAAAGACTCAGTACTGGTGGGAATTATTACTTCTGGGTAAAACTGGTATTCCCAAGATGCAGGTCTGGGCAAAAAAGAAAGAGTGGAATTTTAAGCTCTAGGGGCTACAAACCAGTTATCTGATGAGTCCTATTTTCCATTGGTTTATCTGCCCTTGCTTGTCCACAGATTGTCTGTCCTTTGTGAACTAAGGGCCTGCACTATTCACAAAACTGTCATGAGTCCTCCAGGCCACCAGGGGGTGGGAAAGCCTCAGAGTGGCTTGGCACTGAGAGAAATTACACAAAGCATAAAAGGTTAATTCTGCCTAAAAAAAGGTTTATTTCTCAGGCACTGACCTAAAAAGTTTCATTTCCCCTTGCCTGGGAATGCTTCTTTTTCATTCCTAAGTTGATTGCCTATTAGGTGGCCAGCTTATCACAACTGTCAGTGTCACTGGGAGCTGTGTAGAGCAGAGGAGACCTGGTCCTCCCAAGAGAGAGTCTGGAATATGATGAGATCTGAATGCAAGGAGATTGTACGATACTTACTGTGGAGTCACATCCTTGAGGAGCTGTCCTGATCCCTCCACCTGGCTCCTGGACACTCATCACATTGACCTATGTTTTAGCAGGTATCTTTTTTGGAATGTGATTGATTGCTTATGTTACTGAATCAGGACCACTTTGCCTGCTTCACAGTATGCCAATCACGGAAATGACAAGTTTTGCAAAAGAGAGTTTATTTGCAAGGTGGCCAAGTGTGGCCACAGGAGAGAAAGTCTCAAATCTGCCTCCAAAGGAGAAAGTGTAGGGTATGTATGAAATAAAGAAGCAGGGTGGACTGAGGCATGAGGGGATGTGACTGGAAACAAGGCAAGGTGAAGTAATTAGTGGCTTGCACATGTACAATCAATTTCCCGGTTCTGCATTTTCTGCATTCAGAAAATGGTGGCGTTGGCATGATTTATTGGTGCCATTTTGACTCTCTGTTATCAAAAGAGATCCATCAGATAGTTGGCGGGCCCAAGTGTGGTGGCTTCCACCAATTTGACCTAGTCAAGGCTACCTCCAAATTACTGAAAGGCGACTTAAGCATTACCATTGTGACCATACATCACAGGTTTAGCTATTAAAAAAAAAAAAAAAGCTAGTCGTGGTTCTGATATTTTATTGTTTTAACTAAGCAATTAAAAAAATTAATGTTGTGGCACTGCAAATTGATGCAACCACTCTGGAAAGCAGTATGGAGATCCCTTAGAAAACTTGGAATGGAACTACCATTTGACCCAGGTATCCCATTCCTCGGTCTATACCCAAAGGTCTTAAGATCAGCATACTACAGTGACACAACCATGTCAACATTTATAGCAGCTCAATTCACAATAGTTAAACTGTGGAATCAACCTAGATGCCCTTTAATAGATGAACGGATAAAGAAACTGTGGTATATAAACACAATGGAATATTACTCAGCATTAAAAGAGAATAAAATTCTGGCATTTTCAGGTAAATGGGTGGAGTTGGAGAATTCATGCTAAGTGAAGTAAGGCAATCCCAAAAACCAAAGGCCGAATGTTCTCTCTGATAAGTGGATGCTGATCCATAATGGACGGAGGGGCATGGGAACTTTGGATAGGACAAAGGGAAGAGGAGGGGGCATGGGGATAGGAAAGATGGTGGAATGAGTATACTCACACCAACACGCGTCTTCATACATGTACTTTGAATAATAATACTTACAAGGAGCTTAGAGCTGTGCTTGGGATATTGCAAATACTCAAAGAAAAGTTAGCTTTTTTGTTGTCTCTTTCCCAAGTGTCTCCTTCCTTCCTTCCTCTCTCCTGTTTCATTTCCAGAGCTTCACATGGTGCTTAAAACAATTGATGTCCAAGCATTAATTGAATGACTAAGAAAATGACTGAAGAGAGAAACCGTGACTCGGCAGTATGCAGGTCGAGCCTTCCAGGGACGTTTCTCTCTGTGCTTGGCACTGTGTTGGCTTGGTACTGCTGTGGGGCCTGGAGGGCGCAACCCTGGAGACCAGACTCCCCGTGGGGAGAGGTGGCTGCTCAGAGTTGGTGTCAGGCCCTTTCGTGAGTGATCTCGAATCATACATTTTTACTGAGGGTGCTGCTGTGTCAGGTAGGGTTACTTACATAAATAATTTAATATTGGAAGATTTAACTTTCACTTTCCCATATTTCAGTGAACCTGTCATTACATTTCATTGAGGTTTGCGGTTCCTTTCCATCTGTGAATTTTCCTCTCTGCTTGTTTTCTTTTTTAAAGATCCAAGCACAAGTTTTAATTATTATTATATTTGAAAAGTAACATTTACTATAAATATTTTTAAAATTGTGATTCAATATACTTAACATGAAATTTTCCATTTTAGCCATTTTAATAGGCATTAAGAGCATTCACATTGCTGGGCAAACATCACTATTATCCATCTCCATATCTCCAGGAGATTTTTTTTTTTTTGGTACTGGGGATTGAACCCAGGGGTGCTTAACCACTGAGCAATATCTCCAGCCCTTTTTATATTTTATTTAGAGACAGGGTCTTGCTAATTTGCTTAGGGCCCCATCTCCAAAACTTTTTCATCTTCCCAGCTGAAACTCTGCACCCATTAAACACTAACTCTCCATCCCTCCCCACAACACCAGTCCCTGGAACCCATCATTTCACTTTCTGTCCCTATGAATTTGACTACTACTACTACCTAATGTAAGTGGAATCATACAGTACTTTTTCTCCCATGTCCTTTAATTACACTTAGAAAAATGCTTTCAAAGTTCACCCATGTTATAGCATGTATCAGAATTTCCTTTTAGAAAAGCCAATTTATTGGGGCATAATTGACATACAAAGAAATGGGCACATTTAATATGTACAGTTGATGAGTTTGGATATATGTAAACACCCACAATACCACTATCACTGCAATTGGTAGAAGAGACATGTCTATCATCTCCCAAAGATTCTTTGTATTATTTGTTTTGTTTTTATTTTTGTCATAAACATGAGATATACCATCTTAACAGATTCCAAAGTGCAAGATTCCATCTTGCTAATTGTAGGTACTGTGTTGTATGGCAGACCTCTAGAGCTTACTCACCTGATGTGACTGAAACTTCATACCTACTGAACAATAACTCCTCATTTCCCCCACCCCTCAGCCGCTGGCAACCACTACTATATTCTCTGCTTAGATGCGTTTGACTATTAAAGATGCTTCATATAAGTGAATCATGAAGTATTTGTCCTTCTGTGACTGGCTTGTTTCACTAAGTGTGATGTCCACGAGGTTCAGTGATGTCATTGCAAATGGCAGGGGTTTTTCCTTTCTAAGACAGAGTCACATTCTATTGTATGTGCACCACATTTTGTTTATCTCCTCACCCATCCATGGACACTTGCTTTGCTTCCATATTTTGGTTATTGTGAATAATGCTGCTGTGAACATGGGTGTACCAATATCTGTAGAATGCCTATTTATCCTCTCTGCTTTAGATTCATAGGCCAAGAAGGGCCTGGGAGTAACTGTATTTCCAGGGCCTCTCCTCCAGCAATACAGATGCTATCTCAGGTCATGATGCTATTTGGATTTCTTCTGGTCCACTCCAGACATCATTGGTAATAGAATCTGTGGTTCCTTCTAGTCACCCTTGCTCCCAGAATAAGGCAAGTAGTGTAGATCTCCAGAAAGACAGAAAAGGGAAAGTTGGCTTCTATTGGGGTTAGCCTGGAGGGATCATTTATTGAATATGTATAGATTTGTGGTCAGGTTCTGTGATCCAGAAGGCAAGAATATACTGGCTCAGGGGTCCTAATTAGCCATGGACAGTCCTCAAAATCATCCTCACCGTGGCTCATTAAGGGCTGCATGGTGCTAAGGGGGCACTCCTCAGAATTCAGGATATGCTATTCAGTGTTTACAGACTCAGATCATAGCTCTGCCCCTTATTGATTGGTATTCTGGACAAGTCACCAAATCTTTCTTAGGTGTACTTTTTTTTTTTTTTCTATCTTTAAAGTGGGGGAAAAGAACAGTGTCTACTTGCTGAGTTCATTGAGAAAACTAAATGGGATAATGCACTAAAACTCTCAGTACAGTAACCAACATATGGTAAATTAAATATGAGCTATTATTATCATTAGTAGCTTTTATTCTTACAGACACCTCCCTTTGCCCAGCCTTGGTCATCAGTTTGTGGCAACCATAGGCTGGGCTGCATCTTTGGTGCCTTTCCCATGGAGTTGCTCTGTGTCTGCAACACCTTGAGATCAGCTCTGAATCCTGAAAGCTTGGTGAAAGCTCTGACACCTTGTAAAGCCTCACTCCTGCCTAATAACTTTCTATATGAGTCAGGGGCCACCCTGGGTGTTTACATATCCGGACCCCTGGGGTGGGGAAGGGGTAGTGGCTGCCACTGGCTTTGTAAGCTTCCAGGCAGCTGGGGCCAATTGGAGAGGTCAATCCCACCAAAGAAAATGCTGTCTGTTTCCAAGGAATAGGAATATTAATCTGACATAAGGCCAGAGCACACTGGACCAGAGGGAGATGAAATAGTGGAGCAAGAATGTAGAGCTTTCTGGTAGAGTCAGGCAATGGATGGCTGCAGCAAATCGGAAGCAGATTGTTTAAAACATGGCTCTGATGGTCGTGTTTGTGTTGGGGTCTCCTGTGCTCTACATTAGCAGGCCTGCCCTGGGATTGTGCTCACCCTCTTCACCATGCTATGGGAAGAGAGTGGGTCTGTGGGTCTGCCTGCTGACTTCCTTTCATTTCTGTTTGGTTCATTTACTGGCCAGGTGATCTAGAACCATCTGAAGGCCCAGCATGTTGCCCTGGGGCACAGGTTGGAGAACTTAGGTGCTCATTGTTTTCTTCTAGTGCACACAGTACCCAATGCCAACCACAGCAGGCAGGGAACCTCCACCTGGATCCAGGAGGGGTGTCCTGGGTCTGAGTTTCTGTTGCCAGCTCACCATCTCTGGGAGGGTACAGGAGGTACAGCTGTCCTGGGCTGGGACAAAGATGGCCTCTGGGTCTAAGGGATCTGATTTTGCCTTCAGGCTGCCTTGCCATCCTGCAAAGATTACTCTTCTGAGCTGTTTGCATGATAGCAGCAGCAAAAAATGGTGGGAAAGGGAAGAAAGGACAGGCTTTTATATCTGTGCTTGGCTTTCATATCAGCCTGCATAACACCTTGGAAACTGAGCTGCCCTTGTGCTCTGAACAGGGGCTAGTAATTTCATCCTCTTCTCTCATGAATTTTACAGTGTCGGCTAGAATCACTGCCCACCATGGCTGTTACGTAGGATTGCTTTGCACCTTGACTGGTGAGAGGCCCAGATTAAAAAATGTCCTTTCCTTTATTTACTGCTAGGGGTCCATGAGACTGCATAGTGGAGTGTGCAGGGTCTAGAAGTGAACAGCTGGTTTCTCATCTCTATTATTTACTACTCGTGTGACCTTAGGTTTCCTTACGTTTTCTGTGCCCAGTTTCTTTATGTGTAAAATGGGATTTTCCTATATACCTGATAGGACTAGTGTTAGGATTAAATTAGATAATGCATGGAAAGTACCTACAGAATTATTTGTCACAACAGTGGTCAAGTCAATCAATGTTGGTTTTTATAATGGTTAATTATAAATATAGGGCATTGTTTCAAGTGCATTAAATAAAATCAGAACGTGTCAGAATTAGAAATGACTCATGAGACCAGTTATCTCATCCAAACTTCTCATTTCATAGACAGAAAAAACAAAGTCAGGAAGGCACTGTATATTTTTGTGTTAGCTTTCCATTACTGTAACAAAATATCTGAGATAATTAACTTAAAAAGAGAAAAGACTTATTTTGGCTCACAATTTTGGAGGTTCTAGTCAACGATTGAGTGGCCTCCTTAGTTTTGGGCCTGTGACCAAGTAGCACATCATGGCAGGAATGTATAGTAGAGCAAAACCACTCAACTCATGAACCAGAGAGCAAGGAGAGAGAGAGGAAGAGGCCAGGGACTCACAATCCCTTCTGAATGCATGCCCCTGATGACTAAAAGGCTTCCCACTGAACCTTGCTCCTGAAGGTCCACAGCACCTCCCAATAGTACTAGGTATCAACCCTTTAACACAAGGACTTTTGGGGGACTTTCACTCAAGCCATAGCATTTGCCAAACCCCATTTTTTGGCTGTAGAGGAGCTGGGACTTGGAAGGCAGGCTTGAGTTTCTAGCCCAAGGCTCCTTTCACACACTGTTCACCATGCGGCCCACCTCTCCAACCTTGAAGAGAGTTGTGCAGAACATCCAGAGACCTGGACAGCTGAGCAGACATCAAATACACAGATATGCACAAATCCACCCAAGTGTTTGTGCTATTTCCAACTGACAGCATAAATGACTGAGCAAGAGAAGGTCACTCAGGATGAATATTAGACAGTGAAAGGTATTTCCATAAGCGACTGTTGAGATAGAAGGCATCTCTAGCTCTGGTTCAGCAACAGAGTAGGCGAACCTGCTCCTGGGAGATGTGTGTTTTCTACCTGGGTGAACCTGATTTCCAATGGAGTAGGTATACGCTCTGTATCTGAGTCTCAGACATTTAATTGATCTCAGTCTTCAACACCTAGTTGGGAACTGATGGCTGGGAAAGGGAAAATGGAGGCACTAATGAGATTTCAGGCTGACACAAGTTGGGTATGTTGGTGGGTTTCCAGCAGAGCACATGGTGGGTGGTTAATGCTCCCTGGTAAGTGGATTATATAGACCCCTAGCAGGAGAGCCACAGGATGGTGTCTTTGTTCACGTGGCAACCTTTGCTCACCTGTCTCCCCATCCAGTTCTTAACCTCATCCTCCTCTTTGGAATTTTCCCGTCTAGCCTCTCTCCTCTGGGAAGCCTTGTGTGGCTCTGTGGACTCCAGAGAGGCCTAGGCAATGCCTCCTGGCTCCAGTTGGATCAAGGTCTCTGCCTTTTCTCCCTGGACCTTAGTCTGTTGCGGTGGACTTTGAGTCAGGAAAACAAAGAGCCCTGTTTGGGGATGTGGGCGACCCGGTCGTGTCCTTTCTCCATCCTTTGCTCCTCCCTGATTGCTGTCTCAGACCACCCAGCTAATGTCTGTCCCATCTTTGATGTTGGTTTCCTCTAAATTTTGGAAAAGAAGACCTGTCACATGACTCTAGTTCTTTGGCCACTAGTCCCTCTGATGTCTGACCAAGCTGTGAATTTCCTCTGTCCAGCCAGCAGGTCAGGACCTGCAGCTGGCACTGTCCCTGCTCCATGCCTCTGAGGGGAAGTGCAGATCCTAGCCTGTTTGAAGGCACCATTAAGGCCTGTGGCTCTCAAGAAGTGAAGATAAAGCAGAGCAGAAGGTTCTCAAGTCCAGAATGGAGGCTCATCCCAGGAAATCTCTCCACACTTGAATATCCCATTTGTAACATGGACCACACAAGCCTATGCTCAGTACCACGTCCTTGTGTGAACCTGGGTCCCTGATGGGGGCTTGTGTTGGAGAGAGAAGCATTTGTTTTTCAGATCATAGGAGAGGTAACAGACTGCAGTGACTATACTGATACAGGTTGGATAAAATCTCAGTGTAAATCCAATATTTTTGCCTGTTTCTTTCCTTCCCATTTTTAAGATCCTTGAAGAAAAAGTCTCCTTGTCCATTTTCAGTGCCATTCAGCTCTCATCTTTCTCTTTCAATAGTTATTTCCAGCTGTAATCCTCTTTTTCTGCCTTCCCTAGTCACCAACCCACACCACCCTCCATCTCCAACCATAGCCTAAAAGATTTAATTCAATTCTCTTGCTCCAGCCAGGAAGTTTCTATCTTCCATAAGGTCAGGCCAGGATGAGCATTATTGAAATCGCTAATTTATTTCTGTAGCTTCAATCTCCATCCTGGAATGGAACAATGAGACTAAAAGTGTTCCAGACACATTGTTTGTTTAACAACGGAACATTCTTCCAGCTGAACTGTATGGCTATTGGATTTTCTGGTTTGATTGGTTAACCCTCGTAAGGGGTTTGGTTTTCTCCTGTTAGAGCTGGAGGGAGTGGGGGCCTAGGGGTCCATGAGCCCCTTTAATTGTTATATCATTAGTTCCCCTGACCCTGAACCCTTACCTAGTAAAATGGTTTGACTTCTGTAACATCATGCCTGCATCCAGAGAAATAGTTAAGGCTGTAAATCTCACAAAAATGAGAGTGCTGTATAGTCCTGGGAGAAATTACAGGATTGCCCCTTCTGAATTTCAACCCTGTTGGCTTTGAGAAGGCTGTTGATTTTATTATTGATCATTGAGTTTGATCTGATGCGTTTCACAGAGACTTGGCTCTGTGGCTGTGCTGTTGGCTCCAGGGGCAGCAGCTATGCTGATGACGAGATTTTCCGTTCCCCCTGCCAGAAGGCGAGAGATGGTAGGGTAGATGCATGCTTGCTCCTCCCTTCCTTCTGGAAAGTCTGATTTGGAGGCATGCATACGTGGGTTTCTTTAGATTAGATGGCATGTGTTAAAGATTGCTCCTGACATTCTGCCAGACGCAAGAGGATAGATGGAATGACCTTTGGAAGATCCTTCTTGGTAGAATAGTTATAAAGGTTTTTCTTGTGTTTCTATGAAATATACATTTCTTTTTTCTCTGTAGATACATGTCTAACTACTGAAAGGGATGTTCTGGGATCACCTTTGTCCATTTCACTAGCTCTGGTGAGAACCATCACAAATACAATCCGTGAAGCAGATAATGGGCTCAATTATCAGTCATCAATACGGAAGCCCTGACTTTCTTCCTTCCAGCCTTACCAAATACCGACTCCATCTTAGGAACTAAGCTGGTGTGCTCTCCATTATTAAATTTCTTTTGGTATTTTTACTCATCAAGAATAGAAAACCATTTCAATTCTTTCTTTGCTTGCTCTCTCCACTGCATTGGACACAGTTGACCACTTCTTTCCATTTGTTATTTTCTCTTCCTCAGGTTTTCTGGGTTTGTAACATGATTCTTCCCTGAATTTCCTTGATCTCTTTTATTATTTTATTCTTTTTTCGGGGGGAGGATTGAACTCAGGAGCACTTGACCACTGAGCCACATCAATAGCCCTATTTTGTATTTTATTTAGGGACAGGGTCTCACTGAGTTGCTTAGCACCTTGCTTTTTTTCTGAGGCTGGCTTTGAACTCCCAGTCCTCCTGCCTTAGCCTCCTAAGATGCTAGGTCTTTTATTATTCCTCTCTTTATTATTTTATCTGTCACCATCCTTTTTATTCTCTTTCCTGTGATCTTGCCTCCTTATCCACCATTGATTTATTAGTGTTCTCAGAGTTCTGATTTAAGGAAAATTTAATTAGCGATTTATTTTTTATTGATTATTTTAGTTATATATGATAGCAAAATCCATTTTGATATAATTGCACAAGCATGAAATACACCTTATTCTAGTTGAGAGTTCCATTCTTATGGATGTACATGGTGGTGGGATTCACTGTGTTGTTTTCATGTTTACATACATGGGAAAACTATGTCAGATTCATTCCACTGTCTTTCCTTTTCCTATCCCCCTCCCTTCCCTCCATTCTCAGTTATCTACTGCACCTCTCTTCTTCCCCTCACCCCATCCCCTTATTCTAGGTTAACACCCACATATCAGAGAAAATCACTTGGTCTTTGGTTTTTTTGGAACTGGCTTACTTCACTTAGCATAGTATCCTCCAGATCCATCCATTTGCTGGTAAATGTCATAAAGTCATTTTCAGCTTTCTTACTTCCTTTTCCCTTTCCTTTTCTCTTCGTCTTATGCACTCTTTCTGGGAAATTTTACCCACATCTACGGCTCATGTTATCTACTTACACGTGTGTTTCTCAAAAGTTCTCATGTGACCTGCACTCGTCCTGTGTGTTCTCATTGAAGTCTGTCTCCTTAACATAAATACCTGCGGTCCAGAGACATTTCAAACCTAATGTGTTCATAAAAGAACTCAGTATCTTCCCTGTCAAACCTGCTCCATCTTTGTTACCTGTCTTGGTGGCTGTCCTAACTATTCTCCCTGTCATTCACTCCATAATCTGGAACCTCCCTAGTCCCATGCCCTCACCTTCCCCATTGCCCTCTTCCCTCCTTCCCTCCTTCCTTCCTTCCTTCCTTCCTTCCTTCCTTCCTTCCTTCCTTCCTTCCTTCCTTCCTTCCTTCCTTCCTTCTTCTATTCTTTGTCTTCTTTCTCCTGCTCCCTTCCTCCTCCCACCTTCTCCTTTTTGTGCTAGGGATCTAACCCTGGGCCCATGCATGGTAGGACAGCTCTCTATCACTAATCTATGTCCCTAGCCTACACTGCAATATCTCTTAACTGGTCCAAACTATCTTTATGTTGTTTTATAGGTACTTTATGTGATCATTATAGATACAGATCTGAATGAGCCACCCACTTATGTGAAAACTTTCACTGACTTCACCTGGAGGCAAGTTAGCACTCCTTAAGCCTGTTGTCCTAGATTCTCATGATTAGTTTCTCGCCCACCATTTTTCAGTCTTCAACAAGTCTCTCCAGTCTCTGATTTGCGCATGGCCACTCACCCCAGGCTCCAGTCCTACCCAATCCCTAGTTGGGCTGCTTCTCGCCTGCAGGTCTTTGCCTGTGCCCTTCCCTCCATTGGAATGCTCTTTCCTCCTCTTTCTGTGCTGGTGTTAGCATTGTCCCTTCTGTGAAATCTTCAGTTTCCTCCTCCTCATCTTCACTGTACACTACAAATGTAATAATTTGTTTTCCTATTTTCCCAGATTTTTATTGGTGTATTGTAATTATATATCATAGTGGGATTCATTATTGCATATTTGTACACGTATATGACGTAACAATATAATGTGATTCTTTTTGTTCCTCAGTTCCTTCTCTTTCCCTTCCCTCCCTCCCTGATCTCCTTCCTCTGTTCTGCTGGTTTCCTCCACCTTAAAACATTATTTGTTTTCCTGTCTGTTTCCCTACTAGACAGAGAGCTCCTTAAGAGTGTGGGTGTTGTCTTTTATCCCCATAATATGAGAGCTTCACATGGGTCTTGTACTTGTGGATCAGTACCTATTTATGAATATACAGTCCCCTAGATTGTTTTTCCTCTGATCTGTATCTGAGCTACAGTAACCTGTTTGCTTAGACTAGTCTTCAATATCAACATGTTAGAGATCTACCAGAAATCTGAACCTGGCTTTGTTTCTCATGTTTGGGTATAGTCAACTCTTACCTGCCTGCAACCTCACCTGCTGTTTTGATTGTTTGAAGAAGTAGTTTCATTGCAGACTTGGCCTTACTTGGCTTGTTAGTCCTGACCTGTGGCTGCTTCTGTTCCATGGCTCCCATCCTCCCATCTGGGGAATAGGAAATGCAAACAGGCTGTTTTAAGAGCAGAAGGATCAAGAAATGCTGTCAAGTGCATGCAGACCTTTTATACTTGTGGATGCAACACTTTTAATCATTTTTAATGTACTGGTAATCAATTCCTCCTTTTTTTTTTCTTCCAACCAAATGGTAGCTTGAACAGAGAATGACTAGCAATCAGTTTCAAGATAAGATTTGAGAAGGAACGCCTTTACTCTACTCCATTTTGCATGGAAAATTGAACTCTAACCATACTGTCGGACCGTGTAGTTCTTTAGGGGAGTCCCAAATCTCAAGATTATCTTCTGGCTTCTCTAAGTAACGAAAGAACCTATTTCTAACAAGTTTGTATGTCCCCATAGGATGCTATATAGATCAACCCGGGAACCTGATGTTCCCAGTAATCTGTTGGCTCACTTGATCTAGAGTTTGGTTTTTATTTATTTTCTACACTGGATTCAGCTTAAAAGAAAGTCAATAATGCTGGGGCTGGGATTGTGGCTCAGCAGGAGAGCGCTCGCCTAGCACGTGTGAGGCCCTGGGTTTGATCCTCAGCACCACATAAAAATAATTAAATAAATAAAATAAAGATATTGTGTCCAACTACAACTAAAAAATAAATATAAAAAAGAAAGTCAATAATGCTAATATTGGCAATTCATCTATAGTGAATCAATTAATTAATTTAAGTGTTTTGGGCACACTTAGTCTGACCCAGGTATTGTGCTAGGGCTGGCAATACAACGGGGAACAGAATCGGTCCCAATCCAAGGGGAAAACCTTAAAGCCAAACAGATCTGAATACAAATCTTGATTCTATCAATTTTCACTGTGTGATCCTGGATAAGTTCTTCAACATTTCTGAGCCCAACTTCTTCATCTATAAATGAGGATTATTTTATTTCCTTTATAGCAGTATTGTAAGAATTAGAGAATACATCATATATAATCTGGTTGGGACACTGTCATTCATATATATATATATATATATATATATATATATATATATATATATATATATATATTTGTAGTAAAATACAAAAGCAGAATTCTCTTTGGTCTGCTTTAGCTTATAGTGATAGCTAAAATACATAGTGATTCATTCTGTGATACAGATACCTGTCTCTTAGCACTTCAGATGTATCAACACTTTGAACAATCTTATGAGGTTGATACTTCTATTTTGTAGAAAGAAAAACTAAGGCATAGGAAAGTTTAATAACTTACCCAAGGCCATACAACAAGTGAATGGTTGGCTGGGGATTTGAACCTAGCTAGTTGTCCTTCACATTACAACCTTTAAGCACTGTACTATGCTGCCTCTTCATGAAATGCTCTAATCATATTACTAAGTTACCAGTCATATTATTTTCCTAAGTCTTCCATAACAAATTGCCTTAAACTTGTTGACTTAAAACAATTAAAATTTATTTTCTCACAATTCTGGTGTCCAGACACCCAGGATCAGGGTGTCAGCAGGGTTGGTACCTTCTGAACAGGACACATCCATGCCTGTGATGAGCTTTTGGTGGTTACTGATGATCTTTGACATGCCTTGGCTTTAATTATGTCCACCAGCCATCTCTACCTCCATCTTTGCTTTGCCTTCTTCTTGTGTGCATGTCTTTGTGTGTTCTTTCCTCTACTGATAAAGATAACAGTCACTGGATTTGAGACCATCCTAATGGCATGGAACCTGGGTATGTTTGGTGTATGAGTTGTGAGAAGAATTCATCAAGATAAAGAGAAGTAGCTAAGAGAGTTTATTGGAGGAAGATGTGCTACAAGGGTGCAGAACAGATATGACAAAGATGTCTTCCCATGGGCACAAAAGTGACAAGAGAATCTGTGCTTATATGTGCTTTGCTTTTTTTTTTTTTTTTTTGCCTTTGGTGGGATTTTTGCTGGAATTGGTTTATGTTAAAAGAGGAGTGATTGACAGATTCCTGTCCCTTGCACATAATGCATAGTGGGCATGTGACAAATGCTCATCCCCAGGTTTAAAATCAGATGTATGAGATGTGGGTAATATACATGAGGTATTATAAAGGCCCTTTCTCTTCTTAGGTTACTTTAGTTCAAACTTGGGAGCTTCCATGCATGTTCCTCAGGATCGTTGGGCAATCTTTTGAAAAGCAGGATCTTGCTGTTTATACTTCCAGGAGGTAGCTTCTCCAATAACTGCAAAGGAGTGGGTTGAAAAGGAGGTTCTTAGGCTCATATCAGTGTGGCTAATCAAGGAAGGGGGAGCAGGGTCAAGGGTCCCTAATCTGTCTTGCTTCACCTAATGCTATATGATCTCATTTTAACTAATTGTATCTTCAAAGACTCCTTCAAATAAAATTACCTCCTGAGGTCTCAATGGACATGATTGTTTTTTTGGCAGGAGGTACTGTTCAACATACTATAATAATCATTTGATCTTCACTTAAAAGGAGATTCCATGAAGGAATGTATGTTTATGATCTTATTCCAAAAACTCAGGTGAAGGGATTAAAATAATGCTTTAAGAACTTGATCGTATTTTAGAACATAATTCTGACTGGTGTTTGGGCCATGGCAGAACAGTGGACTGAAGGGGATATTCACTTCCTCCTCAGATGGCCATGGACCTTCCTTGAGGCACCATATGACTAAGGTGACTAAGGCTGATTGCTGTCTGCAGAGACTATTTGAAGCCAGATGTCATACACACCTTTGCCCTGGGCTTCTTTCTAGTTGGTCAAACACCTCAAGATCTGTTTTTCATGTGTGGGGCCTTGATTTCTATTACTTACTCATTTCTGTCCTCTGAATGAGCTCTGATTTGTTTGAGCTCTTGAAATGAACTAGTAGATGCTGGTTGTGGTGGCTCATATCTGTAATCCCAGCAGTTTGGGAGGCAGAAGCAGGAGGATTATGAGTTCAAAGCTAGTCTCAGCAATTTGGTGAGGCCTCTGCAACTTAGCAAGACCCTATCTCTAAATAAAAAAATATGAAAAGGTCTGGGGATGTGGCTTGTGGCTCAGTGGCTAAGTGCCCCTTGGTTCTATTCCTGGTACCCAAAACAAACAAACAAACAAACAAACAAACAAACAAAAACAAAAAACAGATCACATCAGCATTTTATAGTTGCCATATCATGCTATGTACACAGAGTTCTTGAGCTAGTCACAGCCTCTCCTTGCACTTAATCCCAAATGCATTGAGAGACTCCAGGGGTCTGGTGTGTTCGCATAGTCTGTTACCTGCAAAGCATAATGAATGTGTGAGTGGCATATATTAAGGCATCTGCTGCAGCTTCAGATTAAAGGAACTGGAAGCTCACGCAGATGTCTGTCTCCTTGGGTTCATCCCAGCCCCTGGAGGGCTATCAGTCGGGGAGAGTTAGCGTGGGAGAGGATAGAGGCATGAATCCAGAAGGTGGACTGTCTGGTCCAAACTTTTGATCAGAAGATGTATCTTTTGATGTAGCAGACGGAGTTCCCTCCAAGAGTAATGCTCAGGCTAATGGGCCAGTCTGCTTTTCTTTGCATCCTTTGGCAGGTACAACCCACACTGATGTGGCTGGGTTTTATCCCTGGGCCAACCTCCCATTGGGGCTGATCTGCCTCTTGATATCTCCTGGTCTGTTCTAGTGATAATCTCCTTAGGTCATGGGGTGTGACAGAACAAACATTTATTGGATACCTATCATATATAAGATTCAGTAGAAGACATACATGTTCAAAGGTTAGGAGACTAAAAAAAAAAAGATTAGAGGACACAGAGCTATTTCACAGTTCAGTATAGCAGACATGCAAACAATAACAGTTGTGAGGGAAATGCCAGGTGAAGACATGTCCATCAGTAAGGCCTGCCTTAGAGTAAGAGTTAGCAAATTATGGCCTGCAGGCTGAATACAGCCTACCACTTACTTTTATAAATAAAATTTTACTAGGATTCAGGAACACTCATTACTTATGTATTGTTTATAACTGCTTTTGTGATTCAATGTTAGGTTGAGTCGTTGTTAGAGAAACCAAGTGACCTGCAAAGCCTAAAAAGTTTGTTGACCACTGTACTAGAAAATGGGTCAGCAGGCGGGAGTGTACCAAATGAAAAATAGACATGATCCTTATCCTTAGGGTATTTCTGTATTTGCAGCTCACACACAGAATTTAGGGGAGCAGGAATTGAGGAGCCGACTGGAGGAGAACTTTGGAGATGTGTGTGAGGTTTCTGATTGGGAAGGGGGTGCCACAAAGCATAGCAAGTGTGCATGTAGCATGAGGAACTTGAGGAGGCTGAGAGTCGATAGGTACACCTTCACAGGTATACAGAAAAGCTGGGGATGATGGGAAACTCAAGACCAGAGACCAAGCAAAGGATGGAAGGCTGTGAAGATAGAGGGGATTTTATAGTCTCAAAGCCATGGTGTGGTAACCAGGGATGGTTCTGTATAAATAATCAAAGCAACATAAAACTCTGGAATTGGAAAAGTCCTCAGAGATCATCTACCTCAATTCCTTCATTACATGAGTGAGGAAGAATGAAGGGAAAGGAAGACACTTGCTAAGTTCACCTAGCCAGTGAGCTGGGAAGATCAGGGCTAAGTGCTGTTCTGACTTACTCAGGGCTCTCTTCTCCAGTTGTGAGTTAAGCCCTTGGATACTGGCCTTTTGGTCTTTTTCTTTAGGGGAAAGAGCTATGAAGCTCAAGTCTCATCCAAATATTTCTATTTTAAATTTCAGTAGCCCTTCAGATCCGACTCTTTTTTTTTCCCTAGCCTCTTGGATGGTTCTGCCACCTGTGGGCTACTTGAGGGCAGGCTGTGTCTGTGAGTTCCTCCTTGGTTTTACTGGGGACTCCATGAATGTGTATAAAAGCACTGAACATTGAGGCCTCTGCCTGGCCCATCTGTCATAGGGTGGAGATCTGGATTTCCATGGGCCTCTCTTGGTTGGGCTTGGGTATAGCAGTGTTGCTTCATAGCTCTGGCTTATGTCACTAGGGCTGAAACGGAGCCACTGAGCCCTGGACCATTGTTTTAGCTTCCTGTGTTGTCGGTCACATGCTTTATGGCCACCTGCAGAGCCTTTCCTCCAAAACACTCACCACCCTTAAACAAAGAGCTTCTTTATGTGTTGAACATCTCCCAGCAGCCCTATTCACTCAGGGAGGATTCAGCTGGGATGCCATGCATCTTCCATGATTGACAGAAACACCTCATTTGTCCTGATGTGTTGATGGAAAGACCAGAGGAGCAGCCAGAGAGGACTCTCCAGCTCAGCCCATCCCTAATTGACAGGACACGCTCCTCCCAGGTTCCTTTAAGCTGTGAGAAGACTCTCCTTGGCTTCCCACAACATGCTGGATGGGCCCCAGTCCAAATTCCTCCAGTGAGGCAGAGATGGGAAACGTGGAGTGGGCGGGGGAGCTATGGTGGAAAGTGAGTTGGACAGTATTTGCCCACAGAGTCCCAGATTCATTTTTTGTCTGTACATTGGCCCAAAAGTTGCCCTGAGCCAGTGGTGTAACTGGCTCAGCAATAGAGCCAGAGAACATGAAGCCAAAATTCAAGAGCCAGGGGACACCAGGTGTATTGAGAGAGAGAAAGCATGCAAGCTGCCTTACACACTTAAAGGAAAAATGAACATAGTTCTGTCTGATCCTGGGGACCCATGAACTCTTCAGTCCTCATCCCTTCTCTTTCATCCCTTTTATCTGGTCTTTTAATAACAATATAGAAATCAATCATTTATAGTAGCTTTGCAAGTTAGGGTAGAATGCTGACCAGCCTAAGTTACCAAATGTTGACTATAGGGTACTGTTTGCATTGGGGATTTTACTATCAACGAAGGAACCTAAGATACACTTGCACCTGCCACACACACACCCGTGGGTGGTTTCCCACACCTCTGCACATTGAATCTTCATAATAGTGCAGCAAACGACATTATTTTACCCATATGTGGATCAGGTCTCAGAATTATTAAGTAACTGTCAAGGTCACACAGGTACAGGGTTTTAGAGTTATCAGGTTTCATGGCCCATTTCTTATTACACCAAGTATATTATTCAAGGAGCTTGCACAGAGCCCTGACAAACCTGGCCCTCTTTGTGGGTAGAAATGGAGATATAGATAGCATAATTTTAAAAAAAACTGACAGATAATAATTGTACATCCTATAAGTGCAGTATGATGTTTTGGTGCATTTAGTATTGTGTGATGAATAGCTCAGTGTATTTTAATATAATTAAATCCACCCTTCTAAAATATGCAATCCAGTGGTTTTTAGAGTTTTCATGAAGTTATGCAATTGCCCTGAGGCAGCATGATTTGGACCTCTTCAGAAGGATCCAAGGACCTAAACCCTTTCTCCTGACAGGCCCTAGTGGGCTCTGATGTCTGCCATCAATCCCTGGAAGCCCCTGACACAGTATGGCTGGGCAAGGTCTGATCTTTAGTAGCCTCTAAGGCCATTTTCACCAATGGATAAAACAGTCACTTGGTAAGTCCCAAGTAAGGAAACCTGGGTCACAGTATGAATTCCTTGCGGTCACCCTAGGGCCTTCTTACCTGGAAAGGATGTGGATTGAATGACAGGTAATCCCAGGTGAGGGAATATGCAGGACATAGACCCTTCAGAGTAAGGCTGCAGGCAAGTGGGAGCTGTGATAGGGAGCTCTGGAAAACAGCTGGGTACCATGAGAG
The DNA here is from genome assembly GCF_964194105.1 of Spermophilus citellus. Lineage (NCBI taxonomy): Eukaryota > Metazoa > Chordata > Mammalia > Rodentia > Sciuridae > Spermophilus > Spermophilus citellus. The sequence goes on along the minus strand of NC_138197.1, from coordinate 30,869,532 downwards.
GGAGCAATGGAGTAACTGAAAATGTATTTTCCTCATATTTCATTTACCTGGTCTTGGTAGAAGCTGGCGACATCCCAGGACTAGTTTCTGCACTGCTTCTTTGATTCTGTTGGTTGGAGGTTGAATTAAAAGAGCTTAGAAGGCCATGCATTCTGAACTTTCTCTGGTCTAAGACACATGTATGCAGCTTTCCTGAACATGTGCTATGGGAAGACCATCAAGGACTCCAAGTAGGATAAGCTGGACGTCCATCTGGGCCAGTGTGCATCTCTTGGGTGATGAGTTCAGGAGACCTGGATTCTTCTACCACCCACTGTGTGTTTCTGAAATCATCTGGATTTCCATACATTTCCTTTGGTTCCATTTGTTATAGTGGGCTGTTTGGGTGCTTACTCTGTTATGGGCACTGTGCTAGGTGCCTGGGTACTTGGGATTTAGTGATGAGCAAGACAAAAACTCAGTCTTTAGGAATCATTATTTTATTTGATCCTTTAGAAAATGTAAATATCCCCTGGTTTGGCTTTGGTCTTCCTGTCATTTACAACCTGTATGGATGACTTTTCAGATTATATTCCTGAGTATAGGTTTTGCTTTGGGGCAGAAGTAAGGATATAAAATGCTCCTATCATCTCTCTCTGGCTGTTTCTCTGAGGGTCAGCATCCATGGTAAAGATGGGGCCTCAGTTGGCCCACATGGTGTCTTTGGGTCATTTAATAAGATGCTGTTTTTGAAAAAAAAATAGTGTATATTTTTTGAAAACTGTCTTAATGCTTTGCTTCTGTTTGATCAGGACATTTTACTGTTATCTATCAGAATGCTATCATAGTAAATATACTATTAAATAAAAGATACCTTCTCTATAGTTCATGCCCCTGGACAGAGTTCTTCTGTTCAGTGCATGATCTATACACCTGCATGTAGCCATAGTAGTATTATTGGTAAGCATAATAAATAGTGGTATTTGCAGCTGGTATCTGTTGGATTTTTCATTCAGCAGTGATGCCTTACCCTGAGTAAGGATCTTCGATTCTTTCAAGTTTTAGAATATGAGAAGGGAAGGGACTCTTGGGAAAGAAGAAGGAATCCAGGCTTGGTCTCTGTACTGGCTCACTCTTGAGTCTTTCCAGGAGGCTGGGAACTCTGCAGCCCATCATATTATATTTGCAGCCAAATGCTTGAAAGCAAAGTTCTTTAGTTTGAGGCATGGAGAGAACTCCTGCCCTTCTTGAGGATCAAGGACCTTTCAGGGGAAGGGGACTTTCAGAGGTTCACAGGTAAGCAGCAACCAGAGCTCTGGGAAGGCTCAGGTATATCACTCCTAAAGTGCCACAATGAGAGGTGCCAGACTTGGCTTCAGGACCTGGTCTCTATGTCTCGTCAGTGTGTCTTTTGTCTTCCTCACTGCCCCAGAGAGGCAAGCACCACTGGAATAGTGTGGCTTCAGAGGTGCAGAACAGACTGTGGGCTTTCACAGCGGTGGAGAGGCCTGTTGGCTTGGACAGCCTCATCCCTGAGCTTCTCTAAGGGGGTTGTTCAGCACGGTTCACGTTTTACTTTCCCCTCCTGTTTTTCCTAGTGCCAAAGGAGGCTGAGCCAAAGCAAGTTTTTAGTATTTGCTTTCTTCATCTCTTTAAACACACAGGTTTATTGAGAAGTGTGGTATTCTTGGACTTACGAAGGGACTCCTGCTTTTCTTCACAAGATATTTGTTATGGTTTGGATGTGAGTGTCCTCCAAAAGCTCAATACTTGAGAAGGTTCAGAGGAGAAATGATTGGGCTGTGAAAGTTTTAACCTAATTAGTGAATTAATCCCTGGTGGGATTAACTGAGTGGTAACTGGAGGCAGGTGGAGTGTGGCTGGAGGAAGTGGTTAATTGGGGGCATGGCTCTGGGGTATATAATTTGTATTAGACAGTGGAGTCTCTGTGCTTTGTGATCACCATGATGTGAGCTGCTTCCCTCTACCACACACTCCACCATGATGTTCAGTCTCATCTCAAGCCCCAAGAAATGGAGCCAGCCTTCTATGGACTAAGACCTCTGAAACCTTAAGCCCTCAAATAAACTTATCCTCCTTACAGTTGTTCTGGTCGGATCCTTTAGTCATGACAGTGAAAAAGCTGACTAAGACAGCATTGATTTGAAAGTGACCCAAGATAGTAATTAGATTTCTCTCTAGGCCAGAGAGACTTCTACAAATTCCCTGAGCATGAATTATACCGTATTCTCCTGATTATTTTTTATAGTGATTATTGATCATGAAGTTTTCAAGTGAAAGACAGCAGGTGCCTCAGGGAGAACACTGTAGTCTTGGAGAAGACACCAACTGTGTCATGGCTAAATTGGAGGAGCCATTGTCACATGAGACATGCATCTGCCCCATCATTTTTCCTCAACTGGTTAGTTATCTTCTTTCTCCTGGACCCCAGGTGACTCCTCCTTTGTGTTCTGGCACAAGTAAGGGCTGAGCATACCACATGTATCTGATTCAGGGTACCATGCACTAGGCCTTGTCTTGGAGTCGAGAGCACAGAGATAACAACAGAGGAGCCTCGGGTACACTTTTGACCCATGAGGGGTTGAAGAGAGCAATTCTTTGTCATGTTAGTCGAGATAATGTCAACCCTCATTTTTTAATGAAAGTTTACCATGGGCTTAGCAAGCTGCACAGCTAGGTCTTTGCCCCCTGGAGGCAGACAGGAGAGTCAGACATGGGAAGGTGCCCACAATCAGCACTGTTATCATAGGTGAGTGCTAAGTGAAGAGATTGGAAGAAGCTTCTTGCAGAAGGTGCAACTTGAGCTTGAGCCTCTGTGGAGATGGTCTTTGGAAGAGAGCCTTGGAGAATGGTGAGTGGCTCTGCTGGAGGGGGCATAAGGGAGCAGCTTAGTCATGACCAGCACCTTCTCTGTGTGGTCTTACCTCCAGGCTTCTTGGCCCCCACTTCTTCTTACTTCTTTTTGTGTGTCTGTGTGTACCAGGGATTGAACTCGGTGGCAATTGACCACTGAGACACATCCTCAGCTCTTTTTGTATTTTGTTTAGAGACAGGACCTCACTCAGTTGCTTAGTGCCTTGCTGTTGCTGAGGCTGGCTCTTAACTCATGATCTTCCTGCCTCAGCCTCCTGAGCAGCTGGGATTACAGGTGTGCGCCACCATGCTCAGCTTCTTTCTTACTTCTTGCTCATTCACTCTTTTGCCACCTGTGTCTAACCTACTCATGTCCTCAGTCTTTTTTCAGCATCTCCTTCCTCTCCTCTGTCTATGTTTCTAATTATTTCCCCCAGTTGGATGACTTGCATTCTTCTGCATTGAATCTCATTTTGTTATTTCCTGTCCCATATTTTCTAAACTCCCCAGGTCCCTTCTCATTTATTTCCCCATCCTCTCTGGTGCTGTTTGCAACACCGCCCAGTTTGTTATCATCTGCAGATTTAATTAGCATGGTTGATGACCCCTCTCTTCCAGACCAGAGGCTATGGGGAAGGACAGGCAGTCTCAGGCAAGGCTAGATCCAAGTGTGTGTGCACTGGGTCACGGCTGTGGAAGAGCCCGTTTTGGCTGTGTGGAGGGGACAAGTTCCAAACTGGTCTCTCACCTCATATAGGGAAAAATGCCCCAGGAGCCAGGTTTTTCTGGGAAAAAAGGGAGGATGCTGGAAACTGGATTGCACAAACCCCTTTAATTCAAATTCCTCTGGCCAGAGAACACCATCTGCAGAATCTAATTATTAGCATTGAGTACCTGTTGTGTGCCAGGCATTGTGCTAGGTACCTTCCCTCCATTACTGCTGATCTTCACAAGAACTCTGTGAGGTCACCGCTGCTTCAATTATTATTATTTTTTCCTATTTTACAAAAAGGGAAACTGAAACTCAGAGGGATTATGTTATCGATCCCTGATTATAGAGGGAGGGAGAAAAAGAATGAGATTTTCATCTGAGTTTCTTTAAGGTACTCTGCTTCTCAGCAAGTCTAGCTACTTCTTCTCCTGTCACCAAAACCACTCTAGGCTAATGGATTATTTTTGTAGCACTCTAGGCAGGTGGGCTCATCTGGATATTTTGGGGAGTCCACAAAATGATTCCACTATTTATTATTTTCATCATAGCAATAGGACTTTTCCTGAGTGTACCTAATCAGTTCATTAATATCAGATTCTAGATATAGATATTAGCTATTTCAGTGGCTTTCATTATTAAACTGACTTCTTTGAACTCTACCTCAAAATATCTCAAATCAGAGTGTGGTGGGATGGAGGCAGGGAACTGGTGTGATAATTGCAAATACCAGAGCTAGCGTCAGGCTGATGGGTCTGCAGGACAGCACAAGTGGTTTTCAACAACATCTCCCTGAGCATAGAGACTCAGGGGAGTCCCATATATCAGAAAGGATAATTTTTCTTAATGTTTGATCTCCTTCCCTTTATCTGCTAAATATTAATGCTGCTCCCCAGCCACTGTGACAATTGAGAGCCTCCACCCATTTCTAAAGGGGATGGTGCTGCTCTTGAGGTTTGTGCCACGGAGGCTACATCAAGGCTCCAGAGGAGCTGAGCAGATGGGGTTGTGTCCCTCCTAAATTCAAACATGTAACCTCTTGAAATATTGTTTTAAGAGAGTTCTTCAGCTGATGAAGGCTTATAATCAGTTTTGTTTACTTGCTTGGTACTTGGGATTGAACCCGGGGTGCTTTACCACTGAGCTATACCCCTAGGCCTTTCTATTTTTTAAAACAGGGTTTCGCTAAGTTGTCCAGGTTGGCCTCAAACATGTGACCCTCCTGCCTCAGCCTCCCAAGTCACTGGGATAATAGATGTGTGTTGCCAAGCCGGAATGTAATCAGTTTTTGTGGAAGGTTTTAAAGCTTGTTTGTACATGTTGAAGTCCACCCTGCCTCTCTGTTGGATCTCTGTTGTGAAGGATTGATGGTCCCCAGAAGGAAAGTCAGATACCTGACTTCAGAACCCTGCCTCCATGATCAGCAGAGGGTCACAGGCAAGCTTGTTCCTTTATTTTGTTGGACCACAGCTAGACCAATTCCAGAGCAGATGGACTGTTGTTGGTCTCACTGGAGAATGAGTGGAAGTTCTTAACTTGAGCACTCTTGAGAAAGGAAAAGATGTTTCTTCAAGGGTCCTATAACTAAGGGGACTCTCTCATCATTGTTTATCTCACTGAACATATAATGAATCTGGGTGAAAGTAACAGGTTGATCCATCAAGATCACTACTGTGAGGTTCATGGGCAACAGCCACCTGGTGGACAATATGGCCATCACAGCCCATATCTCAGCATCCTGGCTCTGCTGCTTCTTCTCTGCTTCAGGCAGGCTGGTCTCCATATGTGTGCTCTTTCTTCATTGAAACTTTGCCCATCTTGTTCGTTCTCTTCTGTGCCATCCACAATCCTTTCTGCATGTGAAAATCCTATCATAAGGCATTCAAAGTATAACTCTCTATAACATTGCCTCTGCCTCCTCTAGTCCATAACTCTTTGTTGCATTGATACAAAACCAGCTTAAACTGACTTAAACAACAAAGGAAACATATAAATTCAGGTTACCAGAAAGCCCACCATCAGGGCTGGTGAGACTTGATCCAGCAGCTTAAATAATAGCCCCAAAGATACCCGGCTTCTCCAGAAATCTTTGTGCTTAACCTTCTCTATGGTCCACTTCATCCCTTGTTTACTGAATAACCCCTTGGCTGGCCCAGACCTTTCCTTTATCATGTGAATTGACTGCCCCATCGTCTTCAGAGTCTGACAGAGAAAGCTTCTCTCCCCCAAAACCCTGGCCAACATTTCCTTGAATCCTACTGGTTTTGATGAGTTCTGAAATGTGCTTGTAATGCAATTATTGTGGTCAAGGGGATGGATAGGCGAGTTTGCAAGCTATTCAGCCTTCTCTCTGGAGTTGTTGAAGGGAACAATTCTACTAAAAACATAAAACTGAGATCTAGGAGATGAAAAAAAAATCTGATGGGTGAAAGGGGAGACAAAGAACAAATGACCATTCATTAGTTTTCTTGTCCCTTTGGACATTAATAACCCTAGTCATGATTGTCATTTTCCTTCTGTATTAGATATCATTTATCTGGTTTCCAAAAAGATTGAAGACTGTGTGATGGTATGATGGGTTTTATTTCTTTTGTGTGTCCTTGACTCTTAGCACATTTCTGAGCACATGGTTACTACACAATACATACTTGTTGAGTTGAAAAATGTTGGAATGATTGAATCATAGGAAAATAGTGAAGATATTCCTTAGGGGAGAGGTGAGTCACCACCAAGAGAAGGCTGGGGCACATCACTGGGGTGAGGAGTTCATTACTGATAACATGAAAGTTTTATAGAAGTGTCTTGAGGAGTGGAAAGAAGGTAGTGCAATTTAAGAATCATAAGTTTTGAGTTGGGATAGGGGTACTTTTAGGGATAATATAATGGACCTTTAAATGCTTGGAAAGGCTGCTCTCTGAAGCATCTATTTTCAAAGAAATGAAGGCCATAAAGGAGATAATGGACATTCCTACCCATAGATTTGATGGCTGTTGAACTTAGTGGTGCTCATTGTTTATCCCTAGAATGACTCTGTGATTTATTATCCAATCCAAGGCATTTTTTTAAATGCTAGATGTTAGACTAGATGGGATGATGAGACAAGGGAAATAAATTGGGACCGTCCCAGGCCAACTAGGACCCATTGGTCCTCTGTGGTCTAAATATCTCCTAGTCACCAACTGGGGTATCCTTTGCCCATTACTCTCCATCTGCCTTCTATTCCTTCCAGAGTGAAATGCTCCTAGTGTCCTGCTGGGGGCGAGTGGGAAGCACACACAGAGTTTGGAGTCTGCAGCATCTGATTCCACTTGCAGGATGTTGACTGTTCAAAATAGTTTTACTGTGATGAATGGGAAAGGGCAGCATTTCTCTGGTTTTTCCAAATGGTTATCTATGATCTTTTCTCCTCTGTTTGCAGCTGGTTCTATGTACCTGAAGCCCAGTTGTTAGCCTTCTTTAGTTTTGGGAGAGGTCCTGTCCTTTCTGCCAACATCTTCAGGGACTACGGATTCTTAGACTTTTTTTTTGGGGGGGGGTAGAAATTTTATCTCTGGCTACTGGATTTTAATCAGTCTGTTACTTTCAGCAGTGCAAACTCCCAAGAGAAACATTGGTTTGTTTAGTTATGTGTCAGGGACTATTGTCTCGGTGGGCTTAGCTGTGATTTCCCCCATGATGGGATTACTAAAAAGGACAAGGGGCATGTTTTATAAAGTACCTAAATATATATAATCTCATTTGATCTTGAGATACCATGGAATCATCCTTCATTTCTGAATATTTGTTAATTAAAAACATAATATATAATATATTTAAATGAGTATATTTATTTAACAAATAATATATTTCATTAAAAAATCATATTTTTAAACAAAAAAGTTGTGGGAAGTTGTGGCATTCTTTTATACTCTTGCATGTCTTTCTCCTCTGCCTTTATTGAGATATAATTGATATAAAATAAACTGCAAATATTTAAAGTATGTAATCTACTGAGCCTGGGCAAATGTATATACCTGTGAAACTATCACCACAGTCAAGATAATGAATATATTACCACCTCCAACATTTCCACATGTCCTTTTGTAGTCTATTCTTCTCTCCTCCAAGTGGTATTTTTTTTAAAAAATATTTTCTTAGTTGTTGATGGACCTTTATTTATTTATTTATTATGAACTTATATGCAGTGCGAGAATTGAGCCCTGTGTCTCACAGTGCTAGGCAAGTGCTCTACCACTGAGATACAACCCCAGACCCCTCCAAGTGGTATTATTATTATTATTTTTATTGGTTGTTCAAAGCATTACAAAGCTCTTGACATATCATATTTCATACATTAGAATCAAGTGGGTTATGAACTCCCATTTTTACCCCAAATACAGATTGCAGAATCACATCGGTTACACATCACATTTTTACATACTGCCATATTAGTGACTGTTGTATTCTGCTACCTTTCCTATCCTCAACTATCCCCCCTCCCCTCCCATCTTCTCTCTCTACCCCAAGGAGAGAAATGAATTCCAAGTGGTATTATTACTGGCAGTTATTTTAACAATGTTCCTTCATCTCAGAGAGTTATGGTGGTTTGTCAAAAATGGCCCAGCTGGTATGTAACAGAGTTGGTGCCCAAGGCTAGGTCCTCTGGTCCTGGAATCCATGGCCTCCCCATGGCCTATCTTGTGTGGTGGTGAAGAATATTCCCTGTTTCTTCTCGTTGTAGGGTTTCTGAAGTAGAATGAAGCTCAGAGAACACGTCACACTCTGCTGTTGACTGCCCATGTGGATCCTTTCAGGGTGCTGAGTTGCCCTCAGGGGGATCTGTAGCTCAGGGATTAAGTGGGGAGTAGGTTCTCTTAATCCTTGTGGTGGTGGGTCTGAGTTCCATTTCCCTGGGTTGCACCTTGCTGCTGCTGATTCAGCTGGACTTTGAGCAGTGGTTCCTGGGTGACTCCCGTCTGGAATGCACTGAGAAGCTCTCACTGAGAAGTACTGAGTGTGATGACAGTTCCAGAGATCATTTCTTCTGGGTGCCCACCCATTTTGGTGCCCAGAAGTATGGCAAGAGTGGCTAAGTTTCCATTTCCAAGAGTCTCTGGTTGGGTAGTTTTCAGTCTTTAGTCGGGGACTAAGGGAAACCTTTTTCATAAGAAGGGTCATATTTCTGGTCTTTTAGGGTCTGGGACAGGGCTTGGTGAGTTTTGGAATCTGCTCTCTGCCTTTGCTGATCATTAACCATCATCCTCATCCTGGAGAGGTGATTTCCTTGCTCTCACCCAAGAAGTTCCCAGGAGCAAGTTTTCATCTTTCTTCCCTTTGACAGGGAGTTCTTCCCTGTGCCTAATGCCAACTTGCGTTGTCTCTGGGAGGTTCCTCATTGTATATTGGGAGTTTCTGGAGCTGCAATAAAGTTAAGGCTTTGGAGATTAAGGAAATGACATGGATAGATGACGGTGTTCCTTGAGCAAAGCAGTTGTGAGACCCATCTCAGATAAATCCCTGTTCTTGTGTCAGAAGACCTCCATCCCAAGGCTATCCAGACTCCTCCTTATTCCATGATAATGGCTTCCTGGCTGCCACCTCAGCACTGCCTGGTAGAGCTCCTCCATCTGTGTGGGGTTCCCTGGGGTTCTCTCACTCTCACTGTGGGACCATGTTTTTTTTGGTCCCTGCTGATCCCAGGTACTGGAGTCTGTGGGAGCCTGTCTCTCTTTTCTCCCCCTTTGTTCCTTCCATGCTCCTCTCCCCACCCTTCCTCTGACAGTCCCATTCTCAGGCCATGATGTGCTGCAGCTGATGTTCTCAGCTCACAGCAGGGCTTGGGACCAGAGTACACGGAGGCCTCTGGGGTCAGCACTGAGGTGGCTTGGCAGGACTGTGGGGAAGGAGGCTTGTGGAGTATCAGTTTCCAATGTTTGGCTGGGGCTGCCTCCCATTCACTCTTGTCTCTCTCGAGGGAAGACGTGGTCTTGTGAAGCCACATGCAATCTTTGGATTACAAGAAGACAAACCATCAGCACAATCTCACCAAGAGCCTGGAGCAGCAGCAGGAGTGCTGAGAGAGTCGGTTGGGGGTAGAAGTCCACCCTACTCTCCAGCCCTAGCTACCTAATGTTTCGGGAAGGGAGGGGCTGCAGAATTGCCTGTCCCTTATGGACAGTGTGGATGGATCCTGGTGCCAGGCAACCCGGATTTCATTCTTGGCTCTGCTGGTGCTTAGCTGTGTGTCCAAGTCCAGACAATCACCCTGCAAGGATCCAGGTCTTCATTTGTTCTGAGAAATGTTGGTATCCTTGGAGGGCTTTCTGACTCAAGAGTCCTGTGGCCAAATCAATTCACTCCAGTGAAATTTCTCTCTGTCTCAACTCTGAGCTGTCAGCATGGGGATGTTGGATGACACCATAGCACTCTAATGCTCGATGAGCTAAGATACCCAAAATCTTTACACTGGAAGTCTCTCTTATTTTCCAGAGTATCCCCGATACATCTCTTTAATGTTACAATACCCCTATAAGATGATAATTATGGCAGAGAGATTCCAGGTCTATGTAGCTTCAGTTCTGTTTAGGATGGCTTTCATGAGCACAAGAATGAGTTTGTGCAATTGCACAGGGAGCAGGAACTACAAATGCAGTGAGGACTTGGGGCTACCAATTGGACTGGAGAAGCTCTCTCAGTTTTTTATAAAGTTCATGATCAGGTGAAGACTTGAGTAACTTTAGTTAATTGGCATGAGAGAAACATTCAGAAAAGACAAATAATTAAATGATTTCATCAAAACTAAATTAGATTTAATTCTGTTGGCCACAACATACCAATCACTTTCTGGGCTATGATTGCCAGTTTTTGGAAAGTGGTCACAGGATCCAAATAGAACCACCAGGTGTATATATATTGAAGTTGCAGTAAATATTTACGGAGCATTAAATCCATGCCAGGTACTGTATTAGCTGCTGAGGACAAAGCAATCAATAAGATACATGCTTTCTCCATCCTTCTGGAGCATCAGGTCTAGCCAGGAAGGTGTCAACACCTACTGACAACTGATGGGTCACTGCTATGAAGGAGAAGGGCAAGGAACTATGCAGGCAAGAGCAGAGGACCAACTATAATCCGGAGGTACAGGAAAGCCCACCCCAAGGAAAGAATATTTAATTTGAGATCCAAATATTTATATATAGTTTCCTGGGACTGGGGGTGGAGAGAACTTTGCAATGGAGGAGAAAGAGTATGAGGAGATCCTGAGGTGCGAAGTTGGCTGGAGCAGTTGGAAATCAATGAGGAGGACTGTGTAGCTGGAAGCTGGGGAGGAGCAAGAGAGGTGTTCGTGCTTTAGACAACATTCGTATCATCAGGCTTGATACTGAGTCAACTTTAGAAGGAAGGGAGGTTAAGAGAGGATAAAACACTGGCTGATTGGGCAGGACTTGGATTCAGGCTGGGGTCCTGACTTTGCCTCTTTGTGAAGCCAGTTCTCTGTAGATGTACTTAGTGGTGAACAGGTTTAGGAAACCACTTGACAACATAAATTACAAGAGACCAGTAAATCCAAAAGTCAGATTATAATTGAGGAGTGTTCATTTCTCTTGATGAGAACACTAACACCCTCTTCTTGGGCTCCTCTCCTTATTACCTAGGACTGGAGAAATAGATTTTGTAGAGCTTTGTGAAAATGGCATCACAGTGAAAGGCATTGCATAGTTTTGTGGGACATTTCAACTGCTCTGTCATAATATGTAAAATCATATTTCTTGCCCCTGGAATGGTTGTGTGACATAAATGGTCATGCTTGGGCTCTCCTGCAGAAATATTTGTGCACTGATTTTCCTTTCTCTGATGACCAGAATCAAATTATAGTTACAGCTCATTTTGCATAAACTTTAATCTTAATTGCCTGAAGAGATTTGGGAGCTTCCCCCAACCATATTGATTACACATTATTTATTTATGAAACCTCTTTTAGGGATGGGTTGTATCCTCCAATCTCATACTTTATGCCAACTTGCATGTCAGTTTCAGAAAGTCTTCTGACCTTGTCCTTGAATTCTGGAGACATTTTTCTTTCCATATTTTTTTAAATATTTTTTTTAAAGAGAGGGGTGGGGGAGAGAGAGAGAGAGAGAGAGAGAGAGAGAGAGAGAGAGAGAGAGAGAATTTTAATATTTATTTTTTAGTTCTCGGGGGACACAACATCTTTGTTTGTATGTGGTGCTGAGGATCGAACCTGGGCCGCACGCATACCAGGCGAGCGTGCTACCGCTTGAGCCACATCCCCAGCCCAATTCTTTCCATATTTTTATTGGCACATTATATTTATATATAGTGGTGGGATTTATTGTTATATATTCACACATACATTCAGAATATCAAGAAAATTTGGCCAGTATTATTTCCCAATAGTTTCCCTTCCCTCCTCATTCCCCCTGCTCCCTATTCTCTACTCCCTATCTCCCTTCAATTTTGGTGTGTCATTCCCAAAAAACAAATGCTGAATATTTTCTCTGATATAAGGAGGCCAATTCATAGTGGGGTTGGGAGGGGGAGCATGGGAGGAATAGACAAACTCTAGATAGGGCAGAGGGGTGGGAGGGGGACGAAGGGAGCAGGGGTTTAGCAAGGATGGAGGAATGTGATGGACATCATTATCCAAAGTATATGTATGAAGACACGAATTGGTGTGAACATACTTTATATACAACCAGAGATATGAAAAATTGTGCTGTATATGTGAAATAAGAACTATAATGCATTCTTCTGTCATTTATTTAAAAAACAATTTAAAAGTTTTTAAAAAAAGAGAATAGATGGAAAAAAAAATTCGTGTATGTGTGTTGGGGGGAGGTACTAGCAATTGAACTAAGGAGCACTTAACCTTTGAGACACATCCCCAGCCCTATTTTATATTTTATTTAGAGATAGGTTCTCACTGAGTTTCTTAGTGCCTCACTTTTGCTGAGGCTGGCTTTAAACTCATGATCCTCCTGCCTTAGCCTCCCAAGCTGCTGGGAAGACAAGCATGCTCCACTGTTCCCGGCTCACCTAATTTTCTTTAATCCTTCCAACAGTCTTTCAATGTTTCTCATTCTCCTTAGGCAGGTAAATAAACAGGATCCTTTGATTAAATGACTTGCTCAAGGTCCCACAGCTGTAAAACCCAGTGTGCAAATCGTAATCTGTTTGAATCAGCAGCTCCAAGCTCTTTTCATTCATCTACTTGGCCTGAAAGAATCCAACTCCAAAAATGGAAGTATGGGCATCAGTTGGACCTAGAAAACAAGGGCACTTTTTTTTCTTAATACATGTTAACCTCCAATTTTAGATCCCTGGGATAGTGAAAAAGAGCTTCTGCATTTGGTGATGTTTCTACTCAGGGTTTTTCATGCATTTGTTTGTGCTTCAGGAGACGTAGGCAGTCACACCAGCTAATATTTCACATCAGCTAATATTTCACATCAGAGCATGTTTTTCTTTTTATGAGAAGGTAACAATATTGCATGACATGAAAGGAACATGATGAGTAGATGTTAGCACCACAAAATGGCATTCCAGCTTTTATTTTCATTTCAAACAAGTTCTATTTGGGGAAAATGGAGAAGCAGCCTGCTTTGTTGGAGAAAATTAATGTCCCCAGATTGGGAAGCCGTTTTGCATTAGGATAAGGTTAGGCTGAAATGGTCAGAGCCTCTACATTCATATGGGCTAAATGAGGTAGAATTTTTTCTTTCTCATAAAAAATCTAGGAGGCAGTCCCGGGCTGCTACCATACTCCATGGGGTCAAACTCAGCTTCTCTCTTGACCCTTTGCTGTTGCTGGTCTGGAGTTTGACTGCGGAGTTTATGATGCTCATTTCCATTTTCCAGGGAGGAGATTAATGGGAGGGAAGAAGATGAAGGGCTTCTACTTGCTGTCTTTGAAGAAGACTGACAGAAGCTGCTTCACAATTTTACCTACACCACATCAGCCAAGAATCACTGTTATGAAATACCTCACTGTGAGGGAGATGTACTCTTGATTTTAGATGGCCGTCTGCTTAGTCAGAGATGAAGAAAATGAGGAGTGGAGGGTGTGGCTCAGGGGTAGAGCACTTGCCTCACTTGTGTGAGGCTCTGGGTTAAATACCTGGAACCGGAAAAGAAAAATGAGAATGACTGTCAGGGGACAGCTAGCAATCTGCCACTAAGGTCATGGAATTCGATCCTTGGCATCCATCCCTACTCTTTCTCAAACTTTGAACATCTGCACCCACTTAATGGGTATTTGGCACACACCCGAACCACCAAGTCTAGATAAGGTTAAAAAGGCATTCATCCCAATTAGGAAATAAAGACAAACCATAATGTATTACAATTAATGATGTCTTGATTTCGTTTTAGTGAAAGGGATGGTACTGTCTGCCATCTTTCACCAAAAGCATCGATTCTGAAGCTATGAGAGAGAGAACTGGGGCTTCAGGTCCAACTTGTAGATGGCTTCTTTTCTTATCCTTCATTTATTACTGAATCAGAAAAGCTTAAATTATAGATAGAAAAGCAGCAAGTGATTGACGACTCTGCCTAGTAGTCGGGAGATTCCAACCAGAGATGGACCTGGAAACTGGAGAGGTTTCTTGCTAAAGGCCAATTTCAGTGTTTTGTTAGAACAAAGTCACACTTGGGAGGTGGAAGGTTGAGTGCTTCATCTTAGGGCTGCTGTACAGATTCCTTATCTACCCTGTGATTTGATAATAGTCTGAAATGAGTGTTTGTGCTTTTACAACTCTTAGATGTGGTTTTTAACTACGCTCAGTAACAGGGCATGTCTCTCTTCAATGAGAGGAGAAAAACCACCAGAGCAAGAACTTCCTGGATTTGAAAAGTATTTTTATTTCACTTCCTGTATAACTTTACGAAAAATCATTTAAATGTTCCCTGCCTCAGTTTCCTTAGCTCTGAAAAATAGAGATGATGCTAGCGCTGGCCTTACATCACAGTGGTGAATATTGTGTTGAGCTAAAGCATGTAACCACCTAGCTCAGTTCAGGCACATAATATAACATTGATAAATGTGCATTGTGGACATTTGTTATTATTTTTAGGTATTTGAAAACTCTAGATTAGGTGATTCTTTCACATTAGTCTTGGGAAATCTTGGATAGTTTAGTGCCCATTCTTCTACCTTATCCACATGAGCTTTCATCCCTGAAGTGGGATGTGTTCTATATGTTTGACTTACTGAATATGTGTACTTTGGGGCCAACACTTAAAAAAATAATAGAAATAATCTTCCTTTGCATTATGAGTTTCATAAAATATCTTTTTATCTTCACTTCAAAAACATATGTAGCTTCATAGTGTCCTTCATTGGGGAAAACGGTCTTCCACATGCCATCTGTTTCTCTACCCAGCACACTGGAAAGGCACAGTCAGAGGTTGTGAGTTGAGATAGTTTCCACCATTATTTTTAACACTAAACCAAGATCAGAGGGCATTATTGTTGAACCAAAAGTGGTCTCTGTGAATGAAGCCAGGGAATGATTTTCAAAAGGACCACCTGCTTGTGCTTGCTGTAAACAGAGTTGGTTCCTTCTCGGCACTGACTTCTGTGCATCCTGCTTCATAAAATACATGGTAAACTGGGTATGGTGGCACATGCCTGTAATCCTAGGACTCAGAGGCTGAGGCAGGAGGATCACAAGTTCAAAGCCAGCCTCAGCAACTCAGTGAGGCTGTAAGCAACCTAGTGAGACTTATCTCAAAATAATAGTAATAATAATAATAATAATAATAATAATAATAATAATAATAATGGGCTGAGGATGTGGCTCAATGGTGGAGCACCCTTGCATTCAATCCCTGGTACCAAAAAAAAAAAATTCAGAAAACCTTCTTTCCCTGGATATTCAGCAAGTAAATGGAATCAGGAGCTGTGGAGCACTTCTCTCTGTGCAGCACCCTTGCTGAGTCCTGATCTCCACTCTGTCTCTCAGTGGCTCTGTCCTAATGTGAATGACACAGCACACCAGCATCTTTCCACTGTGCTGCATGGATTTTATGGTGATTTTCAATAGCCATTTGATGAAGGAATGGCCATCAGTCTGTTCCACTTTCTCTTTGGACATAATATTGGTGATGAATTTTGCAGTTAAATAGTTTTAGAAGTGTCTCACCAGTAATGAGACTTTTGCCAGTTTTTCCTGATTGGTTTTGGTCCTCTTTTATTCTTTAGTGACAAAATTGATTAAATTAATATTACGGCTGGGGATATGACTCAGTTGGTAGAGTGCTTACCTTGCATGCACAAGGCTCTGGGTCTAATCCCCAGCATCACACACACAAAAAAATTAATATTAGAAAGTATTTCTCTTCCTGTGTGTGTTTGGGGAAAAAATTGGTTTTATTTGAGGAAAAGGATGAATCCCTGTTGTGATATGACAAATATTTATAATAGCCAAGGCCAAATGGATTACTCAGTTAATAAAACCTAATTTTCTAATATTCATCACCACAGTTTCTTTCCTTTTCATTTTTGAGTGACATCAACGTGGCACAATCACTTGCTCTGGGATGTAGATCCGTGTTCTGTGTTTTCATTGGAGCCCTGCTTAGAATTCTTGTTTATGATATTGTTTTGGGTTGTACTATTTGCATTATTATTTATATCACGACTCTTAGGCTTAGCTAGACCACATGTGTGATTTGGAACTATAACACAGTGCAATAGTAGAACAGAAAAACAAACTTGAACAACGAACAGTAAACACATGTGGATGAGGACAAATTGCAAGCTATTTGCTGCATGCTAGCCAGTGGGAAACTGACCAATGGTTATTAAGAGTGTAAAGCAATTTCTGTGAAAATTATAATTGCTTATGTTTGAAATCTGTGAACAAAATTGTTTCAACTCTTTTTCTTTCCTTCTGAAGTCTCTACACTTCCAGAGACCACACTTTGGGAACACTACCCTATGGTTTTTTTGATGAGCACATTTCTGAAACATATGAATTGGATATGGGGTGGGAGGGAGCTGGTTCCTAATGAAGTTTAAAGGAAACAAAACCAGAAACTGAAGAACAACAAATCTGGGCTTCTAGAGTTGGGGAACAAGGAATTTAAGCTATGTCCTTACAAGTGTTTCCATTTCTTCCTTCTTTGTACCTTGCAGAATAAAAGCCAGGGATCCATCTTTGTCCGGATACACGCCCCGTGGCAGGTGCTGGCCAGAGAGGCAGAATTCTTGAAGATCAAAGTTCCCACCAAAAAAGTATGACAATGTTTCTCTTGGGTTCTGGGCTTCCTGAGGGCTGGATGGATGTGAATAGTTTGGGATTAGGGCCAGGTGGGATGTGGGTTTTGTGGAATTGAAATCACACTTATCTCCCTGGGGATCCTAAGTATGTGGCCATGAGGTGGGTGGGACAGGGAAGTATGAGGAGAGAAATCTTTCCATTTCAGAGCTCTGTCTGGGCTGTCCTGCTTGAGAAACCAAATATGGCCCATTTTTAATTTCTGTCACAACTCCTTTCCTGCTTTTCTTGGGGTCCCAGAAATGCCAGGCACTTTTCTAGAGTGAATATAGCAATGAGAGTAGATGGCAAGCCATGCTGACTGGGTCATCAGTGTGCAGGGAAAACAGCACCCAGCTTGCTGTGGGGGTACCTATTTTGGTTCTAATTCTATCACTGAAGATTGTGCAATGGTGAGTTTCCACTTATCTCTTTAATGAAATGGAAGGTGAACTGATTAAAAATTATCTGGGATATGTTTTCAACGTGTTCAGGCCAGTGTCCCACCTCTGGGGTTTTGTTTCAGTCTGTTGGCATGGAATGAGGTTCTGGTGTCAGTATTGTGAAAAATACCAGGAGGTTCAGCTGCTCACCTGGGTTGAGAGTCACATGGTAAAGATGATATGTCAGGTAGTTTTCAGTTAGAATGGTCTACATACAACTTAAAAATCTCCCCATGGAATTCCTAGGTGACATGTCTCTTTGTGTAAAAAAAAAAAAAAATCCAGCAGACAGCTCCAAAGAGAAAGGAAGTATGTTTACATATCTTACTTTTTTTTTAAAGGAATTTTAGGGGAAAGGAGTGGTTGTGATTGATTCTGACCACCTAAGATGTCTCTTAGGGAGAGTCCTGGGGCAGATAGTAATGTGGTTAACTGTGGGTGCTCTGTGGATGATCTCTCTCTATTTCACTTTCTCTCTCTCTCATATTCCTGTAGTGTTGATTCAGAAGTGGTAACAGTTTTTTCTCTTCATCATTCTATCATTACCATGATTTTTATGTTCCCAACCATTATTAGAATCCATATTTATTGCATTCTGCACTACCACTTCCCACTATTGGTAGAATCACTACATTCAGCAACACTGTGTTAGTTTTTCATCACTGTGACAAAATACCTGAGAAAAACAATTTAAAGATTTATTTTGACTCTTGGCTTCAGTCCATGGTTGGCTGGCTCCATTGTTTTGGACCTGAAATTAGGCAACACATCATGCAGGAAGGGTGTGGCAGAGGAAAGTTGCTCAGCTCATGGCAGCTGGGAAGCAAAAAGAGAGAAAGGGTCTAGGGACATACCTCCAAGGACCCACTCCTTTCAATTAGGTTCCACCCCCTACAGTTTTCACCATCTTCCAATGGTCTGTGCAGCTATGAAATTTCCCATGGATTAATCCATTGATGAGATCAGAGCCCTCATGATTCAATCACTTTCCCAAATCTCTGCTTCTGAACGTTGCTGCACTTGGGACCCATGAGTCTTTGATGGACACTTCATATCCAAACTGTAACAAACACCATTCTGATTTACATTGTTGGCTATGCTAATACCATCTTTATTGCCAGCAGATCTACTGTCTCCGTCAAAAATCACTCCTTAAATACTAACATGTGACTGGGCCATCATGAATCCCCTGCTTAAAAAGAAAAAAAAGCAGTAGATTCTGTACTTACAGATTTATTAAGATGAACCATACCTCAATGGAAGATGGACAAATGCCTATTAAATAATGAACAAATAAAAATATGAATTTTAGCTACAAGTGTTTTGCCTCTAAAAGGTAAATGGGGTGGGGGTGTTGCATGCTGGAGTATCCACAAGGACTGCACTGATCTTTCCTCCTCAGTCTCACCACTGTGTGCTTCATCTCCATTGTCCTCTCATTCCTAATACCAGTGCCCTCAGATGCAGGCACATCTTTGTTCTGGACCTTTGTTCCCCTTCAGCTGACAGTCTCTCAGTCTCCTGGCAATGCGACCCAACTCTCAGCCTTGGGTGGAGGCTTCTGCTCCCCTCTGTTGGGCACCTAACTTGGCCAATCCTTTCATTTTCTTTTGCTTCTCTTTTCTTTCTAATTCCTATATATTCTTCTTCTTTCTTTTTTGATTTATCTGAACAGCTAATGTTCTCTTAATCTCATTCTATTTGAATGTAGTTTTCTGTTTTAATCTTTGCTGGCTGATCCTTGGAAAGTAGGTGAGCAAAATTCTATATCCCATGACATTTTTACCTCCAAGGATGATCCTTTTGGCAGGGAACCTATCCTCATCCAGCCCCAACTCAGCCTGCCTTTCCTCTTTGCCCTCCTCCTCAACCTTCCTTTGCTCTCAGGTTTGCCTTCTCCTTTTCTCTTTCCCTTCCAACTTCCTTAGCCTCCCTCTCTCTGTTCTGTGCATAACCAGTCAGAACTCTTCCCCTCTCATTTCTCTGCCACCTTCTCCTCCTCATTCCCAGGCTCAGCCCTCAGTCATTCCTATCTCTGGTCTCTGCTTTGTCCTGTCACAGGCTCAGATCTTCAGAGCCTAGTTTTGCATAAAGGACATATTTGCCCTCAGAGGTTCAGTGCCCCTATACACCAGCTATTTGGAACTGACCATCTATAGTTTATGTTAGACTTGAATTTGTACATGAGTCGACATAGGCAAGGACATATTACAAAGCAGCCATGTCTTGGTTTCCCTCCTGCCTTTTTATTCTGGCGGCATAAGGTAATGGAAACTGCAGTGAACAAATCTTCAAAACAGACTTTTGCCCTCATTAATGTGTGATTTGGAGATGTCACTTTCTCTTTCAGAGCCTCAGTTTCCTCATCTGTAATTTGGGCATAATAATACCTGCCCCATTCTTCTCTAGGTCATTATAAGAATCCAATGAGTGCTGTTGAAATGCTGAGGTTTGTCATTGTGTCTGTTTTCTCAAACATTTTTATGTGTACACTCAATTCCTAGTCCCCCAGTCAACTTCCTTCCTGACCAAATAGGCAGCCAACACTGCTGGAGCTCTGGCTGTGTGAAGTCTTTGGAGAGGCACTGAGGCTAAGGAAATAGCTCAGGCCCTCAGGGAGCTGATAGTCACAGGGTGACAGGAGGAGTACACAGACCCAGACTTCAGAGCAGTGATCAAATTCTATGTCAGCAGCAGCCTATCAGCAGAGCACAGGTTCAATCTGTCAGTCTGGTGGATTAGGGAGCCTGGGGTGAGGCTAAGCCTTGTCTTGCTCGTACAGGCTGCAGGTATAACAGAAAAGACTTTCCCCAGTGTTTGTGGGTCCCAGACTTGACACAGGTGGACTATTTTGGCATCCTTCTGCAGGTTCAGCCACATGGCCCCAGATCTTCTATATACTCATAGAATGCAGTGGCTTGTAGTTGATCTCTCTTTGGGCATTTTAAGCAAATGAGGAGGATACAGCTTGGTATGCTGGGTAAGATGCATGTGTTTGTAAAAACTAACCTGAAACTCTGATCCCAGTGTTGCGATGTGGGCTGACTTCTGTATCTGCAGTGAGAGAGGGGCATGGAGAAGGAAGGAAGGACAGGGTAGTCTGTGGAGGGCCAGCATTGGGCTCAGTGGTATTTTCACTTTTTCATTGGGTTTGGGATGGGAGTAAAATGAGAATAAATCACATTTGCAGAGAGCTGCATTCCAGCGGGTGGAATGTGAAGGAAGAATGAGGCATGGGTTGGGATCAGTTAAGCATCCTCCAAGCCAGTGGGGTTTGGATCATAACCCAGCAGGGTCCAGAGAGACTGAGAAGACGGGGAGGAAATCACGAAGTCGATCGCAAACCTGGACAAATCCATGGTAATGCATCCAGGGACTCAGAGTCCTGAGCATAGATATTAACTGGGAGGGAGAATCTTGGAAGGAAGCGTTTGTTTTCCAAAAACAACAGCAAAACAGCCAGAATTTTGTGAGGGACACTCAAAAGTCTATGCACAGGAGGGTGGGAAGGCCTGGCCTTTTGGCCCAGAACAGGCTGAGAAGGTTTGAAACGGGTGTTTCTGGGGCAGGTGCTTTCGTACTCCTCCTAGATTGTAGTCAATAGTGATGTTTCTTTCTCATTCACTTGTTTACTTGTATGAATGAACACCCTTTTTTTCCACCCTTGACATCTACATTCCCCAAACCCCTAGATTAGCCTGAGATTGGATGAAGGGTTGATAGTGGAGGCTATTAGATGGAACTTTCTTGTCAATGAAATCATATTGATCCATCCAAATTTGGAAGAAAAGACATATGACATGCCTGGGATGGGTGAATATCACTTTTGCTCAATCTGCCAGCTCTGTTCCCTGTCCTGGGGATCCTGTAAGGACTTTGCCTATGTATCCTTTGTGTGCATGAAAATGCTCTCAATTTCCAGCAGGTTATACGTCTTTAGGAATGCAGTCTCAAGAGTCCTGCACATCTCCCAAACAAGAGTAATGATTATTTTGGAGGGCCGCAGCAGGGAGCAGTGAAGGTATGGGTAGAAGGCTTGGCATAGAGGCATGCCTCACATGATAGCCACCATTATTACTGTTGTTGCTGTGTCGTTCATAGTGAGGCTTTTTCCCTTCTCTCTTTCTTCACAGCCAGCATCTGCAGCACTGGGGGGAAACAGCCCCTGTTTCTTTATTCTGCCAAGGCAGCCAGAAGCCCAGACATGGAATCTGTGGGAAAGCAGGGACAGATGGCCTTTAGACTACATCCTGGGGGATTTCTGCTTCTCAAAGCACGGGACCTTGGGACATTCCTAAACATGATGGTTCCATGTGCAAGGTCTGCAATGCAGTCCCCAGGAAAAGCCAGCAGGAGCACTGCTCAGGCCCTGCTGTGCAGGAAGGAGAGCTTGAAGTCACCCATTTCAAGGAAGAGAGAGCAAGGGAGAGAAAGCAAGTGTGAGCTCTAACGTGGTCCCTGCCCTCATGAACCTAGCTTTATTTGGTTCATATCTTAGTTTTTTTTTTTTTTTCAAAATGAGACTCAAGATGGGTTATGATGAAAAAAAAAAAAGAATGTGAATCGATCATTTAGAAAAGAAGACAAGTGAAAAAGAATCATGACTGGGGGAAGTGGGAAATAATGATAGTAGAAATTAAAAGATAAGGCTGGAGTGGTGGTGAATGTCTATAATCCCAATGCCTTGGGAGGCTGAGGCAGGAGGATTTCGAGTTCAAATCCAGTCTAAGCAAATTAGCAAGGCCCTAAGCAACTCAATGAGACCCTGTCTCTAAATAAAATACAAAAAAATAAAAAGACTAGAGATGTGGTTAAGTGCCCCTGGGCTCAATCCCCAATAGCACCTCCCTCCAAAAAAAAAAAAAAAAAAAGAAAGAAATTAAAAAATAAGGGTGAATGATGCACATGAATCAAAATTTCATTTAATTCTGGTAGTAAAGCAGAGGAAAGACTATGGCTCACATCATCTATAGAAATAAGTAGCTCATTTGTCAGAAGAGGCAAATATTTTTCTGTTGCTAAAATATAATTTTTATCTAAGGGACTATGTTTTCAGCAATAAGTTCCTATAAGGTTCTGGAATGTTCTTCATATGGCCACTTCTTAAGCTAAATTTGCATAAAAACTGGGGAAGAAATGTTAAGCTGTAGTTCATGGTAGGGTGCTGTATTGCAAAGCACTATATGCAAATTTCTGATGAGCTTATGTGATTAAAAGACTAGAGCAGAAATGCCACTGGTACTTTAATCTCCCCTGTGGAACCCATATTTTGAGATATTTGTATCTACTAAAATTGCATTTATTAAAGAATAACTCATTGTCTCCTTTTCACTCATGGAAAATACATATAATTGCCATTAAGGATTTCTAATTAGTTTGAGAAAACCCATGTTACCACACTGACCTGATACAATTCCAGTTTAAGCAAAGATACTTGATGTTTTAATTAGCTTGAGTGTCTCCTTAAGAGGAAATCTTAATTCCATTAAGATTAATAAATCATTGGAAATTATTCTCAGAAACATGTTCCTACCTTTCTAGGGATTATGATTTGGTAGCTATGGTTTTGCAAAAGTCTTGCAGGAAGGCCATCCCCTGGCTCATGTTACCTACTGTGCCTCAGGGTCTCTGCTTGGCCAGGGCCACAGCATCTCTTGCTTCACAGCATTTGAGGATTGTATTAATCAAAGTTTTCCAGAAAAACGGGAGAGAGAGAGAGAGATAAAGAAATGAGATTATAAAGAATTGGCTTATGTGATATGGAGGCTGAGAAGTTCTAAGATCTGCCATCTACAAGCTGGATTCCCAAGAGAACCAGTTCCAGTACAAGTCCAAGGGCCTGAGAACCAGGAGAGCTGATGGACTTCTTGTCTGAAAGTCAGCAGTCTCAACACCCAGGCACTGATGTTTTCATTCAAGTCCAAAGACAGAAAAAGGTTGCTATCCCATCTTAAGGCACGCAGGTAGAAGAGTCCCCTCATAAACATCTTTTGCTTTATTTAGACCTTTAACTGGTTGGACAAGTTCCCACACAGGAGTGAGGGCAATCTGCTTTATTTAGTCTATTGATTCAAATATTAATCTCATCCTTAGACTCCCTCATAGATAAACACCAAATAAAGTTTGACTAAATATCTGGGTGTCCCATGGCTCAGTCTGATTGGCATGTAAAATGAATCCTCACAAGACTTGTACTTTTAAAGTCCATAACAATCTTCATAAAGGAATGGATAGTGGTAATCAGTAAGATATGTTTAGGTCCTAACTTTGGAACCCATGAATGTGATCTTATTTGGAAAAAGGGTCTTTGAAGATCTAGTTAAGTATATCATCCTGGATTATATATATAGCCCTATATCCAGTGGCTGGTGTACTTATGGGAGAAAGATAGAAAATGATTAGAGAGAGAGACAGAGGTCCGTGTGAGGCAATACAAGCCCAGGGATGCCCGGGGCTACCAGAAGCTACAGGAGGCAGGGAAGAATTTTCCTCTAGAACCTTCAAACGGGATACAGCCCCACAGACACCTTGAGTTTAGACTTGTGGCTTTCAGAGCTATAGGAGAATAAATTTCTTGAGCCACCCAGCTTGTGACAAGTTATTATGGCAACCCTAGGAAATGACTACACCTTTTCTTTGGGCTGTAAGCAATAAGCAAGCAATCTCATGGGCTCATTGACTTGCTCTGCATTCTCGGAATCCACTTTTCAGCTTCTGAAATGACTTGGAATAGCCCTCTCCACTCATTGCCATTGGGCTTGGGGTTGTAAGGAAGGATCTTTGTGCATGGATCTTCCTGCATGACCTTGGCCTTCATGAATACTTCTCCACATTTCCTTCCTGTTTGGAGGAGGCAGGAGGGTCTGGGAGAGGCTCACCATGGCATGGATGGTAGAAGGAGATCCAGCATGGCAAATATAAGGAAGAGCTGTTTATTCAATTCAACAAGGATTTTCCCACTGATAACCTCTATTTTCAGAGATAATTAGTGGTTTGATTAAGTAAGATTTTCT
Source organism: Spermophilus citellus (assembly GCF_964194105.1). Lineage (NCBI taxonomy): Eukaryota > Metazoa > Chordata > Mammalia > Rodentia > Sciuridae > Spermophilus > Spermophilus citellus. The sequence continues at coordinate 30,845,255 of NC_138197.1, read as the reverse complement.
GTCTTCTTAAGAAGTATCTTCAAACAATTCACAATTTTCACATTTGACTTTGAGAAGAAAGGTTCATAAAATCACTCTTAACAATGTCAACCAAAACTAAGTATCTTAAAATTGAAAGATTTGTAGTAATAGTTCATATGTAGATAATAATTGAATTTAATAAGTAGTTAATGCTTCCCATGTGCTGGGTTAATTGATCAGAGCATTATGTACATTATTTTGTTTCTATCTTCAAAACACTATGATGCAGGCATTAATTTTAGCCTCATTTTATAGATGAGGAAACTGAGACTCAGGGAGGTTAAGAAACTTTCCAGCTCACACAGCTTGAAGGAGATAGATCCAGGGAATCAAAACCATGTCTATATGACTCCACAGCTATGATTCTGCTCTGTTACTTTACTAAAAATCCACAATTGGACTTGAGGTATTAGGTGATGTGGTTTCTCAAAGGGTATTCTATAGAAAAATAGTCTGTTTTTACCAAGAACAAACTCAAGAATCACTAATTATTACATTTTACTTGAACAATTAGAAGTTCTGAGAAGTCTTACAGTAAGAAAATGGTTTGTTGTTCAGCCTTTTTCCTCCTGAACACCTATTAATATCAAATGTTATTAATAGATAATGTTAGGCAGAACATGCTCTGTGGAATTCTGTCTTAGATTAAATAATCCTGGACTGGAAGAGGCTACACATTTAATTTTCTACTTTTTGTTGCTATGGACTAGCTCGGTGAATTTCTTATCATTCCTGGATTATAGTTTTCTTACCTATAAAGTAAGGAAGTTGGACCCTCAATTCCCTATCATAGTTTTAAAATGCTGTGGCCCACATATAAACCAAATGACAATTTGTGAATTTGTGACCCCCTCCCATTATTGATGTTAGAAGAGGGACTGGAGGACTTATTATTATTATTATTCATAGTCTGATTGTGTACAAATATTTCAGTGTAAAAATGTTTGTGTCTGCCACATGTTTAAGCAAAGTCATAAGTGAGGAAGTACATTTAGCCTGTAGCTGCCTATTCTGCATTTGCAGCTTCACAGTATCCCTGAATCTGGTAACACCCCTGGGTTTTCTCTGAGTTTTCCTACCCATGCTGGGCTGCTCCCTCCCAAACCATGTCTCTCTGTGAAGCATATATTGTGCTCCCTGATACAGATTTCTTGTCAAAAGCAGAGTACTTTCCTCTTTTTTTTTTTTCCTATGGGATGGAGCCCTCTCAGGTGCTTTAAATATTTATCCCTGGTCTTATAATGTTCTCTCCATTTTTCCTTGAATAAACAAATACTACTCATCCTTTGCATCTCAGATCACTTTGACCCTCTCATTGACCCTGTTTTATTTCTTCAGCTTGAATTGATCTCCCCTTTTCTGGGTTCTTAATCAACGTACAGTTGATATGTGTCTTATTCATATCTTTAACTGTTTGGGGTACCTTCAAGTGTACCATAAATTCCCTGGGAGTTGTAACTATATTTTATATTTCTTAGGTGTTCCCTGCAACTTTAGAATGGTGTTCCGTAAATAATTGTTGCTCAATAAATACTAGATTGATTGGCCCAGTGGTGCCAAATAATTCTTGTTTTCCCATCCCCAGGACCTTCTTTTGGTCATGATTCTCAGCAGAGTCCCTCAGCATAATAATAGATGTTTTAGTTTACAGCTGTCTACAGTCATTATGAAATTCAACAAGCAGTCACCCTCACTCCCTTCTTACCCTGACCAACTTCTTTTTTTGTCAGGTGACAATTTAGTTACTCCTTGGAACTATTGTGATACTTGAGTAAATCTAGGAAATAAAGATTAGGAGGAGCCGTGAGTTTTATTAAGGCAGTGAACATGTAGTCTTTGCCATCTATTTAGCCTTCAAGATAGTTCTCTGGACATATTCTTTTTATTATTATCATCAATAATTTTTAAACGAACCAGAACTGTAGCTGTTTACATAGGACTGGCTGGCTATAGGTGGGGGCCTTCCTCTTGTTGTCATTGCCTGTTCTCAAACATTTGTTTTTAATAGAGGCACAGCTGAGAGGGTAGGGTTTACATTTCATATCATTATGGGCTTTTTGGTGCATGCTCTTTGATTACTATTTAAATAGGGTGGAAAAAGTGCAGAATGCTTGGACTTTTTATTCCTTTGTTTTCTGTAATGCTTCTCTTTTTTTTCTTTTTTTTATTGGTTGTTCACAACATTACAAAGCTCTTGACATATCATATTTCATACATTAGATTGAAGTGGGTTATGAACCCCCAATTTTACCCCAAATGCAGATTGCAGAATCACATTGGTTACACATCCACAATTTTACATAATGCCCTATTAGTAATTGTTGTATTCTGCTACCTTTCCTATCCCCTACTATCCCCCCTCCCTTCCCCTCCCATCTTCTCTCTCTACCCCATCTACTGTAATTCATTTCTCTCCTTGTTTATTTTCCCATTCCCCTCACAACCTCTTATATGTAATTTTGTATAGCAATGAGGGTCTCCCTTCATTTCCATGCAATTTCCCTTTTCTCTCCCTTTCCCTCCCATCTCATGTCTCTGTTTAATGTTAATCTTTTCTTTCTGCTCTTCCTCCCTGCTCTGTTCATAGTTGCTCTCATTATATCAAAGAAGACATTTGGTATTTGGTTTTTAGGGATTGGCTAGCTTCACTAAGCATAATCTGCTCTAGTGCCATCCATTTCCCTGCAAATTCTATGATTTTGTCATTTTTTATTGCTGCATAGTACTCCATTGTGTATAGATGCCACATTTTTTTTTTTATCCATTCATCTATTGAAGGGCATCTGGGTTGGTTCCACAGTCTAGCTATTGTGAATTGTGCTGCTATGAACATCGATGTGGCAGTATCCCTGTAGCATGCTCTTTTAAGGTCTTCAGGGAATAGTCTAAGAAGGGCAATAGCAGGGTCAAATGGTGGTTCCATTCCCAGCTTTCCCAGGAATCTCCAAACTGCTTTCCAAATTGGCTGCACCAATTTGCAGTCCCACCAGCAATGTACAAGTGTACCCTTTTCCCCACATCCTCACCAGCACTTGTTGTTGTTTGACTTCATAGTGGCTGCCAATCTTACTGGAGTGAGATGGTATCTTAGGGTGGTTTTGATTTGCATTTCTTGGACTGCTAGAGATGGTGAGCATTTTTTCATGTACTTGTTGATTGATTGTATATCCTCCTCTGAGAAGTGTCTGTTCAGGTCCTTGGCCCATTTGTTGATTGGGTTATTTGTTATCTTATTGTCTAATTTTTTGAGTTCTTTGTATACTCTGGATATTAGGGCGCTATCTGAAGTGTGAGGAGTAAAAATTTGTTCCCAGGATGTAGGCTCCCTATTTACCTCTCTTATTGTTTCTCTTGCTGAGAAAAAACTTTTTAGTTTAAGTAAGTCCCATTTGTTGATTCTTGTCATTAACTCTTGTGCTATGGGTGTCCTATTAAGGAATTTGGAGCCCGACCCCACAATCTGTAGATCGGAGCCAACTTTTTCTTCTATCAGACGCAGAGTCTCTGATTTGATATCAAGCTCCTTGATCCATTTTGAGTTAACTTTTGTGCATGGCGAGAGAAAGGGATTCAGTTTCATTTTGTTGCATATGGATTTCCAGTTTTCCCAACACCATTTGTTGAAGATGCTATCCTTCCTCCATTGCATGCTTTTAGCCCCTTTATCAAATATAAGATAGTTGTAACTTTGTGGATTAGTCTCTGTGTCCTCTATTCTATACCATTGGTCCACCCGCCTGTTTTGGTACCAGTACCATGCTGTTTTTGTCACTATTGCTCTGTAATATAGTTTGAAATCTGGTATCGCTATACCGCCTGATTCACACTTCCTGTTTAGAATTGCTTTTGCTATTCTGGGTCTTTTATTTTTCCATATGAATTTCATGATTGCTTTATCTATTTTTACAAGAAATGCCGTTGGGATTTTGATTGGCATTGCATTAAACCTATAGAGAACTTTTGGTAATATCGCCATTTTGATGATGTTAGTTCTGCCTATCCATGAACAGGGTATATTTTTCCATCTTCTAAGATCTTCTTCTACTTCTCTCTTTAGGGTTCTGTAGTTTTCATTGTATAGGTCTTTCACCTCTTTTATTAGGTTGATTCCCAAGTATTTTATTTTTTTTTGAGATATTGTGAATGGAGTGTTTTTCCTCATTTCCGTTTCAGAAGTTTTGTCGCTGATATACAGAAATGCCTTTGATTTATGCGTGTTGATCCTGCCACTTTGCTGAATTCATTTATTAGTTCTAGTAGTTTCTTTGTAGACCCTTTTGGGTCTTCTAGGTATAGAATCATGTCATCTGCAAATAGTGATAATTTAAGTTCTTCTTTTCCTATTTTTATGCCTTTAATTTCTTTCGTCTGTCTAATTGCTCTGGCCAGTGTTTCGAGAACTATATTGAATAGAAGTGGTGATAGAGGGCATCCCTGTCTTGTTCCGGATTTTAGAGGGAATGCCTTTAACTTTTGTCCATTCAGAATAATGCTAGCCTGAGGCTTAGCATAGATAGCTTTTACAATGTCAAGGTAAGTTCCTGTTATCCCTAGTTTTTCTAATGTTTTGAACATAAAGGGATGCTGTACTTTGTCAAATGCTTTCTCTGCGTCTATCGAGATGATCATATGGTTCTTATCTTTAAGTCGATTGATGTGGTGAGTAACAATTATTGATTTCCGTATATTGAACCATCCTTGCATCCCAGGGATGAATCCTACTTGATCATGGTGCACAATTTTTTTGATGTGTTTTTGTATTCGATTCGCCAGAATTTTATTGAGGATTTTTGCATCTAGGTTCATTAGAGATATTGGTCTGTAGTTTTCTTTCTTTGAAGTGTCTTTGTCTGGTTTCGGAATCAGGGTGATGTTGGCCTCATAGAATGAATTTGGAAGAGCTCCCTCTTTTTCTATTTCCTGAAATAACTTGAAAAGTATTGGTATTAATTCATCTTTAAAGGTTTTGTAAAACTCCGCTGTATACCCATCCGGTCCTGTGCTTTTCTTGGTTGGTAGTCTTTTGATGGCTTCTTCAATTTCATCCATTGATATTGGTCTGTTCAAATTGTGTGTATCCTCCTGACTCAGTCTGGGAAAATCATATGACTTAAGAAATTTATCGATGTCTTCACTATCTTCTATTTTATTGGAATATAGGTTTTCAAAATAATTTCTAATTGTCTTCTGTATTTCTGTAGCATCTGTTGTGATATTGCCTTTTTCATCCCGTATGTTAGTAATTTGAGTTCTCTCTCTTCTTCTCTTCGTTAGCATGGCTAAAGGTCTGTCGATCTTATTTATTTTTTTGAAGAACCAACTTTTAGTTTTGTTAATTTTTTCAATGGTTTCTTTTGTTTCAATTTCATTGATTTCCGCTCTGATTTTAATTAGTTCTTGCCTTCTGCTACATTTGCTGTTGTTTTGCTCTTCCTTTTCTAGGGCTTTGAGATGAAGTGTGAGCTCATTTATTTGTTGGTTTTTTCTTTTTTTGAGGAATGACCACCAGGCGATGAATTTTCCTCTTAAAGCTGCTTTCATTGTGTCTCATAGATTCCAATATGTTGTGTCTGTATTTTCATTTATCTCTAAGAATTTTTTGATTTCCTCCTTTATGTCTTCTGTAACCCATTGATCATTCAGTAACATATTGTTCATTTTCCATGTGATGTAGGATTTTTCCTTCCTTCTTTTATCATTGATTTCCAGTTTCATTCCATTATGATCAGATAAAATGCATGGTATTATCTCCACCCCTTTATATTTACTGAGGGTTGCCCTATGGCATAATATATGGTCTATTTTTGAGAAGGATCCATGTGCTGCTGAGAAAAAAGTATCTCCATTTGATGATGGTTGATATATTCTATATATGTCAGTTAAGTCTAGGTTATTGATTGTGATATTGAGTTCTATAGTTTCTTTATTCAACTTTTGTTTGGAGGATCTGTCCAATGGTGAGAGAGGTGTGTTGAAGTCACCCATAATTATTGTGTTGTGGTCTATTTGATTCTTGAACTTGAGGAGAATTTGTTTTATGAATGTCGCAGCACCATTATTTGGTGCATAAATATTGATAATTGTTATGTCTTGTTGGTGAATGGTTCCTTTTAACAGTATATAATGACCTTCTTTATCCCTTTTGATTAACTTAGTCTTGAAGTCGATTTTATTCCATATGAGGATGGCCACCCCTGCTTGCTTATGAGGACCGTGTGCATGGTATATTTTTTCCCATCCTTTCACCTTCAGCCTGTGTATGTCTTTTCCAATCAGATGTGTCTCTTGGAGGCAGCATATTGTTGGATTTGTTTTTTTAATCCATGATACCAGCCTATGTCGCTTTATTGGAGAGTTTAAGCCATTCACATTCAGAGTTACTATTGATATATGGTTTGTACTTCCATCCATGTTTGATTATTTATCCTTTTTTAAAAAAATTTAGTTTGTTTCTCCTTGATTATCTTTCCCCTCGCCCTCTGTCTTTACTGAGGCACTTCCCACTGATGGTTTTGGTTATTGTTTTTCATTTGTTCCTCGTGTAGTGTTTTGCTCAAAATGCTTTGCAATGCTGGTTTTCTGGCTGCAAATTCTTTTAACTTTTGTTTATCATGAAAGATTTTTATTTCGTTGTCATACCTGAAGCTTAATTTTGCTGGATACAGAATTCTTGGTTGGCATCCATTGTCTTTCAGTGTTTGAAATACATTGTTCCATGACCTTCTTGCTTTCAGTGTCTGTGATGAAAAATCCGTTGTTAACCTTATTGGTTTACCCCTGAATGTAATCTGTCTCCTTTCTCTTGTAGCTTTTAATATTTTCTCTTTGTTCTGTATATTGGATATCTTCATAACAATGTGTCTTGGTATTGGTCTACTGTGATTTTGTGTGCTCGGTGTCCTGTATGCATCTTCAATTTGTATATCTGTTTCCTTTTTTATTTCTGGAAAGTTTTCTGTAATTATTTCATTCAGTAGGTTACTCATTCCCTTGGTTTGAATCTCTGTACCTTCTTCTATCCCGATGACTCGTAATTTTGGTTTTTTTATGTTATCCCATAACTCTTGGATGTTTTTCTCGTGATTTTTTACCAGCCTTTCTGAGTTGGCTAGACTCTTTTCAAGATGATATATTTTGTCTTCATTATCTGACGTTCTGGTTCTACTTACTCCACTCTGTTAGTCATACTCTCAATTGAGTTTTTAATTTGGTTTATCGTTTCCTTCATTTCTAGAATTATTGTTTGATTATTTTTTATAATCTCTATCTCCTGATAAAGATGCTTAACTTCTTCTTTTATCTGTTTATGTAATTCATTCTCAATGTGTTCTTTCGCTGCTTGAATTTGCTGTCTTGTATCCTCTTTAAGGTTCCATTCCATCTGTCTAAGGTGTTCCTTGAGTTCTTTATATGACCATTTTTCTGATGACTCTAGGTCCTTCTGAATATTTAGGCTGTCCTGCATTGTTTATACTCCTTTTATTCCTTGCTTTTTGAAGCTGCTCATGTTATTTCTTGTTCTGTTTGACTGCTGAGTTACTGTTTACTCCTATAAATTTATTTGATGCTTGGGAGGAAAGGTATTAGAAGGGAAGGGAAGAAGTCACTAAAGAGAATGAGAGTAAGCAGGTAGAATTCAAGGAAGGGGGATAAGATAATTGAAAAGAAATGAAAAGACAAAAGAAGAAAAAATAGGAAATAAAAAAAGGAAAATAAAATTAAAAGAAATAATAAAAAAATTAAAATTAAAATTAGAAGAAAAAAATTTAAAAAAAATTGTAAAAAAAATTAAAAAACAAGAAAGAAAAATGAAAATGAAAGAAAAACCCAATCAAAAAAAAAAAGAGAAAAGAAAAAAAGAAAAAAAAAGAATAAATGCAGTCTTAGAGTTTGATTAACTTCTCTTCCAGTAGGTGGCGCTGTGCCCACCAGGCCAAGTTTCTCCTGTCAATACGCGGGAACCAATCACTGTGCAGCAGCTCCTCCCAGACTGGGCGAGTCTCCTATCCTGAGTGCCTAGGGCCTCCTCTTGTGTCTAGTCACTTCCCCACTTTTCCTCTAGCCAGGCCCCTCTCACCGGTGGCGCTCACCACAATATTGGCTACAACCAGTCTGCTGCTCCCGGGAGCCCTGTTTTCATGAACGACTGGGCACACTCTTCCAGTTTGCCATTCCCTCAGACCCTAAGTTTGTAGAGCTTGGGGCTGAGAATCCTCAGTGAATTTTACTTGCCCTCCAGTAGCTACACCCCCGGTAACTGGTGCAAGAGACCTCAGCTGTCAGCCCTGGTGGGAGCGGTAGATCTGTGCCGCGGGTCCCGTGCCACCTCTGATTGCCTCGGGCTGGCTATCGCGCTCACGGGAGAGCTGGGAGGGGCCCTTAAGGTTTCCCCGATGTGTGGAGAGGGAAGGCTAGGGAATTACACACCTGTAGCTGCAGGTTTCAATGAAGTTATCTCCTCCGCTGCAGTCTGATGACGTCAGTTCTTTGCCATGGTGGTGTCTCTTGCAAATGGCAACAGCTCGTTTCCCTTTGCTGGGCGACCAATGCAACGGGTGGGTCCTTACTGTCTCTCCCAAGCCCCGTTTCAAACCTGTGGCCACTACCTATGAAGGCTCGGTAGGCATTTACCTCCGTAGGATCAGAAGGGCTGACCAGTTGTTTCAGCCGGATGGATTAGTGCTGAGTCACAGCTGTTTGTCTGCGGGAAGCAGGCGAACGGGAGCTTGAATTCAGCTGATCCGGGCTCTGTGTGTGTTCTGAGAGGCCCAGACTGTTCGCCCCAGATCCACATCAGCTCAGCAATGCCTAGTGATCCTGAGCAAACAGATTTAGGTTATTTACGACTCCCTATGCCTGCACAGCTGAAGAGGTCAGGGACTTGATCTCTCTGCGCCCGCCGCCATGTTGGAATCTCTTCTGTAATGCTTCTCATCTTCAAAAATCAGAGAGGAACAAAATTGATGGCACCTAAGTGTTGTGGTTCCGGGGACAAAACTGAGATGGCACAAAGCCATGTTCTAGACATGCAGACAGGCCTGGTCAGACCATGTACAGGACTTGGAATGGATAAGCCCGACCCAGGGTTCAAGGACAAGGAAGTTAAGAACATGAGAATGTCATAGGAAATGAATTTTAACTTTGTTGTGTTTAGACTTACCATGGGGAAAAAAAATAAGATCGAAGTGGTGGTTCTCTTTGTTAAAGTCTTGTCTGTCTGAAATGGAGAGCGTATGCCAGTTGGGAATGGCTGGGGCCTGGTCCCTGGACTCTCCATTCTCAGCTGGTGGGCTGAGAATGGAGAGTGTGGGTAGGTTGACCATTGAATCTATCATACAAACTGGGGCAGTTTTGAGAGTGAAGGAACTGTTAGTAATAATTATGCAGCATAGCAGTAATAAACCAAGACTGTCCTGAGTCACTGGGACATACAGTCACCCTCCACCCATAAACAGTATGGAAACAGGGTCCCATCTTATCCATGGCAGCTCCAGTGGATGGGTGGGAAGGAGCTGGCATAGAGGAGGGGCAGAGAAACAGGCAGGTACAGTCCACTGCCTGCACTTGAGCTTATGGACAGAGTTTTTACCTCATAGCATCCTGTCTTGCTCACACAGCTCCCAAGATTTGGTTGTTAAATTTTCAGGAATTTTGAAAACTGGTTATTAAACCATTGGCAGCTTGGAATTGACTATGGTGGGAATATTTGCACTGTGGAACTCAGCAACTGGTACATATCCTCACCGCCTCCCCACCTGCATCCACGTCCCCAGGAGGCTGTTCCACACATACCAGACCTGGGAATGGGAGACTCCAGCTCACAGTGGGGGCAAGGTGGAGCCTGTTGTCGTTAGACTCTTGCCCTGGTCACCAAAGGGCTACTGGTCTGAGGAGGGCCAGTAATGACAAAATGTATGTCAGGAACTCTGAATGGATTCTGTATTTGCTGCCTTGAAAGCAGAAATTAATTGCCCACTGCTCCTCCCACCTGCTTGTTCTGCTCCAACCACAGAACCACAGAATTTGTTGTGCCTCCGGATGCCAAGCCTGTTTCCCTTAGGGTTTTTCTGCCTGCCTTTCCCTCTCTCTGTTAGACCTTGTCTTGATACCTTCAGAATTTGCTCCCTCACATCTCTGGAGTCTCTTTTCAAATGTCCCTTCCCTCAGACAGGCCTCTCCTGACCATCCTGTGTGTAAAATAGTCACATACCTCCTTCCACTCTCCTTCCTCTTACTTATTTATTCTCACACTTAGCACAACCTAATACTGAGTCATGTCTTTGTTTCTGTTTATTGTCTGTATCCCCACTGCATTGGACACATGAGGGCAGGGATCATGCTGTGCTGGATATGCAGCACCTAGAACAGTGTCCCATATAGACCAGGCCCATTGTTGACAATGAGTGAACCAATGAGTCACACAACCAGGTTTCACCCACTGGGAGAGGCTGGGTGGCTTGCCAGAGGGATGCTGAGATGAGTTCTGAGACCCTATCCAAGTGTGCATCTGGTAGTACACATACCATTTGTAGCCATCCTTAATCTGGGTTCTTAGTAGCCTTTTCAGTTGACAAAAAATATTTAAGAAGTCTAGTTATACCTGGGATATGGCTAGGTTGAGTATAAGAAGCCCTAGCCCTTTGATTAGTTATATTTTCCATCTATCCATCATTTATCTTCATCTATTCACCCACTGATTGATTGATCCAGCCATCCATATATTCATCATCCACCCATTAATTGATTTATCTACCCATTCATCCATCTGTCTGTCCGTCCATCCATCTATCATCTGTCCATTCAATGAAATTTATTTGGCACCATTATGTACCAGATGCTTTGTTGATGGCTAGTTGTACAGTAGTAACTATAACTGTTCCCTGGTTTCCTGTGGCTTTGGTATGGCATTGTATGGCTAGTTTGAATTGGGAGGCATCCATGGATAAACAAGAGTGGTGTATGATGAGAGTCAACTAGAGGAAGCTCATTTAGATGGGCGTGGGTGAAGGCACCATCTGAGCGGATACCTGAGAGCTGGGGGGAGTTTGGCAGGTGGGGAGGGTAGGTAAGAACCATCCATAAGAGGGAATGACCTGTCCTCAGGACTAAAGGTCTAAAACCCCTGGTTTGTGAGAGGAATTGAGGGGAGCCAGTGTGGGTACAGCACAGACTGTAGGTGGGGAGGTTGGGATGGAGGAGGAAGGCGGGAGGCATGTCTCCTAAGGGGCCTTGTCAGCCATGTAATTTTAAAGGTTTGGATTTTGTCCCAAAATTTAAAAGTCAGCAAACATTCATTCATGTGCAGAGGACATGTTGACAACAGAAATATAAACCATGAACAAATACAGAATTAGACAACAGAGAATGTGCATTTTGTAAATACACCACTGTCCACATCCAGTGTGGCTGCTAACTGGAAACTTACCTGTAGGCAAGGGAGTGGCTGGCCTCTTTCCTTCAGGTGCCCATGGAAAGTCTCCCTTTTGGCTCTAGGTTGCAGCTGCTCTTAGCGGCTCCTGCTGCTGTTTCCATTTTGACCGGTGAATGGCTTAACACCCACTCACATGGGTAAATGTGCTATGGGCAGTGAGCGAGGACAGATGTTCAGTGGCATGGAACTCCTCACGTCCTGGTTCAGTGCCTGTGTGTGTTTATCTCTCAGGCACCAACTAGAGAGTTCTGCTCTATCTTTGGCTTCTCCTGCTCCTCACTTCTTTAGCTCCAGAACCTTCTGTCTTTGTCCAGCTAATGACTTGTGGTACACCTTCTATACTGCCCAATATCTCTGTGTGACTGAGCCTTTTGAAATTAAAAGGGAGTAGAAGGGGATGAGATAATCTTCAGATCAACCTTAACTCCCAAGATGAGTGAGAGGCCATAAACAGTAACAGTTGAACCTCAAAGATTCAGGAACTGGTGTGGGAGCAGAGGAAAGCACAAATAAATAAAAGAGGCAGCTAATCTGGATTAATTTCTGTTAATACCCATGTTCCCAGCTCAGGTACACCGTCCATCTTTATCCCTCGCCTGTATTCTTTCTGCAGGGACAGGTTCTTTTAGGCTACTGTGGATATAAGTGACTTGTGGACCATCAGGATTATATCGTTTACATATTGTGTTGTTACACCTTTTCCCTGATGTTTGGAGTCACTGGCTCTCTAAATGTTCATGCATCATTGGGCATGTTAGTAAAACTTTCTATGTCACCTCAGTTTCCTTAGCTGTAAAATGGGAATAGTGTCATATACACCATCCAAGATAAAAATCATTGTACTCTTGTTTCTCTGCCTACCAGAAATGCACATGATTTTAATGCAGAGAGGAAACAAATCAGTCTTTAGACCACACTGCTCTGCCCCTCTGGAGGGGAGAGGCTGAAGGAGACAAGGAGGAAGAAAAAAGTAAGGAAAAAAAAAAAAGAGAGAAATTTCAGTAAACCCCTCAGACTATGACAGTGAGGCCAAAGTGAACTTTTATGAGAACCACATTTAAGCCCGGGAATAAAAAATAAGAGCAACATACTTTAAAAATTATTTATGATTTTAAGCACATGAAAGGCGTATCATGTACCCAGGGAGGGCATAATGGGGAACAGCTGGCTAACATGTGTCTTGCCATTTCTGAGGATGTTCATAATTCTCTGATGTCCAAGAATAACAGTAATAACAATGCCACTGCTGATTGTATTAATAATAATAAAGGAGATTGGGGTGCCTCTCTGGGTCCCTTGCAGGAGGCAGAAGGAAAGCTTGGGCTGCTGGGTTTGGTGGGGGCTGAAGGAGGAGCTTCCTTCTCGTGGCGCTCTGCCAAAGATCAAAGGGCAGAATGGCCAAGGAAAGAGCCCCGAGGAGGAGCTGGGACACCTGGGTCCCAAGCCTGGTTTTACCACTGACTCTGGCAATTCTCTGCCAAAGCCTTAGTGCTCTTTTCTATAAGCTAGAGAAGCTCGCGCTGCCTGGCATGCCCACCTTGCAGAGCTTTCAGGGTCCTGAGTGAAATGCTGCCCATGGAGGAGCTAGACACAGTGGGCAGGCAGCAGGGGTTATTGTCATCTTTGTGCTTCTCCAGCACTTGGCACAAGGAATCACCAGGCTTAGGACCTGACTTCCAGGAGGTGCTTGGAAAGGTTTGTTCCATGAATAAATGTTTCTTTTTCATTAAGTATTTGAAGTAATAGAACATTAGATTTGCCAGCACTTTAGCCATTTAATCCAGTTCCCCCTTTTATGATTTGTTAAGTGTATCTGGAGCAATGCTTACTCGAAGGTTAATTAGCCGCCCCTACTAAGTAAACCTGAGTTCATCCAGTGTCCCATGAGTTATGGAATTTTCCTATCTGGCCAGGGTGAATAGGTGCCATTCCCAGTCCTTCGAGATTGTTCTTTCTCCATTCTGGGGTAATTTCTTCACATCCACGCTACTGAATAGTCAAGGGGGATCTTTTGCAGATTATGGGGTTCTCTGGGTCCCTCTCTTCTCTTGGTTACCCTGTCCTATGAATTTTAGTCTCCTTAATCTCCCCAGAAATATAGCTCTGTCTTCTCAACTCAGGGAATTTGCAGGGCTATCCCTGTTTCCTCTTCCCCTCCCAAGGCAGGAACATGGAGCAATCACAGGGTTCACGTGTGATTGATTACTGTGATTCGTCACTGCCCTTCTTTGCCCGATGTTTAGGATCTTGAAAACCATCATCTCATGTATTTTGTCTGGGTGTTTTTTTTTTTTCCCCCAGGTGAGAGAGTAAATCTAATCTGGCCCTGTTACTCTCTCAGGCTAGGGAGTGGAAAATTTCCAGTTCTTTACTGAGAGGTGAATAAATAAAGGGGAGAGTGTCTTGCCCATAGTTACACAGCTAGTTAGTATTGGCAAGAACTAACATGCAGGCCGTTCACTCAGAATGTATTACTGTGTAATTATTCGGTGTGAGGCACATAGGGAGCTATCCTTGCTCTCTAGAAGTCCATATCCTTTGGGGAGATAGGCCAATAAACCAAGAATTAGAGACAGAGAAGTGAAACATGATAAATTTCATGATGCAGGTATTCATTCACAGGGTACCAAGGAAGCACAATAGGAAGTGAGTGGGCAAGGAGCTTTTCTGGGAAAATTGATAGTTAAGCATCCGTAATGAAGGAGAGGTAGGAATTATCCAGGTTTAAAAAAAGAGAGAGAATGAGGAAATTTCTACCAAGGCCAATCATCTTATGATTGCTCATTATTCATAAATAAATGCAACACATACAAAGGTATGGAGGTAAGAAAAGGGTTCCTTGCCTTCCAAACCTGGTGTCGTGATATTGTACATGGAGACACCCACACGTACTTTATTGTGGGTTTGTATCTGACTCCATTCCCCAGAGAGCCCTTGAAGTCTGAGAAACTTCTTTCCACCCTAAATCTGGTGAGACGGTTCCTGTAGGATCTTGTTTGGAGTTATGAAGTAGATGTTACCATGAGGTATCTGGTGGGATCCAGGATTTCACACCCTTGACATTTTCCAGAAGGCAGATGATAATATCACCTTCAGTGTTTTGGAACATCCCCATCAAGAAATGGTCAAAATTTAATCAGATTTCATTCCTGGTCCCACTAAAGACATAACACAGGAGCCCATTGCCTTTAACTCATTTATCTAAGCAAGTTCTACGAGGTTCATTGCCAAGTTGAGGCTCAGGAACTGCTTGGAAGTCTCAGCTAACCTTCTGCCAGATACAGCCCTGAGACAATTGCTGGGTCATAAATCTGCACCAACTAAATGCAGGCATTCCTGGTCCCTGCTGTGCTGGGCTCCTGAGTGCCTTTGCACCTGGTGGGGACAGGAAGGGAAGCATTTTAGCCAGCCAGAGGCTTTAGGTTTTTGGCTTTATTCCCCTGCTGGGTTAGTTTCTACCAAGGCCAATCATCTTATGATGCTCAGACTTCAGCCTGGACTCCTCCAGTGACATAACCACGGCTGTCAATGCTGTTTCTCTAGAGATTTATCATTCATTCAAAGACAGGGGACATTTGGGGTATCCTGCCTTCATGGAGATTATGGTTTAATGGGGGGGGCAGCTAGAAATTAATCAAATAATCTCTCAAGTAAATATAAAATTAAAACTGTGCTGAGTGCTTTGAAGGAGAGGAACTTGGACCCATGATATACCATGAAGGTGGGATTTGACCTTGTCTGGAGGCCAGGAAAGGCTTTTCACAGGAAGTGACATTTGAGTGAGGCCTCAAATGTAAATGGAGTTTAAGAAGGGAGAGGGAGGAGATGCAGCATATGGAGGGCTCAGTATTTAGGAAGAATTGAAAAGGCCTGTGGCTACAAAGGAACAGGGAGCAAAGGACTGGGGGACAAGTTAAATATGGGGATGTCTATGGGGTCCCATGGACTATGTTAAAAAAATTTTGTCTTTATTGTATAAGTAATGGGTAACCATTGAAAACTTTTTAATGGGAGGGAATATGATTAGATTTTGCCTCAGAAATATCACTCTGGCTCTAGTGTGGAGGTGAGTAATGGTACAATTGCCAGATAAATTATATACATAATATAATACATGATGCCCAATGTAATAGTGAGCTTTCCTTCACTATAATAAAATACCCGACATAAGCTAATTATGAAGTAAACAGAAGTTTATGGATCTGAAGTTTCAATCCCAGATGCAGTGTCTCTATTGGTTTGAACCTAGAGTGTGTGCTCATGTCTCAAGCTAGGAGGGAGGGGAGAGAGATAAAAAAAAACAGGAAGAATCCCACAATTCTATTCTGAGGGCATGCCACTAATCAGTGACCTAAGAGTATCCCAATAGGCCTCATCTCTTTAAGGTCAATAGTACCACCCGGGGATGAAGTCTTTACATGTGACCCTTTTGGGGATACTCATCCAAACCCAGCACCCAGTTAATTTTAATTTTGGATAAACAATGAATTTTTTTAGTGTAAACACATTCCCTCTACTGAATGGAACATACTAAAAATATTGTTTTACTAGGAATAATTTTTTAGTATATTACATAGGACACTAACAAATGTTTATTGTTTATCTAAAGTTCAAATTTAACTGGACATTTTGTGTTTTTATTGTTAAACCTGACAGTTCTAAGTGAGAAAAGATGTAGTAGGGATTTTGATCATTGCTGTAGCTGAGGGTTCCTTGGACTGGGACATCAGAGATGGAATTGGAGAGATGTGGATGAAGTAGAAATACCTTTGGTTGGTCCAAGTCTGTCATGCCAAGGTATGAAGAGGACAGTCTACCAGCTTTATTTCTGCTCTGAAACTTTAGTTTCCACACTCATAACATTTAGAGTAGAATGGCTGTGGGTTTGGTTTACACTGTAGTTTCAGTGCAGGGCATGTACTTGATTGTGCTTGCCCCAAATGACCTTTAACTATGTTCTGGAACAGTATGAGGGGGTCATTTTCCCACCTTTTCCCTCCAGAACCAGAGATGCCTGAGAGGTGAGCTTTTTGCAATGCATAGTGTGAAGGAGAGATTTGGCAGGATCTTTATAACAACCGAGGAAATATTGTGTAAGTTTCTCAGTGTTCTCCTCCACGATATCCACATTTTGGCAAACGAAGCAGTAGCATAAAGCCAGACACATAGGAGACCCTTATTAAGAAGAATAGTTTATTTCTAGCCACCTAGAAGTAAACAATCCCCTTATTTCAGAAAACAGGCTCCCTCTTCTTACACAGACTCATTCAAATATTTTCTCAACTCACAGGTGTGTTTTTGCCATGACTGTTTGCTTAATTCCTGTTGCCGTGTGCAGCAGGATCTTCATCTGCTGGCCTCAATTTGCCCTTCTGCCATGACTGTCATATTCCCCATGCTCCAAAAAAGTTGCCATGTGTTCATCAGCTTTCCTTTATAGTATAATAATACCTGAGCTAATCAACTTCTAAAGTGAAAAGGTTTATTTTGGCTCATGGTTTTGGAGATTTCAGTCCATGATTGATTGGCCTTGTTGCATTGGGCCTGTGGCTAGGCAGCACATCATCACAGAGTGTTTGGTGGAATAAAACACACACCTCATGACTGGGAAGAGAAATAAGAGGGAAGAAGGGGACAGGGTCCCCAAATTCCCTCCTAGGGCATACCTCCAATGACCTGAAGACCTCCCACATCTCCAGTGACCTAAAGACATCTCTACCTCTTAGAGGTTTCATTGGCTTTCAAAAATGCCACACTTCGACCAAGACCATTTGTTATATGGACTTTTTGGGAAAAGTTAAGGCCCAAACTATGGCAAGCTCATTGAGCCTCCTGAAATCCAACTTAAGTTCCTCTGCTTTATTTCTGCAATGTCTTTGCTTATATCTGTTCAAGATTTATTCGTTAAAAGTATCTACAAGGTAATTTTAATAGAAAATGAAGTAAAATGTGTAGAGAACAAGATAAATGCTCATTGCTGGATAGATGGCTAGACAAATTATGATCCACATTTACTGTGCAATATACTATGAACTCATGAAGACAGCTCTAGATGTAAAGAACAAAATTATAATAGAAAGGAGTTTACCCCATCTGCTAAACCCAGCTGGAATGCGTCCCCTCAGAAATGCTTTTCTGATTCTTTAACTGGATGTGCTGCCTCTTTCCCTTGAACCCCCAAAGCTCTTTGCAAATATTTGATGTACTTTATCTCAGCCTAGCTCATAAGTATTTTGTACATGTCGTTTTGCTCATGTAGATTCCAGCAACTTGAGGCTATCATGATAAAGCAGACTTTTAAGTCAGAAGATCTGGAAGTTGACTTTTGTTCCAGTTATCTATAGCAGGATGACAAATCAATCTCAGCTAGTAGCTTAACACTCATTGTATTATATCTCATGACTTTTGGGGCAGGAATTTGAGCAGAGGTAGGCTAGGAATCATATGGTATCACTGTTCCATATGGTATCAATTGAGGTCATTTGGTGGCTTGGAGTCCAAGGGTCTTTACTCTCATGCCTGATGCTTAGTAGGGCAGCTTGAAGCCTGGGCCTCGGATCCTTTTGGAACTCCTTTATAGATATTTTACAGCATGGCTCAGGGCTTCAAGGGATAAGGCAGAAGCAGCTGATTTTAAAGGATGGAACTGGCATAGTCTACTGTACTCTACTGGTCAAGTGGCCATGAAACTCACACAAATTCCATGGGGAAGGGTGGGAATAGAGATGCTGCATCTTGAAAGGGATTTTTTTTTAATGTGTGGCTGCTAGATACAGTGCTGCATACCTGTAATCCCAGCAACTCAGGAGGCTGAGGCAGGAGGATTGTAAGTTTGAAGACAGCCTCAGTAACTTAGTGAGAACTTATCTATCTCAAAATAAATGGATAGGGGATGTAGTTTGGTGCTCCTGGTTCAATCCCCAGTAACCCCCGCCCCCCCAAAAGTGACCATCATTAATTTATTAGTTTTACCGTTAGAAGTGAAAACTCTGCCTCAATTAGTACATTTACAAATTAGAAAGACCAAAAGTTATAATGTAGCAAAGTAGTATTCTGTGCATTATAAAAAAACTATAATTATTAATGATTATCTTGGTGCTGCACCACTCCAGACAGATTCTCATTGAATGTTAATATTCTGAAGGCAAACTCATTTAAATATAGATATGCCTTGAGAGAAACACAAAGAATGTGGTACAGGGTGGTCACAGAAGCATGGCGTAGCTGTACGATACGGATTTGGGATTAGGTTGACTTGAGTGAAACCCAAGCTCTGTCACCCATTACTCTCTGTGCAGCCTTGATTGTCTTATCTCACCTGTTGGAGTCTTAATTTCCTCATCATAATGTGGTTATAATATTACCTATAGAGCTGAGTTCTTGTGAGCTTGAAGCTAGTTCTGGTTAAAACCTAATATTACCTATTTATTTCTATATGCATTTGTCCAGTGAGGATGGGGTGACCATAATGCATAAGTGGGCATGCATTTTCTTTTAAGGTATGTGACAAAGTCATACAGATAGTTGGGTCTCTGTTTCTCTACACTGGTCACCTCCATCAGTACACATAATCGAGACAGGGTCCTTGTGAAAGCAATGGGGGAAGATAAGAGCTGTACTTGTTTCTCCTAATTGCCTCATTTCTCCAGATCCGGAGTGCACACACCACAACCTCTGCTCCCCCAGCTTTGTATCCCAAGCAGCTTTGGTCACAAAGTCATTCTTCTCTGAGTGTTGCATGTGGCCCCCTTTTCAGACCTATGGCTTTGTTTTTCATAGATGTATGAGATCAAAGCAGGAGGCAGCATTGCAAAGAAGTTCAATGCGATTCTGCAGAAGCTGAGCTCACCCCTGCAGCCCAGAGTTCCAGAGCACAGTCACAACAGGATGAAAAACCTCTCCTACCCATTCTCCAGAGAGAAAATGTACCTGTGAGTATGGGAGCCACAGGGGCAGGCATGCAAGAGGGGATGGGGAGGAGGAATTATTGAATACTTTTCTGTGCCTGAGCCCTGGGAGAGAAGAGAGGAAGCATGGTTTCACAGTGAAAGGGTCCCTGGGCCTGTGACTCCCTTTCCCCATGTGAGATTGTCCCTGGGCATCTCTCCAGTGGGGACACCTGCCATTTGGCCACTGTGCATGATGAAAGGGGAACCAGGGATCAGCCAGCTATGAACTGTAGAACTCTCATGAGAAAGTGGTCAGACACCTGTGTACCTTCTTGGGGAGGCCATCTGCCCAGTTCCCATTCTAATGGGGCTTTTGGCATCATGTGATAAACCAGACACAGGATGGACAAAGCTTCGTTGTATATTCCCATTGCTTGCTCATGTACTTATTGACTCAGGAGATGCCGTCCCCAATTCCCACCAGAGAAAATAGAATCTCTTTATAGGAATATCCGTTTGGGAAACATCTGGAAGGGGAACCCATGGTCAGGAAGTAAGAGATGCAGCAGTCAAACATTAATTCTGCTTTAGGAACTAAGGGGGGAATGTGTAGCTGTCAGGAGTGATAAGGGAATTGAGTGAGAGAAGGCAAGGAAGGGATCTGGAAAAGCAAAGAGGACCGGAGGATTTGTGTCTTTTTTAGGAGGTGGGAGTCATGGAGCAGTTTCTGTGTTCATTGGAGATTCTTTCACACCTATCTTTGCCCCATTAGATAATAACTGTTCATAAGTATCTGCTGTGGCTTTTGCAGATATTCCCTTAGTGAGTCCTCCTACTCCCCTGTGAGGTGACCTGTCAGATTATAGAGAGGAAATGAGTTCCGAAGTCAGTTCAGGTCATGCAGCTGTAAGTGGCTGTGCCAGACCTGGCATTGGTGGCTCCTGGCCTCCTGCTCTTTTTGTACCCTGGATTCTTCCAGGCTTCCTCTGCCATGGGCCTTCATTTATGCTGGTGCTGGCCTCTGAAGAGCCACCTCTGGCACCCTTCCATTCATTTCATTTTGGCTATCTCCCAAGGCCAGTCATCAGCAACTTCCTTTAGAGAAAATTCTGTTCTTCCCACTGGAAATCCAGCAATGTGCTCTCCATCCTCTGAGCTTTCACAGCCATGATCTATACAGCGTCACACTCTACTCTGCATCCTTGACTTGGAGACAAACATCTCCAGATGGTGGCTGGTGGCTCTGAGGAGCTGGGAGCACTTTATTCAAATGTGTGTCCTCCTGCACAGTGCCCTGAGCACAGGGAACACTCCATGGATGCCTTTTTTGAGTGCAATTCATGAAACTTAGAATAGACATGAACCTTGCATAATTAAGAGTTTGATATCTAATTGATGAGATGATGGTGCGAACATAAAATGAATTAATTTTTTATAAAATGATTATATGATTCATTTCTTTTTCTACAAAGGGTCTAAGAATATCTTAAAACTTGATGTTTATAGTCATAAAATGCTTATCTTTTACACTCTCAAGCAACCAAATTCATTTAATTTGAAAAAAAATGATGGGTTTAATTTAAGGGAAGCATATTTGCTTTCCAACCATTTCAATTTTTTATGTTGCAATGATTTTTATGAGTTTTTGCCTTTATATATGTCTGTTCTTACTCAGAAAATTAAGTTTTTATTTATTTTAAAAATTGTGTTGGTGAATTATAATTTTGTGAAATATAATGAAATGAATTTTTTAAAAATTAAGAGGTTTTTTTTTTGTATTTTTACTATCTTTATCCAGGCACAGGTATATTTCATGCATACTTTTATTTAGAAAACTTATCTTTAAACAATATTTTTCAATAATCATATAATCTTTTCCTATTTATAAAATTTTTATAGTTATAATTTTCAGTGGTGGAATGATAATCTATTGTATTGATTTTGAAATTGCTTTTTATCTCCATATTCTTTATGATAAATAACTTTATAATGAATATTTTGTTTTTTTCTTCTTTTCAATTTATTCTTTATGATACATTCCTACCATGAATTTTCAGAATTATTGTGTCAAAAAGAGCAGAGGCAACGTGTGAGTGTGTGTGTTTTACACATCTTGATGTGTTGCTTTCTAAAAGGTTTGCTTTGGGCTGGGGTTAGCAGTGGTATTACAGTGAGTATAATGAAATGAGTTTTCCACCTGCTTTCTTGGTATCTCCAGGTACAACATTCAGGAAAAGGACACCTTCTTTGACAATGCTACTCGCAGCCGCATTGTAAGTAACTGGATGTGCTGGGTTAGAAAGGGGGTTTGGGAAAGACTGTATGTGGTTGGAAGGGTATTCTCTGCTACCTCTCCTCATCATTTCCTTGGAGTTGCCTAGCAACTAAGTGCAGTATCTAAGAGCTTCCCTATCCCGATATAAAAAACCAACCAAAACCAACAAAAAATAATTTCTGTCACTATAGGTTGAGAGAAGCATTTCTGCTAAAGCCATTCTTAGAATCACAAAGCTGATGGGAATTTTAAACAATTAGGTGACCCCCTTGCATAGTTGAGGGAACTGAGGCTCTGAGAAACCATGTATTGAAAAAAAACCCTAGCGATTATTAGTGTTAGAACAAGGACTAGAAGCAATCCTGATTGCAGGGCCACTATGTTCTTTAGGCATTTTCCTTCCTTCCATTCCCCATGATGAT
Organism: Spermophilus citellus; assembly: GCF_964194105.1. Taxonomy (NCBI): domain Eukaryota; kingdom Metazoa; phylum Chordata; class Mammalia; order Rodentia; family Sciuridae; genus Spermophilus; species Spermophilus citellus. Next base: position 30,823,217 of record NC_138197.1, on the reverse strand, counting down.
GTGAATTTATATCACAGGAAATACTAGTTAACCAACTTATCCAAAAATAAAGTCATCAGTCCATTCAACAGACACACATTTGTGATTGTAGCCCTTCTTCTACAGTCTTTTTGTCTTTTACATGAAGGTTTTGAATTGTGTAGGATGTTTGATTCTCATAAAAATCTGCATATAGCATATGTCCCTGTGGCCCTATGTGAGCCCCTATAGAACCTCCATTTACCCATTAGTTAATTCTGTACCACCTTAGAGGTCATTAAGCCTATAGGTAGAGGAAAGAAGAGGGAGGGCCCCAGGACATGCTAGAAATTTCTTGGGACCACACTGGAAATGGAAGTGTGATTCCAATGATCCTAGGAAAGAGCTTAAGTTTCTATTGGAGAAGAAATAAGTGAAAAAGACCTAGAAGGACCTCCTTGCCAACTGAGTGATAAGAAAGGATAAGGAAGAAGGGACAGGTGACTAGAGAAACGTACAGAGGAAAACGTGGCCTTGACTCTTGCCTTCAGGATGTGCAAGAAAAACATCTCAGGTTCCCCAGCCTGGTGTTGTAGGAAGGGTTAAAAATGGACATATGATTCCTTTTTTCTTTTTAAGGAAAAAAGTGTGAACTTCCCATTTTCTTTGATGCTCTTACAAGCCAATTAAATCTTACTGTGGCTTGGGTCCCATGACTGTGGGAGAGTTATAGGGTGTTGTGGAGATTACCCGATAATTGCAAAGTGCCTGTAAAATAATACAATGCCATATAAATTCTGTTCCTAATTATTATTGCTGTTGAATTACTGTACTGTATTAGAAGCAGAATTAAACACTCTTGGGTCCCATTCTCTTGGAAGTTATTCATTTACCACTCCCTTTAGGTCTGTGGCTAGAATATGGGAATGTGAATAATGATGGGGTAACATATCTTCTCTCACGCCTCCCTCCTTCTGGAAGCTTCTTTCTTCCCCTTCTGCCCTTTCCTCAGTTCACTGAGAGAAGGGTCGGAAAGAACCTTGAATTTCATCCTGGAGACTGCTCTGTCCTGTACTTTTTGTTCAAGGACCTCGCTTGCATCTGTAAAGGTCTTCCTGTCCCGTTTTGTTGGTGACTGACCAGTCCAGCTGTTTGTCCCAAAGTAGATGTCATTGCCTCTTCATAGCCTACCTTAGGCTTGGGGCCTACTGGGAGGTCAGTAGGTTTTTTGTTTGTTTGTTTATTGTTGTTTTATTTTTGTGATTGAACCCAGGGGTGCTTAACCACTGAGTCACATCCCCAGCTCTTTTTATTTTTTATTTTGAGACAGGGTCTTGCTAAGTTGCTTAGGGCCTCACTAAGTTGCTAAGGCTAGCTTTGAATTCGTGATCTCCTTGCCTCAGCCTCCCAAGCCACTGGGATTACAGGTATGCACCATTGTGCCCGGCAGAGGCCACTACTTGTACACTGACTCACCTATATCTAAGATTCTTCTGCAGAGGACACCCCTTTCCTCCATGTAAGAGGTGCTCTAAGGCAAAAAATCCTGAAAGAAGTGTAGGTTATGTTTCCATTAAGGAGGCCGAATGAAGACTCAGCAGTGACTTAAATAAGATTACCGCTGGCCAATATACTGGCAGCCCTTTTCCATTTTACCAAGCACTTTCTTGTGGGCTCTTGGGGCGGCTCCCCAGAAGGCTCCATCAGGGGACAAAGCAAGGCAGAGCCCCTGAGGGTTGGCTCTGGGCCCCTCTGTACCTGACTGTGCCTCCTGAGTGCTCCCAGTCTGCATGTGCTCTAGGCTAGTGCAGGAGGCATACCGCCCTAGGACCTGTGTGAGTCCAATCCTGTTCCCTTAGGGCCTGGGGTAGGGTTGAAGGTGGGGAGCTTCCTCCCAGTCCTCCAGAGGGCTCTTTGCTCCAGGCTTGCCTCAGATCTTTTCTTACCTCCTGTAACTACAGTCAACTTATAGTCTTTTATTTATTTATTTTAGTGAGGTCAAAGTGTGTGTGTGTGTGTGTGTGTGTGTGTGTTTGTGTGTTTAAATTCTTTGTTTTCTCAAAGTATTCAAGTTTGAATGGGTTTGACAAGCGGTCCATGAGCTCGGCACATGCTGGGCTTCCTTCTCCCCGCCAGGGTCCCCACACTGCGGTCCACGCCCGCCCGCCCACCACACAGGCGGCGGTGACGCACGGTGGTCAAGGCGTTCACAGCTCTGCTGTCGTCCCCTTTTAGGTGCACGAGATTCTGAAGCGCACCGCCTGTTCTCGAGCAAACAACACGATGGGTAAGGAGCCCTCCCTCCCCCTGCCCTTTCAACAGCTCCCTCGGTGGTGAGCAGGGAACAGCAGACACGCACCCCCCACATGGAGGAGCCGCCTTCCCTTAGTTGGAGAAGCATCGCCTGGGTCCCTAGGAGCAGGGGATGCCGGGTTTCTTGGTGGGGCCGAGGCTGCTCCTTAGGCTGTGGAAGGTTCTCTCTCTCTGTACTGCTTGCACTTTTATTTTCTCCTGATAATTCCACTGCCCCTCGCCTGCCCCATCTCCAGTAGCTTTTAACAATCACCTAAAACATGGCCAATTTTTATTTATTTTTAAGAAGAAAGCATTTTAGAAGGCCTTTAGTCCAACCTGCTCGCTATATATAAGGAACTAATTATACAGTGAAGGATGGTGGGGTCTGAATGTGCCTCTTCTAGGTTCAGCTTTCTCCCACTGCATCTGGCTGTTTACCTTGTGGTTTGTTTTTCAAACTTGAGGGTTTTTAGAAAATACCTTGGAAGCAGGAATCTCAGCATTTGGGAGCTTGCAGTATAAGGTAGTCTGCCCTGATGCTGATGGATTGTGGATATACCTGGTGGCCAAGGGGAGATCCTGAGTTGTGACCATGACCTTACAGTTCCTAAGGTGCCCATCTCAAAACAGCTTTTGAGCCCATAGGGATAACCAACTTTAGGATATGCCCTGTGGTGGCCAGTCTTTGGCTTTTGCAGCACCTTTGATTGAAAAGAGTCCAGGGTTATTTACAGTCAAGTCTACTGAGTGGAGAAGGCCATCAAGCTAAGGAATAATGATGATGACAACAATAACAACTTACATTTTTGGGCTCATGAATTGCCTTGAGATCAAGGAAACAGTTCTGGGGAAGGTATTAAAACAGGTTTTGTATTATTGACAGGAATTTTAGAAAAGTGCTTAAAGGGCAATTATGTCAGCTCATATTTGCTTTGATGTATTCATCTTGCTGCAGATTTCCAAATAACACTCACATTTTAAACTCAAATCTTTCATGCCTTGTTATTTGTGTGGAGCATGGTGCTGATGAGGCAAAAATGAGTGGGCACATGAGACCATTATCCCAGCCCAATTCCACAGGTAGATGGAAGGTCTCATTCCAAGAGACCATTTTGTCCCACAGTCAACAAGATGAGACAAGAAATCTGAGATGTATTTTATAATTTTTTTGGTAACTTCTCTCAGTTTTCTTGTATTCTCCTCCACTTATTGACCAGCCCACATCTCAATTGCATTAATATGACTTTTACCGTCTCCTATCCTTCCCAGTTTGACCCAAATTTCTCAGATGTTATTAGTGACTTCTTTCCCCTATTTCATGGCATTTTTCTCAGTCATCATCTTCTTCTTAACTCTCCAAAGCTTCCTTCCAAAGCTTCTTTACTGAACCTCCTCGGATGGTTGACACACTGCTAATAGTTGGCACCTTCCTGCTGGTCTGCTGAGCTGCTGTTGTGTTTACCCCATGGACTTTGTCCTCTTCCACATTTTAGATGTTATCTTCTCCAAGTTCCTTTGGTCTTGCCTCCCTGCACCTCCCTCCTTTCCTTCCCCTTTGCTCCTCTTATTCTCTCTCACCTCTCTCTCTCTGTCTCCGTCTCTCTCTTTCCCACCATACAGAGGACTTGCAACCATGTATTTTTATTCCTGATTCTCTCACCAATTCCAGACCAGCATTTCCAGTGGCTGAGTGGACGCCTCCATTTAGATGTTCACTAGAACTTCAAAGTCAATATTTTCACCGCTGTCTGATATATTTCCTTTCTCTCTTTTTTCCCTACTTCTCTTCCTGTTAATGTGACTACTGACCTCTCCATTTTTGCTCCTTCTGTTTCCTTTACCTGACTATCCTACCCGTCCTCCCCAGTCTCATTCTTGTCCATCCCCAGATCAAGTCACTGACCCAGTGATTCTCCCTTAATGGCCTCTAACTGGAATTTCCATCAAAAGCAGTCTCTTTCTTGCTCATTATTTATGTCAATGGCTTTGACTCCCAAGACACTAAGTCCAAGAGATGTGTCTGAATCATCTTTTATGCACTAATGCACCTAGATATCTGCTTTGCACATTCTATTTAGTTGATTCAATTTAGCTAATTAGTTAAAAAATGCTAAGCCTGCTAGTCCCAGACATCAGTTGTTGTAAATTTCTGACTATGTGTGTTCGTGGACAACTGACTTAACTTCTCTGCAACTCAGCTTTCTTTTATGAAAAATAGAAATAATATCTCTCTTGCAGAGTTTTTTTAAAAGATTAAACAGACAGCTGTTTGTTTTGTATACTGGAAAGTCCTTAAAAACTAAAGTTTATTTGGGGGGACAATCTGTAGGTTGTCACAAAGTTCCTGGAAGTCCTCAGCTCTAATTTTGAAGGTTGTATTTTTCCTTTGAGGATCTGAAGCGCTTTTTTTGGTCTCAAAGTCAAACATCATTAGGATTTTGTCATTGTTGAGTAGTGTTCACAATTTGTTAATTTCCTTTTTGACATTGAAAAACATTTATTGAGTACCTGCTATGTGTCAAATGATGTTACAGAATCCCAGGGATGCCAAGATGAATTTGACTATTTTCTACCCTTGAGGGACCCTTAGTGTAGCCAAGCAGACAAACTTGCATACAGGTAATTCTGAGATAATGTGGCAGGTGGTATAATAGACATGTAAAGTGGAATGGAGTCACAGATCAGGAAGCAATTAACTTCCATGGATGCTTCTAAATATCAACAGAAATTATCTAATATTAGTTTCATTGCTCCTAGGGAAAGTAGGTAATGTCAGGAATTATCATCTCTAACTGTGAATGGACACAAAGAGAAGAGGTAACTTGTTCAGGGTCAAATATTGAGTCACAGTCACCAAAAGTAGATCTAGAACTTGGATATCCTTGCCCCAATCCTATTTCCCTATTTCCACTACTTTGGGATGCTATCAACTAGGGGTTGCCTTAGATCAAGTCTTTAAAATTCTATTAATTCCACAGTAGCTGCTTAAGAGTTTTGTAACAAGGGGCACATGACTGAACTCCGCTTTTCAGCAGAGAACCCCAAAGACCAGTTTTCAAGTGGTTTGACCTCCACCTATAAAAGTCAAGGTCCCTCTAAGCTCTTTGGCTAACATGTCAGTCTTTCTTAGAAGATCAGAAACAATGAGGAACATGGCAAGGCTTCACCACAATATGGATCTTTTAGAATTTATTACCCTTCTTTCTGGTTTATAAGGGGAGACCAGAAGCACAAATGGCTACAGTTGTGTTAAATTCCTCCAGAGCCCTATTGTGTCATGAAGAGAAAAGAGGTGATCAGGATTGTACTTGTGATTATAGTTATTTTCATAAATTCACTCACATTGCTTATTATTTTTGTGACAAACCTACAAAAATTTATTATTTCACATTATATCTAATTCAAAAATTAGAAAATGGAAAGGATAGTGAAGATAATAAGAATTCAGCAATATTTCTGTTTGGTATCATCACTTTTTTTCCTTTGTAGACAGTATGTATTTATTGAATGTCTACTTTTGCAAAGCTTCCAACTACATACAAGTTGTAGGTACTGATTTATTTATATTTCTGCCTTGTTCCACAAAATTTCTGAGATGGCTTACAAGGAAAACAATAAAACAGCCTAATATAAATAATAAATTAAATAAAACAGGAACCAGGAAAAACACAAATTGAAATAGAATGTCAAAACTAGGAGGAAAAAATAGAATAAAAATATTCAAACCATAAGGTCCTTGAGTTTCTGTAGTTGAGCTGAAAATTTAACCCCAACCTAAAGAGAAAGGGGAATATGGTCAGTGTTGTAACTTTTCCTAGTTGCAGTAACATCTTCTTGAATAGAAATCCTTCCAAAATCTATCTCAAAAGTCCCTGCTTTCTATGTTGAATATGTCTAAATATATTCTCGTATAAGTGCATATGTAAACTTTTCTGGATAATTCAGCAGCATTGATGAGAACAAATATTTTTAAATGTTTCCTCAGGAATTATCAGAGTGTCATTAGAATTAATTGCCCTATGCTGCTCTGATTTCTTCAATTCTTGACTCTGGGAACCTCTCTCCTAAGCTTTGCTATTTTGGTTTTGCTTTGCAGTTCGAGAGACAGGAAAACATGCTAATTAGAATTTTGGGTAAAGAGAGTGAAAATGCATTGAGGGAGGGTCTGAGTATTCTCCTGTGGTTAAGGTACATTTAACATTAGGGAGAGCAGGTTTCATGAAATCTGTATTGGCTGTTTACAGATATTTTCTCTTGCTCCTGGGTGTTCTGTTATGAGAACTTAGATAACCAGGTAAGAGATTTCTCTACAAATAAGATATTTCTGTTTCAAAATAATGAATCCTTGCTTGCATATGGTTGTGTGTTTTTCAAAGCACTTTCATACTCATTATCTCATTTGATCTTTTAATTTACCATGCAAAGTAGGCTCAACAGATGTTAACTAATTTCACAACAGAGGGATTAACTGGCATGCCCGCAGTGGGATATTTAGAACAAGATTTTGAACCTGGGTTTCTTGGCTCTTTTTCAGTGCGCTGTAAGTTAATCAGTTGGCAAATCGATGAAGTTATCGGGAAAGATTTCCCAGAGGAGATGGAAACTGAACTCTTCCCAGTGTAATGCCCATTGATTCATTCAATAACTATTTATCAAACATCTACTCTGTGTTATTCCTATTTTAGAACTGGGGAATAGAAAAGTTTGTTAGACAAAAATCCTTGTTGTCATGGGGCTTGTAGTCTAGTGATGGGAGACAGAAAATAAACCAAAAAATAAGAAGGATAATATGTCAGGTAGGGATTTATAATAGAAGGGAAAAAATAAAGCAAGGAAAGGAGCTAGAGAGGAAATGGGAGTGGAGAGTATTGTAATTAGTGTAGTCAGCTGGGTATAGTGGTGCATACCTGTAATCCCAGTGGCTCAGGAGGCTGAGGCAGAAGGACTGCAAGTTCAAATCCAGCCTCAGCAACTTAGCGAGGGCTTGAGCAATTTAGTGAGATCCTGTCTCAAAATAAAAAATAAAAAGTGTGGGGATATGCTCAGTGGTTAAGTGCCTCTAGGTTCAATACCTATAGTACCAAAAAAAAAAAAAAAAGAAAAAAATAGCATAGTCAGAGAAGGCTTTCCAGATGATATAATATTTGAGAAGGGGACATAAGCCACATGGTGCCTAGAAAGAGAGAGATGTGCAAGAACAGCAAATAAGACAGAAGATCTAATAGTAGCAATTCCAGAGAGTCAGTTAGGATTCCAACAGTAGCAAATAGTACACTCAGGATAATTCAAGGCAGGCACATACAGAGATCATTTTCAAAGATCTAGGCATGGAGTTGAGGAATCTCAGGAATAGTGTACTAATCTAGAGTTGATAGTAGCAGACCTCTCACCATCCCTAGGACCATAAGGAGAGGTCAGTGGACATGGAAAGAAGGAACTAGGTAGAGGACTGGCCCTTTATAGGTGATTGGGCAGAATCCAGGGGTCTAAATACTCTCTCCCCTTGACTGGCTGAACACAGGAGGAAGCCACAGACCATGGGAGCCCACTCATGTAAGATGGAGAAGCAGACAGTATATCTAGAAGGGGAATTGGATGGTAGGCACACACCTGGTGAGGCTAGAGAAGCGGATGCCAGTTCCAAGTCACATGCTCTCTCTGGACCTGTTTCTCTCCCCATCAAATAATGGGGGCTTCTCAATGTTCTTGAAGTTCCTTTCTAGCTCTGATATTTCGTAAACCATGTGATTCAGAGGAGTCAGGTGATCTCCTTTATATATGAGTCCAAGAAACCAATGAACTCACTTCCCTGTAAGTTCACAGAGAGCAGATTCCAGGTTATGGCCTGGACCTGGAGTCAAATGATATCCACAGACCTCGGAGAGGATGGAGTAGACAATTACAGTGGGAAGGAAGATGCAAGTGAGGATTCAGATGAGTTGGTTAGGATGGAAGACAACTTTGTACTCCTGTATAGATCCTCTATAATCTGACCACAGGTTACATTGCTCAGGTGTGGGTGCACTCAGTTGGCATTAGAATCACCTGGTGCACTGGTTAAAGCCTCGGCTGCTGGGACTTCATGCCAGATGTGCTAATCAGAATGTGTAGAAGCAAGGTCCTCAGGTCCTGAACTATCTACCCAGGTGATTGTTAGGAATTCTAAAGTTAGCTAAAGAAAAAGATAAACATAAAAATTCAGATAGGGTGGGCAGTTGCAGGCTGCTTGACCTACTTACATATGGGAATTTAAAAAATATTGCAAAGTGCTCTACCTCTTGGGAATCTGACCATTCATTTTATGAAGTACTAAGGATAACCAAGTCTATTTGTAAAGGTTTAGTTTTTGCTGTTGCTTTTCTAAAATTCGCTATATGAACATACAGCATTTAGTCCCTTTTAATGTTGTAGCCACTAGCAGCTAAGACTCTTCAACGCCTCCCTCCCTGTCTCCTTCCCTCCCTCCCCTCCTTCCTTCCTCTCTTGGGGATGAGGATGTTAAAATATTATAGTATACAAAGATAAAGCAAGTGGAGCTGACCTTGAAAAAGTGGGGTGAACTGGTGTTTGGTGATGATCTACGTTTTAATTTTTTAGGTTTCTTTCATAGCCCTCTGGAGGGACAGTTCAACTTCTCCTTATTCACCCCCTGGAAGGGAGGGATTATGGGCTAAAGCACACACATTGTTCAGAGACTAAAATATTTGCAATTTGGGTTCTGCCTGGTGGTGGACGTGTGTGAGTGATCGTAAACTTGGTCTAGCCCTGTGATGCCTTCTTAATCAATGTCACGTTTCCGAAGGTCAGCCTTTAGGGCCCTGGAAGTTTACTCCATCATCAAATGACTTTAAAGCGTGCCTTGCCATGGAAAGAAACCCAAGCCTCCTTGACCATATCAGATGAGGACAAACACCTTTCTTGTTCCTTCATATGGAAGTTATTATTGCCTTTTCATGGACAGAAAATTACAGATTGATGGGGCTACATTTTCATGGTCATTGTGGTGTCAGAGCATTTAAACAAATGTATGCTTTGGGCATCCCCCCTCCCACTCAGGAGACGATGTCTTAATTATTTTGACCGAAGCCAGACCATGTTGTGTGTTGTAAACATCTGGTTTATCATTCATCCAGCTGAACTGGTTTCTATTTTGTTAGAAGAAAAGGCTTGGGATTAAAGGCATTTAAGTAATTAAGCACACGTCAAGACAATTTGGTGATGGGTAAATATAGTCTCTGTTAAATGCACCGTCTGGGGGCTCTGGTTTAGATTTACGTCCGGCTGGAGTGCCGGGATGAAAGCGGAATGCCGGGAGGACTGGGCCCTGTTCTGGGGGGAATCAAAACCAAATGGGTTTTCAGGAGTAAGGCACCATTCCTTTAAGAGCCTGTCCCAGTGGATGAAAGTTTCCTTTGAGTTTGGCCTGCAGGGAGTAGAGCTGTAGTCCCTGTCACCCAGCAGCACTTATAGATTTAATGAGACTCACTTTGGGAGGCAGACCATTAACCCCTGTGCTTTGGTGGTTCCTTTGTGTCCAGGAAACAGAGATGTTGCTGAAGCCGAATGCTAGGCTTTCGGTTTTGGATGATGCGTATGTGTTTTCAGGGACCAGTGTCCGGGCCTGAGTCTACCAAGGTCATGTTTCTTGGCCCTCTGCCTCTGGATGTAGACAGTGATGCTGGGCCAGGTTAGATCAGGCCATCTAGAGGTATGTTTTATTGCCGGGCAATGAAGAAGCACAGTTTCTTTTCTTTGGGGGTTACAGTTTGAAGCAACAGGTGTGAAGTACCTGGAGATTTGAAGGAGAGATGGACGTGGAGACTTTGGGAATCCGCAAGGGTCCCTCAGAAGTTATGATTTGAGTCAAGGCACTGCTTCTTTTGGGGGACGGGGGGGGGGGGAAGGAAAATGTCCTTATACCTTTCTTCTTCTTTATGGCCCCCATTATTCTGGGAGTAATAGGACAAAAGCTTAGGTCTCTTCTCTCTCTCTCTCTCTCTCTCTCTCTCTCTCTCTCTCTCTCTCAGGGTCTAGAGCAGGGAGCAAAGAATATAGACGTTATCCTGAAGAAGAAAGCGTTGCCGTTATGGCCAGAAGAATAGCACATGATGGAACCAATTAACCCATTTTTGCTGAAAAGAAAGGGAAAAAAAATCAATTTCAATTTTCAAAGCAAGGACTCTTTTTTTTAAAAAAAAAAACCGTTTGATTATTTTCTTCTCCTTTCAAACTGATTTCCATGCTTGTTTGGGGGTAGAATCTTGGTTTCTGAAGTCTGAGAGTGAAGCAAGAGGCCAAAGCAATCTCCACTTGAATGAAGCTGTGGATGAGTAGTTGTTTTTCAACTCTCCTCCTACTTCCCCTTTCTTTCATGTAGTCTCCCCTCCCTTCCCCCAGCAGTCATTCATGGGGAGCACCCATATGAAACCACCTAGGTCTCATGCTGGAGGTTCACAGCCACGGGTGGGAGAGACATTCATTTACATCATTTGAGGCCCTGGATTTCAGAGTTTGGACAACTCAGATTTCATAACTTGAATCTTTGCTCCAAGGCAAAGGACCATTTGTCTGGACTTCCTGTCTTAGGAGGCAGACTAATCAACTGAAGTCTAATGTTTCCTCATCAGCATAGGATGCCAAACAAAGTAGTGAGGAGGGCAGTGCCCTTCATAAACAAGAAGAGATACAAAAACCATAGCCAAAGGGCTGGTGACTCTCTTGATGGTCATTCTGTCTGTGTTCCCAGCAGTGAGCTAAGTGCTTTGAAGGATGTAAGTGAAGGAAAAATGCTCTCTCGGACCCAGGTCCCATGTAGGACTTTTTGGCAATGAAATAACAAGCAAATGATATCCTAGAAGTGAATCCAGCTACCTGCTTTAGGCTGTGTTGCACATAGGAGCCTTATTTGAGATGGGGGTTTAGGTATATAGCATTAGACCCCCAATGATTTGAGATCTTTCTGAGGCTGTGGCAGCTGGACCCAGGAATTCAGGTTGTCAATCTAATGCGTACAGATACTTGGCTACTGTGCTAAGAAAAGCTGAGAATAAGCAGAAGAGTTAAGTAAGGTGAAACACCTGTTTAACTTCTTCTATGCAGTCTTGGGACTGTCTTTATGGTATACAGAGCTGCCATGGCAACCATAGGGTATGAGTTCAGGGACTGGATGGTTAGTTCGTGGGGTGCAGTCTAGCTGGAGCCCGACTCGCCTGTGATGCTTCAGCCTCTATCCATGTTGACAGCAGTCTTGTAGCTTTGAACTAACCCCCTTCCTCTGAACCCCTTCCCAACTTGGGACTCCTCCCTTTGATTATTGTAGGGTGGCTTCGCATTGCTGTGGTTAGAGCTCTTGAACTGATTAATGATGTTCTGAGTGAAATTGTAGTCTTGTGAGTAAAAACAACAACAACAACAACAAAAAACTGCAGCTCAGCCAACCTCCCAGGCACCCCCCATCTGTACTCCCTTTACTCACCTTTTAGTCCTCTCACCTCCCAACTTTATTTTGCATATTTTATGTTCTTGCCAAAGAGGAAACTTAAAATCAGAAAAGGACTGCTGGCTCTTTGGTGACACAGCAGCACCCAAGCACTCAGCTTTCAACTCATGGGAAAAGTGGCCAGCCACTGAGTGTCCCCTGCAGCCTCCCATAGGCCTCCACTCCTATGTGGGGCCTGTGGCATCGTCATTGTGACATCCTACATCCTAGAATTGTGGTGAATCTAGGCAAAATTTGAGGAAGAGGGGACTGATAGAGGAGATAGGATTGTTTGGGTCTCTGAATGTGTGGGTGGAGTGTTGGGTGAGTACAGGAGGTAGAACATTATCCATATTAATGAGTAAATGTTGTCTAGATTTGTTATCCAACTTTGTTGCTTATCCAGAGCCTTGCAGATGCTTAGCATTTGTATATCATGTGTCTTTCCCTCCAAAATCAATTATCTCCTCATCTTACTACTGTCTACAGTCTCTCTGGAAGGAATGGTTCAGGGTTGACAATGTGTGCAAGACAAGGGGAATCCCTGTGTACCGGGAACTTCCTCCTCCTCCTCCTTCTCCATGATCAAATGTGGATCTTGTATGGTGAGATCCCTGGCACTGTGTGTTGGTGAGGCATGATCCCTCCCATCTGGAAGCCAGAGACCCAGCACAGCCTATCCTGACTCAGATAGAACATACATATAGTCTCTGAATAAAACCAAGAATGAAACAAGCAAGTAACAGTGACATTATGTTGAGCTGAAGCTGAAGTTAGAGGGACAAGACATTTATTCAGTAGAATCTATTATGTGAAGGTAGTATGAGACACTGTTGGAATTCAAAACTGAATCCTTGTGTAGGTTTCAAACTTTGTGATCTCAGGGCACCTTTACCCTTTTAAATATTACTGGGGAAACCCAGGGAACTTTTATTGAGGTGAGTTCTGTGGTTGAACATTTATTGTGTTAGAAGTTAAAACTGAGAATTTTCTAAAGCACAATACTATTTATATATGCGTGCGTTCCTTGAGCCATGGGTGGGTGGAATCTCTTGTGAGAGAATAAGAGAATAAAAAGTAAATATTGTCTTAGTACTATTACAAAAATAGTTTTGACTTCATAAATCCCCTGAAAGGGTCTTAGGGACTCCCAGGGGTCCCTAGAACCACTTTCCTACTTCCCCTGACCTCAGGGACGTCATGATCGGGTGGGCAGGTCAGTCACAGGCAGTATATGAACACTGCCCTGTGAAGGAACAGAAAGGTGCCAGAAATGCGAGCTGAGGTAAGGTGTGGATGAGACTCTGACATATCCTCTTTTGATCATAATTAGAGGAATCCTTTTAACCACACCTCTGCTGTCTCTGAACACACATTCCCAGCTGATGTTATGGCTGTGGTGGTACTGGTGGAAGTAGAGGTTTCTTGGACTAGAGTGATCTGAATCTTTGAGGACAGGAGGAATATGAAGTTTGAGATAGTGTATTTGATTTTTAAACACGACTTAGTATTTGGGAACTGAAAAGCATTATTCTTATACTAAAAACTAAAGCTTGACAAAACTTCTAGATTGGGAAGGATGTAGAAGAGAATGCAGTGACTCTTGGCTGGGAGATACGTGAAGGTTTAATATTTATAAAAAAAAAAATGCGGGGAAGTAAGGTGAGAACCCCTGCCCCAGAGTTACTATTCTCATCTTCTTTCTGTTCCTTTCTGCTGTAGGTATTAACTCCCTGATAGCAAACAATATCTACGAGGCTGCCTACCCGCTTCATGATGTGAGTACCACGTTTATCCATACTCTCTCTCTAGTCTTCCACAAGTTGAAAACCACTTATAGAAGTAGTGGGTGAACATTTGCAAGGCAAGGCAGGAGAGGCATTGAAACAATTTGGCTGCTTCTGGATCACTCAACGCTGACAGTAATGCCCAGTTTGGTTTTGTCCATGGTCTTAACCTGTCTCTCCCATGATGACTCTAGATGGAAAAAGGAACTGGTTTTTGTTTGAGCTTCCCCTAACTCTCTGCCTTTGGTTTTGGTAAAAGTGTGAAAATACAGGTACAGCATCTAGATGATTAAAGGGAGGACATATTGATGGAGGTGGGTGAATGGGCATGAATGGAGACTTGAAGGCCTGTCACTGGACTATCACTGACTATCTTTGGTAGGAATGATGTTATGAACATCTTAATGATGCAACACAATGATATTTTTGAAGACAATTCATGAAGAACTTGAGTGGCCCTTGACCTAAATGCCTTCTGGCTTCACTGACCATTTGATTGGTCATGTATTTAGCGTCTGTCATATAGTAGGGCCATCCATGTGAGACTGCTGAGACATGGTACCAAATGAGGTGGTCAGACAAGACGTTCTCAGATGGGGACCTTCTTCCTGACATCTTTGCTGTGGTGTATACAAAGCTAAGTTCTGCCTGTTGTGAACAAGGGTGAGCATGTCATGCCCAGGTGGCTTTTACATGATGTGCTGACCCCTCTATAGGCACAGTCCCTGCCATCGCTTTTGCTATGGGTAGGTGCAGGAAGAGGGGACTGATAGAGGAGACAGGATTGTTTGAGTCTCTGAATGTGTGGGTGGAGCTTGGGTGAGAACTGAAGGTAGAACATTATCCATATTATTGAGAAAATGTGGTCTAGATTTGTTATCCAACTTTGTTGCTTATACAGAGTCTTGCAAATGCAGATTACAATTGGCCCTTGAGCTAAATATTTCCTGGCTTCACTGAAGTAGTCTTCTACAAGTTGAAAACCACTTATAGAAGGCAAGATATTCATTCAAAAATATCATTGTATTGCATTATGGTTCACCTCTGAAGCATAGAGAGGGACCATCTTATCTTCATGTGTGATGTTATGAGGGTAAACATTGCAAATGTTGGTGACTAAGAAAATGGAACATCAGCTCCTTACTGTGCCATGTTTTTGACCTTCCCTAAATAGAAATGAAATAAAGAGAAGATATTCGAAAATGGAAAAAAAAAAAAAAAGAAAACCTGCTCTCGTTTGGCATCTGTTTTTGATAATTCCATTGGCTTTATCTGGCACCCCTTTTTCTCCTACAGGGTGAATATGATAGTCCAGGGGATGACATGAATGACAGAAAGGTAAGTCTACTTTGTGCTGCTGGGGTGCATTGGTCACGTAAAACTACAGACGGGTAAGGAACTGGCTACAAGTGTCCTACATGTTTTCTTTACCCATTTATATCTATTATCAACAGTTTTTCCATAGCCACTTGCCACCAGGCATTAGGAAATGCGAGGTACACTTCAGCGCATCATCACAACTGTATGTGTTGTAGGGACACACCTGGCATTTAGTGCCTGGGCAGCCAGAGATGCCAACCATCCCGAAATATATCCAGCAGTCCCCCACTAGGCTCTTATCTCACTCTCTAATGACAATAGAGCATCAGCGGAGAAACAGTGACAGTCCAGATTCCTTAATTTACAGAAGCAGAAACGGAGACACAAGCTGAGTACTTTGCCCAGGCTCACGCTGCTGCACACAACACAGAGGAGGTTCCGAACACCATTGCCCCTGAAATCCAGTGTCCCTACCAAAAATGCATGATTATCCATATCATTTTGGTTGCTTTTTCTTTTTATTGGAGAGGGGATTGGTGATCTTTGTGGTTCTCGTCCTCTAGGCAGGTAAGTGGAATATACCTACTTCCCAATTATAGATGAGAAAGTGGAGAGAGGAGGTGGCTCATCACACTTCATATGCCAAGAATCTAGGAATTAGAGGTTACATTTAGGGGACAGCAGTGGTCCCTTTAGATGTCCCTCCAATGGCAGTCACAGCTCCTGACCGTGCAGTCCTCTCCTTAGATCCCCACCTAGATCTGTTGATTTTGTTTGCTGTTTCTCTGGGGTCATGGCTGTACCTCCTCCTCAGCCATGGCCCAGCACTCAAAAGAATGGTCCAGCCTCTTTAATGGGGACACATCTGTGAGCTCCTCGTGTCATCCTTCCATTCAGTCTTCAGCAGCTTGAGTGAGCAGAGGAGGGTGGGCGCCGGTGGGAGGGACAAGGAACTGATGCTCAAGAAGTTTCCCTCCCCCAGCTCTGTTGTCTGGAAAATCATTCATCCCCCAAGTTGCCTTTTGAGCAGTCTTCTTTTTATCCTGCCTATTAGTCCCTGTTATGAAGTGTTAAGTATTAAAAACATAAAAGGTCTTTTCCAGAAATACTGCTGTGATTGCTTACACATGTCTCCTCTCTGCCTGCCCAGGGAATCTGCTGTAGTATTTCGATGTCTTAACCTCATCTGTTTTCTATCTGATGCTAATAGTCTCGGTGTTTAATTTCCTGAAAAGTCTCGCATCAGATTTAAAGGAAAAGGAGGAAGCATTTCTCCCCACATCTCACCTCTCTCACCCAACCATTTTCTGTCCTCCCACACTCTAATTTCATGTCTCTCCCCTTTAAATGGCAATCACCACCCACTGCCCGCCTAAGAAATCTCCTGCTGGGTGGTGGTGTCCAGGAACACTGCAGAGACCAGGAATACACAGTAACTCACCAGAGAAATCAGATAGCCCTCTGTTATCTGCACTAGTGGACAGAAGCAAATTGTAAATCATCCAAAATACATGTGTATTTGTATTTGGAATGATATTATTGTTAAAACAACAATAATAATACCTTTTAACAAAATATTTTCCTTTAAAATAAACATTTTGCTTAGGCTAATATAATGATGTTGGTGCATGCCTCTATTTGGTAGAGTATGTCAGAGCTGAGATGTAGTGAAGGACCTGCCAGGATGGAGTTGCATCTTGGAAAATTCTCAAAGCTGAGGTCAGAAGGATGCTCCTTGAAGGTGAACAAGTGTCTTTGAAAGACAAGGACCTTATTTTGTAGTTTTTCTTGGATTTGCTGGACAGAGCCAGTGTTCTTTCTTTGCTCAGGGCATGGTTTAAAAAGTGAGCTTTGTCATCATGGGGGATAAGAGAAGCCATGAAGGAGAACGAGAACTTTTTTCTGTCCATCTGAGTTGGGAAACTGATGCCTAGCCAGGTCAGAGGACTGGTTGCAATGTTTGTAAATGATTGTTATAGAAGTTAAAACTAAAATCTGTTGTCCAAATCCCAGCCACTATTCTTCAGTCATATGGACCTTGATATGAATACTATATTGTATCTTAAGAAGAAAGGGCAAAACCTTCTGAATACGTACAGCATATTTGCTAGTTTTGGTTTTGACATTATAATAGTTAAGTCTTCTTTGAGAGGGCTGCAGGAAGTATTTTGGTTAGGTATAGGAGAAGGGTCCCTACATTTTTTTGTAGATGTAGGATGGCCTCTCTGGGGACTTTAGGAGTAATTTGTAATTGTATCCCAAACTTCCAACACTGACAGTGCCTGAGTCTTTTTCTTCACTCTCTCCTTGCAATTTGTGGTGCTTTCCATGATCTCCCCAAGGCCCAGGCTTGTTTCAGTGAGACTCTAGGCAAGCCTGGAGGCCCTGGAGGATGGCAATCTCCTTCCCCTCCAGCTTGCCTATGAAACTGTGCAGACTCATGACTCAGCTCCAGATAGGGACTGGAAGTCTCCCTCACTCCTCCTGGAAAATAATTAAGAAGAGGCTCTCTCTCCCTCTGGAGAAAAAGGGTTTCCTGCCTTCCTAGAAGCCAGAGCAGCAAGAGAGGGAGCACTTGGGGTCAGGTGGATGCTACCTGGCTTCCAGCATCTGCTTAGTTCTACATCTGCCAAAGAGGCCTACTTTTCTGAAGGACCCCAAAGAAGTGACTGCCACCATCTTCTGAGGAGTGCCTTGCCTCTGATGGCTCCCTGTGGCTTCCTCATCCACAACTGGAATGTGATTGACTTTCTTTAGAACTTTCTAGAAATCCTTGGTTCTAGGTTTGTAGCCTTTGCAGGTAGCAGGCTTCTCTAGTGGAAAGTTAGTAAGTAACCTGCTGTAAAGGTGTGAAAGGAATCAGTCCTTCTTTTCTTTTTTAAATATTTTTTCTTTTTTTTAGTTGTAGATGGATACAATACCTTGATTTTATTTATTTTTATGTGGTACTGAGGATCGAACCCAGTGCCTCATGTGAGCTAGGCAAGCGCTCTGCCACTGAGCCACAGCCTCAGCCCCAAGGCAGGTGTTTTCCCTCTGTGGTTCACTGAGACTTAACTTGCCACACTGCACAACTTTGGTTTTACTATATAAATAAGTCAAGACCTAGATGAATTGATGTCAGTTGTCAAAATGTTTAAACAGGCCACTGCAGGATCTGGGAATAGAATCCAAATCTCTTTCATTCAGGCCCACCTCTGTCCCATGGATGTTTCTGAGGTACCTATAGCTGATATCTTTCTGCCCATCTTACCCCAGTTTCTCTTTCTCTGGGCATTGAGACCAGGGGTGTTTTTACCACTGAGCTATATATCTAGTCCTTTGAAAAAAGTTTTGAAACAGGAGCTTGCTTAGTTCTTGGAGATCTTGCTATGTTGCAAGGTTGTCCTGGAACTTGTGATCCTCCTGCCTCAGCCTCCAGAGTTCCTGGGATTACAGGGGTGCACCACTGTGCTAGCTCTAGTTTTTGAGGAGCTTGTGGCTGCAGAGGGAATCGTGATTCCTAAATATCATGCTGTTCTCTATCATTGTAAAGGTTTTTTGCAAAGGGTTTTAACACCTGAGTTCCTTTATAGTCTTAAGAAATACTTAAGTCAATGACCCATTGTTAAATATGATCCCCCAGGGAGCCAAACTTGCTGCTTATATGCTTTGATCTGTCAGATGGGATAGGCCTTTCGGGTTGTTGTTTCCTGCCATAAAGGCTTGAGGTCAGACAGACATGCCTGGAATTACATCCAGGGCCTCTACAATGTGACACTCACTGGAAGGACTTGTAGCCTCTTTTTGATTTATTTGGAATATTCGCCAGTTGTTGAAGAGAAGATGTGGTGTAACATTAGGGAGAAAGTACATTTGCTAAGAGCTATGCTGGAAAGTTCTAGAGCCTGCAAGTTGTTGAAAGGGACTGTTGTAAGTTACCATAGTTGTCCCCCTGCACTTTAATCACACTCATGGGGCAGAGACTCCAGAGCATGCCTCCCTTCACCCTGACGACTAGCCTCTTCTGGGACCCTGGAGTCTGGAGTTTATCATGATCCACTCTGTCTTAATTATGTGTGATTGAAAGTTCTTAGCAGTGGGGGAAGAGTCTGTAGCATTCTCCACCCGCTTTCTGGCTCCCCTGCAAGCGACAGAGGGTGTGTGGTCTGGCCTGGTAAGGTCCACGAGAACGTCCAGGCATGACTATTGCACCAGTTCCCTGATTTAGTGCTCTGTACACAGCTCTAGCGAGCTTTCTCAGGGACTGCCAAATGATTTCCTCCTCTGTAACCATCTAGCCCTTCTGTATCAAGTCAAGAAGTCTTCTTGGCTCATCGTTGCTTAAACCCACAGCTGCAGGGATAGCTTTGTGTTTAGTGGCTACCACACTGACTATAGGGACTTTGGAGGTTTCATAGAACAGGTACAGAATCCAAGCTGGGGAAGCTTCCGAGTTTGCTTCTCAGTTTGGGCCGGAGATGATTGGGCCATTCTTGTTTCTTGGATCATTTTTAGTTTTTTCCTGCAAGGTAGTGACAAATGGGCATACTCAGGCTCAGGTTTCAGCTGGCCATGTAACTTGGGTAGGAATTTGCTCTAAGGTTAAGAACAATGAGGCAGGCAGTGACATCCACAGTCCTCGCAGGGGTTCTTGCCAATTATCTCCTGACGTAGGCTGGCCTCCCTTTGGGCCACAAATAATGTCACTGTGATTACAAGGTGCTGAAGAAGCCATGGTTTGCATATGGAAGAGAAAATCAAAACCCAGGGCAGTAGAAGTACTGAAGATGGGGGAATGCCGATTTTAGCTCTTTAGAATAAATACCAAGGAGTGGGATAGCTGGGTCATGTCATGGTACCATTCCTAGTATTTTGAGGAATCTTTATACTGCTCTCCAATTTGCATGTATGAGTGTACTTTCCCCCCCACATCCTTGACAACATTTATTATTATTTATATTCTTGATAATTACCAATCTAACTGGAGTGAGATGAAATCTCAATGTGGTTTTGATTTGCATTTCCTTGATTGCAGGGATGTTGCATATTTTTTCATATATTTGTGGGCCATTTGTATTCCTTCTTTGAGAGGTATCTGTTTAGTTCTTTTGTCCATTTTTTGACTGGGTTATCTTTTGTTTGTTTGATGTTAAGTTTTTTGAATTCTTTATATATTCTGGATATTAATACCCTGTCAGAGCAGCAGTGGGAAAAGATGTTTTCCGGTGCTGTAGGCTCTCTCTTCATGCTCTTAATTGTTTCCTTTGCTGTGTCGAAGCTTTTAAATTTGATGCTGTCCTACCTATTGATTCTTGGTTTTATTTCTTGAGCTTTAGGGGTCTTGTTAAAGAAATTTGTGTCTGTGCCAATATGCTGGTGTTAACTATTTTCTTCTAGCAGTTGCCAAGTTTCTGGTCTAATTTCTAGGTCCATTTTGAGTTTAATTTTGTGCAGAGTGAAACATAGGGATATAGTTACATTCTTTTATATATGGATATCCAGTTTCCCCAGGACCATTTGTTTAAAAGGCTTTTTTTTCCCAAAGTACATGTTTGGCACCTTTGTTGAGTATCAGAGCAGCATACTATAGTGATGCAGGTACATCAATGTTTGTGGCAGTGCAATTCACAGTAGTCAAGTTATGAAAATAGCCCAGGTGCCTGTCAGCAAATGAATGGATAAAGAAAATGTAGTTTATATACACAATGGGGTTTTACTCAGCCCTAAAGAAGAAAGCAGTTATAGCATTTCGAGTTTTCATAGGAGAGGTCAGAGTCTAAGCAAATGGTTAATGGATGGCACTGGTGAATATCATGCTAAGGGAAATAAACCTGACTCAGAAAGTCAAGGGTCGAATGTTTTTTATTTTTTCTCTTATGCAGAAGCTAGAACAAAATAAGAGGAAAGAATTGGGATATCCCATGAAGGCAGAAGGGAGGTCAGTGCAATAGAGAGAGGGGATAAAAGGGAAGGAAGAGGGGACAGGATGATGGAAGAACTGAGGCATGAAATTGACCAAATTATACTATGTACAGATATGAATATACCACAGTGAACTTCACCTTTGGGCGTATCTGAAAAACACCCATATAAATAAATAGAAGAAAAATCAGTAGAGGAAGGAAGGAAGGGAAAGAGGAGGTGCTGGGAACCGAAGTGGAGCAAATTATAATCCATGCATGCATGATTGTGTCAAAATGAACTCCAATATTACGTGTGACTGTACTTCACTAATAAAATAATTTTTGAAATATGGGGGAAGACATATTGATAACCATAGGAGTGGGTTAGGAGGTACCACATTGGAATGAGCAGAATCAGTACCCATAAATTCAGATCTTATTCTGCTAGCACACTTTCTATGTGTCTGAGTTTCCTCCTTTGCAAATGTAACTGTGAGTGTAGTTTGCCTCACCACAATCTGTGTGGTTTTTGGTTGTATTTTACAGTTTCTGGGAGATATTATGACAATAAAATTGTATATCCATTAAGTAGGAGTGACATTCTTATTTCAGTTTTAATATCTTGCCTTTATATATTCTTAAGTGAAGGTGATGGCTTCCTGAGAGCTGGATATCCAAAATACCAGACTAAAGTAGGTTCTCCTAGACAGATTTCCTTGTGAATCCTGTATAATGTGTAAGAAAGGATGATGCATAAGGAGCCTAAGGAACATAACAACCTAGCATCTGTATTGTAAATCTGTCAATTATAGACTCATTATTTTGTTAAGCACCGATTCAGTGTGGGTATCTAAATGAAGTCTAGTGTCCATTACTAAATTATTTATCAGTGGATGATTGCTTGTGAAGTTTGCTGACCAGATATTTGAATCTAAAATATTGGATTTATTTATGATATACAGATTTGTCCACCTGGACTTCTGCCAAAGTTGCTACATGATTCTCATAAGATAGCATGACCTGAGGTGTTGATTGTGGTATCTTTCTTTTTAGCATCTTGTGTATGTTGCAATGAGGTTTCATCCCAACCTCTCATATCAAAGTCATCAGTGACTGTCAAGTTGCTGAATCCAATGGCCACTTCTTTACTCTCATTAGAACCTGTCCCATCATCAGCATTTGACACATTTTATCATGTTATTCTCTTGGAAATCATTTCTTCTCTTGTTTTCCAGGGACCCACATTCTTCTGCTCTTCTTCCACACTGTCAGCTGCTCCTTCTGTCTGTTTGCTGTTTCTCTATCATCTATTTGTCCTCAAAATGTTCTGGTGCTCAGGTTCTAGACATCAGGCCTCTTTTCTTTTTATTATTTCTTCTTTGGTGATTATGTCCATAGTATAATGACTTTACATATCATCTCTTCTCCAATAACTCCCAAATTTGCATCTCCAGGCTGAACTCCCCTTTGTACTCCAGATTTTTAAACCCAGCTGTTTACTCCGCATTCCCATGTGGAGGACTAAAGAGCATCTCAAATTAAGTCATCCCAAAGTGGACTCTTAGGTCTGCTTCTCTTAATCTGGTTTCCTCACAGTCTTCCCTGTTTCAGAAAACGTCATCAGTATTACTCAAACACTCAGGCCAAGTTCTTATTTTCTCACATGCAATCCAACAGTAAATTGATCAGCAGTATCAATTACTTTTCATTATGTCTCCTACCACCCCTGTGGTTCCAGCCATCATACTCCACCCAGACCATTCCAATAGCATCCTACTCCTCTGTTCACTCTTAGTTCGTTCTCTATACAGCAGCCAAAGTGAACCTTCTACAACCGAAGTCAGATCGTTTCTCCTTTCAGCTACAAATTTCTCAGTGACTTCCTTCAGAGTCCAGAGATTTTAGCATAGCCTACCATCCCCTGGAATGATCTGGCCCCCCTGTTTACTTCCTGATATTATATCCCATTATCCTCCCTGGGCTCCTTTTGCCCTACACACAGTTTTCTTGTTCTTCCTAGGATATACCATATATGCTTGCCTCAGGGGATGTGTATAGGAGGAATGTTCTCCCTAGAACACTCCCCAATTTTCTTCTGGTCTCAGCTCAAATGTCACCTTCTCAGAGAGGTCTGCTTTGGCCATCCTACTTCAAATAGCATCCTCTCCCTCCTTAACATAACACCTTACCTTAATTTACTTCTTATTGTGTTTGTAAACTTTATGTTATGTGTTTATATTTCTTTCTCCACACCAGGTGTAAGTTCCTTGATGCAGAGCCTAGGATATAGGAAATGTTCAACGAGTACTGGTCAAATGAGTGAATAATAAATTCCAGGGCTCATTTTGCTGGACTAGGCAGGACAAGGGGATCAAGAAGGAAAGGTTATACTTATTAGGTACAGGACTGACCCTGAGTGTGATAAAAATAACTTCTATTATTTGAAGAAGAAGGAGACATCTCTCTAGTCTTCTGTCTTTGAACATCTCCCTTGTAGATGGTTCGTGAGCCTTTTCAAAGTTGGGCTTTGGGGACAAATTTTGACTTGCTAGGATGAACAAAATAAGATGAACTGTTACCTGCCTTTACCCCTAATTTGCCTCCCTATTTTTCTTTTCAGCTGCTGTATCAGGAGTGGGCTCGCTATGGAGTGTTTTATAAGTTTCAGCCAATTGACCTCATCAGGTAAGTTGTAGAAGGAGACTTTTGAGAGGATGTTCAAGATGCAAATCCTGAAATACAGCTTGTTAACCCCTTGAGTCCCTGGGAGTCTGTTGTTCAAATGGAGAGCGTCTGCTTTTCTAGGGTGTATGATCCTCTTTTCTGTGTCTCATGAATAGGAAATGGAGACTGTTCAGTACAAGATACAATTGATTGACATCTCGTGACTTCTGTCTTGAGATTCTCAGCATTGTCTGTCTTTTCCTGCCTCCTTTTTGAGAGTGGAAGAGCTGTCTCTCTTATTTTTTCCCTTAAACTTGTCTTAGGGAAATACTTGAGCGAAGCAGAACCTTGGGTGATGCCCAAGTGGTCACAACATTGTCTAAGGGAAGGGAAGATCTGGAGGGTCAATGGGAATAAGCTGCCTGGTTGGACAGGGATTGTGTGCTTTTTATAGTTTCTCTAGAAGGGAGGAAAGACTGGGTCCTGAAATCTGTCCCTTCACTGCTTCCCCAGAATGATGTCCTTTTGCTGGCACCTTGGAGATAGCCCTAGCTTCTCTTGCATATTGATGAAAATTCCTTTGAAAGAACTTACTAGAATGCAGTAGGGTCACCTATCCTAAAATGGGTCATTGCTCTAGGAATCCAATATTCTCCTAGAGGTCACAGTCTTCCCTAGCTGGAATGTTGGGTGGCAACACTGGGAAGTTGGGAGGTGCTGGGCAGAGAGTCTGGAAACCTGGATTCTAGTCTAGATCTGGCACTACGTGCTGTGCTTTTTTGGATCAGCCACATTCCTTCTTTGGTCTTCAGGGTCCTCGTGGCCAAAAATTGGGAGGTTGAATTGAGGAAACTATGAGGTAGCTTGGCGAACATGCTAATTTGGAAAAGATGGCAGACTGAGCTTACAGGAGGATGTCTCATGATTGACATAGTGGCCTCTCTGCCACGTAGTCACTTGTGGCTCTTTTAATAATCTAAGTAGGCAGTCTGCAAATACTGAAAGAATTCCTGGCTGATTGCCCTGGGCTGGAATTGTGAGAGGGCAGCCTCCAGGAGGATTGAGTCCAGAGGGAGGAATTCCAGCTTCTTGGACGAAGAAAGCAGCACCGGGTCCAGAGTTTGGGCAGGCTCACCTCCTACGCTAAGATGTGGTGGCCCTCCCAGGGAACTGGGAAAAAGCAGGTGTTTGTTCCAGCTGAAGACTTTTAATGCAGTGTTTGGGTCTGAGAACAAGGGTGTGGGGTGTCTGTGACTGAGGCTCCTCACCCAGCAGGTTTGTTCCCTGGCTGCCTTTTTGCTACATGGGCCACCTAGAATGTTTTTGGGGCCACACCAAGGCAGCTTCTTTCATTCTTGGTAGGCTTTGATCTTTTCCTCTGGATCTCAAGTGGCCACCCACCTCTGTCACATGTTTTGTCCACTACCCATTCCTGTTTTAAAGATATGAATAAAAAAATAAAAATTCTCTCTACCAGAGAGCCCTATTTTTCCCCCCAGAGATTTCAGGTGATTTTCCTGCCAGCTAAATGAGGAATGGTTCCAGTATGCATTCAGTTTTGGCCACCAAAGCAGCCTCACCTGCTAGGGAAGAATTGACCTTGGAGCAGAGCCCTGTTCTGGGGCCTGATAGGTTTGGAGAGCTCAGATCTGTCTATACGGGGCACAGAGAGCTGGAGTGGAGCTGGAGGCTGTCCACAGGGCCTCATAGATCAGATGCTGAGGTGCTCACACAGCCCCTGGGCAGGGCCAGTGGGTTGCTGGGCAAGGAAGGGAAGGCTGAGCCTGGTTGGGCAGGAAATGAGGACTGAACACTGGGTAATGTGTATGGGGGTGCTTAATAGGACAGGTTGTTGTGGTCTACCCCGTCACATAGGGAACTTTCTGACCTCAAGGAGCTACTGGAACAAGAAGTGATGGCATTAGGGAAGGTATGAGGGAGAGGGAAAGAGCGGGGGCTATAGGGACATAGGAGGGTAAGCTGAGCTAGGAACGTCACCAGCAGGTGCCCAGAGTCCTCATAAGTAAAGGGAAAACAGGTGGAGCATGTGGAAAACAGCTCCAGATGGGATTCATCATTTTCCTTTCTGCCCCCCAAATGGCCCCCTCTTGCCTTTTGTGATTCTGTTGAAGGCCTCTTCTCCCTCTTCTGTATCATCACCGTGGCTTCAGGACCTTAGTGATTCCCTCTCTTTCTCTTCTCACTCCCTAATCTGACTCCAGGTCTTGCAGCGCACTGTTTCTTTCTCCTGCCTCTCCTCTTCCTCCTTTCCCCCCACCACCTGGGAGGACTTGCTCAGCGCACAGAGCCCAGTCTGCAGCTCCTCCTCTGGGCCACCAGGAGCTCCTCCTTGTGTCTATTTTACTCCATCGCTACTTACTAATGTGATTCATGCCCATGTAGAAGTTGCATTCATATGGTCCCTTTTGAAAGATGGACAGAAGCAGGGGAATCTTAGACAGTTGAATATGAATATGTCTGGCCACGGTATTTCCCACCCATTCCCTGGGGCACTCTGTTCCTCATTTTAGCATTGAGATAGTGTTTCTTCTCTGGAGCCCTTGTGCTCCTCCCCTATGCTAGTTGCTTGGCACATTTTAAAACTCTTTATACATTAAACTGAGGTGTGGGATAGCTGGAACAAATGGTAGTTCCCTTCCAGATTTTCTAAGGAATCTCCGTACTGCTTTCCAGATTGGTTGCACCAATTTGCAGTCCTATCAGCAATGTAAGAGTGTGCCTTTTCCCCCACATTCTTGCCAATACTTATTGCTGCTTGTATTATTAATAACTGCTATTCTGACTGGAGTGAGATGTGTGGTATATATACATATACAATGGGATATTACTCAGCATTAAAAGAGAATAAAATCATGGCATTTGCAGATAAATGGATGGAGTT
This sequence comes from Spermophilus citellus, assembly GCF_964194105.1. Lineage (NCBI taxonomy): Eukaryota > Metazoa > Chordata > Mammalia > Rodentia > Sciuridae > Spermophilus > Spermophilus citellus. Next base: position 30,796,928 of record NC_138197.1, on the reverse strand, counting down.
GGAGAATTCATGCTAAGTGAAGTGAGCCAATCCCAAAAAACCAAAGGCTGAATGTTTTCTTTGATAAGTGGATGCTGATCCAAAATGGGGGTTGGGGTGGGAGCATGGGAAGAATGGAGGAACTTTGGATAGGGCAAAGGGGAAGGAGGGAAAGGGAGGGCACATGAGGGTAGGAAAGATGGTGGAATGAGATGTATGTGACTCTACTTTGTGTACAACCAGAGAAATGAAAAATTGTGCTCCATTTGTCTATTGTGAATCGAGATGCAGTCTGCTGTCATGTATAACAAATTAGAACAAATAAATAAATTAATTTTAAAAAATATTTAAATTAAAAAATAAAACTCTTGCAAGAGCAGTTGACACCTTTGGTGGGTAGGAGGTCTGTCTGCATGTTCTCAGCCCCAGGACTAGCTATCCTTCAGCTTCTGTAGGCCTTAAAGACTAACCTTGAATCTTGGGCTTTGGGGCTTCATTTCTGGATGATGAAGGTCAACAGAAGGGAGGCAAGATGCCCTCCCTGTACCCCTCACCCCTGCCTCTCCTAGCTGCACCATCATTCCTGCCCAGCAGGCTGCACTGTGAGACTGCTGATGAGTCTCATCCAGCCCAACAGGGCTCTCCAGTGTGTATCCTGTCTTTTCTCTAGAAACTTTGGGGTCTCTAGGCCTTGGCCCTGTGTGTGTGTGTGTGTGTGTGTGTGTGTGTGAGAGAGAGAGAGAGAGAGAGAGAGAGAGAGAGAGAGAGAGAGAGAGAGAGTGAGAGTTGCCTGAGAGTTTATTAGGGAGGGATCTAGCAGGGACCCAGGTGTATGAATGCAACCCAACTCAGAAGATCCCTCTGGGAGCTTTTAGCCAGTAGTACTTGTGCCCTGGAAGAAACAGTTTGTAAATAAGAATATAGGGAAATGGCTCTTCCAGTCCCTCAGAGCGGATAGAGAGTCTTCATAGCTATCAGAGTGAGTTTCTGCCTGGCTAATGCTGTGAGAGCCTTTTATTTTCTGGGAGAACTTGGGGGAACCCGAGTTTTGTACAAGTCTGATTTAAATATTTCTCAGTGCCATGACTTATCTTTTCACTAAAATTAATATCTGCTCAAAGGCTGATTTTTCTTAGCTTACAGGTTTTGTTATGGATGAGACAAAATAATAGATTTTATCTTCTGAGTTTGACTTAGCTCCTGACTATAGTTTGCTGAAACTGATATATAAAACTTTTTAAAAAAATATTTGCCATGTATGGTGGCACATGCCTGAAATTTGAACAAATCAGGAGGCTGAGGCAGGAGGATTACAATTTCAAGGCCAGCCTCAGCAACTTAGCAACTTAGTGAGACCCTTTCTCAAAACGAAATATAAAAAGGACTGGAGATATAGCTCAGTGGTAAAGTGCCCCTGGGTTCTGTTGCTGCACAAAACCAACAACCCCACAAACAAAAACACCCCCAAATCCAAAACTTTTTAATTTTATTTTTAAGCAGCTGACACTGCCTGCTTGCTTCAGGTGGGAAAGAGTGGGTTCTGAAAGTCTGCTAGGCTTTATCAGATCTCAACCTGTTGACTCTGGACAATTCACCAAGGGGATAACGCAGGGGGGGACATTCACTATACCCAGCCAGGATTATAGTCTGGAGAGGGTACTGATCCTTGCTCATTCCCACCTTTAGGGATGCTTGGTTCATGAGTGAAGTTTCCTGCAGTTAAAACCAGGTTTCAGGTATGAAGCACATGCCACATCCATGTGGCAGTCCTGAAGTCTCTTAGAAATGTCTCAGCTTGAAGCCTTGGAACATGGAGCAGGCTCCATGTGATATCTATGGAGGGATCATTTCAAGAGACTTTGGGTGGTCCCCTGTACCCATTGTGTTACTGGTCTCCACCATCTTAAAATTCCATCCCTCTCCAGCTTTGCTCCGGAGAACCTTCCAGAACCCTGGCCTCATGGGAATTGGCTCTCCTTCTATTGCCAGCCACAGGTCATTGTTTTTGCCAGTATTCTCCAAGATTGCCTTCTGCAGGCTGTGTGACTTGATCCATCGCTCCTGGTCTCTGGGCCCACATCCACCCTCCTGAAATGCGACCCATCCAAATCTCTTCAACAGGGAGACAGGGGAGGCCACATTTTCCCCAGGAGATTTCCTGACAGTCTTTCTTAGGAAGGACAGGCCATAGCTGATTTGGGGGAGGGAATACAGAGAGAAAAATGTTGATTGAGCCACGATTAATTATTTCCTGAGCCCTGCCACCTTCTCCTGGATCCATCCTTGGGATTTAGAAAGGTAATTCAGGTTAATGCAATGAACAAATACTGATGCTTACAATGAGCAAATACCTTTGCTCAGAAATATGGAAGGTACACAATTGGTTAAGGTGGAGCCTATGGTTTTTAAGATCTAGCAGTTATGTAGGGAGACAACTATGTGCAAGACTGGATGAAGTGAAGACTATAAGGACTGTAATAATGGACAAGTGTAATATTATGGAGTCACAGATGAAGAGTATTTGTTTCTAGCAGAATAAGGTAAGACTTCCTGGCAGAGGTGGCACTTGATTCAGAAATATCACTTTCTGCAGGACTGAAGTCAAAGAGTGTGCCTTAATTGCCACTCTGAATTGCCCTTTCTAAAAAAAAATATTTATTTATTGTAATTATGTATATATGACAGAATGTATTTTGATTCAGAGTACACAATTGCAGCACAACTTTTCATTTCTCTGGTTGTCCACCATATGTACCCTTTATGTGGATTTGTTTAGCTTAATACAGAGGGCAAAAAAATCATGTCGACCCCCAAACCAGATCCTACTTTTCTGTTGTTTGAGAATGGTTAGCTCAGGTATTTGACATGCAGGGTTTTTTTTTTTTTTTTTTGTAAGGATTCTGTGCCTCCATGTCCCATGACCCTTGCTCTGTCCTGTGAGCTAGCAGGGAGTCCAGGCTTGGAAGGAAGGGAAGCTGGATCCTCAAGAGGCAGCTAAAGAGAGACTACATGAATCAGCACCTTGGCTTTTGATTGGTCTTTGCATTTGAGGGTTGGATTTACCTGGGAAATGTCTTGCAGCCTGGGAAGAAATAATAACTCATGAGTCTGAAGAATATCTCTCTGAGGCTATGAAAGCAGAACAGACAGAGTAAAACAACAGCTGGTCAATATGAGGCAGAAACAAGGATGAGAATGTTCTGTGCTGGTATATTCAGGTCCATTTTATAGCTCAGGATGCAAGTTAGACTGTAAGCTAAATCTAAGTGTAAAAATGTCTAGCAAAGTAGCCTTTTCCCCATTTCCTCCACTGACTCCAGTTTGTACCCTTTCACAGGGAAGGCTGTTGATGGTTTTGTTGATCAATGGACACAGGAGTGGGGTATGATGCTCCCAGCTTTAAGCCAAAGACTTCTGAAGGTGGCCTTCTCAGCCTCACAACAGCCTTCCATAGATGGGGCTCCTGTTTTAGATCAAACTTTTAACCTTCCTTCCTATAGCGTCAGCCACATGGTATAGATATTGTATTCCAAGGCACCAACAGGCTATGCACATTCCCCATAGCCACCCAGCATTCCACGGACAGAGCTGGAAAGAAGGAGCTATCTATCTGAGTCATCAGCTCATTGCCTCCTTGACCCTCTGTCTCGTATCCTATTTCCCAGAGACAACGAGAAACTGATGTTAGTCTGAAAAAATTGACCAGTTATAGACTTTGGCCTTTGGGTGCAATGAACGTTCAGTTATCCAGAACCCCTAGGAACAAACCAAGGCATCATAAAAGTGGGACAAACTTTATAGGTCAGACTCTGCAATCTGTATACGGGGTAAAAATGGGAGTTCATAACCCACTTGAATCAAAGTGTGAAATATGATATATCAAGAACTATGTAATGTTTTGAACAACCAATAAAAAAATAAAAAATAAAAAAAAAAAGAAAGTTCAGTGCCCGGCCCTGGAATGAAGGAATGGAGGATTCTTTCCCCAGTTTCTGCTTGATTTTTTTCCCTTGTAATAGAACCTTATTTCACGGACAGCTGTTTCTCTGTTGGACACATCTAGCCACTAGGAGGTCATGGAGAGAGTGAGAACTTTGCTGATTGCCTTCCTTTCTTGGTTCTACTCCTGCTTCCTGGAGCTGCACAGAACAGGAATACCCTAGTCCGCTTCCCATCACTGTGACAGCATGCCTGAGATAAAGGGAGAATTTTTAATTTTGACTCATTATTTCAGAAGCTTCAGTTCATTTGGCATGCCTTAGTGCTTTGGATCTGAGGCTGCACAGAACACCATGGTAGGATAGAGGAGGCTTGTTTATCTCTAGGTGGCTGAGAAGCACAGGAGGAGACAGAAGGGGCTGCTATTCCAGTAGACCCTTCAAGGGCACATCCGATGACCTAACTACCTCCTTCTAGGCTCCACCTCTTAGAGTTTCTTTCATGTTCCAATAGTGTCACAGGTTGGCAATCAAGCCTTTAACACATGGGCCTTTGGGGGACACTTCTGAACCATAGCATTTCATCGCTAGATCCCAAGAGCTCATGTCTACCTCATGATTCAAAATGCATTTAGTCTATCTGGGAGATGGTGGAAACTTGAAGAGGTAGGACTTAGTGGGAGGAAGTTAGGTCATTGGAAGATGTGCCATTGAAGGGGTTATTGGGACCCCAGCCTCTTCTTTCTCTCTCCCTTTGCCTTCCAACTGCTATGATGTTCTACCTCGCCACCGGTCCAGCTTAACATGGACAGAAACCTCTAAAACTGTGAAAATAAATCTTTCCTGCTTTAAAATGGATTATTTCAGGTATTTTGCCACAGTGAAAAAAAATCTAACAGAAGCCTGTTGTACAGGTCAACCCTTTAAATATTTAAAAATGTTGATTGTGTTCACGACAGTTCTGATTTACTTAAGCTTTCTTTCTTCTACCCAAACACTCCTGGGCCTTTCAACATTTCTTCATGTCACACTGGCTTTTCTAACAGCCTGAGCAGTGTGATCATCCTCCTTGGGACCTACTGGTCTGGGCACCTAAGAGGAGGAGCTTGCAACTCCCCTCCCCTCATGTTTGGAAGCCAGTACATGTTGTGAACAGTAGACACCATGCTGGGAATATGGAGACTAAGTATGGCCCTCCTGTCAAGGAGCTTGATTTCAAAGGGGAATCTTCAAGTTTGTAAGGGACTACTGGGCTTTTGTCCATCTTAGGTCATTGCTCCTAGAGAAAACTGCTGGACCGTAAATATTTCACAGAAGGAAAATTAATATGGTTGAAGACTTGAGGAACATCCATAGCGACAGGCTAATACAAACTCTCAACTCTAGGAAGAAAGTGGGGAAGGAGGAGGCTGATGTTTGTTAAATTAGAAAATGGGTGAAGGGACCATGTGAGTCTTCTTCAAGCCTCGAGGTACCTGTCTCAGGAAGTTCCTTTAGGCTAGCAGTGGTGGGTCAAGAATGAGAAGAACTCAGTTTTAGTCCAGCTTTGCTTCTGGTTGATGTAATGTCCGGGGTGAACCATTCTCTCACAAGTCTTAGTTTCCTCAGCTGTCAAGTGGAGGCTATAACATCTGTCCTACCTCCCACAATATTACCATAAGGAATAAGATGAAGGGTTGCACAAATGTTATGATGGTGGCTGCAGGTCTGGTTAAATGAGCTATTATTTATCTATTCTGCTGGGGGGGGGATTAAATATTTCCTGAAGTGGAAGAATTTTATGCAGTTCTTTATATGTACGTCATATATGTGATCCATATGCTCTATAGCAACCTTGCAAAGTGACCATTTCCATTTTCCAGATAAGGACAAGGTGCTCAGAGAAGTAAAGCTTTCCCAAAGACACAGAGAAGCTTATCTGAAATTCAAACCAAGTGTTGCCAGACTCCAGGGACTGACTTACTTACTTTCTTTCCTTCCTTCCTTCCTTCCTTCCTTCCTTCCTTCCTTCCTTCCTTCCTTCCTTCCTTCCTTCCTTCCTTCCTTCCTTCCTTCCTTCCTTCCTTTCTTTCTTTCTTTCTTTCTTTCTTTCTTTCTTTCTTTCTTTCTTAATTTCCATTGTTCTTTGTGGCTGAAGGTGCTGCAGAGCCCTGCCCAGCTGTTGGCAAGCTACCTGAGTCTCCAGCTCTCTAGTGTTTATTCCTTTAATTACTAATCTCCTTGGGCAAACTGTGGTATGGTCAGCTGGTAAGCATGGTGAATTGACCACAGTCAACCTTTGCTATAAAAGGGGGTCATCTTAATGAACATTCCTCTTTGTCCTTAGCAGGAGTAATGTGGCACTCTCAGGGCCATGTTTTTGATTTCTCATTTCTTATGATGTTTTTTTCCCCCTGACTCCTTCTATGCTATGTCAAGTTGTTAGCTGTCTCCTCCTCCTCCTCCTCCTCCTCCTCCTCCTCCTCTTCCTCCTCCTCCTCCTCCTCCTCCTCCTCACCAGGGATTGAACTCAGAGGCACTCAACCACTGAGCCACATCCCCAGCCTGTTTTGTATTTTATTCAGAGTCAGGGTCTCACTGAGTTGCTTGGTGCTTGGCCATTGCTGAGCCTGTCTTTGAACTCGTGATCCTCCTGCCTCAGCCTCCTGAGCCGCTGGGATTACAGGCATGTGCCATTGCACCCAACTCACTTTCTACTTTTTGCCAGTGGAGTAGCTCTCTTTCAAGCTCTGCTGCTTTGTCTAGGTTGCAGCTTCAGCAACTGGATTCCCAGGCCCATTAGCTCTGTGTACAAAGTAAGATGCTTCCACAGCTGGTCCCAGAGCCTGGCTATTGCCTGGTGTATTGGGAAGGGATCTACCTGTGCATTGAAAATGTCTTCTGAAGCACAAGAGGCCTCAGGACAGTATCAGGATGAGCATGATACAACAAAATGCCTTCACTGTCAAGGACTGTCCTTTGCCCTCCTTGCTTATTTTGGGAGGTCCAGCCTATCAAAGATTTTTTTTTCTTAAAATAGAGCTCAGAGTCTTTTAACAATGCAAGAGTCAGTCTGGGCATTAAGGGCCTACTGCATGCCAAGCTTTGTACTGGGTGTCCAAGCCTCAAATAAGAGGGAAACAGAGAGCTGAGGGTATAATGATGGGACACAAAGTTCTCATAAAAGAAACCTTTTGATGTGGGTCACCGAGCTGTAAAGTCATACCCAACAGGGAAATACAAAACTGTGCACGGCAGTGCTGGGGCAACATGGTGCAAGGTTTTGAAGGCCTTAGTGACTGGCTTTGGTGTGGTTGATTAGAGCAAAATGACCCAGGTGAGTTTAAAGTAGAAAGCAGAGGTTTAAAGGGTTTGAGGTTTGCAGCAGAGGTTTGAAATATGGCTGGGGGATTTGCAAGATTTGGGTTAAAGCACACTTGGTCGGGAGATATCAAATGGAGAAGTGCAAGAATGGACTGAGGTAGGAGGGCAGAGGAGAAAGCACTAGGGCTGAGGGAAATGACTGGAGGACATGTTTGAGACTGTGCACGGGAAGGGGGCTAGACAAAGGGATAGTGATGATGGAGAATAACAGAGAGGCTTGCAAGTGGCCACTCTGGAATTTAGGCAGATGGCAGAACAGAGGGTTCCTGGAAGGTTCCCGGATGTCCAGTGAGAATGAGTAGGCCCATGGATGTTCTTCACTCATACTCTTTCTGGGAAAATTCTGGGCAGGTCTTCCACAGCCTACTACACTGCCTCTCCCTGATAGTCTCATTCCTCCATAAAACCTCGATGCTGTGGGATGGCAGGTGCAGTTTTGTCTGCAGAAGTCAAGGACCTCAGGTAGAGCTGAGGGACTGATCTTGCCCTGGAAGGAGCCCGGGGACTGGCATTGGGTTGCGTTACCATGGACACGGCCCAACTGTTTGATCCCGCGAGCCACTGTTTTGCCACGTGTCTCTGGAACCCCTGAGCTCCCCACTCCTGCTAATGATATTCCCTGGAGTGATGTTCTCCACCCACACCACATGGCTCTGTAACCAACATAAACAGAAAATGTCTTAACACATTGAATAACATCGGCAGAACACACGTTACAACAACAACCGCAAGATAGCTAAATTTAATTAGCCCGGCACGCCCAGGCTTTTTGCACAGGCACATGCCTCTGTTTTAGAAACGGAAAACCACAGCATTTTGTGGGTCTGGAAGTCACAGACATAAAAAAGAAAAAAAATGTGAAAAAAACTTCAAGATCTGTGCCTGGGAGACTGCTGTTCTCTAGTACCTTACTGGGGTTATGTCAAGGTACTTAAAAGATGTGGATAGTGGGTAACTGCTGGGATTGCTGTCTGTCCTGGCACACTGGTTGGCTCAGATGAGATGAGGTTTGTGGACCTCAGCCTTAGTCACTCATCCTGGAGATGGGACTTGGGAAACCCCCTCGAGGACTTGGGCCTCAGAGTCGTTGGAATCACTTCACCACTTTCTTTCTTGGAAACCATATTCAACTGAATGTAGTTAAGAGAGAGAGAGAGTAGGTTGGAGGACCAAGATTTTGAACTTTTTATTTGATCATTTTAGTCAGGAGGAGAGAGGCAATGGCATAATTTCCAGCTGCCATCAGTTCTAACAAAATGGCACCCATTCCTTAGATCAATGTTCTGCCCAATCCTTAGCCCTGGGGCGGGAAGTCAAGCTGCTCTGAAATAGAGAAGTAAATCAGCCATTTTTGAAGGGGGTCTGTTTGCCCCACTCAGGGGACACTGGGTCCCTGGAAAGCCCCACCTGATGGTTCATGTAGAATTCTCTTACTGTGGTTCTGTCCCTTTCACTTTTGTTCGGTCTTCAATGGGGTGTTCTGCTTAGCAGGGTCTGCTTCCACTTTTGTCCAATACTGTGAGTCCATGTTCCATTTGGATAAACTATCTCTTCTCTGAGGGTTTGACTTTGGGGAAAGAAGGAAGTTAAGACCTCAGACAGTCCATAAGGTAACCAGAAATGTCAGGAGCATGTCTTTGGGGCCAGTGTGAAAGTTAAGACAGAGTTAAGACAGAGCCCCCAGACTTAGTCCTCTCACTATTCAGCTGGGATGAAACTCAAGTGTTTGGGGAAAGAGCTTTAAGAGAATGTAGTTCAATTTGATTCAGTATATTTATTGAGCACCTTCTCTGTGCCAGGTACTCTTTTAGGTGCTGGAGTTACAGTGTGCACAACATCAATATGTGCCAATCTTGGGAAATTAGATAATTTAACTTCTAACTTGGGACACTTGTCCATGAAAGCTAATGCTATGGATAATGATGCCAAATATACTAGTTAGCTATTTTCACATAAATACTGTAGAATAAACCTCCCCAGAGTCAGCAAGCTTACAACAACAGTCATTTATTTTTTTGTTCATATGCTTAGAATTGAGTGGGAAAGCTCTGTTCCAATGTGAGAAGGGTTTAGCTCTAGGATTCTGACTGTGTTTAGTTCTCCACCAGGCTTCACATTCTGCTTAGATTAGCAGCTACCTGGGGCATGGTACTCCCATGGGAGTCATAAAGGCACAGGAAAGCAATGGAGACATGCTATGTCTCTAAAGACATATGCTGACATCCCATCATTAGCATTCCATCGGCCAAAGCAAATCACATGACTAAGCACAGTCCATAGATCTAGGATGTATACTTAAGTAGAGAGGAATTAACATTTAATGAATGCCAATGCAACTTATCACACTGAAACAACAGGTGCAAGCCAGGACTGTCCCAGGAAATCTGTACTTGTGGCCTATCCTGGTTGACCTCAAGGAATGTATGATCTAATAGAAGAGAGAGAATGTATAGTTAATCCTAAGTGTGACACAGGTTACCATAGGGGGTAAAGGAGTATACTGGGAATACAGACAGAGGGCAGTCCAATCTAGTTGGAGATGGCCTTCCTGAGGAAGTGTCATTTAAATTAAAATTTGGTAGTTGAGTCAGAGTAAAGATGAGTCGAGCAAAGATGAAGAAAGTTATGATAACAGGTACAGTTAGACGATACTGTGTGGCAGGCATTGTCCTAAGACCTTTGCATTTGCTTTGTCACAACAACATGTTGTGATAGATACTATTCTCATTTTATAGAAGCGGGAATTGAAACACACAGAGGTGATTAAGTGCTCTGAAGTCACATAGTTTGAAAGTGCTGGAGATAGGATCTGAACTTTTCAAGTCTGGTTCATTACTGTGTATACTGCACTACTGCTGGCGGAGGGAGCCTGGGAGCTGAAGCATAGCCCTGCAGTGACTAATGAGGCTGGGGAGGGAAGAAGAGACAGGGGGTTGACCATCTTGGGGACTGGTTAAAGGATTCTGGAAATCATTTGGGATAACCCTGTGGGAAAGTGTACCTCCTTGAAGGATTTGGCTCCTGTAGGTTTACATGTGCCGATGATGATCTTGATAAATTTGCCTTTTGCTTTTGAAGGACCTGAAGGTGTTCTTTGGGGGGCACTGGGAAAGAACTGGGATTATACTTTATGTGTATAAAAGATGGAGGGGTCAGGTCTGGGGAGATGTTCTCTTTCAGAGAGGACAGTCTGGATCTCCAGATCCCCTTTTCTCTTCCTATTCTCACCTCTCCACATCCCAGCTCACCCACAGGCTCCCTGGGTTGTGATCCAATGCTCTGAAGCATCTCCTGCTGTTCATCAGTGGTGGTTGTGTGAGTGGGGATGTCGGTAACCATCAGTGAGACACTGTTTACTCCACACACCTCATGCATCAGTTCTACCTGACGACAGTACGAGTTGTCAGGAAACCCTATTAGCACAATCATTGTCATTTGCAAGATGAGGACACTTTAGCACAGAGCAGAAAAATCTCTTTCCCCCAATACTGGTAAGTGTGACACCAGAACCCAATACCTTCCCTGATTTGCTCTACTTTCAGGAAGGACGACTGCTCTGGTGAGATGCACAGACTATCCCCTGAGGAGGGGTTGTGGGAGCATATGGTCAGACATTCAGATGTGATAGTGAAGACTCTAGGAACTTCTAGGACAAAATGGATCCAGTTCCTTAAGGGGGCCTTGCCATGGATTAGGAGAGATTAGGAATCTTAGGTCTGAGAGCATTCTTGAAAGTCATTTAGACTCCACCCCTGGGCTTATAAAAAAAAGGGGAATTAAAATCCTCTAACAGAACTCAGGAGGCTAGGACACAGAGGCGTCGTGTCTAAGGTAACTTCCAAATGAGGAATCTTTCACCTGTGTCCCTAGAACCTGCTCAGATTTAATGCCAACAGTCTACCTGGGAGGTGGATGGATATGAGGGGTTAGAGGTAGAGCCTACTCAAATAAGTGCAGACAGTGGTGACCTGGGTAGAAGGATGTGTGGGATTAGAGGTGGTGGTGCTTTGGGCAGGTAGACTTATACGTTACCTTCCTCACCTTAAAAGAAAAAAATCAGTTTAGACAGGTGATATATAGTATCCCAGAACTAATGTTCTATGGTTCTACAAAGATGAAATCTCAGTCTTGAAGTTGATCTGGGGAGATGGCCCAGGGGAGGGCAGTTGAAATAGGGATTGGAGCACAGAAGTCGGGACCCTGATTCTGGACTTCATCCATTGGACTCAACCGCATGTCAGGCACCTCCCACCCAGGTCTCTGGCTTTCTGTCTTCTTTTCCCCAACTGGCTCACTTCCCCAATACCCCCATCTCTGTTTTCTTTAGCTTCTCTAGCTTTGATCACATCTGGAGCATTTTGTAAAGTTGATGAATGTGTTTTCCTGTTGGGACACATGGTGTGTGTCAGAGGCACTTAAGAAGCTCTGGAGGAGTGGAAAAGTCTGCATGGCATCTCAGAGGCTGCTGGCCTGGAGTGTGGGTGGCAGCTGCATGGCAGGGATCTAGCATGAAGGGCAGCTGCCTCTCTGGGAAGGCCCAGAGGTCCAGCCTGGAGACCACTGCTCCAAATGGCTTTGAGTTAAGTGAGGATAGTGTGTGGGAAGGGGGTGGGGTGGTTGGGGAATTTATTGGAATGGTTCCTCTGCCTTATTGTCACAGGATACTGCTCTTCATGGTACCAGGGAGTCTTATCTCTGCATCCAGCTGACACACACACACAAAGGGTACCACCTGTAGGTGGACAGTGGGTTATGAATGTGGTGTGAAAGGTGGCAGTGATCGCCTCTATGGAGTGGCAGGACCATTGGGCTTCCCACAGGAGCTTAACAGGGAACAGGCCTATCCCAACATACCCTGTTCAGAGCTCGCTTTGCTGTCCCTCATTATCCCCCCTCACCCATGTTGGCTGTTCATTCTCAGTGTCCCCATGGATGGGTGAGATGGAGTCAGGGTGATTCTACAAAAGTGAAGATGATTTTGGCAGGAAGGATGGTGGCATAGAAACACACAGACTCTGTGAGAATGATTCTGATGTCATATTTGCCCTATTCTTTCTTTTATTTCTCCTTTTCATGAATGGCAGGGTGGTGAAGGTGAACCCAATCAGTCATTTGTCTGGAGAGGTGTTTCAGAGGCTGGCTTACTCACACCCTCCAGAGCCTGAAGAATTCATCTTGAGTCTCTCTCTAGTTCTCTCCCTGGTCCCCTTAAACGTTCTCCTCCTTCTCCTCCAGTAATACTTTTTCTCTCCATCCCATCCTTACCTATCAGTTCTAGCCACTCTGTTTCCATTCATCCTGAGTGACACCCTCCAGCCTTGGAGACTAGTCATTACCATCTGGGCCTGCTGGAGGTGGTCTTAGAAAGCGATAGAAGGTATTTATAGGTCCAGGGAAGGATGGAGGCTGGGGAATGCCAAGCAGAGTTCAGCCTGGAAGGTTGTTTATGCTCTTGCAACTCCAGCAGAGAACTGCTCTGTCTACCCATGGCTCAAATTAAATTGCAGATGCCCCTGAACTTGGGGTTAAGAACATAAACAACTGGTGAGTTGTAGACTTCAAGCAATGAGCAAACTCAGCAGGGGAGAGGCCTGGTGAAGGGCTGGCCAGAGATGGATTTTTCCAATTGATGTCTTTCCAGCAGGCTTTCCTGACTTCTTGGATTCCAGGGACTAGAGCATCTCTCCTGGGTAGCACATCTGGGAGTGTGGCTCCCCCTTGGTTGTGAGGTGGAAGCAAAGAGAGGAAGGAAGATTTCCTAGTTTTTATTCCATTTAGTTTGCCTTGCTTAGGGAGGGAATTTATAAAGAAGGCAGAAAGCTGAGTAAATCGAGTGTGGAGTCCCCATGAGGGAAGCCTCTGACATCTACATCCTTACTTTGAGCCGATTCCAAGATGCTGAGTCTGAGCCGAGGATGTTGTGAGGCAGGCTCAGGTGTGACAGAACGGCCCCTCTGGTGAGGAAATGGACAGCCACTTGTGTGGTGTGACTGGCTCATTCATTAATTTGCTTGGCCTTCAATCTATTCAGTGTCTGAACAGCACCTACACTTCCACAGGAACTGGCTCAGACCATAGAAACGAAAAATCCTGATCTGCAAGGAGCTTAGAGTCAAGTTGGAGAAAAAGATAAGTCAGCTAATCCCTACAGATGCAAGATGGGTGGTGGAACAGAACATGTGCAGTGAGATCTTGACGGTACCAAAGATTGGTGTCTGAGTCCATCAAATGGGCCTCGTGGGGATGCAATGGCTGAATTGCAATTCATTTAGTCATGAATTGATATAAGTTGAGTGTAGAATAAGGGATGGACATACCAGGCAGGGATGACAGCATGAATTATGGCATGAAGGGGTGAGAAAAAGCACAGTCTTTTTAAATTTTATTTTTATTTATTTTTTCCACAGTATTTTTTTTTATTTTTAAAAAGGAGTTTCAAGTAGCAGATGGAATGAGGAGTGTGTGTGAGGACGGGATGAGATGTGGGGCAAGAGTCAGATAAGAAAGCCAGCCTCTATCAGCATCTAAAGTGATGTGGAAGAATTTTAAGTAAGAAACTGGCAAGATAAACTTTATTTGATGGGTCAGAAAAGTTCCCTCTAACTGCTTTTCCCAGAAAAATGTCAATGTTGGTTTGAAAAGCATGGCCTTGTGGAGTAGAGAGGAGTAGGTCGGGACCCCTGTAGGGGAGAGAATGCGAGCACAGAGGACAGTGGCTTCCTGAGAGAGAAACGTCAAATAAGTAAACTGAGGCTCAGGAAAGAAAACTCAATAGGTCAAGACCATGCATTTAATTAGTAGCAGAGCTGGGTCTTCTGGTGAGAGCCAAACAGAACAGAAGATCTCTCTACCTTGCTCAAGGGTGGCCCTGTCCTCTCCATTTCAACATCACCTGTTACCTGTGGAAATGAATGGCAAAAATATTCATGGAAATGTTTGTTCAAAATCCATAGGAAGACTACAAATTCACCATCACCCTGGCATTTTGCCATGATACTTCCTGAGAACTAGGTTTGCTGGTTTGTGTTTCATCTCCTTTCATTCTCTGTTTCCTGGGAGTGGAGACTATAAAGAACAAAGTTAGGACTGATTGGCCAGTGATAGTCAGTGAGGCTGAGTTCTGGGGTCTACTTACCAGCTCTGGGTACTTGAGAATGGAAGGCACACACACCAGATTTTGAATTGGTACACATCTGGTTAAAGTAGTTACCTTGAAAGAAAACAGAACCAAGATTCAGAATGTTCTTGACAGGATAAAACCTTGAGCCCAAACCAACAAAGTGAAATTTAGTAGTGGCTGAAGGAAAGTCTGTTAATACCATGCAGAACAAAGAGATCTGGTTTGGTGGGCATTTGTGTGAGAGAGATGGGAACACAGCTCCCTGAGCTCCCTGATATCAAATATGAACTTGTCCTACACTGAAATAAGGAGGCTGTGGGATACAGATTATAGATAATTATAATGAACCAACACATTGAACTGTCAGTCTACCATGGAAGACGGTGCTCTATTCTGGCACCCTATTTTTTTTTTTTTTTGGTACTGGGGATTGAACTCAGGGGCATTCCACCACTGAACCACATCCCCAACCCTATTTTGTATTTTATTTAGAGACAGGGTCTCACTGAGTTGCTTAGTGCCTCACTTTTGCTGAGGCTGGCTTTGAATTTGTGATCCTTCTGTCTCAGCCTCCTGAACTGCTGGGATTACAGGCATGAGCCAACACGCTTGGCTCTGGCATTCCGTTTTAAGTGGTCAGTTGACCCTGGAGAAGATTCACAGATGTTGTCAATGAATGAAGCTAGGGAAGATTTCACCCAGTAGATATGTTTTAAAATTTGGTTCAAATATTTTAAAAGATAAAATGTATCATTTTTAGTTGGAACCCCAACTCTTTAGTCTTCTTACAACTCCTAATGTCCCTTGTTGCCTTATAGCCAATCCAGCAGCTCACATTTCTAATATTCCATTTAAACTTGGGCCCTTGGGTTAAAGCAGTGATTCCCAACTCTAGCAGTACAACAGAATCACCTGAGAAACATTTAAAATACATATTCCCTACCTCTACATCTGGCCATGGTAAAGTGTGACTGGGATAAGACTAACTTTTCTATCCTAAACAACTAGAAACTTGTTTGTGTGTGTGTGTGTGTGTGTGTGTGTGTGTGTGTGTGTGTGTAATTGTTTTGAGATATTAGGCAACATGCAGGTGTAATCTCTGAAAGAACAAGTTTGACCTTATAGTGGCTCTGAACAAGTACAAAATAAGATAGTAAATGGTAGATTTAAACTCAACCATATTGAGTACATTAAGTGGCCTATCAAAATTAAGAGCTAGAAATTGTCAGATTTAATAAAAATGCAATACCCAATTATATGCTACCAACTGGAAACATCTCTAAAATATGAAGGCACAGACATGTTAATTTTAACATGGATGAAAAATATATTAGTGTCAACACTAATTAAAAGGAAATTGCAGTGGTTTTGTTAATGTCAAATAAAGAAGGCTTCAGGATAGGAGTATTATTAAAGATACAGATAATATTATTTTGACAAAAGATTCAATAAGAAGGCATAGCCTTAAATATATGTGTATCTATTAACAGATCTTCAAAAAATTGACAAGACAAAAAGTAAAATAGATATTTCGATTATATTTTGTGATTTAAGCTTTCTTAGTAATTGATTTAGCAGTAGACAATCAGTAAGACTATGGTAGGCTAGAAAAACATTTGTGAATGAATTTGTCACTATTTAGAGAACACTGTAGCCAAACTGTAGCAAATACTTTTTTTCATGTGAGTGTGAATCTTTTCCCTGATTTTTTCAAAGTCAGGAAATTGAACACTGATGCAATATCATTATCTATTCTACAGTTCATATAGAAATTTCAATGGTCTCAACAATGTCCTATATTGAAATGTAATTTTTTTTCAATTCATAGCCATAAAACAACTTCCAATAATTTTAAAGAATTGAGACCATACAGCATATCTCTTTAGACCATCTTGCCTACTGCCCCCTCCCTTTATGCAGAACCACACCTCATGCCTCTGCTGTAAACTGACCTCAGCCAATTCAGTCATGCACAATTCTTTATTTTGACAATGGTGACTCCTGAAGATGTTTTGAAATAAGTGAGTTATTAATTAAATATTTTATTGACCTGTGTGAAAAAAGTAGTTCATAAACCTCTTCAGGACACCACAACTTGCTATTCTTTTATATTCTCCCACCATCTCTTTGCTTGAAAGATTTAATTCTAGCAGATACCTCAATTCTATAGTCCTTTGTCATTCTCATAACTAGTGTCAGGAAAGCAGAAACCAGAGACTCAGCTAGCCACAGGGCCATGTAGGGTTTATAGTCTTATTTTATTTTATTCTTTTGCTGGGGATTGACCAATACAGTACATGTTAGGCAAGTACTGTCCTGTTAAGCCACACTCTAGCCCCTGTTTTGATTGTTGATAGCAGCAGAGCAGACATGCTTATAGTAGCTGCTCTGAAATGTGCCTTCTAGATCAAGAGTGAGCTGAAACCTGGCCCTGGGCATTCCTGATTGTCACCTGAGCTATAGCTTCAGTCAAGTAAGACAATACTTTCGCACTTTATATGATGAAATATTTGAAAGAAAAATTCTACACACTGTAACATTTTCCTAAACGGTGTTCTCCTCTTTTGAAGATGTCCAGGGAAGGATGCCCGCTGGCCTACCCTTGCAACCTATTCCAGTATCTCATAGTCATCACGGTTTCCTTCTCTCCATTCCAGAACTGTTTCCAGGAACAGATTTATTCTTGTTTTCAGAGCCTCCTTCAAAATGTGCATAGCCAGGCGAGCGCGCTACTGCTTGAGCCACATTATAAAGTCATCTCAGCTTTTGATTTCAGAGCCAGAATTTTTAAACACCTTCCTCCAAAACTCTAGTCTCCATAGGCCAATGTTTAATGACCTATACAGGGTGATTAGTGATTAATGATTTTTGCAAGTGGAAAAGCAGCTTATGCTAGGTTCGGTGGTGCATACCTGTAATCCCAGCAACCTGGGAGGCTGAAACAAGAGGATCACAAGTTCAAAGACAGCTTCAGCAATTATCGAGGCCCTAAGCAACTTAGTGAGGCTCTGACTCAAAAAAATAAAAAGAACTGAGGATGTGGCTCAGTGGTTAAATATCTTGGGCTCAATTCCCTACCCCCACAAAAAAGCTCATGAGAATTCAACCCAAAATGATGACCCCAAATGAAAACTTCATAAACTGTTTTTCTATAAATTATGTGAATTAAATTAAATTTCCACTGTGGGGCTGGGGTTGTGGTTCAGCGGTAGAGCACTCACCTAGAATGTGTGAGGCCCTGGGTTCAATCCTCAACACTACATATAAGTAAATAAAATAAAGGCATTGTGTCCACCTACAACTAAAAAAAAAACAAAAAAAAAAAAAACCAAAAAACTGAGTTTAAAAAAAAAAGTTCCACTGTTAAGCAGTAGTCATTATCATCAAGTGTTAATGATAAACTGTGCATGGTACTAACCTGATACTAAATCTTTCAAAGAACCACCCAATCAAAAAGTCTTTATGGGCTGGGGTTGTGGCTCAGAGTTAAAGTGCTATCCTACCATGCATGAGGCACTGGGTTTGATCCTCAGCACCACATAAAAATAAAATAAAGATATTGTGTCCACCCATAACTAAAAAATAAATATTAAAAAAATGTGCATAGCCCTTCTGCCTGCCCTTCCTTGTAATTTTGATTTAAGACTTGCAGTTCCTGAGGGCAGAGAGTGGGTTTGGCCGAGTTTCACAGTTGGTGTGTTTATTAGGGAAGGATTGTCCTGCTGCCGCATACATGGCTATTAACTTTCTCTCTGTGGTTATCCTGCTAATTGTTTTATGCTCAGATAATTATTTCCAACTATCACTTTGTTCACTTGCAGTCTCTACTGAAATCAGAGAAAGGACTGATGTGCTAATAGCTTGGATGTGCTAATGGAAGCTTCTTTGTTTTGTTCTGTGATTGATTGTGATTAGAGCCTGAGAAATCAGACTCCACTGCTTAGTTAGGGCCAAGGCATGGGCTAAACAACTTTTGTAAAATAAGACAAATTATTTATTTTATTTTAAATTTTTTATTTGGAAATAATTTCAAACTCAGAGAAATACTTCGAAAAGAACTCTGTATTGTTAGCACTCCAATTCATCAGTTGTTCAATTTGCCATATTTACTTTTCTGGATGCACATGAATATATATTTGAATATCATATATGAATCCAAGAATGCATGCATATATGTACATGAATAATAATAAATAAATAAATAATAATATGTACACATTATTATTTAATTCTTAAGAGCACATGGCAGACATCATACCCTTCATACCAAAATACATCAGTGTGTAATTTCTAAAAAGCAGAATTTTTTTCTTACCCTATGATTTTCAAAATCAGGAAATTGAGATTGATACAATAACATTATCTATTCTACAACTCATACAGAAATTTCAATGGTCTCAACAATGTCCTATATTGAAATGTATTTTTTTTCAATTCAAAATCCAAGCAGTATCCTTTAATCTGGAATCCTTCCTTTGTCTTTCATGACACTGAACTTTTGAAGAATGGAGGATGATTTTATAGATGGTCTGTTTGGACTTGTTTGATGTTGCCTCTAGAATGGGCTTAGATAGTGCATTCCCAGCAGAGAACTACCCCAAGTGACATACATGTTCATCCTTTAGGAAATATCACAGCAGGAGGCTCATGTTGTCTGAATCCTTTTTCTGGTCATTGGATTATGGTGATACCTGCTAGATTCCCCCACTCTGAGGTTACTGGTTTTCCTTCAAAATTATTACACAATTTATGAGAAGAGTCTTTGAGACTGTGGGACCCTTCTGTTTCTTGTTAGATATTCACTCATTACTCCAGGCATTGTTTGGGGTGTATTGTATCTTTCGGGGTGGGATTTTGAAGGAAGAAAGTTTGGAGGAATTCTTTATCAAAAGTTCTTTGTCCCCTGGAGCCATGGAGTGAGTATTCCTGGAAAAAACAGGCTTTTTAGATGATTTAACTTAAATCTAGATGGGGGATATAACTTACCTTCAAATGTCAGTGTTTGTATGTATTTCAGAGGGATTAAAAATGTGGAAAGGGAAGAAAGAAGCGTGACTAGATAGAAGGGACTGAGCACAGTTTCCTTATGGACTGAGCTCTTGATTTGGCATTGTCAGTGCACAGCCTGATTAATCAGACCAGAAATGAATAAGGTTTCATATTTTATATGCATAATCCTGGACCTAGAAGGATTTGCCAGAAGTTACTTGATTTAACCCTTCCTCTCTTGGGCAGAAATCACCAGAAATGTCAGATGTGTTGGACTTTACATTTCAATACTTTCAGAGGGGAGATGTCACCATTCTTTCTCAAAGAAAGCACAACTAGGAACCTAGAGAACAAAACAGACAAAAAAATGTGATTCCTTCCTTTAAGAAATGTTCAGTCTCCTGAGAGATGCCTCGATTAACCACTCCTCCATCCCCACCAAAATAGTATCGGCTTTTAAATCTAAAGTTGATCCCACTGCTGTTTTCAGACTTTTCTGGGCTCCAAATATTTTTCTTCCCACTCTCACTTGGTCTCCTAAGACAGTGTACCTTACCTGGCCTTTGACATTCACTGCCTGTTGTGCATTATGCTTTCATAGAGAACTGGTCGTGGTTCAAGATAACCATCTTCATAGATTCTAAGTATCTACTGGTGGTAAGATGCTTATTTATTTCATGAAATATCATAAAAAGAGAATGTTGCCAATTACCTTATGCCAGGCCATCTCTGGTAATTGCATTCTGGTTCAGAGATATTAAGATGTGAAAAATGTGTCTATATTTAAATTGATGAAATATACCCTTAAAGCACCAGTGGAGAAATTCATTATTTGTACTCACTTATTCATTCATTCAACAATCATATAAATGTGAACTTGAGGTACTGCTTTTTGTGGGGAGATACAAAGAATATCCTTTAACCTTTATGAAATTTAAGAGGACAGAAAAATAGACTTGGAAACACTTGAGTGTGAATGCCAGTCCCATTGTTCCCTAATGTTAGGAAACTCAATAAATTTATCTATTTCTCAATCCTAATATATAAAATGGGGTTAATAATATCCATCCTTTGGATAGAGAGAAAGGATGGGAGAGGAGGGGAGGAGTAGGGAGGATAGGAAGGGCAGCAGAATAGAATAGACAATATGATTGATGTATGTACATTCCATGTATGTATTATATATCAAAATGCATTCTACTGTCATGTATGACTAAAAAAATAAAAAAAAATTAAAAAAAATAATATCCATCTTGTTATGCTGTTGTAAAGACTGGAAGTAATATTTAAAATTATCTAGCCTAGTGTCTGACACACAATGCCGGTGTTACTAGAGAAGGTGCTCAATTAATAGAAATTAATGGATTGACTTACAGGTGTATGATGAATATCCCTGGTTATAAGAATGCACTACAATTGGGCGTTCCTTTTGATGTCTAAATTGCATTCCCTTCCGTCTCATGGAAGCTGTTTTGTTCTGTTTCCAGTAGAGATGGAGAACAGCTGGACACCATCCCTCTGATAAAGTCTGGGGACAAAGGTGGAGTCTCCCTTACACAATGGTCTTGAAGCTGTAGGGGAGGGATGCGTCACCTCTCCCATCTGAATGCTTGACATTTGGGGGCCATTTCTTTTCAGTCGCCTCCGGCAAACCAAACGTCTGCTCCCACCTAATTGCAGTTACTTTCCTGGCTGTGAACCTTAATGACAGGGCTGGGTGCCACTGCCATTTGGATTTGTTGACCAGCTACAATTATTTTCCTAGCATGTTCCGAGCTTGCTTAAAACCATACTACGCATTTTGGTCCCTGACTGCTCTTTTGTTTTTTCCTTTTCATTTTGAAATCTGTATGTGTTTTTCTGACATAAGGAGAGGAAGATGGGGGTGGGGAAGTGGAATTAAATCCATATGTTAGCAATGCATTTGTCCTGAAAAAATAAGAATGCCTTTTGGGGAGAGTTTGGGTGTTCTAGGCGCCATTTTGGTAAGCCCTACCTTGGCCTTTTGATCTCCTCTGCCCGTGTTGCCACTTACCAGGCTTTGAGAGCCTCCAGCTCACCTTGGGACACAGCTCTCCTCTTTCATTCAGTCTCTTGCTGTCTTTGTACCTGAAGACTTGGTCTCCTCTGTATTTTACACATGAAGTGAAGGATAAGTGATTGAACCTTCAGTTCTATCTGAGGCATTAGTGAGGCCATAGCTGGTTATTGCCCTCTGTAACCTCACTTCCTATCTAAAGACCAACCTTTGTCTGCATTGCTGAGGACTCATGGTATATATTAGTGTTCAGGCTATAGCTAGTTGGCCTCTGTAAGCTCCTTGATTATAAGTATATGATGGCTCTTTTTATTTCCTCCAAGCTCATGTCAGATTTTACATTTGATTATTTTTAAGCCATCACATTTCTTTCCCCTCAATTATTTTTGTATAATTAAAGAGATAGTTATTTTTCATTTGTTTGCACACAAACCTGGTACCCTGGGTTCTGAATGCAGATTGGGGAGCGTGAACTTTTTCTCATATCTGGCAGCTCAGTTCTAGGGGGCTGCCAAATTCAGAAGCTCCTCTCCTGATGCTTAGAGGGTCCTCCAGCTATGGTGTCCTGCACCTCAGGAGCCATGCGTGTCAAGGATCTAAAAGCACTCGGATTCAACTTAGGCCTCAGGTAGTGTTAAAATTCTACCAACGATCAACATCATGTACAGCCACAAGACTGGGATCCTAATTAGAATAAGATATACCCCATGTTTGTATAAATATGTCAAAATAGACTCTAATGTCATGTGTAACTAAAAAGAACAAATAAAAATTAAAAATTAAAAGAATTCTATCAATGAAAAGTTAGAAATGGGACCAAAATTGTGTTTAAGACCAAAGGAGGTTCCACACCCTCTAATATTTAAGCTAAAAAATGCTGGGAGAAAGCTTGCCAGATACAAAGGTTACCCATACATAGATTGTTCCAGAAAACTAGGAGCCTGGTGACAGAAGCTGGCAATACTTTTGGATAGCTTTATTCCTAAATGTGTCTGGTGTGACTCAGATGAGGCTCTCCTCCACTTGCCACTACCTGACCCAGCAGGCGTCCACTTCCCTCATTCATTCATGCCTTTAGCAGGAATTGGGGGTGGACAGAGCCTTGTGGGGAAAAAAAGATGTATAGTCCCTTGAGATGCTTGTAGTCAGGCTGGAGAGACAAGGTACAGCTAGTTAAATACCATGATAGCAGTAGAGTTGAAAACGCTCAGGCAACGGAGCCTAAGACCTGTTGGAAGTGCAGTGTTTGCTCATCATAGTTATCTGACTTTTGGCCAGATGTTGAACATCCCCGATCATCACTTTCCGAGAGTGGTTAGGTTACCAGAGTGGCTGAAGGTACTTTGGAAAGTATAAAGAGCTGTGCAAATTTTCAGTATTGTTAGTCATACTGAAGCAGTGGTGCAGTGTGGAGTGAGACCATTTCTAGAATGTGACAGGTGAGCTATGCAGCATATGTTGGCCAAAAGTGCTGCTGTGTGGTGTGGGGAAGGACTGATCGGCTTGGTGGAAGATGTTTTCAATTGATTTCCACGTGATTAGCATATTTAAATATCTTTAACCCCAAAGAGGATAGTCAAGATTCAGGTTTAGCTGGTGTAGGTTTTGACAGTTTTTAAAGCTGATTTTATATCAGAGTGCTCAATTCATGTTCCTCTATTCATCACTATGGCTAAGTGTTCACCACCCCAAAGACTGTGGTTGGGAATGGGCAAGTCACTGATGGGAAAGGCTTGTGAGTAAGGGAGCACGTGGCTCAGAGGCAAAGAAGGTCCACTCTGGAGAGATTATAAGGAGAAAACTATTTTGAAAAACTCCTGAAGAAAAGATTTATGGTACTCAGGATAATGTATCTTAATATTTGGAAAAACAATTTGGAAGTGTTTCATCTTTATTCTTCCATAATTTTTAACATGACTCATATGAGAATATGTGACCTTTTGGGTTAAGATGAAAGAATGAGGATTGTTCCTGCTTTGTGAGATTATTTTTCTTTTTCCCTGTGTGTACATAATTATTTCCTATTCTTTCATTCATTGATGGTATTCTAGTGGTAGAGAGGATGTCGAAGAAGTTAATAGTGGAAAGAACAATTTGGAATTGGCAAAATAGTAGGGCAGTAGAAGAGATCAAAGGCTCTCAAAATAGATAGGCCTGGGTTGGAAATCCAGATGGTAGCTAACTGGATGTGTGACCTTTGGAAAGGGGTATAGCTTTTTTTTTTTAAGCTGGAATTTGCTAGAATGCTTTCTAATGCATAGTATGGGGATTAAACCATCTGGGTATGTAAGAAGTTGTGTAAGTGCTCAAAAAAACCCAAAAAACAAAAACAAAAAACCTTTCCCCTCTTCTGGCTTAGTGGAGGAAAGGAGAGGAAATTTTTTTTTTTTAAATTGGTTGTTCACAACATTACAAAACTCTTGACATATCATATTTCATACATTAGATTGAAGTGAAGGAGAGAAAATTTGGAAAAAAGAAAAATCATAAAGCAGAGATACAGTGCCTAGGGAAAGAACTGGCAGAGTTTTTTTGTAATGTGACAAACCCACAGTGAATTTGAAAGAGAAAGAACCAGGTCTCCGTTGCAATTTCATGTGGGTGAACATGGAGGAAGAAGTGTGGACTGTAGAATCTCAGAGTGTCTTGATGAAGAGCACCTGGTTTATAGTTTGGATGTGAGGTGTCCCCCAGAAGCTCCTGTTAATGCAGGAATATTTAGTGGTAAATGATTGGATCACAAGAGCTGTACCCTCACCAGTCTACTGTGGTTTGAATAGACCAGGTGGGGCATGGCTAGAGGACATGGCTCACTGAGGGTGTGATCTGGAAGGGTTCCTCTTCCTACCCTTCTTCCCTCTCTTCCTCTGCTTCCTGACTCTGCCATGAGCTAAGAAGTTTCCCTCTGCTGGGCCCTTCTGCCATGATATGCTCTCTCATCTTGGGCCAGAGCCATGGAGTAGCCGTCTATAGACTGAAATCTCTGAAATCTCTGAAACTGCAATCCCCAAATAAACATTTCCTCTTCTAAGTTGTCGTTGTTGGTCATTTTGGTCACAGAGATGCAAAAGCTAACTAAAACAGCTAGGTTCTGGCCCAGGTGTCATTGAGGGTCCCCCAAGGTGTTCTCTGAAAATGTTATTACAAACATTGCCTGTGAGTTTCCAGTAAGAGCTGTGCTTTGTACCAAGGAACAGTCCTTCATCAGTCTTTCAACATTAAATTAAAAGTCTTTCCTTGGTGATTGTGAAACATCACAGTACTGGCCTTTCTTTCCCCTCTAGAACATTGTAAAACAATGTTTTATCATAAGGGAAGAAAGCTTTTTTCACCCTGCCCTTCCACACATTGGGGAATAGCAAATTCAAAACAGTTCTTTTGCCTTGTCTCATTGTAGTCTCTGACCTCTCCTAAAAATGTGGCCTTAGGAAGTCATGGTAATTCAGGCTGAAATCCTCTGCTGTAGAGTTTTCAAAGCATTTTTCATAGGCTCTCAGTGGACATTCACAACAATTCCATGAGATGGAGTTATTTTTTGTTTAACAGTGACACCAACTTGCTGGGAACCTGAACCAGAGCCAGTGTGTGACAGCTGTGCAGGTTGTTCATTGAGCAAGGTTCCTGGCCAATGGGGCCCAAGGGAGCTGGCATGTATCATATGCTACTTACCAAGTTTTAAACCTTGGTACCTCTTTCTCATTCACGTTATAAAGTGTTGTGGCCCTGCCTTGGACACAAACTTTTTTGACTTTAATTTTTCCATCTATCAACTACTATTAATTTTTGAATCCTCATGCTAAAAAGTCTGTGGCATTTTAAGTGTGTTTTCCCTTTTTCCTTAATTGTAATAGGAATTAATGCATGCTGATAATGATAATGAGGATGATATGATGATGATGATGATGATGCTTACTAAAATTCCTGAGTTTTATCATGTGCTATTTTGAGTATTCACTATATAAATTAACTCATATGAATCTTCTCACAGTCCAAGATCTGGCTTCTAACTGTGGCTCTGCCTTATTGTTAGACAAGTCTTGTAATTTCCCTCAGTCTCAGTTCCCTAGTCTGTAAAGTGAGAGGATTAGAACAGACCAGTAAATTCCAACAACATCCACCCCTCCTTCTGACTTTTGAGCCTTGTAGTATTAGGATCCTGGCAGGAAAGAGGTGACATATTCAAATTGTTAATTGAGACTGCAGGAATTGAAAGCATCCCAGAGATCGGGGAAAAGGGAGGAATTGTTATCATCTCTAAACCCAAAGGTGAAGGAGGAAGGAAGGAGTGCAGACCCTACCCAGAGGAGACTTGGCTGGGGCTGTCACACAGGGGAGGCCTCTGATAGGAGCTATGGCACCAGCTGCCAGCCCAGGGCTCTGTGGCCAGAAATCTAAGGGAAAGAAATGCCTCACTGTCTTTATTCTCTCACCCTCTGATTCAGGCTCAGGCCTCCTATTGGCCAATCCAGAAGCCAAAGTGCCAAGGGATTTGTTGATGAAATCTACAGATGTCAGCCTCCTGGGACAAAAGCAGAGGCAGCGGGGTAGAGAAGGGGTCCTTACAGGCCACATTCACACAACAGGCTTAGTGCCCTAAACTCCCGCAGGTATTATTTTTGAGTTCGTCCTATGTGGTGTATTATGAAGACATGATTTTAGTAGAACTGTCGATATAGAGATATAGAGATATTTTATTATAAAATCCTCTTACATATGATCTTTTCCACTACGAACTCTACAAAAAGTCACTTATCCTTCCCCTTTCTAACAAAGGTGGCACATGGCTGTTTATGTTGTCACATTCATCATGTAAGAAAAAATGAAGTTGTTCTAAAAATACATTTTTAAAGTAGCAGAGTAAATCATCTTTGGCTTGAGGAATGATATGTATAAAAATAGATTAAATTTCTCATCATACTATAAACCTCAAAATAACCTGAAATTTGATATATTTTCCCTCTGAGTTTAACATTTAACTGGTTTATGACCTAATATTTATCTTTTATTTCCAAATGATGAGCTAACAGAGAAGGGCTCACCATAGATTATAGTTGTGGTTGGGGTCAGTCTTTGATTCCCAGTAAGTGAAAAGCCATTGGGATACAGTTGATAATGATAGTTCCCTTCTCTCTAAGCATTGGGTTTTGGTAAGGGAAAGTCTTTAAATGTCAGATGCTAATTTTGATAATAATTAGATGGATGTGTTACTTCTCAATTACTATAAAAACACCTGAGCTAATCATTTTATAAGGAAAAAAAGGAAGAGATCAAGGTTCCCACAGTCCCCTCCAAGGACATACCTTCAATGACCCAAGACCTCTCTCTAGGACTCACCTCTTAAAGATTCCACTATCTCAAAATATACCATTGGCTGGGGACCATGCCTTTAACACATGGACCACTGGACATATGAGATACAAACTGCAGCATTGCAATGTATGGATGTGTGTGAATATCATCTAGAGGCAGATTTATGGATTTCTTTCTCACTATTTTTATATTATACATTAATATGCTATATCTCCCCATCAGTGCTCATTGTTTTAATCTTTATATGAAAGTTCTATGGGTAAAATGTAAGCCTTATTTAAGAATGAGAATAAAGATAATGTAAAATGGCCCAAACCACCAGGCAACAAAGGATCATGGATCTAGGCATGAACATGTGTCTCCAATCACCACTTGACATGTGCTTGGAAGTTCTTATGCTGTTCACTAATAAACTGTTTAAATAATTACTTTCTCTATTGATTTTTTTTTTTTACAAATAGAAATTGGAACAGATACTATCACTGTCTTACTGTCTTTCCTGATGTAAACTCCACTCTGGAAGTCACAGTGTTTTATAAACCACAGGATAAAGAATTTCATTTAATTCATTTAAGGTGGTCCTGAGGGTTCCTTCCAGTTTTTTATTCAAATAGAAAGTAGATAATAATGCTTTTTAAGATTAGAGCTGCCAATCTATCTTATCATCTGTACTGTCACCTAAAAAAAGACATATGTCATAGGTAAAAGTACAAGTTGAAATCAGACAGCTTTCAGTTGCAGCCTGGATTCTTCTCTTGTTAGCTAAGAGGCCTTTCACAGGACTGTTTCTCGGAGCTGTGCTTACTTCATGTGCAGAACAGATCAGCCTAGTAACCTCCTGGTGGGGTTTTTGTGAGAATTTAGTCATTCACTCAACAAATGCTTTTTAATCCACATCAATGTGTTAGGCAGGTTCTAGGAAATGAGAATATAGCAGTGAACAGGACAGGGAAAATTCTCTGCTTTCATGAAGCTAGCATTCTGGCAGTGGAGATGGACCAAAGCACAATACATGTGGAAAGCCATGTTAGGTACTGATAAATGTTATGAGGAAAAATGAATGACAAGATTGGTGTCATTTGGGGTGAGATGATGAGGGAAGGTCTGTCTGATATTGGAGCAGGCAGTGGAAGTGAGGAATCAAGTATGGGGAGGTCTAAGGAAGGATGTTCCAGGCCGAGGGTACAGCCATGGCAATGGCCCCCAGGCAAGAGCAGACACTGCATGTTTGAGGGTCCTTTAGTGGAACTATAGAGCCAAAGATGACCAGCTCAAATAGGACTTTGCTGGTCATGAAAAGAATTTGTGGTTTATTTTATTTATTTATTTTTGACTTTTTAAAAATTGATACATTATAGCTGAACATAATGGTGGCATTTGTTGTTACATATTCACACTTGTACACAATGTAATAATAATTTGGCCAATATCATTCCCTGATATTTCCCCTTTCCTTCTTCTCTTCCTGTCCACAGTCCCTTTCCTATATTCTACTGATCTCTCTTTGATTTTCATGATCTTCTTGCCCCCTACCGCCTTTCTTTTCTTTTTTCCTCTCAAGTTTGTGTATGTGAGAGAAAACACACCATCTTTGACTTTAGGAGTGTGGCTTATTTCACTTAACAAAATGTCATTCTGCAAATGACATCATTTCATTCTTCTTTATAGTTGAATAAAACTCCATTGTGTATATATACCACATTTTCTTTATCTATTCATTCATTAATGGGCACCTAGGCTGGTTCCATAGTTTGGCTATTGTGAATTGTGCTGCTGTAAACATGAGTATGCATGCATCATTGTAGTATGATGACTTTTATTCTTAATTCTTTTTGAAAATGTGTTCTTTTTAGATACAAATGACAGTAGAGTGTGTTGTGACATGTTATATATACATGGACTATAACTTATTCTAATTAGGATCCCATTCTTGTGGTTGTACATCATGTGGAGTTTCACTGGTGGTGTATTCATATATGAACATAGGACTCTAATTCTTTAGGATAAGTACCAAGGAGTGGTATAGCTAGGTTATATGGTGGTTCCATGCCTAGTCTTTTGAGGAACCTCCATATTGATTTCCATAGTGGTTGTACTAGTTTACAATCCCAGCAACAGTGAACAAGTGTTCCCCTTTTCTTACATCCTCTCCAGCACTTATTATTGTATTCTTCATGGCTGCTATTCTGACTAGAGTGTAGTTTCAATTCACATTTCTCTAATAGCTAACCATGAACATTTTTTCATGTATTTGTTGGTCATTTGTATTTCATTTTGAGTAGTGTCTGTTCAGTTCATTTGTCCATTTATTAATTTTTAAAAATTTTAAAAATTTATTTATACATTCTGGATGTCAATCCTGTTAGAAGAGTAGCTAGCAAAAATTTTCATACTGTAGGTTCTCTCTTCACATTCTTATTTGTTTGCTTTGCTATGTAGAAGCGTGTTAATTTGATGCCATCACATTTATTAATCCTTGGCATTATTTCCTGAGCTTTAGGTTTTCTCTTAAGGAAAACATTGACCTTTCCTATATATATTGGAGTGTTGACCCTACATTTTCTTTTAGAGTTGCATAGTTTCTGGTCTAATTCCTAGGTCTTTGATTCATTTTTGAGTTGACTTTTATGTAGGGTGAGAGATAAAGATCTAGTTTTGTTTTGTCTTCTACATATGGATAACCAGTTTTTACAATTCCATTTGTTAACAAGGCTGTCTTTTCTCCAAGATATGTTTTTGGCACCTTTGTTAAGAATCAGAAGACTGTATCTGTGTGGATTTATTTCTGTCTGATATTCTGCACCATTGGTCTATTTGACTATTTTTATGCTAGCACAATACACTCTTTGTTTTTATAGCTCTACAGTATAATTTGAAGTTAGGTAATGTGATGCTTCCAGCATTGCTTTCTTAGCTTAAAATTGCTTTGGCTTTTCTGGGTCTTTTATTTTTCCAAATAAATTTTAGGACTATTTTTTTTCTGGTTCTGTGAAGAGCATCATTGGCATTTTGCATTGAATGTGTATCTTTCTTCCAGTAATATGCCCATTTGAACAATATTAATTTTGCCTGTACATGAACATGGGTAGTATTTTTATCCTCTTATGTCTTCTTCAATTTCTCTCTTCAGTGTTCTATAGTTATCATTGTAGAGATCTTTCAGCTATTTAGTTAGAGTTGTTCCTAGATATTTTTTTGAGGCTATTGTGAATGGGATTATTTTTCAGATGTGCTTCTCAGTAGATTCATTATTGCTGTATAGGAAAGCTGTTGACTTTTGTATGTTGATTTTTAAATCAGCTACCTTGCTGAATTTTTTTATTAGCTCTAGCATTCTTTTCTGGAGTTTTTTGGGTCTTCAAAGTGAAGGATAATGTCGTCTGTGAACACTAGTAATTTGACTTATTCCTTCCCCATTTTTATCCCTTTTTATTCCTTCTCTTGCTTAATTTCTTTGGCTAGAATTTCTAGTACTATATTGAATAGCAGTATTAAGACTGGATTTAAAGGAAATGCTTTCAGTTTTTTCCCATTCACTATCATGTTGGCTTTGAGTTTATTATATGTATTCTTTATGATGTTGAGATAAGTTCCTTCTGTCTCTAGTTTCTTCAGTGATTTTATCATGAATGGGTGCTGATTTTGTTGAAGGCTTTCCTCTGCATCTATTGATTAAGTTGTCCTTAATTTTATTTATGTGATGAATTACATTTATTGATTTGTGTATGTTAAGACTATCCTTGCATCCCTGGGATAAAACCAACTTGGTCATAATGTACAATCTTCTTAATATGCTGTTAATATGATTTGCTAATAATAAGAATTTATCTATCTGGCCCAGAACTATGGGATCAGTCAACTGTGGACTAAACCTCTGAAACTGTGAGCCCAAATACACTTTTTCTCCTATAATTGTTCTTGTCAGGTCTTTTGATCTAAAACAATGACCTATCTATTGATCAGAGAGGTATGTTGAAATAACCCAGTATTATTGTATTTGGGTCTGAGCCTTTAATTCAAGTAGTGTCTGCTTTATATAATTATGTGCACAGATATTTGTGACATAACTATTTACTATCATTATATCTTCTTGTTCAATTATGCCCTTTACCGTATTATGTGAACTTTTTGTCTCTCTGAAGACTTGAAATCTCAGCTATCCTACTCCTCAGTCTATACCCAAAGGATGTAAAATCAGCATACTATAGTAATGCAGCCACATAAATGTTTATAGCAGCTCAATTCACAGGAGCTAAACTGAAGAGGCCTAGATGCCCTTCAGTAGATGAATGGATAAAGAAACTGTGAGATATATATATATATATATATATATATATATACATACATACATACACACACAATGGAAGATTACTCAACATTAAAAGAATAAAATTCTGGCATTTGCAGGTAAATGAATGGAATTGGAGAATATCACACTAATCGAAGTAAGCCAATCCCCAAAATCCAAAGGCCAAATATTCTCTCTGATAAGTGGATACTGATCCACAATGGGGGAGGGCATGGGAAAATTGGAGGAACTTTGATTGGGCAAAGGGAGGGGAGAGGAGGACATATGGGGGCAGGAAAGATGGTGGAATGTGATGTACATTATTACCCTAGGTACATGTATGACTGTACATATGGTGCAATGTTACATTGTGTACAATCAGAGAAATGAAGAGTTGTGCTGTTATTGTGTACAATTAATCAAAATGCATTCTACTGTCATCATACCTAATTAAAAGAAATAAATTTTAAAAAGATTTGAAATCTGTCAGATATGAGAATACCTACCCCTGCTTGTTTTGCAACTCCATTTGCATAGTATATCAATATCCATCCCTTTCACTTTCAATCCGAGACTGACTTTGCCTGTAAGGGGAGTCTTTTGCAAGCAAGATACATTTGGGTCTTGTTTTTAATCCATTCTGCCAGCCTATGTCTGTAATTAGATTGTCGAGACCATTTACATTCAGTGTTATTACAGAGTTGTGTTTATTAATTTCTGTGATTTTGATTTATTTCTAATGTTCAATTTGGTCCCAAATTTGCTTAGCCACTTTTCACAGGAAATTGGTTCATTTTTGAGCTGTGGGGTTTATTTTCAATTTCTTCAGTGTAAAATAGTTCCTTAATTGTTTTCTATAGTGTTGGCTTAGTCATCATGAATTCATTTAGTTTCTGCTTATCTTGGAAAGGTTGCATTTCTTATTCAATGCTGAAGGATAGATTTGCTGGATATGGTAATCTTGGTTGACAGTTATTTTCTTTCAGGACTTAGAACATATTTCAAGTCTTTATGGTTTTTTAAGTTTGGGAAGAGAAATCATATATAATTCTGATTGACTTCCCTCTAAATATGACCTGACATTTTCTCTTGAGACTTTTGAAATTCTATTCTTGTTCTATATGTTAGGCATTTTAATTATAATGTGTGTGGAGAGGATCTTATTTTTTATTTTGTTTATTTGAGATTCCAAATCTATCCTCTATCTAGATGTCCATCTCATTTTTTTAAGGTTGGGAAAATTTTATATTATTATTTCCCAAAGAGGTTATTCATGCCATTAACCTGCATCTTACAACCCTCTTCAATTAACAATGATTCTTAAATTTAGTTTCTTAATATTGTCCCAGAGTTCTTGTATATTCTGATTATGGATACTTATTTTCTTTACTTTAATACTGTCTGAATGTCCAAGACTGGCTACTTTGTCTTTCAACTTTGAGATTCTGCCTCTATCATGGTCTATTCTATTAGAGATACTTTTAACTGAACACTTTACTTGATTTATTATGTCTTTCATTTCTAAGATTTCTGTTTGGCTCTTTTTCAATATCTCTATCTCCTTATTGAAATTCTCATTCATATTTGATACTTACATCTTTAATTTATATAGTGGTTTTTCCTATGTTTTATAATTATTATTCTGATTTTTTTGTCTGATATTTCATTTGTATCAAAATCCTTGAGTTAGTTGCTAGAGGATTATGACTTTAGGAAGCATCATGTTACTTTGCATGTTGCAAGAGAATTTGTCTGTTGCAGGAGAAGAATGGAGAGAAAGAAGAGAAAAATAATATGAAAACAAAACAAAGTAAGATCAAAATTAGCAAACCAAAAATCCTAATGCTCAAAAACAAGACAAGGAAAAATAACTATCATAAAAAGTGCTAAAATGAGAAAAAATGTATATGCTTACATGTCCTTGAACCAATCAGCACAGAAAGAACACTAAAAGATAAAAAATAAAGAAAAATAATTCTTAATGAAAGATAAAA
Organism: Spermophilus citellus; assembly: GCF_964194105.1. NCBI lineage: Eukaryota > Metazoa > Chordata > Mammalia > Rodentia > Sciuridae > Spermophilus > Spermophilus citellus. The sequence goes on along the minus strand of NC_138197.1, from coordinate 30,763,909 downwards.
GAATTGTCTCCACTGAGATAGTGGCAATCAAAACAGTTGATCAGGTTAGTCATTGCCTATGCCTGCCTACCTGTTCTTTCCATTTCTTCTTGAGTTAAGAAGAGAGAAATTGAGGGGGCAGAATATGAGTGAATGAATATGAATAAGGTATGAAGAAGGAGGGCTGGGGATTATTAACCTCTCCCTCTTTGTGTTGCTCACTGAGCTGCCAGTTGGAGAAACCTAAAATTGAAGTTGATGGGGGCAGAAATTTTGGTGGAATGAGAGGTACTTCATTACCCTAGGTACATGTATGACTGCACATATGGTGCAATGCTACATCATGTGCAACCAGAGAAATGAAAAGTTGTGCTGCAGTTGTGTACAATGAATCAAAATGCATTCTGCTGTCATATAAACCTAATTAGAATAAATAAATTTAAAAATAAAAAGGTAATCAATAAAACAAAACAAAACAAAAAAATTGAAGTTGGTTGAAATAGTTCTCAGATTCTCTTCTTCCCAATATAAGGTAAGATAAAATGGGAAGTACTTCAGATTTTTTTAAGCATTTTTTAATCCTTTATGTTATTTATTTATTTTTATGTGATGCTGAGGTTCAACCCAGTGCCTCATACATGCTAGGCAAGTGATAACTGAGCCACAACCCCAGCCCCTCAATTAGAATTTTGTCTGCACAGACCAGATCTGTGCACTCCAAGGGTGGGACTGCTACAGAGTTCTGTGAGGAGAGTTCCAGAAACTGGGGTTTATGTCTAACCAGGCCTTAGAGATTGTGTTGGGTGTTATCTGCCCTACAGATATTAGATCAACAGACCCCTAGAGCCAGGAAGATGTCAATCTCTGATGAGAATCTGAATCTCAGCTGCCTCCCAAGAATTCTACTCACAGGGCAGGGGAGCCAACCCTCCACAAATACAGCTATCCCAGGCTTAATTCCTGGGTGTATTCACATCTGTCTGTTCAATTTTCTGATCCTCTTTAGCTTACAAGAGCTACTAGACTCAAAGGGAAAAGAAGTAGCACATTCCTCCATTTTTCTGACTTGAATTCCTTGGTACAATCTTCTTTGTGCCTGTTTCACACACATTCTACTAGGCACACCCTAGGCCACACAGTAGGTACTTGCAAGGACTGTATGACAGTGTTTGCTATGATCTCCTGGCCTCCTCAAGATGGCTCCTGCCTTGGCTCTCCATTTGCCAGTTTAGAAATATAGGACTTTTCAAACACCAGTTCACTGTGCAGCCTCTGGATTAGTTAAATTCAGGGTGCTTTTCTGATCTACAGGTTTTTCTGTACCAAATTTGTGTTATTCCTGCCCTCTGCAGTTAACCAGTACCACTGCTGTCACAACTAACTCAACTCCAATGTACTCTTTCTTATTCTTTGTTCAATGCACATGCATTTCTGAGTCTCTAAGAGATTCTTTCCAATGTTGAATTTCAGCGAATCCCCTCTTTTACTCACCTTGCTGAGAAGCATTACTCCCACTACGTGAATCTCAAACCACAGAATAACTGGAAATGCAGACTTTCTCTCCAATTTTGGGGTTTAGTATACATGCAGACAATCATTTTGTGCAGAGGAATAATAAATCTGACAAAAGAATAAAAGTATTCTTCCAGATGCTTTGTAGCAAAGAAACTAGAGGTTAAGGATAGAAGCAGGGTATAGATCAGGTCACCCATTAGCCTCAGAGGAGAGGGGAGAAGAGTTAGTTCAGGTTGTTGTTGTTGGGGATGGTGAGGTATGGTTGGATTTGGTGCATTTTTGCAAGTCAAGTTTATAGGTTTTGCTGAAGGGTTGGTAATAGAATTTGATAAAAGAGTAAAGGATTATTATTTCAATGGTTTTATCCTGAGCAACTGGATCGTGTTTCTGTATACCCAATATCTAGAAGCCTGGTGGGAAAAGAGTTTAAGTGCAGGTTAAAGTGGACCAGGTATCAAGAGTTCTACTTCATCAACCTTGACTGTTACTAGCCATCCATAGGGAAAAAAATTGAGTAGGCTGATGGAACCATAAGACTAGAAACCAATAAGCTGAAAGAATATGAATTACTATGATATCCTGTTTTTCCATTCCCATAAATGGGGTTTAGGGTACAAATCTCATAACTATAAAATAGGGCTTCTGTATTATTTTGGGTCATTTGGAACCTACAGCCATTGACATTTGTAATACTAACCAGAAAGATATTTCTGCCTGCTTCTGTGGTGTGGTGTAGTAGTGAAGAACAAGTTCTTTTGGTCCTCAGGAGTATAGTACTGCTTCACTAACTGAGGCAAGGTATTTACTGGTAAATAAATTTATGGTAGATACAGTTCTACTTCTGGGGCTTCCACACAGGCTTGTGAATTTTGTAGCTGGCCCATTTCAGTGGAAGCTGAAATCCAGATCACACTCCACTCCAAGCCTGTGAATTTTATGGGACTATGTATTCCTGTGGAATGAACCTTTTCATTCACACAAGGATATGAGGACAACATTTGCTTGCCAAGACCTTATATCCTTTTGTAGGATTTTTGTGAGGACCATCAGAGATAATGTGTATTCAATAGCATACCAGGAATAAAGTAGGCACTAAGAAACAGAGACACTTTATTTTATTATATTCATTTCTAACTATTGTATCCTATCCCATCCCATCCCATTTTATTTTATTCCATCTAATCAATTTTATTCCATTTCATTCTATTCCATTCCATTCCTATCTATCCTACTGTGGAGGCATGGCTAATTATCAGGTCCTTCCATTCATTCAAGGAGATATATAAACAGGTAGAAACACCTTGATTAGAAAAGACTTGAATAAGATACTAATGAGGTTTGGATTTATCCCAAAGAGACTGTTTTTTAAAACATAAAAAGATCAAGATGACTTTAACTGTCTTGCACATCTAAATCTAACCATAGTTGAATCTTAACATTAATTTTTTAAAGACAACCACAATATTAATTTTTAACCAGTTGCACAATGTTCAGGAAGTATTAAATGAAATGCTATGTAGAAAGTCCTTCATTCAGGCCTGGGCATATGGTCCAAGCTAAATAGATGTTTCATTTCCTCCCTTTTTCTCCAATGCTGGTTCCTTATCAACCATAGTTCATTTATATTATCTCAAAGAGTTGAGAGTAGAGAAAAATAATGTTTATAATTTTGAATATAAAACCTACATTGGCCTGTCTCTCAGTTCACTATGGAGAGTTTTTTTTCTGGCTTCCCTGGCTTCTACTATAGCTGGGAATTTCCATGCTGCCTTCCAGAGAGCTAATGATTATGAACTTTCATTAAAAACTTAGAACATTTTCTCCAAAATCCCTGTACCTGCTTACAACATGCCTCAGGTCACCAAATGTGCCTTTAATCCAATTTCAGCAAGGTTAGGAAAACATGAAATTTTTTTGTAAGGACAAGAAGGAAGGTGTGTGTCTGCTATCCTACCAGGTTGACGTGGGCTTGGCAGGAGTTGAGCACATGACTCTCTCCCTCCAGTTAGCAGGGCCATCTCCTCAGGAATATGCCCTGTTGGCATTTCCCTGATGATTAATTAAAGAAATTGAGCACTTTTATATGTATTGTTCACTTGGATATCCTTTCTTGTGAAGTTTGAGTCAAGTCTTTTGCCCAGTTTTCTATTAGTTATCTGCCTATTTCTCAAAGGAAGAAATTCTTTATGTGTTTTGACAACATTCCCTTTATTGAACAGTTATATGTAAATATCTCGCCATTATGTAGCCCTCTTTTTCACTTGTGGTGTTTTGGTGTTAGTGGATGGACAGAAGTTCTCCATGTTAATAGAATTTCAGAATAATAGGATCAATAACAGTTAACATTTATTGTTCGTTTACCATGCTCTCATAAAATTTGCTCATTTAATAAAATGAAATTTTGAATGGGAATAAAATTTTAAATGGGAATAATGGAGGTTGGAGAAGTTGAGAAACTTTTCCAGGTCAGGAAACAGCAGAGGCAAGTTTCATATCCAGGCCTTTCTGTTTCAGAGCTGTGTTCTGTTGTTTTTGCTATTCTATAGAAAGTGCCAGTGGCTATACCAGGGACAATGTCCAGTTCTTGTACATCTTTTGATTGACTTGCACAATCTTTTTCAATTGAATTAGTTGCCAATATTTGAAAGTTATTGATTTATACTCTCAGCTTTATTATTTCCTTCCTTCTGCTTGCTTTGGACTGAATGTACTCCTTTCCTTTCTTCCCCCCAGTTACAGTATGAGGTTAGATTATGAATTCAAAACTCTCTTGTTTTTTAATGTAAGTATTTAATGCTATAAATTTCCCTGTAAACCTGATTTCAGTGCCATCCCACACATTTTGGGTTGTTATGTTTTCATTTTTACTCATTTTAAAATACTTTTTAATTTACTTGATGGTTTCTTCTTTGATCTATGGGCTGTTTAGAAGGAAACTGTTTAATTTCCAAATATTTGGGAATTTTCCCAGATCTCTTTCTGTTGACAATTTTTAGTTTAATTTTGTTGTAGTCAGAGAGCAAAATATTTATTGCTTCCACCCTTTTATACTTCTTAAATTTGTTAAATTGGTTTTATGATTCAAAATGCAGTCTATCTTGGTGCAAATGTATTGAAAAGACTATATTTTCTTCTGTTGCTAAGTGGAGTATTCTTGGTTGAGTTGGTTTATATGTTTACTTGTTTGCTTAATTACTGAAAGAGAAGTTTAATGTCTCTACAGATGGTCCCTGATTTAAAATGATTTGACTTAATGATTTTTTGAGTTTATGGTTGTGTGAAAATGATATTCATTCAGGGGAAACCGCACTTCAAATTTTGAATTTTGATCTTTTCTATAACTAGTTTATTTGACTAAAGAATGTCCTTCAACATTTCTTGTAATGTAGATTTGCTGGCAATGAATTCTTTCAGCTTTTACTTGATGAAATAGTATTTGTTTTGTTTCCTTTTTGAAAGATATTTTCTTTATGTATAATATTCTGAAATAAGTTTTTTATTCTTTCCATACCTTCTAGCTTGCATAGATTCTGCCAAGAAATTGGCTGCAACTACTACGAATTGGCTAGACATTTTCCTCTCTGTTTCTAATACCCCACCCACCTCACTCAGCTTGTTTATTTTCTTTTTCTATCTCTGGTTTTCAAAATTTGACTATGATGCATTTATGTAAGTAGTTCTTTATATTTTATTTATTTTTTGGTGTTTATTATGCTTGGGGTGCTCTGAACTTCTTTGATTCATATTTGTTGCTCTTCATTACTTTTGGAAAAATTTTAGCCACACTGCATTCAAATACTTCTGCTGTCTTTCTCTTATTCTTTGGGGACTCAAATTATATGCATGATAGTACCTTTGATATTGTCCTTATAGCTCTTGATTGCTCTATTATTTTCATTGTCTACTTCTTTTCTCTTTGTGTTTAATTCATCCTTTGTGGTGGAGTCATCTCTAATGTATACATTATGGCTATTTTGAATTCCTTATCTGGGCAAATATCCAAATGACCTTCAATTTCATCAATTCCCTTATTTCTTGACCACAAGATTTTGTTTTTTCATGTATCTTGTAATTTGAATGCTAGACACTATATCTTATAGGACAGTAGAACCAAGTAAATAGCATTTATATCTAGAAATATGTATGCCTCTAATTAGGGGAGCTGAATCAGTCTAATCAGAGGTTGAGCTGGGTCCGAATTTTGTTGCTGCTAGAGTCACTTTCAGTATATCACAAACTTCAGATTCCTTTAGTAATGGCCTGATACTACTTTATGATTTTCCTGGGCCCTGAAGTTCTAAAAAAAAAATTGTCCTTATTGTTCATCTTCCATCCTTACCTTTCAGAAGTCCTCCTGCCGCTGTGGCATAGAGGGGACTCTCACCATGTCCCCACTTCTTCCTCAGGAGCAGAGCACTAGTTCTTGTTACACCTAAGCCTCAATAATGAGGCTTTCTCAGCATTCACGTTCTCCCTCTACTACTCATAGTCAATTTGTGCCTTTTATTTGTGGGATTTATCGGGTGGAAGAGTTTCTTGCCCTTCTCCCATGGCAGCAGACTTATTTCACAGATTTTCCAGATTTCTCTTGGGGCAGTGGAAACTGCATTCTTTCAACTGTCTAAATCTTAAGTGGAAGTCAGCCCCTGATGGTGGGTAAATAGATTATGACACTGTCCTCTTTATCCTCCAGTCCTTCCATCAAAGTATGGGCAAGTATTCCATTTCTCTCCTATGTTTTAGGTCACTGGCTCTTGAGAAATGAAGTATATTGCTTCTCTGTAGACTGTACTTTTCCTCACCAGAAATCTATGATCAGTATTTATCTAAAAGGAAATTGCTTTTAATAGCAGATGGATCATGGGAATTGAACTCAGGGACACTCAACCACTGAGCCACATCCTGAGCCCTTTTTGTGTTTTATTTATAGATAGGGTCTCCCTGAGTTGCTTAGTGCCTCGTTGTTGATGAAGCTGGCTTTGAACTTGTGATCCTCCTGCCTCAACCTCTGGAGCCAGTGGATTACAATGTGCGCCAATGTGCCCAGCAAGGAAATTGCTTTTTAGAGGTTTGTTAAACATAAGCTGGGAATCAAAAGATGTGAGTAGGTAGAAAGGAATCACTTTTTCTTAATAACTTATTAACCAGCTGATGTTCCATTAAGAAGGTGGGCCTGTGCCCTCTGATAGCAGTCCCACCCACATGCACCCCTGTGGAAGACTAGCCAACCACAGACCACCAGATCCAGAAGTAGCTCTCTCTGTGTGCATATCATACAAGAATCCTGTTCACATGTGCCTCTGGTGGCATGTCCATTACCACAAACTAGAAGACATGGTAAAAGCTCTACCCATTCTCCCATAGACCTATAAGCAGCCTTGCCTGCCCATTAGGCCAAAGGCAGCCTGACCTGTGTGTGGATCTCAGCAGCCATACCAGTCTGTAGAATAGAAGCCCAGTCCACTTCTAAACCCTTTCAATAGGCCCATCTGCCCATACACTCTTGAAACACTCCTACCCGTGGATCCTGACAGCATATACAATTTTAGATCTTGGCTTAGGTCTTCCCATTTACTGCTAGCTGGCTCACCATGCTGGCTGATGACCTTCCCATAATTTCTTACCTTCCTGTTTTATTAAGATCTTTAACTGATAAAACTGTTCAGTAACAACTGGAAGAAGTGACTGCTTCTAAAATTCACATCTGCCAACTGAGGGCCACAAGAATCATGCAAACGTGACACTAACAAAGGAGCCCAATAAAGCTCCAGTAAGCGACCCTTTTTAAAATTGAAATCCACAATCTGCTTGACAAGTAATTAAAATTAATAATATTAAAGAATCTCACTGAGCGCCAAAAGAACACATATAGACAACTTAAAATCGAAATCAAAACCAGGAGCATAATATTTGAACAAAATGAGAAATTCTACAAAGAAACCATGAAAAATAACCAAACTGAAATTATGGAACTAAACTATATAGTTACAGAACTGAAAAATTCAAGAGACAGCTTCAGTAGCAGACTCAATTAAGCAGAAGAAAGAATCAGTGAACTTAAAGACAAGTCCTTTGAAATTGTCCAATCAGAAGAACAAAAATTGAATAGAAAAGGAATGAAGAAATCTTAAGGGATTTAAACAGCATCATTAAGTGAACCTATATATGTGTTATGAAAGTTTCAGAAAGAGAAGAGAGAGAGAAAGAGAGAGAGAGAGAGAGAGAGAGAGAGAGAGAGAGAGAGAGAGAGAGAGAGAAGGTGGTTTATTTAAAAAAAATAATAGATGAAATCTTTTAAAATCTAGGGAGAGAAATGTACTTTCAGGTTCATAAAGCTTCAGTGTACCCAGATAAATTGAACCCAGAAATGTGAGGACCATAGCACCTTACAAATAAATTATTGCAATACAAATAAATTACTCCATTCAAGTGAAGTACTGCAGTGATTAGGTTAAGACTCTTATTGCCTCTAAACTTTCTTGCATTATCTCACAAATGAGCTTTTGGGGGAACACTTCATATCTAAATCATAATATTCATAGAAACAGAATGAAGATAAAAATCATATGATAATATAAATAGAAGCAGAAAAATATCTAACAAAATTCAACATTGTTTTTTGATGAAAATTTCAACAAATTAGATTTAAGAGGAATTTACCTAACAGAAGATGTATATGAAAACCACACAGATAATATCATATTTAATGATGAAAAATGAAAGCTTTTCTTCTAAAGTCTGGAATAAAGTAAAGATGCTCACTATTGCCTCTCCTATTCAATGTGGTACTAGAAATCTTAGCCAGAACAATTAATTAAGAGAAAGAAATGGAAGGAATTCAAATTGGAAATAAAAGATTAAAATTTTTTTCTGCTTTCAAATAACATGATCTTAACTATAGAAAACCCTAAAAATGCCATCCAAAAATCTGGTGGAATAAACAAATTCAGAAAAGTTTCAGCATTGAAAATCAACATATAAAAATCAGTTGCATTTCTATATACTAACAATGACCTATATAAAAAGAAAATTTAAGAAAAATGTCTCACAAATGCATCAAAAAGAAAAAAATGCCTAATAACAAACTTATTCAAGGAGGTAAAAGATTTTCACACTGAAAACTATTAAAAATGATTTTAAAAGGCAAAAATAAAAGGACAGAAATCTTGTGTTCAGGGATTGGAAGAATTAATGTTATTAAAATGTCCATACTACCTAATGTTCAATAAATGGTGTTGGGAAAACTGGATGTCTGCTTGCAAAAGTGTAACAGTGGACACTTATCTTATACCATACAAAAAGTCAATTCAAAAGACTTAATTGTAAAATCTGAAATGATATAAATCTTAGGAGAACATGGGGAAAAAGCTGGTAAACATTGGAAATAGCAATGGTTTTTTTGCATATAACATCCAAAGCATAGATAACAAAATGTATAAATAGATAAATTTGATTATAGCAAATTGAAAAGCTTCTATACAAGCAAAGGAAACAATCAAAGAGTGAAAGACAACATAAAGAATGGGAGCATGTATCTGTAAACCATACATATGGTAAGAGATTTTATCCAAAAATAGAAGATTCCTACAAGTCATTAGTAAAAAAAATAAAAATAAAAAAATGTTTATAGCCTCCTTGTCATTCACAATTGCCAGAATGTAGAAACAACTCAAGTGTACATCCATAGATATATGAGTAAACAAAGGATCTATACACATACAGTGGAAGACTATTCAGCCTTACAAAAGAAGAAATCCTGCTATTAGTAACAATACGGATGGACTTGGTGGTGGGTATTATGCTAAGTGAAATAAGCCAGATACAAAGGGACAAATACTGCATGATCTCACCTCTGGGAAGAATTTTAAAATTATCAAACTCATAGAACTAAAGAGTAGAAGAGTGATTTCCAGGGACTGCAAGAAGGGAAAAACAGAAAGACAGAGGGTAAAAAGATTTCATTATGGAAAGTACATAAATTCTGAAATTCTTTGTACAACCTAGACCCTGTAGTTAACAGTAGTGTATTGTGCAATTAAAATTATCCTAGTAGGGTAAATCTTAGGTTAAGTGTTCATCACACGAAAGAAAAAATAAAATGAAAAAAAAAGAGCAGAGGCAGAAGGAAACTTGGAGGTGAAGGATACATTTCATAAATGTCTGATTGTGCTCACAGGTGTCTCCGCATACCGTGCAAGTTAATTATGTATAACTTTTGTGCACCAATCAGACCTCAGTAAAGAAGTTTCAAAAATAAATAAAAATCACCCATAATCTTATCATCCAAAGAAACCATAACTAATATTTTATTGAATTTCTTGTAATGATTTTCTAAGGAGTGTGTGTATGTCTGTATGTAAGTATGCATGTCCAAATACACAATTTGTGTGTTTTGTTTCTATAAGTTGATTCCAAGAAGGTGCGTGTGTCTGTAGATTGAAATGATAATGTATTATTAATGTTTGGTAAAAATGCCAACACTTATGGTATATGTGTGTGTAAAATAACTTCATTTTATTTTTGAATGTTCTTCTTACTGCATTATAGTTATGTATAACAGTGAGACTCATTTTCAATAATCATACATGTATGAACTATTATATGGAGTTTCCAGTACTTCCTTTTTCCTTCCCCTCCTTTATCCTCCCATTCTTCTTCCTCTACCCAATTGGTATTCCTTCTATTTATCTATCAGTTTTAATGTGGCACATTATAGATATGCATAAAGGTGGAATTCACTATGAAACATTTACATATGCATAATTTGACCTACTTCATTCTGCGGTTCCTCTCTTTTCCCATCAAAACAATAATACCAGATAACTTCAACATATCTCTCCCACAAGTAGAGAGGTAACCCAAACATAAAATAAGTATAGTATATTTCTAGTTTGCTGTTAAGGCTGGATTTTTTTCTTGCAGCTCTCTGTTTCACATGAACAGCTAAGACAGGTATCTGTATGTGATTCCAATGGAATACAGTTAATTTCAGAAAAGACAGACCAGTTGTCGATTCTTTGCATCAAAGTGCACCCTTTCCCATGTAACCTACACCCTTTTGTGTTTATTACAAGAACTAATGAGTATTTGCACTGACCACTGCTAGACAAAGAACAAATAGAAATAAGGAAAATATATGATGTTCTTAATATGTATTTCCTTTTCCTTTCTTTTTTTCCTAGAAAATATTTTGGAGAAAAAATTGGGCTGTATTTTGCCTGGCTGGGGTTATATACATCATTCCTCATCCCATCTTCTGTAATTGGGGTGATTGTCTTTCTTTATGGATGTGCAACTATCGAAGAAGATATTCCCAGGTAAGACAGGTTTAAAGAAAAAGGCTCAGTTCTCACATGTTGGTAGTTTGGAGTTTTCCTCCAGTTGCAAGTACATTTCACAGGCTTCCTTCCAAACTCTGTCTTCCTTCTCTTACCACACAGGTAACTTCTCTCCAGAGAGATTAGGGAGCTATGGATTTGGGAATGGCTTCAGAGCCGCGCTGGGCTTGACCCTCTTCCTTTCCTAGTGGACCTTTTCCCTATTGCCAGGGTCTGGGCAGGTAAATAATACCAGATGGGAGGAAAATGCCAGAGAAATGATTTTTTTTTCCTCTTCTTGACTTTTTTTCTTTAGTTTCTCATAAGACCTAAGATAGGGTGTGGAGAGTAGCATTGGATAGAAATCACCTATCTGTGTGGTCAAACACTGTTGGAATAAAATGTTGTGAAGAAACAGGATCTTCTAAAACCAAGGAAGGAAGGTTAGTGGATGGTTCAGGAATCAGAAACTGCAGGAAGTGACAGAACCCATGGAGAGGCTCTTGCAGTGCTGGGATTGACCAAAGAATGGTCCTTGTAAGAGAGAGAGACAGTCTACAAAGGAAAGGAGCTCTTTAGGAATGACAGTGTTACATATTAACTGGGTGACTGGACTGTTCACTCTCTGGGTCTTAGTTTTCTGGCTATAAAACAGTAATAATAAAGGCTAACTCACGGTGTTGAAGCTTAAAGGAGACAGTATCTGGCACATAGCCGAGAATCAATGAATAACTATTAAATGAATCAAAATATATGGGAAAAATACAAGAGACAAAATGCTTAGCTAACTTTTAGAATGTAAATCTCTGGCTGTCTTTAGAACTAGCATTGCAAACTGATGAATGGCTAGCATGTTATAATATTCTTTTGGTTGCAAATGATAGAAATGCAAGTTGAACTAGATTGAGTAAAAAAAGAGACTTTATTATAAGGGTTCTAGGGTGACTTCAAGGAACCCAGTTGCAGGCTTGTGGATGACCTAAGGATAAACGGGGTCTCCTGTTTATCTCCTGACTCTGGTTCTTTCTAGTATTTATTGGTTTCACTACAGATTTTCTCTATTAAATGTAAACAGTGCTGCTAGTAGGTCATGAATGTTACTAGAGCTTTATACTCAATGGATCTCAAGTGAGAAGGTCCTATTGGCTCAGTTTGACTTAGGTAGAGGTCCTGGACCAATCAGTGGTGGTCATGGGCACAATCCGTCTGTAGCAACGTGGTGTTCTTCCAGTAGCCAGGTAGATAAGAAGGCTGGGGATATTATGAGTACCTACTATTTTTTTGGGGGGGATACAGTGGCTGTCCTGAAGGAAGGACCCAGAATTGTACTTGTTGAGGAAAATGTATCCATCAGTAGGCAGGATCCAGATGGTTCTTCTTGCCACTCTCACTCTATAGAAATGGTCTGTAGAATAAAGCTAAATAATTTGGTGTAAGAGACAAGAACTCGGATATTTTGTGTATAAAACTTTACTGTCATCTGTCAAGTATTCTTGATTGGGAGTTCTGGGACCTTTGTTACAGAGGTTGGTTATTAGGGTTCTAATTGGTTTTAGGGCTACCTTCCCTAGTCCATCTATTATGAAGGAAGAAATAATATTCAAATACCTATCTTTTGCCAGGCATAGTGCTAGGTGATTTTTATTTAATAGTTTCTTTGATCCTGTAAGAGATCAGTGTTGTAAAATCTATATGATAATAGTATTATTTTCACTTAGAGATGGATAAACTCATGTCCAGTGAGATTACCTAAATTGTCTAAGTCCAACTGCTAATAATCTTCAGGGATGGAAGGTGAACTTTTTTGCTTCCTGGTTTAAAGTCTTTGCCTTTTGCAATAGTGAAGTCTTCAGAAGGCTCAAACCCTCCTTGGCAGCTCAGTAGCTTCACTGGGAGCTTGCCTAGGTATGTTCTCTTGTTTTCTTTGTCTAGTTGTGATTCCTAGATGTCTGGTCTCAGGTTGATCAAAACAGGAAAGCCCCATAGTGTGCACAGGGAAACAAAGCAGTGTGGTGGGTGGGGCGTCCACATGCTGGGTCACATCAGGACTTAGAATTTGTGCCCTGGATCCCCATATGGGAATACATGTGGCGAGCAACCACTGCAGCTGGAAATGGCCACGGTCTGCACATGCTACAAAGTTATATATCTAGCTACAGGAATGCACACCACACATTCACACCACTAACATATGTGCAGGGATATACACATGTAAAATGCAGTTGTTATCATTGCTGACATGTTGTGCCCCTTAGAGCATGTCATATTCTACCACCTATGAAGAGCAACCCACGGGTAGGTTGTGGAATCAATTTGATGGGTTATTTTTTAAACGAACTATGATGAGATAGGATAGTATTACATTATTATTCATTACAAGCAGGAAGGACAAATGTTTAATGAGATACATTTCAGTGATATAAGTGTGAGGGTCAAGGGTGAATGTATTTGCATACTGGAGTCTTATATGTTTTTTAAACTGTAAATAACAGTAAAGAAAGTTTGAAATTAACTAATATAAAATTGAAATTTGGGTGTTGGTTTTCAGACTCAGGATAGAATGTGGTAAATTGGGAAGGATGAAAATAATAGAAAAAAATAAGTATCTTATATATAGGTGTCTTTTTAAAAAAAGGACTGCTCTTTAAGCATAATTGCATATCTATCAAAGGCCCAAGATTTATGGGCCTGATGGAAACACACAAAATGCCACTCTTCATCAACAGAGGAATATTCACTAAATCCCAATATTGAATCTAAATAAATTCATATTCTTTATGGGTCTGTGTCTATCAGCCCAGTCACTCCTAAGTGTGATTAAAAACTTGCACTATTTTTGGGATTGTTTTAGATTTTATATTATATTTTATATTTATATTTTATATTTAGATATTAAATGCACCCTTTATTCCACACTAATAACTTTGATATGAAAGATATATTCAAAAGTTGATAAGTAATAATTCCATGTGCATGTGATACATCTAAAGAACTTTACTTACCAAGGGACTGATTTCATTTGTTAAGCACTTACTTACATGGATAGGGAAGATTGGAACATTTTTTGGAAAAGCTGATTAATCCAAACCATATTGGAGAAAAAAGGTTGTTACTTTAGGCCTGAGACCTTAATAGCAGATGTTTTGTCTGAATAATTGCCTCTTTGTACCTCCCTACTTTGTGCTAGCAAGTTCTGCCTTACCCAACTTGTGAGTAGTGATTCACTCTTTTTTTTTATTGTTGGTTATTCAAAACATTACATAGTTCTTGACATATCATATTTCACATTTTGATTCAAGTGGGTTATGAACTCCCATTTTTACCCCGTATACAGATTGCAGAATCACATCAGTTACACTTCCATTGATTTACATATTGCCATACTAGTGTCTGTTGTATTCTGCTGCCTTTCCTATCCTCTACTATCCCTGTGATTCACTCTTAAGAACCCCAATTGTTTTAGGGTCTTGGTTCAACTGATTGTCAGGTCATTTATCAACCTTCCTATGCTTTCTAAAGAAAATGATGGGTTGAAAAAATATGCCATTAGATTTATGGCCACCATTACTTCTCATTGGAGATCTGAATTTTTCATATAGCTAGTGAGTAACTCAGACATGATTTCAATTCTAGGTGGACTTCCTCATTCTTCAACTTGTCCAGAGGCAGCCTCTTTCAGGGGATACAAAGTCATTTTAATGTCATTTTGAGACAGAATGTCTCTAGAATTTTGTTAAAATCGCTTGTATCAAAAAATATATAGCAAGCATTCTGACTTCAAATTTAGATGAATAGAGAATAATCCATGCTACTGTGGCTGCTATTTTGTACAAGTGATTGATAGCTGCCTGCACTCTAATTTAAAAAGCCAATAATTTACACAGCACTTATGTTTCAAAGTGCTTTGCACCAAGTTGGTTGCTAATACTTTCTTCATTCTTGACCTTTTAGAATTGACTAGATTTAACTAAGATTAGTTTAACTAGGATTATCTGTCTTCCCAGTCCTGGCTTTAAAAACTCTGAACAAAGTGAAGTCCTTAACGTACTCACTTGAAGGGCAGCACTGAGACATGGCTTAAAAACAAAGCTTTTTACAAGAACTTATATGGACAAACTATTTTCTTTATAAATCTGTTTTCTAAGAGGACATTTTCTTTTCTGAAAGTAGCAATTTCTTCTCATCCACCTTGTGAACATTTGCCTGACTCAGAAGACTAAAATAGACCTTGTTCTGTATTTGCCAATAAGAACGTGCCCAGGTGAAACTAGCACAGCTGAACTTATTACTAAGATATTACCATTTAATATTTTCAATGTGAATGAGTCATTTTTATTGACACTTGCCAGTGGAGGGCTTAGCAGCAAGTCAGTGGAGGAACTAGGATTTATCCTCAGAGACCTAGAGTTTCCATTCTCTCACACAGAAGGCCCTTCCCTGATGGGGACTTAATAGCTCATTAAAAACAGAAGCCTAGAAGCTGGAACTTGACAGAAAGTGACAGTTCTCGGTAAATCTCTCACTCTTCAACTTCTTAATGATGGGGAAATGGACACAGTGTTCCTCAACTTTATAGGTTTCATGGAGGCCCTTCTTTGAACAGGGCACCAGCTCCCCCATGGGACAGTGGACTCCCCCTTGACAGCCATGCTCTGCAGCGCCCTCTGCTGCCTCTTTCTATAGAAAACAGAACTGTGGTTTTCAGCCCAGGATGCCCTGCCTCCCCATCACCATGGTTCCAGCTGCTCGGGTGGGAACAGCCAAAGTCTCGTTTTCATGAACCCTTGAGTTCTCCACCCTCTCTCCCCCAAAACCATGAGCTTAACAATCCACTTGTTACACACCAAAGTGATGAGTTCATTCATTTTCCTGCCACGATGTGGTTTGAAGGGATAAATTGAGGAAGCCTGACAGTGCTGGTAATTCTTTGAATCTTATTTGTAAGCTTTTATATGAACCCAAATTTGTTGAATTCACCTAATAACCTAATAAATGAATGGAATTTCATATATACTCATCCACCCATTAAGTAGAAGTGTCCTTGGAATAGGGTAGAATATGGGCACTTGATATTTTCTGGCTCATGCTTCTTTCCCAAGTATCAGAGGATCTAGACTTTGGAAGAATTTTTCTTTCTCCCTAATCCTATTTCATAGTAATGATAATTCTTATTAGATTGAGGTTATTAATCTCTATTCTACAAATGGCCATGCAGTGAATGTTCTTAGAAAAGGGCTTCCAACCCAGCTTTATTACATTTGTTTCCTATGGATTTTTTTTAGAGCTTGTGCTGGTCCAACCATACATACTTGTTTGATTCTACTTGTGACCCATTCCACACATCTGTGAGTCATTCAGTAGGGTTTAAGAAGAAAGCACATATTTGAAGAATGGGTGATGAAATCCAGCTTCAGGCAGGTGATTAATTCACAATTTTTGATGCTTGCTACCAACCTCACAAACTCAACACATTTTGAATGAACTTTCTAGGGTATCATTCAAAGCCCAATATCTCTGACATGCAGTCACTAACTTTCTGGGATACATCTAGTGACAGGGAGTTCCATACCTTAAAAGATGGACCATTTGTCTCTGTTTTTTTGTTGTTGTTGACAAAATATGAGTAACACTCTCAGATGAACAATCCAAACCTAACTTTTTTGATATTATTTACTTATGGACTTGATAAACTCAACCACAGATTTGGAAATGGGAGGTCTTTTGAGGGTGACTTGCCTATAATTGGGCCCAACCTGAGCTCCATCTGAACCAGCATCTGTCCACTGCAGCAAAGAGATGTGTGACCAGCAGAATGCCTTTACCATGTGTCCCCTGTGTGACAAGTCCTGTGACTACTGGAACCTCAGCTCAGCCTGTGGGACTGCACGGGCCAGCCACCTGTTTGACAACCCTGCCACCGTTGTCTTCTCCATCTTCATGGCTCTGTGGGGTAAGTGGGTCATAATGCAGCTTATATGGGGACTCTCTGTAGAGCTATCAAGCTCTAAAAATGGCCATGCAGTGAATGTTCTTAGAAAAGGGCTTCCAATTCATAGTCTTCAGTTTGCTCTCTTTAGTAGATTTTTTTTTTCATATCTCAAGAAGCTTTTTAAGGACAATTTCTTTCTCTTCTTTACTCATTCTGATGAACAGAAAACAAAAATATCCTTCATGACCTTACCTGTTTTCTCTTAGATACAGTAATGTCAACCCCATACTGGCCTCATGTATGATTTCATGATTTGAAAGCACCTATCATACCCATGGGATCCTCTAGGCACATTTCCTTAGTCATGTAAAATCATAGATGTTGTGCTGTGTAAGACACAGAGTAGTGCTGTAACCCCTGTGGTTAGATAGTTTGCTGGTGGTAAAAGTGGGCTAAGATATGGCCTCCTGACCCCAGGCTCAATGCTATATTTAGGACACCATGAATATAGACTGTAGAGATTTTATTGAGTACCAGAGTGGTGTTTTCTGTATTTCCACCAGAGAGATTTGAGAAGGAAAGAACAAATAGTTTCTTCACTTTCCTCTTCCTCTTTTCCCCCGAAGAGTATCAGGGTAACAAACTTGCTCTGAGCCACACTTATCAGATCACGAAAACACACACACACACACACACACACACACACACACACTCACACACTCACTCTCACACACATACACACTCCCAGTCTTAAAAACTAACCTGGAACAACCACCCATGGTAACTGAATGTTTCTAAAATGACACACCCATGTGTATTTTCAAAAGGACAAAGTCAACATGTTTCAGTCCATTTGAGTAGCCACCTGCTCTTTGCTCATCATTGAATGTGCAGACTCCTAATGCTCCCACAGGATCACAGACCAGCAGGACCTCCATCCTGCTTTAGAAGCTGCTTGATTTATCACTGCCTCCGCAGGGTCTGGAGGACATGCCAAGATGGGGCCCTGAGTCACACATCCCTAAAAGTGTGAGAAGGAGGAGAGGGAGAGGTCTGTTCTCAGTAGTGCTGGAAGAACAGGAACACAAACTTTCTCCATTCCCTGTGGGGATCTGTACTTGGGTGGAGACAGAACTTAGCTGGAAAAAAATCCTGCGTGGCTAAGCCACCACAGAAAACTTCCAAGGGGGCACGCTGGTTTCCAGGAAGAACACCAGCTTCCCAAGAGCACATGGGAAGTCCAAAATAAAAGCAGTAAACAGCAGGAAATGGCCATACAGCTCTGGAATTGTCTACAAGAAGGGTCAGGAGAGCTAAGAGAAGTTGGTCTTGTTGTCTGGTAGGTCATGGGCAGCTCTGTGTCTCTTCATCAAGCAGGGCATCTTGTAATTACCCTGAGATCCACTTGAACTGAGTTGGAACCTGGAATACACATTAGTTTTCTGATATATTACAACCCTAATTCCCAATAATTCATCTTGTGGATACTACCACCACTGAGTAGCTAAAACATAATGACTCTGGGCCCATGATCCCTCAAGAACCTTCCTAGGACACATAATATCTGGTAGAGAATTGTGATTTTTTCACTTGTATTTTATGGGTTTAAGCCCCAACAAGTGTCTTTTGTGTTTCCTCAAAAGCCATGATGAGCAGATACCTCCACCCCTTCTAAGATCCTCAATCATTTACTGCCTCCACCTCTGCAAAATACAAAGAGGGTGGGATTGGGCCCAGGCTTCCTGGCTTTGGAGAGGTTTTTATTTTTTTTAACAGCCTTGTTGTGTTTTATGTGATCATGTATTTGGTTACAGCAGCCAAGAGCCCTAGGCATGATTGCCTACAAATTACAATTAAAAATTATAGCAATGCTTCTCATTATCATGATTATTATGATTAGTGGTGTTGTGTTGGGTGGGCCTGGGCCAGGGTCCAGGTCTGCCAGGAATAGACTTATGAAGAAGTGGCTCTGTGTAGAGCTGTCTTTGTGGCAGTGAGGATGAAGTTTGTGGAAACTCGGGGTCTTGATGATACTGGTCTTGAGGATACTCCCATCCTGATCAGCAGGATGGGAGTCTGCAGGAAACTTCAGGTACACCTGCTGTAGTCTGGCTTTAAACTCCAAGAAACTTTAGGGCAGTGAAGCCCTATTGAAGAGGAAGTAGATAGAGAGGGTTTCTGAAATCTTTTCTGAAAAGAGGTTAAGAACACCAAGTTAGAGGTCAGACTGTCCTCAATGGACGTTCCAAATCTTCTCATCATCTTTGGATTCTGTTGCAAGTACATGTGGACCTAGTCCTTTGTCACTAAAGTTAGTGCTCTTAAAAAGTGGACATACCTCTGTGTCTTAAAATCAATACTCACAACCAGGGTGCCATGCTATCTTGGGCATGTTAATCTTTGAACATCACTTCTATAAATGGTGCAAAACAGTACCTACTCTTTTGTGCTTTTATGCCAAGTGAATGAGATATATGCACAGTAGTTAGCATGATTCTTGGCTTAGAGCATGCACCCAGGAGCTGTGAGCTGCTCTTCCTGGCATGATGGCCTTCCCTTGCCCCCATGACTCCTCTTCCCATTATTGCTTTGCTCCTCTCATGTGATCCCACAGTCTGACTTCCTATTCTCATGGAGACCCTACTTGGTCAGCACTCTGGGCCCTGCTGTATGCACACTCTTCTCAGCACCATGAAGAACAATAGGTAAAGGAAAGACTTTCCCCTGATCTCAGAGTGTCTCCAGGCCAATGTCAGTGTCAAGAGGTCAGGTGGCACTCATGAGAAATACTTCAAATACAAGGGAGGAAAACATATGTACTAGTGTATTCTAATGTAGTTGCAAGTAAATAAATGTAGCTTTAAGTCATCACATGGCCAACTAGTACAGAGGTGTTTGCCATTCCCAGTTCTGTGCTCTGCCCAAGTTAAACATGGACAACCATGAGCCCAGGAAGAGTTGATAGCCCTGATAGAGCACAGCAGACCTGACAGCAATCAAGCCCAGCATGCAGTGAGGTCTGCGTAGGTCCCTACCAGGGATAGTGTAGAGCTGGAGGGATGACCTTGGGGAGTATTACATTCCTTCCCTTTCCTTTTGTGCTGTGACCAAAAGGACAGTATGAGTGTGGAGAAAGAGGAGACTTGGACTGACTGGGGATGGGAGGAGGCAGGAAACCTGAGGATAGGATAGGATAGGAGAAGGGTACATTCTGCATAAATTGGGGGTGCAGAGGACAGTGAGGAGCTTAGCAGCAATGCGGGCATGAGGTATGTGTTGATAAATAGTGGGAGATTTCATTTTAGAGGAGTGGGTCAGATTTTCATGGTCCTGACATCCAGAGAAGACTTAGATCATAAGGAGCCACTGAAAGTTTATGTAGGGGAGTGTTGGCATTCTCCCACTTTTCACTGCCTAAATCCCATTGCTGGCTAAAGCCCAACTCATGCCTCCTCTGACAGCTAACATTCCTCTTTTGCATACCCATAGTTTTCTGTCTGTATCATTCTTAAGTCTCTGTTATTTTTATGCCTTGTATTATAGTTGTTTACAATCTATCTTTATAGACTGCAAACAACTTGAAAGCAAAATCTGCATCAGATTTACCTCATCTCCTCCACAATGTCTAGAACAGTGTTTTGTACATCACAGATACCTTAATTGGGGGTATTATTTTTGCAGGATTAGAAATCCACTCAGGCTTGCTTAAAACACAGAGATTTATTGTAAGATAGCAAGAGGCAAACTCAAGAATGTAGGAAATGAAATATAGCCAGGCTTCCTGGGAACTGGAGCTGGGGAAGGAATCAGAAACCAGAGCCTTCCCTCCTTTCTCAGGTGCTGTGTGGTTTCTCTCATCTCTGCTTCTCTTTTTCTTTCTTCTTTTCAGTATTCTAAAGAGAGACTCTGACTAGTCCATCAACAGAACCTAGATCAGGTGTTCAATCCTGGTAGGACCAGCTTTGACCATAGGGTTGTAGTAGGTAGCAAGCTTTGCCTAGAGCATGTTGTGTGTACCCTTGGAAAAGCCACGGGCAAACTGACAGAAGGGTTGGGATGGTAGACAGACGTTCTACAGATCTTTTCTGAACAAATGAAAAAATGAGTGAATTCTACTTATAGAGATTATGCTACATAGGTTGAGTCTCCAGACTCTTGAGTCAGATAGAACTGTTAAGAGGCTGTTACATCATCTCAGAATCAGATGATTATGGCTAATAGAAAGGAAGTGGTGCTGGGGACAGAAAGAAAGAGATGAAGGAGAGAGATGCTGACGAAGGTTCAGGAAGAATCCATGCATAGGCAAGATGAGGCTGGTCAAAAGGCTACAAATCCCTCCATTTTTATTTTCTTCAATCTTCCATCTTTCTTTAATTAAAAAAAAATTATTTATTTATTCTAATTTGTTATATATGACAGCAGGATGCATTTCAACTCATAGTACACATATAGAGCAAAATTTTTCATGTCTCTCTACAAAGTAGAGTCACACCATTTGTGTCTTCATACATGTCCATGTAATCATGTCCATCTCATCCCACCATCTTTCCTACCCCATGCCTCCTCCCTACCCCTCCCTCCCCTTTGCCCTATCTAAAGTTCCTTCATTCCTCCCATGCTCCCCCTGCATCCCCATTATGATCAGCATCCACATAGCAAAGAACACATTCAGCTTTTGCGGGGTGGGGGGGATTGGCTTACTTTGCTTAGCATAATATTCTTCAACTCCACCCACTTACCTGCAAATGCCACGATTTTATTCTCTTCTAATGCTGAGTAATATTATATTGAGTATATCTACCACAGTCACTTTATCCACTCATCTACTGAGGGCATCTAGATTAGTTTCACAATTTAGCTATTGTGAATTGTGTTGCTACAAACATTGATGTGGCTGTGTCCCTGTAGTATGTTGTTTTAAAATCCTTTGGGTATAAACTGAGGAGTGGGATAGCTGGGTCAAATGGTGGTTACATTTCAAGTTTTCCAAGGAATCTCCATACTGCTTTCCAGATTGGTTGCACCAATTTGCAGTCTCACCAGCTATGTATGTACTTGCCTTTTTCCCACATCCTCACCAACATTTATTGTTGTTTGTTTTCTTTTTTTTATTGGATGTTCACAACATTACAAAGCTCTTGACAAATCATATTTCATACATTAGAATCAAGTGGGTTATGAACTCCCATTTTTACCCCAAATACAGATTGCAGAATCACATCGGTTACACATCACATTTTTACATACTGTCATATTAGTTACTGTTTTCTTAATAACTGCCATTCTTACTAGAGTGAGATGAAATATTAGAGTAATTTTGATTTGTGTTCTCTAATTTCTAGATATGTTGAACATTTTTTCATATATTTGTTGATTGTATATCATCTTCTGAGAAGGGTCTATTCATTTCCTTGGCCCATTTACTGATTGGGTTATTTGATGTTTTTGGTGTTACATTTTTTCTTAATTTTGTAGGATCAAATCTATCTTTTTTCTCATAATTTCGAAGTAGGGAAAGGGGTGTGTATGAGTGTGTCCCTTTAATATAGCCACACACTGTATAATGATGTTTTGATCAATAAAGTACTACTTATACAATGGTGGGCACATAAGATTGTATGACCTAGTGACACCATAGCTGTTTGTGTACATATACCCTATGATGTTCATACATTGACACAATTGCCTAATGCCTACTTCTCAGAATGTTTCCCTTCCTTATTAAGTGACACATGACTGTGTATCTACAGACCATTCAAGGATGTGGAATATTTTAAGAAGCTCAGCTAGAAGTGGGAGACAGGGGCTAAGATTTAAAGAAAGCTTATAAATGTAAAATCTATATAATGTATCCCCTACCTCCACTGGTGAAAGTGAAAAGGCTATTCATAATCCACCCTTCAAAAATAATTGAATTTTTTCTTTTTTTTTAAAGCTACCATGTTTCTGGAAAACTGGAAGAGACTACAGATGCGACTAGGCTATTTCTGGGATCTGACTGGTATAGAAGAGGAAGAAGTGAGTTCCCTTGTGTACTTCTCTGGGCCCTTGATTTGCTTTAACCCTGGAAATAGACTATCTTCTGTAGGATAGCCATGGATGTTTGCTGTCTCATCAGCCAGCCCTATCTGGGTCACATAGTGGCTGCTTTTGCAGGATGGCTCCATGGGCTAGAGCATGGTTGATAGGCATTGAGGCAGAAGGTTCAAGGGTTCCTTCTTCCTTTGAGCTGTAAGACATTGGGCTAATGCATAGTCATATGTACCAGGACCCTACTCTGGGAAAAGAGATGGCATAAGATGCAAGAGGCAAGAGGCAGACTTGAGAGCATGAAGCCAGAGAATAGGAATCACTCCTATGTAGCCCAGAGCTGAAGTGTGTCAGAATGCCTCTGTGGGCCTACTGAGGGCCACTGGAGAGGCATGGGGGCTGCGCCAGCCCATTGATACCTGAGGACAAAGATAGACCTCTTAACTACTATGATGTGAGGTGGAACTCTGTGTGTGAAACTGGAAGGTGAGCTTGAGAGTAAAGGATAGATTCTTCTAGAATTGAGTCTTCTGGGAAGATGATTTTTAAAAATGTTTTTACTAGTTCATTCGAGTTATACTAATAGTGGAGTTCTTTTGACATTGCCATACATGCATGGGATATAATTTGCTCCGTGGATTTTGATCCCCAGTACTTCAACTTTCTCTCCCTTCTTCCTTAAGAGGTAAAGTGTTCCCCTTCCATCACTCCCACCTCTACTCCCTTCCCCTTCCCCTTATTTCTTTCTATCTATCTATCTATCTATCTATCTAATTTTAATGAGTGCTTTATAGATATAGATGAAGGTAGACTTCACTGTGGTATATTCATATATGTATGCAGCATAATCTGGTGACTTTCATTCTGCAGTTCCTCCTTTCCAGTCCTTCCTCCCTCCTCCTCAATCCCCTTCTTCTACTCCACTGATTTTTCTATTTTTATGGATTCCCCTCAGCCACCCTGCTTCTTCCCCCCTGATTTAGTTCAAGTTTCCACATGTGGGAGAAAAGGGAGAAATCATTGGATCCTTTACTTTCTGTGCCTGTCGTATTTCACTTAGCATGATGTTCTCCAGTGCCATCCAATGGCAGATGTTGTCATCTCATTCTTCTTTATGGCTGAGTAAAAATCCATTGTGTGTATAGACCACAGTCTCTTTATACATTTGTCTGTTGATGGGCTTCTGTGCTGGTTCCATAATTTGGCTCTTGTGAATTGTGCTGCTATAAATATTGATATGTCTGTGTCACTATAGTATGCTAATTTTATTTATTTTGGAAGAGGACTTAAAGTATGTCAACAAATCAGCCTCTCCTCACAGCTCTTTTGAGAGCTAGTTCCATAGTCTTGATGCTGGTGAGGTGATGATGGACAGTGTGTCATGATTGCTCATGGTTATCCTCCTTCCTCAGACAGCAACCTCACTTAGCTTTCTATTCCCTCTTCTTTCCCTTCCAAGCTCAGTTAGCTCCCTCTGTGGTGACCATTACAACTTTCAAGAGCTACTGATATCACAGGCCACCATGGGCAGGAAAGCAAATATGAATATTGGAGTGGAACTTCCAGTACTTCCAATATGATGGATGAAGTGCTGGGAACTGTGACTAGAGGACTAGGAAGCACTTTGAGTTATCTGAGTCCTCACTTGCAAAGGCTGGCTATAAGCCATAGGTGGCTGCATGGAGAGTGAATCTTTTCCTCACTAACTGATGTTTTCTGCCTTGAACTGGGGACCACTGGCTTTGTGGTCCTGATGTTTTATAAGCAAGAAAAATGAAACCTCCAATTTAGTATTGTTTCCACGCCTCTGTATTCCCAAGTCTAGTGTATTTCATTTCTTCTCTTTAATGCTCTAATTAGTCCCAGTTGCCTTTGAACAGATGAGCTGAGAAATAGTAGGGCCTGCAGGACAGTTGCATGGAATGAAATCTGCAATAATGTAGATTTTCCCCAGTTAAAATTGGTTTTCAATTGATTGAGCCCCATCCACCCATCCTATATGTTAAGCATAGGCCCTGAAATTAACACCACCATGGATTCTGTGACAAAAAAGAATGTCCATGTGGATTCTGCCTTTA
Source organism: Spermophilus citellus (assembly GCF_964194105.1). Classification (NCBI taxonomy): domain Eukaryota; kingdom Metazoa; phylum Chordata; class Mammalia; order Rodentia; family Sciuridae; genus Spermophilus; species Spermophilus citellus. The sequence continues at coordinate 30,739,061 of NC_138197.1, read as the reverse complement.
GAGAGGGATTCAAATCAGTCAGGAGAATAATAAAGCAATTGCATTTCTCAGAGATAAATGCCTGAACTGGTGCTCCCAACAGAAAGAGTTACAGGAATTAGTTTGGTGTGGGTGATCTAGTGGGGACATAATTGTCCTGTTGGTCCCATTTTATTCAGCTAAAATATGTCAAGATATACAGAGAGGGTGGGTGGGGAGGGAGAAGGAGGGAATGTGGTTTATCGTGTGGGGAGGTAAACAGGGAATAGGTCTTACTCTCCTAATTCTAGGGAGTAGGATGTCTTCAAGGAAGAGAAGAAATACCCTGGGATCCAAGTCTGTGTGGGCTAGAGATAAGCTAAGTGTGTCTGCTAAGTAGAGCTGAAGAAGCCAGAACATCTCCCTGTTAAAGAAGAAAAGTAAACATACTTGCACACAAAGAAGCATCAGTTATGACTCAATGTCCTGAAATCTCTGTAACAGGTTCCTGGCAGGAGTGGAATTATAATTCATTTTTTCCATATAGCCAGATTTCCTGTTTTTCTGTTTAACCCAATGATCCATGGTAAGTTCAGGTATGTGATTAAGGAACTCTTGTGTAGGCTGAGGGGCCTGACCACAACTGGGTTTATCTGTTTCTTTATCTGGGGCCTAATGTTCCTAATGGGATCTCTATGTGAGGTTTCTACTGGTTGGTTCAGCATGCTTGGTGTAGCCCACAAGTGGACAGCCCAGGGTCAACATGAGAGAGGAATGGAGGTCAACCTTTTTTCTGTTAATGCATTTCTATTTTGGACTATAATATCAAGCACACCTAAAAATCCAGTCCAATTTTGAGCATATCCATTAAGTACCTGCTCTGCATCAGATTTTGGTATGGGGTATGAAACTACCTTAGGAACAATCTCTTTGATCTCCAAAGGGTTGCATCCCTATATCTGGTCTATAAATATTTAGAATAGAATGGAAAACATGTAGGAGACTTTCCTTCTGGCTAATGTAAAAAGAGAAAAAAGAGAAAATGCTTTTTTTAAAATTTTTAAACAGGGTTTTGAAAACTGGTTGAATTTTAATGGGCAGCAAAGGGAAGGGGGGGCACCCATGAGGAGACAACAGTAAGCAGGAGCCCAGGAAAACTAGGAGTATAGAACAGAAAAAGCAAGATCACTAGAAAAGTCCTGTTGGCTGCAGGAGACAGGGATTGGGATGCAATAGGGAACAAAGGAACACGTATGTGTTTTGGCCAGGCTGGTGACCAGGTCTGGGTGGGCACTGATTTCTTATCATCTACTGTAGGTCATGGGAATGGATAAAAGGCAGGCTAGGAAAGGTATGTGTGACTTATATCTGATTCCTAGAACTTATATGAAGCATTGTATGTCGAAGTACACACATCTAAATGTGGGACAAAAGAAAGGCAGATAACATTGGGTGTTGGGGAGAGGGAGGCAGGTGTCCTGAAAAGCCATGGTTAGAAGCTTTTTCTATTTTAATTAGATTCCTTTTTTCAGTACCAGAAATACTCCCAAGCCTAGCTATTTGGAACTCAAGGTGTTATTCCTCCCTGTGGTATTCACTAGCACTTTCCTACTCAGAAGAAGAAGAGTGCTAACACACATATAGACCAAAGCCCATTCTTCACCTTTGGTCCTTCTCCCATGGGTGTCCCCAGCATATTGCACTCCCCATCCCCCACCAGAGAAGCGGAACAAGCACATGGGCTCAAGTCCATCTGGTCAACCTGAATGCAGACAGAAGATTGAGATTGCTTTCTTATGAGAGAAGGGAAAGAGGCAAGCAGCCAGGCCCCAGAGCCCACTCACTGGTCCAGTACAGTCCCAGTGTCGGGATGTTTTTATGGACATCACCAAGGGACTTGTTGAAGGACTCCTTCGGGCCCTGGATGACTTCCTTGCAGGGAGGCCTCTCATGCCTGCCCATCCCTCTCTGTCCCACCCCTCACCTATCACATGGAGCCACCTTTTCTCTCAGGAAGCATCACCCTCCTCAGCTTGGCGTCCCCAGACTCCCCGGTCTGCTTCTTTCTTCTGTTGTTCTTATTCTCTTATCCCCATCAGCTGGTTTCTCCTTTCTGGCACAGCTTTCTTTCTGTTTCCTCTACTTGAAGATAAGCTGTATGGTAGGAGGGGCTGGGTCTACAGGGTCAATGCAGTAGTGTTGCCAGTGCTTCGAAAAGAACTCAGAATGTAGTAGGTGCTTGATAACTCCTTGTTGAGGACATTTGTTGAAGCATCTTTAGATTTACCTCTTCAGATCAGCCAAAGGTGGTTCTGAGATGGCCTGAGTTCTTTCTCCAGATGGAAATAGTTCCCAGTAGTTGGTGGGAAGGATTATGTATTTGTGATAAGTCGACATCAGATTACCCACCCAGGGAAGTTGTGTTTGGGGATGGTTGGGTTAATCTGCCCTTGGCTGGATGTGTCAAAAAAGTCCTTACAGGCTTAGATTCTGCTCTGATCAGGAGTTTTTGAAGGATTTTAAAACCTCACCAGAGCTGCTTGACAGCAAACAGGGAGATCCTTGCCTAATCTATCTCAGCAGATTGAAGGACACCTTGGCTCTGCTTTGAGTTTCAGACTCTTGTCCATGTGCTGAAAAGCTAGACTTGTTCTAAATAGATAGGAGAGATCTGAACTGGTCCCCAGCATGGGGTGAGGTGGGCCAGAGCTACAACTGTATCCCTCTATAACAACTAGAGGGATACAAGGAAACTCTGTGTGGTATCATAGCATGTTTTGGAAAGCCAGAAACTGGTGGGAAACATCCTATCAGTCTATCAGGAGGGTCTTTTTCAGCCCCTTTGCAGGTTTATAATTCATATTTTGACACTCACCAGAAGTTTATCCTGCAGTTTAAATTAAAATATTTCATTGGAATAATGTAGGAAAGAAAGTGACCAAATTTTAGGGCCCAAGGAAGAAAACTTTGAACCAAATATCTTTACAGCATTTCTCAGAGCTTTATAAATTACTTATTGTGTCTCTTGGAAAGATGATACATTGAGCGGTATTTTCCAATATTTTGGATGCTAAAAATCACTTTTTAGCTAAAACTCTCTTGGAACACACCTTGGAAAATACTGTGTGGGAGAATGGATGAAGGTGAGAGACAGAATCCAATGAACTTCACCAGCATTTCAAGAATTCTGTGTTTTCCGCATGGTACCAGTTTGTGAGAAACACAACATGATATAGAGCAGGTAGCCAAACCTTATGTTAGGATAAGAAGATGCTTGCAAGCCAAACAGCTAGGAAATAAGAGACAAATATGTAATCAAGAGCTACAGTGTGTGGTGTAAGTTATAAAACTCAAGGAATTTGGAGAGGGAGGAGACCCTGGCTAGCCTGTAGGTATGTTGCAACAGTCAAGAGAAGGGCTCCTGGATGGGACTGACCAACCCTGGAAGACTGGCTGAGATGGAGGACCCTCTAAAGCCTGTGAACAGCGTCACCTACTGTCCTGTCATACTTATTAGTTACATGGTTTCTCCAACATCATGACTTGCCTTGGGAAAACCAGAGACAGGTCAGGAGCCTATGTTATTGACCTCTGGAATCTCTGACATGCAGGCAGTGATAAGAAAATGTGTGTTCTCTGAACAGCCAAGTCCACTGAGAGCCAGCACCCGAATCCCTAGGAGTAAATGAGGCAGGAACGTGAAGTCCTCGTACCTCTTGATATTTGTCCTGGAACTGGAAGCTGCAGGGAAGGCCTGCCAATGAGGCCAGGTGTACACTGTTAAATTCCCTTTGAAGTGACTCATGCATCTTCCTGCCCCAGCATCTGCACTGATTTGATTTGACCATGGTTCTCTTGATGAGTTAGGTGCTCTTTCGTATGCCTGGTGACTCACTATGCAGGTCTGTATGGCTGGATGGCCCAGCGATGTCTCTTGAGCATTGATGTACTTGCCAATGAGTTACTCACCTATGCTGTGCAGGAAACAGGTTCAGGCAAGTGAGTTTTAAGATTCCCTGTGGTCAGTGTTGACTTTGATGTTTATTGGTCGCCATTTTAGCTTACAGAATAATGGAATGGGGAAGAAGTGTTGTTGTTGTTGCCCTAACTCCCAGCTGTGGGGGCACATCTGTTTCTCCAGCTGGGATTTGACTCCTTGGAATTTTGAGGTCTGAGGATAGCTAGTGGGATGACCAGGTGTATGCCTCTGCCTTTGTCAAACTGCTATGCAAAGCACGTGGCTTCTCTTTGTGTCAGCTGCCCAGTTAACATTTCCTCTCTCCTTTCTCAACACCGGTGCCATTCCCAGGAGCGTGCCCAGGTTTGGTTTTCAGTGTGACAAAAAGTGTCATGTGTCCCCTCTGGCCCTGTGTCTTCCACATTGTGTTCCTGGTCTAGACTTTTTTGTGATTGTGTGTGGTGTGGCAGTTCATGTACAGTAACATCCAATCCTAAACCCTGACTTTGATGTACTCCATGTGTCTGGCTATAACCCGGAGGCCAAGGTCATCGTTCTTCCTATTTACTAACCGCTCTCTGACTCTTTGGTTTAGGAACACTCCCGGCCTGAGTATGAAACCAGAGTTCGAGAAAAGATGCTAAAGGAGAGCGACAAGTCGGTCGTGCAGAAATTGGAAACAAATATGACTGAGTCCGAGGATGAGGTAAGATGCTGTGCTGATTGCTCATTGTCCTCTTTATCTGTTAAGATCCTGTTGTCATGGTATCTGGACCGTCTTAGTGAAGGGAGACTGGGCTGTGAGAGGGAGTTATGTGGGACTGGATCAAGTGAGAGCCTGGCATCTCCCCTCATCCTGCAGCGGGAACTCTTGGGTAGCAGGCTCTCTCCCTGACTGGATCCATCCCTTTCCTGGTGGTTCTTACTGTCTGGTCAATACCCACTGCATACTAGCTCTGGGGTCATCAGGGTGTGCGGGGTGTTTAGGACAGGCACCTCTTCTGGAGAACAGACAAAGAGGTCAGGTTGGGGGAGAAAGAACGGTCTCCAGCCTGGCTCCTCTGGGTACCATCACCTGAGCATTGAATAATGGTAACCACCACTAACAAGCCCCACACTGGCAGCTAGCCCTTACAGAAGGCTTGCTGTAGGCTGGGCACTATTCTAAGGGTACTATATTATCTTGTTTATTTTCACAGTAAATCCATGAGGCTCGTACTATTGTTATGTAAATAAAAACTAATGGAAAAAACGTTATATCTACAGATTGAGTCATTTTCCAGAGGTCACGCAGTCAGTAAAAGGTTCTAACCTGGGTCTATGCATCCAACCAGTAGTCACACTGCCTCCTAAATGGAGGGGGAAATCAAAGGATGAAGCAAGAAATGGCTCTTAGGGCTAACAGAAGCAAATTCATGCTTGTATTTGGTTGAGGTTTTTTCATAATGTTCCTAACATTTCATTTTTCTGGGTGGGCTTCCAAAAGTAGGAATGTGACGGTGAGCATGTCTTCAGAGTCACATTTCTGAGCTTCGGAATTTGCTGTGATCTGTAAATACTCTTGGTGTGCGAGTGTATGTGGGGAACACTCTTTGGTAGTACCTGTCTCTTAGTGCCACCCTCCTTTGAAATCTAAAGAGTATGTGTGTGGTTTTGTCTTTCTTCAATCTGATTTCTGAAAAAAGTTAAGATCGAAAAATCTGTTTGTTTTTTACATGTCTTTTCTCCATCTTGGATTTGAATTCGAATTTCGTTTTATTTTACATCCTTTCAGTTGGAACCATTCATTTTGATGTGCAAATTTATACAAGTAACAAAACAGAAGTGTGTAGTGTTTTTGAGCCCAGAATACCAGCATTTTTCAAAACAAAACAGGAAATAGAGAGGGTGGACCTCTGAGTTATTTTTTTCCTAGACAAAGAACACATCCAAGACCACCAATTATTCAGGGAAATAATGAATTCATACTCAGGAAAGACTAATCATTGCAGCTACCCTCATCAGAAAGCAAGCATTCTGTGTTCTGTCAGCTTCGGCAACTCCATGCAGCCTTCTTCCTCCACCGAAGAGCAATATACAATGGATAATTTTATGGAAATCACATGTAACTTTTATTGACCACTGACTCATTTAATTTTAATTCCATCGATGGGAATGCCAAAGAGCTGGAATTGCGTACATGGAGGCTGTGGTTCTAATATAAACATTGCTTGGATATATATGCATGATAGGTCAAATAACTTTCAGGAAACATGAATAATTAAAAAACATCTGAATGCATTATGAATGATACATATGTTTATGTTTTAGCATTCAACATCTATTTTCATTACACTATTGAGAATGCAAAGCTCAAAGCATCTAATGCCTTATAGGCCCTGGGAGGAAATGACCTTCCCAATAAGCAGCAATGTAAGATTAAAATGGCCTAGAATTTCATCATCAGGATCCTTCTTGCATTTCCGCCATTCTCTGATTATTGTAAATGCCTCTGTTCTTGCTGTAAACCTAGCCATTGATGGGAGATAACAATGGAGCACAAATTGCATCTGTTTGGTGAAGGGAAGCAGGTTTCACCTGGGGAACAAGTTGTGGTCAGTGCCCACTGCATAGCAGGGTTCTGGGGCACCCAGGTGTGTGTGACATTTAGGAAAATGTACAGACAGGGGTTAGGGATCAAAGTCTAGCTGGTCACCTTGGATGTACTTCTTTTGTCCTTTGAGAGTCACCTACATTCTGCCTTCATTGTAACCCTGGGGCTGCATGTATTTCCTGCTCTCTTACTTTTCTTTCTGTTGAGTGTAAAAAGCTATCATTAAAGCCCAGATTGGTAGAGGAACTTCCCCAAGACCACACAGCTAGTTGTAGGGAGGCATGTGGTAATCAAATCCAGTTCTGCTTAATCCCCAAGGACTATTGCTGTCTTTTTTTTTAATTTTAAAGATATCAAGTTCATTTATTTTTAAAATATTTTATTGAGATTTAGTTCTATACTCTTAAAATCCACCCATTTAAAATATACAATTCAGTGGTATTTTGTTTATTCAATGATGTGTCCAACTGTCCCCACAATCTAAATTTAAAATCCCCCTCCTCTAAAATTGTGTACCCTATAGTTGCCAACCCCTGAGCAACAACTAATCTACTTTCTGTCTCTGTAGATTTGCTTATTCTGGATTGTCATGTAAATGAAATCGTTTGGTATGTGGCCTTTAGCTTTTTTCACTTAGGACAGCTTTATATCCATGTCATGGCATATAGAAGTACTTCATTTATTCTTCTTTCTTGACTAGTAATATTCCATTTTTGGATATGCCTCCTTTTATTTATCCATTTATCAGTTGATGGATATTTGAGTGGTCTCTGTATTTTGATTATTATAAATAATGATGCTATGAACACTTCTGCCTGGTTTTTGTTTGACTATATGTCTTCATTTCTCTTGGGTAAATGCCTAGAAGCAGAGTCATATGTTGAGTCTATGCTTAACATTTTGAAGAACTATTGTACTGATTTTTGAAGTAGCTGTTTTATTTGATATTCTATCCAGCACCATATGAGGCTTCAATATTTCCACATCCTTCCCAACAATTAATAGCTGTCTTTTAAATTTTATTCATTGTAGTAATGTGAAGTGGTATTTCATCGTGGTTTTAATTTGCATTTCCTTAACAACCAATGTTCAAGTGCTTAGTGGTAGTTCATATTCTTTGTAAAAAACGTCTATTCAAATCCTTTCCCCATTTAAAAAAATGTATTAATTGACTATTTTCAGGTTATAAGAGTTCTTTATATGTTTTGAACACCAGTATTTTGGGAGATAATATAATCTACAAATGTTCTAATTCTGTAGATTATCTTCATACTTTATTGATGATATCATTCAAAGCCCAAAAGTTAAATTTTGAAGTAGTTTAGTTTATCTATTTTTCCTTTTGTCACTTGTACTTTTCTTATATCTAAGAAATTATTACCTAGCTCAATGTCATTGATATATTCCTAGGTTTTTCCCCAGAATTTTAAAGTTGTAATACTTATAGCTAGGTCTTCGATCCATGTTGAATTAAATTTTGTGTATTATATAGAGGAGTCCAAATTTATTTATTTATTTTTTGCATGTGGATATTCACTTGTTCAAGCACTATTGTTAAAAAAGTTTATTTCCCCTTTGAATTACCTTGACACACTCATATGCACTCAACCATAAATGCAAGAGTTTACTTCTAGACAATAAATACATTCCATTGATCAATGTTTGTCCTTATGCCATACCACATTGTCTTGATTATTGCACCTGTGTAATAAATTTCGAGGTTGAGAAGTACAAGTCTTTTGACTTTGTACTTTTTTTTCCCAAAATTGTTTTGACAATTTTGGATGCCTTGCATCTCCATATGAATTTCATGATCAGCTTATAAAGAAGGAGAAGAAGGAGGGCAACTGGGGAGAGAGGAGGAGAAGGAAAAGGAGGAAAGAATAAGGAAGAAGGAAGAAGAAAGAGTAAAAGTGGAGGGGGAAAGAGTAAGGAAGAAGAAAGAGTAAAGGAGGAGGAGAAGGGAAGAAGGAGAAGGAGCAGGAGAAAGAGAAGGAAGAGAAGAAAAGAAAAGGATAATAATAATAATTATTATTATTATTTGGAATATAGTAGGGATTCAATTGAATCTGTAGATTAATTTGAGGAGTATTTCCATCTTAACAACATAAGTTTTTAAATCTATGAACATGGTATATCTTCCCATTTATTTAGATGATTATTTTTCAGCAATGTTTTATAGTCTACAGTGTACAGGTCTTGCATCTTCTTCTTCTTCTTCTTATCTTATTAATGGATTCCCTAGGATTTTCTATTTACAAGGTCATGTCTTCTGTGAGTTAGAGATAGTTTCACTTTTTCCTTTCTAATTTGGATGTTTTCTCTTTCTTAACTAATTGTCCTGACTAGAATCTTCTGTACAATGTTGAATAGTGGTGGTGAGAGTGGATTTCCTAGTCTTGTTTCCAATGGAATGAGGAAAAAAAAATGTAACCTTTCATCATTAAGTGTGATGTTCACTGTATCCAGTACTCTTATTAGAAAACAAACCTTTCTATGAGATTTCCCTGAGAACAAGTCACATCATATCAACATGATGCTGGCCTGAAATGAAATGTTCTATACTGTAATGAGGTGACAACAACAACTCCATGTTGGGGAGGTACAACGTGGTAAGACTTACAGGTTGGCAGAGGAGGAGTCAGAACCCTAAGGGAGTAATCATGGTGCTTCCTCAGGTCGCTGAGCCTTTCTCTGAGTCTCTTCTGCCCCAGCCGTCATATGGAGAAATTGGATTTTATAGCCTCTGCAGTTTTCAGAGTCAGTGATTTTCTTCGTTGATGTGCAGAAATGTTGGTCATCAACCCATCACCTTGGGAACTTCCCTTATTTATCTTATACATCATAAATTTGGCTATTCTTTTAACTACTCTAATTGACTTTCTAGGTAGTAGGAATAAGAGGAATGTTAATAATGATAACAATCACATTTAGGGAATGTTCTATATGTGTAAGATTCCACAAGTATTTTTTAAGTCTCAAAACCATTTTGATCCCCTGTTTCACAGGTGAGAAAACTGAGGTTTAGGGAGAGAGGTCATTTGCTTGATACAATATGTGGATAGAGTGTGTGCCAGGCAGTCTGACTTGAAAGCGGTGTTCTTAACCCTGAGTTTCTTCACCTCTCAATGTTTTCTTAAACAGATCCTCATATACCCCCTAAAAATCCATGTTTAGTTCTTCCCTAAATTATAGACAGGAAGGACTATGGTGCTTGTTGGAAAGTAGATGAGGGACAAACTGCCACCTTGTGTTAGTGGTTTTGTGTAAATTTTGGTGGAGTGAGGCTCTGTTCCACTGAGGACATCAGGGGTGGTATTAGCTCAATTTGCAGCAAGAGGGTCGACAGACAGTTGGGGAAATTCAGGAATATAGACACAGATATACATTGTGTTTCACAGGAAAAATACGAAGTCTGGAACTATTAATCAAAGAATAGGCTGTTTTTTTTTTCCCCTTCTGTATCAGAAGAAACCTTTTCTGAAATTGCCTGTCCTCAACAGATTTAGAGGTTTCCTGTAGTTTCCCTACTGGACAAGCTTTTTCTCTGTCCATGTAAGATGGCAGAGCCCTAAGTTGAGGCAAGGTGCTAGTGTTGGCAGGACTGAGCAGCTGTGCTGGTCTGGACCTCTTATCTCTTTGACATTTCACTCAGCTCCCTTTAATTCCAACCCTGTCTCTTCTCCTTCCAGAAACTTTGTATTAATTAAGAACAGCCAAACAACAAAGCTCATGCTATGTAGAGCAATAGAGGGGAAAATAATGAGGAACTAATTACAAAAGTGTTAGAAGAAGGGATGCTGAGGCAAGTGGGGTGGTGGTGAAGCAGTGAAGGGTTAGTAACAGTAGGGAGTGGCTTTCACTCTTGGGGCTGGAAGGACTAGAAGGGAGGTGAGGTCACCAGAGTCCAGGAGCCAGGAGATGGAACCCAGCAGGAGGAGCGCTTCTGGAAATAAGGTCTGATGCAGGTAGAGAGTCGGGAGAGATACCATGACTTTCCCCTGCCTGCCCTCCAGGCTCTCACTAGCACCTCCCATTGGCCAAATGTAACCAAAAGTCAGTTGATAAATTATTCTGGGAAATACAGCTTCCAGGGTTAGTGCCCTGATGTTATGGTTTAGATATGAGGTGTTCCCCCCAAAGCTCATGTGTGATACAATGCAAGAGGATATAGAGATGACAGGATTGGGTTATGAGAGCCTGAACCTAATCAGTAAATTCATCCCCTAATAGGGATTAACTGAGTGTTGGCAGGATGTGGCTGGAGTAGGTGGGTCCCTGGGTGCATGCCTTTGGGTTTTATATTTTGTACCTAGTGGGTGGCATCTCACTCTCTGCTTCTTGGAGGTCATGTCCTGAGCCTCTTTCTTCCACCACTCTTCCACCATGATGTCCTGCTTTACCTTAGCCCTGAGGTTTGAAGCCAGCCATCTATGGACTGAGACCTCTGAAACCACGAGCCCCCAAGGGAACTTTTTTCTCCTCTGTGTTGTTCTTGTCAGGTCTTGTGGTCACAGCAGAGAAAATGCTGACTAAAACACCTTTGATGGTAGTACAGTAAGGAAGGACAGTGAGTGAATCTGAGAGCAACTGGCAGAGGACTGGGACGAAGGTCCAGTGTATGTCAGCCTATTGTCACAGATTATTGGCCAGCTGGCTACCTGCTTGGGAGAGCTGAGAGGCTATTGGGGAACAGAGATAAGAAATCGAGAAAAAGCCCAAGTGTGCTTGCCGCTAACGTAATGAACAAATACACAACAGACCATTTCTGAACTACTGAGTATTGGTGTGAAGGAAGAGGAGAGGCGGGAGGGGGAGGCACTGGAATGTCAAAGGTGAAGTCAGATAACCGAAGCCTTCAAAGAAGAGGGAAACCATACTGTTGGGTCAAGATTCAGGGAGCATGGAGCCAGCTGGGGGAGGAAAAATGTGGGTCTTAGAAGAGACTTTTCCTATAAAACATGTCCCTGAAAGGACTTTCAAACAAAAGTCTATTTATTCCCAGGAGTTGCCTCATGGAACTTGTTGTCACCCAAATCTTTGACCCAGGGCGGGTGCAGGCAAAAAAGCAGTCCTCCCCTCTCTGCCTGGCGCTGCCTGCAAGGTTCTGTTTAATGAATGTTTTATGGGGCACACTGAAGTTAATGGGGGGCCTGTGCCAAGAGGAGGCCTGTGGATAGATGGGTGTTAATTTACTGTTCAGTGCACCACCCTGGGGACAATTATTTCAAAAGAAAACTCATCTAAAGTTAAGGCATTGAAACATTTACGACAGATGCCTCTGGCAGGGGCAACAAACAAACATGTGGAATAAATTATGCATAAGGGTATGGCCTCTGAGGAGGCTGGGACAACAGCAACCGGAAGCCAGGAGATCGTCAGAGTGTGTGTGGGAGAAGGGAGGCCCGGGAAGCAGGGTGGACGGGTCCTGTCTGAGGCTCTTCCCCGGGGCCAAGGAGGACATGGTCCAGGCTTTCCATGTAGACCCTCTGTGGTTTACCAGAATGATCTATGGAGCAAAGTTCCCTTGGGCTCTCTTTTGAAGGCACTAAATGACTTAATAACCACTTCAGGGTCAAAAATATAGAGTCTAAGTAATTATCTCAGATTTTTCTTTGGGGTTAAGAATGTTGCTCATTGGCCAAGGGAAATACTGGGGCAGAGAAAGGGACTCAATTTGCCTAAGATTTCCACGGTGACAAGTGGAGGTGAGCCTGGTTCCATTTCTAAACTCTTTTTATTTGCACTGGGCCCAGAGTCACTAATCATCTGAGTGTTTTGTGGATCCTCACTGTAAAGGGCTGAATTCGGAATCACTGAGTACAATGTTCTTTTCTGCGCTATTGCATGAACTGAGGAATGAGTGTCAGGAGGGAAGCGTGGGTTCCAGCCCAAGCTGAAGGACATCTGGGAAGGAGACTGGTTCCTAGGTTCTCAGACTAGCCCCTGAGCTCACCCGATAAAGACAGGCAGCTGGAGGGTTGTTTCAGCTCTGAAATGATTGTAAGGTATTGATTCCTTCCCTCCTTGAGTTTCTCATATTTGGTGATAAAGATAAGGAAACAGTGTAACTGTCTGGCTGAACCATAGTTTGCAAATTAGAATTGTTCCTGAAGGCTGCCCCCTGACAATTTTATGGACTATTATTTTTTTATTTTACTTTTGCTTCTAAATTATTGTTTCTGACTCTGGCTCTTCTCCTTTCTACTCTCCCTCTCTCTTCTTCCTCTCTCTTCCGTCTCTCATAGAGTGGCTTCCATTTCTCACCTATAGTCCCCTGCTCACTGGGACATTCAAGCCAAGAGAAATGGCCGTGCAAAGGAGCAGAGAAACCAATGGAGCTGGAGCGAGAGAATTGGGGTGAGGAGGGGAGGGGTGGTCAGGCCTCTCAGATTGTCCGATGTGTCTTCTTATGAGGACTGAAGGACTGGAGTTCAGAGTTGGATTCCGTATCCCTTTCCCTCATTGGTGGAATGTAGTCACATGGCTCCTCCTACATGAAGAAAGTCTGGGAAAAACAGCCCTTGGCTAGCAGCCTCCAAGCCACAGCTCCAAACACGAAAGAAACATTCTATACCCATAGCACGAATATGTGATGGGAATAAAATGTGGGCCATTAGACTGTGGCAAGATGGTTAGGACAGGTTTAGTTTGGAAGAGGCTACAGGTGATTCTGGCTGACTCTCACCTCCTGAGAATTGCTATGGTACAAAATGAGAAGAAAAAGCTTTTAGAAAGGAAAATGCTGTCAGGAATTTCAGTGCATGAAAAGCATACATCCATCTGTATCACATTGTCCCAGCTGTACCTCAGGAAATAAGTTTCCTTCACTTGAGCTTAGGACTGATCTTCTCTGAACAGAATTTAGTACTATCTTATGGTATATTGTAGGTAAAGTTTTTTTTTCTTTTGTGCCCATTTCTTTAATTACCTAAGAAATACATAAAAACATTTCTTCTTGAGAAAAATCCTGACAATAGAGATAAAGTAAAAGTCTCCTTGGATCTATCTCCTCCCAATGTTTTTTTTTTTCCCCCTAGATATAATCACAGGTACCAGTATGGTTTGGATCCTTCAGGACATTTTCTTGGGTATTTTTGAACATATTTGAATTCATGTTTGCTTTGGTTATGGATTTTTTTTACACATGCACAGGAGAAAAATCATGGACAAATGGTTTCATCAAACCATAGTTTCCAAATTGTGCCCCAAGGCACCCAGGGTACTAGAATGAATTCACAGTTGTGATATTAATTTTTAAACATCTTTGAGAGAAGCCCAACAATACTTGACATTAACTCTACATCCCGTAATATTACCTCAGAGGTGGTCAACTTTAATACTGAATGTCTTTTATTGGCGTATCTTAGTGAATCTGAGTTTGCCATGGTTGTAGCACAAAATTGGAACGGGAAGCATGAGTGACATCCAGTCTGACTGCAAGGATGAGAACAAGGAGAGTGTTAAAAAGTGCATAATTCTATCAGTAAGTAATTAGGGTTAAGGATGAAATGAACTATCATGTATTTTTGTGTATTTTCCCTAATGGCACTCTATCAAAATTGCTGAGTCACTAAGGGCATAGTGAACCTAGAAAATTTGGGAATGGCTTAATAGGTTCAACCAAAATTTAAGAGTAAAGGAGACAGCCAAGAGCAGAAAAGCTTTAAAAGATAGTGTTTCAAAGTTGCAGGGATTTATTTTGGGATGGCAAACTGGGCTACACCCACAGCAAACTGTGGGCTGTACCTGCTCCTTGAGACTCCCAGTAACTTGACTCTTGGGTGTTAAGGTAGATCTGGCCCAGTATATTGTTTTTCTGTTTCTGTCTTTCTTTTATCATCTCTTCTTTTCTATGTATGTGAATACGTGTGTGTGTGTGTGTGTGTGTGTGTGTGTGTGTGTGTGTATGTGTGTGTGGGGGGGGGAAGGAGAGCATTGAAGGTTACTGGTCATGAACATCCTTTTAAATCCTTGCTTTACTCAAAATCTCCAGGGTGGTTTAGGTTTCACGGAAAAGGATGCCAGAGAAGTGTAGAATGTGTCCATAAACATCTCTCTGCATGGAGCCTGTGAATTACTCATTCCAAGTAGAGACTCCTCGGGTGGCCCAGGCCATCAGAATCGGGGCTCTGGCCCTCTTCAACTGACAGCCCATTCTCAGCATCAGAAGTTCTGGCTAAAATGAGACCTTCTCTTCTGCTCACTGTATACATTTCTACTGGCCTGGGTCTAAATTAAGAAGTTACAAATAAGGAGAGCTCTGAGGCTTGGATTGTGGGAGAAAAGCTAGAGAGAGATAGGCAGCCCATAAAATGAGAATTCAGTGGGAGAGGAGTTGCAGCCAGTCTAAGCTTGAAGCTAAAGCTGGGCACAGTCAAGATGGTATTTCAGACCAGACCCTCATAGCTTCTCAGAAAACACCAGGCCCAAATATGTTCGGTGATGGGGAATGTTGGAACAGCAGAGTTGCTAATAGAGGCCAGCACATACCATTGGGGTGTGTGATGTTAGCCACTATTGACTTGCAGTTTGGACTTTTCTTGTTGCAGTTTAAATGATTTTTCCTTATATGGCCTGAAACATGTAAATTAAATTTGTCTTTTGCTATCAGGGCCAAGATGATTTTTTTCACTTCCCTAGAATTCAGTGGAAGCACACACACGCCCTTCAGGTTCCCTGCTCTTTCTCTGTTAATGAGCCTTCTGGAAACTCAAAAGTGCTGGTTGAAAATAGTCCCCTAGAGTCAAAAGGTGTTTGGGTTTCCTGTGATTCTTTTGACATGATGGTCAAAAGGAGTTTTCAAACAAAACCAATGGAGTTGTCCTTTTGTGGATGGAGAAGAAGAGCCCTTGAGACTGTCCTGACAACAATTTCCTAAGATACAGGAGGCAGGAACTTCCCTGTCCTTCCACGGCCATGTTCTACTTGGCCATGCTCTAGAAGGGATTATCGCCCAAAGCATCTGTAGCCCCATCACTGATGGACTCTGTTCTTTCTGTGCATTAACTCTCATGAAGAACAAATATCTAGGAAGAAAAAGAAAAATGGTTCCTTACTTTAGACTCATTCAGATTCCAACCCTGAGCCAATGATTCACATGCAGAATTTATTTGGGAGGTGGAAACCCCATTAGTAGAACGAGGCAATAAGAGATGGGAAAGCAGCCAATGAAGGGTGACTCGTCAGTCAGGTTGCCCCTGTGGGCAATCAGGACTTGGTTTCATTAGAAAATTCTGGAAGCTTATATGGAATGTGTACTTTAGAGTTTTATTGCCTCGAGGATGAGTGTTTTTTGTTTCTGCTGCTAATACAACTTACCTTACATTTGGTGATGTATAAGCAACAGAAATTAATTTATCACAGTCTTGGAGTCTGAGAAGTTCAAGATCAAGATGCCAGTAGATCTGGTGTCTATGAGAGTTGCTCTCTGCTTCCAAAATGGTGCCTGTTGCTATGTCTTCACGTGTGAAGACAGAAAGCTTAAAGGGTACCAGAGTAATCCTTTACCCTCATTTATAAGAGCACTAATCCATTCCTGAGAGTGGATTACTTCAAGTCCCCATCTCTTGCTAATATCACCTTGGGATTTCAGTTCCAACATGAATTTTGGAGGAATGTACATATTCTAACAGTAACAATGAGACAGCTGGGTATATACCAGATCCTGTCAAACACTGGAGTCACCAAGTATGACTGTGTGTGCGTGTGTATGTGTGTTGTGTGTGTGTGTGTGTGTGTGTGTGTGAGAGAGAGAGAGAGAGAGAGAGAGAGAGAGAGAGAGAGAGAGAGAGATATCCTGTGCTTATGGTCTGCCTTGAGTAAACACATGGAAGAGAAGGCTCAGACCATTAAAAAAGCCTCAAAGAAATACATATGCTTGGCAGTTGGAAGTTGGATTTCAGATTATAATGGTAAGATTCAGAGATTTGGGGCAAATGTTGACAGTATCAAGTGTCCCCAAGTCTTGAAGTGCCTGAGTCAAGGTCTAGCCAGAAAATCAGAAATCTGTGAATCCAGTAGGTGGAATCTAATTCAGGGAACTAGTAAAGGTGTCAAAAGGGCTGCCAAGCCACACTAGAGTGGTAGAGCAACTCAGAGACAAGTAGTAGCAGGAAGCCAGAGACTAAGCAAGGAGGTGGTACTACTGAGCCCATGGCTGGGGACACCTGGCATGAACTGGAATTACAGCAGACACTGCATGGTGGAAGATGGGACCCTGCCCAAGGAAAGCACAGCACATCGGGTAGCGAACATAAGGAGATGTTGCAACCACTGCACCAAGCAGAGAGAGTGTGTGTGTGTGTGTTGGGGGATACTCTGGTTCATCCTTTTCATATATACCTGCCAACCTTGCACCTGGATCTCCCATTGGCTGAGTATAGCCAAAGCCAGTTGGGAAGGCAAGATGGGAATTATATTTCCAGAGATCACTCCCCTGTATCATGCATTAGAGAAAGAAAATGGCAGATCTGAGAGCAAACAGAAATAAATGGTGCTAGTCAAAATCTTTCAATTGTAGCTGAGCAGCCGCAGGGCTTTAGACGCCCTGTCTTGATCATGTGGGGTCATTGAGGAACTACCAGTTCTTAAATGTGCCCTTTAACTCTTCCCCCTTACTCAGGCTTGCCAAGATTTGATGTCTTGCTATTTCTGGAGAATAAGTGCCCTTATATTTTGAAGACTGTTTGAGAACCTGGAGCACACTTATGTTCTTTCTCTCTCTGAAGGTATTGCCATTTAAACGTGTTATGTTTATCATTTTCATGAACCCAAATGCCAACATTTGAAAATAGCACTCTGAACTGGTGCCGACCTTGGGCCCTCCCTGCCTCTGCCCCTGGACTCCCCATGTGTTCCCCATTTACTCTTGCAGCCTTCCTGGAAAGAGGTGTGTCCCTGTAGTAGCCCCCTGTTCCTTTAGAAGGGGAAGCCCAAGTGAGAGTGTCACAGAGGAACGTACAGAGGAAAGTTGATGTCCAGTTTCCAGGGTTATATCTTTGGGTTCACTTACTAATTGACAATTCATTATAAGCTCAAGAACACAAGAACCTTCTCTCCCTACCCACCTCTCTTTCTCTCTCCCTCCCCCTGCCCCCAACATTCAAAGTCAGATATAGTGTCCTAGTGTGATTGGAGACTGGAGTCCTAGGACTATCTAGGTTTGACTGCTTGTCCCCAAAATCAAACAGAAAAGGTAGTGGTGAAATGCAGAAAAGAAAATTTTAATCAATATGGCCATGTTGAGAAGGCAAAGTGAGATTCAGCATATCAGCCCTGTCTAGCATTGCTGACATGAGCTTTAGGTTTAAATAGAGGAAGAATTGAGGCAGGTGGCACAGTGGTACAAGCCTGTAATCCCAGAGACTCAGGAGGCTGAGGCAGGAGGATCATAAGTTCAAAGCCAGCCTCACCAATTAAGCAAGGCCCTAAGCAACTCAGTGAGACCCTGTCTCTAAATAAAATATTAAAAAAAAGGGCTGGGGATGTGGCTAAGTGGTTAAGCACCCCTGGATTCAATTCTGCATATCCCCTTCCTCCACTGGAAAAAAAAAGAAAAAATAATTGATCAGGAGGGAGAGGTCTTCATAATTAAGCAGTCTTGGTCAAACTGTGGTCTGCTTGAACATGGTTCTGCGAAGTGACTCCAGAAGAGTCCTCATCGCATGTCGGGGCTTCACAGGGTGTAGGATGTTTATCTCTCAGACCTTGTGATCCTGGAAAAGTTGATGACTGGAGACTTCTAGGCACCACTCCAGGAGGCCATCTGTGGAAGCTGATGTCAAGTGTCCCTACAAATTTTGCCTCAGTCTTGAAGGGGGATGAAATAGATTAGGTGCATTTAGAGTTAATAAACCTCGTATTACCAGGATGTAGATGAACACTGCTTGTGATGGTATAGATTAGGTATCCCCCAAAAGCTCATGTGTGAGACAATGAAAGAAAATTTAAAATTGAAATGATTGAGTTATGACCCTTAGTGTATTAATCCCCTGATAGGGATTAACTGAGTGGTAACTGCAGGCAAGTAGGGTGTGGCTAGAGGAGGAGGGTCCCTGGAGATGTGCCTTTGGGATATATATTTTGTCTTTGTTGTGTGAAGTTCTCTCTCTCTCTCTCTCTTTCTCTCTCTCTCTTTCTCTCTCTCTCTCTCTCTCTCTCTCTCTCTCTCTCTCTCTCTCTCTCCTCTCTCTCTCTCTCTCTCCTTCCTGGTCCATGCTCCTAGCTGCTTTCCTCCGGTGAACTCTTCCACCATGATGTTCTTCCTTATCCCAGGCCCTGAGGTATGGAGCTGGTTGTCTATGGATGAGACTTCTGAAACCGAGATTCCCCCAAATAAACTTTTATTAAAATTGATCTTGTCAGGTCTTTTGGTCACAACAGTGAAAAAGCTGACTAAAACACTGTGTGTAGGGCTGAGCAAGGTTCTGACCCAAAGTTTAAGGTAATAAAGGAGACAGGCACAAAATGAAAACAGAGACTGCAAGCTTTATCGTGTACTTAGTTACTCATTGGGCATCTATAGACCTAAGATAAGTCATTTATTTTGGCAAAAGCAGCTTCCGTAAGTCTCTCTAGGCTATGAGATACTTCTGTTCCACACAGGTCAGATCTGGAGTTCAAGGTGGAAAATACACTGAAAATGGGGTCAGTGGAGATGCTAATTCTGGAGGCAAGAGAAAGAGGTCTCTTCATGGGAGAGGTAAAAGGGGGATATTGCTAGTTTCATGTCTCATATGGTCTTCAAGTTTTAGAGACTGAAGCAGGAGAATGCAGGGAGGGAGACCATCTATGACTTAACTTCTCTTTCATACCTATCACCTCTTTAAATTAAACCTCTTTAAAAGACAATGATTCAAACAGACTCCCCTTGGGGTATCTCTTATTTCTGTTCTTTTTTTCCCACTTTCAGCTGAAATCCCTGAGGTGTGGTTAAGGAGCACCCTCTGAAATGCAATTCCACAGCCTCTGGGCGATTTAGATATTTCATTTTCTCTAACAAATGAACATTGACTTGTCCTGGTAGGAAGGGTGGGGAAAAATGGTTGGCCTTGAGCAGTACCCCACGCCTTTGTAAACTCCGCATGTGGTCCTCTGCCTGTCTTCTCCCACTGTCAGAAACTGGTTGCTGCAAGGCCTGCAGGAAGCTCTGACCTTTGGGGGGGGGGGGCAGCTGTCTCTATCCACAGACTGTCCAATATCAGTTCTTCCTCTAGGGATCTGGTACTGTTGCCACATCCACAGTTTTTTTGCATCATTATTTTATTTATGTTCTGTCTAGGTCCCATGGGCCTGTATTGGTCTCCATGATTCCTCTGGACCATTTATGTGACTGTGGTGGGACATATACATAACCTTGGAAAAATCAGTACCCACCCAGGGCCAGGAAATCCTCCTCATCAGTGGCCTGGGGTTTGTCCACCTCTGGGCCCATTGGATCCAGCTTTGATGATTCCCCAGGAAGGCCAGACGTGGTGATGTTAAATTGGCTGTAGAGATTTGAAGTCCAATTCATTTTTATTATAATGTTGCACAGTCCACCGGCCAACTTACATAAATTTTATCCAGGATTTGGGCATCTGCATTGAGTTTAGTGAATTTGTGGTAGGAAGTTTGCCCTGGAAATGTACTCAGCCGAATACTTGCACTCCTTAGCATGGAATGACTCCCATCCAAGAATCTCAGTGAGCTTGTCTATAAACATGAATGAATTAATCCACCCAACACCACCAAATGCTCTTTGCCAGCTGGATTATTTTAAGGAGTTGACCAGCCCAGGGGTCTTTATTGAATCATCAAATATTATATGTACCACCAGAGAGACTGGACTCCAGATTGAATGGAGCGGGGGCCACTCTGCCACTTCTACCTCCAGTGTTTGAGTATCATGGGAATCAGCAATGAGCAGACAGCTCTGGGGATCAGGCCACCTTGGCCATGACCATATTTAATTCCACAGTATTTAGTATCTTACTTTTTAGAGCATAAAAGTAATATGTGTTAAGTAGAAAATCTAAAAAAAGAAGTAACATATAAAAATGAAAAGTAAGTCATCTCTTATTTTTTATTTATGTAAAAGTTCTTATAAACTCTTTTATAATAACTGATTATTACTAAAGTAACAATTGTTATTTAGTAACTGATTGTTAAAAAAATCATATACTTAATTTTGGGTAGTGATTTTTTTACTTTGTCTCAGAACATAAGTTCTCAATGTTATTAAATGTCATTCACAGTGTGCTCATTTCAACAACTGCATCATATTTCATCAAATGGCTATATTATAGTTTTCTTAGCTCTTACCTTATGGTTGAACATGTGATGAACACACTTGTACTCATAATTTTTTTCGATGTTGGGACTATTTTAGGAGAATTAAATAATAGATTGCATCTTTACATTCACTGGGCTTCTGATTATACCTGCTTTTGTGCTTGGGGTGAAGGAACTTCATAGCTATGACCCTTGTCATATGACTGGTATATGGAGGCAGCTCTAATGCAACTGTTTGTTTTGCTAGTGCTCAATTGTTGACTCCAAGTGAAGGTGGGTGAGGTCACTAAAGCCATATCCTAGAATTCTTCCATCAACTCAGGTGCCCCTTTTGGAGAGCAGGAGGCCTTTGCTGTTCTTGCATGTGTAATGTGGAGAGCAGATGTCCTGGAGCATAGGTGAGTCACTATCTTAGGCGTTGGGGTCTAGTTTTGGCCAGGAACTACTTATCTCATCCTGGGAATGGGTGGGCCACTTATATGGAATCATGGGACTTTCTACATCTTCCAACCCCATAACTAATATGGAAAAATGATTCTGGAGCAATGGATGTATCATGAGTGCTTCTCCATTGAAGATATTTCCTCAGTTGAACTAAGGCCAGGGTTTTGGCAGGGGAATCAGTGGGACAAATCGTGAGCTGTGGTTTTAGCTCCAAGAAAATGTGTCCCGGTTGGTAAATGAGCATCCAAAAATGCATGAAACTCTTTTTGATAACTTTGACTTCTGGAAACAATTTAGAGGACAAGTAGGGTCAGTCTGACTTCCCAGAAAGGGAAAGTTTTTCTTGTTTTGATGCCGGTTTTTCCTTCAGTTTCATAACATGTACACACAAACAGTGTTGACCTATGGAAAGTATTATTAATCCACAGAAGAGCACTTGATAAATGCTTTAATATAATGTTCTTTGCTTTGGTACCATTTTTCATTTGATAGTGAATTCTTCATTGATAGCCCCTTTATCTTTCTGTAGTCCTGGTGTTTCCTCTTTATGAAACATGAAAGTGTGGTATTACCCTAAAACTGACCTAAGAGTGTTCTTTGAATTGGGGATGCATTTCATTCATTTTCCTATCTTTGTTTTGCAATTATATATGGTTTAGATTTGGGGCTCTGAACTATTTCATGCTTTGACTCTAAACTGGGTACCTATGAACTTCTGAAAAGGTAAATTCTTAATCAGAGCTGAAAGTATAAAGAGATCTCCTTTTAAAGGAAGATGAAGAAGGAGAAGGAGGAAGACAGAGGAGAATAAAGATAAAGAAGAATAGGAGAGGGAAAAGAAGGAATGACAATGACTACTACACATGGGTAACAATGATATCCTATTAAAATCCAATTTTCAATATTTGTTTCAGCTTTTATCCATAAATGGAGTGTTCCAGGCTATGCCTAGCTCTTTGGGAGACCCAGGCAGGAAACAAAGCTGGTGGGAGCACCAAACTTGTCAGACTTGGTGTTTGGCTGGTGTTTCTTGGACTTGGTTAAGATTCACCATGACCTTAGCTCTAGCCTCCTTGCTTATTCTGTCCTAGTTTCATGCAAATTTGGAGGACAGGAAGAGGAGTGGGTCTCTTCTTTATTCAAGATTCCTTTTTGACCTTCCTTTAGATTCAGACTGAGATGTGTAAACAGAGATTAGGGACCAGTATGAATTTGGCTAAAATGATGTCGTGTTCTTTTTCAAGCCTTTGTCAAGTGAAGACCCCTTTGGAGTGATCTGGTAAAGGGGCAGCTAATCTACTTGTGGGATAGCGAAAAGAATGGCCCAGACCTTTAAATAGTTGGCAGTGTTAAAAGAACACAGCAGGTCTAAGAGGAGCAGGGAGGTTCCTCCAAATCACAGATCTGGACCAGATCTTGATATTGGATCTTACTTCTTCCAATTTTAACATCTCTCGCCTGTCTCCTTTTCTCTGGCAGAACTGTGGGGCTGGCAGACAGAGGGAGGGCCACAGATGGATCACCAGGAAAATGTGATTAGTGTCTTTGGGCTAGCTTGAGCCCAGAGGGGAAAGGTGGAGATGGTAACGCTCCCTCCCGCTCAGTCTCTTATACCCTCTAAGGATTTGAGATTCTGTCTGGGTTTTCCTTGTTTTGGATCCAACAGAGGAGTTTTGTGACTTGAAATCTAGAAGGTGATGGGCTGCCAGTTTGAGTCACTCCACAGGGGCCTTAGAAACAACAGCTCCATAAATAAGCTGGGAGTTCCCAATTTCCCAGAGCTGCTCTGTGTCCTCTTCCCTTTCTTCCAGGGAGATCCATAGCCTTCCCTCTCTGTGCTGACCTCTCTCAGCCACCATTTAACTCATGAGTTAATCACAACCCAGATGGTTATTTTGGCACACGGGGTAAAGGGGATTTAGCATTTTTCTCAACCACCTGGTTGAGTTTTCCCAAACAGGAACCATGTCTTCACCTTCTGATTTCTGGAAGGAAATGTTTAAAGTACTTTGACACAAAAATTTATCTCCTATCTATATGTGTGGGTTAAAAAAACATGTTTAAAAAAAGGAAAGAAGACATGCATGTGCTTCATTCTTAAGACCCAGTTGTCCAAGCCAGAAACCTGGGAGGGTTACACATTGTTCCTTCCATCTCACCTTCCACACCTAACGAGCCACATATCTGCCATGGTCTCTCTGGTATGTGTTCCTTTTTTTCCTCTGAGTTCAGGCCCTCACTGCCTAGTGCCCAGATTGCTTCAGTGGCTCTTAACTGATCTCTTTCCAGTTTGTCAGGCTCCATGCTCCACAATGTATTAGGGGTCCACCCGGAATGCAGATCTGATTATGATACTGTCTTGATTAAAACCCGCTAATGCTCTCCAAAGTTTGGGGGATCATTTTTTAATTTCTTGGCCTTACCCATGAGGTCCTACATGACCACCTCTCCAGCTTCACCTCCTGCTCCCGGACACGAGCCCTCTCTGCCTCGCAGCTCTCTGAGTGTATCTTACCGTGTCATGCCTCAGTGGTTCTGCACACGTGTATCTCTCTGCTTGGAATGTGCTTTCTCTTTTCTATCCTAGAAAACTCAGGGCTGCTGTCATCTCCTCTGAGAGGCCTCCCTCACTCTCTGGAGCAGACTGAACTACTGGTCCTTGTATTCATTTCCTGGGACTGCAGCAGCAAATGATCTCAAACTGGGTAGCTTAAAACAATAAAAATATTTTTTTGTCATGATCATGGAGTTCAGAAGTCCAAAATGAAGGTTTAGGCAGGGGCTGTGCTGCCTCTGAAGTCTCTAGGGAGAACGCCCCCCTGGCCTATGCCAGCTTCTGGTAGCTGCAGGCAGTCCTTGGTTACAACAGCTTAACTCTGATCTCTGCCTCCATCTTCCATGACCTTCTTCCCTCCATCTCTCTCTGTCCTCTTCTGTTATATGGACACTGATTATTGAATTTAGAGTCCACCCGAAATCCATGGTGATTTTACCCTGAGATCCTGAACTTAGTTATATCTACAAAGA
This sequence comes from Spermophilus citellus, assembly GCF_964194105.1. Lineage (NCBI taxonomy): Eukaryota > Metazoa > Chordata > Mammalia > Rodentia > Sciuridae > Spermophilus > Spermophilus citellus. Next base: position 30,714,807 of record NC_138197.1, on the reverse strand, counting down.
CATGTTTTTTTTTTTTTTTTTTTTTTTGCCAAGTGAGGTGACATTTAAAGGTTTTGGGCTGAAGACTTGGATATATCATTTTGGGGCCACCATTCAACCTATTACAATCTCATAGCAACCTATATATTCCTTTTGTGTGTGGGTGTGTGTGTGTGTGTGTATATGGTGGGGGGGATGGAACGTAGGGGTGCTCTAGTGCCAAGAAACATCCTCAGCCCTGTTTTTGAAACAGGTTCTTGGTTAATAACTGAGGCTAGTCTTGAACTTGCCATCCTCCTGCCTCAGCTTCCTGAGTCGCAGGGATTACAGGTGTGCACTACTGTGTCTGCCTGACTCTGAATACTCTCCTTTTAGGAGGAACTTTTCCGTAGACATTTTAAAACATTCATTGATATTCTTATTTCTCTCTCAAGATGAAATGTCTTTGAGGACAGGTCTGTTTGGCCTTGTACCTCTGACTTCTAGTTCCTGACCTTGCTGCATCTCAGCATGACACTTCCATTCCTTAAGAGCTGATAATAGGTACTTATCCTCAGTGTGGCTGGACACAGACAGACATGCTTGAAGGCAGGGTTTGGACTGCTGGACTCCTAGAAAGACTATCCAGTCAAGGAAACAGATTATGCAGTTCTGTTTGATTCAGGCATACATTTTTAGGCTATTTGGTTTTAAGGAATAACCAAAGGAAGGCCTCAGACTATAACAAAACATAGGGAGGAGCTTGATCCAGTCAACCTACATTCTGATGTATTTTGTTTAATGTGTGATGATTGTGGGCACATTTTTTAAAGTTACCAAATGGCTGAAAGAGGGTGGTAAAACATTTTTGAGCATGCATAGGCATTGCCTGGATTCTCCATATTTCAAGCGAGAGCTTGGCTTTCAAAAGAAGATCAGGTCTTGGGGAACTGGTAAGTTAAAGTTCCCTATGCATGTAAGTTATGCAACTTTTATTCTCTAGGCCTCAGTTTATTTTCTTTTTTCTTTAAGCAGAACTAATAAGAACATGACCCTGACTCCCTGCTTTTGTATATTTGCTTATGGTTGGTATTTGCTCTAAGAGTCAGAACTCTTATCTACCTATCAGTTTACAAATGATGAATGTGGCCCAATTATATGCCATATACTTTCCCATAGGCCTAGGTAAGTAAAGCTGTCTTTTGAAGATGTCCTTTAGACTATGAGGCTTATCTTGTTTTCATCTTTGATCTTGAAAGGCAAATGTGAAAGGCCTTTGGCAAGAGACTTCTAGCTCCTGTTTACTGCCTTTACTTTCTGAGCTACCCTGTCACAACCCATATTAACAATTGTGTTTTTGTGAGACAACCTATAGTATCAAACTGTTCTTTTGGAAAAGAGAGGATGCAAACAGATTCTTTTTGGGGGGTGGTACTAGGGGTTTAAGGGTTAAACTCATGAACTTGTGCATGCTAGGCAAACACTCTATGCACTGAGCTATATCCCCAGCTGCACAAACTGATTTTTTTTTTTTTTTTGGTACCAGGGATTGAATTCAGGAGTGCTTAAGCACTGAACCACATTTCCAGCCTTTTTTATATTTTATTTAGAGACAGGGTATCGCTTAGTTGCTTAGGGCCTTGCTAAGTTGCTGAGGTTAGCTTTGAAATTGAGATCCTCCTGCTTTAGCCACCTGAGCTACTGGGATTACAGGCATGTGTCACTGTGTCTGGCTACATAAACTGATTCTTAATGTTGGGTAAACTCTTCACAAAAGTTTAGAACATGGGACTTATAAGGTAGGTTTCTTTGTTACCTCCATCGAGCAGAAAAAGAAATTGATTAAGCAGTGTTCTCAGCCATCTCTGTCCTGCATCACTACAGAGAAGAGACCTGAATACCCCTTTCTCTATGGAGATCTGACTGTACCATTAGTGTCCTGGATGCAGCAGCCATCTCTCTGTGACAATCACTTATTACCAATGCCAATTTGAAAGCAGAGCCGCCATTCTTTTGAGTTTTAATGGAAGTCTTTGCATCTGCACAGAAAACTTATATTTCCACTAATCTCACTTTCAGCTTTTCTTCCTTCTTAACAGTATTTTTACTCACTGGCCTCCTGCCCATTATTTCCCTTATTATGGAGTCCTCAACTCCAGCTATGCAACTCAGCTTACTCAACACAAAGGATGTTCAGGTTCTGCCCTCTAGCTCTATTATTACTTTTATTTTATATAATATTTCTAACTTCTACTACTGTCCTGGAACTCTGGACCCTCATCCTACCTCCATCCATTTTCTTCTGCAGTTTAATTCATGGCCCTGTGACCTTCTGGCCCGAGATGCTACTTGTTTTTATAAAACGTTTGGCTGGGTTGTGAATTCTGGTTGCCAGCCAAGGGCACCTCCAAGTCCATGGAGGTTCAGGCAACCCCAGAATTTTTCACAGTCAGATCACTCCATTAGTGAGGAGAGGCTAAGGAAGGAGGACAGTAATGATGGTAACAGGCTCACTCATTTGCCCTGAAGTGTTGCTTTCAGAAAATGGAAATAGATTCTCAAAGGGACTGGCCAACATATGAATGAATCCAGAGCCATGAATAGCAAACAAAAAACCTGGGATATACTCAGTGGATGAGGATGCTAGGGAGGAACTTCATGCCCCTCTCCATGGCTTACCTGGCAGGACTCTGATTGGTAGCCAAATTCTAGAGCAGATAGAACCTGATTCTGGCCCAATATTTGACCCTCTTTTGGTTGAACAGTATTGAAGAGGTGTGAATAGGGAAGGAGTTGAAATTAAAAATATTTTGGAAAAGATACTAGAAGGGAGAAGACTGAAGGGGAAGGCACTGTCCTTCCTCTTAAAGTAACAATCTGAAATTTATACACCTTATTTCTACTCATAGCCAGTAAATCAGAACTTAGGAAGCTTACTCCTAATGGAAAGGAAGCTGGAGTCTACAGTTTTTATCTGGACAGCCTTGAACCTAGCTAAAACCAGTAGCTCTAACACCATGAGAGTAGAAATGGGTACTGGGGCACAACCAGTAACCTTTGTGGGGAGCAATACACTTAGTTGATTTAGTTAATCATGTACTAAGTACAGTACCTAAGTGGAGGCATTGGGGGATTTGCAAATGATCCTAAGCAATATTTTATTGAATAATTTCCTTGAAAAGTATTTTTTGGGTACCTGCTATGTTCCAGGCACTGCTAAGAACTATGGATGCAAAAGGGAATAAGACAAATTTGTTCTGTGCCTTCAGCAAGCTTACAGTCTATGGAAAAGACAGGCATTAAAAGGAAATAATTATTTATCATCATTTTATTCAGTGACACAAAATGGAAGAAACTAGCCTAGTCCAAAGGGTTAAATAAGGCTCTGATGATGATTTGATGTTCAGTTCAGAATTGATGGATGAGTAGAAGTTGGTGAGGGAAAGAGAAGGGAAAAGCTGAGATTAAACTACAGGTACTGTGCACCCTACTAATTGCTAGGCCCTGTGGGAAGTACTTTTAATCTTTATGGCATGGGACATGTAAGGTTGGCCCCTTTATTACCCCCATCAAACAGATAAGGGAATTGTTTAAGCAATGTATCTGATGTCACAGGCCAGGAGGGTAAGAGCTGGGAGCACTTTGGATTTACAGAGCACTTCAGAACCCTGGCTTGACACCAAGGCAGACTGACGTGGAGCTCATTCCCTGAACTACTCTGCTGTGTCACTGAGAATAGGGAGCATGCTTTGCAGGTCAAGGAGGTGAAAGGATGACTGCGTTGGGAGAGTGGCTCCAGCCAGATGTGGCTGAAGGTCAAGGGGGAGCCAGATCATGCACAGCTTTGCAGGGCTGGCTGAGAGCTTGACCTTTCTTTTTAATACCAATGGAAATTTACTGAAGAATTTGAAAAACAGGGACACTGTATGATCAGATTTTCATGTGAAAATGCTCTGTGGAAGGGGATGGGGAATGTAATACTATGTTCAGGGATATGGGCAGGGATTCCTTCAGCAGATGATGATAGTATCTTCTAGAATAAGAAAGTAGCAAGGTATTTAGGGAGCAGAGTTCGCTGGGTTTGGCTAGGAGAAAGGGAAAGAACTGTGTGTATGTCTAGTGTAAGCAGCTGGTTGGTGGTGATTTTATTTACTGAGATGAGAGACTGGACAGCTTGAGGGAAATATTCAACTTTGGACATGTTAAATAGAGCTTTTATAAAATATCCACTTGGATAAGACATTTAGGCATTTGGGTCCAGAGCTCAGAGGTCTGGGCCAGAGATGTAAATTTGGCATTCAGATGGTATTAGAAACACAGGAGTGGACAAATTGAGATGTCTTGTCTATCAACAAGTATCTTATTATTTAGAATGTATCATTTAGAATAAAATGAACCCAAGACAGTTTACCAGTGTCAAATAGAGTGGTGCAAATTCCAAGAAGAATGTCTATCCAAAGGAAGAAGTGGGAATCTGAGGAGGCTGGAAGTGTTGTAAGCATTTCCAAGATAAGTTCAGAAAATAAGTGAGGTTTGGATAATTGGATTGATGTTCTAGAAAATTGATTGAGCATCTTCTTTTTTTTTTTTTGAAAGAGAAAAAAATTGCCAATATATGTTATGGGTTTTATTTTTTTATTAGTTGTTCACAACATTACAAAGCTCTTGACATATCATATTTCATACATTAGATTGAAGTGGGTTATGAACCCCCAATTTTACCCCAAATGCAGATTGCAGAATCACGTCGGTTACACATCCACAATTTTACATAATGCCCTATTAGTAATTGTTGTATTCTGCTACCTTTCCTATCCCCTACTATCCCCCCTCCCCTCCCATCTTCTCTCTCTACCCCATCTACTGTAACTCATTTCTCTCCTTGTTTATTTTCCCATTCCCCTCACAACCTCTTATATTTAATTTGTATAGCAATGAGGGTCTCCCTTCATTTCCATGCAATTTCCCTTTTCTCTCCCTTTCCCTCCCATCTCATGTCTCTGTTTAATGTTAATCTTTTCTTCCTGCTCTTCCTCCCTGCTCTGTTCATAGTTGCTCTCATTATATCAAAGAAGACATTTGGTATTTGTTTTTTAGGGATTGGCTAGCTTCACTAGCATAATCTGCTCTAGTGCCATCCATTTCCCTGCAAATTCTATGATTTTGTCATTTTTTATTGCTGCATAGTACTCCATTGTGTATAGATGCCACATTTTTTTTTATCCATTCATCTATTGAAGGGCATCTGGGTTGGTTCCACAGTCTAGCTATTGTGAATTGTGCTGCTATGAACATCGATGTGGCAGTATCCCTGTAGCATGCTCTTTTAAGGTCTTCAGGGAATAGTCTAAGAAGGGCAATAGCAGGGTCAAATGGTGGTTCCATTCCCAGCTTTCCCAGGAATCTCCAAACTGCTTTCCAAATTGGCCGCACCAATTTGCAGTCCCACCAGCAATGTACAAGAGTACCCTTTTCTCCACATCCTCGCCAGCACTTGTTGTTGTTTGACTTCATAGTGGCTGCCAATCTTACTGGAGTGAGATGGTATCTTAGGGTGGTTTTGATTTGCATTTCTCTGACTGCTAGAGATGGTGAGCATTTTTTCATGTACTTGTTGATTGATTGTATATCCTCCTCTGAGAAGTGTCTGTTCAGGTCCTTGGCCCATTTGTTGATTGGGTTATTTGTTATCTTATTGTCTAATTTTTTGAGTTCTTTGTATACTCTGGATATTAGGGCTCTATCTGAAGTGTGAGGAGTAAAAAATTGTTCCCAGGATGTAGGCTCCCTATTTACCTCTCTTATTGTTTCTCTTGCTGAGAAAAAACTTTTTAGTTTAAGTAAGTCCAATTTGTTGATTCTTGTTATTAACTCTTGTGCTATGGGTGTCCTATTAAGGAATTTGGAGCCCGACCCCACAATATGTAGATCGGAGCCAACTTTTTCTTCTATCAGACGCAGAGTCTCTGATTTGATATCAAGCTCCTTGATCCATTTTGAGTTAACTTTTGTGCATGGCGAGAGGAAGGGATTCAGTTTCATTTTGTTGCATATGGATTTCCAGTTTTCCCAACACCATTTGTTGAAGATGCTAGCATCTTCTGAGGGTAAAATCTGGGAGCACTTTGGATCTACAGAGGACTTCAAAACCCTGGATTAGTTGGAAGGCTTGTTTTCTCCACTTCCTAAGTGGGTCACACTGACTTCTGATCTTTATAAAAGACACTTTGGTTACCCATTCTACATAACTCACAGTGGTGGGGACTTTAAATATGAACTGTACATTTTAAAATTATGCAAATTTGAAAAGCATATTTGTTATATAAAATTCAAGATTCAAAGTACATAGGTCATTATCCCAAGGTCACCTGATTGGCAAATGGCTAACCTGGGTATAGATCTTTGTACTTACAATTTAGAAAAATTAACATTGCTATGGATTGTTGTTTTTGGTGTTTAACTCTTCTCATTCTCAAGTTCCTTATATATAATTTAGGAGCTAATACCATTAACTCAAATATTAAGCATTTCTTGCTTGTTTACTATGTGTCAGGTGCTATTCTAGACCATCAGATTATAGCAAGGAGCAAAGCAAAGTGTTCTCCCCAACTTGTTCCCACCAGTGAATGTGCTAATCATGTTTTAGAGTTGTTTTTTTATTTTCCCGCGGTGTGTGATGATTCGCTAAGAGATGCTATGATGTATGTGAAGTCCCTGCCTTCCCCAAAGAGTATATAAAACTGCGGCAAACCCTGGCCTCAGGGCATCTCAGCATCACCAGTTGCTGTGTGCGCAGGGAGGACTGAGCTAGCTCGCAATAAACACCTCTTTGCTGCTTAAAAAAAAAAAGCAAAGCAAAGTGTTCTCAATGAGTTTATGTTCTTATGATAGGAGGATAGACATGACTGAGGCAAATAAACATATAATGTGTCAGAGGGTAATAAATACTATAAAGAGACATGAAACAGAGTAAGGGAAAGGTCTTTGATAAATAAAAATTGAGCAGACTCCATCATGAACTAAGAGAACAGTATAGATAACTGGGGGAAAAACATACAGGCAGAGAGATCAGTACATGCAAAGGCCTTGGCGCATATACCTCCTAGATGTAGTTCAGGAACAAGCAGGAGGCAAGTGTGACAGTAACCGAAGGAGGAAAAGGGAGAGGGGAAGGAGAAGATGCCAGAGAGTAGCTAGAGACGGGGTCATGCAGGGTCTCCCCATTAGTCAGAACTTTGAATTTTTTTCTGAGTGAGAAGTGCAGCTACATTAGAGTTTTAAGCAGAGAAATGAGTGATTAAATTTGTCCTGTTGATAAAATATTGTGAGGCAAAAGAGGTAACAAGCATTAAATTGCTTTACAAACTGGGAAGTTAGATTGAAGAATACTTCCAGGGTGAAATAATTGGCAGACAGTTGTAGAGCTAGCAAAGAAGGCACTGCCCTGAACCCCAGGCCACCCTTTTCTGTATGGCATACTGAATCTTCCTCACAGTGTCACTCTTGAATAATGTTAAAGACATTTCCTCCTTCTCAAGCCAGGGGTCTCATTGTCCTGGCAACATTTGTCTTTTGGAAGGAGGTACAGGAGCTTGTGATCGATTTCAAATGGTAGACAGAAGGGAGCTGGAATAGGGAGCTGGAATAGGGAGCTGGAATAGTCTGAGGCAATTTGAGCCTGGGCAGTCAAGATTGTCATAAATTAAACACAGGCCTTCTCTGCTCAGGGTTGGGCTAGAGAAGCTAAAACATCAGGAATTAAGAGGAAAAACCAACAGTTATGCTAGCATATGGAGAACTCCATTAATATCTAGTTAGGAAGCCACAGGGTGGCCAAAAACAATAGAGTTAGAATTTATAGGAATTCATCTTTGTTTATATAGTATTAGGCATGGGTTAAGGAGATGTAACAGTGCATGAATTGGGACAGAAGTGACCTTGTATTATGTGCCCCCCTCTGGAGGACCAGCTCCTGTAGATGAGTGCCTCTGACCTAGGGCTGGCCTTGGCCCTCCCTGAGTGTGGACAGCTTCATGTGGTTCCTGTGGGTGAGGAGGGAAGGCCAAGCTATGGTTCCTGGCTGGGGAGCCCAGGGATGGAGTCCGGCACCTTGAACCTTTGCTGTTTGTCAAGGATGGTTTGTGCTCATTCTCTTCTTTTTCTCTCTGCCCTCCTCCTCTATCTCTTTCTGCTTTTTCTTCTCCCATTTCCTGCCATGAGTAGAAAACATTAACTAATGCTTGATTTGATCTCTATTAAATTTATAATTGTTCATAAGATCACTACCCATGTATCATTCATCCAGAACACACCCCCAAGAGAAAACCTCAACGGGGATTCTCCATTCCCAATAAAATATATGCTATGTGGCTACTAAGTAATCTTCATAAATCATCTACTCTTAAGGAAATAAAGCATAGTTTTTTTTCAGTGAAACTTTTTTGGATTCTAACTATAGAAAAACCATAATGATGTACAATCTGTTTGTGAAATTATGTTCCTTACCCTAAGGTATGATTTTTTTTTGGAAGTAACAGACAAGTGATATTCCAATTTTAATTACTTGAAGTCAACATGTTTTAAAAACATAGCCACCTTTAGGTCTCCATATTTTTCAAATAATTCTTGTTACTTAAAGTTTCTTTATCTGCAATTCCTTCATATTGGAATCTTGGCAGACTCAGAAATTATAATTTTTCTCTAAAAGGACAGAAAACATAGGGTACAATTGGAAATATGTATAGGAGATATATGTTGTGTATATATGTAGGAAAACACACACACATACACACCATGCATTTACTCTTGCTAGAGAAGCTCATCCTGGGGGTTTCTTTTTTTTTTCTTTTTTTAAAGAGAGAGTGAGAGAGGAGAGAGAGAGAGAGAGAGAGAGAGAGAGAGAGAGAGAGAGAGAGAGAGATTTTTTTAATATTTATTTTTTAGTTCTCGGCGGACACAACATCTTTGTTGGTATGTGGTGCTGAGGATCGAACCCGGGCCGCACGCATGCCAGGCGAGCGCGCTACCGCTTGAGCCACATCCCCAGCCCCATCCTGGGGGTTTCCAAGGGCAGAATCAAGTCCAAGTGGTGGAAATTTCAGTGACAACAGATTTCAGACTCCTTGGGGAAGAATTTTGTCACTGTCAAATCTGCCCACTGACAGAATTGGCTGCCTCATAAAGTTCAGTAAAAGGTTGTTTTTTTTTCCAGGACTTTGCAAATACCAGAAGCTTTCAATGACAGGATTATTATAAAAAAAGCATTCAGTTGATGCCCATCTATTTAAAAACCATGTTATTATAAAAAGTAAAGAACAAGTTGATCTCTCAGCACATGGGGAATGTGTGACCTGCTGAGCTGTGAATGAATAGGTTGGCAGTGTGGCAGAAGCCACGTGGACGGAAGAAGGTACAGACTGTAATGGATGACTGTGGCAATCTTGATAATGCAGGAACCATGAGGGGTCTCAGACACTTATGTATTTTGGCAAGTAGGTAATTCTTGGAAGTATTTAATTACAATTGTGCAAATATTATATGCTAAAGAGTCCCTCTTCCCTACTCCCTCCAACCTTTTTCCTTTCAGGGGCTCTGAGACTAAGAAACTCCAAAAATAGCACTCATCCTTTTCAGCTCAGAAACTAGGCATTCTGAAAAAATATTGTTCTATTGTAGTAAGCTCCCCAACTAGGGAAGATACCAAATAGATCATGAGTTGTCACAGAGATGAACAGATAGTCCCAGAAACATTGGGTGGTCAGAAGAAAGTTGATAAGATGCTTATTTTGTGGACCCAGAATACTATAAAGAATAAGCTAATGAATACCCATATAGTAAGGACATTGCTTCACCATAAAGAACATTTTTCATAATTTCATCAGATTATGTTAAAATGTCATTATAAATAGAATTGGAACATATATAGAGAGAGTAGTCCTTACGTCCTCAACCCGCTCATTCTCTTCCTAAAAGTTACCACTATTCTGAATTTGTATTTACCATTTTCATGACATTTGTGTGTATTTATTGCCTCTGCATGCATAAAAGTATTATAAAATATTTTTGTGTTTGAAAACTTTATCTAAATGATATCATACAGTACATATTATTTTATAGCTTGGTTTTTTTTTTGGTTAGCCTTGCTTTTTAATATATTCATTTTGATAAGCATAGTTCTAGAACATTCATCTCAACTAAATCATCATAATACATATATTAACATACCATCATTTATTCATTTTCTTCTTTGAGAGCATGGAAGTTCGTTTTCTTGTTTTTCTACTATCAGCTGTATAGTTATGAATCCCCTCACACGTGTGTTTGGGAGCATTTAAGTAAGAATTTCCTTGGGAATAGAAATACTTACTCTTAGAGTGTTCACATCTTTACAGGATTTACTCAAACTCTTCTCAAAATGATTGGACTAATTTATACTCCTACCAACACTGTATGAAAATTCCTATTTTCCGCATCCTTACCAGCTCTTGCTGATAACAGATTTTAATTCTTGCCAGTTGATAAATGTAAATGGCATTTCAACATAGCATTTTAAAATTTTGTAAAGAGATTCTTTTCCCTATGAATCTTGGAACTATGTGCAATTTATTCTTGTGTATGAAGTGTAGTAGGAATCAACCAGTGCAGTTCATTGTTTTCTATATGATGGTTTTATTTTATATTTTCTGAGGTACTGGTAAGAGTAGACATATTTGCCTATGTTTATTGACCATGTGAACTATTTGGTCTTCTAATTTTCTCATTTTTATGTTGGACAGTTTGTCTATTGATTTATAGGAGTTCTTTATATATATGATTATTATCCATTCTTAGTAATATGCATTGAAAATATCTTCTTCCAGTCTGTGGTCTGTTTGTACTATGATTATGTTATCTTAAGATGAATATTGGTACTGTTTTGATTGTTTTTGTTGTTAGAACTTACTTGTACAACATGCATTCTGCAGCAATTCATATGGTATTCCGTATTGATTTATTAGATCAGGTTTATTCTCAAATATGCTGTATACCTGCATGATCAATTTACTAAGTGTGTTGTATTAGAATCTCTCTTGTAAGGGAACATTTATGAACACTGATCATATACCAAGCCAGATCTGAACATACAAGTCTGAACATATTTCACAGAATTTTTCCTATAAAAATCAAGGTTTCTGATTATCATGCAATTAATGAAGAAATAAATTTTTAGAGATTACCAAAATTATCCCTATATATTTGGAATTGAGAAAAAAATTCCCCAAAACCTCATGGACCAGAAATGAAATGGGAAAATAATTGGTGTTTAGGGGTGACAGTCAAATATTGAATTTGTCAATTTCTCTAGTAGTTCAATTTTTCATTATTATTAGTTATCTATTCATTTAGAACTAATAGATCGGTACATTCACTTAGAATTAGTCCTTATTGTAACAGCAATTCCACCATGCTTAAAGACAGTGACATTTATTATGGTTGATAAGCTTCAGTACATTTCCTGTACTAAGAAGTGGTCTTCTCCACATCTAGTTTGCCATACTGCCAGAACTGTAAGTATCTCTTACATTTTCTGTGTAGACAATCATCTTTCCTATAAGTATTGACAATTTTGATTTCTACCTTTCCAATTCCTTTATTTTATTTCTTTTTCTTATTCTACTCTATGGCCAGTGTCTTTAGTATGGTATGGAGAGGAAATGTAGGTAGTGAGTATGCTTATTTTATTCCTGGTTGTAAATGGATGCTTTAAATATTTATCTCTAAGTAGAATTTTTGCTGTGTTTTCTTTGCTGATAACATTTATCAGATTAAAGGGAGTTCCCATCTGTTCCTATTTTGTGAGGATAATTTAAATTAAATTATCAGATGCTTTTTGTTCACTGATTCAAATTGCCATGTGACTTTTCTCCTTTAATCTGGAATGTACTGAATGAACTTCATTAATAAACTCTTAAGTTAAACTATACATGTAATTCTGATCAAAACCAACTTGGTCATCAAGTACTGGTTTTGGTATATTGCTGTATTTGCTTTGTTTAGGTTTTATTTAGGATTTTTGTGTCTACATTTATGAGTAAAGTTGACCTAAAGTTTTCCTTTCTCGTGCTATGTGTCTGGTTTTGATGCCAAGGTCGTTCAAGCTGCACGGCATGGTTTTGGAGTGTTCCCTCCTTTTCTATTATCTGGAATACATTATAGAAAGGATTATTTGTTTCTCAAGAGTTTGATAAAACTCATTTTAAAAATGTCTAGGCCAACTGCTGGGTTTTGTGGGTAGATTTTAATTTCAGGCTCCCCCCACCCATGGTTTTGTGCTTTTAGTTTTTCATTTTCTTTTTGATCCCATGTTGTTCACTAATATTTTTCTAGGAAATTGTCCATTTTGTGTGCATTTTTAATTTTTTGGTATGAAATTCTCTATAGTCTTATCTTTTGAAGTTATTAACCTTTGCTTTAACTGTGATGATATTGCCTTTGTGATTCTAAATAATTTCTTTTCTTTTTCAAAATCTGGTTAGTATATATGTTTAAACTATTTTATTAGTCTTTTCAAAAATTGAACTTTGGTCTTATTTATGCTTCTTAGTTTTTGTCTTTACTGGCTTTGTCTTTCTGATGTTCTTAGTTGTTGAATACCTTATTTCTTCTCTAGTAAAAGTATATAAATGTCTTATCACAAAACATGTTCATTTACTCATCCCCCCCCCCGCCGCAATTCAACAAATATTTAGCTCCCACGCACGCACTGTTCTAGGTACTATGGATTCATCAGTGAGCAAAACAATCATAAAAGCACTCCCATATTTTAAAATTTGGAGTATGAATTTTTTATTCCATGAATTATTTAAAAGAGTCTCCACATTTCCATTGCTGTGGAGGTAGGGAAGTTTGTCTCTTAGCTATTTCTAATTGTGTTTTGTTTAGAGAATGTGGCATGTCTGATACTGATTTTTTGGGTACTTTTCAGATTTGCTTTGTGACCTGGAATGCGGTTATTTTTTTTGTAAAAGTTCCATGTGTGCTTGAAAAGAATGCCGACCAATGATCTTAAGATCCTTTCAACTTGGCGATTCAATGGTTCCATGTCAAAGTCAAATAACCCTGCCTGGTCTGGCATGTTGTTCAAAGTCGTGGTTAAAAGTGTCTAATTCGTGTAGAGGTTGATTCAATAGGCTGTTGGGAGTGGTGTTTGGAGTGCCCTCTACTCTAACACAAGAGTTTAATGAGGACCGTTCCCTTTTTCTTCTGAAGAACCGTAGGGCAGAGAATCATGGAATATCAGAAAAATCTGTTTGTGGTTGTCCACAGCCAGCAGCAGCCTAGCAGCTTGAGCAATTAGTCAGCAGACACTTAGGTAGCACTTAAGTTTGTGCTGTGAGCTGTTCTGAGTGTTGTTACACATGCCATCTCATTTAATCTCACAGCAGTCCTTGACAGAGTTACCATGATTATTCCCATTTCTTTGAAGAAGAAATCAACCACTGATAAATGAGGTCCTAAGGTCTCATAGACAGTAAATGGCAAATCAGGGTTGAATTTGGGCAGTCTCTGATCCCAGGGACCATGCTCTCAACTGCTCCATGATGCTGCCTCTCCAGAGGTATAATTTTGAAATCTGAATAATTATCCACACATTTCCAGATCCAGGTTTTGGAACCACTGTCTGGCTATGCTTATCATTTTCCAGATGGAGAAACTGAGGCCAGGAGGGCCAGGGGTTTCATCAGCACATGAAACTTGCCTTGCGTAAGCTCTGCAGGTGTTGCAGGGGAACTTAGCATTGCCCTAGGAGACCTGGCCCACCAAGTGCTTGTGGATCTGAGTAGCTCATTCTTTCCCAGGGAGAATCCACATAGAGCTGATAGCTGATTTTCAATTGTTCTGTCTCTCTCTGACCTTCTCCTTCTGTCTCTCTGTCTCTATCTGTTTGGATCTCTCTCTCTCTCTCTCTCTCTCTCTCTCTCTCTCTCTCTCTCTCTCTGGAAAAGTCCTCTATTAAAGAAGCAAAGCAGACACCCTGGAAATTTGGGGAATTGGTGTGGGCTGTTGGCATCCATTTCTTCTCTAGTGGAGTGTTAGAATCAAGTTTGTTATGGTTTAGACATGGATGTCACCCCCAAAACTCTTGTGTGAAACAATGCAATAATCTTCATAAGTGAAATGATTAGACTGTTAGAAGTGGAACCTAATTAGTTAATCCATGGATATGCATTAATTAAGTGCATACTATAGGTAGAGAGGGTGTGACTGGAGGAAGTAGGTCACTGAGGGCATGCATTTGGGGTTTATATTTTGTACCTGGTAAGCAGAGTTCTCTCTGCTTCCTGTCATGTCCTGGGCTGCTTACCTTTGCTAGGCCCTTCTGCTATGATGTTCTGTCTCACCTCAGCCCAGAGCTATGGAAAGGTCGACTGTAGATGGAACCTCTGAAACAATGAGCCAATTGCTTTTGTCCTCTAAGTTGTTCTTGTCAGGTATTCTGGTCACAGTGACATGAAAGCTGACTAAAACATGAGTGAATCTGTTTAAAACAAAACAACTCTGCCCTGACATTCACAGAAAACAATTATTAGAGAAGGTAATTTGGGTGAGAGAGTTGAGCTAGAAGTTTTGAATATAGGTTTAAATAATTCCACTTTATTGTCTACAGTCATATATTATTTATTAACATATCATAGCTAACTAATATTATGGTTGTGTTACTGTTTCAGAATTTCCCAAAGTTATTTCCTTTAGTATGATGTCACCTGCCATCCTGCTTTCTATATTTTAACATCATTTTTCAGATGCTGCGTTTAAGCATAGCTGGCTTGCTTATTTTAAAGTAATCATATATATCTGGTATATAGATTTAGCTACATGATATATTTTATTTTCTAAAAAATCCAGAAACTTTATATAATTTAATTATAATATCAAATAATATATAAGAATTAAACATGCAAAATGAAATAGTGATGAACTAAAGCTATCCGATGCATTTTACATTGATATAAAATGAAGCTCAATAGGTTTAATAGCTTTGTATAATTTCAAACAATGAGGTATAAATCAGTAAATTTGCATTTTCATGTTTAAAAAGAAAAAAAAACATGAATGAATGTGATTCAAGTCCCAGATCCTGCCACCTTTGACTTTGTCATATTGGACTGTGACTTATTCCTCTTATTTTTCTTGTCAATAAAAAGAAGCATAATAATACTAGCTTGTAGTATCACTGAGAGGACCAAGTGAAAGAATATTTGTAAAGCTCTTGGTACATGTTAACAACAACAGCAACAACATACTTTGACCAAGTTCCATTCTGCATCAGGCATGGGTGGAGACTCTCTGGATATGTAGCATGAAATAAAGAGAAAAATCCATGCCCTTAGGGGCTTTGCAGTCTAGAATAGAGACACAGTAATAAACAAATACATATGGAATGTATTCATTAGTAAATTTTTTATGAAGAAAACAAAGCAAAGTAAGGAGGAGAAAGTGAATGGTCTTTCTGAGCAGAAACTAGATGCAAAGGAAGGAAGTTACGCAGGAGCCAGTTCATGGAGGCCTCCGCTCACTGGAGCATTCTGGACATCCTCTCAATACTCTGAATGGGATGCGAAGTCATTTGGCGCTCTGAGAAGAGGATGACATGCTTAGACTCACGTTGTCCAGTGTTTGCTTCAGTTGCTAGTGGAGACTAGGTTATGAATGGCAAGGGCAGAGTGGAGAGCAAGTAGGAAGATGTCGCAGTGGTCCCAAAGGGAGGTGACAGTGGCCTGAATTAGGGTGGTAGCCATGGAGAAGATGAAAAAGATTCAGATTCTGGCTACCAATATTCAGGCAAATCCCTCAATATTTGTTGATGAGGTGAGTGTGAGATATGAGAAAGAAAGGTTGAGAATGACACCAAGATTTTGGTTTGCACAACTGAAGAGTATTGGTGAGGGAGGAAGAAATCAAGTGATTAGTTGTGAACATGTTTAATTTGTGACACCTGTTACAATCATGTGGTGATAAGGAGAAGGCCACTCAAGGGAAGTTCCAAGTGGATAGTCACTGGCATTTAGAGGATATTTTAACCATGAGATTCATCAAACTCACCAAATGGGTAAATATAGACAGTGAAGAGAGATAACCCAAATGAGGCTTGGGTCTGAGTAAAGTTAGACTGAGATGATGAAGAACTCAACAATGTGATCTAAAGTAGTCTTATTTACTTATCTCTTTACTGTCCGTCTTTGAGTATATAAGATCCTGTAAGACAGGGATTCTGTCAGATTTCTCAGTGCCATATGGCTGCCTGTGTGGGGTAGCGCAGAGAATTTAGTCGGTATTCAATAAATAAATGCCAACAGTCTGAATTTATGAAATTATTTTTGATTTATCTTATTTTCATTAAGCCTCTGATTTTATGCCCAGGATGGAAAGCAGGTGATTCTTCCTAAGCCTACAAGTCAGTTGAGACCTGGAGGAGAGGCCCTCCCTTCCTCCCTTCTCTTTAGTGGGTACACTCCCTCTCAACCCCAGCCTGTGTGTTCTCATTAAGCAGTGTCACTAGGCCAGGTGATACTTGGAATGCTAAAAGACTCCCTGGGACAGGAGGGAACACTGGACAACCACACTTTGAAACTCTTGCCCTGGGGTGACTTGGCTAGAAGAAGCCAGGCACAGAGCCACAGTGAGTTTCACCCTGCTGAGGAAGTAGACTTTCAGGAATCCACAGAGCCGGCCAAGTCATGTTAACACAAAACTGGCCAAGAACTTTGGCTGCCTCGTTTTCTTCCTGGAGATCCAAAGTCAGCAGCAACTAAGATTCCCTAATTTCAGAGCCCCCACTCTTCCTTGACTTTTGTTTTATTAAGAGTGTGATGCTGGGAAGATGGCGGCGGGAAGTGAGTAAGCCGCTCCGTGCTCCGCGCCGCTGCACCTGCGCAGCGTATGTTGCCGAGTCTTAAAAGATGAAGTAAAGATCATTAAAGGAGATCTGTCGACAAAGACTCAGTACCGTGTTAGAAAGGGGCCTAGGTGGAGTGAATCCGCCACAACTCCAGCCAAGGTGGAGTGAGTCCATCACGACTTTAGCGCAAGCAGTAAGGCTGTAGCCCCCGAGCTGCCCGGCTCCCTCGGCCCCTTCTCCTTCTCCTCTCCACCTTTCCGCTTTGCTTCTCCCCCGCCGTCTCTCCTTCCATGCTCAGTCCCTAAATCTAGATCTCAATTTCTTTCCCCCACCCCGCCCGCTCTCCCACGTGTCCAGTACCCAGCCCGCGCGGGCCCCGAGGCGCTGCCTCCCCTCCCCCAGCCTGCACCCCCTCCCCGGGGGTCCTGAAGGCCACAGCTGGGCCGCCACCGTGCCGCCGCCGCCGCCACCGCCGCCGCCGCCGCCGCTTCCCGCGGAGCACCATAGAGCAGACTCTTCACCGCGCGAGTGAGCTGCTGAGTTAAATTGAACAGCTGATAAGATGAGTGACAATTTAAAATCTAAGTGATCCAACATGGCGGTGGACGCGGAGAGATCAAGTCTCTAACCCCTTCAGCTGCGCGAGCATAGGGAGAAGTAAACTGTCAAAATACTGTTCGCTCAGGACCACTAGGCACTGTTGAGCTGAAGGGGATCCCGGGCGAACAGTCTGCCCCTCTCAGAACACACCGAGCCCGGATTGGGCTGCATTCTAGTTCTGGTTTGCCTGCTTCTCGTGACTCAGCACTAATGATCCTGCTGAAATAACTAGTCGGCCCACCTGAACTCACAGAGGTAAAAGCCAACTGAGCACGATAGTCAGACCCAGGGTATCCCTCTGCTGACAACAGAGGTCCCTTGCAACAGCTACCAGGGGAGTTGCTACCTGAGGGCAAACAAATTTGCTGGAGGTCCTCAGCCCCAAGCCCTACAAACTTAGGGTCTGAGGGAGGCAAACAGAAAGGGTGTGCCCAGGCATCCATGGAAACAGGGCTCCCAGGAGCAGCAGACCCGGAGTGTAGCCAGTATTGTGGTGAGCGTCACCGGTGAGCGGGGCCTGGCTTGAGGAACCACAAGAGAAGACCCTAGGCACTCAGGATTGGAGACCCGCATAGTCTAGGAAGAAGAGCTGAGGCACAGTGATTGGTTCCCACCCATCAAGAAGAGAAGCCTGGCCCAGTTCCCACCTACTGGAAGAGAAGTTAATTGAGCTCTATGACTGCATTTATTATTATTATTTTTTTAATGATTATTATTGGTATTTTTTTTAAATTTTATTTTCACTTTTTGTTGTTGATGTTGTTGTTGTTCTTCAACTTTCTTATTAATGGTTTCAATTTTTTTAAATTCTTTTTATTCTATTATTATTACTATTATTACTATTATTTTTTAAACTTTAATTTCCATTTGTTTATTATCATTATAATTTTTTTTTGGTTTTAAATTTTTATTTTTTCGTTTTTTCTTTCTTTCTTTTCACTTTTTTCTTTTGTCTTTTCATTTCTTTTCAATTTTCTTATTCCCCCCTTCTTGAATTCTACCTGCCTACACTCACTCTCTTTAGTGACTTCTTCCCTTCCCTTCTAATACCTCTCCTCCCAAGCATCAAATAAATTTATAAGAGTAAACAGTAACTCAGCAGTCAAACAGAACAAGAAGTATCATGAGCATAAAAAAGCAAGGAAGAAAAGGAGTACAAACAATGAAGGACAGCCTAAATATTCAGGAGGACCTGGAGTCATCAGAAAAATGGCCATATAAAGAACTCAAGGAACACCTTAGACAGATGGAAAGTAACCTTAAAGATCACATTGAAAATGAATTACATAAACAGATAAAAGAAGAAGTTAAGCATCTTTATCAGGAGATAGAGATTATTAAAAAAACAAACAATAATTCTAGAAATGAAGGAAACGATAAACCAAATTAAAAACTCAATCGAGAGTATCACTAACAGAGTGGAGCAAGTCGAAGCCAGAACGTCAGATAATGAAGACAAAATATATCATCTTGAAAAGAGTCTAGCCAACTCAGATAGGCTGGTAAAAAATCACGAGAAAAACATCCAAGAGATTTGGGAAACTTAAAAAAAAAACAAACTTACGAGTCATTGGGATAGAGGAAGGCACAGAGATTCATGCCAAGGGAATGAGTAACTTGCTGAATGAAATAATTACAGAAAACTTTCCAGAAATAAAAAAGGAAACAGATATACAAATTGTAGATGCATACAGCACACCGAGCATACAAAATCACAGTAGACCAACGCCAAGACACATTGTTATGAAGATATCCAATATACAGAACAAAGAGAAAATATTAAAAGCTACAAGAGAAAAGAGGCAGATTACATTTAGGGGTAAACCAATAAGGTTAACAACGTATTTTTTATCACAGACACTGAAAGCGAGAAGATCTTGGAACAACGTATTTCAAACACTGAAAGACAATGGATGCCAACCAAGAATTCTGTATCCAGCAAAATTAAGCTTCAGATATGACAACGAAATAAAAATCTTTCATGATAAACAAAAGCTAAAATAATTTGTAGCCAGAAAACCAGCATTGCAAAGCGTCTTGAGCAAAACTCTACACGAGGAAGAAATGAAAAACAATAACCAAAACCATCAGCGGGAAGTGCCTCGGTAAAGACAGAGGGCGAGGGGAAAGATAATTATGGAGAAACAAACTAAATTAGAAAAAAAAAGAGATAAATAATCAAACATGGCAGGAAGTACAAACCATATATCAATAATAACTCTGAATGTTAATGGATTAAACTCTCCAATAAAGCGACATAGGCTGGTAACATGGATTAAAAAAACAAATCCAACAAAATGCTGCCTCCAGGAGACACATCTGATTGGAAAAGACATACACAGGCTCAAGGTAAAAGGTTGGGAAAAAATATACCACGCACACGGTCCTCGTAAGCAAGCGGGGGTGGCCATTCTCATATCGAATAAAATCGACTTCAAGACTAAGTTAATCAAAAGGGATAAGGAAGGACATTATATACTGTTAAAAGGAACCATTCACCAACAAGACATAACAATTATCAATATTTATGCACCAAACAATGGCGCTGCGACGTTCATAAAACAAACTCTCCTCAAGTTCAAGAATCAAATAGACCACAACACAATAATTATGGGTGACTTCAACACACCTCTCTCACCGTTGGACAGATCCTCCAAACAAAAGTTGAATAAAGAAACTATTGACCTCAATATCACAATCAATAACCTAGACTTAACTGACATATATAGAATATATCAACCATCATCAAGTGGATATACTTTTTTCTCAGCAGCACATGGATCCTTCTCAAAAATAGACCATATATTATGCCATAGGGCAACCCTCAGTAAATATAAAGGGGTGGAGATAATACCTTGCATTTTATCAGATCATAATGGAATGAAACTGGAAATCAATGATAAAAGAAGGAAGTAAAAATCCTACATCACATGGACAATGAACAATACGTTACTGAATGATCAATGGGTTACAGAAGACATAAAGGAGGAAATCAAAAAATTCTTAGAGATAAATGAAAATACAGACACAACATATCAGAATCTATGGGACACAATGAAAGCAGTTTTAAGAGGGAAATTCATCGCCTGGAGGTCATTCCTCAAAAAAAGGAAAAACCAACAAATAAATGAGCTCACACTTCATCTCAAAGCCCTAGAAAAGGAAGAGCAAAACAACAGCAAATGTAGCAGAAGGCAAGAATTAATTAAAATCAGAGCAGAAATCAATGAAATTGAAACAAAAGAAACTATTGAAATAATTAACAAAACAAAAAGTTGGTTCTTTGAAAAAATAAATAAGATCGACAGACCTCTAGCCATACTAACGAAGAGAAGAAGAGAGAGAACTCAAATTACTAACATACGGGATGAAAAAGGCAATATTACAACAGACGCTACAGAAATACAGACGACAATTAGAAATTATTTTGAAAACCTATATTCCAATATAAAAGAAGATAGTGAAGACATCGATAAATTTCTTAAGTCATATGATTTGCCCAGACTGAGTCAGGAGGATACACACAATTTGAACAGACCAATATCAATGGATGAAATTGAAGAAGCCATCAAAAGACTACCAACCAAGAAAAGCCCAGGACTGGATGGGTATACAGCGGAGTTTTACAAAACCTTTAAAGAAGAATTAATACCAATACTTTTCAAGTTATTTCAGGAAATAGAAAAAGAGGGAGCTCTGCCAAATTCATTCTATGAGGCCAACATCACCCTGATTCCGAAACCAGACAAAGACACCTCAAAGAAAGAAAACTACAGACCAATATCTCTGATGAACCTAGATGCAAAAATCCTCAATAAAATTCTGGCGAATCGGATACAAAGGCACATCAAAAAAATTGTGCACCATGATCAAGTAGGATTCATCCCTGGGATGCAAGGATGGTTCAATGTATGGAAATCAATAAATGTTATTCACCACATCAATAGACTTAAAGATAAGAACCATATGATCATCTTGATAGACGCAGAAAAAGCATTTGACAAAGTACAGCATCCCTTTATGTTCAAAACATTAGAAAAACTAGGGATAACAGGAACTTACCTCGACATTGTAAAAGCTATCTATGCTAAGCCTCAGGCTAGCATCATTCTGAATGGAGAAAAATTGAAGGCATTCCCTCTAAAATCTGGAACAAGACAGGGATGCCCCCTATCACCACTTCTATTCAATATAGTTCTCGAAACACTGGCCAGAGCAATTAGACAGACGAAAGAAATTAAAGGCATAAAAATAGGAAAAGAAGAAGTTAAATTATCACTATTTGCGGATGACATGATTCTATACCTAGAAGACCCAAAAGGGTCTACAAAAAAACTACTAGAACTAATAAATGAATTCAGCAAAGTGGCAGGACATAAAATCAACACACATAAATCAAAGGCAGTTCTGTATATCAGCGACAAAACTTCTGAAACGGAAATGAGGAAAAACACTCCATTCACAATATCCTCAAAAAAAATAAAATACTTGGGAATCAACCTAACAAAAGAGGTGAAAGACCTATACAATGAAAACTACAGAACCCTAAAGAGAGAAATAGAAGAGGATCTTAGAAGATGGAAAAATATACCTTGTTCATGGATAGGCAGAACTAACATCATCAAAATGGCGATATTACCAAAAGTTCTCTATAGGTTTAATGCAATGCCAATCAAAATCCCAATGGAATTTCTTGTAGAAATAGATAAAGCAATCATGAAATTCATATGGAAAAATAAAAGACCCAGAATAGCAAAAACAATTCTAAGCAGGAAGTGTGAATCAGGTGGTATAGCGATACCAGATTTCAAACTATATTACAGAGCAATAGTAATAAAAACAGCATGGTAGTGGTACCAGAACAGGCGGGTGGACCAATGATACAGAATAGAGGACACAGAGACTAATCCACAAAGCTACAACTATCTTATATTTGGTAAAGGAGCTAAAAACATGCAATGGAGAAAGGATAGCATCTTCAACAAATGGTGTTGGGAAAACTGGAAATCCATATGCAACAAAATGAAACTGAATCCCCTCCTCTCGCCATGCACAAAAGTCAACTCAAAGTGGATCAAGGAGCTAGATATCAAATCAGAGACTCTCCATCTGATAGAAGAGAAAGTTGGCTCTGATCTACATATTGTGGGGTCGGGCTCCAAATTCCTCAATAGGACACCCATAGCACAAGAGTTAATAACAAGAATCAACAAATGGGACTTTCTTAAACTGAAAAGTTTTTTCTCAGCAAGAGAAACAATAAGAGAGGTAAATAGGGAGCCTACATTCTGGGAACAAATTTTTACTCCTCACACTTCAGATAGAGCCCTAATATCCAGAGTATACAAAGAACTCAAAAAATTAGACAATAAGAAAACAAATAACCCAATCAACAAATGGGCCAAGGACATGAACAAACACTTCTCAGAGGAGGACATACAATCAATCAACAAGTACATGAAAAAATGCTCACCATCTCTAGCAGTCAGAGAAATGCAAATCAAAACCACCCTAAGATACCACCTCACCCCAGTAAGATTGGTAGCCACTATGAAGTCAAACAACAACAAGTGCTGGCGAGGATGTGGGGAAAGGGTACTCTTGTACACTGCTGGTGGGACTGCAAACTGGTGCGGCCAATTTGGAAAGCAGTATGGAGATTCCTGTGAAAGCTGGGAATGGAACCACCGTTTGACCCAGCTATTGCCCTTCTTGGACTATTTCCTGAAGACCTTAAAAGAGCACACTACAGGGATACTGCCACATCGATGTTCATAGTAGCACAATTCACAATAGCTAGACTGTGGAATCAACCCAGATGCCCTTCAATAGATGAATGTATAAAAAAAATGTGGCATTTATACACCATGGATTATTACGCAGCACTAAAAAATGACAAAATCTTGGAATTTGCAGGGAAATGGATGGCACTAGAGCAGAGTATGCTTAGTGAAGCTAGCCAATCCCTAAAAAACAAATACCAAATGTCTTCTTTGATATAATGAGAGCAACTAAGAACAGAACAGGGAGGAAGAGCAGGAAGAAAAGATTAACATTAAACAGAGACATGAGGTGGGAGGGAAAGGGAGAAAAAAAGGGAAATCACATGGAAATGGAGGGAGACCCTCATTGTTATACAAAATTACATATAAGAGGTTGTGAGGGGAATGGGATAACAAACACGGAGGGAAATGAATTACAGTAGATGGGTAGAGAGAGAAGATGGGAGGGGAGGAGAGGGGGGATAGTAGAGGATAGGAAAGGTAGCAGAATACAACAGTCACTAATATGGCAGTATGTAAAAATGTGATGTGTAACCGATGTGATTCTGCAATCTGTATTTGGGGTAAAAATGGGAGTTCATAACCCACTTGATTCTAATGTATGAAATATGATAGGTCAAGAGCTTTGTAATGTTGTGAACAACCAATTAAAAAAAAAGAGTGTGATGCTTCGGGGGAAACCTGAGTGAGATAATATTGAAGCTCAGAGGTGGGTGATTCCAAAGCTATGGTTTTGATGCTGACTTTGGGAGTAGATTGAGACTAGTATTTGAGACCCCTGCCACCTTCCCCTCAGTGTATCCATGTCTCCATCAATCCTGTAAGTTCTGTTGAGGAGGCCTACGTTGAGGGATGACTTCATCACTGAGTCCAGGCAGTCAATTGAGCAAGAATTTTCTTGAGTCACTTAGAATTGACTTTGCCCTGAGGTTGTGTAAGGTCTACAGAGAGCTGGTTTCTGTAAGTGGCCTTTAACATACACACCGTAGCTAACCACCCCCATGGCCCACTTTAGGCCGTCACTATAGAAGTTTGTCTCCTGCCAGCAGCTTGCACAAGAAATATTTTTGTTCCCTTACTTTGGGAAAATTATTCCCCCTTAGAAGTTGCAGAGAAGGAAAGAAGAATGCAAAATAGGCTTAAGTTCAACAACCATTGCTCAGGTGCTTACTAGGCTCTGGACACCGGGCTCTGGACTAAAGAGGTCATATCCTAAGCTGAGCCACAAGGAAGATAAAAGACTATGGTAAGATGGTCATTACTTAAACCTACCCACTGCCACAGATGCCCCTTGCAGGAGTCTGCATTCATATTGGATTAAAGGTGAGCATGTCTTTGAGGAGAGGCAAACAGCCAAACTCAGAAGGGAAGGGAAGGGAAAGTGAAGAGAGGAATCCAGCAGCAGTGAGAGCTCAGAGGCAGGGCCTTGGTCAACATTGGTCGTGTTTAGAATATCAGACATCAGGTCCTACCAAGAGGGTACTGAAACGAATCCAATTCCCACCTCTAAGAAAAAGACTGTCTCTGTGATCTCTGTGTGATTGACCTCATCTCTCCTTGTCTACTCCTGGGCTTTTACTCTAAAATGATCATTTTTTAAAAATAATCTTGACTCCTCAATATCTTCTTGTCCCTACCTGCCCCCTGCCCAGTCAGGTCAAAAATTCTGCTCTCTTAATGACATTCTCCCTCAAATACATGCTCACCTCAAGTTACCTTGCTTTGAATACCGTTATCTTCCTTTTTCTCTTATTCTTGAAATTCCCACCTGGGTTTCCTTCCACTCCATTTGCCCCTTGAATAATCGTGTAATTTGTTTTCCTCCACAAATCTTCTGAAACTTGTCATTAGTTACCTTCCTAATCTGTTCACCTGCTGCCTTCACTTTCTCCTTCCTCGTTCTTTCTACTGTCTCTATTTCACACCAGAGAGACTAGATCACCTTGGCCATGACCTTGGTCAGGGAAGACTTATACAGAACAGAAGAAAAAGACCCAGGAGATGGGTGTGTGGACCATTCTGGAACATGTCATGCAGGGGACAGAGCATTCCTTGGCATTTGAAAATCTTTGACATTGGAGGGTCACTCGATGGGTCAGGATTTTCGCCTTAGTGAAGGAACAAGACCAAAGTCAGAGGATGCCAGATGTAGATGAGCTGGGTGCTGTTCAGACCCCATTACACTTTGACCTTTTTGCAGAATAATAAGCAAATCTGGATTAAACTGTGGTTGTCCCTTATGGTTGGATAAAGCAGTATGTCTAATTGAGATGTTCACCTTTTGGGTTTTAGCCCTTTATATCCAGTTCCCAAGGATTTGAGTAGAAGGAGATAGGATTAGTCTGTATTCTAAGCCTCCCTTGAAAGGGAGAGCTGGAGTCAAGCCTTTGTTTAGAGACAGCTGGGGCATTAATGCCTGGCTGAAAGAAAATCCTTTGTGATGGCTATAGCCATGGTTTTGGACTAATTAAGAAAGCCCTCTGATTGACGCAGAGAAGGGTGAGTGGTCCTCTCTGTGAGCTTGTCCTTGCTCCAGGCCTCTTGTAGCACTCAGCTGGTCTTTGACCCTGGGGCTTCCATTCAGTCCAGGCTTCCTTTCCTTTATTAATTTCCCAAAGCATTGCATGTTCCAGAGCCATCCCCACTCCCCAAGAAAATTAATGGGCCAGCCCCGCTGCTCAAGCTCTGATTCGAGTTCAAGTTTTGGCACCTTCCCCATCACAGTTGTTTCTGGGTTTCATTTTATTCTTCATTTCTGTTCCCCACAAGGTCCTCATCATTGGAATAGGAACCTGGAAGAGGAATAGAGATTGGAGCGATGACTAATGCTATTTTTTAGTGGTCTTGTTGGATTTTACCAGATTTTCATCATGATAATACAACAGTGCTTGTATTGTGTACCTTCCTAAGGGAAGTCCAAACGAAGTCAGAAGAGGGAATGGGTACGGGGTATGGGGCCAGAAAGACCTCCTGTGTTTCTTGTCAGTAATCCTAGGCTTGCTGTATATTCTCAAGAAGGTTTCTCTCCATCTCTGTGCCTTGTTCCCCCCACATGTTTAACAGAGGTAATCATGCTGGTTCCCTCCCTTCCTCAGAGGGAATGAGAGGATGAATGAGATCATGTCTGTAAGTGTGTTGAATTCCTTGGAGAAAGGTGCTGTAGAAATTCACAGATGTTGGGTATTCGTGTAGCACTCCGAGTTCTTGGAAAACAGGGCCTTGTGCATAGGACCTTGCATGCTGCTAGCATTTGGCATAGAGCCCCAGAGTCCATAGCATGCAAGAGGGACTGGATGTCCCCAGCCTCTATGAAGGACCCCACCCAACCAGAGCCTCAGACTGATGCATGCCAACCTGATCTAGAGTTAGTTAAGCAAGGAAATTGCACATGCCTGATTGGAAATATATCCCAGGGTCTCAGAAATCCTGCCTGTATGGTGGTCTTCTCCATGCATAGCTATACTGACTCTTGCTTCCGTCTGTTCCATATTCAATGGGATGTAAGAACTCAAGATTATTCATTCATACTTATTTAACAACTGTTCTCAGGCAGCCATAGGCAATGGTGAACAAGCAGATTCTAACAGAGGGGAGGATTCAGTGGGAAAGGCAAATGATTGGAGTGTGTAACAGGAAATGTGTACAAATCTCACAGGTAGAGATAGTGTCTTATCCAATTATTTGGTAACCTAGCTCAATCCAGTTGGTTAAACCAATGTTTCTCAACTGTTCTGTCCATGACATATCAATGCTTAACTCAGTTGGTTAAGATGTTTTTTTAATTTTTTCTAGGTGGCTTCCCTCTTTTCCTTCACATTCTCCTCCATGCAATGGTGCACCCAATGCTTTCCCTCCATTCGTGTTAGAGTGAGGACATGTGAATGCACACCTACCCCCATGTGCCTTGAGCCTCCTCTGCTAGAACCTAGATCTTTCACCTGTACTGTCAAGAACATTTCTGCACAGCGTTCACATTTTCAGACACACACAGTGGTGCTTGGTAGATGCAAAAGAGACCTAGGCAACAAAGTGGGATAATTGAATTTCCACTGTTTGCATACGGACAGGAGATAAGGAGTTTTTATGGGATGAGTAGTGGAAATCTCTAGGAAGAGAGTGTTCCTATACCACTGCCTGTCCAAAGAGCAGTTGGCTATGTCAGAAGGGCTGTCTGTGTCAGGCTTTGGTGATAAAAACAAGCAAAGAAATTGCTTCCCAAAGAACCCAGAGGGAGGATGGTATAAAGGCCTCTGATATAAAGGCCCTCAGCTCTTTACTAAGATGTCTCCGGGCCTTCAACAGGGTCAATTCCTCCTCCTCTGTGCTTCTTGGGTACTTATATGTTCTTTGATTTTATTACTCCTAATAATTGATGGTAGCTATACTTACTGTTCAATGGCATGAGTTTACTTGCCTTCCTTGAATGAACTGAGTCTAATTTGTCTTTGTATATTAATCTAGTATGTAAGAAGGGCTTAATAAATATTTAGGAAAGAAAAAGGAAAACTGGAATTGTAGACATGGAAGTCCAACAAGGAAATGTTGGACCTTCCTGTCCAGGATACCTAGTTAGCACCACACACAGATGGAATTTAAGAAATTTCTTGTAGATGATGTGAGTAGTGGTCCTGTAGGGGTCAACAGAATTGACTGATGGCCTGAGAGCAAAAGGTGTGCTTTCCATTTCTTGGGGATGCTGTAGGGAAGCCATTCTACATAGTTACCCCGAGACCTGCTCCTGTGGGAGTTTACTCACCTGCTTCCTAGCATGTCTGATGCCACCTTTTTAGGATGGGAAGAAGCCAGTCTCAATAGAGTGATCTCTTCTGCCACTTGAGGGGAGTACTGCTCCAGCCAAAGGACTGGGGAAACGGCCAACTCCTCTGTGGGCAGAGAAGCTATTTCCAGAAGCCAGGCCCGTGAGAGAAGGCTGCCATTGCCACTGTGCTGGAAAAAGCTGCAGTTGTCTGTCCTACTGTTGGTTCCCCTATGGCCTGTCTTCTCTTTTCAGTTAGGTGGGGGGGGGGATGGTGAAAGAGGAGCTGGGAGTGAAGGAAAGGACTTCATCTGAAAGGGAGGGGTAGGTGGTCTGTTGTGCAATCTTGCCCCCCCCCCTCCGTTCTTCCCCACTTCCATAGAGACTTTTGGGGCCTTGCCAAGGGTCATAATTGTACCTTGCAACTTGCCCATTTGTCCTGTTACTCTCACTCTCTTTTGGTATCAGAAATTGAACCCAGAAGCTCTTAATCTCTGAGCCATGTCCCCAGCCCTTTTTTATTTTGAGACAGGGTCTCACTAAGTTGCTTAGGACCTCGCTAAGTTGCTGAGGCTGGCTTTGCACTTGAGACCCTCTTGCCTCAGACTCCCAAGCTGCTGGGATTACAGGCATGTGCCACTGTGCCCAGTATTCTGTCTTGTCACTCTTCCCAGTTTTCTTCTAAATGGCCAAGTTCAGAGGCAGCCCCCTGAGCCTCTGTCAAGGCCAGGCCCTCCTCTGGGGTAGTTCAGCAAATACTGGAACGTTCTTTGTCTTTCCTCCTATTGGCCTGACCAAGAATGGAAGGATTTATTTTTTTATAATCAAGCCAAGGTGGCACAGAAATGGCTGGTCATATGAGTCTCCACTGTGTATAGATCTGGCAGCAAAAGAAACTTTCCTGGGAACCTACTATGTGTTTCACTCAGAATTGGAGCTTTGGCCTATATTATCTCAATTAATGCTCTTACATCATCTTTGGGAGTAGACTATTATGTACATAGGGAAAAATAAAACCAAAATGAGAATGTGCCTGAATCTCCCTAACAAATACTAAAGCTAACAAATACGAAAGCCAGTGTTTGCCACCAGGGCCCATACTCCAAAGCCTTTGCTCTGAACCACTATTGGAATACTGGCTTTTGTGGGATCTCCAGGGGGATGAACATTAGTAAGCAGTATGGACCTATTCTCAGATGAGTCATGGTCAGAATGAGAGTCAGTATGGCACATAGGAAGGAGGCCCTGAAAAAAATCTACAGATGGAGGTGGCATGTCATGTCCCACATGCTCAGAGGGACACAGAGACCTTGCATGGAATGTGCTTCATTGGGATAGGTGATGTTTTCGAGGAAGACTTTTAAAGTTGGAACAAGAACAAGTAGAATTATTGGGAAAGACTCCATGATGGAGTGATATGGCCAGGTGAGCAGTTGGCTTACTTTCAACCAAGGCCACCAGACCTCCCGTGGCCCGCAAGAAGCAGCTTTCTGCAGAGCGTCTGGCCTCTACATGCTACCTTCTTGTTACTCATCTGTTTCTTTTGCTGGATCATCAACTCCCCAATGGCAAAGCCTTCCATGGTTTGTCGTTGGATTGCCGGTGTCCGGCCCATTTTAGGAACTTGGTGAGTCGGTGTTGAGTCTGTGCCCTTACCACCCTGAGAAACAGTGGTCCTGCCGTTGGCAGCAACTTGAGCTGCTGAAACCAGGGAGCAGCTGGCATTTCTGGTGGGGCAGCTTGCTGCCAGATACTGGTGCCACATTGGGAGACAGAGAGTCTCAGGGCTTTGTGGAGGTGTGGGAGGGACACCTGGCACAGAGGGCCCCTAGGCAAATGCTGGGCTGCCTGTGCTTTGAGGGTGACTGGGGTGGGGTTGTGGAGGGGAGTTACTTATATTCTCCCCCTCTCCACTCCCTCCTGGGCCTGCACACATCTGCCATGGTGAATTATAGATGTTGGGATACTGTGCCACAAATGAGCAGAGGAAGGGCCTATGTGGAACAGACCTGAGAAGAGAAGATAGTAAGAGTGGAGGTGAGGTAGTCAGGAGACTGAGCCTTGGGAGAACCGGACTAGCTTGTCTGGTGTGATTGATATCCCCTTCTCCTCCATGAAGCAGTTGCTCATGCCCTGGTGCAAAGCCCCCTGTGCAGGTTCCATGGCTGGTACCAGTGTCAGGGGGAGAGAGGATTCTGCTGCTTACCAGGGCCTGGGCAAACACCTCTACTGCTCTTCCTTGCAGAGAATGTCTATCATTTGTAGGCTGATGCCTAGAGGAGGTTGTCTGTTGACTCAGACTGTCACTGAGTCTCTTCCCATTAAGTCATCAGTCACCAGAACACCAGTTGGTGACTAGCCACCCATAAGCTAGAACAGCTTCTTATCATTTTCTGGGATCTCTTCTCCCATCATTATATGACACTGAATCTAAAGAGCCCCAGAGTCAAATGGGACAACTTAGATGGTTTTAGTAACTTTTTAAAATCACATCTCTGGTAGGTTCTTATTTAGCCTCTCTTTGAATGCTTCTAGGGATGGCAAATTCACTACTCTATGATGTAGTTTGTTCCATTTTTGATCAGGAATCCCATGATTTCTACCAGTGGGTGCTCATGCTGTTCTCTGTACCCGCCCAGAGGAGGCAGACCCTCCTCACAGGCAGTTCTTCAGATGCTTGAAGGCAGCCATCCTGCCTCACTGGAGTGTTCAACCTGAGCATCTCCATTTATTTCAGCCACTCATTACTTGACAAGGCTTCCTCTTCTATCTGGGTTATCCTCTTCTAGTTGTCAATATCCTTCTTAATAAGAAGATCTCTCATAAAATCTACCAAAGTGGGTATAGGTTGTCTCATATTTATCTCAAATATTACACATCTGTCAGTGCTATCTAAATTTTAGAGGCCATAGTACACTTTTAGTTTATGCCAAACTCATGTCCAGGAGACCCCCTTGTTCATATGAGTTGTCATTCACATGGGCTGAACTCACCCACATGCTTTTCTGCTCCTAAACATAGGTCCTCACAGTGGTCCAATCC
Organism: Spermophilus citellus; assembly: GCF_964194105.1. Lineage (NCBI taxonomy): Eukaryota > Metazoa > Chordata > Mammalia > Rodentia > Sciuridae > Spermophilus > Spermophilus citellus. The sequence continues at coordinate 30,683,789 of NC_138197.1, read as the reverse complement.
AAACCCATCCTGTTTTCAGCCAATCTTGCTAGGCAGCTATTGATCCTCCATGAACACTCAACTTGCAATCACTGTTTTATCTGCTCTTTCTAACTTGTGATATCTGTAAATTTAAGCTTTTCCTATTATTGTCCTTAACATTGACAAAAATTAAAACCAGAGAAGGCAAAAGAGAGGGTCAGACCATCTAGGAGCTTCCTTAATTATTTTATAACTTAGGTAAACTCCTTAGTTAAATTTACTCAGCCAATTTATAAGTCCATCTAAGTCCACATAGCACAGAAGATTGCCACATGGAAGATGGTGTTCAGCCCACCTCAGCAATTTGTTCCAGTAAATCACTTGGAAAATTTTAACCCCAGTCCCCAGTATTTGCCTTTATATGTCTTTTTACACAGAAACTGTGGTCCCTCATGTGTCAGTCTTTCCTTTGGCACAAAGGGGGCTGATGATTTGGCTTCCTAAACCAGAGCCCCGTTGGTGCCACCCAGTTGGTGCCTTGAGGATTTTAGCCCAAGCATGGGCAGGCTTGGAGCCAACTGCCAGGCTCCAGTCCAGAGTTCTGGTTGGACAGCCCTTCAGAATTCCTAACTTAAATGATGCTGTCACATCTGGTGGAGGGTGGATTTATAGCGATCAAGCTATGCAGCCAGTGTTCCAAACTGAGTCTTTCTAAATTAGCATCAGGACATCTTCAAGGCCACCCCAGGAAACAACATGTCAAAATCTGCCAGCTTCAATTATCCAGGGGCCACTACCTCTGAAGCAGGACTGAAAAGTAGAGTTTTTCGGTGGGGAACCTGGCCCCATTGAGGCAAAGCTGTTTGATGGCTTACAGGAGGGAAGTGGTGTGTCTGCATTCTCACTCTTTCTTTCTTCCCTCTCTGATCTTATCTCCTGCTTATCTTGTCTAAACTCTGCAGATTTGTTTTCAGAGCCTTTCATTCAAAACCCTACTACACTTTCTTTTTCTTTTATTTCCTTCCTTCCTCTTTCTATCTTTTGTGTTGATGTTAGAACCCAGGGCCTGGCACATGCCAAGCACACACTCTATCACTGGCTGCTCCACTGTCTACCCTGCTTTTCCTTCCACAAGATGCCAAAGGGGGTCAACTGTGGGAGAGCTCGGAGCCATCTAAGGATATTGCCACCATGCTGGAAAAGGGAGCGCCAGGGAAGAGGATCCTATTTTCCTTTGAAGAAGAGCTGGGAGGAGTGTTCCTTTTTCCAGGAATGAGGCATTTTTTGAAAGCTGTAAATCCTCAGTAGTGGTCAGTGCCTTTGGGTAGGGTAGCTGAGCCCTCCTCTGTTCCGCATGCTGTTAGAGGACCTGTAATAGGATTATATGGGTGGCATGAGGATGTGGTGAGGGATGAAGGTGGGTAAGACTCTCCTGATCTCTGCTCTTCAGAGGAGGCAATGGCATGGAGAAATCCCCCTGCTCACCCAGGGCACTTAACCAGGAGCCCTGGCAGAACTGGGATATCTGCTATTTATCTTTCTGCAAACTCATCCCTGCTAAAGAGAGTGAAGAGGAAGGGTTCTCTAACCTTTCTTCTTCCTCAAATCTCTACATGGATTGTGGTACCTTTATGAGTCTTCAAACTCTAGTGATAGAATAATGTTCTCCTTGCTGATATTCTGAAATGGTGAGCTTGACCCTGCTGCCTTTGGGGGCATATAGACTGCATTTCTCATTTGTCTCCAATTCCTCTGTGCTGCCTCATCCTTTCTAGTGGGTGCCCAAGGCCTTACCAGAACCACCCACTGTTCCCTGATGCTTCACAGAGCCCCCTGTTTTTTCTGTACCACATCCTCAATCCTGAGAGCCCTGTGTCTTCTCCTGTGCCTGTGGTTCATGTTTCTTCTTTTGAGTTGGTGTCATCTTTGCAGTACATTTTAAAAGGAAATAAGAGGAAAAACCTCTTATTTTTAGCATTTCTGTTTTCAAAAATCTTATAATGAGTAGCATTTGAAAATAACTGACTATATTTTTTCTCTTTACAAAATAGCCCTTCTTCACTGCAGGAAAAAAATGAAATTGCAGATAAGTTTTAAAGAAAAAAAGCAAAGAATAATCATTCCTGATTTGATCACTGTTAACAATTTGGCATAGAGTTCCTTCTAATTTTTGTGCACATTTGTATATGTGTGGGTGTAAATTAAATGGTATGTTCTGTACATTTTGTGACCTGAGTTTTTCACCCAATAGTCATTTTTAAGAGTGAGCCATGCTTAGCTTTGCTGTTGGCATGATGGTTCTCATGCCAGCATGGGGTCCTTGTGTGTTTACCCCTGTCAGTACAAGATGACTGCCCAGCATGTTTGCCTTTTAGCTGGGTCATGGCTGAGCGTTCCTTTTATTTGTCTCCATATGTCCATGAGGTCTGATTTCTGTGGCTTGACATCTTTCTAAAGCATATTTCTTACTATGGTGTATAGGTTCTCAGAGATCACCTTTCCCTCTAGGAGAGATCATTAGTAATTCTTTACTAACAACCCTGCTTCCCTTTTGTCCACTCTTGATCCTGTGACTGGGAAAATAGCACATTTCATCCTCGGTGAGGAAGGATAACAAAACGGAGCACAGAGGTACCATCCTGGGAGATGCGATGTGGCTCTTGGTCCAGGAAATGTCTGTTTAGGAGAGGTCTGGCAAGAAATGAGGAGCATTTAATAAAGAGAAAGAGGATGCTGAAGTGGGATGTAGACAGGAAGTGGTTCAGTTGCAAGTAGAGTTGACTTTTCTCTGTGACTTTGACAATGGGGCATGCCTATGAGTTGCACAAGTGGCCAAGGCAGGTGAGAATGTAGAGGTCATCAAGGTCTTAATTTTATAGATAGGAAAACTGAGTCCCAGAATGCAGAAGTTCTGTAGAAAGTATTGACAGTGACAGGTCTTGGGACCATGTCTCCTGACTCCCAGTATAGAGTTATTGCTGTAGTCCAATATTGGGACAAATCTGAGAACTGGCAATAGGGAACGGAGACCACTAGGTTAGGAGGTGAAGGGCAAGTGTAGGTTCTAAGTAAAGCTCAGTTCACTTCCTTTTTCCTATAAGAAGACCTGGCATTGGGGATATAGGCATCTCAAGGAAGTGATAACTAGTGTTCCTTTACCCCAAAGAAGCCAGTCAACCAAAAAGTATCTCTCCAGGGCCTGATTTCAAGCTGAGACTGAGACCAAGAAGACCAGTGGCTAAGAAATGTTATAAGACAGTGTAAGACCTAATAAATTGCTCTATCATGTGGAAGAGACTTTGCTAGTTATGGAATCACAATGGAGAAGATGGGTATGAGGAGTTGCAACCAGAACCAGGACCCCCTGGAGATACCAAAATCCTTATTATAAAATGGCACACTATCTGCACACAACCCACACAGATTTTCCTGTATATTTTAAATCATCTCTAGATGACTTATAACACTTAATACAGTGTCAATGCTGTGTAAATAGGTTTTATATTGTTGCTTGGGGCATAATGACAGGAAAAAAGTCTGTCAGTGTTCAAATGCATATTTTTCCAAAATTTTGGCCTGTGGTTGTTGAATCTGTGGATACAGAACCCACAGACGTGGAGGACTGACTGTATGTGTGGGCAGGTAGCAGGAAGAGTGTAACATCCACCCACGGAGTCCCACTTACCTAAGCTCCCATTCAATCTTCTCAGATACATTCATTCACCCATTCACTCTTTTATTCAGTAAATATTTATCCAGGACCAGGAACTGTTCTGGGTTTGGGGAACATAAAAGACATAACAAACAGCCCCCTGCCCTCACCAAGCTTATCTTCTGATAGGACTACAAAGTGAACTGAGCAACTCGACCATCTCTGTCCCTTCACTTTTCTGTCTCCCACATCACAAACTATAGGTTCTAAGAGGCAACTATGATGATAAAAGACAGAATATTTATCAGCATTAGTAACCAACTGGATACTCTGCTCAGCTTTTTATAAGGATAATTTTATTTATCCCTCATAGCTTTCCCAGGAGACGGGGGTTGACAGATGAACTAATGGAGGGGTAGAGAACTAAAATAATGACCCAGAATCAAGTGACAGCTGGGATTCAAACCCAGCAGTTACAACTACTTCATTTAGGTGTCTTACCTGGAGTGTGATACAGGGCTGTGGTCACTGGCATCTGGGGCGGTCTCTTGTCTTCACAGAGCTCTGCACTTTTCCCAGGGAGGTCATTTTCTAGGAAGAGGTGGCCCCTACTGCCAACAGAAGGCTGTGACCCGGGAGGGAGCTTCATGCCAAGCATTTTCCGTGTTTAAGACAGTGCTGCTTGCCAGGAGCTGTTGGGTTGCATCAGTTCTGGCTGGCTGGGAGAGAGTTCCCAGGGTCGTATGTGGGGAGGGCTGACATGTTTATGTAGAGGTAATGACTGTGTTGGCTCCCTAAGGAAAGATTAGGATGAAAGCCCAGTTTACTGTTTGGGGACTTGAATTGTGATCCTCCAGGGCCCTGGAAAAGATGTATACCTTGCAGATTCATTTAGAAAGTTACTAGCCCACACGGTTTTTCAGTATTCTACTCTCCTTTGCCCACTAGCTAAACCCGTGAAGTGGTGGGTGGAAAATGGCCTATGTCTGAAACAGCAAATTCCAAGGGAGTTCTCCTCCAGTTTTGGAATCTTGGTTAAATAATTTTCCCCCTGGGGGAATCACCTTCTTTTGCATGTGACTGAGTCACATCTTGAAGAAGCCTGACTTCCCTGGATTCCATCTAATCATAGACTGGAGGAGCTGCGGTTGGTAAGGATATCACAGGGGAGATAAGGGGAAGAGGTTGTCCCAGAGAATCAGAAAGGGAGTAGGAAAGGCAGATTCCTCATTTCTTCCCCCCAAACCTTGCTATCCCTTGACCTCACATGACCCCTATTCTTCCAGCTCAGCTCTATCCATGGGCCTTACAGCAGGTGGAATGCATGTGATCTCCAAGAGGAATATTAAATACTAGAAAAGCTATTATTTCTGCTCTCTGGCAATAGAGTAGGAAATGACCACTGGCGTAAGAGAGGCTTCTTCTGCTACCAAAGTAAACTATCCCTGGCCTGACTCTGAAATGTGCCAGTTCTCCGTCTCTATGATGAATCTCCTTAATCCAGGTGCCATTAAATTGGAATTTAGCGATCATTCAGATTCAACTGGTGTTTATTTTATGAAGTGGCTACTATGAGCCAAGCTCTGGGCAAGGGCTTTTGCAGAGGAAGATCAATTTGTCATTTAAAGAACAAAGAACTCAACGTTTATCTTTGCAGGATCTATGAGGAAAGGGTTTACTAAGCAAGTGAGTGGTGTGTGCAAGATTTCCAGGGGAGATTTTTAAACTACTTAAGAGGACAAACTGCTCCCCAGACAGTGTTGTAAGTCTTCTCTCATATGGGCAATCAACAGACCCAGGGGACAAAGCCATGCCGAGGGAAGACTCAGGGCAAAAATCCAACAGAACCAGATTCTGTTTCTAGTTCTGCGTTGAACTTGCCATGTCCCTGTCATAGCAGTGACATCCAGTCCAAATAGCATGCCTCCTTCTGTGTACAAAAGAGAAAATATGAATCAGTATGCACACACATTAGTATTTGCTTCCATATCCATTTAGACATTCTTCAGGCTTCTTTAAGAAATTAGTAATACTGGTTACCTAGGGGAAAGGGGGATGTAGGAATGCAAACGGAGTAGATGAGGCATAGGAAGGAGGAAGACTCCTCATCATGGATACATTATTATATTTTTTTTTTTAAAGAGAGAGTGAGAGAGGGGAGAGAGAGAGAGAATTTTTTTAAGAGAGAGTGAGAGAGGAGAGAGAGAGAATTTTTTTTTAATATTTATTTTTTTTTTAGTTCTCGGCGGACACAACATCTTTGTTGGTATGTGGTGCTGAGGATCGAACCCGGGCCGCACGCATGCCAGGCGAGCGCGCTACCGCTTGAGCCACATCCCCAGCCCACATTATTATATTTTTTAACTACAGGAATCCGTTACCTATTTTAAACTTCAGTTTACGAAAAGGTCTCCTGAAATTTACACGTAATACTTGGTGGAACTTCCAAACAAAAGAGAAGTTACATTGGCTTTACCTGTTTTGATAGTATTTTTGGCTCTTTCTGATGATGATTTCCCTTTCAAAGAGCTCCCAAACTCTTTTTAATTGCTGACTTCTAGACTCTTGCTTTAGATGGGTGCTATTTCTCAGTGCCAGGTCCTTGGGCAGAGATTTTCAGTGTACTGAGTCTCTTCTGCTTTCTCTATTTCCTTATCCCTGAAAACAGTTGCATGTGTATACCCATGAACAGCCTCCCCGAGAATGCACTGACACACAGCATGCCTTAAAAATGGACCACAATTATAGGCCTTGGGTCTGACTTTCTTTCCAGTGCCTTCAAGTTGACATATTTTTACATATCCTTGGATGGGAGGGCAGGGGACATGGTTTGGAGTTTAGCCTTTGCTATGTAGATAGTCTCTTGACTCTGAAAACCTGGAAATGCCATGGGGAATCAAAGCATGATTTAGAAGACATCATGACCTAGAGACCAGGACAGGTTTGTCTCTTCCAGATCCCGACAGGATGAAATTCTTGGGAGTGCCATGCACAGTGACGAGTGTGGATATGCCATGACACACCACAGGCACCAGCAGCAGTTTCTGGGAGTGGAGGGGTGCCCAGGCAATGTTTTCCAAGCCCTCCAGTTTATTCTAGTTTGGCCAACCAGGGTGTTGCTGCAAGACCTCAAAAAAAAAAAAAAGCAAAAAAAAAAGCTGACACACAGGATGACAAATTAATCTATTTGGTGACATTCCCTTAATGGATGGGGAGAGATTTCCAAAACATGGGCTTTGGCAAAATTTGATGATAATAAGGAAAATGGTTGAATATTTCTCAGGTTTTCAAGTATTGTTGGTATCACTTGCACCCTGTTATTTTTCCCTTCAAGGGGCTATTTAGGAACAATCGTATACATCTGTGTGTGGTTGCAGTCCCAGGGCTGCAGACAGGCACATCCTTCAAGCAACCCTAGGGAAAGGTGGGTCTCCTTTTGCTCAGTCCTATCTGTCCCTCATAATAGAGTTCCTTTCTTTGCAGAAGAGAGGGGAAACCTGTGTCTCCTCTATGGGTTGTGATGGTATTTTTTTCCTCTTTGAACATATTTCTAATGAATTAAAAAAATTATTATTCTGAGTGGGTTTGAGGGAGTTGCTGAGGGACAGATCTCTGCTGTAGATACTTTTGCATCTGTCAATACCTTCCCCATGCCTTTGAGGTCTCAGAAGTTTGCAGATAATGACAATGACTTTGAAGAAACTTAAAGTTTTCCTGTATTCCTTGATTTTTTTTTGAAATGGTGACCAGAAAGGAGTCCCTAGAGCAAAACAGAGAGGAGAGCTATTTTCCCTTATTTCTTCCTTATTGTGACCCACCACCCGAGGACATACAGCTAAACCTTGAAAGGTTCCTGTCTGAGGACAGGTGTGGTTCTGAATGAGCAGGTATCAGCTAGACATGACAATCATCTCCCAGGGCCAGGAAACTGGGAAGTGGAGGAAATTGCATGGAAGGTAGGGATCCTCATGCTAGACCTGACTCTGCCTCTAACATCCCATGGGTCCTACAGGTTTCTGTAGCTCTTGAGCCTCAGTTTCCCATAGTTAAAGTAAAATTAAGAAGTCTAATAATCACCCCACATAGTTGCCAAGGCTACTTTAAATACATGTTTCATTATGGAACATTTCAGATATGCACAGAAATAGGGAAATTAATGTAGTGAACCTTCATGTTCCCTCACCCAACTTCAATGATTTTCAACTCATGACCCGTCCTGTGTCACCTATCCATGCACACAGCTCCCTCATTATTACCCTCCAATATGAGGACTTCATGGAATGAAACGATGGCATGGAGGTGCCCATCCAGGACCCCTAGTGCAAAGGACATGGTTAGCAAATATTGGAGGATTTTGCACTTATAATAGTATGAGTTTTATAATTATTATTTCCCAGAACTTCTGTGGGATGGCAATAGAGCACAGCATTTTCCTCTGTCTGAAGATGAGAAGACTAGACTCAGGCCAAGTGTCTTTTTTTTTTTAAATTTTTTATTGATTATTTAAAGCATTACATAGCTCATGATATATCATCTTTCATACATTTGACTCAAATTGTGTTTTGAACTCCCATTTTCACCCCAAATACAGATTGCAGAATCACATCTGTTACATATTCACATTTTTACATAATGCCATATTAGTGACTGTTGTATTCTGCTACCTTTCCTATCCCCTACTATCCCCCCTCCCCTCCCCTCCCCTCCCGGGGAGATAGAGAGCCAAGTGTCTTATTTAAGGTCAGGCAGCCATCAAAGACTGGAGCAATCACTAGAAATATGCCTTCCAGTTCCCACATTTGTTCTTGGCTCTGTGTTATCTCTGCTGCCTCTGTGTATATTTTTTTCCTTTTGAATATCTTCTTAGGGAGGAACAGGAGACTTGTGAAATTTTATGTAAGCTCACAGCTTAAACAGCACCTGTCCACAGGGCTATAATAATCATGTATTCATGATCACAACTGCTTTTGTCTCCAAAGGATCAACAACCCATTTCAGTTCATCAAATACTTTATGTGTTTCTTTATGCCCTGATTGCCAGAGAGTAGAAATAAATAAAAATTGATGCTTTCAGGGAGCTCATAGTCTCCTATGCACTGAGATGCATGATAACTGACAGAGTGGGAAGGGATGAGTGTGTGGTGACAGGTGCATGGAGGAGGGTTGTTTGCCTACTTGTAGCTGCTGTCTCCATTAAGGATTATCAGTAATTACACAAATTGTCACCCTGACACGGTAGCAGTTTGTGCTTGCATTTACTCAATTCTAAAAGCTGACTACAAAGTTTAGGGCTGTCTGTGGACTTGGTTTTACAGATGACTAAATTAATAATGACCTCACCAATGGAGGAGGTATCATCTGCTAATCTGTTAATCAGCAGCCATTGTGAAAGTTTAGGCCTGACCACCCAAGACCACTCTTACTTCTGACACCATTTTCAAATTCTGAGGGCCTGATACTTTATTAGAAGGGCTTACAGAATTCACTGAAAGCTATTATACTCAAAGTAGTGGTAAAGGAAGAGACACAGGTTGAAATCAGTGAAGGGCAATCAGTGGATAGGGTGGAGTCCAAGAAAACATGGAACTTCTAGTTGTCCTCTCCCTGTGGAATCAGGCCATCATGACTTTCCCAGCTACATTATGTGACAACATTGCAAACCAGGACATTCACCCACTCCTGGGTGTCCAGAGTTTTTACTGGGGATAGATCACAAACCACTGGAATAGCTGACCTTTAGTCTCAGCCCTTCTGGGAGCAGATATAGCATGGCTTAAAACCCCTACCATAGAGCACATGCTTAAGCAGGTGATCCAAGGGCCTGGAGCTCACTTCCCAAAGGCTGCTGGCAAAGACCACACCTCCCTGTGGTTAAGAATGATTCTTTACTATACAACCACCAAAGAATCTTTATTTGAAAGCCTAACAGTGCTTTTAGAGTCCATGAGAAAGAAAGAAGACAGATAGAATAATGAGCATAGTTCTGAAAATCATTTTATGTTTTCAAGGTACAATTTGATAATGAGGAGATTGAACAATTTTTTTCCTTCTGGCCCATGAAAGTCCCACAGCCAGTTTATTAGTCCACTTTCTGCTGCTATAACAAAGCACTTGAAGCTGGGGAACTTTATGAAGAATAGATTTATTTAGATCACAGTTCCAGAGATTCAAGGGCCTGCATCTGCTCATGACCTTCTTGCTGATGGAGTCAGTAAAGTGAGAGACAGGGTATATGTGTGTGTCTGTCTGTCTGTCTTCTGGTCTCTCTCCATCTTCTTATAAAGCCACCAGTGTTCAGTCATGAGAGCTTTACCATGATGACCGTATCACCTTCCCAAGGCTTCATGTCTAAAAGATGTAGTCAGATGAAGTTTCTAGCTTCTTGATGCTTCACAATGGGGACAAATTTAAACACATGAAACCTTAGGGGAGCAAACTGGAAACATATAAGTTCGTAGTAACCTGCAAATTGCAGAGCTGAGGCTAGCCCTTTTTAAGTGTTTCCTCAACATGGTGAGCCCTGACTCTTAGGCAGCCCTAGGGAAACTGTCTGGTATTTACCTCCTCAGACTCAAGCAAGAAGGTCTCTCTCTGTAGAGAGAGCAGAATGTGACTCTCTCTTTCCTTCCCTTCTGCCTTCCCTTCTCCCGTCCCTTCAATGTTTATTGACTGCATGGTGAATAAGGATAGAAGGAAGGAAAGGATAGTCTCCTCATTTCTATTAGGAATTTGCCATTCTGACAGCTGTCTTCCAAGTTGCCTACTCTTTTGAGGGAGGTAGGTTTTCCTTCTCCTTCCCAGCCTCAGTCTTCATAATTCTGTTTCTGTATCAGAAGACAATCAAAATATAATCATCATTCATAATTTCTGATCCAGTTTGTATGATCCCAGAGAACCCTGGCTGCCCTTTGCCCAGGGTCTAGAGATAAATGAATGAGGAGACCAAGGTCAGGGTAAGTACTTTTGCTTAGCTGTGCAGTTTGTTCATTAGGTAAAGAGCTGCCCTTGGCAAATTCTGGGGGCCAACTCCAGCTACTTCTGGGAGTTAAGCATTTGAGATAATTTGAGATCACTGGAAAAAATCCCCCAGGCTAGTGACACAGGGAGGTGGCTCTGTACCCTGCGGTACAGAGCAGCAGGCCTGGTTGGAGTAGCTGAGGCTGCAGATTCCCTGACTGTCACTTCCCAACAATGCAGTGAGTCAAGGCTAGAGTATGAGGAGATGATGTGTGTTGACTCCCTGGGTGGCAGGATGGGGATGTGGGGCCGGCTGCAGGGTAGCGGCCTTCCTCCAGGTGAACACACCACTGTCACCTGCTGCTTCAAGTGGAAGAGCAGGGAGCAGTTTCTCTTTCAGGAGCACAAGTGAAGTCCTGATGGGCACAGAGTACCCATCTCTGGGTGAGTTCTGCAGTGTGTCTCTTTTCAACCGTGGGGTTATCTGCCTGAAAGTGCAGAAGGACATCCTCCCTGATGCAGAAGCTGGGGAAGGAGAGGCATAGAGCTTAGAAAGCAGTGGCCCAGCAGCAGGAGGGGGAAGGCATGAAACTTGAATAATACTGGAGATGGGCCCTGGCCCTGGGCCAGTTATTGTGTAAGACTCAGACCCAAGAAACAAGATGAGATGGTCCCCTTGTATGGGGCCAATGGAGATCAGTGATCACTTCTTAAGGTGTAACTTGCAGACCAAATTCATCACTTCTCAGAGGTCTAGAAACCCCTGTATCCTCTTGCTTTATGAAGACACGCTGCAATTCAGGGAAAGAACGAACATCACTGAGAGGCAAGAGACCGAAGTCGATTGGCTTAAGGTCAAATCATTATTCAGTAGCTGAAAATAATAATAATAAAGCAAATACTGGGTGGCAGATGCTCCTAGGCCAGGTAAGGGAGAAAGCAACTTTTCTCAAACTGCCATAGATCTGACTAGTTTCTGCCAAGAAATTCCATGATTAAATAAGGCATTGAATGATAGAATAACCTGAGAATACTATATGACTTTTCAGGACCTTTAATCTGAATTGACATGGTAAATTTCCTAAGAGAGAGAAAGAGAAATTACATATATGGAGCATCACTAAGTACCTGGAAAATCCAGTTTGCTGAAGAACATTGTCTGGATGAGGCAGAAAAGATCATTGGAATTATTTGAATTTGGATTAAAATCCCAGCTCAGCTATTTACTAATGTACTAATATAAACATGGTCAAATAAACTAACCTTCCTAGATTTTAATTTCCTCACTTATAAAGTAGGAGTAATAATTCTTATAAAGTTATTGTGAGGACTAGATGAGATCAAGATATGTGAAGAATACTGAAAAGTGCATGTAATATAGAAAGCATATAATAATTGATGGGTAGATGGTGGAATAATCAGTCTTGGACCACAGCTAAACTAAGCTGGATTATTGTCTTGGGGCACACCTGAACCTCCAAGCATGGGTTTGTGTGTGCACACACAGGTGCATGCAGGCACTCATGTATGATTTTCCTGAATTTTTTCCAAAGATATAAAAGCTAGGAGCTCCTACACTATGCTTCTATAACATCTTGGCCATGACAACAGCTACTCACTGCAGTCTAACTAACTACACATCTGTCTCTCCTGTGACACTGAGTGAGAGTCTTGGAACGCAAAGGCCACAGTACAGTTCCTGAAACATAGCAGCTGCTTATAAAATCATTGGAAAATGACCGGTTAGTACCTTTTCTCAATTTCTTGGGCAGAAGGGCTACTGCACAGTGGCATTGAGAGGCCTGACCTACCAAGCCTGACATTGTATCTCAAGTTCTCTTGAGGGCCAAGAGTAATTCCTTTGAATTCAACACTGATTAGGGAACTGGAGGGGGCTAATAAGAAGGGTGGTTTATGGAGTAGATGAGATTAATTCTGGGGGCAACTGCAGCACAGTGGACTTTACAGTCGGCCCTGCAGGGTAAGGGTTTGGAATTCTGGGCTTGGGCCTTGGGTCCTTCTCTTCTTTACCACATGGGATGGTGGATGATCACATGCAGAAGCAGATGTGGATTGGTTGTTTTCATGGATCCTGCCCAATCCACCCTCAGGCTGGGACCTGTACATACTATGGTAGCCAGTAGTTCTCTGAGTGCAGCGCCTCCTTCTGGGCCCCCTGTGTGCAACAGTAAGAAAGGAGAAAGCTGGGCAGAGACTCTACTGGTACATGCACCCACGGAGCAGCTGTCCTCTCTTTTTTTCCTAGATTTTTCTTCCTTTCTTTGACTTCATTTTTCTTTCCACACCAGGGTCTGGTGAGTGAAACCATCCTATGCCATCCTATGACACAAACTTCTGCCACTGTATCTTCATAGAGAGCACCAAACCCAAACAAAATACCATCATCTCTCCTCACCTACCATCCGTGATGGAAGGAGGGATGCCTGTTATGGATGGTCTCCCTCATGAATTTCAGAACTAGTTAATGAGCAATATGTACTCTAGTGGATCTGGGTATGTTTACAGGTAGTGCTAGCCCAGTTTGGGAAATTATTCTGTTCTGAAGCATAATGAAGGGCTCCTTCCTTGACTGGTATTCCCAGGTTTGGGGAAGATCTAGGAAGTATTTTCCCATGTTTTACCCAACTTTCCTTGTTGGAGTCCCATCCCATTTGTTCTGACCTATTTTGAATGTAGAAGAAGGACAACATATTCTGTCTAAGTTAACAGAATCTAAAAACAAGTTGACAAACATTGCACCCTAGTTCAGTGTTACCAGATACCCTGGAGAAGGCTAATTGCAGTGCTTCTTATGCTAGTTTACTATTGTTGCAAGTTGCTGAAAATAGTTTCTTCTGTAGCCCTAGTTAAAAACATGCACTGCTTGGGATGTGTGCTGTCTGCACCCTGGTATAACAGTGATGATTGTCTGTGGGTTGAGGCTAGGACTGATTGATGGTGTTAACAAAACAATGAACAATGTTCCTTTACTCTTCTGACCAGAACACATGGGTACTGGCAAGACTCATGATTTATTCATTTGCACGTGAAATGGATTTCAAAGGGCAGCAGTCTTTAAATAAAAACGACCAAAACAGTTAAAAATGTTATTTTTTTTTCCACTTTGAGAAAACTGCCACCTTTGCTGATGGCTGGAAGGCAATGAGCATTGCTTAAAGTATAAAGGTGATAAGGTGATGTTAAGGTGCTTTGTGCATGAGGGGGAATTTTAAAGCCCTAAAACTAATGGAATGCAAAGTAACTATCTAAATTAATATAATTAGGTGCTCCAGTATGTAAAGCAAATGGTTGAAAATCTATGCTTCATCTGTGGCCTCCCAAAGTGGCTGATGCCTAAGCAGTGCTCCTCTCTTCACTTCTTGCCCTTGAGTTTCCATGATGGTACAGTATCCCTGGACTCAAGTTTACTCAGTGTCTGCTCCAGCCCTGGAATCAGCTGGAGGGTTGGGGGAGAGCAGGGGAAGGGGCAAAGGTGGGAGCAGTTGGCAAGTTGGCTGGGCCATTGGCGCAGCTGACAAGGTGGATTCTGTGCTTACACTCTGAGCTTAAGGGAAGTGTCTCCAAGCTCATTTCTACCCATGAGCTCCTCTTAGAGTATCTGTTCACACAGCGACAAGCCACAGGAATATAGGCCCTGGAGCAGAAAGAGCAAGGGAGGGGGGGTGATTCTTGAAGAAGAATATTTCTCAAAATGAGCTGAACTTCAGCATTACTCATGAAGCATTTTCAAAAATAGATTCTTTCACCTCTAAGATTCCAAGAGAGTAGAACTTATTTTTTAAAAACTTCTAAGTTGGTCAGCTAATGTGTGATCAGTTGACACTGCCCTAAGTGTCTCATTCCAACCTCAGCCTCATATAAGGGCCGCCTCCTTGTCTGTAGCCTGAGCATTGACTGAGTGCTACTGTTTGCATTCTCCAGGGCTCATGACCGGCTTTTCCAGCCCCTCAGCACAGTTAGGTGTGGATGCCTCTTAGAGAGCCATCATGGTACGGAGAGGAATAGATGCAGACAGGAATGCAGAGTCGCTAACTTCCTTCTATAATTATTTAGTAGGAAAACTGATTGTGGGAATTAGAAATATTGAATATGAAGAAAACAAGAATAAGACAGGGATCATGAAGAACTTCTAGTCGGCAAACAGATTCTCTGAAGATAAGTTCTCCATTTTGTGGGCTAAAATATAAGGAAAGGAACCCACATAAATCTGGAAGTTAGACTGAGAAATACTGTTTGAGCTAAAGGGGCAAGAAATACTAGAAGGAGGAGCTAAGTGTGGCTGCGAGGTCACAGTTGCAGAGGTCTTCCTAGTTAATAGCACACGCCTATGGGACATGCAGTTGACTGTATTTCTTAAAGTGTCCAACCTGTTACACTTTCCTCTGAACTTGAGGTACCAAGTTATATTGTGGGATTTTGCTGTAGAAAAGTAGATTTGACCCACCCAGTGACCCAGTACTCAATCCCAACCTTATGAGCATTGAGCAGAACCAAAATGAGGAAACCAAAATGGAATTATCATTTCCAAACTGACATCGACTCACTGAATCATCCATGCATGAAGCCGGTGGAGCAGGATGATCTAAGTATTGGCATCCATGGTGAACTACATGTGGAGGCTCTTGCTTTCAGAGAGCTAATGTTTTCCTGAAGGATTCAGATAAGAATGAAGAAATAAACAATATAGCTTCAGGTAGTGATAAGTGTTGTGATGGAGAATAATAAGGTCCAGAGGATGGGCTAGGAGATTTGGAAAGTTCCTTCCTTGGAAGAATGTGGAGTGAACCCATCTGGGTCCAAAGGTCTGAGAGGAGTCCCATAAAGTTCTCGATGTGGAAACCAGCTCAGCGTGTTGAAAGAACAGGAAGGAAGCTAGTGTGGCTGGGATGGAGTAGCCAGAGGATTGCTTGGTAGGAGATGGAGTGTGAGAGGAGCCAGATCCCGGATCATATTAAACCTTGGAGGACACAGCACAGAGTTTGGATGTAGTCTAAGTCTATAAACATTTGCTTTAAAATGTTTGTGTAATGTTCTAGATACAGTAATATACCAACGATTCACACATACTGTACCAATGGGGGGGGTGCTGATGGCTTCATCCAGCTGCCTCCTTTTATAGACAAGGAGACCTGGAAAGGGGTTGACTTGCTTGCTGCAGGCACTCTCTTTAGAGGCAGCCTATCTGGGTTAGGGAAGTGAAGGGAGAGAAACTCATCCCAGTACCAGTAGCCAGGGAGGACAAGACAGATAGCTGAGAGACTTAGATAGTGAAACTACAAGCTCTCTGGGGAGCCAGAGGGAGCAGAGTAAATGAGCTGGACCTCAGGGAGCCAGAGTGTTTTTTCTGTGGCTGCAAAAATCCAAGCAGTGGGAGGAATAAATAATGTTTTCCATTTTAGCCACAAATTACATTACGTTTTGTCCTGGGCTTTAGACATGCCTGAGGACTTAGGTGCTGTGCCACGTGACTGCCTCCTGTCCCTTTGCCAAGATTCCCCTCCTAGACTGAGGTCTTATCCCTAAAAGTTTATCTCTGGAAGACTCTGGGGATCTGTTTGGGCTGAATCTACAGTGTGCAGGGTTAAGACCTGGAAGCTCAGCCCCAGAGAGATGGTTTATGCTTGAGCTGTAGGAACCAAGACCACTCTGTGGGCTGATGTCTTGGTGACAGGAGCTGTGGGGGACACACACTGAGTGAAGGGGGGATATAGGGTCAAATGTTGACCCCACTCTTCTGGTCAGGACATGAAGGCTTCCTGCTGGAAGGGGTATTTTAGGAGAGAGACGTGGTTGGTGGGGAATCTCTGCTGTTAGAATAGGTGTGGTTTGTGAGAGGTCTTGAAGGCTCACCCAACACAGAGAGCATCAGTCAGTGTGTCTGGGGAAGGGTGGTAGCAGATGGCAGAATGAGGTCACACGGGATGGTTATGAGGTGTTGGAATGGGAAGAACAGCCCCTGGGTCTGTACTATAGAAAATATTGATTGCATAGAACTTGGATTTTGTTGTCTGTTTGACAGAGAAGCTTCACCTACTGCATCCACATAAGGATCTGGATTTCTGGTGGGTGAAGCAATGATGGTGATGAAGCTGGTGATGATATGGTATTAGGTAACACGTTTTGGATTCAGACTGTGTTCCAGGCACCGATGATGTGCGTTCCATGTGGTAGCCCATTTCATCTTCACAGCAGCAATCTTGTACTGTGGGCACTATGTCTAGTCTCTTTTTATAGATAAGAAAATGGAGGTGTAGAGAGGTTGGCAATATGCCTGAGGTTATACCGACAATAAGTATGTGAGCTAGGAATTGAACCCAGGCAGCTACCCCAGACCAGACTATACTGCAATATTCCTTCAGGTCCACTGGCCCTCCCAACCAAGCTGATGGGATGCCCAGCTCTAGCAAGAAAGGAGAAAAGAGTGATGAGGAGAAGAAGAGAAAGATAAATGAACAAAGAACATTTCTTTCTCAAATGTAACTTTATGGCCTTATTTCACATATTTTTGGCCTCAGCCTTGAGCCTTGCTGTCTGTCTCTTCGTTTCCTTCAACATATATGTGGAGGACCAACATGACCTGAAGTCACAGGTCAAGAATTCACAGCATAAATCCTTTCAATTAATTGGTTTCCTTTATTTAGTGAGAGCCGTGTCATCTTATGAGTGGTAGAATTGATGATATTGGCTGACTGAAATTACACAGAGGTGTCCCACAATTCCAGGATAATTGACGTCCACAGTCCACAATGGCTAGCTCATACAAGTGAATAAAGTTCATTAAACCTGAGACCTTCAGCAACATAAGACCAGGTTGTTGTTCCTCACCGCTTCCCAGAGCTAGGAGTGCCCGCATTTTCTTGCATTTTATCTTTAACAGTGTCCCAAAGACCCTTGTGTGGAAAGGGTCACATTTTCTTTCTTTCACATTTTCTCTATTTTTTCAGTGTTTCATCCCTTCTCAACACCTCCTCTTCCAAGTCTTCTGTGTATTCAGCTCTCCACCTAGCTGTGTCAAGTCATATCATGGAGGCATCCAGCACAGGAACGTCAGAAGTGGTTGGCCAACTTTGGGAACTTGTGTTCCTGATGAGGACATTGGAATAAAATCCTGCTAGGCGGCCCTTTCTCTGACACAGTTAAACCTGGGATAAGACTTATCTGTAGTCTTCTACCTGATCCCCACTTTACATCAGTCTCCCCATCTCATTTTACCATGGGACCTCTTGTGTGGGCACCAGATGGGTTAAATTTCACATGTCATGCAATTTAACCATCCATATTTTACCCAAGTCATTGTTGGAAGCAGGGAGTTCCTCAAGTGATTTCCCTCAACCCCATCCAAGTACCGCCAACCCTCCTAGTTCCCAGCTTAGCAAAGGTATTTGGCTTCCGTCTCCTCCAGATTGATAGAAGACCTGATGTAATGGTTGGATACCCTGTTGCAGGAAGTCATGGTAGACAAAGCATTCCTGAAGACAAGGATAAGAAACTACAATCTTATTTCTGCCTAGTATTGGCTTCAGTGAATACTAATAGTGCCTGAGCCATGCCCTGCTTTCCTTCATAATAAGAGAGGGACCTAGGTGAGGCTGATGAAGTATCTCCAAGATTATTTGCAGAGTCCAACTCCATCTTTTTTTATTTATAGTAAGTATGTAAAAATTTTCTGTATTTAAAAAAATATACATTTTTGTTAGTTGTAGTCATCCCACTATGCAATAGAATCAGAATTTATTCCTCCTTTTAACTTCCTATTGACTAACCTCCTTCCACCCGTGTCTTCTCCCTTCTCCTCCAAGCCTCTATTAACCACTATTTTACTCTCAATTTCTATGAGATCTACCTTTTTAGATTTCATATAAGAGTTAGATCATGCAGTATTTGTCTTTTATTCTTTTTGTGACTGAATAGTATTCCACTGAATTTATGTACCACATTTTTTTTTTACTTATTAAATGGATGCTTTGAGTCCCCTTCTTGAAACACCCCTGGATTTTGGTTATATCCCTCTCTTCTGGTTTCCTTGGTTTATGAGTTTTTAGATGACAGAGCTCTGTAGAGGGGGTAATATGGGAGCATATAGAGTGCAGAGCACCTGATTTGGACACATTGGGAGTTGTAAATTACTATTCCTTGAGCAAAGTTCTTTTTTTATTAGAGCTTTTTGGTTATACATAGTAATTGAGTTATCATGACATACTCATATATGCATAGAAATTAATTTTAATTCACGATTCCCCCTTTATCCTCCTGTCCTCCCCCTCTTCTCCTTCCTTTATTCTACTAGACTTCCTTTGCTTGTCTATTATTTGTATTTGATTGGTCCTTTATGTAATCTTATCCTTCCCTTTCCCTTTCCTTTATTTTATTTTAACTTCTGCATATGAGAGAAAAACATTTGACCTTTTAGTTTCTGAGATTGGCCAATTTCACTTAGCATGATATTTTTTGTTTCCATCCATTTACCAGAAAATGCTATAATTTCTTTCTTTTGTGTGACTTAATAGAATTCCATTGTGTGTATGTGTGAGTATGTGTGTTTACCACAATATTTTTAATACATTCACCCATTGATGAAAATCTGGGTTGATTCCATAATTTAGCTACTGTGAATTGTGCTGCCATAAACATCAATATGATGTTTTGATGTGACTTCCTATCAGCTAAGTGCTTGAGACATAGTCCATTTAATTCTTGCGAAGTCCTCAAAGTTGCAATTATGATACCTATGCCATTGTTGGGGGAACTGACAAACCCAGGAGATTAAGAAATTTGCTCAACAAGAAGAAAGAGCATACAGAATGACAGAAAATCTTGGCCAGCTAATCCTCTGATAGGGGATTAATATCCAAAATATACAAAGAACTTAAAAAACTTAACACAAAACCCCCCATATAATCCAATCAATAAATGGGCAAAAGAACTAAACAGAAATTTCTCAATAAAAACTTCTCAATATGGCTGTCATATGTCATTTGGGAAAATACCCAGGAGTGAGATAGCTGGGTCATATGATTGTTCCATCCCTAGTTTTTCAAGGAATCTGCAAGTTGCTATCCAGAGTGAACTTACTAGTCTAAAGTTCTACCAACAAGGTACAACAGGTGTTTCTCCTCACAGCCTCACCAGCTTTAATTATTGTTTGTATTTTTGATCACTGTCATTCTGACTGGAGTTAGATGAAATGTTAGTATAGTTTTGATTTGCATTTCCCTGATTGCTAGAGATATTGAACATTTTTTATGTATTTATTGACCTTTTGTGGGTTTTTTTATTGAGAAGTTTCTATTTAGTTCTTTTGCCTGTTTATTGATTGAATTATTTGTTTTTTGTCTTATTATAAGTTTTTTGAGTTATTTATATATTTTGGATATTAATCCCCTATCAGAGGATTAGCTGGCCAACATTTTCTCCCATTCTATAGGCGCTTTTTTCATGTTGAGCAAATTTCTTAATCTCTTGGGATTGTCAGTTCCCCCAGCAATGGCGTAGTTATCATAATCACAACTGTGAGGGATTTTGCAAAAATTAAATGGAATATGTCTAAGGCACTTAGCTGAAAGGAAGTCACATCAAAAGCAATATTAAAGTGGTAGCTCATATTGCTTAGTGTGTTTGTAGGCTGAATGACAATACCGCAGAAAGAAAATGGTTAAAATGGGATGGCTCTCAAGACGTGGTGCTCTGTCTTGCAGAATCACCAGCACCAGCACTAGCTTTACATAGAAATTTATTACAAATGCAAATTCTCAGACCCCATTCCATATCTACTGAGTTAGGCTTTCTATGAGTAGGGTCCATGAATCTGTTTTCACAATTCCTACAGGTGGTTTTGAAAGTGCATGCTAAAGTCTGAAAAGAATAAAGGAGAGCAAAGTCCTTGAAGTGGAAAGTGGAAAGACTGGTAGTCAAGATGGGGAGGAGCATCTCTTCAAATGAGATGGGAAGATCAGAAGAGAAAGATTGAAGGTGAATTTTAGATGGCAAAGGGAAAAGGTGAGATTCTCATAAGATAAAAGACTAAACAATGAGTGTGAGAGAAGGGCTATTAGAGGGCTTTCATAGAAAGGGGCAATTTGGAAACAACTGATGGAGTGTGGAAGAAAAATGAGAAGCATGGTCAGGCAGCAATGGGGGAACAGCTGACGTGGCTGGTTGTGACTGTTTTGTGGCACCAATCGACACAGTCATGTGGTTTTTTCCACTGGTGCTCAGAATTCCATATCTATTTATGGAGAAGTGGGACGACTGTTCTGATCCAATGCAAAACACTGTGGTGTGGATCAGTAGGCAGAATAAGGCATGAAGCATGTGTGATGTTGTGTATCATTGTAATGACAGACCAGCAATCTGGGCTCAATAGAGCAGGAAACAACCAGGGAGAACTAATTGCTTGAGAGAAAATAGAGTGGTTAAGGGAGTGGAAACCAAAGGCTGAATGCTGTCTCTGATATGTGGATGCTAACCCATAACAAGGGAGCATAAGAAGGAGAAGAATAGAAGTCCACTGGATCAGACAAGGGGGGATGAAAGGAAGGGAAGGGGCATAGGAATAAGAAAGACAGTGGAAGGAACTGAACATAACTCTCCTATGTTCATATATGAATACACGACCAGTGAAACTCCACATTATGTACAACCACAAGAATGGGATCTTAAATAGAATAAGTTATACTCCATGTATGTATATATGTCAAAATGCACCCTACTTTAATGTATATCTAAAAATAAAAAATAAAATTTTTAAAAAAGAAGAGCATGAGCATAGTGGAGTAGCAGGAACTGAAGGGTTCTGATAGCAGCATCGCCTTCATAGGCTTGGGTAAGGAATAGCTGGCCAAAGTGAACTAAGATTGACAGGAAGCATATAAAGGATGACAAAGCTTTGCATGAGCATCCCTCCTTTTTTAAGTTCTGGATCTGATTTTTTGTGATGGTGGCAGGATTGTGGTGTGGCAGAAGATGAGGTGCACTTGATAACCACAATCAAATTGCATGGCTGAATGGCATGCTGCTCAAAAGAGAGATTCCTATAGACAGACGAGCAAAGGCTTAGAAATAATAGGTGGCCAGCTGTTCAGCTCCTCTCCCCCAAAATGGAAGTGAATGCAAATAAGCAGTTGCTTTCAATACCAACCACCATCAGAACAAATTTATTATAGTGTTAAAACATAATTCATGGTTTAAAATCCTCTAAATATTATTTAGAATTAAAAATCTAGAAGCAATTCTTCATTTTGGAAAAACCAGCTTGATTTCTCAGCAACTATGCAGAAAGGTCAGGGAACATATTGTAGTTTTCTCTGAAAGTAAGTAGCTGGCTAACCACGGGAGCATCACTTCTTCCCTTGTACCTCAGGACTGATCTGAAAAATGAGGGAATGGATTATTTGTTTCCTAAGACCCCAGCCAGTCTTGCATTAGATGGTCCATTATCTGCCAGCTGAAAGAATCATTCTGTTCTGATTTTTGTTCTTTTATATCATGGTGAGAAATGCATTGTGCATTGCCAGGCACTTGAGTCAACTTTCTTCTCCACCTAAAACCCTGATAACATCCACACCCTTTCTTCTTGTTATAGTGAACCGTTTGATGATACCATATGTTCTGATATTTCAGTGCTTTTATACCTGGTACTTTCTCTAGAATACCCCCATCCCTCCTTTTGTCTTGGAAAAGTCACATCATTCTTTTTGTTCTTTTCCACATTTTTATTGGTGCATTATAGTTGTATTTAATGTGTGATTTGTTGCTACGTATTCATACATGCACACAATGTAACAACGTAATTTGGTCAATTTCACTCCTCAGCATTTCCCCCCTCCCTCCCTTCCTTTCATACCTTTTTCTCTTTCTTCTACTGATCTGAGTTTGATGTTTAGGAGAAAAAAGTCAAACTTTGAAACTTCACATCATTATTTAATCACAAGGAAAATGTCCTCTCATCTTGGAGTCTTCTCTTATACCCCTAGGCTGGTAGTATCTCTCTCTCTTCTGTTTCTGTGATACTTTGCATGTGTCATATCTTGTCACAATTTGTGTTCATCTCTCTCATTTCTTCTACTAGTTAAGATATTCCTTAAGGGAAAACAGTGTGAGCTATTTTATATATCTCCAGTACTTAATGTTAACACAACATTTTGTGCATGTTTTGATGTTCAATGAATGCAGAAGTAATATATCTCACATTTCTCTCTAAAAAGAACTGATAATTTTCTAAGAACTGTCACATGTATGATATTCTCCTTTGAGTGCTTAATAGGACAGGTTTACCAGTTGTCCCATTATAGATGAAGCTATGAAGGCTCAGAGAAATTGAACTCATAAGGTGACAGAGGAAATGAGGCCCAAGTATTGCATTTCTAAATTTATTCATTTTTCCTTCTCTGTGACATTGCTCCCAAATAATTGTTCACAAATAAGTTGAATGTGTGAACATTCTAATAAAACCAGGTTGACCCCATTTGCGTTCTTAACTGGAGGCAGTCAGGTAGGGGATGATGCTGCTAGTAATGCTGCTGCCGCTTGGCTTCCTGCCCCTTGTAGGCTTCCCAGAAGAAAAAGGATTACAGTCTGTTTTCATTGAAGCCCAACTCAGTTCTTTGCCTAGCACAATGTTTACTATCACTTGGCATTTATCATCTTTGTTCTTTTTATTTTAGTGTTTGAAGTCATCTGTGTCAGCTTAACATTAGTGTGATTGAGCATCTCTTCTCTACAGCCTGGCTTAAGTATATTCAAAATATAAAAATCTTAATTGAAAACCTAGAGGTATCTGTAGATCCTGGGCCCTCAAAAATGTGGAGTGTAACTCCCCACCCTTTAAATACGGCAAATGGTGACTTCCTTTTGAAGAGTAAAGTATAGAAAATAGAAGGGGAAAAAGAAACATTAAAATAGAGAAATGCAACAAACCCTACCTCTACCAGGAAGTCAAGGGTAATATCATCAATGATGGTTACATCATAACCTATACCCTTTGATATGAGATATGATGTGAATGGAAGTTGTCTTTTAAAATTTTGTTTATTTATTCTAATTTGTTTTACATGACAGAAGACTGCATTTCAATTCATAATACACATATAGAGCACAATTTTTCATGTCTTTGGTTGTACAAAAAGTAGAGTCACACCATTCGTGTCTTCATACATGTACTTGGGGTAATGATGTCTATCTCATTCCACCATCTTTCCTACCTGCCCCCCACTCCTTCCCTTCCCCTTTCTCCCCTTTGTCCTCTCTAAAGTTCCTCCATTCCTCCCATGCTCCTCCCATCCCCATTATGGATCAGCATCCTCATATCAGAGAAAACATTCAGAGTTTAGTTTTTTGGGATTGGCTTACTTCACTTTGCATAATATTCTCCAACTCTGTCCATTTACCTGCAAATTCCATGATTTTATTCTCTTTTAATGCTGAGTAATAGTCTAATGTGTAAATATATCACAGTTTATTTAACTATTAATCTACTGAAGGGTATCTAGGTTGATTCCACAATTTAGCTATTGTGAATTATGCTGCTATAAACATTGATGTGGCTGCGTTACTATAGTATGCTGTTTTTAAATCCTTTGTGTATAAACCAAGGAGTGGGATAGCTGGGTCAAATTGTGGTTTCATTCCAAGTTTTCCAAGGAATCTCCATATTGCTTTCCATATTGTCATACCAATTTGCAGTCCCACCAGCAATGTACAAGTGTGCCTTTCTCTCCACGTCCTCACCAACACTTATTGTTGTTTGTATTCTTACTAGCTGCCATTCTGAGTGGAGTGAGATGAAATCTCAGAGTAGTTTTGATTTGCCTTTCTCTAATTGCTAGAGATGAGTTTTTTCTTTTTTAAAATCAGTATTAGTGATCAACCCAGGGCCTTAAATGTGCGAGACAAGCACTCTACCACAGAGCTACACACCTAGCCCCATGAAAGTGGTCCTTTACCTCTATGGTCTTCCTCCCTCGAGTCCAAAACTTCAGTCTAATCATGCAAAAAAAAAAGTCAAATGGGTTTATATTGAGGGTTATTCTACAAAAAATTTGACCAGTACATCTCAAAACTGATAAGTTCATCATAAGGTCATCAACCATAAGGACAGTCTGAGAAAGTTCCACAGTCTATAGAAGCCTAAAGAGTGTTGGAGACTAAATGTGTCATCCTGGATGCAATCCTGAAACATACAATGGACATTAGGTAAAAACTAAGGAAATACAAGTGAAATGTGAACTTTTGTTAGTATACAATATAGTCTTGAAAAGTATTCTGTGTTTGTAGAAGAAACTGAGTGCAGAGTATAGGGTCTCCCTGTATTGTTGAAGTTTTTCTTTAAAACTATTCTATAATGATATTCATTTAAAGAAATAAAGTAGAGAAAGAAACTAACATACACTATTTATGGAAATGCAAAATTGCACAACTACTTTGGAAAAGATTCTGGCAGTTTCTTACAAAGTCAAACATGCACTTATTGTATGACCCAGCAATTCCATTAGCTGATATTTGCCTAAGTGAAATTAAAGCCTATATTTGCCCAAAAACTGGTACGATAATACTTAGAATAGCTTTATTTGTAATTGCTAAAATCTGGAAACAATACAAACATTCCCTTGTGTAATAAATGGATAAATGAACTAAAGTACATCCATACAGTGAAATCTGTGCTATTCTCCAATAAAAGGGAATGAACTACTGAGCTATAAAACAACATGGATGAATTTCAAGTGCACTGCTCTAAGTCAGAGAAGACAGACTCAAAACAGGCTACATACTGCATGGATACACTTATATAAAATTTTAGAAAAGGCAAACAAGAGGGACATAAAACAGATCTTGGTAGGTTCTGGGAACTGGGTAGGAGATAGACTAGAAAGCCGCATGGGGAGTATATTGGGAAGTATTAGAATTGTTCTATGTCTTCAGTGTTGTTATGTTTATATGACTATATATTTATCAAAATTTGCAAAACTTCACACTTGCAAAGGTTAATTTGACTACATATCTGTAAAGTATTCTTTAATTAAAAATGGAAAGACAAATAATCTTAGGGATAATTGCCACTTTTCAAAATCATTTTTCTCCAAGGGATTTGTGTAGATAATATTCTCACCTACTGCCTTTTCATTGATTTTGTTTCTACGTTTTCAGTTTGCTGAAAGGGGCACTTACTTGTGTGGTTTTATTGTGAATATTATTGTGCTACCTGCTGCTTGGAGACTTATAAGCAGGACCCATAATGCAGGGACATAGACACAGACAGCAGAAACAAAGAAATAAGCACAGACAACAGCCAGGCTCATGCCTGAACAATGGTGACATTAGCTAAGTGCTTCATAATCACCTGCTTTTAATATAATCATGAAGTTGATGAGACCTTACTTTTGTATAAGCCTTGCAGTTTACAAAGCTCTCTCATGTGCATTCACTCATGTGATCCACATTTTATTTATTGTTTTGGTGCTAGGGATCGACCCCTGGGCCTTGAGCATACTAGGTGAGCGCTCTACCACTAAGCAATACGCCTAGTCCTGTCATCTCTTAGAAGGAGAGGAAGATGCTCAGAGTTTTTACCTCTGCACGCTTGCATTCTCTTGGCCCTCTCCATAGGTTGACTAACTTAAAACACATGGTCATTTAGTGTAATGGATACAACTAGTTTACATATTTTATAGAAAAGGAATATAATTATTTGACGGATAAAGAAACAGGTTCTAAGAATCTCTTAACCTCATTTTCCTAGTAAGTATTAGCTCTAAGAGTTCAGAACGAGATATGTCTGCTTCCAAGAAAGTTCCCTTTCTGTTGTCCCATATGTTGGTGATGTGACTTTTAGGAAGAACGAACTTAAGTTAAGGGTATTTTGCCATAAATATTCACATCTTCAATGTACTGGTGACTGGGGAGTTTTAATTGGTTTTCATTGTTACAGCCAGATTATTATGAGTAAAAACTGCTTTCTTCACTGTTCCCTTTACTAGTAATTTCGGGAGCTGGAATGCAGTCTGTAATCTTTGAGTTTTCTCTTAGCTTCTAGTGTTTGGATAGTATCTCGATGTGTGAGCACTGTGTGTATGTTGGAAGCTCTGCCTTCCAAAAAAAAAAAAGAAAAAAGAAAAGAAAGAAAGAAAAAAGAAAGCTAATCACTGTAAACATAACAAGGATTTTTCAACAAATACTAGAATATGTACATCAAAATGAGTATTTTTCAACATAGTTGCTTTGAGAGACCCTCCAATTCAGTTGCTTTTTAATTTTTTTTCTCCTTGGTATTCAAAATAGTCATGCCAGTTTCCTGATCAGATTTAGCTTTCGGGCCCTTTTCCTTGTGTTCTTGCTGGTCTCTGAGCTCCTCCTGGGCAGGCTGAGCCCTTTCCTCACTGTGTCTTCAGAATCTAGCCCACAGCCTGGTCTATCGAAATGCTCAGACCGTGTTGATTGAGTGGAACTAAATCCAGACTCATTCACCAAGACCTTGATCATAATTAGGGAGGCCTCGGTGAGAGCCCCTCGGGGTCTTCAGAATCCCCACTGATGTCGTCAGTCACCAGCCTATCTTCAGTTTTCCTTGTCGATATCTTAAAGGAAAATGCTTCCGAGATACCTTAAAGGAAAACACCAGAGTGAAACATCAGGAAAGCAACGAGTGACACTAAGAATTAATACTGAAGGAAAATGAAGGAAATTCCCTTCTTTTTGATATCTGATCTAAGTTAGAAGATTATGAGTGAGTCCTTTTCCAACCCCATTAGAAATAGAATTATTTCTAATAGGATTATGCTCCCCTCTATTTAGAATGGTCACCACCATAGTTTCCTTGTTCTCACCATCTGATGCAACAATCTATGGGACTAAGGGTCCAGTGACCCCTAGTTATGCAAATCTAAGTATATGATTTGTTTACATATCTGTAAGTCAATATACTAATTACTAAATGACTTCAACCTTAATACTTTCTAGTCCATTTATTAAGCCAACAAAACTCTATGCTTGGTTCCAGACATGCAATGAGACCATTTCTTTCTTCAGGTCCCCATCTGCTCCCTCCCAAGACAACCCTCGCTTCCAAGCTGACTGATTCTTGCCTTTGGGGTATGCTGGTGCCTTCTCTATTTTGTTAGCCTGTGAGACTCTGGGGCTAGTGACCATACAGTCTTTATTCTGTCTCCTCATTGTGCCTGCCTCCAAAGTCTATAAGGAGCGGGCACACAGAGGATTTGAGAAAGGAGTCTTTTAGGCCAAGGTCCTTAGTTTACAGTACAGGCTTTCAAAGGCTAGATGGCACTGTTGCTAGAGCCAGATCAGGTGTGTTCCAAAGTACCAGTGGAGAGAGAAGAGAAAACAGAGCAGGGGGCCAGGAGCCCTCCCTTGCTGAATTTGTCTCAGACTCCCTGCAGATGCCGACCTGCTGGTACAGTGTGCTTTGCACCTTCATAAATGTGGCTTCAGAAGATCTTCACAACAATCACGGGTGGTAGTCAGGACAGCTGTCTTGGTTCTAATTTTACAGAATTGTAGCTCAGCGGGAGCAAGCGCCTGGACCCTAAGTATACCACAATTATACAACAGAACTTTTTATGATTCATGCCTGTTGGCATCCCCCAACTAAAGAAGGGTGGGTCTTCAGAATATGCTGAAAGAGGTCTCTGGTGGGTAATATGTTTATCCCAGGAGAGCAGCCTGGGTGAACTGTACCAGGGGAAAACGTAGAGTTCTTAATCACATCTGTGGAATGGCTCAGCTTAACCTGTGTCTCAAAGTGTTTGCATTTGACACAAAGAGATAAAACAGTTGCTTTGGAGAATAAAAAAATGATACTATATACAGGCTTTTATAAAGAATAAAAATTGTGGCTAATTCATATAGTTATTAGAACTGAGGTCAGTGGTTGATATTTTATTTAGAGGATAATCTATTTAGAGAATGCTGCTTTGTGATTGGGTTGCATCTGCCCTTGTCTATTTCTTTTCTTGATTCATGAAAACAAATAAATAAAACCATCCAGTGCAGAAGACAGGGCAGGTGTAACTACTGTGCCCACTTTACAGATGAAGAGAGAGAGGGTCAGAAATATAAAGACACATGACCAACATCACACAGTTGATGAGTGATTACACTAGAACTTGAGACCAGAGTAAGGGTGAAATAAAATCTTGTCTTCATCTCAGTATCATTTTCTGGGCTATGTCAGCTCATCTAGAAACCACAAAAATTAGGAGGGCCTTTGTTGACATAGAAGGTAAGGCATCTGTGACTAGAAAAATATCTGTACAGAGTGACAAATGATTAATGATGTATAAAAAAATTAAGAACAAAGTATGTTATTTGTGACTTCTGATTGTCTCTACTCTTCTGTTTCTTCCCAGGATGATGAAGATAAACTGACTTGGAAAGATCGGTTCCCAGGTTACTTGATGAACTTTGCCTCCATCTTGTTCATGGTAATTCCCTTGAGGGACCATGTGGCTATGACTGTGTGTGTGTGTGTGTGTGTATCCTGTTATGTGAACGCTGTGGGTATTTTATTCTCTTATGTTATAGCAATAATGAGGGGCGGGTAAAGGTGAAGCCACAGTCCTGCATAGAGAAGCAGGATCTTAGAAAATAGTGAGGCCATTGACCACACATGTTTGAAGTTGGAACTTCCATAGAGAGGGTTGTTAGAGAGTGCCTTCCCATGTCCTCAGACTGAGAATGTGGAGGGGTAATGCTGCTTCGAAGGCTCAGGCTGCAGAACTGTGGCAGCCTGTTTGGACTGTGATTTGTGGAATGGACCAGTACCCAGAAGCCAAAGGAGATAGTCAGCTAGGACTCTAAGTCTGATGTAACAGTGTCCCTAGAGATGCTGAGTTGATTTCCCTGTATTCTACCGTAGAGTTTGGCAACTCATTTTTTCAAGACCTGGGTAATCTCAGCTATGTCAGGGACAGCTGAGGGAGGGAGGAGTCTTTGATTCCTGTTCAAATCAGATCAGCGGGAGGAGTTCATTCTTAGGAGCCAAGATGGGTAAGACAACAGTAACTTAAGCTGCAAGACCTCAGGAAAGCTGAACATCAAAGGAGCAAGTTAGAGTCACAGACACACCTGTCCCAGAGTATTTCTAAGCTGGAATACACAGTAGTTGCAGGGTGGAAGAGGAATAACTTATTCCAAAAATTAGGATTGGAAAAGCATCATAATTTTATGGGCCCACTGGCCAGAGATAACTCTGACCCTGGTTTGAGATTATAATGGCGATTATTTTTACCATCTTGATTATAGAAGACAGGAGCCACATCCTAATCCCAGGCATTTAAGAAGTGAAGGAAGCTTAGACACCATCTAATTCAGCTTCTCATTTTGCAGATGAAGTGCAGAGTTGTCAAAGCTTAGCAGCTAAATTTGTTGTCTTCTCGTTGCCTAAGTATAAAGCATATAGAATATATTCAAGAATATGTGGTGAGTTGCAGTGTATTAAGCTGAAATGATATAAAGTTTAATTTAGCTCTCAAAGCCTCCTACAATATGCATATTGCTATCCAAGAGTTTATCCATTCATTCAAGAAATACTTAAAGCATGCAACTATGTGCTTGGCATTATTATTAGTCACCGAATAAAGCAATAAACAATTTCTTCCTTAAGGAGTTTATAGACAATAAGTAAAACAGACTTCCATCTCTAGTAGAGGTGGGGTTTGTAACATCTCATTTTGCCATAATTGATGAAAAAGTTTGGATAAAAGTATTTTCCAATCTTCTTAAAGCCTTGAAAGGCTGGCAGGATAGTAATAACACTAGGTTGAAATTCAAATGGAAATAGGAACCAAGGAAATAAACCTTGGCCCTAATACTGATTTTACCTTAAGGACAATTTCCCATCTAGGCAAACTTAGCCTTTGGTTTTGCTGGTTTTATAGGAATGAAGAAGATAGAAATCAGGGACTGTGACTGTTTTAAAGTGGAAGAATATTTCACAACAGTGTAATGCAAAGAATTAGCCTCAAAACGTATGAAGAATCATAAACCAATGAAAAAGACAGTGCAATTAAAAACTGGAAAAATAGGTACTTCGTAAGAGAGGAAATTCAAATGGCCAATAAATCTAGAAAAGAGTATGCAATCTCATTAGTAATCATGGAAATTCTAATTTAAACCACAGTAAAATACCACATGTACCCAACAGATAATATGCCATTAAAAAGACTGTCAATAACAAGTGTTGGAAAAGATATAGATCAAAAGAAACTTTTATACACTGCTGGTGGGAGTGGAAATTTCTAACAAAAGACACTTTAGAAATAGGCTGGCATTATCTAGTAAAACTGAAATTTATGGCCTGAAATTCCACTCCTGGGTATATGCCCTGGAAAAACTTATTTGCATGCACAGCAAAATACATGTACAAAAAAAAATGTCTATGGAAGCACTGTTTATAATAACCCCAAACTGGAAATAATCCAAATGCCTATCCCCACTAGAATGGATAAACAAATCGAGGTATATTTATACAATTAAGTCCTACATAGTCACGGAATTGAGCAAACTAATGGCAACATGGGTGAAAGAAACCAAAACAGAAGAATAAATGTGGTTTGATTCTAATCAAAGTCCAGAAAGAAACAATCCTAACTCTGTTGTTTAAGGGTACATACCCAAGTGACAGAACTATAAAGGTAAGCAAGGAAATGATTGCCACAAAGAGAAGCTAGTGAAAGTGGGCATTGGGTACCAGGGAATAGGAAGGAGGGCATGCAGAGATGCTGGCTGTTGATCTGGGTTGTATTGGAGTTTTCTTTGTTCATTCAGCCGTGTGTGCATGTGTATGTGTAAAAGGAATTTGTCCATATGTTCACAATAAAATTTAAAAATACACAATATGCATGTATTAAATAGGTTGGTCAGGGAAGTTCTCAGTAAAGAGATTTTTATCAGGGATCTGGATGAGGGGAAAGAGCCAGTCACATGGGAATTCTAGGGGAACATTCTAAGCAAAGTGAGGGGAGAGGTGGAGTTTGGTGTATAGAGGAACAGCAAGCAGTGGCTAGAGTGTGGCTGGAGCAGAGTACCCTAGAGAAAGGGAGAGGTGGAAGGAATGTGGTCAGAGAGATCATAGGGAGCCAAGGCATGGGCCCCACAGGCCACAGCAAGGACTCGGCTTACCTAATTGAGATGGGAACCCCAGCAGGAGGTTTTGTAGAGGAGTGACCCATTCTGACATCAGAAAGGTCATTCTGCTGTAGTGAGAAATGATGTTAGGAAAGCACAGTTAAGAAGAGGGAGATTGCATGGGAAGCTATTGCAATAATTCAATAAGTATGGTGGCCCAGGCTGGGGAGATAGTGAAAAGTGGTCAGGTGCTGGTTCCATTTCAAAAGTGGACCTGAAAGAATTTGATCTTGTTATATAAAATGCAGAGAAATGGAGCATGGCTCTATGCTTCTATCTTTAACTAATAAAAAGGCTGCACGTATCACTTACTGGGATGGAGAGAAATTCTAGAGTTGTTCTCATGAATGGATCTGACTCTAGAGCTCAGCTTCTCATCCAGGCTGGAGACATAATAGGTTATGGATGGTATTTAAAGGCAAGAAATTGCATGAGATCACCAGGGGAGTGAGGTAAATAGGAAAGAAAAAGTTCAATGTTATAGTTTGGGAACACACGAAGAAGAGGCCAGAAAGAAGATTGAAAAGGAATAGCTAGGAGAGAGCTAGGGGTCAAGAAAGTGTATCAAGAGGAGGGCAATGCATTGCATCACATGTAACTGAGAAGCCAAGGAAGAAGAGACTGAAACTAGCTTATCTATTGTCTGGGAAAAGACCTTGTACCATCATCTTCAGCTCATCAACAAATAAATCACTGACCACCATCTGACAAATGCTGAAAACCAGGTCAATGCTGGATCATCTTGAAAGTTTCTTTCTTTTTTTCTTTTTTACTTTGATAGAGATCTTCTAAAGCTAGACTGAGGATGGGAATTTTGTGTGTGTGTTGTTTAGAAATAATATGTGATTGCCTTTTAAAAAACAAAACAAAACCCATTTTCAACCCACTCAACTCCTAATCTTGAGATAAATGCAAGATTATGTTTCAGAACCAAGAACTAACTGATCATCATGCCATGTTTGGGGTTCCCCATCTGCCATGAGCAGTGCTGAGCCCAGGATGTGTGAGTGGGGGCTGGGAGTGAAGTGTAAGATTGCAGGGGAAGCAGGTAACCCCCTCTGGATCAGCCTTTGAAAGTCCAGTCCTCAAGCCTGGTCTAAGCTTACTGACCTGGGACAATTTTTATAGTACCTCTTTTTTTTTTTTTTTTTTTTGCTTTCAGAAGTAATCTAGGTTGGATAATAATCCAAGTTGTACAATAAATTATGTGGTTCCCTACCTATTAAATTTTTATTAATTTTTTTAATGTTTTGCTACTAAGGGTTGAATCCAGAGGCACTTTATCACTGAGCCACATCCCTGGCCCTTTTTATTTTTAAGTCTCACCAAGTTGCTTTAGGCCTTGCTAAGTTGCTGAATCTGGCCTTGAACTTAGAATCCTCCTCTCTCAGCCTCCTGAGCTGCTGGGATGACAGGCATGTGCCTCTGTGCCCAGCTAAAAATTCTTTTTTGGTACTATCTTTCCCTTGTTTCTTTATGTTTTTTTTTAAAAAGCTCAGTCTTCTAGAAACAAAAAGGAGGAACAAAAAGAGGAGCTTGCAGTTATCCTAAACAAGATGTGGAGCATGAAATCAAGGAGCTAGGGTGGTGGTTAGGAAAGAATAATATTTTGTCAGGAAATGATGGTCTACCCAGAGCACCTACTTCAATAAAGACCAATAAAGATGAGTATCTCCCATCTCCTTCCTTCCTCTACCATTTGTGACTGCTCCTTGGCAGAAGATGGCAGGACCACAGCCACTAGGAGAGATTTAGAGGTGCTGTATGCCAGTTGGGTGCAATTTTTATGGGGTGACAAGAGCAAAGAAAAGCCCTTTGCCATTTCATTTGCCCTGTCATGTTGGAAGACGGCTTGAACAAAGAGAATTCTCTTTCTTTTCCAATCTTCTTGAGTTATGAGGTTTTTTTCTTTCTCCTTTTTTGAATTAACTCTTTGTTTTCTCTTTTTGTTATTATTTTTAATTGTTAAAAATTATACATAATAGTGGGCTTCATGGTTACATACTTATGCATGCACACAGTGACAATATAATCTGGTCAATTTTATTTTGCAGTACTTTCCCTTTCCCTCTCTGCTTCCCTCCTCTGGTTCCCTTCCTTCTACTTTACTTCTCTTTATAAGGTGGGGGATTGTCAGAGGCCATATCCTTCTCCTACAGCCTGAGCTGTCCCCTCATGCCCAATATGATCATTTACTTACACCTGTGGGCTGGGGAGCCACCATTGGAAACCTACTCCTACTCCCTTGCCTGGATGGCTGCAATAGCACCTTACATCAACTCCCTGATTTTGCACTACCCCTTACAGATCATCAGCACACTGAGTTTTATTTTTTAAAACTTAATTCAAATCCTATCACTCCTCTGCTTAAAACTTTCTCATTTCCTGAAGTACGGAAGCCAAAGCACAGGGCTGACCTCTCCTCCTGCCCACCCATCTCCTACCCGGCTCTCTCCTTGCTCACTCTGTACCAGCCACCATCTGCCTCAACACCTTCCCTCTCATTCCTTCCTTCAGGTGCTTGATGAGAGGTCCCCTTCTCACCTTGGCCTTTCTCAACAACCCTATTTAAATTGCACACTATCCCCATATTCCTGTTTAACTCATTTGTCCCCACAGTTTTTATCACACCAGAGTTATTGTATATTTTATCTATCTATGTGGTTATTGTCTGTCTTTTCCCACTAGAAGATCAACTACACAAAGGGAATAATTTCTGTTGTAAAATTTTTATTAACACATTGGTTACACATATTAATGGGAGTCCATGTGGTATTTCCAGACATGCATAAAGCATGCATTGATCTTATTCAACCACACTTCTTCCACTCTCACCCAGCTCTCCTCCCTTCCCATTCTCTAGTAATATCTCTTCTGCTTTCAGATTGACTCTTTTAAAAATAGTTTCCACATATGAGAGAGAATATGTGATGCTTGTTTTCCTATGTCTGGCATATTTTTTTTTAACACAGCATTCTCTAGTTCCATCCATGTTGCTGTAAATAACAGGATTTCATTCTTCTTTATGGCTGGATAATACTCCATTATGTATACATACCACATTTTCTTTACCTATTCATCTGCTGATGAGCACCTAGGCTAATTCCATAGCTTAGCCATTGTGAATAGTGCTATAATAAACATGGGCATGTAGGTATTTCTTGTATGCCAACTTCATTTCATTTGGATATATACTCAGGAGTGGGATAGGTGAAACATATGGTAGTTCTATTTTAACTTTTTTTATATGAACCTCCATATTGTTTTCAATAGCGTCTGTACTGATTTACATTTCTGCCAACAATGTATGAGCTCTTTTTTTTCTGTACAATCTTGCCAACTTTTATTATTTTTTGTCTTTTTGACAATAGCTGTTGTAAATGGAGTGAGATAGTATCTCATTGTGGTTTTGATTTCCATTTCCCTGGTGGCTAATGATATTGAGCATTTTTTCATATGTTCATTGAACATTTGTATTTCTTCTTATAATTTTTTTTTACTGACACTTATTACTGTGATTGGCAGATAGGAAGTGCTTCAGACATGTGTTAGAATGAATGACTGAGAGATAAACAAATTATTTAAGCGGATGTCAGGTGAAACTTATTATGTCAGTGATAAAGCCATGATGTGTGTGTGTGTGTGTGTTTGTGTGTGTTTGTGTATGTGTGTGTGTGTTGAGGCTTTTTGTTTGGTTTTGTTTTTTGTTTTTTGAGCCACTAGACTACTGCATTGTATCCTAGGTTGGACAATCTCCCACTGGATCAGCAGAGATTGCTTCTGCCTTATGCATTTCTGCATGCTTCTCCTCTCTTTTCTGGAAAGTTCTTCCTCTTCCTTATTCTTTCCTCTAAGTCTTTCCCATAGGAATCTATCTTAAACTTTTTTCCACAAGGTTTCCTCTGACTGTTCTACTCTCGGCTGAAAGCTTACCAGAAGCTCATGAACCAAGTGAGGCCTGTGACTGATTAGCTACTTACTAGGGTTACCCTGTTGTATGTGTGCAATGATTTCTCAACTTTGCTTCAGAGCGGAAGTCCTGGAGTGTAGGGACAAAGCTATTTCTTCTTCCTTTTTTGTAGTGTCAGATAGTACTCTGGGATCTGTAGCCTGATTTAACATTGCAGTACCATTTTTTATGCCCCAGAGATCAAGTTATGGGATTAAAACACAAAAGGCCACAGGAACTATGCTAATGTGATCATATGCAAGGTGACCAGGTCACCCATAGCTGAGAGTCAGTAAATTTTTGCCAAGCTGCCTCCACACTGAAATGGCATAAGCCATAGAATGTGACCCCAAACCAATTTTCTTTCAATATAGTTATGGGAGACTGATCACAAACATGCAATAATATACCCAGTGCAGTGGTTTACATAATAGATGATAAAAATTGTTATATTTAATAAATGAAGTTAATTATATCATACAGACACAAGTAATGGACATGGTATTGGATTTTGCCAGAAGACCTGAGTTTTAATATCAGGGTGGGATTGTAGACTTAGGAACTATAGAGCAGGGCTGGATCATCATTAGATCTCATTTATAAAAAGCATATCTTGCATGGCCATTGTAGTGATTAGTGCAGGGGAAGATGTGCATCGAATAATGACATCAGGAAGGCACCCTTAGCATCTCAGCTCTGCCATGTCCCCTCTAGGCCTTAGATCAATTAGATTGTTGCTTCTTGGACCTCAGTTTCCTTTTGTACAAGACCAAAGCCTCTCACCCACGTCCCATGCTGGTGGTGGAAATGGGGTTCCCCTCGGTGGAATGGGCTGGTTGAGAAATAAAAGCTAAGAAAAATAGAGTGGTGAAAAAGACCACAGAACACAGAAAGTAGTTTCAAAAGCGGGGACAGGACGGGCAAGCCGATCAGATGGATTGAGCTTCTAGACTATGGCAAAATGGAGCCTGCGCCTGCTTTATTTATATCAGGAAACATCAAAGGCCTTCCATGGAATGTTCTTCTCCAAAAAAGGTTAAAGGTGGCCTGTCCAGTTCCCAACAGGTTACTACTCCCATCTCCAGAGCTACGATGAGGGATCTTCCTAGCAGAGCGGATATAAAGTTTACACGCATTGGATAATGTATTGCCCATGGGAGAGCCACCGATAGTTCGAAATGCCAAACCTAAATCTCCCTAGCTACCATACTGAGAGAAGATCCTCATGTAATTTACAGATGGTTTCCCGCAAAAGCCTATATGAGAATGATTCCTAAATGTTAAAATTCTTTAATTCCTACCACAATCCAGGAGACTAGGAGTAGAGCCATACCAGTGGCTTTGAGCAAATCCCTTCCCTTTGCCATGCCTGCTTCTTGGTCTGCAAAATGATCACAGGACTGAGTTGGTGCTCTTCAAGTTTTCCCAGCTTGAAAACTGTAGAAGCTAGAGATGCTCTTGGAAATAGCAAAGGAGAGGTTCAGAACCTGATTTTTTCAAGGGATAGAAAACAAAGACCAGAGAAAATAAGGCTGCAAAGAATAATCAGAGACTGGAGAGAGGGTGTTGGAGATAGGGATACAGGGAAAGAGAGGCTAGGGATGAAGAGGGCTTCCGAAAGTGAGCACAGAGGTGCTTTTGGACCCGAATAGGGATCTTGTGAAAATGCAGATTGCAAGTCAGTAGGCCTGGAGTTGTATATGAGATTTTCCATCTCTATCAGCTCGAGCTGGTGTAACTGAACTGGACCACACTTTGAGTGGCAAGGAAGGGTGTTCTGCTCCCGACTCTAGCAGCCAGGCCTTTCAGAGAAGCCCAACAGCCCATCTCCTCCCCTTGGGGTCCCCCATGTCCCTCCCCCAAAACCCTAAAGCAAAGGATGCTTTTGCTATTTTTTTTTCTTCCGTCGTTCACCCAATCGTGCATGCATGAGTGCACACACACACACACACACTCCTCAATGACCTGACCTCCACTGCTTCATCAATACTTCCATCACTGGTCTTCACTGCAAAAGTGATTTTGGGGGAAAAGAATCTCACACCACATTTTCCAGGCCCTTACTGTCTGGCGGTGACAATCCCAGAGGAGCAGGAAGTGAAATGTCTACATTGTTGGAGCAGGGTGATGTCATGTCCAGGTTTTCCCACTCACATGGTAGTCATCCCTCCTTCGTCCTGCAGGCTGGTGTCTCTGTTGTTCCCACCCCCACCCTGAACCCTAAGTCAGGCCTCCCACAAAGTGTTTTCCCCATCTATCCTCCCCTACACATACACACACACACACATACACACATTTTACCCAGAGAACACTACCTTCCTGCCTCTCTTAGCAAGGGCTTCTTTCTCACACCATGGTCCACAGGGCATATACTAATATTTATAAAGCATAACAACAGGATAAAAAGCTGAGTCTGCCACCAGTACCCCCAGTTTCAGCATCGCCAACACTCCCTGGAGCTCTGAAGGTGTCTATATCTGGACACATCTGCAACCCATTTCCAGCCTACCAGAGTGTCATTCACACTGCCTGTGAAGCCCTGCCCAAGCCTCAGCCCCTCCTCTCCTTCTTCCCTCCCTCCAGAACATGTAGTCCAGCATAGGTTCTGCTTTCAGAAACTTATACCTGCCCTTTTCTCCCCCTACTTTTCCCATTTAGCCTTCATAGCCAGTGCCACTCTCCCCTGTTCCCTAGAACCCCACAGCCTCATTTGCAGAAAAAATGCTTAAAAAAAAGGCTTCAAGAGACTGAAGCAAATTAGAATCACTCTGAGCACAGGATGTACCTAGCAGTTGCCTTTCCTCCCTCTGTGCTCTCAGAAAGGCTTACCCAGGGCACTTTCTTCTCACAGCATCCTGTAAATGGTCCGTCCTTGGTTGTGATGGGGAGAGGAAGGAGAGTGGGGATATAGGAAAGGAGTGGGGCTCTTGGGCTGATGTAGGTCTAGAAGAGTCCCTTATTATTCTTAGTTCTAGAAATAGGAAATAGGGGACTTGGAGGTCAAGTGGCTGGTACATTTCCTTTTGGAACACAGCAGCGAGAGATTTACGTACCAAGTGAAAAATATGCCACTCCCATTTTAAGTCACCTGATAGAGAAATCATCCTGAGGACTGAGTTTGAAAATATCACTCCTGATTTATTTCCCCCCTTTTTTTCTCTTTTGAGTAACACAACAAGCCATAGCTCATCCCTTTGCAGCTCAAACACCTTTTTCTGTGGCTTCCTATTTTATTTCATGGATGGTCCAGCTCAAATCCCACTTCCTCTATAAATACTCCCTGGCCCACCAGATCTGCTTGGTCCCCTGTACTCTGAGTTCTTTCAGCAGCTATGCTCTTTATTTAGCACTTAATGCATTCTTAAATATTATTTATTATTGTTCAAAAGTGAACAATAATATAGTCAATTGAAACATACTTAATGAAAGAAATTACAGGGTGTGTTGTACACTGCACAGTTTTCCTCCAGATTTGTGTGTGTGTATACGTGTATGCATGTGTGTGTGTGTATTTTAGATTGTTCAGAATCTGCTTTAAAACTAAAGATATTCTCCCCTGGAAAATATACCTACACTCAGGATTCTGCATAAGGATTTGGTGGGTTTGCAGATCCTTTATTGTTCACTGAAGGATTGCAGTTTAATAACACCTTATGTAGCAGACAGTATTCTAAACTGAACAAATAGTAGGTGCTCAAGAATTGCTTGCTGATGTGTGTCTCTTCCTGTTTGCCATTAACAGATTGCCCTGACATTCTCCATTGTCTTTGGGGTCATTGTGTATCGGATCACAACTGCAGCTGCTCTGTCTCTCAACAAAGCCACACGCTCCAATGTCCGGGTGACAGTGACAGCAACAGCAGTCATCATCAACCTCGTGGTCATCCTCATCCTGGACGAGATCTATGGTGCTGTGGCCAAGTGGCTCACCAAAATTGGTACTGTGTCGCCAATCCTGTGTTTGTGTTGGAAGTACTTGAATATGATCAATCCAATGTGTGGAAGGTGTCCAGTAATAATGACTCCAAATCTCAAAAGGGATGGGAACAGGATGCTTTGCACAGTGCATTTTAATTAGAAGAATGCAGAAGGGCAAAAGCTGTGTTCTTATAGGGCTCACCAAAGGGCTTTCCCTAAAGATGGGAATCCTTCCTGTAGCATGCTTGATTGATAGTCCTGTGGCCCATGTTGATTGCCTCATGGGACAGGGAACTCACTATCCCCTAAGGATAATCCATGGGGTCTATTCTTTCGAGCAAGGTAGATTCAACGCTTTCTGTTGAAAATTATAGAGTTTAGTTCTCCTCGTTTTCCCAGCAGCATTAATAAAGTGGAGGAAAGCCTTCTGATACTTGAGCCCAAGAGGGTCTTATCTATCCCAGAAAAATCCATGCATTCCCCAGACACTGAGCAGACTTCAAAGGGACATATCAAACTTCCCAAGCTTCAAACCAGTGAGAAAAATGTAGTGGCCTCAACATGCAGACATGTCATTTGAGCTGCGACCTGCTGTTGCCTGAGCACCACACATTGGCATTTGCACTTATTAGATGGGGGAGGCCTGAGAGTCGAGACCCTTTCCTCATTGTACTCTGGGTGGCCTGAATACACCTTCCTTTCTTGAATTTGGGGATTTCTTTTTTGACTGTAGGGGCTAGGAGTCCCAGCCTCTTGCTCACCTCATAGAGAAGTGGAGTGAATGGTATAATGTCTTTAATTCACCGACCAATCAGAAGTTAGACACTCCATAAAACTCCTCAAGAGAGCCTTCCCAAGAAGACCAGAGAATTCCAGAAGGCTACTATGTTGGTGACTTTCCCCAGCATGGCCTTTCCTCTTAGACTATACACGGTAGCACCGATGTCTGACTTCTATGTGGGTCTAGGCAGTGTACCATCTGGAGTGCAGGTCTGACCTACAGAGTTATAAGTATTTTCTGCGTTAAGTATCTGCATAATTATAAATATGATCTATGTTCCTTCTAAGATTCTTGAGAAAAAAAAATTTAATTCAGTGTGTTTGGCAATTTACTATATAGTAGTCTATAGGAATACTTAGTAATTCTTTAGGGCGCTTAGGGGAGTCTTGGAGATAGAAGGACCTAACTGGAGAGCTCAGAAAAGTAGTGTTGGGTGGGCATGTGTGTAGGAAGGAGGGAGTGGGCAGGAGAAGTGGAAGGTTCCTGGAAGAGGAAACAAAGGGAAGTGTGGCACTAAAGGGACAGTTCTGATCCCTTGGGTTCACAGAGAGGTAGGTGGCATGTGGGCCACGTGGACCACTAAGAGAATTTTGGCGGATCTTAATGCTAGTGGAACAAAAGAACCAAGCTTAGCATACAGGAAAAAGAGCATGATGTATGTCCAGGAAGCCAGAGTATCCCAGGATGGTGGCTCTCTGGGACCCATGGCATACCCAGGGGTGGGAAACTGGGCCCAGGGAGTTGGCCAATACCGGGCTTTATTTTTCAGTGGAAAACTTTAAGTTCCAGGCTCAGGAAGTATTTGCTGGAGTTCAAAGGTGAATCTGAGCAGGAGTACCATCCTCCTGGTTTGATTACTGAGCCAGGAGAGAAATAAAACAAAGGCAGAAGTAGACTAAAGCCAAGATAGGAGCTTTAAAATGGAAAAAGTCTGCATTGAAGGAAGTCCTCTGTAGGAAAGCCAGATAAGCTTCCTAGTACCAAATTCCTGACAGATTTATCTTTCTACAGCAGGACAGGGTGCACAGGCAGCTTTACCAGTCTTTGCACAGGGAAGATCACAGGACATTTGCTTTCTGCTGGTAGTTTGCTTCAAAGGAAGGGCAGAGACAGCTGACTGGCAAGGAATGCCAGTGTCACCCTCCATACTTTCTATCACTGAAGAGGAGAAGTGAGTGAGGTGGGGAGACAAACTAAGCCAAGCTTTTCACTCCTGGTATTCCTTCATGTGGAGGGACCATGCCTCTCCACATGGAGGGATATCAGGAGTAAAAAGAAATGTCCTGGTCCTCTATACCTGGCCCCAATCCAATACTACTGAGGAGTTTTCTAAGAAGATGATGTGCTGGAAATATTGCTTGCAAAATTACTCAGGCCAGGGTATAAAAACAATAGAATAGAGAAAGGCAGGAAGACCTAATATAAGGGAGGTTACTGAGTGCATGGACAGGAAGTGAGGAAAAGAGAAACAGGAAGTCAGTGATGTAGAAATTTCTTCTTACCCTCTATTTGAGTTTTCTTACACAGTTCCAGTAAGTTGTAAAGATGGGAGATATGGAGATTGATCAACTATCAGAAACTCATTAACAAGAGTTTAACCAACACTCCCATGTACAAGCCTGTGCCTTGAACTCTTTTGTTTAAATCATAAGCAAAGTGGCCATACACCAATTTCTATTCTGTGAAGCTGTATCTGCTGTTTCTATCAGTACTCTCCCAATCACCCAAAAAGTTTAGGATACTTCAGTTTGTTAAGCCAATGCCCCATGCTCCATTAAAGAAAACAATCTACACACTGGAAAAGAGATGGCATTCTTTCGTTCTTTGTGGCAGCAAAACTCAAATGTGTTTTTAAACTACAAAATTTTTCTTTTAGCCCATTTTGTCTTCATAAAAACTATAGCCTATAAGGGAAGTATTACGTCCTAATTTTACTAAGATTCAAACTCAGATTCTGCCTTTAACGTGCAGATACTTTTAATCCTATTTTGGTGTAAGTTTCCCACCATTTGTATGGAGTTGTTACATTGGGTATCTGCTTAGGGACCATGTGGGTGTTGTCTTGGGTTGTTGCTTTTGTTTGTCTTACATTGGATACTCCCAGAGTACTCAGAAAGGCACTGTTGTATAGTAGGAGATCACTAAATTCAAGAATCCAGTGGAAGAATCTTTGAGTTCCTCTTTCTTCCCATCCCTCAATTGTGTAGCATTGGGCAGCAGGGAACTTTTCTGGGTCAAGTTTTACGGATCCTTTCTTCATATGAATGATTTTCCATCCTCTATCCATGAATCACCACCCTGTTGGGCAATTTCGAATCCTAAACCTCTATGCTTTTGTCTTCAGCCTCTCTCTGTGGGCCTCTATTTTGGAAATCCTCACACAGTCATCCTTTCTTAAACAGTGGATTTGGGGACATCACCACTATTCAGTCTCCCAGAGCACTGTCCTTTGCTCCTATGACAGATATAAACCTGGATTTGAGGATCTCAACCACCTACCCTCACTGTCCTCCTGCACGCCAGCCAACCCACTCAACTCATTGTCACTCCAGGCCACTCTCTAACCTCCCTCCCCTGGGCCTGGCTCATGCTGCTGTAGCTGCTATCACCACCCTGGGCGACCCTCTCTATAAAGTGCACTTAAAGCTTCCTTCTCTGTGGGCACTCCTCCCTCAATGATTTTCCTCCCTTTTCTCTAGCATAGATC
This sequence comes from Spermophilus citellus, assembly GCF_964194105.1. Lineage (NCBI taxonomy): Eukaryota > Metazoa > Chordata > Mammalia > Rodentia > Sciuridae > Spermophilus > Spermophilus citellus. Next base: position 30,640,708 of record NC_138197.1, on the reverse strand, counting down.
TTTCATTCAACTTGTTCATCAATCAGTTGTTCATGGAGTGCTTACTTTGCGCCAGCCACTATTTGGGGAACACAGCAATAATAAGAGTCCAGACACTGTTGTAATGATGTTTTCATTGTGGTAAGAGAAATTCAGTAAAGAAGAATATTTCACAGAGCCTAAGAAATGTGTGATGTGATGGGGCCCTGCGTATGGGACCAGGTGGTCAGGAAGGGCCTTCAAGGTGGTAACTTTGTAGGTGAGACCCAAATGACAGGGGGGAAACTTCCACACAAGGATCAGGAAGGAGCACTCAAGGAAGACAGAGCAGCAAAGACAAAGGCAACAGGTGGGAATAAACTTGGAGGGGGTCATGTGCTGTTGGATCTTATTGCTCATATTTTCACGTATTCCCGTATTAGAATAGACTAAGCCATGCTAGGGTAATATATCGTCTTCAAATATTGGCCACATAATATAAAGTAGTGTGTGTTCTTGCTCACACTACATGTCCAGTGTGCCTGCTGCCACTCAGTGACTCAGACTGATAGAGCCCGTGGAGAAACTAGAGCTTGAAGGTCTATAGAGGCTATCAGATACCTCCACCTGGAAGCATCATCATACCTTCTGATCACATTTCACTGGCTAGAACCAGCCTAATGATGAAACAGTTGGAACATGTGTGGAAGATTGTGGCCATCCTGTGAGCAAGACAAGTCTCTATCACTTGCTCCCATCAGACTGCAAGGCTCTTCAGGGTAGTGACTTTGTCTTTTATTTATTTATATGCCCTATAGTATTTGGCTCATGGTGGATCTTAGCACATATTTGTGGAAATTTTTGGTAAAATGCATCTCTCTCTTCACTCATGCAATCAAGAAGAATTTTTTTTTCAAGAAAGCCCACAGGTTAGGCATTCTGTAAGTCACAGTAGAGGCTGCCATGAGCGTTCAAGTGTTCACTACTTTTGACTCGGCTTGCCTGCATAAGGATTGGAGGAAACTTTGAGAAGAACAAGACAATGGCAAAGTTGTCCCAATAGGATAGTGACTGACAGATGCAACGGGGGATCAGAGGATTTGAACTTTCCTTGATGTCAAAGAATACTCACACTAGCAGAGATTATCATACAAAGCAGGTGCCCAGTATACTAGCAGGCCGAGGTATGGTTTCAGGGTCGCCACAGGCCCCTGCAGGGACATAAAGCTGTGAATAATGCCACCTAATGGAATGAGAAGTCTGCTAGGCTTAGGGGCTTGCTTTGCCATTCTCACGCTGGGTTAATACCCATCTGGCTTCCTGCCCCAGATCTCCTGATAGTTGAGGAGGCTATGACAATGTGCTTTACTTACCAGGTGCAAACAGCTGGTGAAAACAACCCCAACAAGTTCTCAAGAGTTTCCTACAAGGCTGAGTGATGAAGACTAATTTTCTGGGAGTATCCCTCCATGGGCGCAGGCATCAGGCCTATTGGAGGTTCATCTTTGCCCCAAATATTTATGACAAAAGACAAAAAATGTTAGATGCCTTGTGAATAATCAACTCAGCAGTGGTAGATAAGGACTGTCATTTTCTCCCTGGCTTCCACTGTGACAGTGGTAATGAGCTTGGGTGCAAAGCACCCTATAATACAGAAGCAGCTCAACACTGGTGAAATGGGGTTGTGCAAAAACTGGAGGTGGCTGGGGAAATGGGTGAAGCTCTGAAGCCTTGTCAGACAGGGAACCTGGCCAACTAAGGCTGCCAGTGTACAGAGTGTGCAGCCAGTTTCAGCAAACACCAGTAATTGGAATTAGTGTCTACAGGGGCAAGGATTCTAGGAAGTGGGGAGAATGAGGTCTTTCCTGATCCCTAGTGGTCTGTAGTAACCACTACAATTTTTGGAGGGATGATAGGTGGTGGTTATAGAGAAAAGATCCAAATCCTGGGGGAGGAAGCGAGCAAGAGCTGGACAGGACATCAGGATCCCAGACCCATAAGCAAATAGGACAGGCTTGGGTGTGGTGGGAGGCCAAGGCATGAGACCAGGAAGCAGAAACCAAGCTGGCCATATTGAGGCTTGCTTCCCCTTTGGGTCAGCACTCAAGGGCCTCCTGTGCATTTCAAGCAAGAGGCTTCTGAGCAGCACATTTGGAAGTAGGCTGTCTGAAAACTACAGGCTCTCATGGCCAACAAAGGCCTGTGTCATGCTTGGTTTGGAAGGGGGTCTGTCCTTACTCCATTTTGCAGGAGATGAGGCTGTGGGCTAGCAGCAGGCTTCTAGATTGAATCATCAGAATGACAAAGGCTTGCCTTATAGGCATCCTCCTCCTCCTCTTCCTTTTCCTCCTTCTGATCCTCCACTTCCTCTTCCTTTTAAAATGGTATGCAAAGTACTGAGTGGTTTGTGGAGCCCTGGAAAAGATCAAAATTCAAAACTTGATGTATAGTTTCTCCTGAGTATGATTTGGCACAATCATGAGGTTGAAATATTGCCAGTTGGACCAGCATAAATTGGGGACCATCTGTATATTTAATCTTCAAAGCAACCCCAATGGGGTAAGTAATCCTAACACTTCCATTCGGAAGATGAGGAGACTGAGACACAGAGAGACAACAGAAGAGAGGTAAACAATAGTCCCCAGGTCACAGGTAGTGAGTAGTGTGAGTCTGGCCTCAGTGTCCTTACTGATGCTTTGATGCTTGACTGTCTAGTAGCTGTCCTTGTTCCTCAGGAAATCTTAAATATATTGGGAAAATAAAAGAAAATATGGCAAAGGACCCAGGAGATTTAAAATGCAATGTACCCACATGTGAATGAAGGTGGTCAGATGGCTCAGAGGATGGTGACAACTGAGTGGATCAGGTGCCCCATTCTGGGAGGATGGCTCTGGGGACATGCTCTGAGTCCAGACACCTGCCTCAAAGGCTTGCAAGCACAAGTAGGTATTAAGGGTTCATAGGTTTAGGGTTTCCACATGCTTTATTAAGTTTTTAAAATGAAAGGAGTTTTGAAGAAATTTCCATCAGGAAGTCTTGATTGTAAAACATGTCTTCCTATTTTAAGCTGCCCTCATCAAAAGGCTATAATATATTAGTATAAGGAGAGAAGAGAGGGAAGAAAGGAAAAGGGAAGGGGAAAAATCAATACCAAAGACACCAATGACTGTCAGGGCATCAAAACTTTCTAAAAAAAAAAAAAAACATTTGGAGTGTATGGTGATGGGTCTAATTTCCCATCAAATGTAGACAATGTGTTTTTGGAGTTTTGCATGGTGAAAATCTTGGCTTTATTGGACTGAGGGCTCTGGACAGGGGTATGAAAGTTGCAATGAGCCTGCCCAGGAGCAGAGGTCCAGGGCAAGGGGCTGAGAATGGGTTGGAGAGAGACATTATGTGGGATGCCTAGAGTGCTGGGAATTTGAAATCTGGCCTGAGATTCAGGTCTGCAGGATGATATTCCCTTCCCTTCTTTCTCTGTCACCAGCTCTTGACTCACTGGGTGGCCTCAGGCAACAGGGTGAGGAGACTAGGCTTCCCCATCTGTGAAGGCCGTGAAAGGGTATAATGACAGGGGATTCTACCATTGTCTGAAGGCCCCTCCATGATGTCAGTGCAAATTATTGAGAGGAGGCTGTTATAATTTAAAAAAAAAAGATGTAATCATGGATACAGCCCATGATTGTAGAGAAGTTCATACTATTTTGCTGAAACCATTATTAAGTAACACTGCTACTTACAATAGTTCAGAATAACTGCTCAGGAGTCCTTCCCAACATGAGCTATGGCTATGAACACAACTCGTTCATTTTTCCACTTAATCACTAAAGCATTCATCTCTCCTCTTAGTAAGACATCCCATATATTCCTTCCCTCTGAATTTGCTAAGAACCTGGAGACCTAGACCAGCCAGGAAGGAAAGAAGCTATGGTGGTCATTCTCTGTTTGCCACCTCTTCTCCCTGGATTCCTTCTCCACCTGGCTAGAGAATTTGGGGTGTCTCTTTCCTGCTTCTCCCTGACTCTGCCACATCTCTGGCAGACCTGCAATCCTTCATAATCACAGCTCCTGCAGGATGAGTCCTCCTCCTTGGTCCTCTTTGGATTCCAGTGATACCATTTTCTCTCCTTGTCCCTTCACCGCTATAAGTAGCTTCTTCCTTAGAATCAGGTCCTTTGACCCATTGGAGCGAGATTCTGTTTTTTGCTGGGTAGTAGAAGGGGTGGGGCCAACATCCACACTTGAACAGGGAGCCACCTGAGATGTGAACAGCTCTTGGTCCTTCAGGTTGCATTGCTCTACCACATTGTAGTTGGACCCATAGAGAAAGCTGGACCACTGCTGAGATGGCCTCTCCATGCTGCATGTCCTGGACAGACTTCTGGGCTCTTCAAGGAAGGATGACCTTCTCCTTTGTGTGTGTGTGGGGGTCAGTTAAGGGGCTGCCACTGCCAGGTTCCCACTATCAGGACACACATGCACACCTCCCCCTTCATCTCCAAGATGATCCCAACAGAGAAGCAAGACAAAAGGCTCTCCTTTCTCCCTAGAAACCCTCCCTAGGAGCACATAACTTGAATTCATAAACCTGCAAATACAACAGATCCGGTGACACACTATTTCCACCTCTCCAGAGGGAGGAGGCCCTCGGTAATTCCAGGGGATGCCGCCACCCCCAGTGATGCTGGAATGCCCATCCCTGACTTTCTCCCCCCCCCATTCCTGACTTTCTAAGAGGGTTTTGTCTGGGATTTTCAGATGACCCACTGGCACCTCTCCACTAAGTCTCTCATAATGCTCCTGGATACAGTGTAATAGTGTTTGAGCCTTACACTCTGCTTGGTGCTTCCTGGGTTTTATTTTTCTGGATCTTTACAGCAAATGCTTAAGGAAGGTGCCATTTTAGGAATTAGGATATCAATATACCAAAATTAAAAGGAAGCATTCCTGGAAACTCAAGCTCCTTTCATGTGTTCATGAACAGAGTGAGATAGACAGGCCAAGGTTAATCAGCCTCAGGAAAAGAAGAGACACTGAGAAGTTAATCAGCAAAGCCAAAAAGATCAAACTGGCAAAGACTCAAGAAGAAAGTAAATACATTCGATTTTTCTGAATATGATTGAAATAATTGTAATTCACTTCTTTATTTCACTGGATACTTGAGCAATTCTTCGGAAATCAATTCTTATTATGGCAGTACTACATAATGAATGCTTTTCTAAAATCTGCATTTAATTAAAAGAAATACCTTTGTTGCTCAACTTATAAATAAGACATTTTTTTCTAGAGACAAGTACATTGTATACCATGATTTTTCACTAAATACTTTATTTGTTGAAATTATATAAGTCATCATCAAGTGATTTTGTAAATAAGTGTGTTTTAAACATTATTGTTAAAAAGGCGGGGCGGAGCGGGGTGGGGGGGCACAGACTAAGATGCCAAGGCTCAGGAAGATAAACTCCTGTATTTGGGAACTCTTGGCAGAAAAGGTCTCTGGGTATCCAGTCCAGGGCTTTCCTCTATTCTTCATCATAACCTTATGAGTTTCACCACAGAACACAGAAGATCAGAAATTGGTCTTGGAAAAAGACTTGGGAAACCACCCAGTCCGACCATATGACACTGAGGCCCCCACTTGCCTGAGGTTCTGATTCCTCAAAGTTACCTGGATACTTTGAAGGAGGGTTCTCAGTTCACACCGTGCTCTAGCTCCTTGGGTCATGACTCAAGGAGACAAATGCATAGGGGACCAAGGACTCAATGTGTCCAGCTTGGAGCTCTTAGTTTTCCTCCACATCTGTTACTTTTCACTCATTTTTTTCCCCCAACTCAAGAAATGGCAACATCAACCATTCAAATGCTCCTGCCAAAACCCAGCTGCTATTCTGGATTTCTTTCCCTCGTTCACCACTAGAATTCAGTGTTGGTGAATATCATCTATTCCATTTTCAGATCTATCCCGGATCTGACTGAGTTGCCCAGGTTCCAACCTAGGGTTGGTCAGTCCACTCCTACTTCATCTCTCTGCCTCCACTTTTGTCCCCCTTCCCCATGAAATCACAGTTTATTCTCTGTGATTTTAAGTTTTTATTTCACCAAATCCCTTCCCTGCTCAAGAACCTCACTTGGATTCCCACTGTGTAGCCTACAGGGCTCCAGATGAACTAGCTCCTCCTCCATCTCTAATTCCACACCATACTTCCTCCCAGCTCCTGTCGCTTGGCCCTCTCTCTTCCTGCACAGCATTAGTTCTATCCTGCCCCCAGCCCTTTCCTCTTGCCATCAACACCTGGAACACTGCTAGCTGCTCCGTGCTGGCCCTGATCCTTCAGGCCATAGCTAAGTGGTCACCTCTTCAGAACTCTTTCTGGACCACTCCACCTTCAAGTCTTCTACCCACTTTTCTTCTCATCTCTCTCCATGTTCCTTTAATATTGCATGACTCTGTAAAATGCTCTTGTTTGTCTCCCTCTAGAGCATGAGCTTCACATGACAGGGAACTTATTGGTTTGTTCACCATTGTACTCCGAGTCCCCAGTGCCTGGCACATAATCATCACTGGATAGATAAACGTTGAAAGAAACGAGACAGCAAGGGGAAAAGTGAAAGCGTTCCCTTGGGGTTATCTTCCCTGAAAAAGACCTGAGGGACAAGGGTGTCTTGGTTTCCAGACCAGTGTAGATATTTATAAGGTGACCCATTGGTGTCATGGGACTTTTTGAGACTACAAAAATGACACCTGCTCTCCCACTGCTTCTGTCCTTGCCACAGGGAGAGTCTTCATAGGGCAGTTGGAACATTCAAATGTCACATCCAAGTCCAGTGCCTAAACAGCACGTGGCACCTGATGGGTGCTGCATGGGGTTTCTAGTGATGGCCCATAATATAACATGACAAATTCTCCATCACTCTCTGTATCTCTCTGTCTCTGTGTCTTTATCACTTCCTCTGTCTGTCAGTCTCACTCTCGGGCGTTCTCTCTCTCTCTCCCCCTTACTTTCTTGTTTAGGACCTCTTTTTCTCAAAATGAGATGCCCCAGGGTCCAGATATCCCTGGGTAGCAGTGAACCAGGCTGCTAGCCCACACATATCCCCTAGTCTGGGGTGAAAGCTCTCCTCCTGGTTGTAAGGGTTCCTTGTACTAAGAAGCTCTCCAGGGTAGCAGGAGCAACTCAGGTGTCCTCGTCTCCCTTAGCCAAAGTGCTGGCTGCCTACTGACCCAGCTGGCTGGCTTCTCCTCTGGTGATTCCCTCCCATGGCACAGACAAGGCAGCAGCATCTCACTCAAGGCTCAGACAGTCCCTCCACCCACCCATCCACACACAAATGGAGGAGGACCAGATGGTTGGGCTGTCAGAAAGCAGTGCTATTTGCCAAAGTTCTATTGCCTTGGGGGAGAGGCAGGGAGAACAGGCGCCTTTGCTCTTGGGCTCAGTCACATAGGCTCAGACCCTCCATGCCTCCGTGCAGAGCAGAGCCAGGGTGGACTAGTGTAAATACACACTTAGGCATCTCTTCACTTTATCTTTTGGCCGTCATTATGCATCTGCTGGCTAGGGGCTATTGGGGAAACCAGTTTTGATGGGATGCTTTTCCAGGGCTTAGATCCTGCAGCTGGTATGCTTTTGCTAGCCATGCTGTTTCCATATGATTAGGAAGGAACTCTGGGGACTTGGAGTCCTAAGCTGGCCCCTGGGACTAACTTAGGCTTTCATACTAATTATTTTCCAAGGCAGCTTACAGCTGGGTCATTTGCACTCATATTTTTTCATGACACAATGCAACAGAGGTTTAATCCTTAAAAGAACAGGGGTTGGTGTCTGATCATGGGAGTGCTATCTGATCATCCATTCTGGTCTGAGATGCAGTCCTGTTGGAAACCTGTCCCCACAGGTTGAGAGCTAGAAGAAACCTTCAGATGACTTCTATTTAACCTTGGGAGCTTCCTGGGGGAGGTGAGATTTCAGGGGCACATAAATGATGGCAAGGGGCTGCCTGCCTGTGGACTCACACTGCTACCACTTGACTCTCCTCCTTTATATGCCCATAGCAATGGTTTCTAGAAGCACTGTATTTGGAGTTCTATGAAGCACAGCATTAAACCATTCCCTTATGGTCTCAGACCATCTGGAGTCTTGTGAGGAGATCCTGCTCCATGGCCTGAAAAGCAGATTGCCCTACCTAACCTTTAGGCATAATTCCACCCCAAATGGACTCTGTTTCATGTTTTCAGCCACACGGGTTCTGTCACAGGCAGTTAAGGTGCCCTGTGTTGGCTGTTGAAGGAGATCCAAAAGCCATACTGTAGCTCCAGCCTTTGGCATTCCAAAGCTCCATTCTCTCTCACTGTGAGGTGTTCCCTGAGGTCCTCCTTCCCCTAAAGGCTCAACCAAGTGCACACCATGGCCACAGGGCCTTTCTGAGGTGGGGGGACCCAGCTGATTTAGTGGCCTATCAAGTGGATTTGAATTGTTTATTGGAAATACCCATTATTTATGGTGGCTCATGGCCTTAAAACCACAGGCAAAGGCTGCTTTTAGAAATAAAACTAATAAATAATAGTCTGGCCCATAATTTATCAGTATAGAGGAAGGGAGCCATTCATTTCCATTTGGAGCAAAGAGCTCTGAAAGCAACAGATTCTCTTTTCAGACAACTGGAGGAAATTCCTGTAGGGACTAGAAGATCTGAGTACAGACAGTTCAAAGGGGATTATGAAAGGAAATTAAAGACACGTGCCACTCCATACCTCTTCCTAATCCCCTTCCAGACATATTTACAAGACAAATTTTCTAATTTTTCAGACCCTCAGACCTGATTATTTATTTTGGTGATATTGGTTTTAATTTTCTTACTCCAAAATTTAAGAGAGATGAATTGTAGTTAAGTTACTTTTCAATTGAATGTCTCAGGCATGCTGGGCAGAGGCTCAAATTCCTTTTCTTTCTTTTTTTCTTTCTTTCTTTCTTTCTATTTTTTTAAAGAAAAATATCCTATGGGAAAGTCCCCTTTTCCCTTTCTTCCTTCCTTCTCTCCTTCCTTCCCTCCTTCCTCTACCTCCTCTTTCCCCACCTCCCCTCCTGCCCCTCCTCTTCCTTCTCCACCATCATCATTTCTATCTCTCCTACCCCATTCCATTCTCTCTGGTTTGTAACCCAGACCCAACAGCATCCTGTGGACAGTCTCTATTCATGCCCCTGTGCCCATCCTGAAGTAAGACTTAGTCCTTTAGCACATTCTACAAGGGCAAACCTAGAATTTTATGAATTTTTAGTGAAGGGTGAATCTTTCACCTAAGATGAATTTAATGAATATTTTGTGGGAAACTAAATAAAGTTGTCATACTAAAAACCACACAGAAGAAGCTAATAAAGATTTCTACTGGGTGTCTCTGCCCATTTCTCCTCTGGCTCAACTGTCTCATTGCCCTGTCTGCCCTTCCCTTCCCATTGCACCAACTTCTCCTCCTTTTCTGCGTCCTACAACTAATTTCATAGACCCTCTCTTACTGAGGAAAGTTTAACTCTCTTTATGCTGCTGCTTTTGCATCTTCACACCTATTATCCTACTCAGCAAAGAAAGTTACCTCCTTTGGATTTTTTTTTTTTTTTTTTTTTTTGTACTGGGGATTGAACTCAGGGGCACCTCGACCACTGAGCCATGTCTTAGCCCTATTTTATATTTTATTTATAGACAGGGTCTTACCACGTTGCTTAGCACCTCACTGTTGCTGAGGCTGTCTCAGCCTCCCTAGCTGCTAGGATTACAGGCATCACGCCTGGCTCCTTCTTGAATGTAATTGTGGTATATGATAATTTTTTTAATTCTTCCAAATATTTTTTCCTGGCTTTCATTTATTCGTTTATTCAGTACCTGCACCTCATAGAATATGTCTGGCAACAGCTGTGACCTGTCCAGATATATCTCCGTGATCCCGTTTATTGTAATTTTTTTTTAAAGCCTGTAACTGTATGTGGCAGGGCCGGGGCAGGAGGGAGAAAAAATGATCAGGTGAAGAATCACAGAAGAGATCACTGCTATGAGATCTAAACTGAATGTGACCTTTGAAATCAATAGCAGGCGTTTCCACTTGGACCTGAGAATTGTTTCCTCTATCAAGGGCCAAAAGGATCAGGTGGAGGAAGGTGATGTGGAACCTTAGGCCCAGTGAAGACCTGATGCACATAAATCAAACAGCAAGGCACTGGCCTTTGTTGGGGCAAGATTTGTAGCAGGGGAAGGAAAGACCTTAGAAATGTAAGATCTAGGGCACTTATTAACATGCATGAACTAAAGAAGAAACAACAGAAGTGGCAGAGTTGGCTGTAAATGGTGAGTACAAGTCATTATCTGAATGATTATTTGGTGAAACAGTGTGAGATCACTCAGATCTCTTATCTATGAGGCTATCCATTCAGGCATGTCAAGAAGGAGAAGACCACAAAACCATCAATCAGCTAAGGTAGATTTTTCCAGCTTCATTTCCTATACAGTTACAATACTGTCTAGATTTCACAGCAGGCAATGCTAATGCCAATATAGTGAAAAAGAATCTCTGAGCGTTCCCACCCTCAGACCCCCTTCCAGACCCACGGGACTTGTCCCTTCCTGTGGAGTCTCCTGAGTAGTCCCCTGCTGGTGTTTGGACCACCACTGTGTTAGAGGCTCCTTCTGTTGTTCTCCTATGATTAGGACGAATACTGTTTTACTCCTCCATCTCCATCTTAGAAGAGTCCTCTCTGAATTATTGCAAATATTTCTTGGACCTCCAAAAAGTCGTTGCTTCTCTCAGGATGTGCTGTTTGGAGGATGTGATAATAAATTCTCAATGACTTATTCTAAAGGATGAGAGTATCACACTCAAATACCTTGTCTCTCACACACATTTCTCCTCACCTATTGTCAACACTGGCTGAACAGATTCACAGAGCTTTGCCTTTCAGGCTGCTCCCAGTGACCTCTCAGCCTGCTCAGAAGCACTGCCCCTACTTCCCAAGGACCCCCGTTGGAGTGGGCCTTTCCCTTCATTTAGAAATGGAAGCTAGTGTCTCAGAACTTATATCCCAGAATACCACCTGCATTAGTCAATTGAGCCACTCTAGCCCTGATGCCTGTTCTGTAGATACTGTCATAAACTTCCAAGATTGATTACTTGCTCATGTCACAGCCAGATGATGGGAGGGTCTTCAATTGGGAGATCTGAAATTCCTCCTTTGGGGGGCGCTGTTATGCTCCAGGGGCGGGAAGTCTTCCCTGGGAGATGCGGGAAGAGAGTCAGAGGAGAAGACCTCGCAGGAGATGTGAGAGACAAGGCTTGGAGGTGGCAGACTTCACTTCCACTCATGTCTCACTGGCTACCACTCATTCACATTGCCCTCACCTGGTGTGTATCCAAGAGGAGGGGAGGAGCTTGATGAGCCCAGGCCCATGTCTGTGTCACAGTCTCCCCCAGGGAGCATGGGAGGCCCCACACAAGCAGGACCCCTACAGGTGTGCTCTTATGTCCCATGGGTCTTCTCCCGACCACAGGCCTTACTCGAGATGGATTTTTAGTGTTAAAGTTTGTGTTCACCTACACACACATGTATATATACATATATGTATGTATATATGAATTTCAAATTTACTTAAGATATTTACCAAACCTAATATTTAAAATAATTGAATGTGATAGACATCCTTATCCAAAGTACATGTATGAAGACACAAATTGGGTGTCAACATATTTATATATAAGCAGAGATATGAAAAATTGTGGTATATATGTGTAATAAGATTTGTAATGCATTCCACTGTCAATTTCTTTTAAATCAATAAAAAATATTTACCAAATGTAATACTTTCTAAACAAAGCCTTATGCAGTTGAAAATGCTCAACAAAGTAATATGATTCTCTATGGTTCTCAGTCTCCAGGCGTGTTCTCTGGCAACTTGGTCCCCACACATAAATCATATCTAGGTGATCTTCAAGCTGCATCTGTAGAAGTCAAGGGCACCTTGGAGGTTCTCCAAGACTTGGGGTAGAGGTTAGGTGCTTTTGACCTCCACCAAAGAATAATCTTTATGCAGGCAGTTGTTCAGCGAGAAGGGAGGTTGCTACTAATTATTTACAAATAGGCAAGCCTGAGACCCAGCATTGACATGAATTAAGGACTCACTGTGCCATGTAGGAAATAAGATTATGGATATGCAGGCTTCTCTAAGAGCCCCTTCTTCCAGGAAAGGAGAGATAACACCCTACGTTTCTAGTTAAATCTGGAAGAGACTTGACCTTGTGTGAGAAGTTTTCCACAAAGAATTTGCTCAGTGAAGTTCATAGAAGGACAGGGTGCAGGCTTTATGCATCTCAGCATGATGACAGGCATGAAATCAGTGAACTCAACAGTGACAAACATTTCTCAGGTGCTTTATGTTAGGATGGGGAGGTGAGAGAGAACATAAGATGCAAACATTAATGGTCAAAGATCCTGATTTTAAAATACAATATAAAAAAAATGTCTTTAGAGGTGGGCAGATTTGGGTTCAAATCTTACCTCTGTTGCTTACTGGTTTTGTGATTTTGAGTGAGGTTCTAATCTCTGGGCCTCTGGGCCTTCATCTATAAAACTGAAAGATAATACCCACCTCACATTAGATAGCTGAGGATTAAGTGACATAGCAAACTACACACCTGTGTACAGTGCCATCTGTGGAGCAGCTTGGAGCTGACACTCTTATGTAGTACTCACATCCCCTTGAACCACTCTAAAGGTCACCTTCAGACATTGTCAATTCGCACTAATGACTTCCTATAGCTGTCTGTCTGCAGACATTCTCCGGTTCTAGGAATATTCTCCGCCCATGCATAAGACAGAGTAGAAGTGCCAGGGAGCTAAGTTTGACAGTGACTTTCAGTCAGGAGGCACTCCCACCTGCTCTCCCCTCAGTGTGAATTCTGAGGTATACTTCACACAGCTCCCTAGAAAGTTCTCAGTGAAACTGAGCTTCAACCACCTGGAACATTAACCTGTGAGTCCCAGTTGCCTGCAGCATCAACCTGCTCATGAGCATACCCTGTGTCTTCCTTCCCTTCTCTGTCCCACCATTCCATTCCCTCATCTTGCTTCCATGGAGAACCTCCCAAATAAACTACCAATTCCTAAATCTTTGACTTACTGGGATCTGAATAAGTGTACATGGACGCTGTGACAGCTATATTACTATTAATTTTCAAAATACATGAATATATATAGCTAATACAGAGAGATATAAACACTATAAAAGAAAACAGAAAAAATATTACTCCTAGCTGAAGGCATCTGGGAAAGCTTCCTGGAGAAGATTATGGGTAACATTTATTCTAGATGTCAAGAATGCAAAGGTTGTGTACATGAGAATATGGATCCGAGCAGGGCATTCCAAGGGGATGCCATGTAAGTGTGGTCAGGGCAATGAGGGGCTCTCTCTGAACCAGAAAGCAGACCTTCCCGAACACTGAATCTGCCTTGATCTTGACTTCTAAGCCTTCAGAATGATAAGAAATAAATTTCTGGTTTTTATAAGCTACCTAGGTTATTTCATTTCATTATAGCAGCCCAAATGAATACCCTGTAGCCTCTGATTTTTGCCAAGTCATTTGTCAATCTGTAGAGTCCCCACCATGCATCCCACACAGTTGCCTACTGAAGCTTTCCAGGTGTCTCAAGTCTTCTGAAGGCACCTGTGGGGTTTCTGCTCAGGGCTCCTCAGGATCCTGGAATGTCAGCTGACTCCTGGACCTGATAGAACACACTAGGGCTGTAATCTGTGAGCTGGGGACCCTAGACTCAGGCCGCGTTTGTCTCACTCATCTGAGGAGCCTCCATCATTTGAGAAATGATCACAAGGTGTCTCAGCCTATCCAGAGGACATGCCAATGAATGGTTACCTGACAAAAATGAAGAAGGAGTAAAAAGAACAAGGCCTAGCTGCCCTATTGGCTCTAGTTCAGTGGTCAACCAGTCGTTTTAGTTGGAGACCTTCGTTTCAGTAAAATCTTGTAGAAGCTGAAGTTATACAGGTAAAACTGGAGTTCCCCTTGACAGAGCAAAGAATGGGAGTTGGAAATTCTGCTTTCTCAGGCTCTTCTTTGAGGAGCACAGTGTGAAACCATTGCTTGAGTGTCAAGAAGAGGGAGGTTGAAGAAGAAAAGTCAAGAATGTAGTTTTTGCTTTCCATAGCCTCAGATTCTCTGGTGAACCATTTGGGCCTTCCAGATGAATTCATTTCTAACATGCCAGAGAGATGGGTCCCTTGGTTTCAATTTAGAAGGAGTAAATTGGGAGACAATGACTCACAACCAAGGTCAAGACTCTGGAGAGGTGAGAAATCTCACCTCTCTCTAATCAACTTTGGTCTTCTCTTGCAGAGGTTCCAAAAACAGAACAGACTTTTGAAGAGCGCCTGATACTCAAGGCTTTCTTGCTAAAATTTGTCAATGCCTATTCACCCATCTTCTATGTGGCCTTTTTCAAGGGGAGGTGAGTATAATGGTGTCTCGTGTGGAAAAGTGAATTTGTCACTAATTCTGGGTCCTTCACTGTCAGGACATGTAAGGCTAGTCCACCCCCATTGTCTACTCACATCCTCATTCCTGTTCTCCAACTTCGTCTCCTCTTGGAGCAGTAAATCATTCTGAATTAGCTTCTTCAGAGTCTGACAACCAGGGAAACTCTACTGGAATTTGGTGTCTCCCTTGAGGACAAGGCAGGGAGTGGAGGGCATTGCATGTCTAGCCCTCAGTGTCTCTTGGGTCTTGCAAAGCAATTGTGGTGCTAACTACTTGAAATCAAGATAGACTTCACAGGTTAAGGCCACTGTCCTTCACAAGACTGTCCTCTCTTCATATACCATACACTAACTCTGAGATTCTCAGGATGTTAGCAATTCTAATCCACTGGTTATAAATTCCAGGATTCCCACTCTCCTCTCAGGTATATTAATTCATTAGAATGACTCGCAGAACTCACAATGAGCTATATTTACACTTATACTTTTATTATAATAAAAGGATACAAATCTAAATATGCAAATAGGAGAGGAGATAGGTTGCGGTTTCAGAGGGTCCTAATCATGAAACTTCCATGTCTGTAAGACTTGTCACCCTCCTGGTACATGCAGGGGTATCACCAACTAGAAAGCTCACCCAAGTTTTGGTATCCAGAAATTTAATTGGGATTTCTTTACTTAGACATAATTGATTGAATCACTTACCATGTAGTTGAGCTCAATCTCTAGTTTCCTTCCCCCACTGAGGTCATAATGCTATCACTTGGCTAAAATCCCCAACCAATTGGTTAGTCTTTCTGGCATCCTCTGACTTTATCCTGAGTAATCTCATTAGCATGAATGTAGGTGTAGTCCCAATAGCCCACCATGAAAAACAGTCCTATCACTCTGGAAATTCCAAGGATTTAGGGGCTTCTCTCAAGAACCAGGGATAAAACTAATAAACTCTTTATTGTGCAATAGATCTGGAAATAAAATAATTTATGATAAATTACTTTTTGTGGTCAGGTCATTTGGCTACTACAAGCAGATTTCCCAGGAGACATCTACCAACTGTATTAGACAAGCTTCCCTAGAACTGCAAGTTCATCAACCAGGCAGTGCTATCAGGAACTGTCATTATTCACATTGGGTAATATTTTATAAGGGTTTATGACTCAAAACACAAACCCCTCTGCAGGACCTCTGCCCTTGGCTTCCAATGAAAGTATAGTACATGCAGGGGTATCACCAACTAGAAAGGGGTATCACCAACTAGCAGAGCCAGCTATGGTGATGCATACCTATTATAGGATTATCCCAACTACTTGAGAAGCCTAGGCAGGAAGACCCAAGTACAAGGTCAACCTGGGCAACTTAGCAAGACCCTGTCTCACAATAAGAAATTAAAAGTACTGGGGATGTCACTCAGTGGTAAAGTGTCCCTGGATTCAATTCCCAGTAACACACACACACACACACACACACACACACACACACACACACTGGGAATCATCCATATTAATGAGTAATTAATGAGTATATATTTCGCTAGTGCTTTCTATCTAGATTTTATAGCAAGGGCAAATCATACACATAGTTCAGACAAAAGGGTGTTTGATGTTTAGGTAAATTTGTGGTATATTGGAAGAGATAGTCTTGGCAACAATACCACTGTAAACTGTGATAAGTGCTATAGGAAGAGGTGTAAAAGTGTTGGGGGGCTGCGGTACAGTGCTTGCCTAGCTTGTGTGAGACCCTGAGTTCCATTCCCAATACCACAAGAAGGAAAGAAAAGGGTGTGAAACCACATAATTATAAACAGAAACAAGAAGACCTCAGATAAGGAAAGATTCAAGTGGAGCTTTCCATGGATGAATAGGATTTCAATGGGTGGATAAGGGGATGCCATTTTTAAATAAGCAAGACTCTTGATCATCTGTCTGGCTTCATGACTGGCTTTTACCTGTCTAATTCCCCATCTGTCCAGTTGTCTTATCCCTGAATAAAATATCATCTATATAGAAGGGGAATGAGACAGACTTCCTTTCATTTAAATATTTTTAGTGAGAAAAAAAATCAAGATATTCTTTCTTTTCTGATCTCGGGAATCTCCACTGGCAACTTTAGTCAGTCAAACCTTGATTTCCTGGGAAGTCATAAGCCCTCAATAAAGAGCTGCACACAATTCGATTCTTGACACTGGTGAAGAGAAGAAGGTGCGTAGAGAATACACTTAGACTCCAGGCATCATTGTGCTTAGTCTCAGAGATCACACCCACACCCACAAACACATCCACACTCACTCGTACCCCTTCTCAGCTTCACAACACACTCAGTCTTAGCCCCTGCCCAGCTTTACTTCTGTCCACTACAATCTGACTGGGTTAAGAGGTTAAGAAGTGAACTTTAGGTGTTTTAGGTAATAATTGGTTGCCTATCCCAGAGTGATGTGCTACCTCCCTGTACTCTCAAGGAGGACATTGGATGAGAATGCACATCCTCAAGCAGCCCTGGCACATTCCATCTTCTGTAACTCTTCCCACACCTTTTGATTTCAGGTTTGTGGGCAGACCTGGGAGCTACGTCTATGTGTTTGATGGTTACCGCATGGAAGAGGCAAGTACAGTCGCTGGTGTTTCCTACCTGGCTAGCATTTTATAGATGTATCCCCATCCCAGCCCCATTTTTATCCCCATCACAGCATTTCAGGGCCCTTGCTTCTCTGAGCTCCACTTGACCTAACTGCTTCTTTCTTTGTCGTCTCCTTCCCGCAGTGTGCTCCAGGGGGCTGCCTCATGGAACTCTGCATTCAGCTCAGCATCATCATGTTGGGGAAGCAGTTGATCCAGAACAACATCTTTGAGATTGGAGTCCCGTAAGTAACAAATCTCACTTTCTCTTTGCTGCCAGAGGCTAGCCCAGAAGTACCAGACTTTGAGCACAAATTTTATGGTCTCTCCTCTTATCATTTAGCTTGGCCATTTACTTTCTCTGTCTTCTTGTCAATAACTTTTCCCATGGAGTAATTCCATTCCCACTGACCTTGTGTGCCAATCTGATCTGGGATGTTAGTGGCTCAGAAAGATTTACTACTTGCTTAAATTCACAGAACGAACAAATGGCAGAGATAGAAGTTAGGTATCTCAGATCCTAAAGTAAATAATATTTTTAATCCTATTTGGTCTCTGAGGATGGTGGAAAGATGAGTTTGAAAGTTTGATGCATGATGGAATCATTTCGAACTTGAATCAAATGTATGAAAGATGATATGTCATGAGCTTTGTAATGTTTTGAACAACCAATAAAAAAAAAGAAAAAAAATCTCTGAAAAGTAAATGTTGAAGATATAATCTCAGGAAGGGAAGGATGAATAGTTGGTGAAACACAGAATGAGTTGTTTTCATGTAGATTCTTTACCCTTTCTCCATGGTTTTATGCATATTTCATAGAAGGACTTCTTTCAATCAGGCTTTGCATGGAAATGGTCATGAAAATAAACACTGACCTGCAGGCCCCCAAAGAAAAAAAGATGGAACGAATTAAATCCTACCTACAGTTCCAAGAAACATGTAACCTCTTCTGTGTTTTCCTTCTATTGCTTTGTAGTTTTGAAGAAGAATCTATTTCAGGGGATCTTTTAAGGCAGCCAGCATCACAGAGCCAGGGATAATCAGAGGAAATGCTAAGAGTGTGGGTCAGCTGTCTTGAGGACCATTTGCAAGATTTGACCATTCTGGGGTGCAACCGCCAGAGAGTGCCTGTAGGGCTAGTTGAAGACTGTGTGACATGCTCTATCTTCCTGTTAGAAACTTACCATGCATATTACACTAATGGTTCTAAGAAATCCTCCAAGAAAAAATTCTTTGGTTAATCTCTTTCTTTCCAACTGAACTTGAACATGTTATTGCTTAGGGTTCTTAATTGCAGCCATTGGAATCATTCTGACTAGTTTAAGTGGCCAAATAATTTATCAAGTGGCTACCAGAATGTTTTGTTTTGTTTTGTTTTTTAAGGGCCAGAGAATCTGGCTCTGAACTACAAGGCTAGGAATAACACTTTGTCCATACTGCAGGAGGGCTTTCAGGGAATACCACTGCCTCCATCTCTTGGCTCATATGGCTGAAATGTGGAAAGAAAAATCATATATGGAATGATTCTTTTCTTCCCAAAGATTTTTAGTTTGGGAGACAAAATTGCCTGTAGTTACTGGGTGCTCTGTATGTAATCTGAACTCCTTCAGAGTAAAGGTCAAGAATTTGGAGTCAGTTGAAGAAGCTTCAAAAGCAGAGGGGTTTCTTCCAGGGTGTGTCTGTGTCTTGAAAGGAAATGTCACCATCATTTGTTACAAGATGGTCTGCCATAATTTCTCTTAAAGAAACCATTGCATGTGGATATTTTTTATAAACAATCAATAGATTAACTCTGGTCTTCTCACAAACTCTGCCCCACAAGAGGTGTTGCTACAGGTGGAAAAGGTAAATCTCATAGAGATGGCAGCTCCTTGACCAAGATGTTGGGACATGTCAGGGACGTGGCAAAGGCAAGAGCCAGAAACCAGTTAAATCCACTTAAAGTTCACTAAGTCCTAGGTTCCTTGGGTTGAATGGAGACACTAGAAGAGATATGGCCCAATCTCTTTCTCCATGTAAAATTCTACATTATACACCTGCCACCATGGGAGCTATCACTCTCTGAAAGATACTTTCTAGTCTTCCTCAGGAACAGATAGCTAAAGTTATAATGAAGAAAATTTAGTTTACCTGGGGGGGAAAAAAACATTTAAAATGGAGCTGTAATTTACGAAATGACGATCCTTGGCATTTCTTCATGACATTGTTTTGTTCCAGTTCTCCAGTTGGGTCTTGCCATCACATACCATTAATTAGATCGAACACCTAGTATTATTGTCTGCCCACATACTGGGACAGCCTCAGGTGGCACCTAGCCAGACACTTTTTCTAGAGAAGGACTGATGTGAACATAAGTGTCTGGATGCCTCATTCCTTTCCCCTGCTTAAACAGCCTGTAGTCAGCCGTCAGAAAAGCACCAGTCTCAAGAAACTGAAGCTTCATTCTGTTCCCTGATTTCTAACCAAAAGCTGTGTATTGATAGTCAAGCAAGAACAGATGGTTCTTGTTCTCTAGGAGCTTAGCATCTTACAGAGACACTATTTGTTAGGAACGAACATCGAGAGAATATGCAGCAGATACCAAAGCCACATCTGGCCCCTTTGAAGCTATGTGGCTGGCCCCTCCACCACTCCTGCAAGGAAAGTCTCATTTCTCTCCAAACATCTGGAGAAGACACCTGCACTTCCAGTGCATTGTTATTCTGCACTGGATGGAATTATAGATAGCTTCTAGGCATGAGATGACCATGTTTTCATCTGGACATCTGTTCTACCACTTAGCCCATTCTTTCTGGACCCAGAAGCCTTTTATAGAGTGTAAGAGAGAAAAAAAAAAGAACAGGCATATGTTTGGACAGTGTGTTGGCACATTTCCTACCCATCAACTCCATCAGCTCCCTAACAGATGAAAATAATGCATGGTGGTTTGCCTTGAAGGCTTAATTTTCTTGTTTATTACTTGATGTGTGTTTAATTAATGGAAATTGCATAGTAACTCATGAAGCTGCAGGTAAGTCACTTTTCTAAGTCTTGCTGTCCACGTCTCTTGGTAAATTTGGTGGCATTGTAGTCTTTTCAAAAGGTGCCTTATAGGTCTAGCACCCCAATAACCTCTCTTCTACTGAGTGAAGCTGGTCTCTATTGATTTCAAATACAAGTCACTCCATTTTAAAACATGCTTCCTCATTTCAGTTTCTAATCTGCAATAGGACACATATGACATAGCACATAGGTAACATTAGGGATGCAGAACAAAGATTCTACCAAATCCAAAGTTCTCTATGATCCTACAGGTTGTATTTTGAGTTTGGTCCATAAAGTCACTATGATTATGATTACTGGACCTTCACTTCCCACTTGGGGTACATTATTCATTAATTACACTTCTCCCATCCAGAATTTAAGCACCTGACAGTACATTGATGTATGACAGTTGAAAAACATGGAATAAGCAATGAAAAAGAGACTCTTTTCAAGTCAAAAGAGAAATGACAGTTGATTCTGACAGCAAAGAAGGAGTCAGGTAAATTATAAAAGTTATAGGGTGTCTCTATAGGGCAGAAATTTAGTGGCTAAACAGATTCAAGTTTAGATCCAGCTGTAAAATATACTTACTGTGTGACCATCAGAAAGTTATTCTCAAAAAAATCTGCCTCCAACATGGTCATGTAAGGCAAATGGCTTGGATAACTGCTCAGCCATCTAAAATACATGAACAGCAGAGAAAGAAGAAATCATTCTTGGGGCTCCAGGTAGCCAAGATTTTACTGTATGTCATGGGCTGTTATGTGGCTGGTGATACTTTTTAAATGTTGCAAGTCCAGAGAGTCAGCCTGAAAAGACCCCACTCAGGAACACTGTTTTCCTCTTCTGTTCTAAGCCTGATGGCTTTTGGATTATAGTATACCTTGTCATTACCTCCAGAGCCTTCCCCTTCAAATTTTTCTGCAAGGAGATAAATATTGATCTAATAGGTCAGATTTGACCTTTGAAAACTGTACTGGGGAACATGGATTGATAAAATTACGTTAATGTGTGTGTATGAATATGGCATAATGGATTCCACTCGTCTACATTATTATAATGCACCAATGAAAATTAAAATTAAAAATGGAAATAAGACTAAGAAATTCAGTAGGTGGTTGTACTAAGAATGCTGGGGGTTAAAAAAAAAACATGATAACAATAAAGTTCACAACACTGATCATCTTTAATTCATCGTTGATATTTTTGGGGTGAGGGGTTACTGGGGATTGATCCCAGATGTGTTTTACCACTGAGCCATATCCCCAGCTCCTTTCATGTTTAATTTTGAGACAGGGTCTTTCTAAGTTGCTGAGGCTGGCCTGGAGCTTACGATCCTCTAGCCTCTGCCTCTCGAGTCGCTGGATTACAGGTGTGTGCCAGGCCCGGCTTCATCACCTAGGTTTGCAAAAAATTTTCTGATTCTTATTCTTACATCTTTCTAAAAACACGTGAAGACTGTCTCATTGATATCTATCCATTAGTCCAGACAACTGTAGTCACCTCTCTCCCTGAGGTTGTGACATCCTCAGTAGACTCTGGGTGTGCCTACTGCAAAAATTAACATGACACAATTGTATGGCCTTGAGAATCTTACAACCCAGCAGAGTCTCAAACTAGAATACTGTTTCCCAGTCTTCAGTCCTTTGTGAACCAATTGAGGCCTCTGTTCAGGCATCTTCTACCAGGCAACAGCGTCCCCCAACCCCCTGTCCTCTTTTCTAGACCTGAATCAGAGACCCTGGAGATGGAAAAGCAAAATGCTTCTAAGGAATCACAATGATAATAGATAAAACTTGGTTGCGTGTTCTCAGACTATCCTTCCTCACGCAATGCCAGGCTCCCGGGGCCTGACACAGTTGTGACAGATGCTTTCCAGAGAGGAGCTAATGGTTTTAAACAGAACTATCCCAGAAAAATGTTCATAGGCAGCTCCTTCTGAGATGACTTCAGACATGCTAACAGTGTGGCAGAATTCAATCCCGTGTTGTTTATTACCTGTGCCAATTGGTGGAATTTTCCTCATCCCACAGCTTTCCCAAATGTGTCTCTGCAAAATAGACCTTGGATCAAAACTGTGCAGTATTCCTAAAACACAACATACCACATCATGACTCTTTGCTATCATTGGATCTCAAATTTAGCTCCATTCTTGGAATCCCCAAGAATGGTTCTTCCTTTTTGAAGCAAAACTGAAATGGGCCTGTTATTATCCAAAGATGGATTTTTTTTTTTTTTTGGTCTTCCAAAGGATAAATACCAGCTTTCTCATGTGCTAGATTCTTTCGCTTGGCATACATTGAAATAGACCAACCAGACAGACAGATCAATACTTCCACTGGCAAATGTCCTTCCATCCTTATTCTTACGAAAAGCACCAGATCACATCCCCCAAAGAGTTGTAAGAGATGGCTGGACTCAGCTAGTAAGATTTTATAAACTGTCTGCTTTCTTTGTGTAAATGTACTAAGTTTAACATTTCAAGACATAAAACACTCTCTCTTTAAAGACATCACAGAAGGTCTGTGTTCTGCTCAAATACAGTGGAGTCTGACCCTGAGTCAGAAGTTTAAAGAATAAGTTTGAACCATGACTGGTGTTGAGCAACACCCTGTGGTTGATATGTTCCTCCCCTTTGGCCCATTTATGGTTAGGTTCTGCCTTCTTTTATAGGGTTCAGGGTTCATGGAATAATAGGATGGCGTGGGGCCCAGATTCCTGTGGCAAGAAGGCCCAAAGGGTGACAATCACCATTTTCTTGGGTATGAGCCCATAGGGCACAGGCAGAGAAGGAAATGGGAGACTTCCAAAGAGTTTCTAAGACTTGTCATTAAAAAGGGATGGAAAAAATAGCAGAAGAAAAGGACAAGGGGTAACATCAAAGGACTCACTTTAACAAGCGAGTGCATCATACGGTCAGAATCATAATCCTCAGTTTTCCAAACGGCCCATCTGTATGTTATACAGTTTGTAGGATTCCTCTTAAAACCTGCTGTAGAGAGGCTTTATTAATTTTTTAATAGTCACCAAGCTATCCAGGAGGAAAACTTGTGGGAATGATGGGCTCATAAGAACTATTTGGGGATTTTTTTTTGGGGGGGGCCTATCTACACTTAAAAGATTTTGAAGCCCCCTCCTTCCTTCCTCTTCCTTTGCCACCTTTGCCACACAGACTTGGCCTTGGCCTTCTGCTCCCATGACTCTCTTTTTTTTTGTGTGTGTGCTTTGGAGGCTCCTGTCACCCACTCCTCCTCCCCTTAACTGCTTTCCAGAGAGGAGCTGAATTGTTTTAGGCACTACTGCCCTAAATAATGTTCCTGGGCAGCTCCTTCTAAGATGACTTTCCTCCCTGGAAAGGTCTGATATTCCTCAGGGCTCTTTGCTGACCCTCTGCTCTGACCATAGTTGGTGTGCATTGCCTTGGCTTCATTCTCTCCATGGCAGTTCTCAGATCTTTGCCTCCAGCCCAGCGCTCCGTGCACATCTATACAGTTGCCTACTCCATTGTCTGTGGGTTTCTCTGCCTGATTTTATTGGAATTATTTCAGATCTGGAGTTTCCCTGGTTCATTTTCTCTTCTGAATAAATGTCTCCCTTCTGCAAGTATTAGGAATCCTAGTTATCTGGGCAACGTGGGTACAGAGACATTCGGATCTGCTGTTCCTTCAACAGGGCTGTGACCGGTTTTTATTCCTTACCTTTTGGGAAATCTGATGACTCCAGTTGTGAGATTCTGAAGCATGAGTTGGTATGCTTTTCTCTGCCACCTTTTACCATAGGCACTTATCATTCAGCCACCACAGCTTTGCTAACTCCTTTACACCTGATCCATCTTTTAATATACTCATGAACAACCCTCACACACTTCTTATTCAAAGCTGTTTTCATTACCCTTTATTTATTCAGAAGTGGATAGGGATATATATATATACACACCTGTGTTCAATTTTTTATAATCAAATCCACTGTTTGGTCTTTATTAAAGATTTGGCCAAGTTTTCTGATTATTGGGTACCTAGAAGAAAAGTCTCATTTTAATTTTGGTGCTAAATTTTCTCTCCCCACTTTTCCTTTTTTTTAAAATTTTAATTTGTTATATATGACAACAGAATGCATTACAATTCATATTACACATATAAAAGCATAATTTTTTATATCTATGGTTGTACACAAAGTAGAGTCACATCCTTCGTGTCTTCATACATGTAGTTAGGGTAATGATTACCATCACATTCCACTGTCTTTCCTACCCCTATTCACCCACCCTTCCACTCCCTCCCCTTTTCCCCTTTTCCCTATCTAGAGTTCATTTAATCCTCCACCCCCTATCCCCCGCAGCATATTAAGAATCAGCCTCCTTAAATCAGAGAAATCATTTGGTATTTGGTTTTTTGGGATTGACTAACTTCACTTAACATTATATTCTCCAGCTCCGTCTATTTACCTGCCATCATTTTATTCTCTTTTAATGCTGAATAATATTCCATTATGTGTATATACCACATTTTCTTTATCCATTCATTTTTTTTCTTTATTCTTTTTTATTTTCTTTGACTGTCTCCTTCTGTCCTTATTTTCAGACAAGGTCTCAACTAGTCCACACAATTTGGCTTCAGCATCTTTAGGCTGTGTCTAGTTTTTCTCACTTTCTCATTATCACAGAATTATTGACTTTTTTTTTTTTTGGAGGGGGGTACCAGGGATTGAGCTCAGAGGCACTAAACCACTGAGCCACATCCCCAGCCCTATTTTGTATTTTATTATCACTGAGTTGCTTAGTCTCGCCATTACTGAGGCTGGCTTTGAACTCATGATCCTCCTGTCTCAGCCTCCAGAGCTGCTGGGATTACAGGTATGTGTCACCATACTGGCTATTTTTTATATGAAAATTTTTTAAATGTTTGTTTTTCCCAAGTACTAGGGATTTCAAGCAGGGTCACTCTATTATGGAGTCACAGCCCCAGCCCTTTTTATTTTGAGACAAGGGTCTCACTAAGTTGCTGATGCTGACCTTGAACTTGAGATCCTGCTGCCTGAGCCTCTCTAGTAGCTCGGTTTACAGGTATGCACCATCATGCCTAGCTCTACTGCTGCTTCTAATAGATCTCAGCTCATAGTTTAAATCTTGTGATTAGGATGTTATTGTGATGATGGTGAAGATGATGAGAGGGATAATGATAGATACATTTATTGACCTCTTGGCACGTACCAGGTCTTAATTTGAGCTTGTCACATAGTTCATCTTCTTTAACTGACCCTCTGGCAAGTTAATATTTATTTCTTCATTTTAAAGACAGGAAACTTGGTTTTATGCAACTGTATTCTACACTAAAGATTAGGCTTTTATCACCTTTGTTTCAAATTATATTAGCTAAGACCCGATGAGAGCTCTGCTTTAAACCATTAGACTTCCACTAGCTGACAGAAGCAGTTTCTAACAATAGAAGGAGGTGAGTGGTCATGTTGGGTTACACCTACATAGAAGTTAGGTGGTCTTGGGTGAATACTGGGAGATGGTGGGGAGGCCTGCCCCATCCAAGGACAAAGCTTGGACTCCAAAATCCCCTTGGACCTTTTCAAGGCTGTGATTCAGAATGTTCTGTGAATTCTTCTGTCTCCTGGAAACTTCCTCTTAAGCTGGTCAGCAGCACTGGCACCTAGCTCTTTCACCAGTTTTTTATTCTCTATGCATTGGACAAAGTATGAAAACCCTATGTCCTCTGCCATATAATTTATATATATATATATATATATATATATATATATATTTATATATATATAAAATATATATATATATAAATATATATATATATTATATATATATATTATATATATAAAATTTATTCAGTGTTCACTGTCTCCAAATATCATGGCTAGGATTGTGTCTCCTAATCTTCTACCAACCCTTACAGGTTGGACCATTATTATCTTGTTAATCATTCTAGATCAAAAAATATTAAATGTGGTTGTCTTCATCAGTCAGGATGCTATAATGAAATACCACAGATAGGTGGCTTAACCAACAGAAATTTGTTTTTCTGTAGTTCTGAAGGCTGGAAAGTCTAAGAACAAAGTCCAGAAGGATTAAATTCCTGATGAGGGCTCTTTCTGGCTCACTGATGGATGCTTTCTGTATGTCCACACATTGTGGAAAGAGAGAGAGAGAAAAAGAGCTCATCCTCTTCTTGTAAGACCACTATTCCTATTGGATTAGGAACCCCACTCTTATGGCCTCATTTAATCTTAATTAGCTCCTAGAAGCCCTATCTCCAAATATACTCAACATTGAGCATTAGAATTCCAGCATATGTGTTTATGGTGGCTAGTGTTCAGCTTGGCTTTAATAGAGATGATGCCTTTCATGTTATTGAGACCCCAAAAATGTTTGACCTGTGAAGAGAGCACCCTTCTTCTACTCTCTAGAAAACCCCTCTGTTCTCCAGGAAGAAGGTGAAAATATCACCCATTGGGCAATAGGACTGGTTCATATTTATCAGGAAGGACCAACTCTCTATTGCTTATCAAACAGTAGGAAGAATTTAAAGTTTCATTGGGTTTGAAGCAACTGATCTTTGGGGGAGGTTGTTCTCTTTCATTATCTTCATTAAAGATATCCTCAGGCTGACTTTTGGAGAAAAGTAGCCTCCCTGTGTCTGTTTATCTGTCCTTAGATTAGAGATGGCTTCAGTCTCAAAATTAGTGTTTTCCTCCTTTCTATCTGCAGAATTAACCCTCTCCAGAGACTGTTGGTGACTATTCCATTTCTTTTCCAGGAAACTAAAGAAACTATTTCGGAAGCTGAAAGATGAAACAGAACCTGGAGAAACTGACCCTGACCATTCAAAACGTCCAGAACAGTGGGATCTAGACTATAGCTTGGAACCCTATACAGGACTCACTCCAGAATACATGGAAATGAGTAAGAGCCCATGGTCTTTCCTTCCACTGAAAGCAGGTTCAGACGAGGGATCTTTGTGTAGAGGGATAGAGGGGTCGGGGAAAATGACTGAGACAGCCTCTGCTCCTTCGTGGGTTTCATGGCTTCTCAGTGTCCCCTTCAGTGCCATGTGAAAGTTAAGAAGCATGGGGCAAAACGTGCCCTGGAATGTGAAACAGAAGCAGCTGTCACCAATGGATAGATGATAGCAGGGTGATGCCTTCTTCTCCTTGGGCCTCCTCTGCTCATCATGAAATCAAAGTTGGGTCTCTCAGGTCTCCTCCCAAACCTTCTATTACTGATAAAGTCAGGAGGTAAATTGTGAAATCTGGAATTTAAGAATCTAGTTTCTGTGAAAGAAAAGTAACCTATTTTACTTGTGAAAAGGATATATATACATCTTGGACAAGGAGCCCCACTCTGCTCAGGCAGGGCTGGGTAACACACCCACTTATCAACAAAAAAGTTGAGGACATTTTGTGTAAGGGTGAGAGGTAGATTTCCAGTTACAGAGCCTCTGGTTATTTTATATAAGGCTTGAAGGCAACAGTACAAGTCAGTACAAGCAGATAGAAGCTACTCATTTCAGATGTAGCTTGAAAGCCAGTGCTGTATTATGAGAAGTGTTTCAGTTTAGACCGGATGCCTTCAAACTCTTGGCCACTTAAGAATAAGTCTCATCTTCTGTTGGGATAGACATTTGAGAAACTTTTTTCCAAGGCTTGGAACTAATTAATTAAAAGGATAGGACACCAATGATAAACAGCC
The DNA here is from genome assembly GCF_964194105.1 of Spermophilus citellus. Taxonomy (NCBI): domain Eukaryota; kingdom Metazoa; phylum Chordata; class Mammalia; order Rodentia; family Sciuridae; genus Spermophilus; species Spermophilus citellus. The sequence goes on along the minus strand of NC_138197.1, from coordinate 30,612,880 downwards.
CAGGTACAACATTGAAACATTTGTTCAATCTAGAGATTATAGAGAAACATCAATCAGAGTCACAGAAGAATCAGTCAATACTTAATTCAATACTTAATATAATTGCACCTATCATTGTGTTTGCACAGTGACTCCTGACCCTTTTGGTTATTCACTTTCAATAGGGGTTACCAATGTCTCTCTGTACTCCAGGTGCCTTACTCATTATTTCTAGTGGATATTTATCCTATTCTGTTATAAGAATGTATGTATGTAAATTAGGGATGGCAGGAAGGGCAGGTTCTAGATTAGATAGTCAGGAGAGTTCTAGCCCTGGTTATGGGCAAAACCTGATCTTTTTAACCATAATCTACTTATCAGAAAAGAAATAGTCAGGAACAATTGCTTCAGGAACAATTGCTATAGAAAATACCAAGACCCACCCAATTTATAGAAATCAGTTTTCTCATGCTTTTCACATTTAGCTAAGTCCTACCTCTAATCCATCCTGACTCTGAGCCAGGTATTTCCAAAGGGGTGACTGCTCATATTTCAGATTGCCATTCTACATCTGCCATCCTCTCACCCAGAAAAAAAGAGTTGCTGCCAGAGATCAAGCTTCCACTAGGAATCCTTGAGTTCTGTATAACTCCAACCTCCACCCCTGGTCCCCACCCCACCACCAATTATCTGTGGAGATTGCCATACCTGCTACCTGTCTGTTCCACTAGTTGGCTATTGCAAACCTTCCTTTGTGTGATTAAGAGCAAAGACCCTTGAACTGTATTCCCTGGGTTCAGATTCCTGACTCTGTGTCTGACTAGCTAGATGACCTTGGGAGAGTGGTTAACCTTTTAAGTGTCTATTTACTTAGTTGTGAAAAAAAAAAGGATAATAATATTTACTCCATGGGATTGTTGTGAGTACTCGATGAATTAATAGCTGTGAAGGTTTTAGAAGAATGTCTTTACATATAAAAACTATATGTTTTAGTTAGCTTTTTCTTCTCTCTGACCAGAAAGAATTCTAACAAGAACAATGTAGAGGGAAAAAGTTATGTTAGCTCATGGTTTCAGCCGTTCAGTCCATGATCAGCCAATCCATACCTCTGGGTCTGAGGTGAGGCAGAACACCATGGTGCAAGGGCATGGAAGAGGAAAGCAGATCACAACATGGCAATCAGGAAGCAGAGAGAGAGAACTCCACTTACCAGAGACAAAATATAAACCCCAAAGGTACATTCCCAGAGATCACTTCCTCCAGCCACGCCCTACCTGCCTACATTTACCTCCCAGTTAATCCATATTAGTGGATTAATCCACTTATGGGGTTACACCTTTCATAATCTAATCATTTCACCTCTGAAAATTCTTGCGTTATCTCACACATGATCTTTTGGGAGACACCTCATATCTAAACGGACACAGTATGAGGTGTCAATATTGATTATTTTAACGATCTTGAGGTCCTAGGAAAGCAGAGAATAGGAAATATGCTCAACTTTGACAGCTTTGTATGGCTAAGTATAAATCCACAATGTGTTTAGATTTTGATTGTTTACAAAGTCATGGGAAGAGGAACAAAAAGAAATAGAAGACCTAGTTACTTGTGGAAGAAATTTCCAGCAAAATTTAAAGTGAAACTCACAGCACAGATTAAAAACAAAAGCAAACAAAAATTCAAATATTTAACAGGTTATAAGTGAATAAAACAACCATATATATATAAGAAAGTTTGAAAATAGAGTAAAAATGGAAAGTTTCTCCCCAAACTCCCCTCATTCTAACCTAACTTTTTAAAGCATTTTGGTTCCATTTCTTAGACACATTTTGTTATATATAAGATTTTTAAAATAAGGTTGTGATCACATACTGTTCTTTTTTATTCAACAATATAAGAATAAATGCTTCTAAGTTGTCACATAATATTCAAAATTAATGGCTTCACGATAGTCCCTCTAATAAATGTAGCATTGTTTATCTCCCAGTTCAGGGTTTGGAGGCTTATTCCTCAATTCTCCCCTATTTTAATGCTCTAAAACAGTATACACGATCTTTGTGCATATAATCTTTTCCACATTCAGTATCATTTCATCAAGGTATATTTACAAAGGTGTGATTGACTGGGCTGATATGTGTTCATTTTGTTGTTCTTGATTCATATTATCAAGTTACTTTCCAAAAGGATTAGACCAGTTCACCTAGACAAAGACAGTTCATGAAAACTCCCTTTTAGCAAATACCCTTACATATTCTATTTCCTGAAGTCACATGATATGGAAGAATTATCAGTCTATAGTAAGCTTGAGACTCCCAACTCTCTGTGCACACCCCATTCCACCCTGTTGACCTGAACATTCCAAACTCATCCCTAGCTTCACTTCGTATAGTGCTTTCTCTGAAGTCATTCCAGGCCAACCTGCAGTTGGTCCTGCGTGATTTCATTATTTATTAGCTTCTCTGCCCTAGTCTTACATTTAGTGCACACACTGATGGGATCTTACTGAATTATGGTACTATTGCTCATGGCTCAGGTTTTAGTCACCTTTTTTTGCTGCTATGACTAAGGATCTGACCAGAACAATCTTAAGGGAGGGAAAAGTTTATTTAAGGGCTCACAATTTCAGAGGTTTTAGCCCATAGAAGGCTGGCTCCATTCCTCGGGGCTTGAGGTGAGGCGAAACATCATGATGGAAGAGTGTGGCAGAGAGAAGAGTTCATATCACAGTGATCAGAAAGCAGAGAGAGAAACTCCACTCTCCAGATACAAACATATACCCAAAGCCACACCCCAATCCCCATCTCCTCCATCCACACCCTAGCACTTCAGTTATTCCATCAGGGATTAAGTCACTGATTAGGCTAAGGCTATAATCCAATCATTTATCCTCTAAACCTTCCTGCATTATCTCATGTGAGCTTTCCAGGGACACCTCATCCAAGCCATAACAGCTCACATATCTGTTTTCCAGCAGACCTGGTCTGTTATGTTCTAGAAAGAACAGTGAGATACAAAGACAAGGCTTATTTGTCTTTGTATCCCCTGGAATCCGGCACATTTCTTGGCACATAACAAGCTCTCAAGTGCATCTGAAAAACAAAAATAAGTTCATGGAATCAACTATGAATGAATATACTAATTAATGGAAAAGATTTTTTTTACATGATGAGTTAATAATAATTTTATGAAGCAAATGAAGGATCATTTTCCAAGCAGCACTGGGTGGATGGTGGATTAGAGATGTTATGAAGAGGTTTCCAGTTTAGGTATGAGGTCCTCTTTGGTTTCAAGGATCTACATATCAGTGATAAAAGCAGAGAAGTGCATTCTAAGGAGGAGTTACTGGCAAATGAGACAAAGACAATCAAATGGTAGTTTGGGATAGGAAAGGTTTCAATACAGACTTGGGATTAGCAGACAGTCCTGAAGACAGAGGAAGTGATGGTAAAATCTTCACCATTATGCTGACTAAGAATTCTTCATTGCCCTTAGGCAAATAGGCAGCAAAGAAGGGGGTCATAAGACTAAGGAAGAAATGGGGAAACACAGGCTATTTATTTGATGATTCATTTATTCTTTCATTCATCAATTTATTTTTGTACCGGGGATTGAACCAGGGATGCTTAACCACTGAGCCACATCCCCAGCCCTTTTTATATTTTACTTAGAGACAAGTCTCACTAAGTTGATTAGGGCCTTGCTAAGCTGCTGAGGCTGGCTTTGAACTCGCAATCCTCCTGCCTCAGCCTCCCGAGCTACTGGGATTATAGGTCTCTACCACCACAACTGGCACATTCATCAAGTTTTATTCAGCACCTAGATGGAGGAACAAGTTTGGAAACCAGAATAGTCCCTTCATCAATTCAGAGTGACATTGACATTAATCCAATCAACATATCCAATAGATATTAATGCAGACTTATCTGGAAGAGGAAGCAGCCTGGATCATGTATGGATTTTCCAAGCTAGGTTCTACAAAAAATCTTTAGGCCATTTCATTAAGAATTTCAATTATTTAAGGAACATTACTATCTAGGGGCTGGGGCTGTGGCTCAGCAGTAGAGTGCTCACCTAGCACATGTGAGGCCCTGGGTTCAATTCTCAGCACCACATAAAAATACATAAAATACATAAAAGATATTGTGTCCACCTACAATTAAAAAAAATATTTTTTAAAAAGAAACATTACTATCTAACTTAATATTTCATGTAAGTGTAAGGATGATGTTTTCCGGGGTAAGGTCCCTTTCATTACTTTTATCTTTAGACTCTTCTCTACACCTTTCAAGGGTGTTTTCATGTACACTTAAAGACTGGGCTGCAGGATAGAGCCCACCAAGCTTCATCAAGCAGCACTCCTACACCTCCATGCACCATGGTTAGGGTGAGCATGGGAGTCAAATCAATACTTCCAATACTAATGCTATGTGACTCTGAGCTTGAGGCTTAAAGTTATCAGACCCAATTTTCCCATCTAAATTGTAGGTTTGTTGATAACATCTACCTCATAGGACTGTTATACAAATTAGGTGCTGAATACCAAGTAGCCAGGTGCTGCAATCCAAGCTACTTAGGAGACTGAGGTAGGAGGATCACAAATTTGAGGGTCAGCCTGGGCAATTTAGTGAAACCCTGTCTCAAAAAATAAAAAGGGCTGGGGGTGTGACTCAGTGGAACAGTGCCTGTGGGTTCCATCCACAGTTCAAAACAAAAACTAATTAAAAAACAGTATATACGTAGACTCTCATTAGCCATTATTACTGTCATGAGTCCAATTTCTGTTGAATCTAGAAAGCTTTTTGATTGAAAACATTCTGAGGGTTCAGAATATAGTGCGCCCATCAGTGTTAGGATTGTGTATAATTGTTTAAAGAATGAGGGTACCGGGCTCCAAGACACACCTGAGAATTATATTCAGAAGCATGAGCTATAAATACTCTGAGACATTTGTCCTTTCAGAAAATTCTAAGCCCCTGGGGCCCTACTTGAAAAGACTGGAATCTCAAATGGGTTCTTTTTGTCATCTGTTTATCTAAAACCCACAATTTTTTTTCCTCCAGTCATCCAAAACTTAATCGCTATTGTCTTCCTACCTCAGGAATTCAATTATCCCCCTTAAAGCCTTCTTCCAGCTTCCCAAATGCAACCCAAACATTGAGTCCTTAGGGCCCTTAAGGTGGGTGGTGAGATGCATTTCTTCTGTCACTCAGAGTCATTAGACAAAAATCTCAGTCATGAAGTTAAATCCTGTTAAACCCTAATAGAAAAGAGGTGCATGGGGGAAGGCCTATTTACTCACTTTTCATTTGACATGAAAGTCAGATAATTACTGTGAAGAGCCACGGGCCCCCAGTCTCTCCTACTCTCTGAAAATGTCCACCAAGGTGTATAAGAATCATAGCCCAGGACATCAAAGCGCTTGGGACCACATCTGAGTTGTCTTATGAAAGTAGAAGTCTGAACTGCTAGGTTCAGAAGGAACAACCATGACTGGTATAGATCCTGTCTTGTTCTTCTGATTTATTTTCAGCTTTGCATCAATGATAGCTGTAGAGAACCCTGTTTGGTATGAGTCTGAGCCTTATTTATTCATGGTTCCTTCCCTGCACTGATTTTGCCTCTACTGAGAATTTTAAATTACTATTGAGGCCCTTACCTCTTCTCCTTTGAGTGACTACAACTGTATCCTAACTTCTTAGATCACTGATGACCTTTCCTATTCCTCTTTCTGCCTTTCCTTTTTACTTTTTAGAATAGGATGACTTTAGTAAAATACAAACCAGACCATTTGTGTGTGTGTGTGTGTGTGTGTGTGTGTGTGTGTGTGTGTGTATATATATCTTACCTCCTTCAGTGATACTGACTTAAGGTTCCTATCCCCTAGGACAACACACAGGGACATCTGTGAACTGACTCTTGTTTAACTGTCCTTTACACATCCACAGATGCATATCTGGGTAATTGTCTTTACCATGTCTGCATTTGCCTGTGCTCTTTATTCTATCTGCCTACAAGTTCTTACTGAGTTATTCAGGCTCTATCACATTTGCTTTTGGAGAAGATGACTTGCTGATTCTCTCATCCTCTGTTCTTCTGTCTTCTCCTGAACCTATGCCCTTTAGAAAGTGTGAGTGCTTTGGGCACAGGGACTGTCTTAGTTCTTTTTAACACACCACTCAGCACCATTTCCTGGAACACAGTAAAAGTTCCATAAAATATTTGAGTGACTAGCTTTCAGTGGCGAAGAAATAAAAGTCCCACTTCTCTTGATCCCAAGATATTTGGGCCTCCCTCTCCACCATGGACATATTTAGATATTTCTTTATAGGAAGCAGTTTTCATCTTCCAAGGTGAAGCTAGGTCATGTCTATTATCAAGGTTTCTTTCAAAGAACAAGTTACCTCTGGTTTTAATTTATACCTTTCCTTTCAGGAATCAAGTCCTTCATGGAAATGGACAGGGTAGAATCCTCTGCCTCTGAGGTGGTCTTGGCTTGGACCACAGACTTGGCTTTAAAGATTTGGCTTTGACCTCCACTCCATATCCACATCTTTCCTCTGCAGCATCCCCTCCTGACCATCCTGAGGGCAGTGCTATAGTGTCAGGACCAGTCCTGGGCACTGGGGACACAGATAACAGATGTGGGCCATGCCCTCCAGGGCTTCAGGATCTGGTGACAGAGACTATTGGGCAGGCAGACAGTCACCTGGAAGGTCTGTCTCAGAAGAAAATTCCCCTGGCTTTGCCGGCTTCCGAGAGGCTGTGGCTCTGCAGCTTGTCTTTAGCCCCTCAAAGCAGCCTTAACCCCATTCTCTTCCTGCTTCCAGCCATAATTATCCACTCACCAAACCTCCTTGGGTTTTAGAAACCACAAACTGGACCAAACAAAGGAGGCTCATCACCCAGTTACCACCTCAGGTTTGTTTTGAGACTTCAGAGGAAGCAGGGACCGTCCAAGAAGAGAATCAATAATTAATTCCTCAGGGCACGTGTCCTGAGTCAGTTACGCCATTAACAGACCAAACACATTTGTTTGTATCTTTCCACAACATCAGAATTTATGGAGTAACAAATTCACAAGCTTCATCACTTTCACCAGTTGCAATTCACTGAGTATTCATGGGTTGCTTGGTAGTCATAAGCTGGGAAATTGCAAATCTTTCATTCCAATCTTAATGACTAATCTTTATAACACTGGAAGCACACATCACACTTTACACAATGATAGATATAGGTTACAGAAAGGTTAAGGTGGCCCCAGGGTTTTGGAAGTCTTCACTGACCTCAAAGGCAGATAACAATTGCAAGAAAGTCATCACAGGTTGCCAGATAGAACCTGCCAAAAAATTTGTTCAGGACCCAGAGCTGTCAGACCTGGGAACTTATTCTAGGCCAGGGTTTGAAGGACAGGGTGTTTTAGAATGGGTCCATTTCAAAAAGAAAAATATGGCTGAACCAGTGGCACACGCCTATAATCCTAGTGGCTCAAGAGGCAGAGGCAGGAGGATCGCAAGTTCAAAGCCAGCCTCATCAACAGTGAGGCACTAAACAACTCAGACCTCTTCTCTAAGTAAAAAATATATATTAAAAAAAAAGGGCTGGGATAGGATGTGGCTCAGTGGTTGAGGGTCCCAAGTTCAATTCCCAGTATCAAGAAAAATAATAAAAATAATAAATAAATAAAAGATCCAGCTGAGCCAAAGACCTGAATCCTGGGGACATAAAGTCAAAGGTTCATGGCCTGTTGACCCTGTGATGCATTCACCATAAGGTCTGATGACGGTCACGTGTGTGCTGCAGTAGCCAGTCTTGTGGTGCTCCTCCATTCATAGGTCTCAGGTGAGAAGGTTGCTTTATCCAGTGGTCCCTTGGGCTTGATAAGATCATGGACCTGGTTTTTCTGATATGGGTGGATATGCCCATGCATCTATGTGCTTTGAATTTAATTTGGGAAGCTCACAGGTAGTCATTTGTATTCAGCACAATTTATCCGTTTGTGCCTGTGTGGTTGTGTTATGCAAACAGTGGTTGTTCAGTTGTACAAACAGGTATAGAGTCATTCTACTTTGGCACTTGTACTCAAAATGGAACAACTCAAAACAAACTACCACTTTACAAAATGGAGTAACTCAGGGTTTGGCACAGAACAATAGGAGTCTGAGAATTATTATTTTAATCACAGTGGAGTCACTCTGGAGCAGGACACAGCCTGCTCTCCACATCAGACTTCTTGGATAGCAATACCATGCCCAGGGCCGACACTGACACTAGGAACACACAGGGTAAATGTGAGTGACCTCATAAATGAGGGTGTTTATCTGTCTACAACTCTCTTATCTAGGCTGAAGGAATCTCACTTTGTAGTAATGCTATGCCGATTCTCATTTATTTACGGGCTGATAATCCAGTGAGTGGATTATCTAGAGTGGTGGTTAACCAAGTTTCTCTTTCCCTGCCCCCTCCTCCCACTTCCATGCCCCTTCCCTTCCTCCCCTTAACTTCTGCCTTTTCCCTCCCTCCCCCACCCCTGGCTATTGTGCTCTCCTCCCCCCCTGAGCAAGCCAGGGAAATAAGAGAAGGTGTAATGTGAACCCATCTGTGCTGCTTCTGATGGCTGCTGTGGGAAATGGCTCTGTGAGACAGAGAAGACTGAAGTCCACAGCAGACATCAAAACCTCATTGGAGAACTAATAGCCCTTGGTGATGTGTCACCATGCCACCACTTCTACTTTCTCTATGCTTTTGAAGTAGAAGTCCATTATGTATGTCGCCTCTTTACCTGTAGATATCATTGCAGGGTAAAGTGAGCAATATCCCTCTGCCCCATATTTCCAGTGTCAAATGAGACTTGAGTGAGAATATAGCTCTGCTTCAAACTCTTTTTTTTTTCCCCTTCTGTTTTTTGCAGTGCTAGGAGGGAGGGAGCCCAGAACTTGGCCTACCCATAGTAGACAAGTGGCTACCACTGAGCTACACTCCCATCCCCCAGCTCTGCCCCTCTCTAGTGGTGTGGTCTCAGGCATGTTATCTCTTGGGGGGCCTCTCTTTCTTCCTAGATCTTACAGTGCATTAAACAAAAGGATGAGTTCTTTTACCGCCATGATATAACTCACTGGTCTATGGTCAGGTCTGTGCAGTATGTCACAAGTATGGCAGAACTCCTGATATTTTGGAAACATAAAGAAAAACAGAGTCAATGTTGCCTTTGCTTTTTTGGACTCCTAGATGGTTCTTTTGAGTGTGAGAGCTGGGGGAGTTTCAGCACACACATGGAAGTGAATGGCATAGAAAATGATTTTTCATTGCATTTTTGACAAGAACAAAGTGTTTTCAAACCACGGGGCCTGGGGACCTCCAGGGTCCCTTCCAGTGCCAGCATTCTAGGTCAAACATATCAGCTGGATAATGCACCTCAAAACTAACAGGCGCAGGGTGACGTGAGCTGCCTAAAGTCACCCCAATGACTCATTAGTAGAACTGAGACTAGAGCTCCTTTCCAGACCATTCCAGGAGACAATTGCATCAGGACCCATAGGAACTTTGGATTCAGTGGAGGAATAGAGTGAGGTTCCTTCCTTCCTTCCCAACTGACTAGACCTCCCCAGTTCCAGAGGGGCTCTTGTCTTGGACTTAGAGCAAAAATGAGAGCAATGAAACCAAAGCTGCCTGCTCCCTCTGGTGTGCCTGACATGGTGATCCCTGGCCCAGCTCTCAGCTGTCAGCTTCCTTCCCGCGATCCCCAGGACCACCCATGCAGACAGGAAGTGCGTTGAGCCCACTCTGAGCAGTTGTAATGGTAGGGCAGGTCATCAGTGGAGGGAGGCAGCAGGGAGAGATGTATTATGTTCACATTTTTCTAAATTGAACTGGAGGTAGGGCCCAGGCTGGGCAGCCTGGGGGAGGGGCTGTGAGAAGGGGAAGCTGGGAGTGGGCTTGGTGGGGGGTGGGGGGGGCAGGGAGCTACCTCTGGGCAGGAGTGGCTGTGGGGATGGGCTGGCTCCAGACAAAGAGAAATCTGAGAGTGAGGGATTAAGCTGGGAGACCTGTGAGGAGAGCAGCAGAGCCCTAGCTTTCGAGGGAATCTCCAATATCAAACCCTTTTCCTGAAGAGCTTACTAAGAAGGACTTCAAGGCTAGCCTCCCATCCCCCATCTCTGAGGGGAGCAAGAATGCTGGCCAGGAGCAGGCTGTGGCATTAATCATCATTGTCCCTGACCCCACTGTGGGGCTTCAAAGCTCCTTCACTGCAGGCCCCTCACAGCCCAGCTAGGGGGTCCCCCTCAGGGCCCCAGGAGAAAGGATTCTTCTCTTGCTTTAAGAGCTGCAAGCTGGACGCTGGCAGTGTGCAGGGGTTAGATTTTTCCTACAAGGCAGAATTCGGTAGAAAAAAGTAGGCCTGAGTTTAATCCTATAAGAGGAGTTTAGGGACAGGTTCCAAATGAATTTCTTGATAAAGTTTTATCACCTTTTTATCCAGATAAATACGTGATACCATTGTCAGTTTTTCACACCTGAAGACTGATAGCCTGTCTTCCTGAGAGTCACTAAATCCTGAGGGAAGCTTCAGGAGGGCAAGTTTTAGGTCTCATGCATTCACCCCCACCCCTCCCCCACACACAGGGTCTAGTATGTAGTAGGTACTCCTTAAATGTTTGCTGAACAAGTGTAAAGAACAAGTGATTCCATAATGAGGTTCTGGAGGAGGAAATGACAAGCGCAGACATGGCTTTTCATCCAAGTTCTCCAGACCCCTTGCTGTGTTGCTTTCACTGGCACAGTCTACCCCACCCCTCAAGCTGCAAAGACTCCTTAGTTTGAACTGCTTGTGTTTAGGGAATGCTGTCCTCCCAAGAGCAGATTTCCTAAGATTTCTCCTAAGAGCAGCATGATCAATTAATGAGCTTGTAAAATTATCTAGATAGTTTAGGCAAAATAATCCCATGGATTAGTCAACAGCTACTGCTTTATAATATGTACCCCAAAGTCTCAGTGACTTACAACTGAGAAAGAGAATAAAGAACAATAAAAAGGGCTGGCTCATTGAGTACCTTACCCTGGAAATGACTAGGTGAAAAGTGGCCACTTATCAAAGAAAGAGTGGGAAGGATTGACACTTCCCATGGAGAGATGACTTAGGTGACACTCAAGTTGCCTTTCAACTCTACTCGTCTTTGGTGAGGACTATGCTGGGTAATTTCCAGATTTACATCCAGGCTGGATGTCAGTGTATTCCAGAATATCTGCAAAGCCAATAGCACCAAAGCCCAAATCTTTTGTCACATGTAACTCCAAGTGTGTGTGCTATGAGCCAGTGGCTCACAGAACCAGGAAATTCCTTTCCCTGAACCATCCTGTTTATATGAACTGAGTCATTCCACTAGATAATTAGCCACCTGCCACCTTCTCCAAATGGCATTTAAACACAGTTCAGGCAGCATCCAGGGTCTTGTTCCAACATTTCTGGGAAGCAGGGTGAGTCCCAGGTCATTTGTCTCCTTTAGCTTCTGAGCCAGGCATTGATTGGCATGATCTGTACTGGGGGCTCCGCCTCCCATGCACGCTTAAGAGAAAAAGCAAGCCTACCTCTGGATAGGGCGCCCCTCAGTGTACTCCAGAAGGCTCCTGATATGCAGAATATGCCTTATCGGTGTTGGAGAAGTGAGTGAGTGAGTGAGTGAAGGGAGGAATGAATGAAAGGCACTCTTTTAATTTAATTTGGAGAACTCTTTCAATTTGGAGGTTTTAATTTGGAGAACTGTGCTGCCTTCCCATTTCTCCTCTAACAACTAACAACGAGGAAGTTCAGGGTGAACTTTGTCCCTCCATCATCACTGCGTTATGGGCCCCCAGAGTCTGCTTATTTGTTTTGCCCTCTTTTCTGAGGACTTCTTTTTCCTTCTTGTAAAATTCCATAAGCCCAATTGCATTTTCGTTGTGTTGACTTTTCCACAACCTTTTGGGAAGAGGTAGAGGGCAAGGAATAAAGTAAACAAATGTCCTCAGTAATGATTTGCGGCTTGGATGCTTCTTTCCAATCATGACTATGTTCCTTGCCCCTCCCTTCCTCACTGCATGACCACAGTCCATGTGGGTGGGTGGGAAGAAGGACAAATGTCTCAGTGGCCCACACACTCTCATCTTGCAGGTGGATAAAGTAAACAGGGGTGACAAAGCCCATCCATTCATTTGTTCATTTAATAAACCTTCACTGGAAATTCACCAGGTGGTTCTCAAAGAGGTGAATCAGTACTTCTTACCAACTCAGTCCTCCCTCATCTTGTTGGAAGGCTGGGGTAAAAAGCAGTGATCAAGTCTCCTTTAAGTACAGAGGAAATGAAGAAAAACTAGAGCCAAATGCGCCTTGCTGATTTGTCCTTGTGTCACATTGGTTTCCATGCAGTCCTCTTTCAGTGCTTAAGCTGTTGCTTCAAGCCTGTCCCTTCCTGTTGTGACTTCTCAGGGTTTCTGAATGGAGCCTGATCCATTGTATAAACCCCAGGTGACTCCATACAGATTGAAAGGGAATTCCACTTATTGTCTTTATTTCCTAAGTAGTCTGTGAATTTGGACTAGTGGAGCAGGAAAGATCTTAGCTACCAACCATATATCGAACATTCACATACCTCTTTTACTCGTTCTTCAAGTCCAAAGATCATGAATTCTGCAAAGCCTCCACAATATGCTGGTGAGAGCAAGTTATTCCTGCCCAGTGCTCCATAACATCTTGTTGATGCCACCATTATTGTTCTAACTCAATGACACTGTCAAGGTTTGTTTACATTTTCTCTTCCCCACTGAATCCTCTGAGTTCTTGGAAAGATAACATAGTAATCTATTTGTCTTGGTCTGTTTTGTGTTGCTGTAACAGAATACCTGAGACTAGAAAATTTATAAACAATAAAAGTTTATTTGGCTTATGGTTCTAGAGGCTGGGAAGTCCTAGAGCAATGGCTCTGGTGTGTGGTGAATGCTTTCATGCTGCATCACCCATTTGTGAAAGGCAGAATTGCAAGAGAATGCTCCAGTGGCTTTTATAACAAGCCCCTCTCACAGCAAGTCTCCTCCTTAATCCATTCACTGAGGACTGAGTCCTCTTGACCTAGTCACTTCACTAGTCCTGCCTCTCAGCACTGTTGCACAGGAGATTCAGTTCTATCACATGAGCTTTGGGGGACCCCTTCAAGCCACAGCACTGATAATCTTTGTTTCCTAGCAGTGGACATGGAGTCAGTATGTAGCATGCGCTTGGTTAATGCTTGTTGAATGAATGAGTGAGTGAGTGAGTGAATAGTAGTATTGAGGACTCATATTTCCTGTTTTCCCAGGAAACAGAGGCCTAGGCGGAGACTGTAGCTCATGCCTTTTCCTCTCTCTTTCTACTGACACAGAGACTCTCAGTGCAGAGCACAGTTGGCATCCCTTGCCTTTAGGAGAAGGGGGTCACTGGGTACAGCCTTGAAATATGGGCTGATGAAACAGACAGTGATGACCTGCTCTGGCTGTGCTTTCCACCAGTGTTTCTATTAATGGATGGTTTCTGGCAGAATCTTTTCAAAAACTGCCTCCTGACCGAGACAAACTCACACCAATGTGTCCCTCAGTTGTTCCCTTGCCTTGCTCATTAGTGGCTCACAAAAGGGAGCATTTTTAGGTCTGAGTTTTCAATCCCTCTAAGCAGAATGTGTTGCTTTTACTAAACTATAGAAAGTTAGAAGAATAAAAAAGAGCCGTTATCGCTTTCAGTGGAATCGGAATGTTTTCACTCCAGCTTTCTTTAAAGCATCTGTACAGATTACAACAACGAGAATTACTGTGCGGAGGTGTGAAGATTTTATGTGTCTGTCTTCACATCCTGGTTAAATACAATGCTTTCAATTCACATATTTAACGTTTTCAGCCTGTGTGTGTGTGTGTGTGTGTGTGTGTGTGTGTGTGTGTGTTTCACACCTGGCAAAAATAAGTTCCTATTTATGGAACAGATGTCCTTTAAACATCTGCTTCTGTGGTAATAGGCGTAGCAGAAGATGATGAGGACTCAGAAAAAGGTCAAATACGGCCCCTGGTGTCATTGGGCTGATCATCTGGAGAGCAGGTCACAGAAACAGAGAGGCATTGGCAATGCATTATGGGAAGGAAGAGATGAGCCCTGAGTCCCGTGTGTGTGTGTGTGTGTGTGTGTGTGTGAGAGAGAGAGAGAGAGAGAATTGAATGAAGAGTAGATATTTTCATTGAAGAATTTTATATAAATGAGTGAAAAATCAGAGCTTTGTCCCATCAACCTCTTTTCACCAGCCCTGTCCTTCTCTACTCTTTTCCTTCTCTAAGGAGACTGTCCTGCAATGTCCTTGCTGTCCATTTAGTTTAACCCACTCCTCCTCGTTATTTTAACCTAAGACTAGGTAATCACTCAGGATTTTAATTGCCTGGAGCATCAGGCGGTGTAGGGTTGGTGGTTATTTTAGAAGGTTCTTGGCTGCTGGAGTGTGAGAAGAGAAAACCAAAGGAGTTTATGCCCAGAAATATTTTCAGCTTTTGTGCTTCCAGTTCAACATTTCTGTAGCACTTTACAGCAGGCTTTGTGCAGATTTAGTTGAAAATCAACTTATGGATTCTTCCCTAATTGTCTTGGCCAGGTTTAATCTGTTATTGGTCAAGGCATCCTGGCTTCTATTACGCAGCACACGGAGGATTTCCGGTGTTGCTCTTATCCTAATGGAGACTTGCTGTTTTTAGAAACAAACCTTAGCGTTGATGAAGGCTGGTATCACTGTGTCCTGTGAAATGAACCCAGAAGGATTCCCATCTGATACAGTATTTCAGACCTTTGACTGAAAAGAGCAAGTCTTGGATTTGGCATTCACATGCTGGAAGATTATGGTTTTATATATATTTTTTCTCCTGAAGATTAAAACAAAGCTTGTTGTTTGTTTCTGCCTCTTTGGATTGAATCCTGGAAATGCTCAGGGTACCCTGTCTGAGCAGGCAGCCTGCAGCAATAGTGCATCTGCAGAGGAGAGCTTTTATTGGCCCAGGATACCCCAGGGTCCCAGAAGAGGAGGGAACAGGAGTATCCTCTTACTGCAGGTCCAGCATTGCTGGCCTTTGCTCCTGAGGTTGTCCAGGGCTGACCACATAGACTTACGTGACACAGGGACGAACGTGAGATGTTTAGTTATGGGAATAGAATAAATGAAAGGAACTCTAGAGAGAGCTCTGGAAGATGATTGTGTTTAGAGAGGAAGAACAACAGAGAGCTTGTGTCTGGAGAGTTTGGGAAGAAGGTAAAAAGCAACGGGCATCCTTATAGGACAGCAGTTTGTCACTGCCTCTGGAGTTCATAGGAGAGAAGCGATAATGAAAAGTACCATTTCCCCCAAATCCTGGAAGGATGTTGGATTTCTTTTCTTTTTCATGTCTTTTCTTCCTTTTTTCTTTAATTTGGGGTTGAACCCAGGAGCACTTGACCAATGAGCTACATCCCCACCCCTTTTTGTTTATTTATTTTGAAGCAGGGTCTCACTGACTTGCTTAGGGTCTTGCGAAACTGCAAGTCTGGCCTCAAACTTGTTATACTCCTGCTTCGGCCTCACAATTTGCTGGGATTATAGGTGACGCCACTGTGCTTGGCTACAGCCCTTTTAAAATTTTCATTTTGAGACAAGGTCTCACTAAGTTGCCTGGACTGGCCTTGAACTTGCAGTCCTTCTGTCTCAGTCTTCCAACTAACTGGAATTACAGGTGCGTGCCACCCCATAACACCTTGCCAGGCAGAATGTTAGATTGCTGAGTGCTATTTGCCTGAGTGTGGTGAGGGCATACTGTATACATTTGCAGTCACTCAGAAGTAAACTACCCTTTCCATTCCCACCAGTCTCCTTGCCAAACTCTTGCTAAGACTTTGAAGAGTTTACATAGTTCTGCTGGAGGAAATAATTTGTGATAAGATTATTTGCCTTCTTAAACTGAGTTCATTAGAATCAAGGAGACCAACTTTGAGCTCCATAAGTAAAGATACATCCATTTATGTACTAAAATACAGACATTTTACAGGTTTAGAAAACCAGTCTAACATCTATTCTGCTTTTCTCATTAATTCCACCCCCTTCACCTCCTCTGCCCTTATCCCTACCCCTCACTCCAAAGTGAATTGCTCAGCAGAACCTCATTTAAAAGGTACAATAGAACCTACATATTTGAACTGGATCTGGGAGCTCGTTCCATTCCCATTTGCCACCCATCTAGCCAAGTACTTATCCCAACGGCTCAAACTTGACAAATCTGAGCCTTCTAGTGCCACTGAATAATTCCTGCTGGCTTCCTAGAGCCTGCTGAGAATCCACTGGGCCCCAGGGACAATGGCAGTGGACAGTGTTGTATTAGCAAGAATGCTGACTCACATCTGTGAGCCTAGAAAATTGCCACATCAAAAGAAATTAGTCTGTTTCCCATGTATATTCTCTCTCTTTACTTTCTTTGCAATACAGAGCCCTTATGCATGCTAGCCAAGTGCTCTACCACTGAACTACATATCTCCCCAGCCCTTTTAAATTGTTATTTTATATTTTGAGACAGTGTCTCGCTATTCATCCAGGCTGGCCTCAAATTTATCACTATTCATCCTGCTTTGGCCTCCCAAGTAGCAAGGGTTAGAGGCATGCACCACCATGCCTGGCTCCCACATGCATTTTTTCTTGAAATTTCTGTTGCAGTTGGCTTATTCTTTTGCATGTATATGGACACACACACAATTTTTTTGTGTGTATATATATATATATATATATATATATATATATATATATATGTGTGTGTGTGTGTGTGTGTGTGTGTGTATAGGTTTTTCATTCTTTATTTGAATATCCTAGAATATTAAAGCTTGTCTGGGAGGACAAGTATCACAGCATGAAAACAAATCAGACCAGTAGGGAGTTTAAATTAGTCCCTTCAATTTATCAATGAAAATGCCAATACCACCCAAACAGAAGGGTCTGACCAAAGGCCTATGGCTCATTAGAGAACATCTGGGTCCAGAATTCAGGTCTCCTGACTTTCATTCTATGCTTAAAACCTTACATCTGTTTAGCATATATGTATACACAGTATACATTGCAGCCATATGTACATGTTGATATTTATTCCCATAAGAATAAAATTAGACATAATACATAATATTTATTGAATAATTATTAGGTCTCAGACATTGTTCTAAACACATTACATATTTAATATTATTTATCCTTATGAGAAATCTCTTAGGTGGTTATTTTTACTTTATTATCTTCAATTTACAGTTGCTATAATAAGGCATAGAAAGTTTAATAACTTGCCCTCAGTATGTAGAAAAGTTCAGTTAAACTTTGACTTTCCTGAAACTCAGGGCTGTTTTCTTCAGCAAATATGTACTCAGCCCTGGAATAGACAGAGCCCTTGCCTTACCACAGAGGAAAAAATAGACATGTGAGTTTGTCAGGCACAGCACTCAGTGATGGCTGTAGCAGAGGCCTGAACACAGGACAGAGAGTGTTCAGAGGAGGGAGTAATGGGCTTCACCAGACAGGTGGAATTGGAACGGTCTTGGAGACGCATAGGAGTCTGCCAAGTAGAGAATGGGTGCTGGGTACACAAGAACAGAAGGGCCTGTGTGTCAGGGAAAATTCTAGAGAGTGAGAAGTTCAGAGGATTCGAAGCGGGAGGAGGATCCCTATGGGAGAGATTTCAGAGATGAGGCTAAAGAGGCAGGTTGGGAGCAGACCCTAAGTGTCTGTATGCCAAGATAAGGAATATAGGTTATATTCAGTAAATAGAGAAGATCCAGGGGAATTTTTATGAGTAACTTTGGTGAGAGAGCACAAGGGTTGCAGGCTGGAAGTCGGGGAAGACTGACAGCAAGGAAAACAAGAAGTCCCAGGCAGGGCCCAGACACCTGCTGGCCATCAGACTCTCGTAGGCTACCACTTGACAGCGCTGCTCACATTGCTGCTATGGCTTGGAATGCTCTCTGCAAGTCAGTCTTCCTGCATACCACAAGAAGATGGTGTCCGTAGAGATGGTGCTTAGATACCATGCATGGAGAGTTTCCTTAGTCCCCACCCTGAGCAGCTTAGAACTTGGCTCCCTAGGTTCTCCTCTGTCCTCTGGCACATTTTTCTTTCTTGGAACACATTTTTTTTAAAGAAGTACAAAAATATCCTGTTGCACATATTTGTGTATATTTCTCTCTCCCCCTCTAAACCCAGCTCCTCAAAGGCAGGACCAGACCTTTGCCTTCTTAAATAGTTGGCACAGTGCCTGGCATTTAGCGAGCTCCCAATAAATGTGTGATGAATGAACAAAACTTACTAAACAAAGGCAGGGACTATAGTTATGGAAAAAGAGCCCACATTTGGGAGGTGTTGTTTTAAGTTATATCAAGAATTGGCAAGCTACGGTCCGAAGGCCAAATCCAGCCTGCTTTATTTTCTGCTTTTGTAAATAAAGTTTTATTGGAACACAGCCAAGTCCATGCATTTGCATGTTGTCTATGGTAGCTCTTACTCTACCGTGGCCGAGGTAAATCATTGTGACAAGACCATACGGCCCCAAATCCCCAAATATTAACTCTCTGGCTCTTTGCTGAGTAAGTTTGCCCACCCGAGAGAGGTGAGTGGGCTTCGTGCCTGGAGGTGAAGGGTGGCAGATAGGAGAGTCAAGACTTTTCCTTTGAAATACCAGAGCTTTGCTCAAGTGATGGCAGTGATCCTTAGGGTGTAGGTATTCAGAAGGAAGTACTGTTTAAGTGTGGTGCAGGAGGAAAGGGGAGGCCCTGGTAAGAGAGCACACGGGTCATAGTTCTGCTTCTCACTGGTGAAGCTGGTCATGCTGTTCTCTCTCCTAGTCATCCAGTTTGGTTTCGTCACCCTCTTTGTGGCCTCCTTTCCCTTGGCACCTGTGTTTGCCCTCCTCAACAATGTCATTGAAGTGCGACTGGATGCAAAGAAGTTTGTTACGGAGCTGAGACGGCCAGACGCTGTGAGAACCAAAGACATTGGTATGTGCCTGGCATAGGGGCCACCGCAGGTCCGGCTCCCCCTGCCTGTGGCTGCAGCCTCCACCCTCATGTGTCAGGAATAAGAAGGTTGGGCAAAGCCCTTGCCTCTTCGCCCTTCCAGGTTCTCATCTGCACATCCTTGGATGCAGGGAGGTCTTTGCAGAACCTATTATCCACCTCAGCGATCCCCCAAACTTCCAGACAGTGGGACACCTAAGCCTTCCCAGACAGACCCACTCCTTGGGGGCCCTGCAGACCTCCCCTGGTCACTTGCCTGTAAAACATCACCCTAAGCTGCAGCCTTGTCATCGTTGGGCCAAGGGTGGGAGTGAGACAGACACCCTTCTTTCTGTCTTTTAGGAATTTGGTTTGACATTCTCTCCGGAATCGGCAAGTTCTCTGTTATCATCAATGTAAGTACATTTAATCAGGACCCCCGGCTCTGTGGGAGGCTCTTTTAAAAGAGCTGAGGTCTTCTAAGCAGGAAACCAGCCCTTGTTTCCTCCCAGCCTTTTCCATTGGCAACTTTATTTCATAGACAGTCTCCTGGTTAATGGTAACTTTTAACTTTTAGTTAACCAGAAGACTGTCACCAGAGCTGGGCCATTTCTTTTTTAATTTCACTAAGAGAAAGGTGATTACCCATTAGAATATATACCTTGGCCTTAAGAGTCAAAATCCGATCTTTTCTCAGAGCCAAGAATAATGAGGAAAGAATTCTACATATCTATCCATCGCTTTCCTTTCTTTTTGTACTCCCGAGTTAAACAATACCTGGAGTATTGCCCAGGCTGCAATTCCTAATTACTGTTCCTCTGAACTGTCAATTAATTATCCCCATGGACTATGGCACTGCGTAGATTAAGATAGGCCCTGGAAGGAGAGGGGTCCTACCTGTTGTGACCTCCTTAACTGCCTTGCCAGACATGTCCACACTGCAGAGGAAATCCTGCTGGGCCCCATCCAACAGCCCCTCTGCTTTCGCATTCTGGATGGATGGTGGCCAGGCAGGGCCTCCTGTTCCACCTCCCAAGAAAATATCAGCCAGCTTGCTGCATGTCAAGAAAGCCACTATTGCCTTGGGAGAGAAACATTGACTCTGGCTTTAACCTGGTTCCTGCTAAGAACACAGGAAAATAATAAGAGACGTGCAAGGAGAGGCAGAGAAAATCAGCCCAGTGCATTTTGAATGTTTGCAGACATCTTGAATAGTAGAGGATAGGAAAGGCAGCAGAACACAACATACACTAGTATGGCAGTATGTAAAAACGTGGATGTGTAACCAATGTGATTCTGCAATCTGTATACGGGGGAAAATTGGGAGTTCACAACCCACTTGAATCAAATGTATGAAATATGATATGTCAAGAGCTTTGTAATGTTTTGAACAATTAATAATAATAATAAAAGAACCTTAGAAATAAACAACAATTTGGAAGACAGGTCTGCAGTTGTGCAGTTGTGTCCACTAGAATAGAAGCCCTTAGTATTAACTATCTATAGTACAGAATGACGTGAAATTTTATTCCCCTATCTTCTCTAAGGCTTGTTTACTTATCTGTAAATTGGTACATCAGAATAGTACCCACAAAATAGGATAGTTCTGGAAATTAAATAAGATAAAGAGAAGCCATAAACAAGTGCTCAGTAAGTTGTAGCTCTGATTATTATAAATGTGTTATTCCTTCTCAAATATGGTCACAGCCATCCACACTCACATATACATTGAGAAAACAATATCTAAACTACATTTTTAAAGGGACCTTAATTGTTGGTGCAGAATGCAATATAAACACCTGCCAAAAAGATTTAAGATTTTCTTTGCAGAAAGTACCTCCATGTTCAAACATGCAATCATTCATTTGTCATTTGGTTTGCTTCATAGACATTTATAGAGCACTTAGATATGCCAGATGCTACATTAGGTGTGTATAGCTCTAGCAGGACCTTCCTTCCCCCTCTGGATCTTACTTTCCTTAAGTAAAATGGATAAAAACTGACTTGCATTGTGTGCTATGAAGTGTTTAGAGATAATAGTCATATTGAGGAAACAGAGGAATCATGCTCCTGGCTCTCTGGTGTCCCTCAGGGCAGACATACCTGGCCATCCAGCTCCCTGGTTCACTGCATTGAAGTGGCTCTCCCATCATGAAGGGTGACTTTCTTAGAATATCTTGCACTATGTTTTGGCTTGGCCAATGACATGTCAACTCAAACATCTCAGAGGTGAATTAATGCATCCAGCACCCAATGGCTCAGTCTGGCCTTGAATCCTTTGCTACGGTGATTGTAATTCACCCTCTTGATAGCCACTATCAGGTGGATTTACTTATGCTTATCAGAGATGGAAAAGCCAGGTGTGTCAGCCACATGAGCTCAGGGACAGGGATAGGTACCTGAGCATGCTGCACCTCTTAAAGGACAGCCCAAGAGCAGACAATTGCACAATCACATGGGCCCTGTGCCATCCAGACAGCATCCACCCTGACTATTCCTCAGTGCTTGTGGTTCCGTCCTGTAGGCTTTTGTCATCGCTGTTACCTCTGACTTTATCCCCCGCCTCGTGTACCAGTATTCCTATAGTCATAATGGGACTCTGCACGGCTTTGTGAACCACACCCTCTCCTTTTTCAACGTCAGCCAGCTGAAGGAGGGAACGCAGCCAGAAAACTCACATTTCGACCAGGAGGTTCAGTTCTGCAGGTAAATTCATCCTGAGGAGGAGGGCCCCAAAAGACCAGAAGCAATAGATTCAGCTAATTACTTGGATGACCTGGAATTACATCATTCTCCCTGCTTCCATCTCCTGTTCCTCCCCATCAGTAATTTATAAATTAGTTTGAATTAATCAGAAAATAGTTATTGAGTGCCTTTTGCTAGACACCATTGAGCAGTCCTCCTCATCAAGAATTGGGAACTGGCAGGTTGGTCAGTAATTATATGGAATCACAGGCAGAATGGACAATGAGTGCTGTGAGTGTTCAGAGGTTAGGGAGATTACTGGGGACTATAATGGAAAATGTGGGCTTCCTGGAAGGGCTTCTGGGATTTGTAGGATAGAGAGGGAGAATATTCTAGCACTGGCCAAAACATGGTGGTGGGGGCTATTAGACAATCACTTAGGGGCTAAGCAATATAGTTAGTAATGAGGATGTTTGGAAGATAATAATGGTAACGTAGGAAATACAGCATATGTGGAAACTCCTAGGATAGTGTATGAGTCAAATCCTTGTTGAATTTGGATAGGATGAAATCTGTAATGGGAAGTCTTGAAATATGACAGGAATTTTAATATGAGGCCATGAATGATGGGATGAAGGGCAGTTTTAGGAAAATTGATCTGGTCTCAAAGAGGAAGATGGACTAGAGCCGAGAATTCAAGGAGAACAACTGAGTGGCCACATCATTTAGACATAAACTGTCTAAAGCATAGAACAGATGGTGGAAGTAATTTTAAAAAAGGAGAAAGGTGAGCTATTTCATATGATGCACCACAAACCTGGTGACAACAGATATGGAGAGGGGTTGACTTAAGGATATCTCAAAAATCTGTGATGAGGCCATACAACCAGGAAATTGTGGGTTCATTGACTTGGATAGGGAAAATGTCTCCTCCTCCTCCTCCTCCTCCTCCTCCCCCCTCCCTCTCCCCCTCTCTCTCCCCCTCCCCCTCCAGGGATTGACGCCAGAGGCACTTAACCACTGAACCACATCCTCACCCCATTTTTGTTTTTTATTTTGAGACAGGGTCTCACTAATTGCTTAGGGCCTCACTAAGTTGCTGAGGCTGGCTTTGAATTTGTGATCCTCCTGCCTCAGCCTCCTGAGCTGCTGAGATTACAGGCGTGTGTCACCATGACTAATGAGAATCTAACCTTACTGTACAAGTGATGGATTTGATTTCAGTCCTGTTTAATTTAAAACATGGTATGAAGTCTAAGAGGTCAATCCTAATTCCTGACCACACTAAGCTGAATTCTGGAGAGGTGACTGAAATCCATCACACAGGGATCATTGAAGCCATGGAGCAAAGATCATATTGCATATATTTAA
The DNA here is from genome assembly GCF_964194105.1 of Spermophilus citellus. NCBI lineage: Eukaryota > Metazoa > Chordata > Mammalia > Rodentia > Sciuridae > Spermophilus > Spermophilus citellus. The sequence goes on along the minus strand of NC_138197.1, from coordinate 30,589,824 downwards.
AAAATAATAGTAACTACAACAACAACAACAAAAAAAAAAGCCCAAGAAAAGAGCCTCTGGAACCATTGTCTTCCAAAGACCCCAGTAGTGTCTCATGTAAAAGCTGCCGGGGCCTCCACTGAAGAAGAATGTTTTCTGTAATGTTTGCAGCAGTGGTGACCCAGTATGTGTGTCTTGTTCTCCCACCTAGGACACATGGGACCCAAGGCCCACCATTTTTGAGGCTGCTGCTTAGGTTCATATTCTGAGTCGGAGAACACAAAAAGAAAATGATTTGGTCTTTCCAATTCAGATGGATGTCTGGGTTAAACAACCTTACCAATCTATGATTTAAATAAAAGAACATCTTGGTCTCAGGCACATTAACTCCAGGGTTTTACTCTAGCCAACCAATATGAAAAATTAGGGACCAGATCTAATAACAGATGAATAAATTCATTCATCAATTTATATCAGCCTAGATGTTTCAGTTTTTTTCTTTTTTTCACATCTGGGACTACAAAGAGTAACTCTTGGACTAAAGTCCTATTGCTGGCAAATTCAGACTCTGCACTACCCAGGGGTCACTCCTCTACCTGCTGGCATACCAGACTGTCTGTCCATGGTGCTGGAGTTTGGTCTGCAGATCCAAAGGCATAATTTCATAATACAGATTGTCTGTGCCAGTGCTATCTTCCAATAGCATCTGGATCATGAAATAAGTCAACAGATTTACACTAACTAAACAAACAGGCACAAATAGTGAGAATTACAAAATCGTTTCATAACTGGAAGTGAACCCAGAGATTATTTCATTGAAGCTCCTCATTCTACAAAAAAAAAAAAAAAAAAAAAAAAAAAAGAAAGAAAGAAACTGAGGTTTAGAAAGCTGAGAAGTTCTCTAAGACAGAAGTTTCTAGCAACAGATCCTAAAGACATCTGTCCAGGAGTACAGGCCTCCACTCCCATGTGTGGTGGGAAAAAGCTCAGTGGGCCTCATGTGGGGAAGCAAGGCTAACACTGTTTCCTTAGTTGGACTCGAAGAACGTATCTGCCATAGGGACCTATAGGATTGTGCCTTCCCTCTGACCATCAGATCTCTCAGTAGCCCTTATGAATGTGTTTTCCAGATTCATCAGTGCTTTAAATTGGCTTGAACAAGAAGGGACTTTAATGACCCCCATACTGAAAGTTGAGAGAAGGTCTAATTTTAGACAAGGCTTTATTCAGATAGGTAGGCTCAAATTCGATCTATCTCCCAACTCTACTTCAGTCAATGTCAATTGCATTTTCAAGCTCACTCTGAATTGTATCCACTCTAGTGAGAAATCAAGATTAATAGGCACTACTCAGCCCTAACAACAAATGCCCAGGACACCAGGCACTATTGGTACATGTAAACTGCTCTTGAATTTGCCTTCAGGTCACTGGATTTACAGCCCTGTGTGAAGCTGTGATAGTCTGTCTCCATTTTTTCCATGCAAGTAGATGCAAGTAGCTGCTGGGATCATGGCTGGTCTCATCCATTTACAAAAAAAAAAAAAAAAAAAAAAATTAAAATTCTCTCTCTCTCTTTAAAAAAATTAAGGATATGGTGGTCATCTTGAGGTGTGTGGTGTGTCTAGGGCCATGGGGTCCCACAGAGGGGTTTAAGAGAACAGTGATGAGATAGAATTTTCCTGAGTGTTTTCTCTCTATCCATAGTGTGAAGGCTATCGGGTTCTAATGAAAATAAAAATAAAGAGATAAAAATAAACTGTAAGCAGATGTTCAGAGAATGGGGTCAGCACTTAATTTACAATATATCAAATAGGTGTTCTTGGAGGCTACAATTCCTAGATTAATAAGATTGTTGATGGGAAATCTCAACTTCATGGGGTCCTATCCACGACTCCAAGATAAAAAAGAAAAAAAGAAGGACTATGACAGAAAAATGCTATGAAAAATCAGAGACAACACTACAGCTTGCCCCAAGAGCTGGTTTTTGTAATTTCTTTCATGGTGGGAAGTGAAGTTGGGAACATGATGACCTTTCTTATTCTTAGCTTTCAATGATCTCTAAAGATAAATGTAGTTGAATAAAACTGAGGTCTTGGGCTTTAACCCAACCACACTAGGGATAGAGGTATCTTAACAATGTCAATAAAAGTTAGGACGAGTCTCTGGCTGCCCATTTTAGATTTTGAGATTGTATTCCCAGAATTCTTAGAGTGATGCTTGCCTCAGCCCTTCTCCTGCACGGCTGCTTTGTAAACAGTCTTGTGACATCACACTATAGGCATGATTAGTGACCATTTGACAGAGCCACCACATCTTGGAGGATGGATGCTTAGTTCCTGGCTCAGCTGGAAGGATGCAAAGAGCTCACCTGGGCAGGGCATGGCCAGGGATCTGGTCCCAGAACAGAACTCAAGGAGCCCACATGGGCATGATCAACCCACAGGGTCTGTTTGGAGGTGTTGAACATCCAGAAACAGCATCCTCAGGTGGTCCTGCCAGATTTTTCTCCAGGCCCTAAGTACTTCCATATTCCAAGGTCCTGTGAAAAGTCTTTGAAGAGGTGAGTTCCTTTCCAGGCCATGGTTTCTTCACATCTGTTCCATACTGACACCAGAGGGAGAGTCAACTTTTCCAGGTGTTGGTTTTCCTGATCTTTACCAACCACTGGATTGGCATGGTTCTCATTAGTTCCTAATTGCCTGTACTGTTTTCCTTTGCTAAAATGCCAGTTTCAGAAGGCAGTTTTAAGTAACTCAGATGGTATGAAAATTTTGTATGTAATTGTATTCAGCATTAACATGACATTCATTTCCAGTGGGGATATTTTAAAAATTTCCTTATGTACCACTGTTCAGAGTTGAGAAAGGCATTTACTAACTGATTCATTATATAACTAACACCTCGTTTAAAAAGAAAAGCTGTTACCAATGGTTGATGACCAAACTCTTAGTGTCTGGCTTTGGCTCCTTCCTTGTTCACAGTGATTTTTGTATTTTGATGACTGTGGCAGATGTCACAGTCACTGGTCGTCTTGCAGATGAGGATGAGGTTGGGAATGGGGACATCTGAGTCAGTAGTCTCTCTTCCCTCTCTGTACTTCAGTTTCCTCATCTGTAATAGGGAGGGCTTAGAAATAATTTCCAAAGATTCCTTTCTGTTTTTCAAAAAAATGTGATTACTCATGTAATATATTAATGTATTCCTATTAAAAAATTCTTAACATCACAAGAAACCACTCTAACTCCAACCTTCCTCCACTTTAACCCCTGCCCAGTTCTAAGCATTTTCCCAGCAGAACCAAGGTGACACATGAGTGTGAATTTTTCCCATTTTTTCTGTGAATTAACATAACATAGACTTGCAGAATCTTTAGACTATTGTTTAACAAGCTTGTTTTACAATGTGACAGAGTTTATTAATGGGAACCTTATTTCTTTAGGTGATGTCTAAATTAACTTTAATCAACATTTTTTTCACAAAATTAGAATGATAGTAATGTAATTTTAAAGCTAAAATATAATGTTGACTTTGGTACCAATTTCATTTATATGTGAGTCTGTCCTAATAAACACTATAATTTTGTTCTTGAAAGCTCAGTGAAAGCTCAGTATAAAAATGTACTTGGGTCAACTGAATATTGTCAATTATTACTTTTTAAAAATATTAATTTCTTTGTTATAAAAGTAATTCTCTATATATAATTATTTTATATAAATATATATAAAATTCTAAATATCTCAAGTAACCACTCCAACTCCAATCTTCCTCCACCTTAACCCCTGTCCAATCCTAAGCATTTTCCCAGTAAAACCAAAGTGACACATGAGTGTGAATCTTTCCTGGATATTTTCTCTGTGAATTAACATAGTATAGACTTGCAGAACCTTTAAAATATTGTGTAGCAGGCTTGTTTTACAATATGACATAGAGTTTATATATATATAATATATACACACATACACATACATATACGTAAAAGAAAAAGTTCTTTTCTTAGTTCCCTCCTCAGTCATCTCCCAGGAGAACTCATGTGTCCATTTTCCTTTGAAGACTCCAAAAATCACATTCAGAATTCATCGTATTGTCTTATGAAAAGGTAATGTTGCTTCCTTTAATATTGAGCACTTATACATATGCATAAACATGTTCATTTATTTATGGTTGGGCTGAGAGAACCCAAGTGTGCACTTCTATGCACTTGACACTGTGATACCCATTGTGTTGGTTTTCGTTTTATGGATTAGGATGCTGAGGTTCAGAGATGTGCAATCACTTACTTAGGCTCTTACAGTTAGTAAGAGGCATAACTACTTCAAGTTCATGCTTGCTTTTTAGACACTCTGGTTGTCGCCTTATTGAATGTCTTTCTTGGAAGACTCGAGAAACCCTCAAAATCAATGTTCACACTTAAGGAAACTAAAGGAGGATTGGATAGGTGAGGGTGAGATCTAGGAATATCCCCCAAATTGTATCCCTGAGGTTAAATTCCTGATTCCCTCTGGGGGCCACAGCCCAGCACATACACTTGGTTGTGGCTATTCAGGGGATTTTGGGAGACCCAGGCTCTCCAGGCCAGGGGAGAAGGTCAGCTGTTGGAGGACATTTGAGCTAATGGGAAAGGATCAGAAAGAAGTTCTGCTTCCTGGATCTCATGGCCGCCACCTATCAGCCTGAGGCTTGCCTGTTTTTTGCCATTTACCTGGACAGGGATCCTGAGAGAAGCTCCCACAGCCACATGGGTGTGTGACTGCCTTAGATTCTCATCAGCACCATGGGTAACTTGGGTGTTTGGTACCTGAGTGCTCAGAATCCTCCTGGAAAGCCAGGAGGAACTGGAAGTAGCAGTCTGTGTGCTCTGGCCTCATGGAGCAGAAGTGGTGCCAGTTATAATAAAAAGAGAAAGAATAGCTCCTACAGATTAGCATCTAAAACCTAAAATGCTATGAAATCTAATATGATGTCACAAGTGGAAAATTTAGCACTGTGAAACTTTTGTTTCATGTGCAAAATTATTAAGAATTTTTGTATAAATTACCTCCAGGCTGCGTGTATGAGATATGTATTAAACATAAATTAATTTCATGTTTAATTTGAGTCCTACCCCAAGACAGTGCCTTATTTATATACAGATATTTCAAAATCTGAAAAATTCTGAAATCTGAAATACCTCTGGTCCCAAGCATTTCAGATAAGAGATATTCAACCTATATTTATTAGGTTCCTCTATTGTGCTGAATTCTTTGCATTGATATTTCATCTTCATAACACCTCTGTGAGAAAGTTTGGGCCAATTCATACATGAGAACATTGGGTTTCATAATATTGAGTAACTTGTAAGAGGAATGTATTAGTTAGTTTTCCATCACTGTAACAAATACCTGATAATCAACTCCTGAAGAGAAAAAAAATATTTTGGCTTCTAGTTTTGGAGATTCCAGTCCTTTATTGATTGACCCTGTTGCTACAGGCTTGTTGTGAGGAAGTACAACATAGCAGTGAGTGGCAGAGCAAAGCCACTCACTTGATGGCCAGGAAGCAAAAGAGAAGGAGAGGAAGGGACAGGGTTCCATGATCCCCTTCACAGACACACCCTTAATGACCTATAGACCTCCCACTAGGCCCCACCTCTTAAAGGTCCATTACCTCCCAATAGTACCCCTTAGGGACCAATCCTTTAGCACATGGGCCTTTGGGAGATATTCAAGAACCAAACAAGAGCAAGGACACAGGAGCAAAGTGGGGATATGGCGTTCAGACCTTCATCTGCTGTCTCCGAAGCACACTCTCTCATCAATGTTGAACACTGGGCTTAGAAACAAAACAAACAACATAAACCATTGTCCCAGTAGTGGAAAAGATTAAGTCCATTAACCGCTGGTCTTTTGTATTTTTTTTCTTAAAGCTAATTATCTCTTTGTTTAATTAGTGTTTTCTAGTTATTTAGTAAAAATATTTGATAACCCTGACTCCTTAGGATAAAATTTTTTTAAAAATTGTGAAATCTGAACTTACATTGGCATGTAAACAGCCCATTATTTACCTGGTGGCAGAAGATTACAGGAATCAATGTTTTTCAAATGATGAATCATGGTTCATTAATGGATTATATAATCATTCCAGTAGGTCACAAATAATGTTTGTTGTTGCTTTGTTTTTGTGGTATTGGGGACTAAGCCCAAGGATACTCTACCACTGAGTAACATTCACAGTCCTTTATATTTTTATTTTGAGACAGAGTCTCACTAAGTTGCCCAGACTGGCCATAAACTTGGCAATCCTCCTGTCTCAGCTTCCTGAGTAGCTGGGATTATAGCTCTTTACCACCATCCAGGCTTCAAACAGCAATTCAAAGAACAGGACAGGATAGGCTAGATTAGGCTAGGTCAGTACATTGTATAGAGAAAGGATAAGTATGTTTTGTGTAATTTTCATTTAAATATACTTCTTAGGTTAAGTCATAGTTTTAAAAAGCTAGCTTTGGAAAGAACAATGTGAGCAGATGCAAAATTCATTAAATCGTTCACTTCTCTTTTCCGTGGTGTGGCTTTCCCCTTAGTACCTAACAGAGCCAGCCTTAGCTTATCTGGATAGAGGTATTTTCAGCTAGAGTTTTTGGGATAGATCTCTCTGTTAATCTTCCCCTCGACCTTCAGTTAAATGGATGTGCCTGTTAGATTCAAAACATGCTTTGGACACACAGGGAGGGTAAAGTGACGTTTCCAAAAGCTTTGGTAAGTTAGTAGCTGAGGTGGAACCAGAATTAGATTATTTATGGATTCTTTTCAGACTGTAAAAAAGAGGAGTGAGCAGTGACTCTCATACCAAGGTCAGTGAGCAGCTGTTCCTTCATCGATAGAGCTAGAGAGTAAAAGAAAGAGACTTTCATGGTATCAGGAGGGATTGGGCTGAACCTGGGAAGGGATTGCCCTGCGGTAAGGAGTGTGTGTGTGTGTGTGTGTGCCCATGCCCGCCTATGTGCCCATGCCTGCCTGTGTGCCTCACCTCCTTCCCTGGAGGTTTCTAGAGGAGGATGATCAATTGCCTTCTGCTGTAGGGTTGTTTCTGTTGACAGCAAGGGGATAGGTGAATCTGAGTATTTTCCCACCCCAAAATGTCCTCCTTCATTTGTTCAGGTCTCTCTCCTCTTAACAAGGATAATCTGGAGCTGGCTGTGCTTCTGTCCTTAGCCACGGATGGATATGATGAATCCCGTGGTGCTCTGCTGGGCTGCAGTTAGCTTTGCTTTTCACCCGGATGTCAAACCAAGCTTGCAACAGCTGTGATCAGCTGTTAGGAGAGGGGGAGCTGGGTGGGAAGGGGGAAGCTCCTGGTCTCTTGCCAAACCCTGGTTGAAAGCTCAGTGTCCGCCATTCAGTTTGTCTCTATTGCTCACTATTGCTGTGCCTTTTTCTATCTCTGTGTGTGCATAGCTTTCCTCTCCATCTTTTTTTTTCCCTCTCTCTCTCTTGTCTCTCCTTGGACAATTGAAAGCCATCATGGTTTTACATAGATATTTTGGAGCAGCTGGTTCATTCAGGACAGGGAAAGGGACAAAAGAGCCCCCATTTATGAATATTTCCCCCCAATGCAGCTGTTGGTGAGCTACTCTATGATAATGAGGGAGAAGCCTGGATTCAGCCAGACATGCATTCTTTCCTTGCCTCCACATCTTGCTGGCCATGAGACTCTGGCCAAGCACTTGAACTTAGCTCTGAGCATCAGCTTCCTCCTGTGTTATGCAGAGATAAGGATGCCTGCCTGAGGGATGCAATGATGCATCTTACAGAGAAGCCCTTTTCTCAGGGATTGACACAGACTTCATGTTCAGAGTGTGATGGTTTTCCATCCTTCCTAGACTGAGTCCCTACTCTGCCTTCCATAGCAGCCACACACACTGCTTGGTGGCCTGATGCCACCCCATCTTCCCCCAGGATAGGGCTTGTTTTGTATCTAAGAAAATGAGCTAGTTCTAACATGAATCATTCCAGAATGGGGGTGAAAAGGCAAGAGTGAGGGAAAACCCAAGGCTTCTCTCCCATCTGAAAAGGAGACATGAACTCACACTAGGCTCTGACATCACTTTTTTTTTTAGATCTTATTTTTTTAGATCTTATGGCTAATGAAACAGAAATACTGATCAACTTTGATTATTGACCCTCTCACTCCAAATTTACCCACCTTCAACTTGGTCTGGATCAGCCAGCCTTCCTGTGGGCCTTTGGGTTCAATAGTGCAGTCAGCCCCTCTGGTAGCTGGATTCCCAAAGCAGCTGGCTGGGGAAGCCCAGGATAACCTGCTGTGCTGCATCTTCAGGGAGCCTCAGGCTGCCACAGAGTTCTAGAAGAGGCATCTGGGGGCCTCCCTACTCTCTCAACCCACAGGATAGTGGGGAGCCCAGGTGGACCCACTGGCCTGGGTTATTATTATGATTCTTGAGATCATCTGGAAATTGAATTTGGATACCAGAGGAAGCTCTGGGGATTGTTAGGGAAAACGAGTACGAAAAGGACATTTCTAGGCTGACATTGGCTTTTATGGACTTTGATTCTCTTACTCCGTGCATATTTGCTGGTTGGGTCATAGATTTTCCCCTTCCCAAGTCTAATTTCTCCCATTTCCCATATCTAATAATTAAGAGCTTGTCCAATACTCAAATCCTTGAGTTTTTACTACCTTTCCTCTATCTCTTTGGACAGGTTCAAGGATTACCGAGAACCACCATGGGCACCAAACCCATATGAGTTTTCCAAACAGTACTGGTCTGTTCTGTCTGCCCGTCTGGCTTTTGTTATCATCTTCCAGGTGAGTTGTTCAGATAAGGAATGGCACTTAGGAGCCGGGAGCCAGGGATAAAGAGAGTCATGACTACCTGGCTGCCACTTACCTCCAGGTTTCCATGGTATTGTCTCTTGATATTCACCTGGGTCTGGTTTCTGGGCCCTCCTCAGAAAATTAAAATCCAAAGAGGCCCAAGTCCCTTATATAAAGTGTTGTATTTGCATATAAACTATACATAACCTCTCCTATACTCTAAATCATTTCTAGATACGATAATGTAAGTTCTATGTAAACAGGTGCTATGCTGTATTGTTTAGGTATTGATGACAAGGAAAAAGCTGTGCATGTTCAGTACAGATCCAATTTTGTTTTCTAATATTTTTGATCCATAGTTGGATCAAAAGAGCCCACAGAGATGGAGTGCTGACTATACTTTGTGATACAGGGGTCTTCACATGTGGCAGGCAGAAGTGAATATTCCCTTCCCTGGGTGAAGCAGGAGGACTCCCAAGAGGGCTTCTTTTAATGGATGGACTTTGCAAGAGAATAAAACACAGAGTAAGGTTACCGGACAGATGTGGAGTAAGTTGCCGGGTAGAGATAATTTCCCATTTAAATCTAAGATGAAGAAAGGAAAGTGGGAAGGGCAATTGAAACCAGAGTCTTAGCCCCTGTGCAGACAAACAGCCCACCTCATTTCTGCAGCCCCAGAAAGGCTCAAGTTCTAAGCCTTTCTTCTTATACTCTTGGGGCCCTCCTTTGTTAATGCTGCTTAGCCACTGAGACATCTGGTGGGAAGGGCCCCCAGAGCCATCTAGCCATCCCTGAATGAATAGCAAACTGAGCCCAGTGATTCCTATCTTTGACAATAGCCTCAGCTCCAATTGCGTTGCTGAGATTCTCCAAACTAAGGGGCCCCCAATTCCCACAAGGGGTCCTGTGGGTCTTCAAGTGGGGCCAGCACACAAGCCCAGATCCTTTTCTCTTGGACTCCCTTAGGCTTTTGTATTCCCTGAAGACAGATCTCTGGAGGGCTCTAAAATATCCTGCCCCCAGACCCCAGCCCAGGAAGTAGAGAAGCCCATCGGCTAGTCTTTCACCTAAAGAAGACTGCCATTCTTTCTCTGCAGAGATGAGGTGATACATTTGAAAAACCATCTTCTACAGCATGAGCAACCTGTGACATGTGACATACGGGAAAGAGAGAAGACTCTTGCTGCCCCACCTGCAAGAGTCTTCTCTCTTTCCCGTATGTCACATGTCACAGGTTGCTCATGCTGTAGAAGATGTTTTTGAGGAAGAGAATATGATGAGACAGTTCTCTGACACCTAAGGTACCTCTGAAAGCAGAAGGTGGGCCCCAGAGTCTTTCCCTGAGTCCCTAGGAACACATACCTTTCAAGGGCTCAGTCATTGCTTTGGGATCTTAGAAGGGTGAAGCTACATTGATGTGAAATCTGCAGTCAGGGAAAAATATCACAATTGGAGAAGGGTGTTGGGTAAATGTGTATGAAGGGTAGCTGGCATGTATCAGACCATGCCAGGAACTGTTGTCACATACACATTTGCTCAACTGAAAATGCTTCCAGGAAAAGATAGTCCTTTCTTACCTATGTACCCAAGGGAAGGGATGTAGCTCAGCAGCCAGAAGAAGGAAGCCCTATGCAAATGTGCACAAAAGCTTAGAATTGATCCAGGAGAGCTGGAGGCAGGAAGTCCCAGTCAGGTCAGATGGCTGTTGATGCACTGAGGGCAGAATGCAGTGGATGTGAGCGGTAGGTGAGGGAGACTGAAACCAGAAGTCAATGCAAATACCAACAGCCCATCTCAGAGAGGACAGAGAGAGCCCGCTGGAGGGGATAAAGGAGTAAGGATCACAGTTACAGCTCTAGAGAGGCCACTGCACTTTGTGGCCATATCCCAGAAGACTCTGGAGCAGGGAGGACCTGGAGGATTGGAGGACAAGAACAAGCCCTGCTGAAGGGAAGGAGCAATAGCCACCAATTATCAAATGAAGCCTCGCTACACACAGACACCATCATTGATATTGGATGTGTCTGCCTCTCCACTCAGCTCCTCTCTCCCTTGCTTTTGGCAGAACCTGGTGATGTTCCTGAGTGTTCTGGTGGACTGGATGATACCAGATATCCCAACAGACATCAGCGACCAGATCAAGAAAGAGAAGAGCTTGTTAGTGGACTTCTTTTTGAAAGAGGAGCATGAAAAGCTCAAGCTCTCTGAAGAGCCAGCCCAGAAGAGCGAGGGAGGCGGGGATCAGAGCAGGAGGAGCCGGGCTGCCAGCTCAGCACCCTCCAACCGAAGCCAGCCAGGCAGCATAGCATCCACAGGTTCCCAGCACACCAACGTGTGAGCTGCGCATACCACCCCACCGCGGGGGAGGGCGTGGCAGCAGCTAGACACAGGCGCAGGAGCACACTTGTACACCCACCCACAAGAGCTTGCTCTGCATCTTCCTGGACCCGGCCTGATGGCATCTTGAAGTATGTGTGAAAGGGAGAGAAAATTGAGAGAGCAACAGAATGAGTACTAGAAGGAAGAGACATAATGCTGCTTTTCAGAAACTCCAAGCTTAAGTTTCTTGTAGATCCTATTTTGAGTTATATCCTTTTGGGGGATTGTTACCCCATTGGGGTCTCTCCACCCCATAACTTCCAGACACCATGAGCCTTCCCTTGTCCCCTGGGGCTCCCTCTTGTACTTCACCATTATTTCAGATGACCGCAGGCTGTGAGAGAAGTGCAGCAAGAGCCACATCCTAGTCCCCATGGTACATGACCACCACCCCCTTCCTGCTGTTACCCTGAGAAAACCGCTCTGGGACACTGGCAACTTGGTCTGTCACACATTGCAGTGGATGCAAATTAAGTTACAGAGCCGACTGCTGTGGCCACTGGACCTAAGGGTGGTGAGCAAAGGTCCAGCCTGGGCTTGTCTACAGTTTATGTCACAAGGACGTGTGGAGTTCAGTGCAACTGTCACTTTATGCAAGTTCCAATTTTAAATAATAAAATAAATGGCCACATTCTTTTTAAAGACGCATCTCTTGTCTTTGGTACCTTATCATTCTCTTTTCTTCCCTCCTTTCTCCCTCCCTTCCTACTCTATTCTCTCTCCTCTCTTTTCCCTTCTCTTTCTCCCCCTCCCTTCCTTTGTATGAATATTTATTGAGGCCCTAGTATATTCCAGACATCATTCTTAGACTAAAGATATAGCAGAGAACAAAGGAGAGAAAAATCCTTGACCCAGAGAGCTCACAACTCTGGAGAGAGTCAGATAATAAACCAGTGAGGGGCTGGGGATGTGGTTCAAGCGGTAGCGCGCTCGCCTGGCATGCGTGCGGCCCGGGTTCGATCCTCAGCACCACATACCAACAAAGATGTTGTGTCCGCCGAGAACTAAAAAATAAATATTAAAATTCTCTTTCTCTCCCACTCTCTCCCTCTCTCTCACTCTTTCTTTAAAAAAAAAAATAAACCAGTGAGTATGTAGTATTTTAGATAGAAATAAGTGCAATGGAGAAATATTAGATAGGACAAAGTAGACAGGAAATGGGGCTCAAGAGATGAGGGTTCTGCCATTTTATATATGAATTAACATCAAACCCCAGCTGGTGAAGAGGTCACAACTCGCAGTGCTAATGCATTCAGTTGGTAGCAGCTTCCCAGGGCTCTGTGGTGAGATTTCCATGCATAGTTAGAAGTAAAGGCCAAACAGATCGTCATCACTCACTGGACCCCTTCTGCTGTCCATAAACCAGTGTCATGGCCACCCCATCCACACCTGTCTTCAGTTTCTCACAAGCGAGATGACTAGAGGTGACAAAGAGTTATTCTGATATTTCAGGTGCCTGGTAGGGGAGGGCCTCTGGTATGGCAGGTCACCAGCACTGTCCACCACAGTTTTTAGTTCCCTTCTGGCCACATATAGGGTTGCATTGACCACCAACAATTGCTATAGAAAGCAGCCCCTCCTCTTGTGGGGACAACAGGGCATAGATATAACTGTCAGTGAGAGCAGCAGGTAGTCATGTCACATGTGTGAAAGGGAAAGAAGAAAATTGAGAGAGCAACAGAATGAGTACTAGAAGGAAGAGACATAATGCTGCTTTTCAGTAACTTCAAGCTTAAGTTTCTTGTAGACCCTATTTTGGGTTATAACCTTTTGGGAGGATTGTTACCCCATTGAGATCTCTCCACCCCAGAGTTTCCAGACACCATGAGCCTATACAAATAATCCTACAATCAGTTGCAACTACGGCACACCCTAATATTCACAATCACCACTGGATCCTAGATTTGAATTCCAAAGGCATAATAATATTATCCTACAACAGGCTTCACTCATTTGGAGGTAGTAGTGGGCCATGGGAGGAAAACTGCAGTTCACAGAGCAGTAACCATATGGAGAGTCCAGGCCCATAGCAAGAGGATGTCTCTAGGGATTCACACCAACGTGGGTGGTGTTGACATGCCCTGGAAGCAGTGCCTTGCCAGACTCAAGGGTTGTCTCCCTCACCAAGATGCCCACTTGGCACTGAGTGAGCCACCCCCATGCCCACTGGCTGCTGGTGTTAGTCAGGGTCCCACTTTTATTCTTCTTTTTTAAACTAAAAGGAACATTTTTATATGACCATAAAGGTAACACTTTTACACAAGACAGATTCAGACAGCCCCAAAAGCAATGAAGATGAAAAGAAAACCACTCAAAAATCCCCAGATCTATAATCAACTTTGACAAGTCTTCCCAACTTGGATTCCCTGTCACATGCATCTCTTTGTTTTAGTGATAATTATGCTGTATGTGCTGCCTTGTTATCTACCCTCACTTCATTATGTCACCAACCCTTTTATCCCAATAAATATAGATTCACTCATTCTAAAGTATGTACTGAGCATGCACTATGTCCAGGCTCTGTGGTAGGCATGTAGGGATATATCACCCCACAAAAGAAAATTCCTGCCCTCACGGATCTCAAGTCCTATGTGGGTCAGAACAATAGATAAAAAGGAAAGTAAAAGAAAGGTGATAAGTGTTACAGCAAAAAGAAAAGGGGAAGGAATGGAAGAGGAATTAGAGGTGGGATTAGGGGCTCCATTTTATTTCCATTATACAGATGGGGCTTTTGCTTTATTCTTATTCCCCTTAATTGTTAGAGTCTGTAAACAAGTTAGGATGGCACCTGGCATTTTGCCAGAGGGAGTGGTTTGTGAAGTAATGCCAGCGAGCCATTAAGTGTGGAGATTCCTTATTGGTTGACTGCTGTATCTAGTTTATGCTAATTAAGATAAGCTGTGAGGAATGTATATATACCCCTCCTGTCCTACAATAAACGGCTCCCACTCCAGCTGTATCAATGTACACAAGTTGCTTGTCACCTCCCCGGTTATTTTGCTGCAACTGGACTGCAACACTTAATCAGCTGGGTGTAGAAGCTTGTGGTGGCCAATAATCAAATCCTTGTGACCAAGTCAAACAGAACCATCTGGAGAGGGCTACACTACACAAAGAAGGAGACCTAATCTGACTATGAACAAGTTTCTGCTCTGAAAAGACTCACCTTTCTCCCATTCTCCCCCTGCAAGTGAATTAGGAATTTTATTATTTGCCCCCATCCTTGGGCCCAGATGATTTCAGGAGTGTGCTTATTACTAGCAAGATCTCCATATGTGCCTGCTGCAACCTAGCAGTGGCAGAGGTTGGGTTAGGGTAAGAAACAGAACTTCCCAAAGCCGATTTTAACCTGGGTCAAGAGTTGGTGGGCACAGTCTTAAAAGCAAAACAAACAATAAAAATTTGTTCTCCAAGCTCTTTACAGAAATAATATGTTTTCTACCATTGTAGCATGCAAATAACTATTGTAGATGAAAATGTGAAACACTGAAGAAAGAAAAATCACTCATTGTCCTATTCCCCTTTCCCAGAAATAATAATAGTTAATTTCACTTTAAGTTGTGTTCCCATAGTGAATAAGCAGCCACCTGTATTTATTTAGAGTAATATTTATTTTGTCTAATTTAAAGAGTGAAATCAGACATAATCCCAGCAATTTGGGTGGCTGAGATGTAGGAAGATTGAAAGTTTGAGGCCAGCTTCACCAAGTTAGCAAGACTCTATCATCTAAAAATTAAAAATAAAGAGGGCTGGGGATGAAGCTCAGTGGTAAAGCATCCCTGAGTTTAATCCCAGGACCAAAAAAAAAAAAAAAAAAAAAAAAAGTGAAAAAAAAAGCAAAACTTTAAATCACCCAAGTTTTCACCTCCAAGACAGAATTTACAATCAGCCTTTTTCTTTTCACATAACAGTTGAGATTACTTTGCACATATTAACTTTTGGACTTAGTACTGAGAAACATCCACAAGCCCTAGTCCCGGTTATTAGGCAGAAGTGCTTAGGGAGATAAAGTATCCACCACTGAGTGGTCCCTTAATCTTTCTTTTGAAAAAAAAAGGAAATTAATGGAATCATCTTGACTGAAATAAATAAACTTCATGACTGTTTTCTTGGCAGAGGGCTTGGTGAAGGAAAAGAAGAGTAAAAACACACAAGGTGAGACTTTCCTTCGCTCTCTGCCTCCTGGCCGCCCTGCTGGATGGGCACCACTTGCTATCATCCCACTGGTGAAAGTGGAGTTACACTATTCTCAATAAAGCTTTGAAGGATGCAGGAAATCATCACTAAATTACTGCATGAGAAAATGGTCATGAAATAGGTGGGGTGTTGGGTGCAAAAGGAGTAGAGGTTCACCAGATTGGACAGATAGGAATGGGGGAAGGAAGGGGGGGTGGGAATGGGAAAGACAATAGAATGAATTGAACCTAACTTTTCTATGTTCATATATGAATACATGACGAGTGTAACTCCACGTCATGTTAAACCACAAGAATGGGAGGTTGTACTCCATGTATGTATGATAGGTCAAAATACATTGTACTGTCATGTAATAACTAAAAAGAACATTTTTTAAAAAAGAGAATAGAAGATGGCCATGATTTCACTATATTTTTTTTTTCTGTGAGAGAAATGGAAGTCTTTTGTTTAGCTAATCTTTCCTGCAAAATCTTCTAACCTTGTACATACATTAGCCATTTTTAAAAAAAGAAAAATGAAAGTAAACATCCCAGTTTCTAAACTGTAGAAGGAGTTTCTACAGGGCTATGGAAGGCCTTTCAGGGAGCAAGAGAACAAGATGGGGAATAAAGGACGAATCTTTACCTTATGGATTCGTTAAAATACATATCGAAGCAGGGTTTTGGGTTAAGAATGAATTAAGAAAACTCTTTGCCATTTTTATATGGTCAAATCCATCCCTTAGTTGACCAGAGTACACCTTCAAGGTAAAGAAAAGAATATTTAGATGAAGGTAAAGAGGCCACCAAAGTCCTTTCAGGATTTAGGCCCTCATTCCCATGGCCAGTAGTAGTCACAACTGACACCCTCTCAAAATTGCCTGTAGTGGAAGGGAGCTTCCAGGCCAGGCCAAGGACATGTCCCTGCTCTGGGGCAGCCCACGCCCAGTGCAGGGAGTTAGGGATCAGCCTGCCTCTTTTTAGGTCCACTAAGGGTTCCCCTAGCTCCAGAGCTCTCTGTGGGCTTGGCCGAGGCCTCTTCTGCAATTTCCCCCAGCTCCATTTCTCCATCTGCCCAGTGTGCTTTCCTCCCTCTCCCCAGGTGTGGCTCAAAGCAGCTCCCCAGGAAACCTCCTGCAAGGAAGGTATGTGGGTCTCATCTCAGAGGCTGCTTTCCAGAGAGCCTGACCTAAGGCATGGGGTATGCGAGTGGTGTATTCTCTGAGCATATGCATTTCTGAAGCTGCTTTCATGTTGGAATGAGGGCTTGGCTGGATTCACCGTTCTCAGGTCATCCTCTTTTCTTTCAAAACATTGTGGCTATGGCAATTAATCCACGCTCTTCCAGGGCTTCAGAGGAAGAGCCTCTGGAGTAAGCCTGATTGATATCCCTTTGTAATCCTCCTACCCCATTACTGGTGCTAGTGGGATTTTAAAATTCATTCTTATAATTCAGAAATTTCACCAGGATGTGTCTCCATGACAGTTTTTTAAAAAAATTCTTTACCTGAAATGTGAAGATCACATTTAATCTGTATGTTTACTTCCTTTTCATCTCTTTTAAAAGTATTCATCCAGTATGGGAATGGATTCCAGTATACAGATTCCAGCTGATTTGGTGGCTTCAGGAAAACATTGACATTCTAGGTTGGCCATCCAGCTTCTAAATTTCATGCCCTCCTCCTTGTCTTCCTCCTCCTTCTCATCTTCCTCCTCCTCCTCCTCCTCTTCCTCCTCCTCCTCCTTTTTTATCTTAGCCATTTCTGCAAAAACTTAGCCACCAACGTACTTCCCAGGCACTCTATATTGATATTTATTTTCTAGAAGTTGATATAAATGGGATCATACAATGTGTGCACTTTTGCCACCATCTTCTTTCTCAACATTTAATGTCCTTGTCTTATTCCTCTATACTTCAGGTATATACTCTTCCCAGAATACCGTGTCACTTTTTCCCCTGTACACTTTCCCCTGAAATAATTCATTTTTAACTTCCAACTTATTATCCAAGCAGCATCAAAAACTTCCTATCTGAAACATTCATGGATAAACCTGGAAGAGGGGTAATGACTCCCGCAAACCACCTGTGGCACTACAATCCTGCTCTCTTGTTCCAGTGATGCCCTGACCTTCACCTGCAGTGAGCATTTTCCATTCCTTGGCTAGTAAACCAAGGGATTAGATGGGGTAAGTTCATTCTTTCACTGTTCTGATGTATGAAGTCTAGATTCCCTACAACAGGGCCATGGTGAAAAGTATGAACCACTGTTGCTGACTCACTCGTATCTTCCACCTTACCGTTCTACCCATCTTTTATAACACAGGCTCTGGCCACCTGTGTCTCAGGTACCCTAATTTAAACTAGACAAGAAAAGGATTGCTCTCAATTTCCACTCCTGCCCTCACCCATTGCAATACTGATTTGCACAGCTACAGCAGAGGGCGCCAGAGAGCAGAACCCACTCTTCAGCTTAGCCACACACATTCTTCAGGACAGATGTTTCCTCAGAAGGCAGCCCTGTTTGCACATCTGGTCCTCCATAGCAGTGAATGGCAGTGTCCCCAGGGACAGATTCCTTCAGAACCAGGCTAGAAGACACAGTGGAACTCACTTATTCTTCTGACCTCCCCATGACTTCTGCAGCTTTATCTCTAGAAAAAAAGTTACAAGGCAGAATCCAGATGGGAATTTAAAAAGACAGCTCTACAGATTAGGAACCTTCTGCTTGATTGCCCCACCTTTCTCTCTCTTCCTGTCAGCCTGACAGGGAAGAGCTTTGGACAGAGGCTTCCAAGCCAGGACGTCTTCCTCAATTAGGGGAATGAAGCCACAGGCCCTAAGGGGAAGAGGCATTCTTTTGACATGGATCCCACATCATAACCTGCTCCTAGTTTGCTCCCAGCACGATTGGACTCTGGTTGGCCTGAACTGAATTCTGCAGAGAGCATATGTCAACTTCTATCAAGAACCACATCTGCTTGGTTTGAGTGAGGCTGCTAGTTGAGAAACAGATGAGGCCCCTAAAACAGGCCTCTTCATCTCTTTTCCACAGACCTCATTTCCTACACTGGGAAACTTTCCTCAGCCCCTACCCTATCAACTTCAAACTTGGATTTCTTAACTGCCAACTCCTGACATCACAATATCCACCTGTCTCATGATTCATTTTTCCCCTGCCTCAATTTATGGCCTATTATTTTTTCAAAAGGCAGAGTTTTTTTCCCTTCATCTGTCTTCCTTCCAGAAACCCCTCCTAAGAGCCTGTCCATGTCCACCAGCAGCCCCTGGAGGGCACTTTTCCATATGCATTACGTCAAAAGTAAGTTGTATTATTAATATGGGCAGATTCTGGCTTTATGGGGAAAGAAGTGTCTACAGTTTTTAGGAACACTTTCTAAGAAAAAGTACCCAAAACTATGAAATATAATTAGGTACAAAGATGAATATTTAGCACAAAAATAGAAATGACAAAAAATATACTTTGTATACTAATATTTTAAGTATCACAAACTCTCTAACAAATAACTTCATTTTTTTATTAGCCAAACACATAATATTCTAATATTTTCTCCCTCACATCTTTGGCTGGGTATTTGTTTTTTTATTTCCTTTTCATAACAATGTTTTCAATAAGGAAAAGGGAAGGCAATTCAAGTTTGATCAACATTTGTTTTGCATTTCTGATAGAAAATATCCATGTAGAAAAGTTTCTTCCAACTCAATAATGCCTATGAATCTTAATATTATTTTCAAATTTGGAGAAACTTATATCAAATGTCTTTCCTTGTCAAGGAGTTTATATTTTTAATTATTTTCTCATAGAGTTTATACTGCTCTAAGATTTGAAAGAATTTTCCTTCCACTTCAAACTGTTTCTATATCCTTATAGTACTGTGTACCCTTGAAATGGTCCTTGAGGCCAAACTATACTAGATCACTGTAAATTTGCTTGTCATCACTACCCTTGTTTTAATAGTCACTGAACTGAAGCCTGGGGAGGTTGAATAACTTACCCTCTCCACACAGCTATGGGGACTTCCCCACAGGGGTTCAGACTCCAGCCTGCCTTTCTCGGGATGCTGCTGGACTTGACACTCACTGCCCTAAGTGCTCTGCTGGACACCCGTGGAGATGTGCCAGGGACACAGGATAGCACACTGGTGATAATTACTGGTGGAGCACTGGGTATGGGCCACAATCTGGGCTAAGAACTGTACAATCGTCACCTTGTTCAACCTTCATGTGCTCCTGTGAAGGGTTTTTCTTCCCCATTTTACACTTTCCAGAATGATCCACACCACCAACTTGGATGGCAAATCCTTCTTTTTTCCTATGAGTCACTCATTCACTCATATAGTTTTTGACAGTCAAAAGGTCATTCATATCTTCTTGATGAGGCCTCCTGGAGTAGATTTGTCCCAGTTCCCTAGGTCTTGACTCTCACCAAAGGGAGGTTTTTAGAGACTCCCCTGCCCCAGCCCTATAGAGATCCCAGGAGAGTACTGAGAGTCCTCTTTGGTGAATGCCCCATAGGGAGACACTGGAGACATTTGCTCACACCATATTTGCCGTTGCTGACCATATTGCTGATCATAACAAGGTCATGACCACACTTGGCCCCATCGCCATTGCCCCATTGTGCCAGAGAGCTGAATCTTGGAGGGTTCTTGACCACATATGGAGCAAGCCCAGCCCTTCCAGGAGAACTCTCGGAACTTCCTATTAATCCAGGTTCTCCAGCCTGGACTTCCCTTCAGTACTGGGGTATCACCCCTGAGGCAGGTCTGCTCTGAGAAAGACCAATTTGAAGTTAAGAGTGGGGGTTCAGACTATCACAGAGAATCGGCCTACCTTCCTCCTAGAAAACAGCCTCCAAACCAAGATGAATGTGTGGGGTGGTTTGAACAAGGTGACGATTGTACAGTTCTTAGCCCAGATTGTGGCCCATACCCAGGGCACACTTTATTACATATTTATCAAAAAGGAAACCTCCTGCTTCGGCCCTGGGAAAACCACAGCCTCCTGTCTGCCCAGGCGAGAGAGAGTACATGCAGTGGGGGAAAGGAGTTCTAACACTGTCATGTGTGGGTGACGAAACTATGGCTCAGCGAGGCTCGGCCCCTGCTCCAGAGACAAGTAAGCAGCAGAGCTGGAAGTTAGTCTGCATGTACCCCACTCCAGAATTGGTGCTCCTCCCACTCATTGGAGAAGGGGAAAGAAGGCATATTCATGGGGACAAGTGCTCATTTGGCAATGAGGAAGAATACTCTAGTGGAAAATGCACTCCGCTTGGGAGTCAGACTTGGATTCTAGACCCTACTCTCCCATTGAGCTACTTTCCCATTGGAAGATGGATACTTTTCTTGCCTCCTCTGTAGGGTTGTTCTTGGTAAGCTGTAGAGCACTAGACCAATATCAGGATGGTATTATAAAGTAATACATACATATCTAAGAAGATGAGCATATTATCATCAATGATTTAAGAAGTTTATGTCTAGCCTGAGATCCATGAGCAGAGACTATTGTGGCCAACAGGGAACCTAAGTCCAGGTAGTGCTGTTCTAAGAGGGTGGCATATATCCCAGGAAATGGAGCCTTTGTGGGTTGTAGTAACCTCTACAGAGGTCAGTCACTGCCTGCTTATTATTCTTGACATTACTATAGTCACTTAATTCTGTTTTGGCACGGGGCTTCCAGATGTGTAAATGATTGAGGAAGAACTCAAATGAAATATCACTGCCCAGGATTCACTAAATAATTATTATCTTCTTTACCCCACTTCTGTTACCATGCCTTGGCTTTTGAAACAAATGTCTTGCTTCGTCATTGAATAAGTACACTGTGGTTTTTAAAAAACCTTGCCCGGACTCCATTAAAAACATATAAAGCGATGGCCAAGTAGAAGTTTTAGTTGGTAGGCCATAATCTTCAGAAAATGTATTAATCTAAACTAATTTTTCATGGTTTTTGTGGTTTCCTTGAGTGGTTCCTTATAAATATCAACCAAAGTAAAGAGAGGTTTTTGTTTGTTTGTTTGTTGGTTGGTTTTTGTGTGTGTGTGTGTGTGGGAGAGGGTAGACTTCTGGATTGAAATGCTTCTCTTCAGAAGAAAACTGGCTTTTCTCTTGATCTTTGGATGATTTCTTCAGAGCACCAAGACACATCTAGTATCCAAGATGGTAACACTAGGCATACCACTGCTGGTTAGGGATGTCATATGGATACAATTACACTGTCTGAAAATGCCATAGGACCTTGAGAGAGTTAGCAACAGAAACAATGTATAGTGGATTTATGACAAAATGTGTTCCATCTAATGGTGAAGATCTGTAGTCCCAAATTTATCCCCAATAAGCATAGAAATGAAGAATCAGACACACATTAAAAGGCACCAACTCAAATGAGAATTCATCTTTGGAAAGATATTATGTAGGCATTTCTCTTGCTCTTATTGGGAGATGAGGGGAATGGGATGTGTTTTGGAAATCAAGAGGTCAGATTAAAGCATATTCTTAAATGCTTTGAAAAAAATATATCATCCACTTTAAAAAGAGATTTGGAATTATTATTAGAGTAAACAACATAGTTAAGTTGTAGAGACTGAGATCAGAAACAATATGCAGAGTGTCACAGAGGTCACAGATTACCAATTCAGCAAGTTTCCTAACAATACAGAGACTGCATTATTCCATTTGGATATTTAACTGGACCCGTTGAGTACGTGATCTCTGTTGTCTGAGCACAAGGATCACCATTCTAGGCTGGCTATGAGGCTTTAATTAGAAAACAGCAGTGACAGGCCCCTGCTTTCTTTCTTATGCCCTAACCTCCTCTCTCTTTATTGCTACATTGTAGCGATTCAGAGCTGAAGTCTCTCTGACACACACCAGCAGGACCATTCTGGGGACTAAAATGTTGAAATAACTTTGTACTCCATTATGAATAGCCCCCAAGTTCTCCAAGTGGTTCCCAAGTCTATCCCAATTCCTCCCTTAAGGCAACTTGGTCCTCCCTATAACGTTGGAAGTCAATAAAGGCCATATGCTTTTTACAGCAGGGGCCCTGGGACCCTGAAATTGGTAGGCGTCTACGTAGTACCAAGTACAAAACAGTTGAATACCTGTACTTAAAAAGTTGCCAATTCCTGGAAGCCGAATCCTGGAAGTTCCATCAATTCCCTCTTGCCCTCTATCAAACCCCGCCCCACCCAGAAACTAGCATTAGAATCATTGCAGAGTTGCCCCCCCCCTCTTGCCGCCAGGCTCTCAAGCCACTGTAGGCAGCCAAGATAAACACACTCAGGAGAAATTTGCCTGAGTTCATTCCAAAGGAAACAAGCAGGGTGGCTGCCCACCTTTGCCTTGATTGGAGAACTAAAGTGAGATCCAAGATGGAAAAACCCTGGGCATCTGTCAATGTGGCTTCTCTGTAGGAATTTTATCAAAGTATTTAGGACCTTCCAGATTTCCTGACAAGACTTTTGCAAAGATGAAAGTTTGTGTGTCTCCACTTTCTCAGGTTCCTTCTTCTTCCCCTCTCCTACCTCCTCGGATCTTGGTCTCTCCTAGAGGAGGAGGTAATTACTGTTTCTAATCAGATCCTGAGGAAATGAACTAATCACTGGCGGGCCTACATCACCTCCTCAAAGCCCTAGAGATAGATTCTCTGCTTCTATTCCGTTCTACTGAATTTACTCTGAGCCAACTGGAGTCTTTTCCCAGGAAGACTGAGTGGCTAAGTTGCTTCTGAATCCAAGGCAACTTTGGTTTTTTTTCAGCACTACATAATGGATTTGAAGCCCACTTTAATAAACACCTGCTGTCTTCTCCATGCAACAAATCTTCTCCAGGAGCATGAAGACAGAGCTTGAAGCATTCCACCTAATCCACTCTCATCCCCTCTCCCTCCTGCAGAGAAAGGATCCTGTGGAGACATGACTCAGAGACACTGATAATTCCAGTGGCTTTTGGATTCCTCTGGAGGTCACTGTATTCATCCCCCTGCCTCCAGGCCAGGAAACAATGGTCTCATCCCAGACTAATATGCCAGAGCCCAAATGGGCAATTGAACCCAGAATCTGAAATAAATTTACTCAAGATGAAAGGAAACCATGCCCCAGGGAGGAGAGAAGTACAACTAGAACAGGTAATACAGAGCAGCTCCTGACACTGTCTTGCCCAGGCCAGAGGGGGACACACTGGAGGCCATCATCATGGCTTTGGTAAGGGTAGGAACAACACTTGAGAATATTTGAGAGAAGAAAAGGGCTAATTATTTAGAATTTAATTTCAGAATACATCTGATTCAAGGTTGTTTTTAGGAGCTATATCTCCACAGCCACTCTGAAGTAGGTCTGGTGGTGTGGCTGCCTCCGTGGAAGTCAGGAGGTGGATAATGGACCACCATCAGCACGTCAGTGCCAACATCAGTTTTCTTAGCATGCCTGCCCCTCTCTGTACCTGAGGAGCCAGTGCTTGAGATTCTCACATGACATCCTTGTTCCTTCACTTAACTGGGTCTCTGCTCAACTACTACTCTCTCAGAAAGGCCTTTCCTGGCCATCTTCCTGGGGTACACCCTGGGACCTAGGGGTATACATAATGAAGACATGGCCTATTCCTGGGAAGACAGACCCAGAGAAGACCACGCATGGGTTTGGGACACCATAGTCAGAAAATTCTGGGACTGAGTATATGACTAGTAGTCTGGAATGGGGGCATGTCTCACTGTGTGGGGAGGGGCATGGCTGGAAGACAGCTGGGACAAACTCAAGAGGTAGTATCGACTCTGGCTTCTCTCCTCAAGGCCACATCACAGAGGCGAGATGGTCTCTGTGCTAGACATCCCTTTATACTAGGGAAAAGAGAGCATGAGGGGGAGGTAAAACAAGAAGGCTGCCAGATAAAAGTAGGTTGGTCTTTCTTCTTAAGAGCTTTCTGGAAGTCCCACTCTATGACTTTGGTTTACATATTATTTTCTGGTATTTAGGAAGGAATCCCAGAGAAGTAGTTCTTTGCTGAGCACAGTGCCCCATTCCCCAGGGAAATGGGAAAGAAGAAAAGGGTTTTGTAGAGGCAACGAGTAGCCTGGGCCTCTTTCCCCTCACACATCTCCTGAGCCTGTAAATAGAGGAGGAAAAGACGGATCTTTGTTGAAAGCCACGGCAGAAGCTGCCCCAGCAAACTTCCAGCTGATTGGCTCACCATGGCCCCAGCAAACTTCCAGCTGATTGGCTCACCATGGCCCCAGCAAACTTCCAGCTGATTGGCTCCTCTGCGATGATGCTCATGGGGCTGTTTCCCCGCCCTTTCAGACCACAGAGCTGCTCATTGGGGGACTCTTTGGGCTCTGCCCACGTGACCCAGCCAATCGGCCTCAAGAGCTGGACCTAAGGGTTCCGGTTGAGTGTGCTTGCCAGAAGAGCTGGTGGTGGCAGTTGGGCTCTGAGGGAATTCCTGGAGAGCTCCTGGTAGTGCCTGGTGTGTTCTAAAAATAAAGTTTGTTCCTGCTTGACAAGTGGCTCATGAATTGTGCCCAGCCAGACTGTGGCAGATTTGAAGGTCAGGTAAGAAGAAGCACTAGTGGAAGGTGTGAGTACAGGGGGTCCCAGGAGATACCCAGCCTTGCTCTCCACACTGAGGGGAGAACAGATATCCCAGGCTTGCCTCCTGAGGCTCTAGGGAGGTGGTGGTTTCCTCTGCTTTGAGTTTGCTGTGTTAAGAGCTTTATACACATCCTACCAACAATGCTACAAGATAAGCTTTAGGGTTTCCATTTGAAGATGGAGATGAAGATGAAATCAAGGTTGTCTCGTGTCTTAGCAAAGTTTATAAGTAGTGAAGCCTGTTTTTCTTCCATCTGCACCAGAATCCAAAGCACACACTTTCCTCTGCCATGCACTTGTCCCGGGCAAACTACAATGGGTACTCTTTCCAGACCAGGTTGAGATGCTGAATTCTTCTCCTGGTCTTTCACTGTTCCTCCCACTTCCCCTACTGTCTCTTTCCCCAGGGTCCCTTTTCCTTTCCTATGTTCCTACTTCTTCCATCAGCAGCAATCTACTGAACATAGAAATCAGGGTTGGAAGTTCCCTGTCCTCACCCAGGCAGATCCCATAGTCCTCCAGGAAGAGCACAGGGATTGACTTTGAGTGACAGGAAGACCAGGATGTCTCCTCTGAGTAAAGTCTGGGCCAACTGGTTATGTTTCTGTATGATCAGTGTTCTCCAGAAAAATAGACTAATGGGATGTTTGAGATATATAGAAAGAGATTTATTAAGAGCAACTGGCTCACATGATTATGGAAGCCAAGAAGTCCTGCAATCTTCTGCTCTAAGCTGGAGGCCCCAGAAACCTTCAATTCTGAAGGTCTGAGAGGAGACATGGTATAAGTCCTAGTCTAAGTCCAAAGGCCCAGAGAACCAGGAGCACCGCCATGTCTGAGAGCAGATGAAGATAGATGTCCCAGCTCAAATTCACATGGGTAGCTCTTGGCCTTACCCTTCATCCCTTCTGTAGAAGAGCAGATTGGTATCTCCAAAGAAAGAAAGCTAGAACTCTTGTTCCCCAGAGATGTGGACACCTTGGACCACCCAATCCTGCTGTGGTCGTCATGCTATTTGTCCAATGTATCCCCCAGTCCACTCATTCTCTACTTCTCTGGGTCACTGTTCCATGGTCTCTCTTATCCTTCCACCCCTCAGTAACTCCTCCCTCATCCTTCCCCTTCACTGAGAAGTAGGAGCTAGAGAGGAAAACCTCTCCCTTCTTTTGTCCCCACATCCTCTGAGCCCCACATCTGTCTGTCTTTGAGCCTGCACAGTCTGCCTTCCTGTGCTCTCCAGGGTCTCATCTGGCCACACCAGACCCCACCCTCTAGTTTCTTCTCAGGTAGGTAGCCACCCCTCTTCTACTCCATCACCAATTTCTTCTTTGTCTTGGATCATTCCCACCAGCACAGAAACAAGCTGGGATAACATCTTCTATTAATACAAAAATGTATAAAAACCTCTCCCTTCAATTATTGCCCTGTTTATTGGTTCCTCTTTAGAGCAAATTTCCCTCAAAGAGTTTTGAGTTTTTATTGTCTGCCCTGAGAATATTTTTCTCCTATGTTCTCTTGGACTCTCACCCATAAAGCTTTTGTCCTCACCACTTGACTTAAATAACTCTTGACAAGGTTATGAAAGAGCTCCGTATTGCTCCATCCAATCGTCAGCTCTCTGTCATTGTCAGCATTTGGGACAGTGGGTTGCACTCTTTTCCTTCTTAATATGTTTTCCCCATCTGACTGCTGGGGCATCCCTCCCTCTTGATTTTCCTCCTTCCTCCCTGACCACTCCTGCTCTATCTCCTTCTCTACCTCCTACCTCTGCCTCAAGGCAATATATTCCTCCGATTTTTTCTCTCTCCCTATCTTTTCCTCCATTATTTCTAACCTAGTCTCATAGTTTTATTTATTCAGCAGTATGGGATGGAAACCAGGGACTTGCATGTGCTAAGCAAGTCCTCTACTGTTGAAAGCCATCCATGGGCTATGTGTGGACTACAACAGCATCGAAGCTAGTGCATAGGAAAATCTGGTGTCTGGGAACTTCCAGTGGAAATTTTCCCTGGCCAAGACCACCCAAACACATTGTGAACCCTATTCAGCTCTACCTGATCCCACACAGCACAGGAGATAGGGTGACCTGCTGTAGCTACACAGCCTCTCTGAGATGGGTGTGACCTGCCAAGATGCCGATCAACCTGCTGACTGCAAGACATCATGAAGCAAGACTCCACCCCTGAAACCTTACCCCTGCCTTTGATGTACCCACTTAAATAAACCACAGGAGCCATTTTCTAATTGTCCATCTCCAGCTCCTGCGTGGACTGGATCTATCAGGCCCTTTACTTCAAAACTATAATTCTGATTCTGTGTCTTTTGTTCTTCACTAATTATTTCTGGCTTATTTTCTCTGTGGCTTAACCCTACTTGGGCAGGAAGAAGGACTCCCTGGTGAGGCACTGGCAGCCTCCGCATACTCTACCACTGAGCTATGTTCCCATACTTTATACTTTTGTTTGAGACAAGGCCTAAGTTTCCCAGGTTGGCCTTGAACTTGTGATCTCCTGCCTCAGCTTCAGTAGCTGGGGGTTATGGGTGTGCACTGCTATGTCCTCCGGTCTTAGGGTTTTAAACACAGACCCCAGACTTGAGTGTCTAAATGCCTATTGAACATTCTATGACTACTTAATTTTATCTCAAATTTAATATGTCCTAAACCAGATTCCTCCTGCGTGATTCCCATGACTGAAAATAGCAACCTTTGCTTTCCAATTGCTTAGATCCAAAACCTTGAATTATCTCAACCCTCTAGTTCCTTACTCAGTATGAAAGGTCCATCTTTCATCAAAGTGCCAAACAGACAAAGATTTAAAGGCCACCCACAGTTTTCCCCATTTTTGCTGATGGAAATTCCATCCTTTCAGTTGCTCAGATCAAAAACATTGACATCATCATTCCTTTTCTCTCTCCCTTTTAGGCCCCACATTTGTACCATCCGCAAATACCATCAGCTCTGCTTTCATACTATATCCAGAATCTGATCACTTCTCACCAGTTTCAACACTCCTTAGCTGCTGCCTTCTCTGCAGGATTAGTACAGCAACTCACTGATCTCTCTGCTTCAGTCCCTGGCTTCCTTACAGTCTGTCCTCAACATTCTCCACCTCACAGACAGAGTGGCCATTTGCACATGGAAACTACCCATGCTGCTCCTCTATTCAGAGATACCAAGGGGCCTCCATGCTGCTCAAAGTAAAGAGCAACCTCCTCACCATCTGACCTGGATCCCAGTTCTCTCTCCAATTTTGTCTGCTACAGAGGGTACCAATCTAAAGGTTAAACAGCACAAAATGGTTCAGCATTGATGCTGACCAATTCCAAATGGGTACAGACTGTATAGTTGGAGGAGGGTCCTGAAGTTTCCAGCTCTGTCAGGAGCTCCTGCGGTAGGTGCTGGCTATGAAGAGTTACCAGGTGGAGAGGAAGCATTGATGTGGCCAAACAGATGGCAGCATAGGATATGAAAGCTCAGAAGAGTGGTGGTTTATCAAACAGCATGCAAGTTTTTCAATAGTTAAATGATTAGTGTTTCTAAATAGCTGCATTTGGGCCAAATATCAGCCATTTTCTTCCTTGCTCTCTCTGCTTCTGTTCCATTGGCTTTCTTACTGTCCTGTGACAAACTTCCCTGCTTTGGCTATGGTTTCCCTGTGTGTGAGATTCTTCTTACTCCCTCACTCCTGCAGATTTCCATTCAAATATCACCTTCCTAAGAGAAGACCATCATGACCACCAGGGCATCCCCAATAGTTGTATCTATCAGTCTGATCAGTACATCAGGGGATTGGTTTCAGTACATACTACAGATACTAATAGCCATGCATGCTCAAGTCTATTATATGAAATGGTGTTATATTTGTTGTAATCTATGTACATACATCCATATACTTTAAATCATCTCTAGCTTACTGCTACACAGAGTACTATTCCAAAGGTTAAACAGCACAAAATGGTACTAACATAATGTAAATGCTATATAAATAGTTGTTATACTGTATTTTTCATGGAATAATGACAAGAAAAAACAGTCTATACATCTTTAGTACAGATGCAATGTTTTTGAATATTTTTGATCCAAGGTTGTTGAAATTACAGATGTAAAACCTGAAGGTACAGAGTGGGAGTGCTGATTCTATTGTTCTCCAGAATTCTGTCAACAATCTGATATTCTGTATACTTACTTGACAACTTCTTGTACCCTATTTTTCTTCCACCAGAATGTGAAATTGAAGGGAGAAAGGGCTATGTTTTTTTCTCTTCTATATCTCTGGTGCTTGCACCTAAGAGACCTTCAATGATAATATGAAATGCATAAAGAAATGAGCACTCTGTCATTAAATACAGCAATAATTAGTACCAATAATCCTTTTCCTGGGTTAAAACTCGGAATAAAGAAGAACTTTTGGAGATTCAGAACTACTCAAAGTTGGAATAAGCTGTTTCAAAGAGATGCTTAAAGTTTTGAATCTGCATGCAGGAAATCTGGGCTCCACCAACCTGAGTTTCACCTTATGCAATATAGTTAGAGCCTTCCAGGCTCTGTGTCTGCATCTTCAAGATGGGCAGTATCACCCATGTCACAGGGTTAGGGTGAAAGTGTATGCAAATGCTAGTTAATGTCCAGCATATCTTAGGTGGATAGGTTGGTCTCCTACCCTTAGCTTTTCTCATCCCTGCAGGGGCATAATGGTACTCAGATGGAAATACAGCTTCACAAGACTCAAGAGAAGGTAGGAGACATAGATTCAGACAGGGTTTGGAGACAGGTGGAGACAGAGATATCTCCATTGCTCCTGCTGAGATGGCTTCCAGGCTTTATGTGATGCTGTGGGAGAACTGGTGACTGCTAACCCAGATCATGCACATTTAAAGCTCATTCTGGTTCCCTGGCACAACAAGCTAGAGCAACAAAACAGATAACAGCTTTCCTCCTTAAGCCAAACTCTGAGTAATTGGTCTTTTGGTTCTGAATTGATAGGGTGAGTGGGACCTCATGAAGATACTATATATTTTTGTTTGAATGCAAGTGAATTATCTCTAAACCCAGAATTTTCACCCAAAGGATGATGACTCCCTAGGCATCTGAGGGTAGAATTCAGGAGGTGCAAGAATGTGGAAAAGAAAAAAAGTACATCTCTATTTTTAGAATCTTCTAACTGAAGTGTAGTGCATCCTTGCATTTTCAATATAGACAATAAATCACATTACCATTAGTGGCTCCTTGACTTTGTCATCACTAGAATTCACAGATAGTTTCATGCCATGTACCAGCTGTTGCAGGTGTCTCAATGCATCATCACTACATTGATAATGTTTGGTTTTAGAATCACTTAAAAATCTTATCTAACTCATGACTAAAGAAATTTTTATCTCACATGATAACTGTTTTAAATACTGTTTGGGTATGTTCAATGTATTTATACAACATTATTCTGAGAAGTGTCTGCAGGCTTTAATAGATACTATATTTATCCTTTGCTCAAAAGCTTTCTCTAGACTTTTGTGTGTGTGTGTGTGTGTGTGTGTGTGTGCGCGCGCGCGCTCAGGATTGAACCCAGGGTCTTGTACATGTGAGGCAAACACTCTACCAACTGAGCTATATCCCCAGCCACTCTCTAGACCATCTTGAAGAGACAGATACATGCTGTGGGGTGTGTGAGTGTGTGTGTGTGTTCCAGTCCCAGAGGTAAACCATCACTCTAATTTCAAGAACACTCTCCCCAAGTCAAACTTTGATCCCTTTTTTATTTTTTTCCTTCCTTCCTTCTTTCCTTCCTTCCCTCCCTCCCTTCTTCCTTCCTTCCTTTTTTCTTTTCTTTTCTTTTTTCTTTTTTTGGTACCAGGACTTAAATACAGAGATGTGTAACCATTGAACCACATCCCCAGCCCTTATTTATTTACTTATGTATTTTGAGATAGGGTCTTGCTAAGTTGCTCAGGGACCTGCTAAATTTCTGAGGCTGGCTTTGAACTTGTGATCCTCTGGCCTCAGCCTCCCAAATTACTGGGATTACAGGTGTGCACCACTGCACATGGCTTGATCCTGTCTTTCTTCCACAAAAATCGGTTGCCTGGAGTTGGCATGCCTGGAGGATAGGGCTGCTCTCTGTTTTGTCCTAGTGCCCACCAGACCACAGCGAAGGCACTGGAGCCATCTCTTCTCCAAGGTGATCGGCTGGGCCAATGAGGTCCTCCCTCTTGGGCTTCTTCCTCAGCTCTTACATCATCCATCCACCAGGACCACGCTGCCACTGATTATCTTCTTGAACTTTCTCATCTTTCCCCATCTGTTATTCACAGAAGGTTTGAACTTCTTGATAGCTCCCAAATATTCACTCTAATCGGAAAACCAAAATAAACCACCCTCAGCTGAAAATCAGTAAATTGTCAGGTTTCCATATAGAACAATGGGTGCTTCAGAAGAGCCCAGAAAGCTTGGTTGATGTCTATCTCCAGTTTGCGCTTCTTTGTCCCAGATTCTCTGGCACATTGGCAGAACTCCTTCGCTGAAGCCACTTTGCTATTTCTTAATTTTAGTCAGACAGATTAGGTTAGTGGAGATAAGAGAAAGAGATGGAAGCATGGATTGTTCACAACTGATTGAGAATAACTCTAATATGGAGCTACTGAAGCTCCATCCCCTGCTTCTATCTTGAATGACTTGATTATAGAAGTAGGGACCTAATAATAAAAATGCAGAAATATAGTGAGCATATAACAACCTTGACCCTGGGGATGCAATGATAAATAAAACCATTTCTCTCCTCCAACTCCAGAGGAAAAGGTGAAGGTCATTTGTTTAACAAATTAAAGCAATATAAGAGAGTCTATAAGTGATAGTCTTTTTGGCTAAAAATGACAGAAACCCAACTTAAATAGTTCTAGGGAAAAGCAATTAATGATTTATGAATTAACTTTAATGTACTCATCAGCCTTCACTATAATGAAACAATCACTACAGTAACACTCATGATCCTCCCCAAAACACAGTATCTTGTATTTTTACCCATATTTACTGTCCTTAATAAGACAGAAAGGCTGCAGCTCTGCTTTGTTCCACCAGTCTTCATTTCTGGACCAGATTGAAGGAATAATCTTTTTTTGCAGAAGAAATAAGTTGTAAAATCATGCATTAATTCTT
Source organism: Spermophilus citellus (assembly GCF_964194105.1). Classification (NCBI taxonomy): domain Eukaryota; kingdom Metazoa; phylum Chordata; class Mammalia; order Rodentia; family Sciuridae; genus Spermophilus; species Spermophilus citellus. The sequence goes on along the minus strand of NC_138197.1, from coordinate 30,557,728 downwards.
CAAGCATGAATTAAATGGTCAAATTATCACAGTGACTGGCCAAAATAGCCACATAGTCAAATCTAGTATTAATGGTGGTGCCAGTATTAGTGATGCACCCAGGATCAGTTTCCTTATCTGGAAAGTCTTGGGCATTAGACAATCTCTTAGCTCTCTTCCATGCTATGGCTCTGATTCTGAAGTATTCTCTCCTAAAACTGAATCAATTCAAATGTTTTTATTGAAAGTTACAGACAACCCTGACTCTGGAGTTTCTAAAAATAAGGGGATTTATTTTCTAATACAGGAAGTTCACAGAGCAAACCAGATCAAGGACTCTTTCTTCTCACCTCTGTTTTCCTTCCACAGGTTGGCTTCTTCTTCAGCCTCCTTGGTCTCATGGTCATAAGTTGGCTGTAGTAGTTGAAGGCATCTCATCCAGACAGGACACCCCTAACTGGAGAGTAGTGGAAATTTTTTCTTATATCTCTTTTAAGAATGAGGAAACTGTCATAGTCTTCCCTGAAGAGCAATGATACTCAGAAGTTGGAAAGCTGGAGTTATTAGGGTTCTTTGAAAGGACAGGGGAGAAAAGACTATTGGACAGGCAATTCACTTGTTTTGCTTACAATTCCACTTATATTTTGCTCCCCCTAAAGCATCTTCCTTTTTCTCAGAGCCCTGATTCTTTCTGCTGCCTGATTAGCAGAGAGGGATAATGTGATATTTCTCTAGTACAATTCTAAAGGTATGGCAAGATATAGCAGCATGAAAATGACAAACTTCTCCATGTGCAAATAGAAAATGAGATCAATCTCAGGCTCTACACATCTGATATCTTTCTAGGTTCTTCAATAAAGTTGGAAAAGCAGGTAGCATTCCAGATTCTGAAAGATGATTGCTTGTCAGAGGATCAGTCTGAGAGATAAATGACTGTCCCATTTTGTGTTTTTCAATGTTGATATCATAAAGAAAGAAAAAAGATAGAAAGCCCTAGCTTGGGGCCTTTGTGCTTCTCGTTAAGCCAAATTCCTGGGCTTAATCCCTCTAGCTCCATGTCTACAATCCCATCCCAGAAATAAGCCCATTTCTTTGATTAAATCTCCTATAGCAACTGTTTCTTTTGTCTTTATTATATCAAGCCTCAGAAAAAAAGACATCAAAGTCACACCTGAAAAATATTTTAGATACTGAAATCATAACAAAAGGAAAATGATAAATGTTTCCTTGGTTTTTTTTTCATATTTTTATTATATATTATATGTGTTATAATTGTTTGCAATGGTGGGATTCATTGTTGTATATTCATACATGCACACAGTATAATTTAGCCAATATCATCCCCCAATATTTCCAAGTTTAAAGATATAAAAATTAGACTTTAAAAATTAGTAAGACCAAAGTTTATAGAAGAAGTTAATCAGATTTTACTAATGAATCCAATGGAACTTTTACAAACTAAAAATTCCAAGAATGAAAAATTTGGTAGATGGATTAAATAGTGAATTAGACTGCTAAAGAGAAAACTAATGATACAGAAGACAGAATTGATGAAATTTTCCAAAATAGAGAAAAATAATTCTTGAAAGATACATTAAAATACATGGACTGAGAAACTCTATTATTTGTATTATTTTGAGGATGTCCATGATTTTGAGGAATTTCATACCCAGCAATTATAACCCAAGTCTTTCTCAGTCTTTTAATTCTCAACCAAGATAGAAGTCTTGCACATATTTGTAAGTGGAGAGATAGTTAAGAATTTTAAAGACAGCAATGCTTGAAATAACCCAAGGAAACTAAAAGCTAAATAGTAATGGAAAAATAGATAAATAAAATGCAACATATATTTTATATGTGCACATTATACATAAATCACATTATGATTGTGGAGTTCTATCAAGAAGTAAAAATTAATGAGTTAATATTATTGACATAAAATATGGGTAATTAAGATAATGATGAACAAAAATTCAACTTACAGAAAGATATGTATAATATCAAAATTATGAAAACCATATGATTTACTATTTGGGGATACGTGAATATATGAAAAATATAAAGAAAAAGAATAAACCATAGGGTAAAATTCGGGTTACCTTTTCCTGAAGGAAGAGTACTGGGATCAAGGAGAAGCACACAGGGAGCTAATGTTCTATTGCCTGAGCTGGAAGCAGCTCTGTGACCATATTTTATTGATTTTTATGTCCTTCTATTGTGGTAGGAATATCCTTGTTTATACTCAGAATATAAAAATAAACATTTATTAAAAATACATATCATGCAAACATGTACCAAGAACAAAGCAACAGCATCAATTTTAGCAGACAAAATGGATTTAAAGGTAAATTTCATCAAAAGGAGCAAAGAGATACCATATATCATGAAAATGAACAATAAAAAGGATAATACAATGATAACCATAATAAAGACTGGAAATACATAAATTATAAAACTTGGACACAACTACTGGATTAATAAAATGAGTCCTTTAAAAAAATTTTAATTTGTTCTAATTAGTTATACATAACAGTACTAGAATGCATTTTTTAAATTTAGTGATTTTAACACACTCCTCTATGAGACCAATCCCACCAACAACAACAAAAAAAGAAAAGATACAGCAGATTTGAATTCCACAATTTAATAAGCCTGAACACACATATTTCACACCTAATAAAACAGAGCACATATTCTTTTAAAGAACACATGCAACATTCTCAAAAGTCAACATTGAACTTGAGTGACAAAGGAAGCTCCACTAAATTCCAAAGAACCAACATTACCACCCGGAGTACACTCTCTGACCACAGCACTATGAAATTAGGAGCTGATAACAAAAGAAGAGCTTTTAAAAGTCTCACATGCCTGGAAACCAAAAGAAGACTAATTAGCAACCCTTTAGTTAAAGTGGAATCATCAGGAAAAGTATGAAATACTTAGGAATGAACAAGAGTGCCATATATCAAAATTTGTGAGACATAACTAAATCACTTCTTTGAGAGAGATTTATTACTTTAAATACATTTATCAAAAAGCCAGAAGGAACAAAAACAAATGAGCTAAGTTTTCAAACTCAAATGTTAGAAAAAGAGCAGATGCTGTTGAATAAACCCACAGAACTAAAAAGGAAAGAGAAAATAAAAACGAGGGCAAAAATTATCAACAAAAGAAACTTTAAAAAAGCAGAAATTGACAAAGCTAACAGTTGTTTTTGTGAAAAAGTTTATATACATCTGATATGTCTCTGGAAAAATATCCAAATTTTAAAGGCAAGAAGAGGAGCTACAAATAAAAAAAAAAAAGAACAAAAGATACAATAGGGCTTATTGTTATTTTTTTCATATTATTAGTTCATTATAATTATACATAGTAATTGCAATAGGGATTTTAAAACAATAAAAGACTGTTATAGGCTAGTGTAGAAAAATATTTGAAAACATATGATTAATAAAATTTTGATAAATAAAGCACAACTGGTGGAAGAAAAAATGTATATGATAATCATTATTTTTTTAATCAAAATACTATGTGTTTTCCCAAATTCATATATGTTTCAATAATGCTCAAAACTCAAAAAAAGTTCTACAGGAGAGTGTTATTAAACTTCAAACAAAATATATATATATATATATATATATATAAAATCAATCATATGCCAGTTGTTCTGGGATGAAGAGAGAAACAAAGCAATCCAACTTTGTATGATGCTCCTATAACCTTGATTCTAAAGTAGGCAAATGATAATTTGAAAGATTCCTTTCATTTCTGGAGCATATATAGGACTACACATGCACCACCCCTCCCCATCCCAGAGTATTTGTTAATGGAACCTGATGATGTATTTTTTAAGGTATTTATTTATTTATTGTCACTTTTTTATTTATATATGACAGTGGAATTCATTATAATTCTTATTACACATATAAAGCACAATTTTTCATATCTCTGGTTGTATACAAAGTATACACCATTTGTGTCTTCATACATGTACTTTGGATAATAATGACCATCACATTCCACCATCATTTCTAACCCCAGTGTCACAAATGACACTGCTGTCAAAATTAACAAGCCAGTAACAGATTGAGAGAAGCTATTTGCAACAATAAAAAATAAGCAAGAGATAAGTACCTAGAATGTTCAACGAACTTTCAAATCAGAACAAAAACCTGAGGGGACCACGGCCTCACCAACCCAGAACCTCCTTTTTCTCTTGCCACCTAGAGACACCTGTCCTGCTCCCTGCCCTTGGCAGGAAAGACACTTCTAACAGTCACCACTGTTAAGTACAACAACATCCCCTCTAACCCCTCTGCCCTATCTAGAGTTTTGTCTATTTATCTCATGCTCCCTCTCCCTCCTTATATCAGAGAAAACATTCAGCATTCATTTTGGGGGGATTGGCTAACTTCACTTAGCATTATCTTCTCTAACTTCATCTAGTTACCTGCAAATGCCACGATTTTACTCTATTTTATTGCTAAGCAATATTCCACTGTGTATGTATGCCACATTTTTTTTATCCATTCATCTATTGAAGGGCATCTTGGTTGGTGCCACAGTTTAGCTATTGTGAATTGTGCTGCTATAAACATTGATAGGGCTAGAAATCTCGTTACTTGATTTATAATATATATCAAAAATTATCCCACAATAAACATTATTCTCCACAGAGAAACTTCATAGAAGTTATACAATCTTTTTAATAATTTTGTGCATGAAATAAAGTTTATATATGTTGAACCCTCAAAATTGTGTCATCATGTTGGCATTCAGAATGTTTTAGATTTTGATGCATTTGAGATTTCAAATTTTCGGATTAGGGATGGTCAACTTATACAGAATTGCTAGTCAATTCAAAATGCAAGAAAAATAAGTATGAGAAATAGCAATAGAAAAAATAGCAAAAACTGTATTTTTGGAAGATGGTAGAATCCTTCACATAGAGAAACTAATATAACCATGAGCCAAACTGTTGGAACTAACAAGACAGTTCAACATCTACACATGTAAAGTCAGTTTGTAAAAATCAGTTACATTATTTCTGCAAAAAGCCCAATTAGAAAATATATAAATAAATGTGTCTATTAAAATATTGGTAAAACTAAAAGTTGCTTTTAAAAAGATAATAAGATCTTCATGTAGACAAAAGGCAAGAAAAAAAGTCAAAATAAAAAAGAAAGAATTAAAATTAATGAAGAAATGTATCTTGGACAATTATATTATTGTAATTTCCTCCAAAGTAATCTATTAATTCTTTGCAATTCTGTTAAATCTCATAAGGAATTTTTGAGAAACATAAAAATTATTCTAAAATGTGTATCAAATAATAGAGATATCACAAATTGCAAATTAAATGTTGTAAAAAAAAAGCAAATTAAGTCAGATCATTGTACTCAAGGAAAATATGAGAACTCCACAAACCTACAGTAGTTTATTGTATTGGTCATTTTTTTCTTTTTTTTTCAGTGTTATTTTTTTAGCTTTTTTTTATTGGTTGTTCACAACATTACAAAGCTCTTGACATATCATATTTCATACATTAGATTCAAGTGGGTTATGAACTCCCAATTTTTACCCCAAATGCAGATTGCAGAATCATGTCGGTTACACATCCACAATTTTACATAATGCCCTATTAGTAACTGTTGTATTCTGCTACCTTTCCTATCCCCTACTATCCCCCCTCCCCTCCCCTCCCATCTTCTCTCTCTACCCCATCTACTGTAATTCATTTATCTCCTTGTTTATTTTCCCATTCCCCTCACAATCTCTTATATGTAATTTTGTATAGCAATGAGGGTCTCCCTTCATTTCCATGCAATTTCCCTTTTCTCTCCCTTTCCCTCCCATCTCATGTCTCTGTTTAATGTTAATCTTTTCTTCCTGCTCTTCCTCCCGGCTCTGTTCTTAGTTGCTCTCATTATATCAAAGAAGACATTTGGTATTTTTTTTAGGGATTGGCTAGCTTCACTAAGCATAATCTGCTCTAGTGCCATCCATTTCCCTGCAAATTCCCTGATTTTGTCATTTTTTAGTGCTGCGTAATACTCCATGGTGTATAAATGCCACATTTTTTTTATCCTTTCATCTATTGAAGGGCATCTGGGTTGGTTCCACAGTTTAGCTATTGTGAATTGTGCTGCTATGAACATCGATGTGGCAGTATCCCTGTAGTACGCTCTTTTAAGGTCTTCAGGGAATAGTCCGAGAAGGGCAATAGCTGGGTCAAATGGTGGTTCCATTCCCAGGTTTTTATAACAAAATACCTGAGCAGGCTACTTATGAAGAAAAAAGTTTTATCTATCTCACAGTTGTGAAGATTCCAGGGCATGTTGCAGGCACGTTGTAGGCAGTTTGGTGAGGTCCTCATGGCAGACGGTGGAGCTCTCAGGGGAGAAAGGATCCCACAGCAAGGTAAGGAGCAGAGAGCTGGGTGAGCACAGGCTCAGGCTCAGGCTATTGGAACAACTCATTCCTGTGAGAACTCATTCCAGCATAAAAGCATCTCTTCCAAGGGCAGCACCTTTATCGACTGAAGGACCTCCTTTGAGGTCCCACCTCGGAAAAGTTCTGTACCATCTTCCAACACCAGCACTCTGGGGATGAAGGCTTCAACACATGGATATTTAGGTGGGACACATTTGAACCATATTTGAACTTTAGAATGTAGTTATTAAAGCGATGTGTTAAAGAGACCAGTGCAATATAACTGAGTGCTGAAAAACTTATTATATCATATGATATACTCTTTTCCTAAATACATATATATCAATCAGCACAAAATCATAAAGAAGAATCACAATGAGAAAAATAAAAGTGCATAGCTATCTTAACAGAAATAAATAGTGGCTTTTGATGAATTAATGATCTGTACATGAAAAATAAACTATAATGTTAATAAAAGAAATAAATAACATATTTGTAACTTTGGGGTGAAAAGGGATTAGTAAATAATACTCCAAAAGCAAGACAAGAACATTTTTTAAAACGTTGATTTGACTTTATCAGAATTCTTGTGTCACAAATGACACTGCTGTCAAAGTTAACAAACCAGTAACAGATTGAGAGAAGCTATTTGCAACAATAAAAAATAAGCAAGAGATAAGTACCTAGAATGTTCAACTAACACTTAAAAATCAGAACAAAAACCTGAAAACCCAGTGGAATAGTGAGAAAAGGAGATGACTAAAGGAATTCATGATAGGGAAGCCAAATGGCTACCAAGTCTCTGAAGTGAAAAGTCATGATACCACTGTCGCAGCAGCAAACACTGCTAGTGATAGTATTACTAAGTACTTACATACAACACATTTTCATGAATAACCTCATTTTTAATTTTTTTTTTATAATTTGTTCTTTGGAGTTCTCCACGGCAGTAGAATGTATTTGACATATCACACATACATGAAGTCTAACTTCCCATTCTTGTGGCTGAACATGATGTGGAGTTACAGTGGTCATGTATTCATATATGAACATAGGAAAGTTAGGTTTGACTTATTCTACGGTCTTTCTGACTTACAATCTCATTTTATAGAGGATATAAGTTACAGAGATGTGGATTACCTGGCTCTATGTGGTTACATAGCTGGTAAGTGAAAATCTGAATCCACACTGGTAACTATAGCAAAACCCAAAACTTTATGAAATTGTCAAGGATGTTGATATGGATGAGGGGAACAAAAAGATTCATGAACTTCTGGCAGGAATATGGACTGGTGCTGATATTCTGGAGAAAAATCTGGGATTGTTAAGTACAACTATGCTTTGACACTATGACTCAAGCCCTGGTCACCAAGAAATGTGAAAAAGGAGTGAGATGCAGACTAGGTACAAAGCCCCAGGGGCATAGGTGAGAAGGCAGTGGCCGTCAAAACCAGGACTCATAGGGACACACAGCATCAGCAGCAGATGATACAGCATGGTGGTGCATGCCTGTAATCCGAGTGGCTCAGGAGGCTGAGGCAGGAGGATCATGAGTTCAAGGCCAGCATCAGCAATTTAGTGAGGCCCTAAGCAATTTAGCAAGACCCTGTCTCAAAATAAAATATAAAAAGGGCTGGGGATGGGCTCAAGGTCAATCCCTGGTACAAAATAAACCAAAAAACAAAAACAAACAAAACAAAAACCACAACAGCAGCAACAACAACAGCAAAACATAATACTACATAAAGAAGAAAAAAAAAGAGAAAGTTCACTGCACAATGTCATTTATGTTGATGAAATGCACAAGCACATACCCTAGACACTTCCAGTGGATTTAAAATGTATTTAGAAAGTACCAGGCACTTCAGGGGTGGGGAAGAGAATGGGGGATCAAGGATAAAGTAGACAAAGATCAATGTAATAAAACCAGTTTGCCAGGGTCTGAGGAGCCCGGTTAACTCTAACTTCTACATTTCACGTTCATCTCCCCCACCCACAGGCACAGCAAGTCTCCAGAGCTGCCAGCCCACACAGGGCAAGTCCTGTCATATCTGTGTGACTATGGCCAGACCCCGACATGTTGTGTGAGGCATGGCTTTCCTTTACCATATAACCCACAGAATGTGGACCTTGGTGATGGGCAAGGCTGGGCCTCTGTCCCCAGTGGCCAGTGCTGACAGTGCTGACACAGTTATGTCCCACCAGGATGGTGCTTCACCCTGCACCCTGCACCATCCCACCCAGCTAGTGCCAAGTTCAGCAGAGGCCTCTCACCTGTACAACTGCCACTACTGCTCTATGTGCTCAGGGGATCACAGCCTCACCAACCCAGAACCTCCTTTTTCTCTTGCCACCTAGAGACTCCTGTCCTGCTCCCTGCCCTTGGCAGGAAAGACACTTCTTCCAGTCACCACTCCCCGACTTCCATCACATGTGGGCCAGGCCTTGGAGTTTAAGTCAGTAGAATTTCCAGTATGCTTTCGCTTGGTCTCAGCTGGCTTTTGGGCGCCAGCTGTGTGGGCCTTGAGCATGTCCATGTTCAGCCTGGGCTGTGTCACTTGGCACTTTTGAATGTGTTGCTTTCTAATAAGGTCATTCTGTGTGTATATACTTAGTATCCCCTGCTAGACTGATAGGTCTCAAGGGACCAGGCTGTACCACCCTCAAGTCCTTGGAAATGTGTGTGTGTGTGTGTGTACATGTCCTAGAATCATGTTTGTTTTGCTATTTTCCACTTGTCCAGGTGGACCTCCTCATGAGGGCTTTCTCACCTTCCCGACTCCCAGACTTGACCAGGCTGTAGCAGGAACTGGTTAGAAAAACCCACAAAGCTAATGTGGGAGCTTACAAAAGCCCTTTCACATGCATGTTCCCATTTAACTATTGCAACTTCCCAGAGGCTGAGGACCTTACCCAAGGCTGTGCAGCAGCTAGCGAGTGGCAGAAGCAGGTTGGATTTCCCGTTTTCTGAATCGACCTCTCAGCTATGCCAAGGCAACTGACTGCTGCCTAGTTCTTGTGAGTGGAATGCTCACTGCTTGTCCCCTTGAGTTTTTGCAAATTCGGTGGCCCAGGCCTCTAACCTGTCCAGTTTAGCAGAAGTGAGAGTCTTCCAGGACCAGGGGTGATACTGCCAAGTGCCTTGTGCCACACAGTAGCCTTGTCAACTGTAAATACCCCAAACTGTATTTATACCACAGTGAAGTACTGGTAACAGTGGGAAGCCTGGGTTTAGGGCCCTGCCTCCATCCAGGTCATATAGGTCTTCCCCTCCCATTGTCACACAGGACCAAATGAACCCATGCTCGTCATTAGTTTCCTGTGGCTTTTTCTTCACGAACCAGCCCCACATCTCCCAAAATGTGGATCTCTATCATTATCCTTGAGCAGGGCTGGTGGAGAGAGCATGGATCCCTGACTTCCCAGATCCCACCATCCCTCCCCTCTTACCAGTTTAGTGGGTAATGATAGCTCCAAGCTAGATCTGGTCCTGGTAAGCTCTCTGAGTTTCTCATGACTGCTCTAACAAAGACTACAAGCTTGCTGGCTTAACATAGAAGAAATCTATTCTCTTACAGTTCTAGGGACCAGAGTTGTGTAATCAATTTCACTGGGCCGGGCTGGGGATGTGGCTCAAGCGGTAGCGCGCTCGCCTGGCATGCGTGCGGCCCGGGTTCGATCCTCAGCACCAGATACAAACAAAGACGTTGTGTCCGCCGAGAACTAAAATAAATAAATAAATAAATAAATTCTCTCTCTCTCTCTCTCTCTCTCTCTCCCCCCCCCCTTTCCTCTCTCTTTAAAAAAAAAAAAAAATTTCACTGGGCCAAAGTCTAGGTGTTGTCAGAGCAGTTCTGTCTCTGGGGGGTCTGATTCTTGTCTCTCTCAGGGTCAAGTGTTTGGGGCCATATCATCTCAATCTTCAAAACCAGAGTCTTCTAACCTCAGTTCATCTTCATGTTAGTTCTCTGAGTGTCTTCAAATCTCTCTGCCTTGCTAGGTACAAGGGTGATTGCTTTCCGGGCCTACCTAGTCATCTCCCCATCTCAAGAGCCTTCATTTGTTCACATCTGCAAAGATCTCCCCCAATTAAGGTAGCACTGACACATTCCGTGTATCAAAATGCAGATATCTTTGTGGGGTATTGTTTTCCAGTCTTCTACTGAACTGTTCTTCTACTGAGAATTTCACTTCTCTGGGCATGGGTTTACCCATTTATGACATAAGATGGCTGGGCTAGATGACCTCTGAAGCCCCTGCTGTTCTACAACTTTACCTTGCCTCATAACCCAAGCTGCTAGGGCAGCTGTTCCCGATTCTGCCTCTCCCCTCAGCCCTGGAGCCGTGTCTGGGGTAGGGGGCACATTCTGCTTCCCGCCCAGGGCCATTTCCTGGGGAGTCACAATTGCCTGAGGTGTTGGGGCTAGTCACTGAAAGGTGGGCTTGAGCAGCCCTGCGTTCTCACGTGGCGCCTGTCAGACCTGTCGCCCTGTCTGCACCAACACCCTCCTGAGCCCAGGAGTCTCATTCAGGGGAGGCCAGTAGGCCCAGGTCAGTGAGGAGGAAACAGAGATAGCAGTGGAGAACGCAGAGCACCAGGGCTTTCCCCTGACCTTGGCACCTAATGCATGCTTTCCTAGAGGGCCCCCAATCAAGTCCCTCTGGAACATCTTGGGTGTGGGGGTGGCAAAGCCCTCTGGCCCCCTCCTCTCCACCCCAGCTGCACAGCTTCCTACAGTAAATACATGACCTCATGTCTGGCTGCCTAACATTCTGGAAACTGTCCAAGGAGCCTAGGCAGGTGGGGATCCCAAGTCCCTTGGTGTGGAGGAACAGCAACCCCAGGCTGAGAAGTCAGCTCTGTCCTCTTGGATTTATTTTATTTTAGGTACTGGGAATCGAACCCAGGGGCGCTTAAACATCTAGCCACATCCCCATTCCTTTTTTTTTTTTTTTTTGGTTTTATTTAGAGATAGGTTCTTGCTAAATTGCTTAAGTCCTCTCTAAGTTGCTGAGGCAGGCTTTGAACTTTCGATCCTCCTGCCTTGGCCTCCCAAACAGCTGGGATTACTGGAGAGCACCGCTGCACCCAGCTCCTCTTGGATTTTAAAGGCCACCTTTGAAGGCTGGCTGCAAACCCTGTGTTTGTTCCTCTCTTGCTCCATGTGGGGCAGTCCCCCCACATGTCATGTATTTTATGGTCCCCTTATGAGGAGAACTGTCAACTCCCCATCAGCATCCCTCTGCCTCTTCTTTCCTTTCACCTTGGCTGCCAGGAGTCTCAGCACCATCAACTATCTAATAACAGTTCTGTTTTGGAGCCCTAGCTCATGGCAAGCACTAGGCTGAATACTTGATGTGTGTGATCAAAGAAGTTTGGGTCATTCCTTCCAGTTTTACAGGTAAAGGAACAGAGACTTGGATAAATCATGGAGGGACTCATGGTCCCTCAGCTCACTGAGTGACAGCCTGGGATCTGAACCTGGCTTGGCTCAAATCCAGCACAGGCCTCTCACTTGCCTCCATCCCTGAGCCATCCCACACACCATTCTTGCCCCAACCCGACTGTGTCTCCTCGGTTTCTTTGCCAGGTATGTCCTTCTCCACCTTTCAAACTTTGATCAACTCTCACCAACATCATTATCCCGGAAAAATGATCATTCTTTTCCAGCAGGCTCCTTACTCCTCGCTTCTTACCAGACTGCACTTGTCTTTACTGTAAAATTTCCCTGCAGACACTGGGTTAATGTTGACTGATGCTGGGTGGAGTTGGGGGCAGGTCCTGGACCTGCCAACCTCATGTCTACCATATCTACCATGCTGTTCTTGTCACCACAGTCCTGACTTCCTCTAGCTCTCCCAGGCCTACCTAAAAGCCTGAGATAACAAGTGTATCTTGCTGGAGAGAGAATAGGATCCAGCATCATCCCCTCCCCACACCCCACCACTATCCAGTCTTCAGTGTATCCAGCACTGTCCAAGGTCTAGAACACTCAAGAAACCCAGGAGGATCCATGTGACTCCCTTCCCACCACCAGCTTCAGTCTTGGGGCATGTACCATGGGATGGTTTCTGGCCAACCTCCCTCTCCTGGCTCTTATTAGCCTCATGACAAAGAGCACCATCTTTGTAGTCACATAGACTTGAATTCAAACACCGGCTTTGCCACTCTAGCTTGTCTTTGGATCTCTCTAACTTCAGATTCTTTACCCATCAAATGGGATCATGCTACTTTGGAGTGTTGTTTTGAAGAATAAAGGAGCATAGTACAGTAGATAGCATAAGATAGGACTGCTTGAAAGGAGCTCCTCAAAGTGGACTCCTGTGGAGTACGGTGATCTGGATCAGAGCCTTGGATTGTCTCATGGCTGTGGTGCACCTGCAAACTCTGGGAACTTCCTGTACAAAAAGTATATGGGTCAGGATAGCCCAGTCTGCTATGGTGATACCCTGACCACAAAAAGCTCTGTGCAAAGCATGGACGCTGTGTCAGGTCAATCTTGGCTTAGATCTCTAATGACAGCTCCGGGTGGATAGAGGATTCTGAGCATAGTGAGATAACCAAAATGTTCCACCCAGGCTGTAACCTCCAAGCCTGCCTGCTTAGAGAAACTTTGAACAATGGGCTTCCTGGATGCCACAGGATGCTCTTAGCATTGCAACAGTGAAATAACTACAAGAATGTTTCTAGCCCTGTAACTTTCTAGTGCATAAACAACAATGCCTCAATAGCCTTTAACTTGCTGATTATGAGATTAATAAACTTGCTGGGCCAACTCTGCCACTGTCTCTCCATCAGGATGCAGTGTTCTACCTAATCCTAGATTTCTATCAATCTCTCTCTCTGTATGTGTGTGTGTGTGTGTGTGTGTGTGTGTGTGTGTGTGTGTGTGCGCGTGCATTTTCTTTAATCCCTCATTGCCCCTCTCTGGTTTCTTGGGTTCAGCTGTGCAGGTTGTGGTAGACTCTTCCTCAGGAGGCCCCAGTACATGAGCTGCCCCAGTCTTTATGCCAAGGGATAAACCCTGGTGCCCAATAGTGGCCAGGGCAGTGGCACTGAGCACTGTCTGCTGCATGAAGGTCCTTTCTTCCACCCTGTCTCCAGAATAGAGCCTAACTAATGTGTGCCTTATGTGTAAAGCATCCTGATGCCTTTTGTATAAAGTTTCTGCAGCATCCCATCTCAATCTGCCCAGTGGGGCCATGCCAAGACCCAGACCATCCTGTGGATCTCTGCATTCCCTTGATCTGTTTTGTCACCCCTGCCCAATTCCCTACAAGCTCTTGTAGTCTCCATTTGGCCAATGGACCACTATGCATGTGAAGACACAGCCCCTGGGGATACCTGCTGGCTTATGAAACAGCCAATTGAAGAAATTCATACAGGTTATTTTCAGGCTACAGGGGAATTTTTGGCAGACCCAAGGGTGCACACAATATTTCAAGAACTGATATTACTGTAAACTTGTTAGATCAATTATGATTGGATTTTATTGGGGTTAGGTGACAAATTATGATATCTGAAACATGGGAACAGTCAAGATAGTGTGATAATCTATCAAGATATTATCAATACAAACCAACCCAGATTCAAAGAAGAAGCTAAAAAGATAAGATTTAAATAAACAAAAAAACAAATGAGTTCAGTCTTTGCACTTACCACAGCTGCACTGTCCTTATGCCAAAGAAACTCTGTCTCCCTCCTACCCATCCATTTAATTTGTGTACCTATCTCCTGTTTCTCCTGAAGTTCTCACCCATGGGTGCAGTTTTAGTGCTGGTAGGACCCAAGAGACCCCCTAGGCTCTGGGGCCCCAGCATGGCTGTGTCCTCAAAAATCATCACAGGTGCTTATAACAATACAGATTCCTGGGGTATACTCAAGTCCATTGACTTTGAACCTGCAGGATAAGAAGCCTAGGAAACTGAATTTCAGAAACTCCTAGGTTATTCTCTTGAGCATTTGAGTACCCCTGCCCTTGCCCAATCCTCTTATGGAGTTATGGAGGCCAAGGGATGAGGGGGCTTGCTCAGGGTAAGAACCAAGTCCAGAGGGACTGGGTAGTCCCACAGAATGATCCCCTGGCTCTCTACAATTCCATCTCTGTTGCACAGACCCATTCCTGCACGTAGATTTTCCTGTGGCCACCAGTGCTAGGACTCTGAGGTCACCTAGCAGCTGTAAGTGCCATCTTTCATCTGTGAATTGTGGGTGGCCATGTAGTTTCTAGTTTCTTCTGATTCTACCCAGGGGGCCTTCTGGGCTCTGCCAATGGCTTCCAAGCACGGGATCTTTCCAACTAGTTTCGCCTCCAGGAGAACAGGCCCTGGAAAATAATTCCATGTGCCATTCCAATTCTTGAATTTTTTAAGATGTGTCTGCATTCTTCTGTATTTCTGAACTCTGCCATTGAATATATGTTCCTCTTGGGGCAGGCCACTTGGGCTGACAAAATCTTGAATTACCAAGATGATTCTTTTCATCTTCTCCAAGGCAGAAAGTACTCTGTTGAATATCACAGTCAATGTTTTGAATCCAGAGAAGTTGAAAGAAAAAATACAATATCTCAGTGGAAAGGGATAGAGTTGGTATTAGAATCACTTAATTTCTTACTTCTGCACAGTTAACATTTTGTCAAACAAGGATGATCCACATGGCATCCTAACGTAAGGAAAATATTTTCTGCATCTGATTTCATAGTAAAGAAGACAATATGTCCCCATAGCTTTTATGTGGTTTTCTGTTTTGAGGATGAAACAAGCACCATCCTTCCCACCCCAAATACAAAATTAACATGTTTCATAGTTTACAAAATACTTTCACATGTATTATCACTCTTAGCTTTCAAAATCCTGCATGATAGGCATTGTTCTATTACTATCAGATACTTCCTTCAGATGAGGAAACTGAAGGGTCAAGGAATTCAATTACCTTCCATCCCACCACTCTGTCTCTCTGAAGGCAAAGGCTCCTTCTGGGGGTCAGTCCTGCCCTAGTGGTTCCACTGACCTCAAGACCCTGTTCTATCCAGACCTCCTCCCTAATCAGAAGTCCCTCAATCTTCCTTTGCCACCAGCAGGGTTAATTCCTTCCATTTCAGCTGTAATATTGATTCCATTTTGGGAAATGACAATTTCAGTCAATGGGCATATACATTACCCCATTTCCCCCATATGAAGACTTTGCAAGGTGGTTACTGTCTTCCAATTTTTAGTAAATACACTGAGACCAAGAATGTCCTGTAGGGCTTCCATTTGCTCCCCACATCTATTTTCCTATCCCTTTCTTCTTGCTCTGGCTGATCCACTTAGGCCTGGGCAATGGGCTGGGCTCCCACACTTTTCAGGCATGAAGTTGAGTCCAGCTCAAGCAGAATTGCAAGAAGATATGTGAGGAAGGGTGGTGGACATTGAGATAGCCCCTGCTCCCCTTCTTCCTGCAGAGGTCCCAGCTCCTGTCAATCAGCTCCCTCTCTTCCTCTCTACAAGTTCTAGGAAGCACCTCCTCCCCACCTCTTTAAACCAACATGTAGCAGTAGCAATGTCCTACAGGTCCATACTGGAGTGGAGGAAACAAGAAAATTGAGTGTTCCTGCAGTGAATGTTTTTATGATGTTATTTTTTTTTTCAGAAAACTATCTGAAAAAAAATATTGATCCTGCCTCAGCCTCCCGAGTCACTGGGATGAGAGGTATGTACCACTGGGCCTGGTCCTTGGAGACTATATCTTGTCCTTGGCTCCTTCCTCTCAATCTCTTTCTCTCTTTCTGCTTCCCAGCTGCCATGAACTGAGCAGCTTTCATCCACCATGCCCTCTGCAATGATGTTTCTTCAGATAACAATGGACTGGATTGGGTACTATACATCGCTTTAGGCGTCTACTGGAACCTCTGAAACTGAACCAAAATGATCTTCCTTCTCAAAAAAAAAAAAAAAAAAAAAGAAAAGAAAAGAAAGAAAAGAAAAGAAAAAGAAAAAACATTGTAAATATCACTTTATTTAAATATTTCATTTTATCAAATATTAATTAATGTATTATAATTTCATTTTCCTCTCTTTAATGGAAGCAAATTCATCAACTATACTTTGAAAATGTACTGCTTTCCTTAACTTTTTCAAGTGAGAATTATAAGTTATAATAAAAGAGGGGAAATAACATTGAAAATATGTTTGATGAATATAAACTTTAGCAAGAGCTATAAATATGCTTTCTTATTTTGGAAATCAGTGAAAGAAAAAGTAACTGGAAATATATGAATCACGAATTTTAATTATATGACTCGTATATATCAAATGATAATTAAGATTTTAAATGTCTACATTTCACATTTGAAATAGAGATAACAAATTAAATAAAGTTGCTCAAATTTCTAACTATAAAAAAATAAGAACATTGTAGAAATGTTTCCACAATTACACCTGATATACAAAAAGCAGTCACTAATGTGGCTCTTTAGATAGTGTAATGCTGTAAGTCCTGTTGAAATTCTATTTGAAATAGCTTTGACTGAAATGGAGAATCAATAATTTATAATGTAAAATCAGTATTGGGTTTGGATCTTCTAAAATGAATTCATGAATTTTACTTCATGTAATGTTATACAAACTTGGAAGTGGCCTTGGGAATTCTTTTTTTTAATACCAGTTATAATATTGCCCTGCTAAAGAATTTTGGTAAACTGAAGCTGATTAGCAATTATTTAAGATAGTCACTTAGTCAAGAGAAATTGTCAAACATAGCAATTCTTTCAACTGAATATGACTTAAGTAAATATGTGGATCCTGAAAATAGTACTAATGAGTTTGCTTCCATTTTAAGCCAGGAAAGTAAAATTATAGTACATTCTTGTTTTGATATAAATAGAATATTTAAATTTAAAATAGTGTTGTGAGTTTTATACACATACTTTTCAATGCTTTTAAAACTCTTCTAATGTTGTGGGGGAAAATTAACCATTAAACATGCACAAATACATAAACATATTTTCCCTTTTGCATCAGGTTCCCATATGCTTGGCATGGCATGGCAGAGGCTATTTTTTTATTAAGATTTTGATATATTATCCAGCATGGATTTTTTTTTTACATAAATTTCAATTTGAAAAAAAAATACCTTAAACATTATTAATCTGATTGCTGAGTTTTTGGGCTTCCCTTAAGTTTTGCATACAGAGCAAGTGGCTCATTTGTCTCACCCTGAGTATTGGGATCTTGCTGGTCCTTATCCCAGGGCACTGCACAGCCTCAGAGCCATGCCTTTGTAAAGAATGCAGTCTTGCCCACTTACCCATTATTTGCTTTCTGTGGGCTCAGTTTCCTGTGATCCATCATGGTCCAAAAATATTAAATGGAAAATTCCAGAAATAGCAATATATATATTTTAAAGAACTTTTGGGCTGGGGATGTGGCTCAAGCGGTAGCACGCTCACCTGGCATGCGTGCAGCCCGGGTTCGATCCTCAGCACCACATACCAACAAAGATGTTGTGTCCGCCGAGAACTAAAAAATAAATATTAAAAATTCTCTCTCTCTCTCTCTCCTCTCTCACTCTCTCTTTAAAAAAAAAAGAACTTTCATTACAGTGTATTGTTATAATTATTCTATTTAATTATTATTGTTGTCAATCTCTTACTGTACCTAATTTGTAAATTAAACTTTATCCTAGGTGTGCATGTATAGGAAAAAATCCTGGTCTATATGGGATTGGGTACTATGCATGACTTCAGGAGTCTACTGGAGGTCTTGGGACATATCTCTCATGGATAGCGGGGCCTGAGAGTACCTTCATGTTCTTCTCAACTTTCCTAATTTGACTGTGCCTCTGATTCCTGTCCATACAAAAATGTGAATGCACTTACCCAAGGTCACACAGTTGGCACGTAAGGAGGCAAGGTTTTAAACCCACTTCTCAGGGTCTAAAGAGCTTGCCTCTGTGTTATGGCCTCCCTCATGAAAGCAGGACTTGCCTAAAGCATGGCTGTCCAGGGCTCAGGCAGATTCCTGAGGCACCTGTCCATCCTCTCCAGTCCAGAAATGGAGCCTGAGCCAGGCCTGATTCCACAAGCTCTCTCCCAGGCCAGGCACACTGCTGGCTGCTTTCCTTACAAGCAGAAGAGTGACAGAGCCCTGGCTCCACCTGGGAGTCCCCAGGCCTTGGGCAGGCAGACTTCTGGAGAGGTTTTGATGCTGGATTTGCTTTTTTCTTTTCCAAGTCATCCTCTAATTGAAAATGACTCCATGCAGCTGTCAGCCTGGAGGACTCAAGTGTCTGCACCCCAGCCTGTGCCAATTGCACAGATCCCGTTTGTGATGACCTCAAGCACAAAAGTCCAGGAAGACATTAACAACTGTTTACTTGTGCCTGACAGAAGGCTCCAAGGCCTGGAGAGTGCAGGCCTTGGGGCTCCTGAGGCTGGAAGTGCTCCTAGGGAGCCAGAGACCCCCACACTAGGAGCTTGTTCACAGATAATAGAGAAGTCCCACCCTGCCTGCTGGGGGTGGGGGTGTGGGGGGAGGAGAGCCTGAGCAGAGGAGGAGCCTGGAATGGGGTTCTCCTCCCCTGCTGCAGGAGCTAAAAACACCAAGTGCAGGAGTCTTGCTTCAAAAGTCATCAACAGAATGACTTTCTTTAGTTGCAATTTCTGAGCAGAATTTACCCTCTCTACAAGACAGCAAAGACTGGCTTACCTTTCCTAGACCTCATTGGCAAAATGGAAAGTAACTCTTGTACCCACCTCTTAGGTTGGGGTGGGGAAGAGATGATTTTGCCCAATTTAAAGAAGAAAAACAAATGCTCAGAGAAAAGTAAATTGTCCAAAGTCAAATCGTGTTATGATTATTAGGGCTGCAATGGAATTTAATTTACATTTTTCTGAATTCTAAGATTAATGTTGTTTGAGCTGTGCTATGGATTTGCCCATTCACTTAATGATTATTTGACAAAATGAGATATTTTAAAATGTTAGGAATATTAATGTGAATGTTTAAGTATTCATTCCACAACTATTAATTATTCAGATGCTCAGAGAAGAGTACTATTCAAAGTATATGGTAGCACATAAGACAGCCAAGACCTCTGCACTCAGGCAGCTCATAACCAGCAACAAAGAAGATAAACAAATGCACAGTATAATATAAGGCGGTTGGAAGCACTGTGAAGAAAAGTAGAGCAGGGTGAAGAGAGAGAGAGGAAAGGATGTCAAGGGAGGGAAGGATAGGGAAATGGTAATGGTGGCTATTTTAGCTGTGGAGGACAACGAAGTTCTTTATAGAGTTGGAATTTGAGCAGAGATTAGAATGTCATGAAATAATGATCCACAAGACAATCTGGGTCTGGAAGGTCACAGGCAGAGGGTATGCCTACATGATATAATTTTACCTTCTATACCCTGAAAAACAAAATTACATCATGCAGACAATTACTTGTATGCCTTTATACATGGGGCTGAACTTAGGGAAGTTGTATTTTAAGGAATAAATGAGGGAATGCAGAGCAAGTGTAAATGACCTACCTGTGTTAGAAATGTTTGCTGGATTCAAGGTGAAGCGATGCTGTCACTATGACTAGAGGTGGGTTAGAGAGGTGACTCAGCAGGCCAGGTCATCTGGGGCCTGGCAGGCGCTGATGAAAAATTTGCATTTTATTTTAAATGTGATGAGAAGCCATTGGAGGTTTGTTGAATTGATGATTAACATCATCTGATGTGTGTTTGAACAGGATCTTGCTGCCTACTGATTAGGATAGAATGTAGGGGAGAAGGAAGAATGGAAGAAGAAAAACTAGTCATGAAATTTTTGCAAAAGCAGAGGTGGGAGGTATTGATGGGTTGCACTGCGGTGGTGTTGGGAGTGCTGGTGAGTGCTGGGTAGCACTGTCCATACTGTGAGGGCAAAGCTATAGGAGGCACAGTGGGGAAGACATGCTATAATGCCAGGTGAACGGAGGTGTGCCAGTCAGTTTTCCATTACTGTGACAATGGATTTAGAGGAAAGATTTATTCTGGCTCATGGCCTCAGGAGTGTCGGTCCCTGCTCACTTGGCCTTGCGGCTTTGGGCCTGGGGGAAGGCAGCCCATTAGAGCTGAGGGCATGGTAGAGAAGGCTTGTCCACCTAGTGGTGGCTGGGAAGCAAAGATTGATGGGAAGCAGCAGGGGTCTCTCTCCCCCTTTAAGGATGTGACCCTAATGACCTAACTTCCTCCCACTAGTCTCCACCTCCTAAAGATTCTGCCACTTCCCACCAGGGCCAACTGCTATCATTATATATAAGTCAGAATGGTCAGCTGCACCATTCTGTTGATGTGAAGCAAAAAAAGTGGACAATCCTGAACCAGGCTTCATTGGTCTAGGTGACTCTTCTGGTCTTGGCTGCGACTCACTCACATATGTCTGATTCTTGGTAGGCTGGTGGCTGTTGACTACTCTAGAATGGCCACGGCTGGGCCAGCTGGCATTGTTCCATGTGTCTCATCCCCCCACAGGCTAGTTAGAGGGGTCCAAGAGAAGGGTTGCATAGGGCCTCTTGAAATTTGGGCCTAAAACTTACACAATGATACTTTGTCTCTCTCATACAGGCTCTTGGGGGACATTTCTGATTTAACTACAGAAGGAGGGTGAAGATGTAGGAGGATGGGGGGGGGGAAAGAATGGGAGCTAGGAGTTTAGCTTTGAATATTATCAGTATTTCCAAAGAGAACTACTATTTGAGGAAATTTTGAAGAACTATCAACTCAGAAGTAAGAGACAGGTCTTTGCCATTGATCATTTAAATTGTTGGTCATTGATTTGTCTGACTTCACCTCCAGCCTTTTAGAGGAAACAACTAAACCCACATCTAATGGTTGATTGTCACATGCTCCTGGTGTTTTTTGGCACCTTTGGGTTGATGGACAAGGAAGACACTTGAGGACAGGTACTCATTATTGCCTCCTTTTCAGCATGAGGCTTAGCCTAGCGCCTGCCAAAGCCATAACACAACTCTCATCAATGTGAACTTATCAGAGGGAAACGGAACGCGCACTCTCCAGGTCTCCATCCTCTCCAGTTATAAAAGGTCATCCCTGCACCTGCTTTCCACTCTGCCAGATGGCTCCTGCCCTGGGGTGGGAGGTGGGATGAGAGCTCACCTCTCTGGGATGTAGAAGGCATGTTGTTATTCAAAGGACTGATTTTCTGGTCACAAGTTCAGATACCTGGTAGCTGATACGTTATGTCACCCAGCTTTTAAGAGATTCTGAAAATAAAATTATATCATGTAGGTGATTGTTTGTATGCCTTTGTATGTAGGTGCTATACTTTGGATCTTAAATGTCCCTGAAAGGTCCCTGTGTTAGAGGCTTGGTTCCTAGTCAGTGGCACTATTGGGAGGTGGTGGGGGTTTTTAAAGGTACGGCCTAATGGGAAGAAGTCAGGAGATATTGGCACTCCAGCCCTTCCTCTTTCTTTTTTTGCATTTGCTGGCCACTATGAGGTGAGCAGCTTCCTCCCCAGTGCTCTCCTGCATGATGTGCTGCCTTAGTACAGGCCCAAAAGCAACAGGACCAACAACTAACATCTAAAACCATCAAAACTATGAACCAAAATAAGCCTTGCTTCTTAAGCTGATTATCTCAGGTATTTTGTTATAGTAACAGAAAGCTAGCATAATGGACTTACAGGAAGAAAGTTGCACTTTTAAGAAATAACTTAGGCAGTGCAAAGGCAAGAAGAACCAACATGTGCAATGATACTCAAGAATGTATAATAAGGGAGGACCAGGATACCTGTGAGGAAGATCCAGAGTATATCATCAATTAGGTACAGCTGCATAACAAACTATTCCAAAACAACCACTTATCATTATACACAAGATAGCATGGTCAGCTGCACCGTTCTGCTGATGTGAAGCAAAAAAAGTGGCCAATCCTGAACCAGGCTTCATTGGTCTAGGTGGTACTTCTGCTCTTGATTGGGACTCACTCACATATGTCTGATTCTTGGTAGGCTGGTGGCTGTTGAGTACACTAGAATGGCCACGGCTGGGCCAGCTGGCATTGTTCTGTATGTCTCATCCCCCCCCCCACACAGGCTAGTTAGAGGGGTCCAAGAGAAATAGAAGTGTTGCACAGGGCCTCTTGAAATTTGGGCCTAAAACTTACACAATGATACTTTGAGTACATTCTTTTAATCAAAGAAGCCATAAAACCAGTCCAAGTTGAAGAAGGGGGGGAATAGGTTCTACTTCGTGATGGGAGAAGTGTGAACTCATATTGCAAGGTACTTGGTCACGGGGTGGGGTAGAGAACTGGGGCCATATTTGCATTCCATTTACTCTGGGAAACAACTTGACTTTTTGTCTTCTGTCACACAGGGTCCTCATGATGCTAGGTAGATGGTAGTGACATATTCCAGGGGAAGGACAGCCCCAGGGTGTAAGCAGACAGGGGCATGGGCACCAGGAAAGAGGCTTTCTACTTCCAGCAATCCCCAGGAATTCTCCACTATAGGGCTTCTCATCAGAGGATCAGCCCCTTTGTGGATGCCACCCGGGTGTGGGCATCAGAAGCTCCCAGTTTTCTCCAGCTGACATGGGTCTGGACATCACTCAACACCATCTCTGCCCTTTGCAGAAAACAGAAACCCAGAGAAGAGAAATGACTCATTCAAGGTCAAACAGTTTCTCTTGGTTCCAGGAAAATCTAGATATGTGAAGACTCAGGAATAGTTTTCTTTTTCACTTTCAAAAAGCAGAATGACAACCCT
Organism: Spermophilus citellus; assembly: GCF_964194105.1. Classification (NCBI taxonomy): domain Eukaryota; kingdom Metazoa; phylum Chordata; class Mammalia; order Rodentia; family Sciuridae; genus Spermophilus; species Spermophilus citellus. Next base: position 30,534,577 of record NC_138197.1, on the reverse strand, counting down.
TTCCAAAAACAAAGCATAATGTCAAAATTACTAGGTTATAAAAAAGAAACATTTTAGAAATGAGAACAGGATTTCAGAACTGCATGAGGTAGAGATGTAATTTACAAAGGAATCAAACACTGAGGTCAGAGGTCAGACCATTAAAGGGTCTCCAAGCTGCCTGGCAGCAACCATAGTGGGGTTTGGTTTCAAGGCTTTTGACTATGATCAGGTTATCCTTGTAGGAAAAAAAATATTGGCATTATTTTTCTTTGCTGATTTAGATTTCTGTCCTCAACCTCCTTTCTATTCCACCACTGTATATTTTCTCCATCTCTTCGTCAAAGAAAATGCCTAAGCCTGGACTTTAACACCATTTTTTAAATTCAACATAACATCTATTTGTGGAATGCTTGTTATAGGCTGGGTGATCTTCTAGGTGCTGGTAGATGTAAAACAAAAAGAATGGACACAATCCTTGCTCTCAAGGAGCTTGAATGCTCATGACCAATCAAAAGGCGCAAGATATCAGGGCAAGAGAATGGCCAGGAGAGGGTGAAGCAAGACAGAAGCCAGCCATTCAGTGGCAGGCTGACCATTCTAACCTGGCTGGTCAAGAAAGGTGCCCTGAGGAGGTGACCTGCAAAGTGACCACCTGAAAGAAAGAGCATTCAAGGCAGACAGACCAGCTGGTGTGAGGCAGAGCCCTGTACACCTGCAGCAGGACCTAACTTGTCACCTCTAACACATTGCAGGTTTTGCTCTCCAAACAAAGAGTTTCTTAAAACATTTTTTCCTATTGGAAAGAAGACTGTCAAAGTTGGCTCAGAAACCATTTGCACGGCTGTCAGGGGAATAAACACGCAGGCCCTTGTGTCTCCATAGCCTTTAGAGGAGCCAGCGCCCTGGTGTGTGGGGCAAGAAAGATGTGAACCCTGGAACCGCATCCAATTTCCCCAAAACCCAGGTAACAAGATCTCACAGACTTGACAAGCACGCCCTCTCCCCACTTCCCTCTGGCTTCCCTTCCTTCCCGGCTCACCATGTCCCTGCCCCCTGGAATTCATGGGCAGAACAGCTGCACGGGGGGCTCAGTTTTCAATGAAACAATAAAATACTCCTGCGTGTCCTTAAGGGTATGGCATTTATGACTGGGGTGGGCCGGCTTCCTTGCACAGACACCCCCTCCCCAATTCCCAGGCTCGCCAGTCCAGACGCCCACATGTCCCACAGCCTGTCCTTAAGCCTCTGGGAACTTGCAGCATGGGTGCTTCAAGATGTCCCTGCTCAACATGGTAGTACAGAAAAGGACATGCACACCCAGTGTCCAGGAGGAACTTGGCCGAGGGTGTACAAAATCACATTCGTGTTGTGGACCATCTGCTCACACCCTCCCTGACACCTCGCCCTCCGCAGAACCCCCACTTCCCCACCCCATACGCTCAGCTGCCTGAGTGAGTGAGCTGTCTGCTCTCTTGTTCAAAGGCAAGGAAGCCCTCTCTGGCTCAGAGAGGAAAGCAAGCAGGCGTGGTCCACATTCCCATCAGGTCTGCACCCACCCTGCCCCCTCTGCCTTCAAGCTCTTCTCTAAGGCACCAAGAAGTCCCTGACTTCATAAGTTTCCCATTTGCACAGAATGCACGTTTGGACATTGAAGGCAGATGCCCCTGGACTTCCTTCCAAGTGCCAGATTGGAACACCCATGCCTAAGGGGCCAAACATTGCAAGCTTCCACGTGGGGGCGCAGCGTGCCAGCCCATGCTTCAGCCTCAGTGGTCACCCTCCACCTCCAGCACAGAGTATGTACAGTTGTTTTGCACATTTCATCTAATTTTGGCCTTATTGCTTTATAAAAATGAGTAGGAAACTAGGGTAGAAAGCACAGATTGTATTAGCATAATATAAATGAGAAAAAGATAGGAGTTATTAGGCACGCCCAAAGAAGATTCATGAAGCCACATTCAGATGCTCACCAGAATTAAGATGATTGACTGTTCCAATGTATGCCAGACACGTTCCTGCCTCCTGCCTCCGGCCCTCTACCCAGAATGCTCTTCCCCTGGATTTCCACATGGCTTACTCCCTCACCTCCTTTCCAAGTCATTGCTCAAAACTCAGCATTACCAGTGAGGGATTTCCTGATAAAAATTGCAACCTGTACTCCACCCTCCATCCACATTTAGGATTCGCTGTACTTGCTTTTTTTTTTTTTCCTCTCTCTCTTTCTCCCCTATACCCCCCTTGCCATGGTGCTTATCATGATCTAGCAGATCCTACTCATTCATGGAATGAACTTTTTATTGCCCATCCCCCTCCATTACTAGAATGTAAACTACATGATAAATGGATCCCAGACACTTAGAATGGTGCCTTGAGTCTAAGAGGTGCTCATTAAATATCTGTTGAATGAATGAATGTTGAATTGTAGCAGAAATAAATATATTCGATATATGGGTAGTATATTACAACAATCATGTATAAATGTTGGTATGAATATAATTTTATTATTTCTTTTCTATCCCTGGGAAAATATATCCCTATGCCATTTAAGTCAATGACTGTGCTTTTGAACATCGGATTTTGGTGCACAATTTCAGAAATACACCATACCTAATAATAGGGGACAGGTTTTCAATAAGCTGAGCCCCGAGTTTGAGGAGGCACAGAGTACTGGCCAGGCCCAAGACTGGAAGATAAAAGCTGGGAGACTTCTGGGATGAAGCAACGGGACCTGTCCTTCTGGTGGTGAACATTTGCCTATCTTGGGCCAAGTTTTACAGCAGACTCCTGCCAGTCATGGATGGCCTGGGAAATGTAGCCAGGGCTAGGGTGGAATAGTCAGTAGGGGTTTGCTAGTTGGCCCTTTGTGGCAGGTAAAGCTGCTTCATTCACTCAGCCAGGAAGGAGCTGGGGCTGAGTCACGGGCAGGAAGCCCTCTGTTTTAGTCAGCTTTTCTTGCCGCTGTGACTGAAGGATCTGACCAGAACAATTGTAGAGAAGGAAAAGTTTATTTGGAGGCTCAGGATTTCAGAAGTCTCAATCCACAGATAGCAGGCTCCATTCCTTGGGACTCAAAGTGAGGTAGAACATCATGGTGGAAGAGTGTGGTGGAGAGAAGCAGCTCACATGATGATCAGAAGCAGAAAGAGGGATCTCCACTTGCCACATACAAATATATACCCCAAGCCACGCCCCCAATTCTTACCTCCTCCAGCCACATCCCATCACCTCAGTTACCACTCAGTTTATCCCTATCAGGTGATTAATTCACTGATTGGGTTAAGACTCTCACAATCCAATCATTTCTCCTCTCAACCTTCTTGCATTGTCTCACATGTGAACTTTTGGGGGACACCTCACATCCAAACCATAACAGAGGAGCAGAGTGGGCATCTCTCAGTGAAGCTCTGCCGGAAGGCAATGGGAGGAGGCCCTGGCACAGGGACAAACTTTGCCCTGATTTTCTGGATGAAACCCTTAACAAACACATGAATGATTCTGTAGTGGCACTTGGGAAGCACTAGGCCACCTACCAAGCACTTCACAGCAGGAGTTCACTTCATTCTTAAAAATACCCTGTGCTGTTAGGTATTTCCCTTCCATTTCAGGAAAGAACTGAGTAAGCGTGCGTGAGGCTACCAGGTTCCTACGGGATGGAGTTAGGGTCTGGGCTCCTCTGCTGGCTCAAAGGCCCACAGGTAGCAATGCTTCATCTTGCTCATGAAGCCATATTGACCAAAGGCCATGCTGTGGGACTTCACATGGGATTCCCCTGCCCATCTCTAACAACTCCCTGACCCCAAAGGAGCTGAGAGGTTCTTTGTGGAATTGATAACAAAAACCCAAACCTTTAAAGACTAAACTTCTGAAAAGACAAATGCATAAACCTTGCCCTCCAAATGAGAGGAAAATGTTGCCTGATTTGATAGACCAAATGTATAGAGTAGACCATAGTCCAGCCCAACTTCATTTTGGCTCAAGGAAATTGTTTCTGTCTTTCTCAACATACAATTGCAGAAAATGTGCATCACTCCATCCTCTCCTCTCAACACTCTGCTGTAGGCTGAAAGTGTGGGTCTGAAGAGTGGATGTTGCTGGCTGTGGGAAGGGGGTGTGTGCAGCTGGAGGGATCTGTTGGTTTAGTAGTTCAGCGTCCCAGCCTCCAACCTCAACCACAACGCTAATAAAACCTCAACCTCGGACTCTGGCCCTCCCCAAACCCTGGGAATCCCCCTGGCTGTGTATTCACATGGTTCTGTGGATTTAAAATTTCTGTGAAGTAAGATTGAAGTTTTCCTGATCTCTAGAAACAAATTGTAACAAAAAAGTATCTCAGATCACACGAGTAGTATTAATTCATTCAAAAGAACAGATACTTTTTCAATGGAAATGATGCATTTTCAATACAAGTAATGACTATCTAGCATGGATTATGATATAAGGCAATAGAAAAAAGGAGTGAATTATACATTCACTTTAGAAAAAAGATTTTCCTGCTTTTTGCTGATTCAACATAAAACATTAACATTGACAAAGATAAAAGAACACTGGGTCATTGATTACAGACTGGTTAATGAATATTGGCAATTCAAGGAGCATTTAGGATAAATCACTATATTAAAAGAAAAATGAGGACTGACAGGCAGCTCAGTGGTAAAGTGCTTGCCTAGAATGCACAGGCCCTGGGTTCTATCCCCCAGCTCCATGACGGAAGAACTAACAAAAGGAAAGAAACAAAAAGAAATGAAAAGAAAGGGGAAATTAGAAATGTTCTGGCCTTTTGTAGCTGTTATATGAAAGAAACTTGCTAGGACTAGTGGTCACATGAGGCACGGAGTGCAGAAGGACCTGTATTTGGCATTTAATATTTTGCTGTTGGAATTTTGAAATTCTTAATCCTTTATGAACAGGAACCCCATGTTTGTATTTTACACTGCCCCCCACCAAATGGTCATCATCAGGGTGCCCAGTTGGGGTCCAAGTCCTTGGTCTCCTGAACAAAGAATTGAGCAACACAAACATAATAAATCTGACAAAAGTACAGATTTATTGAAGGTGAAGGTAGAAGTAGCACTCTGTAAGGTAGAGTGGAGTGGGCTGAGCGAGAGGGAGAAGCTCGTGGCCCTGATGTCCGGAAATTGGTGTCTTCTATGCTGAACGGTGAGGTATTCTCTTCCCTAATCTCTACATGATTGAAGACCTTGTGCCACTTGACCCCATTGGTTACCTTATGATACTTGATTAGAAGAGTATCCAATTTTCCCCCATTGGTTACTTTAAAAGACCTAATTAAAATACTATCCAATTAAGCCCATTGGTCATTTTAAAATAACAAAACCTGTGGCCAAAGTTGTCATGGTGGTAAGTCCTCAGGGGTGGAAGTTGTCATGGTAATGGGGCTTATCATAAACATGACATGACTTGTCTTCCTGTCATATCCTCCAGTGGTTCTTATACCCAGCCTCCGCCATCTTGGGGTTCTGAATTTCTACCTAACAAAATGACATAGCTGGTCTTGAGAAGAGGAATGGATCCAGATTCTGATTATAGCCCAAGTAAGCTCTAGGAGGTTTTCCCTTCAGAAAATGTGGGGGTCAAACACTCCAAGAAGTACTAATTACTGTAATCTAGAATTCTCTCCCTCCTCATGAATAAAAGAAGAAAATTCCTCATGGCAGCTATTTGAGATTTGAGCTCTGAAGTTAGGGCAAGGTCTGAGTGCCAGCTGTCTTGTTTATCAACTGTTTATCAAGGAATCACTGCCTCTCTTGGAGCCTGGCCTCCTCATCTGTCAAAGGAGAAAGCTGTAAATCCAAGAGTCAGGATTCCATAAGTGCACTATCTCTTTTTCTGGCATTACTTTTGAGCCAGGTGGTGAGAGGCTGTTGTGCAGGATGAATGCTGGGTCAGAAAATGACCCATGGAGGCACAGGGTGGACCCTGCCAAGGTTTGGAGGTGGGGAAGTGCAAGCAAGGTATGAGAAAAAGGAAAAAAGTCAGGGGAGTTGGGCTCAGTGTTAGCATGAGAGAGAAAAGGCTAGAACACAGTCTGTGGCTACACTGTCAATGGTCCTAAATACCCAACAACATATCTTGGACTGTAGAGAGTGGGTGTGGCCTGATGAGAGTGACATTTGATGAAAATTCAGAGATTATTCTCATTCTGCTCCTTTAGAATGCTGGATGGGGAGGGAAGAAAGTTAACTTTGCTGTGGGCCTGCTACAGCTTGGCATGAGCCCCTACCTCTGTTGTCAGCTGCATCCCAGTGCAAAGAAATGCAGAGGGCAGCAAGGAGCCCTGTGCTCCTCAGGCCAGGCCTCTGCTGTCTTCCTACCCTCCTCAGGAGTTGCAGTTTTTCTGCTCTGACTGTTGGGCAAGAAGGGGAGTAGGTGGCATGAGTGCAGGGTGCAAGACCCACCCTGAAGATGCTGCCTTCACCAGGCCTGACACACATACTGACATGAAGCAGGATCTGTGTCAAAAGTTCAGAAGGAAGCATGACAGGATAAGAGGGGAGGAAGCAATATGGATGGCTAGGTTACTCTTAGATTCAGACCCAGCATCCGGATTTCCAACTGCAATAGAAAAAGCATGGACAGAAGTGGGCCTCCCACCAGGGAAAGGGGACCAGTGAATAGCCAGGGTGACGCTGAGTGATGTGTCAAACCCAGATGAGGGGAATGAGCAAGGAAGAAGTTCCACCACTTCCCAAGTCACTGACCTTCTCCAAACCTGGCTTCCAACCTGCCAGGATGCCTGTCCAGGTTTTTTCCCTTCCATGTGACTTTAAATTTTTCTATTTTCCAGGGGATATAGTAGAGAATCTTGGGATCTACACATCTGTTTTCTGTCTCCAGATGGACCTAGATCTGACTGATCACAACCCAGGGGCAAGTGCACATGGTATAGAGAACCTGAGGGCAGGCAGAGGAAGCTCAGATCCCTTCTTGACAAATGAGATCCTTGGGCCCAGGGTGGCCCATCTATTGACAGCTGTTCTCCCGCTTTACGACCTCATGACACGTTTCTGCAGGTGACCTGTCCAAGCTCTCCAGAATGGCACATTGGATTTCTGTGTGCTGCCTTTTGAATTCTCTGAGTCCCAACACCTCAAGCCTATATGTTTGCTCTCAGGTACATTTTGCAGTATCTGGAATACCCTCTCTTATTTCTCTGTAGGCACCATCTCCCCTCCCTTGTCCCATCTCCCTTTAGGTGAGGTGATGAGCCCCTTATTGTCCTAAAAGCAAGCCACTGTTCCCTAATATACAACCATGGAAACATTGCTCACCTTGTGTCTTATCCCTCCAGGAGGTTGGGCTGCAATCTGTCAAGAAGGGTCTGACACAGAGCAAGTGCTGAAGGAGGGGTTGTGCAGTGGGACCAGGGTTCCAGGATTCACATCTGTGGCTCAGGATGGACACAGCAGGCTGACTTAGTCAGCTTTTTCACTACTGTGACTAAAATATCTGACCAGAACAATTGTAGAGCAGGAAAAGTTTATTTGAGGTCTCATGGTTTCAGAGGTCTCAGTCTTCAGAAGGCTGGCTCTCTTCCTCAGAGCTTGAGGTGAGGCAGAACATGGGGGAGGAATGTAGCAGAGGGAAGCAACTTGCATGATGATCAGAAAGCAGAGAGAGAGACTCCATTTGCCAGATACAAAATATATACCCTAAAGCCACACCCCCAGTGACCCACCTCCTCCAGCCACACCCTATCTGCCTCCAGTCACCTCTCAGTTCATCCCATCAGGGGATTAATTCACTGATTGATTTAAGACTCTCGTAATCCAATTATTTCACCTCAGTCTTCTTGCATTATCTCACACTTGAGATTTTGGGAGACACCTCACATCCAAACCATAACACAGGCTTTCACTCGTGTGCACTGTATCTCTTCCACCTCTGCTATTCTGTGGTGGCTAACAGGGTCTGGGGGCAGACAGCAAATTACAAAAATCTAGTAGCAATCAGCTCCACCAGTCTTAAGCAGGAGCTAGCACTAGCAGGTCCTCCATGTGTTTTGCACTGTGAAACTGACCTGAAAGGAGCAGAAGAGGGCCAGTCCCTTCCAACCCCTCAGGAGCAGGGGCAGAATACAAGAGGGCAGAGGGCAAATATTGCAAAGGAAACTCATGGAAACCAGGATCCTCGGCTTCCCACCTCCTTTGGTGTCATGATTTAGAGTGTAATTTTGTAAGGGTTTAATTTAATCTGGACTTAAAAATCAAAAGCGCTGGAAGAACTGACTTGGACTACCATAGGAGGGAATTAGGCAAGAAAAAAGTAACACGTCCCTTCAAGTGAAGGTGGCAATAAGCAGTAGAATTTGTAGGTCTGGCCTCTGGATTTCCTCTTCTCAGAGCCTGAAGGTACAGGCTCCTTCTCTCAGGGCAGGAAGCCGATGCTCTGGAACTTTCTAGATGCCAAGTGCCCTGTGTGTCTGTCTGCTATCCTGACAACATCCCTGAGAGATAGGCAGAGTAGATGACAGGCTGGGAGGTGTGAGTCCAGCTGAACCAGTTATTAAAATGCCAAACGGCTACCATATCAATTAGATAACTGTCACTTGAGCCTACTAGTGATCTCCGTCTTCCCTGGCTACTACAGCCTTTCCTTGAGATCCTCAGGAATTCCTTATAATTCAAAGAAGACCCTGAGGAGGCCTTCAGGACCCTTCTGCAGCCTACAGCCAAACACTGGTGTTCAGACCACCTGTTTCAATTAAACACACTTTCACCATCACCCCAGAGGTTGGAATCAACATTAATGCCATTTTATAGAAGTCTGAAATTAGGTCACATGATTAATATGGTGGTGGGATTAGGTTTCATGCTGCCTGACTTGTCACTGCATACCAGCCACAGAGACAGCCTCTGGAGGTCAGATGACCACAGACTGGAGATGGCATGTGGAAAAATCCAGGTTTCTGAGAAGTGCCTGAGAATATAGAAATGGTTGGCAAAGTAGATGCCAGGTGAGATCTGCAGGGCTCTTGCAAATGTTCTTCTACTGGCCCTCTTAAGGCCGTGTGGAATAATAGAATGTTCTGTACTAGATGATGGAAGATCTGATTCTCATCCTAGCTCTGCCCTGTGTTAGCTGTGTGACTTTGACTGGGTTGCCTAACCTCTCTAGCTGGTTTAGTAGGTTGGGATTGAACCTAGTTCCAGTGGCTTTTCTGAAGCTTCCCAAAGCCCACTCAGCTTGACCCTTCTTCTTGTACAGTCTCAAAGCTCTCATTCCTGCCACTCATTCTTAAGGTAGCCTGAGTCCAAGAATACTTTAATTGAATCAGGAATGCTTTTATAACCTTTTTTGGGGGGAACGAAATCTCAGGGTTGTTGGGTACAAACAACTCACTACAGTCTTAAGGAAAGTCACCTGAGTAGTTTTCTTGATGTGTACCTTAGATTAAAAGAAAGTTCCCTTGGGGTGCCAGAGGCAAAATCCTAGGCCTGGGTTGGGCCAACCTCCCCATCTATCTGGTTGGGCAGCTGCCAGCAGGAGCCAGAGGCACAGGAATTCAGAAGGAGTGGCCCTGCCCACCGCCTGCTCCCCCAGGCCTTTGAGCATCTGGAAGGGGACCAGAGGGCCCCGCCCTGACAGCAGGAGAGTGGCTGCATCTTGTTCCTCTGGAATGGAACAGGTTTGACAGGGTAAAAAGTCCCTCTGTGGACAGAGGCTGCACTGCGCTTGCCTGTTATGGTGAGAACCAGGTGTCCAAGCTTTCTGATAAAAAAATTTTACTCAGCTGAAGGACAGAGAGGTGATTCATTCATGAATTGGGCCTGGTTTGCACTTCTATTGCCAAAGCTTGGCTTTGGATTTTTGGTTGAAGATCCTAGGCCTTAATTAGGACCATTAATTGCTCACAGTCTAGGAAAATATGTTTGACTTCCCTTAGGCATACTAACATTTCATGCCTTGAATTTCACAGCAGCAAGCATTTTATCCATGAAAACATAATTACGCAATACCACTGTCGCCCTCCCAAACTGTTCACTACTCCTTCTCTGTCTTTTGCTGTTACATTTCTTCTACCTGACATTATCTTATCTATATATTTTCTTATTTTTTTTCCTGCCATACCCTCAAGGTAGTAAGCTCTAAGAAGGCCTGAGCCTCATCTGTTCAAATTTGTCATTGCATTAATCCATACCTAGGAAGAGTGGGTCGTAATTCCTCGTGTGTGAAATGGAGGAATGGCTGAATGGATGAGTGACTGCCAAATCAATACAAGATGTCCTTTGTCTCTGAAGTGTAAGCATAACCCTGGTTCATGACCTTGGATTTTGGTTTTCTTAACTACATTTAAAACTTGTTTTTGTCTATGGATATGGAAAATGTGGTATATACACACAATGGAGTTTTATTCAGCCATAAAGAAGAATGAAATTATGTCATTTGCAGGAAAATAGATGGAACTTGAGAACATTCTGTTAAATGAGATAAGCCACATTCAGAAAGTCAAGGGACATATGTTTTTTCTCATACTTGGAAGCTAGAGTGACAAAAGGAAAAGAAAGTGGTGCGTGTGGGGGATCTCATGAAAATCAAAGGAAATCAGTAAAGAAAAGGGACAGGGAGACAGAAGAAGAGAGGGAAAGGGGGACTACTGAGGAATGATATTGGCCAAATTATATTGTTATATTGTTTACATGTAAGAATATGCAGCAAATCCCACCATTATGTACAATAATAATGCATCAATATAAAATATGGAAAAAAAAGTTGTTTTCTTTCAATTTGAGTCCCCTTTCAATAGTTCACCCATGGAATAATGGAGTCTCAAATCTTTGGGCAATAAAGCACATTATGAGTTCACATTGTTGAGACTCTTGCCTCCCCCAGCTCATCACAGATTTCTGAACAGCCAATGAGCAGCACAGCCCTTCTCGCTAATCCATTTTCTCTGAAGTTTGGTGCAAATCCTCTTTCTGCCAAAATCCCAGTTTATTAAGGGGATTCATTCATTAATTTGTACAATGAATTGAGTGCTTACTGATAGCCCAGGGGCTGTGCTCAGCATTTGGGATAAAGTTTGGACTCAAACCAGGATGACCTGCAGACACATGGAGATTATAGCTAACTGGGGCAAAATGGTAAAGTAATTACACAAATTACCATATCTCTATAATTTCAGTTGTGTTATGTGATAGGAAATAAAAGGCTGGGTCCAATGAGAATATAAAATGCGGGAGGAGAGGCTAGACCACAAATAACTCAAGAGGAGATGTCCTGAAGAAAAGGAATTTTTAAACTAAGACCAGAAGGCAGAGTAGGCTTGAATCAGATGAGGGGAACTGAGGACAAAGGAGGAGTATTTAAGACAGAGGGAGTCATGCCTGAAAGCTCTGGAATGGAAAGGGTGTTTGCCTTCTCCCAGGATTTTACTAACAGAGAGGATATTTTATTTTCTTAGCTTCCCAGGACTCAATATCCAGGAAAAGTTCTAGCCCAGAAAACAGAGCGGCAGGAAGTTCATTTCTGACCAAGATCTTTAAATGTCAGCTTGGGTCTTAGTCTGTTTTCTGCTGCTATTACATAATACCTGAGACCAGGTAGAGGCTCAGAAACAGGAGCAAGGTGCCAGCCTCTGGTGAGGGCTTTCCTGTGGCATCACATAGCTGTGGGAGTCACATAGTATAAGAGAAAGCTCAGGTCCCTCTTCCTTTTATTCTTAAGTCATTAAGGCCATCCATGGGACTCCACCCTCATGGCTTCATCCAATCTTAATTCCTTCTCAAATACCCTTAACCTCCAAATGCTGTTAACATATGAATTTGGGGATTATTTTTCCAACACATGAACACTCAAACCATAGCAGCTTCCCCAGAACTTTTCCTTCAAAATATAACCTGAAATGTCTCTGGTGCTGGTATGAAAGCTGACTGCTAAGGCCTCATGTCATGATGGTTACCTGGGGATGGAGCTACCTCAAGCCTCAATATATTCATTTCCTTCTCCTCAGTAATCTTCTAGCACTTTTCACGGCTTCCAAGTGATGCTGTGGGTAGGCATCCAGCCCTTCTGAAATGGAGGCCTGAATCCTAGGTCCCAGAGAGTCCCGACTCCCCTTCCCTGATTTGCTAATGAGCTTATGATTTTGGCTTCCAAGAGCCTAGTCTAGGCCCATTTGTAAATGCAGAGGCTCATTTATGCTGGGTTATTTATGAATAAGAAAGAGCTGTTCTTTCATAATTTTTAAGTTCATATCTAACTTGATAATCAATTATCTATTGGCTATTCTTTTTCTTGACACGGTGGACATCTAAAATCCTTCATCTTGCTGTCGTCTTGAATTTGTTTTAGAACCATTAGGGCCTCTAGACATGGTGGGGTCATCTTCCTAACGCCTTCCTTGCTCACCTCCACACTCCACTGGTTACCGGATCTCATTGATTGCACCCCCCAATCTGCGGCTCTAATCTGTTGTACTCCCTAGATCTACGCCTTCTCCTTGGCTCAGGCCTTCATTTGATCACTGCAGCACTGTGTCCATCCCTCAATTAAACTGCCACCAAAATGATCTTCTAAAAAGAAAAGAAAAAACAAAACAAAAATCCACTGTAAACACCCTGTGGACTCCTCATTGCTTAATAAACCAGAGATTCTCCTAGTGTGCAGCAACATCACTTGGGACCATCTTAGAAATGCAAATCCTCCTGCCTCACCCCAGATCTAATGAGTCAGAGGCTCAGGTGATGGGGCTCAGCAATCAGTCTTAACAAGTTGTCCAGGTGATTCTCCTGCAAGTTAAAATTAAGAGCACCCAAACCATAAACTCCAAACTTCATAGCCCTTCCTACCTGGCCTTGAATTAGCCCCTCCTGACTTTGCTCTCCAGTCTCCTAAATTTCTTGTTAAGACACACTTTGTGCTTTCCTCTACATATCTTCCATTCTTTCCTAGTCTCCACTTTTGTAGGCTGTTCCTGTCTGGAATATCCTTCTCCTCCTTCTTCCCTGTAAGACTCCAAATCTTGAGAGCCACCCTCTCAACGAAGTCTTCCCAGACTGTCCCAGGCAGCCAATTACTTGCCCACTTTCTGGGTTCCTGCCGTGGCTCTTTTTTTGGTAAGTTCATTAAACCATTTTAACCTGCAGATTTGGCTTCAATGTAGGGAAAAGCTTTCTATCAGATAATTAGAGTTATTTTAAAATAGAGCAAGCTGGCTGGTGAGGAGGTGCTTATCACGGGGCATGGAAATTGTCAAGGATACTCCAAACTGCTATACCTGAAGGCCCCACCCTTTTCACTCACTGCTCTTCTAAGCGGGAATGACACCTCTTGTGCTGAGTCTATAGAGTTGGGCACAGTGCCCAATACCTAGTAGGCATTTGACAAAAAAAAAAAAAAATTAAAGTATCAAATGAATAAAAATAGATTTCTGCCTTATAAGGGAGCATGGATTGCTGGATCTTAGAGTTCATGTCCAAATCTAGAATTCCTGTCTTCTATTTGCAAAAGCCCCAAAGGAACATTATAGAAGGACTAATCTTTACCTTCCAAGCAGGAGCAATAACCACTTTCCCGCAGTCTGGGTGAGTCTTAAGTGTTGGGTAAAGGATGGCAGGTGGAGTATAGGAACCCCACTCTTCTTCCCTACCCTACCAAAAATCTGCTTCTGCCACTGCCCTCAGGTAGAAGAGCTGTACCTGTACCCTTATAACCACTCCCTGTGTGCCAAGAGTGCATATCTTCCTCACTCCCCTTATCCCTCTCAAATCTGGTGGCCAGGGTCCCAGGAAGCACTTAGCGTCCTTTCCACTGTCTTAAATGCTTAGATCAATGTGCTTCTGGGGTCCATAGACTTCTCACGTCCCTATCTGGGCACTTCCCTTTACCAGCTTATGACCTCAGGCAAGTTACTTCTCTCGACCAATGTCCTCAACTGCACAAAAGGGTTAAAATAACCAGGGATGGCACAACACTCCATGGAGATGCATGCCTAGTGCCTAACACGAAGCAAGCAGTCCATAAATGATAACCATTATGACTATTATTAATTCTTTGGTTTCATCTTGTTTTCCAACCCGAGTCCCAGTACCAGATTCTAACACTTTCTTACCAACCTGGAGGGCCCACAACTACAACCCCTTCTGTTTTGGTCGACAGACTCTGCCTGATGCCTTTTCTGTTTGTAAGTTTTCCATCCTGGTCTGCCTGTTTGCTAGCTTCAAGAATGTTCATTACCCATATGCTTCCCAGCTGGCTCCCAGTTCACCCTTCTGAAGGTTAAACTTGTATTCAGGAGCATTACCTTTCCTTAAAAAAATGCAGTACATCCATAGTTAGGATATGACAGCACCCACCCACGCCCAGCGCACGGGAAAAGCCGTCTAACTCATTAGTCTGTTTTTCACAATAAACTTTAATTTTTCTTGCTGCAGAGACTTCTATAATTTAACCATCAATGTCATTACTGAACTCTATGACAATTCAACCCAGCCAAACTCACCCGTGGAGGCCACTTCTTCCAAGAGAAGGATTTTGATGTCTTTGGACCATTCCTCTTCTCTACTTCTTCCCCTTGCTGCCCCCCACCAGGCACATTAGTGCTTCTTGAGCCCCCATGCTCTGTCACTCAGGAGGCCAAGGACTGAAGAAAACAAATCCATAGACTGAAATTCAGAGTCCTTCTGACCTGTTCTGGGATTCTGCTCTTCTGAGCTGGGCCAACCTCCACCCATAGCCAAGGGAAAAAATAGGGGCTCTGGTCAAGACAGAAGCATTTGCACTTGGACTTGCTGTGAAACACATGTGCTTTTTGAGTAGCCCACCAGCCTGCTGTAACTTGAGAAGGGCATGTGTAAGGAGTTTGGGTCTCCTTAGATTTGTGCTGGGGATCTTGAGGGAGAAGGTTCCAGTTGAATTAGACTTCAGTGACTGGCTGATCCTGAGTTTGTGAACAGAGCATGCCCAAGGCCCTCAGGCCTGTGTTCAGAGGGAGGAGTGGCCGTTGTGAGCAGTTGGTTGAGCCCCAGCTTCACAGCTCCCTCGTGGAGGCAAAGCTGGCAGTGTGGTCGAGCAGAGCTGGAGCTGTGAGGCCTTGCTTAGCCAAGGACCTGGTATGGGCTTTGCACACCCAGGGCCTCAGAGCTTGAAGGCTGGGGGATGCGTCTTCCTGGTGAAGCCAGAGAAGTCTCCAGGTGACCATAAACTGGCTACACGGACTTTGTTCCTGAACACATGTTCAAAGGTGATAAAATAAATGCAGATGGTCTCTCCAAGCCTCAATGGAGGGATTTTTACATTGACTAAATGAACTATAAAGCACACATAGACACACATGCCCTCACACACACGGGAAAGGGAAAGGGAAAAAATCTTAAAAAGTGCCAAACCCTAAAACATCAATACCAACCTGGAAAGAGCACTGTTACAGAGACAGAGGGAGAGAGAAGGGGTGGGGGGAGAATACACACAAGAACAAAGTTGTCTAATAAATTTGAAAAAGAAAACAACACACACACACACACACACACTCACACTTCAGAAAAGTACTACTTGGTGGAATTTCTACAAAATTTATTGGAAGAATTAGAACCGCTTTCTCTGATGTGTAAACAGAGGATTAAAGGCCTATTAGAAGACTGGGTCAGGAGTTTGGTTAGAGACCTGCAGAAGGGAAATGGGCAAATACTATCCTAAGGTCCATCTCTAATAGGGTAGAAGATGGATACAGGATGAATCTTCCACCACCCAGTTTAGAATTTCCTACCAGAATTCTAGAATGAAAGTTCCTGCAACTCCCTCTCCCAACGCTAATCATCATCATCAGTAACACTTAAGGGGGTTTCTCATGTGCCAGGGAATGGATGATTTTTGCAAAACAACCATATAAACAGACGCTCTCCCCATTTTATGGACAAGTAAACAATGGCACAATAGGTAACCTGTTCAAGTTCACAGTCTCCGAGTGTGGAGACTCTTAGAGACTTGAGAGAAGGGAGAGAAAAAGTCCCCATCAGTGGCCAGTGGGACTTTCCACAACGAAATTAAGGAAGTGAGAACCATCCAGTCCAGACACCATCCTCTCTGCAATAGAATCTCATGATACTCAAGTTCGCATAAGGACTCATCCAAGGCCACGCAGCTGTGGGCAACACAGTGGCTCAGAGTCCATTTTCTCTTATCTAGTCAAGTTCTTCACAGCTTCAACAAGAAGCTAAACGATATGGTGAGCAGAGCGTGGAATTTTGGGAGATCCACACACCAGTCCTCCAAGGTGTCAGGATCTCCCAAATCCTGTCTCAGAGATGGGTTTATTTTTCAGTCAATTATAATGGCAATTGTACACAGTGGATGTATACAGTGGTTGAAACACCTTTCAACCTCGAGGAAGGCTCTGCCCTGGCCCAGAAGCCTAGCTTGTTGGCTTTGGCAGCACCTGAACTCCCTCTTATGCCAATGCAGTTTCTGAAATGGAGCTGGAAAATGCTTCATTCATGGCCTTGCCACCCAGAATGGAAGAGGCTGGGCCATCAGACAGCCTGCAGCTCAGAGAATGTTTTCAGAATCTCTCTCCAGGTCCACTGTCTTCTCCAACCTGCATTTTTGCCAGGAGTGTGCTGCTCCAAACTTGTTCTTGACAGGCTGACAAACGCCTTGCATTCGAGGCAGGGCCCAGGACTCAGCCTTGCTGTTGAGGGTCCTTGCCTTCCAAAGTTGGGGTCTAGGACTTCTATCACTCAAGCCAGTCAGCTGGACCCTCTAGACAGGTTCTGGAATAGAAGTTCCAAAAGAGGAATCTATGGGCTCCTTAACTCATGACCCTGAGGATGGCCTTGTGACAGACAGCCTCGGCAGTTTACTGCAGCACTTTCACAGGTTGCTCCAGCGTCCCAGAATCCACTGTCAACTGGACCGTACCACTCCTACTTTAGGTCCTTGTACTGGAACTGTCTCTACCGCGGGGCTAGTTAAACATCCAGACACCAGGTCTATAGATGCCCCCCAGCTGCAGCATCTAACAGCCTGCTGGGGGTGCCACACCCTCACTGGAGGCCAAGGGGAAGGATTAGCAGGCACCACCCAGTAATGAGCTCCTGAGAAGGGGGCCTGCGTCAGCAAGAGGCTCCCAGTATCCTATCATCAGGCTTATCCTGACATTGACGTAGGCTCAGGGAAACAGCAGCTACAGACGTTGGCAGGCAGAGAACTGTGCTTTTCATTCTCTAGGACAGCAGCGTTCACATTAAACTGTGATGCTGCCAGGTTGAAGCAGGAGGGAGAGGGATGAATGAAAGGGGAGGGAGGCTTGTTATCGTCCAAACATGGATCTACCTCTTCACTCTGCCAATTTCCTGTTAAACAACCATGGTCAAGCTAAACCCACAAGCCTCAGTTTCTTCACCTGTAAACTGGAGATGACAAATGGCTCCCTCAAAGGATTTGTGGCAAATAATGGAGGCAGTGTTTGAAAGTGCCTGGCACATAGTGGGGGCATGGCAGGCTCATTTCCTGCCTCCACGTTAGGCATTCAGAATCAAGCTCTCATCATGATGCTCTTAACCAAAGCTGCTCTCATTTGCTGAGTCTGTCTTGAAAGCTCATGGCACATAAAGGACACATGCTCTATAGGGGTGAGTGTTAGAGGTCTCAGGAAGACAGAGCACACATAGGCTTTAAATGAAGGCAGGGTAACCCAGTTCAGGCACAGAGCAGGGATTCAGGGCAGTAAGGATAGCTTCTGTGTTAGACGAGTGGACACCTTTACCTCTGGCAAATGGGAGATGAGAGCCCATATGCTTCAGCCCTAAGAGTTCCAGCTGCTTCTCAATGGGACAGGGCATCAGCAAACTCCTTGAGGGTCACTATGGGTGTCCCCTCCATCCTGAATAGAGAGGACAGGGGATGCCATCACCACAGTGACCCCTTGCCTATAAGGACCTCTGCTGGGACTCTCTGGACACCAAGAAAGTCTCTTATGTTTGGATGTCTTATATCTCGAGGTGGCAAATCAACCAACAATAATACAAAGATTGAACATAATATCTAGAGAGGAAGAAAGAGGAGGGAAGGAAAGGAACTCTCAAATGCCTACTCCATGCTGGAAAGTTCAGAGTGGGCACTTAACTGGCCTGTCAGGTTTCCTGGGAGGTAGGCCAGAATCCCCATCAGATCTGACCCCAGGAAACCCAGGCTCCCAGGGTTGATCAGGTCAGAGGGGAGGAGCTGGAAATTGGACTGAAGTCTGACTCCAAAGCCAGAGCCCTTTCCAACCGCTCACAGATCAGTGGGGAAGGCCATGGGCCAAGAGAGTCTATAATGAGACAATTTATTTTCTGTGTATAGATTATTCATGAGCCATTTCAGTTTGCTTCTGGGTAGCCATGTAATTATTCTGTTACAGTTCGATCCCCGGCATCACAGGCACACAAATTATTCTGTTACGAATATCTAGAAATTTTTTCCTATGTGCCTAAAAGGATGAAAACCACTTACCAAAAGCAAAACAAATCCAAAGCCAAAAAAGAAAAAAAAAATCCAACCCTTAAACAACCCCCAAACAACAAATGTGCTGAAAAGAAACTTACAAAACTAAAATTGCCAGGTTCGTTGTTATTGGCACAAATCATAATTCTAATTGGCAAGACCAAGAGTAGGAAAAAAAAACAAAAAACAAGTAAGTACTTGGTGGTGTGCTTGCTGGCCAGGAGGAAATGTTAAGCTCAAAGCTACAGGGTATAATTTCAATGGAGGCCATAACAGTTCTTTTAATTAATTAATCCAACATGGAATATACCAGAAGGGGGATATCATTGTGTTTATACACAACGCCGACATCATCTGATTTTAACAAGTTTACTAAAGCGACAGTCATGGCCTTGACAATACTGAATGCAAAGTACTGGTGTACACAGATTTTACAGAAAGGCTCCTGAGAGCCAGATCACAAAACAAGATTAACAGATGGGAGAGGCCTGGGGGGAGGCAAGCACACTGACTTTATTGAGAAAAAAAGCTTATATACTGTAGGGTTGCTGAAGTTTAATAAATAAAGGTCAACTTATAATATATAAAAACAATATAAACATTTATATGCTACATGCATATCATATAATTTAAAGTAATAATTTATATATGGGGAGAGATGCCAATTCATGTTCTTCCGATTTTTCTCGACAAGGCACACACACAGGAAGTGTCTATTCGTATCCAGCGCCAGCCTACGAGTTTGTTGTTTTCTGAAGTCAGTGCTCGGACGTAGGTTTGGGACGTTTTGCACTGAGAGTTCCAGTGTTTGTCGTCGATCCCCCTGCAACCGTTTTTGACTGGCCTGGCTTCTTTACATCTCGTTTCATAAAAATATTGTTTGACGGGAGAGTTGCCGGTTTTGATCTCCCCCAGCACCGTGACCTGGTGTCCCCGAATGTCGATGGCCGACGACTTGTCGGTCACCCACAGACTCTCACTGTCACACACCGAGTACTCTCCTCGGTGACTCTTATGCTCTGCATACCGTTTCCGCCGTGATGTTCTGTTGGCCACCACGGGGTTGCCCACGTAATCCTCCATGAGATACAAGGGAGGAGGCTCCAAGGGGGTACTGTCGCTTAGCAGGACTCGGGGGGAACTGTAGCGTCTCTGTTGTCGCAGCAATTCGGTGTCTGTCGCAATCATTGGCTGGAATTCTGACCTGGCAGGTTCTCCCTGCTCGGGCTCTCTGGCTGCCTCTGCTTTCGGCAGGACGTTCTGGTAATTTTCTTTAACATCCACCATCTGCTTGGAGAGCTTGTTTTTCAAAATATCTGCCTGGATCAGCTTAATAATCAGGGAGTTGAGTGAGTCTTCCGGCAAATTCCTTTGATCCATGTTGTTACCTTGGATGCCACGGAGATAAGCGAGAAATATCACATAAAACAAGATGGACATCACCTTGTTCACCTGTAAAATCTGAAAAGGAAATAACGGGCGTTAACGGCAGGCTGCAGCAGCGGAGTCCAAGTCATTCTGGCACCAGCCACCTGAGGCTGAGAATTCCAGAGAGGGCGAAAGAGAGAGGGCACCACCATCCCAAGTAAGCCCTGAACATTCAGAAGGGGCTCTTTCCCCAACCCCTGGGAAACACTGGGGAATGCACACCCGATCTTCTGACTGATAGCTCTCCTAGACAGGCAGCACTGACTGCCTTTGCATTCGGTGTCTGCACTATCCTGCAGCCTTCTGCTGCACGTGGACGATGTCCTGCCACTTCTTTAAACATCCCTTGAGCCCGGAAAGTCAGCTCTACCTTGTCAGACTCTGAAGACTTTAAACCTGAGAAATATAGATGTGTAGTTACATTCCTTTACCAGCAGCAGACCCTTATCATTGTCTGAAAAAACATAATTCGATGACTCCCCAACCCCAGCCCCTGAGGCCTTCAAAGGAACACATGGAAGCCGGGGATTGGATCAGTTGCCTCTAAGAGATCAGAAATGGGCCCACCCCTGGCCAGGCCAAACCTGGTAAAGTCTGTTCTCTTGCCACAACTCACACCGCATGAGGGCCCTAGTCTCTGGGTGCTCTGTTAAGCTCTCAGATGGAACATGCATCATCAGGCCACCCAGCCAATCTGCTCAGCCCCCAGAGACTCTCTTCTCAAAACGGCAGCCGTGCAAAGGCACCGTCTGAAGAAGAATGAAATGTAGAAAAAACTAGTTCCACGTAACAGGTTAGCCTTGCCCTGAACAGCAGGTCAGCCTTGGTTCATTTCTCCTCCTTTGGATTGTTTCAAGTTTCCATTCCAAAGTGTTTGCTTTAGTGGTTCTATTTCTAATTCTACTATCTCCTTGTTTAAACGGCACTTGAATCTATCAGTGTTCTCTTTCTGTTGCCATAGTAGAGCCTCAACACAGGGCTCCTGTTGAGTCCTTGTGGAATTCTAGAGCTGATCTCCAGACACCTCCCTTGCTGGTCTCTCCCTCAGTGGAGCAAAACCCAGACTTTCCGAAGGTTTGCGGTAGAAGGAGACTCTCAGGTGGAGGGGGTACCTGAGCTAGTGTTCCTCACCTGGTTCATACCTCCTACATCCACCTTGAGGTATTCATCTTTTAATAATCATCGCTGCCACTTCACTTCATTCTTTAATAATCATTGCTTTTAAACATGATGCCTAAACATGGAAAATAAAAACTCTTCTCTTGGTTCACCTTTGGTATTTTCAGAAAGACTTCACTAAGTCCAGGGGGAAAATACAGAGGAAATAAACAAAGATGACAGGAGAAAAAGAAAGGAGCCCTGCTTCACAACACCAGGTCTG
Organism: Spermophilus citellus; assembly: GCF_964194105.1. Taxonomy (NCBI): domain Eukaryota; kingdom Metazoa; phylum Chordata; class Mammalia; order Rodentia; family Sciuridae; genus Spermophilus; species Spermophilus citellus. Next base: position 30,513,345 of record NC_138197.1, on the reverse strand, counting down.
CTCCTAGGTCACAGACACGGCCTCCTTTCTGGTCTGTCTGAAATACTGGCTTGCTCTCTTGTCCCCAAAGGCCAGCAATTTTGTAGACACTGTGTTGGAATTTCCTCCCCCCTGGCTCCTGGCCTGTCTCAGTGATAAGGGAACCATCTTCCTTCTCTGGGAACCACTCACTGGACAGCTGACTCCTTCAAGGTCAAAACTAAGAGAAGGATTCTAGCGTAACTACCCACCCCTAGAGATTGCTCTAGGAATTGTATTATCCCAGGAAAATGGTTCCCACAGGATAATTAATACACTCTGTGGACAAGTTTTATTTCCTGTGGTCTTGCAGGACCAACAAAATGAAACCTGAACAACAACAACAACAAAAAAAACAACAACATGGGATATATGCCACTAAAATCACCATCCCTCTCTCCCTGCCAAAAAAGAATGCAGCTACAATAAAGTCATTTGGGACTGAGAGACTATCAAAAAGTATATTTAATCTCTCTAAAGCCCAGCTACTGTAAGGTAAGAATACATTGGGTACTTAGTCATAGGGAAACAAATCAAGGAGATGGGCAGGGGTCAGATAAAAAGAACATCTAAACTAATGCCTTTATTTCTGTGTTAATCGGCTTTCTGTTACTATAACAAATATCTGAGATAAACAACGTAGAGAAAGGTTTATTTTGGCCCATGATTTTAGAGGCTTCCGTCTATGATTTGTTGACCCTATTGCTTTGGGTCTATGGTGGCATATCATGGTGTGGCAGCAAGTGGCAGAGCAAAACCACTCGAGGCCAGGAGAGAAAAGAGAAAGACACTGGGGTTCCAAAATCCCCTTCAAAGCAAACACTCCCAATGACCTAAAGACTTCCTACTAGTACCCACCTCTTCAAGTTTCATTACCTCCCCAAAACACCAAACTGGGGATCAAGTCTTTAACACATGGCCTTTGGGAGACATTCGAGATCCAAGCTGTAACAATTCTATAGATAAGGGAAACGCTAACTACAGTTTAAAGAAGAGGAGAGAGACAGACAGGGAAGTGACAGGGTTCTTTGCATTCTGGGCCTGACTTCTCTTTTTGTTAACTGTAGTAAGATTGGGCTCATATGTCCCATGCTCCAATCTCAATCACTATTTCTGCATGTACTGTTCTCTTTATTTTACTCACTTTTATGACCTCTCGTTGAAATTGTACTCATTCTTCATAAGCTGACTTTTCTGTAAAGCTCCCCAAGATCCTCAACAGTAGCAACTATGCCTCCCTTGCCTTCTCTCAGCCATTCTCCAAATGGCCACTGAAGCATCCCTCATAGCATTATGTAGTGTGGGTATCACCCAATTAATATTAATGTGGGCCCTACCCAGTCCTGCATCCATCCTCTTTCTTACCATCAAATCAAAAACCTTGCCATGATTCTCTTGTAAAAGCAATGGGAACACACCATGTGCAGGCTAGTGAGTGTTTCTAAATTATTTTCAAGGCTTCATCAAACCCTGCAGGCTTTTTGTGGGCTCCATTTTGATTATCTGCTATTAGTTTGTTTTGTTTTGTTTTCATAGAGAGCAAGCCCAAGAATATTGGTGACAAGACTTCCCAAAACACAGAATCTAGACAACCTCCTTGTTTTTATAGATATGGAAACTGAGGTCTGGAGCAGTGGTGAAGTCAGATTGCTAATTAATGACAGAGAGTGAGAGGGGACACTAAGTTCTTGGGCTCAACAAAATCTGGTGGCTTGTGGGTGATCAGGTTACTGTGAGGGATGGATAAAGCACTTCCTATGAAAGGACTCAGGACAGTGCCCGTACCTAGCGAGTACACTAGAAATGTTAACTTGAACATGAACCCGAGTTTGCTGTGGCAATAGGAGGGGCCCTTGCTGAATGCACACATGTGGGACCAAGCATCTGGAGAATTTCTTTCTCTACATCTGGCTCGCAGCCATCTGAACCAGCATGGTCTCCACAAGGCTTTTCCTCAAATGCCATTGCTCATAAGTGATAGGACCTCAGACTGGCCACCCTGGTTGTGGGAGAAGAAAAGTATCATGAACTGGAAGCACACAGACTGGGAAAAACAAGGAACAAGTGTAGGGACATGTGAAGGGATGCTTCTGAACCTGCTGGGAGAGAGAGGAGGCTGAGTTGGTCTCTTTTGATTACTAAGACTTCATTTCCCACCCCATCTCCTGGAGTGGGATTTTCCTGGGAGACTATTTCCCTGGAGTGGGGAATGGAAACGGGCAGTAGTGGTTCAACCCAGGTAAGGCCCAGCAGTTTCTGCTTAAGGGGACTTCTCTAGTACTCACAGTCCTTTGTAGAAACCCCCATGTAAGCCATTATCCTACTGTATTAGTATTGCCAGGCTGTCTCCTCCTGGATGACAGGGACCATTATCTTTTCACCCACAGATCCCTCATGCCCAGCACAGGGCTGCACACCCTGCAGAATTTCAATGTCTGCTTATTGAACGAGCGCCTGTGAGGATCGGGACCTGCCCAAGGCACTGCTCACGGGCCTGCATGGGCTTCTGCCAAGTCTGGGTTTGGAAGCCAATCAACTCTGCCTTCTTTTCCCAAAGAAAATACAGGCCCTGGCTCTGAAGCAGGCCATGGGTCCCCAGGCTCTTCTTGGCTATAATTAGAAAAAGACCTGTTAAAGACCTCAGTAAAACCCCCTTCCTATACTCTCCCTAGTGCCCATTTCCCCTGCTCAGAGTTTTCCAAGATCCCGACCAATATGCACATGCTGTTTTCCTCGCTTAGAAATGCTTTCCCACATATGGTGTTTTCTCAGTCCCCGGAGCAACATTCCTACAAGGTTTCACCATCCCTCAAAATACTCAAAAGAGAGCAATTTCTGATTCCTCCTTTTTGGCTCAGTTTACAATACACACAGAGGGTTTCTGGGTATCCATGAAGCAGCTGAAATGGAAAAGGAAGCCAGGGTAGAGAGTGGTACAAGATCTGAGGCCAAGGCAACCTGTGCCTGTCCTGACATGGGCTGAGATGGGGGTGCCTCCTTCGGGTTCCAATTCACCTGTCCAGGGCTAGCCTCCCTACACAGGGGCATCACTCCTGACCATGGACCCATAGACCCCTTTTGCTGCCCAGGTAAGGAGTAAATGTTTATCCTGATGAGATCAAGAATGAAAATGCTATGGGCCTGGTTAGAATGAGGACTGATGCACATGAAATCTTTAATCCTGATGGCAACCTCACTGAGGTAGGTATTTTTTGCATATTCCATTTCATATGGGAAAACCGAGGCACGGGGAAGTTAAATAACTAGCTAGTAAGCAGCAGAATCAGGATTTGAGTAGTCTGGTGCTAGAGTTCATGTTCTTGATGATGATACTATGCTACGCCTGTCTTTTCTGCTTTCATTCTAGAGAATTTATTTCCAGAGAAAGCTCAAGTTCCAAGCTGGGAGCCAGGAGCCAGGAACCAGGACAACTGCCAGTTAGCAAGTTGAGAGCCACCCCAAGAAGCCTCAGTCCTAGGCAGAGTTTCTAGGGATCTGAGGCCACCACTTCTGATTTTCCTCCCCATATTCACTGTGAAAGCATTTGCTCATGAAAGTAAACAAAATTTGGTTGACCCCTGTCCCTCCTGGGCTTGATACTGTCCAAAGCAGTCCCTCTGGAAGTCACCCGTCCTTACAGAAGTCACATGTTGTACAGGGCCAAGCACTTGGATATACCAACCCATGTCCTGGGTTTGTGGCCATCCCTGGAAACCTGGGTGACTTACAAAGTCAGAAAGGATCTGTTTTAGCTTCCCTCAGAGAGGAATCATGAGATCGAATGTGAAAGCAGTTTTTAAATTTGCCAAATTCTGAATATGCAAATTCATTATTTCTTATACAGACACATCCTCTGGAGGCAACTGGGTCCTTTGGCTGGGGTCAAAGAAGACACTGTTCAACTGCATCCAGAAGGGCCTAATTCTCTGGAGAATTTCTGGGGCTATGACATGGTCTCTGACTAATGCTAAGGGCTGCAAAGACTACATCCTGCTGGATAACCCTAATATCTTGCTCGGGGAATGCAAAGGGAGAGAGGTGGGAAAGCAATAGATTTAAAGTAGAATGACCAAAAGGAAAGGAATGTGGTGGAAATATTAAACTAAGACCTTATAAAAGACCAGCTGAGCTTGTTCCCCAAATCTTAATTGCCAAGTTAATTCACATTGGCTGTGTTCTGATCACAGGTCCTGAGGCTTCAAAATTAGTCAGTGGGGCCACATGAAGATGTTCTGACCCATGACAAGGCTGGGAACTGGGAGAGAGAGAGATGCTGGTGGAGCCTCTCCGTGGGGGGTTGGTCTGGTTTGGGTTAATCTCTTTATTAATGATCCGGAAGTAGAGAGAGGAAAAAGTGGCAGATTAATTAAAATGCACAGATGATGCCCAGAGGGAAGGTGCTACAAACACCAGTGAGAACAGACCAATTAGGCTCCAGCACCCATGGGGGCTGGCAACCTGGAAATAGCATGGTTAGATTCGAAGTGGAAACATGCAGGTCGACTCACTGGGGGCAAGAGGCATCCAAAACCAACAAGGGAGGGAAGTGCTTGTAAAAGATGAAGGGAGGGAGCGACTTGGAATTGCTACAAGGAGTAAATGAGAAGTGAACTCACATGAATGGGGCTGGGTGGATTTCCATAGCGCCTCTTCCTTCCCCTCAAGTTCTACATTTTTCATCTCATTCACTCTTAGCACACTGTGGTGGTGGTGGCGGGGGATGTGCCCTGACACTTCCTATCTTATGAAGCACAAAAACAGACAAACCCTGAGGGCAAGGAACACAGTCATCTGACTGCTGCCAAAAGATGCAGACCAGCATGCTCTAAATTTTCAGAACACCAAAAGCAAAATCAGCTGCGCTCTCTGCCTATATTTGGTGAGAACTCATTTGAGATCCCCGGACACCAGGCAGGTCTGCATCAAACAGGCAAGAGCAGTGCCAGGGAAGCAGATTCTATCCACTTTAATTCTCCAGGCAGCGTTAAAATGTAACACTTGAAACTCAGGGCACAGAAAATGATTGACAAGGTTAACCCTGGGTCCAAGATCAGAAACAGGACAAGGTCCTCAAAGTTCAGGGATATCGGTTTCCCAGCCGACACAGGGCATGTATGCAAGAGATGGCACATTCCAGGATGAAATGAAATGAAATAGCCTCACAGGGTTGAATCACCTCTCTTAGAAAGGAAGTATTAAAATCAGTCCTTCCTGGAGCCATACAATAAATAGGTCCCCTGAATGGTAGAGAAGGAGCCTATATTCCTAAAGAAGGAATATATTCCTGAAGAAAGCTGTGTATACTGAGATGGAGGTGGAAAGCTGTGAGTTTACTCTGTACTGCTGCTGGAAGAGGAATTTTTACATTGTTCAAAGCATACCCAACTCTGGCCCCAAGGCAGTGAGCGATGGAAGGTATGGCACATGTCAAAACAATGTGCACCGGCAGCTCCAGCACCGAAGGTAGTGCACTCACTCCCCAGGCCAAGGAGCCCTCGGGCTTAGCCCCATCTTGGCAGAGAGATCTGAAAGGAGCTTGGTATGCCGACGGGAGCCCCAGGAAACTTGGATTTACTTGATCCTTTGCATACCACTAACATGGCCAGAGGGTGGACTAGGAAGGACTTCGGAGAAAATCTGTCAATCCAGCTATTGGCTATAATGGTATTATCTAGTAAATTTAGTTTTATTTGTTTGGGGCATTCGCATTCATCTCCCACTGTGCATACAAGGTTGCATGCGTGGGCTTGTACACACACACACACACACACACACACACACACACGTCTGGTACTCATGGAAATGAGGATGGATGGGTTTATAGTCAGTCTATTTTCAAGTGGTATCATTTCATGGTCTCAGACATTCTGATTTGAGTTATTTCCTGCATCTGAGTTATCTCCATTCTCTGGGTGAAAACATAACAGGGAAAGTTGCTTTATATGCACAGACTGCTGGATACATTGTCATTAACAAATAACTTTGGCTCCAGAAAAAAACACCCCAAGTCAACCTTTTTGTTTTATATGTATGCTTCTTATTTGAGTCGGTTTCAGGCATATACCTTTGCCTGAAAAATGCTGTACAAATGTAAGTCATACTAGCACAAGGTAGGCAGCTAATTGATTTTTTAATACTTAGAATAAATAAGAACAATAATGATGCTGCTGCTAAAGTATCTACTTTGTCTACCCAGCCAAGAATGAGTTTCAAAATGGCAGAAGAACAAAGCCACTATGTCTCAAGAGTTAGAAGCTAAGGGAGTCCCCAAAGCAGGACTGCTATTCCTTTCACTCTCTGGTTGCCTCTTCCAAACCAAGACTGTAGCTGGCCTGGCAATGCCCAAACCAGCATGGACAGGATCAACAAACCACACTGGTTTGGCCCAAGAGGACTTGGCTGCACTTCTCCTGTGGGCTTCTTCCTTTGCGCTCCATGATCAGGCCTGCATCAAATATAGCCCCTCATGCTGCCCGCTCCCTGTACAGCCAGCCTCCTTCCACTAGGAGGAGCAACGGCTCACTGAAGCACTGGTCTGGATGCCCCATCCAGGAAGCCATGCTGTCTGAAGACTGTGGGGGCCTCAGCTGTCTTTTGCTCTGCTGCGTGTCTCTCCCTCCACTCACCATGGTCACCATCATTCACCTGAACACTTCTATAGACTGGAAACCGAGGTAGAATAGAGGTCTAGCTGGTAATTTTCTACATCCATTCTGACCCGTTCGTGTGGTGATGCTGAGATGTACACACAGGAGAAAACCAATCTTTCATCCAAATCAAAGCTTGTGGCAGGTGCTTAATAAACACAGACTCCAATTTTAAGCAGTCTAGTGACTTTCTAGCAGCGGGGCAAGACTAAAAACCAACCCAGGGCTGGTCCTCTGAAAGCAATTTTGGCATAAACATGCTAAACCCAAAGCTGCCTCTAATCACAGACACAAGTTGTAATGATCCCTTGTAAGAAAGGCTAATGTTCACTGAGCCACACCATATGCTAGACTTTGTGGAACACTTAACATGGATTATCTCAGTTAATCCTCACAGATACAATTATTATCCCCACTTTGCAGCTGAGGAGACTGAGGCTCAGAGGGATTAAGGAATTTTACTCAGGCTTACACATCAATGGAGAACCACAGCAGGATTCAAACCCATCTGTGTGACCCAACAGCCCGAACTGTGTAGCCAAATCACATAACAACTTCCCAATTCATTGTGGTCCGAGGCACCTGTCTCTTCCTTGCAGCACACTCAGCAATGAGCACCCTACTAGCATCAATGTTTCTTTCACTTTTTTAGAGAAAAGACATTCTAGACAGGTCCTCAGAAACGTAAAGACAAATTGCATAGTCCAAGACTACAACACTGGTTCATTGTGGCTGAGAAGCGTATTTATTCCACATGCGTCTTGTGAGCTCTTTTATGTAAGCTTTCATTTTTCAAATATAGAATTTTCCTTTCCTCTTTCCTCATCTGATGCTAAAGAAAATCAAGAAGCCAAGGATTCTTTTTAAAAATCGGCCAGAGTTGTGAAGGTGAGACAGTTCTGACTCTGGTTTCACAGGTTGCAATGTATTTGTGGTTGATGAGGACAAGCAAAATAATGTGAACATTTGGCAAATCTCCTGCTTTGATATATTCATTAAGCCAACTCCTCCACTAACTTGCTTTGCATCTGGAGGAGAATAATTGCTTATCAGGGGGTCTTGATTCCGAGAGCAACATTTCTCCCACAAGGGTGCCACCTGGTATTTTGGGCAGGACAGGTCTTCATTGTTCAGTTGTGCTCCTCACACAAGCAACTCAGGTTCTCACCTACAGCAAGGAACTCAGATTCTCATCTACAGCATGTCCTCCAGTCGTGGTGACAACCATTTTTTTAAAAAAAAATGATGTGAAGTTTTCTAAAGACCATTTGGGGACACCTTACCACTTCTGGTTAAGAATCATATAGCACAGTGCTGGGAGACTTAGTTGTTTTGGGATTGTTGACCCCTTTTAGAATGTAATAAAGCCCAAGAGGTCACCCCTTTGTATCAGGGCAAAGTCATGATTGTTTTGACGAATATGGCATATCAAAATCAGTGATATGTAACTTTCGAGGCTAGGTTCTAAAAGGTTCTATGTCTTTGGACTCGTTCGTGCAACTCTGAGCTGCCACGTGGGTCTAAGGATCCAGAGGCCACTGAGTTGAAAGGGGTTCCCAGGAAGTTCAGTCTTTTGGCCATCCCTGATGAAGCACTAGTCTTGCAAATGAAACTGACCTGGATGATCCAGATTAGTCTATTTGCCAGCTGAATGTCCCCAAGTGAACTCAGAAAAATCATGCAGCCCACTTCTGCCCAAACTTCTGACCCATGAAATCAGAAGAAATGCTACAACAGTTGTTTTCCTAAGTTTTGGGGTGGTTCGTTATAGTGCAAAAGATAGGCAAACAACCACAGTTGGAAAAAAACTACTGGGGATTAGAGGTGTTGACTTTTAGTGCCAATAAAGACATTTTGTAAAATTTTCTCTGAAGGATCCAATTAAATTCTTGAATGAGGATCTAAAATGATCTCTGGATTATTACCCGTGCACTACTAACTACTTAACTCTGAAAGCATGAAGAACATGGAAGTTCCGGGTCCTGTCAATCATCTGAAAGTAGAACCTAGCTGAGCTTCTATAACCTTAACAGGCCTGGCTGAAAGTGTGGAACCACCCTGAGACTTCAGGGTAAGCTGGTATAAGACAGAAACAGAGGAAAGAAGAGTCAGAATGTGTGTGTGTGTGTGTGTGTGTGTGAGAGAGAGAGAGAGAGAGAGAGAGAGAGAGAGAGAGAGAGAGATATGCTTTTATGAACAGGACATTTGGCCGAGGCAAAGGCCCTGGACAGGTGGCTTTTTATACCTGGCTAGGGAAAAGGGAAGGTAGGAGAGATTGTCCCTACAAAGCCTTCACTACTATAGCTCCAGAGGTGTCTGCACTTAGATTGGAGTTACAAACTGTTCCACCGGCCACCACCACCCCAAGGCTAGTTCAATTCCCACACCACCTTACATTTTCACTGGGTTTCAAAAAGAACTTCCTGGAAGTGCTGCAGAGGCCCACAAAGCAGGCCATCATCATCCTACAAGCCATCTGTACCTTGTCCTAAGAGTGGCTGAGGTCATGCCCAGTAGCACTGTGAGCAGAGGCTGGGAAGAGGAGGAACTCCAAACAATACAAGTGCTGAAGGGGAACAGCCAGTGTGTGTGAGTATGAGTGTGTGTGCCTATGTCTGTGCATGTCTAAGTGTGTGCAGGGGTGTGGTGGATGTCTGAGTGATGTCCATCTGGATATGCATGTGTCTGGGGGGGTGTGCCTGTGTGTATCTGGCTGTCTGCGTGGGGGGGGGGGCGGTGGTGTGTTGGGTGTTGGGAGAAGGCTGCTGCAAAGGGGAGATGACACACTGGTCGAAGGGATCAGAAAACTGGGGTCTCCTCCCGGCACCCCACGCTATCATAGCAAATTCTTGGGTGAATCTTTCTGCCACCTCCCTGCAGTCATCAGTTTGCTCTTGAACAAAGTGAAGGAACAGAGCAAACCATCCGGACCCATTCAGTGCCAGCAGTGGGTCTGTCCTCAGGGGTCTAAAGCCAGGCTATGGTCCCCTCAAGCAGAGAAGTGAGCTGGCTCTGGGGTCCTTCTTACCCCCCAGGCCACTGGTGCTGCCAACTCTGAGCAAGGCACCTGGCTCTAGTGACTTTCCTGGGTCCTAGAACAGGAAACATGTAAGGACAGGCCAGAGAAAAGCCCGGGAGATAGAAAGAAACTCTGGGTCAAGTTTGCATTTCTCATTATTTCTCCAACCCTTCTCAAATTCCTTTTGTTTAGAAAGCTCCTTGAGTTTCTGAAGGCTCCCCTCCCCCATCCCACCCCCTGGAAAAACCCAAGGAGCTCCTCCAGCCTGTAACCCTTCCGGATAACATGTTCCATATGTCGGTCACTCTCTGCAAGAGACGTTTGCACTCACTTTTCTGATCATTTACTCCGTGGTCCCCCCACACTGCCTCTCTCCAGAGCAGTTTCCCCCAAACCCCCTTTAGGGCCCTTTGTCCAAGACGCAAGGAGCAGTATCAGGCAGGGGGAATCTGCTGTCCCTCCCAAGTCAGCTCCCATTCAGGATTCCTGCAGGTCTGCCTTCCCAGGGCCCCAGAGTGGGCCGGCCTCTGCTCCCACCCACCCTCCGCTGACAGCTGCAGGGAGACCCTCCTTTAAGCGCTGGGGCTAATTGAACAGTGCTCTGACTGAGCTTGCCACCTTCTTTGCTCAGGGCATGCTTTTCCAGCAAGGCAACACAGCATGCTATTGTCTTCCTTTCCCACCGGGTGACCCACCAGGGTAAATAAAGGCTGAAGAAAATTTTCCAACACAACTCCCAATGCTCCCTTTGTGGATGCAAACCCACATTCTGTGCCTGACCCCTAACCCAGGCACCACCAGCCCAACCCTCCCTTCTTTCTCATACTTTGTGTGTGTGTGTGTGTGTGATTTGAGTTTGACAGCTTGAGATCAATGCAGAGCACAGCCTCACACTAATTTTGGTGGGTTCCCAAAAGTCAGATGAAGGTGGGCTTCAGCACCTTGGGAGGGATGGAGTTGCAAGGGCTGGAGATGACTTCAGATTAGTCAAGGGAACCTGAAAATGGCTTGTCATTCTCTTCCTTGGAAGGTTTCACATTCCTAGGGATGTTCCAGGGATCCAATAGAGGGCACTTTGAAATAGGCAGGAGGCAACCCCTCAACCTTACAAAAGGAGGCCAGAGCAAGTGGGTGAACCGGAGGCCCCAGGGGCCAGACTGAGAGGATCAAGCATTTCCAAGGAGATACACAGGTCTTGGTCAGAGATGCACCTGGGATACACATGGAAGAACCATCAACTCTCTCTCGAAGGAAGAATGACAGATTGAACACCTGTACTGTGTTGGGTATGATTTAAAACTTACATCTCACTGTCTGTAGCTTTTGGGGAGAGAAGTTGAGAAAACTATGAAGAGAGGGTGTTTCTATTTTAAAACTGAGAAATCCAGGGCAGAGCATAGTGAGTGATGGTTAAAATCTGTCACAGCTAAAGGCAAAACTACAACCAGAACTCCAGCTTTCTGATTCCTGAGCCTCTACTTTTCCTAAAAGATTCCTCCCTACAGTATCAAAGTCCTAGATGCCTATGAGGACTGAAGAAGTGGAGGCCCTCTACCCAGCTGCTGAACTCAGGCAGAAGGCCCCCACATGGACAAAAGGCAGGTTACATGTTTTTGTCTTCCCCCAGTTATCTGTGAAACACCAGTTTATACAAAGTGGATCATTCTTTTCAAAGCTGGACTACAAAAAATATACATCTCTTGCCTGTATTAGCCCAAGTTGCCCATGCACTTCTCTCTGATTCTAACCGAAAGGTTAGCATCCTAGCCTCACCTAACCCTTCCTCCCCTGCCCCCAATCTTGGCTCTATTTAGTCTGAAGATTTATTGTATTCTGGAGATCAAACAACAAGTTAAGCAAAAGTGGGTGTAAAAAAACAATCCTACTCAACAATACCTGCATTAAGAAAATGGCAACAATAATAAAGGAAAATCGTTTGATGATGGGTTTGGATGATGCATGGGGGCTAATGAGACAACTCAGCTAATGTAATTAGGGGGTCTGACTCCTGAAATCCCAATTATGCTGATGGGCTTGGCAAAGATCCCTGCAATATGGAGCTAATAAATGGATTGACATGAAGGGTAAGTGGAACCTCAGGATGTGCAGGAATGTGCCCTGACACCGTGATAGACGTGTAGCTCATGGGGCCAACAAGGACCTGATGAATTAAAGTGAAAGAAGGCTGAGCCCCCCTAGTAGGCAGAAATTTCTGGCCAACAGACTAGCTCTTCTGCCACTGGACCAATGGGCAAAATGTTAGAGCCATCTAATTTCAGGGATATCTATTGGGTTTATTACAAAGAACACTATTGTGATTTCCCAGGCATGCAGTCTAAATGAGCAGATTAACTGGATTGACTAAAGGAAACCTCAAAAGTGCTTCTTTCAGACCTGAGGGTCTGTGATACTATGTTCACATTGTGAAGGCAACACATTCCACCACAGGAGGTGGACAGGGCCATAGACCTGAGAACAGCTAGTGACCTCCACCCTAATGTGGAGCAAGTCATGTGGCTGGTGGGGAAGGGATTGCTGCTGCCTGTGGTTTCACTGAAGGGTCTGGAAATCCTTTATATTACTGGCATTGATTCAGAATGTAGAACTTTTGATCCTATAACATGATACATTTTAATTCCCCTTGGTGATGTTAATAATGTAGTTGGCTAATACCACGCTAACAGAATTTATGACGCCTGAACTCCTCCAAGAAAAAGAAGTAGTAATCATTATGGCTATGCACGTGGACTGTAGTCTGTGCCCGATTAATGCCACCAAAAAGGCTAAATGCAACCTTGAATCAAATTATATTTTAAAGATTATGAGTTTGCAATAAAAAATCTTATTGTGAATTTCTCTTGAAAGAAGTACATAACCATTCTTCAATCTAAAGAATTATATACTGAACTAGTTTTAGATGAAAACAAAGTATGCCTGTAAATGTGAAGCAACTATGCTGTAAGTACATTATAGTTCCATCATGAGCACATATGCTTTGAGATTAAAGTCTTCACCAAGGGAATAAGACATAGTTTTCTATTTGCTCTTCAACTATCTGGGTGCCCTGTTGATGTGCATTATTCCCTCTGGCTAATTCCTCCGAAGACTAGAAATCTGGAAGAAGAAAAGAGGCAGAAGAATTTCTTGATGTAAGTTCCCATTTTTCCACCCCTCTCTTAAATGATGCTATGCTAAATTCCAATAATATATGACACTTCAGTCTTCTCAAACATCCCGGTAAGAAACATAAGGAAAAGAAATCACTCCCTCTGTACTTGAGTACTTACCCTCTGCCAGGAACCATCTTAAAAATTCTACAATCACAATCTGATTTGATTGGGATAGGTCCTATAGTCTACAATCTTGTATCTAAAACCCTGTATGATACCTGACATCCTCCATGGGATTGGAGGTAACATCTCATGATTAAATGCATTAATTTCCTGCTGCAAAATTATAAATATTCACCTAAGTGAAATAAAGATGTCAACTTAGGTCAGATTTTGCAGCTCAGTGAGTTTGCTATAACCTTTAGAAATGACTGAGTTTTCAGAGCTTCCTGTGAGTTTCACAGTTGTCAAGAAAAGACTAGGAATGTGTACTATTTTATTTGATAAATGAGGAAACCAAGCCCAGGAGAGCCTGCCTGAGGCCTCACTGTGCACTTCCTATAGCCATGACTAGTAGCAGGGCTGGGATTAAAACCTAGGCATGTCTGTTACCAAACTCCATGCTCTCCTGCACCAGACCTTGCACTGATGTTCTCCATCATGGGGACAAGGAGAAGGAACACACCTTGAAATGGTTTTCTGAGGAATCAAACTAAACAATGACTGCATAGACCTTTGTTATGTTCAAAGCATTTTTTCCTTAAATACATTTTCCTAGAGAGATTATTTTTCCTTACTATAAAAAATTAATGTGAGCATATTAAAGAACACAAAGCGTTTTAAAAACACAAAAGTTGATAAAGAAGCCTATCGGTTCCTCCAAGTATCTTTATGGAATATTTATGTCCAGCTTTTGTAAAACACATGCTAAATTTTTCTATGCATTTCACAGATGACATTGTTTAATACATACCATTCTGTAACTTTCTTATTTTGCTCAATAATATACTCTAAGAAGTCTCCCATCATCTTAAAATTCTACCCAGACAAAATTTTAATGGCAACATAAAATGTTCCATACCAAGGTGTCATGAGTGACTGGATGATACTCCCTCTTGTTGGATATCTATTATTTCCAATGCTTCACTCTCATACATAATACTGCAATAAATCTCTTCCTGTGCAAAGCTTACTATGAGTCCCAGTTATTTTCATGGTCCCTCACTTCAGCCAATCCCTAATCTCTGGTCATATCTGCCTTGAATTTCTCCATTCTCAGATCAGTTCAAACATCTCTTCTCCCAGCCCCCACACACCCTGCACAGAGGGGGAATGTAGCATATATACTGTTTGGTACCAAACAAATTTCTGTTCTCAAGGACAGCTCAGCCCTTGCTGCAGATCAGCAATTTGTTATTGTTGTTTTTCCTACATGAGGTCTTTCTTCTATTCCTTTTAACAGTTCTTGTCTGCTTAAGCCATGTGTACCAGAGTATGAAAAGTCTTGCCAAAACAAACAAAAAACCCCCCAAAAAACAAAAAAACAAGCAGGAGTCCCTCAGGCAGAAACTTCTTCAAGTTTCCAGTCACAGACCTACTTAAATGTGTAAAATTAAGGTGACCAGATACTTCATCATCCAAACCAGTACACTTTTGAAAGTGAGCGAATCTGAGATGTAAAACGGCAAATTTCCTATTCCAACAGGCACAAAACCCCAGGACCTAAACTAAAATGAACTTTAAAGACTAGCTGAACCAAAGTCTTCCTTGAGCAGAACCTGAAGAACGAGAGCCTCGCTGATCTGGATTACAAGTGATCCAGTCAACAGCTGATGATGGACCAGAATTACAGAGACCAGAAACTCCTCAATTGTGACACAACTACAAGGACCTCTGGGTGGACCCCATAATTGGTATGGACTGTTCCACCAAGAATTCCTAGTACAACCAATCAGCTCTCTATATTCCCTTACTACCAACTGATGGGGAGACAGATGGGAACATGTGTCCTGTCTCCTCACCAGTCAGCCTTCATAGAAGCTCTTTTTGCAAAAACTTGGTTCACCTGTATTGGCCTCTGTGCACATGAAGCAGCAAGCCCTCGCACAATATCAAAAGGGGGCACTTAAGAACTTTGTTGGAGTAACAAAAGCACAGTAGCTGGACTGCCCTAGGTCAACCAGGTTGTGTGGTCACCCTGGATATATAAATAGCCCTAACTTCCTCTGAGGAGCAGTCGTCTTTGTCACTCCCCCACCCCACCAATGGCTCTACCCAATGGCTCTGGGACCTGTTCCTCCCACTTCCTCAGAAGCCTACTCCTTATCACCATAACAATCAGAGCTCCCCTCCCAGTCATATCTACTGGGTTCCCAGCCTGACTACATGATGTTCCAGGTGTTGTCAAATTTGGGAAAAGAGAATAAAAATTAACCTCTAGCTACAACTACTCAGTTCTAGGCCTGCATAAGAGAAGAGCACCACATCCATCAGGGACCTCTACTTGTGAACAGGAGCCTTGTCCGCTCACGTCATTACCACCAGCATCAAGTCCTTAATGAACATTCCCCCCCACACACACACACACACACTGCCCATGGCCCCAGATATCACTGACCTCATGTTAGGGGCTCTGTTTTCTTTCCGTCCTGCACATCTGGACAGGGGGATCTCTTCCTCCAACTGCTGCGACAGCTCCCCTCAATTTTCCTCCTACCACTGTCATTACTAACCTTTTCACTTGTTTCATGTGGTTTCCCAACACTGTCAGTGAGCTTCTCTGTGGCGGTGAATGCAGTCCCCTTCACCCTGCTCATGTGTGGATAACTTCCACATCCGCACCTGGGCACAGGTCTCCGCCCTGCACTCCGAACTTGGAGATCCAGTTGCCTACAGGACATCTCCACTTGGGAACTTTGGAGGCATCTCAAGAGCAGATATCCAAAGCTGAAATCGCCATCTTACCTCAAATCCTGCTCTTCCTACACCCTCCTCCATATTCTTTCAGGAAAGGATAGCACCAGAGAGAGATCATGCTTGAGTCCTCTCTCTTCCCTTTCCCCCATATCAAATTGATCCTTAAGTCCAGTTGATTCTGCCTCCTCCTAGTTCTAAAAATCCATCCTTCATGTCTCTATAGCCCATCCTCCTCTTTCCTGGATTACATCAATGAGTCTTTAATGGTTTCTGAGACCTGACATAGCGGTCTCCCAGTTTCTCCATCATTTCTTCTGCACAATGGAATGGAAGGGTCTTTCTAAAGTTAAGCCAAATGAGGTCACTCCCCAGCTGGAGACATTTCTCGTCTCTGCAACCTTCAAGGTGAAGCTAAACCTCTTCAGCATGGCACGAGGCTCTTGGTTGGGCCTCTCTCCTTAGCCTCATGTCCAGTTGTCCTCTCACACACAACTGCACTGGGGGACTTCAATTCTTCCAACACCTGCTCCCTGTACCTCAAATCTCCTTTCTCCTCCTCTTTCCCTAACTTCTGTATCCATCTGACCCTGCTCACATATCACCACCTGAGAAAGACTTCCCCTCAGCACTTACCACATATCTTCCTCAATTAACTGTGAGCTCTCTTTGTATGCATTTTGATAATCTCAGCACTACACTGATACCAGTTCATAGCAGAACTCAATAAAAGATCCCTAGACTCCAATTCACTCGATCAAAGGGATGAATGAAGCTCTCCAGGAACATGACCATTGATATTTCTGACCTGGTATAATTATTGTTAGCACTCCTTCTCGCTCTCAAGGGTGCTAGACTTTGGATAATAAATTTCATGCTTGCTCTAGTGCAAAGGCTCTTGTTATAGAGTGCCCACACTTCCATTCAGAGTTAAGAGAGATGAAGTGGTTGGAGTGAATCAGAGAGAGACAGAGTTGAGGGTGTGTATGTGAGGGTAAGGATGGGAAAGGAGTTTCTGGCTGTCCTGGGAGATGGGGGATGGACACAGGAGATCTCACCTATAGAAGTGCATGTCTGCAAGTGTAAAGGAAGAACTAAGCACTCAGCACTACACTGATACCAGTTCATAGCGGATATCCAAAGACAAATAGAAATTTCAGTTCTAACAGCTCCAGTCCACCATCCAGAGCAGCATGGCTGCCGAACCTTGGGAAGGAGAGGCAAGGAGAAAGGCAGCTTTCTCATGCACAGAGGACAATATCTATACTAAGGTGGGAAGGAACAGGTCCAAAAGCCCCCATGGACTGGAGTCTCCTCTTTCTTACACACCCCCTGCTACCCCATGATTCCGCCAACAAGACTTCCTGGCCCTACTCTGGCATAAGATCAGGAATAGACTTGAAATTCCTAGGGATAGAAGAGAAGGCACAAGGACAGAGGAACTGCAAAGAAAAGCAAGTGGGAACCAACACCCAAGATGTGAAAAGTCAGCTTTCCTTTATTGTAA
Source organism: Spermophilus citellus (assembly GCF_964194105.1). Taxonomy (NCBI): domain Eukaryota; kingdom Metazoa; phylum Chordata; class Mammalia; order Rodentia; family Sciuridae; genus Spermophilus; species Spermophilus citellus. The sequence goes on along the minus strand of NC_138197.1, from coordinate 30,496,131 downwards.
CAAAACATTTGAGATGATCAAACTGATAAGAAGAAAGGGTTATTCAGCCCCTTTTTTTGTAGGTTTCAGTCCATAGTTGGTTGGCCCTATTGCTTTGGGGCCTATATGGAGGTGGTGCGTCCTAGTGGGAGAGCATGGTTGGAGGAAGCAGCTCACCTCATGTGTTATGGTTTGGAATGTGAAGTGTCCCTCAAAACCTTATGTGTGAGACAATACAAGAAAGTTTAGAGGAGAAATGGGTTATGAGACCCTTAACCCAATCAGTGAATTAATCCCCCCTGATGGGATTAATTGACTAGTAGCTGTAGGCAGGTAAGGTATGGCTGGGAAGGTGGGTCACTGGGGGTGTATCTTAGGGGTATATATTTTGTATCTGGGGTGTGGGCTCTCTCTCTGCTTTCTGATCATCATGTGAGATGCCTCCCTCCACCACACTCTTCCACCATGATGTCCTGCCTCACCTTTAGCCAGCTGTGTACAGACAGACCTCTGAAACTGTGAACCTCCAAATAAACTTTTTCTCCTCTAAATTTATTCTTTCTCAGGTCTTTTAGTCACAGCAGTGAAAAAGCTGACTAAAACATCATGGAAACTGGGAAGCAAAGTAAGAGGGAAAGCAAGAGACCTGCATTCCACTGTTCTCTTTCAGGGCACAACTCCAATGGGCTAAAAGCTCCCACGAGGCTCCACATCTCTTCAAGGTTAGTCTACCACCTTCCAAAGGCACCACCTGGAGATCCAAGCCTTTAACATGTGGGTCTTGGGGGGACATTCCAGACCAAAACTATATCCAAGGGGACCTGAGAAGACTAGTATTGGACCCAAATAAATGTCCCTTAGTCATAGGTGGGAAGGCAGAGTCCAAGGGCCAGGCTCTGGAAGGGCCTCCTTCCAGTTCAGGAAGTGCCTAATGGTGTCTCACACTATGGAGTTCTGCAATTATGTGTGTGGATTGAAAAGAAATCACTCCCCGGGGGGCTGTACAGGCATCTAGGGAAGGCTGGGTGGATAAGTCAATGGGAAGAAAGGGTGACATCCTCACAGTGACAGAATGAGAGGACAGCAGTCTGAGGCACAGGCTCAGGTCTGGGGAGGGGGAAGATGTTTTTAGCAAGATCACTTAAACAAGGGGAAGGAACTGTTTTAGGACCAATAATACATACAGGAGCTCTGCTGCTGGGACCTAGGAAGAAAAAAAAAAAAAAAATATATATATATATATATATATATATCTGTCTTGCAAAATATATCTGTCTCGTAAAATAACGAGAGTTTTCTCTAGTCTTTTCCCCAAAAAAAGAGCTTAGAGGTTTTTTGGTTTTTTTTTTTTTTTTCGTTTTGTTTTGTTTTTGTAAAGGCCAGCTTTGAAATTACTTTTTTGTGACATTCTTTACTGCATGGCTTCCTCCCTTACTGTCCCCCTCCCAGGGGCAGTGAGCCCAGCAGGGAAGACAGGCATGAATAAGAAAAGGGACTGGCAAAGGTGGTCAGGCCAGCTGGGAATCTCCTTGTCACTCAGCCTTCTTCCCGACCCCAGGAAGGTCTTAACTGTAGGGTTAGGAGAGGAACACAGAGTAAGTGACACTGGTGGCATTTGGTGGCCCAAGTGGTACAACTAGTAATTCCTGACATTTACTTTGTTATATTTTTGAGTTGATCATTATAGTGTCCCAACAAAACATGAAGTCAAATTTATTTCTTCATTTTAAATTTAAGAAAACCGAGTCTCAGGAAGTTTACATGATTTGTCCAATGACAAACAGCTAGTAAGCGACAGAGCTAGGATCCAACCTGCCATCCTCTGACCCTTGTTTTATTCCTAAATACTCATGAAGTCATTTCTTAGTGCTGCATAATACTCCATTGTGTATAGATGCCACATTTTTTTTTTATCCATTCATCTATTGAAGGGCATCTAGGTTGGTTCCACAGTCTAGCTATTGTGAATTGTGCCACTATAATCATTGATGTGCAGGGAAATGGATGGCATTAGAGCAGATTATGCTAAGTGAAGCTAGCCAAGCCCTAAAAAACAAATGCCAAATGTCTTCTTTGATATAAAGAGAGCAACTAAGAACAGAACAGGAAGAAAGAGCATGAGGAAAAGACTAACAGTAAACAAAGACGAATGGGGGGAGAGAAAGGGAGAGAGAAGGGAAAGCATATGGAAATGGTAGGAGACCTTCAATGATACACAAAATTATAAGAGGTTATGAGGGGCAAGGGGGAGGGGGAAAAAAGGGGAGAGAATTGAACAACAGCAGAGGAGGTAGAGAGGGAAGATGGGAGGGGAGGGGAGGGGAGGGGGGATAGTAGGGGACAGGAAAGGTAGCAGAATACAACAGTCACTAATATGCTATTATGCAATAATGTGAGTATGTAACAGATGTGATTCTGCAATCTGTATTTGGGGTAAAAATGGGAGTTCAAAACCCAATTGAGTCTAATGTATGAAAGATGATATATCATGAGCTCTGTAATGTTTTGAACAATCAATAAAATAAATAAATAAATAAATAAATACTCGTGAAGTGCTTGGTCATGCTTTTCCTCCCTACTACACAAACCCCGGCTCTCTTCACCCAACAGAGGTATGAGATTCTTACCCATACCACAAGGGTATGGGTATAGATTGCCCACACCTCCATTCAGAGTTATCCATGCATTGAAATTTCAAATTATTGCCATTAATACATTTTTAAGAACCAAATCTTTTGTAGAATCTGATTATGTACAGTGCACAACCTGCTCATTAGCCAAATATACTTCTAGCTGGGTGACGCTTACTTGACCAGGATCCCAGGTGTCCTACTTATTACAATGAAACCTGGTATAAACTAACAATACACAGGGCCCCTGGCCTGTTTTCAGTCTTATGTACAATGTACCTCTGCATCAGACTTGCAGGGATTACACATTGTGCTGGGGATCGGATTCTCCTGATTCTCCCAGCCCTTCTACCACTTACCAAGAAAGAAGATGCCCGGATGCCTAAAGCTTGCTCTATTCTTCCCCAGGAAGCAGAGGCTTCCCACCAGGAGGTTTGTCCCTGAATTCTTCAAAGATCCAGAAATCTATCCCTGGCGACCCAAGTCAAGACTCTCTCTAGAAGTCCTCCCCTCCATCTAAGCCTGTTCAAGGAAACTCTCATGGTTTTTCTTCCAGACCCCTTTTCCTCCTGGCCAAAGAAGAGCTTCCTAAAAGCATGGCTACAGAAAGATGTCACGATAAACGGACTGGTAAGGGCCGTAACTCCCCTGAGCAGTCCATGCCCTGCGTACTGGAGATTTCCCCACCGTTTACCCAAAATCTTGCTGAAATGTCACTCTTGGGGGGCACACATTATTGATATGACCATCCTTTCACACTTTAGCTTTACTTTATACATTTCAGTATATTATTACCTTAGTTTTCCAAACTCAGTACTTCTGTGTGTCAGATGAGGAAACTGAGGCCCGATGGGAAAAGTGGTGTATCTAAGGTCTCGCACTGGTGGACAGCAGAGGGAATCATGAATCTAGGTGTCCCTACCTCTTATGGGTTGTTGTTGCCAAAGGCCGACTGTTCCCCATTAATAACCCATGAAACAGTCTAGAGAAGCCAGAGGAATTTCTAGTGCCAGAAAAGATCTAAAAGCCAGTGAGCCCATGTTTATTAACACAAATTACACTGCGGATAAATAAACTATTTTAAATGTTTATTGCAAGATCTGGTAACAGGGGAGAGGAGAGGAGGCCAGAAATAGAGGAACGTGAATTAAAACTTATGCTGCCAAAAGGAAGGGTGGGGGAAGCGGGGAAGCCAGAGCAGGTGTTGACAGCATGCCCAGCTCCTGTGAATATCAGTGGCTGAGAGACTTACAGTTTGCATTTCAAAATAACAGACTTTGTTGGAGATCATCTGGGCTCCACAGTCATCTTGTGATCAGTATTTTAAGGTAGAGAACCTCAAGGCTGGGGGCATGCGTGGCACACGCACCTGGACCTGACAGTGAGGGGAGTACCCTGTCTGGCGATCTTACAGCTGCACTGACAGGTATGGGCCAGCAGGCAGAGGGGAAGGAAGGATGGCCACCTCCGGTCCTCCAGACCTGGGAGAAGGCAGGACACATTCATCCAGAGACAGGAAATGAAGAGGAGGCCATGGTTCCCTGCCCTGTGACCATGGGAAGATGAGGTGGCAGGGAGATTTAGCAACAGGAACTACACAAATGCTTCACTCAGGTTACAGTTGGGACTCCAAGTGGAATGCCCCAGGGACACAGATGTCCCTGCTTCTGCCTTGGCATCCAGACCATGACACAGGACTCAAGAATTAATCTTCAGTGTGAGGGGGTGTTTTCCTGCTATGAAACTGGGATGTACTAGACATTCCCGCCTGGAGCTTATGGCAGCTAATCCAGCTTCCTGTTCTCAGTGGAGATAAGAGAGGATTCCTGTCCTCATGTCACAGAAGGGGAAGGATCCTCACCACCCTTTCTCTCCATGACAAACTCTGTGCCAGAAGCCTCTCTCAAGATGTCAAGTAACTGCACAAAAAAGGAACAGAGTCCCTCTCATTCTTTTTTGTTTGTCTCATTAAATCAAAGACATGGGTCACTAGAAAATTGATGGATGTCATGAGTCTAGACAAAATGGAAAATATTCAATGTTAAGAAAATGCATGGTTCAAAATTACTTCTCTACTACTTTGACATGTGAAGGAATCAGACATATTCAACAAGATTCACGACCTTCAAGGAAGGTTTGGCTAGTGTTTCTACTTTTTGCCTTATTAGTCGGGCAGGATTAGTTCCATGTCAATTATAAACTTCCATGTTTATGCACAGCCAGCAGTAAAGGAATGTGCAGTTCTCCTCAGCATGATGTCCATTATAGGACAATGACTGTGCCCTAGGGAATGTCCACAGACCCCAACACAGTGATGGGGTCCCCAAAGATGCTTCCTGTGCAGCTGGCTGTCCTTCACGTGTGTCACCCGCCACCTCCCTGCACAGGGGGAGCCCAATGTCTAAGCTATGTGGCGTCATCTCCAACCCTCCCCTTGGTGCATGTTTGGGAAAATGGCTCTCATGTATGAGGCTCTGATTCTTCCATACTTCAGCTTTCACATAGTAAATTTTTTTGGAATTCACAAAATTTTTCTTTCTCTTAAGTGCCCAGCTCTGGCAGTTAAAAGCCACAGCTTGCCAGAAATTTCTGTTACAGATTTACAAAAGAGGTTCAACCATTCAACTGACTTCTCTGTTCTAGAGGGTCTCCACCCTCCAAGGGTGATGACTATTAATGACCCTGCTGACTGGGGATAGGGGAAACCTTCTCTGTCTCTTAGAATAGTGCTTCCCTATGTCCTGGCATAACTAGGTCAGCATAATTACCAGGCGGGGGTAGAATTCGAGCAGTAGTAGTGCACTGAGATCGACTGCCAAGTCACTCCTTCTGAGTTCAAATCCACATTGTCTCCCTGTGGCAGAGCTTCCCTGGACTGCTTCATCTTTTCTTCTCAAGAAGAGAGCAGACTTATAAAAGGAGAGGAACAAATACTCAAGAGGAGACACTATCTGGCCCTGGGAAGGTGTGGCTCATGCGAAGATCCAACTCTTCCTTGGATGAGATTTCTGATGGGGCACAGAAGGAGTCTGCCCCACTTTATAATTAGATTTTGACTCAGAATTAGGTAGGCAATCTCAAAAGTAAAAAGAGCCCTCAGGGCTCTCAGAGTGAATCCAGTTTAAATGGATACTGCATTAAGATACTGCATTGGAAAGAAATAAAAGGTAATTACAGGCATGATGGAAAATCTCTCTCTCTGTTGCCATGTAACACACAAACGTTATATGCCATATACATGTACTTAAGCATGTATATATAAAGCAGCGGAGGACTTAGCATATGAGTTCCACTTCCAAATCAAGGTAGAGTTGATATCACGGAACAGACTGTGATTATGTTGATTGAAACCAGATTTAAAGGACCAGGGGAATTTGTTTGGGAAAGGAGAATAGGATCAAAATACTCCTCCAGAGAGGAAATCTCACTAGAGGAAAAACCTGGTGGATGGAGGGGCAGGAGCCGAGGGAAGGCGGGGCATGGAACAGCATGAAGGCTTTTTGGCTGCATTTGGGAAAGTGAAGTGAATCCCATTCTCTCCCTGCCTCCGAGGGTGTTCAAGGTACAGAGCGTGATGAATTTAGGAGGGACAATGATGGACAAAGACACACCTAAAAAGAAAGGGAGGAAAGGAGCAGGAAAGGCCACTCAGAGGGATTGGTCTGTTTATCTCTCTGCTGCTGCACACTGACAAATAAATTCACCCTGATTTGGTGACTCAATAGTGAAACATACCTCATCTCTAACTGTCTGAATTCAAAAATGGATGTTCATCATGTGTAGGTTTGAAAGAAACAAGATTAATGGACAGGTCTAGCAGGGTGCATCAAAAGAATCTCTTTAGACACAACCATTTGAGGAGGGGTGTGAGAAGGGGGAGAGAAGAACCTGGCATTTGGCCAATCACTCCCAGAAGAAATAGAAAATTCAGAATTCCATCCTTTTATGTCAAAGCCACTTGCAGCTCAAAGCAACCCTAGCCTGACGAAAGGACAGAACTCCAGTACAGCACAAGGTCATGCTCACCTGGAGATCTCCCCAAATACATGCTTTGAACTACGGTGGCATTTTTAAAAAGTCATTACAGAGAGCAGGATTTTAGCAATCAGAAGAACTTTGGACATCAATGAAACCCTCAATCTTTATTTTAAATTTGAAGAAACTGAGACCCCAAGGTCACAGAACCAGTTTATGGTTGAATCAAAACTGGGTTTCATGCTTCTACTTAAAGTAGAAGTTTCTTTTTTCTTTTCTTTTCAGATTTTGTGTTGTTTCTATGAGATCAGCTTTGTCACCGTCAATTAGTCAATTCAATAATAGAAGACACCCCAGGGAGCTTGTCCCAGGGTCAGGTAAGTCAAATACAGAGAAAGAGCACCCAGAACACTGAAGACTCCTTCCTCCTAGGCATGGAGATGTCTAAATTTGGGGGATCACTTCTCTTTTAGTGCAATGCCATCATTCAGGTGACAGAAAGCAAATCCTAGGAACACCTCTTAAATTTCCTTCCTAGTGATCCAAAAACAAAGTGTGACATGTCCCCACCTTCCAAGGGCCTGGAGAATTTCTATGGCTGTCAGGTTCCTGCTGTTCTTTCCCTTCCTCCCATAAACAAAAACCTACTGGTACCAAGAGTTCACGTTCTACAGTCGCAGGGCAGACAGCTTTTCCTCCTGGGAAAACCCAGCCTACAGCATTTCTTGCCTGTTCATTTTGAAGTGGAGGAATTTCCATTTTCAAGTTTGAACAGGAAACTACCCAGGAAAGAAGATTAAAAAAAAAAAAAAGAGCAAATAGCAAATAGTATTTTGGTGAGTAGGTAGTACTTTCTGGATATATTTCTTTACCACATTTGAGCAGATTTAGAGTTCCCATTTCCCCCTCTTCTCCCCTCTGCTTGTCTCCCCCCTCAAGCATGTATGTGTTCACACACACACCACTTCTGGAATGAATTGATGCCTAGGAAAGTCTGGATCAAAAGGAGAATGTGTCAGAAGAATTATGAGGGAACAAGAACTTGTCATAAAGACACCCCTGGGGCTAGCAGGACATTCTTCTAGCATTATCCTGGCAGGATGGTTTTAGAACTCAACAGCACAAAAACCAGACAGACCCTGGTTCCATTTCCACTCTGTGGACTGTGTCGAAGCAGAATACCATAGCTGCTCTCCCAGAGTGCATCTCACCATGAGCAGAGCAGACGGAGCTAGGTCCACCATTCAGGAAGAACTTCCTAAACTTGACACTGAAAGGTAACAGAGTGTGGTGTGACCCCACTTCCAAGGCCATGGAGGAGGATCAAGGATTTTATTTAAAGCTCTGGTGCACACCTGTTCCTGAGACCAGCTAAAGGCGGCTTAGCCTGGAGACGCCTGCCCCAGCCAAGAGATATCCATGGGGACCTTCCAGGGCCACCTTGGCCTGGAGGCTCTTCAATGGGGATGAAGCATGGAGGGCATAAGGATGGCCAAGAGTCTGGGGACCTTCTTTCAGCCCCAGCTTTGTCACCTACAGTTGAAAGGTCTTGAGTGATCCCTATCAGTTCCAAGTTTTGACAGGCTAAAAAGAGAAGTTTCTAGGATACATGTTTCTTAAGTAGCTAGTCCTGGTGCATGGATCCTATTAGACGGACACAGATGCTGGTGTGCGATCCATTCCAAACCTTGGCTCCAGCAGCTGCTTCTGTGACCCCCTTCATGGACCAGGTAGGTCAGTGGAGTCCCTGGCCTGGGACTCAGGAAACCCAGTTCCACCAGGTGAGCAGCACAAGGCAGGATGGGAAGTCAGAGGATCTCAGAGGCAAACTCTGCCATTAAATGGCAGTTTGAATGTGAATCAGTCACTTAATTTCTATAAGCCCCAGTATACCTGACCATAGCGTCATCATGATACAATTACCAGGAACAAGTGAGGTGTGTCCTGGTACATGCCTGGTGTGCCTGCTGCCTGGCATGTGGTAGCATTCAGTAACTAGTAGGCCTTTCATTTAGGAAAATGTCCTACCTTTGACATCAATTTTCCCACCAGTACATTTCTGGGGAATAAGCTCTGCCTCCTCTCTACCTGGTATCAACACTGTGTCGATGAAATGACATGACAGCTGTTGTCAGGATGTCACTACCTTATGAATGGATATATGAGAAGCAGCAGAGTTCTCAGCAGTGGGAACCAGTCCAGATCAAAGCTGTATCACCTGTCCAGTTCCCAGGTCCAGGTCTGCTTGGCCAGAGTCTTCTGCTATCTTGAATTTGGCTCTCCATGAAGCTGTCCCAAGGACCCCAGCCCATACTGTCCCCAACTGCACTGTCCATCACCCTGGAATGGGAGGTGGTGCTTTTCAATTAGTGTGAAGTAGGGAGCAGCCCTGAACTGAGCAGAGGAGGTGAGCTTGGACATATGAATGCATCTCTCTGAGCCCAGTCTCCATATCTAGATAAAGACAGCAACTTCTGGCCTGTCCATCTTAGGTGGCTGTTGTGAGTCTCAAGTAAAATGTTATCTTGAGTGAGTGAAAAAGAGTCATGAGAATGGAAATGATGACTTCATGTCACATGTGGATGGCTTGCCCTTCTAATGGGGCTGTAAGTGTTCTAGGTGCTCAGAAAGAAAGACCTTGACATGCATTAGCTTATATTCTATCTTCTCTCCTACCCTGGAATGGAGAAACCTATATTTAGCATGTAGTATACTCAATAAATTCATATAATAATAATTTATTCATATAATAAGATCATAAAATTGGATACAAGCTAGAATGTGGTCATTTTGAGTAGTGACAACAGAGACTCTTCTTTAGATCAGAGCTTCCCAATCTCAGCCCCTGTACCTGTAGTCTTCTGGAGAGGTTAATATTACAGATTGTGAAGGATACCTGGGCTCACTGGTTCACCAACTTCAAGGAATGGGGCTCATGAATCTATATTCTAAAATAATCTTCCAGTGACTCCAACAAAAACCAGATCTGGAGCTGCTGCTCCATGCCTGTCTTGAGATTGGCAGGAATTCTGTCCTATGCAATCCCAGCACTGGTGCTCTGCCAGGAACAGGTGAACATGTTGTTGCCAAAATGAGCTGAGATTCCAAGTTGTTTTCCCTGCAGCAGAGACTCTCTTGGGGCTCCCACATGGGGCTGTCCACCTACTGCACTGCTGGGCCAGTGCAGAAAAGCAGAAAAAGCATGGTTTAGGCCAAATCCAGAATTGGCCCCATCTTTGACTTTGCTGTGGAAACACATAGTACCTCTTCCCCAGTTCCTTCTCAAACCGCATACAAATACGTATTTTAAAAATTATTCTCACTTTTTCACTATTACCATAAAATTATAGACTTAGAATGGGCTAATTCAACCTTCTAATTTTTCAGATACAAAACCAAGGCATAGAGATAGGCAGCCGCTTGACTACAATCGAACAGTAAAGCATTCCAATGGTGTGAAGTAACAGAAAGGAGACTGAACCACCCATGAAGTTATCCAAGCATTCTGCAGACCTGCCAAGAGACCACGGCACAATCTTTCTAGTGCCTTTAAGTAGTAGTGGAATTCCTCTTCTAAAAATCCAACATGAGGAAGAGTCCTATCCCTTAGGCCATGTCCCTCATATAAATCCATCTGCATAACAGTCTGCACCCTTCAGGGCTCCTTCTCTTTCTCTCTCAGGGTTCCTTCCTCCTGTCACTCTCCTTCTCCCACCCTCAACCCTCTCTGCCTATCCATCTATAGCCTGCTGTAAGGCAGATCTCCAGGGCTACCTTTTATCATCTGTCTCCCCACACCCATGCATCCTGATGATCTCTTTTGTAGCTCTTCCATTTTGCCTTGTCCTTAATCAATTTATACCTCACGACTTGTTTCTAAGCTGTGTAAGGACAGGGACTCTGCTTACACCTATCAACATCCCCTCCCCTCTGTTGTTTAGCATACACTTAGGTGATTGCATTTATTAAATTAAATATGCATTTATTTAATTAAACTGAATCTTAATCTGATGTCATCATGTGGGTCCTGCCTCTTTCATTCCAGGGGGAAGGAGACAATACCCCCTGGATTACCTTTGGTCTGAGTATCCAATTAGAATAAAGTATAAACAACGCAAAACTCAGAATCTGAAGGCATATAAATGAGGTCTATTCGGTTTGCCCCTTTTGGTACAAAACAGTAGGGCAGAAAGAAAAGAGCCAATTTACAGGTGAAATATATGATATATTTAATCCGAGAAAGACCTTTTGAAGTCACTGATATCTCAGGATGTGTAAATTTATGATTGCAAGAGTTTGGATTGCTCAAGGAATGTTCCCTGGGTTACAGCTCTGAAAATGGACCCTTCTAAGTCTTCCCAGGGTCCAGCACCAATCTACCACCCTGGAGATGCCCAGCAGACCACTGTCCCCTCTTCTGATATTGCACCAAGATGAACTACAGTGGAAACTCTTCCAAAGAAGCCTGTGCTTCTTCCCATACAGTTCTCTATTGTCTGGGCAAAGAGAGACATTATGAAAATGAGTTGAAAAAACAATCAGTAATTGTTCTCCTCTGTCACAGTGAAGATGCTCTGGACAGCCAGAGTGCTCAAGCAGCCTGGCGTAGCACATGGCTCTGCATGAACACCCTTGGTGTGCACCTAGCAATCACGTCATAACACATGGGTGTTAACACTGCCCTCCCAGGGGTAACAAGGGAGCATTATATTAGTTCAGGAAAAAGATTTAATAAGAGTCTTAAGAATGTGAAGTTAAAGTGAGGGAGAATTAGAGGGCCCAGCTGTTCTCCATCTGCCTTCACTTAGGACATTAAAAGAAGCGAGGGGGAAAGACTCACTATCTATTGTTCTATATGTGCTAGTGGGGGGCATTGGCATAACGTGCCCACGGCACTTCAAATTCAGATTTTGCTGTTTTTGCTGAGTATGTGCCAGGGGCAGTTCTAGGCACCATCCCATGCATTTTTCTATATGTTATATATTATCTTACTTAACCCTTATCTCAGGCCTCTGGGATAAGCATTGGTTTCTAATTATAGAGGAGGAAACATAGGTTCATTAGTCATTATTTAAATTAGTGACTTGTATTTGGATATTCTAACTCTAAACCCAATGTTCCTTGCATTAAACTGGAGGTGGCAAGTGGGTTTCAATCCAAGTTCCAAATCAAATTGATTGGTATATGGCAACCTACAGATCTGTGTTAAGGATTAAAAGGTTTGAAGCCCTCTGATTTGAAGTAGTGATTGATGAGTGATGTCTGCTACACACAAAGGTATGACAGAGTGGTGTGATTGTGATGTCCACTGTGGGCAAAGGAGTGGAATTTGGGTAAAAGGGTTAATCCTGTGAAAGGACAGGGTTGTCCTGTGGTAAAGCTTTATCACAGATCCAATCTTCTACGATGTCCTTTTAAACAGTTCCTCATGCACATTACCCTTCAAATGTGTTCGACATCCTCTTGATTTTCATTCCCTGAGTTTTCCAGGTACTTCACATTTCTCTTTAAATATCCAGCCCCCCTCCCCAAAATAAGTCTTGGATCATCATGGCTTATAGCCATAGAGTTCCCTTCTAAAGTCTTCTTCATGTAAATTGCCCTAGTTTAACCTTCCTCATTAACCGGAAAGTTCCTTTGGAGATGAAAGATATTCTTGAAACTCAGAGGGAGCACGCTTTGTGTGATGATTGAACACCAGTCTCTGGAATGATCACTCCTGACTGAGGGCCGTAGTTAATGGAGGGTGGAGAGTGGAGCTGCGGGGAGCAGGGTGTGCAGGGTCCTAGAAAGAGGATAGTGGAGGCAGGACTAGGCTTGAGGGTTAAGAGAAAGAGAAGAGGCAGCTGGGAAGTCACTTTCAGAGGTTAAGCAAAGCAGCGCTGCCTGCTTTGAGCAGGGAGCTGAAGATAGCAAAGAGCAAGTTTAATGGCCAATAGCTCAATGTAGTCCAAAAGTGATTTTCTGCCTTGTACAGAGAGGGAAAATGTCTCTTCTTCATTTCAACTCTACTGTCTTAGTCACTGAAGTCATTTGGATGTCATGCTACATGCAGGACTGACCACATGTAGGACTGTGAACCTGGAGAAACCAGATCCTACCCTGGGCCCCCTTTAAAGTGATTAAACGTGTATCAGACCAGGCTGGACCCCCTGACAGCAAAGACGTCATGCTTGGAGCAGAAACCCTGGGAAATGCTCATTGGGCAAATCAAGACCTTAAAAAATAATTACAGTTCACACATCCTGAAACAATAATGACTTCAAAACTCCCTTCACATGTGATTTATACATAAGCAGATTTCCCCCCGAACCCTCTCCCCCATTCCCACTCTGCTCATTCCACCCAAATCCAAGTGGTTAGAAAGTCAATATTCCTAGGTCCTGCTAAAAAGTCCAGATGGAAAAACCCTGGTCTGTATCAGGAGGAAAAGAACTGCTAACACCACCTGCCATTAAAATTCTTGTACACCCAATTGTGCATGTGTGTTGTACGTGTGTGTTCCAAGAGGTTCAAAGAAGAAAAGAGAAAAATTAATTAAGCCTACACCTCTCTTCCAAGGAATCAAATGCTCTCTGGGGCCTGGTATTGACTCAAAGAAATGCAACTCCTACAGAGCTGCTGGTTCTGATCCAGTGTGTTGTGAAAAAATGAGATTAAATCTGGGGTAAGGGGGATCTGCTAGTGACATGGGCAATTGTTTTGTGTTGTTGTTGTCCATGGGAAGATGCCCCAGGTCAGGGAAGGCAATGGCTGTTAAATGTGCATTTACTATATGCCAAGCAATAGCTAGAAAGGTGCACAGGGAAAGGGACGAATCCCTTGAATAATTGGCTTTGTGGGGGTGAAATAATGAAATGGAGACTAGTTTTGCTTCTCTGAGGTCCCAGGACAGGAAGGGTGATGAAGTGGGGTCAGGAAAAAGGAAATGGCAAGAGGATATGCTGGCCCTGTAGGACATATTGCAAACTGGAATGTGCATCTGGAATGGCTGATCAAGTATTTTTTTTTTCAATGTCAGACTTAAAGGCGTGCATCAAGTGCACAGACCTCACAGGCCTGAGGAGAACAAGGAATGGGAGGCCAGAGACCCCAAAAGAAAAAGGCAGTGGAAGAAATGCAGCCCTCAAAATGTCTGTGATGAAAGCTGCTCTGGGGCCATAGCACCCCTGGGAAAACACAGCCAAAGCACCTCGATAACTGGGTCTGGGACATGCGCTGAGCCCTGGTCTTTCCTCTCTCTTATTGCAACTGCAGGTGTAAAGAAATGGAAATGAAATTTCACAGCCAGGCAATGATCCAACATGCAAGTTCTTCCCTAAAGATAACAAATACAGAAACAGCCCAGAAGATGATGGAATCACTTATAAAATTCAGGAAATAGCATTTTGCAGGAGTGTGAAGGGGAGGCAGTGCGGTGTGTCACCCTCACAGATTTGTAACAGCAACATCTTGGAGAGTGAGGGACAGATGTGTCCTGAACTGGGGACAGGTCCTGAGCTTTGAGCTTCCCAAGGCTTCTTTGAGATACTCCTTCACCAAGAACTGGCTCCTCTGGGTTTAGGGGTTTCGCAGAAACTTTATCAGGGTCAAGGAGGAAGGGTGTGGCTGGCCTTCATCCTCTGACCTCATCCCACTGGAGGTTCAGATTAGGAAAAGAAGATGAATTCTAAGCACAGAAAGAACACTTTCTAGGAAGCCAAACCTGGTGTCAACTTTAGGAAGAAGGACAGTGCCAGAGAGGCGCTCATCCAGGGAGAAATGGGGACATCCAGTCAGTAAACAGAAGAAAAGCTACAGATTTCACCATCAGAGTTGAATTTGCTTCCCAGATCCTCTGCTAATAGGATGGTCCACAGCATGCCAAGAGCCCCAACAGAAGAGTTGGTCTTCGTCTGGTAAAACAGTAGTTCTGGGGCGTGTCCACGTGGGTAAGCATGCCTTGTCAATGTGTGTGCATATGCACAAATGTGTGTGTGTGGGCCCCCTTTTTCAACATCATCAGTCACAAAGAAATAAGGACTAATTTGTCTACCTGCCAAGATCATTTCAGAGTTTGTTTAAAGGACTTTCAAAGAAGGAATAAGCTCCTTGTGGGAAGGGATTAATCCTCATTCAACTTTTTGCCTGGCTGTGTAGCATGGAATAAATGTTTGCCAAAGCTTATCAAGGTTAGTCACTTGTTCTGGGAATTCATAATGCCCCCCTGGGGAAGGTTTTTCCTTAATCCTAGCCCTGGTCTTTTATCTTATTCCAGGTGTCTGCTAGAAAAACACCTTTCATTCATTTATCCATTCATTCAACAGCTATTTGTTGACTATTTACAGTGAGCCAGGTACCATCGTTGCACCACACATGCATGCACATGCGCACACATGCACACATTGACAAGCCATGCTCACCCACGTGGACACGCCCCAGCACTGCTATTTTACCAGCTGGGAAATCCTGCTATGGACAAGTAGGAATTCTCCCTGCCTGCAGGAAGTCCAACATTGAGCGGGAATGGTGTTGAAGCAGTCATCGACAGTAAGAAATGTGGGATATTGGGGAGGCTGTGGCATGCCATGGAAGCATGTGGCAGGGGGTTGTAGCACAAGACAGGGGATGCTCCAAATGCAAGCTGAAGGGGATAAGAGTCAGCAAAAGAAGCCTGGTGGGCAGAAAGAGGAATTGGCCACAGCTTCTGGTGTTCAGTGGGAAGGCATGTGCTGAGGCTCCAAGGCAAGAAGGTCAGCAGTGCATTTTGGGAAACAATCCAATTCAACATGGCTGAAGGGGAGTTGGGGAGGGAAGAAGGAAGGGGAAGAAGGAGATCATGACTAATCTTGAAACTCATATTAAGGACTCAAAGGTACTGAAGAGACACTGTAAGATTTCAGTAGAAAATGACTCAGTTAGCTCTGCAAAATGTGGAGAATGAAAAGAGATGAAGGTAGTTTGGATTAGGAAATGGGGAGATCTGAACAAACTCCAGAGACATCTTAGAGATTGAAGTTATAAGGATTTGGGGGTTGCCTGATTATGGAGAATGAGAGTGAGACCAGCTGAGGATGACTCCCAAGCTTCTGACCTGACAACATGCAGGACCAAGTGGTTCCGTTTATTAAGATGGAAAACAATGGAGATGAGCCACTGGAGATGGGAAGGTTTAGAGTGCAAAAGGGACCTCTGTTCTGTTTGGGGAACACTGAGCTATAGATACTTATAGGACACTTGGCTGGAGGGTCTATGGAGCAGCTGAATATATGGGTGTGTAGCTTAACTGAAAGTATATGTGTCTTTGGAAGCCTGCCTCATACAGACATCAGTCACACCATGGAAGGTTGGAGATTGGCCATGAGTATACAGAGAGGGAAGCCCAGGTCAGGTAAAGAAGAAAATCATCAAGGTTAATTGGGAAGAAACAGCACAGAGTAGGAAGAAAACCAGGATGATGGGATTGTCTCAAGGAGAGAAAGAATTTCAAGAAAGAAGACATCCTGGGGGTGGGGGGGGGGCAAGCCCAAAGGACAAGCAGGATGAGGCCAGAGAAGGGGCCACACTGTGTCAATGGTGGAAGGCAGATTTCAGTGGGTTTCAGCACCAAACAGGAAATGTGGAAATGGAGTCCACATGAAAGAAGTCTGGATGCAAAGAGAAGGAGCATAAAGGAGGAGCTGGGGTGGAGGGAGCTCCTGCAGGGAAAGGCACAGAGGAATGTCAGGAGAACCACCAGGTCCCCTGAACTTCCTGGCAACGACAGCATTAGGCTAACATCTAACTTCTGATCATGCATATCCCAACTCCTAAAATGCCAGGGATTATACAGTTGCTATTCCTTCTAAAATTCAAAACAGTGCAAATTTATTCTTTGTTCTCATTCTATACCTGTGTAGCAAAAGGAGTGAGATGATTATTTTGTCCCTCTTGATGATGATCAAACCCAGGCACAGACTGCCTCAGCTCTGCTGCCAGGTGGGTGGGTGGTGGAGATGGACGGTCACTCTGCAGTTTCTCCTTCTTCCTCAGGCATCTCCCCTGGACCAGCAGCTGAGGGCTGCATGCAACACCCTTGTGCTGGTAATAAAGCAGTCATTTAGGGACACTGGGTCAGCTCAAGCTCCAATCACTTGACCTGAAGGAGCTCACTCAATTTCCCTGTCTATTCCAGGAAGCCTGGTAAAAGTCTTGGCAAATATTAGAGCTCAGACGCTGAATCTGGTCCTTGTCATTCCACATACACAGAGCTACAGGAAGGGAATCTTACACAAACCTCCCCTCCAACAGCCAGATACTCAGCAGATTCATGCCAGAGCTCGGACCCCAAGGAACCTTGCCAAGGAAAGAGAGGAGGCAGCTGTGGGCCCCTAGAGCTCACAGTCAGGGATGCAAACAGAATGCAGACCACCTCTGCCCTGTCTCTGCCTGCCCCAGGAAGCCTGTTTCAGCCCTGCCTCAGATGGTTAGATGCATTTGGCCCCAAGCAGGGGATGAGAAAATAGCATTGGTGAGGTTCTGCCCAAAGCAGAAGAATGCACAGCTTCTGGTGTTCAGTCAATTTTGAGGGTGAGGAAATAAACCTCTAGGACACTGCAAAATCAAACAGGTAGGCTACCGTTCTTTCATTTGTTCACTCATCAATCAATGCTGACCTCTTTGATCTTCAAATAGACTGGTACTGTTTGACTAAAGGGCATTTGGAAGTGTATGGAGGTGTTTCTGGTTGTCATGGTGACTGAAGAGGGCTGATGCTCCTGGCATTTAAAGCCGACAGTGCATTCTGCACCACTAGGAACTGTCCCATCCCAAATGACCACAGTGTCCTTCCTAAGGAAAAGTCAATTCTAGCTGGTGACTGACTGAAGGCTTGTCACTGACTGCAGAATTCCCACGACACTTGGAGGAACAAGTCATGGACACAGAACCACCTGCCTCTCCTGCAGTAGACCACACCCCTTGGTTATCCTCCAGGTTCACACAGCAATGAGGTCTGTCTGGTCTAGGGGAGCAGGTGGGCTTCATTACCTCCAGCTTGCCAGAGTTGGTCCTGCCCTCCTAGACCCTGTGTGTGGACTGACTGATTCTAAATCCTAACTTTTATTCCTGACCCTTCTTCCAGTGCATCCTTCACCGTATCTTGGTCCCTGTCAACCACAGAAGCAGCTTCAGTAGCTAACTGAGCTGCATGTCAGCATCCATGAATGTTCCCAGTGTAGCTGCTGAGTGCTTTGAGCAAGGCAATAACTTCTCTGAGCCACACCTACCCACACCCACTTTTTCATCATCTATACCAACAGAATATGAGTCTTGGCCCTTCACTCCAGGGGTGCGGGTTGGCTTAACCAGATGGCACAGACAGGGCTGGGGGCACATCAAATAAAGAGGTGTGTGTGTGTGTGTGTGTGTGTGTGTGTTTGAGGGAGCAAGCTTGCATTTTGCTAGTCTACGTGTATGTCTGTGGTACTGTGGTAGGGCAGACAGGTAACCTGGTGGTAAAGATCCTTTTATACCATGAGGGCAGGGACCAGGCTGGGCACTTCTGTCCCCAGCCTTGACTTGAAGGTATCTTTCTCTCACCTTGCAGCTGACACACAGCATATAACCCAGGCAGTCTGGGGCTGCGTTCAAGAAGCTTGGCATAGCCTCGTGGAGCTGACAGCGATCGAAGACAGATGTGTGCGGTCAAAGAGTAATGGGAGTCACGAAAAGGAGTAGCAGGCTCCCATGTGGAGAGAGACAGGAGCCAGGAGGGGAGCAGTGGGGGCAGTTTAAAGAAGCACTAGCAAGCGCCAGATGCGTGCTGTGTGACCCCCATGGGCAGGGCAGCCTCTGTCCCAGCTCCAAGATATTTCCACAGGAAGGCGGGGCTGCGCTCTCTGCAGGGGGCCGGGCCAGGACTCCCATTTGCTCCACACATTAGGCTCCAACTGAGAATTCTGTTGTGTCCAGGCAGGGAATCCTAGAGAGCGCCATTTACCTCCCAGTCTCTCCCCTGGAGAAAAGGAGGTCCAGAGGAATTAAGTGTGCAGACCAAAGGCAGGCAGCCCAGGGGCTGGGCTGAGATGAGAACTTGAAGCTACCCAGAACCTCCCTCCACATCCTTCGCCCAACCTGTGGCTCTGCTCACTCTTGTCCCTGCTCTCTCCACTCCTTCCACACTCAACTTGGCCCTCTGCTTCCCAAGACCCTTTATTCTTTGTCAGTGGACTGCTCTGCTTTCTCTGTGGCTCTCAGAAGCTTCTGAATTGCTGGGAGGGATCTCCAGGAGTTGTGTTGGAAGTTTAAAAGGCTGAACTCAGCCAAGGAAGGGAGACACCTTCCTCTCTGGGTATGGCTGTGGCTGAGGTAGATAAGATCCCACTCAGCAGGGGCGCCTGCCACTCCTCCTCTTCCTCCTGTATATTCACACCTGCACTTCATGGGCTATAGGTCCTCAGTGTCTTTCCTTCATGTTACATGTTAAATTGTGTTCCACAAAATACATCTGTTGGAGTCTTAGCCCCAGTGCCTTAGAATGTCGCTTATGAGGAAATAAGGTTAAGTGAAGGCATTAGGGTGGACCTCAATCCAGTGAGATAGGTGTCCTTATAAATAAAGGGACAGTCAGGCATAGGAGAAGAGCAGGTGAGGACATAGGAAGGAGGCCATGTGAAGATGGAGGGCATCAGGGCTGGATCTACATGGACAACCAGATGCTAGGAGAACGGCAAGGACAACTGCTTCCTGAGTGACTTCATACTGAGCTTGGCCCAGTCCACACCTTGATTTTGGACTTCTGGTCTCCCGAACTGTGAGACAATAAATCCTTGTTGCCTTAAGCCACCCAATGCATGGTACCCTGTTATGGAAGCCCCAAGAATCTCATTCATTTCCTCTCTCAATGGTCCTCCTGAAATTCCTTAGGGCCTCCCTCTATGGCCTGCAGTACACCATGTAATGCTGAGTTTTTGTTACCATGTCACAGAATCCAAGCTAAATCCTGTTGACCTTGGAGCAGAAGAGTTCCTGAGATGTGTCTAGGAAACTCCAACTGTACCCTGCAGAGTTCCCCAACATCGTCCTCCCTTGACCCCTAAGTAAGTCGTTTCAGAAAGTTCTGGTTGTCAGGCTGCTCCTGATGCTGCTAGGCCGAGGAGACCTTCTTGACAGATGACCTTGGTCAGTGGTCAGCTGGGGAAAAGAACCCAAACAAGTGCAGGGAGGGCTTGAAGAGACATGAGGCTAGGCAAACGGGAGAAGAAAATCCTCTAACTACCCAAAACATCTGCTGGGAGAACGAATATAGCTAAACATGGATCAAAGAGATTTCTAAGTAACAGAGAGAATAGTTTTACAATGCAGCACACAGATAAAGCCAAGGGGAAAAGCTGCCGGCCAGGCTCCAGTCCTTCCTAAATGAACAAATAAACTGATAAGGGAAGAGAGTCCAAGAGGGGTGGGAGAGAGAAGCATGCACATGTGGGCAGATCTGGAAGCCAGAGAAATGCCCATGCTCTGAAAAACAGCCAGCTTCCTAGAGAAGGGGAGAGAGAAGGACAGGAAAACCCCAAAAGGGAAGAGAGCTGGTATCGAGGGCTGGAAAAAACACTGTCAGGAAGTCACATGCACATCAGAGGGTTCAACAGACTTGCAAGAGACTTTAAAAGTCAAAACAATATGAATATTTATAGTAATAATACTCATCATCTGTTTTTAATTTATTCTCTAAAAATTTATTTAATAAACCATCATTTATTAAATGTTTCCTATGTGCCTCACTGTCCTAAGCAATCTGTGTATAATCATTTTATTCTTATGCAATCCTATAAGGTAGTTATCCATTTTACAGATGAGGAAATTGAAGATGACAGATGCATAGGCACCCTCGTCACGGACACCCTGACAGTAAGCGATCAAGCTGGATTTGAAGGCCAGGCAGCCTGGCTCCTGCCCCCAAGTTCTCATGTGAAAGGCACACTTAGCCGAAAGATTGGGGATGGGTGAAGAGGAAGACAGGAGGAGAATAACCCCCAAATTAGATCAAGAAAGCACATAAGCCTTAAAGATCAAGATAGAACAACGAGAACAACAAAAAGAGAGCAAAGAGGAGGTGATGGCCTTTCTCAAAGTGCACAGCGTTCTTCATTAGGCTGCCCCATTGGCGGTACCCTGGGGTCTCCCTGCTGTCCTGTGATAACCTCTAACTCAGGTTCTCACACTCCACGATGTCAGAGCTTCCGGGAATCACCACCTTTCTTTAAAATGTTGACCTTCTTAATCCCAGAAAGGTTACTTCTACAAGTCTCTTCTAAGAGGATAAATACCTACACCCACACACTTATATATAATGTCAAAGATGGTAACTGCAGTATAAAAGCTGTAACCAAGATGAAAATGTGCCTCAGTAATGAAAAGGTTAAACTGTGGTACAGGATGGAATATTACGGGGATATCACCTTGTACAGGAATATTTAAATGCATGGAGAAACACACACAATGTAATATTACATGGAAAATGCCAGTTAAAATTTATTTATATAGGATGATAAGTCCCTTATTGAAAAAGAGAAATGTACACACACATATACAAATGAAAGAAAAAGAACCACAAAGGATATATACTAGAATGCCGATGGAATTTCTGGTAATTGTCTTGTTCTTTTTAACATTTTCCTAATTCTGTACATTGAACATATTTTAGACCAGATACTTACCGCACAATCAGAAAACAAAGCTGTTTGCTATAACTACTTCTAAAAAGGTCTCCCAAAACTTTAGGGGCATCTTTCCACTGCTGAGTGCAAGAAAGGAGGAAATCCTAACAGGTCCAAACAGCTCTATGACTTCTTTGGTCTTAATCTTAATCTAGGAAAAGCCAAACTCATGAATTAAAGAGGCAAATGTCTTGTTTCTGATAAATGAAACACATTGTCTATACCTAACAATTTAAGGACAGTGATAAAGACGAAGAATAGGATAACCCTACCATATAGAGGGGTACTGCAGTTACTATAGCTAGTAGAGACATTGGAGAGTGGAAAAGAGAGGAGAGGAGAGGAGGGGAGAAGAGAGGAGAGGAGAGGAGGGGAGGGGAGGGGAGAGGAGAGGAGAGGAGAGGAGGGGAGGGGAGGGGAGGGGAGGGGAGAGGAGGGGAGGGGAGAGGAGAGGAGAGGAGGGGAGGGGAGGGGAGGGGAGGGGAGAGGAGGGGAGAAGAGAGGAGCGGAGGGGAGAAGAGAGTAGAGAAGAGGAGAGGAGGGGAGGGGAGGGGAGAGGAGAGGAGAGGAGGGGAGGGGAGAGGAGGGAAGAGGAGGGGAGGGGAGAGGAGGGGAGGGGAGGGGAGAGGAGGGAAGAGGAGGGGAGGGGAGAGGAGGGGAGGGGAGGGGAGAGGAGGGAAGAGGAGGGGAGGGGAGAGGAGGGGAGGGGAGGGGAGAGGAGGGGAGGGGAGAGGAGGGGAGGGGAGGGGAGAGGAGGAGAGGGGAGAGGAGAGGAGGGGAGGGGAGGGGAGAGGAGAGGAGAGGAGAGGAGAGGAGGGGAGAAGAGAGGAGAGGAGGGGAGGGGAGGGGAGGGAAGAGGAGAGGAGAGGAGGGGAGGGGAGGGGAGAGGAGAGGAGAGGAGAGGAGAGGAGGGGAGGGGAGAAGAGAGGAGAGGAGAGGAGGGGAAGGGAGAAGAGAGGAGAGGAGAGGAGAGGAGAAGAGGGGAGGGGAGAGGAGAGGAGGGGAAGGGAGGGAAGAGGAGAGGAGAGGAGAGGAGAAGAGGGGAGGGGAGGGGAGGGGAGAGGAGAGGAAAGGAGGGGAGGGGAGGGGAGAGGAGAGGAGAGGAGGGGAGGGGAGAAGAGAGGAGAGGAGGGGAGGGGAGAGGAGGGGAGAGGAGAGGAGAGGAGAAGAGGGGAGGGGAGGGGAGAGGAGAGGAAAGGAGGGGAGGGGAGGGGAGAGGAGAGGAGAGGAGGGGAGGGGAGAAGAGAGGAGAGGAGGGGAGGGGAGAGGAGGGGAGAGGAGAGGAGGGGAGGGGAGAGAAGGGGAGGGGAGGGGAGGGGAGGGGAGAGGAGAGGAAAGGAGGGAAGGGGAGGGGAGGGGAGGGGAGGGGAGAGGAGAGGAGAGGAGAGGAAAGGAGGGAAGGGGAGGGGAGTAGAGAGGAGAGGAGAGGAGGAGAGGAGAGGAGGGGAGGGGAGAGGAGAGGAGGGGAGGGGAGAGGAGAGGAGAGGAGAGGAGGGGAGAGGAGGGGAGAGGAGAGGAGGGGAGGGGAGAGGAGGGGAGGGGAGGGGAGGGGAGGGGAGAGGAGAGGAGAGGAGAGGAAAGGAGGGAAGGGGAGGGGAGCAGAGAGGAGAGGAGAGGAGGAGAGGAGAGGAGGGGAGGGGAGAGGAGAGGAGGGGAGAGGAAAGGAGGGAAGGGGAGGGGAGCAGAGAGGAGAGGAGGAGAGGAGAGGAGAGGAGAGGAGGGGAGGGGAGGGGAGCAGAGAGGAGAGGAGAGGAGGAGAGGAGAGGAGGGGAGGGGAGAGGAGAGGAGGGGAGAGGAAAGGAGGGAAGGGGAGGGGAGCGGAGAGGAGAGGAGGAGAGGAGAGGAGAGGAGAGGAGGGGAGGGGAGAGGAGAGGAGGGGAGGGGAGGGGAGAGGAGAGGAGAGGAGAGGAGGGGAAGGGAGGGGAGGGGAGAGGACAGGAGAAGAGAGGAGGAAATTATTTTTAAATAAACAAAGTCAGAGTGAGATAGTGGTTGGAACTACCTAGACTCCAGAGTCAGTAAAGAGTGACTCTTAGCTTGGTGCCACCACTTCCTAGCCATCTAACCTTGGGCAAATTACTTGTTCATTCAACAAATATTTACTGAGCAACTGCTGTGTGCCATGAAGTGTTCCAGGTGCAGGTGATGTAGCAGTGAAGCAAGGATACACATAAAGCTCTGCCCTCGTGGAGTTTACATTATAAAGGGGAGACAGATCATGCATTAGACAAACAATCAAAATACATGATTTCTCAGATATCTTAGGTGCAATGTAGAAAAGACTGTTGAAAGCTCAGCTGCCTTATCTACAAAGTGGGATGAAGTGATGGAGTAGTGTGGGGATTCAAAAGTTCACATTTACAGTCTGATCACAGTTCCAAGTTCAACAATGATTAACCATTACTATTCTTTAAATGTTATAAAAGCTAAATTCATCTTTCTTGCCTGCATGGCAAAATGGGGAGTTAATAGGAAACGGGTGCAACCACTGAGACATCACAGAAGCAAAGTGACGAGGAAAATTAAACCAACCATTATGCTGCAGGATCTTGAGTTTTTAGATGGTTAAAACTAAGAACAAAACTTTCCTTACTCTGGGGTTTATCCAACTTCACAAGAAATCAATTACTTCTATCATTTAATAAAAGTAGTATCTGCTCCTTTGGTATGTCCCACTCCAGAATAGAGTTTAGCAAAAAGTGTGATATTGGGATTTTCCTGCAAGGATGCTGCTCCACCAGAATTTTCTCTATCACATCTCCAGGGGTGGCTAGATAACCAAACCACTCTCCTCTGAGTCCACACACTTCTGAGGCCATTTAGGAATCATGAGATTGGATAAGGTTTTCCCAAAGGCTGTTGGAGGCAGACTGTAGACCACCATGTGGATTCCTACCCCAGAATACAAAGGTGAATTTGATCCTTGCCCTGCCACTGGGCCAACAGTTAACATTTCTCCAGGGGAGGAAAGAAATGGCATCCTGGTTGGGGAGAAGCAAAAGTCTTCTAGAAATCATGACTTATAAGCTTTGAATTCCAGCCTCTGGAAAAGAACTCATCAGAAGCTAGAAAAAAGCACAAAGAGATACACATATGTATTTGTATATGCATGTGCCAACAGACACATGTGCAAGAATGTTTTAAATAACTCAGTGTGAGGTTTCAATCAGATCATCCTGGTGTTTCCAAACCAGTAGCTGATAAATGGCAGATCTAGAAGGGGCTAGATGATTTGTTTGCCCTTGACACCAAGAAGGAAAGCTTGCGAGTGGTTTTCCCCTTCCCCATAGGGCCAAGTTTGGCAGAACTCTGCAAACCTGGGAGATGGAAACATTACGGTTTTCTTTGAAGCCCTGCCTATACTCCAGGTAAGTCTTTTCTCTTCTGGGATTGGGATGGCAACAAAAGAGCAAATCACAGACCAAATGCTAAATTCAGAGGAAACCTTCAGGAAGGCTGACTCTCGAGTACTATAACCTTTAAAGGAGAACCCTGTGAGAAGAAGCACAGTGTTAAACTAGAAACAGACAAGAAGAGCCCAAAAGGAGTTTCCAAAAAAGTCAAAGAACATTCTTAGGGGGAAATAATGAAAACTGAAAACAGAAAAAAGTGAGAGAAGCCATGAGGAGGTGCAATTGACCCTTCACCCCCAAAGCACAGTGTCCTGGGAGGGAAAGGGAAGTGACCCAGAGATGCAGGTTCTGCCTATGTTCTGCATAAACTCTCTTTCTTCTGCGCAAATGGGTCAGGCCCCAGACACTCCACACTTCTCTGCACCTCTGTGCCTCTGCTGTGCTGTCCTCACCCCCTGCCATTTTCTCACTTGATCCTGGGGTCTCATCAATCAATCACCCATCAGAAGTCTTTGGAACTTTACCTGCCAACTATATGTACCATTCCCATGGCCCTGGGCATTGCTATCTTGAGTGTTATTTAGTTGGACATGTCCATTTTTCCTACACTCACTGTCCTAAGTTTTTGGAGGTGAGGAACTGTGCATTTCCATACTCCTCACTAGCACAGAACACAATACCTCACTATATCAGGCACTCAGAAGCTGGTCACTGAATGATTTGCATTTTATGAAATAGAGTTTATGCTCATTAGGTCAGTGGGCAGAGTTCATTTTTCATATTAGATAAATGAAGTATATTTAACATTCTGACATTTTTCTCTCTTTTGTGCTTACTTTCTTACTTTCCATGTCTGAAGACCTTGTGTGCCATCAGTTCAGGCATGGAAAGTAGGCTCTTTCTGGAGGGCCTCAGGATCCAGACAAGAACCACACTCTATCCTTTAGGGGGGCTTTGATTATTCCCTCTTCTATGACATTTTTCTTTCTCCCACCCTCTACCTTTCATCCATCAGCAAGTCCTTCCGGCCCTTCTTCCAAACAGATCCTAAATCGTCTGGCCTCTTAACCCCTCTCTTGTTCTCACCCAAGTCCAGGCCACCAATTTCTCTGAGCCATTGTACTGGCATCTGATTTGACTCCCTGTTCCACAGCCCATCTCTGACAATGTGTTAGGATGACCTTCTAAAAATATTAATCAGGTGATAGTATACCCTGGCCCCATATCAAAAATCTCCCATCACAATTCAGAGGAGAAACAAACAAAACCAACCAACCAACCAACCCTGGCTTCCTATCATACATCTCAGTTCATCACACAAATATACTCTGAGTATGGTCATTAAGGCCCTGCATCATCTAGCTGGCCTGCTGGCCTCTCTCCCTGTCTGTCCCAGCCATATAAGCCTTCTGGCTGTGTCCCAACCACATCAATCTAAAACACTCTTTCCTGCTGTCTGTCATATCACTTGGTTTTATTTTCCCCCTGTCACTAATTCCCATAGAAATTTTTAAAATAACCTTTCCATTCATATGCCTGGTTGCTTGTGTTTATGGATGGTCTCCACCAGAATGTAAGTTCTGTGAGGGGAGAGGGTAGGTGAATCTTTCTTGTTTGCTACTATATCTAGTGTACCTAGAAAAATGTCTAGCATGCAGCAGGAGCTTACTAAATATTTCTGAATAGAAGGAAGAATCTTTCTGGGTACAGAGGTAAGATTTACCTAGTAGGGGAGCTCTGGCTAATGTCAATATCAATGCCAAAAGAAAATCTTAGAAATCAAAAATTCAAAGCCAAGACTTCAGAGTCCCAATTGGGATTTATTCTACCCCTTTCTAAAGCTATTTAGCTAAAATTTCCCAGGGGTAAAATAAAGATTTTAAAAAACAACCACAAACTTTTCCTCAAAGATAAAATCAACAAATACAGATCAATCAGTACTGAAAAGCATCTTGCCAAATTCTGAGAACTCTTGGGGCAGTTGAAGCTTTGCTTGGCGTCTAGTCCAGTGTGACCAAGATGGCTTGAATGTTGTGTTAGGTCTTGATGGATATAAAGGTGACTAGAATATGGCCTTACAGAGAGTGTATAGATTCGTAGAGAGACACAGGAGCATGCCTATTGTAGAAAGTGATGAACTACAGGTTAAGTGCTGGATTTTGAGAAGGTTTCCTGGTGAACCACAGCACCTATCCTGGTTAAGGCAGGCAGCCAAGAGATCCTAAGCACCAGAACAACATGCACAAAAGCAAGGTCTCGGCTGGCAGGAAACTCCAGCATACAGTGTATATAAAGTGGGTTATGTTCGATGATCTTGGGACTGTACTTTTCATGTGGTGAAGAGTCTCCTTCTGCATCTTATTTATTTGAATATGAGGTTTTTCCATAGTACTGGGTATATTCACACTTGTCTTCCATAAGCAACAAAATTGTTCATCAACAAAAGTCCCAGTGAATGCAGGAAACAAAGAGAAGGGAAAAGCAAGAATACAGCTTGAGGCCTTTAGGAGTTAACTAAACAGTTCATCTAATAATTAGATAAAGGTTCTAATGAGAATCTCAAAAGTGAGACTGTGTGTTTCTTGTAGAAAGGCATGTGGTTTAAACGGAACCTGGGCAGACAAATCTACTCCTGAATGAAGAAGAGGTGCATTAAGGACAGTATCCAAGGTTTGGAGTTAGAGGGCTCCAGCTTCTGATCACTTTGTATAATTTCTCTTGAGTCTCATTGTCCCATCAGTAAAGAGGGGGAAATCATATCTATCATGTAGAGTTGCTATGGAAACATAAGACACCTTGCACACACAATATCCAGGCTCAGGACCCTCTATGCAAATAAATAAGCTAACAAATCCTCAACAAATTTTTTTAAAAATTACCACATTAAAAACCAACATACTGGATCAGAAACTGGTTATCTAATTATCTAGGATTTAAGGCTCTGAATCTTACTGTTGGGATATCCCTAAGGCCTTCATTGTTTAATCTTGTGTTTGGCTTGGAAAGTGCAGGGAATTAAAAGGAAAAAAAGTCCATAGCAACTGGGATTTGCAGGTATACACTGTTTGGACTTCTCTTAGGAGCTTCCTAGAGAAAAGCCTAAGCATTTGGATAAAGAAGGTACACATCTGGAGTGGCTGGCTTTCACCTGGAAGGCACGTTCTAGGCTCAAGTGCTATCAATCACTCCACCCGAGAGGCAGCTGAGAGGGACCCACCCTACCAAACCTTATGGGCAACTACATCTTCCTAAACTACTATGTAAAATTCATGTCACACTTGTCTGTTCAGAGTCCCACCCTTGGATTTTCTAAGATGTCATTGTATCTTTTATTTTCCCCTAGTAAATTAATAATATTCAAACAATAATCTTGGGATAGTAATGGCTAACATTCTTTGAACCTTGACCATGTTCCATACTCAAGAAAATCACCTCCTCTATCTTGTTCAGGACCCTCAACCATGTAATGGGAAAGGTCAGAGCACTATCCCTCACCACACTTTATACTTACAGAAACTGCTTGAATCTTACAGATGTTACCCAGGTCCCACAGCTAAGAAGAGGTGAAGGTAGCGCTTAAATCAGGTTGGTGCTACGGAACCTTTATTGTAAATTACAACAATGTACAGCTAAGGAAAGTTTTCTCTCTCTAAAGCCAGACTATGGGGCAGGCAGTTTGCTAAAGGGGCTAGCTCTTTTCTCCATTATCTTCAGTTTTCATTTGATAGGAACATTTTTAAGAACTTAGAAGAGATTCCTGTTTCAAGATGGCAGCCTGAGATCCCACTGCAAGTTTTCCCCTGGAGTACATCTGTGTATGCAATAGAAAAATACATCAAATTCATAACCTCCAAGGCTTAAAAACAAAAAGCAGAATTTTCATTTGCCAAGAACCATTGAGGCATCCCTAAAAGAAGGTAAATATTAAGGAAGCCACAGAGTGAAGGCAAAGCACAGAAGCTACCTTCATGATATGTAGGAATGTGTCACAGAAAATCAGCTGACAATCAGAATAATCAGGACCTATCCCAGAAAATCCAGCACTATGAAAAGAAACAGCAAACTTTATCAAACCAAAACCCTCAAAACCCAAGGAAGCCATTGAAGGAGCCATCAGAAAGGAATATGGATATCGACTCATCTCAAAGACATAAAGCACTGTACCCACAAAAATGAGAATAAGGATGCTTCAAGGAGATTTTCATAATAAGAAAATAAAAAAGGAGGAGCCATCAAAGCAAAGGAGGTCAGATATTAGATCTGCCACCAGATTCACTATGATGTGACAGGGAAGATCTGTTTTGCAGATGCAGATGTAACTGCGTGCAGGGAGTGCCAGAACAGCTGGAAACAACCAGGGGACCTACTGTGCAGATGTAGTGGACAACCCACGCTAAAACAAACTCAGATTTCCTGGACAGCATGTTTCCTGCCCAGCACACACCCATCTGAACATTCTGGCCCATGAGCAGCCCCTTACAAATGGAGGCTCCATGAATCTTATATCCTGGATGACATCATGAGAAAGACACAGAGTAATACACTGCTGTTCTTTCAGTCACAGCTATATGTTTTCTTCACATTTTTTATGGTGCCACCTGAAATTTCCCCCAATATTCTCAATGTTTCAGAAGCATTTAGATCCTGTGGTACCTTTTCAGGGAACATTTTCCAAGCCTGACTTCAGAGAAGCAGAGCAGTGAGCTCTTTGAATAAGAAAGTACAAGGTTAAACCATATTATATATTTGTAACTTAAAATTTGCAAAGCACTTCCCTATGCAAGATCTCATCTGAACCCCCACATTAATTGTTTTAAATAGGTAGGGTGTATTATCTTATTTTACAAAACAGCAAATGGAGCCTCCCAGAGGCTGTGACTGTCAGTGATGAACAGAAGTAGAACAGAATCTGAGCTTCCTGATCAAGTATTATTTCTCCATATAGTTCACTGTAATAAGGTTTTGATTCCTTCACCATTAGCTCTAA
Organism: Spermophilus citellus; assembly: GCF_964194105.1. Taxonomy (NCBI): domain Eukaryota; kingdom Metazoa; phylum Chordata; class Mammalia; order Rodentia; family Sciuridae; genus Spermophilus; species Spermophilus citellus. The sequence continues at coordinate 30,466,532 of NC_138197.1, read as the reverse complement.
TTCCTTCACAAAATCCTATGGGGTATGTCTACAGGAGGACCACTCTTAACTCCCTTTAGAGTAATTGTATCTAATTGTATCTAACATTTCTCAACACTATAGTCAATTTTTATTCAATCCACAGTCCCTGGTCAACATGTCCTACATTAAAATCCAGAAGACAAAATAAGGCATCAAGAATCCAGCATGAATGCTTCTACTGACCTCCTATCTCCTTGCTTATAAAAAATAAAAGCCATTGCTGAAGCTGACTGTTATATGTTTGAGGAGGGAAAGAAGGCAGCAGATACAAAATAGCCAAAAATAACTTTGGTTCCATCTACATGATATACACAAGAGAAAACTCTGGCAGAAGTTGTCTCTGTTGGCCATAAGCAATTCACCCAGTAGTCTCTCATGCTTCCCCGTTCCTCTGCTCACGTGAGATCATGGATGTACCACCATCCAGCCTTCTCCCTTTAATTTGTCATCCAGTCTTCACAGCTGGCTAGCATGGCTCATGATAGTTCCTGTACTACATTTATGCCACTCTGCATTCCAGAGAATCCCAATTCAAAAACTCTTGCAGAAGCACACACTTAGTGATTCAACCTAGACTACTGGCCCCTACATGGCCTGATAGCATCCACAGTAATATTGTTTTAAAGAACTGCTAACAAGGAACCCAGGGGTGGAAATGATTACATATGGTCCACTCTACAAGTCGAGAGTATGTGGTTGCAATAGCTTGTTTCAGGTCTTGATCTGAGCCTCTTTCCCCGTACCTCTACTGTCCAGTCCTCCGGGGGCCCTGGGAAATGCAAGGATAAGAACAACCAATTTCTCAATGTGGAGGCCTTTTGGTTAAAATATATGTTCAAGTGAGTCTTTTGGAAAGACCACCCTAAAACTGAACCGTAGAGCTGGATCCCATGGAATAAGGAGAGGACACAGGTGCTTTCTTTCCCATTGAACCATCATTGCCAGAAAGCATCAGCCTTCATCCATAGCTAACCCAAGAGAAGGTTGTTTGATGGGTATGTAAATTCTCAAGGACAACTGATGTTCACAGCTGATCATTCAGAGGTCACAAGCCACTTTGTATTAGGTACGCATTTATGCAAACTGTGTACTCCAGCCAGGTATGTTACCTGCCTTTGTGGGCTATCAAGAGAATTATTGAGATGAAACACATAAAAAAACCTACTCATCATTAATGCCCTATGGATAATGGTCAACTCTTCTGTCCCCTCAACCTCACCATTTACCTCCAATATCCCGAATAGAAGGAGAATGGTAAGCACTTCAGAATCTGCTGAGAACCTGTCCTCTGGGTCTCTAATTTCAGAGGCAGTGATAGATGGATAGCAATAGAAAGGCTCAGACCAAATGAGCTGAATATCTTTAACTAGATGAGAGATTTTCATAGTACACCAAGGGTAGGATGGGACAGATACCAAGAGGCAGGGAGTGGGGCAGAGTAGGTTATAGTACTGTAAGCTAGTGGTTTTCCACTGTGCTGCACAGTGGAATCACCTGATGAACTTTAAAAACTACAGATGTCTCTCTCCCAAATATGGACATTCAAATTTAATTGGCCTGAAAAATATCTTGAGCAACCACATCACAGTCAGCCAGAGTTTAAAAATCTCAAAGTGCAAGGTGAGGATGGTTAAGTCAGAACAAAGATCTTTGAGAAAACACCAGACTTTTGAGATGCACCTTGCGCTCCACTGGGCTTTATCAAGAACAGCTTTTTTTCCACCTCCCAGATTGCTGGATGGCATGCACACTGTCACACACACTCTCTCTCTCCTTTTATATACACTAAACAGTGTGACCTTGCAAGAAATTGTTCATATAGATCTATCGCTGGCAAAAGAGGTAGTATAGATTTGGTAATTGTTAGGAGACTTTGACACTACTACTACTACTACTACTACTGTACACATATAGAGAGTGAGAGAGACTTTAACATAGGAGTAGTCTATGGGTGGAGCTGATATCCAGGAACCTGGGAACCCTTCATATGCTTCAAAAACTTCTCTGTCTGTCCATATTCCTTTGTGATCTTAGGAAAAGAAAAGTGCTCCCAGTGCACAAAACCTCCTCTGGAGCAAGTCACTGAGATGGTTTCAAATTTTCTGGGGTGTAACTCAAAAAGCCTTCTTCTCTATGATCCTGAATGAAATTAAAGTAGAATAAAAATGCATAGAAGGAAAATGGTTGGAAGATTCCCCCCACTGCCAACCACCCTTTGTTCTCAGTACTAAGAGTCACTATCTAAATCCCTGGTTTCCCCGAAGACAGAACCACCCTAATTAATATAGTCTGTTTATTCTCTGGAGTTGGCAAAACCTCCTCTAGACCCAGCACTGGTCAGAGCAATGAGAGATCAATCAGGGGCACTGCTCACACTCTGCATTCTATCCAGTGGTACACTCATTCACTCATTCTTCTGTCCATCTCACCATCAGTCATTTGTCCTTTCATTGACTAGCTATTTATTAAGAGCCATTTTCCATACTGCAGCCAGGGGCATCCTTTTAAGCTCACAGGTGGACTGTGTCCCTTCCACGCTGTCTTCCCCAGCTCCCTTTGCCACTGGGGTAAGGAGGAAGCTCCTGTAGGCACATGGCCCCACACTGTTCTGACTGGGCAACATCTATCTGGACCCCATGCTGTTGGCTCAGCTCTGCTGCTTCTCACGTGGGGCCTCTTCCCATGAGACTTCCTCTACCTGGAATTCTCACTTCCTCATCTTTTCTACTTCCACCAAAGATCACAAATGAAATTACAGACCATCAGAAAATTTTCCAGTCATTTCCTGGGTTGTTGGCTCCATGTATATTACTAGAAACTGATCATCTCCCTCCACCTCAGTTGATCTGGGAAAATTTCCTTTTGTCTCTGTCACAGCTCCTGTGACTCTTCCCCAAGTCACAGAGATCATCATTACCACAAGAAGGTGTATGATGGATACCTGGAATCCTTCTGCAACTCTCTTGCATTTTTTTTCTCCTTTTAGTCAAAAAATCAGACCCTCTGACCATTCCTCTGTCAAACAGTCCCCTGATGGTCTCATGAGGCTTTCTGCACACAGATGGAAACTTTATACAGTAGTCCCTAAAGACTATATAAACACCAAAGGCAGAAGAACTAGGAAGATGTTTCCCAATCCAACCAAGAACCAAAAAGGAAAAGAAAATATCAGAGGATTATAGTAACGAGTAGAGGTCTCTCAACTAGTAATCCAACCAAAATTCGACTTGATTTCCTAGACTTGTTAACACACCACAGTGTTCCCCCCTCACTCACACTTGCACGCACACACACACGCACACATGAACACACACACATGTGTACATGTGTACATGGGCATACACACACTGAATACATCAAAGGCAAGAACATAAAATAAACACCCTATAAATTTCCTTGTAGTAATTTAAATGCTGAGACATGAAAAGAGAGAAAGTACTGTTTAAAATCTCTTTGCAGTGAAAGAAAGTCTCAGATACTCAAAAAAGAAAAAGAAAAAAAAACAGCAATGGCAGTATAATTTCTAACATGAAGGAATCTTCAACTTGAGCTATAACCAAGGCCGGGACACTAATGGGACTTATTTTAGGGGAGCTATCTTTGACCCCCATCACCAGGAAGATGTACTGTTAGAAGGAAAGTCTAGAAAGGATATGGAGGAAGGAGCACACAAGTCCTACATGAAATGTTTCACCCTTTCATATTTGAACATCTCCTGAAATTCCTCTGGGGAGTCCTCTCTCTCCCACTGCATGCAGGGTGGTCATCCTAGGGTCTGTACATCCAGGGGTCCTCCCTATGAGAGATCTAAAAGGCTCTCCTGCTTCCTGACAAACTGGAAACCAGGAAGCACCTCCAACAGCATGAAAGGTGGTACAGGGTGCAAGATGGGGGATAGGAGGGCCCTAGAGGTCAAGAACAACCCCGTTATGGAGAGGAGGAACACCAGGCCTCCAGACCCCAGGTCCTCTAGGTCCCCCTACTCCCTCCCAGTGCAGAACCTGTTGCAGGATATCACAGAGCTTTCAGAAGCCTCTTCCCAAACACTGAGGTTACTAAAAGCAGACCTGGGTCAAGCTGCCCACACTTGTCTTTCCCAGTCACTCCAGCCTACAAGACCTTCCTCCAAACTCCCAAAGCCACTACGGTCCCTGTCACTCATCTGCACTGGTTAACGGAATACTATTGTGCAGTTGCCCCATCCAATTGTGTCTGTCTCCTTACTCCCAAAGAGACTGCAAAGCCACCCAAGGTAGGGTCTTGCCTTTCACCTCTTGGTATTCTAGATCACATGGTTCCTAGCATGGTGAGGACTCAGGAGAGGTCCAGGAGTCCCTTTGAAATAACACGTTTGTTAAGCAGATAAGAAAACCGTCTAACAGATATGCTATGCTTTTTAAAGTCTCCCTTCTAAATTATAAAGAAACTACTAAATAAGGACCTAATGTCTATTTCTCCGTGGTGTCTGGATGTGAAAACAGGATGTGAAAAAAAAAAATGGTAAGGAACTCCCTGAGCAGGAGGGACTCAGAGGACAGAAGTGGACAGTAGATGGCAGTCTGTCCCTGTGTCAGAAATGGTCACAGAGATCATACACTCTGCAGGGAGGCAGGAGGGAACAGCAGTGCCAGGAGGTGGACTCACCCTCCCCCACCTGTGCTGACTGCAATCATGAGCAGAGACATTTCTGAAAAGTGCCCCATGAGCTGGTACTCCTACACATCCTCCAAGGCCCAGCATCTGTCCCCCATAGCACACATCTGTCCCCAAACTTTCCCTAAGTGGAATCAAGGGCTTGCAGTATCAGGGCTCTGAGTATCCATCACCCTAACCCCGGGATGGCCCTGGAAATCCAAGAACACTAAAACCACCGGCACAGGGCTCACCTTTTCCCCATGACCTATCTGTCTACCAGCTTAGACCTTGAGGCCAGCATCTCATTCATCTTTGCATCTTCTCCAATATCTAGCACATGGCCACCAACAGGACACTTGCTAAATCATCTTTACACATGTTTTAAACTGTTTTCTGAGTATCCAAAGAGGGATTACTCTAATTCATGTGCAATGACACCAGATTCCTCCCATGACCAAGAGTTCAAATTTGCAGAATTAGGCAGGCTAAGACATGGGGGAGAGAGGGCTCAAAAAAGAGCAAGAACATGCTTTTCCTGAGAGCAGGCAGTGAACATTCAGGACCTCAGCCTTGGAACAGACAAAAAGAGAGACACAAGAGAAAACAGCTCTGATCCCTTGGCAGGGTGCACCTCCTCTCTGAGCCCTATCTCTGGGGACTGTCCTATTACTGCTGCACAATAGGAGCTCACTGGCCATTCCTATATTCATTCACCCAACACATTTCTGTGGCAGACACTAGCCCAAGTGTTGGGGGACAAAAAGATGAAAAGAACAGATCTCTTTCTTTGCAGAGCTCATATTCTATTGAGAAGATAGGAATGCAAATAAAACAGGGATGCTAAGTGGTATAACACAGGGAGGCTGGGAAGGGAGCCCTCAGTTCTCTGAGGGAGTGCAGGGGGCTTCCCAGGAAAAGTAATGGTTAAGCAAAGATTTAAAAAGATGATTCTAATATCACTGCTGAAGATAGAGGGATAAGCATTCCAAACACAGCATATACAACATATCCTCCAATGCCATCTTAAATTCAAGAATAGGTACCTATTTTGACCACTCCCATCATTTTGCAATCAGGACATTTCTCTCTACGTGTAAGTCATTTGAGCCTTCTCCATCTTATCTATCCAGATTTTTCTACAAGGCTTTGATTCTCATAATTTAATGAGAAGGCAAGAAAGACTTCAGCAATCATCTAAGGCAGTAACTCAATGTTCTTATTTAACGGAGAGGAAAGTGGGAGGTGGTATGTGCCTCAGGGACGTCCCCCAACTGTCGTCAGTTTCTGGTAGAGATAGAAGTGGAATCTGGTCTCCTTGCTCATAGTTTGGGATCTTTCTGATCTAGCTTATGAATTCAGCTTCCCACAATTTTATGCCACATCAACCTCTCCCCATGCTCCCAGCTCCCCATCCAAGACCCGCCACAAACCTGGCAAGCATGCTTCTTCAGCACTTTATAAACATGCACTCATCCATATGTTCAATAACTTATCTGGCATCACATCACTTCATTTCCTCCTCCACTCCCTTCACATTTCTGTACGCAAGTCCTCCAGGCCAGCAGGAATACCTGGAAATCCCAGGGATGGGGCTTAGAGGTGGAGGGAGCCACATAAGGACATCTGGATGGTCACAATGGGCAGAGTCCTTTTGACCAGTTAGTGAATCCAACTCCTCTGGATGGAGGCCCATGGAAGGAAAGTGATCCACTCAGAGTCACACAGCTACTCTGAGTCCTCTGCAGCGGGGAATGTGATGAAGCAAATCATCTGGGTGTCAAGTGGCCTGGGCATCTTCCCACCCATGGGACACACGTGTTGTGAAATCAGGTGCATTTCAGAGCTGTGTCTTCCTCTTGAATTCTGTGTAAGGACCTTGTGAAGCATCAGGAGCAGGTCCGTGAGGCACAGAATGGAACTGATCCCAGATGGAGAACTTCAAACATAGTCTCCAAGGGAACACTTGGAGCCAGAGGGGGAGAATATTTTTAAATACTGGGGGCTTAAAACTAGCAGAGAGGGAGGTGTGGGAAATGGCCAGAATGTGGCTATCATTTAACACAAACAAACAAACAAAAACCAAGGTTGTAAGTCAAAGGGAAGAAGAAAAGTGTTACCCTAGATGTCAAATTTTTAAACAAAGTAAATTTTTTTTTGATCATCTACAATCTAAAAATCTAATAGTTGTTAAATTAGTGTTGCATAGTTATTTGCCCAATGCAAATGTGTTAAGCAGAAGAATGCAATCATCTCTCATTAATTGTCTTGATGTATGTGGTAGTGTTAGTAGGGATATTGGTCCAGGAATAAATAACAAGAACTTCAGTCATTCTCACTGAAGAAAGCAATGGCCATCCCAAGAACCCCTTTGGTTTCCCTACTTCTGGTACTACCTAGAAAGTAGCATGCAGAGCAAACACCAGGGCTGGAGGATTCTACAGCTGCTCTGATTTGCATCAAACATAACCTAGGAACCTCAGTCCTTTGCAGCAACCCCTGTCCTGAAACCACCCAGTTAGAAGTCAACTTAACTTTGGCCCCAGTCTAAATGGTGTGTGTTCCCTAGCCTAACAAGGAAACCATTTTCTGAATTCTCTCTCTCCATTCACATTCTCTTGTATTTAGATCCTATGCGATCTTCATCCCAGGGCTCAAGAATGCTAGGACCTACCACCTCTTGTGGGCGTGTGGATCAAAACCAGATGTTCAGCTCCCATCTTATAGAGTTTACAAGGAGGCAATTGTGGCTTAAATCAATACCCACATTCTGGAAGGGCAAATTCCCTTGTCAACAGAAGGGGAAGTAAAGGGGAGGGCTGATGGCAGCTAAGACAGATCTGACACATGCTTGCCAGGAGGTGGCTAGAAAACCTAAACATTTGTCTTGCACATGAAAAAGAACCTTTGGTGGAGCAGGTTACTCTGTGGGGTGACAACCTTTGCAGAAGGCTATCGAAGCAGCTCCCATCTGGATGACATCACAGAATATAAAAAGCAGAACCAGCTGGCAGATTTCAGGAGAGAAAGACAGCATATGGATATTTAGTTGTGAGACTCTGGATATATCACTTAACCTCATATCACCTCAGTATGCCCACCTGTAAATGGGATTATTTGAGGCATTGAGATAATGCCATGTAATATTTATAATAATGCCTGGTATCCAGTAAGTACTCAAATATTCACTATCATCATCACTACCATAATCATCAATCATCTAAAAGGTGGATGCTTATCTTAGAAACACTGACACCAAAAGATATTTGAGCAGAAGCTGAATCATTAACACCTGGTGTACCAGAAAGCCAAAAAGCTAACCCCTTCCAGTCCTGCACACTGCATACTGTGCAGGCTAAGCCAATGTCTTGAATGATCTTGGCCAAAACAAAACACTCAATGTCCTTTTTGCCTTTGAGTTAGCCATTCCACAAAGATAATAAACAGGAGCTCAATAGGTGTATGCCAAGGCATGCTCCAATTGAGGCCTATGAGCACTGAGGAAGGGGCTATAGTAGAATCTTAGGTGGTGGAGCTGGAATGGGATTTTGAGATCCTTTCACTTTTAGGTAGGGAAATCCCAGCCTGGAGAGATGTCTAATTAGTGACAGAACTTAGTCCCCAGCCAGGTGCTTCACCTCCAAATCTGTAAGCCCCCTGCTGCTTAAGATCACCTGTCCTGGAGGTTTCTGAGATCACTTATGGGATATGACTCCAGCATCTCCAGCTTTAGTATGCTCAAGATCTTTACTTCTTTCCAAAATCCCTGAGTGAACAAATTCATATGATTTGGGGATCGGCAAATGTCTTCTCTGGAGATGTTGCTAGATAATGAGCAATCACAACAGACCACACCAAATTTCACTTCAAAATCTAATCTCCAGCTAAACCATAGTCAGAGTCAGAGGTTTGTCCTCTGAGGATACCCAGAGTCCTGGCCAGACCTCAGTGGTCCCCAATATTATGAATAAGACCAGGGCACAGAACAGGGTATAGACATCAAATGCATCCTGAACATGTGGGGGAGGGGCAGGAGCAATCTTTAATCCCTTGGTATTTTTTAGGTAAAATGAAAGGCTGCTTCATGGAAAAACATCAATGACAACAAAAAATGAAGCTCTGAGCACATCTACATGTGCTCCCACAGGTTCAGAAGTGAGTGCTTTAAAAGTTTTTTTTTTTTCTTCTTCCTATCCAGATTTGATCTTAACATAAAACTGTCTAGGCAAGGAGGAGGTAGTATTGACACTGGCCTCATCTTTAAAAGCTCAAAATCCTCAAATACAAATGATTTCAAAAAAGCTGCTCCCAAATTTTTCATGAGGAGGCCGACCTGCAAGAAGCAATACAACAATCCAATATGAGCCAGGTGCCCTACCTGTCACCCATAACATAAGCTCTGCAAACACCTCATGCCCACCCAGGACAACTCCTGGGCTCATGTGTCCCTCAGCATGTGTGTGTGTGTGTGTGTACACAAACACACAGGGTCTCTCCTTTCTCTGTACATGCCGGTCCCTGCACAAAGTACACACAAAGTACACACAAAGTACACATAGAGCTTATCAACAGCACCACACAGGTCTTAAGCTTGTCTCCAGTAGAAGATTTGGTCCCTCTCCAACAAAGTCAATTTTAAATAAAACTAAATCCCAAATCCTAGCAACGGTCATTAGTTCAATATCCCCATCTCAGAAATGGTCTGCCTCATTAAAGAGTAAAACAGCAGCTGGCGAAGTCTGGAAGCAGGGTGGTGGGTTTTAGAGATTCTCTGTGTCAGGCGGAATCCCCTCCCTCCACTTCCAGCCAGCACATGGATTTATATCCCCTCCATTTGAGGTGGGAACCCTATAACTGCTCAGGAAAAGGTCTGGGGAAGCCTGCAGCCCGCTGCCGCCTGCTCAATTAGGCGTCCTGGATAGAGGGGAAGAGGAGAGGCCTGAACATCTGATACATCTGGGAGTAGAACTGCAGAGATGGGAAATGTTATGTAATTAAACTCTGCTGGCCTGTCCCGCTTGGGGAATGTGAGACCCATCAGCAGTGACCTCTTCCAATCAACTTAATTGGTCCAATCTCGCCAAGAAAAGCAACAGAATTGGTTTAGTGCCTCATGGAAATAGCTTAGCTCCTGACTATTTATGGCCACCGAACTCAAGGATGGGAGCCTTGACTCTGAGCCAGGAGTTGACAGCATGTGCTAACTTCTGGGAGGACTAGGAGGTTTCAGTGCCTCTGTGTCTCCATCTTTGTCTCCAGGGAAAGTGGCCGTACCCAACTTGCATGAGCATTTCACAAATCCAAAGGCCAGACCTGTGTCTTTCCAGGCAGTCCTGCCTGCCAAGGACTGATAGTCTAGAGAAAACAAACACTGATAGTAATACAGGGTGACTGGACTTTGCTTCTCTTTTATTCAAAGGATGGCTATGCCAGGGACGATTACTATTTTCTCTGTTCTCAAAGTCACATTTGTTTTGTCATTGTGATCTGCCTAGCTGATGTTAAAAAACAAAACTAGGAAAATGTCTCTGAACTAGTAGGTGATTCCTTCTTTTGAGTAGACTGGAGACATTGCAGCTTTCCATCAATTAAAAATCTAGGTTTGGCTGCCTCCAAGTTAGAAAATGAATAAACTAAGGCAGTCAAAGAAAGCTTTGTTTACACACTGGGTGAGTAACAGAGACGCAGTGGCCATCAGGACTACTGGCTTGCATTGTAAAAGGGAAGAGGCAAAGAATCCATTTTCACAATGACTTACAAAATGCCAGCACATGTGTCCAATTAGATTTCATCACTATATAGCTTTGTACAACAAAACACATCAAGTTTTTTTTCTTTTCTATATTTTTATTTTTATATATTTTTATATTAAACTATACTTTAGGTAGCTCCTTTCCCATTTGTTATTTTAAAAATCATCTTGTGCAGATTTGTTCTCAAGAAACAATTTTTTTAAACACTTATTGTGGTGTTATGTTGTTTTACAGAGACTTGTTCCCCTGAGTAGTCATACCTACCAGCTTGATATAATGATAAAAGCATAAATGTGACAACCTGTATTTATTAGGTTTCTAAATGTGCCAAACTCTTCTCTCTGCATTTGATATGTATTAACATTTCTGGCAAATATTATAGCCAATGCAGCATTATCTATTCTGCATTAATAGGCTACACTTATTTCTTTTTTCTTTTTTTTTTTTTCTTCTTTTTTTTATTGATTGTTCAAAGAAAAGGGGAGTGAACTGGCCTTCTCATGGAGTCATTATCAACTTTGCTATTGGACAAAAAGAGAAATGGAGGGTCAGAGATATGAGAAAAGCTTTTCAAAGTTCCAAATTGGCAGAACTGGACTAAAATCACAGTACTCCTTCCCAGCAGAGAGTCTTCCACTGCACCACACTGTCCTATGAAATATCTGCCACTAGACCTTCTGCCCAATGGTCAAGTCCTATAACATCTGTCTCCTACAGAGATGAATTTTCCTAAAAGATAAGATGGTACCTTAAAACAACACAGCTATAATTGCATGGAGTCAAAAAAATCTGATGAGTCAAATAAAGTTGCCCTCATATAATTAGAGCCTAAAAAAAAATGAAGGTCCTTATGATTTGGTCCAGAAAGGTGAATATGTGCCTCCTCTTTCCCTTCCCTGACCCAGTTACCTCACCAGTTATATCAATATATGACCTCAACTGAGCTTCTCCTTCCCCTCGCTCTCCAAAACATACAGCTTCTCTTTTATCTATACCTTTTTTCTTAAAATACATATCTGAGCATCTAAGACAATTTTCATTCTTCTTTATATACACAGAATTCCTGCAAAAAACAGTCACTGAATTCCTTTACAAGAACCAGAATATGTATCCCTCCATCCTTCTGATGATTTTTCCCCCAGTTCCTTTAGTCCTCAGCTTGCATGTTCTTGCAGGTGGACACACACACACACACACACACACACACACACACACGTTTTAAATTCAGCCCAGAAAACATCAAAGATGAACAAACACTCCCTGTCCACACCGTTCCTGAGCACATTTCACTCTTCTCCAGCTCCAAGTACTCCTGCTCTGAAGGAGGCACTACACATTCAGAAATTCAAATCTTCAAATGGATAAGGACCTGCATTTCTGATTTAGAATCCAGCACCTTCCAATTCTCAGACAAACTCCCCCTACAAGAACCACTGGCATCTACCAGTTCCCTCCCAACCCACAAAAGAATATATTATCCTTTATCTTTATGCCCCTTTTTACAAAGCCACACATATATTTCTAGCCAGCTTTTATTTGGTCCCCAAGATCCCCAAAGATCTCTAGAAGTTGAATTATGGACCTTAAAGAAATCTTGACAGGCACTGAGTTCTCTTCATTCCTGGAAAAAACTCAGCAGCCAGTTGAGCCCTGAGAAGGAATTTTTTCCAGGGCAGTTTGCCATGCCTAAGTACCCAGAAGTAGGCTGAACATCCAGTAGGCATCCTATTAATCTTAATTGATAATCAATATTAATTGGTGATAGTGAATGCACCTATTAAAAGAAAGCTGTTATAGGACATTATACAACATGCAAACCTACCACTGTGCATGCAAAACATATTCCTCCACTCAGTCTACTCCTGTGTACACATCCCTTTCTGTTTCCCACCCTGAGCCAAAACACAAACACAGTTCCCCTTAAATATACATCACTCATTCTAAGCCTTCTCCAATTCTTTTCTTTTTGGAAGGCAGGGAGGATAAAAAAGCAAAGACCAACCCAGTATCCTTCCCTTCAGTGCCTCATTTCTCCATCAAGAGTGTCTGAGCCCATACTTTTCTAACCCCCACGTGTACAAATGCCATGGCAGCCAAATTCCACACCCCAGGCTCATAAAGTTCACACTCTACTCTCCTCAAATACCCCCCCCACATCCCTTTTGTAATCCTCCGTCCATTCTTCCACACAAGTCCACCTTTCAAGCACCACACACAGCCACCCTCCCACACCACACCCACTCCATGTGTCTGTGCAGGCATGCACAAGCCATCTGTCCTCAGCACACTGCACCTCTCCTCCAGCTCTGACACTCTTTGTAGGCACGGATTTCTCATTAGCTGCACCTATGTCCTCACAAGCTCCCATCTCCCGCTTTGCACACAGATGCCCATCCAACAGCCCCTGCCCTGACTGCACACCTCCAAGTCCTTGCAGAGTAGGATGGAGCACCACCCCATATATTTACTCTCACACAGAGAGACTCTGGGAAACCCAGAACCAAATCCTCTAAGTCAAGCTTCAACCTCACCAACACAAAATCTTACATGCTTTCCCTACAGCAAAGGCCCAAAGACTTTTCAATTCCCTCTCATACTATTTACAGGAACCTACTTTTCTTTTTCTCTTCCCCCTGCTCCAAACGCCATACCCAGGTCTGTGAGTTTGAGATCAAGGCAAAAGCAGTTGGATTTTTATCCCGAAATTCTACATCTCCACTTTCTTTGTGAAGCACGTCTGGGAAGAGCTGCGGACAGGAGCGGGGCAGGCTGTTAGCTGGAGAATTTCAAATGTTGTGAAAACAGAACTGATTGAAAAGTTCCCTCTATGTTACAAGTGTCTCCCTTCATGAGTGCGCTTACATACTTTCCTGGCATGTTTTTTAGAGGGTGGGAGAGGGCATCTTTTTACTAAAAAAGCAGGTTCTCCATCAGACTCTGGGAGTAACACCCACTCCTGATATGTTCCCTCCCCTCCCCCACCAGGCCCCCGCCCCCACTTCTTCTCACACATAAACAAGTCTGCTGGCGCATAGTCTCCAGCTCCAAGCCGGCACTCGCTAGGGCTGCGCCCTAGTAGCTGCTTCCACGCTGACTCTGAACCTGCCACCAGCTGCCAGAGGTCGAGGCCAAATGGTCTTTTGGGTGTTTTTCTCACCTGGAAACACCCATGGCTCAATTCCAAAGAGAGGGACCCTTTCTAGTCAACAGTGCCCATTCTATTCAGCGCAGGGGTCTCAGTGCAGTGTATCTGAAGCGCAAAGGAGGAACGCAGCAAATTCCCGCAAAGCAGCAGCGCCTCCTGGACCAGCACCCACTCGCGCTCGAAAGCAACAAGCAGAGTCCCTATCCCCCTTCCAGCTCCTTGGCCACCCCAGCCCTTCTTTCCTGCACCTTCAGTTCTCAAGCGTGCCAAATTTCATTAGGAAAATCCATCCAATAGAGTTCTGGGGCAACGGGGCAGTTTGGTCTTTTGTAGGTTCTTGTAATTCCGACTTAGCTCCACGGATCCCCAAGTCTCCCAGCTTTCCCATCGGAGTTCCTAGAACTCGCTCGCTCCCGAGAAACTGCGAAGAGACGGACAGAGATGGCCGAGCCCTGATGCTCACCGCACCCTGGCGGGGTCCCAGATGTGCGGGCAGAGCGGGAACTCCAACATCTGCTCAAAGACCCGGGGTGGGAGCTGACCAAGATGAGCCCAGGGCTTTTTTGGAGAAAAGATTTCTGGAGACTCCAACGTAAATATGTGGCGCGGGACGCGAGTCCCAACTCCACAAACTGGGAAGCGAAGGTCCAGGTTCTGAGCTTTGGGCCCCCCCGCCCCCACCCCACGCCCTGGCCAGCACCGTGGCAGGGCCTGAGGAAAATCCCGCTCGGTGGCTAGCAGGGTGCAGGGCGCGTGCCGGGAGCTGCCGCGGCGGCGGCATCTTCCGTCTCTTTCGGGCGGATCTGTCTGCTGCCCGCTTTTGTTATAGGATGTGCAGGGAGCTTTCTCCGAGGAGAATATGGGTTGTAAGAGTTGGAGGTGGGGAGTCCTATTGAATCCCTTTCCTGCCCTTCCACGGTCCCCATTTCCCCCTCGCCTCCACTCCCCGTTTTTCAAGTCTAGTCCCTTAAACCTGATCACTTTCCCAGACTGAGGGCGGCTTCTTGGGCAGCCAAGGGATGAGAGGGAGGAGAAGGTGGGGAGGGGTGCCTGTGTGCGTGTGCGTGTGCGTGTGCGTGTGTGTGTTTGTAGTGGGGTGGCTGTAGTTGCGCCTCGGCCTGGGCAGATCCCAGCGCAAACTTTGGGGGAGGCTCAAGCCAGAGAAAGTAAGTGCCTGCGGTAGGATGGGGGTGGGGTGGGTGCAGAGTTGGGGGCCCCCCCGGCATTGGCCCACTGGAAAATCCCCACACACGTGCCCTCCCACCCACTCCCTGACCTGCCCACCCAATGTGCCCGCCGCCTCCCCTTACCGTGGCAGAAGTAACCATGGCATCCGTATGACTATTTCCAGGGACGTCGACATGAAGAGAAAGGTAGACGTGAGCTGGGTCATTCAAAGTCTCCCCCACCCCGCCGCAGCCACTACCCAGCAGGGGGAAAATGAGAGAAGAAAGAAAGAAGAGGGGAAGAAAGTTGCGCCGGGCTCTCTCTCAGGGCGGTGCGCAGAGCTGCTCGGTAAGGAGAGGAGCCTTCAACTCTGAGTCCCGTGAACATAATCTGCGCGGTTATAACCAGCCAACCCGGCCAGATGGCTCCGCGCTCAGCGCCTTAACCCCTTACGCGCCGCGGAGTCCGCCCCCGCGTCCCGCTTGAAGTGCGCCTCCCAGGCCCGCGCCCCAGCGTCCTCCGATTTCTCTCCCGCTACCAGTTCAAGGACCATGTCATTTTTCCAAGCCCCTCTTAAAACAAAATAAACCAAAACGAACTTCCAAATTAGTAGTATTCTTCAGTACCTACTACCCTTGATTTCTCTCTTAGCGATGGGGGGGGGGACACAACGAAACATTTGACTTATCACTATATTTTACATGTTAATACTTCAGCCTCTCTTGTTTGTTCTTTTTCTTTAAATTTTTTCTTGTCGTTTTTTTTAATTTAAGATTTTCTTTACAAGGTTGAAGGGCCTTTCTTGCTCCCTTGCTCAGACGGGTCGAGTCTGAACCATAAACTCCTCCTCCAAACCTCAGACCCTTCCAACTCCAGATCTCTCCCCACCCCCTACCAAGCCCACCCGTCACTCCTCCCCCACCCAACCACACGAATATGCCCAGGAACAGTTGCTCCCCCGCAAGTCGCCACTCCGCACCCAGGGCGCTATGCAGGCAGTCAAGGGAGGTTAGGTTGGAGAGGTATGGGGAGGGGGCCAGAGCGACCAAGTGGGGGGCGTGTGTGTGTGTGTGTGTCCCCATCCGCGCGCGCACGCGCGTGAGTGTGGAAGAAAGGGGGATGAATCGGAGCCTCCCATTTCACCCAGCCTCCAACTTGTAAGCCCCTTTTTTCCAAACTAGGATCTGGCCCTGCAGCTGAGCACCCGCCCAGCACCTCCATTCTGCACGCGGGAACAGCGCGGGAAGCAGAAAAGGCAAGCAACAAACAAATCTCTTCCAGACTCCCCAAAAGTAGCAACGCTCACTTCCCCACCGGTAGATTCACTTGGGGAAAAATCGGAGGGATGGGGCAACTTCTCTTATTTTTAGATAATTTTAGTTATTCATAGACCCCACTTGTTAGGGGCTTACTCTCTCTCTCAATTGGCCAAGTTAATTCATCTTGTGTTTGTGTGTTAGCTGTCCGAGAGAAATGGGAGAAAATATTTCACCTAGGGGCCAAGGAGAAATGGGGAGCCTGGAAGTAGGGTCTTGCTCTTTTGCCCCCTTCCTGAATTCTTGCGTGGGGGACCTCATCTCCAAACTCCCCACCACTTCCTCCCTTCCATCTCAGCCACTCCTCCCATCACCTCTTGCCAGGACCTTTGACTCAAGAGCTATTGGGGGAGGGGAATTAGTATCACCTGCCTTCTGTTGGAGGCGACTTATAAGCAATGCACTCTATATTTCAGCGAGTGTTCAGGTTCAAAACTTTCAAATTTCTTGTTATTGTTTGAGTTTGGTCAAACATCAAGAAACAACTGTAGGACGTCTATTAGTTGAGGCTGAGCCCAAGTAGAGAGAAGCTGAGGGGTCGATTGGAGGGGAGACAGGAAAGGATGGGGAGTTTGGGGGCTGCGTACTAAATAGATTGTACCTGCCTCATCATTATCCAGACAGATGGGGATTGCCACATCAAAATCGACCAGAAGAGGCTACCTAGGCCCAGGTGCTTCACCTCCCCTGCAATGCCTCAGAAGGAATGATAGGATCCTCCTTCAGTGGCTCTGCTGGTGCCAAAATACCTAGGTCTTCCTCTGGATCAGGAAAGAAGGTATTTCCCTCCACCCCTCCACACAGCACCATGAAGGTTTGGATTGTGTGTTCTGTGGGGCTCTGGTTTTCTGCCTTCCCTCTGGCCTGTCTCCTTGTCCTCCCCCACTTCCTGGTTTTGCACCCTTCTTGCTGCTGTGGTCAAAGAAGGGGCTCAGACCCCAGTTTCAGCTCCAGTGTCTGAATTCTAGGGGCTCTTTCCTCAAGCTCCAGGTGCTCCGGGATTCTGGACTGCAAGGAGAAAAAGAATTGCTTGGCTCCTGTTGCAGTGAGGAACGGGTTAAGTACATGTGAAGACTGATCCGCCAGCCAGCAGCTTGGTCACTGGCAGTTTGGAGGGAGGAGGGGAAGAGGGGCAAGCTTAAATATGAAAAAAAAATCAGAAGAAAAGAAGAAAAAGCAGCAGTGAGTTTCAGCCTTGGATTTGTTCTGCAGATGCCTTGCACTGGCTGGTTGCTTCCCTTTGCCAGGACCCAGGCAACCTCAGGAGGAATATGCAATGTTTCCCTTCTCAGGGGAGCTGGTGGGTCTGTCTCTGTGTGCAATCAGCAGTCCTTGTAATATGAGAGGTGACACCTTAATCTTGCCAAATATGTGTGGTGTCTTTAGGGGGAGGTGGAGGGATGGACTAGAGAAGGAGAGAGGAAGAGTGAGAGACCCAGGCAGGAGCAGAGAGTGAAAGATGCACTTTTCACTAGAGGACTGATTTCCTTGAGCCGGCAACCTGTTTTTCCTTTCCTGTATTTCTTTCCACTTCAGAGCTAAAGGTTACCTCTTCTATAGGAGGCTAAGAGCTGACCCTTAGCTCTTCCTTTTGATTTCTAAAAGCAGAGTGTAGCAAGGTGATAAAAGAGGGTGGGTGGAAAAAGAAGGAGAAAGGTGTATTTATTTAAAGACAAAAGACTATTAATGTAATGCAGAGCTATTTTGGAAGTGCAAACCACAGTGTCTTCTAAGCATCTTTGTGTTTTTATAAAGAGGCTTTTCTTTTTATAGAAAGAGTATGGATAGCCAAATCAAACAGAAGAATTAGAAGGGAAGCTGGGGAGATCGTGCCCCATGGACCGTCCTGGGAGGGGAACCCCATCCTGAGTAGCTCTTTTTTGATTAGCTAGGTAATTGTCTCTCTCTAAGCTGACTCTAGTCATGGCCTTGGCCGCCCATCTGTTGACTGTATTTTTAGGTCGTTGGACTCTTTTTCTCTCTGCCACATTGAGTGTAAGGCCTCGATTCTTTAAAGAGGTTTGTGAGAGCAGGAATCAGATCTAGCTTTTGAAAGACCCCTTTAAAACTCTCTCCTCTTGCAAATATCTAGAGTGTGCCTTCAGCCCACCCTTATCTTTTGCAATAGCGCCACTCTGTGGTTGAAACACTGAACAGAAAGAAAATGGAAACGTTGGAATGAATTAGGGCTTTACCTTGTGAAAAACTGCATTTACCTATTCTGTTTCAGTTCAGTGGACTGTGTGCATGTCTAGGGTTCAGATAGCTCAGCATAAGATGGGGGAGGGGATCTCTTGAAGCTGCAGCATGTGGTTAATTCATTGTGGCATATTGACCCAGGAAAAGAAAGAATTGGACCAAATGGCCTCCAAGGACCTTTTCCTCTATGACCATACATGGAAAAGGTAACCTTGATTATACCTCTCCCCTGCCCCTAATTATGTAGTGAGCCTGAATGTTCTCTTTCATTGCTTTTCCCCCCATTCTCCTGTGAAATTACTCCACGCCTTCGCTGATCCTAAAATATTTGCAAAATTGCATCTTCTGCTGCGGGAGGGCGCTGTGGAGAACTTTGGCAGAATGACGGCAGCTAATGTGTTTTTTCTTTTGCCCTACCCCATCCATCCCCACCCCCACTCACCTAGACAGCTGCTAGAGCTGAGGGAGCCAGAAAGTCTACATTTCTGAAACAATTAAAGTGAATGCAAAAGGTGTTTGCACTAGAAATGGGAATTTAAGGGTCAGGGAAGGCTGCGTCATCTTGACTGCCCAGCCCTTAGTACCTCCATACTAACTACAGCATTATTAATCAACAGTCACGCTGGCTGTCACGCCATTCAGCAACCCCTTTTAAATGCTCTGGAATCATGTGTGAAGCTTTTTATTCCCCCCACCCCCATCCAAGTGGAATCAGTTGTCCGTGGAAACTGAGGGACTTGTCTTGAATTTCTTCAGCCATCCCAGGTCTTCTGTAAACTGTCATCCTAAGAGAACACAGCTTTGCTCCAACGACCAGCCTTGTTCTAACAGAGCAGGGATATTAGAGGTGAAATTCCATCAGCCTCCCTGTCTCCACCCTGCATTTAATAATTGAGGAAACTGAGTCCCCAACCTTTTAGTGACTTTCCCCAGGGTAATAGGGGAAAAAGCAGGCAAAATAAATTAACAAAAATCTAGAAAACACAATAACAGATCAGGACCTAGAATTCATCAAGAGTCGATTTTGCAAGCAAACAAATCCGGGTCCCATGCTGCATGTATCTTGAGGCTGTGTCTTTGGACAGGTTCCTTAACTAGCCAGAACTTATCTGGAATTAGTGAAAATAATGCCAGTATCATTGGATTGCTATGAAGACTAAATGAAGTGATTAATTTAAAACTTCACAGTACCTAGTCCAATGGGTCTGACAGCCCCTTGCCCTGCTACTTGTGGCTGATCTCAGAAGCTTGACTCTGGAGTGGCCCATTTGTTGTTTGTGTGCATCTACATTTAATTAATATAACTTCATGGATGTATATTCCCCCTCTGGGCAAAGAAAGAAAGAAATTAGCCAAATGAAGTGATAGATTTATTTAGAATTTATTTAATTCCCTAATGTGGTCTTCAAAGAACACGAGAGACAGAGTTGAAGGATTTCAAAATCTCATCTTATTCATTCCCTGCCTCTGAGGCAGAATCAACTCATCATTTCAAAGGAAATTCCACTATATACTTCTACTGTTAACAGATTGTCTGGTATATTATGCTCTGTTGTTATTGCTAATTATGTTCTAGGGCTTACATTGAACAATATAATGAATTACATTGAACAACAATGAATCAACTCATTTCGTGAAATAGAATGCATATTCATAATTATGTTTCAAGAAATTACTCGTCATGATAGACTGAAGGTATGTATGTCTACCACAGAGGTGGATATAGAAGTCCTAATAAAGTCTCCTGTTTCACCAGTCATGACATGAATTTCTAAACTGCCCCATAAATTAACTTTATGCTGCACCAAACTCCACTCATAAAAAAATGACATTAAGGTTTCCTAGGTAACTAATGCATTTCCAAAGGGAATAGGCCTCAGGAGACAAAGAGGGCAGGGAAAGGGTGGGGGAGGGGAAGTGAAGAAAAAGGAAAGAAACATCAGATCAGACCCATGTGACATAAACAAAATATTTCATGGGGAGAAACCATAAAGTTTTATTACATGTGTTTGACATAGATATGGCATTGCCATTAATTCCATCTTTGGGCAATAAAATACTCCATAGACTCTCATCTCATCGCAGATGCCAGCATTTCAGGTTCAGTTTTACAAATGTCAGGAGAGACCAGTCCTTCTATTGATCTGCTGAGCCTTGTCCACTCACCAGGCAGCTAAGTCTGGAGCCTTTCACAGTTGCTTTTAGACATCACCGAATGTCAAGATGAATGGGGAAAACAGGGTCAGGGTGGATGTTTCAAAACATGCTGGTTCTTTGGATCACTGTAGACACTGAGCACCATGGTCTCCTAGCCTCAGTGAAGATCAGGGCCGTTGGGTTAAATTGGTGAAGTCCAGGGCTGGTTTCCAAACCCTAACTCTAGTGGTCTTTTCACTGTGGCTTTCTTCATTTAGGCAAGGATCTGGATGTAAAAGAGCATCTTGAATGCTTAGGAGGAACATGGAAGGTTATAGGTGGAGCTTAAGGCTTAAAAGACGCTGTAAGAACAGAGCAATTTTGATCTAATTCCAACTCCAAAAATTCTTTCTTACCTGGAGACTGGGAGACAGAGAATCCAGAGCCAGCCTTGACCCTGCTTTATGAGCAAGGCGATATTGCTGAGCTGTTGAGTTCCTTGGTTTTGACCCTGTGTAAAGGGTATTGTTTGATAACAAGGAATATAAATAAGAAAATAAAGAATACACTAATCTGAACACAGTTGGGGGCTCATATTATCTGCTCTTCTTTTCCTCTAGTAGCCCCAGAGTGACATCTGTGAGTGAAATCTCCCACTGGTTACAGGACACAGCCAGGTGACTTCTTTACAGAGCTGTTCATAATGCCAAAATGTTGAAAGTTTGAAAAATCAAACCTCTACAGTCTAAAATTCTTAATGTCTAAAATCTCTGAAACCACAATCCTGAGATTGAAATCCTGAATGTTAAGATCCTGAAAGCTCACTTTTTAAGAATATAAATTTCCATTGAAGAGAAAGCCAAATTTGGGGGAGGGGATTATCACAGTGTTGACTTTGAGTGTAAGCATTGTGTGTCCCCATTAAAAACATTCAAACTTTCTTAGTAACTGAGGAGATGTCGTTTTTGTACATCTGTCCTTGTTAAAGATCTAAGCTTTTGGAGTGACTGTATATACAGTGGTAATCCATTAAGGTTTTTGGTCTATTAAAAAATTAGTTTGTCCCACACAACATTTGACCTGACTAGTTACAAAGCTGAACTCACATGATTATCACAATAGTAATGTGCATTTGTATAGATGACTTTGTGACTTATTTCTATATGAATATAGATTGTCTGCTTATAACAGAATAACTATTATTTTACTTGAGTACATGTGCTTGCAAAGTGTATGTTAGTATTTCCTATTTTATTGTGGAAAGTGGCCTGTGAAGTGTTCTGTTATGTGATTACCTATTTCTTAGATAAGTCTCTTTAAAAATGGCAATAAATATCTTTCAAAGAATATTGTAAGTTTTTTTTTCAGAATTAGATTTTTTTTGAAATTTTGACATGGGGATTTTTAGAGTTTAGAAATTTTAGAATTTAGAGATTTTGGTCTTTGGGGCTTTCAACATTTTGGGATTATAGCATCAGAAATGTGTCTTTCAGGATCATGACCCAAACTCCTTCTCCATACAAAGCACCACACGTTTCCCTGTGGATTCCATGCTCCTGGGTCCTGCCCATCACTGCCCAGGAGTCAGGGGAGCAAAGCCTGCTTTTTGCACTTTCCTGGCCTGCTAGAAAGGATGCAGCGTGCAAGTTTACGGATGGATGAGTAGAAAGCCAGTGCTGTTTGCCTCACATAGTTCCTTCCTCTGGGTGTTGAAGTCCTTTTAGGGTTCAGTTCTGAGGGACATAGAATGGCCTTAGCACTATCATTCGATATACAGTACCACCCTTACTGGAGTGAGGGGCAGGGCCTGTCTGGGAGTAAGTGTACAGCCATCTAAATGGTAAAGCTTTGCCAGAGATTTAAGGCAAAGAAGGACGGGAGCCCATATTCCTTACTCCCTATTAGGAGCCCTTCCAGGGTAGCCCAGCACAGGGGGCAATATGGGACCACATACTTTGAGCACCCCGCTCCATCCTCCTCCTTAAAATCTGAGGCTGGGGGTCCTGCCAAGATCACTCCATCCATCCTTCTTCCCCGGGATCAATCCTCACTTCTTTTGACAGGTCAAGTCCAAAGTGTTTAGGGTAGGATAGGTAGCAAGGAAGTTCACCCACTTCTCCTAAAATACATTCTTCTGTCCATTCCAGTGGTCCACGAACATTGGAGAAAGAGGATGAATCACTGAGTCTTTAAAGACCCATCATGTACATCCACAAGAATAAGGTCCTAATTACAATAAGGTATATCCCAAGTTTGTAAATTATATCAAAATGAATTCTGTCATGTATAACTAAAAAGAACCAATTAAAAAAATTCACCTTAAAAGAAAGAAAAAGACTGTCTAGAGTTCCCATGAAACTCTAAATAGGGATATTAGTTCTTGGGGGTAAAGAAAACTGCGTTCCAATTAAAATAAGCTTACATACATACTACTATCCTGATGCACAGAAGCACATAAAATAGTCACATCCCATGCATCAAGTTCCTCCAGTGCTTTTCTATATTTACAGTCAGTTCACTGACAGTTCTTCTCCTGTCCCTGCCTGAGAGCAGGCTGTCCTCCGGCCCCAGTTCAAAATGCAAATAATGCCCAAGCCAAGAAGAGTGCCCAAGCTGAGGTCCCATAGAAACTTAATCTCTCAGCACAGGAAGGAATGTTGGGAAGGGTAGGAACTTTATTTACAGATGATAGTGAATACTAATAATAGGTATCAGCACATATAGCAGCACACACATGAATATCAATAGGTTTGCCTACACCTCCATTAATACTTACACCTTTATCTTTATCTACACACACACACACACACACACACACACACACAGAGAGAGAGAGAGAGAGAGAGAGAGAGAGAGAGAGATCTTAGCAGTAGATGAAGAAAGGCAGCCTGGTTCATGTCTGGCTCCTCCACGTGATATTAGGCAACTTGAATGTGAGTGAATGTAGCTGACCTCAGGACTTCAGGACACTGACATGGTGTATGAAAGAAGAACTAATTTCAGCAGCCACCTCCCTCAGTTGGTTCCTTCATGCAGGACACACCTTCATAATGGTCATGACTGATGGGTATGAGAGCACCCACAACTGTCTGAACAAAGCCAACTTGGTGCCAGGTTCTAAGAAATTTTTCCAAGGTGTTAGGACATTGACTTTGCTTCAAAGGATGAAAAGGCCTTTAAATCAAAACTACTAATGGATGTAGAATCAAGGTGTATAGAAAAAACTAAGCCTTCAGACAAATAATAACTCCAAATGACCACTCAGAAACTATGAATGTTCAATCAGAACATTATGGGCAATTGATGTTTTATTTCTTACATACGTTTCATTTGAATTCCATCCACTCACAAGTGTCCACTCACACAAATGTCTGTCCCTCTACTACAGACATAGACTCAAATATTTGTCATTGAAGCTCAAACTCAGCAAACAAGCCAGCATTCAAAACCTGCCTGTAAATGAGCTTTACAATCCCGAGATGTTGCCCGATATGAACCAAGAGGCATCGGATTTGCATATCACTGCTCCACCATGTTCACTTCTCTGACTCGGAACAAGGATCAGAAACTTACAACTGTTCCTTTCCCCACTACTTTAAAGGTTTTTCACCAAGAGTTTCCACCAGCGAGTTGAAAAGTTAGAAATTAGCTCCATTAGAGTAAATAGAGTAACTTTGCAAATTATAACAGCGGTTATCTTTTCATTTTCTGTATTCATATCCCCCATCTGACTTTATGGGCACCTTAAACGTAAAGTAGATAAAAGAGTTACACAACAGAGCTAGAAATAGCCTTCTACACATAGACACTAATAAACTAAAAACAATGAATTTTGCCCATAGTTGGTTAAATGAGAATGGCATCATAATTGGCAGGGCATTCCCAGGATGCAACACTGGTTCACACCCCACATCTTGAACTGGAAAAAACAGATACTGGCTGCCATGTAGAACCAGTGGATTATGTTCTTTCAGAGTAGGAAGGAGACTGAGATTCCCAAGTCTCTCATTTACAGAGGAAGTCATTGCACCCAGAAAAATGAAGTGCGGTACCCAAGCTCCTGACTCCTGTGAGGATGCCCGTCTGCTCTGCCCCTACAACTCCAAGAGGCGCACATTTGCTTCTTCTGGAGGTGTTGTTCCATTTCTCCCTGCCATTTCTTCTTTCCTCTCTTTCTTGACTCATCTCAATTTATTTGAATGTTTCATTTCCTTTATTTTGTTCCCATTGTGAACTACTGGCCATGCAAGAGAAAATTAAGTTACCCTGCAGAAGGCAAGGTTCAAGTAGGGACTGGAAAAGAGTTTTAATCTCAGAAGGTTTAGAGACAGCGCTAAAAGTGAAATGGCTACTTTCCTATTTGTTTCTGATGACACAGAGTTGATCTTTTCCAAAGATAGAGCATTACAGTAGTCTCTCCTTATCCTTGAGGATACATTTTGGAGATCCCCTGTCCCCTGTGATGGCTGAAACAGCAGAGAACACCAAATCCTATATATTAACTATGCTTTTCATATGTGTGTGTGTGTATACATATATATGCATTTTGTCACAGAAAGAGATTAATAATTATAAGTAATAATAAAACAGAACAATTACAGAAAAATATTATAATAAAGGCTATTTGAAACTTATGTGTTGTTTATTTCTGGAATTTTCCATGTAAGACGTTTGAACGTAGTGGATCACGGGTATTAGCAACTGAGGAAAGTAAGACCTTGGATAAGGGGTACAACTCAAACTAGTTGACCTCTGTCTCTTTATCAATAACATATCACAGATGACCTTAAATGGTTCCACCTGAACACACCCACCACTACATCTTTTTTGTTCTTTCACCTTATTTCCTTTGTACTGAAGACCACAGAAATACCTATTTGCTAAGGGAATGTTTCTGAGATAGAACTTTTAATTTTATTTCTTTCCCACAATAAAACTGTCAATAAAGCCTAGGGATATTTATTTGCCCTTCTATCTACCTCCTCATTTCTTCTGTTATAGTCAGCTTCTTTGCTGCTGTGACTCAAAGACAGACCAGAACAACTGTAGAGGAGGGAAAGTGTATTTGGAGGCTCATGGTTTCAGCAGTCTCAGGCCACAGACAGACGGCTCCATTCCTCAGGGCTCAAGGTGAGGCAGGACATCATGGCAGGAAAGTGTGGCAAAGGGAAGCAGCTCACATGATGACCAAGAGGCAGAGAGAGAGATTCCACTTACCAGACCAATATATACTCCAAAGCCATGCCCCCAATGCCTCCTCCGACCACACCCCAGCTTCCTTCAGTTACCACTCAATTAACCCCATCAGGTGGTTAATTCACTGATTGGGTTAAGGCTTTCACAACCCGATCATTTCTTCTCTGAACATTCTTGCATTATCTTACACATGAACTTTTGGGGGATACTTCATATCCAAACTATGACATCTTCCTCATAGAGAAACTGACACCAGTATATGTTAATAGCATTATGTATCCCAGGAGCATCCAATAAAGAGCAGAAAAGACCCAGGTGTTTAGGGGGCCATGATATAAACAATGTGGCAATCTGCAGTATTCCAAAGGGTAGAACTAGCATAGATGGATGGGATTTAGAGGGGGGCAAATTTCAAGTCAAGACAAGGGTGATGACTCTGACACTCAGAATTTCCCCAAACAGAATCATTTTCTTCCACAGTTAGTGAGTA
Source organism: Spermophilus citellus (assembly GCF_964194105.1). Lineage (NCBI taxonomy): Eukaryota > Metazoa > Chordata > Mammalia > Rodentia > Sciuridae > Spermophilus > Spermophilus citellus. Next base: position 30,440,477 of record NC_138197.1, on the reverse strand, counting down.
GTTCTCTGCCACTGGATGAGCTCAGGCTCAATCCCACCTTGAAGCCATGTTGTGTAGGGGTTTCAGATTAAGATGGGTGATTGAACAAGTAAGATCCCTTCTTAACATGGGATTTCACATAACAGAGGTTTGGTCACTTTCACAGGTGTGTACAAAGTGCAATGTCCATGTTACTGATATTATATAAAATTATTTTTAGTGGTGTATGAATAAATATGTTAAAATTTATGATTTTACTTAATTTGTTTTAATGTATCAAATCTATTGATGGAGCTATCTTTTGGGTATTTTTAAATTGGCTATGGAAGCCAGTTTATAATATATCAATCCATCATCAGGAATACCTAGAAAGGTTGGGGAAAAATTTTTTTAAAAATCATCTTCAGGTTCCATTATGGCATGGCTGATTAAGCTCTTCCAGACCAACTCCCCTACAGATAAAAACTACATAGTAGGACCAGAGAGTGAACAGAAGCAGTTTCTGGACAGGACTTGACACATAAAAAGGAGAGAGGAGTATGTGGTAAATTTTCTGGCTTTTACACTTTTCAGCTTGAAGGTGGCCACAAGCGGTACTGCAGGAAGTAGCAAAAACTTACCAATAAGGAAATAAAGAATTCCCATTCCAACTTGAGATTTTAATATGCTTTTAAAGGAAATAAGTAGAATAATCAAAATGACAGTAAAGACAATGACCAACAGCATATGTTAGTTTTTAATTTTTAATTTATAATAATCATTCTAAAGGATGAGATGGATCCCATGGACCAACTTGACCTAATTGGAATTCACAGAGCACTACACCTGCAAGATGTAGAATATACATTCTCATCAGGACACATAGCATGCTTCTGTGTGCCAGACCACAAAGCAAACCCCAAATAAGTAATGAATGAAATCAGAGTATATTCTTTGACTAAAGCAGAGTTAAGCTAGAAATCAATAACAAAAAAGATCTAGAAGTCCCAAAGCATTAGAAATTTAATAACATACTTTTAGAATAGGACAAAGGAGAAATAAATGAGAAAGTAGGAAATATTCTGACCTACATGAGAATGAAATATGATGCCCACGAATCTGTGAGATCCAGCTAAAACAGTTTATAGAGGGAAAGTTATAGTTTTACATACTTGCATTAAAGAGAAAAAAGGTCTAAAAATCAATGACCTAAGGTTCGACCTTAGAAATGTAGAAAGAGTGGAGCAAAATAGCCCACAAACAAGTAGAAAAGGGGAAACAATAAAGAGGAAAAAAATCAACAAAATAGAAAAACAACAGGCCAAAATTTGTTCTTCAAATAATGAACAAAATCAATGGTCTCCTTAGCTATATTCATCAAGGAAAATGAAAAAGAAAAGGGAACAACATCAGAAATGAAAAAGGTTATCACTGAGCTATGGATATTAAAAAGAAAAGAGGACTATGGTAAACAATTTTATGCAATAAATCTGACAAATTAGATGAAATGGATGAATTATTTGAAAAACGCAACTTGCCAAAGTTAATACATGATTAAATAGAAAACCTAATACCCTTTACTAAGAAAATGAAATTTGTTATCAAAAAACTTCTGTCTACCAAAACAATTGACAAAGATGGTTTCACTGGAGAATTCTATCAAAGATTTAAGGAAAAATTAGCATCAAGCTTAAAGCACTTCTCATGATGTTACACATAGTTGATATTATCCCAATACCAAAGGGTGGCAACTGTAGGACTCCCCCACCTAATAAAAGTGGCAAAAAAAAGAAAAGAAAATTACAGACCACTATCTCTTGTGAATATAGATGCAGAAATTCTTGGTAAAACAATGAAAGGTATAATTCAGCAACATATGAAAATAATATATTTTATGACCTGTGAGTTTTATCTCCTCAGGGTCAGTTAACGTTTGAAAACCAGTCAGCTTAATTCAACCTGTTGGTAGGATGATGGAGAAAAAGCATATGATATTTTCACTATATTCATGAAGAGATTTGACAATATTTAATACCTATTCATGACAAATACACACACAGAGACATGCACTTACACACACACACACACACACACACACACACACACACAGAGCAAATTAAGAACCAAAAGGAACTTTCACAATCTAAAAAAGTGAATCCACAAAATGCCTAAAACTGATAAAATATGTACTGGTGAAATGCATTTTATCTAAATTCAGGAATAAGCCAAAGAATACAAATAGCTTAGGTATCCCTCAAAAGAAAAATAAATAAACAAGCTGTTTATTCATACAATGAGTACCTCATTAGCAAAAAATAGGAACAAACTGTCAATACACACAATGATATGAATGATTACAAAAATATGTTGAATTAAAGAAACCTTTAACAAAAATAATATATTTTAGGTTATTCCATTTTTAGAAAATTTTATAACAGGAAAAACTAATTTATTGGACAAAAAATTATAATAATAGTTACCGCTGTGGTGGAGGAGTGAGAAATGACTGAAAAGAGGTATTAGGGAATTTTCTGGAGTGATAAATACTTGGATTATACAGCTTATACATTTGTCAAAACAGTGTATGTTCACCTAAGGTTTGTATAATTCACTTTTGTACATTTTGTGTCTAATGAAAAATATTGGCTCAATGATACTGAGCTCTAATTAACTAAATGCATGTTGAAATATTTAAAGGGAAGTGTCCTGATTTGCTTAATGTATTTTGAAATAAATCCAAAAAAATGAGATGAATTGATGCTTGGACAGAAGAATAGATAGATGGAGAGACATGTAATGTCAATTATAATTTAATTTATAGAATCTGGTCTATGTGTATAGTATATGACTGCTCAGTGTAACGTATTTGAACATTTTCTTTATGTCTGAACTTCCAGTAACTGAATGTTGAGTAAAATGGGAAAGAAGTTTTTGAAGTAATTGCAGAGCAACCAAGGAGCATAGATATTAGGGGACAGGATCCCAGAGAAAAGGGAAGTACAGGAGACACTGATCTTCACTCAGTTTTCCCATTGAGACTCATGCTGATGGGTAAATCAGAGTGGAGCTACACATACACACACACACACACACACACACACACACACACAAACTGAGGTGAACTTTCAATTCTCTCTCCAGGCTTCAGAGAGGTAAAGTTGGAGTTTTAAGATTTACTGAATGACCTTCTGTTTTAATTGTTGAAAGGAAAGTTCTTAGGAGCAAGAGGGAACCAAAAATAGAACCACTTTTGCAATGAAAGAAACCACTTTACAATCATCTCAATCCAAAATAGGATTAAGATGATCTTTCCTTTAAAAGCCCAACTTCATGAGAAGCAAAAGAAAATCCTCACTGAAGGAAAATTACAGTCTGTTCATGTTATTTACATTACACTCCATACATTATTATGAGTGACCAGAAAAATGTACAAGTGACTGAGAACCAATAGAAAAGTCAGACAATACAAAGAAAACCCAAAGATAGCTGTATGTTGAAATCATTAGACAGAAATTTTATTTTCTTAGTTTTTCAGTGCTAGATATCAAACCCATGGCCTCATACTTGCTAGATAAGTGCTCTACTGTTGAGCTACATACCCAGTCTTAGACACAGACTTCAAAATAACTGATTATTCATACATATATATGAAGAACTTCAAAAGAGAATAAGAATGTACTCAAAAGAATGAAATGCAAATAGTAAAACTGAAGAACTCCAACAAAAATTAAGTATGCAAATTAAATACAACTGAAGAAAGCTTAGTGAGGGGCTGGGGTTGTGGCTCAGTGGTAGAGCGCTCACCTAGCACATGTGAGGCACTGGGTTTGATCCTCAGCACCAAATAAAAATAAAAATAAAGATATTTAAAAAAGAAAGCTTAGTGGACCCAAAGATAGATCAGAAGATAATATTTAGGCAAATGCAGGGAGTGAGAAATAGTGGAAAATACATAAAGACTACTAAACATAGGAGATTTGGGAAAAGATCTGATATGTGTACAGATATGTGTCCTAGAAGAATAAGAAATGGGAGAATGATGCACAGCAATATCTGAAGAGATAGTGTCAAGAATTTTTGAAAATTGATGAAAGACATCAACCCACAATTTCAAGAAGTTCCGCATGTTTGGAATAGAACACATAGCAAGAAAATCTCCCTAAATCTGATAACTCACAATAAATCTTTTGAAACCAAAAATAAAAATAAATAAATAAAACTACAAGAGGGAAAAAAACTACTTTGTGCTCAGTTGCAACAAGAATGATCTGTAACCTTTTAACAGAAGTAATGAAATTCAGAAGACAAAAGAATATGAAAGTGTAGAAGAACAGAGCTGTCAATTTTACCTAGTAAAAATATCCTCCAAAAAGATCTGAAAATAGTATATCCATATTATTGAAATTTCAGGTATTTAATTATTGAGAGATATGCACTAAAGGAAATATTAGAAGGAATTGCTCCTGCATGGTAACAATGACTTCATATAAAAGTATGAAAAGGAGAAAGAAAGTAACAGAAAGCACCATGGAAATTAAATATGTGGCAAGTATGAGTGAATAGTTAATCTATGAAACTATAAAATGTCTAGTAGAATTCAATTCATGGCAGTAATGGTACAAATTTGGTAGTGATTTGCAAATGGGTAAAAGATTCCAAGGACTTTGCATTCTTTGAGAAATGACAGAAATGAATCATTTCAATTTGAATTGAAATTGACTCATTGACAAAAATCATTGACAAATGACAAAAATTGAATTATTCAAGGTTTCACATTGTAGTCTCTATGATAACCACAAAATGAACTGTGAAAGAATGTTTGAGAATAATTTCAAAAAATGCCAGAAAAATAAAAAAAGGACACCTTGCAGATGAGTCAGGTGAAAAGCTAATAGTAGAGAATAAAACCCAGATATGTTAGTTTTTTATATTTAAGTGCATGCAATGAGATAGGCAGTCTAAATAAATCTCCTTAGAAGACATGTTGGTTTCAAAAAACACTACATGGCAATTACATAAATGTTGAAAGCAAAAGGATTATAAGATATATACTGTTTACTAAAAAAACAATCCAAAGAAAGATGGTATAACTATACAAATGTGAGATAAAATAGATAGTAAAGCAAGGCTCATTATTAGAAATAAAGATGGATATTTAATACACCTAAAATCTAATTATGCACATATACAGAAATAAACATTATTCATATGCAGAATACACAGATGTTCTCTCTCTCTCTCTCTCTCTCTCTCTCTCTCTCTCTCACACACACACACACACACACACACACACACACACAAGAAAAATCCAAAATCACAGTGGAAGATCTTAGTGTTTATTTCTGTGAAACTGATAGATCAAATAGACAAAAGATCCATACAATTATAAAACATTATATAATGTGATAAACAAAGTTGAACTTAAAACAAATATTTAAATTACCATAACTGCTGTACACTGAACTTATTTCCATCCTACCAAAAATTCATATGTTGAAATCCTAAACCTCACTGTGATGATATTTGGAGATGGAACCCTTGGGAGCTAGTTGGATTTAAATAATGTTATGAGGATGGGGCCCTTGTGATGGGATTAGTACCCTTTTAAGAAGGAACATCAGAGAGCTTGCCCTTTTTCTCTCTTTGTCATGTGAGGATATAGGGGAAAGATGGTCACCTGTAAGCCAGGAAGTGACCCTTCACCTGACCCCAACCATGCTAGCTCCCAATCTTGAATCGCAGCCTTCAAAACTGAAAAAATTGGGCTGGGGATGTGGCTCAAGCGGTAGCGCGCTCGCCTGGCATGCGTGCAGTCTGGGTTCGATCCTCAGCACCACATACAAACAAAGATGTTGTGTCTGCCAAATACTAAAAAATAAATATTAAAATTCTCACTCTCTCTCCCTCTCTCTCACTCTCACTTAAAAAAAAACTGAAAAAATAAATTTCTATGACCTTAAGCCACACAGTCTATGGAAATTTGTTATGGCAGCCTGAGCTAATAGAGCACCCACTAATTATTTTCAAGTACTCATGTAACAATTAAGAGAAGTGACCCTACAAGCTAGCCTATAAAGCCAGTCCCCCAAACTTTCCATGATTTGAGATCAGAGTATCTGCTTTTACAACAGTCAAGGTAAGCTAAGAAATCAAGAACAGTAAGAAAATGCCTAAATTGTCAGATATAAGCAATTCACTTTTACATAACTCATAAGTTAAAGATTTAGAAAGTAGGTAAGCTATTTTTAACTGAATGCAGTAAGATATGGTGTAATGAAAAAATGCAACTGCAGTCATGATTAAAAGAAAATATACAGTCTTCAATGTATATATTAGCAGAGAATAAAAGCTGAAAATTGTTTAACTAAATTATATCTCAAGAAGTTAGAAAATGAAAAGTCAATTGAAAATAAGGAATAAAACAATACACATAAGAGCAGGAATTAATGAAAGAGAAAAACTCACTAGAGAGGAGTTAATAAATTTAAAGTTGTTTTAAAATGACTTTATAAATGACTAATGCAATTCATATTAAATATAATTGTCTTGGCAAAGCTAATTAATGAAAATATAGATGGCACAAATTAACAATATTGAAAAAAAGGGAATCCCAGATTATAAAGAATTTACATAAAGATATTTAAAAGGTCATGGTGAACTAAATTATATCAATATATTTGAAAATGTATATGAAGCGTACCCATTTTTAGAAAAAAAGTAGTATTTCTCCTAAATCCCTCTAACTCTACAAGCAAAAATACAAAGAAACAGGGGCAGTTTCAAATGGTGTAATGTTCCCAATATATTAAAGATAATTTTCGCTCCCATCAAATTCCAATAAAGCTTGGTGAATTTAGCATATACCTTCATCTTGCTCAGTGAAATACCTTCAGCATTCACTCTTGGATGGCCTCTATCCTAAAATGGGCTAATACAAGTGAGAGAATATTAAATAATTTTGAAAAGAAAGAAGAAACCAAGGAGAGAAGAAGAGGGGAGGAGGAGGAGGAGGAAGAAGAAGGAGAAGAAGAGGAAGAAGGGGAGGGGAAGGAGGACAAGAGGGGAGGAAGGAGAGGAGGAGGAGGGGGGAGGGGGAGGAGGAGATGGGGGAGGAGAGGAGCAGGAGCAGGGAGGGAAGGTAAAAGGAGAGGAGAAGAGGAGAGAAAAGAGGAAAAGGGAGAAAGGAGAGGAGGGTTGTAGAAGGAAAGAAACTTGTTTTGAATCTCAGGTTTTTAAAAGGCTACCTGGAGAACTTTGGCACAATGTTTAATAACATGTAATTGCTTTCTGAGCTGATGTTTCCTTATGTGTAAAATGAATTGCCATGATAATTAAACTGAATAACGCATATGGGGCTTTGGTACTGTGCCTAGAATATAGGCACCACCAAGTGGTTGGTTCTGTATTGTCTTAGTAAGAAATTGCTTCAGTAGAGGGATTGCAGAGCAAAGAAGCAACCTCATGGTATCTGTGTCTCTGGCACTGGATGTTACGCATCATACATCAGGTGGATGGCATCATCCAGCAAGGAGAAGGGCAAGGTCAACTCTCCTGAGAAAATCTTTACTATATCCTTCATGGGGTTTGTACAGGAAAAATATTAGATTGAGTGCATGAAAAGTCACCAGAAGCCTCCTGTTAAAGAGATAGGATCTTAGAAAGGTAGCTCATTTGTGCTCATGAGCACATTTCTGTCTATTGGGTGAGCTGGATCAAGTAAAGAAGGTACACTCTCTTAGGCAGGGCAGCTCCTTCTGTTAGAGAAGCCAGTCATGCAGAGCAGGAGAGTTATGCCTAGTAGTTAAGAAGTCAAATTCTGAACCAATGCCTTTTGGGTACAAATTCTTTTTGTGGACCTCAATTTCTATATCTACAAAATGGAGATGATGAAAATAAAACAGGACTGGTTTATATGGGCATTATCAGCATTCAATGCATTATTATATGAAAGTACTTAGAAACAGCACATGACACACACTAAGTGCTTCACGAACTGCAGTTATTACTATTGCCAGGAATTAAAGTGGTTGGAAGGAATGAAAGGGAGGATATAGGACCATTCTAAATAGAATCTATAAGAACTGTATTTGCTTCTGTTTTGGCTTCCTTTCTTATAATGCTCCTAAATAAAATTGCTTATAGTTTGTGCTAATAAGCTTTTAGCCGCTGTGACAAATTCATGAGAAAAACAACTTAAAAGAGGAAAGATTTATTTGACTTTCAGTTTCAGTCCATGGTTGGCTTCATTGCCTGGGTCTGAGGTGAGGCAGAACATCATGGCAGGAGGGCATGGCAAAGAAAAGCTTCTCACCTCATGGCAGCAGGAAGCAGAAAGAGAGGGAAAGGGGCCAGGAACAAGAAATACTCTTCTAGGTCATATCTCCAGAGACCTACTTCCTCCAACCATGCCCCCCTTATTACAGTTCCCACCACCTCCCAGTAGTCCTTTCAGCTATCAGTGGATTAATCCACTGATGAAGTCAGAGCCCTCATGATCCAATCATTTCCCAAAACCTCACCTCTGAATATTGTTGCACTGGGGACCAACCTTTGGGGGACATGCTAGATCCAAACTATTACATAGTTTTATTCCTGTTTAGACAAAATCTGTTGCCCCATTAATAAATGCTTCCTGTGATATGCCACTTCGGATTTAGACAAGTAGTCTGGAATAACGGACAGAGCTCTGAACTAGGGGTCAGAAGACAGAGGTCTAAACTTGTCTCCCTCATGGACATACCATGTAATATCCATCTAGCCACTTTCCCTCTGTAAGATTCCCTTTCACATTGGCAAGATGAGAGGGCTGCTTACATAATGTCTTAAGTTCTTTTTCAGAGCGGTTCTAAAATTTTATAATCTTTGAAAATTTGCCAGTTTCAGGTCCTGAGAAAATGAACATGTTAGTGACATGTATTGACCAGATGATGTTGCCAGGTGACCTTTAGGGACACCTTTCCTCGTAGTGTGAATAAGTAGAGCTTTCTCTTTTCCATAACTGACGATGAGGGAGGGAGGTTGTCATATGTGGGTCTATGGGAAGCAATAACTAGATCCCAAATTTGTTTACTTGTGTCTTGTATGGGAAAATAGGTGAAAAGACACGAAGACATCCAATATTAAAATTGAAATCTTTTGATTCCGCTAAACTACATATAAGCATAGTAAGTGAGTTAGTCCTTAGGATCATAGACCTTTCTTTGCAGACTTTAAAATATCATAAAAATGGATTGGACACTGTATATAAGAAAAATTTTTTTAATCTTCACAACACAAAGAAAAGATGACTTTGGGATGCGATAGCTTAATTGGATATCTAAAATACTATGTTAAATAGTACTCAATATTCTGGAATATTATTAAATATCTTGAGAATATTCATGACGAAAAAAATATAACAATATTATTAATTTGTCTCTCTATTCTAGAATAGATTTTAAAATTGACAGTTCTCTTTTTAGACCGGAAGGTGACAGTCTCCAGGATCTAGGAAATGTTCACTGAAAACATGTCCCAGAAGCTGCACTGGTCACTGGGGAGCTGGGCTGTCTCAATGGGCTGAGGTCAGTCTGTAGTCAGGTCCCAAGAGATATTTGCAGAGAGCTGTGTCCCTGTACTATACTTTCCATCCATGACTTGGAAGTAGATAAGAGTTCATGCTTTTCAAATTTGTGGATTATACCATTCTTGGAAACATTAATATAATGAATGAGAAAATAATGGCCAAAAGAATTGTGAAATTTGTAATCCTGGGTAAAAACTAGCAATATCAAGTTAAAAATGGAAGATAAGTATAAAAACTCCAAATCTGTATTTAGATTCACAAAGCGCCTTTGCTGACAGTGAGCAGTTCACTTGCGAATGAGCAGAAGCACAGAAAAGCCCAGACAGCCAAGGTGTTGATGGGCTTGCTCAGAAGCTAATGTGACTTTAGGTTGCATTGAAAGAACTTTAGATTTCATTGAAATGGTACTAATCCCAGGACCAGTGAGTCAGACATGTTGGAAGTAGAAGAAGATGGAGTTGGCTGAGGTCCTCAGGGTCTGAAGTCCCTCAAAACCAATTAGTAAAAGCATCCTCATGGGTCCCAGTGCAGAGTTCCATCTTTAGGTCTTTGGCTTTGAGTGCAAGGAATTTCCTTTTCTTTCTACTAGATAGTTTATCTTGTACATGATTATGTCCAGAGCACTAGCCCATTAGAATGATAAATAAACTACACTGAAACTTGCCCCATTTATTGAAAAGCATCTTTTAAAAGCATTTTAACAGCAGCTTAAAAAAGTTTTTGGAAGCAAGGTGCTTTTCTTACTCAGGGGATATGAAGGCTGCTGCCTGCCTTACCCACAGGAGGAAGGTAGATTCTGGCAGAGAGTCATAGTCTGGGGTTTGAGGCAACAGCGTCTAGGAGGAAGACAGAATCTGGGCTTCTCAGATCAGCCAGAGACTAATGGTGAAGAGACAAGGCTCTGCAAGTCAAATCCAAGTGCAGGGCCACATCCCAGCTCCAGGCCTTACCAGCTGTGTGACCTTGGGCCAGTCACTGAGCTTGTCCATGTTGTTCTATTTTCTTGTCTGTAGGAAAGAGAGGATGTTGCTTCTAATAGTACAAACTTCATGGAGGTGTTATGAGTACTAAAAAGGAGCTAATATGTGACATGCTTAGAAACAGCTGCACAACCTTGAGCTTGTCACTTGATCTGAGTTTTGTTTCTCTCATCTTAAACTGGGGTTGATAATGTTACCTGCTTAAAGAGCTGCCGTGAAGCTCACGTAAGATGATCACAGGGTCTGGCATTTTGAATGACCTTATTAGAGATTAACCAGAGAGAAACACATGAATTTCCCAGTCCCTTGACATATAACTTGTTCCAAAATGAGGACTCTGCTTTGATGTCCGAAAGCACAAATGTTACCAGACCCTACACAGACCTTTTACTATCTTTTAACTGAGAATAATCATGTTGATGAAAAGATATTCAACAGTTCCTTTACATGGATGTTTATTTTGGTAATCCTAACACGCAAAACTGCCTAATTTGTGGCAATACATGCGTGTACAAAATAGGTGTTGAGTCACCTGCCTTAAAAGCAAAGTCCATCAAGTCAAAATATTGACCCTTCTCTAAGCCTCATTTTCACTTTTGGGTTAACAGGATATGATCTGGATCCTTAGCACACAAGCCAAGACTGTTTTATTTGGTGACAGGGAGCTGTCTTTCTGTTATGGGTGGAATTATGCTCTTTTCTCAATTCATATGTTAAAGCCCTAAACCCCAGTGCTTCAGAACATGACTGTATTTGGAGAAAGAAGACTTTAAAGAGGTGATTGAGTTACAGTGAGGCCCTCAGAGTGAGCCCTACTCCAGTCGGCCTCGTGTCTTTATAAGAAGAGGAAATTTGAATACACAGAGGGACAGCAGGGATTCATGCCACACAGAAGAAAGGCCATGTGAGGACACAGAGAGAAGAGGGCCAGCTGCAAGCCAAGGAGAGGGGTTTCAGAAGAAACCAAACCTGCTGACACCCTCCACTTGGACTTCTAGCCTCCAGAACTGGAAGAAATAAATTTTGCTGTGGAATTTAGCCCAGTCTGTGATATTTTGTTATGGTAGCCCTAGTAAACGAATACACTTGCAACAGGCAAAAGCTTCTTATTCATCTTCGAGTTCTTTAACTTCTTAGTACTTAGGGCCTCTTGAAATGTAGAAGATTATCAGTGAATTTGCATCAAATGATACAGGCAATCTGGGATTGGCATCACCCAAGGCGAGCCTAACATAGGCACCACATTTTGGGGGGACGGAGATACACAACCACAGAGGAACGTCTGTTGAATTTCCTGGAGTCTAGAGCATTAATGAAATGGTTGGGGACACCAGCACTGCCATGTGCTCCTGTCTTCTGGGCATGTGCTCAGCTGCCCTCTGAAGATGGTTCTTCCCTTCTGAAGGTCTTCATATCACTTTGCAATGACAGTGAGTTTCAAGATTCTTGGTTTGGCTTTCCTTTCTCACAAGGAAGTAAGAGAAGCTCTCCTTTTTTTCCATGTCAAAATTTATTAGCATAACCTCCACCCCACATACTGCCTTCCACCCCTTAAAAATAGGACATTCCTCTCTAGTGAAATAACATACCAGCGACAAAGACAAATGGAGAACAGCAAGAAAAAGAACCGGGGAGGCTGTGAATTATTTTCTTTCTTTCCCACATAAATATAGTAAGAGAATGTTTGAATGCATAATAGTGCTTTGGGGAAAGATCCCAGCCCATTTATAGGGGAAGAGCGAGGGCTCTGCTTTTTCCTTAGCCAACTTCTACTAGAGGGAAAATTGATGTTGGAGCCAAATTATGCCCAGAGTGACCTTTTCCCTCTCTTCCTCCTCAAATTACAACATTTCCGTACTGTCTTCTGGGATTAACATTCCCATCTCATCCTACCTATTGTAATGTCCCTTACCTAGATCCTTATACCAGATTCATTTGCAGTCTTGTGAGCTCTTCTAATTTCTATACATGTTGGCCTTTTTTTTTTTTCAAGTACACAGTGCTTTTTTTTTTTTTTAGTTTAACTATCTAACTTAGTATCTGATGCTCAAATGTTAGTCTACTTGTATGAACAAAAGAATGAAATTAATCTTGTCTTCCCCACTCATACCCTGTGTGTATTAATGCCCCTGGAGTCTAGGGCATTAATGAAACTATAGGGGAGAGACCTCAAAGGAAACCAAACCTGCCAACACCTTGATCTTGGACTTCCAGAACTGAGAAATGCATTTGTGTTATCTAAGCTACCTTCATACACACATGTGCACACACACACACACACACACACTTACACTCTCACGGAGTTTCGCTTGCTTTCTACACATTCTTGGTTGCCTGTGGTTAAAGAGTATGTGTTCTTGGTTCTCTAGTGGGTAACTCCAAGACATAGGGGCAAGCAGTGAATTGAGATGATCCCAGGGAGTGTACAGAGTCAAACACTGAATGATGGAACTGCCAACGGATCAAGGCCAAACATCCGCTATGGGCAGACCCAGATGGAAAGAAAACCTCTTATCTTCCAATTCTGTTCTGGACCTGGCTGTTCAATAACATTTGTGGCCACCTGTTTTGGTAGGCTGGTTTGCTAACTTGCCCAGTGATTCTGAAATCTAATATACTTTGAAGAGATTCTACATACAGTTGAAGGAATAGGAAGTATGACATGGAGTGGACAAAAGGGAAAATAGAAAAAATGACTGCCTTCCTACAAGTTTGGTTGAGCAGCCTGGCTACGCACTTCCCTGCACTCACACATGTGTGCATGCACATGTGGGAACACACATAATTCTTCAGTCTATACCCTTTCCTTGATGGTCCACTGAACTCAATGGACTGCCAGTCTCTTCATCTGTCCAACAAGGTATTACAGGGTGGCTCACATGTGCTTTTAAATGGGTCCTGTGCTCTGGATTTTTTTAATGTACTGAGGATTATTAAACCCAGGGACACATTACCATTGAGCTACATCAACAGCCCTTTTTAAAAAAGTTTTAATTTTGAGACATGGTCTTGCCAAGTTGTTGAGGGTCTTGCTAAGTTGCTGAGGCTGGTCTCAAACCTGTGATCCTCCTGTCTGGGATTACAGGTGTGATAATTTCTATTAGTCCTATCAGAACTGCCCCATCTCAGTTTTTGCTATGCCAATTGCTCCTGTTCCAGAAAAAAAAAAATTGAGCTCCAAGAAATGAATGGTGGCATGTCCAGTATTGTCAGAGGCCAATGGGAAGAGATTATTAAGGGGAAGGGACTTCCTTAGAATACACCACAAGTGTTCTCTGTATTCTGAGGTTCTTGTGCTTAAAGCATTGACAGCCTGCTGCAGAATTTCACCTTGATAAAGAGTTCAGAGAGAAGATTGTCTAGGCTTAATCATCTTGAACCTGGTGGAGGGAAAATTTCATGCACTTTTTGCAAAATATATTCTTTCTATATTGCTGCAGTTCCAACATCTAAATATGGATCAATTCACTCATTTCCTATTCAGTCAATAACTCATTTAGATTCTGGTTCCTAGTTTCTTACAGTGTAATTCTTCAAGGGAGCAGGGCTGTGTCTCCACTCCCCTCGAGAATGTGCAGACTAATTATCTCAACCTTGCATAAGCTCTCTGGAGTTGATGACAGCTGGTCCTCTAAAGTAAATTGAACAATGCAACTGATGAATGAGGTAACATTAATTAATGGGTCTAGAATGAATGGCTTATGGTAATTCATTCATTCAGCATATATTTACTCACAAAATACCTTTGTTTGTATTTTCTCAAGGAGACTGATATATCGTTGAGGAACAGAAAAGTCAAATTTTATTATCCTCAGAAATAAAGGACTGGAGAAACAAGACTAAAACTCAGGTTCCCAATTTTCAGTCTCCTAGTTCAGAGCATGCCATGTGCAATAAAGATAGATACTGTATTTTATTTCTTGTCACTTTCTTATATGGGTCTAGGAAGCTCTGTTATTCCTGTGCTATTACAGTGATGTCTTTCTTCAAATTCATAGGTGACTCAAGTATTAGTTGCAGAAAAGATTGTTTGAAAATCATTGATTTTGTGGGAAAAGTTCAGGCTTCAGAATCAATAAAATCTGGGTTTCATTTTTTCTAGTTGGAGCAAATTATCTCATGTCTTTGAGTTCTGTTTCCCTTATCTATGAAATGGAGATAATTACAGCAAACTCTTAAGAGTTGTAAATGAGTGTATGCACATGTGTCATTTGGATTGACAGAAGAAAATACTTATGAAGTGCTTGTCACAGTATGTGAGACACAGTAAGTTTCCAACAAGTATTAACTGCTCTGTCCTCCCAGTTTCAATCTGGATTTACTTTTTCTTTGCATCAAGCTTGCCTCCTTGGCTCTGAAATTTCTTCCTTTTATGTGAACCCGAGGGGCAGTTAAGACTGAATGCTGGGAGTCCCAGTGCCTGTCCTGTGGCCACTTAGCATGTTCATTACCTCAGAGGACTTCAGAGAAGATGATTCCCACTTGGGTTCCCTCCCTTAATATACATACATGAGCCGATCTGTGCACATGCATGCACACAGACATGCACACACATGCACACACACTCATCCTGGAATAGATTCTCAAAGGGCATTATCAAGCACTTGTCAAGCACTCCTAGGCAGTCTCTAAGGCACTGTGAATAATCTATAGATGTGAGCTGAACCTCAAGACATTTTTTTTTCAGATTTGGTTCTATAGCCTTATGTAATTAGATGATTCTGGAGATATAAAAAACGAGTCCAAGAATAAATCCAACTTCTTTGCATTAAATGATAAGAAAACCTTTAGTTGAGAACCATCTTCTGTTAAGGAAAGGCTTGGTATTGTTTTCTACATAGATGAACTTCTTCATGCTTTATCACAACTCCAAGGAAATGATGAGGGCTGCATATCCTAGCCAAAGACAACTGTGCACTAACCTCAGAAATATCTCCAAGACATCCATCAGTTTCCCAGACTCTACAATGAGGGCTTGTGTGGTTTTCATTAATTTAATCATCCATGCAAAGGAAACTCAGGTGTTGCATTTGGCTTTAGGAAATTTTCATTTTGCTTTTTTATTAGAAAGGAACACTACCTTATGGGGTAATATCAGGGGCAGATTCATGTAACATCAGACCTAGAAGAATCCTTGGAGACAATCCAGTTCAACCCCAGACTTTAAAGAACAGGAAACCAAGACTCAGAGATGGAAAGTGCCTTAGTCAGAGTTACACAGATACTATAGTTGGTGACAGATCATGGGCAATGACCCAGACTTCTGGTTCAATCTCCTTCCCATACATGGTGTTGCCTTTATCTTTTTGGTTCAGACATGGAAATTCTATGGTCTTTGCAATCTAATATACTGAGATTTGGACTCACCATTTATTTTTAAACATTGGTGATTTTCCTCCAGTCTTATTTCAGCCACCATTGCTCCAGGGTCACACTGAAACTGTGAGTTTATGGAGCTGCTGAACTCAGCTCTCTGCCTGCTGTCTGGCTACATGCATTGGCATAAATTAATTACACAATGGATAAAGGTTGGCTTCATTTGATGCCAGGTACATAATGATCCTTCCCCTTGGTCCCTAGAAAAGCGAGCAATCCCTTCTAGACCTATTAAGGAAAGAAATCCCTTCTTTCTTGTCCCCACAATGTCTTCCTCAGTGATATTTTGCTAAAGAAAGAATAAAAGGGAGGGTGAATAAATGAGCCAATGAAAGAATGAATCCCCATCTACTGGAGTTCTACTCTACTCTCTGTATTCTTATTTCCTTGCTTGTGTTTTTGCCCACTGTGCCAAGAATCACAGAATTGTGAGCTGGAGAGGAAACTTCCAAATGACCAGATCCAACCTAGCAACAATCCAGAAGGGTGTCTGGAGAGAGCAAGTGCCTGGACAATGGTCACCCAATGTCAGGACTGGGACAAGATTCCATGTTTTAAAATTCCAGAAGGTAATTTTTTTTCCTATCACTTTATTCCTTCCATTTGAGTGTCCTCCCCAGAAAATATTTCTCACGTTGGCTCCTAATTTGGAAAATATGTCCGAAGAGCCACTCCACAAGTTCACAATGCAATGTACTCCAGGGTGGCATCCTCATTAGAGAGCTTGAACTGCTGAAAGAATAGTAAGTGTGCAAAGCACATATAATTCTCTCTACCGAAAGATAAATGCCTGCTTTTTCTTCCAGCTTAGAAGGCCCAGCCCAGTCCTGTTGGGGCCCATGAGTAATTCTGGATTCCCTCAGAGTGTCTGAGCATTGGGGTGGAAAGCAACCTTACCCTTCCTCAGAACAAGGGATGCTCCAGTTTACTGTTCTCTCAAGTGATGCTCATGTGTCTGCAAAGTTAGCAAGAGTAAAATAAGCCATTCCTACAGATGTAGAAATTGAGGCTCAGAAATTAGATTGACTTGACCATGGTCTTACTATTCTATGATAGAGTGGGGACAGCTGTCTGGTTGATGGATTTCGGGTGAGATATTAAAGAAGTGTATATTTCTAATGTCTAAGGCAGATATCAAGAGAATTGTCACTACATTCCATATCAAATTCCATGGCACCACAGTTCTAGAGACACAATGAGTTCAAGATAACTGTGAGTCTCAATGTTGATATTCTTAGTTTTCCTCCCAAGTCTTCTAATAAGAAACCATGTCAATCAGGCCATTCACCATAAGGCAACCTGAAAATACAGTCTCTTAAGTGAAGTAGAAGTGTTTTCTCTATTGTTTTCCCAACAGTCCAGAGGTGAATAGGTCTTGCTGGCAAGGTAGCCTTGCCCTTGAGGTCATACAGGGACCGAGATTCCTTTCATGCCATCACTCTGCCATTCTCTAGAGGATCAGTATTCAAATTTAGGCGACTCCAAAGCCCTTGATCTTCACTTTTATGCCATATTTTCTTAAAATTTGAATACTGTCTTCTGCATGATAGGAATTGAGTCTTGACCAAGTCTTTGCTACAGAAAAGAAGTGAGGACAAGCAATTGAATTTGAACAAATGACATGAAAAATGACCCATATCCCTTTTTCTTACAATGGCAAGAAATTAAGTCAGAGGTTTCTTCTGTCCACAGAATTCTGAGGAATAGAGTGTGTATAATTGAGTGGCCATGTGTTCAGCTAATTTGTGTGTGTGGAGGACCAAGTTTGTGGTGTTGATTTTATTATTAAAAGCAATAAGGAAAAAATTTAAAAAAGAAAGGTATTAATATCTGCTCCCCCACCCCTGCCCAAGCCCCAAATAAAGAAAGCCAAAAAAAAAAAAAAAAAGAAAGAAAGAAATGACAAGAAAAAGAAAAGAAAAAAATAAGGGCAAATAGATATAGATACTGGGGGCAGTTAGCAGTCTCTAGCATGGGTGATTGAAAACCAAGTATCACTCTGAACCTTATTAATAATAAGAAAAATAAGAATAGAGTAACTTTATTGACTGCATAACGAAGGCCAAAGACTTGGCTAAGTGATTTGTGTATATTTTCTTATTTAATTCTCAAAATAACCTTATAATTTAGGCACTACTATTGTTCCTCCTTTAGACACAGGGGAGCTGAGGCTTGGGTCACACAGCTAGTAAGTGGTAGCACGAGGATCAGTATTCAAATTTAGGAGACTCCAAAGACCTTGATCTTCACTTTTATGCCATATTTTCTTAAAATTTGAATTTTAAGAATTTCCTAATTGACAAGATGGTTCAGGTGACAATTTCAGTTAAAGAAGAATACGTCAATTCATTTGTGTTCTCTGACTCTTAATTATACTGACTGCAAAGGAAGCATAAGGACTGCTGTTCCACTGACTAAACCCATTCAGACCAAGATGTCACTGACAGTTCATTCATTCATAAAGAAAAAACATGTTGAGCCCCTTTTATGTGGCAGACCATAGGCTAATTGTTGATTATTCAGTACTGAGAAAAATGTATGTGGTCTCTGTCCTTACAGAGCTTATAAACTGGAAGGAGATATGGACGTTAAATGTGTCACAACAAATAATAATTATAACTCTACAGCTGAAAATGTGCTTGATACTATTAGGACCATGTCATGAGAAAAATTAATGGGAGGCAGCACTTACTTTAGATTAAGAGATCTAAAAAGAGCCCTTAGAATAAGGAATATCTCAGCTGTGCTATGAAGGACGAAAAAACATGACCAGAGTATGGGAAGAGGCCCAGGAAGAGGGAATAACCTGTATAAAGATCCTGTGGCAAGAGGAACATGGCAGAGCATGGAAAGGAGACCAGACTGGAGCTTTGTGAGTGCAGGAAGAGCCATCAGGAGTTAAGGGTGGTCTGTGAAGCACAGGTCAGGCCATGTGGGGCCTTGGAGACCGTGTTAGGAAGTTTGGTATTTTTAACTCACACCAATAAGATGTTTTGAGGAATAAAATCATTGGTTTCTATTTCACTCAGTACCTTCTTATTGAAGTCAAGAAAAATGGGATCGGGGAGAAGCAAGAATGAATCAGGAAGAAAACTTAAGAATCCATTGCAATAGTTCAGGTAGGTGATGGTGGCTTGGACTAGGGAGAGGGAGCTGTTTAAGGTGGTAAATTAAGATGATAAAGTGGGTTTTGTGAATATTTTGAAACAAGTATAGTGGATAAGGAAGGGCAAAATTAAGCTATGTCTGCTCTGGGTGAACATTCTACATGCATGCTACACATATCATTGACAATTCATAAATCGTGTGTTTGTCAGCTTCCTCCCACTGAAATAAAATATCTGAGCAAAACAACTTAAAAGGAGTAAAGTTTTATTTTAGCTCACAGTTTCAGAGGTTTCAGTCCATGGTCAGTTGGCCTCGTTGCTTTGGGTCTGTGGTAAGGGAAAACATCATGACAAGAGAGTATGTGGTTGGTGGATAGAACAAAGCTGCTCATCTCACGGAGGCCAGAAGCAGAGAGAGAAGTCTGAGGAAAAATATGCCCCTCAAGGGCATTTTCCCGATGACCTACTTCCTCTAACAAGACCTCACTTGCCACCTTTTCTAATACCTCCCATTTAACTATGAAGCCATAAATTGATCAATCCATGGATGAGGTCAGAGCCCTTATGATCCTGTCACTTCCCAAATACTCCACTTCTGACCAAACCTTCAACATAAGAGACTTTGGGGGACATTTCATATTCAAACCATAACAAAGGGATTCTTTGGGAGTTAGAGTCATCCTGCTGTGAGCAGAGCATCTCAGTCCCATCAAAGGTCATCCTGAAATCAGGGGAAAATGGTGGCATATCTTTTGGGAACCAGATCTATAGAGGAAACAGCTGGAAATGACCTTGAAATCTTCTGTTTTTATCATAAAAGTAAATGTTAAGCATTTTTTTCTATTTCGTAAGACATATGTATGTTTATATGTATATAAAATGTAATAAACATTATTATTAAATTGGCTCAAATTATTTATAAAAAATAAAACTGATCATTCAAGAAGAAGTGTCTCATTTATACCACGGTTTCATTTACCTCCTGATATAAATCCAGGCATTTCTACAGGTTATGTGCCCCCTTTCTAAGAAATGTTGTCAATGAATGAAAATTCAAATCAGAATGAATAAATCACCTCCAGTCTTGGGAAAAATTATTTTCCTGCTCCTGATGGGATAATACTTCCCCATCTATCAAGCCCACAGCGACCAACTGGCTTTACGTCAACTGCCTTCAAATTGTGCCAGTGACCAGATCAACGGGCTCCCGCGTCAATATGGTACATCATCTTCCAGCATCATCCGAGTAGGCACTGTCTATCTCCACAAGAGGCGCTGTGCTTCTTTGCCCCAAGCTAACATTAGGTGTGAAGACCAAATTAATGGCAAAGTCATGATAATATGCTGTACACCCGGAATTGACCCAATTCAAACATGCACAGACACGGGATTCCTGTCTGAGGAGGAAGCAACCTCCCTGGTCCTGGTCTCTGTTTCACAGAAGTGGGAGAGAAAGGTCTGGCTGGGAGGTGACCTTCATTAGCTCTGAACCAGCACTTCCTCCTCTTTCTTTCCCCCCTTAGAGATTTATTTATTCACTTGCCTTGGCGAAGTTAACGGGGACTCAGGGCTGAGAAAGGCCAGTGGCCAGCAGACTGCAGTGGATGGAGGGTGTTATATATTGCCTCCTGAAGGGTGACATCTGGGGAGGGAGGGAGAAGGGAAGAAGATGGGCCGCTGAGGTCTGCTCTAATTGAAAACCTAGTGAGCGAGATGGATGATTCTCCCCCAGGGAGCCATTAGGACATGAAGTAGCAGGAAGAAAGAGAAGAGAAAAGGAGTCAGGAGAAGAGAAGAGGTGTGGGGGGGGTGTCCAACCTCACAGTCAAGCAGATTAACCAGGCAACAAAGGTGGGGCTGGAGTGGGAGGGATGCCTCACATTCCTACAGGAGTGGGGGGCCCCTGGAGGGAGGGTCAGCTAGGTGAGATTAAGAAGGACCTTCCTGTCCCTTTGCACCTTACATCTCCACATTGGATGATGCATGACATTTGTTATTTAGGTTTAGGATTTTGAGTGTCTCTGGTAGATGATATTTTAAGCTGTTGTCAATTGTTTTATGCCACAGTGTGAATGAGCTGTGGGGAGAGGGAGAGAGGTTTTTAGGAGCAAGTTAGTACTTGGCAAAGCAAGTCAGGGTAGAGGAAGGGGAGACATGAGGAGGAGTGGATGGGATTGAGAACTCAGACCGAGATCATTTTTGTCACCCTAGCCTCTGGATCCTAGCACTCCATGGATGGATCTGGGTGGTTGGGTATTCTAACATTCAAACACCAAGGTAATGATGCAGGAAACATCTCTGAGGAAAGTGAGTGTTTGAAGGGGCACAAGTGGCCTGGGGGACAGAGGTAGGCAATGATGTCAAGCTTTGTTTTCTATCTAGTTCAGGTGTAAGTGCCTACAGCAGATGTTCTTAGAAGGAAATAGATGGAAATGAGACTCAAAAAGAAGGTGGACGGGTGACAAGCAAAATGTGAAGGGTCTTGAACATACCCTATGGAATTTGGACTTGATTTTATACATTACCACGCAGACCCACCAGAGCTCTCTGAGGAGGGAGAAGAGAAGGGGAGGTTGAGAGGGAGAGTGGAGAAAAATCAGACTTTCTTCAATGCTGCTATAATCCTGATCCCAGCCTCATCGTCTCAGCTCCATCTGCCAAGGGAAGTATCTTTCCCCTTTCATCAGAGGAGGACTACACAACTTAGAGGATACATAACTTACCCAAAAGCATTCAGCTGGACAGCAGTGGAGCTGAGATTCAAATAAAGTCTGTCTGACTCCCAGACTTTTGCCTTTGTAGGACAACGTGTTGGAGTATTTTAGAAATACTGGAATTCTCCACCAATGTGCCATCTCCTCTTAATCTGCATATTAGTTTTCTGTGGCTGTGAACTCAGTAGCTTACAACAATACTAATTTATTTCTTACAGTACGGGAAATCAGAAGTCTTCAATCACAGTTCCTTCTAAAGACCTCCGAGGAGAATCCTTCATGCCTCCTCTCACTTCTGGTGGCTCCAGGAACTCCTTGACTTGTGGCTTGTGGAAGCTTCACTGCATTCGCTGCCTCCATCTCCCCATGGCCATCTCTTTGTGTGTCTACCCCTTCTCTTCTCTCATAAGGACAACTGCCAATGAAATTAGGGGTCATCCTAATTCAGGACTATCTCACCCACAGATCCTTAATCTTAAGTATCTGTAAAGACTACTTTTCCAAATAAGGTCACATTCATAGAAACTGAGAACACATGTTTTGTAGAAGGCTACTAAGTTAGTCAGCTTTCTGTCACTGTGACGAACACTGGAAATAGTCAACTTAAAAAGAAAAAAGGTTTGTTTTAGCTCATGCTTTCAGAGGTCTCAGTCCATGGCCACAGGCCCCATTGCTTTGGGTCTGTTGTGGCACAGTACATCATGGCAGGAATACATAATAGAGGGTGAAGTAAAGAGACAGGAAGGGGTCAGAGTCTAAATGTCCCCTTCAAGAGTGCTTCTTTCATGACCGACCTTCCTCCTCCTAGGCACCACTTTCTAAAGGTTCCGCCACTTCCAAATAGTACCAGAGGCTGGGAACCATGCCTTCAACACATGCACCCTTGGGAGACAGTTCAGATCCCAATGGTAGCAGCCACTGTTCAGCTAGTGAACTTGGTGAAAAAGGTATGGAAACCAGAAACCCTGAGCACAGGTCCTCTGCCCTTTGTTCATCAAGTTCCCATGCTGTATGGCCATGGTATCTTCCAATGCCTTATGCTCCAAAGTTTTATTGTCTTCTTACAATTACCATGGTGTTATTATCAAGGAAGGAGACAGAAGGGGTGGTGCCTGACCTCTATAATTGGAAACAAGACATTGAACATGAAGAGTTACCTTGTAGGCACACAGTCAAATGGGATGCCAACTTCTAGCTGCTGGTGGGGTGAGTAAGGAAGGGAGCAGGAGGACTATCATCAATTTCTTTAAATCTGAAACAGTTCCCAGTTTACACTATCCAAAAAAGTATCTCTTCTCCTAACAAAGACCAGTTTCTTGTCAGTATAGCTTGACCCTGTGCCCAAGGGACACTTAGCTAAACAGAGCCTTAGCTAAACAGAGCCTTAGAAGATGGCGACAGTCATGTCTGCAAGTGAATAAAAATGTTCTGATAACCTCAGTCAATAAGAAAACTTTGGTACTGGCTGTAAGTGAGATCACAGGGCATCCCTCTCTCATGCTGGTTATCCTGGATGGTTGGTGATGGTCGTGGGTGCTGAGTTGCTAAGCCCAGGGCTCCTCCTTGCTAGTCACCCTCAGGGCTCACCATTTCTCTCCAAGGGGAACGATGTCCTACATAAATGAAAGACCCAGGCAGGCTCTGAAGTTGAGGCTCCAGTGTTGCCCTCTGCATGGCCACAGAGCAGAAGAACCTGGGAAGTTTCCAATTTTTAATTGGAAAAATGTATAGCTAGAGAAATACACTTTTCAACCTTACACCCAGCCTCCCTGACTATTTTCATTTCTTTGGGATGTGTAATAATGATACATACGAACAGACATTTAGGCCCTGTGAACTGCTGCCTGAGAAACTGGGCAGCACTTGCTGAGGAGGCTGGGGAGTGGACAGGGAGGCTGGGGAGTAGACAGGAGGAGCATTTGGGAAAAGGTATGATTTATGTGCCACCTTTTTCAGAGTGGTTCAGAGGCCCTGCTCTATCTAGGTGAGGTGTTAAGTTGGCCTTACCCATCACAAATTTGGGGATCTGCTTTTCTTTGCTGGACTCAGATGTCTGATGTGGGTTTTGTGGGAAGAGAAGGAAGGAAGAGAGAAATTGGAACAGAAAAGAGGGAGATGGGTAAGAAGGGGAGGAGGAGGAAGGGAAGAAAGCAGGTGAGAGAGAAATTGGTAGAGAAATAAGGGCTGGAGAAAGGAAGAGAAAGAGAGATAAAAGGAAGAGAACGAAAAATGAAAGGAGAGGGAGAAACGTTACTGGTTCTCACGTGGTAGAGACGAGGATTCTTGGTTGATTTGTTCATGAGAATGGACAGGCTTTGTTTATGGCATCCCACCTGCAGGATGAAGTCTCCTTTAGATTTTCCCTACAGTGCCGACAAAAGTTTGAGGATTCCAATCATGTCATTCCAGCAACAACAATAAGTAAGCTCACAAGTACAGATTCTTTTCACAATTACTTTCTATAACTTCCAAATATTACTTAATATTTTTAAAATAGCAAATATTATCTTCTTAAAAAAACAACACATGGTTTTGATGATTCTCCTTTGCCAAGCTTAGCAAGTATTACACTCTGAACAGATATGCATCTGAAAAATGAAGATGATATCATCAGTGAGATTCCCTGTGATCATCTGAGAGTCAAAAATTTACAACACGATTTCACATATACTGTGTGACTTGATTCCATGAAGAAAGACAAAGCAGGTGTTTATTTTTCATTGGAAAAATGTATATCTAAGGAGAAATAAAATTTTCTGCCTCATTTCTTCGGAGGGTGTGGAAGGATGTTTATGCAATGTAGAGAACATTTTGCTTCAGAGCTGCCCAGGAATGGAAGCCCAGCCACCAGAAGTGAGTTTATCATCAGAAGTGGATGTAGTGGTCCACGGGAGCTAGAGATGTCAGGCAAGGAGGCAGCTATCCATCCCCACAAGCCAAGAGGGAGGAGGTAACATCACACAGTGTGCCACATGTAATGTTAGTGGATCCCAAAGTGAGATTTGGAACACCTAACATCTCCCCTCAGTGTTGCAGTGAACTGAGGGTAACTTTGCCTTCAGAATGCGTCAGGATAGTCTTTGAAAGCATTGATCATCTTGGCAGGGCATGTCGCTGCACTGGAAGACAGTTTGGTTGCAATGGAACAAGTTTAAAATGGGCTGTGAATAGAAAGTCCCTATTGCCTGGTACACAGGGGAACAAGGCACCTTTGACTACTTTCAGAGAGATTCCTAATGTTTTCAAAGAACAAAAAAAACCTTCCTGCAGTAAAAATAATAACAATAATAAGTGTTTATAATTTTCTCTTCCTTATCCAGTAATGCTTAATTTACACTTAAACTCTTCCTTTCTGTTTTACGTAGTCTTCAAGAAAGAAGCATTACTGACACTAGCCTTAGTTTGGGTCTTCTTTCTTTGCTACTTTTGTCTAAAGTAGTAGAGGCTGGGAGGTAGATGTGGAGAGGTGGCCACTGTAGTGATGGACTATAAGTATTATGCAGAATATGAGCATGTTTATATTTATCCATGAACTCAGCAGCTAGGAATACTCTTTGATCACTCAATGTACATCTACTGATGACCTCCAATGTTGCCATCCTAAAGGATATGCAAGGTGAATAAGGTAGACCTAATTCACAAGATAAAGTATGTCTCTTGATTATACAGTATAAAGGGACAAGTTAGTATCTGAAGACATTCACATATACAAAGTCAAAGGATGGGATGCATACAGGGAGCACTTTTAGCTCAAAAAGTTGTGAGATGACATGTTTATTGGGTTTAAAGAATAGATAGGATTCAAACATGAGAGTGTGGGAAGTTCTAGGGATTATTGGAAAATGAACTTGCAAGAACAACATGGTAGCAGGAGATTATAGGTTAAATATCAGAGGTAGGAAATCATATGGGAGTGATAAAATTTAGATAAAGCTTATGATGTGAAGTGGCAGGGAGTATTGGTCTTAGTGGGCTATCTGGAGGGTTGCCATGGTAGTATTGGGTGAAGTGTGCGGAGTGACAATCCACCACAATGAATACTTGTATAAAATAGGGGGACTGAGGCAGGAAGAACAGTGGTCAGGCTGTGGAAGTGGCCCAGAAGAAAGATGACGAGGATCCAAACCACAGAAACAAAAATTGGAACAGAGGGGAGTATTTGGCTAGTTGATCAGTTACAGATATTAAATTGATAGAATTTATAATTGATTATTTATCAAGCCAAGAGATAAAGTCAAGTTCTAAGTCACCTGGAAGTTTCCTAGAGTGGTGTGTAAATTAAAGTGATCTATTAAGAGAAGTGGGGAATGAAAGTAGCTGACTTTTGAAGGAATATTGGAAATTTATTTTTGGAAATCTGGATTGCTCTTTTCATTCAAATGCAATATTGTAGATTCAAAATGGGGAATCCTGGGAACAAAAGTTATGATTAAAGCAATATGGAGTAGAAAAAGAAGGAAAAGACATATTTTGGAGAAGCTGTGGCTTAAAGGCAGAATAAAAAAGGAAAAGTCAGAATAAAGAGGGGTTGAAGGAGGTAAAAAAGGAGGGAGAGGAGGTAAAAGCAGATAGGAGTGATCAAGGAATGTGGTTGGAGAGGCTGGAGGAGAAAGAGAACACTATGATGCATTGGAAGCTGAATCAGGTATGATTTAAGGTTTTTCATATAAAACGGCAAAACAAAATAATGGTGGCTTAGATTTTTAGCAATTTGTTTTTCTCTCATATAGGAGAATCTGAGATTGTTTAATCCATGTTGTTTCCAAATCTTGACTCACTCTATGCTTTTGATCCATAATATGTATATGGTTTCCTTTTACAAGTTTTCCTCAGCATCCAAAATGGATGCTGGAGCTCCACTTATCATGTCCAAATGTCATTAAATGGAAGAATGGGGAAAGGGCAAGAAATGCTATGTCACTTCTTTGCATTGCTTTCAGGTATTTTCCTATGAGTCCCATTAAGTAACATTTGCATCTAGATTATTAGCTGCATTTTGGAGAAATATGCGTGATCAAGAGTCACAGCAGTTGGCATGGGTACAGCCACTGTGGGGCACAAAGATCCAGGAGTTCACTTTTATAACTGGTTTCTATTCTAGATTTGAATTTTTTTCAAGGGTAGGAGTAAATTCTTCTTTATATTACAAAAATTCTTCTTTTTTCCTACTGTCAAGCAATGGTCCCTGGAAACCTCAGATGATATTTCTGCAGCTGCTACTGCTGCCAGTGAACTCACAGATAGCAAAGTTTTGAATATTCAGAACCTCCGTCTGTTGCATGATTACTGTGGATTTGTAGACCCACATTAGTATCCAAGGGCCAATTGTGAATATAACTCTTGCCTTGGTTAGCTAAGTGTGTGGGTGTCAACCTAAACCATAGGGTCAACCCTAAACCATAACTATTCCTTTGGTTAGCTAAGTGTGTGTGTGTGTGTGTGTGTGTGTGTGTGTGTGTGTAACATTTAGGAAAAATTAAGAGAATGAAACACCCCAACCCCATCATGCTGAAACACACCACTCTTATTAAATCTGTAAACTCCATAATAGGGTTTTTTTTTTACTCAAAAAGAAAATATTTGTTTCTATACCTGTTGTTGGTTATTACCAAGTGATTTCCTATGGTCTTTGATCAGCTGCATTTTTCATTCTTCTTTGCATGCTTTTCTTTCTTAAGATCATTCTGAATTCCTCTCAGACCCTGTTCATTCACAAACCCAGTGAGATATTCCCATGATGTCTTGGGGCTAGAAAGACCATTTCCAGGGCTGCAATGGTGCCTGCTCCCTCTGGTTCCTTTGTGAAAATGTTTGCTCAGAGAGGAGCACCTTCATTCAACCCATCACCTTACATGGGATGAAAAATGTTCCTGGCTGGAACACAGGGTTTCAGTTGGATATGCAAGAGAAATCTTTGAAAGACTGAACATTATACTGAAGAGTCTGACCTATCTACATGAACCAGCCACACAATCTTGGCACCTGAAGTCCTTTCTCTGAACCTCAGTATCTTCTGTAAATGAATAAGGTTCACAATGGGTAGTTAAGAGGCACTTGGGCACTCAGTGACATGCTGTAAAGTGTTTTTAGGGGGTAAACTGTACCGAAGTGAGAGACACAGTCTCTGTCCCCTCCACTGTTGTACCCTCTCCACTGCTGAGAGTTCTGAGTCAATGAAAAGACTGATCTACTAAGGTAGCCTTTCCTTAGCCCCCCAGGGAGTTAAGCTTTACTTTTCCTTTTAGAAGGAAAACAAGAGGATGGAGTCTCAGGGGTGGAGGGGCCACTGTCTCCTCTCTGGTTCTCAGATAGCCAGGCCACCACGTTCTGTGGAAGCAGGCTGCCAACATCAGCACAGAGGATGGACTGTAGTTTGTTATTTTTCTCAATTTCTCCCCTTCATGTGCAGCTCCATGAGAAATAACACAGGGAGGAGGAAGGCTGGGCTGTTGGTGTTGTATCTCTCCCCTCTCTCTGGGTCTTTCCTGCCTCCTCTATGGCACAAAGGCCAACACTTTCTCCTGCTTTTGCTACCTGTGTGCACCAAATTTTTCACAATAGCATTTTTTATTTGCACAGAATTTATATGTTCTAAATTGATCCTGACAATAGTCTTGCAGGTAGGTGGAACTGGGGTTGTTATACCCATTTTATAAAGGAAGAACTTGAAACTTAGTATGGGGCCACCTGTGCAGTTCACAGGGTCACAAATGGGTTTCACAGCTGGAATTCCACCTGAAGCTTCCAACTCCAAATTTATTGGTTGATTCTTGTAGATGGTGTTAGCAGTGCCTACCGAGTCTGTCCAACCCTGGACAGATTCAGCTATTACAGAAGAAGTACTCCAAACTCTCCTGTGCCGTGACCTGGAGGGCCATTAATTCAGAAATTGGTGAGGGGCAATGGGGGATTAAGAAAGATACAAAAATAGTTAGAGAGAAAGCTGGGATTGAGTGGGACACTGATCTCTGATGGAGAACAGTGACCCAGAGCTAGCTTTGCACTTTTATTATATAGGGTCTCATAATCAGGAAGTTAAAGGCTATAGAGGCATTGTTCTTTGTGCACTAGAAAGTTATAGGACTAGAAACATTTTTGTAGCTGTTGCAATGCTAGGAGCAGCCTGAGGCACCCAGGAAGCCAATTGACTGAGGTTTCTGTTAAGCAGGCAGGCTTGGAGGTTACAGCACTGGTGGAACATTGTGGTTATCTCATTATGCTCAGAATTCTCAATCCCTGGGAGTTGGTGTCTGAGATCAAGGTCAAGATTGGTGCAGCTTCCATGAAAGGTAGCAGAATACAACAATTACTAATAGGGCATTATGTAAAATTGTGGATGTGTAACCGACGTGATTCTGCAATCTGCATTTGGGGTAAAATTGGGGGTTCATAACCCACTTCAATCTAATGTATGAAATATGATATGTCAAGAGCTTTGTAATGTTGTGAACAACCAATAAAAAATAATAAAAAAATAAAAAAGAGCATGAAAGATGGTCATATCATGCTTAAACTGATACTTTTATTATTTAATAATAGTGTAAATCATTCCTTGAAAGACTTTATGTTTTTTAAAAGAGACAGTACTGAAAATGAATAAAGTCTTAAATGAACTAAAAAAAAAAAAAAGAGACTTCATGGTCAGGGCATCACCATAGCAACTAGGCAATCTTGACCCTTACATTTTGCATAGGAAGTTCCCAGCCTTTGCAGGCACAGCACAGCTATGAGACAATTAAAGACTCTGATCCAGATCATTGCACTTCACACTCCTGAAGAAACCCCATTCCCAAAACCCAATTGGAAGCAAGAGAGGGGCAGGAGAGTTGGGTGTTGCAGGGCACCTGCCATCTCATAGTCATGTCCATCATTGTGTCTTACATGTGTAGCAGTTTCCACTAAAAAGTGGTGTCTTAAGTCTGTTTTATGTTGCCTTAATAGATACCTGAGACTGGGTAAGTTATAGAGATCAGAGGTATACTTCTTACAATTTTGGAGTTGGAGAAGTTCAAGGTCAGGGGGCCCGCACTTGGTGAGGACTTTCTTGCTGCATCATCTCACGGAAGAAAGCAGAGGAGGGGAAGAGGACATGATAGAGCAAGAGGTGGCTGAGCTTCCTTTTACCCTGAGTCCACTCTTTCTTTGGTGACTGCATTAAGCCATTCATGAGTACTCCTCACGAGTCAGTCACTTCTAAGAGGTCTCATCTCTTAACACTGGTGTATTCAGAATTAAGTTCCCAATTCATGAACTTTGGGAAGTGCATTTAAACTATGGCAAATAGCATTCTGAAAGCTGCCAATGTTCAGTGCTTGCTGCTTTAAGGCAGAAAAGTTCACAATTTCTCACGGTTCAGGAGATAGTGAGCTTGGGTTGGTACAAGTGACATCTTTCTTTTTACTGAACTGGGATTTAGCA
The DNA here is from genome assembly GCF_964194105.1 of Spermophilus citellus. Lineage (NCBI taxonomy): Eukaryota > Metazoa > Chordata > Mammalia > Rodentia > Sciuridae > Spermophilus > Spermophilus citellus. The sequence goes on along the minus strand of NC_138197.1, from coordinate 30,410,359 downwards.
TTTTCTTCAATTATAAAATAGGCAAAAAGCCAAGGTAGAATTTCCAGTAACTATGACATTGGTATCAGTAACATTTTTATTTATATTCCAAATTTTGCAGATAAGAAGACGTATGTATGCCTCACACTTTTCACTACTTCAAAATTACAGTAATTATTAAAACTGCCTGGAGATGATGTTAGGAAGAAAGAAACCCTATATCATATCATTAATTTGTTTTTTTTTATTATTTTAGTAACCATATGACAATACAGGTGGAATCCTTTTTAATCTATATATTTTATTTTATGTACTTAAGACTTTTTGAGTTTATCAACCTCACCAGACTGTTAAAGTCTTCGTGGCACAAATACATTTTAAGAATTACTGCTCTTGGGGCTACAGCAAGACTCCTATAGTAGAAATCTGAGGAAGTCCTGGGAAGGCTAACTCTGTCAAGATAAAAATTTTTATCTTTGGGTACTGGGAACTGGACTCTGGGGCACTCGACCACAGCCTCATCCCCAGCCCTGTCTTGTATTTTATTTAGAGACAGGGTCTCATTGAATTGCTTAACACCTCACTTTTGCTAAGGCTGGCTTTGAACTCGCGATCCTCCTCCCTCAGCCTCCCAGCCACTGGGATTACAGGTGTGTGCTACTGCACCCTGCAGAGAGAAACTTAAATACATGGCTCCTTAATTTAAAAAAGGAAAGACCAGCTAGTATTCTGGAATGGAAAAGTGAAGTCAAGGAGGAACTGAAACTGGCTCAGGCTGTCTAAAGAGGTGGAAATTATTTTACTGTTAAAAGTTTTTCATGGGCCATGACATGGAAAGGAGTGTGTTAACAGCCCCCGGGGCAGTGGTGACTTTGGGAATCAGGTACAGGTGTGGCAGGGGCGAGTAGCAGCCTGGAGCAGTGAGACCATGCTGCAACACCAAGCACAGTGCCTTTTTCACAATAAATTCTCCAGAAACATTTGTGATATTATGAACTGGCTGGATGAATGTACTAACAAAAATGAGTTAATGGAAAGTGGGGGGTCAGTGGCCTATCAAGGTGGAGCAAGGATCCTGAGGGGAGCATTATCTCATCACTCACATTTTTAGAATTTCAAACTCACTGTGATAAATAAAAATCAGACTGACTTTGAATCAATTTTATCACTGTTTTTCTCTTCCCTACTGATGATGCACCTCCCGCCCCACTGACTGCCCACACCCAGGGTAGGCCACTCCTTCTGCCCCTCTGTCTGCAGCTCATGCAAATGTATAATACCGTGACTTTCCAATTCAATTTGCTAAAAATGAAACCAGAATAAACTTACCTGATGCCTTTGACGGATGAGCAAAGGAGTCATGGTTTCTCTTGGAGATTTTTTTTTTTCTTGAATACCCTGCAGGTGCAGTGCAGAGGAGCACTGGGAAGATATACTACATAGGGAACTGAAGCACTGAGCGAACCAATGTACAATGCTTATCATTTTCATCATGGTCCAGACGCTGTCCCTAACCCCCACCTGTCTCATTATGACTGGATCAGCACCTTCATTCCCTTAGGGAGTGATTCCCCATGGGGGCCACTGACCATTTGCTCAATGACCTGGGGACTATGGGTTGGGAGAGGAGGACATCCACATGGGGCTGCAGCCCATTAAGCTCTGCCTTTCAGCCCTGCGCTGGTCCCACAAGCTTGGGGAAGGCTGATGGGGTACCATTTGTCCAGCAATGATGGAGGAAGGGAGGGGAGGGTAATGGTAGTGCCGGCAACCAGGTGGCTTGTTGGAACAACTTGTGAGTCCTGGGACAGCCCTGTGTCAGTGAGTCACCACAGCTAAGTTTAGTGCTGGCTTTAGTCACAGAGCAGATGGGCAGTCAGAGCAAAGACATGCTGCTGGCCTTTAGCCCGGCATAGCCCTGTCCAACTGGAGCCTTAAGACTGACCCAGAAGAGGCCAGGTCTGAACTGAACAGTACTCCTGGGAATGGCAGGCAGTGGACAGCAATCCATGAGTGCCCATCATTTCTTCTCCACTCATTCATTCAAACACATTTATTCAACACCAATTAAGCAAAATACAAGTACCTCCCTCAAAAAGCTTACAGTCTAAATGGAGGATAGACTATAACTATACGAGTATCAATGAAATGCAAATAGATGTGAAATGGATAGAAAATAAAAATGCCTGAAATTTTTGTTTTGCAATTAATAAAGCTTTCTCTCAAATTCATGTTGATCGAAAATAAAATCAACCTAGTCAAGAACAAGAAAAATTACATTTTATTTGAGGCTAATTAGGACTACAATCTGGGAAAACACAGATTCCATGCCATCTTGAAAATATGCTCCAAGGTTTTACAAAATGGCAGTTGTATTTATAGTTTTGAACAGCAAGGGGGGTTGGAAAGTATATCACCTGTTCATCAGGAATTATGACTGGTGCTAACAAAAGTCAAGCTGTCTTTTAAGAAAAGGATTAGGTGTGGTCTCTGTCTCTGGGTAGTTTGGGGAAGGGGGTCTGTTGTACAGAAGGTCAGCAGAGGTTAACAATGCTTCAGGGAACCAATGTTTGGTCTGGTCCAAAGGGCAGCTCACACTGAGGTCGGGCGTAGGCCAGTTCTAAGCCTCAGCTGTGAACGTGTCTGAGACCAGATTTAGCAATGCCTTCCATCTCCATTTTAAATGCTGCAAACCAGTGCTACTCCATATTGATTTTATTCCTTGACATTTTTCATTTTATTTGTTTCAAACTGTAATTATAAGAAGTGGCATATTGAGAAGGCAAGTCAATTGCCCAATCTCCCACAGGAAATAAGAGGTCACAGGAGCTGGGTGTTGAGCTCTCCTCTCTCAGTTTCCAATCCAGTCTTTCATACCACTCTACCACTTTGTCAGTGCTTGTTAGGGTGCACGGTAAAGGACATGGTGCCCATTTGTGTGGCTGGGAGAGAATGTGGTTTAGAGAGCCTTGGTTCTGAGCAGTATTGGTCATTGAATAATCTTGGCCTCTCCTGGCCTCAACACTCTTTCAGCCTCTTTGGCTCACTTAACTTTTATGAACTCCCCTCAAATATTGTTGAATTTTATTTTCTTTTCTGGGCATGAATGTGTTTTATTCTCTTTCTGATTTTCCTACTTCTTTAGGAGTCATATTTCTCTCTAACCCTAGGGAATGAACTAGACATAAAATACGAGGGCCTGTGTCCTTGATAAAGGGAATGAGCGAGTTTTGGGGGAAAAGTTGGTGATCTTACAGAGGTGCTAGGAAAACGCTACGATACCTTCCTTGACCCCTTCACTGAAATTTTAGTTCTTCCACAGCATCTCTTCAGGATTGTGGCTGGAGTTCAGTTTAGTGGCACCCATTTACCTACTACCCTGGAAACTCAGGCCTGCATGCCATTTCTTCAGGAAAACATACTCTTGCCTCAGGTAGGGAAAATCCAGGATGAATCACCTGGAATGGGATCCAAAGAGCAGTCCTTTTTCAAGTCGACTATAAGCTTTTGCAAGCAAGAGCTGAGATTTTGTTGTTCTGGGATCTGTTTTGATCCTCAGCTGGCCACTTGGTGAATTTCCTGGGCTGAACTTTGACATGCTCTCTGGCTTCCTTTAACATGGTTCTTGCTGATTTCTAAACTGAAGCTTTAATGCAAAACAAAACAAAACAAAAGTCTGCGAGCACCAGAAAAGCACTGGCTATTATTCTGAGCTGCAGCAATGAATCCTGTTGGGTGTCACTTCCTAATGAGATGGTGTGGATATCTCCGGGATGCAGGGAGGGAATTGGGTGGGTAGGGTGCTGTTGGGTGGGGGTGGGAGTGCCAGTGTGGTTTATTGATAGTCTGCAGAATGACATTCTTGTTTCATCACATGATGAGTGTTTTCAAGGCACTGAGCCAAGACCAGCCATAAACCTGTCGGGGGAAACAACTCCATGAAATACTCCCAAACTCACAAAGCAGATGTCAGCAGAGGCAGCGCGACTCACCTGATTCACTCCTTTGAGGCCACCATAAAGCATGTGATCTGGAGAGGGTGAACATGGGTGGGCTTCTGACAGCCAGTTGGCGATAGAACCAGGGCTGGCACCCAGGATGTCTGACCTCTAAGTTCATATTCTTTTCACAACTATAGCATGCAAAAGCACAGTTGATAATTATCCTGGTTCTAGTCACTAATTAATTTCATGATGTTGGTTATGTTACCATTCACGTTGAGGTTTCAGCTTCCTCCTTTGTAAGATGTAGTTTCTGAAAAGTTGACCTCTAGCTGACAGTAAGGACTATAGCCCTGTAATAGTGGCTGTCATTCAGTAGGCACAATATGAATGCCATAGAGTGCATGGATCTATGTGCTGCGGTTCTGTAAATGTCCATTCTCATATTAGCTGCAGGCCTTTATATCTGCCTTCCATTTATTTATATCTGATCCTCCATACTTTGCCTAAAAAGTTTTATCATCCGTTATCATGGTGCTGTTGCAACACACCTGTGACAAAAGGTGTTTGACTTCTTCTGTTATTAGTGATAATGCAGTGGTGATGGTGGCATGAGAGTCTCCTCTGCTTGAATGATGCTTCCTTTTTCCTTCTTCCTCTTAAGCATTGGGTCATTGGTTTGTATCACGTTAATATGAAGTTCTTTCTGTATGCTCTTGCTTTGTGAGGAAGTGTGTAACCATGAGTGTATTCATGTGTCATATTCTTCGATATAGTGGAACAATATCATTTTTGCTTTTATGACACCCATTTTCCTTTCTTTTAACACCCTAATAATCTTTAGGTTACACCACTCCTTGACTCTTACATCATATCCCATGAATACAGCTGACCCTACTTGCTTCAGGACTTGGATTCAGGCCTAGCTAATTTGAGAATTAAACCCTCCCAGCCATAAGGCTTTGTTCAATGAAGGGTTCATGAGCCAATCCGATCTAAAGAGACCCAATTCCAGAATTTTTAATATAACTGCTGCCCATAAAGACTTTATCTTTCTGCTAGACTTAGAACAATATAAACTATACTACAAGCAGGCAACCTTCTTCTCTCCATCATGAAGGGAACATGCTTGAGTGGAGCCTACAAAGAAGAAAGTCAAGCTGAGATATAAAGACATTGTTTGAGTACATGGAGCCAACTGACCTGAAGCCCAAACTCCTCTAAGTTGGATTCTGTGGGCCAATAATGGATACCAGTGTGGGTTTTATTTAGTGTCACTTGCATCTGAAAAAAAAGAGTGGCAGAATGCCATTAAACTAAGGTTTTGACAATCAGAACTACTGTTTCCCTCTTTCTCTGTACTCCACTCATTTTCAAGTCCAAGTGGCATTTTGCATCTCACCCTGGCTTGACTGTTCAAGGACAGCCTTGCTCAAAGCTTCAGGTAAAGATGGCTTATGAGGCTTGGGGATGCTGAGGTGAGTTTGGATTGCACTTGTCTTCTGACCTCACAACTGCTTCTTATGACCTTCATCTATTTCTGATGGTTGCTTTCCATACTTAAAGAACTGCCTTATGTTCCGTGGAAGTCTCAAGTCAACCTGATATCTGATTCTTTCATTTCAAGGAAAATTTCCTCGACTATGTACACAAACTTTTTCTGACCTCTTGGCTGAATTTTATGCTTTGGGAAATCAGTAAGTCATATGGTCAATTGTCTCTCCTTTCCTTCATGTCTATTATATTCCACTTGATTTTCTAATGTTATATTTTCCTTCTGCATTGACTAAGATTATCTTGAACCTTTGCTCTATGTCAGAATTTGATTTTCAGCTAAAGTGGTTTTCTTCACTGTTTCTCCTTCTCCTTCTCCTTCTTCTTTGTTCTGTGATGTGTTGCCTCTACCTCAGAACTTTCCCTGAGGTCATAAAACATCCCATTTAATTGTTTTGTAATCTGGTCTTTAAGCTAATTAAAAAAATAAATTCAGGTACTTATTAAACATTTCTATAGTGTGAACCACTTTGATTCTGTTTCCTGGATTATGCGTTTTCCTGTCTAAGATGTTCTTCTGAATTTTGTGCTTTCATTTTTTTGTCATAGCTTGCTCAGGATTACGATTCCTTTTGTCTTGCTTGTGCTGGAGATGAGCAGTTTGTCTAGAACTTCTAACAACAACATTGTCCTGATGATGGTAAATGATTTGGGCTGGCTTCTTCCCCTTCCCTTATTTGAACTGTTTGTCTTCCCTATTAACCCAAGTCTGAGAGGTGAGAATAACAGTTCTCCCACTTCTTTTCATGCTGTCTGAGGGCCAGAGGAAGTCAGGTAGCACTCTCCCCCTTTTGTTTAATGTCCCTTTTCAGAATTCACTCCCAAGCAGGGTGTTCTGCCTTCTGTCCTGGAGAAATCCTCCCCCCTGCAAATTCTGAGGATAGTCCTCATTTATGCCTGCCCCTCTAGAGGAAGAGAAAAATAAAGCCACCCATTTTCAAGGTTTTTCTTATTTTGTCAATTCTCTAGTTCTGTTTCAGGGGTGAGTGGATGCCAAGTATTCCCTGTTTCTTTCCTTGGCATTCACTTTTTAAATTTTTAGGTTGACTAAAAACTTGTTTGACTGCAGAAAGTAAGTTTTTGCTGACTCCTAATGATTTTACTCATCTCCCCAGACCAGACACAGCATGGTGTCATTGAAAGGACTAAGACCAGCCATGGGGCCCCGAGTCCCTCAGAAGTTAGTACATCTGTGTTTATGGGTATAGTCATACATACTTTGAGGAATTGCAGTGTGGATTAGGGATACTGGATGCAAAATGTTTGGCACGATACATGCTCCCAAGGGTAACTCCTTATTAGAAGTGGGTAGCTCTCAAGGGAGTCGCATGGAACATGGGGATAATCATTCGGGGCCATGGATTACCATGTGCATTTTCTTAGAGTTTTTATAAAGTTGCCTGGTAAAATGTGAAACTGATGACTATTTGGGACAAGGATGCCATCTTTATGCTCACAATAGCTGGGCCCTGTGATTTGCTTCTAAGAGTCTCTTTTGAGACTAGATTGGTCTATCAGAGAATTGATCCATTGCATTTTCTTAAGTTTTTTTTCTTCAAATCCTTTTATGAATGTCACATGAAGTCATACACAGAATTATAATCTAAGGCAGAGGAACTGTGTCTTACCATTTGAGGCATAACTAGGATTATGACTTCTTGAAGAAAATGGACTCACTTAATTTGGAGCCAATTTCTCTGTAGCACATTTCCAGTGATCAGTAAGGCTTTTCAAGTACTGAGCTCTCCCTCATGGGTAAATCCATCCTGACCATGGATGGGACCAAGACTTGGAATTGTCCTAATTAATTTGCAGCTCTCCCAAGTGATGTAAAATGTTTGTAGGATTGCAGGAGCCCCTTCTGACACAGTCAGCAGCCCCTGTGTGGTATGAAGAACAAAGGCCAAATGAGGAGTAGGTGTGGCCTCATTAAATACCAGATATGAAAAGTCACATCTTTTACAATTTTAAAGCACCCATTGTGTGGGTTTGTAATAGACACTGCAGAAATATACATGATGAAAGTCCCAAGGCAGCAGAGCGGAATGCAAGAACATGGTGTTTGCAAATAGACACATGTCTGACTCTGACCTCTCTAAGCATTGATTTCCTCTGTGGAAGATGGAGATAATAAAAGTACCTACCTCACAGTGTTTTTGTTAGGGTTAAATGATGCCTGGTGTATTGCCTGGAAAAGAGTAGGGACTTGGCAAGTGGAACCTGTTCATATTATTTTTCTATAGTTGAGTCTGTTTATGAGTTAACAGGCTGAGCTCATGTGATGTAAGCACACACACACAAACACACACAACTGAGGAGTTGTGTAACCATCCCCTTCAAGCTGTGATCATTGGCTTCCTTAAGGAAAGCCAGGAACAGTTATTTCCTTTTCGTTTTGCTCCCCATGCCTGGGCACCAGAAGGGCTTAATATATTTTGTTGAATTATGTACCATATGTGCCTGGACAGGAGTGTAGAGGGGAACTGGTACAGAGTTGGCATTCAATAAGTATTTGTTGAATGCATGCAAATGAATGAAGAAATCGCTTTTCGAAAATAGCTTAAAAGAAAATGATCTCAATCTATAGTGAGCATGATATAGACATACTTCAAGGAACAACTTCTCAATACTGAGCAATGATAGATTATAAAAGAAAATTGCAGGAGATTATAAAATTTTATTTTTTTTAAAGAAAAAATAGAATAAGTCTTGAGGCAGGAGAAATAAACAAATGAACTTTCTAACGTCATGTAGTCCTTGGACTCTAAAAATGCATTAATGAGAATCTGTGATATTAAGAAACTACAAGGCCCACGTTTCTGAATCCAAATCTAGTACTTGTTGACAATACCACACTGTCTCCTCTGGTCAGTGCTACCGAATTTAGTACTGAATTATTCTTGAGTAGCTGTGCATGTGTTAGTTTCTTTCCCTCGGAAAGCAGAAATCTCATACTCTTTGGACCTGTCAAGCACCTAACCCAATGCAAAAAAGAAGGGCTTGCTGGTGCCATAGATTGACAGGTCTTCATTGACTAGGTGACAGCCCCAACATGCCTTAGCCCGACCACGAGACTAGCACCAGGGACCTGACAGGGCCCATCATTAAAACTACCCATGAGAAGGAGCTGACTTAGCCCCTAGAAATTTCTGGCATTTATGACTTTTTATTTTTGTCCTTGGAAGGGAGAAAAATTAGGGAGCCAAGCCCATGTGGGTTGTCAACAGGGAACTAGGAGGAGAGCAGCAGTTGAAGTGTCTGAGGAATTTGGTCTGACATGTTTGTAGTGTTGGCATTTTGAAGGCAGGATAGAAATACTATGTGTACATGAGCGTGCGTGCATGTGAGAATGTGTTCGGGGCCTCTGCTGATAGCTTCTAGAAAGAAGAGAAAATGTGGGAAGAAGGAAAAAAACCTGGGAATGCAATTATTTTTGTAGTAGATTATACTTTTGAAGAAAAAACATGAAGGCATTACTCACTTTGGAGTTATTTTTTTTTCTTTTTCAGCAATTGGAGCATCTTTTCAGGATCCAACTGATTTAGATGAATATCCCTGAAAGGTTCATACATACAGACATAATCCCTAGAGTGGGCATACTGGGAGGTGCTGTGGTTTTTGAAGAAATGGAGGCTGCGGGAGGTCCTAGGTCATTAGGGACATGCCTTCAAAGGGTATTGTGAAGCCCCCATCCCCTCTCTGTTCTGATTCACAATGTGAGAAGTTTGCTCACCACACACTCCTTCTATAATGTGCTACCATCACTAGAGGTCCAAACCAATGGGGCTGCCCAATCTTGGACCTGAACCTTCAGAAATGTGAACCAAAATAAATCTCTCTTTACTTCAGAAGTAGTTTGTCTCAAGTATTACCTTGTAGTGATGGAATGCTAACTAATACACTGACCAACCATGTCCCAAGGCATCAACATTGAGAAAGGAGACAATCAAGGCTATAAAATCACATGTCTCAGCAAAACCATCACTACCACATCCCCCATTGTATGACCTAAAGACCAGTAAGTCCATGCTTGACCAAATACAGCTGAGGCCATGGAATTATTAGACATTCTTCTCACCTCAATCTCCTTGATGGATTGGACCATTTAAATATGAAGATGCAAATGTAATTCCTGAAGCAGATCATGAATTAGATGCCATGCTGTGGCCCTCAAAGCAACCAGACTCCTGGTAGCCATTGAAAATGGTAAGTATTTGATATTTTGTTTGTTTTAGCATTCCTTTTTAAGCATTCCTCCTTCTCGGTCCATGCTAATATGACACCACTGAAGATATCCAGCTACCACCTTGCTGACTATTGGGGGTCTGTATGTATGTGTGAGTACAGGTATGTATTTGAGGGCAGAAGACACAGATATTGAGAATGAATAGAGAATAAATATGTTACGTCATTGATTTTGAAGAGCATTTGATAATGCTGATTTAGCTACTTACTTATGGGTTTCCTATAACCACAGGAAAAAAAATTACATTATTCTTAGATTTTTCTGATCATTGCTGAATCTCAGAGAAAGAAGAGATGCAGGCTTGGGTTCAGGTCAGATTTTATTACTTCATAATTGATCCAGACAAAAGGAAGTTTTAAAACTAGGCTTCACATAATGAGACAGAATTTATGAAATGCCCCTTGAATCTATCACCAGATACTTTTAAGAGAGAATTAATCATAGACTCCAGAGAAAAGCGCTGGAGGATGGGGAGCTGGAGGGAGGGGGATGTGGCTGAGCCTGGTGGAAGGAAGGGATGGGGGAAAGTAGTTGGAGGATGCAGGTGAGGGCTGTATGACCTCATCTCTTCAGTCCTGAATTGCTTTGTGATCTCTGTTCTGCTTTCCAGAGGGACTGAGGCGGGGCTCTCCCTCTTCCAATCTATCCTGAGCGCCGTGGCTCTATTAATCCTCCTAAATCATTGCCCATTTCTCATCACTCCCCTTTTCAAGAATCAGAGGTGGCTCCCTATTGCCTGCTAAATCAAATCCAGACTTCTCTGCCTCACTTGCATTGATTTCCGGAACTCAGCCCTCCCAGCCTGTCTGACACTGTTCTCAACAGCCCCCTCTGTTCCAGCAGTCCAGACTCTTCGCTGCTTCCTGCATGGATTGAGCCCTTCAGACCCCTGTGCCTTTGCTGATGCTGATCGCCTGATGGGATTGTGCCCACTTCCTCCAGCAAGTCTCCTTCTCTGACCCTTGAAGGCTACATCAAGGTCACTTGCTATCGCTTGTCTTAGTCCATTTTGTGCTGCTCTAAACAGAACACTTGAGACTGGGTAATTTTTAAAAAGCCGGTTTACTTCTTTCAGCTCTGGAAGCTTGGAAGTCAGAGGTTTAGAGGACTGAGCCTGTGGGGTCCTTTTTGTTGCATTATCCCATGACAAAGGCAGAAGGACAGGAGAACACAAAGGACAGAAGGGGACTGAACTCATCCTTTCATCAGAACACACTCCTATGATTAACAGCATGAACTCCTGTGACCCGTTCACCTCCTAAAGATCCACCTCTCAACATGGTTGCACTGGGGTTTAAATTTTCAACACATGTACTTTGGGGGACATGTTCAAATCATAGTAAGCTCTCTTTGATTGGTTGAGTCCTCTCTGTTGTCTTTCTATTCTGAATGCAGTGATATGCTTGGGAAATAGATGCATTCATGTGGATATGTAAATGTATTATACATTTTACTGTATATAAAGGATGTGTAGTACACAGTTTATAAATAATAATAAAATGCACTATAGCCTTTATCATAAGCCTATATAGCCAGTTGATTTTCACAGAACACTTTCATTGATGTTTGTCAAACTCTTACATCTGTAACCAACCTATGATGGCAATTGACAAATACATATTTTTCTGACATATATGTTGGTTGATATTTTCATGAATAAGTGAAAATCAAATAACAAGAATATATGTTACAATTTCACTTATAAATTACAGGAGAAACTTGTTTTCTGAATTCAATAATAGTTTTCAAATACTCAGCCGTGTGTGTGTGTGTGTGTGTGTGTGTGTGTGTTTTACAATGTAGTTTTCAGGCATTCTAAATTTAGCTTGTATTCACATTTTTCTTTGTCACTTTAAGTTTAGAAACCAATAAAATGATATATGAAACCTTGATCTGTAGTGTCTGTTAATTTCTGTGGTGTAAATACTCCCGTCATGGTTTCAAACTATCAGTATGACATTAACAAATATGGAATTGGGAAGAGATTGGCAGCAGAATATTCACTTTCACCATTCAGATGCAATGAATGTAAGTATCCCTGAGTGTATAAATGGTAGAAAAGTTTAATATTATTAGGAAGTGATGAATTTTTGAGTTTCTATAACTTGTGTGTTAAATATAGTTTATTTATTTATGAGTTTACATAGCCTCATTTTTAATATAATTAGACAAAATTCTCTAAAACTTAATGGTTCTCCAAAGCCAGTACAAGGTGTCAGTACAAATTGTCACTCTCACATGATTGACTGACTCTAGAGTTTGCAAACTGTAAAGTGCTAGGCATTATGTGTGACCTGCAGATAAAGAGATGAATAACCCCTTCCTTGCCCTCAAGGGTTTTATAATATGGGGATAACAGAGAGATTAACAGTTAATGAAAACAAATTTGTGCTGTAATCAGAAGCAAGGATAGAGTATTGAGGATTCTAGAGGTCCAGGGATAGGAGACTATTAATGCATGATAGTGATCAGAGAGGTTACACAGAGATGACTTTAAATTGAACACAGAAAGATGAAGAGGAGTGTGTCAGGGAGAATGGGTGGAGTGGACTCATCAGCCAAGTGGAAGCACAGGTACCAGGAACTATATTCTTGGAGCCCCAGGGAATCAGGAGAGGATAGAGATGCAGCCCGAGCTCGGGCTGGCAGGAGATGAGAATACTCAGGAAGGCTGGAAAAAGATGTCAAAGCATCTATAACCATGATCACACATTTCAGTGTTGAGTGGCTCCCTAGTTTATTCTGGTTGTATATTTTAAAAATGTTTTTCCCCTTGAAATATTGACTAATGTATCTCCAAATATTCATCAATGAAAATTATGGAGAGAGAGTGAAAAAAGAAGAGTGTTTTCACTTCCTAGGACTTTTTGGATTAATGGCATTGGTTTGGTATCCAAGAATGCACATGAGACTTCTGTGGATTTTTAAATTACCTCATCTCCTTTGATCCCTTTTATTCCAGGTAATGAGACATAGACTTTCTCTTGCTGGTATTCAGACAGGCTGACAGAGAAGCACCAGGATGGTGAAATCTTAAAAGAATCTTAAGAATCATATATCTATATCTTTTAGAGTCACAAAATTGACCTCCAGTGGGGGCTGAATGGAAGGTTCAGTTATTCTTTCTGTCCATGAATATGCCCACTAAACCTGTGATTGCACCTGAATTTCCAAATCTTTTTTTGGAGGATGGGGGCTACCGGGGATTGAACTCAGGGGCACTTGAACACTGAGCCACATCCCCAGCCCTATTTTGCATATTTAGAGACAGGGTCTCACTGAATTGCTTAGTGCCTTGTTTTTGCTGAGGCTGACTTTGAACTCTCGATCCTCTTGCCTTAGCCTCCTGAGCTGCTGGGATTACAGGTGTGCACCACCATGCCTGGCTGAATTTCCAAATCTTAGCCATGCATCATGCACCCTTCTGGGAATTTATGTATCTCTCTGGAGCAAGGTGATGTGGAACACATTTGAGATGTCAAAGGACATCACATGACTCATAGAATTTGGTTGGATGCCCTAAGATGTTAAGCCAGCTTGAGCTGGGAGCACCGAGTTGTCTGAAAAACAATTAAAACCTCATCAGAAATGCTTAGGAATTCAAAAGTTTTGAACTCAGAACTATAAAAGGAAGATCTTTAAAAAATTGTTTTCCTTTGTGTATATTTGGCATGTTCAATTAATGTGAGAGCAGATTTCTTTCCAAACATACGGAAGAGATTTTTCATCAAAAGAGGGACTTTCTACTGGGTTTCAAATTTCTAGTTGTTGCCTTTCACTTGATATAAAATATCTGATTTTCAAGATTCTTTTAAGTCAAGCATAAAAGCAGATAAAACTGCTTTCTCTTCCAAGATGGGGTGGAAGTGTGTCTGTGGGGGTTCACCAAGGACACGGCCTCCCCAGTGACATGGTGGCCTGAGAGGATGAGGCAGAATGAGGGGAGGTAAGGATCCCCTTACCTCCAGCAGGAAAGGCTGGGGACTCCCAGGGGAAGGATCCTTGTCTCTCTCCATGGTGCACTGAGGAGGGAATCCAGAAAGAAGAAGGTGGTGCAATACTTGAGAAAAACCTCAAAGCCATGTGGCCGCATGTCAGGATTATCTGGGATAAACAGGTGGTAGGACATGCTCTTATCTACCTGATAGAGACACTACCTCAGGGTCAGGTTGGCAAGTAGCAACCTACCTTGGTCTCTCCCATTTATCTTCAGAACTTTTGCATGACATCATTTGATTGTCCATCAAATCCCTCAGGGTTATGCCTAGCAATATCTTCATGCTCAAGAGGATTGAAGGGCAGAGTGAGTGGTCTGGACTCCAGCTCTGACTCTATGTCAGGAAGGGATACTGTTGAAGAGTCCACTCACAATCTGAACCCTAGTATGGAGTTCAGGCCTAACCCTAAGTTTCTTCTCCTTGCACCCAAGTGCACCACCATTAAAACAAGTATTATATTGCTTTAACAGTTTCGGGTCATTGATTTTTTTTTTCATGTAGACTTGATAGTCATTACCTCTCATTCATTCATTTTTGACCCCAAACACAATAAATATTAGATGAGTGGATTTTTAAAAATGAATTAGGTGATACTGGAAGAGATTACCTTTCTCTCTTGAGCTCAATTTGTCTATTTTTAAAATGGAATGGTTGGTTCAAAGTCCCTTCAAAAGGTCATGTTTAATGATTCTCTCTCTCTGTTGACTTTTCTGTTTTCCAGTATGATTTGACTGCATAGATTTATCTGTTAAGGTTGTAAAGGTAGTCTCTTATTATCCTGAAAGATGATTAGGGGGTTTTATCCTGATCATTTATGCCCTATGCTTTCATTTACTTAGACAAGAATCTTTTTTTAAACTATATGTAAAGGTGATCAGAAGCCAAAAATATTTTTTCATTTTTTTCTTTTAATTTGTAGGCTTTAAATTTTAAGCAGTTTAGGTTTATAGAAAAATCAAGAGGAGAAATCCCATGTGGTTGCTCCCTGCATCCCTCCGGTTTTCTTTACTAACATCTTGCACTAGTATGGCACATTCATTACAGTTGATGAGAAGATACTGACGTTTTATTATTGATGGAAGTTCATACTTTGCATTAGTATTCACTCTTAGTGTTGTACATTCTCTGGGTTTTGACAAATATATAATGATATGTATCTATTGTAATGTATATAGGATAGTTTCACTGCCCTAAAAATTCTGAGTTCTGTATGCACTCCCCATCCTCTGGAAACTACTACTATTCTTACTATCTCCATAGTTTTGTCTCTTCTAGGATGTCATATAGCAGGAATCACACAGTGCACAGCCTTTTAGATCAAACTCTTTTACTTTGCAGTATGCAGTTAAAAGTTCTTCCATGTCTTTTCATGGTTGGTTGTTCATTTATTTTTATTGCTAGATAATACTCCATCATCTGGCTGAATCACACTTTATTAATTCATTAGCCTACTAAAGGACATTTTGGTTCCTTCCAGGTTTGGGCAATTATAAGTAAAGTTGCTATAAATATTCATGCACAGGTTTTTGCATTGACATATGTGCTCAATTCATTTGGGTAAATACCAACAAGTGTGATTGCTGGATCACATGGTAAAAGAATGTTTAGTTTTGTAAGAAACCACCAAACTATCTTCCAAGGTCTTTGTGTTATTTGACCTTTCCAGTAGCAATGCATGAGAATTTCTGTTGCTTCACTCCATGTTCTTGGAAGCATTTGGCATTATCAGTGAAACATATTATTTATTTTATTAACCAGGATGTCTCACTGACAAATTCATCTCCATATGTCTAAAAAATGAGCTTACTATCTCCCTATCCAAACTTCCCTACTCCTTGTCTCAACAAATGGTCCCACTATTCATTTGGGCACTTATTCCATGACTTTCTTTTTCCTTCAGCATCCAGATGCATCAGCTACCTGTTGATCTTAGTGATGATCAACTCTGTTAATTTTCCACCTGTGTTTCTTTACAGCTTATTTCTTTTTCCATCCTTTCTGCTTCTATCATTGAAACAGCTTCTTTCACTAGTCCCCCTCCCTCTAGTTTGTCCCTGCTCTGCATTATAGGGACTCATCTTCCAAAACCCCATGTTGCTTCATCATTAAGAAAGGCTTTGAAGTGCTTCCACAGCTTCAGGTCAAAGCCTGCACTCCTTTGGATGGTGTGTGGGGTCTTTAGGAGGCAGGCTCCGCCAGCGAGCTATCTATCCTATCTCCCTCCCCCAATCCCTGAATGCTAGCCACAGTGTTTGTTATTTTTTCAGTTCCCCAAATATGCTAAGCTGTTGTAAACCTTTGCACATGTTGCTTCACTTCTCTGGAACTCTTCTGTGGTGAATTCCTACTCAGATTTCAAGATTTAATTTAAATTTCAATGTTCCTGACCCCTTAGATAGGCAGACCATCTTTCTTTGGGTCCCCATTGAATCCCAAGATGTAGCTGAGCTAGGCCTTCACCTCACTGCTGGGCATTTATTCATCTGTGTGTCTGTTTTCCCCTCTTCCTCCCATATGTGAGCATTTCCATATCTTTCATACCTAGCCCACTTAGAAACATTTGCTGAATTAAATTTTAAAATAGGCAATTGGTGGCCATGGGGGAAAGAGCTAAATGTGTCTCCAACAGGACCTATCACTTCAGAGCTTGAATAAGCTCTCCACTACCACTGGCTGATTTAACCCCATAGAATAAAGAAACAGCTAAGAGGGCCACAGTGCTGCATAGAGCCCAGCCATATATGTTTCTTGCCTTCAAAAATTTTGAATAGGTTCTGGGGGAAAAAAGGCCAAGGTCATTGCTAACCACTAATCTTGTACTGCTGGGGGAGGGAAATTTGTAAAATATGAGATGTGCAATTAGTTAGATGGCTGCAAAAAGACCATAAAAATTACTCATTGTCAGAGGAAGGATTTATTCTGGCTCATGAAAATTACCCTTATTCAGAGAACAGGTTTACAAGGAATTGCAATAGTTCTGCCTCAATTTCCATGGGCTGTAAGCCTGGCACCTCTTGCAGGTACATTTGTGTGGGAATTGTCAGGGAAGAAGAGGAGCAGGTAGCAGCTCTTGGGTGGGGGTAGTAATATGAAAGTGGCAGTTTCAGGTTTATAGAAAAATTGAGCAGAGTTTCCATATGCCCCCTATATCCTTTCAGTTTTCTCTGTTTTTTGTCTTGTGTGGCCCATTAGTTACAGTTGATAAGAGAATGAATACATTATTATTAACTAAAGCTTGTACTTTACATTAGTGTTTATGCTTACTGTTGTGTATTCGATAGATTTTGACAGATGCATATTGACATGTAGCCATTGCAATGTCATATAGAATAGTTTTACTTTCCTAAAAACTCCCCTAAATTCTACTATACATCTCTTCCTCCCTCCTTGCAAACTCCTGGAAACCATGGATGATCTTACTATCTCTGCAGTTTTGCCTCTTTCAGGGTGTCCTATAGTTGGAATCACACAGTACAAAGTCTTTCATATTAGATTCTTTCACTTTGCAGTTCTGGGTCTTACAGTTTGTCCTGGTTATCCGTAAAATCTCTTGTGTTTGGCCAGTTATTTTTTCATGTATTTCACAGAAATGTCTTTTGATAATTTGGGGGAAATGTGTCCAGTCTCCTACTGGGTTACCTGGAAAAGGACTCAGGATGCATCAGTGACCCGTCTATGGTCACTCAGCCTGTCAGAACAAGCTCAAACTCTAGGGATCTCCCACAGGCAGGATCAGCTATTTAAAAAGCACTTTCCAACCCTCAGCTGCTTATTTTGTATGCTTCCTTGTTGCATGTTTTTCTCACTGCTCAAAAGTTGGGATGATGCCTTATTTGGTTTGTCAGCAAGGCTGCACAATTATATGTTCAATTATTTTAATTCCATTGTTCTGCCTCTGGCTTTGATTTAAGTCACTTCCCAATTTTAGCCCAGGCCTTCTGGCCTAGGGTGCAACTGACATCTTATTGGAGCTCAAAGGCTCCAGACTGTGAACAAAGAATGGCAGAGCAGAAGCTCTGGTCCTGGCCTCCCATCAAATGGAATGATATCAAAGAGAGTGAACACGAGAGCACACACCAGATGAGGGTCTTGTCTGACCTTTGCTTCTGGCAAGTCCTGGGCCCCCTCCCCACCTTGCATCCTTCTGCAGTCCTCCCTGAACATTCTGATCTCCCGCACTGGACAATCCTCCCACAGAAGGAGGGGATTGTATTTCACAGGTTTACATAAAGGTGCTGGGAAGCATTACCTGGATAAATCTACCCCCCTTACAGCTGCAGAAGCTCAGGCTCACAGAGACGAAAGGGCGCATCAGCCAGTACCACAGTGGAAGGGCTGAGATTAGAACCTGGGCTTCCTGATTCTCAAAAACCTGTCCTGTGTTAGAGTCCCATTGGGAACATTGAGAATCCGTCCTTTATATTAGCCAGAGGGTGCACAGTTGATCACAGCTGCACTGTAGATCTTAAGTGCTACAGGCCCATGTGTTACAGGTGTGGTCCCCAGCATGGTGCTATTGGGAAGTGGTAAGATTGTTAGGAGGTGGGACCTAGTGGAGGTCTGTAGTGTCTAGGGAGGGGACTGTAGGAATGTAGTCTGCCAGGCATGAGGTGAGCAGTTTGCTCTGTCACATGCTCCCTGCTGTATGTGCTGCCTCACCACAGGCCCAAAGACAATCTGCCTGACCCTGGGTTGAAACCCTGAAATTTGTGAGCTATAACAAACCTCTTTTCTTTGTAAGTTGATTATCTGGGATATTTTATTGTAGAAATAGAAAGTACTCACATTCAAAGTTGCTGCAAACTCCAGTGGGGTCTGGGAGGAATAGCAGCAGTTCTGAGTCCTTGAAATCTGAAATCTAGAGTTCACTTGTCCATTTACTCTTCACTCATGCATTCATTCACTCATTTATTCATTCCAACCCTCGCCACTCTGCATTGCTTAAAGGTGGTGTCTTGCTTTTTTTGTAGCTCCTGCGCTGATGTTTAAAGCTCACTTCTTTTACCATCAGATGATGATGGTGTGACTGAGCATCACCAAAGAAGGAAGCAGATGGAACTGGATTCCAGGCCTGTCTCTGCACAGATTACCAGAACAAGCTTAAGTAAGTCACTTAATCCTCATGGCATACGTGTTTTAAAACGAGGAATGCACTCCTAAACAAGACCCTTTCTATGAGTATATGATGTTGGTATCCATGCTGAGTTCTTTCTTACTGATTGGGCATTTTACTTGCAGGCAATTTTCAGAAGGAAATACTTTCCATTGGGTGAAATCCCTCTCAAATTTGTTGAATCAGTGTGTTCATCAATGCAAGAGTTAAATATGCATTCTCTTACCACCTATATCGAGAGGTGGATGAGTGAACTGGGATGGTCACATTCCTTCAATATTAGGTCAGGATCAAAGTCTCTCACTTCTTTTCTCTGTTTTAATGTAGACTTGCTGAATTTTATAGGCTAAGTCCTTACATTCATTACATGTGGTTAAAAAACTATCTGTAAAATGGGAAGAATATTGGCCGTGAGGTTTACCTAAGACTTTGGTGTTGAAAAATAAAACCAAACAAATACCCACGGCTGAACTAAGATCATTCATTAAAGTTGCTTCCAAAGATACATCGCCAATCACACAATTATTTTTACAAAAGCTTAATATGGCATTTTGGAAGCATTAAGTACAGTCATAAGACTTTGCAGATATTAACTCAGTTCTTGAAACAACCCAGTGAGATTGATGCTATTATCACCTCCACTTGATGAAAGAGGAAAAAAGAGAAAAATATCAGGTATCCAAGAACACACAGCTTCTAAGCAATAGGGATAAGATTTGAATCTGTGAAAGTATGGTTTTTGAGTTTGAGTCCCTAGATACAGGCTATGAAAAGCAAAAGCAAAAACTATGCCATGCTACCTCACACTTCTAAAAATTACTGGGTCTGCTTAAGCCTTAGGACTTTAATTTCTATCCTACTTCAGTCTTGCAAGCCTAAGGGCCTCGTCTGAGTCTTATCACCTCTTGGAACCACTCTACCTTATTTTTTTTTAATACAGAGTTTTTTTGTCTTTTTTTTTTCTAGAGAAGAGAAAATTATTTTGAGGCTGTAACATATAGGATTCTTCCAAATATTAATATCCTATATTTTTATCATCTATGGCATTCTGAGTTGGGAAATGAAGTTATCAGAAAAGAAAATCAGCCAAAGAGAATTTAATTAGACTCAGCTTCTCTATCTCAAAAATGAGAATTTATGTAACCATTATTTTTTGTTTAATCTTTAAAAAATATTTTTAAATATTTACATAAAAATACATGATCATCTTTAACTGCAGAAAAGTATAAACACAAGTCTGATCCTTGAGTTGTAGATGCTCTTGAAATTCAGAAATCAATCTGTTGTTGTGTTTATCGGTTGTGTCCAGAAATCAAATAGACATTGCACAATATTTCAGCTTATGTGAACTTTGTATCATTGAAATGTAGAGATAATTCCACATTCTTGCTAAAAGACTATCAGGAACAACAGCTATGTGCTTTGCCATGGGTTGGGAGCACAGAAATGAGGAACTGGAGCTGGTGGACAGATGGGGTCAACCCAGACCACCTCCCTGGCCCACGCTGCCTTTCTGGGTAGTATGTTTCTTGAGGGCTCTTTTGTACCCTATGTTCAATGAGCCTGGTTACTCTGCCTGTGGATTGTGAGTTCCTAAATTTCTTATCCTCAAGAGTTTTCAATTTTCCAGAGTTTCAAATATATTACAGAGTTCTTGCTTACACTTTAACTAGTTTCCTCTAATGCTAGCATCTTATATAGTAATAATATAGTTATTAAAACTAACCTTGAAAAAAACACTACTAATTGAACGATAAACTTTTCCATATTCTTTAGAATTTTTTTAACTCCACCTCTCACTTTCAAGTCACCCTCCAGCTTGAACCCTCCCTCTCTGTACCTGCCTCAAAATTTTTGAGGAGATTCTTTAGACCTCAGAACTTTGGTGTCTTCTCTATCCCTAATGGCCTTCAACATTGGGCATGTGAGCTGCTCTCTGATCAGTACTTACAGACCTGGACACTCAAGTGCATGTCAGTGCTCAGAATTGTTCCTCTGATCTTATTCCACCTTCCTGGAGCCATCTCAAAACTAAGAATGGGTACTGCCAAGCAGTCAGGACCTCCGGGCTCAGGGGCCCCTCAGCCTGGTGTGCTCTTCCTAGTCTCTACCTGTCCTCAGTGGGCTTTCTCTGTCACTATCCTTAGAAATGCTAAAGCACCTTTATTTTCCCCAAGCATTCTATTCACCCTTCAACCTTAGGAGAAATGCTATCTTCTACTCCAGAGAAAAACACAAGATCAAATTAGGTGTGATTATCATCATCTTTTTAACCTTTCCCTGAAATCTCCCAATAGCCACAGTTGCCCCAACTGGCATTTCTCTAGTATTAAAGGGCACGGTCTCCACCTTTTCATTTTAAATGTATGTGGCTCCCTCATGCCAATGACCTCCTCTCCCCAGCCTCTTTACAAACCTTCCTGTCATCGGTACCTGCCTCTGTTTGGTGACCATGGCCTAACTGTTTGTTCTCCTGGTCAAGGTCCAAAATGTGCTTGATTCTTTCCCATCTTAAAGATAAAAAGAGAATAAAACTTCCTTCTGATATTATGTACCCTGTATCTACAGATCTTTCTCCTCTTCTCACACAAACTTCTTTCCTCCTTAAATATCACACTAATCCAAGTTTGGGAGTTTTTAGTCTTTGATTTGCTCCTTTGTTTCATTTAGAGATGAGAAAGATTATGAAAGGGTGTAGACACATAAGTTTTTTTTTTTTTTAAAGAGAGAGTGAGAGAGGAGAGAGAGAGAGAACTTTTTTTAATATTTATTTTTTAGTTCTCGGCGGACACAACATCTTTGTTGGTATGTGGTGCTGAGGATCGAACCCGGGCCGCACGCATGCCAGGCGAGCGTGCTACCGCTTGAGCCACATCCCCAGCCCCGACACATAAGTTTTAATCTACCTGCTACTATAGAAAAACCATATCATCTCTGGTTAAAAATGTTCTTGTGGTCTATTCACATGTTTTAAAAATTGAAGTTTGTGAAATAGACATAGCCTTCCCAACTCTATTGTCTCTATCATTGCCAGGATGTTAGTTTTGGGGGGCTGTCACAAGCTGGGTGGTTTAAAACAACAGAAATGTGTCATTTCACAGTTCCTGAGTGAGAAGGCTGAAACAAAGGTGCCTCTTTCAGCCTCTGGTGGCGGTTCTTGGGGCTGCTTTACCCCAACCTCCACCTCTGTCTTTGCATGACATCTTTGTGTCTTCTCTCCTGTCTTGTAAAGGCATTTGTCACTGGTTTTAGGTTTAGGTTTTATCCAACTGATAATCCTGGATGATCACACCTCCAGAGTTACATCCACAAATGCATTGTTTACATATAAGATAATATTAACAGAGTCCTGGTTTTAGGACATGCACATAATACTTTAGGACCCCCCATTCATTCCACACACAAAGAGAGGGCTGACAAAAATGTTGGGGAGGAAGATGAACTGTTTATTTTAAAAAGTGATTATAAACATCAATGTAAATTATAACTCAAACAGGGTTTGGATTGAAAGGATGAAGGACTAAAATTGAGAGAATGTATGTATTCAGAAAGGTACCCCCTATATCAAGATTATCAAATGCTCTGAGACAGATTTCCTAATTTGGCAAATGTTTCCTAAGGGTGGATAGTAGATATGTGTTGATGTATGACTCCTCGGAATCTGTTCATCTGTTTCCCTCCACTTGGTAACAGTGTTGGGAGTGTCTTCTCTTAGTCACTAAACTTCTGCTTTCTCCACTACATGGGTCAAACACACTTTCTTAGACAAAGTGGTTCAGAGATGGACTTATGGCCCAATTATAGTGAAGGAAATTTTTTGCTAGGATTTCTGAGAGAGGTCAGGAAATGTCCCCTTTAGTTCCAGATCTGACACGACCTGAGGCTGGGGTCCTCTCCATGGGGAGCCAAACAAAGCCTGCCAACATCATTCCATCCTTCAGGATAAGTCACTCTTCATGACCTGCTTCTTTCTACAAAGCCCATAGGCATTGGATCTTCTATTGCTAGCGACCAAACCAACCAACTGGCCAACCAATGAACGAACCAACAAACAAGAATCCCAAACTGCTCAATAGATCAACATGCCATTCTTTCAAATAGAAGACCACTTCAGGTATTTTAACAGTAAATTTGTACAATGGAGTAGTTTTCAGTATATTCACAGACTTGTGCAGCTGTCACGACTAATTGCATCATATTTTCATCATCCCCAAACAAAATCCTGTACTAATTATCAGTCCCTTCTCCCTTTCCTCTCCCCACAGACTCTGGTGATCTCTTTCTATCTAGGGCTTCACCTATTTTTAGATACTTCATAGAAACAGGACCACACAACCTGTGGCCTTTTGTAGGCTCCTTTCACTTAGCTTGATGCCTTCAGGTTTTCTCTCTGAATCACGTCCCATGTACTTGTGCTTCATTCTTGTTGGCTGTTGAAAACATTGCTTAGTGTGGATACACTAAATGTCTTTCTCTCTTCCTCACTGGATGAGCATTGAAGTTGTTTCCATTTTTTTTTTGGCTATTATGAAAAATGCTCATTCAACATTTATTTCCAAATGTTTACATGTCCATATATTCTCATTTCTTTTTGTTAGAATTTCTGGGTCATACAATAACTCTACATTTAACCTTTTAAGGAACTGCCAAATATTTAAAGAAACTGCAGCATTTTACTATTATGTCAAAAATGTATAAAGGTTCTAGCTTTTTACATGTTATCCAACACTTGTTATTTTACATCTTTTTTTTTTATTACAGCCATTCTGAAGTGTGAAATGTTATCTTGTTGTGGTTATGATTTGCTTTCCCCTGATGCCTAAAGATGTTGACCATATTTTTTTTGTATGTTCTTTTGCAGTCATTTATGTATCTTCTTGGGAAGAATGTCTATTTAAATAGTTTGCTCCTTTTAAGAAATTGAGTTATTTATTCTCCTAATGTTACTTTGCAAGAGTTATTTATGTATTCTGGATATAAGCTCTCATCAGGTATATGGGTGGCAAATATTTTCTTTCAATATACCAGCTGACTTTTCACTTTTTAAATGATGTCCTTTGAAGAAAATGAGCTTTTCATTTTGACTAATTTATCTATTTTTTTCTCTTGATGCTTATGCTTTTGCTGTCATATCTAAGGAACTATTCTAGGCCTAATTCAAAGTCATGAAGATATACATTTCATCTTTTGCTTTGTTTTCTTCCAAGAATTGCATTGTTTTAGCTCTTCCTTTTATATCTATGGTCTACTTTGAGTTAATTTTTGTGTGTGATGCAAGGAAAGGGCCCAAAGGCTTTAGTTTGCAATTCTTCCAGTATTATTTATTGCAAATACTATTAGTTTCCCATTGAAGCATCTTGGCAATTTTGTTGAAAAGTAGGTTATTTTTGTGCTCTCAATTTTATTTCATTGGATTATGTGTCTATACTTACTCTGATACCATACTGTCTGGATCACTGTTGCTTTGAGGTTAAGTATTAAAATTAGGCAGTGTTCTTCTAAGATTATTTTGGCTATTCAAAGTCCCTTGAAATTTCACATGAATTATTAAGAGAAACTTGCCAATTTTCGTGAAAACAAAAAAGGCAGTTGGACTTTTGATTGAGCTTGTGTCAAATCGATAGATCAACTTAGGAAATGTTGCCATCTTGACAATAGCAAGTTTTCTGTTCCATGAACGTGGAGGGTTTTTCTATTTTGGGGGGTTTTCTATAATTACTTTCAATAATGTTTTGTAGTTTTAAGTGAACAGGTTTTACACATGCCTCCTTAAATATGTTCCTAATTATTTTATCTTTTTTGATGCTGTTACAAAAGGAACTGGTTTCCTTAATTTCATTTTTTTGGTTGTTCATTGATAATGTGTAGAAATCCAATTGGTTTTTGTCTATTTGTCTTATATGTTGAAACTTTCTTGAACATATTTAGTTGTCATTAATTTTTTTTGTATTTCTTAGGATTTTTCTGCATATAAGATAATGTAATCCTAAAATAACAGATTTTTTTTTTTTTTTACATTTTCAAGTCTGAGTGCATTTTAGTTGCTTTTCTTTCCTAACTTCTTAGATCAAAATGTCTTGAACAATGTTGAATATAAGTGGTTAGAATGGAATCCTCTGGTTCTTTAGCTGGGGAAAAACATTTCATCTTTTAATATCAAGTATATTAGATATGAAATTTTTATAAATGCCCTCCATTGAGTTGGGGAAGTTCCTTTGTATTCCTAATTTGTTTTATCATGAAAGAGAATTAGATGTTTTGAAATTACTTCTATGCATCTTTTTATATTATCGTGTGTTTTTTGTCTTTTTTTTTTCTCCTGCAGTACTAGAAGTTTAACACAGGACCTCACACATGCTAGAGAGAGTTTTCCTCAGTGTCCCAGACTGGCCTTGAAGTTTTGAACATCCTGCTTCAGTCTTCCAAGTAGCTGGGATCATAGATGTGCACTACCATGCCTAGTCTGATTTTTGTCTTTTAATCTATTAATATATTGCATTGATTGATTTTCATATGCTAAAACTGACATTATAACTGGGATAAATACTATTTAGTTATCATGCAGAATTTTTTAATATATTACCAGATTCTTATTTGTATTCATAAATCATATGAATCTTTACTTTTTTTGTGATGTACCTATCTGGATTTGGTATCAGGAAAACATTGAAGACGTGCTCCTCGTCTTGTAATTCTTGAGTTTGTGAATAATTGCTGTTAATTTATCTTCCAGTGTTTAGTAGAATTCATCAGTAAAGATATTTAGACCTGAAACATTTTTATGGAAAGTTTATTTTTTATTTGTAATTAAATCTCTCTCTTTGTTGTAGGTCTATTTCGATTTTCTACTTATATTTTAAGTCATCTTTGGTAGTTTGTGCGTAGAAATTTGTCCATTTCATCTATATTATCTTGTTATTTTGGTATAGCATTGATAATGCCATTATCAGTTATCACATTATATTCTTGCTAAGTGTCCATTTGCTTTCTTTTGCATTGGTAGTGATATTCACACTTTCATTTTTCATTACTTATTTTTATAATTTTGACTCTTTTCTCTTTCTTACCTCTTCTTCTTTTTCTCCTTTTTCCTTTCCTTCTTGCTTTTTTTTTCCAAAGAAACTTTTTGTTTTGTTTATTTTCTCTATTCTTTTTCTTTTTTTAATATAAGCCCTTGTAGCTATCTAATTTTCTCTTTAAGTATTGCTTTAGCTGCGTTCCACACATTTGGTATGCTATGTTTGTGTTTTCATTGACCTCAGAGTATTTTTAAATTTTCCTTGTATTTCTTTTTTTGATGATCTATACTCTGATAGGGCTGCCACAGCGAAATGTCACGTCTGGGTGGCTTCAATAACAGAGTTTTATTTTTACACAGATCTGGAGGCCAGAAGACACGGCCTTTCCTCTGTGCTTACATAAAAGAGAGAAACTTTTCCTTCTTGCAAAGATACCAGTACCTATAAGATTAGGGCCCCATCTTTATGATATCAATTGACTTTGGTCATTTCTTTAAAGATCATTTCTCCAAATGCAGACAAACTGGGCATTACAGCTTCAACATAAAAAAATTTAAGGACGCAATTCAGTTCATAACAGATCCATTGAATATTTAGGAGTATGTTATTTAATTTCCACATATTTATGACTTTTTAAAAGCTCCCTTTTCCTCCAACTTCTAATTTGATTTCATGTGGTTGGAGAACAAATTTTGGATGACTCCAACATTTTACATTTCTTGAAGCTTGTTTTATGGCCTGCCATACAGTTTATTCTGGAGAATGTTCCATATGTACTTGAGAAGTATGTAGACTGTTAGATGGGGCATTTTATGGATGCTTCTTAGGCCTAATTTACAGTGTTTACAGTGTTGATCAAGTGTCACGTTCTTTATTTCTTCTGCTTAGTTTTCCTATGTATTACTGAAGATGGAGTATTAGACTCTTCTATTATTATCATTTTCTCCTTTCAGTTCAGATGAATTTTGCTTCATATATTTTGGGGCTTTGTTGTGAGATGTATCTATATCTATGAGTTTTATTTCTTACTGATTAATTGGTGTTTATCTTTACAAAGTATCTTTTCATTGCCGCTAGTTGCTTTTTTTTTCATAATTTAAGTATAACCGCTCCAGTTTTTTTTTTTTTTTTTTTTTTTTTTTGGCTGATGTAACCTAACTAAAGACCTGACAAGAACAACTTTAGAGGAGGAAGAGTTTATTTGGGGCTCATGGTGTCAGAGTTCTCATTTCATAGATGACAGACTCCATTGCTCTGGGCCCAAGTTGAGGTAGAACATCATGATGGAAGGGTGTGGTGGAGAAAACCAGCTCAGGACATAACAATCAGGAAGCAAAGAGACTCAGCTCAACTCACCAGGGACAAAATATATACTCCAAAGTCATGCCCTAGCAACCTATCTTCTCTAGCCACAACCTACCTGTCTAGGGTTACAACTCTTAGTAATCCATTCAAGTGGATTAATGCACTGATTAGATTAAGGCTCTCATAACTCAATTATTTCATCTCTAAACTTTCTTGCATTGTCTCTCATATGAGTTTTTTGGGGACGCCTCGTATCTAAGTTATCATATACTCTTTTACTCTCAAATGATTTTTGTCTTTGACTCTAAATTGTGTCCCTATAGGCAGCATATCATTTGATCATTGCTTTTCAAATTCAAAAATTTACCAACTTCTTTCTCTTTATTGGAGTGTTTAGTCTATTTATATTCAATGTAATTACTCTTAGGGTATGATTTATATCTGTCATTTTGACATTGTATTCTATGTGTCTTATGTCATTTTGTCCCTCTATTTCTCCATTACTGCTCCATCATTTGTTTTAAATAGATATTTTCTAATGTACTATTTCACTTCCTCTCTTATTTTTCTTAATATGAATTTTTTTATATTTTCTCAGTGGTTGCTCTGGGTATTATAACTAACATCTTAATTTATAACAATTTAGAATATATTTGTGTCAACTTGATTTTAATACACAAACTATTCTTTATAGTTACATCCCTCTCCTTCTGCTGTTTTCATAATGACATCTTTATTTATCAAGTGTCCATCAACACAGATTTATAATTATTGTTTTATACAGTTGTTTTTGAATCAGCCTGGGGAAATTCAGTTACATTTATACATTGTTTTGTATTTACTTGTGAAATTACCTCTATTGGTGCTCCTTATTTCTTTATCTGGACTTCAGTTACTATCTGATATCTTTCCATTACAGTCTGAAGGATTCCTTTAGTATTTTCTGTAGGGAACATCTGTTAGCAATGCAGTCACTGTTTGTATTTATCCAGGATTGTTTTAATTTCCTCTTCATTTAAAATGATTGTTTTGCTGGATGTAGAAATCTTGATTTACTGTCATTTTCTTTCAACCTTTTGAACATATCATCTCATGCCTTCTGGCATCCAAGACTGCTGCTGATAATTCAGCTGCTAATCTTATTGAGGATCCTTTGTACATGAGAATTCAACTTTATCTTGCTCCCTTCAAGATTCCTTATCTTTGTCTTTTGTTTGCCTATGATAGTTCTAGATATGAAACTCATTGAATTTAGTTTGAAGTCTAACCTTTCTCAGGTCTGTAGATTAATATTTTATAAAGCTTATTATTCCTTTAAATGTTCTTTTCCCTTTCTTTTTCTTTTCTCCTTCTACTATTCTAATTATGTACATGTTGATGGTGTTGTTCAGCCTCTGAGATTGTGGTAAGTTTTCTTCATATTATTTATTTATTTATTTATTTATTTATTTTTTGCTTTCTGTTCCCTTGGTTGGATAATTAACCTACATTGAAGTTCACCAAATTCTTTCTTCTGTCAATTCAAACTTTCTGTTTAGTCCCATAATAAACTTTTCATATCACTTATGGCACTTTTCAACCTCAGAATGTCTACTCTACTTGTATATAAGTAAAAATGCTTTTATACCTTCTTGTTAGCATTCTTTTTTCTTTTTGGTATAATACTGTTCTCATACTTTCCTTTAGTACTTTACCCATAATTTCCCTGAGTTTTTTCAATGTACTAATACCAACTTGTTGAAAGTCTTTGTCTAGTAGTCCATCCTGTGCTTCTTTAGGGACAATTTCTAATTACAACCCTTTCCCTATAAGTGGGTCATAATTTATTGCTTGTGCATCTCATATTTTTTGTTGAAAACTGGACATTTGAAATAATAGAATGTGATAACTTTGGAAATCAGTTTTCCTTTCCAAAATATTTTTTTCTGGTTTTGTTGTTTTAATTATTTGCTTAATATCTCTCTTGGATTATTTCTGTAAAGTCTGTATCAATTTTGGGCAAGTTTATTAAAGTCTCTACTGGTGAAGTATAGTAGTCAGTGAGTAAATTGGCAGAGATATCTTTAAATTCCTTTAACCAATGTCTTACGTCTTTTGTTGTACATGGGGGAGGGGTTGAATTCGAAGCTCTGCCTTAATCTTCATTTCCTCATTAAACAGAGCCTCAAATCCAGCTAAATGTGAAAAATTAGGGACTTCTCAGGTTTTCCCTGAGCATATGCATAAATCTGCATATACAAGTGGTATTCCAGATTACTAGAATACACCAGAACTTTCAATGCTCCCCATAGACATCTCATTCCCAAATTGTTTTGAAGTGCATTGATAAACCTCTTGTATGCCTCACCTTCTATTGCCACCTCAGGCAGCTACAGAGTTACACAATTGTCACTGATTTTTTTTTTCCAACAAACATTCTGGGGCTAGATCTGTTAACTTGAAGTCAGGCAAAATGAATTCTTGTGAATGAGGCTTTCCAAGGAAGCTACCAAACAGATCAGATAGTGACAGTCTTCTGGGGATGAGGCTCCATACCCGTTATTTCTTTTCAAAACTCTTAGGATGTTGGTTTTCCAGGATATCATGGAGCTGGTGAGAGGGAGATAAAAATAAGGCAAATTTAAATACCATCAATTTCAGTATTCTTACTGAGAGTCAACTGTCTTTCCTAGGTAAGTGCTCCCTGTATTGTTATAAGCCTTTAATTAATTTCCAAAGTTCTAAAAGTGATTTTTGCAATTTCAAAGTGTTCTCCTTACTTTTAAGTAAGGATCATATTTCCAGAATCCTTACTTCATCATTCCAGAAGTGTTTCCTAAACTCATCCCTTAGTGAGAGATATCATGGTGGGTCTTGTTATTTTCTGATTTAGATATCTGTAGATGCTGGCAATTGACTTTTCCATGAAATGTAAATTTTTTTCTCCCTCTTTCTGATATGCTTGCAAAACATCTTATTTCTTTTCCTTTCTTATGGCAGGACATTCTACTTTTCTACTTAAATGTTCCTGAAAACTGTAGGTGCATCTTGACTTAACTAGAGTGTGCCTTCTTAAATCAATAGTACACAGGTTGGAGGCATGCCATTCCTGGTTAACATTCTATGTGGCCATGGCTATCATTCTAAGAACTAGGTAACAAGCAAGAGTGACACCTTCATTTGAAAACTTAGTGTGCTAACATGAATAACAAGAAGAACAACAAAATCTATATTTCTTCATTCCTAGAATTTATTTCTAGGCAGTAGCATCTTGATACCTACCTGTCTCTAGAATCTTCATCAAGTTATGCTCTTAGTTTTAGATGCCTTATTTTTGGAGTATTATAGTAATTATAACAATAAACTTCTAAGTGGTAAAGAGAGCAAATGTTAAACTATGGGAAAAACAGAATTCTAATTAAGTGCTTCAAAAAGTTTTATAATTCACCATGAAACCACTTAGCAGATTTATCTTAGTTTTTTCAAAGTATTTGAGCCTGGAGATATTAAATGATTTGTCCAAGATTTAGTAGGAATGAGTGGCAGATATGGAACATGGGAAGACTACTCACAGTATGTTCCTCCTTCAATTTTGCTCCTGTTGCTCCCTTGGCACCCGATTGGCTTCACCCTGCTGAGCACTGGTATTCATTTTCTTCTTCATCGTCTCTTTCCCTAAATGCTGTCTTTGTTTGTTTTCACAAGTGTGGGTGGTGAAGGCCAAATACAGACAATTTAAGCGTTTTAGTGGCTCTAAATTGCAATGTGCCCTCAGCAGACTCAGAGTAGAGATTGTGTGCCCTCTTATTAGTCCCTTACACATTGTCTGCCTGTCCAGTGTCTGCTGAAATCAAAGGATAAGTGCAGTGGCATGGAGGAGGAGGTGAAGCTGGTGGGGGCGCTTTTCACCTAATGAGCAGTCCCTGCATCAAAGGGGATCCTTCCGAGAATTCAGCTGCATGGAACCACAGGCATGTGCAAATGGGGAAAAAGAAATCAATGAATGTCTGGTCTGTGTCTGGGCTTGTAGAGAAGGATTGCATTTCCTTTCTTTCTCTCTATTCATAGATTCTCAGACCACTAATTCCTTTAATCAATAGTAAAGATTTGTACCAGGTGTCTCAGAGATGCCAGTATTTGCTTGTTGGGTTAATGCCATGTAATCCTCTCTCTCACAGAGCCTGCTCAGGAGCTCTAAAGAGAGCTCACATGGAGGCTGGCTTCTGCAAATGGTCAGGAATTGTGAGACCGGATATTAAAGGAGGTCAGTAGGCACCTGTGGTTGACTCCTCTCTGTTACGTGTATAGTCCTTGCCAGATTACAAAGCACTTTTACATTCACTTTTCTGTAGTCAGGAAAGTAGGAAAGAGCTTACCATATTTCAGAGAATCTAGGGGAAAGGATGCAGACTAGAAGATACACCCTGATTTCAGAGACATTAAAATGCAAGGATATAAATATGTGTGTGTGTTGGAGTCAACAAAGTTTGGTTTTATGCTTTTTTGACCAGCAAGAAATACTAAGGTCTGGAGAAGTTAAATGGCAAAGTCAAGTTTTTAGTCCACTACTTTCTAGTCTTCACATTCTTACTTTAGTGCAATTTTTTTTTTTCATATAAAGCGCATAGCACAGTTTTAAAGAAAACTTGTGCAAACATACATGGGTCTTCATTTCTCTCTTCTGTGTGAAATAGGGATAAGAATAAATAGGAAGTTATTGTGAAGCTCAAATGAAAAGATGCAATTGATTCTCTGAGTTTTTCAGTAGCTGAGTAAGAATTTACTGTCTCCCATGTGACAAATGTTGTGCCAAGTTCAAGGAGCTAAATGGAGACACATGAGACCCCCTGTCTTGTGACAGTTCAAGTACAGTGCTTTGCATCCTGTGAATATGAAGCATTACTACTGCTATTGTTTTGTAAGTGATGCCCAAGGTAAGACCTTTGAATGGAGTTTAAGGGGGTCGACCATGAAGAAATAGAAGATTGTGTCTGTGTTTACTCCAAATGAACCTTTAAATATGGTGGGTGGGATTTTCTCATGTCTGATGGGACCATCTAAGTTTCTTAAAGTGGAATTCTGGCCCCATTCCACTTCCCGAATCCCTTCATGCTGTGTAACTCCCTGTTCTTTCTCTAGTCCCTTAAACTTGCCATCTGTGAGCCTTATTTCCATCCTTTCATCTTCTTCATTCTATTTGGCAAAATTCTGCCCAGTCTTAAGCCCAAGTTTTCTGAGTATTTTTTTCTAATCACCTCATACCACAGTGGTTTCTTTCCCCTCAATTTCTTCAGCATGTTTTTGTGGCCCCAGTCGTTAAGAATGTATGCTGTCCCCATTTTGCTCAATATGGCTCTGTGTATGCCTGGGGAAATAGTCCTAAACTACTCATCTACCCCTCAGCACCTAGTTATGATATATTGATCAATCGATTGTTGATTTTGCTTTTCTGCATTCCCCATTCAAATTCCTTATTTGAACTCTGTCTTGCGTATGCAAATGCAGCATTTTGTAAAATGGAAAGCAAAGTTCTTTGTGATCAAACTAAATGTAGAGACTAAATGTAGAGACATTTTCATCCGGAAATGTTTTTCATGTTGACAGCAGAAGCCAAAGGACAAACAGATTTCCTAAGATACATTCCATGAACTCCACTCCACATCGCAATTTTTTTTTTTGTATTTTTCTAGCATGCTTTCTATACTCAGATCTTAAGAGAAGAATTGAAGTGGTATTTGATCCCAGGAGAGAGCAAAGCTAGCAGAGATAACTTCGTTGTGCCTGGTACAGTCATTGATGCTAACTGAATATTTGCTGAGTGAATGAATAAATGAATGGTCATACCAAAGGGTGGCTAAAAGAAGTAGCAGGGACAAGCAGCCCAAGGGACTATCACCTGGTGCTACAAGGTCTACTACATTTTTTCTAATTGACTGATGATGGCATTATTGTCTAGGAGATAGTCTTAGAATTATCACATCCTGAAACCCACGAGGTTCCTCAAACAGGAAAAAAATCTCACCTCCACATCAAGACCCAAGTGAAGTATTCTTACTGCCCAGCATTCTGTTTCCTCAGATTATTTGTGTGGTTTTCTCTCTTACTTGGTTCAAAACTATTTAAATAACACCTTGGCAGTGAATCCTGCTCTCAAAACCACATCTTAAATAACACTTTCCAGTACTCTCTCTCTCCCAGCCTGCTTATTTTTCTTCGTAATACTCATCCCCAACCATGTTTGTCATAGTTTATATGATGGCACCATCTGGGGGTGTGCAGTGTGCACAGCCTTTGTAGCCATATGAGGTGGGTGGTCCATCTTCAGTTGATATTTATTCATTTTCTGTGTCTTACCAAGAGAATTTAATTACCATTATTAAGATTTATTTTGTTGTTATTGTTGATGTTCACTGTATCCCTAGTGTTCAGAATAGAGCTTGGCAAAAAGCAAGTATTCAATAGATATATGTTGGATGGTGTTATTCTTTGGAGTGAAGTCCCCCAAAATCTCATGTGTGAGACAATGCAAGAAGGTTCAGAGGAGAAATGATTGGGTTGTGAGAGTCTTAATCCAATCAGTGAATTAATCCCCTGATAGGGATTAATTGAATGATAACTGAAGTGGTAGGATGTGGCTGGAGAAAGTAGGAGTTGGGGACGTGGCCTTGGGATATATATTTTTATCTGGCAAGTTGAGATCTCTCTCTCTGCTTCTTGATCATTAAGTGAGCTGCTTTCCTTTACCACACTCTTCCACCATAATGTTCTGCCTCTCCTGGAGCCCCAAGAAATGGAGCCAGCCTTCTGTGGACTAAGACCTCAGAAACTGTGAGCACTCGAATAAACTTTTCTTCCCTAAAATTGTTCTGGTCAGATTTTTTAGTCACAGCAGCGAAAATGCTGACTTGTCATTCATGACCCCAAAGGTTGGAAAAGTTCTTCCTTTGATTTAACTTTAATCCTTCCCATGGCCAATTATGTTGTTCCTATCTCTGTGCCCAGCAGTGAGGTGAAAGGAAGTCATCCTGAATCCACAAATTTCATAAGACAATTCTAGAATGCCACCCACTGGATGGATATTTGAAACCATTAACTTCTACCTCATTCTTCTAAATATCAGGAAAAGAAGGGGACACAGCGGCTGGGACTGAGAGCTCCTGCCACCACCCACCTTGTCATTTCTAATATTCTGGTCTTTAAGAACATTACCCAAAACTTCTGCTCTTCCCAATCCCAGGAGCTTGAAAGAGAAAAGCTTTACCAATCCCCTCTTGGATCAGCCCAAATGCAAAATCCTTAAATGTGTATTTGCGGTCCAAAGAATCTTTCTTTAAAAATAGATGTTGATTTGGCAGAGTATCAATGAATAAACCATTGACAATTTACAGCCTTCTTTCTGTGTTTGTTCCCAAATACATTGTACTTGAAGACATGACCTCACCCTCCTTTTGGCTTTTAACATAATCCAGGAGCTGACTGAGAAGGTGCCTTCCCATTTTCCCTCCTGAGCAGCTGTGGGCAGAACCTCTTCTGACATCCACATGCATCCTGACTTGTGGCTCCAGGTAATCTTTCTTCCTTCTCCTCGGCTGTCTTCCTTCAGCCTGGCTGCCTGGAGTGCGCGTGCCTGAGCCTTGGATTCTGTCCCTTCTTCTAATACTTTAATTGTAGCCAAAGCCACAAGGAAAGGTTTCCCACAGTAAGTCTACCTCAAATACACATATTCAGCTAA
This sequence comes from Spermophilus citellus, assembly GCF_964194105.1. Taxonomy (NCBI): domain Eukaryota; kingdom Metazoa; phylum Chordata; class Mammalia; order Rodentia; family Sciuridae; genus Spermophilus; species Spermophilus citellus. The sequence goes on along the minus strand of NC_138197.1, from coordinate 30,375,493 downwards.
TGCCCACCAGGATAGGGTTTGTTCAGAACTCACTTATATGCCATGGATTTCTTTCTCCACTTTTACCTAGGACACCGAATAAGGAGACTTCTGTCTGTATGTTTTTACCTTGAAGGAATTTTATTGTTGTCAAGTTATTTTTATTAAAGAATTTTTTTTTGTTCTCCCAACTTTTTACTTCTTTCTATTCTGGCATCCTTTGCTTCATGTTGGTCAGTATATAATAGGAAGCAGAATGTGCTTGCACATTGGAAACTTGGAAATATGCAACCCATTTAGTGTGGAAACTTGCCTGAGGGCAGAGACCAGGCTTTCCCTGGTATAGAACATGCACATTCAAAGCAAATTGAGTCTGGAACTTGATCTGCTCAATCTATCTTCCAGGTTAGTTGAGGATAAGCTATGTCAGGAAGATAGAATCTCTAGATTCCTACAAGACTTCCAGAGAAGGTATTTTAAGGCCACTCTGTGGATGTTTTGTAGGAGCTTGGAGAGAGAAAATATTCTTGCCCTTGCTTAGAGAACGTTGGCATTGGAATAGTTCTTGATACACCAGGAGCAAGTGGCTATGGCTCATTCAGCAAGGCCTTGCAGACGTGAACCTAGAAAGGAAAGCTGGTTCCTTCTCAAGTCTACATTTTGCAAGCAGAAAAACTGAAACATAGGTCCCAACCCATGTGAGAGGCCCACCACCCTGTGGGCGTTCTGAACTACATCACTCAAGGGCCCACTGTTCTTGGTCTTCCTCTCCCCTAGGTCTTACTGTACTACCTCCACACGACTACTTATTTCTGTCTTAAAATAAAGAAATGTTATCCCTTGGTCTCTTTGGACTGAAAAGGCACTTGAGAAGTCACCTGCAATTTGCTCACCCATTTCCACAGTTTACACAATGATTATTCCCTGATCCAGACATGTTTGGCTCTGAGCCTGGTATTGTCATTGTGGGCCCAATCCTGGAAAGAGTTATGTCACCTGAGTTTAATTTCAAAAGCACAATGAAAATAGAGAGAAATAACCCAATCAATAAACTGGCCAATGATTTTCTTAGGCATTTCTGCAAAAAAATAAATGGTCAACAGCACATTGAAAGATGCTTAACATCTTAGACATTAGAGAATATGTGTGGTGGCTATAATAAAAATCACAAAAAATAACAAGTGTTGGCAAGGATGTGAAGAAATCAGAACCCTATTCATTGTACCAAGTACTATAAAATGTAACTGGTGTAATTGCTTGGGAAAAGTTTGGCAGGTTCTCAAAAGTTTGAACATAGCATTACCATATTATCTTATAAATTCACCCTACGTATATATAGAGAAATAAAAACACATGTCCAGACAAAAATGTATATACAAATATCCACAGTAATTATTCAAAAAATAGAAATAACTCAAACATTCATCAAAAGATGAATAAATTTTTAAAATATGGTGCACAGTGGACTATTATTTGGTCATAAAAAGGAATGACATATGCTACAACATAGATGAATCTTGAAAACATATTTCTAAGTGAGAGAAGCCTACCCAAAAGACCACATATTATATGATTTTATTTATATGAAATGTCCAGAGAAGGCAAATTCATAGAGATTGAAAGTAGACTAGTGATTACATAGGGCTGGTGGAATGAGGGGAAAGGAGAAATCACTGAGAATGGCATAGGGTTTCTTTTTGAAGTGATGAAAATGTTCTGGAATGAGATAGTGGCGATGGCTATATGGCTGTGGATACACTGAAAACCACTGAATTGTATATTCTAAGAAGGTGAATTATACAGTCATGAATTACATTTCAATTTTAAAGAAGTCGTCATAGGCATAAAAACACACAGAGGGAGAGAAGCAGGCAGGTTAAAGGAACCAATGAATTCATCATAAAAGAAATATTTTTAAAAGAAAAAGCATAAGTGAATATATTCTTAAAGCCAAATTTCTGTATTCTATAATGCTGCATTTTAAAAATTCTGCATTGTGGTTTTCTGAAACTGGGGACCACCCCAAGAACCATCACTACTTTGAGGTTCTATAGGCCCTTCTGACATGGGCAGCATATGCAGATCTGTTTCAAGGCCTCTGTGGACTCTTTCTCTTTCCACCTCCACCTGTCTGCAAACTAGACAGACAGGAAGCTCACACTACATCCCTCTCAAACCATCGGGTGTGGTGAGACGGTGACACAAGTTAATGCTGAAAGTTCTCCCAGTGGCAGGTTGGGGGTGAGCTTGGTTTTCTTTGACTGTGTTCTTCAAGGATGGGATGGGGTGGGATGAAGGGAGGCTGTGGAATAGGGGTCTGCATCTCCAACTCTCCAATTGAAGCCACACTGTTGCTATTCTCCTGAACACTTTAAGGTTTAGGATTATTGTGGAATCCACTGAGGAGGTATGGTCATGGGAGAGATAGGCAACAGTAGCTCAGACGTGTGGTATACAAACCATTGCCTTTGACCTTAACCTCGAGAGCCTCTCTTCAGGTCAGCACCTCCAACACCTGCATGTCCTTGGCCAGGCCACTTAGTCACATTGGGCCTTGGTTTCCTCATGTATAAAACAGGAATTCCATTTCTGCTTGAATTTCATAAACAAAAAAAGTTTCTAGAAATCATCTAACCCAGCCTATTTCAAATCCTACCTCTCTTAGATTTTCATTTCCACCGACTTTCTAATAATTTTGACAAGTATCTACATAAATTAGAAAATCTTAAAAATTCTGCAAAATATGAAGCTGAAGTTTATCAGCTTGCAAACCTTAACGGGGACCCTTAGGTGCTCTGACTAATCCTTTCAAGTGACAGAAGTCTGAGGACCAAGATCCAGCACCACTGACAGTTTACTTTCTCCCGGCTGAATCCTTCCACGGCCTTTAACTTCTCATGTAGCATGAACTTCAAGTTCTCTACCATCCCATTTATTGTGTGAACACATTGTACACCGCCTGCTTCTCTAAGTACTAAAAACAGTACTGTAAAGATGCCACAATAGAGTGGGGCTTCACTAGCCTTGCTCTGAACAGTACATTCTGATTAATTGGTACATATTTGCCTCCATTTTCTTGGCAACCAGATTCACACATGACTCATGTTATTATTTCAGTCTCTGAAACCCATAGCTCTTTTATCATGAGCTCCTTTATCAGATTTTCTTCAGCACTTACCCATGTGCCCTTCATTGTTTGTACTCATGTGTCATATTTTACATTTTTCTCCTTGGGTCCCATGAGGTCAACCCATTTCCTGCTCCACAGTTGAACATGTGGCTAAGAAGATTTGATAATGCAGTGCTGAGGACTGAATAGAGACACTAGTCCTGCTTCTAAGGATCTTGGAACTGGTGCCTCTAGAAGCGAGCATACAGGGCAGAGATCTGTTCATCTGAGCCCAGGTTCTGCCCACTCGAGAAAAATTGTTTCCTGATCATGTTATCCTCAGATTTTTGAGCCAGGAGTCCAACAATAATCATTTGGGCCAAGATAGGAGGCTCAAGTGAGGGAAGTGAAAGAGGAGTGGGTGGAGAAGAAGAAAAGAGGAGAGAGAGGTCAAAGGTGTGGAGGAAACAGGAACTATTATGGATAACTGGCTGAAATATCTGCTTAGCTTCAGCTTTGATTGTTTCACTGTTTTGAAGGTACTGGGACATGCTCATATTCTTAGAACTCACTCTCTTATGTATTTGCTTTATGTGTCTAGTTGTTGCACCCAGTTTCTTTAGCTTGAAATAGCTTTCTTTTTCTAAAGAATCTAAGGACACAGCCATAATTATGCTATTAATCTTAAAAAACAAGAAAACTTAGCCAAGATATATTCGACCAACCATGAAACTATAATAGTCGTTGAAGATATGTGAAGGTTTTAAAGTGTTTCAGGGTCTTAAAGAATGGGCAAGGGAATCTCAAGGTGTTAGAAATAAAGCCAAAGAGGCTAGGATATTTCCAAGGATATCAAGTGTTCTGTGAAGAGTAAAATGCAGTTGTTTTGATTAAAACATGAGGAATTCCAGTAGGACCCAGAAGCCACTTCTGAAGTCATCACATATCTGAATATTCTGTTAACAGGTTCTACAGCTTCTGCCTCAGCAGAACTTCAAATGAGAGCAGCCCATCTTAGGACCCTGGATGATGAGACATTCAACCAGCATCTGTTACACATTTAGCACTGTGCTAGATACACAAGAAGGGCCGTGTGCAACCCTTCCCATAAGAAGCTTAAAGTGTCATTAGGGACATAGAATGAAATCATTAGCAAACAATATGAAGCAGCATATAATTAATTTCCCCAAGGTGTGGCCCGGATCTACCTACTGTAAGGAAGCACCTACTAGAAGCTTCAGCACCCTTGGAAATGGTTGGGAAAGGCTTCAAAAACAAGTTTGGAATAAGAAAGTATGTCAAAGATTTCAATCATCTCAGATCTTGAAGGATAAGAAAAAGAAATGGAGATGGAGGGGGTCAGGGGAGGAGATCTTTGAGGAAAGTCTGCCGTGTACGTTAAGAGACAATAGAATTAGCTTATTTGGCACAAGGAGATGAACTTGCCTGTAATCTTTTTGAGCCTCTCCTTTTGCTTGGGCAGTCTCCCTCATCTTTGCTCCCGCCCTTCCTGAAATTGCTTCTAATAGAAGAACTCTAATATTCTGATGTATGTTCATCACCCTTACATGTGCCTTGTGGGATTTCAGTTATTCCATAATTACTAAGGTTTATATAATTTTATTTAAAAGTTTTATCTTTCCATCATGATCATAAAATGCTTAAGGATAAAGACTATGTCCACTATGTTTTATCATTCATCCATAGCCTGGGGCAATATATTACATTTCAAGTCCTTGATAAACATTTATCAAATGGACCAGGCACCACCTGGATATCAGTTCTGGTTTGGCCTTCTGGTTACTGGCCATGTCTTTGATTCTTTGTTCTTCATCCCAGGGTTATGTTGAATACTGGAGTCAAGTGCTGGCCACAGGGAAGAGGAGCTGGAGGCAAGACCCAGACCTGTTCAGAGACTGTTTCTGTTGTTACTGTGGCAATAACATCTCAGTTCTGCTCCTGTTAGGTAACAAGTCACAGGCCCAGACGTCCCAATTGTGAGTAGAAATGAGGGAAGATCAATAAGATTTCCATTAACTAGGGAGGAAAAAACCCCGCTTTTCATGCCATCTGCTGGGGCACCCTCCTGAAGATGCTGGGTGTGTGGTGGACAGGGCAGCTCATATCCAGCATATTTGTTCCCTGAATGATTTCCAAGCTCTTGAGCAGGCTTTAGATTTCTGCCTCACACCAGTGTGAATGGTCTTCTCATAGCCTTTGCAAATCAAAGGGGCCAGATGCTTCAAATCCATTTACTTCCAGATATAACACCACCTAGAGTATTATGGAAGCATGCAAACTTATCTGGTGGTCTTTTTTTTATCATTTCTCCTCTGAATCTGGGACCCATTTGCTTCTACTATAAATCTGACTGCAGAGCTCCATGGCCATATAGACCAGCCACTGGCCGTGCTGGAGGTAGCCATTAATTGAGATGGAGACATGGAACTAGATTCCAGAGACTTCTTGATTGTCACTATGATACTTACTAGCTGCTTGTCTTTGGGCAAGTTTTTTTTTTTTTTTAAGCATGAGTCTCAGTTTCCTCATCGGTAAATTAAAATAATAATAACAATATAAGATGGGGTGGGTGATTGCAGGGATTATATGAGATTACATATATATGCTGTGCACAGCAGCTGGGCAGACTAAGTGCTTGATACAAGATAACTATTATAATTATTATCACTCATTGTGTTCTGGAGCCTTATCCTCTGTTCAGCCCTGCCCAAGGGGTTCTTCTTTGAATAGGGTTTGGGTAGAGCAGAGTGGAGGCGATGGGTCTAAATGTGCAGCTGGCTGTGTGTTGGTTAAAGGGGTATGCATATCCTGAGAAAATTGCAGTATCATGGGTGTGCCTCCACCCCAAACTAGGTTGGAGAATCTCTGACAAAAGTTGAGTCACAAAACTTAGCCACATATGATGCTCATATCCTGGGCAAACCCTTCTTCCCATTGTACTCAGTGAGTTATTCTTATTGGAAAGGATTTATAGCCACACACTTAAATCCCACTCCTTCTTGGTCTGTAGACTCAATGGAAAGCTGGGGCCATTTTGGGAACCCCACTTTATGCCTGTTAAAAGAGCCAGTCATTGCCTATGCTTGATGCACTTGCTTGGACCTGCAGGTAAATGGCTCAATGGCATTCCAAGGTTATTCCAGTAGTTTATGTCATAGCAGGGGATGTCCAGTATATCAGGGCTGGACTCACAAGGGAAAGTTATGAATTCACTCAGGGTATGACTCAAAGGAGCACCAAAAATCCTATCCAAACCATCTTGTCATTTATATGCCAGGAAGGCAGAAGTTCTATCATTCTAGAGTTTTTATTTTCCTTTCTTTTTTGTTACTATTTTTATTTATTCTAATTAGTTACACATGGTAGTAGAATGCATTTTGACATATTATACATTTATGGAGTATAACTTCTGATTCTTCTGGTTGTACATGATGGGGAATTAATATGTCATGCAATCATAGAGGCACATCAAGTTTTCTTATGGTGGAAGCCTTGCAAAACTACAGATACTTCTGAGGTGTGGGGACCCCTTAAGTCAAAATCATCATCAACCCTGCAATGTGAAGTAGTTCACAGGGGTTTCCATCATCAGAGAAATCAGGAAAGAGGGAAGTATGGGGCTAAATGAAAGAACTCAGAAACGTTGATGGACGGAAAGCACAGTAGACCTGGCCCCGACGTGGGGAGCCCTGAGCCACCAGGCAACCGACGATGCTGGTTCAAGGTGACCTGGAAAATCTCTGGAAAGGGAGAAGACAGAGCCAGAACAAGGCTTTTACCCTTCTCACAGTTCTGCTCAGATGCTGGGAATCATTCTTTTTGCCTTGTCTGGAACTGAAAAGTCAAGCTCAGAGACAGAAGGCAGGGCCTTATCAAAGAGAGAGCACATGTAGCAGGATTAGGCCCCATGGACGCGAATAACTCCACGGGGCCGGCTCCTGTCTTCCCTCGCTGCCCTGTGGGGAGTGATCCCACAGCCTGAGACATAACCTCACCGCCAAAGCCAAAGTATGTCATGGAGCTTTTAATAACCCTGCCTGTGCCTGCCTCCCCCACAAAGGGGAACAGCTGGCCTCACCCTCCCTTCTCCTCATTGTCACTTTCCCTGCCGTGGGATTCCAATGGGTGTCCCCACGCCAAGAAGCATACTTTGGGGATGTGACCAGTAATCATGCTATAGTTTCTTTCGTGCTATTATTGCTGGGATTGCCTCTGCGTGATGGTTACAAAAGGCAGATGAGAGATTCAGCCTAATTAGGGGCCCACCAACCTATTCAGCTGCTGTAGTTTCAGTCCCACCCATGTTTACCTGGGCCACCCAAGCCCCATTTCACCTTCTGCCCTCCACACAGGAGAATCTCAATACAGTCTGTGAGAACATCAAGCCAGCCGGCCAGCTCTGCATTCAGGGACTTGTTTTAGTACCTCTCTTCCCACTCACAGAGATCCAAGCCGTGTGCTGGGGATAGCACTTACCCAGCAGCCAGCCTGAGCCATGGGTAATTTCCAGGAATTGTGTGAGCCAGTTGACATGCGTGAGGAGCTTGAAAATGCCCGGATGGGAGCATTTACACCACAGAAATCAGTAGATGCTTTAAAACACCACACTATTGCCCCTCCCTCTCTCATCCAGGAATCTTGTCCTCCCTGTAGCCCACTGAGGCCTCCTCTATTTTTTTTCTTTCTCTCTCCTACACTACATTTTCCCAGGTCAGTGGGCTTTGTCTTGTGTTTTCCACGAGCTCTGATTGGAGAGAATCTAATAAAGTATTTCCTGGTATTGTATTTAGGAGTAATAACTGCTATCCCTGTAGTGACATTATTTATTTGTTTGTTTGTTTGTTTATTTCTTTATTGATACTGGGGATTGAACTCAGGGGCATTTGACCACTGAGCCACACCCCCAGCCCTTTTTTTTTTTTTTTTTGTATTTTATTTAGAGACAGGTCTCACTGAGTTGTTTAGTGCCTCAATTTTGCTGAGGCTGGCTTTGAATTTGTGATCCTCCTGCCTCAGCCTCCTGAGCCGTTGGGATTACAGGTGTATGCCACTGTGCTTGGCTGACATTTGTACTTTTAATTTAAGGCTATGTTGTAAACCAAAGGCATAAGTTGTGGTTCTCTTCATGGCATTCTAAGTAGCCAATTTGGGATAGAGAACTTCCAAGAGCCACTGCTTTCCTAGAAGTCCTTCCAGGGTGCTGGGTGGCATAGTGGTGTTGTCTGCTTACATGAAATGATCTCAGGGTGGCCTTAGCACTATTGAACCCAGAAGGTAGAGTGAGCTGAAAGTACATATTCTCCAGAGGTTTTTGTGGCTCTGGCTACATAGCAATTCTCTTGGGAAATTCAGTTGCTAATCTCAACACAAGAATCTAAGAGGTAGTCAATGAGGTGAGCCTTCTCTGTACCCTTCCCACCTATGGGCTCAATCACTTTTTTTTTCAAGTATGTGTCAATCTCCCCTACTCAAAGAATAAGGTTGTTTTAGAATGTTGGCCTATTTCTTTAAGATTCAGTGTTTTATTCCAGTTAAATTAAGGTCGCTGAGAAACAGAACCATGCTTTATAAGTGTATTTGTATTGTTGCTTTAATCCCTAAAGACACAAGCATTATAGACAAGTCTCCAGCCAGATATGTGTGTCCAGCTGGAGAGGAGAAGTCACCGTCCTCTAAGAAGCACACATACTTTGAAAGAGCAAATCAGTTGACTCAAATTCTTGAGCTCTTAAGTTTCCTTATCCTTTCTTCCCAACTGTTTTGACCTCTCCCACGTCCTTCCTGACCTAACTTCAAGTTCTCCTTGAATGGCCATGAAACCCAGACCTGGGCAAAGATCTTTCTAGGGCAGAAGGATTCTACACGCCATTTTCAAAAAGGAACATGAGCCCTATCACATCAAGTCACACCTTTCTGCTCCTCATCTGGAGCAAGGCCTTGTGTTCAGTATTATGGAAGAAAAAAATTGGAGTTGATTTCTACTTCTACATCCAGGAACTGGGTTAGTTGGAAAACTAAATCGTAGTGTCCTTTATTGCTGATTTCTTGTTTTCAACCACTTATCACAGCTACGATTAATGATTTATGTGCTGACCTGCGTAAGTTACATCTTTTGCAGGGATTATGCCTGTCTATCAGTGTATCTCCAGCGTGTGGCAAATAACAGTTTTTCAACAGATGCTTTTTAAATGATGTCAAGAATTTTGGCAACAAATAAGAATTACTCTTGTCACCCAATTTTGAGTTAGGACCTAATTTTTCTTCTACAGTATACCAACTTGGACTTAATGCTGTTGAACCCAGAAGGTAGAGTGAGCTGAAAGTACATATTCTCCAAAGGTTTGTTTCTCTGGCTATATAGTAATTCTCTTGGGAATTCAGTTGTTAATCTCAACACAAGAATCTAAGAGCCCTGTGACCATTGCCAATTTGTTAACGCTTTTAGTGATGATATTAATTCAGCCACTTGGGCTGCAATATTAACAAGGCCATGGTCAGGGTGAAGTTACAAGAGGAAATAGACTCTACTTTGAATCTCATGAATTTACTGGTTATACAAAACCCCATGGAAGAGGCTATCTCTATACCTTGCTGGCAAAGCAACTGCTATGTTGTGTCTTTGCTGAGCCACAAAGAACAATTCCAAGCAGGATGACCATTGTCATTGCTTGTGCTGCAGACCTGCTTAAAGTCACAGGGCATGACTGCAGAACTCTTTCATAGGAAAAGGCACTATGATGAGCTGTCCTCTTTGGAGAGAGAAAATGACACTGACTTGCTCTCATCAGGGCATATGCTGAGAGGCATTTTCTCAGCAGCTGGGTTGGGCTTCTCCTGGCTCATGGTCTTTCTCTGCTAGATTTTCCAGGGAATAATGCCTCTGTAGAACTAGATTATAGACACTATTAAATGCTCCTAGCATCTATGGAATTTTTTGTTGTTGTTGTTTTTGCGGGGCTGGGGTACCAGGGATTGAACTCAGGGCACTCCACCACTGAGTCACACCCACAGCCCTAATTTGTATTTTATTTAGAGACAGGGTCTCACTGAGTTGCTTAGCGTCTCACTTTTGCTGAGGCTGCCTTTGAATTTGTGATCCTCTTGCCTCAGCCTTCAGAGCCGCTGGGATTATAGGCATGAATTACTGTGCTATTTTCTTAATTCCACAGTCATCATTTAGGTACGAATTGTAACTGCTGAGTTCTTCCCTACCCAACCTCCTCATCCCCGGATCCTACAGCACACGGAAACTGTGTTAATCACTGATGTCATCTTTTGCTGAGTAGGTCCTCAAGTCATGCCTGTAGATGACTAGTTCCCAAGCATGGCCACTAACCTGTTCAGAGTTTATCTGAGTGTTTTGTGGTCTAGGTCAGAGGTTCTTAAAGTGTGGTCCCTGAACCAGCAGCACAGCATCTCCCAGAACTCATTAGACATGCAAATTCTCAGGCCCCACCACAAACCAACGAATCAGAAACTCTGGTGGTGGGGCTCAAACCTGTGTTTTAACAAACTTTGCAGATGTTTCTGATTGACATTCAAGTATGAGAACCACTGGCCAAGACCATATTTTAGACTCTGAATTCTTCGAATGAGAATTTGAAATGGAATTGCACAATAGTAAGTCTTTTTAAAGATATATTGTCACCCTCTTCATTTTTCAAATGAATGCATTGAGGCTAGAACAAGGCACAATCCTAGAAGAGCCCAGGTCTCCTGGTTTCACATTCAGCTATCTCTAGAGTATAGAGTTCACAGTGTTCCCAGGAGCTTTAGCCTTGGAAATGTGTTCATATGCTTGTGTCGGGGCAAAAAACAACTTTTCTTGGGCTTTGACCCTTCTTAACTGAGATACAAATCTTTTCTCCTAATCTCTAACCACACCCCAAAGCAGAGCTGTCTTGGAGAAAAAGAAACCTCTGAGGGCCTGGTGCAGAAGTATGGCCTCTCTTCCGGAGTACCGACAGGTGATTCCCAAATGTAATTGTTACCCAGATTCCCTGCATGCCTGAGAACAGATGGGCAGTCTGTAGAGGACTCCCTCCTGGAATTTTGGGAAAACCTATTCACAGCAGTGGGGGAAGGGCTGCAAAACATCTCTGAACAGGTCTGCTGTAAATGCACAGGCCTGGCAACCTTCACTGCCCTTAAAAAGGAAAGAGCTTGCTATGTTTGGGGACAGTCCATTATCACTTGAGGGGGGAAAAAGTAAAACCCTAAATCTCCTTCCAGTCTCCATTGCCTGTGTCCTTCTAGCTCAGGACAATTGCCAGCTTTAAATTTCATCTATCATTTGAGACCATATGTGGAAATTCTGATCACTGACATTTTTATTTTTATCTCTCAGACTGAAAAGGCTTGTCTCTCTTCCAAACTATCTTATTAAAAAGGCTAGAGTTGACTCCAAGTGCTGCAGGCAGCATGGTGCTGGGTGAGAGGGAGGGAGAGCTTGGTGCTTGGGGAATGACAGAGTTGGTGCAAGTCCCAACGTGCCTCAGGCTCTCCTGGAGGATGCCCGCCTCCTTCACAAGGACTCCACCAATCTTTCCCTCCCAAGGCCTTCCAAAGCCTTTGACTTACACAATCTGCACAACCTCTCTCCCCTAAACAGTTCTGGGCATCAAATTCTATTGACAGAGATTTAAACAGCAAGTTCCTGGAAGAACATTGGTTTCTTCTGCTTCCAAAATAATTATTCCTTTTTCTGCCTTCGGCATTATATTTTTGGCATTGGGTGCCCTAACTGTTTTCCTTCAGCAGATTTGTACATTAATATTTATAGAGAGATGATCACTAAAAGTCAGTGTGGGTTCACTGAGAACTGGCCCTGTGGAACTAACTCCTTTACCCACTTTATAAAATGGTTACCAGGCAGCAAACTGGAAGGATACCAAAGCTGTACGCAGCATCTTCATTGCAGAAAAGCATTTAATAGTCTTCCATGATAGCCATGTGCAAAGAAACAAAGACCCCAGAGGAGGAGAGGCTGTTTAAGTGCTAAATGTGGAATCATAGTTGTAATCATCTTGGACAAAATCATTTGTTCCCACTCACATCATTCCCTGATTGTGTCTTCTTTGGGGACTGCAACAAAAATCATAGAAGTTCTATTTGTCAAATTTGTGTCAGGTCTGATAGGGAGAAAGACAATAAGATGGGAATTCTAACATTCTCAAAGATGGGACTATTTAACTAAAATCGAACTGACTTTTTTTCACACATAGATTTCTGCAGCCAATTACATGAACAGAAGAAGAAGGAGCCCTGACTTTATAATTGTCAATTAAAAAAAAATGTGGTGTTCCCATTGACCATCAGCTCTGGAATGCAGCTGCCAAGAAAGCCAAACACGTTGGGACTCTATTAATAGAAGCATAAAGAAAAGATCAAAGGAGGCAAAGGCCCCACTGCACCCTGCATTGGTCAGACCACAGCTGGACTATAGTCTTGTCTTCTGCAAGCCACATTTCTATGAGGGACATTGACAAATAGGAGAATGTCCAGAGGGCAGAAGCTGGAATAGCGCATAGCCTGGAATCTGATTCATCTATGCTTCAAATAGTGGGACGATTCAAGAGGTAAAATTTATAAGAGGGTTGATTTCAGCCACAAAAACTGAAGATTCTCTAATAAGCTGCTGAATAACAGTGTATGTTTCTCACAAATTAGTGAATTGCTTTTCAAAAGAGATGTTTGAACCAAATTTGTAAGAAACATCAGATATTCTATCAAGAGGGTTTCTGTATAATATAGGAATTTAAATAAGATGAATCTGATTTCTAGGTCCATGTTGAGACTGGCTTCCAACTCCAAGATTTTACACTTGAGCAGTTTTCCCTCCAGATCAATAACCTGGATTGGACATCTGGAGACTTGGATTTCAAGTATGAATTAGTAAGAACTGGTTGGGAAAGTCACTTCTTTCTGGGATTCAGTTTTATTTCTTTTCTTTTTGTTTTCTTTTCATTTGGAAAATGGGACGGCTGACTTCATGGTATGTATGGTCACTCCTAGAATGAATATCATATTTGGTTTTTTTTTGAAATAATAAAATTAGAGAAATCATCATTATATGGAAGTAGACTTTGAGATATTACCCTGCAATGCATAAATCCCAAGGTCTAAGTGAAATGATCACTTTATTCAGCCCCCTGTTTGGACCCTCATGGAGGATATGTAAGAAGGAAGTCCATCAATCACTTCTGCAAGTGGATGTTTTTCCAACCATGGTGGCAACAGGGTTCTTTTTAAAAATTGAAATCTCATATGTCTATTAGACGTATTCATGTGGCATATTGCTGTAGTATTATTTGAGGTAGAAAGCTCTGAAATTCTTGACACTTAGCCTCAAAACTCCCACAAAGACCTTGGAGATGCCTACCCTTAACTCTTGCTGGAGGCGGAAACTAACTAAAGGCATATTTAAAATGGACTTACCCTCTGGGCAAAATTTAAAATGGTCTTACCCTCTGGACAGCTGTTCCGTTCCTCAATTTCTACCTTACACACATGTGGGAAGGTTTGGGTGAGCATGGCTACTATATAGATCTGTTTGTAATAGCAAAAGCTTGGAAACACCTATATGTTCATCAGCATGGAAAAGGGTTGAGTGAGTCAGCATGTGCCTATGCAAGGAGTGTTGTGCAGTAGCTAAGGAGAGGGCACTGGTATGTGAAAAAACTATACACCATACAAGTAAGTGAAACAGAGTTTCAGAATAATATATTTGACATAATATCCCTAACAAAGAATGCTTATTGTTTGACCTGCACAGAATGAGTCCTTATTTTGCCTTCAATTTTTCTGAATTGGTAGCCAACATTTTAAATTGATATTTTATATCAAAATACACATTTGTTCTTTAAGAGTAAAACTTATAATTTATTGTGTCTGTAACAAATAGACATAAGACATATAAGTGCAATAGCATAAATTGATGGGGGAGATAGAGAATGGAAATATACTGTCAGACAATTCTTAGACTATATTAAATGGTATTTGATTTGAAGGTAGGTTGAATTATTGTGAACTCTAGTACACTCCTTTAAAATCAAAACAAAAGATAAAACTAATCAACTAAAGTTTTAAGGTGAGATGAAATTGTTAAAGAATTCAATCAAAAGATGACCGAGAGAGAGAGAGAGAGAGAGAGAGAGAGAGAGAGAGAGAACTGAACAACGAATAGAAGGAGAATATAGAAAATAAATAGCAATATGTCAAATTTAAACCCAGATATTAAATGTATTAAATGCCAATATATTTATCCCAAACACTAAATGCACTTCAGTTCAAAAGTATAGATTCTTTCCCCTTGGGAAATATGTTCTATAAGAAATCAAACTTAAATATTAAAATGTAGAAGTTAAAATAAAAGAATTGAAATTATGCACCACACAAACACTCATCCTTGGACAGCTAGTGGCTTTATGGATTTCAAAATGTAGATCTCAGAAAAATGAAAACAACCAAGGAGAAAGAAGAATGTTTAATACTAATACATGAGTCAATTTTTCAAAAAGTTATAACAGTCCTAAATGTGTATGTACCCAACAATAGTGCAAACATCAAAATACATAAAACAGAACCTAAGAGAACTTAAAGGAGAGAGAAAAAATCAACAGTTTTAGCTAGATATTTTAACACTAATGGACAGAACAGGTATGTCAAACATAAATGTGCCAGAGACTTATACAACACTATTAACCAACTTGTGAATTATATTTATAAAACATTCTATTCAGCAATAGCAGGATATACATTCAGTGCATATCAAATATTCAATAAAATAAATCATATTGTGGGGCCATGAATCAAATCTCAACACATATAATAGAATTGAAATTGCACAAAGCATGTTAAGCCTGAAGGAATTAAATTTTAAAGCAGCTTTTAAGAAGTTTAGAAAAGTTAACTATGAATGTTTTGTGGGGGGTAGTTGGCAGAATATGGAAATAAATTTACTTAAAGTTGTCAAAAGTGTGGAACTGAATTGTATCTCCTTGAGTTTTAACGTGGAACAATCATGAGTGATTGCCTCATTCTTCTAACTCCTTCAAGGCCATGGACCCTTCCAAGACTTTTCTAGTCACTATCCTAGAATCCAGAGGTCCCTTGTCATAGGGAAAAGTAGGCAGTTGCTCATGTAGTGTGTTCTTAAATGTCCAGTGAAAATCTCCTGCCTCTATACATCTTCCTCATTGCCTGTCGTGGTGACTATCATTAAAGTGTTTTGTTGACTTTTTAAAAATTATTTTTTAAGCAGCACAATTCACAATAGCTAGACTGTGGAACCAACCCAGATGCCCTTCAATAGATGAATGGATAAAAAAAATGTGGCATCTATACACAATGGAGTACTATGCAGCAATAAAAAATGACAAAATCATAGAATTTTCAGGGAAATGGATGGCACTAGAGCAGATTATGCTTAGTGAAGCTAGCCAAACCCTAAAAAACAAATACCAAATGTCTTCTTTGATATAATGAGAGCAACTATGAACAGAGCAGGGAGGAAGAGTAAGAAGAAAAGATTAACATTAAACAGAGACTTGAGATGGGAGGGAAAGGGAGAGAAAAGGGAAATTGCATGGAAATGAAGGGAGACCCTCATTGCTAAACAAAATTACATATAAGAGGTTGTGAGGGGAATGGGAAAATAAACAAAGAGAGAAATGAATTACAGTAGATGGGGTAGAGAGAGAAGTTGGGAGGGGAGGGGAGGGGGGATAGTAGGGGATAGGAAAGGTAGCAGAATACAACAATTACTATTAGGGCATTATGTAAAATTGTGGATGTGTAACCGATGTGATTCTGCAATCTGCATTTGGGGTAAAAATTGGGAGTTCATAACCCACATCAATCTAATGTATGAAATATGATATGTCAAGAGCTTTGTAATGTTGTGAACAACCAATAAAAAAAAAGAAAAAAAATTATTTTTTATTCTAATTTGTCATATATGACAGCAGAATGCATTACAATTCATATTATACATAGAGAGCACAGTTTGTCATGTCTCTGTACACAAATTAGAGTCACACCATTCGTGTCTTCATACATGCACTTAGGGTAATGATGTCTATCTCATTCCACCATCTTTCCTACCCTCATGCCCCCTCCCTTTGCTCTATCTAGAGTTTGTTTAATCCTCCCATGCTCCCACCCCAACCCCATATTGAATCAGTCACCTGATATCAGAGAAAACATTTGGCATTTGGTTTTTTGGATTGGCTAACTTCACTTAGCATTATATTCTCCAATTCCACCCATTTACCTGCAAATGCCATGATTTTGTTCTCTTTTAATGTTTAATAATATTCCATTGTGTATATATACCACATTTTCTTTATCCATTCATCAACTGAAGGGCATCTAGGTTGGTTCCACAGTTTAGCTATTGTGAATTGTGCAGCTATAAACTTTAATGTGGCTGTATCATTAACATTTTTGTGGGCATTTTGTTGAGGAATGTCATTATAAAATACACTCCAAAAGAGATGTGAACGTTGCTCATGAACATTTTCTAAGAGTACACCACTTCATCAGAGATAAACAACTCTGCCTTTAATGTATCAATGCATTTTCTAAACCACAGAGATCATAAGAAAAAAAAAATCAGTATCTAGATTATGGTCCTATCTCAGTAGAACAAGCTTGGAGGGGATGCTTCCATCCGTTCCCTGGAGAAGCTTGTAGTGGAGAGCATTATCAAGAGAAAGAAAGCAGGAGAGGACAGCAATCGGGATGCACTGCAGGACGAAACTTCCTGATCTTCCTAGGACCACCTGTGTCATGGAAAGGAAAGACCATTAGTGCCAGAAAAGGGGTTCTTGCCTCCACCTAGGTGTCATCACAGCTAATCAGAGGGAAGATTTACTCCCTCACTTCTCTCTCCTCCTCGGGGTATGAATGACTGAGACATATCCTGGCAGGCGCCCCATGGGAGACAAGGCCTTTACCATGGAATGTTCCATGACGTGGACCTGATGGCCCCAGAGAGACTATTTTCCTAAGGGGTTCTGGCTGAAAGATTTATTTTGTTGGGTGATATTCCTTTGTTTCCCAGGGCCTGATTAGATGTCATCTTGTCCTCTGTACCTACACTTAACCCTGCCTCTAAGATTGTCCTTTGAGTTTGTTGTGGTAATGTGTGACTTTTACCTTGGGCAGCATAGGAAACCTACTGACAACCTGACAAGTACGACAGTCGATCATCTCTGTGTGATTTGAGGAGCCCTTCTTTTGAGGTCACTTTCTTACCCCAAATCTCACTTCTCACAGTTACATTATTATTTATGTGACTGAAGCCTGTTGGGTATGCACTTCTGCACAGCAAGAACTCCAAGTTATTCACCTTTAATGACCTTTTAAGAAGGCTAGGACAATTCTTCACTTAGAGTTCCTCTCCTGCAGGTAGATTTCATTGATATCTGATGGTCTATACTGTATTATCCTCTATTAAAATCTAAAATCTCCTAGGAGAATGCAGCATTAAGCCTTATTACTAAGAACAATGTGTTATAATAAGGATGGAGCATTTTCTCCCAAGGGAATGTAGTGGGAGGGAATGGATACAAAGATGGTAGATATCATTTTGAGGAATTCAAACACTGAAGCAATGGAAAGGTATTTTGTCAGGGTGACATGAAAGATGCAAAAGAAACTTCAACTGCCTCACAATGTGCCTAAAGATTCATCCTGGGTAACTATGGAGAATGTTCATTCTGTTCACAGAGCAGCCTATCAACTGTTTCTGCTGGGTGACCCTACCCAACAGACACAACTGGTTGTACCAGGGCTGAATCTGATTGAAGCTGAATCAGAGCTATTATCTCTCTCAAGACTGGACCTGAGACAACAGGGACTGAAAATTGGGGGTTAGTCAGCCTCATCAACTTCACAGCTCTGGAGGGTGTGTCTGCTCATGGTGGCTACCTTTGCACAGCTTTTTTTTTTTTTTTTTTAAAGAGAGAGTGAGAGAGGAGAGAGAGAGAGAGAGAGAATTTTTTAATATTTACTTTTTAGTTCTCGGCGGACACAACATCTTTGTTGGTATGTGGTGCTGAGGATCGAACCCGGGCCGCACGTATGCCAGGCGAGCGCGCTACCGCTTGAGCCACATCCCCAGCCCCCCTTTGCACAGCTTGATTGTTCAACTTCTTAGATTCCATGGGTCCCATTCTCTTTCTACAAATGCTTATTTCTGCTTAAACATATTTGAATTGATTTCTGTTATGTTTTGGAAATAGAAATGTAACTAATACAGAAATGCATTTTGTCTGAAAAAAAAGAAAGAAAAATCCTCCTTTTCTTCATTGTGCTAACACACGAGTAGGCTCTCAATAAATATTTGTTCAATAAATGAGTGAATTAGTTAAAAATTGGTTCTTTTCTCCACGTAGGTGTCAGCAAAAGCCCAGAGTCAAAAAACCAGGTTGGATTCCAGCTCCAATTACTTTCTATGAGGTCTGTAACCTTGAGAATCTCATATAAATCCTCTAAGCCTTACTTTCTTCATCTGAAAAATAGAGTCAGTGATCTTTATGTCTTAATTTTGTTATGGAGCAAGAAAAAAAAAAACAGAACCTGGGTATGGCCTGAAATATAGTAGTTGCCAAGTAAGAGTTAATTCAGTTTTTTTTCATGCTGTATTCCTTCACTTTTTGGAATCATTCATCAGTCAATGTTTCCACAAGCATTTAAGGTACTGTAGATGTTCAAAGGGAGTTTCTGTTTGATGCTTTTGAACAACTTAGTGATTGTTTTTTTTTCTCCAGTGTTCTAGTATAAGCATGAGAGAGAAAATGTGGTCCTGAGAGATGGATTCACAATGGGAGAAGAAGAGATCTGGTTCCAGTACCGACTTGGACCATGCATGCAGTGTGGTATCTTACACAGGTCTTTTCCTCTATCTGACCTTGCTTCTCCATCTGAACAATACAGGTGTTGGCTTAGATTAGAATTCTAAAAAAAAATTCACCCAACAGAAGTGTGGATTCCGTTTTGGGTGGGCTGGATTTTTTTATTGTGTGGAAGGACTGGTCCTCATATTACATGATGTTTTGCATCCCTGATTGCCACCTTCCAAATGTCAAGGGAGCCTCCAGACATTTTGACTGAAATGCCTCCACAGATTTTAAATCATAGCAGGCAGTATTGTCCAAGTTGGTTGGGTACAAGTTTATTAAGTAAAAATAAACCAGTTTCAGTGATAAGTGAGTTTATGAGATATTGGATCAAAAATAGTTGAATAGATTTCTTTAGAGTAGGCTTTCTCAAAATCCTTACCATGTAAATATACACAATGAATGGATCCACTCCTCCCTTAACCCAGCTTTTAGTTGGGATAGAGATTGGGTACACCAATTAAGAGCTTTACATGTCCTAGAGAAATATTTTGTATACTCAGTTTGAACCACAGGCTTATACATGCCTTGTTACAACTTCACAGAGCAGTCATTGTCTTAGAGAATGCAATAATATTTTTTTGTTGTTGTTAGAGAGTCTAATAAAAGAAAACTGTCTGTTATACATTAAAAAAAATCTCTCTACAAGCAATTTCCCTTCAGGGAAAAGGAGTGAGAGTAAAAAAGTCCAGTTGGGAAAGTCAAATGGAATGCTACAGGTGAAGAAAAATAAGAATGAAAAGCAAGCAATGGAGGGAGGTGTCCAGTCTCCACAGCTCATTTGGGTTTTACAGGCCAAGTTTACTGAGGCAGTCCCAGCAGAAAAGTCAGAGTTCTTCTGCTGGGTCTACTCATTTCATATTTACCACCAGTGAAGTCTGAACTCTATCTTTTCATGTCTCCTCTCTCCATCCAAACATGGACTAGGGTTCAAAGGCACACAGTTCAGTCAGGCAGTTCACAGCTTTATTTGCCAACACTATCTCAAAGGCCTAGTATAGACTTTCTTAGTTGCAATTATGTTTTTATTAAACTCTACTACATACCTTAGTTCTTTTTCCAGTTTCTCGTTTTCCTGTAGCTAGTTTAATACCAAATTGAGTAACAAAGGTGAACAGACCTAGGATCCATGAGGACAGTTATTTCTCGTAAGAGAGCTTTAGAGTCTTCATGGAAACCTTGAGGAATTGTGGACAGTCCTGTCCTGTCTGGATAGCTCTGGGAGAGCCAGACCTGTGGAGTAGCCTATTAGAACTGGGTCAGTGATTCTCTGTCTTAGATATTTGGCTGCTAAGAATATTTTTGGTTTGTAATTGGAATAATTTTACTTATTAGCTAATTCACTCATTTTTTGAACAAATATTTATTGAGAGCCTACTTGTGTGTTAGCACGGATCTTGATGTTGGGAGAGAGCCAATAGGTTAGTCAAGATATCTGCACCTACTGAGCTTTTGTTCAAGTAAGGGAGATAGACAACAAAATACTAAGCAAAAGGTGAATAAGGGACAAGTGCTATGAAAAAAAATCAGAGTAAGGAGTAAAGGGGATTAGTGGGTGAGGAGATAGGGTTAGGAGTTGACCATTTCATACAGGGTGGTCAAAGACAGCATCCCCAAGAGGATGGTGGCCAAGCAGAGGCATACATGAAGGGGAGAGAGATTTGAAAGGAATCACATTCTAGAAAGAACCTCAAGTAGGTATACTCAAGAAGGTATACTCAAAAAGAATATGAAGGCCAGAGTGGCTAATGCAAAATGAGCCAGGTAGGAAGTGATAGAAAAGAGGTCAGAGAAAGATTCAGGGACAGATGTTTAGAGTCCTGGAGGCCAAGGTAAGAAGCTTATCTTTTAAGAGTTTGAAGCAAAACAGAAACAATATTTACTTCATATTGAACAAAAATATTTTAACTTTTATTTGGAGAACAGAGAGCAGAGGATAGCAAGAATGGGAGAAGAAATAGATCATAATAAAGCATGATCAGAATCAGGGAGATTAATTGTAAACAATTACATATTTGAGGCAACATTGGTAGCTTAGACTAGGGTGATGGTGGGGGAAGTAGTAATAGGCGACTCAATTGAGAAAATACTCAAAATATTCCATGCATTTCCCTACCTTTCTGTAGTTATATTAAGGCCCAGTAGCTAGTTCCACCAATGAGTAGAACTGATATATGGGTTGCCTCAACAGCAGTCCTGGAATATAATATGTGCCAAAAGATAGACTAAGATTTCTGAACTCATATGGAGCAAATTTTTTCTTATGTTAGACTCTGAGATTTAAATTTTGTTTTAATTAGCTTTTTCATGATTGACCAAAAAACCCTGAAAAGAACAATTTTAGAGGAGGGACAGTTTATTTTGGCTCATGGTTTCAGAGGTTTAGTCCATGGTTGGCTGACTCCATAGCTCTGGGCCTGGGGTGAGGCAGAATATCATAGTGGAGAAAGGCAGCTCAGGTCATGACAACAGAGAGCAGAGAGAGCTCTGTTCACCGGGGACAAAATATAAAACAGGACAAATCTGTGCAAAGATAAGGACAGCATACAGGATGGCCATACTAGAGTATAAAATCAATGATGTTCCAGTATCCAAAATGGAAATAAACCCTACATTAAAAACAAGTCATGCTTCCAGTGACCTACCTCCTCCAGCCACACACTCCCTGCCTACAGTCAACCCCTATTAGTGGACTAATCTACTAATCTGGTTACATATCTCATAATCTAATCATTTTACCTCTGAAATTCTTGCATTGTCTCACATATGAAATTTTTGGGGACACCCCATATCTAAACCATAACAAAGCATTTATTCTGACTTCTAATATTGCTTACCCTGAAAGATACAGTATATGTTTTGAAGGTGACTCTAATAGAACTGCTAAAGGTATAAAAGAAACAAAAGACAGCAAGATGACACCACACTATTTTTCTAGATCATTATGGTGAAATATGGCCCCTTTTATGTAGCTGAAGGAATGCAGCTAAGGAATAGCACCAGGTCCGATGGGCATATGTTTTCATTACTCATTAAACATCCAAGAGGGTTGGCTAGGAAGATAACTACACACTGTTTGGAATTCAAAGGAGGATCATGGCGGGTGATACATATTTGTGGTCATCATCCTTCAGATTATGATTCAAGGCTATGGGACTAGATAAGAGCATCAAGGGAAATCACGTGGCAGAGAAGTATATTTTTGAATAGTATGAAAGACTAGGAGTCAACTCAGAGTGGTCTCTCGTTTATTGCAAGACCAACGGAAAAATCTTCAACATAATCACCTCAATATCTAGAAGGTTGTATGCATGTATAGGGTTATATCCATGCCTGCACAGGAGAGATGTGAAAAGGTCTTAAGCACTCACCTCTGAGTGACCTTGAGGCTCTGTAGAAGGAGGAAGTGAGGCATAGGCAGAGTTGAACACTGCCTGGCTGGTATTGAAGATTGACCCAAGACACACACACTGAAGTTCTTTGCAAACATTGGGAGGCTCTCTGGTTCATTGATCAGGTAGAATTTCACTTTTATTGACAGAAGATCCAAATAAATTCACACAAATAAGAGAAAATAGAAAAACAAAAACCTAGTGACTCAAAAAAGATAAAATTTTATTTCTTTCTTATGTAATGAAGGCCAGAGCTAAACATGTGAGGACTGAGATTACAGCTCTGGACATCAGGTCCAGGGTCCTTCTAACTTTCCATGTAACATACCCAGGATAGCCTGTGTCCTCTGAGCTCAAGATGCCTGCTGGATTAGAGCTCTTATATTGCTATTCCAAGGGCAAGAGGGACTAAGGCTTAAGAAAGGAACGAATGGAACAGACCAGCCATCTTTTAAGGAGGATTCCCAAAAGTGACATGCACTTGTCTTTGAACAGAGGTAGCTCATGTGGCTGCAAGGGCAGCTGAGAAATGTAAGTTTGATCATGCTCAGCTTAAAATTGAGGAGACTAGGAAGTAGGAAATGATGGATATTTGGGTAGACAACTGGTGTTTTGTGCTATTGTCTAATTGGATATGTGGGGGTTGAGGGAGTGAAGAGACAGTGAAATCTCCATCAAAATTGATGTAGGGCAAAGGATGGCACACAGCGATGGCCATAGCACAGCATAAAATCAATGATATGCCAGAATCCAAAATGGAAATAAACCCTACATTAGAAACAAAATCCTATGCTCCTATTTAAAAATAGACTTCCTTTCAAAAACTTGTTAAAGATATTTTTTTTGCATCCAGTCACCAGTGTTCTTTGAGTAAGTACTGTTGACATTCCCAGTCCCTCAAAACCCAAGAGGCCATCAAAGGGACTGGTACAGCTTTACCAGGTTGCTCTGGAGATGGCTAAGGGACATTAGGGACCATTAGAACCAGCTCATGTTTTTATTGTGTCTCATTTTTAGACAAGTTTTATGAATAAATTCCCTTTGAGCCGAAGAGTAAGTGATAATGGAGCATATTAAGTTTAAAACGGCAGTTTTGATGGTTTCAAACAAGTAGGATCTGGTACTTAGATACTTCATGTTAATAGCAGATGAAGCCAGGTATAAAAGAAAAAAAAATACTATTTCTTCCTCCAACAAATTTAGATCATCCTATAAAGAAGTGTTTCTTTATAGCTCACATAAGACTACTTAACATGATGCAAAAAGGATTCAAAGGCCAAATAAAATTGAAGAAATTTAGTCTAGTCTGCTCTTGGAGAGTAATAATGTCCGCAATGTATTCAAGGCTCAGGGATATTCACATTAAAGAAATTTAACTTAGTAAAAACTAGTGCTTACAGTTATTACACCTAAATATTTTTTTTTCAGCAAACATGGCTACTATTCCTCAAAATACAGATTAGGAAACAGTGCCATGGAGTCAATAGTCGTAAAAGTACTCTGTCAAAATGCTAAAAAGGCTTCTAACCATTTACTCTCAGAAAGTTTCCAACTGTTCCCTACAGAAAGTTCTGCAGTTATTTTACTGCAGGAGGGTAAGGAACAGATGGTAAACTGGCACCAGTCCACAGACCATGCATTAGTACAACCGCCACACCGCACGCCCCTTCTCTCCTGCTCTTCCTAAGGTGGGGGATCTTGTCCCTTACCTATCCTTGCCTTGTAATGCAACTTCTCACTGCTTCTCACGACCAAAAGACCAACACTGTGACAAAATTTGACCTTTGGTTTAGGTTTAACTCGAAGCCAAATAAGGGGGTGCCAAGCTTGACCTTTGGAAGCTTCTCAGACTGAAGACTTGGCTTAGCTTCCCCTGGTGGCCTTTGAACATTCCTTTTAATTGACAATGTATCTAGAGGTCACTGGGACCCTCAAATAAGAGGGAAAGCAGGCAGATTCACCAGGAATCAGAGCCCATCTTGACATCACCGTGGACTAGCCCAGCTGGCCTGTGCTCCAAGTGTCAATCTTACTTGTTTGACATCTTCCCAGTCATCTTGGATACTACCTGTAACACCTGCTCCTTCTGGTTCATTAGCCTCTCTGCAACAGTTCCACTGTTTTTCTGATATAGAATACCTACTGTTATGGGGTCCTGGCTTTTCAGGACACCCTGATCTCTAGTATCAGAGAGCACTCCAATTTTTCCCTATCTATTTTGAATATAAAAGTGACAACTTTATGTACTTAGGAAAATGGATACTGAAGGTTGATCACCATTCCAGAGGAATGGGAGGGGGTTGGGGATGAAAATACATTTGAAATGCCAAAGTCCAGGCAGACAAAATTTGTTAGTGGTGCAGTTATTCAGTAGTGGGGCTACTCCAGATATCAGAAGAGGATGAATTGGAGAGAGAGAGGAAAATAAAACAAAATGAAACAAACAAAACCAATGTGTGTACATGATTTTATCTTCTGATTTTATGTGTGTGTGTGTGTGTATGAATGTGTGTGTAATTTTACTTTGGAACAATGAATAAGTAGCAAGTGGAGAACTGCTCTGAGCACAAATAACAAATGATTTGAAATGTAACTTCTTATTTATAAAACGGAGGCAGAACTGTTACCAGCAGGGAGTGGCAAGGGATCTGAGTCACTTAGAGATTCAGCATAGGCTGCCAGGCCTCGGTGTGCTGGCAGATTCCCCTGCCTCCATCTCTGCTGGCCAGGGCTGACCAACTGTCTCCCACCAGCCAACCTAACAAGAGGGTGAATGAAAAAACATTCCCAAGCCTCACACCAAAACACAATAGTGGAACATTCAGATGCAGGGAGTCATATGTTTGGAGGGAATAAGTGTCTTCATTCCATGAAGTTTTCTTCCACATGGGGAAAAGTCCATTAGCAGAACACACCTGGTCTCCCTTCAACTCCTCACTCATCTTTCCCCAAGGGAGGTAGAGCTGGTGAGTTGGGGATAAGGATTTGAACTTGTGTAGCTCCTCCCTTGCAGAGAGTTTGTGTTCTGAACTATTTGAAACTGCAAAGGAAGGACCCTACCCTCATGGGGTAAATCATGATTGTCCAAGGCAATTTGTGCTTAGGCGGTGGGTGATTGCTTAACTGGGAGTTCAGTGTTAGGAAAACTACTGTTTCTGCAGTTCAGTTCTAAGCCGTGTGTGTGTGTGTGTGTATGTGTGTGTGTGTGTGTGTGTATACATAATTTTTTACATTTTTAAATTTTTGGTCACAGTTTGTTCAGAATTCAGGCTGGGCAAAGATGAGGGTAGCAGTGCCCAAATACGTTATTTTTATTTATCTTGCCTCTTATGGAGGAAGGGTCTCAGAATTTAAATGGTCAATGTTTAAGAAGACATTTCTGAATTATGTAATGTAGCCATGTAAAGAATTCTTAGTACCACTGCTGCCGAGGACAGTGATGGTAACTATAATCTGAATCGTGGACTTCTCATCCTGCACTAAGTACTTCCTTCATCATTACTTCCTTTGGATATTCTCCACCCACTCTGCAGCAGCTGACACATCAGGTAGATGGCCATACCCTTAAAATTAGTCATGGAAATGCTGAGTATCTCTACAGAATTCAAGTGCTCTTTAATTTTGAGTTGTAGGAAATGCAGGGATCCTGAGAAAATATTTTGGAAACCTATACCAAAAAACATTTGGGACTGTGCAGTTGGTGAAATTATTTTTAACAAATTAGATTTTCAGGAAAATAATCAATGGGAAGCTGCTGGATATTTTATTTGAGCTCCCAAATATTCTTGCTCTGACAATCAGAATCAAAACAAATGCTTCCATATCTTAAACATGTCCTTGTATGCTGAACATTTTCCTTTATTTAGAGGAAGAAATGGTTTGACTGTGGAGTTATATTTAAATAGTGCTTGAAAGAACAAACATTTTATTTAGGAATTCTTTTTAAAAGCAATGAAATAGATGTTTTGTGCCTAAATTTCTCAACCTTTAAAATAGTGAAGAGGAAAAAGTAGATATAATGTTCCCTTCCCCACAAGGCTGTTTTGAAAATTAATGAATTAGTACTTATTAAGTGCTTGGCTGAAAGGTGATGTGAAGAATATCAAACATCATCTCTATGACTCCATTCCAAATGTTCCTTTGCCTCTAATAAAAGCCTGAGCCCCAGGCACCGTCTTTTGTACTCTTGTCTTTGGAGAGAATCGCCTACACATTTCCTTTGTCCTGGTGATAAATCTTAATTAATAATTCATCCATTATACCATTGCAGACACAAGGCCAAGGAAGCACCGCCCTGAGCGTTGGCAGCCTCACCAGCGCTCTGTCTTGCCATGCTGCCTGTTATTTGTTTGCTGTGGAGAGTCGTGCCCATGGCAAAGGCCCACGAGCCCTGATCAAGAAGGGAAAAGCACTCTTTTGGCTGATCAGATCCACAGCTTTGAGAGACCTATTTGGCATCTGGCACATACATGAGCACAACTAGAGGAACCCACAGACTGAAGAGGGCAAGAAAGAGGCAAATGGTTTGGGACCTCAGCCAGACCTGGAAGCTCAGGGAGCAAACCTTTTTTTTTTTTTTTGACCAGTCATCTGTAGCTCATGGTGGAATTCTTGTACCTAAGCTATCTGGAAGCACTCTCTGGGCCCTGCCCATCACATGGGTCCCTCACTCAGCAAAAACTTAATACATTTCAAATGGATGGCATTGATGATAGTCAGAATTTTTATTTAAGAGACCATAACTTTCCTTCTAGAATTCACAAAATGTGGGCCCCAGAAAGTCATCATAGCCCTCTGCTGTCATGGTGATCCTACATCCACTTTGCTGTATCTTTGGCCCAAAGCAAATGTCTACTGTAGGACCAGAATTAACAAAAGGATGTGCTAAAACAACCTGAAAAGAGAACCAGTCATGAGCTAAAGAAACCATTCATTAATCCAGGAACTAAATGGGCAATACAGAAATGACCGAATTTATCAGCCTGCTGATCGTTGGCTAGTGGCCAGACCCCTCTAGGGAGTACGACAGGGCAAGCGTCTATCTTTTCTTTTGTGGTCCACATTATGAGTTGTTAGCAGCTCTGATGTATTCCTTCACGGTACATTTAGAAGCAGAACAATGTGCTGGATGAACCAAGGCACTGATTTAGAAAGGTGTTATTTCAGATGGAAGTCAGAGGGTCTTCAGTGTCATGGGAGGCCATTCAGTGCAACCTCCTCAACTTATAGATGAGAAAACCAAAACCCAGAGAATGGCTTATCCAGAATTGCACATTGTGGGTACCAGAGCCAAGATTCTAGCATGGGGGTCTCCCTACTATCCCAAATTGTACCTCTTAACTATGCCCTCCTATTTTGTAAGAGATTGTATTTTCTCTACTTAGTTCTAATCCTCTCTAACAGCCACTACCCCAACTGCTCTTTGATAAATTTTCCATTCTGCATATAAGTTGTTTATATGATTTGCTAGGCTCTGAGACCAGGTTTCCACATACAGTGGCTCTTAATAAAATTACATTTACTTGAATGGCATCCATCACGATACATGGACAGAAATCAGAAAATTCAAGTGGTGGGACGTACACACAGTTTGAAAGACTCTCCTTACATAGAAAATCAGAAATGTCAAGAAAAATCTAGTCAAACCACTAACTCCCAAGGGATGAGTCTAAGAGGCAACATTTTGGTAGCTATATGATCAAATGATGAAAGTTTGTAGTGTTGTGTTGTATTTCCACTTTCAGTCATTTTTTTGTGTGGTTTATTTTGAGCTCATCCTACTCTTATTGTATTTGAGGTCAATTTGAAAAAAATTCTCAAATCAAGATCAACCAAATTTGCAATATGATGTGAGGTCATCCTAATCCTTACCCACTGTTACACAAATGATAAGACAACATTATAGAACTCAGAAAGCTTAGTTCCCTGTTACTGCACTACAGTCAGCCATGAGGAATGTGGGTGAGTGGTAAAGGATACGTCAGTGCCCCCTAACAGTGAGTGTTAGGGCTTCGTGGTTGGGGGGTACAGTAAAGTGTGGTGGTTATAAGGACAAGCCTGGGATGAGACCAGATATCCAGTCTTGTTTTGGCCAGTTCTAGATTCATGACCTTGGAAAAATTGTTGAACAGCTTGAAAGCCCAATTTCACACTGCATGGGCTTATTCTGAAAATAAATTGAAATCCTAGTCTGCATCTGGCATACAGTAAGCACTGCAGGCTCGGGTGTTATGATGGTGGTAGTTGGTTTTGATAATGGAAGTGATCTCAGGTTTCATGTTTTTTTCTCATTGCTTGCCTCTATCCTGTCCCACTGTACCCTAATTTACCCACCCACCCTAACTAGGCAACATTTACTCTTAAAATCGGCATAAATATAGAGTAGTAGTTATGAGACCCAGTAGTTCCACAGTAAACTATAAGAGTTTAAATCTTGGTTATGCCTCTTAGTAACTGTGAGACTTTGAACAACTTATTTAACTTCTCTTATGCCTCATTTTCCATATTTAAAGACGGAGATGATAATAAAACCTATTTCATACAATTGTATAAGGATCAGATTAATTAGCACACATTAAAATTCGGGCACATGCTTGATACTGAGTAGTCTCCTCCCAATAAATGTAAAGCTAATACTCATTTTCTCTGTCTGAGATTTCAAATATATGCTTCCTCACATATGTGTTTCTTTCTCTTTCAGCTTCCTGTTGTTGACCACCATGTACCAAGGAGACTTATCCGAGAGCCACAGCAAAGGACAAGAAAGAAGGGAGAGATCAGCTTATTTCATGTAGCATGATAGTCTACTATTCACTTATTGGCAAATGGCATAAAGTTATTCTTCTCTATGGATGAGTAATACTCCATTGTGTATATGTACCACATTTAAAAAAATTCATTCATCTGTTGAAGGACACCTAGGTTGGTTCCATAATTTAGCTATAGTGAATAATCTCACCATGATGTATATCCATAAAAATGGGGTATTAATTGTTATTATTATTATTATTTTGGTACTGGGGATTGAATTTATGGGCACTCTAACACTGAGCCACATTCCTAGCCCTGTTTTGTATTTTATTTAGAGACAAAATCTTACTGAGTTGCTTAGTGCCTTGCTTTTGCTGAGGCTGGCTTTGAACTCTTGATCCTCCTGCCTCAGCCTCCTGAACCACTGGGATTATAGGCATCTGCCACATCACTGGGCACTAATTAGAATAAGATATATTCCATGCTTATGTAATTATATCAAAATGAATTCTACTGTCATTTTTAACTAAAAAGAACCAATGAAAAAAGAAAGAAAGGGAGAGAATTGAGAAGATATAGTTCCAGATTCATGCAGTGCACAGAAGCTGGGGGAAGGGCAGAATCCGGAGTCAATGTGAGCCAGCACTCAGGATACAGGCCCAGGCCACATCCAAAAGTCAAGAGAGGGATCAGGTAAGCTTCCAAGGGAATGAGACCAAAGGAGATATGATGGACAGAACATCTAAGACCTTTGAAACCAAGGAAAAGCTACTCAAGGAAGAAACCTGTCTTAGACAAGTTCTATTTTTAGAGATTTTCCAGGTCCAAAAAAGAGCTCTACAACCCCAAGTAAGAGATGAGATTTATTCATCCTTTTTTTCCCCCAGTGAATAGATGCTGAGGGCTTTCTATGTTCTGAACATCATTCTAGGTAATCGGGAATTCACAGTGCTCCAAGCAGACAAAACTCCTTGCTCACATGAATTTTATATTCTAGCCAATGTCTTTGCAAGATTTATCAGATGTAGAATAAATTCCCGAGGATAGACCAGATCAAGGGTTCAATGTCAGGGAAGAAAGGCAGTGAATTATGAGCAATTGACTTTCCCCACAGCTTTACCCCATTCAGTACATTCTGTCACACTCAAAAACAAGTATTGGAATGGGATATTATTCAAGATGTCATCTTGGATCCTTTCCAACTTACACCTAAAACAAACAGTTTGCTAGGTTTGGTGGCACATACCTATGATCTCAGCAGCTTGGGAGGCTCAGGCAGGAGAACTGCAAGTTTGAGGCCAGCCTCAGCAACTTAGCAAGGCCTTCACTAACTCAGTGAGACACTGTCTCAAAATGGAAAAATAAAAAAGGTCTGGGGATGTAGCTTGGTGGTAAAGCACCAAGGGTGCTTTAAGGTTTCATCAACATTCCTTTAAGGTTTTATCACCCAAGTGTGCATTCCTACATGCTCTCATTAAATTGGGTTCAATACCAACTACTAAAATAATTAAATAATAAACAATTCACTGGCAAATGTTGCTGCTTAATCGTTAGTGACAAAATTTTGTCTTCCCAACCCATGCCTTATCCTGGACCTCTTTCCACCAGGAATGAGTTTGGGCACAAGGTTGTAGGTCTCTTGGTATTGTCTCTGGCAGATTCTGGGAGAGTAAGAACCTCATATAGACAAGCCAGGTTGGTGAGACAATGCATTTAGCTTTGGGGCCAGTTAAAGACCCTGCCGAGTTGTGGAGACTGAGTATCTTTTCTCTCCCACCTGGTCCCAAACCACAGAATCCATTTTCCCAATGGCCAGTGCCACTGTGTGAGAGGCCGGAGATGCTGACCAAGAACTTCACCTCCCAAGTTTGGGGCTGCCTTCTTAGCTTGCTGATGTCAGTGTTGTCCCAGTCTGACCGCTGGCTCCCCAGAATCTCAAAATGATAGTGTCACGTTTTTTTCTGGTCGGTTGCGGAGTTGGTGGGAATTTCTGTTGTTTCTCAGTTACTATGGAAACCACTTCCACAAATAAATATTTAGATAAGGATGAGGAGCAAACCCCCTTAAAGATTGTGTGTATTTTATTTAATGCTGAAACTATTTAGTTACAGCACAGAGTACAACGTTTAACCAGCAATGGCCACCCCTATTCAGAAGGAATGTTCTGTCACACTCTTCTGACCCTGAGTACCACTTTATCGTCCACGGTTGATTCACAAATTCTCCCTTTCCTCTTTTCTTCTTCCTACTGTTCTCTCTTTTATCTGCATTTTTCTCTCTTTACGTTTTCTCTCGGCTATTTGCCCTCTTGGCCTCTTTTCCACATCCTCCTGTCTCCTCCTCTTCCCCTTTCCCCCCTACTTTGTCTTCTTTTCTCTCATGGCAAAAAATAAGAAAGGATTCAGACAACCAAATCTGTAGCTGGTTTTTTGATCCATTCTGGTCCTTGAGACTATGAATGACAGAAGACTCTGTCCCTTGGCCACCTGTCACAGGTTAGGCCTGTGGCCAAGACCCACTTCCGGTGTTTGCTGGAGAGACGCTGGGAAGTCCTCCTGGCAACTGCACAGATGGTGGGTGATGGAGTCTGGATGCCGAGACTTAGGGCAGGTCAAAACGATGACCACTCAAGTGTAAACTGTGCTAATTGCTGGGGACAAAGGGAGAGTCCGTCCCCAGTGGAGCGAGTCCATGTTAGGGTGGAGTACCATAAGTAAGGCACGTGTTATATTGCTCACAGATTGATAGTGAGGATCCTGACATAAGCTTCAAGACTGCCTTGGTTTTAATCTCGTTTTGTGGATGTAGAAGTTGGGCTCTGTCTTTCCATCCCAGCAAATAAAAGTTTATTTTGATTGTTTATATACACTTTCCTAATGGGGCAGATATTTTTCTTGGGAGACAGCTCATTTAAAGCATCACAGAAAAGATACACAAACACAGACCAAGAAAGAAACTTGGAAGCCTCCCAAGGGGCCCCTGCACACCCTTCATCCCAGTCATGGTGCCATTTCTCCAAAATTGGCCACTACCTGATGTCTGTATAATAAGCGTGCTCTTGCATTCCTTTAAGGTTTTATCACCCAAGTGTGTATCCCTACAGGCTCCCATTAAATCTTACATATTTTTAAAAACTTGATTTGTCTTTTAAACTCCCTCTGATCTGCTTTCTCTGTCCTTCTCTCTCTTGTCCTTACAATATACTGATTTTTTTTTCCACCCAGGTTCAGTATTCTTGTTTGTCCTCGGTATTTCTTGCAAATCAACAACCTGGATCAGTCCTGACCGGCTCAGATACAGTCCCTTTGGTGAGACATGGTGATGTGTTCTTTCATTAAAGCATTACACAGACTTTTTTTTTTTCTTTTGGGTGTTAGTAGTCACTGATGATCAATATCTAGATTCATTTTTTCATTAGGAGTTGGTGACCTCTCAATCTGTTACAGATTGAGAGTCCCTTATCCAAAATGCTTGGGACAGTATGGTTTAGATTTGGGATTTATTTTTTCAGATTTTAGAATACTTGAATATATATAGTTAGGTATCTTGGGGATGGGACCCAAGTCTAAACACACAATTTATTTATGTCTCCTGTAATCTTATACAAGTAGCCTGAAGGTAATTTTATATAATAGTTTTCTCTGAGCCAGTGTTTTTTCTGTGACCCATTATATGAGATCTAGTATGCAATTTTCCCCTTGTGGAATCATGTTGGCATTCAGAAAGTTTTGGATTTGGGGGCATTTTGGATTCCAGATATTTGGATTAGGGATGCTTACCTGCACTTCATTTTACATTTAAAAACTGAACTGATTGAATAAGAAAACAGTTGTCCTCATCAAATATTTTGTTACTCAGTGGTACATTTCATTTAAGAAAGAATAAATGTTCTATTTGCCCAGTTTTCAAGCTAATGACTTGATATACTGTCATCCTTGAATGTGACTAATTGCAAATACATCTGTGGATTTAGAAATATTTGATGGGTTTCAAATCATTAAAATTCTTTTCTTGATTGAATCTCAAAGTGTCTCCTCTTTGGCAATAGAGAACTTTTTCATGTTGATTCCTGGGTCCTCTTGACTGACTTGTCCCTGGTAATCTTTCATAGCTCGCATACTATCTGGTACAGAAAAGTAGTCCAGGGTCATCTTGTGAATTTTCCTGAGAAGCCCTATTTCTGTTTGCTTTAAAATGGGAATAACAATTGAAGACCACAACATGGACATCAAAGATACTGATTGCTAGTGGGATGTGTATAGATGATGTGTTTTTGTGACAGATGGAAGATAGTAGATATAATCTATACACAGACACAACACACATAATGAACTTATATATTCAAACTGATATTTTCCATTTAAACCCATGATTATCTGGCATTTCTTCAACTTCTAAGTTGCATAAGTATCTCCTTTCATTCATACTAAAATCCTGGCTTTCAAGGATACCAGGATAATAGAATTAGGTTGCCCCATACTTATTCATTTGCTTTATCCTTTGTTATACATACAATAATCTTAGAATAATAATATTAATAATACCTCCACCAATTATGATTCAAAGCAGCTAAAACCTTTTGTGTATGTTATCCTCATTCTTCCTCATATTTTTATAATTATACTATTTCTACATCATAAGAGCACATATCCATTCCATACTATTCTATCTCCTTCTTAACCCTGTTTAATCTCAGTTCTATAAGCATGTGTATACTTAGTGTCACCTCCAGGTCTCCTGTTTCTCTTGATTCTTTTTGTTTGTCTGAAGCTCATTCTCTAGTAAATTCTTTGGAAGGGCTCAGGGGAACAGAATTCTTTCATTCTTAATGTCAGCAATAGTGCCTTTCTACCAGTAATACTTGAAAGTAAATTTATTCAGGTAGAAAACAATTGTCTTACCTTATCTTTCACTGAGATATTAAATAAGTGACTCAATTTTATTCTGGTATATAAGTCTGATTACATAATAATTTTTAATTTCCTAAGTAATGTATTTTTCTGCTCTAAATATTTATGACTTAATTTTTAAAAGATTTAATATCTTTAGAACACATCCTTTGTGATCATAATTTTGTCTTGATATTCTCAAACATATGGTGTGCTTTTTCAATATGTGGTTTTCAAATGCTTTTTATTTTAGGAATGTTTTTCTTGATTTTAATGTTTGTTTTTTTCCTTTGCCTGGATTTTCTTCTTTGAGAACACTTATCACTGGTGTGCTGGGTTCTCTGTGTCTATCTTTATTATTTGTCATTTTCTCCAAAATGCTTTTTTAATCTCTTCATTTCTTTCTGATTTAACTCCCCACCCCGTTGTACCTTTTGTTTTTTTTCTAAGGGGTTATGTGTTAGGATTATTCACACTTGTGCTCCTTAAAGTTTCGTCTTTATTTCTACCTGATTTTTTAATTTATTTCTGACTTTTTCACCCAGGTTCTGAGTTTTCCACATTCTGACTTATGCAGTCCTCTCATATTTTGTACCACATTAATACATTTTAATTTATTTGAACATTTTTTTTACAGCTTTGCTTTTTAAAAACAGTTTTTTTCTGACATGATTCCATTGTCTGTAAGGAGATTTGTTGATCCTCATTCTCTTTTGTCTTGAGGTAGCTTTGTAGAACAATCGATTTCTAACACACGTTTTTATGTTGAGTTCATGCATTGAGAGCTTCTGAATATATCCCCTCTCCCACTTCTCTTTGCACCTTATCTTTTATTTAAAAAAAAATTATGTATTCTGCTTAATTTTGATTTTACCCCTAAGTGTTGATCCTCAGTATTTCGCCCTGTCCTGGGAGGGAGCCCTGGGGTTACACTTTTATGGGACTGTAAGCTTTTTTTTTTTTTTTATTGGTTGTTCAAAACATTACATAGTTCTTGATATATCATATTTCACACTTTGATTCAAGTGGGTTATGAACTCCCATTTTTACCCCGTATACAAAAGAGGGACTGTAAGCTTTAGAGAGGCACCTTGCACTCACCTCGAGTGCAGTGGGGAAAACTGCTTTCAGCTTCAGCTGCTGTCCTCAGACCTGTCCACCGCCAGGCCCTGCCCCTCTATCCCACACTGAACCTTTAGGATTCCTGTGCTCTCAGGTTGGTGGAGCTCCCTATTTGGGCCTTTGCTTTCTCATGCTATAACCTACAGTTCCCATGGCTGCGGGTGATTTGTCCCCATCTATTTGTATGTTACCTAGTTGTTGTTGTTGTTGTTGTTGTTGTTGTTGTTGTTGTTGTTGTTTTGGTAAATGTAGTCCATGGGGTTCTGTTTTTGCTAAAGATAAAAGTTCTTTATCTTTTTTTTTTTTTGAGGAGGTTGAGGGGGTACTGGGGATTGAATTCAGGGGCACTCAACCACTGAACCACATCCCCAGCCCTATTTTGTATTTTATTTAGAGACAGGGTCTCACTGAGTTGCTTAGCACCTCACTTTTGCTGAGGCTGGCTTTGAACTCGAGATCCTCCTGCCTCAGCCTCTTGAACTGCTAGGATTACAGGTGTGTACCCCTTGCCCGGCTCTTTAGCTTTTAAATTATTATGTCACCACTGCCACTTCCATCTTCCTAAATTTCAGTGACTCATTTTTTTATCACAAGCAAGTCAATGTATCTGTGTCTGTGTGTGCTGCATGTGGGCTTAATCAAATACCCAGGCCTTGCATGTTTCTTTTGATGATTACTTTTATTTTTTAATTAATATGTAATATCTGTACTTATTTATTGGTCTTATAATTTGATACATGTGTCCAATGTGAAATAATCAAATCAGGGAAATTAATTTGCATCACCTCAAATATTATCATTTTTATGTCCTGGAGGTCTTTGAACTCTGCTTCTCATGTTGGTTGTGTTATCAGTTGTGTCAGACTGCATTTTCCCTATTGTGCTCCATAGCATTAGAACCACTTCCCTCCTCTTACCCATTGTTCACCTTCTCTGGGTCCCTCTCCCCCTGGCCCTTTCTGGCCTCTTTGATGTGATGGTTTGAAGAGTTTCAATAATTTTAAACACTCCTAAAACCACCACCCAGAGTTCCATCATTATACTCATTTTCCTCACATCTCTTTCTACCCAATCTCTCTGCCCAACCTCCACTCCCACCATACGCAACCGTTTTCTGAATTTTATAAACATAGAGTACTTTTTACCTGTCCTTAGACTTTATATAAATGAAAACACAAATAATTTTCTGTTCCTAGATTATCACTTGTTAGTTTTTCTCTTTTTAATATGCTTTTATTAGTGTATTATAGATTATCACTTGTTAGTTTTTCTCTTTTTAATATGCTTTTATTAGTGTATTATAGCTATACACAATAGTTTGGTTCATTTTGACATAATCGTATTTGCATGGCTCTTAACTTGTTCCATTTCAGTCACTGGTATTTTCTCTTTTCCTTTTTAACTCATCCCTAATTCCCCTTTCTCTATTCTACTGATCTGCCTTCTATTTATTTTTTTAAATTTATGTTTTAGTTGTAGATGGACACCTTTATTTTATTTTTATGTGGTGCTGAGGATCGAACCCAGTACCTCACACATGCTAGGCAAGTGCTCTACCTCTGAGCCACAACCCCAGCCCTGTGCCTTCAATTTATTTATTCATTTTTAGCAGTCCATGGCTTTAACCACTAGGCCACCTTGTCCGTATTTATTCATTTTTATTTGGTGCTTATAGCAGTTATACATAAAGGTGAAATTCACCCTGGTATATTTATACATGTACATAGTGCAATTCTATCAAATATAGTTGGCATTTCTTCCCCTTTCTTGTCCTTCCTCCCTACCCTTCAATCTCCTTCTTTGACTTCTCTGATCTTCCCTCTATCCTTGTGAGCTCTGACCCATCCGATTTTTACCTTTACTCTGGTTTAGCTTCATGCCTGTCAACAGATGAATGGTAAAGAAAATATGGTATATAACCACAATGGAGGTTTACTCAGCCACAAAGAGAAGTGACATTGTGTCACTTGTTAGTAAATGAATGGAACTAGAGAGCATATGCTAAGTGAAATAAGCAAACTCAAGAAAGTTAAGGATCAAATATTTTCTCTCATTTATCATGAATCATGTTGAATTTTATCAGGTGTGGTTCCTGAAGGTATGAAGTAGTTACATGATATTTTTTTCCTTCTCTATTCTCTTTTTTTTCTTTTTAAAAATTTTATTTATGTATTTATCTGTTCTACATTTGTTACACATGACAACAGAATGCATTTCAATTCATAGTACACATATGGAGCACAATTTTTCATTTCTTTGGTTGTACACAAAGTAGAATCACACCATTTGTGACTTTATACATGTACCTATGGTAATGATGACCATCTCAATCCACCATCTTTCCCACCCCTATGCCTCCTCCCTTCCCCCTCTTTTTCTTTGCCCTATCCAAAATTTCTCCATTCCTCCCATGCTCCCCCGACCCCCATTCTCTTAATGGATTAAATTGCTTTATTTTAAACCATGAAGTCAATTCACATTTCTGGAAGAAAAACACACATAGTCACAATACATAATTCTCTTTATATTACTAACTTTAATTTGCTAATATTTTGTTAAGAAACTTCCATTTTTATTTATTTATATTTATGAAGCATATTTGCCAGTATTATTATTATTGAAATATATTTTCAGGTTTTGATTCCCGGGTAATTCTGATCTCATAAAAATGAATTGGTAAGAAATATTTTTTGAGTTTGTGTAAGATTGATATGTATTCTGTAAACTTCATAACTTTACCATCTTGGCTTGAAATTTACTTTGTCAAAGGATTTTAGATTTTAGATTAAATTAAAAAATTATAGAAGTATCAAGAGTTTCATGAAAAATTCTTATTGGTGCATAATTACAGAATAGGACTTTATTGCACATACCTGTACATACATGTAACACCATTTGATCAGTTTTGTCCCCCAGTACCTCCCTTACCATCTTTCCCTCCCTCCCCTGATCTATTTTCTCTACTATAGAGAGTATTTTCTCTGCTCTCCATTTTCATGAGATATCTTTTCCCTCCTTTTTCCTGTCTAGTTTCTACATATGAGAGAAAGTATTTCACCCTTGACTTTCTGAGTCTGGTTTATTTAATTTAAAATGATGCTCTGCAGTTCTATTTTCCCACAACTTACACAATCTTGTTTTTCTTTGTGGCTGAATAAGACTCTGGTGTGTATATATGCCACATTTTCTTTATTCACCTAGCATGGTCCCGTAACTTGGTTATTGTGATTGTGCTGCTATAAACATGTATATGTACATCTCACTATAGTGTGCGGACTTTAATTCTTTTGTATAAATACTGAGGGGTGATACAACTGGGTCTTATGATGGTTCCAATCCTAATCTTTTGAGGACCACCATACTGATTTCCATAGTGACTGTACTAATTCACAGTCCCACCCAACCATGTGTAAGGGTACCATTCCCCTCACATCTTCCAATCAGCATTTATTGCTATTTGTATTCTTGATGACTGCTGTGAGATGAAATCTCAGTGTAGTTTTGATGTGCATTTTCCTGATGGCTAAAGATGTTAAATATTTTTATTTCTCATGTAATTCTTAGCCATTTTTACTTCTTCTTTAAGGAAATGTCTGTTTAGTTCACTTTCCCCATTATTGATTGTGGTTTTTTTTTCTTGTGTGTGTGTGTGTGTGTGTGTGTGTGTGTTTTAATTTTTTTCTCTATTCATACATTTTTGGATATTAATCCTCTGTCAGGAGAAGAGCTGGGAAAGATTTTCTCTTGTTCTGTAGGCGCTCTCTTCATGCTCTCAATTGTTTCCTTTGCTGTACTAAAGGTTTTAAATTAAATGCTATTTCACTTTTTAACTCTTGGTGCTACTTCCTCAACTATAGGAGTCCTCTTGAGAAAGTTGCTATTTATGCCTAGATGTTGATGTATTTCCTCTATGTTTTCTTCTAGAAGTTGCAAAGTTTCCTGTCTAATTCCTAGATCTTTGACTTTTTTTTTAAAAAATGTATTTTTTTAATAACTTTATTTTGTTTATTTCTTTTTATGTGGTGCTGAGGATCAAACCTAGTGCCTCAAACCTAGTGCCTCAAACATGTGAGGCAAGCGTTCTACTGCACAGCCACAACCCCAGGCCCAGATCTTTGATATATTTTGAGCTTACTTTTGTGCAGGGTGAGAGACAGGGGTCTAGTTTCATTTTTTTTATATATATATAGATACCCAATTTTCTCAGCATCATTTGTTAAAGGGGCTGGGTTTTCTTCAATGTATGTTTTTGAGACATTTGTCGAGAAGGTTTCCTCTTTAATGCTTGATGTTGACTGGAGCTGTGTGGGCTTGTCTGTCTGTCTTCTGTTCTGTTCCATTTGTCTACATGTTTATTTTTATGCCAGTACTATGCTTTTTGTTGTTGTTGTTAAAATGGCCCTGTAGAACAATTTAAAGTCTGGTTTTATGATGCTTTCTGCTTGACTCTTTTTTGCTCAGAATTGCTTTGGTTATTCTGGGTCTTTTGTTCTTCCATACGAATTTTTACGATTATTTTTTTCTAGTTCCGCAAAGAGTTTTACTGGTATTTTGATGGGGATTACATTGAATCTGTAGGTTGCTTTTGGTAGTATGGTCATTAATTCTGCCTATCCATGAACAGTTCTTTTCATCTTCAGGTGTCTTCTATTTCTTTCTTTAGCATTCTATAATTTTACTTGTAGAGATGTTTTACCTCTGGTTATATTTATTCCTGAGTAATTCAATTCCTTCTCGAGTTTAGTTTTGGTAAATTAAACTTTAAAAAACATTTTTTTCATTTGTCAAATGTATTGTCTATATTAATTTGTCTATTAACATTTACTTAAAATTTTCTACAGATAAGTCTCTCTTATCCTTTAAATGTCTGTGAGTAAGCTATTGATCATATTTCATTTATGATAATTGTAATTTGGTATTACTTCCTCCTTAAATGTTAGGCATAGCTTAGCAATAAATACATTTTGGCTGAGGGTTTCTTGTGGGAAGGATTTAACTACAAATTCAATTTTTTAATGAGTATAAGGGGTTTTGTTTATATATTTCTCCAGTTGGATTTGGTACTTTCTGTCTTTCAAAAATTTGTCCAACTCACCTATATTATTAAATGTATTATTGTAATAAATTTCACAATATTTATTTATTATCTTTTTCTTTTTAAAAATTTTTTATTTGTTCCTTTTAGTTTTACATGACAGTAGAATGTATTTTGACATACTACTGTATGTATAATCTCCCATTCTTTTGGTTATACTTGATATGGAAGTTATACTAGGTATGTATTTGTATATAAACATAGGAAAGTTATGTCCAAGTCATTCTACTGTCTTTCCTATTCCCATTTCCCCTCCCATTCCTTCATTACCCTTTTTTTAATCCAAATGCCTCTATTTATTCCTCAGCATTCTTATTATATGTTAACATCAGCATATCAGAGAGGATATTCAGCCTTTAGTTTTTTGGGGATTGGCTTATTTCACTTAGCATGATAGTCTCCAGCAAATGATATAATTTCATTCTCCTTTATAGCTGAGTAAAACTTCATTGTGTATATATACTACATTTTCTTTATCCATTCATCTGTTGAAGGGCACCTAGGTTGGTTCCATAGCTTAGCTATTGTGAATTGAACTGCTATAAACATTGATGTGGCTGTGTCACTATAGTATGCTGATTTTAAGTCCTTTGGGGATGTACCAAGGAGTGGGATAGCTGGGTTAAAAGGTGGTTTCATTCCAAGTTTTCTGAGGAATCTCCATACTGTTTTCCAGAGTGTTGCATCAATTTGCAGTCCCACCAACAATGCATGAGTGTACCTTTTCCCCTATATCCTTGCTAACATAAACTGTTACTTGTATTCTTGATAATTGCCATTCTGACTGGAGTGAGATGAAATCTCAAAGTAGTTTTAATTTGCATTTCTCTTGATAGAGATGTTGAACATTTTTCGTATATTTGTTATTGATTGTACAACTCTCTAGCATGTCGGTTTAGGAAACAATTTCCTCAAAAAGACTCTTAAAGTGCAAGAAGTAAAATCAAGAACCAATAAATGGGATGGTATGAAACTAAAAAGCTTCTTTACAGCAAAGGAAACAATCAAGAATGTTAAGAGAGAGCCTACAGAATGGGAGAAAAATCTTTGCACCCCACCTCAAATACAGCAATAATCTTCAGGATATATAAAGAACTCAAAAAATTTAACAACAAAAACAAAAACCCCAAATAATCCAATAAATGAATGGCCAAGGAACTGACAGGCTTATTATCCTTTCAATGCTTGTAAGACCTTTGTTGATGTTTCCTCTTTAATGCTGGATATTTATATTATATCTTTTCAGTTTTATTTTTCCTGTTTTGTCTGTCTTGAGCTTTACCAATTTTATTGACAATTTCAAATAATATCATATCATTCATTGGTTTAATTCATTTTCTCCGTCATTTTTCTCCTTTTCATTTTAGTCACTTTGAGGTTTTTTTCGTTCATTGGTTTTGGTTTTATTTATTTAGACAGGGTGCCACTATGCTGTCCAGACTGACTTTGAACTCAAGATCCTTCTCTCAGCTTCCCGAGTCACTCCCTAGAGACAATAGGTGCATGCTTGGATGCTTGGAAGAGATTCTGTTTGTTGTTACATTTTTCCTTTAGCATTTCTGGTTTAACTTCCTTTTTTAAAATTCTAATTTGTTATATATGACAACAGAATGCATTACAGTTCATATTACAATTTTTCATATCTCTGGTTTCACACCATTCATGTCTTCATACATGTACTTACGGTAATAATGTCCATCTCATTTCACTGTTGTTTTCATCCTCCTACCTCTCCTACTCCCTCCCTTCCCCTCCCATCCCTTTGCCTTATCTAGAGTTCATCTAATCTTCCTTTGATCCTCCTCCCAACTTCACTATGATCAGTCTCCTTAAACATTGGCATTTGGGTTTTTTTGGGATTGGCTTACTTCACTTAGCATTACATCTTCAACTCCATCCATTTACCTGCAAATGCCATGATTTTGTTCTCTTTTATTGCTGAGTAATATTCCATTGTGTGTGTGTATGTGTGTGTGTGTGTGTGTGTGTGTGAAAGAGAGTGTGTGTATGTATGTGTGTGTGTGTGTGTGTGTGTGTGTGTGTGTGTATATCATATATATATACCACATTTTCTTTATCCATTCATCTACTGAAGGGCATCTAGGTTGGTTCCACAGTTTAGCTATTGTGAATTGTGCTGCAATAAACTTGATGTGGCTGTGTCCCTGTAGTATGCTGTTTTAAAGTCCTTTGGGTATATACTGAGAAGTGGGATAGTCAAAGGGTGGTTCCATTCCAAGTTTTCCAAGGAATTTCCAAACTGCTTTCCGTATTGGCTGCACCATTTTGCAGTCCCACTAGCAATATATGAGTGTGCCTTTTCCCCCACATCCTCACCAACACTTATTGTTGTTTGTATTCTTATTAGCAGCCATTCTGACTACAGTGAGATGAAATCTCAGAGTAGTTTTGATTTGCATTTCTCTCATTGCTAGAGATGTTGAATATTTTTTTTATATTTGTTGAATGATTGTATATCCTCTTCTGAGAAGTGTCTGTTCAGTTCCTTGGCTCATTTATTGATTGGGTTATTTTTTGGGGTGGGGGGTGTTTAATCTTTTGAGTTCTCTATATACCCTAGAGATTAGTGCTCCATCTGATGTGCAAGTGGTAAAAATTTGCTCCCAATCTATAGGCTCTCTATTCATCTCACTGATTGTTTCTTTTGCTGAGAAGAAGCTTTTTAATCTGAATCCATTCTACTTATTAATTCTTGATTTTAATTTTTATGCTATAGGAGTCTTATTAAGGAAGTAGGGGCCTAATCCAATATGATGGAGGTTTGGGCCTACTTTTTCTTCTATTGGATGCAAGGTCTCTGTTTTAATTCTTAGGTCCTTGATCCACTTTGAGTTGAGTTTTGTGCATGGTCAGAGATAGGGCTTTAATTTCATTTTGTTGCATATGTATTTCTAGTTTTCCCAGCACCATTTGTTGAAGAGGCTATCTTTTCTCCAATGTATGTTTTTGGCACCTTTGTCTAATATAAGATAACTGTAATTATGTGGGTTAGTCTCTGTCCTCTATTCTGTCTAATTGATCTACCAGTCTATTTTGATACCAATGCCAGGCTTTTTTTTTTGTTGTTGTTGTTACTATTGCTCTGTAGTATAGTTTAAAGTCTGGTATAGTGATGCTACCTGCTTCACTCTTCCTGCTAAGGATTGCTTTAATTATTCTGGGTCTCTTATTTTTCCAGATAAATTTCATGAGTGCTTTTTCTATTTCTGTGAGGAAGGTCACTGGGATTTTGATTGGATTTGCATTAAATCTGTATAGTGCTTTTGGTAGTATGGTCATTTTGACAATATTAAATCTGCCTATCCAAGAACAATAGAGATCTTTCCATCTTCTAAGTTCTTCTTTACTTTCTTTCTTTAGCATTCTGTAGTTTTCATTGTAGAGGCCTTTCACCTCTTTTGTTAGGTTGATTATCAAGTTTTTTTTTTTGAGGCTATTGTAAATGGGGTTGTTTTCCTTGTTTCCCTTTCACAGGATTTGTCACTGATATACAGAAATGCCTTTGATTTATGGGTATTGATTTTGTATTCTGCTACTTTGCTGAATTCATTTACTAGTTCTAAAAGTTTTCTCGTGGAATTTATTTGGGTCTTCTAGGTATAGAATCATATCATTGGCAAATAGTCCTAATTTGAGTTCTTTTTTTTTCCTGTCTATATCCCTTTAATTTCTTTCATCTGTCTAATTGCTCCAGTGTTTCAAGAACTATGTTAAATAGATGTGGTGAAAGAAGGCATCCCTGACTTGTTCCAGTTTTTACAGGGAATGCTTTCAATTTTTCTCCATTTAGAATGATGTTGGCCTAGGCCTTAGTATGGACATCTTTTACAACGTTGAGATATGTTCTGTTATCCCTAGTTTTTCTAGTGTTTTGAACATGAAGAGGTGCTGTATATTGTCAAATGTCTTTTCTGCATCTATTGAGAGGATCATATGATTCTTATCTTAAGTCTGTGATGTGATGAATTACATTTATCGATTTCTGTATGTTGAACCAACCTTGCATCCCTGGGATGAACCCCACTTGGTCATGGTGTACTATCTTTTTGATATGTTTTTGTATTTAATTTGCCAGAATTTTATTGAGAATTTTTGCATCTATGTTCATTAGAGATATATGTCTAAAGTTTTCTTTCTTTTATGTATCTTTGCCTGGGTTTAGAATCAAGATGATATTGGCCTCATAGAATAGGTTTGGAAGTACTGTCTCTTTTTCTATTTCCTGAAATAAATTTAAGAGTATTGGTATTAGTTCTTCTTTAAAGGTCTTGTGGAACTCAGATGTGTATCCATCCAGTCCTAGGCTTTTCTTGGTTGGTTGGTAGGCATCTCATGGCATCTTCTATTTCATTGCTTGAAATTCATCTGTTAAATTGTGTATATCA
The DNA here is from genome assembly GCF_964194105.1 of Spermophilus citellus. Lineage (NCBI taxonomy): Eukaryota > Metazoa > Chordata > Mammalia > Rodentia > Sciuridae > Spermophilus > Spermophilus citellus. The sequence continues at coordinate 30,330,825 of NC_138197.1, read as the reverse complement.
TCCTGGTTCAATTTATGCAAATTATATTACTATTGAAAATTTCAATGCCTTCAATATTTTCTATTTTATTGGAGAACAAGTTTTCAAAATAATTTCTAATTATCTTCTGTATTTCTGTAGTGTCTGTTTTGATATTTCCTTTTTCATCAAGTATGTTAGTAATTTGAGTTCTCTCTCTTCTTCTCTTCATTAGCATGGCTAAGAGTTTGTCAATTTTATTTATTTTTTTCAAAGAACCAACTTTTTGTTTTGTCAATTTTTTCAATTCTTTCTTTTGTTTCAATTTCATTGATTTCAGCTCTGATTTTAATTATTTCCTGTCTTCTGCTGCTTTTGATGTTAATTTGTTCTTATTTTTTAGAGCTTTGAGATATAATGTTAAGCCATTTATTTGTTGACTTTTTCTTCTTTTAAGGGATGAACTCTGTGCAATGAACTTTCCTTTTAGTACTGCCTTCATTGTGTTCCATAGATTTTGGTACATTGTACATCTGTGTTCTCATTCACCTCTAAGAATTTTTTAATCTCCTCCTTGATGTCTTGCAACCCATTTTCATTCAGTAGCATATTATTCAGTCTCCAGGTGTTGAAGTAGCTTTAATTTTTATTTTATCATTGAGTTCTAATTTCATTCCATTATTATGTGATAGAATGCAGTGTAGAACCTCTACTTTTTAAAATTTGCTAAGAGTTGCTTTGTGGCATAATATACAGTCTATTTTAGAGAAGAACCCATATGCTGCTAAGAAAAAAGTATATTCATTCACTGAAGGATGAAATATTATATATGTTAAGTCTAAGTTTTTGATTGTATTATTGAGTTCTAAAGTTTCTTTGTTCAGCTTTTGTTTCAACAACCTATCTAGTGGTGAAAGAGGTGTGTTAAAGTCACCCAGAATTATTGTGTTGTGGTTTATTTGACTCTTGAACTTGTGAAGATTTTGTTTGATGAATGTAGATGCTCCATTGTTTGGGGCATATAAATTTATTATTGTCATGCCTTGTTGGTGTATGGTTCCCTTAAGCAGTATGAAATATCCTTTTTTATCCCTTTTGATGAACTTTGGCTTGAACTCTACTTTATTTGATATGAGAATGGAAACCTCTGCTTGCTTCTGCAGTCCATGTGAGTGATATGATTTTTCCCAACCTTTCACCTTTGGTCTGTGGATAGCTTTTCTTATGAGATGAGTCTCTTGGAGGCAGCATATTGTTGTGTCTTTTTTTTAAGAAATCCAATCTGCCATTCTATCATCTTTTGATTGGTGAGTTTATGCCATTAATATTCAGGGTTATTATTGAGACATGGTTTGTATTCCCAGCCATTTTTGTTTATTTTTGGTATTTAACTTGACTTGGTTTCTCCTTTGATTAGTTTTTCCTTTAGTGTAATAACTCCTTTTGCTGATTTTCATTGTTTTTTAATTCCTCTTCTTTTTTTTTTTTCAAAAGAAACGAACTTTATTTTTAGAACACACACACCACACCACACAGCTCTTCAGGAATTCCCTCAGAGCCCAACAGCCACCACCGGCTTCCCACAAGCCTCTCAACCTCCCCCACTCCTCCTGCTCTTGAGGCCGATTGGCTGGGTCGTATGGGCGGAGCCAAAACAAGTCCCCCAATGAGCAACTCCATGGTCTGAAAAGGTGGGGAAACAGCCCAATGAGCATCACCACAGAGGAGCCAATCAGTTGGCAGCTAGAAGTTTGCTGGGGCCGCTGTGAGCCAATCATCAGCTGGCAACTGGAAGTTTGCTGGGGCCCGTTTGGCTATGGCTCTCAACAGGTCACTGTAACAGCTTGCTAGCAATGATTGAGAGACCCTTAAGGGTCCACAGAAAAAGAGAGAGCGAGAGCAGGCACTGACCCCTTTTATTGAGGAGAAGCTATTCAAATGAGACAAGGGGTCAGGTTTCAGGGGGCTGAGTCTATCTTCATGATGTTCACTGCCAGCAGGTTGACTGGCACCTGGGTAGGCCACACCCAAGGACACAGTAAGAGAAAGGGACACACACACAAGGCACTACCATGGAAGATTCTATCCTAAACAGGGCAAGGGATTATATTAGAAAGGAACAGGTGAGCATAGCTTCACCTGTGGGGCTGTAACAAGACACACTCATGCATGAGACACTGACCCTCAAACCCAAGAAGGGTGGGGAAAGCTCTGCCACATTTCTGTGACTGAGTGCCTCAGCATCCAGCCAGGGAGTGTGACTCAGTCACGTGTAAGGTTGGTCTCCCACATTCATGTATGTTCTAATCTTAGAGGGAAAACTTTTGGTTTCTCACCATTAAGTTTGATGTTAGCTCTAGTTTTGTTTGCTTGGTTGGTTTTCCCCAGGGTGCTGAATCTTGGACCCAGAGGCACTTTACCCTTGAGCCACATCCCCAGCCCTTTTTATGGAATGTTTTGCTGAGGATGTTCTATAGTACAGGCTTTCGACTTGTAAATTCTTTTAACTTTCTTTTTTTTATCATGGAAGTTTTTTATTTCATCATCAAATCTAAAGCTTAATTTTGCTGTATACAAGATTCTTGATTGGCATACATTTTCTTTAAGAGCTTGGTATATGCTGTTCCAAGATCTTCTAGCTTTCAGGGTTTGGGTTGAAAAAATCTGTACATAATCTAATGGGTTTCCCCTATATGTAATCTGATTCCTTTCCCTCCTGCCTTTTTAATATTCCTCTCCTTATTCTGTATGTTGGGCATTTCCATTATAATGTGTCTTGGTGTGGATCTGTTGTGATTTTGTATATTTGACATCCTGTAACCCTCCTGAATTTGGTTTTCCAATTCATTCTTCAAGTTTGGAAAATTTTCTGATATCATTTTATTGAGTAGATTTCTCATTCCTTTGGTTTGGACCTCTATGCCTTCATCTATCCTGATAACTCTTAAATTTGGTCTTTTCATGCTATCCCATATTTCATGAAGGTTTTGCTCATGGTTTCTTACCATTTTCACTGTGTAGTTCATATTCTTCACAAGATTATATATTTTGTCTTCATTATCTGTGGTCTGTCTTCCAAGTGGTCTAATCTGTTTGTGATGCTTTCAATTGAGCTTTTAATTTGGTTTATTGTTTCTTTCAATTCAAGGATTGGTGTTTGTTTGTTTGTTAGAACCTCTATTTCCCCCACTGAAGTATATTTTCCTTCCTGTATTTGTTTATGTAGCTCATTGTCAAAATGATCTTCTGCTGCCTGTATTTGCTCTCTTATATTATCCTTTAATTTGCGGAACATTTTAATTATATACATCCTGACCTCCTTCTGTTGTTTCTTCTGCTGTGGTGGTCATGGATTCTAATAATGTGGTTTGGGGCACTTTCTTCCCTTGTCTTTTCATATTGCTTGTGTGTCTTCCCTTCTAGCACTGTGGATCCTAGTCATTACTGTTTTTATGCTATAGGCTTATAGTGTCCCTGTAGGGATCCAGTACCTCTCCTTTGAGGTGAAAGACAATGTTAACAAATCCCAATATAAATAATATATATCCTAAAAACAAATGTTTGCTATTAAGACGTTTACAGTTTGGTCACAATATATAGAAATGGTGAATTCAATTATTATCTATAATATACTCAGTAGGTTTTTAAGAGGGTTTATAGTTTCTGATGGTGGACAATGAACCAGAGGTGAGGAGTAGGATAATATGCTGAGGAGGTAGGAGGTGAGGATATAGAGCTATTATATCTTAGGAAGTATAAAAAAGAACTCTAAAGAGGAAGATTAGTAGCAGGAGAAGGGAGAGAAAGTAATTTTGGGTAGAGAAGTGGGAAGACAGTAACGAACATAAAACAAACACACATATATATCAAGAAGAAGATGTTAAAATAATAGAAATTGGTGGGAAAAAAAAGAAAAAAAATATATACAGTACAACTGTAATACACTATTCAGACAATCCAGTCTTCAAAATCCTAATTCATGCAAAGTACTTGGTTTCACATGTTGGGGATGTGAAGTGGAGGAATAGAGAGGGAGAGGAAAAAAATCTTAAAGGAAGAAGCAGGTATTGTTTTGGTTGGAGATCAGTATCTTTCCTGTTTTCCTTCTCATCCATAGTTGGGGAACTCAGTTGTTAGCTGGTATCTCCACTCTCAAGATGGTGAAAGTAACCAGGGGGTCACTGTGCCAGGGTAGTGGCTGCTGGGAAAGGGGGGAGTTAGAAACTGGGTACCTGACCAGCCGGAGTTCCAAATTGGGCATTGTCCCCACTGAAGATGGTGATGAAGGTGACCCATGATGGAGGCGCCTGCTTTGATGGGGTGTCGGATCAGGTGGGGGGAGCTGGGCGATGGCGTTGGACAATGCAATGAGTTCAGAGACGAGCTCTGGGGTGTGCAGTGTGTGGCTGTCAGCTGTCTTCAGAGCCTGTGTGAAGTTTCTGGGTGCAGGCAGGCTACTGCCTGTCAGGGACTATCTCTGTTGCACCAGAGTTCCAAGATGGTGGTGACCAGGGGAGCCCCAGGTTGGTAGATGGGGGTCCACATGAGACTGGCAGTCAGAGTTCTAGAAGCTGCTGGGTGTGCTTTTTGGGAGCGGTGTCTGATTTCTGCTTAGGTGGGTCGCTGAAAGTTCTGCACAGGTGCTGCCACCGATGGTCTCGCTGGGGTACCTGATAGTCCTGGATGGGCAAGTAGTTGGGAGACCTACTCTGACACTGAGCCCTGGAGCCCTGGAGGGGCATGGTGACTCTTGCATTTTTGCACTGGGGCAGGAATATTGCTTGCAGAGAAGCAATATTCTCACTCCTTGAATCCCAGGTCATGGAGCCACACAGAATGCTTCCTCCCTCTGGCCCACCATCTTGGATCCCCCTTAACTTCTTTTTATTTTCACTTTCTGTGGAAAGTGGAAGCTTAGATCATTGTTTTGAATCTCTTTTGTTTTTAGGACAGGTGATAGTAGTGTTCTTTCAGGTTCTCACTCATGCTTTGTGCTCTCCAAGTTTTTCTTTTTTTCCATCAACTTGCTATAATTTATGAAAAAAAAAAGTACCTACATCCCAGGCTGTTTCACAAGAGATGGGACATGTGCCTCCCCAGGAGGTATTATCCAAAAGGTTGGCAAGACTGAGACTGGAAGCTTGCTACCCTGGGCTAGACTGAGTCAGGCCTGGAGATTAAGCCTAGTGTCTGGCTAGTATGTTTGGTTCTAAGTACTCAATCTCCAAACACCTATGTTTGAGGTAATAGTGCATCCAGATCTTTGATTCTCCTTTGTCTAAACCCTGCATAAATGCCTGAATTCAGTATTTTTATTCTTTTCTTATGTTTCCCTTGGTATTTGTGCATAGTGAATATTTGATTATAGGCAAGGGCAAAGATAAAATATAAATTACTTATATGCTCCCTTGGTGAATGGAATCATCCAGTCTATGGCTTTAAATACCATCTACAGATATGATGCTACAGATACTGTTGCCTATCAGCTGTTATTAATTGGTCTTGTTAACATTATTATAGAGAACAGAATTAGGCCTGCTACTTTGGATAAATCAGGCATTGAAGACCAAGCTACTGGTGACTTCAAAATCTCAACAATTCAGTATTTAGTCTGCAATCTAGGTCAGTAGGTAATCAGAAAATCATAAGATGGAGAGCAGTCCACCCTCCACATCCAGGTGAAATACAGCAGAGATGCATGTCACTGGTAGCTGCTGTTAGGACAAGCCCAATAACAGCCAAATAAAATCCAAGCCCCCAAGACATGACTCCTACATGACTCTGCTCCCTGACAAGGAAATCCCAAATGAAAGATATGGCTCCAATCTACAAGGAAGATAAACAAGATACTAAAAGGTGCACAGGTTAAAAACAAAAAAAACCTAGCAGTGATAGTGTGTGTGTGTGTGTGGGGGGGGTTGAATCATGGATATGCCATTTACTAGATGTGGTGTCTTCAGCAGTTTATCTAATCTTTCTTATTATATTTTATCCATGGTAAAATAAGAATAGTGGTAGGGACCTTACTGGTTTTGGGGGGGGATATTCATGAAAAAAATGAATGTGGAAACTTTGGGCTCCTTATAGACACCTCTTAACATTTTCTTATCATCTGAAACTATGGTGATTGGTTTTGACCTAGAGTAGCCCAAGCTGATTGTGGGCTTCTGCTGCTGCTGTTACTGCCATTCACTGTCACCATCACTGTTACCGTTATCGTGATTATCATGGAATTTGTAACACTTGAACAGAAAATAAAATTAATTGACTACCATGGTGTCTCTAGTGTTGTTAACAAACAGCTTTCCCCACCATTTATTTTGTGGGAATTTGGAAAACAAAGACAGATTAAAGCAGCAGCTTTGGGATAATTTACACTTGCAACCAATTAAATGGACATCGGTGTGCCTGCCATTATAGAAGCAAGTTTCCTGGCTCACACACAAGAACTCCAATCTCCATAACACTGCTGATGGTGTGGGGGTCTTCCTGAGGAGGCAGAGGCTCAGGAGGCTTTCTCTCAGAGCTCCTTGGAGCACCTCAGTGGGAAAGCATATTATGTCCTTGCATGATGGCAAGGAAGTCAGAGTCCCATCAATCTGCATTTGCATAGCGTGTTCCTTGTTATGGTTGATGAATTAGACAAAAAACATGGAAGGAGAACAAAGCAGAGTCATTATGTATAAAGGCCGTTCCTCAAACTCACTCATTTGCCAAACCCTGGTTTTAGAAGAAGATATGTAGAGCCTTCGAAACACATGTTACCAGCTCCGTTAGTATAGAGAAGAAGCTGACAGGCTGGCTAGCTTGTCACCAACTTTTTGCATCACTGAATTGGTTCCCACTTCACTATTTTATTTTTTTTAATTCAATCCTAAGAGGGAATCTGGGGAGAGGAAAGAAACACTGATTTTTTAAAAATGTATTCTACTTTGTTATATATGACAGCAGAATGCATTTCAATTCATAGTACACATATAGAGACCAATTTTTCATGTCTTTGGTTGTACACAAAGTAGAGCCACACCATTCGTGTCTTCATACATGTACTTAGGGTAATAATGTCCATTTCACTCCACCGTCTTTTTTAGCCCCTTGCTCCCTCCCTTCCCAACCCTCCCTTTTTCCCTATCTAGAGTCCATCTATTCCTCCCATGCTCCCCCTCCCAACCCCTCTATGAATCAGCCTCCTTATAGCAGAGAAAACATTCAGCATTTGGTTTTTTGGAATTGGCTAACTTCACTTAGCATTATATTCTCCAACTCCATCCATTTATCTGCAAATGCAATGATTTTATTCTCTTTTATAGCCGAGAGAAACAATTAATTTTGACTATATGTCCACCTACAGGCAAGAAAGGGGGCACATGCTCTCATGTAGTAATATTCAGTTTCAATATAACTCACAGCAATACTTACCAAACTTGCCCTTTCGGTTTGTTTAAGGCAATTACAACTCTAGCCTTGAATTCTTTTTTGAGTTCGTAGTTCTGTGCTGAATTTAATCTGTTTTTGCATCTCACATTGTCCATACTGGGGCTCTATGTGGTTGTTTCCTTGTACAAAGATACTTTCCTAAATGAAGGGACTTCTTAGCATCCTTCTCTCATTCTGTATATGTTAATGTTAGGTTTTTGAGTACACCAGCCTAAGCAACTATATGCCCATAGTTTCAGCTATTTTCCCCTAATCTTAACACAAACATCCATGCAAAATCTTGACAATACTTCTAACTAGGGAAATACGTCTGCTGTCACTACCCAGAATGTTCTATTTTTCCCTTGGCCTGGAAAGAAGAAGTTCTATAAACTTTTTTGATTTTAATGGGAAGTCTCAAAAATTTCTGAAAGTTATTTCATGCTACCAAAAGACATTTATGTCCTACAATTTAGCCAGTTGCTTTCTATTTTATAGTATTCTATATCATTCTCCAAACCAACCTCAACCGGATAGCAATGTCTGGAGTTAAAACAGCATCTACTATAACCTTACTACATTTTTTTCTGATTACCTGATACTTATTTATTTTATGACTGTTACCCCCTATATGTCTCCCTCACACCCCTACAACTATTAGAAGTGCTGTATAATAAATAAGAAAACTAATGGTAGGAAAGTTTGAGTAAATTGTCCAAACTCACACATTCAGAAAGTGGCAGAACTACACTGCACATTTAGTGTGTTCTAAACCTAAAGCCATGTTCTTTCTATTTTCTCTAGGACCCTCCATTGTCATCACCATAAACTGGATGACTCTCATGGAGTCAGATCAGGGGCAGATCCGTAAGGTCATTTCTGAGTAGCATACCAAGGCTACAACCATGACACTCTTGATAATTTTCACTGAATCCCTGTTTCCTCCAATGGCTATGCACCTTTATTTTGGGGCACTTGAACATTGAGCCACATCCCCAGCCCTATTTTGTATTTATTTAGAGACAGGGTCTCATTGAGTTGCTTAGCACATTGATTTTGCTGAATCTGGCTTTGAACTTGCAATCCTCCAGCCTCAGCCTCTGGAGCCCCTGGGATTACAGGCATGTGCCACTGAGCCCGGCTGCAACATGAATTTTAAGAGAAGGTAAGGGCAAGTAATCATATACAGGCTTATAATATTCAATGCCTCATTATATTTCTTCTTCTGAGGTTATATTCCCATAATCATGGAATGTCAGCACTAGAAGAGACTAGAGATTGGATTGAGTTAAGTCCCTTGTCTTGTAAACAGCAAAGATAAAGCCAAAGTACAACCAGAGATAAGAAAAATTGAGCTCTATATGTATAATATGAATTGTAATTCTGCAGTCATATATAACAAAATTGAATAAATAAAATCAGATGATCAGATAGAGCACTAATCTCTAGGATATATAAAGCACTCTTAACACCAAAAAAAACAAATAACCCAACCAAAAAATGGGCCCAGGACCTGAACAGACGCTTCTCAGAAGAGGAAATACAATTGAACAACAAACATATGAAAAAATATTCAACATCTTTAGCAATTAGAGAAATGCAAATCAAAACTTCTCTAGGATTTCATCTCACTGCAGTCAGAAGGGCAGTTATCAAGAATACAATCAACAATAAATGTTGGCGAGGATTTGGGGAAAAGGCACACTCATATATTGCTGGTGGGACTGCAAATTGGTGCAGCCAATCTGGAAAGCAGTATGGAGTTTCCTCAGAAAACTTGGAATAAAACCACCATTTGACCCAGCTATCCCACTCCCGGTTAATACCCAAAGGACTTAAAAACAGCATACTACAGGGACACAGCTACATCAAGTTTATTGCAGCAAAATTTACAATAGCTAAACTGTGGAACCAACCTAGATGCCCTTCAGTAGATGAATGAATAAGGAAAATATGATATATATATATATATATATATATATACACACACACACACACACACACACACACACACACAATGGAATATTACTCAGCAATAAAAGAGAACAAAATCATAGCATTTGCAGGTAAATGGATGGCACTGGAGAAGATAATGCTAAATGAAGCAAGCCAAACCCAAAAAACCAAAGGCTGAATATTTTCTTTGATTTGAGGATGCAGACGTGTGATGGTGATTGGGGGTGGGGGTGCAGGGAGCATGGGAGGAATGGAGGAACTTTAGATAGAGCAAAGGGGAGGGAGGGAAAGGGAGCGGGAAAGGGGATGGGAATGATGGTGGAATGAGTTAGACATCATTACCCTAAGTACATATATGAAGACACAAATGGTGTGAAAATACTTTGTGTACAACCAATGGCTTGAAAAGTTGTGCTCTATATGTGTAACATGAAATGAATTGCATGCTGCCATCATATATAGCAAATCAGAATAAATAAATGATTTCATAAAGAAAAAATAAATTAAAAAAAAAAGATGAAGCCAAAAGAGAACTAGCCCACAGTACCCCATGATCTGGTGAGCAGACAGCCTCTATTCCTGCAAGGATGAAGTTGGGACTATGAAAATGACTCATTAAAGCCTTTGCACCTGACAGTGAGCTGCAAATTCAATCCCGCATGGAGGAAGCTTGGAGCTGCTAATGGCAAACCGTGACTTTGCCTCACGAGATATTTAGGCATTAGCTTTGCCACAGTTGCTTTGGAATTCACACCAAACAAGGTGGTTTATGTTAATAAGGTGCCATTGTGTAGCACTTTATGAATTATTATAAAGTAGTTATTAAGATATGTTTTAGCAATCAGTTGAGCTCAACACAAAACATCAACACAAAACCACCAAGCACTACAGATCAATTGGCTAAAAGTCACACAGATAATCTTCAATTTCCTATGCTGTCAGTGATGCCCATTGCCAATGTCTTGGCTGGGCACAGAATCACGAGCCACCACACAGCTTTGTAGATTCAAACAGCAATTCTTTATTCCCAAACTCACACCGGCCTCCACACACGCTCTGGGGCAATCCCAGTTCTCCTGCCACACAATTCACCTACTCCACGAGGCTTTTTTTTCCAATATCCCATTTGAATCTCAGGAGAACTCAACGGGAACAAGCAGCAGGAACACCCTAATCCCGGCAGCAATAATCTTCAACCTCCAACTTCCCTAAAACCCCTATTGTCTTAAACCGGGAACGCCCTAAACCCAAGGACCGGGATACTTCCTCAAACCTGATCAGCTCTAAACCCGGATCCGCCTTGGTCCTTGAGCAAGGTCATCTTACATGCAATGTCAACAGCGAAATCCATTTAACATGGGGTATGCTAGCAAGGAAATTTTGATGCGTCATTCCTACTTGGCAATGGCCCTCAGCAGCCCATGACGTCATTCTTAAGTCTAAAATATGTAAATTTTATATTGCTTTTTACAAGCTATAATTGGCTTTTGTATAAATCAATTCCTTTACATGGCATCAAACCCCTGCAAATTAAATAGAATATATACTGTTGTTCCTTTTACAAATGGAAACTAAAAACTCAGAGAGTTTAAGGGACTAGGGTTATTCAACTATTAATTAGTAGAATTGGGATTTCAATGCGGGTTTTGTGTATCTATGTGGGCAGTCTTTCCATACTGTCATAAGGTCACAGTACATTTTTTTAATAGAATTTAGTCTTCAGATACCTTCTTCCTAAAAGCAACTCCTTTACTGATTATCTTTGCCTTCAACCATTACATTTTTCCCCCAATGTCTTCCAAATTTTTGTCATATAACCCCCAATTCTGCATCTACCAATTACTTGGTGCAGTTCTAATTGTCCCACAGTGGGTCATCATGTGTCTTTGGAGAACACAACATTTGGATACATTTTTTTCTATCCTCCATGGTACTTAGCACTATGCTTTTTACTTATGAGTGAGTGAGTCTGGAGATGCAGGATAAATGAAAATGTCATGAAAAGGTTTCAAACCGGATGGTGAAAGAAGAACATAGAAAACAGCACAAAGATGATTACGGCTTCCGATGTGTACCTTGCAACCATTAGAGTCACAGAGCCTTAGAGTTGCAGGATAGCCAACACCATCTACTCCAACTCTCACATTTATACATGAGAAATTGAAATACCAAGTGGGGCAAATGACTTCTTCAGAGTCATTTTAAGTGACAGTTCTAGGATTCCAACCCAGACTTTCTGAAGCTCAGATGACCCCTTCAGGACTAAGGCACTTATTCCCAGCTGCTAGGAATGTTGGCTGCTCATGGTTCAGATCTGAGTCCTCTGAGCAGTGTGAGACACTGCTCTCACAGAACAGCTCCTGGTTCGGCCTTGCCCAGGTCTGTGCCTGTTCTCCAGGGGAAGTCTCCAATCATTGATTCCTGCAAGGTACTAAGAGTCTGCTGCCTACGTCCAATTAGCACATCCCCGCAGGCTCACCCAAGGCAGAGCACCCAGCACACGTGGCTGATGTCTCTTGCTGCCCCTACTTCACAGTTCAACTTCTCTCTCTGCCCAAGCCTGCTCCCCTCATGTGCCATTAAACTTCCTGAACACAAATCTCTATCTCAGAACCTGTTTCATAGAGAAGTTGGCCAGAGAGATCATCTGAGCTGGCTGTCTTTTGGAAGAAGAGACTGATAGACTGATGGGATCTCTGACTTGTAAGTACTTTGGTTCTAATTGAAAAGAATAAAAGGGACACCTTTACTCCTAGCTCTCTCTCCTTCCCTTACTCTTTAGCTGTCTTCCTTTCCCACTGTTTTGCACATTTTAGGAGGCACCTACCTGCCTAACAAACCAATCCCCTAACCTCAGTCAGCCAAGAACTGCTTTTCCATCCTGGAAGCTTCCTTGGGAAATTCCTATTTGCATTACTCAGAACTCCTCTTGGCAGGAGTGGGTCAGCGTTGGTTTAGATAATACTGCTTACTGCTGTGTATAATGCCTCGTAATCCCACCTGCCTTCTCTGGCAAGGCTGTCTCTTTCTAGTTGTCTTCTTCACCTCGTAAATATGCTAAATCCACAGAGCCTGAAAGCAGAAATGAAAGGCAAAGCATGCTCTCCTTCTCCACCTTGACACAGGTGAGTCCTGACAAACCTTTGATGGCTTCTCTTCCTGCACCTGGGCCATGGTCTCTCCCCAGGGAAGGACAAAAATACAGAAGCATATCAGGCTGACGATGAGTGGACCAGATTCCTGGAAGCCACAAAATCAGAGGTGGACTTTTTGTGTACTGCCAACCCAACAGCTTCATCCCTCTTCTGGGAATTGCAGTTGATGGTCACTTCTCCTTAGGAAGCCTTCCAGCAGCAACTCCAGCTGTTGTGCAAACCACTGATCCAGTTTTTGACTTGGTGAGTCATCTTTACAGTAGTCTCTCCTCTTCTTAAACCCCTCTCCCCACCCATGCATAGCACATAAAAATGGATTGTGGATAGTTGCTGTTATGTGTATATCTGGATATGAACTAGAAGGACTCTAAACTACAAACTAACAAGCCCATCCCCCACCATCAGGTGCCAACTTGAAACTTCCACTCTGGCTCCTGCTTTCATTCTAAAGCTCTCCTCAATACTTACTTCCTGTCCTCAGCTCCCTTGTGCTACCTGCAAAACTGTCTTCCCCAAATGCTATGGGTGCTCTTTGGAAGGTAGAGACCATATTAACCATCTTGATATCCAGTCTCTGCTCCTCCCCAGCCTATTAACCCTGCTCAGCATATATTTGGTGTTCATTAAATACCTGTTCAGTATAACAACTTAATGCATTGCTAGGAAGCAAAACTAATCAAGAAAAATTTCTCACTAGTCAGTACCATGAAGCACTAAATGTCCTTCATTAAGTGGTGTCATCCTGTGTATGGCTGTGTATGCTGAGGTGAGGCGGACAGGACACACTGCCAGACTGCAGCCCTGGCTCTTCCATGCATGATCATGGTGACCTTAGGCACTTCTCACCTATTGAACTCAGTTTTCCTGTCAGTTAACCATTGGTACTCTCTAACACCACATCAAATGTCTTTCTGTAACTCCTTATGATTGTCTAGATCATCATGTGACTTCGTTCAAATCACTGGTGTCCACTCCACTTGGCCTAACAGTGGCCATATAAGTTGAGTATGAAACCAGACGTGAGGAAATCTCCCAGTCTAGAGCAACTTAGCTTTAGTGCCACATAGGAATCCTTTCAGATGCAGAAGGTAAAAAAGCTTTTGACTGAAGCTTTCTTTCCAATTTTTCTATATGGATATTGTCACATCCAACCCAGCCCTTATCTTCTTCAGGTTTTATTTACAGGTGAGAGAAAGGTGAAGGCAGGGACAGGTAAGGCTGTCCCTCTCTAAAGTGTCTCTGTCAGGACACTGGTTTACACAGTGTGAGCTTCCTCCGCCCACCCTAACTAATTTGTCAAGCTGTTGCACAAAGCGATCCTTGTCTATCACTTTGGGTTCCCACCTTGTACTTTGTTCCACATAAACATGGTTGTTTTGTGAGAAGGCCTTGCACTGGGAAAAAAGAAATGTTACCTGAGGCCACCGAGAGAATGAGTCAATGGCCCATGAGAACACAGGAGGAAAATTATAAATGACAGCAATATAACTGAAAAATAGAGAAGACTGATTCTGGTCTCGTTTTTATAAGGTGTGGAGAGAATACAGCAAAGCACAAGTTTTTTTTTTTTTCATATCAGTATACTAATTTGCTTTGGGTCTGTATACATTTGACATGGTGGTCTTTATTAAGACAAATTGAAAATTAAAAAATTGAACCATCTTTGGTAATTTTTACTTTTTTCAGACTGCTGTTAAAAAATACCATAAGCTGGGTGGCATAGAGAAATTTATTTTCTCACATCTCTGGATGCTGGAAGCCCTAGACTAAGCACAGCAGGGCTGAATTCTCTGGAGGCTTGTCTCCTTGGATTGCAGAAAGCCCCCTTCTCTCAGTGCCCTCAAGGATCCTTCCCCTGGGTGCACTTCTGGTGTCTCTTCCTCTTACAAAGACACCAGTTCTGTCAGCTTAGAACCCACACTAGGGCCTCATTTAACCTTAATTACCTTCTTAAAAGTTTTGTCTCCTCAGTAGAATGAGTCGGACATAACTTTCCTATGTTCATATATGAATACGTGACCAGTGTAACTCCACATCAGTACAACCACTGGAATGGGAAGTTATACTCCATGTATGTCTGATATGTCAAAATACACCCTACTGCCACGTAGGACTTAAAAGAACAAAAATTTTTTTTTAAAGTTCTGTCTCCACATACAACCACATTGGGGCCTCAATCTATTATTTTGGGGAATATAATTTGGTCCATAATTTTCTCCAAACCCAGTTTTTGGAATGAAACCTGGAAATAAGAAGGCTACCTTCAAACTTCCTAGAATTAAGTCACCATTACTCATTCTAGAAACAGGTTGCTAAAAGGATTCAATTTCACCCGTTAATCAAGAAGCCATTTGTGTTCAGCCTTAGAAAATATTTTTATTTTTCCATCGTTTTGCACCAGGTTGGATTTTCAGATAAACCCTCTAGTCCAGTTTTTACAATCCACCTCAGCTCTCCTTCTTATCTAAGTAGTGTTGTGCCCAGGACCCCAAGGATCCACCTTGCTTTAAACTGACAGATCTACTTTCAGCCCCCTCTATCCAAACCACATAGGGTCATAAAACACATTGATCTTTTCTCAACTTGATTCAAACAAAGCCCAAAACAACTTACTAACTTTTCCTCAATTATTCCAAAGTGTATGTATATATTCATATATATGTATGTATAATTTATTTAGTTATTTGTTCTAATTAGTTATACATGACAGTAGAAAGATCTTTGATTCATTGTACACAAATGGGGCAGAATTTTTCACTTCCCTGACTGTGCATGAAGTAGAGTCACACCATTTGTGCAATCATATATATGGACCTAGGGTAATGGTGTCTGTCTCATTCCACAATCTTTTCTACCCTTTTTCCCCCTTCCCCTCCCCTTTGCCCCATCCAAAGTTCCTCCACTCATCCTATACCCTCTTATGGATTAGCATCCACTTCTCAGAGAAAACATTTGGCTCCTGTTTTTCTTTTTTCTTTTTTTTTTTTTTGAGATTGACTTATTTCACTTATCTGGTGTCTCTTCCTCTTACAAGGACAACAGTTCTGTCAGAGGGAAGGAGGAGAATGGGTTGGGGATGGAGACAGGTGCACAGGCTTGTGGGTCTGTGATTGTCTCCAACTCTACCGATTTACCTACAAATGTCATGATTTTCTTCTCTTTTAATGTTGAGTAAGTTACATTGTATGTATGCACCACAGTTTCTTTATCCATCCATCTAGTGAAGGGCATCTAGTTTACTTCCACAGTTTAGCAATTGTGAATTGTGTTGCTATAAACATTGAATTGGCTGTCACTGTAGTATGATGTTTTTAAGTCTTTAGGGTATAGACCAAGGAGTGGGATAGCTGGGTCAAAAGGTCATTCCGTTCCAAGTTTTCTAAGGAATCTCCATACTCCTTTCCAGATTGGCTGCACCAATTTGCAATCCCACCAGCAATGTATGAGTGTGCCTTTTCCCCACATCCTCGACAACACTTTATTGTTGATTGTATTCTTGATAACTCTCCTTCTGACTGGAGTGAGATGAAATCTTGGAGTAGATTTGATTTGCATTTCTCTAATTACTAGAGATCTTGAACATATTTTTCACATATTTGTTGATTGATTGTATCCTATTCATTCCCAGAGGCAAAAGTTTTTTAGAAGTATTTTTCACACCACGCTTCCTTAACACTTCAGAGCTGTGCCCAAAGACTCCTAGATTCTATTTCCAACTTTCTAAAAATTTTCCCTCATCAGCCTCTTCAGGTACTCTAGTCTTCCCTTATTCTTGTCCTCCTTCTTCCCTTCTCCTTTTCCTCCTCCCTCCTTCTTCTTGTTTTCATCTCTAATTTAAACAGTCCTTTATTTTTCTACTTTCTAGACTCTTTTCCATATTAGCAATCCTTTCAAATTCTTCCCACCCAGTGGGTATAAGTTCCACAAATCATGCAGAGGGATGAAATACTTCTTAGGAGGGAAGGAGGAGAATGGGTTGGGGATGGAGACAGGGGTACAGGCATGTGGGTCTGTGATTGTCCCTGCATTGCTGTGTTTTGCTGTCACTTGTCCATGCCTGCCTATGGGTCACTGCTGTTGTTGGGGCCCGAATCATATTTTTCTGGTCATGTTGCCATTCCACTGGGCCTAACTGTCTTAAAGAGAACTTGGCCATTTCAGGCCCCTCTGTCTGACCTCTTAATCAAGTTGGTACTCTGTTGGGCACTCTCATTGTTGTGTCAGTCTAACTCCCTTAGCCCGGGAGTTTTCATAACAAGATCCTGTGTTACTATGATTTCTATGATCTGTTCTTATCCTAGTGTACAATTCAATAAATGTTTGTTGAATGATGGTATCTTGATAAAGCCCCTATATGTATATCTCTGAAGCATAAATAAATACTTATCAGAAAAGCAGGTGACAGAGAAGCATTTTCAAGATTGGTGGAAGGCTAGGCTGAGATGGACATTTTCCTCAAAGAATACACATAGTAGATGGATAAGGGTCTCTGTCACTAAAGTCCATCTGTTAGTAGTTTTGAGAGTGCAGTAGAAGATTGGTCTCCATTCTCTGTCCATTTCTACCTAATTCTACTCTAATTACATCTGATTGTGTGCAAGTAGTTAAAAACAAAGTATAGAGAAAGTGGCCTTTGAAAACTATGTAGAAATTGACCAGGTAGAGGGGAGAGGTGGGAGCCCTGCAGCCATGTTGTCTAACATAGGACTAGAAGTGAGAAGCAGGTGTAGTAAGGGTGGAAAGGTAGACAGAGGCAGGAGGACTAGAGCCTTTGCTTTTTTCAGTTCTTCCCTGACACCTGAGGAAGGACAGACTAAGAAGAGTCACCATAGAAGCCCCTGGAGTGGGACTTGTGAATCCTGGACAGGAGCTGAGTGCTTGATGTCATTGTTGGATCAAATTCTCATCTCATCTTTTTGTCAATCAGAAATTAGTTAAGCAGATATTGTAGGTGAAATGTTCTCCAAGGAACCCACAACTCTGGCCAGTTGATCTTGTGTCCTCTTTCTGGAAAACTCTATAATGGGTCTGTAAAATTTCACATGAGCAGTGTGGGTTAATTTTATGGTTGAAGAACTTGAAATTGCACTGATTTATCCCATTTTATGCATAGCTGATCCAACTTAGCCCTTCATGAACCAGTGGATCCTGTGGAGGACCATCTCGAAAGGGATATGAGTAACATGGCCAAATTAAAGTTCTCTGAAAGGTAGCTAAGCCCACAGCCTTTATAAAAAGGCTCTCAGAAGGCAGAATAAGAGGGTCTTTGGGATATTCCTCTGACAGAAGCTCCAGGTTAAGGCAACCTCCAGTTAGTAGGCCAGAAACATTCTTGGAGAATCCATTTTAAATCTCATGAATGCAGCTGCAAAGCAAAGACTTGAAATTCCTGCATTCATTCATGAGGCTATGAATCTAATGGAGAGAAAGATATACTAGAAAAATAAATAAATAAAATACCCGACATAATGAGTTAGGTGGTGGAAATTACTAGAGAGAAAACCAGTAGGGATGGAAAATGAAGTGTTGGGCAAGGGGCAGGCTGCAGTTGCAACTATTGATCACTGGAGTCACTGAGAAAGGCAGTTGAGCAAAGACTTTGTCCTTTTGGGGGGAGGAATTGATATCATTCATATTATACAAACTCTTCAGCACATGTTAAGTACCTATCACTAAATTAACATCTAGCAAAAGACAAATTAAGGTGTACATATGCTCCTTTGAAGAGACAGACTTGAAAAACCAAACATACAAAGAGAAAATTTTAGAATTGGAAACAACATATCTATCCAGCACCAGCCAAAGAGAACATAAGACAATAATGCAAGTGTAAATACATTCACCTCCCTCTGCCTCTAGTTCTTCTTCTAGGTCTGAACTATGGTCCATTTCTGGTCTTCTTTTTACCTGTGGCTAAAGTGCCTGTTGAGAAATCTCTTGGCTGCCCGTCACAAACAGGAGAAAGCCTGTACCCCTTGAAACAACACGCAAGAGCACAGCCCACCTGACTGGCATCTCTGGCCACAGCCAATTCCCAAGGACACCCTGTGGGCTGCCATTCCTTTTAGAAGCCACACACTCTCAATGCTTCTTTGTCTTGGTACTTGCTACTGCTTTTCCATTAAATGCAACTTTCTTCCTCTTTCTTTATCTTTTAAGCCCTGTTTATCCTTGAAGAACCCATTTAAGTGTCAGCTCTTTAGAGCTTCCCCCACTTTACCTGGGCAGTCAGTAATTCCTTCTTTTGTGTTCTAGCAGCAGGGTATTTACACTCGCATTATTGTCTTATGTTGCTTTTTTGGCTGGTACTGGTTTTCAAGTCTGTCTGTTCAAACTAGCATATGTATACCTAAATTTTTCTTTTCCCTGAAGTCAATTTGGTGGCAGGGACTTAACATGTGCTGAAAAGAGTTTGTATAACATGAACGATATTTAGGAAGATTCATTTGGTGGTCACCTGCAGGACAGCTCACGGGAGACAGAATAGAAAGTACCCAGAGGCAATTGCAATAATCTAATCAAGATTCAAGATAGGCACCCTGGATGTGAGATCTCAGGATAGAATGACTGAAGATGACTGTGACTAGAAGTGACAGAAGAGAAACATTTAAAATGGCTCTGGAATTTGGAGTGTAGGTGCCTGGGGGAATGATGGGCTATTAAGAGAAACAGGGAAATAAGGAGGAGGTGACCTTGAGGGAGAGCCATATTGGGTTTGAATTCATTCAGGACACACAACTGCAAAGTTCCACAGGCCTGTGGGAATCGGGACCCTGTGCTGGGTACGTGGATTTAACAGACTGGAAATCTAAGATGTCATAAGAAACAGCAGATATTACTGTGGGAGAGAGCACAAAGAAAGAAAAAATTCTCTGCGGAACTGCTCTGTTGGGGAGCAAAAGGAAGAAAATAAGAACATAGAGAAGGAGAACGGACCAGAAGGTAGGCGTGAACCAGGATAGTCTTGCGGTAGAAACTGCAAAGGACGAATTCCAGAGTTGAAGGTCAACAGTATCAAATTCAGTGTTGAAGATGGAACTGAGGAAGAGGATCGGGATTTGGCCACGGGAGGACCTAGGTGACCTTCAAGAGAGACATTGCTGAGCAGATGAGGGGGTGGGGACACTGCGGATGTGAAGGAGAGAGTGGGTGGGGGGAAGCGGAGGTGGCAGGTGCTGCCCTTTTTCCAGGGAATTTGGCAGTGTAAGGAGGAAGGGGGCGCCAGGGCTGGAATGGGCTGAGATGTGTTTGCGGGGAATGTTTTCTGTCCTCTTGGTCTACATGCAAACCACCACCGAGTCAGGTGGAGTCCAGCTCAGGCTCCGTCTTTTTAAAATCTGCTGTTCTCTGGATCGGGGACTATTGCCTCTTGCCATGACTGGAGAGCAAACTGCAGGCCTTTTGGCCCCCATTTCTCTCCACTCTATTTCTTCCTCTATGCTTGGAAAGAAAAGCCTTCTCAATGTACTCTTCTCTTCCTGTCTGTCCCATGGGCAAAAACGAAATTAAGTCCAGTGCCTCACCCAACTACATGAGACTCTCCATGCATGAGCCTCAACCTCCTTCAGATTCTCTCCCACAGCCCCCACCACACACCGGACCTATACTTGAATTCCACTGTGCCTTCTGCTACCTGAGGCTCTCTTGCTCCCTCCTGCCCACCTTCCTGTCTGCCCCTCACCTGAGACAAACTTCCAGCTCCCTGCTTCAGCTGCTGGTTGAACCCAAGTCACTCTCTTCTAGTTTGCTTTTCAAAATCCTCATGTTTCCTTTTATCTCTTCCTAAACTGGAAACTGATCTTCCAGAACTGGTTTCTTTTAAAAGACATAATTCATTTCATTTTCAAACTGGCATTTCCTTTTTGTGTTAGAACACAATGTAACAAACGCTGAAAGCCTGCATTCTTTAGCCTCTAGAGGTAAGCCTGTACTTGTCCTGGGTGCAAACCAGAGCTTTCCCCAAGGCCATTGTAAATGTCCCCTATACCATGACAGAACTCCTGGTTTCCCAATATAAAACCCTGTAACATTGTGTTTATAGCAGGCAAATAGGAATCTCATAGAATATGCATAGAATCTCTCGTTCCTTATGCATATAACACATACACACACCACTACCACCACCACCACCACCACCACCACCACCTTCTTATTATTCTATGATGTCTTTGTGGGCAGGCCTATATTTTTACCTATTTCATATCCTTATAAGCCTGTTCTTGACCTATATCTTAAGGACTTAATAAACATGAATTGCAAATATATATTATATATTTTTATAATATACATATATGTATGTGTGTATATGTATGTATGTATATATATAAGTGTGTGTGTGTGTGTGTGTGTGTGTGTGTGTGTGTATATATATATATATATATATATATATATATATATATATATAATTCTCCAACCCCCGAATCAGCTGAGAGGGTGTGGACATGGGCGGCCCTTGGAGAGATGGAGTTTTCCATTGCTGAGACAGAATGGCTCCACAGTGGGTGGCGGGCCCTCCCTCTCCTTTAAAGTCAGACAGACACCCTATTGTCAGTGCCCTTCAGCAGAGCTGGGGGCTGAGGGTAGCTGTCAGTGCCACACAGGTTGGCACCTGGTGATAGTTAATTCAGCACCTTATCATAGGCCGCCTCATATTGTTCTTTAATTGTTTCACATATGGCTGTCATTTTACTCTAGCAAGATTCAACAACAACAAACATCAACTGTGTATCTACTTACTGTGTGCCAGGTACTTTTGTGTGGTTCTCATATTGAAAACTCAAATAGGTCCTATGTGGTAGGTTTTATTCTTGTTTTTCAGAGGAGAAAATGAGTTTTGGAGACTGGCTGAAGTTCACGTAACAAGTATAGGACAAAGTCACTATCTGGATCGAGATGTGCAGAACTCACTTCAATTTTGCTGCAGTCTCTTTGAGGGTGGGGCTTGGCCTTCTTGCTCCCACCCTAGCATCAGTCTATCCTCCTAAGGGGTCCAGCCATATAGCCCCGGTCATGGCTTACTATACATTCTTTGAATTAAGTAGAAGGGAATGTTCCTTCCTCTTTGCTGTGTCTCAGGATGGAAAACACCATCCTCCTGTTCCTGCAACACTCGATGCCAAGCTAAGCCCCGACAGTGCAAACAAACAGCCCCGCAGGTGCAAGGGCAGGGCTATAAATATTTGCTGCATTGTTCTCCTTGTCAGTGCCAAACAACATTGGTTCTCCTCCCCTAGCGGAGCTGATAAATAAATGAGAGGTGCCACCTGAATAAAGCCAAGCAATGCCTTGGGGCTGTGCCTGGGTGATTCCAGCTGAATTGTTAAGGGGTGTGAATCCTTTGTGGCCTTTATCATAGAAGGAGCTGGCAACCATGCCCAATCTCCATCAGCCACAATTAACCCTGTGCAACACCCTGGCCTGAGGGAGGGAGGTATCCCCAACCACAGGTAACTTCAAGCTGCCCCATGCTAAACCTTCATGAATGTTGTTTATGTCACCTCCTTTCCCTTCTGAATTGTCCCATATCATGTTCCCCCACCTAGGAACCAGCATCTATTTTTACGAGAAGTATAAAGCCTCTAATATTTAAACAGAACTTTGTAGTTTACAGAGAACTTCAGGGTGACCTAATGAAGCAGTAATGGAGGGTATATGTTATGGGCTTTTCCTTCTAGATCAGTGAACCAAGAGGAGAAGTGACCTGCCCAAGGACACACAGCAAATGAGAGACCAAACTTGGACCCACATTCAGGTCTCCTGGCTCTAGGGCCCGGGATCTCTGTTTTCCCCACAGCTGCCTCTTTTGGCAGGAGTTTTGGAATATATCATTAAGATGTGCCCTTCATACCACAGCCCACCTTCTGAGTCATATTAGTCTCCTATCGTCTCAGGTGAACAGTGGCCAAAATTGGATCATTCCTGGGAGAAACAATCCTTTTGATGTCAATCTACAAACATCGTACAAGGGATTTTAGTAAGTTTTTGGCAGGAATTTCAACACCTTTGGTGAAGTTGACAAGGGGCTTGGTAATACTCCGAGTAGTTTGGAGCAACCAAATAGCCATCACTCAAGCCATACCTGAAATCCTGGGAGTCACTTATAAAAGAGGGTTCCCCACAGCTTTACAGAAAGCTGTATCATAGAGCTAAATCTGGTACCCTTTGTAAACTTTTGGTGAAATGTAAATATTCCTACTTTGCATACATTGATAAAAATAATAAAATAAAAAATAATAAAATCAATATTAAAATAATTTCCAAAATTATTTTTGAGATACTGATTTACACTTGGGCAGTGCTTTGTTCATGCTAGGGTAGGCAGATTGGCCTGGTAGGGAATTCTAAGATAAATAACAATGTAAACAAATATAAACAAGGAAAACCTTAATCCTTAGGAAAGGATTTCTTCTCTAGAACGAGCGCTATGCTATGTAGTACGCTGGACCCTGTGATTCATGACCAGATGATCGTGGGAGGACATTAGCGTTCATAGCCAGTGCAGAACCTGGCCTCAGTTGACCCCAGTCTGAGTTAATCTTGCTTCCTTTGCCTGTTCAGGGTTCCATACCATCCACAGAACCTCCAGGATGCTTTCCTCCATCTCACATCTCCTAGACCTGGAAGTAGATTATGAAGGCAGGGGTAGAGTAGAGTTTGTGTGCCAGAGATGGAGCAGGGCCTGAGTTCTCATTGTTAGGGGGGCCTAGGTCCAAGGATACCTTCCTGTACATGGGCACTCCTTCCCCTTCAGTAAAGGACCTTCTCTATTCAATTGTTCATTTTATTTACAATCATTCATTCATGCTACTTATTTTGTTATAGAATATAATAATGAATCAAACAACATAAAACCTGCCTTTGTGGAACTTATATTCTATTGAGTGTATCTTAAATGGAGTTCTCAGTGTCTGAATACAAAGGGAGATAAGCAACGAAATGTTAGGTAAGTTGCGTGATGCCGAGTGCTGACAGGCATGTGGACCATGATCAGGACATTGGCTTCCTTCCTGAGACATGGAGCATCCTAACCAAGGTTGGGCATTTCAGGAGGAGGACTGCAATTTTAAGTGGAAGAGGCAGTTGGGATGGGCCTTAACTAAAAGGATGACATTTGAATTAAAAACTTGAAGGAAGTAGAGAAGTGAACCTTGCAAGTACCTGGGGTGAGGACATCGAAGGCAAAGGGGACTGCCAGAGCCAAGTTCCTAGGCTAGGAGCATCCTGGAATGTGTGAGCAATGGTAAGATGGTGGGTATGGTGGAGTGGATGGACAGGGGAGAAAGAGAAACGAGATGAGGCAGGAGTGGTCAGAGGGCTTGGGAAGGCAGCCTTTCTTGGGTATGTGGGTCATGGTCAGGACTTTGGCTGAGAAACTAGGGAATTCTTGGAAATGGCCTCCTGATCTGACTTCTGTTTTGACAGTCCCACTTTGGAGGCTGCATTGGGAATGGGATGATGGAAAGCAATGGCAGATGCAGGGATACCCCTGGCAAAAGATGACAGGGACTTGGACCAGGGAGATGGCTGTGTGAGAGGTGAGGCATATCAGGATCTGGGAACCTCCTGCCAAATTGGATGTGGAGTGTATGAAGAAAAGAAACACCAAGGTGATCCAGGGTTTTCACACTGAGCAGCTGAACTGGAAGGATGGAATCGCCATGCCTGAGAGAAGGAAGACTCGGTGGAAGGGAGGCAGAACAGAAGTTCCGTTTCCCACTTGAGATTTTAGAGGCATCATGGAACCAGAAGATGATTCCTGGTCCTGCCACTTATTAGCTAGATGTGACCCTGGGCAAGTCACGTTTCCTGTCAGAGTTCTCATCTTTTCATCTGCAAAAGAATAGCAGTGCTACCTCCATCAAAGAGGCATTTGGGGGCCCCAAATCACACGAAGACTAGCACAGCATCTGGCTCATAGCTGGACTAAATAAATAGCGGTCATGGCTATTATTCCTAGCAGGACCAGGCAGAGCTGAAGAGTGGCAATCGACATTTTCCAGTTTCCAAAAGGCGGAGTCTCTGTGTGATGGGCAAATGCCTCCTTTGAAGTCTTTAAAGGTCAGCGCTTCGCCAGCTGCTTGCTGGTGACAAAAGACTGCGTGTTTTTTGCTTTTTGTTTCTTCCCTGTCTACCTCAAACAAGTGGCCTGAAGCCAACTCCCTGACACTTCTGGGACAATCCCAGTGGGGACTTCTTGCTGCCCGCAGACTTAAAGCCCCCTTGCACAAAGAGAAGAGAGCTCCCAGTTCCTCCTCCCATTCTTCCATGGACTGTTCCAGAAGATCTGCTCATGGAAAGAACATGGACCTTGAGGTCCCAGTCCTGGGTTCCAGTCCTACTGCTCATTGACTGTGGCCTTGGTAAGGTTAGCTTCCCTGGGGGGACTTGTTTTTCTCCTCAGTTGAATGGAAATAGTATGAGCATTTTGAGGCTTGTTATATTTGTGAATCATGTCCTGGGACCATGGGTACAAATTTGTCCTTTTCTAGCTGTGACACCTTGTACAAATTGCTTAAAACCCATACGTCTCATTTTCTACTCTTTAATATGGAAAATGTAATAATGTATATTTCACAGGGTAGTTTGAGAATCAAGTGAAATAAAAATGTTCCAAACAACATAGCACATAGTAGGTCCTTAAAAATATCAGCTCTTGAACACAAAATTAAAAAAAAAAGTGCTTCGGGATGCTATGGTACTTTAAATATACAACATAGTTTCATTATATTTGCCTAGAATTTGAGGACCCCAAGCCAATCCCCTGATTCTCATCTCCGAGATGGCATTCTTTCTGTGCTACTATCCAGGAGCAAAACATTAAGCTTTGTTCTTTTGGAAATAGAAACTTGCTTGAAACACGTTAAATAATCATCTCAGGGGAAATTTGCAATTTTTTCAACAGAATGAAAAATATCTGATTTTGTACACTGAGTTATGTTTTTTGAACTGAGTTTCCCAATTCAAAGTCTATCCTGTCTGGCTTGTCTTCATCAAGTGCAATTGCTATGAAGTCAGGCTCTGTAGCTCCCAGGAAGTCAGGGTATGTGTGAGCTGATGGTTTATAAATGGCATATGTTCAGGCTAAGGATGGAAAACATGTGGCCATGTGTCAAATTGGATTTTTATAAAGACAAAAGAAATTTCAGAGAGATGCTGAGATTTGCAGTACCAGGAACACTCTACAGCAACAGCAGTCAACATGTATTATAAAACAGTACTCCACTAGTTGCCAACTATGTGTCTTGAGGCCTGATTAATCTGTGATCCAGACAGATGTACATGGCATGCCCCTTATAGGAGGCTGCTGAACATAGCTGCCCCTCTGCTTGTTCAATATGTTCCTCAACTACTGAATTTCTAGCTTATACCAGGCCCTGTAGT
The DNA here is from genome assembly GCF_964194105.1 of Spermophilus citellus. Classification (NCBI taxonomy): domain Eukaryota; kingdom Metazoa; phylum Chordata; class Mammalia; order Rodentia; family Sciuridae; genus Spermophilus; species Spermophilus citellus. The sequence goes on along the minus strand of NC_138197.1, from coordinate 30,304,960 downwards.
TGACGTAGACCACTGGTGAGCTCTTGCTAAATATGTCTGTTTCTGCAGATAGATTTCTTTTCACTCATGAACTTGGTTCTTCTCCCAAATAACTCTTACTTACTAGCTGTGTAAGATAGGGCTAATTGTTTATGTGAACTAAATCCTCTGAATTTCTATTTCCCCATTCAGAGATTCAGAATCATTTTATCTGTCCCTCAGGGTGGTTAGGGGGATGGTGGGTGGGTTTTGCAAATAGTCAGGTAGCAATCACTGGAAGGGATTGCCTTGACCTTGGACATGTCCTTCAGTCTTTCTGCATTTAGGTTCTTGGTCTGTGAAGGAAGAGTCAATAGCTTTCTGTCACCTAATTCTTAAAGAAGATCAATGTGCAAGCATGAGTCCTAGGTTGTGGTTGCTCCTTGTCAAACTCTCCACTCAGCTCTATGGCTGTTTGTGTAACATGGGCCACCAGGGACATTTAGAAAGGAGGGCAAACACTTACCCACCACTTAACTTCTCATTCACACTTAAAAGGCTCATACTGTGATTTATCAGATGTGGCACTGGACACTGGGTCCTAATTCATTCCATGCCACTAAATCATGTACCCTCAGGCAAATCATTTCTCTTCATTTGAGTTGAAATTTTGTCCTCTGTAAAACAAAGGGTTGTATTAAGAAACTTCCAAGGTCACTGCCAGCTGAACTCTCTCATTGTTGAACTTTGCATTTCTATCATTTGATTGACAGATATAAGATATTTAATCAATTTTCTCAAACTAATTGGATGTATTAGTTATTAATTAAAATAACAAAATCCATTAACAGCCCTTGGTCTCCCAACTCTTTACTTCTTTTGTCCATCTGGCAGCTTCTTCAAAGAAAAGCAATCTGAAGGTAGATTCTTCCATTGGTCATGGGAAAACTCCAGATGGTCTGGCTCACCTTAATCCTTTAACACCACCTTCCTTCTAGAAAGAAGAACCAAAACAGATTTTACTTTGTGATGGGTGAATAAATCCCCAAACCAACTATTTGAAAGAGGAGCTATAGCAAAGCACATGATATCTTGGATGGTCTTCTAATAAGTTATGGGTTCCATAATGAAGCAAAAGAGATCACATAGAGGAGGATAGAATGCAAGAGAAAAGGAGGAAATTGCTTCTATGTTCTTATTTTGCTGAGTCCCAGAGAGAACTGACTTGCTAAAGCAACTAGTCTGTGCTCCAATGTGACATCGGAGCAGGAGAGAGGAGCAGCAAGAGACTAGGTTTCTAGCGATTGCTCCCTGGACTCTGATCCTGCACACATCTACTTCCCATTAACCGTGTGAAAGGTGTCATGTTAGGGTATGAGGCATCAAGACAAACGAGACAAGCTGAATAAGTTTCTACCATTATACAGTTTGAATGTAACAGGGATGACAAACACATTTTGTAAGAAATTTAATTCAGTGTACTGAATGCCTTACTGGAATACACATAAATGAAGTAACTGAGAAGACAGGAGGGAAAAAAATAATTCATATTAGGAATTATTCTGTAATGGTGGCATAGGGTTCACTCAATTGAGGGAAAATATTCTTGAAGTGATTCTTATGTGCTTACCACTGCATTAGGGGTTGGGAAGAAGCAGTATGGAGAACCCACTGTGAAGAGGGAAAGGGAGACTCAGAAAACAGAATTCAAGACCCTGGGTTCCCTTTCATTTATTCATTCAACACTCACTAGGCACAAACATTGTGTCAAGCTATAGCTGGACCCAGAAGATAAAAAGATAAGTGAGAGAGGCCTCTGCCCAATTCTGCTCAGAGAACCCACCTTTTAGGCCAGCTGCTGGGTATCTGTGGTGGATAACTGTGCAGGGGCTCAGCCTGCACTGTAAGATGGTATTCAGAGAACCCATCTAAACTGCGCACAGACCCATGGAAAAACTTGCCTGGCCACAGCACCTACTCTCTGGTTAGCTTTGATGGCGAATCTGTCCACCGGTCTGGTTCTGATCTCTTGGCCCAGACCTGATGCGTTCTGTGGCCATTCCTGGTTCCTGACTTCACCATCTTCTCATTTTACCTTTATCTCATGTACTGTTTGGGCATCTTGTGCCACATATACTTCACATCCCAGAGCCAAAGACTCACGAGGCTCTGTCATAAATGCTGTCTTAGAGCCAGAGGAAGCACTGAATGACTCTTCCCTTGTGGCTTCTAGCCAATTAGGTGAAGCTACCTAGGGCATTGTGTTGTGAGACCTGCTGGCAGGGAGCGGGTACACAGCTGTACCCCTACAGGCATGCTGTGCTGTGTGGGGTCTCACGAAGCAGAAGTGGTTTCCTAGAATTGCTAGATTTCTGTGAGTTGCTAAAAGCCAAATTGTGTAAATTGGATGGGCTTCTAGGAAACATAATATCCTATAGGACCCTATAATAAAAAAAATACTATTACATAATGCAACTCTAGAGGACTAAGATTGTGCCTCTTTCAACCTAGCACACAAAACAAAGGGATCTCATCATTTCGAAGGGAAAAACCGTGGGTCTTTCATTACTCACATTGCAATTTTTTTCTATGAACCTTACTTTCAGTTTAAGTGTTGGGAGACCCAATGGTTCACCTTGTTTACTTTTCCCCCAAGCTGGAGTTTGTGGCCCAGAGGGTAGCAAGAGAAGGCTCAAGCCTCCATTTTCCACTAGAACAGTCCATTAGAGGACTACAATCTTCTCTAAGATATGGTTTTAAGGCATGAGATCCTCAGACAGTGAGTTAATTATGATGGGGGCAAAATTTTTCCCTTTCCAGTGGGGCTGGTCCAGGAACTCATCAGTAAGATTAAGCATCAACTTTCCTGGGCTCTTTAGGTCAGGTTTTCACAGTCTAATGATTTAAAGCAAATTGTGCACATGCCAGATAGTTCAGTGCTCAAATATGACTTTAACAACAGTAAAATAGCCTCATATATTTGTATAGCATTTTATAGCTTACAAAGAACTTTCATGTATTATCTCATTTGAGCCATGGAAATCCCAGACATAAAACATCATTATTCTCATTTTACAGAAGAAACTAAGTCCAGAAAAGTTTAAATGATTTTCCAGTGGTTATATACTCACTCAGTGACTAACCATGACTTAGCCTTAAGTCATCTACTCAAAAAGACCCTTTTTATTCTACATCAGATGCATTCCTGAGCCAAATAGAAACAATTTGGGGGTTGTTAGCTCTTAGGGGTTTTATGTACTAGTCCTGTTTTTCAATAGCACACATAAATGGGGAACTGATAGAAATGCCTGATCACTGTTTTGAAAGAGATGAAGGGGAAAAGCAAATGAAATTTTGATGTGTGGAGAAGTTGCCAACAGAACTGTCCTGTACTTTGGAAAGTTTGTATACTGTCCACCATTAATGTGTCTTGGATGGCTATATGAGTAGCTTGCCTAGATGCAAGGGGCGAGATAAGATGGGGTTTGACTTTTATATATACATGCATGAATATACCACCGTGAATCCCAACATCAGGTATATCTACAAGACACTAATTTAAAAAAAATATAAATAAATTGCAGAAGATCAGTATGGAGGTGATAAGGGAGGAGGAAGTGCGCTATGGACAGAATTAGAGCAAATTATATCCCATGCTTTTGTGATTATATCAAAATATATCCTGATGTTTACATAACTGAAAAGAATTTTTTTTTTATTGTTGGTCGTTCAAAACATTACATAGTTCTTAATATATCATATTTCACAGGAGGGAAATGGATGGCATTAGAGCAGATTATGCTAAGCGAAGCTAGCCAATCCTTAAAAAACAAATGCCAAATGACTTCTTTGATATAAGGGGAGTAACCAAGGACAGGGTAGGGACGAAGAGCTTGAGAAGAAGATTAACATGAAAAGAATTTTAAAAAATTAGTTGTTCCAAATTTCAGGAAGCAACTAGTAACAAAAGTAAAAGGCAAAAGAGACAAATGAGAAACTGCAGTTACAGATTGAATATAAATTGATAGAAAAATAATCCCCAAATAAGTAGAAATAAAATAATATTTCAACAAAACTGCCAATGAACATGACTGGATGGATGGGTTTAAATACTGCACTCAACAATAGCACATCTAGGACATTCTTGTGAAGCAGACAAGGTAACGTTCACAAAAGAGACTACATTCAGCTACAAGACTATTCCTTATCTTTCTTTTTTTACCTTTTAAAATTTGTTCTAATTAGTTATGCATGACAGTAGAATGGATTTTGACACATTGTACACAAATGGAGCACAACTTCTCATTCCTCTGGCTGTGCATGGTGCGGAGTCACACCAGTTTTATAATGATACGTACATATAGGGGAATAATGTCTGTCTCATTTCACCATCCTTCCTACTCTCACACCCCATTTCCTCCCCTCACTCCCCTCTGCCCAACCCAAAGTTCCTTCAGTCTTCTCAATAGAAGCCCCCCAATTATGGATCAGTATCTGCTTAGCAGAGAAAACATTCAGCCTTTGGTGTTTTGGGATTGGCTTATTTCTCTTTGCATGATATTTTCTAGTTCATCCAGTTACCTCCAATTACCTTATGATGTCATAAGGCTTCTTTAAGGCTGAGTAATATTCTATTGTGTGTATATATACAATCATATATATATATATATACATATATATATATATATATGTACATATATATAAGTGTGAGTTATATGTATATATAAAGATATATATATTTTTTCCCTTAATCCCTTTATCTGTTGAAGCACACCTAGGTTAGTTCCATAGTTAAGCCAGTGTGAATTGAGCTTCTATAAACATCGATGTGGCTGAATCACTATAGTATCCTGATTTTAAGTCCTTTGGGTATAAACCAAGGAGTGGGATAGCTGGGCCAAATGGTGGTTCCATTCTGAATTTTCTGAGGAATCTCCATACTTCTTCCCAGAGTGGTCACACCAATTTGCAGTCCTATAAACAATGGATGAGTGTACCTTTTCTTCTACAATCTCACCAACATTTGTTTTTATAAGTCCAAAAGAGTAAAATACTAAGTTGCACTTCTGTATATTAGCAAAACGACAACGACAACAACAACAAAAGGATAGGGTTCAAGTTCTCATTTAATTCAGACAACATGCTGGCCTTTTCTTAGGATTTCTTTTTTCTGTTTTTGGTATTGGGGGTTGAACCCAGGGTGCTTTACCACTGAGTCACAGAGGTACATGCCCAGTCTTTAAACAAACAAATTTTTTTTGAGATAGGGTCTCACTGAGTTACTTAGGACCTCACTAAATTGCTGAGGCTGACCTCAAACTTACCATCCTCTTGCCTCAATCTCCCAAGTTCATAGGATTCATGTTTCTGCCACTACATCTGGTGGCTCTTTCTTCAGAGATTTTTATGGAACTACCCATCAGCCATCACCTTCTAATGGTCTCCATCTCTATCAACCCTGGCTGCCTGATCTTCTGAGGACACCTCCCTAAGACACAGAATATTTGTGTTAGTATCTTACTGTGGCCTTTTGGAAACTGACCATCCTCATCTAGCAATGTAAGGCATGTTCTCCACAAAAACATGAAAAACTTTTAGCTGTGACACTACTCCATACAGAAATAGAAGATTATATCGTGTTTTAAAGACACCCCTCCACCACCACCACACACACAAACTAACTTGAAGTCAATATTGAAACTATCGTATCCCTAATTAGGCAAAAATTGATGCTATGTGTTTCGAATATACAAAGACATGACACATAATTTTTTGATTTTACTCAAGAAAAATATTTAAATGCCAATTTAGGGTAAGCAATTTATCCCTATGCAGTAAGGGATAAAGTATTTCAACACAGGGATAATGGTTTACATAAATGTAATACAGAAATCACTGTCCTTCAAGAAACACTTACAAATGATCGGTAATGAGTAAAACATTAGTTCACGGAGTGCAATGATGCCTTTTAATAAGAAATGAAAAATAAGATTGTACCCTAGGAGTTCAACTATCAATCAACAAAAAATGAACTAGAATAAGCCAGGGTTTTCTCAATCTGGTCATTGGGGCTGGATGATTTTTTTTTGTGGTGAAGGTTGTCCTGTCCTTGTAGGATGTTTAGTAGCATCTCTGGTCTGTACTCGCTAGTAAAAATTAGTGCCCTCATCACTTCCCCCCCCCAAGTGGTGATAAAAAAAGATGTCTCTAGAACCCACTAAAAATTCTCTGAGGGAAAAGACTGTCCACAGCTGAGAATCATCAGAACAGAGAAACATCAAATGAGAGAGGAGTACTTGGGGATGTCCAAGTCTTGACTTGACTTGAAACACATAAACCTATCTATAAAATCATAAGGGAGAGGGAGGGTAAACTTGAGGAGTGTCCAAGCACTTTAGAGGATGCCTTAATATCCCTTCCAAGCTGGGCCTGGTGGGGCACACCTGTAATCCCAGAGATTTGGGAGCCTGAGGCTGGAGGATCTCAAGTTCAAAGCCAGCCTCAGCAACTTAGCCAGGTGCTAAGCAACTCAGTGAGACCCTGTCTCAAAATAAAATATAAAAACTGGCTGGAGATATGGCTCAGTGGTTAAGTGCTTCTGGGTTCAATCCCTCTTACCAAGAAAAAAAATACCTTATAGTAGAAGGAAGGTACAGTCCCTCTAAAAGGCATCACCATAGCTAAACCTTTTGGACAAACGAATTTCCTATTCCCCTTGTTCTGGATCCATTTTACCAAACGACCTTCTAATTATCAATCGTGTTTCTATAGAAGGCTTCATGGGCCAGAGATGTGAATGAACATCTTGTTCACCTGATAACATTTTTGTGTATGAGAAGCTTATTCTTCATTCTGCGTGAGCTTTGCTAGCATAAGTCAGTTTAAGTAGTCTGATCTATGTGGGAATCTCAAATGAGACTGAATTTTTGAGCCTCCAAAATTTAATGAATTTAACAAGATTAAAACATATGTATGAATCCTCTGAGAAGTTTCTAACTAGTCCTCTTCTTCTGGTTATTTATTGCTTATATATATCAAACCACTCCAGAACTTAGTAGCTTAAATCCATGACCATTTTATTGCTTACAACTTTATATACCAAAAATTCTGGCCAGTTTCAATGGGGACACATGATGTTGCTGACATTACTCATGGATCACACTCATGACTGGAAAAATATCCCTGCTAAGAAGTTGGGGTATCCCAGTGCCCTTCCACTTGGCCTTTTTCTCCACCAGGATAATTTGGACTTCTTCCACAGCAGTACAGGGCTCTAAGAGTACTACAGTAGAAACTTCCAGGTCTTTTCAGGTCTAATCCTGAAGGTGACACAGTGTTACTCCTATTGCATACTATTGTTCAAAGCAAGTCACAAGTTTAATTCAGTTTCAGTGAAGAACTGAATAGGCTCTAAATTTTGATGGAAAGGGTGGCAAAGTCACATTTCAAAAGTTCCTGTGGGATTGGAGGCATGGTTATGGCCCTTGGAAACAATGTACTATAGCATCATAGAGTAAACTGCAATACAATCTATAGAAAACCTACACATTTTTAAAGAGAAGTGTACTGAAGAAAGCACTACCCACTTGGATTTTAGGACAGAGGCCACTGAAAACAAAGAGGACTCTGGACTCCCAACTTTCTTTGGGTAGAAACTTCACATGTGAAAAATACAATTTTTAATGGAAAATGAAAGATGCTTTAAAGAATGAATTCCCAAGGGCAGAATTAAGAGCTTGTTGAGGAAAACAATAGATTTAGGAACCATTTCCCCAAAGCAGTAATGGATTGTAATCAAGCAACATTCCTTCTCCCTGGAGTCAGGGAAATTGATGACATAAACCCAGATTTAGAATTGTGCTAAACCAGTGATTGCTTTATGCTTACCAGCATTTTTGAAAGTTTGAAATTCCACATATATGCCTGAACTTACCAGGAGGTGAAGTCTATTTCCTCTCTCCTTGAATCTTGGCTGGCCTGGTTGTTGCTTTGACTAATAGGAGGTGGTGGGAATTACACTGAGTGACTTCTATTCCTAGGGTTTTGTGGTGTGGCAATGTTTAATTTTGTGCTTTTGGAGTCCTGAACCACCGCATAAGAAAGTCCAGGCTAATTAGCTGGAAAGAGAGAGACCAAATGGAAGAGCCCTGAGTTGTCCCAGCAGCCTGCCAACATCAAGCATCAATTTATGTGATTAAGGATGTTGTGAGTCCTCTAATCCCAGTGAAACCTTGTCAACACTAAGTGGGTCAGACTTAAGCCCATTCCTGCTGAGACTTGCCCCAACTGCAGATCCATAAAATTGTGAACAAATTAAATGGTTATTTTAAACCATGATATTCTGGGACAGTTCATTACATAAAAGGAAAAAAAAAAACCTGAAACATCCTCCATCATCACAATATACTTTTTCTTATATTCACATTTTTTTTTTACTTTCTCCATGTGTGTTTCTTAAGAAATACTTCAAATTTTCAACTTCAAAGCAGGATTGTGGCTATTCTGTTATTAAAACAATGACATAAGTATTAGGGAAGCACATGGCACTCGGGAACATTCCTAATCCTACGAATGCAATGACTGAAACTGAATAGACAAATACAAAGACCTACAGCTGACAACAGGCTCCAACAGGCACGGAGTTAGAATGACAGACCTCCAGAGTTTGGGTCCCTACTCAGTCTTCCTTGTCAAATCACAGTGCTTCCGTGTAGACTCACCCTTATTCCACCATTCCCCACCCCCAAACTTAAATGCTTTCTGAGTTTACCACCACCATGTTTCTGCTTGCAGAAACCATCATGGACACCGTCAGGTCCCCAAATCTTAGTCCATGGGGAAGAAAGAAGGACACAAGTTTTCTTCAGGCTTTGAGAAAGGTCACCAATTATGGTTCTTTATTTATAGATGAATTTTGAGTTTCTCTTATCATCTGTAGTTGATTCTAAGAAATAAATGTCATGGGATTGGCCCTGAAGTACATTTTTCTTCTAGATCACTGAGAGCAAAAAATGGTTCCTGATTATTCATATTGTCTGCTATGTGGCAAGAGAGGTAGAAAAATGTTGATGTGAAAAAAGTTTAGATTTGTTATAGCTTGAATGCTAAACTATGCAGATACAGAATGACTTGTAATGAAATCCATTGGGAAATAATGCAATTAGAAACTAAGGTACAAAAAAATATCACCAAGTCTGAGTTATCTAAAAGTTCCAGCACAGCTGTCATCCTCTGAGAAGCTGTAGACCTGGGTTTGAATTCCAGCTCACTCTCAGCTACAGTCTCTGCATTTCTTGATTCTTTTTTATACATGGATTTCTCCTAAATCTGTCACTGGACACCACTTCTATATTCAGAGCACCACAAACTTGGTCCTAATTCCTTTAAAAAATGAGACCATCAAAAATAAAGCACCTTTAACTTTTGTGTCCTTCACCATCACCCTCTTTCAAACTTGTCAGCTCTTTTTCCATAGTCAGCTTCTTACCTTGGGGGTCAGAGGACAAGGTATTTCTCTCCATTTTCCATTTACCCAATTCTTGTGGTCCCAGGTGCCCTTCTGCTCCCCTAGGACTCTGTATCAACTATTGCCTCTTTCTTTGCTTTGTCCTTAAATTCTTATTCTCCCCTGGCTCTTTGCCCTCTGCCACTAAACATGACTAAGTCCCTACCCTCCTTATGAAATTCCTCTTGGATCTTAAATCCTCTTCCAACCAACAATCTCTCTCTCATTCTTTGGAAAAAAAATATCTGTGTTCCTGGGATAGATGTCTACACTAATTTTCTCCACCACTTCCCAACCTAAGCCTCCTCAATGATTTCACTCTGGTTTCCCTCACTGCCAAATTTGACTGCTGTAGTCAAGGTCAACATGTGGCCACACTCATTCTGACCTACCACCGACTGTTTTCAACCCTTGTCATCAGATATCCTTTCTGCATTTGACTTCATGACCATGGGCTCCTTACTTCATTGGCATCAGGGATTCGTCCCTTTTGGTTCACTTTGCATGTTTAGTGATCTTTCTGAAATCTTCAGAGAAATTACCTAGGCCTCTTCCTTAAATATACTGTCCTCAGGAATAAGGCCTTTATCCATTATTATACTTTTTATAAATGTTCTTTGAATGGTTTTAATATCTCATTAGGGATTTCTTCCATACCTGTTGAGGACCGACTGGCCAAACCAATACTGGACGTAGTCGAATAATCATCTTTCTTCTCTTTGTTCTACAGTCTCACTTTCTCAACCTGTGGTTCCATGGTACATCTTGTTACTCATAAGACACCTGAAGTCATCTTCTGTTCCTTTGTCTCTTCCAGACTCATGTCCATCTTATCATTAAATTTACCTGACTTTCCCTCTTCAGTTCTCTCGATCTGTTTCTCTATCTCTACTTCTGTTGTCCTTGTTCATAAGCTCTTACTCAGGTCACTGAAATTATCCCCCTTTGAAATTCTTCTAGCCATATTACTCTTTCAAAATCCACTTTCCAGATAAAGCCAGAATATTTTCATCTAAAAGTAAAAATGTTATACTCCTCTACTTAATCCTTCCATAACCCTCTGTTATCTGCAGAGACAACTCAAATCTCTTGGCCAAAGCATCAGAGTTCTCCATAGTTTCATGTCCTATCATTTCCTCTTCTGGTGCTATTTGTTCCAATATAGTCAAACCGCTAGTCCCTCACAATTACCTGGTTATTACACACTTGCAGTTTTGCTCATGCACAGAATGAATGTCTCCTCTTTTTCACTGCCTGGCTAACTCATTCTATCCTTCAGAACCAAATTTAAGGTTCAGCTCTTCTTAAAATCTCTTTCAAATTTGCAGGTTAGATTCTTTTCTATAGCCTCTCAGTCTTAACATCTCTCTCTCTCTCCTCTCTCTCATCACCTACCCTACCCCTTTATATCTATGTGTTTGTGGACATGTTTGTCTCCCTCTCAATATGATCAGCTCCTTAACAAGGACTAATGAGTTCATGATGTAGTCTAGTAATGAGTACACAGTTAGGCACCGGAGGTACTTAATAATTGTTTAAGTGAAACAGAAATACCTAGTGACTTTAGGAAGCCACTGTCCCCTACCTTGGTCTCAGCTTCTTCATCTGTAAATAAACTGGATTGAATTACATGTTTTCTATTAAAAGTTTCTTTCCCCCATAACAGCCAGGGCTTTGTGTACTTCTGAGCTGGGAGCTGTTGGTGGGACAGAGTTGTCCAGATGGCTTGTTTTTAATTCTCCTGTCTTTAAAGCACATACAAAGATAATCAAAGAAGTAACAGTTCACAGTTGTTACATTCCACTTGGTGCAGACACTATTAAAGGTCTTTTAAATATAATAACATATTTGATATTCATATCTACATTATTGAGTATTATTATTGTTTCCATCTTTCACATTGGAAAACTGAGATACAGAGTAACTGTCCCAAAAGCTACATGGGTAGGAGAAGGCAAAGGCAGAATGCAGACACTCAGGATGGCCGGCATGCAAGTGCGCACTCACAGTAGTTATACTATACAGCATATACAGACATATGAAGAGATGCACAGACATTGATAGATGTGACTACGAGAGAAGGGGAGGCAGATATCCCCCCAAGTAGCAGAAGGACAAGGGGGAGTTTAGCTCATCCCCTAATGCCCACATGAAGCCTGACTTGGCTCAGCACCAGGGTGAGCAGTTGCATGGTGGTATTTAAACTACTCTAACTTCTTAGGATTCTGTTGATAGAAAAGGAAGAGTCTAAAAAGACTCCTCCTATGAGAGGTCTTAGAGCTTAATGAATTCTTCTGCATTTGTCATTATACTGCTAATTAGGCTACATTTTCGGGGCCTTAAAATGGTTCTGGCCAGAATTTCCTAGATATTTTATTGTAATTTAGCATTAGTCAGGCTTAAGTTAATGGACATGTGTGGCTTCATTCATCCTGGTTTGGGCCCCACCATTGCTATTATTATATCTTTTGATATTCATCCTCATGACACTAATCAGCAAGTATTGATTTAGACATTGTGCATTTCCATAGGAATTCCATCTTAATTCAACATTAGAGTGCCATTAAAATGTAAAGGAAAGGGCATACAAAAGTCACCTTAAAGCATTACTGTCTGAGGAAAATCTGCTGGTTTTAGTCATTCTGCCAGCTCTGCTCGGGGTAAGACAAAGACCCAGGCATAAGGGAGTAGGCTCCCTTCCTTATTCACTAAGTTCTAATTGCTGCTTTAGGACACAGCCTATTGGCCAGAGTTTGAGGAGTGGTGATGAAGGGGACGGATGGTGATTTGAGGTGGGGGCCCCTTCTTGTATCTCTGCCCATTGAAGATTCTGCTGAGGTCTGCATCTACTTGCATCACCCTCAAAGAAAGGGAGAAGTGGGGACAATGTCACGAGAGCAGAAGGACTCAGCAAGTTCACAAGGACAGGTGGAAGAACAATGGTGTCAGGGTGCAAAAGCTTTCTCTTGGTGAGAAAGTCCATACCCTTATTCCAACAAAGCCACATCTCTAGTAGGCACATAGTGTACAACTAAGTCAAAGAAGTCCTGTGTTATATTTTTATTCTTTTTTTATGGGACCATCAGGAGGCTTCTCTCACTTTGTTCATCCCTTATATCTTCTTACATCTTTGGCTTGTCCAGATTCCATTATCAGGACATGTCCCTTGTCATTATCTATTCCCCCTTGATGAGTCCATCCCCTTCTGAGACTGGATGTAAACTTTCCTGGAAATAGTGTGGCCATTTATAAACTGACAACCTTCAAGTCCTCAGATTGAATCAGTTTAGCCTCTCTACTTTCCTAAGGCTGATAATTGCATCTGCTTATTTCTTATATCTCTGTTTGGAGGTCCCATGCACACCTTAAACTCATTATGGACAAACTTGTCTTATTATCTATCTCCAAAATTTGCTCCTTTTCCTATAAATTTTAACCATCACATTCTCCATTTATTTGTTGCTCATGTAACAGTGGTCCATTTTATGTTTTGAATATAACTCTTGCTGCTCTGCCACTGTGACTTATTTTTTTAAAAGTACACATTTCTTTCTCTTCCTCTCTCCCTGCTCCTACCTAATCTCTCCCCCTTCCTAATCTCAGGGGAAACAGAATTATCTTTCTTCCCCATCCTAGGAGCAGTTTTCTGTCCTTGAGCACATATACACCACAGGAACAAAGTAATTCAGACTTGGGAATGGCACTAGAAGATCTCAGAAATAACTAGCTCTCAAATTAACAAGTGAATTACAACTCCAACAGAGAATACTTGGAATGTAGCCTTTGAATCATCTCTTTAAACATCTCCTGTTCCCCATGATGGGCAGAATCACAACCTCTGAAACAGGATTCCCTTGTGTTTCTCCTTTGCTAGCAAAGCAATAAAACTTTTTTCCTTTTTCTCAAAATTATGTCTTCATTGTTGGATTGACATTGAGGATAAGGACTAAGCTTTTGGTAATACTCAGTCTAGAACCTTGCAATCTTCTTAGAGATAAGTCCTAGTACCTATGGATGTAAACTTTCCTGGAAATAGTATCTTCCTAAATGTACTCAAGTTAAGCGAGGTCATACTCAATTAGGAGATGATCTAACATGGTTGAAGGTCTTATGAAAAAATGAGAAGAGAAATGGAAACACACAAAGGAAGTTGCCGCGACAGAGACCGAGACTAGAGGGAAATGTCTGCATATCTTAGGAATTCTTGTATTCCTTATGATACTTTGGGAAATTAAGGTTCTCCAGAGAAGCAGAACCAACAGGATATATGCTTACAGAGAAGGAGATTTATTATAAGGAATTGAGAAGTCCCAAGTTCTATAGTGGGCAAGCTGGAGACCCAGGAGCACCAATAGTTGCTCCAGAACTCAGCAAGGTCTCAACCCAAGAAGGTGTTTAGACCTATGTTCCTTCAAAAACTTATGTCTCTAAACATCAGTGTTTCAATTTGAGTCCAAAGTCAGAGAAAGGCTGATGCTCCATCTCAGACAGTGAGGCAGGAATTCCATCTTACCTGCCCAAGGGTTAGATGTTTGGGTTTTTTCCAACCTTTCATGGATTGTGTCCACCACATTAAGGAGGGAAATCTGCTTTACTTTGTCTATTAATTCAATTGTCAATATCATCCAAAAATATCTTCATAAATACACCTAGAATAATGTTTGGTCAGACATCTGGGCACCTTGTGGCTCATCCAGTTGATACATAAAACTAACCATATCAGAGATCAATAGACAGGCTTATCTAGCTTTGGTTGCCCCTTATCTCTCTTCAAATCTTTGGCTCACCCCTAGTTCATTGTCAGCACTCTTCCATTGCCATCAGCTACTCTCTCTCAGGCTCAGAACACCAAGGATCGCCATCAGAAACCAGAGGCTAGTAGAGAGGCAGGGAACAGGTCTCCAAAAAGCGGGCATTTATACACGCCTTCATTTTAAACTTCTAACCTCCACAGTGTGAATTAATAAATCTCTGTGGTTTTAATCCACCCCATTTGTGGCACTTTGCTATGGTGGCACTAGAACGCCGACGTGCATATTGAGGCTGAGAAAGTATTGATTTAGACATTGTGCATTTCCATAGGAATTCCATCTTAATTCAACATTAGAGTGTCATTAAACTGTAAAGGAAAGGACATGCAAAAGCTTACAAAAACTTACAAAACTTACCTCTCTACACTGTCACGGATATAAGTGAAAATTCCCTGGCATCTCCATGGGTGTACCCTGCACACTCCTTCAGTCAATCTCACGGGTCACAGTATCACCCACAATGCTCAATAAGCAGCCCAGTCTATCATTTTCCTGGAAGGATCAAACTATTTCATCGTTCTGCATATTCTCTGCCTACAATTGCCTTCCTTCCTTGTGTATGAGGAAAAGCAAGCAGCTTGTCTTAGAAGCCTTCCTTGATCCACCCAGAGCAGAGCCCATCACTGCCACATTTTTTCTTCACACAGTGCACCGCTATGGCTCCTAATGCACTAACAACTGTGATTGCAGGCCTGTCTTTTGCCTGCTTTCTTCATAGGCACTCAGTAAGTACTTCTTTATAGGAAGATGCAAATGGGGTCTTATTCATCTCTGAGTCCCCTGTGTCTAGCAAAATGCCCATCATGTAGCAAATGCTTGATGAATGTTTTCTGGAAGACTAAAATCAGACCCAGCTCTTCGAGGAGCATCTGTGTTTAGGGGACAGGGAACAGGAGAGGGGCAGTGGGAGGCAGCTCTTCCCTGCATCTGCTTCTTTGTCTATGGTCCGGACTCCTTGCTTCATGGCTCATTTGTTTCCAAGTGTCTGGCACATGGTAGGCATTTAATAAAGAATTGCTAAGGAAAGGAAGAAGGGAACAATGAGAGAGGAAGTTGTAGTTGTGGGACGGTACCTTGGCATGGATGCCAAGGAAGGAGAGACACAGCCTTACCCAGAGCTTCACCTTCATCTTTTATGGACCCTTAATACACACCTGATGGTAGACAAATATGCATAACATTTTTTATATTCCCCAGGAGTATCCAGGTCTCCAGATAGCTGTCTCTCCAGACCCTCAGACTTATTTAAAGTCCTCTTGAGAAAAATAATCACTGAATGACAGCATTTGAAGATGAAAGGTGCTTTAGAAAATATTTAGGCTCAAGAATCTTAGAATTTTAGAAGAACAAGGAAGCTTAGTGGTTATCTAGCTCATGGTATACCTCTGTCTGTGTGATTTATGAAGAAGAAGATGAGGCCCAGGGAGGAAGGTGGCTTACACATGAACACCCAGTTGATTGCTTTTGGTGGCTGTGACTCCCTTTCTCCTGTGTTATTTTGATATCTGTATGATTGATATTTTCCCCAACACTTGAATAAATCACCTGTAAGAGGAAGAATTGTCCACAAATGGCACCATGGTCTTTTCCACCCCTCATATGACCTCTTCAGCAAACTCTCATCCTTTTCTGACCTTTGAATAAGACCATGGAACATTGGAACTAGGCCAAGTTCAAGTCCCCTCTTTTCCCTGGCACAGCCTTGCAAAATCTGCCCAGGTCTCTCAGCTTCTTCTCCATGTGCCTTGGAAAATGTCTTTCCAGGTGCCTTCCACATATCTGTGTGCCTATGTCTCTAAGTGCCACCTAAATGCTAGGCCTTGCCAGGAGGGAAGATGCTTCCTTGAAGATACTGGGTTCACAGCAAAGATGCCATAGCCACTCTCTCCCTCTGAGCAGCAAAGGCCCAGTGGCCCCTAAGAATTCCTTTCTGACCCATTGAACATGGCAGGAGGAAGTTTCTGGTTTCAAAGAAGCCAGTCTCCCTAAGTGGTAGGGTATGATGAGCATGGAAGTTGAAGTTATAGGATGTGTTGTGTACTTCTATGGCTCCTGCTTCTAAAGCTATATGGGCATTTGGTTTCCTCATTTTATTTATTATAATATCACCATACGAGGATTCCTTCATAGAAATGGCAAATAAATACTAAGGAGAAAAATATATAGAAATATGTGAACATTGCAAAGGCGTAAGGGGAGAAAGGCCAAGAGATAATTCCTTCTTTTGATCTGGGGGAACAAGGTTTGCAGAGCAATGCTCGGTGTTAACATGGAGTGGGCCTTGGGGTGTCACCAGGAGTGGTGCTCCTGCAGTAAAAGGAGAGGGGCTCTCCAACTACCAAGGAAGCTCCTTCTCTGGGTTCAGTAAGACTGGCCAACAGCTACACAAAAAGATTCTCCACATCACTAATTGTCAGGGAAATGCAAACCCCAACCAGAATGAAGCATCACCTCACACCTGTCAGAATGGCACTTGTCAAAAAGACAAGAGATAACATTCATTGGCAGGGATGCGGAGAAACTGGAACTCTTGCACACTGCTGGAGGAAATGTAGAGTAACCACTACTAAAATAGTATGGTGGTTTCTCAAAAACTTAAAATACAACTACCATGTGATCTGGCAATACCTCTCATATATGTCTAAAGGAAATGAAGTCATCTCAAAGAGTTGTCTGTACTTCCATGTTCATTGTAACATTTTTCACAATAGCCAAGATATGGAAAGAATCTGAGTCCATCAACAGATGAGAGAATAGAGAAAATACCACATCTGTCTGTCTGTCTGTCTCTATCTGGATTGGTATGTCATTCAGCCCTTACATAGAAAGAAAGACATCTTGCCATTTGCAACAACATGGATTAACCTGGAAGACACTTTGCTGAGTGAAATAAGCCAGACATAGACAATAATGCATAATCTCACGTGTAGAATCTTGCATAGTCAAGCCAGTAGAAATAGAGAGTAGAACAGTGGTGCTAGAGGGTGGGGAAGGGGAAATGGGGAGGTGTTGGTCAAAAAATACAAGTTTGCAGTTATAAGATGAATAGATAACAATATTGCACTGAATAATTGAAACTTGCAGAGAGTACTGTTCTCACCACAATAAGGAAGGACACAGTGGGTGGGAGAGAGGGAGAGGGAGAGGGAGAGAGGGAATGATTGCATGATTGCTAGGTGAAAGTAATGGACATGTAATTAGCTTGGTTGTGATGATTATTCATTTATAATATATGAATGTGTGTGTGTATATATATATACACACACAGAGAGAGAGAGAACCTAAGGTATATATAATTCTTATCAGTTAATTTTATTTCAATAAAACTGGAATAAATCAAAACAAAAGAATTGCTGTCTAAGAATCTGAAAGCAGAAATGAGAGCCTCAGTGTCCATATCTGTCTATCATTGGAGTCTTGAAATGCAGCTGGTTTTCAAGGTTGTTGCTCATGGATATTCCAAGCCATTGGCTACTGCTTCTTCCTCCTTTGGCTTGTGTACACTTCTCTTGGGCATGTCTGGTTATGAAATCAAGGAGAATAGCAGGTCCCCAGTGGCCCGAACCAGGACCAGGATTAGGGTACAAAACTTAAGGAACACCATGCTCAGGGTCAGCTCTGCACTAGCTTCCTAGGTAGTTCAGGTCCTGCCCAATTCTGCTAGTTTCTGGGTGATACTGGCTCCTTATCCCATGGGTCAGTGTTAGGAAGCACCCTCCCTCTGCAGATACAGTATCTTCAGCACATGTATGTATCACAACAATAGAGATAGTATTTACTTTCTGTCTGCAATGGAGAAAAGCATTTGAGAAGTGGCACTGGGTTTGGGTTCTGGATCTGACATTCACAAGCTGGAGGCCCTGAGCCAGTTACTTAATCTTGTGGAGGCTCAATTTTCTTGTCAATAAATTGGGAATAATAATAATAATTCCACTAAGGATTGTTTTCAAGATTAAATGAATTAAGACATATAAAACACTCCAAAGACTGATTGACACTTAGAAAATATTCAATAAATGTACCTAAATAATAATTGTTGTCAAAAGGTAATATTGATACTAAGTGGGAAGAAACACAATTTGCACCTGATGTTACATTTATTTAAATACTGTCGTACAGTTTCACTTATCTTGAAAAGCATTTGGATGCTTAACCACTAGTGATTTTTAAACGGGTTTATCTTTAGGTTAAGTTTTGCTTTTATAGTGATTGCTTAAGTAATTGGGCCCTGAGGTGTGGTTTTCCATCACTGACATGGGCTCAGCTTCATAGTCCCCTCCCAAGCATCACCTCTCAGTGAGGCAGTCATCCAAATCACATGCACCATGCCAAGAGCTGAAGAGTCTCATGGTACAATATTAACAGCAATCCCTTGTTTTTTAATGGGATCTTAAGCTGGTAGGTAAATAAGCACCAATTCCTTTGGGCCTGGTCTAATGGTCACATTAAAATGAAGCACTTTGAAATTTTTTAACAAATAAGTATTTTGCAAATATATCATTCTAGGTGCAGATCAGAGTGGAACCTCCAGGAAAAACTCCAACTCTCCATTACTCTCCACAAATGCATATACCAGTGGTGTGCTTCTGCACGTTTAACAATTAACTCTTTAAGAAGCAAAAAAGCCCCAGTTTGTAGCATTTTCCAGTTCCATGGTATAAATGCTACCATGGCCGATCTCAAGCTACCATTGCATGCAGAGTTGGGGAGAAGAGTTTTACCATAAGTCACTGAATGCCGAGTTTGGGGAAGAGAAAACAATCGGTTCTCATGGCCTTTTACAAGATGTCTCCAGCAAAATGTAGTCCTTCAAAGTATGCATTGCTTGTCATGGAAATGTCAGATGAGGACTTAATTTGACAAGAGGGGAATTTACTCACTAGATCCTTACATTATTAACTTTGCTGATATACAGTACTTATTCTGGGCCAGGCACTGCTCTACATTAACTCATTAGTTCTCAGAGAAAGTATGATTCCTTTTTAGAGCAGAAGCAAGGGAACAGAGAAATCAAGTAATTTGCTCAAGATCGACAGCTGGCTCCCAAGTGGTGGGGTTGCAGTTTAAACCCTGGCAGTTTGGCTCCAGTATTGGTGCTTTTACCCTTTGCATGCTGTTCTCTTTCTTCCTCTGTCATCTACCACAGCATTCTGTGTGTCTTCCTAATCATTCAGTATTGTAATTATTATGTTGACCTGTTATTTTCTTATGTATTTATGTACCTCTCCTACAGACTATGCACATCTGGGGAACAGGGACAATGACAGGCACTCAATAAATAGCTGGCTGTGTAAATGGATCTCCTATCCCTCTCCCACATGATCTGGCTCCTTTACTAGAATATAACACACATGAAGGCAGGAACAAAGACTATCTTTTTTGCAATATCAGTAATCAGCATATAGCTAGGACAGTTGGCACTAGTAAATGTTTGTGGCCCCAGTAAATTAAACTGTCTACTATTGAACGTTCATTTATTTCCAATGATTAAAAGTAGCTCAGGGCTGGGGTTGTAGCTCAGTTATGAAGCACTTGCCTAGCATATGTGGGGCACTGGGTTTGGTCCTCAACATCACATAAAAATAATTAAATAAATAAATAAGTATTGTGCCCATCTACTACTAAAAAAAATATTTAAAAAAATGTACCTCATTGGGCTGGGTTTATAGCTCAGTGGTAGAGTGCTTGCCTGGCATGTGTGAGGCACTGGGTTCAATCCTCAGCACCACATACGAATAAATAAAATAAAGATGAAAGAATAGTAGCTCATCTGCATATCGAAATTGCTGTTGTTCATACCTGTGTGCTTGTCTTGGTTATCTTGGATTCCTGAAATGAGCAGAAACCAAACCTTATCAACTTCATAGCCCCAGGATTCAGCATAATGCCTAAGTTTTCATAGGTATGCCAAACATGTTTTCAGACCGAAGCAGACACTGTTCAATGAACACTTGCTTATGAATGAATTATTCATAAAGAGTTTGATCCTCAAAAAAGACTATGTCTGATAGAAAAGGTGCTTGAGCTGTTGATACAGGTAAGGTTCTCTGTCTCACATGCTAGGGACAGAACAGGCTGAAGGAGTGATCTGATGTGTTGTGTATGACTTCCAGAATTATCTTACAAAAGTAGGCACTGGCCTAAGAGCTCAGAATTAGGATCTGAGGTCTGGTTCATCCATACAGATACCATACAACCCTATATAAATTCTATTTGACCTTTTTGGACTAAATGATTTGAATGAGTAGTGATTGGTGATTTTTAATGGGTTTATTCTTAGGTCAAGTTTTGATTTTATAGCAACTGTTTAAATATTGGGCTATTAGGTTTTCATTTTCTATCACTGACATGGGGTCAGCTTCACATTCCCCTTCCAAGCCTCACTACCCAGAGAGGCAGTTATCCAAACCACATGCACCACGCCAAGGGAACAGATTTAGCTGAAGTGTTTTCAGCTAATGGTTCCTGGTCAAAAATAATGTGTTTTTAAAAGCAGGAAGTTAATGCCCAAGAATTGCCATGGAACCCTAAGAATTAAGTACATGCCTACTACTGAATAGCAAAGATCTAAAGAGCTAACATATGACCATGTATTTGAATACTGCTTTTCATAAATCTCAATGAAACATAGTGATCTGATTAATATTAATTGCCTTTTCTTTTCTTTCCAGGCACAGGATGAGGATGGGGGAAAAAAGGAAAGAGGGAGAGGAACTGAAGGGACTGAATTCTTAAGTGGAGTGATTCTGTTACCTCCAAAAGATCTCCAAAGGTGAGCATGCAGTTACTACTAATTGCAGACAGTACTACTGATAATGATAACAATCACATTGCTAGGCCCTGTTCTTAACAAGACTACAGGCCTCACTACAGATCACTCACATTAGTGGTCAGTGTTCAGGGGGCTGTTCCCATAATGTTTGGAGGATTCTGTATTCTGAATGGTGGAGTGACAAATCCATCCACTTCCTCCCTCATCCACAACCTACCTCTGGACTCTATTCCACCTACCCTATACGTGAATATCCCCTTTTGCGATAATCAGTGTGTGAAAGCAGCAGCCCATAATTAGGGTTCCAGAGTGATTATACTTGGAAACCTGCTTTTTGGTGAACAACCTACTTCATTGCTGCAGTTTATCCTGTAACCAGAGCCCAGAACCTAGAAGGATAGACATTGGAGAATACAGTCCTATTTCCATATCTATGGACCTAAACAGTGAGAAATGGGACCTTAATCTTCCGGCCAATGAGCTAGAGATAATAATACTATTGTCTCCTTCCCTATTGTTCTGTGACAGTGGAAAGTTGATGAGAAACCCACAGTGTGTCTTTCAGAAAACTGTTGTGTATATGTAAACCAGAGATTATTCTGGGATTTCTCCTGGGATTTCTAAAGAATATCACGATGACTGTTGATGCCAGGAAACTAACGGACCCTTTAAACTTTAATGAAAATAATCCTGTGCAGCCATTGTTGTTAATACGTCCCATTGACAACAGAAAAAAGAAAACATGCACATGTCTCATGTCATGAAACAATCAACTCCAGAGGCAGCATGGGATGGGGTTTCTTTAGAAATGCGGACATTGCTCTGTGCCAGCCGGGCCCCGCCTGCATAGATGCAGTCATCTTCTCCTGGCTACTAACGTGTATGGGCATCCATTCCACTGCTGCTCCAGAGAAGCTTTGGACCCCAACTTCATTTCCTCCTACTAATTTCTATATTGCAAACATCATCAATAAATTCCATGTTTTTATCATTCTCCCCCTAATGAAAGAAACACACACAAAAGCAAAAGGATATAGATTTCCAAATTGCCAGTGCACTTTCTATTCGGTCTATCACTTGCCTTGGGTTAGCTATACTGAATCAGTAGAATTCCATCTGATTCTATCAGTGGGGGAAACACCTTCCTATTTGCCCTGTATGCCTAGCAGATTGTTTTTCTGTGGCATGGATCAAATCTCCCTCTCCCTGCCTGGAATTGGAAGCTTCTACAATGACAAAAGAGAATGATAGCATTGTTAAATGTAAATGATTTAAATGTAAATAATCTCTTTCCTGTGATCCTGCTTTGATCCTGAAATGTGGATCATCATCAGAGCCACCAGACAGTATAATCTGCCAGAGCCACTTGCAATGCTCTGGAGACTCAAGATAGTGTTTTTGTCAGCTTTTTCGCTGCTGTAACTAAAGGATCTGACCAGCACAACTGTCAGAGGAAAAGTTTATTTGAGGGCTCACAGTATCGGAGATCTTAGTTCATAGAAGGCCAGCTCTGTTCCTCAGGGTTGAGGTGAGGCAGAACATCATGGTGGAGAGTGAAGCAACTCACATCATGGTGGTTGAGAAGCAGAGATGGAGACTCCAGCTCCAGATACAAAATATATATCCCATCACTACGCCCCTAACTAGCCACTTCCTTCAGTCACACCCGACCTGCCTCCAGTTACCACTCAGTTAATCCCATCAGGGATTAATTTACTGATTGGGTTAAGACGATCACAATTCAATTGTTTCTCCTCTGAACCTTCCTGCATTTTCTCACACGTGAGCTTCTGGGGGACACCTCACATCCAAACCATAACAGAAAGACTTAGTCTTGTTTTTCTTAGATACAAATAGCCATTCTCATTGCTTTCTTTCACTGATGACATTTGAGTTTGAATATACTTATCTTTTTTTTTTTGAATGGTTAATTTGGATTGGTTTTTTTTAAAGACATGACAAATCATTTTTATACCCATTTTATAGGTGCTAATATGAACCCAAAGGAGAATTTTCAAAATAAAAATCAGGACCTTGAATAATAATCTACTCCAATACACCCCAGAGTCCCCGTGATCTATCTTGAGCTCTGGAGATGCCCACCCCGCTCCCCCATCCAAAAAAAAAATATATATATATGTGGTTAAGAGGATTCAGATGCAGTGAGTCCAGTCTTAAAAATCCCACACTCTTCCAACCTCAGATCAAGCCTGTGGTCACAGTCACTACACACAGTTGTCATTCCTAAGCCATCAGCAAAATGCAGCAGTGGAAAATATCCAGGGCTTTGTATCCAGGTTTTAACTCAGCTTCTCATGCAACCAGATGCTGGGAGCCCAGGGAGCCCCAGCTGCCTCTAATCTTCCTAGTTCTACTCTGATTGCAAATCTGTGCTGCAGATACTCCCTGACCCACTACCTGTGTATCCTGGAATGATTCACAAATTTCAATGAACAGGAAGTTGGATGGGTAAGTCTGATTAATATGCATTTAAATCTCAGGGTTCCTGCATCACCAGGAGAGAGGGAGAATGGAGAATTAAGATTCTCCTCAGGTGACCAGATACAGGTGTGGAGGGCACACTGAGGCCAGGGATGAAGCAAGGTTGGGAGGTTCTCTGGGAAATCAAATTTGGAGACTTGAATCGTTCATGCTCTCTTCTGAGAATTCTGTTTCTTCCTTCTGTTATGTTCTTTGATGCCAGAATGAGGGTGCGGGGATGACATGCCTATAACCGTGTTCCACAAAACAATTTGTTGACGTCCTAACCCACAATACTACAGAATGGGACATTATTAATAGTTTATGGAGGTTATCAAGCTAAAATGAGGTCATGATTGGGCCTTAATCTAATAGGACTGATGTCCTTGTTATAAAAGGGAAAATTTAGACCCAGAGAAACATGTGAAGATTGAAATTATAGAGCCCAAAGCCAAGAACTCCAGAGACCTAAAGAGAGCCCTGAACCAAGTCCTTCCCTGGCATGCTCAAAGTATGCTCAGCCCAACTGCCACCTTGAACTGGAATTTCTGTTCTCCAGAACTGTGAGTCAATGAATTTCTGTTGTGGAAGCCCCCTGGTTTATGCTCCTTTGTTACCACAGACCTAGAAAACCAATACAATGCAATCTCTTGTGGCATGTGAATTTGGTGGATTTTCCTTCCTGCAATATAGAGTTGGGCTGCAGGGAGTCAAATGCAATCAACAAAGACTGCCACCAAAGGAAATGTCACTGGCAATGAGTCCCTGCTGCCTCACATGGGTCCGTGTGATGACTAGTCTTTGGGAGTTGGCTGAGAGCCTGTTTTTTTCCATTCCTTTTGTTCCTTCTGAGTGGAGTACTCAGAGGATCTGTGTCACTCTGAGCTACCCCACTGCAAAAAGCAACATCAGATCTCTTAAAAGGCAGTGGAATACAGTACATCAGGTGATGGGCGAAGGTCTGTACTATCAGCTAACATTAATTGAGCTCTTACCAATGAGCTTTTCTCATATCTCTCTGTAGATATCATTATTATCTAGATATTTCACAGATAAGGAAACTGAGGCACAGAGAGATGAAATTGCATACCCACAGTTACATATCTAGAAAACAAGCAAATGTCAGGCTGGTCTGGTAGTGCAGAGAGAAGGATGGTATGTAGCACAAAGTGGTCCATTGAATCAAAATATCTTCTAAAAAAATTGTTTTTGCAGTAGTGCTTGGGGAAAAGAACAAGGTTTGGAAGTCAAATGATTGTGTGGAGGGGTGAAAGAAAGACTCTCCAAGAAGGTGGTTTCTGCCACAGGTGGGTGGATTTCTTGTGTTCAGGGAAGTCTGGTATTTGGCCTGGAGAGAGGGAAAGAGGAAGTCAAGTCCAAACTTATCCCTGGTCCCTTACTTCAAACTAATTTCCAGGGGTGACCACCATGAAGGTGACCCAGTATCCTTTGGGGGAGATGCTCTATTAACAAGCTATTATAATCACCACCACCATCACCAATGCCATGACTTCCCCTTGCATTGATATGGTATTTTACAATTAATAAATGCCTCTCACAAGGTTCATGAAAATCATAACTTTTTTATTAGTTCTTTGTAGTTATACAGAACATTAGGATTCATTTGACTTAATTATAAAAGCATATAATATAATTTACTCTAATTCAGTCCCCATTTTCCCCCTTCCCTCCTCTCCTCCCTCCCCATGTTCCCTTACCTCTACTGATTTTTCTGCTATTTACTTATAGAAATTTTTAAATTAGTGTCTTGTGGCTGTACATGATGGTGAGATCCACTGTGGTATACTTATCTATATACACAGGAAAGTTAGGTCAGATTCATTCCACTGTTCTTCCCTTATCCTGTCCCTCCTCCTTACCGCTTAATCCCCTTCTTCTACTCCACTAATTTTCCTCCTAAAATCAGAACTTTAAATCAAAATGGAAAAAAAACTGAGCCTGAGAAAAAATTTATTTATTTATTTTTAAATGTTCCCAAATGGCTACTTTTAGTGCCAAGGCTGAAATCCAAGAGGGCTGACCTTCTCCACCTTTGCAGGTCCTTCTACTTTGATCCCAACCATCTCCTCACCCTGAGTTCTGGGATGCCCTGAGATGCAGGGGCCAGGTGCTCTGTCCAGAGCCCCGTTCCTCCTTGCCCTCTTAATTATCCCCAAGGCTCCCTGCCCAGAGGAATTCAGAACACGCAGCAGTTATTTGTGGAGCACTTTGTTTCTGGGAGATGGGGGCTTACACAGCTTGGAAAAAGCAGCACTTGCCTACACAGACAACACTGCCTGAGCTATTAATATCCAAGCACAATAGCTTAATGATGAGACGGAGTGTGGCTTACCCTGGCCACAGGACTTGTGTGGAGATTGTATTATTTTCTTGCAGTCCTGTTATTACCCCAGCAATGAGACTCTTGCCCCATCTTCTGATCCAGTTAGACAATAGAAAAAAGAAAAGTCCTGCGTGAAACAGCACTGGCCTGTTCTCACCATGTTTACTGGGAAATAAAGACAAGTGGGGGCTTGGTGTCTTGAAATAATGTTTGATTAGTGCCCCCCTTTCCCCTAAAGTATCCCAAACATTCTGCATTTGTTGTCTTTCTCTGTCTTATAGTTATCTTTGTGCCTAGAGAAAGGATAAACAGTTTTAATGCATTTATTTACTCACAAAACTTGTTTTAAGTGCTGCCATGTGCCTAAACCATTCTGCGATCTGATGGTATTAGGATGAGAATGGTCGAATTCATTCCTTCAAGGTCACGGCTGGATAGAGAAAGACAGTTAAGACGTCAGTATATCACAGCCCGATTACTGCTGTCACAAAGCTAAGTGCTCTAACTACACAGAGAAAGGAGTGATCTGCTCAGTCCTCAAGAGACCAACTCAAGGAGGATTCAAGAAGGAGAAATAATTGCCCTAGGATTTAAGGAAGAATAGAGGTTTAGCAGGACAAGTTTAGCAGGGAAAGGCACAGTATCAGAGGGAAGGGCAAGTTCAAAAGCAGGGGGTAGGCTGGAAGCCAAGAAAGAGGATCCCAATTTGTCCCAGAGAGGGAGGAAACTTTATGGTGGACTATGGAAGAGATGAACGAGAAGGATCAGACTTGTGGGAACTTAATGTTTTGAAACTTCAGTTTCCAAAGGTGATTCTCATTAGTCCTTCCAAGTATTTTTTCACCAGGCAACATTGCCTACCATGAGTCTTCCTGCTGTGTGCTTTTGTCTCATAGATAGGTGCTTAAAAGGTTCTGTGAGAGCCCTGGAACTTTCTAGATATCTAGGGCACTTAAAAAGTGATGGTGGTATCTCAGGGTGCTTTAAAATATATGAATGACAGAAAGATGGACAAGACAGAAACCATAGAATCAAGACAATCTGATCACCTGCCAGTTGTGACTAATGAATCCAAACCATTTTAACCTTCTTGAGGTGCTAGAAGGCGGAGGAGGGCCCTCTAATTGGCACGCCAGCCTTGGAGGCTTACCTGCTTATTTGTAAAATTTAGGCACCTACTGACAGAACCCTATATTACTAGTGCAAATTACCCAGTCACCTGGAATCCCAACCCTTTGCTCCAACAAAGATGAAAAAGCTTGAGGTACCCCAGACCTGGACCATGAAATGTCATTAGCTAAATCTCAGTCCTCACAGCTCCCAGAACTAATTATAGAGCTAGGAGTGGCTGGGGCCAGACCCCTCTGATATAAAAAGATTTTATGAAAGACAAAGGGTGGGGGGAGGCAACGATAATTCTCACCCTATTATATTCCTTTCAATTATTTACAGTAATAGACACTGATGGGGAACAAATATAGACACTGGAATCCAGTGAGGTCACACAGGCGTTCTGGAAGCTAATGATGCAGTATTGGAATCTGGAACACTACCAGGCCATGTTTCAGCTGCCCCTGCATTCTTCACCTCCTATTGTCTTCTGTCTCTCTTCACACCCCTCCCCCACGACCAAAGTCAAGGTAAGAATTCTAAGGTTCACTTCATGACTGGCACTAGCAGATACCATCTTTCCGTCAAACACTTTTGTTCTTCCAACTGAGCACAGTGGGAAATGAATGCTGGGAGTCCAGGGGTAACAAGGGGATGATGTCAGTGAGTGGGGCATGTCAATCACTCGGATCCCCTGGGAGTTGCCTGGCCACAGGGAAGCCCTTGAACAAAAGCTCTGTATCCCCAAGGATCCATGTGCTCCTTTGTAATTCCCAGCCTCCCTTGTATTGATTTAGGTGAAGCCTCAACTTACTATCTTCTGGCTGATGGAATGTGGGCAGTGATTCAAGCCATTCCAGGCTTGCTCCTTAAACATTCCTGCAAAACCCTCCAGTTCTTCCTTCCTCTGCCATAGTAGCCTCAGATGCTGCATGTATCTGATCATATACCTACAATAAGAGTCTCTTGACCCACCAGTTATCTGACTTGGATAAAAGCAAGAAATAAATGTTTCTAATCATATTAAGCCAGTTCCAAGCAAGGTTTGTCAAGAGGTGACACTGAGCATTGATCTTCTATGAATTAAGCCCCTTATGGCACAGGCACCAAGCACCAAGAAGTTCATTTGGCACAAAGAAAAAAATCCACTACCTGAAATGAATCGTCCCCCTTTTCTTGATCCAGTTATTCATGTTTTCAGGACTACACTTGGCCTGAAAGCTGGAGGGAATGTTATAGGAAATAAGTTGGTAGTGATGGGCAGGTACCTGTGCCACTGTCTCCGAGCTGGAATGATCCAATTCCCCCAGCAGCAGAGAGGGCAGGGAACCTACACAGGGTCTACAGCAGGGACCTTGGAGCTCTGTGTAATCAGAAATGATGAACTAAATCACATTAAATTTTGGAAATAATTCCAAATGTGTGCGTTCACATACACAAACACAACACAACACTTTTTCCCACATAGCAGCCTTGTCCTGCAGGACCATCTGGGAAATTTTCTGATGGAGAAAACCAGTTGGGATTCCCAGTGACTGTTAAGGATTGTGTCCATATTTTTGGATGGCCCAGCACCCAGGTTATTTAAACAAGAGAAAGTATTTTGTTTTCCTCTAGAAATTCATCTAATGTATGAAATATGATATGTCAAGAGCTTTGTAATGTTGTGAACAACCAATTAAAAAAAAAAGAAATTCTTTTCTGTTTTTATTTGTCTACACTTCTTTTCTTTTGTCTCTACCTCAGGCTCTCATCTCTGAACTCAGTTCTCCGACTGCCTTCCAGTCTTCTAGTTCTTTGCTCTTTCGGAAGAGGGCACTTTCAATATTTTAGAAACAAAACATCCATGATTGCAGACTGGCAAGATCCCCAGTTTCAGCCACCAGATGACTCTGATCTGAGAGGATCCCAGCACTTAGGGCCTTCCTCAAGTCAGGCACTTGATGGTTTTTATCATCTCAGTCACTGAGGCAGAAAATCAGAAACAGAAGAGAGCTTTGAGCCTATTCTATTTGGCTCTTCAAAGCATTGAGCCAGGGGTCATTATACCCAAGAATTGCACTGGACATTATTCATGGAGGAGGCTTCTCTGCCATCTCCCTTTATCAGTACCAGCTCCTTCCTAATTAGATGGACATCTCTCTGATACAGGCATTCTTACATCCTTTCTAGGGTACCACAAGGACCTTCTATAGTTCTTTCCCTTCAGTTTACTCTATTCATTGCTGCCAGGGTTATTTCCCCAAAACCCAATATTGACCATCCCTGTGCCAAGAAGCCTCTCTGACTTCCCACAACTTTATGGCAGAATATTAACCTAGCATCCAATGCCTCAAAAAATCTGTACCCATTCTATATTTTCAACTCTGTCCCTCTCTGTTTCTTTTCCCATATTTCAGTCCAACTCCCCATATCAGTGATATCTACGCCTACACACCATCTCCTAAAAGGCCACCATGATATCTCTAACTGGAGAAATTCTACAAATCCCTTAGGACAGGACCTAGTACAGTGTTATCCCTACCTGATGGCTTCCTAGCTCAACCCAACACCATGTATATGTGGTCCCGGTTTAAACCAGCCATAACACTTAGAACCTCCTGTCTGCGTTTGGCACATTCTACTTTGCATTCATTATTTCAAAGTTGTTGGTTTGAGCTCCACTATTTGGGGATCAGGTCCTTGAGAGTGGGTACCATGCGTTATTCATGGTTATATCTTTCATGGTATATGCATATCCCTTTACAGGGTAGTCACCCTATAAAATAATGGGCTGTTGAATTGGATATAGGACAGCCTAACATTAAAGTTTAACAAGGCAATTATCCAAGGTGGGAATCAAGAGTTGACTGGGCTTTTCTGAAACTTGATCAGGGAAATCTTTAAAGAGTAGCCTTTCTCAGAAAAATGGAGAAGACGGGAAAGCCACTCAAGCCATCAGAAAAATAAATAGTAGCCATCTCATTTCACAGCTTAGCCAAGCATTTGTCCATCTAAAAGAAAGGGTCTGGCACTACACTGCCAGAATGACAAGCTACAGGGCTGTGGGTCAGAGGTGGCCCAGGAAGAGATAGGACTCTCCATTTACCAACTGTTTTCTGACTCCTTCTGCTAATCAGGAATCTCCACTAGAAAATGACACCAGGTGTGTGTCACTGAGGTTCGCCTGCTCTCAGGCCTGCTGGTGCCTCCCAGACCCTTTGATCCTCTGCTTCTATTGTCTCCTGAAACCAATACTTTCCATTTTGTATTTTTCCTCCTAGATCACCTGATACCTCCAAGCAACCAGGTGTTCCTTTCAGAAGCCAGGAGCAGATAACCTGGGCTTTCTGATCTAACCCCCAGCCCACGTTCTTGCAGGACTTAGGGAGGAGATTCCTCCCACTGACGGATGGGTGCCAATACTCCCTTTCAAACTAATTCATTAGCAAGCTAAAGAGAATGCCAGCAATGTTAGGAGCGATGGAAGCACCCCTGGAATTATAACAACCAGGACTTAAAGGAGATGCTTTTGCTAAAAACGGTGACTTGACTTGGGCCTGCAGATGTCAATGGGTAAATAGAAGCCGGAAAAAGCTTGGCCTCTCTACCTTCATTTTGCATATGTCTCCTTTATCACCTTCAACTTTGAATCAGGCCCCTGCACCTAGGCATGATAATCATTTAAGGAGTGTTCATCCAAAAACTGGTACTATAAAGTTTATTAGCCCTAAATTCACCTAACATATCTTGTCCCCCTTTAAGACTGAGGCAGGAGAAGCTGGATATTCTTTCAGACCCCTGGAGCCACCTGGAAATGTTCAGTTGGCCTGCACCTTCCAGGAACAGCAGGGGCAATTATCTAAAGGGGAACTAAATTGTCCCTTCCCCAATCTCAAGTCTGACAGATAGACATTCTGCATCCCACAAAGTCTCTCAAGTGACAGGATCTTCTCTGGAGCCACTTTACAGAACCAGAACTGAAATAATGATCCACCAGACTACAGTTTGACCAAGACTCCTTAATGATGGATACCTCTCATGCCTGCCTCAGTTCTTCTACTTAAAACTAAAACTAAATAGCCAGCACTTAGAACTGCAAAGACAGAACTGGGGTTCTGGATCTTACTTTGGCTCCATATGTCATTGATTTAAGTTCCTTTTCTACTTATCATCATTACCTTTTCTGTTCAGTTTTTGGGGCAAGTGGCCAGGCCTAGTTTGTTGGAACCCTCAGAGGCAGAACTCTGATCTAGGATGCTGTAACAGAATAAGTAAATGTCTTTGAAAGACAATTATTTCAAGATAACATCTCATTTAGATGTGCAATTTTTGTTGTTGTTGTTGTTGGGGGGGAAGGTACCAGGGACTAAACTCAGGGGTACTCAGCCACTGAGCCATATTCCTAGCCCTATAAATGTGCAAGATTTTGATTAAAAAAAAGGAAATACAATTAGCAATATTATCTTGTAGACCTCACCATGAGTAATTATCTTCACAGCCTCATTATAGATTCCTTTGTATACAAGCTATGCATATGTCTCCTTTATCACCTTTAACTTTGAATCAGGCCTCTGTACCTAACTGTGCATTAATTTTGGGCCTCAAGGTCTAGCCCTGAATTGAAAACACCATAATCAGTAGGTCTTGTGGATTTGTTGTTCTTTCAGTTGTTTATGGATGAGACATCTTCTTGGATTCTACACCTAACCTGTGCCTTCCATTAATTAAAACAGCCGATTCAAAATATTTGCTCAATACTCTATGACTCATCACAAAAAGCCCAGTGGAGAAGTAAGCATGCTGTCACTCTCCAGATATTTTAGGATCAAAAGAATTTGGGATCCAGGCCAGAGAGTATAAGTGATTCTCCAGATATCATCCCATGGTCCACGGATAGAAAACCCTTAGCTAGTGGAATGAACACAGCAGAGGCCAGCCCTGTTTTAGGTGATCCACTGAACAAAGTCAATTGATAAATATGGTTAGAAAGAGAAACTTTGCCTAAACCCATCTTGATCCCAGCTGAGTTTCCTATGCCTAAGGAAAAACAGATATAAGAGAATATAACACTGGAGGATCTTAGGTCATTCCTCCTTTTCAAAGGGATACACCACAAATATAGTCACCTTCCACAGAATCAGCCACTGAGGGTATGGATGTGGGCTGAGGCAGGGGGAGCAGAGGATGGCTTGTCCTTGTGACCTACTTCTGACATTCCAACCCATTCTTCCTTATGTCACCCAGAACACAGAATCCTCCTGTGGTTTGGGAAATGCCTATTTTCAAATATACTCAAGGTGGAGAGGCATGGTCTCATACCAGCAGGCAATGCCCCAGTTTAGACCTCTTAAACAACGGGTCAGGATCTGAGGCAGACCAATGTCTATACTTACGAGCAATTATTTCATTTACCCAGAAGGCCCAAGAATTCTCTAGAAAGACTAGAATTCAGGTCAAACTGAATGCATATGTATCCCTTATCTGGCTGACCCCAGGGATCCCACCCTAGGATCAAAGGCCATAACACTTCTGTGATCTTAAATTCATGCACTAATTCTCAGCATCTTTACAATTGCTGTTGCAATCTATTTGAATGATGACTATTAACAGTTAAAAGACTTTCAAAGTTTTACATGCAGACAATAAAGCTGACCCATAGTGCAGTAAGAAAGCCAAACTACATCTGTAGCAGTTAGTTAAAAGGACTTGATTTTTCTTTTCAATAAATTCAGTGAAATATATAACTTAAGATTTCCTTCAGTCTCGGAAGAAGCAAAAGAGTGAGGATCAGAACACCTGACTTTGGGTGGGTGCATTTGTTTTATAATTGTGTGATTTTGAACAAATTACTTATACTCCCAGAGTTTGTTTCCTCATTTGAAAAATAAGAACGTGATACCTACTGCACACAGGTAGAAGGATTAAGTGGGATAATGTAGGTACAAGTGCTTTGGAAAAGGTAAAGAGCAACCCAAATGTGCCTTTCTATTGTTTTATTCACAGTGCTCCGTCTGACTGCATCTACTTAACCCACTCTCCAAGAGCTAGAATCAGATTTCCACCGTATGGAATTATCTACAATGCAGCAGATGGATTTACAAGTGTCTTGGTCTCTTCGTGTAATTAACAGCCAAGAAGTCTAAAGCTTGCATTGTTTACATGGAAAATGTTTCTTGCTCTTCTCTTGCCCGTTCCCACGTCATACCATCTGAAATTGTTACCTTTTTTATCTGTTCAGTGCAGTTCTTTAACTTTGTGGGATCCTCCGCATATAAACTTCATTCGACTCTTTCCTCCTACTTCGAACAGCTACTTCTCTATGAATTTAGCTCTATGATTTACAAAGCATCCCCCCCATCTTTTTGGTCTGAATTATGTTTCACAAAAACCCTCTGAAGTCAGGAAGGTGGGAATCATTGTTACTTTTGCAGGTGAAGAATCTGAGGCACAGAGAGGTCTACCCACAGGTGACAGCAAGAATCCAAGCAGCTCATCAGTCTCCCAGCCGAGAATTCCTTTTTTTCCTTTTTTTTTGTGTGTGTGTGTGTCATATTGTCTTTTCTTAAAAAGATATGTCCATCTCACGGTGAGATTATAAAGATCCAGAGAGTATAGATGAATTGAAGGGACTTTTGCAAAATCATTCCCCTAAGGGCCATTATTCTGTCCAAATACTCAGAGGCCTCTATGTAGTGCTGCCTCTGTATACCTGGCAGGCATTGTGCTAATAAGATGGGAGACACAAAAGAAATTTGAGAAATTGTCTCTGATCCTAAGGAATTCATAAAAAGACCAGGGAGATAAGGGTAGCATATAAGACACTAAAAGATTGAATCTCCCAGACTGAAATTTCTTAATCTTTAAAAGGAAGCCTGGTTTTGTTGTTCAAGGGCCAGAAGTATAATCCATTGGTGGATTTAGGTTTGAGCCCTTTCTAATGGATCATGTTCTAAATTTCTCTCATGACCACCAGTCTGCTGGTGCCTCCCAGACCCTTTGATCCTCTGCTTCACAGTGCATGTGAAGGTGGCTTTCCTTGTTTTTATTGTGCTATTTTTGTTTGATTTTTGGTAGGAGTAGGAGGGTGTTAGTGTTCCAGTACTATAACAAATGCCTCAAGTAATCAATTTATAAAGAGAAAAGATTTATTTTGGCTCATTGTTTTAGAGGTTCTAGTTCATGATAGGTCGGCCATGTTGCTTTCAGGCCTGTTGCAAGGCAGCACCTCATGGTTAAAATGGGTGGGAACAAAATTTCTAATCTCATAGCTGGGAAACAAAACAGAGAAAGAGGAATGGGCCAGGGTCCCCATATGCCCTTCAAGAACCTGAAGACCTCCTACTGGGCTCTACCTCTTAAAGCTTTCACTACCTCCCAATAGTTTCACCCTAGGGAGCCAAGACCCACATGGATCTTTGGGGGACACCTGAAATACAAACTGTAGCAGAGAGATAAGTGGGATAAGAAGAGACTAGGAAAAGATCATTGTCTTTAGTAGCACTTTTTCCTAGGCTTTGTATCTTCTCCATAGAAAATAGCTTCTTGGAATAGCTTTGTGTTCTTTTCTAATTTAACCAGAGAGATTTACTTTTTACTTAGAGGACCCTTCTTTTAAAAGTTAATAAGCTGTTGAACCTAATTGTTAATGCCTCCAAACTGTGCCTTCTCCCCAACTTCACCTGGGAAGGTAGAGTAGCTATCATGTCCCCAATTTTTGAAGACCTCATGTCCTGGCATCCTAAAAAATCTACCTGTCTAAAGCAAGGCAGTCTTTGCACCCTGGTATTGATGTGCTGTCCACACTTCTGTCAGAGGCACCATGTTACACCTTCTGTATAAGGGATCTTGAGCTGGCAACGGAGGCTATGGACATGCACCAGCTCCATGCTGGCTAAGTAAGTTAGCAGTGACAAGGAACCCCTCCCTGTCCTAGCAGTCAGCCTGCTAAGGCAGAGAGCTGAGTTGTCGTGCCTCCATAGTCTCTGGATACCATTACCAAAGCTGCCTGGTCCTCAGGGTAGGATGAAATCAAAGTAAAGGGAGACGCTGAGACCATATTCCAAGTTGTGACCAGGTCTGGGAAATAGAATGGGATGTGTGGGGATTGCACAGCCTTATGAGGCTGAGGCTTGCAAACCCCAGTAGCAGAGGGTGCTATGGGAGTACTAAGCCAGTTAAGTTCTAGTTGCTATTCAGTGTGACCTTGGAATCAGAAAAAGTCTGCCATGAGCTCCTGTCCTTCCATGTAGTCTCTCTATGACCTTGGGCTGGTTGTTTAGCTTCAGTGAGCATCCATGTGGGCTCTCATGAGAAGAGTTATAATGCATGTAGGCACTCAAAAATTCTGGCTAGCTGTCATCATGTTTATTCTTTTCCATGTCTAGAGATAAACATGATCCAAATAAAATAAAGACTTGAAAAGATCATTCCTGGCCTAGGGCCTAGGAAAATTTCTTAAGGTGAAGCAATAAAATATATAAATACACAATATTAAATATATATTTGATCATATAATGTATGTATATATGTACACACACACACACATATATATATGTATATATATATACATATACATATACAAACAATAGTTTAAAGGGCAACATTACTTGCCAAAAATCATGAAGTTGTAAAAGCAAAAAGACCAGGGTCTAGCCCAGCCCTTGCTTCTCCACTGTCTATAATCTTGGGCTGATAATGCAACCTCTGTCTTTCTCAGTTCCCCTCCTCTGTTAAATAAAGAAAAATTTCCTATTGCACAGAGAAAATTTTCAAAGGGCAAACACCACTCCATATTTCAAAGGGCTCTGAAAATAAAATGTTAGTCCAATTATAAGGGATAGTTAATATTTGAACCTAAATAAAACTCTGGAAGATGAAATAACTTAATATGTTAGAACAAAAGTAGCATCTCACTTAGATTTTGTCAGCCACAAACAAAAGAAAACAATTTTTAAAACATGTGTAAAGAAACAAATGGAGCAATGATCTGGAGAGGGTGCGAGTAGAAATTTGATCGATGATCTCTTAAAAGTTGCAGGGAAGAATTGCACTCTGGTCCTCATGGGGCTGGGGTGGGGTTGATAGGAGGAGTCAGTCCATCCATCCTCTCTCCCTGAGGCTGAGCCCCACCCATCTGGCCCATGTCACCCAACCCATTGTGCTTCCCTTCTCTTGTCAGGTGCTACCTCCTCCAAAGACTTTCTCAAAAGGCTATTGGTTGGGCTGAGGATGTGGCTCAAGTGGTAGCGTGCTCGCCTGGCATGCGTGCGGCCTGGGTTTGATCCTCAGCACCACATACAAAGATGTTGTGTCCGCCGAAAAGTAAAAAATAAATATTAAAATTCTTTCTCTCTCTCTCTCTCACTCTCTCTTAAAAAAAAGAAAAAAAAAAAGAAAAAAAAGGCTATTGGTTTTCCCTGGTCTGAAGAATGTTCTTTCAGTCACTGTAGGAATTTGGCAGTAGCTGGTTTGCTAGCCCACCTCAGACTATGAGAATGTCAGGGCTGTCCTAGAAAATCTGAGGGAGGGGGCACCCTGAGGTCACCAGCTATCCCTCTTCAGCACTGCTCTGAGAGGGATAACTATTGCCATAAAAGATAATTCCCATCCCGCTAGATCGTGAAGTCCTTGTGTCCAGGCCCACGTGGGTTCTCTGTATCCTCTGCTCAGTGAATATTATAGAGATTTACATGTGGGTAGAGGGCAGAGGACTGGAGCAAGCTGTCATGTTACCGTAGGGCCATCTTTGGACTCTGTATCTGGAACCTGCCTCCCTGTAACCTCCAAAGCACCTGATGTGACTTGTAAAACACAACATAATTTCAAACATATCCCACTGTTTTTCTGTAGCCTTGTGAGAATTGCAGAAAGTCATTTTCACAGAACACCTACTTGGTAGTGGGTACTGTGGTGGAAATCATGACTATCCTAGAGTCTTGATTAAGGAGAATCTTTTTCCACAAACATCTCTTAAGATTCTGTGTTGGGTTTGGCCCTCTGCTGTAGGATGGTGATGGAGTAAAGATAATTTGATTGCCAGAACCAACCTTCTTTTCCAGGGGAGGCCACCATGGCTCAACATGGGCGTGAATTGCCCAAAGTTACAAAAAAGGTGACAGAGCCCTTGGGTCCTGCCTTCTAGTGTTTGTTCTGGATATTCAGTGTTTCATCCAAGTTCTCTTGGAACCACTGTTACAGAATGGGAAGAGTGTCTGTCTAATAGTCAGTGATATGGGTTCAGGTCTTGGCTTTTCTCGTCACTGGGGAACGTTCTGGAAGGAAATACCATGAACCTTATGTCCTTTTCCCTCTGCATTCCTAGGGAAAATATGTGGATGTTTTCTGTGTCCACTGGTGGTCTGAAGGAAAGAGGAGGTGCCTACAGATTGACTAAGGACAAGGACACGGTGAACAAGCAAGGCCTGGGAAGGAGAGGGGGACCCCAGGTGAGGGGGAAGATGGAGAGGTATTTCTGGTGAATCTTCATGTGATAGCATCTAAAAATGGTCTTTGCTGAGCAGAAGACTAAGAAATACTTGGGGAAACAGGTAAAGAAGCTGGTGAAAATTGAAAACGTATCCGTGCGGGTATTGGGGGTCAGGTAAGGTGTGGATTGGATCCTCAACCTCAGGAAGTATCCTGGGCTGGTGCCCCTATCCCAAGCAAACAGACACCCAAAATATCATAGCACTTCTGCCTCCTCTGCAGAATATTCCTTCCCAGGAGCTCTGGACTGGCGAGGTCTTCCACGAAGCATAGAGAAGGCATAGAGAGCTCTACTTTCCCCTCCTTGCCCTCTAACAGAGAGAAAATGACATTGTGTGTGGAACTCTGCTTTCACCAAGATGGAGCCACACGGCTGAGGTGAGGAAAAGTGCGTCTCTGTGAATATGGCTCTGCTCCAGCTTCCTCTACTCGCTGCTCTGCCTGCCAATTAACCCATCCGTCCTTCCCCACAGGTGGGGAAGTGGCCTGTGACTGCTGTCTGGCTGCCTGGGGCCAGCACAGCCCGACCCTGACACACCACCCAGGGACGTGCTGCAGGGAAGGGGGACCCCTCAGGAGAAGACCACTTAGGTCCGGAACCAACCCTTCCTCCTCCTTCCAGGAGGGAAGAGGGGGAAGACCAGGCTGGGGATGGCAGAGAATTCAGGGGCTGGTTTAAGGGAAACAGACTGAGCTGCTTACAGCCTGCTGAGGCTGCCAGCAGCCCCAGATGGCTCAGAACCTGCTGCTCTTGCTGAAAATTGATTTTGGAGGCAGCGAGGGAAGGAGGAGGGTGGGCAGGGGAAGGGGCTCCAGGGCAGGGGGTGGGGGTGGGAAGAGTTGCCAAATGGAGGGTGGAATTTATAAGCTTTGATAAAGACACTTAGTCAAAACACTCTGGGGGTGCAGAGATAAAGCCCTAAGCAGAAAGGACAAGGGGATCTTTTCTCAGAATTTCTGCCTCTGTGTTCTATTTCTTTTTCACCTTGCTATTTCCCCCCCCCCCCCCCCGACTCTCCCTCCATCCCTAATTACTAGTCTCCAAGAATCCCTGGATGTTCCCTTTGTGCTGTGGGGTGGGTTGGGTTGGGAAGGCCTGGGCTTGGGAAGCCCCCTGGTGGGGAGCTCCCTGACCTTACTTATAAAAATGACCCTGGAGCTGGGACAGCTTACGCTTTGACCCCTCATTATGCAGGGCTTCTATAAAACCCTGCATCCAACTTAGCATTTATAGTTTTATATTCTTTTTTTTTACTGATAGCACCACAATTTATGTAAGGTTTAAGCACCAGAGCATCTACATCTGTCCCTTCCTCACCTCAGCTATTCATCATTCCCTGAGCACTAACTAGCTCCTGACCAGGGCCAGGCACTGCCCAAAGCCCTGGGGCCAAATGTGGACATTCTGGACATGACTGAACTTCACTGAGCTGATAGGATGGTCTGAAAAAGAGACAAATTCACCAGTGTTATAATACTAGTCCACAAAAGCAGTCAAAATAAAGTGGGGTCAGAGCAAAGAGAGGATCTCATCCTTCTGGGGTCTTAGAAGGACAAGCTTAGAAGGTCTTAGAAGGGTGGAGATTGTATTTGAGATGGGACATGAATGGTGGCTAGATAATAGGGAAGTTGTGGGTCTATGGGTGGGGTGGGGAGAAGTCACTACAGGCAGAGGTGCCCCCAAAGTCTGGAGTGGAGGAGAGGAGGGGGCAGTATCTTTTGACCTGAGTGAAAACAATGAGGGATGTAGATGGACAGGCCAAAGGTCTGAGTATGGCCATGCCAGGTGTTTGCACTCATGTCTCTAGACCAGGAGGCCTCTGAAGGCACTGGGCAGGGCTAGCATGAGGAGCCTGTGGCTTGGCCTGACAAGTCAAGAAAATATAGGACAGGACAGAAGCCTGGATCAGTCTGGTGAGATATAAATGAAAAACTAAACCATAGCATTGGCATTGGGCCTGGGAACAAATTGACCTCCATCCAAAACAGCAGAGGCAGGTTAAGATTTTCTTCATTTTCTATGGGGAAGAGGCACAGAGGTCAGTAGACCTCAAAAACCAGGTGCTCAGGAAAGGCTTTAGGGTGACATCAGTCTTCTGTTTTCTCCTATAGCCATATATTCTACCTCCTAGAAATTTCTCCAAACAGCCTAGGAAAGAGCTGAACACAACCCCCTGCTCCTATAGTACAAAGGAGAAAACAGGTTCAAAGAAAGAACCTGTCCAGTTCCACCCAGGGCATTAGAGGCAGGGTCAGGAAGAAGACTAAGGTATAAGTCCATGGTTCTCCTCATTCTAGATGTTAGCAGGAGTCACAGCCTAGGAAGGCATAGGGTATGTTTGCATTCCCCAAATGTTAAACCATGAGCTCCATATAGTGGGGACAGTCTTATCCTGACACTGAGGTCTTGAAATCTTGCATCAGTGAAATGGCTTTCCCATCCTTTCACTTGATTCTTG
Organism: Spermophilus citellus; assembly: GCF_964194105.1. NCBI lineage: Eukaryota > Metazoa > Chordata > Mammalia > Rodentia > Sciuridae > Spermophilus > Spermophilus citellus. Next base: position 30,265,053 of record NC_138197.1, on the reverse strand, counting down.
CTTGGACAAGAGCCTGTCACATTAAAAAGGAACACTCATCAGTCTTAGCCAAACCCTCAGAGAAGAAGAACATGACCCTCTTCTGGAGGGAAGGTTTTTTTTTTTTTTTAAAGAAATGATTAAGAGTTACAACAAAGGACCTGCCCAGCCTGGGAAGGGCAGCTCTTCCCAGAGGCAAGCTGCTGCTTGCCCCTAACGCCTGGGTGCAGACAGAAAATTCTTAATCTGTTCCAGGGTGTCAGCTTCAATCCTGACCCATGGTACTGCCTCCCTCCTCTTTGGCTCAACTGCATCTTGAAAGAGGAGGTAGAGGTGACTGTATATTGGTCTCTTTGCATGGTCCAGCAGACATTGTCCTTATGGGGTCCAAAAAGTCCTCAGCCCCTGAGCAGTTAGGCAAGCTGCTCAGAACCGCTTGAGATGCTTGCCCAGAGCTGCTTGTGGATTTGGCTTGTGTCATCCACACATGCCAATAAGGCAGGGCTTGGGAACACTGTGGGGACCAGAGATTAGGGAAACAATCAGGTTTTCAGGGCCACCAGTTTGGGGAGTTCATGACCACACTGCCCTGCCCCTAAAGAGTTTCTGACCCCTGGAAAAATAGCAGCCTGTTGAACCCTGGGCAAACACGATCCAAGTAGGAGCAGTATCCTGAGATGAGGGATAAAATGTTCCTCCTCATCACTTCAGGGAAGCAGAGCACAGAAGCACTGGACTGAGGGTCACCAACTGTGGCCTGTGGTATCTTTTCTGGAAACTTTCCATCCTTGGTAAAATGCAGATTATGGATCCCTTAGAGGCTCTATGCTCTCTCTCTCTCTCTGCTTCTCCCCAAACTCCCCACTGGAACCATTGTATTAGTTCATTTATAGTAAGCTACAACTTTGTGGTAGCCCCTGCCTGTGGGGGACTATTTACTCCAGGATAGGGAATAAAATCCACATAGAATACACTGGTGTTGGGTGATATCTTTGGGAAAATGGGTGAAGAAGATCCCTTCCAAATCATGATAGAGTGAAAAGAACACAGAGACTTGGATTCTGTGGGAGGTGGGAGACTTGGGTGCCAGAAAAACTCTTTGGCTAACTGGATGCCTGACCCTGGACAAATCAAAATTTTCTTCCTTTGTGAAATAGCATGATCGACCCAACTTAGCAATATGTACTCATTTCAGAATGAAAATTGGTAAAGTGGGTTAAGCCTGCTACAGATGAAATCTGTATGTCTGCTCCACCTCCCAATACTCAGGTTAAATCCTTCTCCGAGTGATGGCATTTGGAGGTGGTGCCTTTAGGAGGTCAAGAGGCAGAAGCTTCACATCCTCAGAAAACAGAGCCCAGGGAACTCCTTTGTCCCTTCCACCATGTGAGGACACAGCAGGAGAACAGCCATCTATGAACTAAGAAGCAGGCTCTTCCCAGGCACCAAATCAGCTGGCACCTCCCTGATGAACCTCCCAGCCTCTGGAACTGTAAGAAATAGACTCCCATTGTTTATAAAATCCTCCGTTATAGCAGCTCAAAGTGACCAAGACAAGAAGATAGCCATGTGTGGCAATCAGTAAGCTTGGAATGAATCTGTGGGCTCATTCCTTTACTTAATTGCTCACAAAATACCCCAGTGAGGGATCTGCCTCATCCACCTGTCAGCCTCCCTTGAAACTAAGTCTTTGCATGCACAAAACATTGCCTAGAGTCAGCACTTCACATTCATCTCTTTAGGAACCCAGAAATCACATCCACCAGAGGTAGTACTTTCCAGAAAAGCGTGGGGTAGTGCAAGGAGGGAGTCTGAACCAACTTAATCTCATTTGGGTCTTGTCTCTGGGCAGCTGAGGAAGCTCTTGTTAGCTTCTTTCAAATAAAATCCCTGCTAAGCGCCCTGGGGGGCCAGGCACTGTATCTGCCCACACTTTAGCCTTGGAAAGCAGGTGGCCCAATACCCTCCCAAACCCATGACAAAGAGAAAGACCAGGGCAGAAAGTGTGGAAAAAGGAAGGAGATTGGTCTGGGTCTGGCTTGACCTCAGAATTGCCACTTGCTCAGCTCTGGGTAGCCTTGAGAAAAATCATCTCAAACCTCCTTGATTTTCTCATTTTAATAAGTCAATTGAAACATGTAGAAAATGTCCAATATCATGATAGGTAACTATCATCATTGTGTGTTATTGTCTCCAAAAATCAGTAGGCTCAGAAAGTGGTATTACACAGACAGACTGGAGGTTTTCTATCGACAAGTTTTTTTTTTTTTGGGGGGGGAGGGGTACAGCTGGCAAGGCTCCAGCACTTCTTTGATAATTTCCTTTAACATGTGATTGAAATCTGTTCCTCAGCTTCAATGTTCAAGTGCACACTCTGGCCTCCCTGGTAGAGCATACATTGACACTCCTCAACCCTTTATAAAGTGATGAGGTCTTCCTTCCAGGTAGAGACTCACACCAGAACATGGGGAGCAGCCTTTGGGAACCAGTAAGAAGAATCAAAGGAGGAAGGCCATGAAGGGGGAAAACCACCTTTCTGCAATGCCCTCGCTTTCCTTTGGCCTCAAAGTGTCTTCCAAAGATTATTTTCCCAGAAAGCTGAAATGCACTCAAAAGCCTACTTCTTTTCCTCAGACACATTTCTTAAAAAAGGAAACCAAGAGGTCTCAAAGAAGGAAAGCCAGGGAAACTCCATTTGCTGCTGAATCCATATCTTAACTTTCTCACTGTGTCTAAAATTGATTTCTTTGTGGTCTAAAGCAGGCAGAGATTTTCTAGCAATTCTACTCCATTCCCTATTTCAGAGATTCATGACACATGCCTTCTCGTTTGATTTACAATTGCAGGTCTCCCTGATATACAATAGAAGAAAGGGGTATAAATACAGGTTAATTTTTCTCCAAACTCCATGTCCTCTACTAATGTTTGGGGATGGGTGAAAATTTTAGGGTTGTTATCTCTACAGTATTGCATAAGCATGTAACCAAGACAGGTGGCTACGCCAGGCTCCCATTGCGCCTCCTGGGCATCATTAGCATGCAGGCTACGTTTCCTTAAGAAGGCTCATGGCTCAGCCTGTCGGTGAGTGATCGATGATGTGTCACTTGTGCTATTAACAGGCATTTTCCATTTTGGCAGCCTCAGCACATTTAGTTCCTCTTCCATGTGAACACTGCTCTGTCCTCCATTAATAACCACTTTCAATCCTTTCTGATTTCAAACGCTTCTAGAACTGCTTGGACAGTTCCCTCTCATGCCATCCTCATGGGGTCAGAGCTGGAGTCTGTGGGGATGATGGGGACATTCTCTGTCCTGCAAGATGAGCTGCTACTCTGTGGTATATAAAGCACAAGACAAGAGGAAACAGCCCTATGCATTGTGGATCTTCCATAGATCTCTATTAATGATTGGATTATTAAAAGACAGATGTGAAAGAAGATTTGCCTGTAGTGGAGGTTGTCTGTTGATGATGAAGGAGATGTTAGCTCTCTGGACCAGGCTGAGGAAGGGGAAAAGGATGGAGATGCAGCTAGTCCTCCCTTCTTGATGCCTATGCTTAGCAAGAGTGGTAACGTGTGTGTAATGACATGAAGTAAGGGTCCCAGAAGGGGGCTTAATCTGCCTACACATCGAGGATTCCAGGCATGAAAGGCCTGTTGGGACATTTCACAGAATGTCAGCCAGTAATAATGAAACTTTTCCCATTCTGTCTGCTCTTGCCAATTTAAACACTGTTTTTTAATCTGGTTACTCCCCACTCCAGAATCTCCCAATGTTGAGAAGGAAGCCATAATCTCTCCCTGATATGTTTCTTACCAACCAGGTTCCCACTAGTTTTCCCATTCCACTAGTGGTGAAGTATGGAAATCCAGAAAAAAGGAATCAATAAACACAATTGTTCTTGGCTAATTAAATCCTGGATTTCTTCCCAGATGAACTTTCAAAACACAATCAGATTCGGACCTCACCTTGGTGTTCAGTGACATCTGCCATCTAATCACAGCCTACCTGGCTAATCTTGTTTCTAACTTCTCTCACATGGGAAGGTGACTGTAATAGGAAGTCTCCGTGTTTGCTCTCAGGAGTTTCCAATGCTGGGATCAGCTTCCTCTGCTCTCACTTGTCTTAAAGCCAACTAGAATGCAGTCCATCTTCTCTGGGGAGTCTTACTCCATCATCCCAGTTCACATTCTTCCTTTTAAAAAGTTCCCGGTGCACGGATCACATGTTGCCTTGCATTGGCCGGGGTCACCTGCCTTAACATCCCACCTGTTACCTTATTGTGATGATTGGCACTGTGGAACAACTCGGCTCTGCTCAGGTACCTCACTAAGGGCCTAGCACACTGAAAATGTCACAGATTCCCCACTGGTGGCCTGCCAGAGAGGGGAGGAGAGAAACTAGAGGGAACACACAGAAATGAAGCCTGAAATATTAGCCTTGGTGTTCTTGCCCCATCACTTGGGAAGCAATGGCTGAGGCCAGCTCTGCCCCTTCTAGAGGCCCTTGTGGTACAGGGAACATGGCCCCAATGGGGAACAGCAAGTGAAAATTCTTACCCTGTTTTCTCAGCAGAAAGAATCAGTGCCACCCTGTGGCATTCCATTCGATCTGCCTTTGAAACCACCAGATAGTTTCCTAGCAAGCAACCCCCAAAAAAAGAGATGGATGTATCTATGGACCAGGAGGGAAACAGCAAGCCAATTTGGAACCAACTTTGGCCAAGGAAATGGTGCAATCTAGCTGTAATGCGATTAAGTCAAAATTACTTCCAAAAGGAGATGTAATTATGACAGCAACTTCTTTGGGGGCAGGCTGAGATTTATTCTTTTTTGGAGAGCCAAGACCGGATTTAGCTTTTCGTGAGCCTGGGGCAGCAAAGATATGGGGCAGCTAGGAATGTTTTTCTTTCACAGAGAAACATTCCCAACAAAGAAGAAAACTCAGGATTGGCGAATGAAAGAGCAATGCTCACAGGATAATTGGGGGGATGGGGTGTGGACTCTCAAACTTTTGATGTAAAGGGTGAACAGAAGAATGGGAAGAACCCTCTCCTTTGGTCAGCCCTGGTAATTCCGTTGTTTTGGGAACAGATGGAATGACATCATGCTTGCCGCTTATATGTAGAAAGCCTTCAGGAACACATCAGTGACTGATGTGACATTACACCAAGACACCCAGATCATGTGGAAGGCATACAATACCCACAAAAGTGAGTTTTTCTCATTGAATGCTCATTATGAGCTTGGTAGTAGGCCAAAACATTTACATTTATTATCCATGAATGAGATCATCCATATGACAATTCCACAAGTTATGTATTATACCCATTTTACAAAGGAAGAAACAGAGGATCAGAGATGTCAAGTTGGCCTAAGTACACCAGCATACAAGAGGCAAAGCTGGAATTTAAACACAGGCTTCTGTGACTCCAAAGCCCATCTCTTGCCTCAGTTTTTGGGGAAGATGGAGTTAGGTTAAAAGCTCTGAGTATTTTTGTACCCCCATGTGAACCTTCATCCTAGCATGCATTAGACCATGCTGTAATTACTCATTGCTTGTCTCCCTTCCCTGCCAGACAAGGAGCATTCTAAAGTCACTGCATCCTTGACACTGAGCAAGGTGATTGCTCTCTTAAGTCTGGCTCTGATCCTCCTCCTCTGGGAGGAGGATCCCTCTGATTTAAAGGAGTATTTTCCCAAGAGATACTAATAAGAAAACAAGGCTAGCAGACAGAAGAGAAGTAAAAGCCAAGCAAGAGTATGATTTCAGGTGAATCCCCAGTTTCAATATGGCCCTATGGAAGTCCCAGGAATGTATATTACAATACAGAATTTGTGTCCCCTGAAGGCCAGGGAGCTACAAGCCACCCTAAGGGAGGATATGAGAGGGGGTTATATAAACTCTGCAACTCTTACCACAAAAGCAACTCTAATAGCCCAAGCAAACTGCTCTGAAGAAGGATGAAGAAAGATGCAGGTGTAAGTCATTAGGGACAGAGAGTTTGGAAGTTGGATGACGAGTACACAGATAAGAAGTATCTGCTATAATTGTGGTTCGGGACCTTCTGAATCTGGAATGACAGCTGCAAGTCCAGCAGCACAAAATTTGCCTGAATAAATCTAGCTGTGGTTCCTATTCTCTGAAGCTACCCCTCCGATATAGAGGAATTTCTCAATTAATTCCCTTTCCCCATCTCCTTCATTTATCTACCCGTAGGTGTTTTAGAAATCTTACATTTCTATTTCACATGATGTCATAATAGCCAATCAAGGCATTCAAGAACTGAGTTCCCTCAACCAGCAATCCAGATAGAAGCATTCCTCATGCTCTTGTGGAGATTGCCAGGAGTTCAGAGTAGTGTGGCACAGAAAACACATACACCTTGGAGAAAACTCAGGTGCAAAAACGTAGCTCTGTGTGAGTTCAGAAATTATCTCCAAATCCTGATTTCTCTTTTCTGAAATGCAGGTCATAAGAATAAGCCCCAGAAGAAATGACTTATATGCAGGTAGTTTGTTAGGGAATAATTTCTATTCCCACGCCCCATTCCCTCAGAGACAGAGATTATTTCCTAAAAATAAACTACCTGCACACAAGTCATTTCTTCAAGGATTGGGATGTTGGGGATAGAGAAACAGGGAAGGAGGGAAAACATGCACCAGGGAATACTATCCAGCTGGTGGTCATGGCCATGGCAATTAGAGGACCCTCCTGCTAGGACCTTCTGAGTGACTGCAAAGCCTTCACAGTGGGATCGCCCACCTGGAGAACAGACAGAAAAACATTTGCCTTCTCCACTGGGCTCTCCCTTGAAGGACACCCATGCCAAGGGGTGAGTGAGCTCTGGGGTAGGAACCCTAGCCCCGGTGCAGGTGAATAAGAGACGACCAGTTAATACTTGGAAGCTCATTGCCACAGCAGTGATTGGTACACAATGCAGGTGTAAGTGCTATGTGGCAGGGGACCACACTGTATGCTGTGGTTTATTTGAGTCTGGGCATGGTTGAGTTCTTCACATCAATGCCCTAAATAACCTGTTGATGGAAAGGAGGAGAAATGCTCTATTAACTTGAGAGGAGGTAGAGAGGAGGACCAGCTGAGGGAGGAGGAAGATCTTTTGATTGTAGCAATCAATGCAATTAGTATTTGATGACTCAACGATTATATCAGTATTCAAAGGCCTCAAGACCCTTTGGAAATCCATGGTTGGCCTGCCAAAGCTGAGTCTCCAGCCCAAGAAAGAGTTCTTCCCTCATTCAGAAGAGAAGCAGGCTTTCAGGCATTTTTTTTTTTTTTCTTTCCCATCTGCGGATCTTATTGTTCTCATTGTGACAAGGATAGGCAGCCTGTGGAGACAAGGAGAAGTCTGTATCCTCAGACAACCTCCTTGAGATTGGCTTCCAAAATCTCAGGAGCTGGGAGCAAGGGAAGGGAGGTGGCTCTGGAGAATCAGGAGTAGATGGACAGGGGTTGGAGAGGAGGGGGTCTCCTTGTCGGGAGCGCAGAGGAGGTTGGTGAAGGCAGGTCTGCTTTCTGGGGCAGTGGGGGATTACAAACCCTCCGAACTGATTGGGAGCCAAGCTGCCCCCTTTGCCTAACAGCTTTGCTTCCCAGCAGGGGCCTGGCTGCGGGACAGTGACTGCATCCCTTTTTCCTGGCATCCTTAGCCCAAATCAATTGATTTCTTCCTCTAGGATGAGAACTGGGAAACTCCCAGAACTCAGGCACATCTCAGATTCTGCCAAAGTTGGAACTTTAGCCTCCACTTCCCCCATTTTTTTCCCCAAACACATCCGTTCTGAGTCAGTTTTGATATTCATCCCCTCTCCACACACACACACACACACACCCATTCCTCCCTAACTAGTCATCAGCTCCCAGTGCTTTTTTTTTCCTCAAAGTGCCTCTTCTGGTTTATCCTCCCTCTTGGGACAGGTGATGGAGTAGAAAGATCCCCATATGCGTGTTCTGAGGGTCTCTGTTCAAAGACCAACCTGTTCGCCTGCTGGCCCTGGGAGGTCAAAGGCTTCCCCACTTTCTTCCTTCCTTCCTGGCCTTCTCCTCCAGCATCCTGTGCTGCTGCCAGGCCACATGCTCAGTAGCCACCAGTCAGAAGGAGCTTTTCCTCTCCTCACACTTCCCATGTGGGTTAACTTACGTCTATTACCCACAACAGCCAATCTAGAGGTGGTTTCTGCCTCAACAAGGTGCATCCAAAGATCTGGTCCTGAGCCAAAATCTGACCAAAAATAAAGTGATAATTTTATTGTTATTGGTGTTGTTTGTTTTTTATTAGTGTTCTCTACTCAGTCCCCTGACCTCTCTGTAGCCTGTTGATGAATGAGACCTAGTGGGACAATACGGGCTCCTGAGTACAACAAAGTACAGTTAGTCTCCCATATATGTGAATTCCAAATTACAGATTTAACAAACTGTGGATTGAAAATATATATGTTCTTTAGGGAATAGACCCAGAAGGGGAATAGCTGGGTCAAATGGTGGTTCCATTCCCAGCTTTCCAAGAAGTCTCCATACTGCTTTCCAAATTGGCTGCACCAATTTGCAGTCCCACCAGCAATGAACAAGTGTACCCTTTTCCCCACATCCTCGCCAGCACTTGTTGTTGTTTGACTTCATAATGGCTGCCAATCTTACTGGAGTGAGATGGTATCTTAGGGTGGTTTTGATTTGCATTTCTCTGACTGCTAGAGATGGTGAGCATTTTTTCATGTACTTGTTGATTGATTGTATGTCCTCCTCTGAGAAGTGTCTGTTCAGGTCCTTGGCCCATTTGTTGATTGGGTTATTTGTTATCTTATTGTCTAATTTTTTGAGTTCTTTGTATACTCTGGATATTAGGGCTCTATCTGAAGTGTGAGGAGTAAAGATTTGTTCCCAGGATGTAGGCTCCCTATTTACCTCTCTTGTTGTTTCTTTTGCTGAGAAAAAAACTTTTTAGTTTGAGTAAGTCCCATTTGTTGATTCTAGTTATTAACTCTTGTGCTATGGGTGTCCTATTGAGGAATTTGGAGCCCGACCCCACAGTATGTAGATCGTAGCCAACTTTTTCTTCTATCAAATGCTGTGTCTCTGATTTGATATCAAGCTCCTTGATCCATTTTGAGTTAACTTTTGTGCATGGCAAGAGAAAGGGATTCAGTTTCATTTTGATGCATATGGATTTCCAGTTTTCCCAGCACCATTTGTTGAAGATGCTATCCTTCCTCCATTGCATGCTTTTAGCCCTTTTATCAAATATAAGATAGTTGTAATTTTGTGGATTGTTTTCTGTGTCCTCTATTCTGTACCATTTGTCCACCTGCCTGTTTTGGTACCAGTACCATGCTGTTTTTGTTACTATTGCTCTGTAGTATAGTTTGAAGTCTGGTATCGCTATACCACCTGATTCACACTTCCTGCTTAGCATTGTTTTTGCTATTCTGGGTCTTTTATTTTTCCATATGAATTTCATGATTGCTTTCTCTATTTCTACAAGAAATGCCGTTGGGATTTTGATTGGCATTGCATTAAACCTATAGAGAACTTTTGGTAATATTGCCATTTTGATGATGTTAGTTCTGCCTATCCATGAACAGGGTATATTTTTCCATCTTCTAAGATCTTCTTCTATTTCTCTCTTTAGGGTTCTGTAGTTTTCATTGTATAAGTCTTTCACCTCTTTTGTTAGGTTGATTTCCAAGTATTTTATTTATTTTTTTTGAGGATATTGTGAATGGAGTGGTTGTCCTCATTTCCATTTCAGAGGATTTGTCGCTGATATATAGGAATGCCTTTGATTTATGTGTGTTGATTTTATATCCTGCCACTTTGCTGAATTCATTTATTAGCTCTAATAGTTTCTTTGTAGACCCTTTTGGGTCTGCTAGGTATAGAATCATGTCATCTGCAAATAGTGATAATTTAAGTTCTTCTTTTCCTATTTTTATGCCTTTAATTTCTTTCGTCTGTCTAATTGCTCTGGCCAGTGTTTCGAGAACTATGTTGAACAGAAGTGGTGAGAGAGGGCATCCCTGTCTTGTTTCAGATTTTAGAGGGAATGCCTTCAATTTTTCTCTATTCAGAATGATGCTAGCCTGAGACTTAGCATACATTGCTTTTACAATGTTGAGGTATGTTCCTGTTATCCCTAGTTTTTCTAATGTTTTGAACATAAAGGGATGCTGTACTTTGTCGAATGCTTTTTCCGCATCTATCGAGATGATCATATGGTTCTTATTTTTAAGTCTATTGATGTGGTGAATAACATTTATTGATTTCCGTATATTGAACCAGCCTTGCATCCCAGGGATGAATCCTACTTGATCATGGTGCACAATTTTTTTTGATATGTTTTTTAATCTGATTCGCCAGAATTTTATTGAGGATTTTTGCATCTAGGTTCATTAGAGATATTGGTCTGTAGTTTTCTTTCTTTGAAGTGTCTTTGTCTGGTTTAGGAATCAGGGTGATGTTGGCCTCATAGAATGAATTTGGAAGTTCTCCCTCTTTTTCTATTTCCTGAAATAGCTTGAAAAGTATTGGTATTAGTTCCTCTTTAAAGGTTTTGTAAAACTCTGCTGTATACCCATCCAGTCCTGGGCTTTTCTTGGTAGTCTTTTGATGGTTTCTTCTATTTCCTCAATTGATATTGGTCTGTTTAGGTTGTCTATATCCTCCTGACTCAATCTGGGCAGATCATATGACTTAAGAAATTTCTCGATGCCTTCACTATCTTCTATTTTATTGGAGTATAAGGATTCAAAATAATTTCTGATTATCTTCTGTATTTCTGAAGTGTCTGTTGTGATATTGCCTTTTTCATCCCGTATGCTAGTAATTTGATCTTGGTCTATTCCCTAAAGACCTAAAAAGAGCATGCTACAGGGACACTGCTACATCGATGTTCATAGCAACACAATTCACAATAGCAAGACTGTGGAAGCAACCTAGATGCCCTTCAATAGACGAATGGATAAAAAAAATGTGGCATTTATACACAATGGAGTATTACTCTGCATTAAAAAATGACAAAATCATAGAATTTGGAGGGAAATGGATGGCATTAGAGCAGATTATGCTAAGTGAAGCTAGCCAATCCCTAAAAAACAAATGCCAAATGTCTTCTTTGATATAAGGAGAGTAACTAAGAACAGAGTAGGGATGAAGAGCATGAGAAGAAGATTAACATTAAACAGGGATGAGAGGTGGGAGGGAAAGGGAGAGAGAAGGGAAATTGCATGGAAATGGAAGGAGACCCTCAGGGTTATACAAAATTACATACAAGAGGAAGTGAAGGGAAAGGGAAAAATAATACAAGGGGGAGAAATGAATTACAGTAGATGGGGTAGAGAGAAAAGAGGGGAGGGGAGGGGAGGGGGGATAGTAGAGGATAGGAAAGGCAGCAGAATACAACAGACACTAGTATGGCAATATGTAAATCAATGGAAGTGTAACTGATGTGATTCTGCAATCTGTATACGGGGTAAAAATGGGAGTTCATAACCCACTTGAATCAAAGTGTGAAATATGATATATCAAGAACTATGTAATGTTTTAAACAACCAACAATAAAAAAAGAAATCTCAAGACAATTAAAAAAAAGAAAATATATATGTATCTTAAAATTTCATCTGTACCGAATATGCACTGACTTTTTTTTTCTTATTACTCCCTAGGTGATACAGTATAAGAACTATGTAGCATTTACATTGTATTAGGTAGTTGTAATTAATCTAAGGATGATTTAAAGTGTACCAGAGGATGTGTGCAGTTTATATTGCAAATACTGTGCCATTCTATGCAAGGGATTTGAGCCTCTAAAGATTTGGATACTTTTTGGGGTCCTGAGAACAATCTCCCCAGGATACTAAGAAGAGTAATTACAGGATTCTGTGAGTACAAGAGCCTGCACTTGCATATGAATGAATAAATTCCAAGGAGGTTGCAGCTGTTAACATCATGCACATTTTGACTAAATCTTAAGAGAAACAGAGAGCCTGGAGAAAAGAACTAAGGGCACTCCAGGTATGTGTTCTGGCCAACAGATAAGTTGCCATTGAAATAGCAGTTTTTGACTTAGAGACTTTTGTTTTGTTGTTTTTACTTACAGCAGTAGTTATTTACTTACCGTTTTTAAGAGGAAGAAGAATACCATGCCTGGGCTACAGGGGAAGCACCAGGGTCCTTCAGGAGGCAGAGGGAGTCTATTCTGGTTTCTGTGGGAAGGAATGGGAGAGGCAGGGCAGGCAAACTTAGTATTGGCTCATTTGAACAATTTCAGCCGCTCTGAGGTATAGGGACTGTCCCTAGTTTATCCATACCTGCCCCTGGGATGATTAGAGCAGGCAGATAGCAGCCTGGAGTTTAAAAGATCAATAAGGAGGAAGTTGGGGATGCAGGCTCTGAATTGTTTGTTTTGTATTTGAAAATCACACTCAAAGGCAAATTGCTTTCTATCTTTAGAAATTGACTAACCCTGAGAGGGGCAGTCTCTCTGGGGTTATCCAGGTCCCAGATGTCAATGCATCTGCATCCAGAAACTAAAACAATGCAATGTAGAGAGTAAAGAAAGAAAGGAGTCGACTGCTGGGAAAGCAACTGATAGCAAGACTATTTGTCCTGCACAGCACATAGTTCTGTCTCAAGAGGGCTTAAAATAGCTAAGGCATCTCCTTGAGGCTTGACATTGTGTAGGAACAGACAAACCACAAGGGCAGGTCCAGTGAAAGCCTCGGGATTCACATGGACTTAAGAAATTACAGGGTGTCTCCAATTAATACATGTCCTGATGAATTCCCTTGATTCAACCAAGGAATCCTATTTGTCAGGGAAATTCTAACCTGATCTGAATGATAACCATGTCTGTGGTGGTTTCTTGTTATTCTAAAAGATTTTTAAATATAACATTGAGAATCCTTGGGGGACAAGTATGAGGACTGACAGGACAATGGGAATAAATCCCTTTTTCAAAAGAACAAATCTGTGTCATTAGTGAATCCCCCCTCCCAGCTCTCAAGTATGCTGCTCACTGATAAGAACTGAACCAGTGCCACCTTCCAGACAACCACGCCCTCAAAGGCAACCACTATCCTCCTTTCTGTCACCATGGATTAGTTTTGTCTGTTCTTGAACTTCAATTGTACTTTTTTTGTCTGGCTCCTTCTCCTTAATATAATGTGTTTTTTTGTGATTAATTAATGTTATTTCATAACTGAACATTTTAAAAAATTTTTGAGTGGTATTTGATTCTCATCCTCTTAAATGAGCTCACCTAAGATCACTAAAGTTGAGGAGGAGAGACAGGGTAAGAAGAGAAGCCCCTCTCCAGCTTTCCAAGTGGATTTCAGCAGGAATGTGTTCACGAAAAGGCCTACAGGATTATGGTCGTCAACAGCTAGTGCACTTAAAGATCAAAATCCATCTGGGCACCGTGGCGTATGCCTATAATCCCAGTGGCTTGAGAGGCTAAAGCAGGAGAATCACTAGTTCAAAACCAGCCTCAGCAACTTAGTAAGACCCTAAGAAACTTTGTGAGGCCCTGTCTCTAAATAAAATATAAAAAGGACTGGGGATGAAGCTCAGTGGTTAAGCCCCTCTGGGTTCAATCCCTGGTATCAAAAACAAAGCAAAACAAAAACCCAACTTATGTAGCTTTGCCTCTCTTTTCTTACATCTCACTCCTGCAGATATCGATTAGCATCAGTTTGGAGAAACTATCTTAGGTCCAGCCATTGCAAGGCAGGTAATTCATTTAGGTTTGCTCACATCTGACCAACTCCAGTGCCTACCAGTGATGCTATTTAAGGATCAGGAAATCCTTCCTGAGGAGCCCTACCAAGGTAGGTTTGCCTCTCTCACTGAATTAATCATTCATGGAGAGAATCCTTGGAGTGATTTAAACATAGAATTTATTTGGCTAACATCTTGTGAAGTTAGAACTCTGAGAACCTGTAGGGAGGGAGAGCCAGCCTTCTCACTCTCCTGAGTGCGGTACTTTTGAGAATCTCCTCTCCACTGCATCAGGAAGCATTGGTGGCTGGGAGCCAAGACCATTTGGCAGCTCTTGAATCTCTGCGCAGCACGCCTGACAGGGCCAGTGGTTGCTGAGGGGTGTGAGGAGCAAGGGAGGGTGGAGCTCAGATTGTTCATGCTGGGCAGTTGGCAAAGACATTCATAAGGCTGGGGCAATGCTCCTTGATCAATACAGACAAGGAGCAAGGTACAGGACAGTTTGCCTGTTGGCGAGTCCAGTCCAGCCCTTGTTGTTTGTTGGTTAGTACTAACTGTCCTGGTGTCTAGCAGGAGACCCTCCATGAACAAAGATGTCCTTTTCCCTATAGTTGTGGTTATTTTCCTTGGCTTCACATTGACATGGTTAGGGAGCATGAGAAAAAAAAAGGCTGAGAAAGAGTTGAATAAACATGGAGAAGCATGCTCTCTCCCTCTTTTGTCTGGCTGTCTGGACATATCTCTTTCACTTCCCTTAAAATAAAAAGTGAGAGATTTGCCTGTTCCAATACAGACAGGGAATCTGTGAATTTCATGCTTAAGAATTTCCAGAGGGAGCCCCACCACTGAGATATTAATCTCTTGATTTGCAGCCCTGAGAATTCTCCCAGAGCCTGTGAGATCATTCTCAGTTTGGTTCTGCTCTCTCAGTGGAGAGCTGAGTGCCAGTAGATGGAGTCTAGGACACAGAGCCGGCCGGGATCCTGTGTCTGAATGGTTTGTGGCATCAAAAAGCCAGCTGAGTTACTCAAATGCCCAGTCTTACTTCTGACCATAAGGAACTGCCCTCCCCAGTAACAGAAGTACACTTTCCAAGAGGCAAATTAGAAATGTCCTTGTAAAGTGTTTATAGAGATCTGAGTAAGATTATTCAAATTCGTATAGAGCAGTCCCCTAATAGCCCACCTCACAACATATCTTTGAGTTTATAATTAAAGACAAAAACCCAAATGTCCTAGCAGATCTCAGAGCCTCAAGGGATGCAATCAGCAGTCTAGGGGACCAGAATGGAAAGATGGGGTCTCTCCAGGAGGCCATATGTGGGAGGAGGGCCTGACTGTGCTACTGGGCTCTGCCCAGCTGTCAGGTGTGGAGGTAGCCAGCAGGAGGTTCCTCACCTCTCAGTGATCAGCATTCATTGCTGATATGAAGCCAGCTGGTCAACCCCCATCCTTGTGTGAAGAACTAGAAGATGATGTTGAGGGTAGACGGTACCTGATTTTGGATAAGGATGCTTTGAGATTTCTGCTTAGATTCACTTGAAGAAGAGAACAATCTTCATGTTTAGGAGGAGTTTTGAGATGGGAAATGTTCCCTCTATTTCACTGAGGTGGGAACAAATGAAATCCAACTGGACAGTCCAATTAAGACCACAGGTGTGATCTGTGGAGGGCTGTAGACTTTGCAGCTGGTGGGATGAATTCGACTTTGCACAGCCACCCAGAGTTAGAGTCTTATCCATTCTCTCAGGACCCTACTTTCCAACAGAGATTCCCTGATGCACTTTCTCTTGTCACAGAACATATCTCCCGTATCTCTGTTCAGAGAACCCACTGTGGGCCAGCAACCCTGAGAACAACCCTCTCCCATATGGTCCTCACTTTCCCCTCCTTGCTAGCTTCTCTCTGTTCTATCACTGACTTCTTGTTTTAGTTAGGTTTTTTTTTTTCTGCAATGATGAAAAGATCTGACCAGAACAATTTTAGTTTATAAATAAAAGTTTATTGTAGGGCTCTTGGTTTCAGAGATCTTAGTCCATAGAAGACTGGCTCCATTCCTTGGGGCTCCAGGTGAGGCAGAACATCATGGTGGAAGGAAATCAGCTCACATGATGAACAGGAAGCAGAGAGAGAGACTCCACTCTTCAGATACAAAATATAGACCCCATAGTCCTGCCTCCATGAACCACTTCCTCCAGCCACACCCCACCTGCCTCCAGTTAGTCCCATCAGGGATTAATTATCTGATTAGGTTAAGGGTTTAGCCCAGTCATTTCTCCTCTGAACCTTTTTGCATTGTCTCACGTGTGAGAAAGACACCTCAACATCCAAACCATAACACTTCTCCTTCACATCTCCCCTCTGTTGGAAACTACAACCACCTTGCACTGATCACGTATTGTCTTGCTCATCATTTAAATCAAGACCAAAGATCCACTCTTCTAAGAATTTTTCCTGAGTTGATGCTCTCTTAGAGAAATATAAAATATAGAAACTCCTGGTCCTTGTTCCAGAAGTCTGACATTTATGTTTCTTCATCTCTGAGTTCCTGCACCCTCTGTTAACACCTGGTTTGATGTGTTTATCTGGATATAGGTTCTAAAAACAGCACAACCAGGTGTCTGACTTCCAGTAAGGGATATGTAGGGCTCACTATCACAAGGCTCTAGGAAATTTGGCTGTATCACTCCATCTACAACCCCTACCTGGTTGGGAAGCCCATGAGAACAAAGAATTTAATGGTGTTTTAACTGAGAAATAACTTTGGTGGAGGGGGCTCAGATCTAACAGGGAGACCAATGACTCAGAAGGGACGTTTTTTTGCTGTGTGGCTTCTCTAGAGTCACTGAGAACTTGGGCAATCCCATCCCTTTCATTTTCTGTGCTTATCTTTCACCCCACCCAAGGCTACCTAGACATGGATCCATGTCTCTGGACAGGCTAATGACTAATGGCGTCAACATGGTTCTTCTTAATCTTTGTACCTTTAATCTGATGGCTGTCTGCATGCCATGCAAGTGAGAGGAGAAAAGAAGAGCTGATGGCAGGCCTACCCCTTCTTTAGGGCCCCCAGCCCCTAAACTTGCTACCTGTCACAGAAAAAAAAGCCTTGCAAGAGAGATTGGAGCCTTCTGACAGGTCTAATCCAGCTCTCACTGCTTATTTGGTTGAGATTAATTGCTCCCAAATTATTGGATTGACAGGATCCCTTGGATGAGCAAAGTATAGGTTTTCCTGAGATTTTTGGTCTTGGCTGTCTTGGATGCTTGTTGGGAGGTTTTATGAGGATGAGCAAGACTGAGGAAGGACAGAGTAAACATTAGGAAGTGGAAGAACCCTCCCTAGAAGATGATTGCTGCTAGATTGCGACTCCTTGGGTGTCTGCCAATCCCCCAAGAGATTAGAAAAGTAACCATGGCAGCATTCAGTACTTACTGGGAAAGGGGTTATCATAAACATGATTTTTTTCCGATGACACTTTCAGGATACATTTATCACCTTTTATAGAATGACATCCAGGAGTTGCCAAGTTGCAAGTCCCCCAGTGAGGAAGAGGGGGCACATTCTGAAAGTCCGACAGGTGACGAAAACCCCACTTGGCATTTTTCTTACTGCCCAGAACTAGGGAAGCAGAAGAGTCTGTCATCTCTGCAATTGTTCCCAAGGCTTTGGCCAAGTCGACCTTTCCTTCCCAACTGGGTTGTAAAAGAGGAAGGCGAATATTGAATATTAGCCTCAATACCCATCCAGATAGTCCCATCTGAGAACCAATAAAAATTTCAAGAGGAACAACTGTGAGATCCCTCTCTTTATATTTTATCAGTCTCTCCCAGCATGTCATGTGTGCGCAGTTGTGTAAGAAAAAGGAGGGGAGACGTCCTGGACAGGGCAGTGGGCCATCACCCCATCTCCTCCTGTCCATAAGGTTTCCCCTGCATCATTTCCCAGCAGAATGATAGACTGGCCAGCCTCCTGCCCTCTAGGGATGGTGATGAAAAGATCAAAGGAGAGAGGTGATAAGAAGGCAGTAGACAAATGCAGGAGATTAAGGTCCTCCCAAGCATTGACACAGGGCCTTTCCCAGCCGTCACCCCTCATCCTGCCAGCAGGGCCCAAGTCTGTGCCTCCCACAGTTGCTCGATTTAGAGATCCTGCGGAGGAGTCCCCGCTGATCCCTCGAGACCCACGGGGCTATTTACAGCTCTCCGGTTGTCTCCTCCAAGCCCGGGACTTGAGCATCAAAGCAAGTAGGGAGCCCCAGTGGCTGCTTTTCCTGCCCCCAAGCCTCTTCCCTCAACCTATAGCACAGAGACCCTCAGACTGTCAGAGGGCAGCTCTTTTCAGGTCATTTCTGACCTCCTGACCCCAGGCCATGGAACCTGGTCCCTTGGTGATGTACTCAAGGCCACAGGGTAGGCTTTTGGCAAAGCCCACACCTGAACCTAGGCTTCCTGACTTATGATTCTATTATGCTCTTCTATTTTAACCGTATACGTTATTTTTGTTAATGAATAAACAAGAAAAAATATTCTTACACCCATATGCCATATTAGTGTCAAACCATCTAAACCAGCCCCAGGCGAGTTTCACCAAAATAGTGGAATTCTTGGCAGGAACCAGGAAATGCCACCATTGTGGTATGTAAGTCAGGACAGCTCGGTTCAGCTCTAGATGCTATTACTCTATCCACACTCACCTGTGCAGATTTGATGTTAGGGTGATAGAAGAAGACGATTTTCTGCTTTTTTTCAGAAGAGTAAACATTGGCAATTTGAAATGACCCTCAAGGACCCTGAAATATCTATCCCAACCCCTCTGCTGGCTGCTGATTCTCTTTTCTGGCTTTAGTTCTAGATGCCTGGGTCAAGCCCACTCTGTTATTTTGGAGCAGGAAATTATTGACCCATAACACAAGCCCATAATAAATAGCCTCATGTCATAAAATGCAAGCCCTCCACAGCAGCCCTGCCTTTGGAAAACATGAAAGCATTTGCAAGTTGCTACCCAGAATATATTTGGTATCTTGCTGCTCCCTCCCCTTCTTCTGAAGTCCAGGGTACAGTCTAGTCGGGACAGCCCACAGCCTGGTAGGAACTACAGGGAGCCCCTCACCCACAGACTGACTGCTCTGGAAGGCCAATGACTATTCATTCTTTCTTTGCATATTTGGTACCTTTGGATGAAGTGCTGATTTGAAAAACCATGGCACAGAAATAGAGGATTCCTTTAAACAAGCAGGATGCAGTTGTTTTTCAAGCAACCAAGTCCTTCCAGTAGGTCCCTCACCATCATCACCCAGGGTAGGGAAGCACTTCCAAAGCCAGCAAGCTCTCCAGAATTCCACTGGCTCAGACTCCTCAACCTCTGATAATGGGTGACTGGGCAGGGGATGAGGGACTGACTGGCACATGAGGGACTGAGCTGAAGGAAAAAATGGACACCTGTGCAGAGCTGAGTTCCGCTCCAGTAATGAGCCACACTTGTCAGGTCCACAAGAGTCTTTTTAATTTTTTTAAACTTTTTATTTGTTCCTTTTAGACATACATGACATACACATATACATGTATTTTGACATATTATACATGTATGGATTATAACGTATCCTAAATAGGATCCCATTCTTGTGGTTGTACATGATGTGGAGCTCCACTGGTCTGTATTCATATATGAACATAGGAAGGTTATGTCTGATTCATTCCACTGTCTTTCCTATTCCCATCCCTCTCCCTTCCCTTCATTCCTCTTTGTCTAATTCAATGAACTTCTATTCTCCCCTCCCCATTGTGTGTTAGTACCCATATATCTTACAGAACATTCAGCCTTTGTGTTTTGGGGATTGGCTTATTTCAATTAGCATGACTGTCTCCAGTTCCATCCATTTACTGGAAAATGCCATAATTTCATCTTCTTTATGGCTGAGTAGTATTCCAAGTCTCTTAGACTGAAACCTGGCTTTTGAGATAAGGGGGTGGGAATAGAGCAGAATGTTCCCTGAATGCACTTCTGTATTCAGGCCCACCAGAAGTACCCCAGGAAGAATCCACAGTCTCTTGTAAGATAACAGCAGGATTGATTGTGCAGCAGTGGAACTTTTTCTACTCGAGTGGTTCTGCCACTTGTTTGATCCCTGATGAAGATAGAAGGTAGCCACTCCCTCTGTTCTATGTCATTGTAACTACCTCTGAGTTATCCTTAGGCCTGGCAGAGAAACAGTCAACCTGATTATTGTGTGGGAGGAGTCAGAAGGCCCCATTCCCTCAAAAGCAAATTTTCTAATGCTTCAAGTTCTGTTACGAGTGTTACATCTTTCTTTCTGTCTTCCAACTATAATGCAAATCCTTCTGAGCAAGATAGCACTGCTAAACCATGCACATTGTAGTATGAATGGGTTTCTGATGGATCAGGGAGCAAGTATTTACAGAAAAAGGAGAGGAAGAGAGGGGGACGGTCTTAGACCTTCATTTAAGTGAGGGAAAAATTTAAAGAAAAAAGAAGATGCTTAGGGAAAGAATTGAAAGAGTAGGTCAGAACTTGTACAAAATGGAGCACAAAAATTTGAGTTGAAAGATCAGGATGCTGCCCCCAGCTGGATCTCTTATTTAGCTAGGGTTTTTTTGGAAACTCAATTTCATCATCTATTTGGTGAGATTAATGATGCCTACCTCACTTGCCTACCTCCCTGGGCTGTTACCATGACATGATTCTGGGAGAAGTATGCAAGAGCACTGTCAAGTGTAAAAGGCTCACCGAGGTCTGCGCTTGCTTACTGTAAGCTGTCCCCTTGCTCTCTGCCAACCCCCTCTCCTGGCTCTCTGCTAGTTCTTTCACGGAGCTGCTATTGGCTGAGCTACTGACCTGCAGAGAGACTGCAGATAATACTCCACCTCCTGCATCTCGCCAACCTTCCAGCATCAGCATCCCCCTGGACAAGACCTGCTACAGCCTCAACCCCCCATGAAAAGCAACGAGTGGAGCCCCCAATGTCAAATTAGGGGCAGCAGGCGCCGAGCAGTGTTGTTGCTGTGCAGAACAGGAGGGATGGCAGAAGGCAGCCCCAGGGGGCATAAATGCCTTGGCTCTGAGCCTTGCCTATACAAAGGGCCTGATCTATGTCTCTCCATGGCAATGGCTGAAGAACAGAGTGGGCTGCCAGGGCGTGATGCTGGGAAGGAGGGAATTTGCCAAATTCAACTCTGGAACCAGTCACAGTTGCCATCTTTGGGAAAGGAGAAGGGAAACATTTTTGAGACCTAGCCCCAGGGCTGGGCAGAGAGATGGAGAACAGGGGTCTCCCCTGTGGCTTATTTTCTGAATGGAAATTTGTGAAATAGGCTAAGGCTATCCCCAGTATCCCTGGACCATACTGAACAAGCATCTACAGAGAGAGATTTTCTTTTTTGTTGTTGTTGTGGCCTCGGATGTTATTTGAGATGAAATATACTTGGAAGGTCTGCAAAAGTCCAGGGCATTATCTTCTATTTCAATAGCTTTTCTTTCTACCCCTGCTAAATGCACCACCCCCACCCCCCAGATACATCAGAACCAGCAAGTTCTCTCATGGCTCTAATTTGGAAATGGAGCAGGTCAAAAGAAAAACCCAGTTCAATGAGTCTATCTGAGGAACGTAATGTCATAATTATTTAATCCATTTGGAATTTATTTTTGTATTCACTATGAAGCAAAAATAGAAACAAGAGAGAAAGCTCCCCGATTTGTCATAGATTGTACCCTGATATAAAACAAACAAGAAAATGTCATATAAACATATATAGTACCAGTTTCACTAGAGGTTTAAAAACTCTCATAAAATACATTTGGAAAATTCACTATTATATCATTGGTGAAATCTTGCTGTTAAGATAGCTGTATGTTTTATCTTGAACGTAGAGGATAGAACTGGAAAAGGAGTTTGAAAAATAGGAACACAGACAGCCTAGAGATTTTGGGCCCATCCAAGGGCCCACTGAAGACCTCTGTCAGCCTCACAGAGAAGTGCTAAGATGCCCCTCAAAATGTGAGAATCAGGCAACAGGAAACAGATACGGTTCTGATTCTGATAATGCTAAGTGTGATCAGAGATAGGCTCCAGGAAGACTCGATGATAGGAGTAGATGGGCTCTGAACCCAGTTTCTGGGCCAAGAGAGTAGTCCTTCATCACCTGCCTGGGCCATGTGACAGCCTGCTTGACCAGGCTCTCTTCTCATCCCATCCCCCACACTACTGCCACTTTGTGTATTTGGAGGTGGAAATCCTATCACACTCTTTTTTAAACAAAGTTTTTTAGTTGTAAACAGACACAATAACTTTATTTTATTTATTTATTTTTATGTGGTGCTGAGGCTTGAACCCAGTGCCTCACATATGCTAAGCAAATGCTCTACCAACTGAGCTCCAACCCCAGACCCTATCATACTCTTAATCAGGGTTTACTAGTCTTCTA
Source organism: Spermophilus citellus (assembly GCF_964194105.1). Lineage (NCBI taxonomy): Eukaryota > Metazoa > Chordata > Mammalia > Rodentia > Sciuridae > Spermophilus > Spermophilus citellus. Next base: position 30,242,903 of record NC_138197.1, on the reverse strand, counting down.
TCACCTACACCAGATGTCAAATGTTATTATATGTCTCTGACTAGTGGGGACTTTTCAACCCTCATCTCCCTGATGCAGGTCAAACTCCTTAGTGAGGCACACAGGGCTTCATGATCTGGCCTCTGCTCACTCTTCCAGAATCATCTTTTACTACAAGAAAATATCCTCTCCTCTACAGGAGAAGCAGAAATGTTTTCTAATTCTACTACGCCATTCTCAGTTTCTCAAACAAGTCCTGCTCTCTCTTAACTCATTGTTTTGTCATATATGATTCCCCTCGACTTGAGTTCTCAGACTGAAATAGGGCAAGTGGATCAGCAGATAATTACATTATAATAAGTATTGTGATAGCTTCTCTCTGCTGTTGGTGATGTCAGCTATCTGGTCTTGACAGCTATCATGGTACTTATTATAATGTAATTGCCTGCTGATCTACCTCCTTTCTAGAAGGATTGTCATCTAAGGGCAAGGGGTGTATTTTATCCAGTTGCATAGTCCCAATTTCACAATGCCTGAAACAAGGCACATGCTCAATACAGTTTTTTTATACTTCATTGTGCCCAGTAGTTTACCATTCCCTGAAAACCTCACAGTACATTTAGTAAAGACAAAATGGTTTTAATTGTCAGTAGGTACAGACTAAATAACTATGAACTTGATAGGAAAACAAAAAAGCTGTGGGAAATGAAGAGGTTAATTCAAGTAGGAAATGCCATTAGTAGTAGCTCTATTATCATTTAGCTTAGCCACTTCATTCCTTCATTCTTTCATTCTTCATTTGAAAACAAAATTTAATAAATACTCTAGCAGTCAGAATAAGCGAAGTTATACTGCAGTAACAAATATCACTCTAAAATTTTAAAAGTTTCAAACAACAAAAGCTTATTTATTGCTTAGGCTACATCTCCAGCATGGGCTAGTGGGTGGCAATTCTCCACGTTGTTTGAGGGGGATTCACCATCTCACAGTGTCACCATCTGGAGCGCATGGCCTTCTTGGTTGCAAGAGCAGAGCTAGCTGGAAGGTCTTATACTAGCTTTCCATGTTTCTATATAAATGTGACACACATCACTTCTGCTCCCCAGCCCACTGACCAGACTGTTCATGTTGCACCACCTAACCAGAAGGAGGCTGGGAAATGTGGGGAGCTAAAAACAAATGTTTGATAAGAAACACATCTACCATGTTCAAGATATTTAGCTAAGCACTGGGAACAAAATAATTAAATATGCCCTCCTTTTTATCTATCATGGTGTTCATAGTCTGGGGTAACAAGAAGTTTAATCACAAACCTAGAAAATTATAAGGCAGAATGTTCTGCAAGGCTTCTTGACTACAATGATCTTTGCCAGAATGATCCTTCCTCAGTGAGTCAAATTTTAGAACCAAGCTCATGGAGTCCTGTGCATTTACTTGTCTCTTTGATGTCACATCCAGATCTGTGCAGTGATCCTGAAGGTACATTGTTAGAGAGAATGGTCATCCCAGATCCTGGATGCCCTCAGTGTCTTCCTGTTTGGGATGCAGGGTCCTTCTCTGAGCCCAGTCTTCCCTTCCCTTCCCCTTTCTCTAGGCAAGCTTCATTCACTTTTCTCCGGAATGTATTGTCTATTTCTTTGCTAAGGGTAGCTGTCAGCCTAATAAGAAATCATTATATTGAAACACTTCATATTATCTTGAGAGGCTAAGAATGAAACCAAATCCCTCTCTAATACCAAGGAATGAGACTCAGGAATATCATGACAGGGAGGAAAAAGTGCCATGAGAATATATGAATGAACATTGTCTAAGTTTGTAACCTATTATGTGTGTTAATACTCATGGCAAAATGGCAAAGCACCACATATTGTCTTATTTTCTTGTCTTTCTCCTCTTTCACTCTGCTGGTAGCCTCCCACTCTCACCCTCTGCCAATTGTCAGGTGACCTTCAGTTATTGCAAGACATTCAGATCTCCATCAATGCCTGACCTTCCAGAAAGGCTCTTGTTTCACACTCTGTCTAATCCTTCCTTTCCTCCCAGTGAAAACTACCTGTCCTGAGTCTCCTTTCTCCTCAGATGACCTGTGCACAAAGGATCGAATAGAACTGGCCTGGCCAACTGGCCAAACACCGAGAGGCAAAAGATTATTTGTGGGGTTTCAGGGCCCAGAGCTGCTCTAGGTAAGGAGAGAGAGGTCTGGCCAAGTGAACAGCCAGCTGGCTCTCTTGGCTGTGTCTTACCCTCAGCTCTCCATCACATAGTGATCTGGTAGATGACTGTGTTTGAAAGTCATCGGGTGAGGAGAATAAGGACCACTGAGGGGCTACCTTGTGCTTCTCTTATGTTAGCAACCAACACAAAGAGGGCTATGTGATTGACAGCCATAAAGATTTTTTTTCCACTGTCAATTTCCTACTTAAACATTCCCCTTTCCTACACACACATTTAAATTTTTGCCTGCCAATGGGCAATAGCATTTTTAGAAAGAACCACTCAGAAGGGGCCACGGGTGATACAAAGGAATGAATGCTAGTGGCTGAACTTCAGGCATCTCAGTCATCTGAGATTATGTCAGTGAGATGTAATTTATTTCCATGAATGGGGACCTCCCAGCAAGTCCAAGTGCATAAAGCAGAAAGCTAGCCTTAACCTGTCAAGGAAGCATACCTGAGGTTTCCACAGAATACAAAGCCATGAAGCTAGCTAGTATTTTGCTACAGTTCATAGGAAAATAACAATTTATGGTGAGCTTATGATTTACCTAGGGAAGAAAGTAGAAGCCAGTTATTGGGGATTTTCAAAGAGCAGGTTTAAGAGCTAAGATGTTAAAGACCACTAACTCAAACAAATTGTGAGTTGAAATGACAATGATTCGCATGGCACTTAAATAGTTGCTCAACTTCTCTGACCCAAACCTTTTTTGCAGAATATTTAAGTTTGATGAGACCTCAGAAGTTAATCTAAGTCAAATGCCCAATCATCATAGGAATCAAAATAGGAATCCCCTTTCTACACTTATGAGAAGTGCTCACTCAACCTCTCTGGATCACAGTCAGAAATGTGTGTTCATTACTTTGAAAGCCACCTCTTCCACTGGAGAATCATCTCAATTGATTAATTGAACCATTGCTTGTACCAATGCCTATGCTTCTAATTTTTAATTTTTTTTTCAGTCACTTAGGTAAACACTAAAGATCTTGTAACCATTTTGCTTAAGAACACTGCCGAAGGTGGTATGGTTGTCAGGGGGACCTGGGAGGAATTTGCAGACATATTATTGTTCCTCCAGTATCCTTCCAGAAGCTGGCCCTCCTATCAATCATTTTTATGTGTTAGCATCTCACTTTCTCTACTTCCCTCTGTATTTTTTAAAAATTTTATTAGTGCAATAAAATTATACATAATAATGGATTCACTGTTACATATTACATATACCTGCACACAACACTAATTTAGTCACTTTATGACTGCATCTTTAACGTTAACCACTGATGCTGTTATGAAAGTATCTCTAGCTATTCAGTTTGTCTTCTTTCTTCTCTTTACATAATGCAGCTCTGTGGACCACAGCAGAGAGATCTTAAATGACAATGAACTTAAATATAATTGTTTCATTCTCATGTGGCAGTCTAGCTGTGGTCTTGGCCAGCACACCAGCTCCCTTGCTCCACAAGCTCACTCAGGGACTCAGCTCCTTCTTTTTCATGGCTCTCTATGGCAAAAGCTCAGCTGACATTTAATGGCACTCCAGAATGCAGGAAGCGAGAGGGCAGCAGACTCAATTGGGGCACATGAAGCAGGAATCACACGTATCAGTCCCATAGGTGAGGAGGATTCACCATTCCACTGGTGAGAATCTAGTCATCGGGCCCTGCCTCACTGCCAAGAAGGCTGGGGAATGTAGTTCCTGGATTGGAATGGACTTGTTCTGGGAAGAAAGAATAAAGGGACTTTAGAGCCTTATAGGGACAATTGCTAGTCTGCCATGCCACCCATTCTATGTCATTTTTCCTTCTTTTTCTTTCCTTTGCAACTTGTTTTTTCTCCTTATTACCTTTTCTTTGTCTTTGAAGTAGCCCTATGTAGAAATGGTATATATGTATGTCTGTGTGTGTGTATGCACACATGCATATACCATATATATGGAGTGTGTGTATATATGTAGAGAGTGGATATATTTGTATATATACTCCCATTATATGTGCATATATGAACATGTATACACACATATACACTGATGCACACTAAGTACATGCATATGCACACCTACAGCCCCCCCACACACACACACACACTTGCACACACACACACAGGTTAAGCTAAATTTGTAAAGTACCTGCAACCTGTGTAGAGGAATTACCACCCACGCAGTACCTCCCTGGGTTCATTCTTTTTCTGCCTCTTGGTCTGTGGTTTTGTCTTTCAGTGGGGCCTCCCTTCACCAGAGAGCCCAGGTGCAAAGAAGGTGGGGCTTCTGTGAGCTCTAAGCTATGTGTTCAGCTTCTGAGTGAATGGGCTCAGAACTGACACTGGGAGAGAAGGAAAGGATCATAAAGGGAAGAGCCCTCAGCCCTCACTCTGTCCTTTGTCCTTGGTGGGACTTGATCCCCCTGCTATTCAACTCAGCAGCATCCAGGCTCAACCATCTGACAGAATCTGCTTGTGCTCTGATAAGCCTAATCCCTTGGGTCAAATAAGCCGTTCCTACCACTGAAATATCATTTTGAAAAAATAGACAATGGATTGCCAAAGAGAGAGATTATAGAATCCAACTTGGAAATTCAGGCAGTAGGGAATAAGTTAGTCGTGTTCCAGCTATTATGCATGCAACAAATGTCTGAAATATTTTTTAAAATTGTTTTGGAGGGTGGCAAGGAATGGAGTACAAAGATGACTTCTTTTTAAATTCTCCAAAATGTTACCTGCATAAAGAATGAACAAATGTCAGGGACAGGCACGTCTTGGATTGAACTTCAAGTGAACTGATGGCAGGCCTTACTGTTCTGAAAATATAAAAATTGAAAGCTGCCAGGGCTCAGAGCAGACCATGCATTTGCATCCTATTTAAATAATGTGCAAGAATCTTTGGTTGAATGAGGAGTTTTTAGCCTTGTCAGAGAACTTTGGAAGTAGTGAGAGTGGAACTGCCAAGGATACCCAGGGGCCGTGTCACTCGACAGCTTGACACCAGCCCAAATGCCCCCTCTGAGATATCCCCAAGCCTGTTGGAGAAGAGCCTTCTATGTTCCCATGGCAAACCAGGTACACCTGGCGAAAACTTTCTCCAGGTGCATCTGGTCTGGAAAGTGGTACTTGAATTTTGAGGCAGAATCTCCTTTTGTCATCTGCCCAGGGAGTTAAGCTGCCGAGATTCACATTTTTACCAAATAGGCTCTGCCACAGCTTTCTTCATATCTGCAGTGACCCAAAGACTGAAACCCTGAGAAATATCAGCATAAGTCTGAGTAAGAAAAAATTGCACACTGTGGACCATCATGCTTGTGTGGGCAGTCAGCAGAGTGTGCTCTGAAAAATGGCATTAAGGATCAGTGGCCAGGGTAGAGGATCTACCCAAAGGGGGCACCTATACAGTATGTACACAAAGCAAATAACAGATAATCACCAACCCTAAAATGAACTGATAGGGAAAATTACCTGTATACCCCAGGTAGAGAGAAAGGACAGAATTTTTTTCTCATTTCTGATGTATATTAAAGGTATTGTTAGTATTTTTTTTGCTTGTATCCTGATAACTGTATAACATGTACCTCATCAAATAGCTTAAAACTACTTCTTAATACCTTGGCCCTATACCTCAGGATTTGAGAAAGGAGGTATCACTTAGGACAAGTAAGAGTGTACCTGAAACAAGACAACATGCTTCATCCCTAGATGAAGATAATTTTATCAATAAATGGACCCTAGTGACACATTAAAGGTGACTACAAATTATGTGATACTCCTACAGTTCCACAGAGGCATCTATTTCCTTTTCCCGTCAGTCTGGGTGTCCCGTGATTACCTTGGCTAATAGAGGACAGGGGAAGGGATACTGTGCTACTTTGTCCAACTGCATTGAATGATGGGAGGGAGAAGGGAAGGGTGACCTCAGCATTCCAGCCACTCCTACCAGGTACCTCGCATGTGAATGAAGTCATTGGATGACCTAGGCTATACCAAGTTCCATCTGGGTCCCACTGAATGACCCTAGTTGAAGCAGAAAAATTGCCCAGCTAAACCCTATCAAACTCTTAGCCCAGAAAATAGTTTAAAAAGACTGGTGATTGCTTTAAGTCCAATAATTTTCAAAGTAGCTTTTTGCCAGGAAAATACAGTCAGAAAGACCATATGTATCATTATAACATTGAATTGGAAAAAGTGATCAATTATGAGTCCCACATGATGATAGAGATCATATTTTTCTATTTTTAGAGCAGGGGATGACTGGTAAGATATTTTTGGTTTTATTTTTGTTTTTTGTTTTGTGGCAGTACTGGGAACTGAACCCAGGGGTACTGTACTACTGAACTACACCCTCAGCCCTTTTTAATTGTGTATTTCAGTTTTGAGACAGGTTCTTGTTGCTGAGGTTGGCCTCAGACTTGCCATCCCCCTATCTCAGTCTCTCAAGTTGCTCAAACTACTGGTGTACACCACCGTACTTAGCAATGACTGGTCAGTTTGAGAGAGGCAGAGAAAACTGTTCCAGAAAGGCAGGAATCCTGGATAACCAAAGCAAAAATAATTAGCAATATGCTTAGATGCTCCACGGGAAGTACAGAGCCATGAGCAGGTTAGGTCCTGCCACTTCCCTCTGTGACTACAGGCAGCACCACCCTTCACCTACACTCCTGAGGCTTCAGCTTTTCCACTCTGACTTCCCAAAGTATTAGGCATCAGCCTTCCTTTTGAAGGCATAGCCATCCAGGAATACGTCTTTTGCTTCTGAGAGGAGAGCCATTAAGGCTCCCTTGCTGGCCTTCTGAGTGACAAAGCCTGCTTCTTACAGTGAGGTGGGGATGGGCGGGCTGTGGAAGGCTGTTGAGCAGTATGGAATTATAGCAGTTCATTTTCTAAAGTGCTGGGAGACCTGGGGATGAACCTCGGGTAGAAGGAAAAGCCTCCAGCTCAGCCCCCTCCTCAATGCAATTCATCATGCGTGTGACAGGCAGGTCTGGGGACAAGAAGGACACTTTTCCTGCCAGGACACAAAAGCAATCTCATTGCCTCTGATCTGCAGCATGAGGACCACTGAACTCTTTAACACTCTGACTGTAAACAAGGAGCCCTGGAAATAACCAGCCCTTTCTTTAGATATGGTGTGATGACATACATATCTGGGGGGCACAGAGAAGGGGCATAATGGGGGCTTCAGGCCCTATCCCTCTCAGCCCATCTTTCATTTCTCTAAGAGCAGGGGTAGTTTGCAGGGAAGATAGTTTGCAATGTGAGCGAGATATAATTATTTTCTTTCTTGTTCTTTTCTATTCTCTGAGGAATAAGAGGAAAATGTTTGCTTCCTGGTGAACTGAGGCCAGCAGACTG